>NC_092707.1:119192689-121930199 GCF_047496885.1 Scyliorhinus torazame | reverse complement strand
CACGCTCTCCCCCTCCCCCCCACACACTCTCCCCCACCCCCCTCCCCCCTCCCCCCTCCCCCCACACGCTCTCCCCCTCCCCCCCCACACGTTCTCCCCCTCCCCCCTCCCCCCTCCCCCCCTCCCCCCTCCCCCCTCCCCCCTCCCCCCCACACGCTCTCCCCCTCCCCCCCACACGCTCTCCCCCTCCCCCCACACGCTCTCCCCCCCACACGCTCTCCCCTCCCCCCCTCCCCCCCACACGCTCTCCCCCTCCCCCTCCCCCCACACGCTCTCCCCCTCCCCCCACGCTCTCACCCTCCCCCCCCACGCTCTCCCCCCCCCACACGCTCCCCCCCTCCCCCCCCACGCTCTCCCCCTCCCCCCTCCCCCCCACACGCTCTCCCCCCTCCCCCCCACACGCTCTCCCCCTCCCCCCCCTCCCCCCCCACGCTCTCCCCCTCCCCCCCTCCCCCCCCCACGCTCTCCCCCTCCCCCCCCTCCCCCCCCCACGCTCTCCCCCTCCCCCCACACGCTCTCCCCCTCCCCCCCCACGCTCTCCCCTCCCCCCCTCCCCCCTCCCCCCACACGCTCTCCCCCTCCCCCCCTCCCCCCACACGCTCTCCCCCCTCCCCCCCACACGCTCTCCCCCTCCCCCCTCACCCCACACGCTCTCCCCCTCCCCCCCCACACGCTCTCCCCCTCCCCCTCCCCCCTCCCCCCCACACGCTCTCCCCCTCCCCCCCACACGCTCTCCCCCTCCCCCTCCCCCCTCCCCCCCACACGCTCTCCCCCTCCCCCCCCCCACGCTCTCCCCCTCCCCCTCCCCCCTCCCCCCCACACGCTCTCCCCCTCCCCCCCACACGCTCTCCCCCTCCCCCCACACGCTCTCCCCCTCCCCCCACACGCTCTCCCCCTCCCCCCCTCCCCCCTCCCCCCTCCCCCCCACACGCTCTCCCCCTCCCCCCCACACGCTCTCCCCCTCCCCCCCACACGCTCTCCCCCTCCCCCCCTCCCCCCTCCCCCTCCCCCCACACGCTCTCCCCCTCCCCCCACACGCTCTCCCCCTCCCCCACACGCTCTCCCCCCCACACGCTCTCCCCCTCCCCCCCACACGCTCTCCCCCTCCCCCCTCCCCCCCACACGCTCTCCCCCTCCCCCCACACGCTCTCCCCCCCACACGCTCTCCCCCTCCCCCCTCCCCCCACACACTCTCCCCCTCCCCCCCCCACACGCTCTCCCCCTCCCCCTCCCCCTCCCCCCACACGCTCTCCCCCTCCCCCCCACACGCTCTCCCCCTCCCCCTCCCCCTCCCCCCCCCACACGCTCTCCCCCTCCCCCTCCCCCTCCCCCCACACGCTCTCCCCCTCCCCCTCCCCCTCCCCCTCCCCCCCACACGCTCTCCCCCTCCCCCTCCCCCTCCCCCCCACACGCTCTCCCCTCCCCCTCCCCCTCCCCCCCACACGCTCTCCCCCTCCCCCCACACGCTCTCCCCCTCCCCCCACACGCTCTCCCCCTCCCCCCCACACGCTCTCCCCCTCCCCCCCACACGCTCTCCCCCTCCCCCCCACACGCTCTCCCCTCCCCCCCACACGCTCTCCCCCTCCCCCCCCCCCCACACGCTCTCCCCCTCCCCCCCACACGCTCTCCCCCTCCCCCCCCACACGCTCTCCCCCCCCACACGCTCTCCCCTCCCCCACACGCTCACCCCCCACCCCACACGCTCTGCCCCCCACCCACACGCTCTCCCCCCACCCACACGCTCTCCCCTCCCCCTCCCCCTCCCCCCCACACGCTCTCCCCTCCCCCTCCCCCTCCCCCCCACACGCTCTCCCCCTCCCCCTCCCCTCCCCCCACACGCTCTCCCCCTCCCCCCACACGCTCTCCCCCTCCCCCCACACCGCTCTCCCCCTCCCCCCACACGCTCTCCCCCTCCCCCCCACACGCTCTCCCCCTCCCCCCCACACGCTCTCCCCCTCCCCCCCCACACGCTCTCCCCCTCCCCCCCACACGCTCTCCCCCTCCCCCCCACACGCTCTCCCCCTCCCCCCCACACGCTCTCCCCCTCCCCCCCACACGCTCTCCCCCTCCCCCCCACACGCTCTCCCCCTCCCCCACACGCTCTCCCCCTCCCCCCCACACGCTCTCCCCCTCCCCCCCACACGCTCTCCCCCTCCCCCCCACACGCTCTCCCCCCCACCCACACGCTCTCCCCCCCTCCCCCCCACACGCTCCCCTCCCCCTCCCCCTCCCCCACACGCTCTCCCCCTCCCCCCCCACACGCTCTCCCCCTCCCCCCCACACGCTCTCCCCCCTCCCCCCCCCCACACGCCCTCCCCCCCCACACGCTCTCCCCCCCCCACACGCTCTCCCCCCCCCCGCACGCTCTCCCCCCCCCCGCACGCTCTCCCCCCCCGCACGCTCTCCCCCCCCGCACGCTCTCCCCCCCCGCACGCTCTCCCCCCCGCACGCTCTCCCCCCCGCACGCTCTCCCCCTCCCCCCCACCACACGCTCTCCCCCTCCCCCCACACGCTCTCCCCCTCCCCCCCACACGTTCTCCCCCTCCCCCCCACACGCTCTCCCCCCCACCCCACACGCTCTCCCCCCCACCCCACACGCTCTCCCCCCCACCCACACGCTCTCCCCCTCCCCCTCCCCCCCACACGCTCTCCCCTCCCCTCCACACGCTCTCCCCCTCCCCTCCCCCCCACACGCTCTCCCCCCCCACACACACGCTCTCCCCCTCCCCCTCCCACTCCCCCCACACGCTCTCCCCTCCCCCCACACGCTCTCCCCCTCCCCCCCACACGCTCTCCCCCTCCCCCCCACACGCTCTCCCCCTCCCCCCACACGCTCTCCCCCTCCCCCCCACACGCTCTCCCCCTCCCCCCACACGCTCTCCCCCCCACCCCACACGCTCTCCCCCCCACCCACACGCTCTCCCCCTCCCCCTCCCCTCCCCCCCACACGCTCTCCCCCCCACACGCTCTCCCCCCCCCCCCACACGCTCTCCCCCTCCCCCCCACACGCTCTCCCCCTCCCCCCCACACGCTCTCCCCCCCACCCCACACGCTCTCCCCCCCCACCCCACACGCTCTCCCCCCCCACCCCACACGCTCTCCCCCCCACCCACACGCTCTCCCCCTCCCCCTCCCCTCCCCCCACACGCTCTCCCCCCCACCCACACGCTCTCCCCCTCCCCCTCCCCCACCCCCTCCCCTCCCCCACACGCTCTCCCCCCCACACGCTCTCCCCCCCACACGCTCTCCCCCCCACACGCTCTCCCCCCCACCCACACGCTCTCCCCCTCCCCCTCCCCCCACACGCTCTCCCCCTCCCCCCACACGCTCTCCCCCTCCCCCCCACACGCTCTCCCCCTCCCCCCACACGCTCTCCCCCTCCCCCCCACACGCTCTCCCCCTCCCCCCACAACGCTCTCCCCCCCACCCCACACGCTCTCCCCCCCCACCCCACACGCTCTCCCCCCCCCACCCCACACGCTCTCCCCCCCACCCACACGCTCTCCCCCTCCCCCTCCCCTCCCCCCACACGCTCTCCCCCCCACCCACACGCTCTCCCCCTCCCCTCCCCACACGCTCTCCCCCCCACACGCTCTCCCCCCCACACGCTCTCCCCCGCACCCACACGCTCTCCCCTCCCCCTCCCCCACACGCTCTCCCCCCTCCCCCTCCCCCCACACGCTCTCCCCCTCCCCCCCACACGCTCTCCCCCTCCCCCTCCCCCCACACGCTCTCCCCCTCCCCCCACACGCTCTCCCCCTCCCCTCCCCCTCCCCCACACGCTCTCCCCCTCCCCCTCCCCCTCCCCCACACGCTCTCCCCCTCCCCCCACACGCTCTCCCCCTCCCCCACACGCTCTCCCCCTCCCCCTCCCCCTCCCCCCACACGCTCTCCCCCTCCCCCCACACGCTCTCCCCCTCCCCCCCACACGCTCTCCCCCTCCCCCCCACACGCTCTCCCCCTCCCCCCCACACGCTCTCCCCCCCCACCCACACGCTCTCCCCCCCACCCACACGCTCTCCCCCTCCCCCTCCCCTCCCCCTCCCCTCCCCCCACACGCTCTCCCCCCCCACCCACACGCTCTCCCCCTCCCCCTCCCCCTCCCCCCACACGCTCTCCCCCCCCCCACACGCTCTCCCCCTCCCCCTCCCCCTCCCCCCACACGCTCTCCCCCCCCACCCACACGCTCTCCCCCTCCCCCTCCCCCACACGCTCTCCCCCTCCCCCTCCCCCCACACGCTCTCCCCCTCCCCCCACACGCTCTCCCCCTCCCCCTCCCCCTCCCCCACACGCTCTCCCCCTCCCCCCACACGCTCTCCCCCTCCCCCCACACGCTCTCCCCCTCCCCCCCACACGCTCTCCCCCTCCCCCCCACACGCTCTCTCCCTCCCCCCCACACGCTCTCCCCCTCCCCCCCACACGCTCTCCCCCTCCCCCCCACACGCTCTCCCCCTCCCCCCCCACACGCTCTCCCCCTCCCCCCCACACGCTCTCCCCCTCCCCCCACACGCTCTCCCCCTCCCCCCCACACGCTCTCCCCCCCACACGCTCTCCCCCCCACACGCTCTCCCCCCACCCACACGCTCTCCCCCTCCCCCTCCCCCTCCCCCCACACGCTCTCCCCCTCCCCCCCACACGCTCTCCCCCTCCCCCCCACACGCTCTCCCCCTCCCCCCCACACGCTCTCCCCCCCCACCCACACGCTCTCCCCCTCCCCCCCACACGCTCTCCCCCTCCCCCTCCCCCTCCCCCCACACGCTCTCCCCCTCCCCCCCACACGCTCTCCCCCTCCCCCCACACGCTCTCCCCCTCCCCCTCCCCTCCCCCTCCCCCACACGCTCTCCCCCTCCCCCCCACACGCTCTCCCCCTCCCCCCACACGCTCTCCCCCTCCCCCCACACGCTCTCCCCCTCCCCCCCACACGCTCTCCCCCCCACACGCTCTCCCCCCCACCCCCACCGCTCTCCCCTCCCCCTCCCCCTCCCCCTCCCCCCACACGCTCTCCCCTCCCCCTCCCCCCCCCCACACGCTCTCCCCTCCCCCCACACGCTCTCCCCCTCCCCCCCACACGCTCTCCCCCTCCCCCCCACACGCTCTCCCCCCCCCCACCCACACGCTCTCCCCCTCCCCCCCACACGCTCTCCCCCTCCCCCTCCCCTCCCCCTCCCCCTCCCCCCACACGCTCTCCCCCTCCCCCCCACACGCTCTCCCCCTCCCCCCCACACGCTCTCCCCCTCCCCCCACACGCTCTCCCCCTCCCCCTCCCCCTCCCCCCCCCTCCCCCCACACGCTCTCCCCCTCCCCCCACACGCTCTCCCCCTCCCCCCCACACGCTCTCCCCCTCCCCCCACACGCTCTCCCCCTCCCCCCACACGCTCTCCCCCTCCCCCTCCCCCCACACGCTCTCCCCCTCCCCCCACACGCTCTCCCCCTCCCCCCCACACGCTCTCCCCCTCCCCCACACGCTCTCCCCCCCACACGCTCACCCCCCCACCCACACGCTCTCCCCCTCCCCTCCCCCCCACACGCTCTCCCCCTCCCCCTCCCCCCCACACGCTCTCCCCCTCCCCCTCCCCCCCACACGCTCTCCCCCTCCCCCCCACACGCTCTCCCCCCTCCCCCTCCCCCCCTCCCCCTCCCCTCCCCCCCACACGCTCTCCCCCTCCCCCTCCCCCTCCCCCCCACACACGCTCTCCCCCTCCCCCCCACACGCTCTCCCCCTCCCCCCACACGCTCTCCCCCTCCCCCCCACACGCTCTCCCCCTCCCCCCACACGCTCTCCCCTCCCCCCACACGCTCTCCCCCTCCCCCCCACACGCTCTCCCCCTCCCCCCCACACGCTCTCCCCCTCCCCCCACACGCTCTCCCCTCCCCCACACGCTCTCCCCTCCCCCACACGCTCTCCCCCTCCCCCACACGCTCTCCCCCTCCCCCCACACGCTCTCCCCCTCCCCCCACACGCTCTCCCCCTCCCCCCCACACGCTCTCCCCCCCACACGCTCTCCCCCCCCACACGCTCTCCCCCTCCCCCCCACACGCTCTCCCCCTCCCCCCACACGCTCTCCCCCTCCCCCCACACGCTCTCCCCCCTCCCCCACACGCTCTCCCCCTCCCCCCACACGCTCTCCCCCTCCCCCCACACGCTCTCCCCCTCCCCCCACACGCTCTCCCCCCTCCCCCCCACACGCTCTCCCCCTCCCCCCCACACGCTCTCCCCCTCCCCCCCACACGCTCTCCCCCTCCCCCCACACGCTCTCCCCCTCCCCCACACGCTCTCCCCCTCCCCCCACACGCTCTCCCCCTCCCCCCACACGCTCTCCCCCTCCCCCCCACACGCTCTCCCCCTCCCCCCCACACGCTCTCCCCCCACACGCTCTCCCCCCCACACGCTCTCCCCCCCACACGCTCTCCCCCCCACACGCTCTCCCCCCCACACGCTCTCCCCCCACCCACACGCTCTCCCCCTCCCCCTCCCCCTCCCCCCCACACGCTCTCCCCTCCCCCTCCCCCCCACGCTCTCCCCCTCCCCCCCACACGCTCTCCCCCTCCCCCCCACACGCTCTCCCCCCCACCCACACGCTCTCCCCCTCCCCCTCCCCCCCACACGCTCTCCCCCTCCCCCCACACGCTCTCCCCCTCCCCCCCCACGCTCTCCCCTCCCCCACACGCTCTCCCCCTCCCCTCCCCCTCCCCCCCCCTCCCCTCCCCCCCCCACACGCTCTCCCCCTCCCCCCCACACGCTCTCCCCCTCCCCCCCACACGCTCTCCCCCTCCCCCTCCCCCTCCCCCCCACACGCTCTCCCCCTCCCCTCCCCCTCCCCCCCACACGCTCTCCCCTCCCCCCCACACGCTCTCCCCCTCCCCCCCACACGCTCTCCCCCTCCCCCCCACACGCTCTCCCCCTCCCCCTCCCCCTCCCCCTCCCCCCCCCCACACGCTCTCCCCCTCCCCCTCCCCCCCACACGCTCTCCCCCTCCCCCTCCCCCCCACACGCTCTCCCCCTCCCCCCCCCCCCCACACGCTCTCCCCCTCCCCCCCACACGCTCTCCCCCTCCCCCCCACACGCTCTCCCCCTCCCCCCCACACGCTCTCCCCCCCACACACTCTCCCCCCACCCACACGCTCTCCCCCTCCCCCTCCCCCCACACGCTCTCCCCCCCGCACGCTCTCCCCCCCACCCACACGCTCTCCCCCTCCCCCTCCCCCCCACACGCTCTCCCCCTCCCCCCACACGCTCTCCCCCTCCCCCCCACACGCTCTCCCCCTCCCCCTCCCCCCACACGTTCTCCCCCTCCCCCTCCCCCCCACACGCTCTCCCCCTCCCCCTCCCCCCCACACGCTCTCCCCCTCCCCCTCCCCCCCACACGCTCTCCCCCTCCCCCCCACACGCTCTCCCCCTCCCCCTCCCCCTCCCCCCCCACACGCTCTCCCCCTCCCCCCCACACGCTCTCCCCCCCACCCCCACACGCTCTCCCCCCCACCCCCACACGCTCTCCCCCTCCCCCCACACGCTCTCCCCCCCACCCACACGTTCTCCCCCTCCCCCTCCCCCCACACGCTCTCCCCCTCCCCCTCCCCCTCCCCCCCACACGCTTTCCCCCTCCCCCTCCCCCCACACGCTCTCCCCCTCCCCCTCCCCCCCACACGCTTTCCCCCTCCCCCTCCCCCCCACACGCTTTCCCCCTCCCCCTCCCCCCCCACACGCTCTCCCCCTCCCCCCCCACACGCTCTCCCCCTCCCCCCCACACGCTCTCCCCCTCCCCCCACACGCTCTCCCCCTCCCCCACACGCTCTCCCCCTCCCCCCCACACGCTCTCCCCCTCCCCCCACACGCTCTCCCCCTCCCCCCACACGCTCTCCCCCTCCCCCACACGCTCTCCCCCTCCCCCCCACACGCTCTCCCCCTCCCCCCCACACGCTCTCCCCCTCCCCCCCACACGCTCTCCCCCTCCCCCCCACACGCTCTCCCCCCTCCCCCCCACACGCTCTCCCCCCTCCCCCCCCACACGCTCTCCCCCTCCCCCCCACACGCTCTCCCCCTCCCCCCCACACGCTCTCCCCCTCCCCCCCACACGCTCTCCCCCTCCCCCCCACACGCTCTCCCCCCTCCCCCCCACACGCTCTCCCCCTCCCCCCCACACGCTCTCCCCCTCCCCCCCACACGCTCTCCCCCTCCCCCCCACACGCTCTCCCCCTCCACACGCTCTCCCCCCCCCACACGCTCTCCCCCCCCCACACGCTCTCCCCCTCCCCCCCCACGCTCTCCCCCCCACACTCTCCCCCTCCCCCCCACGCTCTCCCCCTCCCCCCCACGCTCTCCCCCCCACGCTCTCCCCCCCACACGCTCTCCCCCCCCCACACGCTCTCCCCCTCCCCCCCACACGCTCTCCCCCTCCCCCCACGCTCTCCCCCCCACACGCTCTCCCCCTCCCCCCCACGCTCTCCCCCCCACACGCTCTCCCCCTCCCCCCCCACGCTCTCCCCCCCCCCACACGCTCTCCCCCTCCCCCCCCACGCTCTCCCCCCCCACACGCTCTCCCCCCCCACACGCTCTCCCCCTCCCCCCCACACGCTCTCCCCCTCCCCCCCACACGCTCTCCCCCTCCCCCCCACACGCTCACACGCTCTCCCCCTCCCCCCCACGCTCTCCCCCTCCCCCCCACACGCTCTCCCCCTCCCCCCACACGCTCTCCCCCTCCCCCCCACGCTCTCCCCCCCCCCCACGCTCTCCCCCCCACACGCTCTCCCCCCCCACACGCTCTCCCCCTCCCCCCCACACGCTCTCCCCCTCCCCCCCACACGCTCTCCCCCTCCCCCCCACACGCTCTCCCCCCTCCCCCCACACGCTCTCCCCCTCCCCCCCACACGCTCTCCCCCTCCCCCCACACGCTCTACCCCCTCCCCCACCCCACACGCTCTACCCCTCCCCCCACACGCTCTACCCCTCCCCCCACCCCACACGCTCTCCCCCTCCCCCCACACGCTCTCCCCCCCACCCCACCCCACCCCACACGCTCTCTCCCCCCTCCCCACACGCTCTCCCCCCCCACCCCACCCCACCCCACACGCTCTCCCCCCCTCCCCACACGCTCTCCCCCCCCTCCCCACACGCTCTCCCCCCCCTCCCCACACGCTCTCCCCCCCTCCCCACGCTCTCCCCCCCTCCCCACACGCTCTCCCCCCCCACCCCACACCACACGCTCTCCCCCTCCCCCCACACGCTCTCCCCCTCCCCCCCACCCCACACGCTCTCCCCCTCCCCCCCACCCCACCCCACCCCACACACACTCCCACCCCCACCCACTCCCACCCACTCCCACCTACTCCCACCCCCACACACATTCCCCCCACCCCACCCCCCACACACATTCCCCCCACCCCACCCCCCCACACACATTCCCCCCACCCCACACACATTCCTCCCACCCCACACACATTCCTCCCACCCCACCCACACTCCCTCCCTCCCCCCACCCACACTCCCTCCCTCCCCCCCACCCACACTCCCTCCCTCCCCCCCCACCCACACTCCCTCCCTCCCCCCCCACCCACACTCCCTCCCTCCCCCCCACCCACACTCCCTCCCTCCCCTCCACCACACTCCCTCCCTCCCCCCACACTCCCTCCCTCCCCTCCACCCACACTCCCTCCCTCCCCTCCACCCACACTCCCTCCCTCCCCCCCACCCACACTCCCTCCCTCCCCCACCCACACTCCCTCCCTCCCCTCCACCCACACTCCCTCCCTCCCCCCCACCCACACTCCCTCCCTCCCACCCACACTCCCTCCCTCCCCCCCCACCCACCCACACTCCCTCCCTCCCCCCCACCCACCCACCCACACTCCCTCCCTCCCCCCACCCCACCCACACTCCCCTCCCCCCCACCCCACCCACACTCCCACCCACCCCACCCACACTCCCACTCACCCACACTCCCACTCACCCACACTCCCACTCACCCCACCCCACTCCCTCTCTCCCTCCACCCCACTCCCCACTCCCTCCCCCGACCCCACTCCCACTCCCTCCCCCCACCCCCACTCCCTCCCCCCACTCCCACTCCCTCCCCCCACCCCACCCCCCTTCCCCCACCCCACCCCACCCACACTCCCCTCCCCTCACCCCCCCCACACCCCACCCCCCTTCCCCCACCCCACCCCACACTCCCCTCCCCTCACCCCCCCACACTCCCTCCCCCCCACCCCCCCTCCCCCCCACCTCACACACACACTCTCCAAACTGACCAAACCACCTGCAAACCTTCTCATTGACTGTATTTTATTCCACTGCAAACAACAACGCTTTTTAAATTTCAAAATTACATTTAATAAGTTTGTCTTGCTTTTTACACATTTAAAAATATGGAAAAGCAACTTTCTTTCCTAACCGAATCTCTTAATAACATATAAGAACATAATGTGCTTTTGCTGCATATCATCTGAAAGAGCAGAGTTGGCCGTATGTGGGTGGGTTGTGGCGAGGACTGGAACTTTTAACGTTTACTACCAGTACAACAGGCAAAACAAGTGTGTGACTGCGACCAAGCAACAAGACTGTAGATGTACACCTCCTGAAACTAATTGGATAAGGAGCATTGCTCGCTGTGCCAACAGTTTAACCCAGAGTTAGGAGCAGCAGAATTGATACAGTAACAAGCTGACGGTGGATACAAAATATCAAATCAAATACACTTTGTGTCAAATGTGACCAACCATACGTGCCAAGGCCAACCTGAGGCTTTCTATTGGCTGTGTCATCAGCCAATAACATCCTGCTGGCAACAGCACTTTTTTATATGTGGTTAAGAGGCATCAGCATATCCCGAATTAGCAGAGACAACTGTACTTACTCAGAGAAGTTCTTTCAGATATCTTTTGAATAAAGTATATATTTGCAACAACAAAAAGGACATTGTCCCACACGGGCCTGGAGGAACTGTGGGCAAAAAGATGGGGCTGCCAAAGACAACCTGGGGAGTTCATTTACAGGAGGGCCTTCAAGAGCGGGACACCACCGAGTTGCAGCGGGAGAGATTGCGATGGGCTGGGGCCGGTAGTGGAGTCTTGCCGCGCAATTTGTTGTCTCAGTTGGACAGGGTTCAGCAAATTATCCCAGCTTTCTTGCATGGAGAATGTAGATTTCTTACAGTGCAGAAGGAGGCCATTCAGCCCATTGAGTCTGCACTGACCCTCTGAAAGTGCACCCTACTTCGGCCCACACCCCCGCCCTATCTTTGCGCACTCAGGGGCAATTTAGCATGGCCAATCCACATCTTTGGGTTGTGGGAGGAAACCGGAGCACCTGGAAGAAACCCATGCAGACATGGGGAGAATGTGCAAACTCCACAGTTACCCAGCTTTGGGTGCAGGTAGGCTGGTGACCTCCACTCCTCCTGGTGGCCAATGACCACAGTACACATGTTCAGGAAAAATAAACAAAGAGGCAAAGATAGGTGGATATTCCCTGGTGGATATCCTCAAGTCTTCCACAGGCTGTGCTAGAAGGGGTAAAGGCATCTCCTAAGACAGTCAAAATAAGGAGCAATCTCTTAAAATGCAGGAATAGTCACCCTGAAGCCATGTTAAGAATCTTTAGTAACGCCCTTCACCTTTCAAGTTGTTTTAGAGGGTATCTATGATGATTTTAATTTGTCTATGACCAAAGTCAAACATCTGACTTGATTTATTGCCTTTAATTCTTAATACATTGACTTATCTTCAGTCCTGACCACTTCAAGATATTTAATGGTTGAAGAGCATATGGCCTTCACACCCCTTGGACGCTCTTCGGTAAATGCCAGTTTCAGTAGTTTGATCACTGATCACCAATTCTATCCAGGATTACATCTGCATTTATTGCAGCATGTACAATTATTGCCTCAACCTTTTGTTGGTTCATCAGTTACCTAGGATCATCTTCAGCAATGAAGACCATACTGAGTAACCATTGAAAACCTCTGCATATCCTGAATCCACCTTCAGTAATCCATCATATTTAATATTAATTTCAATGACTCGCTGAACCCTCATAGGTGAAGACCTCGCTTTACCACACCAATTCCACTGTACTCTTCAAAGATGTCCTTTTGGCTGCCCTGACAGGAGATTTATTGGCCTCAGCTGAGTTCATTATTTATCCCTGTTCTGACGAGTTATTTTCCTCAAACCAGTAGGATTGCATTTGCTCTAATCTGTCCTCGACCAATATGATTGTTTTCAAGGGCTCAGTTGTGGCTGACGTGTTTGTTTTTGAGTCGAACTGTTCTGGTTTCATGTCCCACTGCATAGACTTAAGCACAAAAATCCAAACTGCCAATCTAGTGCAGTCCTGAGGGAGTGCTGCATTGTCATTGATGCTGCACTTTTGGATGAAATGTTCAACCAAGGACCCCAACCCTGCCTGCTTCGTGTGGATGTAGGACATTATTTCTATGAAGAGCAGGGGAGTTAGTTTCATGTGACCTGGCCTATACTTATCCCTCAAATCGACATTACAAAATCAGATTATCAGGTGAATACCATATTACTGCTAGTGGGAGCTTTCCCTGCACAAATTGGCTGCTCCGTTTCCTACATTACAACGGTCACTACACTTTAACAGCACTTCATTAGCTGCAAAGTGCTCCTGAAAGGTGCTATATAAATGAAAGCCTTCTTTACCATTTGTATTTCTTTGAATCCTAGAAAGTTACATAGCTCCCTTTTAACTTAGGATCGTCCCAAAGAAAATTGCCCTTTTTAAAATCTGGCATTAGCATTACATTGGCAGACTTGGTCTCAGAAATAAAGTGAAATCAAATATTCTCCTTCGCAGTTTAAAAAAAATGGATCCAATATCTCTGGGGAATCTTGGGACATTTTCCCCTGTGCTACATGTTTTATCTCCAGCAGTCTGTGGGTATTTCTTTTGGAAAGCTTTTAAATATTTTATATTAGATGTAAGTTTATTAAAAGGGACATCACCTCTATTTCAAAAGTTAATGGCCTTCTGACTATACTCTCAAAATAAAAATGTTACCATTAAATTGAAAAGTGCCCCAATTATTTAATAGGCAAAATCTATACAAACCAGGTTCATATTTTTACTGGCCACAGACAGCCCCTATTTGCCAGCTAGAGAATGGGGGAAAACGGTAAATAATTGGATTGCCCCTCCTTCGGATGTGAAATACAACTTTGGTAAACTTTGGTTGGTAAATATGACAGCAGTGGGTCAGTTGCCCATTATATATCTTGCCAGAGGTTAAAAATCAGGCGGGTAACATAACAAATGGTCAATTCACTACCATCCGATTTACAGTCTTGCCAAAGTTGAATTTCATACCCCTAATCGCTATTAAAACAGGTGAGGGAGCGGTCAGGTCAGGTAGCTCAGTTGGCTTGATGGCTCCTGTGTGGATCACATTAACTCAAATTGTGAGAGGTTTCGATCCCCGTTTTGACTGAGGTAGACTGGGGCCTGCTCTCCTCGTTCTACACGTAGTAAAGAAACATAGCACTTTGCCACAGCTCGTCATGGACCTGCCTTCGGAAAGAGAATTCAAGAATCATCATCTTTATTTCGAAAGTCCTGACAGAAGGAAAAAGGGTTGTGCAAAATGCAGGAATTTCTTATGTATATTGTATTATATATATTTGGTGCAGTAATGATTTTAAAAGCCTGGATTAGGATGTGTATGTATCTGCTGTAGTAATGTTTTTAACAATCCTGGTTTAAAAGACAGAGAGACACTGTAGCCACAGAAGGTATCATTAAGATGTAACAGTGAGATCATTTTTATTTATAACCATGCTTATCTTTAAAAGGAGGCTAATGTTTTTTTTAGGATTTCTGGGGAGCAGATAATTAAGAGACATTGAGTAATCAGCTCATGGGATTGGGATAAAAATGATGTAGTAATGGGAGGGGCTGGTCTGTAGCAGTGAATTTTGAGCTCAGCTCTGCCAGGAACTGTGAGGTGAAGAGCAGCTTTTACCAAATGGAAAGCGGTTAGCACTACGGCCTCACTGGACCAGAGGCCCCATTTCAATTCCAGCCTTGGGTGACTGTCTGTGCTAAATTACTCCTTTGTGACCAAAGATGTGTAGATTAGGTGGGGTTATGAGGATAGGGCAAGGCTGAGGAAGGATGCTCTTTCAGAGGGTTGGTGCAGACTCGATGGACCAAATGGCCTCCTTCTGCACTGTAGGAATTCTATTCTAATCCATTCCATTCTAAATGCTGTGAGATTAAGCAATGGTCTGACATTGAAAGAAGGATCTCTCTCTCTCTGAAAATGAAAAATGAATGAAAATCGCTTATTGTCACAAGTAGGCTTCAAATGAAGTTACTGTGAAAAGCCCCTAGTCGCCACATTCCGGCGCCTGTTCGGGGAGGTTGGTACAGTCTCTGCAAGCAGTCTTTCCAAAGCATCGCTATACAGCAAGTATCACTTTGTTCGCTAACTTTATTTATAAGTGGCTTTTGACCTGTGATGGGATTGGGTAAAGGAGGTATAAATTAGGAGTAAACAGCGTTTCCTTTTATTGTTAAGAATTGTTTAACTGTAAGCCATTTCTTTCATGATATTAAGATAGTTTAATACTGCGGTAATAATAAAGTTGGTTTTGTTATACATATCCCCATTTGAGTGTGGAATCACTCCTGGAGCGAAGTATTCTTTTTCGCACAATTTTACAAATGAAAGCAAATTGTTGGGGGTCTCGTCCAGTTTCCTAATATAAATTGGGGTCTGGCCCGGGATCGTAATAGGATGCAGGCTCAGTAATGCTCAACTTAAATTTACTTAATATTGATCTTCTACAAAAGCCCAACAGAGGAGGAGGCCATTCAGCCTATTGTATTCATGTTGGCTCTTTGAAGAAACTTTCCAATTCACCTCACTCCCCTCCTTCTTTCCCAAGCTCTGAGAGTATAGAGTATTAAGTATAGAGTAAAAGTTGCTACTGAATCTGCTTCCACAACCCTTTTATTTGCATATTTCAGATCATAACTAATGGTGTAAAAAAAGATTTCTCCTGCATCAGATTCAGCTACTTGGGTACTTGCTACTGTAATTATGGAAAAATAACCAGGCATGACATAGCAAACGGATGAAAACAGGAAATGTTTACTATAGTGATATCTCTCAAGCATGAAGTGATTAAAACATATTAAGTATGAAGCAGGTTCTATTTATTTCAAAGCAGATCCAACAGCCAGAGGCTGGCATCTTCCTTATACCACATGTTCCGTAAAGACAGAAAAGTTTCACTGTGAAACAGCCGATTACAGTTGAGCAAAATAATTTGAGTGCACTTAATACTGTGGAAGAGGACAATGTGTACTTTAATATATCCGGTAAGACAAAAATGTGGGTGTCTGAAGTGTGGGCACTGTGCAGCTGCAGAACATTGGAGCAAAAATAAGGGCATGTGAGAGAGTGGGAGTTGGAGGCTGCAGAGACAGAAGGTGATATGCAAGGAAAGAGCGTTGTATAGCAGCTGCAAATGTTACAAACAGAAAGATAGGCCATGAAATATAGCAGCACCAAGCACAAAACTGAATTCAAGAAAAAGGACAGTGATAAGAGTAAGTGGTCAAGGCTGGAATCAGTGAAACAAACAGGGATTGAAGGAAGATATAATTCTGCGTTCAGTGTGTCACATCCCTGGTTTCCACTGCGATTTCTTTTCTCTCATGAAGTTGTCAACTCTCCTGCAATGGGCTGCCCAAGGAACAACTATTTTCCCCCATCCCATTATCATTCCAGGATCACAGCAAAGGATATGCCGGGCACCGGGCACTGTGAGAGTGAGAGAGAGAGGAGAGAGTGTGTGAGAGTGAGAGAGAGAGAGAGAGAGAGAACAAACATTCCTTTCACTTCCAAAGTCTAAACGCTTTTGCCCAGTTCTCTCAGAAAGCATCATGCAGGAACCAATCAGGAGATTCACTCTCCTCACTGACCAACGGTCGGTAGCCTTCGTGTTCAATAACACACAGCGGGGCAAGATCAAGAATGACAAGATACTGAGGTGGAGGATCGAGCTCTCCACCTACAATTACGAGATTTTGTATCGTACCGGCAAGCTCAACGAGTCCCCAGACGCCCTATCCCGAGGTACATGTGCCAGCGCACAAGTAGACCGACTCCGGACCCTGCACGACAACCTTTGTCACCCGGGAGTCAAACGTTTGTACCATTTCATAAAGGCCCGCAATCTGCCCTACTCCGTCGAGGAAGTACGGACAATCACCAGAGACTGCCAGGTCTGTGTGGAGTGCAAGCCGCACTTCTACCTGGTGAAGGCCCCCCGCCCCTTTGAGCGCCTCAGCGTGGATTTCAAAGGGCCCCTCCCCTCTACCGACCGTAACACGTATTTGGTCGATGAGTACTCCAGATTCCCCTTCGCCATCCCATGCCCCGATATGACGTCTGCCACCGTCATCAAAGCCCTCAACACCAACTTCGCTGTGTTTGGTTTCCCGCCTACATCCACAGTGACAGGGGATCCTCCTTCATGAGTGATGAGCTGCGTCAGTTCCTGCTCAACAGGGATATCGCCTCCAGCAGAACGACAAGCTACAACCCCCGGGGAAACGGACAGGTAGAGAGGGAAAATGGAACGGTATGGAGGGCCGTCCAACTCGCCCTACGATCCAGGAACCTCCCGGCCTCCAGCTGGCAGGAGGTCCTCCCTGATGCACACACTCCATTCCGTCACTACTGTGCACCACCACTAACAACACACCCCATGAACGTCTTTTTGTCTTCCCCAGGAAGTCCACATCTAGGGTGTTGCTCCCGACTTGGCTCGCAGCTCCAGGACCCGTCCTGCTCCGTAGGCATGTCTGACTCCACAAGGTGGACCCGTTGGTGGAAAGGGTGCAATTGCGCCATGCAAACCCCCAGTATGCCTACGTGGCATACCCCGACAACTGCCAGGATACTGTCTCCCTCAGGGACCTGGCACCAGCAGGTCACACACACACACACACACACACCCCCGGCCCGGCACCACCCTTCCTTCCCCCGGCGCTCCCAGCAGCAACCCTCCCGGGACCATCCGTCCTCCCCCTGCCCACGCTCGAGGATGAAGAGGATTTTGGCACGCTCCCAGAGGCTCCGGACATCAGACCAACATCGGCATCGCTGCCACCACTACGTCGCTCCCAGCGGCACAGCAAGGCCCCGGACCGGTTAAACCTCTAACTGATCCACTGGACTTCAAAAGACATTTTTCTTCTATCTTCTCTATCAAAAATTGTAAATGTAAATGTAAAAAGAAAACCATTTGTTGTATATAGCTCTCCACCACCCCCGCCGGACTCAATTTTAACAGGGGGTGAATGTGGTAAACCACCTTTGCACCTCTATTAGGTGATGTATGGTAGGACCTGTACTACAGGTACTTTGATAGTCCCTGCCTGCTGGCTCCACCCAGTAGGCGGAGTATAAATATGTGTGTCCTCCATGCTGCAGCCATTTCGCCAGCTGCTGTGGGAGGCCACACATCTTCGAGCAATAAAGCCTCGGTTGTACCCAACTCTAGTCTTTGTGCAATGATCGTCCATCAACCACAAAACACGCATGCACTCATCCTTCCTTTCCCACTAATTAAGTTCCCCCAATTCTTGTATGTACAACTTACCAACACTTAAACTCATGACAATGCATTCGTAATTTTGTCCTTTCCAGAAATATGCACAATTTTGACATTGAAAGATTGCAACAATAAACTCCAATGGAACAATCTTTTGTTGCGAGTTTTAAATTTTTCCACAAACAAACGCATTATGGTAAGTTTTGACTAGGCTTTGCTTATCATGCTGGACGTAAACTACAAATGCTGAAGGGCTAATGGCAATGCTAAGGCTTCCTTCTTTCTCAGTGGTGGAGTACTTTCATTGGCACAGACGCAAGTTTCTTGGAAAAGTATCCCACTGGTCTCTCTATTCCTGACCCATGATCTGGTAGTAACACTGCGTTCATACCCAGGTCACTGGTATCCATGGCCATTTTAAAGGTTTTGGAAAAATCAGAAGGCAGCCAACACTGCTCCACTTGCCAATATGGCCCTCAATTTCACAAAAGCTGGTACTAAAGTTACGTACAAATTTTCTATAGAACCCACACATGCATTGGAATGGCAGCACAGTAGCAACCACTGCTGCCTCAGAGCACCAGGGACCCGGGTTCAATTCCGGCCTTGGGGCCTGTGTGAATTTTGCACATTCTCTCAGTGTTTTTGTGGATTTCCTCTGGGTGCTCTTGTTTCCTCCCGACGTCCAAAGATGTGCAGGTTAGGTGGATTGTCAAAGTTAAATTTCCCTTTAGTGTTCAAGAATATGCAGGTTAGGTGGGGTCACGGGGATAGGGCAGGGGAGTAGGCCAAGGCAGGGTGCTCTTTCGGAGTGTCGGTGCAGACTCGATAGACCGAATGTCCTATTTCTGCTCTGTAGGGATTCTATGAGGAACCTCAATCTCCCGTTTCGTCTTGGGAATGGGAAAATCTAGTAATGCCCTTACCTTGGTTGGTCTGGTTACCATTTGTCCCTGTCCAATAAGATTTGTAGGACACGTGGGAGTGCAGTACAATAGGCCACTTTTGCTTTGACAAACTTGCTTTTGGCCAAATTGATGACTAAATTGGCCAACTGATGTTGTCTAAATAACTTCTCCAATTGTCCTACATGCTCCTTCCACGTGTCACTGTAAACTACCACGTCGACCAAATAGACCAAGCAGTTAGGCACCCTAACCACTATGTGATGTATGGGTGATTGAAATGTAGCTGGTGCATTTTAAAATCTGAATGGCATCACTTCACACTGATACCATCCCCTTGGAGTCACAAAGGCGGATATCTCTTTAGCCCTGGGTGTTAAAGAAACCTGATAATACCTCTTTAACAAATTGATTTTCAAAAAGCATGAGGCACTGCCTAACATATCAATACAGTCCTCCAACCCGGGAATTGGAAACAAATCCGTTTTGGTGATGGCATTGATCTTCTGGTAGTCTATACAGAACCGAGTTGCCCATCTGGCTTAGGTACTAACACGACCTGCAGCTACTCGTATTTGACTTAATTAAATGATTCTCCAACATGTATTGGATTTCCCCTTCTAACTGAGATAGTTTCTGCGAGTTCAGTTGATATGGATGCTGTTTTATCGGGTTGGTGTCACCTACGTCTACATCAGGTTCAGTTAATGTACTGCACTCCCGCGTGTCCGACAAATCTTATGTTTTTGCAATATCCTTACGAGATCTTTTCATTGCTCTTCTCAGTATGCAAAGTATCTAACTGTTCTAGTATTATTGTATTTGCTACTTGTACCACAGGAGGGTCACTCTGAACTGTCGACCTCTTCCCCTACCTCACTCTGCCCTCTTCCACTACTTCTACCGCCTGACATAATGGTTCCTTCCTATCTTCTTCCCTACGATAATATTTCTTCAACATATTTAAGTGGCATAATCCTTCTTCCTATGGTTTGGAGTATCTATTAGGTAAGTCACCTTACTCACCCACCCCTAGCTACCTTAGAGGGGCTGCTGAATCAGATTCACCATGCAAAGGCAACAATTCCAGTACCTCATCCCCAGCTTGGACCTGGCATTTTTGCCTGCCCACATTTTCATTTACTCCAGAAATCTTTAAATGCGCTTGGGCTACCTGACAAGCTCTTGTGAGACTTTCATAAAAATACTGAGACTTTCATAAAAATACAGAAAATAGGAGTAGGCGTTTCAAGCCTGCACCACCATTCAATATGATCATGGCTGATCATGCAAATTCAGTATCCCAGTCCCACTTTCTCTCCATACCCCTTGATCCCTTTAATCGCAAGGGCCACGTCCAGCTCCCTCTTGAATATATCCAATGAACTGGCCCCAACAGCTTTCTGTGGTAGAGAATTCCACATATTCACTACTCTCTGAGAGGAGATGTTCTTCCTATTCTCAGTCCTGAATGGCTTACCTCATTCTTAGGCTGTGACCCCTAGTTCTGGACGTCCCCAACGTCGGAAACATTCATCCCGCATCTATCTTGTCCAGTCCCATCAGGATTTTATATGTTTCTATCAGATCCCCTCTCATTCTTCTGAACTCCAGTGAGTACAAGCCCAGTCGATCCAGTCTTTCTTCATGTGTCAGTCCTGCTATCCCGGGAATTATTCTGGTGAACCTTTGCTGGACACCCTCAATAGCAAGAATCAGAATCATAGAATTTACAGTGCAGAAGGAGGCCATTGGGCCCATTTAGTCTGCACAGGCCCTTGGAAAGAGCACCCGACTTTAGCCCATACCTCCACCCTGTCCCCATAACACAGTAATCCCACCTAACCTTTTTTTTTGGGGCACTAAGGGCAATTTAGCATGGCCAATCCACCTAATCTGCACATCTTTGGATTGTGGGAGGAAACCGGAGCACCCGGAGGAAACCCACGCAGACACGGGGAGAACGTGCAGACTCCGCACAGACAGTGACCCAGCCGGGAATCAAACCTGGGACCCTGGAGCTGTGAAGCAACTGTGCTAACCACTGTGATACCATGCCACCCTCCCTCAAACTAGGGGACCAAAACTGCACACAATACTCAAGGCGTGGCCTCACCAAGGCCCTGTATAACTGCAACAAGACATCCCTACTCCTATACTCAAATATTCTCGCTATGAAGGCCAGCAAGCCATTAGCTTTCCTCACCACCTGCTGTACCTGCATGCCAACCTTCAACGACTGTTGCTCATGCACTTCCCCCTTTCCTAAACTGCGACCATTCAGATAATAATACACCTTCCTGTTTTTTCCACCAAAGTGGATAACCTCACATTTATCCACATTATATTGCATTTGCAAGTAGTTGCCTACTCAGCCAGCCTGTCCAAGTCACCTTGCAGCCTCTATCCTCCTCACAGCACATACTGTCACCCAGCTTAGTGTTGTCTGCAAATTTAGAGATATTGCATGCAATTCCTTCATCCAAATCATTAATATATATTGTGAACAGCTGGGGTCCGAGCACTGAACCCTGCGGTACCCTACTAGTCACTGCCTGCCACTCTGAAAAGGGCCCGTTTATTCCCACTCTCTGCGTCCTGTCTGCCAACCAGTTCTCTATCCATGTCAATACATTACCCCCAATAACATGAGCTTTAATTTTGCTCACTAATCTCTTGATTGGGGCCTTGTCAATAGCCTTTTGAAAGTCCAGATACACAACATCCACTGCCTCACCCTTGTCCACTCTACTAGTCACATCCTCAAGAAATTCCAGATTTCTCAAGCATGATTTCCCTTTAGTGAATCCATGCTGACTTGGGCCGATCCTTGTCCCCACCTTCCAAATACTGTTATTTCATCCTTAATCATTGACTCCAGCTTTTTCCCCACCACCGATGTCAAGCTATCCGGTCTATAATTCCTCATTTTCTCTCTCCCTCCTTTTTAAAAAAAAAAAAGTGGGGTTATATTAGTTACTCTCCAATCCTTTGGAACTCTTCCAGAATCTATAGAATGCTGGAAAATAATTACCAATGCGTCCACTATTTTTAGCGCCACTTCCTCAAGTACTCTGGATGCAGAGCATAGGCCCTGGGGACTTATCGGGTTTTAATCCCATCAATTTCCCCAATACAATTTTCTGACTAATAAGGATTTCCTTTGGTTCCTCCTTCATGATAGACCCACTGTCCCCAAGTATTTCCAGAAGGTTATTTGTGTACTCCTTAGTGAAGACAGATCCAAAGTAATTGTTCAACTGGTCTACTATCTCTTTGTTGCCCGTTGAATTCACCTGATTCTAACCGTAAGAGACCTACATTTGTCTTCACCAGTCTTTTTCTTTTCACATATCTATAGAAGCTTTTGCAGTTAGTTTATATGTTTTCTGCAAGCTTACTCTTGTATTCTATTTTCCCCTTCCGAATTAAACCCTTTGTCCTCCTCTGCTGAATTTAAAATTTCTCCCAGTCCTCAAGCTTGCTGCATTTTCTGGCCAATTTATATGCCTCCTCTTTGGCGTTAACACTATCCCCGATTTCCCTTGTTAGCCATGGTTGAGCCACCTTACCCATTTTACTCTTGCACCAGACAGAGATGTACAATTGTTGAAGTTCACCCATGTGTTCTTTAAATTGTCTATCCACCATCAACCCCTTAAGTATCCTTTGCCAGCTGATCCTATCCAATCCACCAACGTCTCGTACCATCAACGTTAGCTTTCTTTAGGTTCAGGACCCTGGTCTCAGACTTAACTGTGTCACTCTCCACCTTAATGAAGAGTTCTACCATATTATGGTCACTCTTCCCTAACGGATCTCACACCACAACGTTGTTAATTAATCCTCTCAACACACAATACCCAGTCTAGGATGGTCTGCTCTCTAAATATTAAATAAATTCTTAAATAAATAATCTTTATTGTGACAAGTTGGCTTACATTAACACTGCAATGAAGCTACTGTGAAAAGCCCCTAGTCACCACATTCCGGCGCCTGTTCGGGTACACAGAGGGAGAATTCAAATGTCCAAATTACCTAACAGCACGTCTTTCGGGACTTGTGGGAAGAAACCGGAGCACCCGGAGGAAACCCACACAGACACGATGAGAAAGCATAGAATCCCCACAGATAGTGACCCAAACCGGGAATCGAACCTGGGACCCTGGAGCTGTGAAGCAACCTTCATGGATTATCATAGAATTTACAGTGCTGAAGGAGGCCATTCGGCCCATCGAGTCTGCACCAGCTCTTGGAAAGAGCACCCTACCCAAGGTCAACACCTCCACCCTATCCCCATAACCCAGTGACCCCACCCAACAT
Source organism: Scyliorhinus torazame (assembly GCF_047496885.1). Classification (NCBI taxonomy): domain Eukaryota; kingdom Metazoa; phylum Chordata; class Chondrichthyes; order Carcharhiniformes; family Scyliorhinidae; genus Scyliorhinus; species Scyliorhinus torazame. Next base: position 121,907,388 of record NC_092707.1, on the reverse strand, counting down.
TAAGGGCAATTGTGGTTACTAAGGGCAATTTATCATGGCCAATCCACCTAACCTGCACATCTTTGGACTGTGGAAGGAAACCGGAGCACCCGGAGGAAACCCACGCACACACGGGGAGGATGTGCAGACTCCACACAGACAATGACCCAAGCTGGAATCGAACCTGGGACCCTGGAGCTGTGAAGCAATTGTGCTATCCACAATGCTACCTTGCTGCCCACTGCTACCGTGCTGGTTCCTCAACATATTGGTAGAGAAAACCATCCCTTATAAATTCCAGGAAATCTTCCTCCATCATATTGCTACCAGTTTGATTAGCCCAATCAATACGAGATTGAAGTCACCCATAATAACTGCTGTACTCTTATGCGCCCATCTCTAATTTCCTGTTTGATGCCATCCCCAACCTCACAATTACTGTTTGGTGGTCTGTATACAACTACCACTAACGTTTTTGCCTTTTGATGTTCCGCAGCTGCACCCATACAAATTCCACATGGCGTTAATATCCTCTTTTTTTTTAAAAATATGTTTTATTGAAAATTTTTCCCCAAACAACAATTTTTCCCCTCTTACAAAGCAAACGCAACAATAACAATACAGAAATTTTTAACAATACACAAGTAACAAAACCCCATTATCTTTGACCTAAACTAAACTAAACCCCTCCCCCCTCCCCTTCCCCCTGGGTTGCTGCTGCTGGTCATCTGTCTTCCCTCTAACGTTCCCCTAGGTAGTCGAGAAATGGCTGCCACCGCTTGGTGAACCCTTGAGCCGATCCTCTCAGGGCAAACCTTATCTGCTCCAGTTTAATGAACCCCGCCATATCATTTACCCAGGCCTCCAGTCCGGGGGGTTTCGCCTCCTTCCACGAGTAGGATCCTGCGCCGGGCTACTAGGGACGCAATGGCCACAACGTCGGCCTCTTTCGCCTCCTGCACTCCTGGCTCTTCCGCAACTCCAAATAGAGCTAACCCCCAGCCTGGTTTGACCCGGGCCTTCACCACCCGCGAAATCACTCCCGTCACTCCCTTCCAATACCCTTCCAGTGCCGGGCACGCCCAAAACATGTGTGTGGTTTGCCGGGCTCCCGCCATACCTCCCACATTTGTCCTCCACTCCAAAGAACCTGCTCAATCTTGCTCCCGTTATGTGTGCTTTATGTAGCACCTTAAATTGAATCAGGCTAAGCCTGGCGCATGAGGAAGAGGAATTTACCCTGCTTAGGGCATCAGCCCACATACCCTCCTCTATCTCCTCCCCTAGTTCTTCTTCCCACTTTCCTTTTAGTTCGCCCACTGACTCCTCCCCCTCTTCCCTCATCTCTCGGTAAATCTCTGACACCTTGCCCTCTCCAACCCACACCCCTGAAAGCACCCTGTCCTGTATCCCCTGTGTCGGGAGCAACGGAAATTCCCTCACCTGTTGTCTAGTAAATGCCCTCACCTGCATATATCTCAAGAAATTTCCCCGGGGCAACTTATACTTTTCCTCCAATGCTCCCAAGCTCGCAAAAGTCCCATCTATAAATAAATCTCCCACCCTCCTAATTCCCAACTGGTACCAGCTCTGAAATCCTCCATCCATTCTTCCTGGGGCGAACCTATGTTTGTTCCTGATTGGGGACCCCACCAGGGCTCCCCGCACCCCTCTCTGTCGCCTCCACTGTCCCCAGATATTCAATGTTGCCGCCACCACCGGGTTCGTGGTAAACTTTTTAGGTGAGATCGGTAGCGGCGCCGTCACCAGCGCCTCTAAAGTCGTCCCTTTACAGGACTTTCTCTCCAGTCTTTTCCACGCCGCTCCCTCACCCTCCATCATCCATTTACGTATCATTGCCACATTGGCGGCCCAATAGTAATCGCCCAAGTTCGGTAGTGCCAATCCTCCTCTGTCCCTACTACGCTGAAGGAACCCCCTCCTTACTCTCGGAACTTTCCCTGCCCACACGAAGCTCGTGATGCTCCTGTCTATTTTATTAAAAAAGGTCTTGGTGATTAGTATAGGGAGACATTGAAATACAAATAAGAACCTCGGGAGGACCATCATCTTAATTGCTTGCACCCTGCCCGCCAGCGATAGAGGCTGCATGTCCCACCTCTTGAAGTCCTCCTCCATTTGTTCTATCAACCGTGTCAGATTAAGTCTGTGCAAGGTTCCCCAGCTCCTAGCGATCTGAATCCCCAGGTATCGGAAGTTTCTTTCCACTTTCCTTAGAGGCAAGCCTTCTATCTCTCTACTCTGGTCCCCTGGATGTATCACAAATAATTCACTCTTCCCCATGTTTAGCCTATACCCCGAGAAATCCCCGAACCCCCTCAAAATTCGCATAACCTCTATCATCCCCCCCGCTGGGTCCGACACGTATAACAATAGGTCATCCGCATATAACGAGACTCGGTGTTCTTCTCCCCCTCTAATCACCCCTCTCCATTTCCTGGAGTCTCTCAGCGCCATGGCCAGAGGTTCAATTGCCAACGCGAACAACAATGGAGACAGCGGGCATCCCTGTCTTGTTCCCCTATATAGTCGGAAATACTCAGATCTATGTCGACCTGTAACTACGCTTGCCGTTGGAGCCCCATAAAGAAGTCTAACCCAGCTAATAAACCCGTTCCCAAACCCAAACCTCCTTAACACTTCCCATTAATACTCCCACTCCACCCTATCAAATGCCTTCTCTGCGTCCATTGCCGCCACTATCTCTGCCTCCCCCTCCACTGGGGGCATCATTATAACCCCTAATAGTCGTCGCACGTTAACATTCAGTTGTCTCCCTTTTACGAACCCTGTCTGGTCTTCGTGCACCACCCCCGGGACACAGTCCTCTATCCTCGATGCCAGTGCCAACAATTTGGCGTCCACGTTCAATAATGAAATGGGTCTATAGGACCCGCACTGCAACGGATCTTTATCCCTCTTCAAAATTAACGATATCGTCGCCTCCGACATCGTCGGGGGTAGAGTCCCCCCTTCCCTGGCCTCATTGAACATCCTCACCATCAACGGGGCCAACAAGTCCACATATTTTCTGTAATATTCCACCGGGAACCCGTCTGGTCCCGGGGCCTTCCATGCTTGCAGTCCCTTAATAACCTCGTCCACCCCAATCGGTGCCCCCAGGCCTACCACCCCCCACTCCTCCACTTTCGGGAACCTCAATTGGTCCAGGAACTGCCGCATCCCCTCCTCTCCCTCTGGGGGTTGAGACCTATACAGTTCCTCATAGAAGGTCTTGAACACCTCATTCATCTTTCCTGCCCTTCGCACCATGTCTCCCCTTTCGTCTCTAATTCCTCCTATCTCCCTCGCTGCTGCCCTCTTTCACAATTGATGAGCCAACAGGCGACTAGCCTTTTCCCCATATTCATACCTCCTCCCCTGTGCCTTCCTCCACAGTACCTCCGCCTTTCTGGTGGTCAGAAGGTCAAATTCCGTCTGGAGTTGTCTCCTCTCCCTGTACAATTCCTCCTCCGGGATCTCTGCAAATTCCCTATCCACCCTTAAAATCTCCCCCAGTAATCTTTCCCTTTCCTTGGCCTCTGTTTTCCTTTTGTGGGCCCCAATGGAGATCAGCTCCCCTCTGACCACCGCTTTTAGTGCTTCCCATACCACTCCCACAGGGACCTCGCCGTCGTCATTGACCTCCAGGTATCTCTCAATACACCCCCGCACTCTTGCACACACTCCCTCATCCGCCATCAGTCCCACATCTAATCGCCAGAGTGTTCTCTGCTCCCTTTCCTCTCCTAATTCCAGGTCCACCCAATGTGGGGCATGATCCGAAACCGCTATGGCTGAGTACTCAGCTTCTTCCACCCTAGAGATCAACGACCTTCCCAAAACAAAAAAATCTATCCGGGAGTACACTTTATGGACATGGGAGAAGAAGGAAAACTCCCTAGCCCTAGGTCTAAGAAATCGCCATGGATCCACTCCCCCCATTTGGTCCATAAACCCCTTAAGTACCTTGGCCGCTGCCGGCCTTCTTCCGGTCCTTGAGCTGGATCTATCTAGCCCCGGGTCCAGCACCGTATTAAAGTCCCCTCCTAAAATCAAGTTTCCTACCTCCAGGTCCGGTATACGCCCCAGCATCCGTCTCATAAATCCCGCATCATCCCAGTTTAGGGCATACACATTAACCAACACGACCTCCATTCCCTCCAGCCTGCCACTCACCATTACATATCTACCTCCGCTATCTGCTACGATGTTCTTTGCTTCAAATGCTACCCGCTTCCCCACCAAAATGGCCACCCCTCTGTTCTTTGCGTCCAGTCCTGAGTGGAACACCTGTCCCACCCATCCTTTCCTTAACCTAACTTGGTCCGCCACCTTTAGGTGCGTCTCTTGGAGCATAACCACATCTGCCCTTAGTCCTTTCAAATGCGCGAGCACTCGGGCCCTTTTTATCGGTCCGTTCAGGCCTCTCACGTTCCACGTGATCAGCCTCACTCGGGGGCTACCTGCCCCCCTCCCGTGTCGACTAGCCATTACCTTCTTAGGCCAGTCCCATATCCCGCCTCCGCGCTCCCGCTCGCTCCCCCAGCGTCGCACACCATCCCCGCCCACCCACTCTTTAGCCATTTCCTTTTGGATTTCCGCAGCAGCAACCCAGTTGTCCCCCCCCCCTCCCCCCCCACCCCTCCCTCCCTCCCTCCCCACCCCTCCCTCCCTCCCTCCCCCCCACCCCTCCCTCCCCCCCACCCCCCCACCGCTAGATCTCTTTCTAGCATGGTCGCTCCCCCCATATTACTTCCGTAAGTCAGCTGACTTCAAATGACCCCGGCTACTCCTGCTCACTCCTCGACCCCCCCCGTGTGCGCCTGTCTTCCCGCCTTATTCTTTCTGGCGCGGGAACATCCCTTTACCTGACCCGCCTCTCATGGCGCAGCTCCCTTTCCCCTCCCCCTCCCCTTCCCCATTCTCCAACTATGTCCCGTCTTTCCCCCCTCACCGGCGCCCACATTTCCCCAATGTCTCCCACCTTCCCAATTTACTTCTCAATTAACTTCAACCATAACATTAACAATAACATTTCCTGCAGCATCAGTCCCTCAGTTCCGATCCAATTTCTCTTCTTTGATGAAGGTCCATGCTTCCTCCGCCGTCTCAAAATAATGGTGTCTCTCCTGATACGTGACCCATAGTCTTGCCGGCTGCAGCATCCCGAACTTCACCTTCCTTTTATGCAACACCTCTTTGGCTCGGTTGAAGCTTGCCCTCCTTCTCGCCACCTCCGCACTCCAATCCTGGTATACCCGTACCACTGCATTCTCCCATCTGCTACTCCGCACCTTTTTAGCCCATCTCAGGACCTCTTCTCTATCCTTAAGGCGGTAAAATCGCACGATTATCGCCCTGGGTGGTTCTCCCGCTTTTGGTCTTCTCGCCGGAATCCGATTTGCCCACTCCACCTCCAAGGGGCCCGTAGGGGCCTCAGCACCAATCACTGAGCTCAGCATCGTACTTGCGTACGCTCCACAGTCCACTCCTTCCACACCCTCAGGGAGACCCAGTATCCGAAGGTTCTTCCTTCGCGCTCCGTTTTCTAGGGCCTCGATCCTTTCAGTACACTTTTTATGAAGTGCCTCGTGCGTCTGTGTCTTAACCGCCAGGCCCAGGATCTCGTCCTCAATATCTGTCACCTTCTGCTCCACCACACGGAGCTCTGTCTCCTGGGTCTTTAGTGTCTCCTTGAGCCCCTCAATTGCCTGTAGCATCGGTGTCAGCACCTCCCTCTTCAGCAGCTCCACGCACCGTCTCACAATTTCATCCTGCTCAGGCCCCCATGTCGCCTGCGCTTTCTCCGCCGCCATCTTGTACTTCTCTCTTTCTGACCCTTTGGTCGACGATTCCTCGCGCTGCAGCCGCCGCCGCCGGTTTTTTCCTCCTTCGTTTGGGGGGGGACTCCCTTCTCACACACCCCACACCGGGTTGCGTCGTCGAAAAATTCCCCGTTCGGGCTCTTAAAAGAGCCCGAAGGTCCGTCAGAGCTGGAGCCGCCGAAACGTGCGGCTAGCTAGGCATCACCGCAACCGGAAGTCGTTAATCTCCTCTTTAACCAGTGACGCTACCCCACCTCCCTTTCCTTTCCTTCTATCTTTCCTGAAATTGAATATCCCTGGATATTGATTTCCCATCCTTAGTCACCCTGGAGCCAGGTCTCTGCGATCCCAATGACATCATATCAGTTATTGATTGTAGTTAATTCAGCAACCTTATTATAAATGCTCCTCACATTGAAATCCAGAGCCTTCAGGCTTGTTTTTTTTTTTTACATTTATTGCCTTTTTAGAAACTAGATGTAATGTGGCCATTTTTGATTTTTGTCTTTGGTTTCTCTGCCTTCCACTTTTCCCTTTACTGTTTTTTGTTTCTGTCCCCACCTTACTTCCCTTCGACTTCCTGCATCGGTTCCCATCCCTCTGCCATATCAAACCCTCCCCAAAAGAAATGTGGACACATAATCCAACATTGAGGATTTGTTTTGGTTTAGAAACTTCTCTTTCATTGGCTTTAATGGACCCCGTATTTCACAGCCATAGACGAATTCAAATGGGATAAACACAGTGGATTCGTTTGGAGAATCCCTCATGGCAAATAGTAAAAATCCAATCCCTTGTCCCAATCTTTTGACATTCATGGAAATAAGGGCATAATCATGGGTTTGAGAGTCTGATGATATCTGTCCAAAGCGCCCCAAGTTTGTGGGTGATAGGCAGTAGACTTTAGCCATTTGATACATAAACTACAAATTATCCCCTGGAATATTTTAGATGAAGTTAGAACCCTAGTCAGATTGTACTTTCACACGTAGACCATAGCATGTCAAAAACGATGTCAACTTTTCCACGACTGCCTTAGCTGTAATTGTTCTTAAAGGTATTGCTGCCAGAAATTGGGTGGGTATATCCATGACCGTAAGAATGTACTGATGCCCTGTATGATCCTACGCAATCTACCAATACCCGACTAAATTATTCTTCAAACACTGGTATGAGTATCAAAGGTGCTGGTCTAATCACATGTTATGGTTTACCTATTACCTGACAGATATGATAGGTTCTACAGAATTGCACTACATCCTTATGCAATGCTGGCCAGGAAAATTGTCTGTTGACTGATGCCCGAGTTTTTCGAATTCCCAAATGTCCTGCCATTGGTATCTCCTGTGCTATCCGCAGCATTTCCCTCCGATATTTGGGTGGTACAACTATCCAATGAACAACCATCCATTCCTCATCCACAGGTCTCAGATAATGTTGCCACTTCCTCATCAGAACTCCGTTCTTAATGTAGTAGCACTCTGGAACCCCTCAGCCTCAATTTCTGAGAGAGCTGACTGTGCTAATCTCTGGAACTCTGGGTTTGCCTCCTGGACCTCGATTAATGAAGTCCTACCAAACACTTCCTCGGAATTATCTTGTCCTCGAGGATAGTTTGGGCTATTCCACCATTCGATGGTGGCATGACTTTAGTTTAGCCAAAATTTAATTGAACATGGAATTGGATCATGAAGGTTTACTGGGTTGGTTCCTGGGACTTTTCAGGTGGAACAATTGAGTACACTAGGCCTATAACCCATGGAGCTTATAAGAATGATAATTGAAACATATACAATTCTGAAGTGGTTTGACAGGTAGATGCTGATAATGTGTTTCCAGTGACTAGGAAATCCGGAGCATGGGGGTCACTAGAATAAAGGAGTCAGCCACTTAGGCCCGAGATTAGGATAAATTTCTTCCCCCAAATGGTTACGATTCTTTGGAATTCTCTACCTCAGAGAGCTGTGCACTCAGTCCCTGAGTCTCTTCAAGACAGAGGTTGACAGGTTTTTGGGTACTTTTAATGAATTATGGGTTATACAAGTGCAGGAAGGTGATGTTGAGTTGAAGATTTGCTATGGTTTCGCTGAATGGCAGAACAGACTCAAAAGGTCAAATGGCCAACTCCAATTTCCTATGTTCTTATATTGTGATCAATTTTGATTATCATCCACAGTATTCAGCAATGTGTCGGTCATTGAAGATTTTGAGCATACCGGTCGACACTGGATGATTACTTTCTAAGGTCTTGAACAAGCAGCTGGAATTGAACCACCCCGCAGATCCTACGCACCATGAACCTGCAGGTGCCAGTTTTGGTTAAACCAAGAAGCAAACCCACCAGGGGACACTATCTGCTTGATCAACCCCTTATGCACCAAGTGAGCAGAGGTGCTACATTTTACTACACGGCAATTACTGATCATAGACTTAGGCTGAAGGGTTTTTATATCCAACACTGAAATACAAAAACACTCAAAACAGCCTGCAGTTTCATCCAACATTTGTAAAATAAGGCAAGTTGGATTGGCCATGTCATCACAGCCTGTCAATCGGGTCATGCCGTCTACTGGAAGGTGGAGGACGACAGTGGCCAAAGGTGAATTGATGTCAGACTATCAGTCAATATTTCCAACTGGTCAACAGACACTGGGATGACACAAGAACATAGCTTGTGGACAGTAGAGACTGAAGTGCTGCTTCATCGGTCTCTTGATGCAGGAATTACTAATACTAAGTCTAAGTCAGCCACTGCACTTTAAAGCGTCGTTTTTGAAACTTTTTTCCCCCGGGACCCACGTTTGTCAATCAGCCGACATTCAGGACCCACGCCCGCAGACCTTCGCAACCCACACCATGTTTGCTTACCTTTAATGTAAAAAAGGGAGCTTGGTTGTTCCTCACGATCTCACTCTAATAATAATAATCTTTTATTGTCACAAGTATGAAGTTTCTGTGAAAAGCCCCGAGTCACCACTTTCCGGCACCTGTTTGGGTAAGCTGGTACGGGAATTGAACTCGCGCTGCTGGCCTTGTTCTGCAGTACAAACTAGCTGTCTAGCCCATTGAGCTAAACCAGCTCTAATCAGGTTCACAGGAGGAGAGGGCAATGTGTATATCGGGTGTAGAGTTCAGCTAGTTCTTTTGTGCCGTCGTCATCTTTGTGAGAACAGAAAATCCAACCTTTCACATGTAGGCCATCGTGAAGGGCAACAGCAAAAAAATGTTTGTTTTACTCAGCACTGGATACTCTTGGGAGATGCTACTCCAGAATGCTGACAGCCTCATGGACTTTTGGGCTTGTTTTTAATGTGCTGTTACAGGTCAGGTACAGTAGCATAGTCTTTTCGTTTGGAGTCAGCTATAAGTTAATAACAGACCCTAGGGTCTCAACTCAAAAGGAATTTTTCACCCACCACTTTGCTTTCAAAATCTGAAACTTCTCTCATTTCCCAGTACTTCCCTGCTTATATATAATGCACATGGGCTTTGCATCTTTATTTGCACTGGCATAATTGGCAAAACCATACCTCAAGAAATCATCTTTATACTGCATTGTTCCTGAGTTAAGTTTCTTCTTTGTAGGCTGTTTACCAGAGACCCTGGAGCTCTGCCTAGCACTGCACTGTCCTGCCAAAGATTCTCCTGAGCAACTCTGTCCAGCAGAATTATGTCCAGTCCAGTGTGAGATCCTGTCCAGTAGGAACACTGCCTATTTGTGCCTCTTCCTTGGGGTCGAAATCCAAATGAGGAGTGCAATGCGGCAGGTTTAATTAAAAAATCTTAAGAGTAAAAGATCCACTAGGAAGCAGTGACAATTACATGGTAGAATTTAGCATTCAATTTGAGTGTGAGAAACCTGGGTCAAAAACAACAGTGCTACACTTAAGTAAGCGTAATTATAAAGGAATGAGGGCAAAGTTGGCTGGAGTGGACTGGGAAGGCGTTTAGCAGGAAAGTCTGTTGATCCACAATGGCAGGCGTTTCTGAAAATAGTTCATGATTCATAACAGGGTGGCACAGTGGTTAGCACTGCTGCTTCACAGTGCCAGGGGCCTGGGTTCAATTCCGGACTTGGGTCACTGTGTGGAGTTTGTACGTTCTCCCCGTGTCTGCGTGGGTTTACTCTGGGTGCTCTGGTTACCTTCCACAGTCTAAAGATGTGCAGGCTAGGTGGATTGGCCATGCTAAATTGCCCGTTAGTATCCAGAGATGTGCAGGTTAGGTTACGGGACAAGGGGGCGTGGGCCTGGGTGGTCATTTGTGGGTGGTCAAATGAGTGGTCATTTGAAGGATCAGTGCAGCTTCGATGGGCTGAATGACCTCCTTCTGCACTGTAAGGATTCTATGATTCTAACAAAGATATATCCCAGTGAGGAAGGTTTATAAGAAGGGGATAAATCAACCATATTTAAAAATAAAAAAATTTGGATTACCCAATTCATTTTTTCTAATTAAGGGGCAATTTAGCCACCAACCCTGCACATATTTGGGTTGTGGGGACGAAACACGCGCAAACACAGGGGAGAATGTGCAAACTCCACACGGACAGTGACCCAGAGCTGGGATCGAACCTGGGACCTCAGCAGCAGTGCTAACCACTGCGTCATCGTGCTGCCCTCAAATCAGCCATGGTTAACCAAGGAAGTGAAGAATAATATTAAAATAAAATTAAAAAAACAGAGAATATGACAAAGATTAATGGCAAGTCAGAGGATTGGGAAGGTTTTAAAACCCAACAAGAGATGGCCAAAAGATAATAAAGAGGGAGAAGATAAACCTTAGGCCAGTTAGCTTAGCTTCTGTCATTGGGAAAATGTGAGAGTCCATTATAAAAGGATGTAATAGCAGAGCATTTAGAAATGCAAAATATAATCAAGCAGAGTCAACATGGTTCATGAAGGGGAAATCAAGCCTGTCCAATTTACTAGCATTCTTTGAAATGGTAGAGCAGGGGAACCAGTAGATGTAATATACTTGGATCTCCGAAAAGCATTCGATAGGATAAATGCAAAAGGCTACCTAATAAGATAAGAGTCCGTGGTGTTGTGGTAGTATATTAGCATGGATAGAGGATTGGTTAACTGATAGACAACAGTGTGTTGGGTTAGGAGGAACATTTTCAAGATGGAAACCTGTAACTTGTAGAGTCCCACAGGAATCCATGCTGGGGCTACAATTATTCACAATATATATTAATGACTTGGACAAGGGAAGTGAATGGGCTATTGCCAAGTTTGCTGATGACACAAAAATAGATGGGAAGGCAAGTGATGAGGATGACACGGAGTGATATTGGCAAAAACATGGCAGATGGAATATAATGTAGGAAAATGTGAAGTTATGTACTTTTGGTAGGAAGAATAAAGGAGCTGAATATTATTCAAATGAAGAAAGATTGCAGAAAACTGCAGCACAGAGGGATTTGAGGGTCCTTGTGCATCAATCACAAAAAGCTAGCATGCAAATTCAACAGGTAATTGGCAAGGCAAATGGAATGTTGGCCTTTATTTCAAAAGGAATGGAGCATAGAAATAGGGAAATCCTGCCAAAATTACACAAGGCATTTGTTAGACCATACCTGGAACAGTTTTTGCCCCTATCTAAGAAAGGATACACTGGTATTGGAGGCAGTTCAGAGAAGGTTCACTAGGGGGCATAGATTTTAAGGTCAGGGGTTGGAAGTTTAGAGGGGATGTGAGGAAAAACATTTTCACCCAGATGGTGGTGGGAGTTTGGAATTCACTGCCTGAAAGGGTGGTGGAGTCAGAGACCCTCATAACATTTAAGTAGTATTTAGATGTGCACTTGTGATCCCAGGGCGTACAAGGCTATGGGCCAAGTGCTGGAAAATGGGATTCGAATGGTTAGGTGGTTGTTTTTCATCGTGCAGATGCGCTGGTTGGAAGGGCCTTTTCTCTGCTGTATGATTCCATGACTATGACGAGGTTGATATCAGGTATTTTTTTTAAAATATTTTTATTCTCCTCCTTTTTCCCATTTTCATCCAAATTTACACGCACCAACAAACAATCAACTGTAACAAATACAATATCAATCCCCTGGCCAACAATCCCTTCCTCCCACCAACCAAGAAACAACCCTCAACATTTTTAAATAAAAATTTAGAGTACCCAATTCAATTTTTCCAATTAAGGGCCAATTTATCGTGGCCAATCCACCTACCCTGCACATCTTTGGGTTGTGGGGACGAAACCCACGCAGACATGGGCAGAATGTGCAAACTCCACATGGCCAGTCACCGAGAGCTGGGATCGAACCTGGGACGTTGGCGCCGTGAGGCAATTGTGCTAACCACTACGCCATTGTGCTGCCCAACCCTCAACATTTTAAACACAAAGAAAAAGAATCACGAATCAACCATCTTCCCATACAAAGTCACCAACAACATACACAGTCCAAACGCTCCCCCCTCGTCAACTCCCCCTCCGATGTTCGATGTCATCCAATTCTTGAAAGTGCATAATAAACAAAGCCCATGAATTGTGGAACCCTTCCATCCTTCCCCTCAACTCAATTCACTTTCTCAAGTGTTAAATGCCCAAACAGATCCCCCTGCCACGCCAGGGCATAGGGTGGAGAAGCTGACCTCCACCTCAACAAGACCCGCCTTCGGGCAATCAGCAAGGCGAAGGCTAAATCATCTGCCTCCACACACGCTTCCAACCCCGGATGATCCAATACCCTGAATATGACTTCCAGAGGACCATTTCAAGCTTCATATGTACCACCTTCGAGATTACCCAGAAGACCTCCCTCCAATACCCCTCCAGCTTTGGACAGGACCAAAACATATGAACGTGATTTGTGCCACCCCCCCTCCCCCACAAACTTCACAAACATCTTCTACATTCTCAAAGAGTCAGCTCATCCTCGCCTTTGTGTGGTGCGCCCTATACACCACCTCCAGATGTATCAGCCCCAACCTCGCACACAAAGTTGACGCATTCACCCTCTGGAGCACCTCACACCACAACCCCTCCTCCATGTCCTCTCCCAATTCTTCCTCCCATTTTGTCTTTATCTCCTCCAGGGTGCCTTGTCTTCTCCCAGAGTCACCCCATAAATCGCCGATACCCCCCTCTCCACTCACCCTGTCGTCAGCACCTCCTCAAACAGTGTAGGCCGGCACCGCTTAAACCTCTGCATCTCCTTCTTAGCGAAATCTCAGACCTGCATATACCTAAACATTTCCCCCTGCCCCAACCCATATTTTGCCCCAAGCTCCTCCAGTCCCGCAAACCGGCCCACCAGGAACAAATCCTTTAGTGCCCTGACTCCCTTCTCCTCCATCTCCGAAAACTCCCATCCCTCTTCCCTTGCTCAAATCTATGATTCCCCCGAATTGGCATTTCCCTTGACCCCACTCCCAGCCTAAAGTGCTGGCGCAACTCCCACCAAATGTTCTACGTTGCTACTACCACTGGACTCCCAGAGTATTTCCCTGGGGCCATCGGGCGCGGCGTTCTTGCCAACCCCCTCAGCCTAGACCCCCTGCACAGACTCGCCTCCATTCTAGCCCAGTGGGACTCGCCACCATTGTCCCCCCCCCCCCCACTCGCATTACCCTCGCCACACCTCTGAACTCCTCAACGTGATGGCCAAAGGCTCAATTGCAAGCACGAACAACAGGGAAACATAAGACATTCCTGCCTGGTCACCCATTTGAGACGGAGATGAGGAGAAATTTGTTCTGTCAGAGGATAATGAATCTGTACAATTCTTTACCGCAGAGAGCTGTGGAGGCTGGGTCGTTAAATATGTTCAAGGTTGGGCAGCACGGTGGCGCAGTGGTTAGCATTGCTGCCTCACGGCGCAGAAGTCCCAGGTTCGATCCCGGCTCTGGGTCACTGTCCGTGTGGAGTTTGCACATTTTCCCCGCGTTTGCGTGGGTTTCACCTCCACAGCTCAAAAATGTGCCGGGTAGGTGGATTGGCCACACTAAATTGCCCCTTAATTGGAAAAATGAATTGGGTACTCTAAACTTATATTTAAAAAAAGTATGTTCAAGGCTGAGATAGACAGAATTTTAATCATTAAGGGAATCAAAGGTTATGGAGATAAGGCAGGAAAGTAGAGTTGAGGATTAGATCAGGTCAGCCATAATCTCATTGCATCGTGGAGCAGACTCGGTGGGCTGAGGGCCTACTTCTGCCCCTACATCTTATGGTCTTAAGATGATCAAATCCTTATAAATTAAAATTGCCCTGAACTAGATATGAATGAAGAGAGGAAAGTGCTAGGACCAGCTTTTTAATTTGAGCAAGCAAATAAGGATCAGCGATTTTAAACGCATTTTAAAACCTTCCTTTCCTGTAATATATAAACGATAGCAGTCACTAGTATACTCTCTTCCCAACTTGGAAAGAGCATGACTTAGCAAGATTGGTTGAGTTAAAAATTCAGTACATCAATCTGCACAAAGTTTAACAAAATAATTGAGAAGTTTCAAGTGACACAAAGGGTCGAAAATACAGGCTTAATTTTCATTCTCATGCAGATACATCGATCTTAACCATTTTACATGGGAAGAGGCAACCAGGGATCGCGTATGTCAAAAATAAAACCGTGCCCACAAGAGCCTTGGCAGCCAATTTAGAGCATCATATTGGCTAGTTGCTGTCACCTACAGAGTGTGGGGCCTGGGAAGAAAATGCTGGAGTTTGCTAATCTCTAAAAAAAAATACATTATAATCCTTCAAAGATTAGAATATTTAGAAATAAACATTTTATCTGCATTGAAACTGAAGTGCACAGAACTTGTGCTGATTCATAGTGCTGTGAATGACGCAATGCTCTTTGAATGGGATTATTTGAAATGAGGTACTAGCATGTACTAGCACAGATCTGGGAGTGCAAGCCAGCTGCACACAACACATTAGAATCACACCACTTATTGCTGTACAGCCTGTTTTTCGGCGTTAAATATGGTAGCTCAAGAATTACAGATCAGATTATTATTTCTAACCCTGCAATGGTTCTGTGGAACAATGACCGACAATTGTAGGAGTTACAATTGACTGTTTTCCAGCTTGATTGTAGACTTGATATTTCAATCGCATGCTGAGATTTGCCGAGATTGAATCTCCACAGCTCTCCCATGTACAGTGGCTTAGTGAGACAAACATTTACAATGGGAGGGACTGAAGAGATTAATCAAATTCACCCCCAAAACAGGTCTGCACCGGTGGGTTCAAATAGAGTTCAGGGCATAAAGGCAGTATTGGACAGGGCTACACTGACGACCAAAATATCCAGTATTTATTCTTAGTGGTGAGATACCTGGGGCGAGATCTTCCAACTCTTGACGCTGGCGGATCTTTCAGTACTGCCAACAGCATATCACTGCCACATGTTTCTCGGCAGCGTGGGGTGGATTCAATGGAAAATCCCATTGACAGTGGTGGGAGCAGGAGATCCCGCCATTGGCGGGCCCCTTCCTACCACCGAGAAACACGACGCAGGGAAGCTCACCCCGCTCTTATCCTCAGGAACGGGCAGTCAAAAATTAACCAAGATTGCTGCTCCTAGTAAATGTCCAGTGACACAATGTGGTCTGGATTAACACAATGGTTCCATTGCGATTGTGAAACGATTGCAAAAGTCCAATAGTCTACCAACATTGCCACTCACAATGAAACACCTGGACATTGTTCAATACTTTCAGGGTGAAATCTGTAATTTGAATTCTCTCGGACAAACAGCCTTTATACCAGTACATCCGTCGAGCTACATTCTGCTGAATTTATGTGTGGTTGGTTCACTGTAGGTCTTGCACAACAGAAGGAAAAAAAACAGTTGTAACAAGGTCAGATCCTAACCTAAATAATTGGCATGTACCTGGGCCCAGAAACCAACCATGAACACACTTCAAACCGATTTTCCAACTTGTTTAACTAGTTATGTCCGGTTATGGTTTACTTGGAGCAGTTAATCTCAACTGGGAGGCAGGTTAAAATTGGCCATGCCCCTCAACATGATTAATGTCACGCTAATTGACTGCACCTTGATGTCAATGTACAATTATTAACTTCATAATACAGAATGGGGCTTGAAAAATGCTAATTTCCAAAGTAAAAATTTATTAAACGGCGTTCATTAATTGTTCCATTATTTCTAAAAAATAAAATTTGTACACAATGAAATTACTCATGCAAAATAGGATTATATGCAAGATTTCCTGGACACAAAGACATAAGAAATAGTGAGGGATGTGGCTATGACCAGGCCGAGGAGGCAGCAGCCCCACCAAAAGAGGAGATCTCAGCACTCCAGAGTAACATACATAGAAAATAGAAGCAGGAGTTGGCCATTCGGCCCGTCGAGTCAGCTCCGCCATTCATTATGTTCATCAAATTCAATACCCTGATCCCACCTCCCCCAGCCCCCATACATATCTCTTGATCCCTTTAGCCCAATGAGCGATATCTAATTCCTTCTTGAAATCACATAATGTTTTGGCCTCAACTACGTTTTGTGGTCGGAAATTCCACAATTTCATCATTCTCTGGGTGAAGAAATTCTCCTCATCGGACTTCCGGTGACGGCGGGCGGGAGGCGGCCACACAATGGAGGGCTCCCGTTCAGCAACGGCATTTTCGGGGCTTTAAGCCCGGTCCCAGGGTCCACGGAGGCGGCAGAAGCAGGGAGAAGGCACGGAGGAGGCACAGTGAAGACACAGGAGGAAAAAAAGAAGAAAAATGTCGAGGGTGAGCAAGAAAACGGCCGAAAAAAAAACAGCTGAAGGTCCGTCGGGGAGTGGAAAGGTCACCGCGGGGTCACCAAGGAAAATGGAGGCTGGAGCACCAGGGAAGGCCGCACTGCTTACGGCTGAAGAAATAACTAAGGTGATGGCTGCGGAATTTGAAAAGCAGTTGGCGCAGATTGCGAAATGCATGGAGACGGTGAGGAAGGAGATGAGGGAGGTTTTGAGTGTACTGGTGGAGGAGGCGGTTTCCCCGGTGAGGACGGAGGTGGCGAGCGCAGTGGCGGAGGTGCGAGAGCAAGGGGAGGCGCTGAAGGAAGTGGAGGAGACGTTATTGCAGCACTGTGATCAACTTGCCTCGATGGGGAAAGAGATGCGGAAGGTGATGGATACTAACAAGGATCTGCGAGGAAAAATGGAAGACCTGGAAAACAGATTCAGGTGACAGAATTTGAGGATTGTGGGGCTGCACGAAGGAGTTGAAGGACCGAAGCCGACTGAGTATTTTGCCGCGATGTTGGCAAAACTATTGGGGGAGGGGGAAGATCCCTCCCGATATGAACTGGATCCGGCTCATCGGTCTTAGAGGCCTGTACCAAAGGCGAGTGAGCCGCCAAGGGCAGTGACTCTGTGCTTCCGTAGGTACAGTGTGAAGGAGAAGGTCCTGAGCTGGGCCAAGCAGAAGCGGGTGGTGCAGTGGGCTGGAGCTGGTATACGTGTATACCAGGACTTTACGGTGGAGCTGGCAAAGAGGCAGGCTGCCTTCAACCGGGTGAAGAGGGCACTGTACATTAGCAAGGTGCGGTGCGGCATTGTATATCCAGCGAAGCTGAGGGTGACTTACAAGCTCAGGGACTTTTATTTTGGAAAGGCGGAAGCAGCGGAGGAGTTTGCGAAAGCAGAAGGACTGTGGCAGAACTGACAAATTGAGGAATGGCCATGTGCCGATGTAACCTCATGACTGTATTTTCCTCTTTTTTGTATCACTGCGCACGGGTGTAGCGACTAAAGGAGCCAATGTGGTATATATTTGGACAAGGGAAGGGATGGGACTTTCACTCGAAATGAGGGTTCTTTGGGGTGTAGGTGGATATGCGGAGTTTGTGTGGTACAAGGGGATCTTTGGGCTTTCCTAGGGCCGGGCAAGTGGGAAAGGGACCCGGGCGGGGGCCTCCACGCTGGCCGGTTTAAGCCGGCCGTGAAAGGGAGTGAGGTGGGGGAGGGGCTGCAGCCATCGGAGCCTGGCAGAACAGGGTCCGAGTGGTCTAGCCGGGATGGAAAGTTGGGGGGGAAGGAACCGAGGTTGGGAGGAGGAGTTTTACAAGAGGCAGTGGACGGGAGGAGCTGGAGACCGGGGGTGGGGGGGCGGTGGGGGAGCTGTGTAAGATTAAGGGTGACTATGGGTAATCCCTGATTCCTTTTTGTCATTTGTTTATGTAAACATGCGGGTTGAGGTTTGGGGGTTGGTGGGTAGATGGGATTGTTGTTATTATGGGGACTGACATATCTTGCTGATTATTGTTTATTGTTGATGGATGTAAATGTGGGAGAAAAAAAAAAAGAAATTCTCCTCATCTCAGTCTAAAAAGGTTTACCCCTTATCCTCAAATTATGATCCTTAGTTCTGGACTCACCCACCATCGGGAACATTCTTTCTGAATATACCCTGTCTGATCCTGTTAGAATTTTATACGTTTCTATAAGATCCCTCTCACTCTTCTAAACTCCAATGAATATAATCCTAACCAGTTGAACTTCTCCTTGTATGACAATCCCGCCATCCCAGGAATCAGTCTGGTAAACCTTCGCTGCACTCCCTCCATTGCAAGACTATCCTTCCTCAGATAAGGACACCAAAACTGCACACTTAACTCCAGGTGTGGCCTCACCAACACCCGATACAATTGCAGTAAAACATCCCTATTCCGAAACTCAAATCCTCTCACTATGAAGGCAAACATATCAGTTGCCTTCTTTACTGCCAGCTGTAGCTGCATGCTTTCTTTCAGCGACTGATGCACAAGGTCTCGTTGAGTATCCACCTCTCTCAATTTACACATGCCAAATAATAATCTGCCTTCCTATTTTTGCTACCGAGTGGATAACCTCACATTTAACCACATTATACTGCATGTGCCATGCATATGCCCACTCGCCTAGTCTGTCCAGATCCCGCTGAAGCATCTCTGCATCCTCCTCACAGCTCACCCTCCCACCCAACTTTGTATTATCTGCAAATTTGGAGATAATACATTTAGTTCCTTTGTCCAAATCATTAATATATAATGGTGAAGTTAGGGTCCTGGCACAGATCCCTGCAGTACCCCACTAGTCACTGCCTGCCAATCGGAAAAAGACCCATTTATTCCAACTCTCTGCTTACGGACTTTCTATCCATCTCAAGATATAACCCGCAAATTCTATGCGCTTTAACTTTACATAGTAATCCGTTATGTAAGACCTTGTCAAAAGCCTTCTGAAAGTCTAAATAAACCACATCCACCGGTGCTCACCCTGATTAGCTCCACTAGTTGCATTTTTAAAGAATTCCAGTAGATTTGTCAAGCATGATTTTCCTTTTGTAAATCCATGCTGACGTTGTCGGATTATACCACTGCTTTCCAAATGCTGTGCTATGAAATCCTTGATAATGGACTCTAGTAACCTGCCTACTGCCACTGGAGTAATGTCAACATGATAAGCCTGCTGCACTTGGGCCTCCTCATTCACACTTTTCCAGCTGTCAATAATTCAAAATATTGTCCAATATATCATAAGAACCATGAGGCATTTACATTTTAGCGCAAAATACAGCAGCTTTTACAGGGTTGGCTCTGTAAATGACATCATTTACTGGTCTGCGCATAACCACTTATGCGCAGACCAGTATGAATGCTCAGATGGGCACCGGTGGCCATCATATATGATTTCTGCACATATGCCACTTATCAGGTGGACAATTAATCTGCACACTTGTGATGGTTATGGGTGTTGTAGCACAGATACATTTGATGATTGCCATTTGGCAGTCCAGGAAAGGAGATGCTCTGCCTTTGTGCATGAAATTGTATGTGGTGTAAAGCAAGAGTGCTTTATTACTCAGTGGAAGTGCCAGCTTCCAGAGTGTTATTTCCTGTGGTTTGTAGCTGGGTCATGATACTGCAGGCTGACAGGAGGCAGGGAATGGCTTTCAAGAGCAACAATGAACAGCTCATCACCCAGGGTGACTCTGCATGAGAATTCCATATTGTATTATGTGGGATTGGGTTTGTTGCTCAATGCACAGAATTACAGGTATGTATTTTATGGGATGAAAGCTTTATCCTGAAAGAAAGATCAATGTGTATAGCTTTTCTTCCCATTGTTTTATTCATACAAAACATTACATATTGACAACGTCATTAACAATTTACAACGAGAGCATGTTGAGATCTACTCAAGTAGTAGGACACTCCATGCAGTGGCTGAAGGTTGCTCTGGAGTGACCCACTGCTGGAGTTCATCTCCAATACAACATCCTTCTTCCATCTCTTTCCCTTGTCACAAAAGGCATGTGGGCTCTGACATTACAAAACATTCTTACAAAAAGATCTTTATTCAATTACACCTTTCTGGGACAAGTGCGCCTAAAGTTCTACGGAAAGAGACTTGACCACATGGATTAATGGTCAGTGGGTACCCAAAATCCAAGTTGGTCCATACCTAGAGATGCATTTGTAGGTGATAATCTGTATTCTCACTGCTCTATGCAGCAACAAAAAGGATGCAAACTTTGTTGTTAATTGCCACCTAGGATCCAAATTTTCTCGAGGCCATTGGAGGGATAGAACACTGGCAGATTGCACTCTGCACACAGCTCAAGCATTGAAATTAGCAATATTTGCAACATCCCTACTGTCAGCTCAGCTCGCCCAGCACAAGTCAAAGGCCAAGGACATATTTAAACTATGGTTTTGCATTGAGTATTGTATGAGAGGCTGGTTCTCTGCAAATCTGGTTCATTCGTTCCCTTTAACTTTTGGTTTGGAAAAAGAAAATTAGATGGCATGAGTGTAAACGAATTATGGAAATGAATGGATGGCAGTGCGTCTTCAGTTGATAAAATTGAGTCTGTAGCAACACACACCTTATATCTCCCAGTGGACCAGACCCTCCAGAATTACAACAGCAAGAGATGATGCAAATCAAACCAAGGCACTGAATACACAGATCTGGCTGTCAAGCACAAACAAATGATATCACCTTCTGCCTAAGCAGTCATTAACCTTTACGTTTTAAATTTTGTCCAAGGCTTTTTTCGCAAAGATTTAAAAGAAAACCACAGAAATAAGCAATACAATTTAAAATAGGAGATCATAGCTAGCTTGTCAGCAAGACTGAATATATCACATTGTAAATATTACTGTCCTTGACAAACAAAGTAGGTCTACATTAAAGATAAGCAATAAATCAGTTAAAAGGAACAGGATTAATATGTGTTTTTACAGCTATGTAAGGAAAAAATAGTGCATGATTTAAATATTAAGTAGATCAATTAAATATCCCTCCATATTTCTTGGATTAAGTAGCAAATTGCATATGCAGGCTTACAGACACAATGTTGGCAGGCACAACAAGATATGTGGTTGGTAAGAGGACATTGCAAAGGGGCAGTGTGGACACAATTATTGTGCAGGGAGTTCAATGTGGGACAAGCGTGAAGTATCAGAGAAGGACAGGTGAGAGAGTAAGATCTACAGAGCAGCAAAGAGTTCAGGTATCTGTTTTACCCAAATCATTCAAGAAAAGGTACAAAAAAGTAAATCAGGAAGACTTATGGGCTGGGATTTTCAAGGCCTTTTCTTCTTGTGAGGGAGACTGAAATTTTCTTTTTAATTTAGAGTACCCAATTCATTTTTTCCAATTAAGGGGCAATTTAGCGCGGCCAATCAACCTACACTGCACATTTTTGGGTTGTGGGGGCCAAACCCACTCAAACACGGGGAGAATGTACAAACTCCACACGGACAGTTACCCAGAGCCGGGATCGAACCTGGGGCCTCAGCACTAACCCGCTGCGCCAGGGGGAGACTGAAATGAGGCAACGAAGTTCAAAGAGAAGAGAGCTCCAACTGAAGACAGATGAGATTTTTTTTTCTCTGAGGGTCATTATTCTGTGGATTTCTCTTCCCAAGAAGGCAGTGGAGGCTAGGTTATTGAATATATTCAAAGCAGGCTTAACTAGATTATTGAGAGGCAAGAGTGTCAAGGGTTCAAGGGTTTTGGGGACTGACAGAAAAGTGGAATTGAGTCCACAATAAGATCAACAAAGAACAAAGAACAAAGAAATGTACAGCACAGGAACAGGCCCTTCGGCCCTCCAAGCCCGTGCCGACCATACTGCCCGACTAAACTACAATCTTCTACACTTCCTGGGTCCGTATCCTTCTATTCCCATCCTATTCATATATTTGTCAAGATGCCCCTTAAATGTCCCTATCGTCCCTGCCTCCACTACCTCCTCCGGTAGTGAGTTCCAGGCACCCACTACCCTCTGCGTAAAAAACTTGCCTCGTACATCTACTCTAAACTTTGCCCCTCTCACCTTAAACCTATGCCCCCTAGTAATTGACCCCTCTACCCTGGGGAAAAGCCTCTGACTATCCACTCTGTCTATGCCCCTCATAATTTTGTATACCTCTATCAGGTCGCCCCTCAACCTCCTTCGTTCCAGTGAGAACAAACCGAGTTTATTCAATCGCTCCTCATAGCTTATGCCCTCCATACCAGGCAACATTCTGGTAAATCTCTTCTGCACCCTCTCTAAAGCCTCCACATCCTTCTGGTAGTGTGGCGACCAGAATTGAACACTATACTCCAAGTGTGGCCTAACTAAGGTTCTATACAGCTGCAACATCAGCCATGATGTTATTGAATGGTAGAGCAGGCTTGAGGGGCCAAATGGCCTACTCTTTTTTTAAAATTCATTTATGTGATGTGGGCATCGCTGGCTAGGCCAATATTTATTGCCCATCCTTAATTGCCCTCGAGAAGGTGGTGGTGAGCTGCCTTCTTGAAGCACAGCAGTCCATGTGGTGTAGGTACACCCACAGTGCCATTAGGCAGCAAGTGTCAGGGCAAATGCCAGCGTCAGTGAAGGAATGGTGATATATTTCCAAGTCAAAATGGTGAGTGGCTTGGAGGGGAACTTGGTGTTCCCAGGTATCTGCTGCCCTCGTCATTCTAGATGGTAGGGGTCATGGGTTTGAAAGATGTTGGTCGGAATTTTCCATTTGGGAAACTAAGTGTTTCTGCCGGGACTGAATAGCGTACGATTACATTTCTGTTGGGCGCATTATTTGGTAAGTGAGTAAGGACGTGCAAATGAGCCAGCATTCCGCCTTTGAGAGTAATTCCTGCAACAGCGGGCTTTACAACTGCTGGAGCCGGAATTAGCGCGAAACGTCTAAACTGGAGCTGTGTTTAAGCGCTCCACTTATCACACGCTCACTGTAGCCACCCTCTTCCCCACGGTGGGCTGCAGACTCAAACCCACCCTCTTGAACAGCTCCTGGGAGGTGGACACTTTGCAAAGATTGCAGGGAAAATGGACAATACTGAGAAAACAAGCAGGTTCAGGGTTTGGCTGCATATTGGAGCCGCAGCTCCCAGACAAGACCAAAATGGCAAACCCATTAGCATACTAATGGCCCATCTCCGGGGACAAAAGAGTAACATTTGAGTAACCAATACTAAGGCAGACACCCCGGCGCCAGAGGAAACCAGAACAAAGGAGGCCAATGGCCACCTAGGACACACCCAGCCATTAGGGCACCCACCCCTTTATTGGAGGAAATCGATAGGAACGATCGAGAAACAGCCCAATTAATTGGGGCCAAGTTCAAGGCCCGCCCAAAAGCGTGCGAAGCCCCTTTTGGGTCTAAGAAGGATCCCCCAAGAGAGAATCATTCTCTTGGCTCCGGCTCTCACCGAGGAGAGACCTGCCCAACAGCTGCACCAGAACAAGTAAGCCCAAGGTCAATGCACGTTACCAGACAGACAACCTTAGCTGTTCCCCTTCACCACTTCGACCCCAGCAGCCTCAGAACTGAACGGCCATTGTTCCTCTGACTGAGTGGGCGCCCAAAGCTAAGTATAGGCCTTAGCAGTAGTGATAGTTTAGTCTGTAGTATTTGTGCATGAGTATATTTAACTGTGTGTAAATAAATCAGCATTTGACTTTGAACTAACTCACTGGTGTATCGAGTCTTTGATCAGTATTCGGTTTGAACCTTGTGGCGGTATCGAGAGATACCTAGCAACTCTAGAGCAAAATGTAATTAGGATTAAGGAAGGTGACCATATTGACCGCCATATTCAGAGCCAAATAAAGAGAACAACAAACATTTGCTGATGTAGTGGTTATGACGACTGTAGATAAAGAGTTACTGGTGAGTTTGGACCCAATATGAATAATGGTGGCATGAAACATTTACTCAAAAACCCAGTCATACATCTCAAACCTCAAAGCTTTGAGACTAACATAGCCTTTGGTCACACTTCAACTATTATTTCCAGAAAATATGGATGCCACTTTTTGTACATTACAGGTACAAAAGCAAAGAAATAAGTGACTGGTTAATTATATTTTTTCTAGCTAACTTGGGAAGAGTATGACATTTTGCCAACAGGATGAGGGCAGTTGCAGCAATTGGATAGGACTCGATGTAAAAGAATGACACCAGCTTGCTTTGAATCGAAACAAACAGGTTTCAGGACATTTTGCAAGAACAATAAGACAGAAAAATTAACAAGTTGGAATTAAGCTAATCAAATCAAACCAAAAGCTCCATATTTCGGAAACACTTCCCCCACATAGGTCGGGAGAAGTTTGAAACTCATTTCTAATGACAGCAGTTAAAGATAAGTCATTTGTTAGTTGTCTGAGGTTGACAGATTTGTGCTAGTCAAAGGTATTAATGGATATGGAGCAAAAGTGAGTATATGGGTTAGGTCACAGATCAGCTATGATCTCATTGTATGGCGGAACAGGCTCGAGTGGCTCAATGGACTTTTCCTGTTCCTATACATAATTCCAGGCTGGTGCAAGTCCATAAAACATGAAAGGAATCATAAACTCTGTCAACAAACCTTACTTTCTATTTCTTTAGAAATGGGACTTTGCTGGAACAAAAACAGGCTTTACACGAATTTCAAGTTGGCTACAGTTCTGGAAACTTCCAACAGTTAATACATAGCAAAGCTCAATCCCCATCCTTGTGGACTCTCACAACTATGATTGTAATTGATCCACATGGTGCAAGAAACAAGGGAGTAGCAAACAGTCTGTCTCCCTAGCCTGAACTTATAACTAAGAGTGCCATCAAAACTCATTATACCTGCGGGTACGATAATAGCCACCGTTTATCTCCTAAGATGAACAATGAATTTTGACCAGAGACACAAAATGGATTGTTAACCTGAAATGGATTCATCGAGGGGCAACATCACATGACTCAAGCTCCTCTAGTTTTTGGACTCTCAGGGCAGTCTACTGTTAACATCCAGCCTGTTACTACCAAAGCAGGACTCCAGGCTGATGTCAAAGTGTGCCTCAAGTCTAAACCTTCGCGAAGTCTGGTTCTTTGGAAAATTCCTGCTCATCACCTGTGGAGCAGATCAAGTCTCCAACCTCATCTTGCTGCATCATCACCAACTTCAAGGAATTCAGCAACTTCTGCTTTCAGCCAACTGAACCCACCTGAACATTAACTCCTACATTAAGGAGCCCTCACAGGATTCTGACATGCTGGACTCTGACATTCAAGTAAATTAATATCCATATATTCAGCGGCTTTTCATTTTTAAGTTATTCCTAGTTTTTAAATTATTTTCTTTCCCATCTCCCTGTCTGTGGGTATGTAGTTGTGACAACTGTTCTACCGTTTTTGAATGCGTGAATTAATAGTACATCTGATTTAATCCAAAAGAAAGTTTGTTATGAGCCACTTTAAAATAAACTTCACAAACAGAGGGTTGGGGGAAACATGTCACAGCCTATTTCAAAAATTTAAAAATCCTCTACTTATGGACAAGACAGCGTTAACATAAAGGAGTTCAGTTTGCCTTTCTCCCTGTCCAAAACACTGGTATAATTTTAACAGATATCAACCGGAGCAGTAATTATGGCTCCATAATTAGCCCATGTGCTGGTTCCTGGGGGGTGAGTACGTAGAAGCAAATTTCCAAACTCGGCCATTATTCAGAGTGTATCTCTGATGTAGGGAATGTAGGGGAAGGAGTCAATTTGGAAGGCCAACACTCACTGCCAAGGCTCATTCTGTTGTGGGGTACCAGAGGGTGGACAATTTCTGTATGATTACACCAGAAAAGGAAACAACACCCTCAGGAAGGAAGGAATGAAATATAAAAATTCCTATTGATCCCAACAATGTAAAATTGCAAATGATATTGGTCCTCTCATTAGTGGCTTGGTCAAAAGACTAATGTTATTCTAACCGATCATTATTCATCCCACAGAGTTGAAAACATAACTTGAAACGGAGTCAATCTTTAAATTAACAGAAACAAAGAATGAGTATAGCATTTCACACACTCAGGACATTCCAAAGCAGGAACAGCACAGAGCATAGTTACTTTGATGTAGGCAAATTAACAGTCAATTTGCATACAAGGTCCAACAAACAGCAGTGATATCAGGGTCCTGTTAATCTGCTTTGGTGTTTGCTGATGGATAAATGTTGGCCAAGGCAAAGAAAATTCCCCAAGTTTTCACTGAATGCCGTCATTGGACTGTTTCCGTCTACCTGAGCATGCAGATGGGAGCCCTTGTTCAACACCTCAACCAAAATATGACAGCCCAAACAGTGTTGTTCACTTCGTACTCTGCTGAGAGTCAGCCTAGGTTAAGTGCTCATGTGCCTGCAGTAGGGCCTGAACACAAAACCTTCTGACTTAGACAGTATTATACTCACTGAGCCACGATGAAACTTACACACGCACTAATCTAATAGCCAATAGAAATCCCCAAGCAATGACCAGATCCTGGTTTGTTGTGCATGGAACAATAATCAGTTGAGAAGAAACTACATTTAATCTCTCACTGGGTTTCATAACTTGTCCCTGTTGTGTTATGTACTCTGGGATAACACAGCTGCAGCTTTAACCAAAAGATACTCCAGACCTTGAAGTTAGTTCAATCTGATTTATTGAACCAGTAGCACAGTTCTCTATGAGTTCGACTCGCTGCTAACCCAAGTGTGGTTACTCTGCCTGACTGAACCAGACTAGCTCTAAACCACGTGCTGGAGGTGTGATGCTGTACATACATCCTGACTCACTCTGTAGATATTCATCAGTAGAAAGAGGCGGCGTGTGAGTGCCTCGTGCCTTTTATAGTGAGATACCACCCGAGCGTCCTGCCTGCTCATTGGTCATGTCCTGTTCTCTGTGTTCATTAGCTGCCTGTCTGTATATCATTATCTGCATGTCGGCATATCATGACATCTCCCCTTTTTAAAAATGTTTTGTTGGCATATGGGAACGTACTTACATGTGGTGACATATATTAACATATTTACAAGCGGTGGTATATATGAACATTGTTAGATGTTTTAGTTGATGTGATATGAAGAGTCTAAAGATCTGTTCCTTTTTCACAAACACACATTTATATCCTTCCAACAGCCTTTCCACAAAACTCTCACTATACATCACCTGACAGAGGCCACCTGAAGCCCCTTTACATATCAGTGTCAATTAATGGATACTTAACACAAATGAGTCAACTAATTGCAATGTCTCTTAACCCATTACTTAACAGTCTCCCCTTCCTTGGAGAAAATTTTTTTTTTGGTGAAAACAAAATTACAAGAAACTCAAAAAACACATGATTTCCCCGCTTTTTTTTTTGTTTGGACGAGAAAGGAAAAAAAACAGTCACAGAAACAAGCACCCTTCAAACAATATCCAAAAGTTTCTGTGAACTCGCCCCTCTTTTTGTAAAACAGTCTTGACAGTTGATAGCTCCTGTCGACCCATTTAATTTTTGTTATTTCCCCTCTGTCCAACATCTGCTTCAAACTTGCGATGTCTGTCCGTAACCTCTTTTCGTTGACACTTTTTGTAGAGTGCACATTTTCCCACAGGGATTTATTGTCAATGTGACAGTCAATAGGTATATTACCCAAATCCCCTAATCCAAAAATTTCTGTCAATATCATACTTATGTAAAAGGCCATATCCACTGCCTCTACAAGGCTTAACGTCTCAGCAGCCAAAGTGCTTTTTACCACTCTCCTTATTTTCTTTGTTTCTCACACAAGCGGGCGACATTTACCATTGTTCCCCAAAAGGAAAATTATAAAACCTCCTGCGCTTGAAACCCCATCGCATGAATTTGCGTAGGACGCATCACTATAAACTATGAGTTTCAAGTGCCGAAAGTCACCTAAAACCGGGAACTTCAAAGCACACTCCTGCATTTTTAGTTTGGCCAACGCTTTATTTGCTCTTATTATGTCTTCCACTTTGGGATCATTCATTTTTGTACTCAACTGTAAGACATCAAAACTCATGTCAGGTCTAGTCTGCCTACCTAACCAGTTCAGTTGCCCAATTAAACATCGCAGTTGCTCTTTTTCTATCTTTGAAACCATTGCGTCTTTTTGTGAAACTCGGCCACGACTAATTGCTATTGGGCTGATGCTATCCAAATAAGATTGCTGACGTAAAGTTGCCCTTAACTTAGTCTGTCC
Source organism: Scyliorhinus torazame (assembly GCF_047496885.1). NCBI lineage: Eukaryota > Metazoa > Chordata > Chondrichthyes > Carcharhiniformes > Scyliorhinidae > Scyliorhinus > Scyliorhinus torazame. The sequence goes on along the minus strand of NC_092707.1, from coordinate 121,879,078 downwards.
AATTTCCAGTCCAATAAATTTAAATGCACCGGAAGCCTGACTTCAAACCCTGAATTCTTTCCTCAAATCAGAGATTACAATAGCTTCAAAATCACTAGTCACACCCCACAAAAAATCATCGACATGCATCATAAAAATGCCAGAAAGATTTCCTTTATAGTGCCAGTAAAACATTCCAGGATCTGCTTTCAAGTGGCAACTGCCTAACTTTAACAAAACTGACCTTACCGAAAAATATCAGACTCTAGAGGCATCATTTAATCCATATACACATTTGTTCAACTTCCAGAGTTAGCTGCTTCTTTAGGAGGATGGAGAAAAATGTCTCTCTGGAGCTGATGCCCCTGCAAAAAGGCAGTTTTTATATCTATAGATTTGCATTCCCATGCCTTTGTGGCTAATAGAGCCAAGAAGATCTTTGAAATAACCTTTCCTGCTGTCGGTGAATCTACCCTTAAATCCTGATCTTCTAAGTTTTCTTCAAATCCCCTTGCCACAAGTCTGGCCTTTGCCAAATATGTTCCATCCAGAAGAACCTTTTACGTGCAAATCCGTCTGTGGGATAGAGCTCTTTGTCCCCTATCCGGTACTTCCATGTATACCCCAAATTCACTCCAACTATGCAATTCTTGCTGTTTAGCTTCTTTCGTAACTTTTTCATCTAATTTATTTGAAGCCACCAAAATATCACGTGCATGTGGGCTTCTACTCCTATTAGTATTCGTTGTCTTACTCATGTTCCGAGATCTTGACAAACTACGTCCCCTCTCCCGCCTGGTATCTCGTTCTGTACTGCTACTGCTTGATCTTTCCCTTCTGCTGTGGGATGCCCTTTCAATAGTTCTCAACTTTTTCCTGCGGACCTGTTCGCATGTACTATCTGAACTGGCACTGCATTACTGTGTCCTCCATTTTTGAATTTCGTTTTCCCAATCCATTGTCTTGACTCCTTCCCCTGAATGCTGTACATTCAACCAATGTTTATACTTTCCAGTGGCCTTCCCTGCTCTACTAATATCAGTTGCATCCTTCCATTGACTAGACCCTTCAGGCAAGTATGTCACTTTTGTACCAACTTTTGGCAATTGCCCTTTCGGAAAAATGGCCTGTTCTAATTCATCAGAAGTGTTGCGTTCCTCCACAGAAACCCTGTCTATATCAGTTAATTGGTCCTCATAGTTCTGTAACACATGTGTACCAGATGACTCTGCTTCCTCGTCATGTCTGTCTGCTCTGTCTAAGTTTGAAAATTTGTAATCTGTACCTATTATCCTTGATGAATGTACCCTAACAGTTTGATTACCATGTAGCAAAATAATTGTTTTGCCATCTATGCCTATGATCTTCCCTGGGCCTTTCCATTCATTAGAATTGTCTCTCTTATAGTATACCATGCCTCCTTGCTGAAAAACGGCATCTGATGGCCGTACGTTATGTCTTAAAGCTCTGGGAATTGTTTCAGAGACTCCTGCTTCCATAAAAGCTTTTCTACTGCAATGTAATGTATTTAAATGTTCAGCAAAACCAGAGCTAATTGCAGTACCCTCCCAAGCTGGAGGCTGGTCATCCAAAATGGACAGAATTTTAAGATTTCTACCAAACACTAATTGATAAGGACCAAAGCCCCCAATCATCTGCAATGAATTCTTTGCATGTAATGCCCATGCTAAAGCTGAATTTAGCCTGCAATTTGGTCGATCTGCCAAAATTTTCCGAAGCATGTCATCGATGACAGCATGATTTCTTTCACAGATACCATTACTAAATGGGCTTTCTGCAGCCGTATTCATACCTCTGATATTCATGTTTTCACACATATCCCTAAACTCATCTTTAGCAAATTCTCCGCCATTGACTGTAAGGAATTTTGCCGGTGGACCCATTCCTGTCCCTATCCATTTTTCCACGATTTGATCCAGAATTACTCGCTTTTCTTTACTTCGTACAATCGTTGATTGACTAAATCTGGTTGCTAAATCTACAAAATGCAAAATAAATATATTATTTGCTTTATCCCAGATCTTAAGGTCCATGACCACAATGTTGTTAAAATCCCTGGCCAAAAGTAGGGTTACTATCGGTCATGCTGGTGTCCTTCTGTACTTCCTACAAACTTCACAGCGGTCACTAACCTGTTCTATCAGTTTAGTATAGTCGTCATCCCTTACCCCTGCATCCTTTACTATATTTTTCAGCCTCCGAGGAGACGGATGTGCAAATTGCCTATGCAGTTTTAATACCACAAGCTTTTTATCAGCTAAAGTCCCATTTTCAACTGCCATTAACACATCCTTAACCACTCTACTTGAAATATTATTTGTCAGTAATGGAATACAATAGTGTCCCGACTGTGTAAATTGTAAGTCCACCGTCTTTCCAAAAACTGTTGCCTTATCCTGTACCATATCCAGTTTCATGTGTACTTTCTTCATCGACGGTCTGCTCAGAAGCAAAGGTATCTCACTTGATACAACATCCGTGCTAATGAAATGATTCACTCCAGCAATATTGCAAGGGATCACCACTCTTTTCAGCGACTTCAGAGTATTATCATCCCCAAACCTGAAACTTGTGGAACTTTCAAATTCCTCAATTTTGTTACGATTTTCAGCATTCAAAGAGTCCAGGTAACATTTTAACCAGTCAATTCCACACACAGTAGATGTGCAGCCACTGTCCAATACAGCGCAGTTGAAGGATTCTGCAACCAACACCCTCATTACCGGCGTAAAACTGCTTGTCAATAGGACAATGCCTTCTTTCTGGTCACTATCTTTTTTCTCTTCTGACTCTTCCGTGTCATGTGTCGCATCAAACACTCTATCATAACGAGTTGGACAGTTGAAAGCATAAATGGTACTGAGAGTCACATTGAAAACATCGATTTATCATGCCCCGTGCATTTCTGGGGTTCAGCTTCCTATTGTAGGTTCTAACTGGGTTTCTGTCTTCATAATTTCCTTGTCTCGGTCTCCTTCTATAGTCTTGAGCCCTGATCGTAGCCATACGATTTCGCCATCCTGTTAGTAGTGTATCTTCCATATTCTGCCTTATTGCAGGCTGACCTATTTGGGTCATCAGAGCCATCGGAATCGAATGTTTCCCCAGAAACTTTTGTAAAGCTTTTGCTATCTGTTCGAATAAGGTATCCTTATCAGTAAACTGAACTCCTGCCAAAACCAGGAGCCTATCCATGTTGCTCCCTCTAGCACAGTCAAGTAATTTGAAGGCCAACACAGACTGTGGAAATTCCAGGTTGTGTTTCTGCAGTCTTTTATATAGTCTGCCAAATCCCATTGTATAGTCTTCCATGGAGATATCCTCCATTTTCTAGAACTTATCAAAATCCAACCATGCTTCATACGCACTTAACAAGTCATTTTTCTTATAAATCTTATCCATATAATGTAATAAAGTCTCCAGACCTTCTTCTGAGTCTAACTCTTCCAATTCCAGCTCAGAAAGCACTTTGTTTCGTATTTTACTGCCATATGGTAGAGAAAGAGCCAATGCCATACCTTGTTTTCTCTTTCCCAAAGCAGTTACCTTAGTCCACATAACTACTGCTCTTCTCCATTGGTCGTATGAGTCCCTTTCAGAAAATAAGGGAGGATAGACATATCCAGCCATCTTTTTCCTCGGTTCAGCCATATATCCCTTTTTTTTCTTTTCTCACTCACCCCTTGGTTTGATCTGGAAAGTTGTATCTTTCAACCCTTCACATTTACACAGCAACCATCCTCTGCTACCAATTGTTAGACGTTTAGTTGCTGTGATATGAAGAGTCTAAAGTTCTGTTCCTTTTTCACAAACACATTTATTTCCTTCCAACAGCCTTTGCACAAAACTCTCACTATACATCACCTTACAGAGGCCACCTGAAGCCCCTTTACATATCAGTATCAATTAATGGATACTTAACATAAATGAGACAGCTAATTGCAATGTCTCTTAACCCATTACTTAACAAACGTATTTACATGTGAAGACAGCTGTCTAATGTGAGAAAACAGAACATAGCAAACAAAACAAATGTTCATAAGTCCAGTCTCTGGGGCTTGCGTCTGATCCTTGTCGACCGCCGGAGAAGTGGTGGTGGGGACGAAGCCAGACTTGTGGCCTCTTAGTTCGAGGTATCAGGAGGTAGCAAAACAACGGACGGAAACGGAGAAGAAAGCGGTTGCGGGCAAGCAACTTTACGCAGTGCCCGTCTGTTTCGTCGCACAACAGAACCATCAGCCAGACGTACAACATACAAGCGGGATGCAGCCTGTAGAACAACTTCAGCTGGAGCAGACCAGCCACCATCCGGTATCTTGATCCTGACAGTGTCTGCCGTGGATAACACGTGCAAATCGGTGGCATGAGCACCATAGCCAAGCATTTTCTGGTTTTGGAGCTGCTGCACCTTCGGCAGCACCGGGAGGTGGTCCAGGTTGGGCAGGTGTATGGCTGGATGTGTCGTCCGCAGGTCCCTGTTCATTAGGAGTTGAGCCGGCGACATGCCAGTGGTCAGTGGGGTCGCCGTGTACGCAAGCAGCGCGAGGTAGATGTCAGAAGCAGAATCGGTGGCCTTGCAGATGAGCTGTTTCACAATGTGCACCCCTTTTTCAACAATCCCATTGGACTGCAGATAGTGTGGGCTGGAAATGACATGTTTGAAATGGTATGACTTGGCAAACATAGACCACTCGTGGCTGTTGAAGCACGGGCCACTGTCACTCATGACAGTGAATGGGATACCATGCGTGGAGAACGTCTGCTTACAGGCCTTGATGACGATCCGAGATGTGAGGTCTGAGAGCTTCACAACTTCAGGGTAATTGGAGAAATAGTCAATAATCAACACGTAGTCACGACCATTCGCACGAAAGAGGTCGATGCCAACCTTGAACCACGGGGAGGTCTCGATTTCATGCTGCTGGAGCGTCTCCTTGCTCTGCGCTGGCTGGAAGCGTTGACAGGTCGCACAGTTAAGGACTATGTTCACGATGTCCTGGTTAATACCGGGCCAGTAGACAGCCTGCCTGGCTCTGCGTCTGTACTTCTCGACGCCCAGGTGTCCCTCATGGACTTGACGGAGCACCAAGCTCTGGAGACTGAGTGGAATGACAATCCGGTCCAGCTTGAGGAGGATAACATCAATCACCGTCAGGTCATCCTTTACATTATAAAATTGAGGGCACTGCCCTTTCTGCCAGCCATTGGCGAGGTGGTGCATGACACGCTACAAGAAGGGGTTTTTGGTTGTCTCCTCGCGGATACGAACCACCTTCTCATCAGACACCGCGAGGGTGCACAGCTGCACCTCTGATTCAATCTGCAGGATGATTTCCAGCAGTTCACTAGGCAATGTGATGGAGCAGGCCAATGCATCAGTGGTGATGAGCTCCTTGCCAGGCATGTACACTAAGTCAAAGTCGTACCTTCTGAGTTTGAGGAGGATGCGCTGCAACCGAGGCGTCATGTCGTTCAGGTCCTTGTGGATAATGTGGACCAGAGGCCTATGATCAGTCTCGACAGTGAATGTCGGGAGGCCGTAGACAAAGTCGTGAAACTTGAAAATGCCAGTGAGAAGACACAGGCATTCCTTCTCTATTTGCGCATACCTTGTTTCGGTGGGTGTCATGGCCCTCGCTGCGTAGGCTACCGGTGCCCAGGATGAAGTGTCATCGCGTTGAAGCAGCACCGCACCGATGCCATCCTGGCTCGTATCTGTCGAAATCTTCGTCTCCCTGTCTGGGTCGGAAAATGCCAAGACGGGTGCAGTGGTGAGCTTGGCTTTCAGCTCCAACTACTCTGCCTCATGTGCTGCCTTCCACGCAAAGGCAGTGGACTTTTTCACCAGGTTTCAATGGGTGTGCGGGGCCAGGTTGGGATGAACTTGTCCAGGAAATTGACCATGCCCAGGAAGCGCAAAACCGCCTTCTTGTCTTCAGGGACCTTCATGGCTTCAATGGCCTTGACCTTGTCTGTGGCCGGGCGCACGCCCTGCTGAGAGATCTGGTCACCTAGGAACTTGAGTGTCGACATGCCAAAGCAACATTTGGACTTGTTCAGCTTCAGGCCATTGGCATGGACACGGCGGAATATCTGCTGGAGACGGGAAACATGCTCTTCAGGGGTCGTGGACCATAGTATGATGTCGTCCACGTACACACGAACCCCTTCAATGCCCTCCATCATCTGCTCCATGATGCGATGGAAGATCTCCGATGCCGAGACCATGCCAAACAGCATGCGATTATAGCAGTATCTGCCAAACAGTGTGTTGAAGGTGCAGAGCCTTCTGCTGGACTCATCCAGCTGGATTTGCCAAAATCCATGTGACGCATCTAACTTCGTGAAAAAACGTGCGTGTGCCATCTCACTGGTGAGTTCCTCCCGCTTCGAGATGGGGTAGTGTTCACACATTATATTCTTATTGAAAACCTTGGATTGATCCCAAGGTTGATGCACAGATGCGCAGGTCTCCCGAAGACTTTCTAACACATACCATTGAGCTGACCCAGTCAGTCGGTTCCGTTACTTTGGAAATGATGCCCTGTTGCTGAAGATCCTTGAGCAGTGCCTTCAGGCGCTCCCTCGGCGGAGCTGGGACCCGACGTGGTGCGTGGACCACTGGCTTGGCATCAGGTCGTAGCAGAATCTTGTATCGATATGGCAACATGCCCAGCCCGCCGAACACACCCGGATATTGAGCGAGGATGTCGTCAATGCCAGCCTGAAGATCCACATTGGAGGATGTCATTGTGTAAACTCGCTGCACGAGGTTCAGCTGCTTGCAGGCATGCGCGCCAAGTAGGAATGCCCTGTCCGGCTTGACAATTTCAAAACGTAATCATGCATGGGTGCTCCGGTCGGAGACGAGTAGATGGCAGGATCCCAGTGCCGTGATGGCATTTCCGTTGTAGTCCAGGGCCCTGCAGGCTGCTGGAAGGAGCTTGGGGGGCTTCTTGATGAGTTTGAAATCTGCCTGTGAGAGGACGTTGACAGAAGCACCTGTGTCCAGCTTAAACTGGATGGAGCAGTGGTTGACCTGCATTACCCCACGCCATTCGTCCGCAGAATCCACAGCGAGGATGGATTGAAGTTGTGATGAGTTGGATGTGGCATATTCACATTTGGTAATGATGCCCACACAGTAGGCGGAGTCCAGGCATTCTTCCTCTGGATCCATTGTGCTGCCAGGATCAGAATCCTGTAATCGTTATTGCACACTCTGAACGCGCCGTCGTCGGAATTGGGAGCGCTGGCCCCTGACTGGTGGTGCAGACCTGCACAAGGCTGCATAGTGTCCAGGCTTCCCGCAGTTTAAACATCGCCTGCTTCTTGCAGGGCAGTGTTTCTTTAAGTGGCCGTTGCCGCAGTTCGGACACGTCGGCGTCCTGACACTCCGCGCGTCGTCGCACATGCGCAGTGCAGGTGTCGGCCGCTTCGTTATCCCGTTCGCATCGCGCATGCGTGGGGCCCCGGGAAAAGCGCGCAAAATGGCCGCTTTCATCAATGCTGAGGCGCTGCATCCGATGTGATGTGCCTTTTCCATTGTGCATTTGATGTGACTGCGTAGCCACTTCAAAGTAGCTCTTTTCTAATGGATGGGTTTGTCTGCAAGTATAGGCAAGTCCATTTGGCTGTGTAATGTTTGACTTAAAGAACATTTTAAAACATGGCAATTTGTTTGCTATAGGTGTTTGTGATTTAATCCGCTATCAATTCAGGCATTAGGTAGTAGCTCGCTTCTGTTGTGGTTAATGGAGCAAATCGCAGCATCATATTAAGTACATTGTGTGTGGGTAATGGGGGAGTTGCAGTGAACATTCAGTTTTTGTATTTTTTACCTTCATCTCGAACCTCTACTTCAAAGAAGTTTACGAAGGAAGGTGACAGTAGAGGAATGTTCACTTTAGGAATTTAAAAGGGAAAAATGCAAGACTGCACATATAATTGTGTATCAGACAAAAAACTTATTGTAATCCATTGGGGTGGAAGGAAAAAAACAAAAACAAATCTGAATTTACGTACTGGCTTTCACATCCTCGGCTGTACTGAAGCAAAATAAATAATTGGTTTTGATGTTAGGACACTGTAGTTACCTATGCAAATTGGTTGTGTTAACTACATCAAGTCTTTGCGAAGAGCAAAATGACAAATTGCCTAGCTGACATTTTGTTTGCAGGTTTGGTTAAACCCAAGACACCAAAGAACGTTCCACTATTGGGGTCTCAGTTTTACATTTCTGCAAAAGATGATACCTCCCATGTGACACTCCCTCGGTACTCTAAAAGGGCAAACAAGATCATTCCACTCAAATCTTACACTGAGGCTTGAATACCTCAATCCACTGACGTTAATTACTTTTTAAAATTCACATACGAGATGCAGTCAGCATCTCCCCCATTCCTAAATGCCCTTGTAAGATGATAGTGTGTGTGTTGGGGGCGGGGGGGGGGGGGGGGGGGGGGGGCGCAGGGTGAGCCACCTTCTTGAACCACTGGAGCCAAATGCTGTTGCATTATCAAATAGGCAATGCTGAGATCTACGCAAACACGAGGATTGTATTTTAAATTAAAAAAACAAACCTAAAACGGATCTTGTAAACAAGGTATGATCTCTTCCCTCTTCAGGCCCTCTATCCAACCCTACTGTTTCCCCCCCCCCCCCCCCCCAACAAACCAGTTATCTCTAGCTTGGACAAAGAGTCACGCTGAAATGTTAGCTCCCTTCTCTCTCCACAGATACCGCGAGACCTGCTGAGATTGTTCAGTATTTTCTGTTTTGTTAATATTTTAATTTTGTTTTTAACATTTTACACATAAAACAAAAAACAGCACAATGCAAAACAACAAGAGCAACAACCCCCCCCCCCCCACACTTTACCAACCAACACCCCAATGACTCAAAGAATAGCTCCCCCCCATCCCCATCCCCACCCCCAGCAGCTGAGGGTAACCAACTCTTTAAAATTAACAATAAACAGATCACATCTCTTGTGAAACCCCTCAAATCGCTCCCCTCAAGGTAAAACCTTCGCCAAATACAGGAACTCCATCAGGTCCCCAAGCCATACTGAGGCACTGAGCAGAGAGGCAATGGCACAGTGGACTAGTAAACCAGAGACTGGAGTAATGGGGACCCAGGTTGAAATCTCCCCCCGCCACTGCAGATGGTGAAATTTGAATTCAATAATTATCTAGAATTTAAAGTATAATGATGACCATGACTGTCGTACAAACCAAACTGGTTCACTTAATGGTTTGGCCAATAAGACCATAAGACCTAGGACCTGACCTAGGTCCATTGTGTCTGCTCCGCCATTCAATCATGGCTGATATTTTTTTCATCCCCATTCTCCTGCCTTCTCCCCAAAATCCCTGATCCTTTTATTAATTAAGAACCTATCTATCTCGGTCTGTTAGCATTGTAGCTTCACAGCGCCAGGGTCCCAGGTTCGATTCCCGGCTTGGGTCACTGTCTGTGTGGAGTCTGCACATTCTCCCCGTGTCTACGTGGGTTTCCTCCGGGTGCTCCGGTTTCCTCCCACATGTCCCAAAAGACGTGCTGTTCGGTGAATTGGACATTCTGAATTCTCCCTCTGTGTACCCGAACAGGCGTCGGAATATGGTGACTAGGGGCTTTTCACAGTAACTTCACTGCAATGTTAATGTAAGCCTACTTCTGACAATAAAGATTATAATATATAAAGACACTTTGTGATTTTAATATGCGACTATGGTTGACTCTTAACTGCCCCCTCAAGGACAATTAGGGATAGGCAATAAATGGTGTCCCAGACTGTGACGCCCACATCCCATGAACGAATAAAAGAAAGGCTGACTTCCACCCCAACAGCACCTGCCTGCGAGCAATCAGCGAGATGAAGACTAAAACATCTGCCCCCGCTCCAGTCTGCAGCTCCAGCAAGTCCGACACCCCTAATATGGTACCCAAGTGCAAGATCGCCAACAGGATGCTGAAAAAAGACCCCCAAAATGTCTCCAATTCCGGGCAGGATAGAACATATGTACATGGTTGGCTGGACCTCTCCCACACTGCTTGCAAGTATCCTCCATCTCCTCAAACAATCAGCTCACCCTTGACCTCGTCAGATGCGCCCTGTGCGCCATCTTTAACTGTATTAACCCCAGTCTCGCACACAAAGTCGACACGTCATGCCACAACCCCTCCTCCAAGGCCACCCCCAGCTCCTCCTCCCACTTGGCCTTAACCCCCTCCAGCAACACCAGATCTTCCTCCAAAATCCTCCCATAAATCGTCAATTCCTCTTCCAAACCCATCACCGATAAAACAGCGAGGAGGGAGGTATCACCGGAAACGTCAGGAAAATATTCCTTGCAAAGTCCTGTACCTGCATATACATAAAGGCTCTCCCCTACACAACCCAAACTTCTCCGTCAGCAAAGCATTCTCCCAAAAATAAGCCCTTCGTTTCCATCACCCCATGCTCCTCCCATCCTCGATACCTAGCATCCAGTTTCACCGGCTCAAACATGGATTCTCCCCTACCCAGTGGGGCGGGGAGGCCTTTGGCGCCACACCAGTTGGGGCCGAAAGGACTTCGCCGGATGGCGGAAGTCCGCGCATGCGCGGGAGCGTTAGCGGCCGCTGACGTCATCCCCACGCATGCGCAGGGGGGGGTGTCTCTTAACCGTTGGCCATCGCGGAGGTTGGTGGCCGAGGTGGAGGGAATTAGTGCCCCCACAGCACAGGCCAGCCCGCGGATCGGTGGGCCCCGATCGTGGGCCAGGCCACCGTGGGGGCACCCTCAGGGACCAGATCGCCCCGCGCGCCCCCCCCCCAGGACCCCGGAGCCCGCCCATGCCACCTAGTCCCGCCGGTTTGATTCTCGCTGGCGGGACAGGCATGACAGCAGCGGGACTTCGGCCCATCGCGGGCCGGAGAATCGCGGGGCTGGTGGGGCCCGCCGACCAGGGGGTTCCCTCGAACAGGCATCAGCTTCAATCCCGCCCCTAACGTAAAATGCTGCCAAAATTGCCTCCAAATCTTCAATGTGGTTACTACCACCGGACTACCCGACTGTTTCCCAGGGGCAATCAGAAGCGGTGCCGTTGCCAGCGCCCACAATCCCTTCAAGAGCCTTCCACCTTTCTCATCCACATCGCCTCTAGCTCCCTACACCAGCCCTGCACCTCCTTGGCGTTCGCCGCCCAATAGTAATACAACTGATTCGAAAGAGCCAAACCCCCCCCCGACTGTCGCCTTCTCTGAAGCATCGTCTTCCGAATCCTCGCCACCTTACCCGCCCAGACAAATGACAAAATCAACCGTTCCACCTCCATAAAAACACTTTGGCAAAAAGACCGGCAAGCAACAGAATAAAAACCGCGGCAGGATATTCATCTTTACCGCCTGCGCCCGGCCTGCCAATGAAAGGGGGAAAGCCGTCCCACCTCCACAAATCTGCCTTGACCCTACCCACCAGGCTCGTAAAATTCAATTTACGGAGCTGGGCCAAGTCCGGAGCCACCTGCACCCCCAGGCACCTGAATGGAGTAGTCGCCACACAAAAATCATCAATACCCCCAAGCCAGCTCCCTCACCAAGTTAAATTTGTATCCCGAAATCGCCCGAGCAGCCCCATTATATCCCCCACTATAAGCCCGGTCTGATCCTCCCCAATAACCTGTGGAAGGCACTCCTCCAACCTAAGTGCCAACACATTGGCAAGAATTTTGACATCCACATTCAACAGAGATATTGGCCGATACTACCCCACTCCACCGGGTCCTTATCCTTTTTTATCACCAGCTGAATAGATGCCTGCCCCATCGTCTCCTTTAGCCACCGCATCCTCAAGCATCTCCACCAACAGCGGCACCAGGCTATCCAAAAACATCTGATAGAATTCCACGGGGAACCCATCTGGCCTCGGTGCTTTACCCGTTTGCATCTTCCCTATCGCCGTCCAAACCTCCTCCAACCCTGCCCTCTCCTCCTCTCCCACTTTAGGATACTCCAGCGACTCCAAAAACTCCCTCATATCCGACTCATCTCCAGAGACTCCGACTATACAACCTCCTATAAAACTTCTTAAATGCCTTGCTCACCTGCTTCAGTGCCAGCACCAGCCCCTTCGCCCATCCCGGACCTGAACAATGTCTCGTGAGGCTGCTTGCCGGTGGAGCTGTCCTGCCAGCAGACGCCTGGCCTTCTCCCCATACTCGTACACCACACCCTTTGTCCGCCTCCACTGGCGTACCATTTTCCCGGTGAACAAAAGGTCTGGATTTTCCAGAATAACATGAGATGTGGTGATTGGAGATCGGGGCTGGTTTAGCACAGTGGGCTAAACAGCTGGCTTGTAATGCAGAACAAGGCAGCAGCGAGGGTTCAATTCCCGTAACAGCCTCCCCGAACAGGCGCCGGAATGTGGCAAGTACGGGCTTTTCACAGTAACTTCATTGAAGCCTATTTGTGACAATAAGTGATTATTTAGAGACTAAATTAACTTATCCAGTACAGTTTTCACTTTTTATAAACCTCCATATTTTCCTACAGTGAGCAAAATGATGGGTAAGCAGCGATGTGTCTGACATATAACTGCTGTTGGAAATATCCTAGTAAGACACTAGGTTGTACTCCAGAAAGCAGCTTAGCGCCACCTTCTCAAAGGCAATTAGTTCAGAGATTGGACCTAGTCAGAGATGCCCATATTGATCCTCCCACCCTCTGAAACATTGTGCCTGTCTGGAAGATGCAGGAATTCTGGTGATAAATCCCACATCACTTTGCTATTGCCTCCATGCAAGAGTCATTCTTGGCCAAAAGATTTCTGCTCTAAGAACTTTCCCCAACTCAAGATATGCCTGGTCATCGAGCTCTGGATGATGAGCATTGGACAGCAGAGATTTGCTGAACTGGAAGTATTTGGCCTGTCTCAGCAACCTCGTCACCAGGAACTGGTCAGGCACAACCAGTCGCTAGTCTCTGCAAACACATACCTGCAGATCAGGAATCCACCTCAGAGCATGTTAAAGCCCATTGAGAGGAAACTGCCGCAACACAAAGCAGGCTTTGGAATTGCTTTCACTACCAACAACGTGCAACATTGTGCAGTAACATTTCTCACTTCACAGAAGAATATTATTTTGTGTAAACAAATCTGTGCAAAAGTCATGCGATATCAAATACACACGTCAGGATTTTCAGTGGTTCAATTCCAGTCACATAGTTCTATTCAACTTGCAGTGGTTGTGGAAACAGCATTGTACTGTAGAAAAGATTACCGTAGGATTTAAAGTTGTGGTACAATCTTTTCAGTGGCACTGAACGGAGACAAATATATTGAAAAAAAATTAAACCAGTGTTTAGAAGAGAACAAGAAACAGAGGGCAGAATATCACAGCAGCAGGAACAGATCTCTGCTACTGCCCAACCCATCCCCGCCCACCTCCTCCCCTCCCCCCCCCCCTCAGAAGCGAAGTGGGCACCAAGCCAACCCGTGCCACAGCGATAACAGGCTGTGGGTGGGCTAATGAGAGGAGCAGGACTTCAACCCCTCACTGTGGAGGAAGTCCCACCTGGGAAGCTGCTGGCCAATCTAGTTCCACCAGTCCCAAGAGCACATTAGCTGCTGGGGCGGCAACCAGGAGGAAAGCCTCAGCCCAAATGAATCCTACAGCCAGCTAAGTCCGGGGGGGGCGGGGGGGGGCGGTAGGGAAGTGAGCCTAGATGGATTTAAGAAGAATTACTTTCCTTCATTGTGGTGAACCACGTTCCACTGTTACTCACTGCTGTATATATATATATATTCACTGTTATTGTTTGTTCCATTGTTACTTACTGTTGTTGTTGCTTCTGTTGGCTCCGCCTGTGGCTCCGCCCCTCGGGCTTTGTATATAGTTGGCTGATCTGTGGCCCTGCCCCCAGTGAGGGATCAGCAGCAGGCAGGCACACATCTCAGTGTATTAAAGCCACAAATTAGTTCTTTCACTCGCTTTGTCTATTATTGATGGTCCATCATTCATCTCCCCAGTAACATGGCCCAGAGCTAAAAAGGTTAGAGTTTAGGGTTGGGAGGGTTACTGGCTCATTATTCATTAATAATAATCTAATAATTTTTATTAGTGTCACTAGCAGGGTGACATTAACATTGCAATGCAGTTACTGTGAAAATCCCCTCGTCGCCACATTCCGGCACCTGTTCGGGTACACAGAGGGAGAGCTCATAATGTCCAATTCGCCTAACAAGCACATCTTTCAGGACTTGTGGGAGCACATGGAGGAAACCCACGCAGACACGGGGAGAACATGCAGACTCCTTACAGACAGTGACCCAAGCTGGGAATCAAAACTGGGTCCCTGATGCTGTGAAACAACAGTGCTAACCACTGTGCTACACATTAGGGAAACACCCAATCCAAAATAACAGGATAGAAGCTTTTAGTGAACCAAGCATGGGACTTTCAATCCTGGTAATATCAGCTTATCAGTTTCAAATGTTAATAAATTTCCCTGCAACTTCTTCATGCCCGTTCACCAGGGTTGCATTGGAGTCCAGAGGAATTGAAGATCAATCTCCAGGACACTGCTGTATGTAACCCTGGAAAAATTTATCAGGACATTTTTTTAAAAAAGTGTAACATTTCTGGATAGGGGGCTGAGGGGGGTCATTTTGCTGACAAACAAGCATCGTCCAATTGGGTCATGGGATTCTTTCGTATTCCAATTGGCTAATCAGGAAATACATCATAAGAATGGATATGTTGGCCAACTAATGGTTGGAGTACATGGGAGGCAAGTCATCACGGTTGGCATCCCTACTGTTCATTGCTACATAGGACAGGGTTTCGGGAAACAGTTGCATTCCTGAGGGGTGGTAAAGCCAACTGTACTGTTCCAAATGTCCTAATTGAGATTTAGCAACCTAACCGAGATCAGCAGACACCAAAGGCTTAAACCTGGCGTCCTCTTCCACTGTGTCAAAACTGTCCATTCAAAATGTTGGAAGTAAACTATACCTTTCACGGTATGACCTTGCAATAGAAGGTTAGAGAATATCATGTTCCCTCAATGTCCTCTCCTACATCTATCCTGTTCCTTTGGCAAGGTTTATCTCGAACATACAATCGGCTTTTATTTATAGTTACAATCGGCTTTTATTTATAGTTACACAATGTATCAAATATTAACATTCTGGTCTTTCCAATTCTTCCTTTTTAAAGTTTGAGCTAAATGATATTTCTCGGTGGTGGTTTATGTTTTTTTAAAGTTAAGACATTCTTGTAAAAGGTTCAGCTGCTAACTGTATTTCCCCATGGGAACGATAAATGGAGGCCCAAGGACTGATCCATGTTGCACCAAAGTGGCTCTCAGCTAGGACAGTGGTCAGGGTGTTTTCCCGTTGGGTACACTACATCCCTCAGGGAATGACTTTGGGGTGAGGAAGGGAGGGGGGGGGGGGGGGTGAGAGGGGAAATAATAATAAAATTCAGAGTGATCGAGCCGATTATAGAATCATAGAATTCTTATAGTGCAGAAAGAGTCCATTTGACCCGTTGAATCTCCACCGACCTTCCGAAAGAGACCGAGACCTATGCCCCCACCCTGTCCCAGTAACCCCACCTAACCTTTTGGACACTAAGGGGCAATTTTAGCATGGCTAATCCACCTAACCTGCACACCTTTGGACTGTGGGAGGAAACCAGAGCATCTGGAGGAAACCCACGCAGACACGGGATGAATGTGCCAATTCCACACAGATAGTGATCCACGGTCAAATCGAACCCAGGTCCCTGGTGTTGTGAGGCAGCAGTGCTAACCACTGTGCTGTCCTGGCATTATAGAACATATAGAACATAGAACAATACAGCGCAGTACAGGCCCTTCGGCCCACGATGTTGCACCAAAACAAAAGCCATCTAACCTACACTATGCCATTATCATCCATATGTTTATCCAATAAACTTTTAAATGCCCTCAATGTTGGCGAGTTCACTACTGTAGCAGGTAGGGCATTCCACGGCCTCACTACTCTTTGCGTAAAGAATCTACCTCTGACCTCTGTCCTATATCTATTACCCCTCAGGTTAAAGTTATGTCCCCTCGTGCCAGCCATATCCATCCGCGGGAGAAGGCTCTCACTGTCCACCCTATCCAACCCCCTGATCATTTTGTATGCCTCTATTAAGTCTCCTCTTAACCTTCTTCTCTCCAACAAAAACATCCTCAAGTCCATCAGCCTTTCCTCATAAGATTTTCCCTCCATACCAGGCAACATCCTGGTAAATCTCCTCTGCACCCGCTCCAAAGCCTCCACGTCCTTCCTATAATGCGGTGACCAGAACTGTACGCAATACTCCAAATGCGGCCGTACCAGAGTTCTGTACAGCTGCAACATGACCTCCCGACTCCGGAACTCAATCCCTCTACCAATAAAGGCCAACACTCCATAGGCCTACTTCACAACCCTATCAACCTGGGTGGCAACTTGCAGGGATCTATGTACATGGACACCTAGATCCCTCTGCTCATCCACACTTTCAAGAACTTTACCATTAGCCAAATATTCCGCATTCCTGTTATTCCTTCCAAAGTGAATCACCTCACACTTCTCTACATTAAACTCCATTTGCCACCTCTCAGCCCAGCTCTGCAGCTTATCTATATCCCTCTGTAACCTGCTACATCCTTCCACACTATCGACAACACCACCGACTTTAGTATCGTCTGCAAATTTACTCACCCACCCTTCTGCGCCTTCTTCTAGGTCATTGATAAAAATGACAAACAGCAACGGCCCCAGAACAGATCCTTGTGGTACTCCACTTGTGACTGTACTCCATTCTGAACATTTCCCATCAACCACCACCCTCTGTCTTCTTTCAGCTAGCCAATTTCTGATCCACATCTCTAAATCACCCTCAATCCCCAGCCTCCGTATTTTTTGCAATAGCCTACCGTGGGGAACCTTATCAAACGCTTTGCTGAAATCCATATACACCACATCAACTGCTCCACCCTCGTCTACCTGTTCAGTCACCTTCTCAAAGAACTCAATAAGGTTTGTGAGGCATGACCTACCCTTCACAAAGCCATGCTGACTATCCCTGATCATATTATTCCTATCGAGATGATTATAAATCTTGTCCCTTATAATCCCCTCCAAGACTTTACCCACTACAGACGTGAGGCTCACCGGTCTATAGTTGCCGGGGTTGTCTCTGCTCCCCTTTTTGAACAAAGGGACCACATTTGCTGTCCTCCAGTCGTCTGGCACTATTCCTGTAGCCAATGATGACATAAAAATCAAAGCCAAAGGTCCAGCAATCTCTTCCCTGGCCTCCCAGAGAATCCTAGGATAAATCCCATCAGGTCCCGGGGACTTATCTATTTTCAGCCTGTCCAGAATTGCCAACACCTCTTCCCTACATACCTCAATGCCATCTATTCTATTAGCCTGGGGCTCAGCATTCTCCTCCACAACATTATCTTTTTCCTGAGTGAATACTGACGAAAAATATTCATTTAGTATCTCGCCTATCTCTTCAGACTCCACACACAATTTCCCATCCCTGTCCTTGACTGGTCCTACTCTTTCCCTAGTCATTCGCTTATTCCTGACATACCTATAGAAAGCTTTTGGGTTTTCCTTGATCCTTCCTGCCAAATACTTCTCATGTCCCCTCCTTGCTCGTCTTAGCTCTCTCTTTAGATCCTTCCTCGCTACCTTGTAACTATCCATCGCCCCAACCGAAACTTCACACCTCATCTTCACATAGGCCTCCTTCTTCCTCTTAACAAGAGATTCCACTTCCTTGGTAAACCACGGTTCCCTCGCTCGACGCCTTCCTCCCTGTCTGACCGGTACATACTTATCAAGAACACGCAGTAGCTGATCCTTGAACAAGCCCCACTTATCCAGTGTGCCCAACACTTGCAGCCTACTTCTCCACCTTATCCCCCCCAAGTCACGTCTAATGGCATCATACTTGCCCTTCCCCCAGCTATAACTCTTGCCCTGCGGTGTATACTTATCCCTTTCCATCATTAACGTAAACGTCACCGAATTGTGGTCACTGTCCCCAAAGTGCTCTCCTACCTCCAAATCCAACACCTGGCCTGGTTCATTACCCAAAACCAAATCCAACGTGGCCTCGCCTCTTGTTGGCCTGTCAACATATTGTTTCAGGAAACCCTCCTGCACACACTGTACAAAAAACGACCCATCTATTGTACTCGAACTATATCTTTTCCAGTCAATATTTGGAAAGTTAAAGTCTCCCATAATAACTACCCTGTTACTTTCGCTCTTATCCAGAATCATCTTCGCCATCCTTTCCTCTACATCCCTAGAACTATTAGGAGGCCTATAAAAAACTCCCAACAGGGTGACCTCTCCTTTCCTGTTTCTAACTTCAGCCCATACTACCTCGGAAGAAGAGACCCCATCTAGCATCCTCTCCGCCACCGTAATACTGCTCTTGACTAGCAGCGCCACACCTCCCCCTCTTTTGCCTCCTTCTCTGAGCTTACTAAAACACCTAAACCCCGGAACCTGCAACATCCATTCCTGTTCCTGCTCTATCCATGTCTCCGAAATGGCCACAACATCGAAGTCCCAGGTACCAACCCATGCTGCCAGTTCACCTACCTTGTTTCGTATACTCCTGGCATTGAAGTAGACACACTTCAAACCACCTACCTGAACACTGGCCCTGCGACGTCAAATCTGTGCTCCTGACCTCTATACTCTCATTCTCCCTTACCCTAAAACTACAATCCAGGTTCCCATGCCCCTGCTGCATTAGTTTAAACCCCCCCCCCTAAGAGCACTAACAAATCTCCCCCCCAGGATATTTGTGCCCCTCAGGTTCAGATGTAGACCATCCTGTCTGTAGAGGTCCCACCTTCCCCAGAAAGAGCCCCAGTTATCCAGAAATCTGAATCCCTCCCGCCTGCACCATCCCTGTAGCCACGTGTTTAAATGCTCTCTCTCCCTATTCCTCATCTCACTATCACGTGGCACGGGCAACAACCCAGAGATAACAACTCTGTTTGTTCTAGTTCTGAGCTTCCATCCTAGCTCCCTGAAAGCCTGCCTGACATCCTTGTCCCCTTTCCTACCTATGTCGTTAGTGCCAATGTGGACCACGACTTGGGGCTGCTCCCCCTCCCCCTAAGGACCCGGAAAACACGATCCGAGGCATCACGTACCCTTGCACCTGGGAGGCAACATACCAAACGTGAGTCTCTCACGCTCCCACAAAATCTCCTATCTGTGCCCCTGACTATAGAGTCCCCAATTACTAATGCTCTGCTCCTCTCCCCCCTTCCCTTCTGAGCAACAGGGACAGACTCCGTGCCAGAGGCCCGTACCCCATGGCTTACCCCTGGTAAGTCGTCCCCCCCACAAGTATCCAAAGCGGTATACTTGTTTCTCAGGGGAACGACCGCAGGGGATCCCTGCACTGACTGCTTTTTCCCAGTCCCTCTTACAGTTACCCACCTATCTCCAATCTTTGGTGTAACTAATTCCCTGAAGCTGCTATCTATGACCCCTTCTGCCTCCCGAATGATCCGAAGTTCTTCCAACTCCAGCTCCAGTTCCCTAACTCGGTCTTGGAGGAGCTGGAGATGGCAGCACTTCCTGCAGGTAAAATCAGCAGGGACACTAACTGCATCCCTCACCTCAAACATCCTGCAGGAGGAACATTGCACTCCCTTCCCTGCCATTCCTCTAACTTTCTACCAAGATCTGGCTAACAACTAAATTAAATTTTTTATAAAAAATAATAATAATATAATAAAAGATGGTACTTACCTCAGACCAATGGGTTTTATTATTAGGTTAGAGGAGGAGGGCGGGTGGGAGACACTACACGTGTAGTGTCTCGGGTTTCCTCTCCACCAGAATTTATTGGTGAGGGTCTTCCCAGACGTCCGCGGGTCGACTTCCTGTTCCCGCCTAAAACACTAATTTTTTTTTTAAAAAATTTTCTCAGCTCCTGCTGAAATTGACTAACCAGCCAGCTCCACTCCCGCCACAATCGACTGGCCTGCCCCTGCAAAGACAAGTGCTTTTAAAGGACAGACTTACCTCCCAGCAACCACTTCCGCACTGCTCCCGCTGAAACTGACTCACCAGCTGTTCTCACGCCGAAATCGACTGGCCTGCCCCTGCAAAGACAAGTGCTTTTAAAGGACAGACTTACCTCCCAGCAACCACTTCCGCACTGCTCCCGCTGAAACTGACTCACCAGCTGTTCTCCCGCCGAAATCGACTGGCCTGCCCCTGCAAAGACAAGTGCTTTTAAAGGACAGACTTACCTCCCAGCAACCACTTCCGCACTGCTCCCGCTGAAACTGACTCACCAGCTGTTCTCACGCCGAAATCGACTGATTATGATTATGAATCAGATGTTCCCACTGGACAGTTTGTGTGACAATTGAATAAGTTCAACTCTGATACCCTTTAAGGTTAAATAGTCCATTTAAAAATGGCCATTTGAGAATGGAGACTCAACCAACAGCCAAGTTACCATCTCCCAGGGTGAATCAGAAGGTTAAGATAATTTTACCACAAGTTAACAACAGTGAGCTTACACAAAATAATGTGTTAATGATCATTGTTTTTAGAACTAGGTTTCCCTTTCATTTTTATTTAGAATCCTTATTCAGCAAAGTTCGAACAATGAACTACGTACGCAGTAGCCAGGTCCCACCACTAAACAGGAATGGACTGGTTCCAATCAGCTGCAACCCAACCTTTGTGCTTTAATATTTGCAAATGCAAATAAGAGTGCACCAACAAAATAAACCAGCCTCACCTTGATGACAAACTGCTCACTTTGTTTGATCCGCCCTCAAAAAAAATTCAAATGATAACAAATTCAAAAATCCAACTTGATCCTCCGCTTTATTCAGTGAGCAGTAAATCAGCCCAATATTCAAAAGCTCCCTGTCTTGTCCCAAACTCTGGCATCCTGCTCACAATATCATTAGGTTTATAAAGTCAATCGGACCAAAGAACCCTCATTGGAGTGAGGTGAAGCTGCACAGGTTGCTCAGGGTGCGCCTGCTCACAGGTTGTAACTGAGTACCAACAGTACTGAAGCAACTGCACCTGCACAGCATTGCTGCAGTCTTGCACATGGACAACTGCTCACAGTCCTCTGTGCAATTCATCATCTCTCCTTCCTTCACACAAAAAAACAATCAGTGATGCAGGGTACATGAAATTGCTTCAGACAGCAATATTCACACACAGGCCATCAAAATGCCATCACTCGCCATTCTGCAATCAGGAGATTGAAATGAGTGTTGCTTCACCCCCAATGCTGGTTCTTCAAATCAAATCCACAATAAGGATGTCACAAAACCCACTCCTTATCATACTGTAGACACCTCTATGCAATATGGTTAGTAGCTAAAGTGCCCAGAGTTCAGGAAAACTTTCATTCAGAGATGTTCATGGTTTTTGGGCATGTCAAAGTGTTTTGCAGTCAATCTACCTTTGAAGTGCAGACATTGCTTTCACACAGCAGCCAATGTGCGCACACAACATCCCACAAACAGCAATGTGACTTTTTTCTCAAAGTATTTTTATTAAGATTTTAACATTTTATACAAAGGAAAACAAAAGAACACATACCCACCCCAATAAAAATAATCAAAAAAAAAAAAAGTCCCCTCTACACCAAACCGGACCCCCTCAGACTCTACTCCCCTCTCCTCCCTAGCAGCTGACAGTGGCCAACTCTTTAAAGTACAGAATGAACGGGCGTCATTGATGCACGATCAATTAAACTCAAAGACGAGGTAGTAACATAACTGAAGGCTTTAATAGACTAGATCTGTTCCCCAGCAGCTTCGGTACAGAATGAGGGCTGCTGGGACGGCACCTGTTCTTATACCCCGCCTGTCAGGGCAGAGCCACATACCAAACAGCCAATGGTAAACTCTCAGGTTTACCCAGTGGTCTTCAGCCTCTCGGGTACTGCAATACCTGATACTACCACATTCACCCCCTGTTAAAAAAAAGTCCGGCGGGGGCGGTGGCCAGTGGTTACAACTGCATTTAACATGGTATGATCAGATATGCAGGTACCGTGAGTATGTACAAGCGTGGAAGATATATACAGTCAGTGTTCATTTACAGTGTAGCAATCAGTCGGTCGGGTGGCCTGGTCGTCCTCCTGGATAATCTGATCCTCTGTGGTGATTTTGGTGGGGGTCAGGGTGTCTGCGACTCCGGGAGCGTGGCTTCGTCGTCCATGGCAACTTCGTCACCCCTAGGTGGGGCAAACGGTTGACACGAGAGGGGGGCGCCTGTAGGGGGCGTCGGTGGGAGGGATGCCCTAGGTAGGAGCGGTGGGAGGACCGACCCTCCAGTGAGGTGCTGTGGGGGAGGAGGGGGGGGGGGTAATGATTCGGGTGCGTGTGGGGTTCCGGCGGGCGCCAGGTCTCGGAGGGAGACTGTATCTTGCCGGCCGTCAGGGAACGCCACGTAGGCGTACTGGGGGTTAGTGTGCAGCAGGTGGACCCTCTCGACCAACGGGTCCGACTTGTGCGCCCGCACATGCTTCCGAAGCAGGATGGGTCCGGGTGTCGCTAGCCAGGTTGGGAGCGAGGTCCCAGAGGAGGACTTCCTGGGGAAGACAAGGAGACGTTCATGAGGTGTCTGATTGGTAGTTGTACAGAGCAGCGACTGGATGGCGTGGAGGGCCTCCGGGAGGACTTCCTGCCAGCGCGAGACGGGGAGAGTCCTGGACTGTAGGGCCAGTAGAACGGTCTTCCAGACCGTTTCGTTCTCCCTCTCTACCTGCCCGTTTCCCCGGGGGTTGTAACTGGTCATCCTGCTTGAGGCGATGCTCTTGCTGAGCAGGAATTGACGCAGTTCGTCGCTCATAAAGGAGGACCCCCTATCACTGTGTATGTACACGGGGAACCCGAACAGTGTAAAGATACCCTGGAGGGCCTTGATGACAGTGGTTGCGATCATGTCGGGGCAGGGGATAGCGAATGGGAACCGGGAGTACACGTCAATCACGTTCAGGAAATACGTGTTGCGGTCGGTGGAGGGGAGGGGGCCTTTGAAGTCCATGCTGAGGTGCTCAAAGGGACGGGTAGCCTTTATCAGGTGTGCCCTCTCTGGCCGGTAGAAGTGCGGTTTGCACTCTGCGCAGATTTGGCAGTCCCTGGTCACTGTCCTGACCCCCTCGATGGAGTAGGGCAGGTTGCGGGCCTTAATGAAGTAGAAAAAACAAGTGACCCCCGGGTGGCAGAGGTCCTCGTGGAGGGCTCGGAGGCAGTCCACTTGTGCGGTGGCACACGTGCCGCGGGACAGGGCATCGGAAGGCTCGTTTAGCTTCCCAGGACGGTACAAGATCTCGTAGTTGTAGGTGGAGAATTCTATCCTCCATCATAAGATCTTGTCGTTCTTTATCTTGTCCCGCTGTGCATTATCAAACATGAACGCCACCGACCGTTGGTCAGTGAGGAGAGTGAATCTCCTGCCGGCCAGGTAATGCCTCCAATGTCGCACAGCTTCTACTATGGCTTGCGCCTCATTTTCGACCGAGGAATGGCGAATTTCTGAGGCATGGAGGGTACGGGAGAAGAAGGCCACGGGTCTGCCTGCTTTGTTGAGGGTGGCGGCCAGAGCTACGTCGGACGCATCGCTCTCGACCTGGAAGGGGAGGGACTCATCGATGGCGCGCATCGTGGCCTTTGCAATGTCTGCTTTGATGTGGCAGAAGGCCTGGCGGGCTTCCGTCGACAGGGGGAAGGTTGTGGACTGAATTAGGGGTCGGGCTTTGTCTGCGTAGTTGGGGACCCACTGTGCGTACTAACTGAAAAAACCGAGGCAGCGCTTCAGGGCCTTGGAGCAGTGAGGGAGGGGGAACTCCATAAGGGGGCGCAGGCATTCAGGGTCGGGGCCTATAACTCAATTTCGCACTACGTAGCCGAGAATGGCTAGGCGGTCGGTGCTAAATAACGTACAATAAGGATAAATGCTTAAGTTAAGGATTTTGCGGTCTGGAGAAATTTCCGGAGGTTGGTGTCATGGTCCTGCTGTTCATGGCCGCAGATGGTGACGTTATCAAGATACGGGAACGTTGCGCGTAAGCCGTACCGGTCAACCATTCGGTCCATCTCGCGTTGGAAGACCGAGACCCCATTAGTGACACCAAAGGGAACCCTTAAAAATTGGTAGAGCCGCCCATCTGCTTCGAAGTGCGGAGGGGTAGCTGATGATAAGCGGACTTGGGATCCACCGCGGAGAAGACCTTGTATTGCGCGATCCTGTTCACCAGGTCGGATATGCGGGGGAGAGGGTACGCATCCAGCTGCGTAAACCTGTTGATGGTCTGACTGTAGTCAATGACCATCCTATGTTACTCCCCGGTCTTCACCACCACTACTTGAGCTCTCCAGGGACTGTTGCTCGCTTCGATGACCCCTTCCCTCAGTAGCCTTTGGACCTCTGACCTGATGAAGGTCCGGTCCTGGGCACTGGTGGCGACGGGTTTGCAATCCGGGGTGAGGTTCGCAAACAGGGAAGGTGGGTCGACCTTAAGGGTCGCGAGGCCGCAGACAGTAAGGGGAGGTATAGGGCGAATTTAAAGGTCAGGCTTTGCAAGTTACATTGGAAGTCCAACCCCAGGAGTGTAGCCGCGCAGAGGTGTGGCAGGACATACAGGCGGAGATTGTTGAATTTCCTGCCTTGGACAGTGAGGTCTGCTAGGCAGAACCCCTTTATCTCCACCGAGTGTGACCCGGAGGCCAGGGAGATTCTTTGGTTTACAGGGTGGGTAACAAGTGAACAGCTCCTTACCGTGTCGGGGTGTATAAAGCTCTCCGTGCTCCCAGAGTCGATCAGGCAAAACGTCTCGTGGCCGTTGATGAACACCGTCGTCGTTGCAGTCGTGAGTGTCCGAGGTCGATTTTGGTCCAGCGTCACCGAGGCCAGAGGGAGCAGTTGTGGGTTGTGATTGGGCAGTGTGTAGTCGGCCGTGCTGGGGGTCTGGGGCCCCATCCAAGATGGCATCTTCCATGGATCGCACATGGTGGTCGGGGATGGACAAAATGGCGGTGGGGATGGACAAAATGGCGGCGCCCATCCGTACAGCGTGGTGTCCGAGGGGCAAGATGGCCATACACGTGGGTCGGACGTGGCCCTAGGATAGGGGGGTGGCAGTGAGTGCTGGCCGCCTGGGGCCCGAAGGGAAGGTTGCCGCGGTGGTCTGGAATCGTTGGAGACCGCGGCCACGGCTTGTGCTTGGCAGACCCCCACAAATTGGCCCTTCTTGCCGCACCCTTTGCAGGTGGAGGTGCGGGCCGGGCAGCGCGTGCGGGGATGCTTCGCCTGCCTGCAGAAGAAACAGCGGGGCCCAACGGAGTTAGCAGGCCGTCTTACAGCGCAGGCCTGTGGGGACACGGGGAAGGTCAGTGGGGCTGCCACTGCGGGATGCCACGCAGCCCAGGGGGCCGCCGCGCGGTCAGGCGCATAGGACAGCTCGTTTCTGGAGGCAACATCCATGGACCCTGCCAGGGCCCGTGCCTCTCTCAGTCCCAGGGTGTCCTTTTCTAAAAGTCTTTGGCGGATCTCGGAGGAGCTCATACCTGCTACGAAGGCATCCCGGATTAGAAGTTCCGTGTGCTCGCTGCCCGAAACGTGCGGGCAGCCACAGTTTCTGCCCAGCACCAGTAGCGCACGGTAAAAGTTCTCCAGCGATTCCCCGGGGCTTTGCCGCCTAGTTGCAAGCAGGTGACGTGCGTAGACCTGGTTACCAGGGCTTATATAATGTCCCTTTAACAGTTCGATCGCATCATCATAATCCTCCGCCTCCTCGATGAGGGAGAAGATTCCAGGGCTTATTCCCGAGTGCAGGAGATGCAGTTTCTGTTCTCCTGAGGGGGTGCCTCCGGCTGTCTCGAGGTAGCCTTTAAAACACGCCAGCCAGTGCTTAAATATCGCCGCCGAGTTCTCCGCGTGGGGGCTGAGTTGTAGACACTCCGGCTTGATTCGGAGATCCATTCTTTCAGCTTAAGAGTAGTCTATTAAATTGATGCACGATCAATAAAACGCAAAGACGAGGTTGTATCAGAAC
The DNA here is from genome assembly GCF_047496885.1 of Scyliorhinus torazame. Taxonomy (NCBI): domain Eukaryota; kingdom Metazoa; phylum Chordata; class Chondrichthyes; order Carcharhiniformes; family Scyliorhinidae; genus Scyliorhinus; species Scyliorhinus torazame. Next base: position 121,852,982 of record NC_092707.1, on the reverse strand, counting down.
TGAAGGCGTTAATAGACTATATCTGTTCCCCAGCAGCTTCGGTACAGAATGAGGGCTGCTGGGACGGCACCTGTTCTTATACCCCGCCTGTCAGGGCGGAGCCACATACCAAACAGCCAATGGTAAACTCTCAGGTTTACCCAATGGTCTACAGCCTCTCGGGTACTGCGATACCTGATACTACCACAGTCATCTTTTGTAGGACCCCTCAATCGAGCTTCTCAAGGTGAACTGAACTTGTTCAAGATATAGAATTCCATTAAGACCCCCAGCCACACTGAGGCACAGGGCGGAGAAGCTGACATCCCTCCCAACAGAACCTGCTGTGAGCAATCAGCGAGGCGAAAGCTAAAACATCCACCCCTGCCCGCAGCTCTGGCAGGTCCGACACCTGAAATGTGGCTCCAAATCCATTTGCGAGATTGCCGACATGGTCCTGATCAGCAAGCCCCAAAACCTCCCCAACTCCGGGCAAGACCAAAATATATGAAGATGATCGGCCGGACCCCTCCCATATCACTTACTTATTCTCCACTCCCGCAAACAACCTGCTCAACCTCGACCCCGTTAGATGCGCCCTTGGCACCACCTTTAATTGTATTAACCCTAATCTCATGCACGAGGTGGTGGCGTTCACCCTGCGCAACACTTCACACCACAACCCCTCCTCCCACTCGTCCTTAACCCCCCTCCAGTAATATCAAAGCCTCCTCCAGAATCCTCCCATAGATCTCCTCCATACCCGTCACTGACAGCTAACTTGCGAACAGTGAGGAGGCCGGAAATATCGAAAAGACTTTCCTTACAAAATCCCGCATCTGCAATATTTCGGAAACTTTCTGACTGCGGCATCCCAAACATCTCCGCCAACTCTTCCAAACTCATGAACCGCCATTCCAGCAACTAATCGCTAATTCCTACCACCCCCCCTTTGTCCATAAACTCCAGAAACCTCGCAGCTAATCTAGCGGTTCAAACAAATGATTGGCACAATCGGCATCAGCTTCGACACCCCCCCGAGCTAAACATGCTGCCAAAACCGCCTCCATATCTTCAGCATAGCTAGCACCACAGGATTGCCCGAGTATTTCCCTGGCGAGAAGGGAAGTGGAGCTATTACCGGCACCCGCAATCCCGACCCCTTACGTGAACTTGACTCCACCTTTACCCAAATTGCCTCCTGATCCCCCTAGCAGCTCAGCACCTCCTCAGCATTTGCTGCCCAACAGTAATAAAGCATATTCGGCAGAAACAAACCCTCCCCGACTGCCATCCTCTCTGAAACACCGTTTTATGAATCCTGGCTACCTTTCTGCCAAATAAACAACAGATCAACCACTCCACTCCCAAAAAGAATGCTTTGGCAGAAAAACCTGCAGGCGCTAGAGTAACAGAAATTATGGTAAAATGTTCATTTTTACCGATTGAACCCAGCCTAGGTGGATACAGAACTGCCTTGGTTATAGAAGACAGAGAGTAGCGGTGGAAGGGTGTTTTTCAGAATGGAGATCTGTAACTAGTGGTGTTCCGCAGGGATCAGTGCTGGGACCTCTGTTGTTTGTAGTATATATATAAATGATCTGGAGGAAAATGTGGGTGGTCTAATTAGTAAATTTGCAGATGACACGAAGATTGGCTGAGTTGCTGATAGTGTCGAGGATTGTCAGAGGATACAACAGGATATAGATAGATTGGAGACTTGGGCACAGAAATGGTAGATGGAGTTTAATCCGGACAAATGCGAGGTGATGCATTTTGGAGGATCAAATCTAGGTAGGAATTATACTGTAAATAGCAGAACCCTGAGGAACATTAACGTACAGAGAGATCTGCACCTGCAGGTCCACAGTTCCCCAAAAGTGGCAACACAGCTGGTGAAAGCGATTAAGAAGGCAAATGGCATGCTTGCATTCATCAGCCGGGGATTGAATACTAGAGTTGGGAAATCATGTTGCAGCTGTATAAAATCTTGGTTAGGCCGCAGTTGGAGTATTGCGTGCAGTTCTGGTCACCACATTATCAGAAGGATGTGGAAGCTTTGGAGAGAGTGCAAAGAGGGTATACCAGGATGGTGCCTGGTCTCGAGGGTGTTGGCTATGTGGAAAGGTATGTGGAAAGAATAAACTAGGATTGTTTTCACTGGAAAGAGGGAGGCTGAGGGAAGACCTGATAGAGGTCTATGAAATTATTTTTAAAATGCTTTGGTGATGTGAAGGGCTCTATATAATCAAAATGCTACATAAATACAAGTTGGCACAAAAAAACATCCCAAAATACTTCATACAGCTGAAAATGATCTTTCTTACTAAAGGTAACTGCACCAAACACTAGTTAGCTGTACACTAGTGGTGGGCATATAAAGTTGTCTGAAAATTAGGCTCTTATAGATCTATTAATACCCTTTACACAATTTTTGCCACAAACATTTTAGGTCCCTTCATAACCTTTTTCTTGCTGTGTAAATGCACAAGCATTAAGGGACGATTACAATTTTAGCATGGCTCTGTAATCGTGTACCAGCTGGTGGTGCTGTTAGGATCACCAATAACTCCAATAAGCTCAACACTGCCACCAGCAGAACCATGGAATTAAAGCAACTATTAGCACAACTCATTGACAAAGGTGACAATGAATGGGCAATCCTTAAATCAAAAACTCAAATCTGTTGATCTCAGCCAAGATAACAAGAGGATCCCTGAGCTCCTGAGTCAGGGTAGAAGCCTGTCAGAACATGGAGTCCAGACAGGATGGACGTAACTATGACATGTTGCCTTTGGTAAAAAGGAAAGAAAAGTGGAGGGGAGAAAGGGAAAATTTGTAGATTCAGCAATAGGGATGCCTGCAGTGCATATGTTACTCACTTATTCAATATGTTACTCACTTAGTGTACAGTATTAGAAACCTCCATAAAATTAGTCATTAAAAAAATTATTATTAACAGACTTCCGGTGGCGGCCATGGTGCGAGTGGTCAGCTCCTGCTCGAAGGAAAGATCTCTTTTTACCCGATATCGGGTATAGTTTTAACAAGAAGGTGTAGTAGAAGGTCGGAGGAATAGTTTCCCCCAGGAGTGGTATGTCCACTGGTTATCAAACCTGGCAGAAGATGAGTGACCTGGTCAAAGAGTTGGAGGAAACCTGTGGCGCAGCAGCCAGTGTGAGGATGGCGGCGGGGGAAGGGTTGGTGCAAGGTGGAAAGCCCCAGATGGAGCAGTTAATGGCTTTCATTAATGAGGTATTCTGCCAGCAGAGGAAAGAAATGTGGGAGAATCCCTCGAAGGCCATCGAAGGAGCTGTGGCACTCGAAGAGTTTGATGGAGCGGGTGGAGAAGTGTTTGGAGGTGGCGGGGTCGCAGATTCGAAGGAGTGATTTTGGACCACAGCGATCGTGTGGTGGCACTGGAGGCAGAGGTGGGGCTCTCAGGAGACCTTTGCAAAAGGTTGAGGGCAAAGGTGAAGAAGCAGGAGAATACTTCGAGAAGGTAGAACCAGTGAATAGTGGTCCTGCCTGAAGGAGTGGAAGGTGTGAGTGCCACGAGGTACGTCTCAAAGTTGCTGGTGTGGCTGGTGGCAGAGGGGGTGCTAAATAAGGCCCCTGAAGCGGACGGGTCGCACAGGTCCCCGAGGCAGAAGCCTAGAGCTGGGGAGCTGCCGTGGGTGGTGAGCACGAGACTCTTGTGGAGAAAGAGAAGATCTTGCATTGGGCCAGGGAGAAGCACACCTGTGAATGGGAGAGGAACAACATCCGAATACATCAGGACATTGGTGCAGAGTTGGAGAAACAGTGGGCAGGATTCAACAAGGCCAAGGCTGTGCTGTACCGGCGCGGATCAGGTTTGGGGTGATCTATCCGGCGAAATTCTGGGTGACATTTGAAGGCCGGGAATATTACTTCAAAACCCCAGAAGTGCCCGAGGACTTCATCAAGGAGCATAAACTGGTGGAGAACTGAGTGGACGTTTGGGAACCAGGGTGCTGGTATTTTGTAATGGTTGGGAATACGGTTGAAGTGGGGGTAGGGTTTGGTGGATTTTCGTTCCCTCAAATTTGGAGGGGGTCCTTTTTGGGGGTTTACTGTTGGGATTGTAAGGGATGGTAGGGGTGAAAAGTTTATGTGGGTGTGGATGTTCCCATTCTCCCCTCCTGTTTTATGAGGCGGTTTGCTTTTAGCATTTGTTTGTTTGCTTTCGGAAGAGGTAAACTGGAGTTCAGGATGAGTCTTTGTTTGGGTGGGGGAGGGCAAGGTCAGCAGGGAGCCTTGTTCCCCGAGCTGAGGAGTGGGGAGAGAGGGAGGGGAGTTCCCTGGGAGGAGCCTTTGGACAGGGGCTGCCACGCTAGCAAGGAATGCTGGTGAACGGAAGTGAGGTGGGGGAGAAGGCCGAGAGAGGTAGATAGGGGGGGGATTGATGCGATGTGGCAGGGGATGAGGGATGACATGGTCAGGGGTGGAGAAGGGGACCAACTGGGATGGGCTAGGTACAGGGTGGAATTAATGGGGCTGGAGTTAATGGGGAAGATGATGGACGGTAGAGGGGAATGGAGGCGCAAGGTTGGTAACGTGGAATGTCCGGGAACTTAATGGACCTATTAAAAGATCACGGGTGTTTGCGCACCTCAGGAGCTTGAAAGTGGAGTGGTCTTTCTGCAGGAGATGCACCTCCGCGTGAAGGACCAGGTTAGGTTAAGGAAGGGGTGGGTTGGGCAGGTGTTCCACTCGGGGTTTGATTTGAAATCGATGGGGAGTGGCAATTTTAATGAGCAAGAAAATGGGATTTGTGAGTACGAAAGAAGTGAGGGATCCGGGTGGGAGATATGGGATTGTGAGTGGGGTATTGGAAGGGATGCCGATGGTGTTGATAAACGTGTATGTCCCAAATTGGGATGATATGGGTTTGATGAGGGGGTTGCTGGCAACGATACCTGATTTGGCCACGCACCAGTTGATTATGGGAGGAGATTTTAATTGTGTCCTAGAGCCGAGGGTGGATAGGTCGAGCCCCAGGTCGATGGGTAGGGTACGAATGGCAAAGGAGCTGGGTGGGTTCATGGAGGATGGGTATAGTGCTTTTGGAACCCAGTGGGGTGTATTCCTTTTTTTTGCATGTTTATAAGGTATATTCAAGGATTGATTATATTGTGGTCAGCAGGAGATTTTGGTTGGGGTAGAGGGGGCAGAGTACGCGGGAATGGATATTTCGGACCATGCGTCCCACTGGCTGGAGGTTTAGCTTCGACTGGGACAAGAGCAGAGGCCAAGGTGGAGGTTTGATTTGGGGTTGCTGGCGGAAGGAGGCTTTTATGACAAGGTGCGGGTTGTGATTAAGGAATACGTGGAGTTGAATCAAGTGGGGAGGTGTCGGCGGCCATTTAATGCGAAGCAGTGCTCCGGGGAGGAAATTATCTCCTTCAACCTCAGGATAGGTGTAAAGTCTGTGAAGAGTCACGCAGATAGGGAAAGGAGGGAGGAATATGACCGCCTAACGAGCGAGATAGTGGAGGTGGACAGGAAGTATTCGAGGCTGCCCCACCACGGAGGGATTGGCGAGGGGGAAACATTTGCAGGGACAGTTTGACAGGCTGACAATGGGGAGGGCGGTAGGGCAATGTGAATATGGGGAGAAGGCGAGTTGCATGCTGGCACACCAATTGCGGAGGCAGGCTGTGTCCAGGAAAATATTGAAGATATGGACTGGGGCTGGGGATGTGGTGCTGGATGAGCTGGAGTTTCCCCAGTTGGAGGAAGCAAAGAGGCGTGTTGGAGGAGCCCCTGGGGCTAAGGGAGGTGCTGGATAGTATCAGGGGTATAAATTCGGGGAAGGCCTAGCGCCGGATCGGTATCCAGCAGAAGTTTATAAGGAGTTCGCTACGGACTTGGCACCACATCTTTGGAGGCGTTTAATGAAGCGTTGGAGATCGGGGAGCTGCCGGAGACGATGACGCAGGAAGTGATTACATTAATCCCGAAAACGGGGAAGGACCCGGTGGAATATATTAGGCCCATATCACCGTTGAACAGTGATGTGGAAGTATTGGCTAAGTTGTTGGCGGGGAGGATCGAGGATTGTGCCCCGGGGGTGATTGCAGAGGATCAAACAAACTTCGTGAAAGGCAGGCAGCTCACGAGTAATATAAGGAGGTTGTTGAACGTAGTTATGAATCCATTGGGGGGCCTGGTGTCGGAGGTGGTGGTGTCCATGGATGCGGAGAAGGCATTTGACCGGGTGGAGCTGAGGTACTTGTTCAAGGTTCTGGGAAGGTTTGGGTAAAGGCCGAGGTTTGTGGCATGGGTGCAGTTGCTGTATGCGACACCAAAGGCGAGTGTGAGGACGAATGATATGAGCTCGCAAAACTTTAAATTACACAGGGGTACAAGGTAGGGGTGCCCGCTGTCGCCGTCGTTTGCACTGGCCATAGAGCATTTGGCGATGGCTCTTAGGGGGGTCGGCAGAGTGGCAGGGGATTATGAGGGGACAGAGGGAGCATCGGGTGTTGCTCTACGCCGACGACCTATTGTTGTAGGTTTCAGATCCGTTGGAGTGTATGGGAAAGATTATGGGCCTGTCAGGGAGATTTGGCTAATTCTTGGGGGATACCTGATAGGGAATAGCGAGGTTTTCCCAGTGAATGAGCTCAGACAGCGAGCCAATTTAAGGGGGATGCCATTTGAGGTGGCAAGGGATAGGTTCAAATATTTGGGGATTCAGGTAGCAAGGGAATGGACGGGACTCCACAGTTGGAACTCAACAAGGCAGGTGGAGGAGGCCAGGCGGGGACCTTAGGATGTGGGATACACTGCAGTTGACTTTGGTAGGGAGGGTCCAAGTGGTAAAAATGAATTTTCTGCCTAGGTCATGTGTATTTTTCAGACACTCCCCCTCACATTCCTCCACTGATGCACGATCAATTGCACAAAGACTTTGAGTTGGGTACAACAGAGGCTTTATTGCTCCAAGATGTGTGGCCTCCCACAGCAGCTGGCGAAATGGCTGCAGCATGGAGGACACACATATTTATACTCCACCTACTGGGCGGAGCCAGCAGGCAGGGACTACCAACGTACCTGTAGTACAGGTCCTATCATACATCACCCAACAGAGGTGCAACAGTGGTTACCACATTCATCCCCTGTTAAAATTGAGTCCGGCGGGGGTGGTGGAGAACTATTTACAACAAATGGTTTTCTTTTTACATTCACAATTTTTGACAGAGAGGAAAAAAAATGTCTTTTGAAGTCCAGTGGACCAGTTCGAGGTTTAACCGGTCCGGGGCCTTGATGTGCAGCTGGGAACGATGTAGTGGTGGCAGCGATGCCGATGCTGGTCTGATGACCGGAGCCTCCGGGAGGGGCCGCAACCCTCTTCACCCTCGAGCGGTGGCAGGGGGAGGACGGATGGTCCCGGGGGGGTTGCTGCTGGGAGCGCCGGGGGAAGGGAGGGTGGTGCCGGGCCGGGGGTGTGTGTGCGCGTGTGTGTACGTAACCTGCTGGTGCCAGGTCCCTGAGGGAGACATTATCCTGGCGGCTGTCGGGGTACACCACGTAGGCATACTGGGGGTTTGCTTGGAGCAATTGCACCCTTTCCACCAACGGGTCCGCCTTGTCACGTCGGACATGCCTATGGAACAGGACGGGTCCTGGAGCTGCGAGCCAAGTCGGGAGCGACACCCCAGATGTGGACTTCCTGGGGAAGGCAAAAAGACGTTCATGGGGTGTGTTGGTAGTGTCAGTGCACAGTTGTGACCAAATGGAGTGTAGTGCATCAGGGTGGACCTCCTGCCAGCGGGAAGCCGGGAGGTTCCTGGACCGTAGGGCCAGTTGGACGGCCCTCCATACCGTCCCATTCTCCCTCTCTACCTGTCCATTTCCCCGGGGGTTGTAGCTTGTCGTTCTGCTGGAGGCGATACCCCTGCTGAGCAGGAACTGACGCAGCTCATCACTCATGAAGGAGGATCCCCTGTCACTGTGGATGTAGGCGGGGAAACCGAACAGAGCGAAAATTGTGTTGAGGTCTTTGATGACGGTGGCAGACGTCAAATCGGGGCATGGGATGGCGGAGGGGAATCTGGAGTACTCATCGACCACACTGAGAGAATACGTGTTATGGTCGGTGGAGGGGAGTGGCCTTTCAAATCCACACTGAGGTGCTCAAAGGGGCGGGAGGCCTTCACCAGGCGTGCATGGTAGAAGTGCGACTTGCACTCCGCACAGACCTGGCAGTCCCTGGTGATTGTCCGTACTTCCTCGTCGGAGTAGGGCAGATTGTGGGCCCTTATGAAATGGTACAACCGTGTGACTCCCGGGTGACAAAGACTGTCGTGCAGGGTCCGGAGTCAGTCTACTTGTGCGCTGGCACAAGAACCTCGGGATAGGGCGTCTGGGGGCTCGTTGAGCTTACCAGGGCGATACAAAATCTCGTAATTGTAGGTGGAGAGCTCGATCCTCCACCTCAAGATCTTATCATTCTTGACCTTGCCCCGCTGTGTGTTATTGAACATGAAGGTTACCGACCGTTGGTCAGTGAGGAGAGTGAATCTCCTACCAGCCAGGTAATGCCTCCAATGCCGCACAGCTTCCACTGTGGCCTGGGCCTCCTTTTCCACTGAGGGGTGTGTGGGCGATAGCGGCGACTGCACGGGCCCGGCACACCACAGCGAAGTGCCCCTTCTTGCCGCAAGCCTTACAAAAGGACAGCGCGGGCCGGGCAGCGTTGGCGGGGGTGTTTCTGCTGGCTGCAGAAATAACATCGGGGACCCCTGGGGTTTGCTGGCTGGAGCGTGGCGCAGGCGTATTTGCTGGGTAAGGCCCCCGCTGGGGCGGCTATCTGTGGGGTCCACGATGCGTAGGACGGGTGGCCCGGGCGGCTGGGGGTGTAGGCCTGAATGTTGCGCGAGGCGACCATCATGGAGAGCGCTAGTTTCTTTGTCTCCGTTAGGTCGAGCGTGGCCCCGTCTAACAGTCGCTGGCGTATGAGGTCCGACCCAATCCCCGTAACAAATGCGTCCCGCATAAGGAGGTTTGAATGTTCAGTGGCCGTAACGGCCTAACAGCCACAGTCCCAGACGAGTGGGATTAGGGTCCGCCAGAAATCTTCTATGGACTTACCAGGGAGTTGAGAGCGAGTGGCGAGTACGTGCCTGCTGAAGAGCGTGTTCATCTTCTGAGCGTAATTCTCCTTGAGAAGCGTCATGGCTTCGGCGCGTCCTGGATTAGCGGAAAGACGCTGGAGCTCAACCTTGAGTACAGTATCTGTATCTTCTGAGCCTCCGAGACAGGGGTGGACGCCGAGTTGGTGTACGCCTCAAAGCAAGCTAGCCAGTGTTGAAAGTTCTTTTTCGCATCGCTTGAATGCAGATCCAGCTGCAGGCGATCCAGTTTGATACGAAGGTCCATCTTTTGAAAATCTTAGAGCAATAAATTGATGCATGATCAATTACACAAAGACTTGAGTTGAATACAACTGAGGCTTTGTTGCTCTAAGATGTGTGGCCTCCCACAGCAGCTGGCGAAATGGCTGCAGCATGGAGGACACACATATTTATACTCCACCTACTGGGCGGAGCCAGCAGGCAGGGACTACCAACGTACCTGTAGTACAGGTCCTACCATACATCACCTAATAGAGATGCAACAGTGGTTTACCACACTCGCTTTATACCAAAGGTCTTTTTTCAGAAACTGTGCACGATTATTTCATACATTGAATGGGCGGGGAAGGTGCCGAGGGTTAGGAGGACCCTGCTGCAGTGGCGGGGGGGTGGCGTTGCCGAACTTGCTTTACTATCACTGGGCAGCGACTGTGGACAAGGTGCGGCGATGGTGGGAAGGGGAAGGGGTAGAATTGGTTAGGATGGATGGAGGAATCATCACCTGCTCGCCTCCCTGCTCCCCCAACCACTTGTGTATATCCCCAATTCTTCTTCCCTCCCCTTCAACATCCCGGACCACCAGTCGCTCCAGCAGAGCGTATCCTGGCAATCTAGGGAATTCCTTCCAGACCTTTCACGCAAAGTCCCTATCCAGCAGATACCTGAACTCACTCCTTCTCGGGAGTTCTACCCTCTCCCTTAGCTCCTCCAAACTGGCAAACCAGTCCTCCAAATACAGATCCCTCACCTTGACCAACCTCACTTCCCTCCCCCTGTATACACTTTCCCCCTCCCCCTGTATACACTTTCCCCTCCCCCCCCCCCCCCGCGGCTCAAACCAACGATTCATGCACAGCTGTGTTAGCACGGACATCCCTTCCACTCTAAAAATACCCCCTCAACTGATTCCATATCTTCACCGTGGACTGCACCACCAGGCTCCCTGAATATCTACTCAGAACCATTGGCAACACTGCCATCACCATGGCCCTTAAGTGCTGCAAATGAAAGGTTAAAATCCTCAAAACTTCAAAGGCATTTGAAGACTAAGCATGGCGAGTTCGAGAACAAACCTCTTGAATTTTTCCAAAGGATTCAACGAGAACTTAAATCGTCAGCTGAAGTCCTCACCAGAAAAGTTACATTGAACGACAAAGTATAATTAGCCTCTTACATGGTAGCTTACCATGTATCCAAAGAGAAAATGCCCCACATTATAGCAGAGATGAATTCTCCCTGCAGCATTAGATATAGTTCATACGGTTATAGATGAGAGGTTCACTGAAAAAGTAAAATGCATCCACTTAGTGATAACACAGTGGTTCACCGAACTTGTGATATTGCTGAGAATTTAGAAGCCCAGCTTATTTCTTGTTTAAAATCAACGCAGGAGTTCTCAATACAACTGGATGAAAGTTCCGACTCTTCAGATTGTGCAACCTTGCTCGTTTACATATGTTTGGCACAATGTATTTGTTGAAGATTTGCCGTGCTACCTGACTTTACCAACCCACACGACTGGTACAGAAATCTTTGAAGCTTTGAATAGTTTTGTGGTTGGAAAGTGCGGGCCCGACTGGGTTCATTGCAGAGGAATCACAAATGATGGAGCAGCCAACGTGACTGGGAAAAACAGCGGAGTTATTGTAAGGATTAAGGAGGCAGCTAGTCAGGACAATGTTTGGAATCATTATTTTATTCACTGTGAGGCACTGGCATCAAAAGGAATTCCATCCAATCTTGAAGTGGTGTTGAAAGGAATTGTGAAAGTTGTGAATTTCATTAAACACAGCCCACTCAATACCAGACATTTTGAGACTGTGTTCTGATATGGGGGCTGAGCACACACATTTACTGTTCCACACAGAAGTAGGTTGGCTGTCAAAGGGTCGGGTGCTACTCAAGAGTTTACAAACTGAGGTACGAAATTCACGCTTTCCTCCTCGAGAAATTGTCCTCTCTGGCTGATTCGTTTGCTGATGAAACTTGGATGCTAACTATGTCTTACCTTGCAGACATCCTTTCAATTCTATATTAATTGAACCTCAAATTGCAAGGGATTGCTTTCGGCACTGTGAAGAAATCAAAGCTTTCCAAAAGACATTGAAAATTTGGCAATTGCGAGTGCAAAGTCAAAATTATGACATATTTCCCACACTGCTACGACACATCGAAGAAAACATTATTAGTAAGGAAACTGCAAATGGACTGGCAAGCCTTATTCAGTTGCATCTGGCTGCGCTGATCAACAATTTTGGTCGTTACTTTGCAGAGGAGAAGTTTAGGATTTTGAGAGAGAAGAGGTGGGTGAAAAATCCCTTTGAGTTTGAGACCCCAGAATTAGTTCTCAACTTGCAGCTGACTCAAAATGAAGAAACTGAGCGTCTGAGCCTCAGCTGTGACTGCATATTAAAAACACGACACAATTCAATGAGGCTATCAGCATTCTGGAGTAGCATCTCCAGTAGTTGAGGAGTATCCGGAGCGGAGTAAAACAAGCATTTTGTTGTGTTTGCCCTTCACAACGACTTACATGTGCGAGGTTGAATTATCCATCCTCACAAAGATGAAGACGGCACAAAGGAACCTCTCTTCCTGTGAACCTGATTGGGAGTGAGATCGTAAGGACCAAGCAGGTTCATCTCTCGCATTAAAGGTAAGAGAAAATGGTAGATCACGAATGTCAGCCAGCATGGTTCGCGAATGACGGCCGCCGTGGGTCCCGAAGGTTGGCTGACTGTTAAAAATGGGTCCCCTGAAAAAAAGTTTGAAAAACACTGCCTTAATGGACCTGTGTACATGCACACCAAGGTCTCTCTGACCCCAGTGCTTTCCAGGGTCTTACCGTTCATCATGTATTCCTTCGTCTTGTTTGTCCTGCCCAAGTGCATAACCTCAGACTTATCTGGATTGAATTCCAGTTCCCACTGATCGGCCCATCTGACCCGCCCGTCTATATCCCCCTGTAATCTAAGGCTGCCCTCCTCACTATTCACCACCGCACCAATTGAATTGAATTTGATTTATTGTCACGAGCACCGAGGTACAGTGAAAAGTATTGTTCTGTGTACATTCCAGACAGATCGTTCCATACATGAAAAAACATAGGACATGCATAAATACACAATGTGAACACATCAGGACAGGCATCAGGTGAAACATACGGAATGTAGTGCTACTCAGTAGAGATGATGTGTGAGGAGTTCAGATCAGTGCTAAAAGGATCATTCAGGAGTCTGGTAACAGCGGGGAAGAAGCTGTTTTTGAATCTTTTAGTGCATGTTCTCATACTTTTTTATATCTCCTGCCCGAAGGAAGAAGTTGGAAGAGAGAATAACACGGGTGGGAGGGTTTTTTGATCATGCTGCCCACTTTCCCAAGGCAACGGGAGATGTAGACAGATTTAATGGATGAGAGGAGGGTTTGCATGATGGACTGTGGTTTCTTCTGATCTGGGGCCAAGAGTTGCCATACCAGCTGTGATGCAGCCAGATAGGGTGCTTTCTATGGTGCATTTGTAAAAATTGGTACGAGTCAATGTGGACATGCCAAATTTCCCTTATTTCCTGAGGAATAATAGGCATTGTTATAGGCATTATAGGCTTTTTCTTATCATCCGTTAATTTACTGATCAACCCTCCACATTCATGATTAAATTATTTAGATGAATCACAAACCAGACACCTGGGATCATGCCTTCCTTACTTGAAAAACCTGTTTGTCTCATGGCCAGTAGCTCAATATTCTATGTGCCTTGCAACTATTTGACAACAACAAAAATTATTTTCTCATTCCCAAGGGGGAAATCTGTGGCACAATCAAAATAATTTCATTGCCAGCCATTATGTCACACTAGTAGCAATGTTTATATTTTTTTCCATGTTGTGAAAAAACAAATGTATGAAGCTCACATAACAGTTATACATTTAAGTCCTACATCTGGATTGTTATGACACCATGGGTAGTACACACTCAATTCAAGCCCCACTTGACCCCAAGTTGCTAAAACAATTGAATTAACAAATTAAAAACTACCCAAAGTCTTTGGCCCTTGGCTGCCCAATAATTACAGTCACCAGGTTTGTAAATTTAAACACAATTACTTCTTATTTCGAACAAGAACTACAATGAAATCTGCAGCGAATACAGCTGATTAACAATGATCCAAATCCTAATCCCCCACTTTAACTTTCCCCTATCCTTTGCACACAGCACACGAGACAGACAAACATGACTTCCGGTGGCAGCCACAAGCTGAGCAGACGCACAAAAGGTGGCTCCTGCCTGGAAACTCAATTTTAGATCTTTTTAAGATTGCCCGGTAAGCGGGCAATGCAATCAGAAGAAAAATCAGAAAAAAAACTGATCCTCGCCAATAGCTCTGCCAGTGTGGAATGTCGGCGGGTTACCAAATGAGACTTAAAGGGCGCAACCTGAGCAAAACCCCTGCTTCGGACCAGGTAGATCTGCGTGGCGCCGCAAAGTTGAATATGGCAGATCTTAGAGTCATCGACACCATCCTAGTCCTTGACAGACAGGCTGATGTGCGGCAGAACTCCAGAAACACAGAAAGGTGGTGAAGGAGGACCTGTCGTTGGCAATTGAAACGGTGGTGGCCCCCCTCCCTGGATCGTTGGAAAGGGTGAACGATCACTGAGTAGGACGGACGAATTGCCTCGCTTGAGGCCGAAAACACTATGTTGGCAGTGACTCAAAAAACCTTGAAGCTCAGAGCTGGTGATCAAGAGAACTGGTCCAGACGCCAGAACCTACAGCTCTTCAGGCTACCAGAGAGCACAGAAGGTAAAAGCCCAACCTAGTACGTCTCGGAATATGCTTGGGAAGCTGGTTGGGGAGGGGGGTCTTCACTAAACCGCACCCCACCCCACCCCCCCACCCCTGCAGGTGGACCAGGCCCATCTGTCACTGCGCCAGAAGCCTCGACCCAAGGAATCACCGCGGGCAATAATCGTTCGACTCCACAGGAGAAGGAGTGTATCTAAAAATAGGCAAAGACCATGTGGACTTGCTCCATCTGAACATATCAAGACATTGGGTCTGGCCTGGCAAAAAGCTGGGCAGAATTTAACAAGGCCAAGACGGTTCTATTCAAAAGTAAAATTCGATTTGGTATGTTGTACCCAGCGAATCTTGGGTCACATTCAAAGGCAGGGACGATTTCTTTAACATGCAGGAGGAGGCAAACTACTTCCTACACAAGAATGGATTGGGAAAGAACGGAGTGCGGAGGAGGCAAGGTCATGGGGGCGAGGTCATGGATGCTCGGGGTTTGGGATGTTCTACATGTGTTTGTGTCTGTTTTGTTATATATCTTTTTGGTCTCAAAGGTTTTTTGCTGTTGGGGGTTCCAGGGGCAGACCCTACAGACATTGAAGTTAGTTCATCGAGTCGCAGGGGGATTCAAGCTTTCATTTCATCTCTCTTTCGACATGGGCGACGTTAATTGGAGACAGTGGGGTAAAGGGCAGTTGAGGTTCGTTCGAGTCGGGTTCATTGGGCTTTGTTCCTAGGTGGGGACCACCATGCTAGCAACAGCCATGTTAGTAATAAGGAGTAACACGAGGAGGGGGGGGTGTTATGTGTCACCTGAGGGGGGTGGCGTCTGGCAGGGTGGGGGGGGGGGGTAAAACAACATGCTTGAGGAGGCTGATTCCTTGGGGTTCATGGGGCAATGGAGGGGGGGCAGGAGTGCCTGGAAAGGGGGGGGGGTGCTCGGGGTTTGTTCAAGGGAAGGGGGAGGGATGGGTAATTTATTGGAAGGGAGGGGCAGAAAGCTGTTCACACAGGTTTCCTGTTTGGATGTTTTGGCGGAGGATGGAGGCTGCGGTCACCTTGGATGAACCAGGTAAAGACACATACCTGAGCATGCAGGGGCATGTCCACGCACTGTATATGGCTGAACTTAATTGGGGGGGGGGGAAGAGACCGCCAGTCAGGATTGTAACGTGGTGGAACGTGAGGGGGCTTAATAATCTCAGGTCTTCTCCCAATTGAAAAACCCGAGAGCCAATGTAATCTTTCAGCAGGAAATGCAAACGAGGGCTAAGGACCAGACGAAGGTAAGGAAGAGATAGGTGGAACAAGCATATCAATCACATTTTGACATGAGGGCGAGTGGGGTGGCAATCATGTTTAATAAGCAGGTAACTGTCATGGCGACTATCGCAGTGACGGACCGGAGAGGATGTTATGTGATGGTGAGCGGGGCTTTGGACGGTGCTCCAGTGGTTCTGGTGAACATATATGGCCCGAACTGGGCTGATGCAGAGTTTACACTGAAAACGCTGCACTCTCCCCATCAGGAAGGCGGGAGTGAATCCCACCTTCGCAGGTCCCCTTTCACGCCTTCCACCAACCAGGCCAGGCTCAATTTATGGAGCCGGGCCCAGTCATGGGCCTAGGTACCTAAACTTAGTTTGGGCCAATTTGAATGGCAGTGCTACCATCTCCACTTCCCTTTCCCGGGGTTAACCGGGAGTTTACATTCTTCCTCTGGTTTAGTTTGTATCCTGAGAAGGTTCCAAATTCCCTCAGCAGCTCCATTATCTTTTCCCTGCTGGCTAGGGAGTCAGAGACGTACAGCAACAGATTGTCCGCATAGAGGGACACTCTGTGCTCTTTTCCTCCTTTCAATGCCTCTCCACTCATCCAATGACCTGAATGCGATGACCAGTGGTTCATTTGCCAGAGTGAACAACAGCGGGGACAACAGGCATCCCGCCTTGTGCCCTTGTACAACCAAACATAATTTGAGCTCCTGGCATTCGTCCGGATGCTCGCCATGAGAGCACTATACAACAGTTTCATCCACGAGTTGAACATTAGCCCAAACCCAAATCGTTCCAGCATCTCGAGGTACTTACACTCCACCCGGTCAAAGGCCTTCTCTGCGTCCATGGAGATGATCACTTGGGGTGTCTCCTCTTGGATGAGGACATGACAACATTCAACATTCGCCTGATGTTAGCCGAAAGCTGTCGGCCTTTGACAAACTTGATCTGGACCTCTGCAATAACTTCTGGCAGGCAACTCTCCAGTCACCTTGCCAAAACCTTAGCCCAAACATTTGCATCGGTGTTCAGGAGTGAGATAGGTCTCTATGACTCACACGCCACTGTGTCCTTGTCCTTCTTCGAAATCAATGATATCGAAGCCTGTGCCAACGTGGGTGTCAAAGCCTCCCGTGACAGCGAGTCGTTGAACATCCCTGTAAGTGTGGAGCCAGCACTGCTGCAGACTTTTAGTAGGAGTCCACTGGCAAAACCATCTGGTCCCGACGCCTCCCCCAATTGCATGGAGTTGATGCGCACCATAGCCTCCTCCAGTGGCGCTTCCATCTCCGAGCCCCTTCTGGAGGCTCTGATTTGTACAATTAGGTTTCAAAGGCCCCGTTTATCTCTTCTGGAGCAGTGACCAGCTGACCCCCCCCCCCCCCACCCCCTGTCCCTGACTTGTGCTATGTCACGTGACGCTGTCTGCCTCCTGAACTGGTGGCCCAACAAATGACTGGCCTTGTTACCATGCTCCTAAAAGGTTCCTCATGGGCAGTGGAGCTGGTTCAGCACCTTCCCCATTGACATCAACTAGAACTCCATTTGCAGTCTTTTCATGTCCACTAGTAGCTCCATCGTTGGAGTTGCGGTGTACTGCCGATCCACCACCAGCGTGGAGTCGATCAAACTATGTCTGACTGCCACCTCCCTCCTGTCCCTGTGGGTTCTGTATGAGATTATCTCTCCCCTGACCACTGCCTTCAGTGCCTCCCAGAATATAGAGGGTGAGACTTCCCCATTCTGGTTGCAGCTCACAAAGTTACCGATGGTCCATGCCATCCTTTCACAGAAACCCTTGTCGGCAAGGAGTGCCATATCCAACCTCCACGGGGGTGCTAAGCCTGGCCCCCTCCAGCCTCACATCCACATAATGTGGTGCGTGGTACGAGATGACTATTGCTAAATATTCAGCCCCCACACATTCCTGGAAGCACCGATTTCCCCACCACAAAGAACTCTATTCGGGTATACACCCCGTGAACATGTGAGGAGAACTCCCCCTCCCTCGGGTGACTGAACGTCCAGGGGTCCGCCGCCCCACCCCATCTGTTCCACGAAAACACAGCACTTTCGCCATTCCGCACCTTGCACCCAACCTGGCATTTGATCTGTCCCTTCTTGGGTCCAGGATACAGTTGAAGTCACCCCCCATGATCAATTGACGGGAGTCGAGGTTGGGGGATCTCTAGCATGGAAAAGATGATGGAGCTGCTGATGGAATTTGGAACCTTCTCAGGATACAAACTAAACCAGAGGAAGAGTGTAAACTCCCGGATAACCCCAGGAAAGGGAAGCGGAGATGGTAGCACTGCCGTTCAAATTGGCCCGAACTAAGTTTAGGTACCTAGGCCCATGACTGGGCCCGGCTCCATAAACTGAGCCTGGCCTGGTTGGTGGAAGGCATGAAAGGGGACCTGCGAAGGTGGAATTCCCTCCCGCTCTTTCTGATGGGGAGAGTGCAGATGATAAAAATGAACATCCTGCCGAGGTTCTCGTTTGTATTTCAGTCACTCCCAATCTTCCTCCCCACATCGTTCTTCGCTAAATTAATCTTGGCCTTTGCGTGGGCAGGGGAGAATGCTAGAATTTGGAGAACCATCCTGCAGAGGAGACGGCGCTCGGGAGGTCTGGCATTGCCAAACCGTATGTATTACTACTGGGTAGCGAACGTGGAAATGATGCGGGCTGGCTTGGAGTGCTGGGTTGGAGTGGTTGAGATGGAGGAAGCATTGTGTGTAAGGTGATCCTTGCGCATGCTGGTTTTAGCCCCTCTCCCGTTCAGCCCTGCCAGGTTCACGACAAGCCCGGTGGGTTGTGGCTTTGTTGAATGTCTGGAATCTAGTCAGGCACGATTTCAAACTGAGGGGCATGTCCTCTTTGGCACAAATTTGTGATAATCCTAGATTCATTTCGGCGAGAATGCTCACTACTTACAAAACTAGGAAGTGGGAAGGGGTGGTGTGGTTCTGAAACATGTACGTGGACGGTAGGTTTCCAAGCCTAGAGGAGCTGACGGAGAAATTTCAACCCCTGAAAGGAAATGAGATCAGATACGGGACGTTCTCCATTCCCTCAGTTGACAAAGCACGCTTTGCTGGACAGAATGCTATCGCAGGATGAGTTGGGAGAGGGGAAGATTACAGGCAGAGACGGGAGGAAGTAAGGGCCCCATTGGATGAAACAAGGGAGACGTGGGAGGAGGAATTGGGCCTCGAGATAGAGAGAGGACTGTGGAGTGAAATTCTGGACAGAGAGACTTCCACCTCCTCTTGCGCTAAGCTGGGCCTGATGCAATTGTAGGTGGTACAGAGGGCACACCCGACCAAAGTACGCATGAGTAGGTTCTACAACTGGGTTGGAGGATAGATATGAACGATGTCTGAGAGGGTCAGCCAACCACTCCCACATGTTTTGATCCTGCCCAAAGTTGGTTGAGTTCTGGGCCTTGTTCTTCAAGACTGTGTCTGAGATCATGGGGGTTAGGATGGAGCCATGTCCACTGGTGGCGATCTTCAGGGTGTCAGACCTGTCGGAGCTTTTTGGAGGAGAAGGGGGCAAATGTCTTGGCCTTTGCCTCCCTGATAGCCTGCTGATGAATTTCTGCTTGAGTGGAGAGTGAATTTGGGAGCGAACATCTTGCTGTAGCAATACATAACACAGCTAAAATGATCCAGTGTGCAATACTGCTGCTATTCTTTTTAATCCTTTAAGAGTTGAGCAGAAGGAGCTGTATTTGATTTTGCCCTCTCATTGACAACCAACTACTGCATGGCTGCCATTGGTAGGGAGTAATTGAAGATAGGAACAGGACCCCTGGCCATTTTTTCCTCCTCTTCTCACATTAATGCAGCACACAAGATTGGGTCTTGTTGTTCCATTCCTCACAGCACTGTGGCTGTACCCACATCACATGGACTGCAGCAGCTTGAATGAATATTTATTTAAAAAGGTAAATTAACTAGAAGTCAAACCAGGAAGATTCCTTGTCTGGATGACTTAGCCACATAGATGGTGCGTCATCCATCCAGTCAACACCAGAGTGTACTACATCTTAAACCCATTATCAAAGTGACTATACTTCAAAAGATACCGAAGTAAAATACTGCAGATACTGGAAATCTGAAATAAAAATAGAAAATCCTGGAAATACTCAGGTCAGGCAGCATTTGTGGATGGAAATAGATAAGGATAATAGATATTAGGACTGAGCTTAGGAGGAACTTCTTCAACCAAAGGGTTGTGAAACTATGGAATTCCCTGCCCAGTGAAGCAATTGAGGCTCCTTCATTCGATGTTTTCAAGATAAAGATAGATAGTTTTTTGAAGAATAAAGGAATAAAGGGTTGTGGTATTCAGGTGGGAAAGTGGAGCTGAGTCCACAAAATCTCATTGAATGGCGGAGCAGGCTTGAAGGGCCAGATAGTCCACTCCTGCTCCTAGTTCTTATATTATGTTCTTTTCACTGTTCAGGTTAATGACGTTTCACCAGAACATTTCAAAGATAAAAGCAAATTACTGCAGATGCTGGAATCTGAAATCAAAAGAGAAAATGCTGGAAAATCTCAGCAGGTCTGGCAGCATCTGTAGGGAGAGAAAAGAGCTAACGTTTCGCATCCAGATGACCCTTTGTCAAAGCAAAAGACATAGAAAATGGGAGATATTTATATTGTGGGGTGAGGGAATGAAAGATGAGCCATAGCCACAGAATCCAAGGCAAAAGAGTGCTAACGGCAGTCCCCAGAAAGAATAAAAGGTGTGAAAGGACAAACAGCAGAGAAACTAAAATCAGAGGGTAAGCTGTGACAGATGTTGAGGAGGAAGGGAAAAGTAATGGGGAGAAAAGGATAAATATAGAAAGACAAGAAAGAAAGAAAAGGTAAAAGACAGTTAAAATGAAATGGGATGAAAACAAAAGGGCTGAGGTGGGGTGGGGCTAATCATCTGAAGTTGTTGAATTCGATGTTGTGACCGGAAGGCTGCAGCGCTCCTAACCGGAAGATGAGATGCTGTTCCTCTAGTTTGCGTTAAGCTTCACTGGAACATTGCAGCAGGCCAAGGGGAGACTTGTTGGCATGGGAGCAGAGTCTTGTGTTGAAATGGCAAGCAACGGGAAGGTCAGGGTCCTGAATGCGCACAGAAGATGTGTATTCAAAGATATACTGGCTGTAAAACACCTTTACACATCAGAGATCATGCCATAATAGAAAGATTTGCCTTTAAATAGTTCAAGTTCTCAGATATTGCTTATATGTTATGTCGTACACACCATAGTTTGACTTATCCCAGTAGGATATTAATGACCCTGACAATGGACAAAAATACAATTTCCAAATGTTTACACCACTGCATTAACATACTCAAGTAAAAACTAACATAAGATGCATAATTGATAATATTCCAGATCTCATCTCAAACACGCTCCAGTTCTTATTTCCGCTAAATTTAAATACCAGTACCAAACAATGCTGCCAAAGAAGCAACACATTCAATCAGTTGTTTTATTTATCAAATTAGGTACTTCTTAAAAATAAATTTAGAGTACCCAATTCATTTTTTCTAATTAAGCAGTAATTTAGTGTGGTCAATCCACCTACCTTGCACATCTTTGGGTTGTGGGGGTGAAACCCACGCAAATACGGGGAGAATGTGCAAACTCCACACAGACAGTGACCCAGAGCCGGGATCGAACCTGGGACCTCGGCAGCGTGAGGCAGCAGTGCAATCCACTGCGCCAGTGTGCTGCCCATCAAATTAGATACTGAATTATCAATACATATGGAAAACAACTGCTGTGCACATAATATTATTCCTGCATTCTCACACGATGGAACTGTCACCTAATGAGAAATCAGATTCCTCGGCACCATCTTACAAGAGAGTCACAGACTAAAATAAGAGCAAAATACCCTGGATACTGGAATCTGAAATAAAAAGAGAAAATGCAGGAAAAACTCGGTGGGTCTGGCAGCATCTGTGGAGAGAGAAACAGAGTTGATGTTCCAAGACCATATGACTCTTCTTCCGAACTCAGAGAATCATAAATCAGAGAAAATAAAATTAATCCATCCTAGTGAGCCACATAATTTACAGGTCTTATCCGGGAGGGGTAAAATTACCTGGATGCTATATACCAAGAGGCAGTTGCACCTCTTAGGACATGGTCTTCTGATTTTGTCAGACACAGGGCTGTGTGGCTGTGAGTGAGGCAGGTAAGGGAATCCAGAGGGCGTCCCTGACGCTGTGAAGCAACAGTGCTTACCATTGTGCTTTTCTGCCACCCCCGTAAGGGGCAATTATGATGGCATGAAAAGAGAGCTAGGTAAAGTGAACTGGCAAATTAGGTTAAGGGATAGGTCAGTGGAGATGCAGTGGCAAACATTTAAAGCGATATTTCAGAATACTCCAAATGTACCTTTCCAACAAGAAACAAAATTTCAAGGAGTGGACTACATTTGTGGTGATCTAAAAAAAAAAATTAAAGATAGTATCAAACTTAAAGAAAATGCATATAATTGTGCAAGGATGGGTATTTGGTCGGATGATTGACAGATATGGGGCGGGATTCTATGCTCCCTGGACTAAGTGCCCGCGCCGTCGTGAACGCGTTGCGTTTCACGATGGCGCGAACAGGACCCGGGTATGACCTATTCTGCTCCCCATAGGGGGCCAGCACGGCGCTGGAGCGGTTCACGCCGCTCCGGCCTCATTACGCGACGCCAAATGGGCGCTGCGCCAACCCGCGCATGCGCAGTTGGGGCAGCTCATTCCTGCGCATGCGCGGGGAACTTCTTACACGCGCCGGCTCCTTACCAACATGGCGCCCATTTGGTTCTGCGGCCGGCCGCGGAAGGAGGTAGGCTCGGTAGGGGGGGGGGGGAAAGAGGCCGGCCCGCCGATCGGTGGGCCCCGATCACGGGCCAGACTCCATCGGCGATTCTCCCACCTGATGTGTGGGGGTGAATACCGCCCATAAACAATGGTAAAGAAAACTAAAAGATTAATAAGGAGGGAAAAATTAGAGAATGAGGGAAAGCTCGCTAGAAATACAAAAAAGGAGGGTGAGAGTTAAGGTAAGGGATAGGAGGTTTAGAGGGAATATGAGGAAAAACATTTTCACCCAGAGGGTAGTGGGAGTCTGGAACTCACTGCATGAAAGGGTGGTGAGGCAGAGACCCTCAAACTTTTTTTTAATAATCTTTTTATTCTCCTCATTTTCAACATTTGCAACAGTAAACAACCAAAGAAAAAAACAGAAACAAATACATTAACAATCCCCCACACAACCCCGCCCCCGCTCAATATCCAGACCAAAACATCCACCCATACATTCCAGGTAAAAAAAACACCCAATGTTCAACGTCAACCAATTCTCGGAAGCGTATAATAAACAACCCAATGAATTGTTCCCCATCACCAAGCCATGTCACAGGATGGAGAAGGTAACCTCCACCCCAACAGGACCCGCCTCCGGGCAATCAGTTAACATCTGCTCCGCAACTGCCTGCCGCCCGAGCCGTTCCGAACCCCTAAAAAAGGCTGCTAGGGGCCCTGGTTCCAAGTTCACGAGCACTACCCCCGGAATGACCCTGAGAAACCTCCCTCCAACAAACCCCTCACATTCCAAGTAACTGTCCTAACCGGGGGAAGGGGTTCTCACCCCCCTGCTATCCACCATCCTCATATCTCCAGGTCCTGCCCACTGGGCTTAACCCGTCCCATTGTTACCATCGAGCTACCCCCCCCCCCACCCCCCTGCTCCCCCCCGCCCCGAATCCTCCCATCTACTTCCTCTCGAAAAGACCTCACACCTAGTATCGGTCCCCTCCCCCAACTTTTCAAACCTCCTCGGCACATCAAAATCTGTTCTACCAGGCTCTGATGGCCGCAGCCCCTCCACACCACACTCCCGTTCACGTGCCAGATCATCGACATGGGTACCAACACTACACGCGAGAACACCACCCACCAGGTACACGGTACATACTCGTGCGACTCGGCCAACGTTGTCTACCTCATACACTGCAGGAAAGGATGTCCCGAAGCGGGGTACATTGGCGAGACCATGTAAATGCTGCGACAACGGATGAACGGACATCGCGCAACAATCGCCAGGCAGGAATGTTCCCTTCCAGTCGGGGAACACTTCAGCAGTCAAGTGCATTCAGCCTCTGATCTTCGGGTAAGCGTTCTCCAACGCAGAATCGCCGAGCAGAAAATTATAGACAAGTTCTGTACACATGAGTACGGCCTCAACTGGGTCCTTGGATTCATGTTGCATTACATTCACCCCCCACCATCTGGCCTGGGCTTGCGAAATCCTACCAACTGTCCTGGCTTGAGACAATTCACACCTCTTTAATCTGTGATTACCCCTCTCTCTGGAATTGTAAAGACTTAATTACCTGCAAATGCTCGCATTCAAAGTATCGTATTGCATCTTTGATTTTGTCATATGTTTCTGGAACCCACCTCTTCATTCACCTGAGGAAGGAGCAGTGCTCCGAAAGCTAATGATTCGAAACAAACCTGTTGGACTTTAACCTGGTGTTGTAAGACTTCTTACTTGTCCAAATAGGCAACTTTAATTAATTTAGCACATATAACATGCAGTGAAAAATAGAGCTACATACACTCCTCCACCCCCCTACCCTCGGTCCAAGACCAATCCTCAGTCCCAATTCTCACTTCTGTTCCAGTCCTTCTGCCTTCACAAATGCCTCCGCCGCTTCCACCGTCTCGAAATAAAAATCTTTGGAGTTGTAGGTTACCCTCAGCTCAGCTGGGTACACTATGCTGCACTGCACTCTGCTGTTATACAGTGCCGTCTTCACTCGGCCGAAGGCCGTCCGCCTCCTCCACAGTAAAGTCCTGGTATATACATACACCAGCTCCAGCCCACTGCACCTCCCGCTTCTGCTTTGCTCAATGCAGGAGCTTCTCCTTCACACGGTACCTACAGAAATAAATAATCACTGCTCTTGGCAGCTCATTCGCCTTTGGTTTAGGGCTCCACGCCCTATGAGCCCGATCTAGTTTGTACCGAGAGGGAACTTCCTGCTGCCCCAACATCTTGGCAAAATACTCCGTCGGCCTCAGGCCCTCCACCTCTTCGGGCAGGCCCACGATCCTCAGATTTTGCCGCCTAGATCTGTTTTCTAGGTTCTCCACTTTGGCTCACAGACCCTTGTTGGCCTCCACCATCCTCTGCAGCTCCTCACCCATCGAGGTGAGCTGATCACTGTGTTGCGACAAGGCCTCTTCCACTCCCTTCAGTTTTTCACGCTGCTCTCGCACCTTGGCCGATGTCCTCGACACCACGGCCTTCACTGGGCCAATCACTTCCTCCACCAGCACCTTCAATGCTGCCATCATCTCTTTCCTCATCGCCTCCATGTGCTTTGTAAACTGCTTTTCAAGTTCCATAACCATCACCTCGGTCACCTTTTCAAACGTGAACAGTGCGGCTCCACTCAGCAACCCAGCCTCCGCCAGTTGCTGAGCTGACCCTTCCACTCAACAGCGAACCTTCATTCACCCCCTTTTTTCACGGCCACTTTCTTTTGGGTTTTGGGCATCTTTCTTCTGGCTTCCTGCACTTATTTAACCAAAAATTGCTCCTGGGACCGGGCATCAAATTCTAAAAAATCACGCCTCGAGCAGGAGCCAATGTGCGATCTCTTCCTACATGCCGCCACCGGTAGTCGACCTTCATAACATTTAAGAAGTATTTAGATATGCACTTGTGATGCCAAGTGCTGGATAATGGGATTAGAATAGTTAGGTGGTTATGTTTGACCAGTGAAGATGCGATGGGCCAAGTTTCATGGACTAGGACCCCTCGAGAGCGATGGGCCAAGTTTCTTGGACTAGGACCCCTCGAGAGAGAATTAACAAAGTGGGTGCTGGTCCTATAGAAAGTGAGTCTGGGGAATTAATAAGGAAAATTAAGGAGATGGCAAATCAATTGAAGAGGTATTTTGCATCAGCCATAAGCGATTTTCATTTCATTTCATGTCAGATAACAACGCCAGAAATAGCTGAAGCTGAAGAGATGGAGTAACCCAGGGAAATAATACTTAGCAAGTTGTTGGAGGTGTGGGCTGACAAATTCCCCAGGTCCTAAAGGACTTCATCTCAGGATCTTAAAATAAGTGGCTTGTGATACAGTTGACGCATTGCTTTTAATTTTCCAAAACTCCCTCTATTCAGAGAATGTGCAATTGGGAAAATAGCAAATGTAACTCTTTATTCAAAAAGGGAGGGAGTCAGAAAGCAGGAAAGTACAGGCCAATTAACTTAACATCTGTCATCGGGAAATGTTAGAAGCTATTATTAAGGATGTCATGGTAGGGCACTTTGAGAAATTCAAGGCAATCAGACAGAGTCAACATGGTTTTATAAAAGGGAAATCCTGGTTACCCAACTTACTGGAGTTCTTTGAAGGAGTCATCTATGCCGTTGATAAATAGGAACTGGCAGATGTACTGTACTTAGATTTCCAGAAGACGTTTAATAAGGTTATTGAGAAAAAAAAGCTCCTGGTGTAGGGGATAACATTGTCATGGATAGAAGATGGTTCACTAGCAAGAAGCAGAGTAGTCAGAAATTGGCCTCTTTCTAGTTGACAAGATGTAATGAGTGGTGTGCCACAGGGATCAGCGCTGAAGCCTCAACTTTTTACAATGCTTATAAATGGCTTGCATGCTAAACCAAAGGTATGACTGCTAAATTTGCTGATGGCATAAACATAAGTAGGAAAGTAAATTCTGAACAGTATATTAAGGAGGCTACAAAGAGTCATGGGTTGAGTTAGTAAAATCTGGCAAATGTATAATGTGGGCAAATGTGAAATTATCCATTGTGGCAGGAAGAAATAAAAAAAGCATACTTTCTAAATGGTGAGAGATTGCAAGCACGGAGGTGCAGAGGGATGTAGGGGTCCTAGTCCATGAATCACAAAAGGGTAGTATGCAGGTACAGCGGTAATCAGGAAAACTAATAGAATTATATAGTTTATAACTGTGGTGGTATGTATTAGGGGTAATACGGTACACCATGAATGCCAAGGAGCTATTGGAGGACAGATGCTGGATCCCGATTGGATCCGCCGCCTACTGGGCTCCACCCAGATAGGCGGGGTATAAGAACCTGGGTTTAATCCCCGCAGCTGCATTCTGTGACTGAGCTGCTGGGGAACGAGTCTGAACAAGTCTGCTCAATAAAGCCTCGATTGAAGTTCTTTACGTCTTGCCTCGTGTGTGATCGATGGTACTACAATAACAAGAGGAATTGAATACAAAAAGTAGGGAGCTGATGCTCCGGTTGTCCAGGACACTGGTGAGACCATATCTGGATTACCGTGTACAGTGCTGGTCTCCTCATTTAAGGAAAGATGTAAATGAAATTTAAGACAGGGTGAGGAGAAATCTTTTCAGAGCGCAGTGAATGGATTTCTCTTCCTCAAAAAGCAGTGGAAATACAGTCCTTGAATATTTTTAAAGCGAAGGTAGATAGATTCTTGGTGAACAAGGGAGTGAAAGGTTATCAGGGATAGATGGGAGGTTGCAATCAGATTAGTCAGAATCTTATTGAATGGTGGAGTATGCTTGAGGGGCTGAGTGGCCGACTCCTACTCCTTATTAATATTCAAGGTCCCCTCCAAGTCACACTCCATCCTGACTTGGAACCATACGTGTTGCCTTTCCTTCATGGTCATTGTGTCAAAATCCTGAAACTCCCGTCTGAACAACACCGCGGGTATTCCCACAACACGGACTGCAGGGGTTCAAAAAAAAAAAAAGGGGGGGGCACCTCACCACTACCTTCTCAAGCGCAATGTCAGCCTAGCCAGTGACTCCCACATCCCATGAAAAATGCAATAAAAAGCTTACTGACCTGATTCTATACACTCTGAACTCGGTGAAAAGAAAAGTCTATTTCATTGGAGTAAATGTACATTTATAACAGCCCAAGTCTTAATTTAAAAAAATCTCTGGCACACAAAACTAACTACAAATGTGGAGACTCATCCTTTCAGATTTTAATTGTCACTGAAGTTAAAATAAATGTAATTAAAAAAAAAAAATTATTCATATTTTCACAAAATATCAACAACAAAATACAGAAAGAAAAGAACAAACCCCTTGCCCCCATATTCATAAATAATAAATTAACAGCCTTCATCAACACAAAGGCAAAAATACACACCCAATCAAGAAAAATTAACCAACCCCCCCCGAGTCCCCCCCCCCAGCCCCGGTTGCTGCCGCTGCTGACCATCTTCTAACATTCTGCCAGGAAGTCTAGGAACGGTTGCCACCGCCTGAAGAACCCTTTTACCAATCCTCTTAAGGCGAATTTCACCCTCTCCAATTTAATAAACCCAGCAATATCGCTGATCCAGGATTCCACACTTGGGGGCCTCGCATCCTTCCACTAAAGAAGAATCCTTCGCCGGGCTACCAGGGACGCAGAGGCCAGAATACCGGCCTCTTTCGCCTCCTGCACTCCCGGCTCCTCTGCCACCCCAAATATTGCGAGCCCTCAGCCCAGCTTGACCTGGAACCTGCCACCCTCAACACCGTCCTCGCTACACCCTTCCAAAAGTCCTCCAGTGCTGGGCAAGCCCAGAACATGTGGGTGTGATTTGCTGGGCTCCCTGAGCACCTAACACACCTGTCCTCGCACCCAAAGAACCGGCTTATCCTTGCCCCGGTCATGTGAGCACCTTATATTGTATGAGGCTGAGCCTCGCGCAAGAGGAGAAAGAGTTCACCCTCCCCAGTGCATCCGCCCACATCCCCTCGTCAATCTCCTCACCCAACTCCTCCTCCCACTTACGCTTTAGCTCCTCCACCGAGGCCTCCTCCTGCATCACCTGATACATTGCCGAGTACTTTCCCTCTCCAACCCACACCCCCGACAGCACCCTGTCCTGGACCCCGCGTGGCGGCAGCCGTGGGAACTGCACCACCTGCCACCGAACAAATGCCCTTACTTGCATATATCTGAAGGCTGAAGGTGTTCCCCGGGGGAGCCCAAACTTCTCCTCCAGCTCACCGAGGCTCGCAAACTTCCCGTCCACAAACAGGTCCCCCATCATTCTAATACCTACCCTGTGCCAGCTCAGAAACCCTCCGTCCATCCTCCCCGGGACAAACCGGTGGTTCCCCCGAATCGGGGACCACACCGAGGCCCCCACCTCTCCCCTGTGACGTCTCCATTGCCCCCAAATTTTGAAGGTAGCCACCACCACCGGGCTCGTGGTATACCTCATTGGAGGAAGAGGCAGCGGCGCCGTCACCAGCGCCTCCAGGCTCGTGCCCACACAGGACGCCATCTCCTGCCTCTTCCATGCCGCCTCATCCCCCTCCATCACCCACTTACGCACCATTGCCACATTGGCGGCCCAATAATACCCACAGAGGTTCGGCAGCGCCAACCCCCCCCCCCATCCCTGCACCGCTCCAGGAACACCCTTCTCACCCTCTGGGTCTTCTGCGCCCATACAAACCCCATAATGCTCCTGTTAACCTGCCTGAAGACCCTAGGGATCAGGATGGGGAGGCACTGGAACAGGAACAAAACCCTCGGGAGCACCGTCATTTTAACTGACTGCACTTTACCCGCCAGGGAGAGTGGCAGCACGACCCACCTCTTAAACTCCTCCTCCATCTGCTCCACCAATAAATGTAATTTTTAACAAAACATTCTGTACATAATTTGACATTGATTAACTTGCTGGTTCAGACACACTATATTGTTCACAGGCCCCATATTTCCTGTAGAGGGTGCTTCACCTTCTGGACAAAAAGCCAACAGCAACTTCCTCAGCAAAAGCTCAAAGTCTCCAGGCAAGTGTCATAAATAGCTGGTGTCATTGGTTTGCCACTGACCACAAAATCCTGCTCATTAATTACAGTTAAGTGGCTGGGCTAGTTTTCAAAGTCACAAACAAATCTCTTCACTCCAAAAGCAAGTCTCAGCTTGTTCCAATTCTTTGCTGCTACAGAATACTTTGCTCAATTATGCATGTAAAGAAAAAATTCAATTCACGGATGGCTTCAGCAAGTTTACCATCTGGTTTGGCATGGAGCTACCAAGATCAGGAAGTCATTTCCACAGTTAAGGTAACTATTTTGACGTGGTCTACATGAACATTTCTCCGAGTCCCAGCCAGGACAACAGTGGTGGTGCACAACTGTCCTCAATATGCCTGGACGATGAAGAAGAAAAACAGCCAAGATTCATTCTTACTCCCATCCATTTAAAGGAAAGTAGCAATTTGGGAACGTGCTGCAAATGCAAAGAATCATGAATTCCCTACAGTGCAGAAAGAAGCCATTCAGCTCATCGAGTCTGCACCAACCCTCTGTGGGATCCCACCCCCACCCTATATGGGTGGCATTGCAGCACAGTGGTTAGCACTGTTTCTTCAAAGCTCCAGGCTCCTAGGTTCGATTCCCGGCTTGGGTCACTACTGCCTGTGCGAACGTTCTCCCTGTGTCTGCGTTGGTTTCCTCCGGGTGCTCGAGTTTCCTCCCACAAGTCCCGAAAGACATGCTGTTAGGTGAATTGGACATTCTGAATTCTCCCTCTTGTGTACCCGAACAGGTGCCGGAGCATGGCGACTGGGGGATTTTCCCATTAACTTCATTGCTTGTGACATGATTAAAAATTATTATTTCCCTAACCCACCTAGCCTACACATCTTTGGACATTAGGGGGCAATTTAGCATGGCCATTCCACCACTTTGGACTGTGGGCAGAAACCGGAGCACCCAGAGGAAAGCCACGCAGACACAGGGAGAACATGTAAACTTTACACAGACATTCACCCAAGGTTGGAATCGAACCCAGCTCCCTGGCATTGTAACCACTGTACCACCAATTAAGACTTGCACTGCTAAAAACTACTGCAACAGTATTGACCTTATTTTTCACCGCGTTCAGTAGTTATAAAATCATGGCAATGCAACTTCGTCCACCATCATGATCTAAGATTACTTTAGATTAGAAATGGGAAAATGTCCAAGAAATTTTCATGGGACAGCACAAGAAAGAAAAGAATTAGAGTGTATGTAGGGGCTGAGGGGAAAGAATTTAGATACAAGTACTAGCCAATACCTGTGACAATTCGGCAGTTTGATTTGTTAAAATGACATTGACCAGCTACCAGATAACATTCTTCTTTTTTATCCAACTGCATGTAGATTTTCTTTTGAATAGGCCCCTGTACCGAAGGCACTGATCCATCTAGAGTTACTCAGGTAGCTGCTGTTACCTCATCCAAATGGATCTTATTCTCCACAGCCTCAATAGCTCATTCTCCTCTCACTCAATATCACACACTTGACTTTCCTACATTACAACAGTGACTACATTTCAAAAGTACTTCATTTGCCAGAAAGCTCCTTGGGACATTGAGGTCAAGAAAGGTGCTACATAAACGCAAGTATTTACTTATTTCCATTAGATATATCATCTTCGATATTGGAGATGGAGCAAGAACCAGAACCTAGGCTGATATTTCCTCTTCCAAGCTAAGATGGGGGAGCAATTTTACTGTAATTGTTACCGTAGTAACTGTATGATTGCAGCAAGACATCTCTGCTCCTGTACTTGAATTATCTCGCTATGAAGCCCTTCTTTATTGCCTGCTGCATCTGCGTGCTTACCTTCAGCGACTGGTGTACGAGGGCAACCAGGGCTCATTGCATATTCCCCTCTCCTAATTTATGATCATTCAGATAATAACCTGAATGATAATAACAGCTCCATTGCTGTGTGATACCCGTAGTCAGCATTAAAACTCAAACAGTCTTATGTTTATATCCCACCTCCTACCATACTTTATGAGTATGTTAGTTCAATCAACTATATCTGCATGATCACAGAAAGATACAGTTTATAAATTTAGTGTAGCCAATTATTTTTATTTTCCAATTAAGGGGCAATTTAGTGTGGCCAATCCACCTAATTAGCACATCTTTGGGTTGTGGAGGTGAAACCCACGCAGACATGGGGAGAATGTGCAAACTCCACACAGACAGTGACCCAGGGCCGGGATTCGAACCTGGGTCCACAGCGCCACAGTCCCAGTGCTAACCACTGCACCACATGCCGCCCTAGAAAGGTACAAGTATTGATATTAATCTTCCTACTCTGATCATCCAGTCGGGCTGGGACATCAACTATGATTAGCCTCAAAACCCTCCTGTGCAATGTTGGTGGACGGGAGGAGAGGACGTAATGGGATGAAATCAGCCCAAGCTTCCATTGATAGTTAGTTACCTTAAATTTGATTGAAGGTAAAACTGAACTGACTGAGATACGTTTTGCTGTTTTTACACAGCCAATTACACCCATATAAAAATAAAATGCTGTTAAGGCCTTTTGAACATCATTTCCACAGAACCAGTAGGAGAGAAAGGAGGAAACTGGAATAAGACAAACTTGATGCTTCAGATAAATTTACAGGAAGAAATGGTAAACAGAACCATGGTATGCCACCGATTGGTGAAGTCAGGCTCACCAATTGATGTAATGAACACAAAGTTAAAGTATTGCCAAGGATAAATTCCATTGTTGCAACTCTCAGCTACCTGTATTGAGGCAGAATATTTGGTTACCAAATACCTTATAGAAGCCGCTACATAGAATTTACAGGGCAGAAGGAGGCCATTCGGCCCATCAAGTCTGCACGGCCCTTGGAAAGAGCACCACACTTCCAACCAATCCCCATAACCCAGAAACCCCACCTACCTTTTTGGACACTGAGGGCAATTTAGCATAGCCAAACCACCTAACCTGCACATCTTTGGACTGTGGGAGGAAACAGGAGCGCCCAGAGGAAACCCACGCATACACAGGGAGAATGTGCAGACTCCGCACAGACAGTGACCCAAGCCGGGAATCGAACCTGGACCCTGGAGCTATGAAGCAATTGTGATAACCACTGTGCTACCCTGCTGCCTTTTTTCTTTCTGAAATAACCCACAATGTAGCAGTACCTATGGTAAAACCTAGAGTAGGTTGTAAAGACAGATCTTTGGAAAAAGTTTCAATCCAAATAAAATCCATTCATTCTAGCCAAGTTACATATTAAAAACTCAATACAGGCAGCAAGTGGCGTAGTGGATAGAACTGGGACTGCAACGCTGAGGACCCGGATTTGATTCCCGGCCCTGGGTCACTGTCTGTGTGGAGTTTGCACATTCTCCCCATGTCTGCGTGGGTTTCACCCCCACAACCCAAAGATGTGCAGGTTAGGTGGATTGGCCATGCTAAATTGCCCCTTAATTGGAAAACAAAAATAATTGGGTATTCTAAATTTATTTTTTTTTAAATTTTTAAATACTCAACAGAGTTGGTTCTAAAATATATATACATTTACTTTTGGCTTTCAGTCATATTCTTATTAGAATGTTTTAGATTATATGGCTGACCCGAAGAGTAGACCCTTTTTGATGTTACTCCCCCAATTGAGATAGGCAGTTGTTCCACCCCAATGAGTGTGGTGGGTATTGGCATTCCATATTAACAATTCTGAAGCTGAATTTGAAACCATAACAGGAAGATTACCTGTTGGTGGCTACCCTTAGTTAAAAGCTGTACATAACACAAAGTAACAAGGTTCCTCCGTCCCTGCCTCAGCCCATCTGTTGCTGAAATCAACAGTGGGATGCCAGAGCTCCAGAAGAACCAGGGGACAGAAGTGAGTGCAGTGACCATTACTAAGGAAAAGGTTCTGGGGAAACAGAAAGGTCTTAAGGTGGATAAATCACCTGGACCGGATGGACTACACCCCAGGGTTCTAAAAGAGATAGCTCAGGAGACTGTGGAGGCATTGGTGATGATCTTTCAGGAATCACTGGAGGCAGGAAGGGTCCCAGAGGACTGGAAAATGGCCAATGTAGCCTCCCCTGTTTAAGAAGGGAGGGAGGCAGAAGACTCGAAATTATAGGCCGGTTAGCCTGACTTCGGTCATTGGTAAGATTTTAGAGTCCGTTATTAAAGATGAGTTTGCGGAGTACTTGGAAGTGCATAAAATCGGACTGAGTCAGCACGGCTTCGTCAAGGGGAGGTCATGTCTGACAAATCTGTTAGAGTTCTTTGAGGAAGTAACAAGGAACTTAGGCAAAGGAGAACCAGTGGACGTGATTTATTTAGATTTCCAGAAGGCCTTTGACAAGGTGCCGCATAAGAAATTGTTAAATAAGTTAAGAGCCCATGGTGTTAAAGGTAAGATCCTGGCATGGTAGAGGATTGGCTACTGGCAGAAGGCAGAGAGTAGGGATAATGAGGTCTTTTTCAGGATGGCAGTCGGTGGCTAGTGGTGTACCTCAGGGGTCGGTGCTGGGACCACAAATTTTCACAATATACATTAATGATCTGGAGGAAGGAACTGAAGGCATGTTGCTAAGTTTGCAGATGATACAGAGATCTGTAGAGGGGCAGGTAGTATTGAGGAAGCAGGCAGGCAGCAGAAGGACTTGGACAGGCTAGGAGAGTGGACAAAGAAATGGCAGATGGAATACAATGTGGAAAAGTGTGAGATTATGCACTTTGGAAGGAGAAATGGAGGCGTAGACTATTTTCTAAATGGGAAGATGCTTAGGAAATCAGAAGCACAAAGGGATTGGGGAATCATTGTTCACGATTCTCTTAAGGTTCAGCCGGCAGTTAGGAAGGCAAATGCAATGTTCGCATTCATGTTGAGGGAGCTAGAATACAAGACCAGGGATGTACTTCTGAGACTGTCTCAGGCTCTGGTCAGGCCCCATTTAGAGTATTGTGAGCAGTTTTGGGCCCCATATCTAAGGAAGGATGTGCTGGCCTTGGAAAGGGTCCAGAGGAGGTTCACAGGAATGATCCCTGGAATGAAGAGTTTGTCGTATGAGGAACAGTTGGGACTCTGGGTCTGTACTCGTTGGAGTTTAGAAGGATGAGGGGGGATCTTATTGAAACTTACAGGATACTGCGTTGTCTAGATAGAGTGGACATGGAGAGGATGTTTCCACTTGTCAGAAAAACTAGAACCAGAGGACACAATCTCAGACTAAAGGGGCGATCCTTTAAAACTGAGATGAGAAGGAATTTCTCAGCCAGAGGGTGGTGAATCTCTGGAACTCTTTGCCGCAGAAGGCTGTGGAGGCCAAATCACTGAGTGTCTTTAAGACAGAGATAGATAGTTTTTTGATCAATAAGGGGATCAGGGGTTATGGGGAGAAGGCAGGAGAATGGGGATGATAAAAATATCAGCCATGATTGAATGGCGGAGCAGACTCGATGGGCCGAGTGGCCGAATTCTGCTCCTATGTCTTATGGTTCTCCCCTGACATGATTAATCCAATAGACTCCTGACAGGCCTCCAACATGTTCCACCCAATTGAGGCCATCCATCCAAAACTTTACTGCCCAGTTCCTTAGTCACACCAAGTCCTGTTCATTCTTCACCTCGGTACTCACTGACCACTGGCACCAGGACAAGCAACATGCCAATTTAAGAAACATTCTCACCCCTGTTTTCAAGTCCCAGCATGGACTCACCCCTCAAAGGTATTTGTGCTCCTTTAATTCAGGGCCCTTGAGAATTACTGATTTTCATTGATCCATCATTGGTGGCCATGCCTTAAGCTGTCAAAGTTCTCGAATTCCCTCCCTAAAGCCCTCTGCCTTGGAGAATCTTGAAAACCTACCTCTTCCAACAAGTTTGTGGCCAGCTGCCCAAATACCTTCTTACATGGCTTGATAACTAATTTTCCTTTATGGTGCTACTGTAAGTACCTTAGGGTGTTCCATTACATTAAAAGCACTAAGTTGTTGTGGT
The DNA here is from genome assembly GCF_047496885.1 of Scyliorhinus torazame. Classification (NCBI taxonomy): domain Eukaryota; kingdom Metazoa; phylum Chordata; class Chondrichthyes; order Carcharhiniformes; family Scyliorhinidae; genus Scyliorhinus; species Scyliorhinus torazame. Next base: position 121,817,715 of record NC_092707.1, on the reverse strand, counting down.
GGTGTAAATCAAGAGTTTCCTTTTTAAAAACTCAAGGAAATGCAGTCAATAATGTTTTCCCTTTTATAGGATAAGTAGCTCCAAGGATGCTAAAGGACACAAACTTGAGGTGGTACAGCAGATAGTGAATGGATGAATTATATTTCTAGACTCTTTTTGGTGCCACAAGTGGATCCGTTTCTAGTTTCCCCTATTAACCTTTTTGCAAACTTGTTTTAATTACCAGAAGGGCCAATGCACCAGAGTCCATCACTACCTCAACTGGTGACTTCCTGGAACAAGTTGCAGAGAGAGAGAGAGAGAGGAAGACCAGAAGCACAAGCTGCTAGTTTATTGTAAATCCGTCCTCCTCGCTGCCTTGATTGTCCAGGAACAGCATCAACACTAACATCCGACCTGCCGCATTGGATGCAAGGTTGAATTGCAATACGTTAGGTAAACCTTCCTCAGCTACAAATGGACATGGTACAACTTTCCGCCCAGGAGAATAGGCCAAACCCAGATAATCTCCGAATATTAATTGCAAACATTTCGAAAGGAAGTGAGAGCGCAAAGCACTTTGTAAACACTGTGATAAACAGGGGTAGGCGTACCCCTTAATCTGCAAAACCATATGTCCTTCTAACTTTAAGCAGCCGATTGAAAATGACCATTACAGTAGATCAAACATTTTTCTTACATTGTAAACTGCATATATTAACCTTCCTAGACATGATTTTTGGAAATGGTAAACAACATGTTTGGAGATTCAATGAAAGAGGCGATTGTCACTTCCAGCCATACACTCACCAGCACAGTTTGGAGAATGTGTCTGCTCTTCTCTCGGACATCAGCGAAGGGGCAGCTTCGTGACAGTCTCAGCAGAAGCAGTAGGAGTTTGTGGAGTTGAACTGGTGGCTGCACTTGGTCACCATCCTGGCCACAGTGCTGGTCAAGGCAGCTCTGCACCGTGCGAGCTGTGCTGTCCATCGCGGCCGCCCGGCTGCCCTCCTCCCGGCTGCAGATCAGCTCGCTCCATTTGTCAATGTCACAGCCCTGAGCTGGTTCCAAAGCTGCAGCTTGAGCGCAGCCTGAATCCCCTCCATCTCCATCCAGAGACATCACTGAAAGGAGCTGTCAAAGATGCTGCAGACAGCCGGGTTCCAGAACTTGAGGGAGAGAAGTCGCTCTTCACAGTCTTTATCTCATCTGCGGAACTCTGGAGGAAACAAGAAAATGTTTTTAAAGTCACATCTCACTTTAAAAACTTTTTCCCCTGCAATAATTTGACAAACACAGTTATTCCAACAAACATACTATAGACTTGGCTAATAGTCCCACTTTTGCAATACATTACAATCAAAATATTAATTTTAAAAAGCATTACGTCCGGGAGAATGATTTCCCGCAGCTGACGCAACTGTTTGACGTGAAATAAACTGGAATATGATGGCATTGCGCATGCCTCACCGGGCGCGGTGGGCTCTGGGGATTGTAGTTCAGACCGGTCTCTCGCAGTTGTGCAGTGCGGCTTGGAAAACTACAACACCCGGCAAGCACAGCGCGATCACTCCTGAAAGGCACGCCCACGGCCCATTGTTGACCGATGATACAAATGAAGCTGGGCTGACTGGAGACAAGTCTCAGCTCCTCAGTGAAGACAGGGAGTTTCATACAGAATATAGACACATCTATGTCCTGACCTGTAATAAAAGAAACACAGACATGAAACGCAAGATTGAGGTCAAAGATGCTGTTCTAAGAACAGGCTTATTAGCCATGCAGGAACCCACAGAACCCATGACCAGTAACACAGTTGTAATGTAGCAAACGAAGCAGCAAACCAAATACAGACAGCAAACTCCCACAAACATCAATGTGATAATGACCAGATCGTGTTTTTTGTGATGTTGTTTGAGGGACAAATATTTGGGGAGGACACAGTGTCGTGTTAGGTACACTGCTATAACACTGGATGCAGCTTGGATCAAAAAGATACTCCAGACCTTGAAGTTAGTTCAATCACGTTTATTGAACTAATAGCACAGTGTGGTAGTCTGTGTAGAACTATTACGGTACCTAGTAATGCTGGAACACCATTGATAGATAATGTATGTTTCCCATTGGTCAAGCTGTATGGTAGCTCCGCCCTGCAAGGCGTGGTATAAGAGCCCGTGCCGCCCCAGCAGCTTTCATTCTTTATCTGAGCTGCTGGGGGAAACATCTAGCTTATTAAAGCCTTCAGTTGGACTACAACCTAGCTTTAGTAGTCATTGATCGTGCATCACACAGTTAGCAAAGTTCTCTGTGAGTTCGACTCTGCTAACTTAAGTGTGGTTACCCTATCTGACTGAACCAGACTAGCTCTTAGCCATGTGGTGGAGGTGTGAGATTGTAACAACACCCTTGACTGACTCTCTAGATGTTCAGCAGTGGAAAGAGGCGGAGTATGAGTGCCTCGTGTCTTTTATAGTCAGACCCCACCCCTGAGTGCCCTGCCTGCTTATTGGTCATGTCCTGTTCTCTGTCCATTAGCTGCTTGTCTGTGCCTGCCTGTATATCATTATGTGTGTGTCTGCATATCGTGACATCTCCCCTTTTTTAATGTTTGGATGACATATGTGAACGTATTTACAAGAATAGGTCAATATTAACATATATACATGCAGTGGATGTGAACATATGTACATGGAAAACAGCTGTCTAATGCGAGAACACAGAACAAAGCAAACAGAACAAATGTTCATAAGTCCAGTCTCTGTGGCTTGCGTCTGATCCTGGTCGACCGCCGGAGAGGTGGTGGTGGGGACGACAGCGCCTTGATGGGCAGGATTGAAGCCTGACTGGTGGCCTTGTGAGTCGAGGTATCAGGAGGTGGCAAAACAACAGAAGGAAACGGAGAAGAATGTGGTTGTGGCAGACAACTTTGCGCAGTGCCCGTCTGTTTCGTCGCACAACAGAACCATCAGCCAGACGCACAACATACGAGCGGAGGGCAGCCTGTTGAACAACGACAGCTGGAGCTGACCAGCCTCCATCAGGGATCTTGACCCGAACAGTGTCTGACGGGTATAACATGGGCAAATCGGTGGCATGAGCATCATAGCTCTGTTTTTGCAGGTCTCGGAGTTGCTGCACCTTCTGCAGCACCGGGAGGTGATCCAGGTTGGGCAAGTGTGTGGCTGGAAGTGTCATTCGCAGGTCCCTGTTCATCAGGAGTTGAGCCGGTGACATGCCAATGGACAGTGGGGTCACCCTGTATGCAAGCAGCGCAAGATGAATGTCAGACGCAGAATCCACGGCCTTGCAGATGAGCTGCTTCACTATGTGCACTCCTTTCTCAGCTTTTCCGTTTGACTGCGGATAGTGTGGTTGGAAGTGACGTGTTTGAACTGATATGACTGGGCAAACAGAGACTATTCATGGCTGCTGAAGCACGGGCCATTGTCACTCATGACAGTGAGTGGGATACCATGCCTGGGGAACGTCACCTTACAGGTCTTGATGACGGTCCGAGATGTGAGGTCTGAGAGCTTCACGACTTCAGGGTAATTGGAAAAATAATCAATGATTAACACGTAATCACGACCATTTGCATGAAAGAGGTCGATGCCAACCTTGGATCAAGGAGAGGTTTCGATTTCATGCTGCTGAAGTGTCTCCTTACTCTGCGCTGGCTGGAAGCGTTGACAGGTCGCACAGTTAAGGACTATGTTCACGATGTCCTGGCTGATCCCGGGCCAGTAGACAACCTGCCTGGCTCTGCGTCTGCACTTTTCCACACCCAGGTGGCCCTCATGGATTTGACGGTGCACCAAGCTCTGGAGACTGTGTGGAGTTACAATCCGGTCCATTTTGAGGAGGATACCATCAACCACCGTTAGGTCGTCCTTTACATTGAAAAATTGAGGGCACTGCTCTTTTTGCCAGCCATTGGCTAGGTGTTGCACAACATGCTGTAAGAGGGGGTCTTTGGCTGTCTCCTCACGGATACGAATCACCTTCTCATCAGATGCCGGGAGGGTGCTAGCACACAGCTGCACCTTTGACTCAACCTGTGACTCAATTTGCCGGATGATGTTTAGTGGTTCACGAGGCACGGTGATGGAGCGGGACAGTGTATTGGCAATGATGAGCTCCTTGTCAGGCATGTAGACTAGGTCAAAGCGCATGAGATGGCCGCTGTCTTCAATGCTGAGGCACTGCATCCGGGAGCTGGCCTGCGCATTCTCTGCCTCGTGGGAGGCAAGTTTCTCATTTTCAGCCGATTTGTATTGGGAATACCGATTCTTTGCGTGCTCATGCACTGTACTTTTTCAATCGCGACTGGCAGGGTCATATGCTTGAGTTTTCAGAGCTGCTCTCTCAGAGGATCAGAGTGAACTCCAAACACGATTTGGTCTCTGATCATGGAGTCAGCAATATCACCAAAGTTGCAGGACAGAGCTAGCAGGCGGAGGAGGTTAGTTAAGAAGGCATTGAAAGATTCATCTTTACCTTGAAAACGTTGTTTGAATATGTAACGCTCGAAGATTATATTGGTGTCCACTTCACAGTGACTATCAAACTTGTCCAGGATGGTCTGAAACTTTGTCTTGTCCTGGCCTTCGGTGAAGTGAAACGAGTTCAAGTGTTTGATGGCTTGATCACCCGCTGTCGAGAGGAGAAGCGTAATCTTTCTTGCATCAGACGCACCCTCGAGGTCTGAGGCTGCGATGTACAGCAGAAACTTTTGCTTGAATGTCCGCCAGTTGGCACTGAGATTGCCGGAGGTCCTGAGCTGGTGAGGAGCCTGAATCTTCTCCATGGTGCCAGGATACAGTTGCTGGTCGGCACAGAACGGACTGAGGTAAGCCACCTTAAATTAGTAGTCTCCTGGTATCATGCCGTGTTAGGTACACTGGTATAACACTGGCTGCAACTGGATGCAGCTTGGATCAAAAAGATACTACAGACCTTGAAGTTAGTTCAATCAGGTTTATTGAACTAATAGCACAGTTCTCTGTGAGTTCGACTCTCTGCTAACTTAAGTGTGGTTACTCTGTCTGACTGAACTAGACTAGCTCTTAACCACGTGGTGGAGGTGTGAGATTGTAACAGCACCCTTGACTGGCTCTCTAGATGTTCATCAGTGGAAAGAGGTGGAGTGTCAGTGCCTCTTGTCTTTTATAGTCAGATCCCACCCGAGTGTCCTGCCTGTTAATTGGTCATGTCCTGTTCTCTGTGTCCATTAGCTGCTTGTCTGTGCCTGCCTGTATATGATTATGTGTGTGTCTGCATATCATGACACACAGGAAATAACCCCTCTGTTGCTCTTCCTCAAAACAGTGTCACAGTATATTTTATATCAGAGAGAGCATCTAGCACCTCAGTCTCATTGGAAAGATGGCACCTCTGAAGTGCCGCACTCCCTGAATACTGCACTGGATTGTAAACCTTAGTTTATATCCTCAGTCTAGAGTGGAACGTAAACCCACAATCTTCTGGCTTAGAGGTGAGAGTGGGACTACCCATTGAACCACAGCTGAGACTGTGCACAGTGTATTTTGTAAAAAGAAACTTGGCTTTCAAACTACAGTCCTTCTGTGTCATACGACAGCAATTAATTTCTGTAAACTTCTGAGAGCCCAAAGTTTCGAAATTGTACTCGCAACATTTAGAACTATTATAGTGAAAACCTTGTGGCTCAGTAGGTAGCATTCCTGTTTGAGTCAGTCCCACCCTAGGACTCAATGGCCAAGGAAGGTGCATTCATAACACAGGCAAACAGGTTGAGTATCAACTTGTAAATCCTTCCAACATACACACCAGTGGTAAGAGGAGGAGATATTTTTATTTTATTTTATTCCTGTCTTAAAGTTACAAAGCCAATGTGCAGAGTGGACAGGGTAAGCCCTGATTAATCTCTTTGCTTGCTCCAAAAAACAATTGAAATTGAATCCATTTCATGGTCCCCACAAGAGAGACAAACTAGATCCAAAATGATAGGATCGGGTCTGACCTTGGGCTTGATCCTACACTTGATCTTAGCCAAATGGCCAAGAAGCAGTAAGAGCATTAAAATCAGGGACGATTCCTGGTCAGCTATGTGATGGAATGAATATGGAAGCCTCTACCATCACCACTGAAAGCTTCAGGCTACAACATGCATGTGAAAATGTATGTTGCCAGAGCAACCCTTCAGGAGGAGCTAGTTGCCTGGATGGTGGTGTGCATCAGATTGGTGTCAACAGCATGGAGTTTGATCCCTGTTCTGGCTGGGATGGATTTGGGACCTGCCTCTTTGCCTTATCCATGGTGCTGTGGGTCAGACCTGCCTTTGGGACAGGGTATTCAAGGAGAAGTGGAATTGTAACTTCACCTGATGGTTGTGGATTTTACCATGCTTCATGGACCAAAGAACAGGAATATGGCTGGTTTCATCCTCAATCTGCTGTCTGAATTGGTTAACCTTAAACAGGATGATGGGATCACTGTTTCTGCCATTATCAGCAGGCTGCGCTCATCCCCGTTCCTTTTGTCTCACATGCACATCTGAAGTTAGGCTCAGTCCAGGCTACAATACGACAAATTAAATCATCAAGTCAGAGAATGTTTACAGCATAGAAGTAAGCCATTTAGCCCTGTTATAGATAGGATAGATGCGGGCAGGTTGTTTCCACTGGCGGGTGAAAGCAGAACTAGGGGGCATAGCCTCAAAATAAGGGGAAGTAGATTTAGGACTGAGTTTAGGAGGAACTTCTTCACCCAAAGGGTTGTGAATCTATGGAATTCCTTGCCCAGTGAAGCAGTTGAGGCTCCTTCATTAAATGTTTATAAGATAAAGATGGATAGTTTTTTGAAGAATAAAGGGATTAAGGGTTTTGGTGTTCGGGCCGGAAAGTGGAGCTGAGTCCACAAAAGATCAGCCATGATCTCATTGAATGGTGGAGCAGGCTCGAGGGGCCAGATGGCCTACTCCTGCTTCTAGTTCTTATGTTCTTATGTTATGATCCCAGTTGATGTTACAATTGGACGAGAAGATCCCAGAATGGAACCCTCGCTTAAAATGTCTTAACATTGACTTCCGGTTGCAGCTATGCGGAGCTAAACCGCACGATTCGGCAGCTCCCGCTACCACGGACTTTCGGGCTCATTAGAGGAGCCCCAACGGAACTTTCTTTGACGCAACCCATGGGGACGGGAAGAGAGAGGTCCCCCTCCAACTTCTATGAAACGGACCAGAAGTGTAACGGCCAAAGGAGCGGCACTGGAGCAACGGGAGAAGCGAGGGAAAGAAAACAAAATGGCGGTGGCCAGGGACAAAAGGGAGCTGCAGGAGTTCATCAAACGCTGCTTCAAGGAGCAGCGCGAGGAGATGCGCAAGGAGATATTGGCGCCTATGCTTTCGGCAATTGAAGGACTCGGGATCACCCAGAAGGCCCAAGAAGTTAAGATCCAGGAGGTACAGAAAAGAGTCAGTCAGAACGAGGATGAGCTCGTGGGCCTGGCAGTGAGAGTGGAGCAGAATGAGGCGCTACACAAGAGGTGGGCGGGGAGACTCGAAGACCTGGAGAACAGGTCGAGGAGAAAGAATCTGAAAATCCTGGGTCTCCCTGAGGGAGTGGAGGGGGCCGATGCCGGGGCATACGCGAGCACGATGCTCGAGGCGATGATGGGCACGAAGGCCCCTTCGAGGCCGCTGGAGTTGGACGGGGCACATCGGGTGCTGGCGAAGAAGCCCCAGGCAAATGAGTCGCCAAGGGCGATGGTGGTGAGGTTCCACCGGTTCACGGACAGAGAGTGGGTCCTGAGATGGGCCAAGAAGGAGCGGAGCAGTAAGTGGGACAATGCAGAGATCCGAATATACCCGGACTGGAGCACGGAGGTTGCAAAGCGGAGAGCGGGTTTCAACCGGGCCAAAGCGGCATTGTACCGGAAAGAAGTGAAATTCGGAATGCTGCAGCCAGCGCGACTGTGGGTCACATACAAGGACCAACACTATTACTTCGAAACGCCTGAAGAGGCGTGGACCTTTGTACAAGCCGAAAAGTTGGACTCTAACTGAGGGTTTGTGAGGGTGGGGGGGATGTTTGAGGTTTGATGTGTGATAGTTGTTGTATATAGGGGGTCAATCACGCGCAGGAAATGTTACATGGGCTGGGGGAGAGAGACAAGACCGTGACAGGAGCTGCGCCAGAGGGGGCGGAGCGGGCTTTGGAAAGCGCGGGTTTTTTTCCCGCGCGCGGGAAGAAAGGCCGGAAGGGGAACGAAGAAATGCATATTGATTGGGAGACTCCCACACAGGGAGGTCAATGGGACGGCGGGGGAAGCCGGGGTCAGCAGGCATCAGCTGACTTACGGGAGTGACATGGGGGGAGCAAAAAAGCTAGACAGGAGTCTAGCGGTGGGGGGGGGGGGGGAGGTTGCTGCTGCACTGGCCGAAAGGGAATGGGACACAGAGGAGGTGGTCGGGACGCGGATCCCCCGCTGGAGGGTGAGGGAGGCGTGGACACGGGACTGGCCCAGAAAAGGAGATGGCTAGTTGGCGGCGGGGGGGTGGGGGTGGGGGGGGGGGGGGGGGGGGGGGGTGGTGAGAGCCCCGATAACGTGGAATGTGAGGGGCCTGAATGGGCCGGTGAAGAGGGCTCGAGTGTTCGCGCACTTAAAGGGGACTGAAGGCGGACGTGGTCATGCACCAAGAGACACACCTGAAGGTGGCGGACCAGGTCAGGTTAAGAAAGGGATGGGTAGGACAGGTATTCCACTCGGGACTGGACGCGAAGAATAGAGGGGTGGCAATATTGGTGGGAAAGCGGGTGTCATTTGAGGCCAAGACTATTGTAGCGGACAATGGAGGGCGATATGTAATGGTGAGCGGTAGGCTGCAAGGGACGTGGGTGGTGTTGGTAAACGGATACGCCCCGAACTGGGATGATGCAGGATTCATGAAGCGCATGTTGGGGCGTATTCCGGACCTGGAGATAGGCGGCCTGATAATGGGAGGGGACTTCAATACAGTGTTGGATCCAGCACTGGACCGCTCCAAATCAAGGACTGTAAAGAGGCCGGCGGCGGCCAAGGTACTTAGGGGGTTTATGGGTCAGATGGGGTGAGTGGGCCCATGGCGGTTTGCAAGGCCGCAGGCCAGGGAATTTTCTTTCTTCTCCCATGTACACAAAGCCTACTCCTGGATAGATTTCTTTGTTCTGGGTAGGGCGCTCATCCCGAGGGTGGAGGGGATGGAGTATTCGGCCATAGCCGTTTCGGACCATGCCCCGCACTGGGTGGAACTGGAGCTGGGAGAGGAGAGGGACCAACGCCCGTTGTGGCGGCTGGATGTGGGACTGTTGGCGGACGAGGTGGTGTGTGGGAAGGTGAGGGGGTGTATCGAAAGATACTTGGAGGCCAACGACAATGGGGAGGTGCGGGTGGGGGTGGTATGGGAGGCGTTGAAGGCGGTGATCAGGGGAGAGCTAATCTCCATTAGGGCTCATAGGGAGAAGACAGAGGGTATGGAAAGGGAGAGGTTAGTGGGGGAGATTTTAAGAGTGGACAGGAGATACGCAGAGGCCCCGGAGGAAAGATTACTTGGGGAAAGACGACGGCTCCAGACGGAGTTTGACCTGTTGACCACAGGGAAGGCGGAGGCACAGTGGAGGAAAGCGCAGGGGGCGACCTACGAGTATGGGGAAAAGGCTAGTCGGATGCTGGCACACCAGCTCCTTAAGAGGATGGCAGCAAGGGAAATAAGGGGAGTCAAAGATGGAAGGGGAGCCACGGTTCGGAGTGCGACGAAAATAAACGAGGTATTTAAGGCCTTTTATGAAGAGCTGTACAGATCCCAGCCCCCAGCGGGGGAAGAGGGGATGAGCCGAATCCTAGATCAACTGAGATTCCCGAGGGTGGAGGAGCAAGAGGTGGCTGGTTTGGGGGCACCAATTGGGTTCGAGGAGCTGAGCAAGTGTTTGGAGAGCATGCAGGCGGGGAAGGCCCCGGGACCGGACGGATTCCCGGTGTCGTTCTACAGGAAGTACGCAGCCCTGTTGGCCCCGCTACTGGTGAGGACCTTTAATGAGGCAAGAGAGGAGGGGACCCTGCCCCCGACAATGTTGGAAGCGACAATTTCTTTGATCCTAAAGCGGGACAAAGACCCACTGCAATGTGGATCGTACAGGCCGATCTCGCTCCTCAATGTGGATGCAAAGTTGCTGGCAAAAGTGCTGGCCACGAGGATCGAGGACTGTGTCCCGGGGGTAATCCACGAGGACCAGACGGGGTTTGTAAAGGGCAGGCAACTAAACACCAATGTGCGGCGGCTCTTAAACGTGATAATGATGACATCGGAGGAGGGAGAGGCGGAGAGAGTGGCAGCTATGGACGCGGAGAAGGCCTTTGACCAAGTAGAGTGGGAGTACCTCTGGGAGGTGTTGCGTAGGTTTGGGTTCGGGGGAGGGTTTATCAGTTGGGTTAAGCTCCTTTACAGAGCCCCGATGGCGAGTGTAGTGACGAACCGGCGGAGGTCGGAGTACTTTCGACTGTACCGAGGGACGAGGCAGGGGTGCCCCCTGTCCCCCCTGTTGTTCCCATTGGCGATCGAACCATTGGCCATGTCATTGAGGGAGAGTAATAAATGGAGGGAGGTGGTCCGAGGGGGAGAAGAGCATCGGGTGTCGCTATATGCGGATGACCTGTTGATGTACGTGGCGGATCCAATGGAGGGGATGGTGGAGGTCATGCAGACTCTAAGGGAGTTTGGGGAGTTTTCGGGCTATAAGCTCAATGTAGGGAAGAGTGAGCTCTTTGTATTACAGGCGGGGGACCAAGAAAGAGGGATAGGGGACCTACCGCTGAGGAGGGCGGAGGGGAGCATTCGGTATCTGGGGATCCAGATAGCCAGGAGTTGGGGGACCCTACATAAACTGAATCTGACGAGGTTGGTGGAGCAAATGGAGGAAGATTTTAAAAGATGGGACATGCTACCGCTCTCGCTGGCGGGTAGAGTGCAGTCGGTCAAAATGGTGGGCCTTCCGAGGTTTTTGTTTGTGTTTCAGTGCCTTCCCATCGTGATCACTAAGGCCTTTTTTAAGAGAGTAGGCAGGAGTATTATGGGGATTGTGTGGGCGAATAAGACCCCGAGAGTAAGGAGAGGGTTCCTGGAACGCAGTAGGGACCGAGGAGGGTTGGCGCTGCCAAACCTGGGGAGCTACTACTGGGCAGCAAATGTGGCGATGATCAGCAAGTGGGTTATGGAGGGTGAGGGGGTGGCATGGAAGAGGATGGAGATGGCGTCCTGTAAAGGAACGAGCCTGGGGGCGTTGGTGACGGCACCGCTGCCGCTCTCGCCGACAAAGTATACCACGAGCCCGGTGGTGGCAGCAACGCTAAGGATCTGGGGCCAGTGGAGAAGGCACCACGGTGCAATGGGAGCATCGGTGTGGTCCCCGATCAGGTGTAACCACCGGTTTGTCCCGGGCATCGAGCGGGGATTGGAAGAATGGGGGACCTGTTCATCGACGGGACGTTTGCGAGCCTAGGGGCACTGGAGGAGAAGTTCGAGTTACCCCCGAGAAATGCCTTTAGATATATGCAGGTGAGGGCTTTTGTGAGGCGACAGGTGAGGGAATTCCCGTTGCTCCCGGCACAAGAAGTTCAAGATAGGGTGATCTTGGGAGTATGGGTCGGGGAGGGCAAGGTGTCGGAAATACACCAGGAGTTGAAAGAAGAGGGGGAAGTGCTGGTCGAAGAGTTGAAGGGTAAATGGGAGGAGGAGCTGGGGGAGGAGATCGAGGAAGATCTGTGGGCTGATGCCCTAGTTGGGTTAATTCCTCCTCCTCGTGTGCCAGGCTCAGCCTGATACAATTTAAGGTGGTCCACAGAGCGCACTTGACGGGGGCGAGGTTGAGTAGGTTCTTTGGGGTAGAGGACAGATGCGGAAGGTGCTCAGGGAGCCCGGCGAACCATGTCCATATGTTTTGGTCATGCCCGGCACTGGAGGGGTTCTGGAGAGGAGTGGCGGGAGCAATATCTCAGGTGGTGAAAGTCCAGGTCAAGCCGAGTAGTGGACGAACCGGGAGTGCAGGAGGCGAAAGAGGCTGGCATTCTGGCCTTTGCGTCCCTAGTAGCCCGGCGAAGGATCTTGCTAATGTGGAAGGAGGCGCAGCCCCCCAGCCTGGAGGCCTGGATAAATGATATGGCTGGGTTCATAAAGTTGGAGAGGATTAAGTTCACCTTGAGAGGGTCTGCGCAGGGGTTCTACAGGCGGTGGCAACCGTTCTTAGGCTATCTCGTGGAGCGTTAGAGGAAGGTCGGTCAGCAGCAGCAGCAACCTTGGGGGGGGGACGTCCTGGGAGGGAGGGGGAAGGGGGGACTGCCGGGGAGGGTGGGTGAGCAAGAGATAACATGAAGGGTTGGGGAAACTGGCACGTACGGGAGAGGGCCAGTGTACAAAGCTGTGTAAATATATCATTTTGCCATGTATATATCTTGCTCTGCGCGATTTCTTGCTTTTTTTTGTTACGAGGTGTGGGGGGTTATTGTTTGTAAGGGAGAAAAATTGTGTTAAAAACTTTAATAAATATATTTTTTAAAATATATATATATATCTTAACATTTACTTTTTTAAAAAATGAAACATGGAGGAACAGAGTCACATAACCGCTAATTAATTTTAATAAGAAAGAGACATTTATTAAACATGAAAAAAATGGATCATAATACAATGCTCCTACAATTGCCCCGTAGCTTAACAAATACACACAGGTTTTAAGATTAAAACAGATAGCACAGTACACGTGAAGCTACAGTCTCATTAACACACAAAATCCCTTTTTAAATAGAGTTTGGCTGTGATCAAATACACACTGTTCTCTGAAATCAAGCTAGTGTGTGTGGTTTTCTCCTCAGAATACTTCCAGATGATTGTCACAGAAGTTTCCAACTCTAAACCCCAAAACACGCTTTAAAATCTTCTCTCATAATCATGCTTGCCATGAGTGGTTTGCATTTCAAAATCCAATCCACATTTTCCAAAAGACTCTTCTGAACCGAGCTTTCGCTCCACTTTTATCACTGAATCCACTCCAGGAGTTTACACCAACCCTTCAGGATTTCTTTGCCTTGACTGACTTCCACTGTTACACAAACTCTGATATCCAGCCAATATTGTCTTCCCAATGACTTTAAAATTTGTTTCACAGACTGTAGTAAGACATTCCAAACCTTTGGTTTTTTGAGGAACCTTTAGGATTACTTTAAGAAACCTAGTTTCTCACTCGCCGAGTTCTTCTCAACTTTGTCTGTGGTGCGCTTGAACAGTATCCTGTTTATTTCCAGGCTTCTAGAACCAGACATCATTTAATTTCTCTGGAGCTTGCTTTCTTGCACATTATTCCAGTGTACAGCAAAACTGAGAAATGTTTCCTCTCCTGCTCTCTATCTGCAACTGCTCCGGCATTCTCTGGCTTTCAAATTTAAAAACTAAGAACAAAGGAAAGTTTTTTTGTTTTACCTTGACAAGAACCTCTAGTTGCTAAGCAATGCCTGTATACCTCTGCTGGCTTATTGATGTTTTTTTCACGTAATGGCTTTCTCTATCACAATAAAATCTCAGTTGGAATTCAAACCAGCCCCCACACATACAAATACCTTTGTCCAGCATGAATCTAATGGCAGGACCCTTCCAGGCACAGAAGCATTAAACTAAGCCCACCGAAAATTATACTTTGTTTTTAATGTTTACCAATATACAAAAAAATCCCTTAAAACGATCTTTGCTTTCCTTTTTTAAAAATAAATTTAGAGTACCCAATTCATTTTTTCTAATTAAGGGGCAATTTAGCGTGGCCAATCCACCTACCCTGCACATCTTTGGGTTGTGGGGGCGAAATCCACGCAAAAACGGGGAGAATGTGCAAACTCCACACGGACAGTGACCCAGGGCCAGGATTGAACCTGGGACCCCAGCGCCTTAAGGCAGCAGTGCTAACCACTGTCACCGTGCTGCCCTATCTTTGCTTCCCAAATAGCCCATGCTACCAGTGCACTAACGCTCACTGGCCAAGTGCTTGGGAAGAATGGTCACTTTGATCAGGCACTGAAAAATTGAGTTGAATTGTCCTCAGGGAACAGTGCCCAACAAGAATCACAATCTCTTGAAAATGAAGGATAAGAAAAACCTGCATTTATCTGGCACCTTTCATGACCTTAGGATGTTTCAGCATTTTACAGCCAAGGAAGTACTTTTGCATTGTCGTCACTTATGTAAAAGAGGAACGACAGCAACCAACCTGCACACAGGTGCACAACTAACCTACCACAAACAGCAAAGTGCTAATAACCAGATAATCTGATTTAGTGATGTTGATTGAAGAATAATGAGAAGGACACAAAAGAGAACTTCCCGGTTCTTCTTCAGACTAGTGCTATGGAATCTTGTATACACCTATTGTGAGCATATGAGGCCTCAGTTTAACATCAGGGCATCACGGTAGCACTAGTGGATAGCACTGTGGCTTCACAGCACCAGGGTCCTAGGTTCGATTCCCCGCTGGGTCACTGTCTGTGCAGGGTCTGCACATTCTCCCCATGTCTGCGTGGCTTTCCTCCGGGTGCTCCGGTTTCCTCCCACAGTCCAAAGACGTGCAGGTTAGGTGGAGTGGCCATGAAAAATTTCCCTTAGTGACCAAAAAGGTTAGGAGGGGTTATTGGGTTACGGGGATAAGGTGGAAGTAAGGGCTTAAGTGGGTCGATGCAGACTCGATGGGCCGAATGGCCTCCTTCTGCACTGTATGTTCTATGTACTTAATTGAAAGATGACACAACACCTCCAACAGTACAGCACTCCCTCTGTCTCTGTGGTGGGACATGGGCCCACAATGCTCTGACTCAGTCAAGTGTGCTACCCACTGAGCCACAGCTGACACCAGTGAATAGAATCAAAGGAAAACAATATACAGAACTAAAGGAAATTTCTCAACTCTAAACATTTCTCAATCTTATTCTATTTTAAATTATGTTGCAGGAATGCTAGAGCAGTTCAAATGCTATCGATAAAGTTAGAGTAATGCTTCCAATTTGACTAGAATCCTTCGCAAAATTGGTACTCCCAGCTGCAGTTGTTTAGTGAACAGTGGTTACAGACTGTTCTTAGGTGAAGCAATATTGTTTGTATTAAACAGCGAGTTTTAATTTATGTGAAAAATGTCTAAATTAACAAAGATGAGAGAATAACACATAACACATTCCAAGGTAATGTGGAGGAGTTATAGTGGTCATATGGTCCCTGCAGACCTGTCTCCTCACTCTGCCCCTGAGAGTGGAAGAAGATGGCAAACCACCACTGACAAAAACTGACCAAAAAAAAGGCCTCAGTATTAAGAATCAGCAGACAATGAACCTTGCACCTACCTTTAAGCAGAGAACCGTATTGTACCATGGCCCCTAGAGTATTATTAATGCATAGGCTGAGACTGAAGCAGTAGTAATTTACCATGAGATTGAGGCTGGTTGGGGAGATGGAGCCCCTGGGATGAAAAAAGGAAAGGAGCAATAGTTAGCAAAAGGGATAAACTGTGTCCTCATCTGAAGCAATTGTTAGTGCTATTAGTTTAATACCATCCATAATACTGTATGATATTCACTCATCCTCTTTTCCAGCATAACGGTTTAATCCCGTTCCTCATAACCCACCCTGTCATCTGTTAATTTCACCAAGTCCAATTTCTAGTTCTTGAGTTTGAGGTAAAGATAGCTGCTGAGATCTATGGTTACAGAGCAGTATAAATTGCAACCAGCTGACTGATGGGGTAACACCGGCACACTTGCCATCCCCAACTACATTTGATGGATATCCAGAGAATCCAAAATCTGAAAAGGCACTCTCACATTTTAGTACAAGCATTGCCTTCTGCCACAATTTTAACATCACTCAGGTGGGAAAAACAATCTGCATACAGATCTGAACTGTTCAAAGTTATTTTGCTGTTGTGTCTTGAAAAATATATGATCTTCCAAAGTTTAACGTGGTCAGCAAGATGGTGTAGTGTGACAAAATATTTTTATAATAACACATGTTGTAACACAAACAATGCATCTCCACAATTAAAAACTAATAATAGAAAATATAGTGTTAATGACACCAGGGTCTCATAAACATATACCAGTATACACAGATAGGAATGTACAATACTTTACCAATAACTTTCTTTAAAATGTGGCTAAAATCCAAACAAGATCCAAAACTCAATGTAAATGTTTTTTTTTAAATAAATCTAGTTGCATTTTAAAGGAATAGTGAAAAGAGTTGCATTTCTTAATTTGACACAGTAATAATGTGACTCTGTCACAAATAAGGAGACATTTAAGAAAATGAACGTTAATTTCTGTTACTCCATTCCAGTTGAATAAATGCACAAAGGTTGGCTCAGGCAATAGTCTCTGCTTAATTCCATTCTCCTGCAACCTGCCCTCCATTTTTCTAAGAGATGTAAATGCTACAATGGCGGATGAAATAGTTAGAATATGTCAGTCAGTTCATTTAACCAGAAAGATGAATGGAAAGAAATAGAACCAGGTAGATTAGGAAACTGATTCCTTACTTAAATATAGGACATCCTTAAAAAATAGCACCAGTGTCTACTTCAGGGGAAAGGTACATTGAGTTCACATATAAAAACAATACAAAGAGGTTTTTTTTCATGGCAAAATATTAAGATTATTTTGTTTAAAATCTTATCCTTGCATTTAAAACATTTAAGATCCATAGAATCCCTACAGTACAGAAAGAGGCTATTCGGCCTAATTGTTGAAAATCAGATACAGCAATAAACTTTCAAAAAGTGTCTAACGAACCATTCGACAAATAATTGTTCTAATATTTTAAATAAAATTTATAATAATAAAGCTTCTGCATTTTTTTTTACTATAATAAAGATCACCAATCAAATGATTAGCCCAGCTTCTTATTTACTGAACAATTTATACATGGTATTCAAGTTCAGTGATTAAAATGACTGTATGAGCCATATAGACCGGGGAAATCCCAGATTCACTGAATGCTCTGTGTTGTCAGTCAGGTTTGCAAAAATCAGCTTTCTCTACTAAGGTGGGAAAAAAAATCAACCAGGGGCAGGTTCAATAGAAAAGCAAACTGCAGGTTCTGGAAATCTGCAATAAAAATAGAAATGCTGGAAATACTCAGCAGGTCAAGCAGCATCCGTGGGCAGAGAAACAGAGATAATGGGCAAGATCTTCCAGCTGTTCACCCTGGCGGGATCGTCCAGTCCTCTGATGGTGCACCACTGCCACAGTTTCCCGATGGCATGGGGTAGATTCAACGGGAATTTCCATTGATGGCAATGGGACCAGAAGATCCGGCCACCGGCCGACCTCACATCTCCGAGAAATACTCCACGCACGTGGAGGCCAGAGAATCTTGCCCAATGTTTCAGGTCAATGACCTTTCATCAGAACTGGAAAAAGTTAAGGGATTTAACAGGCTTTAAGCAGTACAGAGGCAGGAAATGGGAAGAAGCAGTGAACAGAATGGGAGGACTGTGATAGCGTGGAAGGCAGGAAAGATTAAATAACAAAACAGATGATGGTGAAAGATTAAATAACAAAACCGATGATGGTGAAAGACAAAAGGAGAAGGGTGATATCGTACAGAAATAAAAATAGCAGTCTTAAAAGGAAACAACAAAATCATAACCTTTGATCGAAAATATTGAGTGTGAAATGCATAAATGAAAGATGAGATGCTGTACCTTGAGCTTCATTTGAACAATGTGGGTGTCGGAGGACAGCAAGGTCAGTGTGGGTGTAGGCAAAGAATTAAAGTAACAGTCACACTTGCAGACTTAACAGTATAATTGCTGGTGTAATTCAGCTCTGTAAATTTCAAAGAGATAGACCCATATTCAGTACAGGTCATTTATGAATTACTCAAAAGCATATTTGGCTATTTTCAAGAAAGATTCAAAATACATTCATTAAGGCCTATAAACTGATTAAACAAATTCGGACTTTAGAACTGAACAATAGATGAAGATAGCAGCTCTGGCAATTTAACTTTAGCGACCAAATATTTAGAGACAAAGTCATTCACAAAACTTTAAAAGTAAAATTTTAAAATGTGTACTCAAGTAACACGTTTTACCAACCATGTCAGATCCTGACTCCATTTCGTGTGATTTTATATTTTTGCATGAAGTTAGGCAAGTTGCTTTTATATATGCTGTGTTTACGCCACGAGCTTCAGACATAGATCTTGCACAACTGTTAATAATTATGGAGTAACCTTGCCTGAGGCAGCAAGTAGCAACTAACCCACCATTTCTTCCCTTGCTGCTGCTTGTGAGAGACTCACGTTAATAATGTCACTAACACAGCAGTACAGAATTATGAAAACAGCTTCAAACTGGTCTCTAGGAATTGCCATCTGGAAAGGCTTTTTGTGCTCGTATGTACGTGTATATAGATCAAATGTGTAATTCTGCAAGTTAATTTGCAAAATAAATTAACGACCGGCTGTGAAACATTATATGCTCCAGTAGCTTTGAACAACAGCTAACACCTAAATTGTGGATCCTTTCAAGGGCAATGGTGATTTGTTGGTTCCTGTCAGGCAGGTGTCATACAATGGAAACATACAGTTTTCATCTGCTTGAAGCATTCAAAATGTGCCTTTTACAAAAGCTGACTAGTTGCATATTGTGACACTGTGAGCAATTTTAATGTAAAGTATGGGTCTTAATGGTTATTAACATTGTGCACATCCTATCCTGCATATTATTCAAGCATGCAACTCAAAAAAACACAACTATTAATCTTGTGGCATGCTAACCTATTTGTTTCGTGAACTAGGTATTTAAAATTCACTTCATATGGGAGCAGGGTTGTCTATACACTGCCTGGCTACAATAGGTGCAAATCGGGAATGATGTGCAGAACCGTAATACCATTTGTACTTACCTTTGGATTTAAACAAAAAGTTGAAAAGGGAAAATATTTGCACAGAATCCTAACACTAACCATTTATTTTTCAACACTCATTGGGCGCGATTCTCCACTCCCGCGCCAGTTGGGAGAATCGCCTGGGCCACCAAAATTTCCCGCGACGCCGTTCCGACGCCCTCCCGCGATTCTCCCAAACGGCAGGAACGGCCCCGTCGAGTTCCGCGGGCCACAGGCCGGAGAATCGCCCGAGACACCCAAAATGCCGATTCTCCGGCACCCCTGCTATTCTCAGGCCCGGATGGGCCGAGCGGCCAGCCCAAAACGGGGGGTTCCCCCCGGCGCCGTCCACACCTGGTCGTTGCCGTCGGGAACAGCACGGGAACGCTGTGGGGGGGCGGCCTGCGGGGGAGGGGGGGGTCCTGCACCGGGTGTACCTCAAATGTGGGGTGGCCCGCGATCGGTGCCCACCGATCGTCGGGCCGTCCTCTCTGAAGGAGGTCCTCCTTTCTTCCGCAGCCCCGCAAGATCCGTCTGCCATCTTCTTGCGGGGCGGACTCGGAGAGGACGGCAACCACGCATGCGTGGGTTGGTGCCGGCCAAAGCCTGAAGGCGACAAGGCCTGGCGCATGTAAATGACGCGGCCCCGCTCCTAGCCCATTATCGGGCCCTGAATCGGTCGGGTTAGGGGCCGTTTCGTGCCGTCGTGAACCTTGACGGCGTTCACGACGGCGTGGGTACTTCGGCATGGGAGTGGAGAATCCCGCCCCTTATCTCTTCTGTTCATCAAAGCTCCATGTTTACTCATTGGTTGGCACTGCTGCCTACAGCGCTGAGGACCCGGGTTCGAATCCCGGCCCCGGGTCACTGTCCGTGTGGAATTTGCACATTCTCCCCGTGTCTGCGTGGGTTTCGCCCCCACAACCCAAAGATGTGCAGGGTAGGTGGATTGGCCACGCTAAATTACTCCTTAATTGAAAAAAAAATAATTGGGTACTCTAAATTTTAAAAAAAGAAAAAAAAGTCTCCAGGTTTATCTGCCTTTTGTTACCTTTATTGTTGCCTTAAACAGAAACCAGTAATTTTTTTACTGCTAAAACAAGTTAAAGATATGTCACTATTAAAATGGTTAACTTTTCTTCAGCTGATCTTTCGTATGCAACTTTTCTTTTTTAAGTGTTGCTGTTTCCTTGAGTTGAGTAATAACCGGAAATTCAACAGAGCCAAGTTAGAGCAGTGCAACGTCTGAAGATGAACTGCATAAAATAGATAGAAAAGAGATAATTGTACCATTCTAAAGTCAAGATAATGTTTACATTTATCATCCAACAGCGAAGATTGTGGATGGCAAATGAGCAAAAAACTCAATGCACTGTACAAACAGGCTCAGCCCCTCAAGGCTCTCCGCTATTCAATAAGATCATGGTTGATATGATTGTAATCTCAACTCCACATTCCGGCCTACATACAATAACCTTTCACCTCCTTGCTTATCAAGAATCTGTCAAGCTCTTCAAAGACTCTGCTTCCACCACCTTTTGAGGAAGAGAATTCCAAAAATTATTTTCATCGCTTCCATCTTAAATGGGTGATTCCTTATTTTTAAATTGTAACCCAGTATTATATTTTTCCACAAGGGAAAACGTCCTCTCCAAATCCACCCTGTCAAAGCCTCTCAGGATCTTATGTTTCAATCAACTTGACTCGCACTCTTCTAAACTCCGGTGTATACAAGCCAAGCCTGTCTAACGTTTCCTCAAGACAACCTGCCAAATCCAGGTATTAGTCCAGTGAACCTATTCAGAACCGTTTTCAATGCATTTCCATCTTTCCATAAATAAGGAGAACAATACTGTATACAATATCCCAGATGTGGTCTCACCAGGCCTGTATAACTGAAGCATAACCTCCCTACTTGTGTTCAATTACCCTCACAATATGCTGCAACATTCTATTCACTTTCCTAATTACTTTCCTCAATTCATGCACTAGGGACACCCAGATCCCTCTGCATCTGACTATAAGGAACTGTGCTTAACTACATAAGGACAGCAGGGTATAACAGTGGTTAGCACAGTTGCTTCACAGCTCCCGGCTTGGGTCACTGTCTGTGCGGAATCTGCACGTTCTCTCCGTGTGTGCGTGGGTTTCCTCCGGGTGCTCCGGTTTCCTCCCACAGTCCAAAGATGTGCAGGTTAGGTGGATTGGCCATGCTAAATTGCCCTTAGTGTCCAAAAGGGTTGGGTGAGGTTACGGGGATAGGGTGGAGGTGTGGGCTTGGGTAGGGTGCTCTTTCTAAGGCCAGTGCAGACTCGATGGGCCGAATGGCCTCCTTCTGCACTTTAAATTCTATGATTCTATGACCTCAGAGCTCTACAATCTCTCACCATTTAGATAATTATTTTTTATTCTTCTCGCTAAAATAGACACTTTGCCCACCTTATACTCCATTTGGTAGACCCTTGCCCACTCACTTAACCTATCTATGTCCCTTTGTAGCCTCCTTATGACCTCTTCACACTTACTTTCCTACCTATTTATTTAATGTTCAAATTTAGCAACCATACCTTTGAACCATTCATCCAAATCTTATATATAAAAACTGTAAAAAGTTAATGTCCCAGCACTGATCCATTTGGCACACTACTCGTTACATCTTGCCAAGCAAAACATGAACCATTTTTGCCTTTATGCAGGCTACTTCCTCGCATTGGTGCCACACAAAAGGTTGCTGCATAAACTAAAGATGCGTGGCATTGAGGGTAAAGTGGTAGCATGGGTAGAGGATTGGTTAACTAACAGAAAGCAGAGAGTGGAGATAAATGGGTGTTTCTCTGGTTGACAACCTGTAACTAGTGGGGTCCCTCAAGGATCGGTGTTGGGCCCGCAGTTGTTCACAATTTACATAGACGATTTGGAGTTGGGGATCAAGTGCAATGTGTCAAAGTTTGCAGACGACACTAAGATGAGTAGTAAAGCAAAAAGGGCAGAGGATACCGGAAGTCTGCAGAAGGATTTGGATAGGTTAGGTGAATGGGTTAGGGTCTGGCAGATGGAATTCAATGTTGCCAAGTGTGAGGCTATCCATTTTGGGAGGAATAACAGCAGGATGGATTATTATTTAAACGGTAAGATGTTAAAACATGCTGCTGTGCAGAGGGACATGGGTGTGCTGGTGCACGAGTCGCAAAAAGTTGGTGTGCAGGTGCAACAGGTGATTAAGAAGGCTAATCGAGTTTTGTCTTTCATTGCTAGAGGGATTGAGTTCAAGACTAGGGAGGTTATGCTGCAATTGTATAGGGTGTTGGTGAGGCCGCATCTGGAGTATTGTGTTCAGTTTTGGTCTCCTTTCCTGAGAAAGGACATATTGGCACTGGAGGGAGTGCAGAGGAGATTCACTAGGTTGATCCCAGAGTTGAGGGGATTAGATTATGATGAGAGGTTGAGTAGACTGGGACTGTACTCATTGGAGTTTAGAAGGATGCGGGGGGATCTTATTGAGACATATAAAATTATGAAGGGAATAGATAGGATAGATGCGGGCAGGTTGTTTCCACTGGTCGGGGAAAGCAGAACTAGGGGGCATAGCCTCAAAATAAGGGGAGGTAGATTTAGGACAGAGTGTAGGAGGAACTTCTTCACCCAAAGGGTTGTGAATCTCTGGAATTCCTTGCCCAGTGAAGCAGTTGAGGCTCCTTCTTTAAACGTTTTTAAGAAAAAGATAGATGCCTTTCTAAAGAATAAAGGGATTCGGGGATATGGTGTACGGGCCGGAGAGTGGAGCTGAGTCCACAAAGATTAGCCATGATCTCATTAAATGGCGGAGCAGGCTCGAGGGGCCAGATGGCCTACTCCTGCTCCTAGTTCTTATGTTCTTATTGGTATTCAAGTCAAAATGTTGACATATTGCATGACTTGATATCAGCTGCTTTCTATGTACAATTAACTACAGTAGCAGGCGCCACCCCTAAACACAAAGGATAGATTTTGACTAAAGCCAGCAATCTTTCACTACCTCATCTACTATTTTTCATCAAGATGGAGAGTGACGTAGTTCATTCTGAGACTACGGTCCTGAATCTTAATAAATGAAATTATAACAAAATGAGGCGCGAGTTAGCTATGATCGATTGGAAAACATTACTTAAAGGGATGGCTGTGGATAGGCTATGGCAAACATTCACAAGGAGCGTATGGGCGGACTGCCACAATTGTTTATTTCTGTCTGGCACAAAAATAAAACGGGAAAGGTGACCAAACCATGACTTGCAAGGAAAATTGGAGATAGTATTCAATCCAAGGAAGAAGCATACAAATTAGCCAAGAAAAAGAACAGGTCTGAGGATTTAGAACAGCAGTTTAGAGTTCAGTAAAAGAATTAAGGGGAAAATAGAGTATGAAAGTAAGCTTACAGGGAACATACAAACGGACTGTACAAGTTTTTATAGCTAGATGATGAGAAAAAGATTGGTGAAGACAAATGCAGGTTCCTTACAGTCAGAAAAAGGGAATTTATAATGGGGGACAAAGGAATGGCTAAGCAAGTAAATACATACTTTGGTTCTGTCTTCACAAATGAGGACACAAATAACAGACCAGAAATGTTGGGGAATGCAGGGTTTAGTGAGGGAGGAACTGAATGAAATCGATATTAGTAGATAAATGGTGTTGGGGAAATTGATGGGATTGAAGGCTGATAAATCCCCAGGGCCTAATAATCTACATCCCAGGGTACTTAAGAACAAAGAACAATAGAGCACAGGAACAGGCCGTTCGGCCTTCCAAGCCTGCACTGATCATAATCCCACTGTTGGCCAAAACCCTCAGCACCTCCTGGTGCCGTATCCCTCTATACCCATCCTATCCATGTGTTTGTCGAGATGTCTTTTGAATGCCGTTAATGCATCTGCTTCCACAACCTCCCCTGGCAACGTGTTCCAGGCACTCACCACCCTCTGTGTAAAAAACCTGCCTCGCACCTCTCCTCTAAACTTTACCCCACGGACTTTAAACCTATGCCTCCTCATGACTGACCCCTCCACCCTGGGATAGAGTGCCTGCCCATCTACCCTATCCATGCCCCTCATAATCTTGTAGACTTCTAATCAGGTCACTCCTCAACCTCCATTGTTCTAATGAAAACAGACGGAGTCTATTCAGCCTCTCTGCATAGCTAACACCCTCCAGACCAGGCAACATCCTGGTAAACAATCTCTGCACTCTCTCCAAAGCCTCCACATCCTTCTGGTAGTGTGGCGAGCAGAATTATGTGCAATATTCCAAGTGTGGCCTTACCAAGATTCTATACAACTATAGCATGACTTGCCAATTTTTATACTTGATGCCCTGTCCAATGAAGGCAAGCATTCCGTATGCTTTCTTGACTACCTTGTCCACTTCTGTTGCCACTTTCAAAGATCTGTGGACCTGCATGCCCAGATCTCTCTGACTTTCTATATTCCTAAGAGTTTTGTCATTTACAGTTGTTGCCAATCGGCACCAATAATGTTGCCAATTAATAATAATGCTCTTTAGAGTCGCCAGGTATCAAATGATACCACCACGAGGCTTTACCGGATATCGATCAAAGGTCCACACAACCAGTTAGTCAGTTCAAGTTCAAAGATGGTTTATTCACACACAAGGATTACTTCGACATGCAACACAAAACACTACAAGTTAAACTACACCTAACAACTACAATAACATATACTTAACTTCAGGGCAACCAGCTCTATGGAGATGGACAAGGCCTTTGTCTGGTTCTTGCGTGGCTGGGTGGGAGAAGCGGCTTTGTTTCTGCTGGGCTCATCCGTCTGGTAGCGATCGTTAGTCTTGAACTTGTCTGTCTGGTCGTTATGCTGCACTTGGGTTGGCATAGGCGGGATCCAAGAGAGACCGAGCACATGGCTGTGTCTCTTCTTATCCCTCTGGGATTTCACGCTCTTTGGGGCGGTCCTTAACTTGGACCCAATAATTCGACAGGCTTCGATCACTGCATTCGATTTTGGCCAATAAAAGGGGTGCCTTGATGGCTGGGCGTGTCCTTAGCGGTCATTGACCTTGGCTGTTTGGGCACCCTGAGTAAAGGGAGTGGTGCCGATTAGTGTGTATCTGTATCGGTTACCTGAGTACAGTTCTTTTGTTCTGGGGAAATGGGCCATTAGAATGCAAACGAGCATGGGTTTCGATCGCGTCTAGCTAACTGAGTTGCAAATACACACACAAGCTCTGAGTCTGTCTGAGTCCTGGGTTGGCCATAATTCCCATGGTCCTTTTCAGGTGGCCATCTGAGATGGCTACACAGTATATTTCCTCTCTAGGTTACACCTACCAAAATGCATTATCTCACATTTGTCTGGATTAAACTCCATTTCCATTTTTTTGCCCAAGTCTCCAACCTATCTATGACCTGCCGTTTCCTCTGACAATCCTCAACACTATCTGTCACTCCGCCAACCTTATGAACTTACTAATCGGACCAGCTACATTTTCCTCCAAATCGTTTATGTATACTACAAACAACAGAGACCCCAGCACAGATCCCTGTGGAACATCACTAATCACAACCTTCCATTCAGAAAAAAAAACCTTCTACTGCTACCCTTTGTCTTCTGTGACCGAGCCAGTTCTGTATCCATCTTGCCACCTCACTCCCATCTTGTCACCTTTTGTACCACTCTGCCATGAGGCACCTTGTCAAAGGCTTTACCGAAGTCCATGTAAACAACATCCACCACCCTCCCCTCATCAATCGTCTTTGTCACCTCCTCAAAAAACTTGATCAAGTTAATGAGGCACAACCTCCCCTTCACAAAACCAGGCTGTCTTTCGCTAAGGAGTCTATTTGTTTGCAAATGGGTATAAATCCTATCCCTGAGAATTCTCTCCAATAATTTACCTACTACCGACGTGAGGCTCACTGGCCTGTAGTTTCCAGGATTATCCCTGCTACCTTTAACAGTGGTACCACATTTGCTATTCTCCAGTCCTCAGGGATCTCACCTGTAGCCAATGAGGATACAAAGATGCGAGTCAAGGCCCCAGCAATTTCCTCTCGTGCTTCACTCAGTATTCTGGGGAAATCCCATCTGACCCAAGAGACCTATCAACCTTAATGTCTTTTAAAACACCCAATACCTCCTCCTTTTTGATATCAACATGACCCAGACTGTCCACACGCCCTACTCAAAAATCATCTTCCACAAAGTCCTTTTCTTTGGTGAACACTGATGCAAAGTACTCATTTTGTACCTCGTCCATTTCCTCTGGCTCCACATAGATTCCCCCACTGTCCTTAAGTGGTCCAATCCTTTCCCTGGCCACCCTCTTGCTTTTTACATATGAATAAAAAACTTTGGGTTTCACCTTAATCCGACTTGCCAAGGACTTTCATGAACCCTCCTAATTTCTTGCTTAAGTACCTTCCTACTTTCTTTATACTTCTCAAGGGATTTGAGTGTCCCCATGTGACTTTCCTGAATCCTAATCAACTGTTGCTTGAAAGACTCCCTCATGTCAGATGTTGATTTCCCCTCCAACAGCCGCACCCAATCCAAATTCTTCAATCCCTGTCTAATGTTATTGGCATTTGCCTTTCCCCAGTTTAGCACCTTACCGTCATCCCTATCCAAAAGTACCTTAAAACCTACGGAATTTTGGTCACTACTCCCAAAATGTTCCCACACTGAAACCTCAACCACCTGTCCAGGCTCATTCCCCAATACCATCTCCAGTACTGCCCCTTCCTTAGTTGGACTATCGACATATTGTATCAAGAAGCCTTCCTGGATACACCTTACAAGCTCTGCCCCATCCAAGCCCCTAGCACTTGTCGTGTTATTCACCCTGGGGTAACACGGACTGCAACACGATGCAGATAAACGATAAAGCAGACACCAAACGTAGGCGTTGGTTCAATAAGATTTATTGAACTTCTGTAACAAAGCACACAGCTGCCTGTGGGTTGACTCTCTACTACTCTAAGTAAACTAACTCTAACTATCTAAACCAGGCTAGCTCTGATCCACGTGTAGAAGGTGTTGAATGATATGTACACCCTGATTGTCTCTACAGTTGTCACCAGTGGAAAGAGGCAGCGTGTGTTTTATAGTTGGAAGCCCCCCTCTGGTGTTCTGTCAGGTGATTGGTTGTGTTCTGTTCTGTATGTTGATTGGCTCACCTGGGTGTCTGTCACTGTCTGCTTTTAGCTCATGATGTGCATGGGTGCATATTATGACATCCCCCCCTTTTTAAAAAAAAATTATCGGTTGCTTAGAACATATACGACATATTTACAGAAGTAACTATTTACAGCAATTGGTGAGTAAATGTATATGTACATGTAAGGTGTTTAGCGAGCAGAAACATAACAATATATATACAAAGGAACTATTTATAAGTCCAGTCATTGGGGCTGGCGTTGGATTCTTGTTGACCGCCTGAGAGGTGGAGGTGGGGATGATGGCGTCTTGACAGGCTGGTATGCAGCCAGATTGGTGGCCTCGTGGAGCAAGGTGTGCGGATAAGGCATAACGACATCTGGGAACGTGAGATCCAGTGGTGGGCAGGAAAGTTTGTGTAGTGCCCTTCTGTTGCACCTGACAATGGATCCATCAGCCATGTGAACCACAAATGACCTGGGAGCAGCCTGTCGAAAAACCACAGCTGGAGCTGACCAGCCTCCACCAGGCAACTTGATGCGAACACCGTCCTTCAGAGAGAGCACGGGCAGATCAGTAGCATGAGCATCATATGTCAGCTTTTGCCGGGTTCTGATCTGCTGCATCTATTGCAGCACTGGAAGGTGATCCAGGTCAGGGACATGAATGGCTGGAACAGTCGTCAGCAGGTTACGAATCATAAGGAGCCGTGCCGGAGACATACCGTTGGACAGAGGGGTTGCCCTGTCCTGCAGAAGAGCAAGATTAAAGACCGAAGCTGAGTCCGCAGCCTTACAGAGCATTTGCTTCACGATATGGACCCCTTTTACGACGTTCCCATTAGATTGCGGTTAATGCGGGCTCGAGGTGATGTGCTGGAACTGGTGTTGCTTTGCGAAGTGCGACCATTCTGGACTATAAAAACAGGGACCATTGTCGCTCATAACCGTGAGCGGGATACCATGCCTGGCAAATGCCTCCTTGCAGGCCTTTATGACAGTCCTGGATGTTAAGTCGGACAGTTTCACCACCTCGAGGTAACTGGAGAAGTAATCAATTATAAGGACGTAGTGGAGCCACCTGGGTTGGCCACTTCCCGACTTAAAATGGAGAACCGCAAAGACTACAGGGAAATTCAGCCAACACAGGCAAAAACTAGCAAGTGCAGAAATCCTGTGTATTAGAACTTGCAAAAGCCCAGACAGCACTGAAACCAGCAGCATTCTGCATATTAATGAGCGATCCCCGGGCACAATTGAAACACTTAAGGTGAATAAGGTGAATAAGGCCAAGTCAGACTCCTCGGCGCAGGAGCCAAGACAAAGGAAAGCCAACGGACACATTGGCCCAGCGATCAGGGAACAACTCCAGTATTGGAGAAATCGATCCAAGTGATCGGAACGCAGTCCAATCACTTGGAACCAGGTACGGGGTCCGCCCCGAAGGGCGGGAAGCCCCTGGGGACTATAAAGTAGAGTCCCCAAGTTCAAATCGTCCTTCTTGGCAGGGTCACTCAGCAACGCGAATCAACCCTTGAGAGTGAACTGTCTAAGCTGCCGCATCAACCAAGTAAGTCTCCAGTCAACGCACGCTACGAGATAGGCGCTCCTAGCTACCAGTCCATACCAGCTATTGAATCCAGCAGACTCAGATCAAACGAAAGGCCATTTGTTCCCCTGACCTGGTGGGCCAATTCCGAAGCTAAGTATAGGCATTTTAGTGATAGAGAATAGTCTAGAAAGTCGGGTTTATGCATGAATAGTGATTTACTGTGTATAATAAATGTGTTTTGATTTGAATCTTACTAATTGGTGTGTTAAGTTATTGATAGTACTTGACCTTGAACCTCATAGCGGTATCATAAAGATACCTGGCGACTCAAGAGCAAAGGTTATAGAAACAGAGCAAATTCAGTAAAGATACAACGGGCAACATTTAAGAGCCAACCAAAAGTTAGCAACAGTAGTCACGCCCATTGGCGTGAAAAAGGTAAACTCCTACCTTAGACCACGGAGAGGCCACGATTTTGTGCTGCTGGGAGCGTTTCTTTGGGCTGAGCAGGCTGGAAGCGCTGGCAGGTCGCACAATTGAGAACCATGTTTAATATATCCTCATTGACGCCGGGCCAATAGACAGCTTGCCGGGCCCTGCGCCTGCACTTCTCAATACCGAGGCGTCCCTTGTAGATCTGCGTGAGCACGAAGCTCTGGAGGCTGCGAGGAATGACGATGCGATCCAATTTAAGGAGGATCCCCTCGACAACTGTTAGGTCATCCTTTACATTATAGAACTGGGGGCATTGCCCTTTCTGCCAGCCATTCGTGAGGTGATGTATGACCTGCTGCAGAAGAGGGTCCTTGGCGGTCTCTACTCGAATGATGCTGAGTCGTTCGTCGGATGTCGGGAGGGTGCTGGCACACAGTTGCACCTGTGCCTCAATTTGGTGTATGAAGTCTACCTGCTCATATGGCGAGGTGATGGCACAGGACAGGGCATCCGCGATGATTAGCTCCTTTCCAGGTGTGTAAACCTGTTCGAAATCATACTTGTGGAGTTGAAGGAGAATGCGCTGGAGCCTGGGTGTCATGTCATTCAAGTCCTTGTGTATGATGTGCACTAGGGGTCTGTGGTCCGTCTCTACTGTAAAGGTCGGGAAACCAGAGACATAATCGTGGAATTTCACAATGCCAGTGAGAAGGCCCAGGCATTCTTTCTCTATCTGAGCATACCTTTGCTCCGTGGGGGTCATGGCCCTTGACACGTAGGCCACTGGAGCCCAGGATGAGGTGTCATCCTTCTGGAGGAGCACCGCCCCAATGCCATCCTGGCTGGCGTCTGTGGAGATTTTAGTCTCCCGCGCTGGGTCAAAAAAAGCTAGAACAGGAGCGGTGGTTAGCTTCGCTTTCAACTCAAGCCACTCTGCTTGATGTGCGGATAGCCACTGGAATGTGGTGGACTTCTTCACCAGATGCCTGAGAGCCGTGGTGTGTGACGCGAGGTTGGGAATGAACTTCCCCAAAAAGTTTACCGTACCCAGGAAGTGGAGGACCGCCTTTTTGTCTTCTGGGGTCTTCATTGTGTTGATGGCCTTGACTTTGTCCAAATCCGGTTGCACGCCCTGCTGGGATATTTGATCACCCAAAAACTTAATTGATGACATGCCAAACGAGTATTTGATTTTGTTTAACTTCAGGCTGTTGGCATGTATGCGTCTGAAGACTTGTTGCAGACGAGAAATATGTTCCTCCGGGGTCGTGGACCATATGATGACATCATCAACATAAACCCGCACACCCTCAATGCCCTCTAGCATTTGTTCCATTATTCAATGAAAGATTTCAGAGGACGAAACAATACCAAACGGCATGCGATTGTAGCAATACCTTCCGAAAGGTGTATTAAACGTGCAGAGCTTCCTGCTGGATTCATCCAGTTGTATCTGCCAGAAGCCACGCGATGCATCTAGCTTTGTAAAGAATTTGGCATGTGCCATCTCACTTGTCAGCTCCTCCCGCGTAATGTTACGGTTCAGATCCTTGGGATCGATACAAATGCGCAGTTCTCCAGAGGGCTTCTTGACACAGACCATCGAGCTGACCCAGTCAGTTGGTTCCGTCACCTTAGATATTATCCCCTGATCTTGGAGTTCCTGCAGCTGCGCCTTTAAACGGTCCTTTAGAGGCGCCAGCACCTGGCGTGGCGCATGGATTACAGGCGTGGCATCAGGCCTGAGCAAAAGTTTGTAGCGGGAGGGAAGCGTGCCCATCCCACTGAACACATCCGGGTATTGCAATAGGGGCTCATCAATGTCAGCCTGAAGAGTGGTGTTGGCAGAGGACATGGCATGTACACGCTGGACGAGATGGAGTAACTTGCACGCATGGGCACCAAGCAGAGAAGCCTTGCCGGGCTTGACGATCTCAAACTGCAAAGTGGCCTTGATGGCCTTGTTGGATACATGCAGGTGACAGGACCCTAACGCAGTGATGGCATTCCCATTGTAGTCGAGCAACTGGCAGGCTGGTGGAAGAATTGTTGGCTGCCTTTGGATTCGAGCAAGATCTGCTTGGGCTATTAGATTAGCCAAAGCACCGGTGTCCAGCTTGAACGGGATGCTACAATCATTGACTTGTACTGTGGCACGCCACTCGTCCACATAATCCACTTTGAGGATGGGTGTGTGTGTTGCTGAATACGAGGAGGCCTTGTCATGCATGGTGATGATGCCCACTCGATATGGGGACTCCAGCCAGTCGTCCTCTGGATCCGTGTCGGGATCAGGTTCCAAATCCAGCAGCCCTTGCTGCACACTTTGAAAGCGTCTGCATTGGAACTCGGATCGCTGGCCCACTATCAGAGGTGCAGATCTGCAGAAGGCCACATAATGGCCAGGCTTCTTGCAGTTGAGTCATCGCCTGCCTCTTGCAGGGCATTGCCGCTTTAAATGGGCGGTGCCGCAGTTCGGGCACGTCATCACGTCGACGTCGGAACGCTCCGTGCATCATCGCACATGCGCAATGCGGTCAGCCGCCGCACGCACCTGCGCAGTGTGATCTTCGGCCACTTCGTTCTCCTGACCGTGGTGCGCATGCGTGGGACCCCTGGAAAAGCACGCAAAATGGCCGCCTTCATTGATGCTCAGGCGCCGCATTCGGGCGATGGCCTGTACACTCTCAGCCTCATGGGAGGCAAGTTGGTCCTGCTCTGCCGACGTAAGGCGGGAGTAGCGACTTTTCGCCTTTTCATGGACTTTGCATGTCTCGATGGCCACTGGCAGGGTCATATTTTTTATTTTTAGGAGCTGCTCACACAGGACATCGGAGTGGACCCAAACACGATCTGGTCCCTGATGAGGGAGACAGCGGTGTCACCGTAGTTGCAGGATTGCGCTAGAATGCGAAGCTGAGTGAGAAAATACTGGAAAGGCTCATCCTTACCCTGAAGGCGCTGCTGGAAGACATAACGCTCAAAGCTCTCATTCGTTTCGACTTCACAGTGACTGTCGAATTTGGCTAAGACGGTCTGGAACTTGGTCTTGTCCTCACCGTTGGCAAAAGTGAGCGAATGGAAGATTTGGATGGCCTGGTCCCCCACAGTCGATAGTAGCAGCGCAATTTTTCGGGCATCAGATGCACTTTCGAGGCCCAAGGCCTCAATGTATAGACTGAATTTCTGCTTGAAGACCAGCCAGTTGGCGGCAAGGTATCCGGAGATCCGGAGCTGTGAAGGTGCCTGGATCTGTTCCATGCCACTGGAAGGCAGTTGCTGGTCGTCAGTGAATTTTCAAAGGTAAATTACTTAGAAGAAGTAGCCACACCTGGTATCATGTCGTGTTATTCACCCTGGGGTAACACGGACTGCAACACGATGCAGAAAAATGATAAAGCAGACACCAAACATAGGCGTTGGTTCAATAAGATTTATTGAACTTCTGTAACAATGCACACAGCTGCCTGTGGGTTGACTCTCGACTACTCTAAGTCAACTAACTCTAACTATCTAGACCAGGCTAGCTTTGATCCATGTGTAGAAGGTTTTGAATGATTTGTACACCCTGACTGTCACTACTGCTGTCACCAGTGGAAAGAGGCAGAGTGCTGATGCCTCGTGTGTTTTATAGTTGGAAGCCCCCCTCTGGTGTTCTGTCTGGTGATTGGATGTGTTCTGTTCTGTATGTTGATTGGCTCACCTGGGGTCTGTCATTGCCTGCTTTTACCTCATGATGTGCATGGGTGCATATTATGACAGCACTAAGTAAGTCCCAGTCAATATAGGGGAAGTTAAAATCCCCTACCACAACAACCCTGTTACTTTTGCACCTACCGAAAATCACTCTACCTATCTGCTCCTCTATCTCTCGCTGGCAGTTGGGGGGCCTATAATATACAAGGGGCTGGTTTAGCTCACTGGGCTAAATTGCTGGCTTTGAAAGCAGACCAAGGTAGGCCAGCAGCACGGTTCAATTCCCGTACCAGCCTCCCCGAACAGGCGCCGGAATGTGGCGACTAGGGGCTTTTCACAGTAACTTCATTGAAGTCTACTTGTGACAATAAGCGATTTTCATTTTCATTTTCCTGTTCCTGAACTCTACCCAGATTGCCTCATTGTATGAGCCCTCTGAGATGTCCTCCCACAGTACGGCTATAATATTCTCCTTAATCAGCAATGCTACTCCCCGACCCATCTCTCCTGCAGCATCTTTTTCCTCCAACATTCAGCTGCCAATCCTGCCCTTCCTTTAACCACATTTCTGTGATAGCCACAGCAGCATAGTTCCAAGTACTAATAAGTGCAATAAGTTCTTCTGCCTTACCTGTTATACTTCTGGCGTTGAAACAAATACACTTCAAACCATTGCGTTTGAGCAGACAGGGTGATGTTCTCTTATTTCTGTTCTCTATTTCCCCTTCAGTTATTACACCTTCCAAGCTAATGCTCTGGTTCCCACCCACCTGCCATACTAGTATAAATCCTCCTGAGTGACTCTAGCAAACCTCTCAGCCAGGATATTGATATCCCTCCAGATTAGATGCAATCGTCCTTCTTGTACAGGTCACACCTGCCCCGGAAGAGATCCCAGTGGTGCAGAAATCTGAAACCCTCCCTCACACACCACCAGTTTAGCCACGTATTTAGCTGTACTATCTTCCTATTTCTTGCCTCACTGGCACGTGGCACGAGGAGTAATGCTGAGATTACAACCCTAGAGGTCCTGCTTTTTAGCTTATTGCCTAACTCCCTGAACTCCTTCTGCAGGACCTTATTGCTCTTGCTGCCTATGTCGTTAGTACCAATGTGCACTATGACCTCTGGCTGTCCCCCCCCCACCCCCACCCCCACCACCACCCCCCCCCCCCACAAAGGAAATGGCTATAGAAATAGTGGACGCATTATTGGTGGTCATCTTCCAAGATTCTATAAACTCTGGAACAGTTCCTACATATTGGAGGGTAGCTAATGACTATTCAAAAAGGGAAGTAGAGAGAAAACAGGGAATTATAGACCAGTAAGCCTGATGTCAGTAGTGGGGGAAATTCTAGAATTCATTATCATAGATTTTATAGCAGAGCACTTGGCAGATTCAGCCAGCATGGATTTATGAAGGGGAAATTATTCTTGACAAATCTATTGGAATTCTTCGAGTATGTAACTAGTAGAATTGATGATGGGAAGCCAGTGCATGTGAGTCACTTGTACTATAGAAGGCTTTCAACAAAGTCTCACATAAGAGGTTAGCGTTTGAAATTAAAGCGCTTGGGATTAGGGGGTAGTGCATTGAGATGGATAGAAACCTGGTTGGGAGACAGGAAACAAAGAGTAGGAATTTTACAGGTATTTTTCCAAATGGCAGGCAGTGACTAGTGGGACACCGCAGGATCGGTGCTGGGACCCCAGTTACTCACAACTGTAATATATCCAAATTTGCAGATGACACAAAGCTGGGTGGGAGGGTGAACTGTGAGGAGGATACAGAGATCCTTCAGTGTGATTTGGACAAGTTGAGTGAGTGGACAAATGAATGGCAAATGCAATATAATTTGGATAAATACAAGGTTATCCACTTTGGTAGCAATAACGGGAAGGCAGATTATCTGAATGGCCATAAATTAGGAGAGGGGAGTGTGCAACGAGAGCCGATTGCACTCATACACCAGTCGCTGAAGGGAAGCATGCAGGTGCATCAGGCTGTAAAGAAGACAAATAGTATGTTGGTCTTCATAGCGAAATTCAAGTACAGGAGCAGGGGTCTCTTGCTGCAATTATATGCCACACCTGGCATTGTATGTTCAACTTTGGTCTCCATATCTGAGGAAGAATGTTCTTGCTCTAGAGGAGTACAAAGAAGACTTATCAGACTGATTCCTGGGATAGCAGGACTGATATTTTTTTTCTTTTCTTTTTAAAAATAAATTTAGAGTACCCAATTAATTTTTTCCAATTAAGGGGCAATTTAACGTGGTTAATCTACCTAGCCTGCACATCTTTGGGTTGTGGGGGGGGCGAAACCCACGCAAACACGGGGAGAATGTGCAAACTCCACACGGACAGTGACCCAGAGGCGGGGTCAAACCTGGGACCTCGGCACCATGAGGCAGTAGGGCTAACCCACTGCGCCACCGTGCTGCCCGGCAGGACTGATATACGAGTAGAAACCGATAGATTTCTAACAGGACTAGACAGGCAAGATGCAAGAAGGATGTTCCTGATGGTGGGGTGTCTATAGCCAAGAGTCACAATCTGAGAATATGAGATAGACCATTTAATAATCTTTCTTTTTCATGTCACAAGTAGGCTTACATTAACACTGCAATGAAGTTACTGAGAAAATCTCCTTGTCGCCACATTCCAGCACCTGTTCGGGTACACTGAGGGAGAATTCACCTAACAAGCACGTCTTTCGGGACTTGTGGGAGGAAATTGGAGCACCCGGAGGAAACCCATGCAGACACGGGGAGAATGTGCAGACGCCTCACGCACAGACTCTGCACGCACAGACAGTGACCCAAACCAGGATTTGAACCGGGATCCATTGCGCTGTGAAGCAACAGTGCTACCGTGCCACCCTTAGGACAGCGATGAGGAGAGTGGTGAGCCTGTGGAACTAGTTACCACGGAAAGTAGTTGAAATCAAAACATTGTATGTTTTCAAGAAGCAGTTAGATATAGCACCTCGTGTGAAGGGGATCAAAGGTTTTGGGGGAGGGGGATAGCAGGAAGAATTATGTTATTGAGTTGGATGATCAGGCATGATCATGATGAATGATAGAGTATGCTCGAAGGCCTAATAGTCTCCTCTTCATTTTCTACTATGACAGTCTGCCTCTACAGGTCTAGTCTATGAAACTTAGGTTAGCAAACAACATGGGTAAGTGAAATGTATAGTTACTTGTATTTGCCCATTACATATATAACATGTATAAATTAGGTGTGTTAACTCTATCTGTTAAATATATCATTCATCATAAGGAAGGCAAAGCAGCATTATTTATTTAAACGCTGCTAAACTGCATTTGTGATATTGTCATTTTTCTACTCATCAAAACACTTCTTTATAATTTCAAAAGTACATTTTATACTTCAGCTGACCAGAAAATGCTTCAAATGAATCCAATATTTGTTATAATGTGTGCTGCTGAATCTAGTATACATGCTTTCCTGTAATGCAGGCATTTTCAAAGTGAGGGTCGCCACCTGCGGATGGGTCGCAGGCGGGCGTCCGGAGGGTCGCGAAGCCAGCCATCGCGGCATTCCCGATCGTAGGAATTCACACGCAACAGCCACAGCAGCCAGCTTTTAACAATGCAGGCTGCGAGCGGCTTTAAATATAGCGGCCGCGATCAGCTAAAAAAAATGAAGGTGCACTGTGCATGCATGCCCGCGCATCAGTGCGCATGCGGCCCAGGAGTGTTGGGACCTGAACCCAGGGTCAAAGTGCGATCGCGGCATAGCTGCGGCTGACTGCGTGGTGGTCACTGATAATGAACAAGGCTATGACCTTGATCTGGTTTGCATCCCTAAACATTACTCAAATGATCTGGAGAGAGCATATATTCTTCATGGTTTAATCATAGACAGAACTGAACATTTGGCAAGGAATATAATGAAAGCCATGGGAAATCATCACATCGTTGTCCTCTGTGTACTGAAGGGTGGCTATAAGTTTTTTGCTGACCTTTTAGACTACATTAAAGCATTGAATCAAAACAATGACCAGTCAATTCCATTGACAGTGGGCTTCATCAGCTTGAAGATTCACTGTAATGATCAGTCAACAGGGGACCTACTCAGAGTTTATGAACTGAGATATAAAATCCACGCTTTCCTCCTCGAGAAATTGTCCTCTCTGGCTGATTCGCTTGCTGATGAAACTTGGATGCTAACGATGTCTTACCTTGCAGACATCTTTTCAATTCTAAATTAACTGAACCTCAAATTGCAAAGGAAGGATAATGATTGCTTTCGACACTGAAGAAATCGCAGCTTTCCAAAAGTCATTAAAAGTTTGGCAATTGCGAGTGCAAAGCCAAAAGTACTACATGTTCCCCACACTGCTACAATACATTGAAGAAAACAGCATTAGTAAGGAAATTGCAAATGGACTGGCAAGCCTGACTCCAAATGAAGCTGACTGAACTTCTGCGCCTCAGCTTTGACAGCACATAAAAAACGCGGCACAAGTCAATGAAACTGCCAGCAATCTGGAGTAGTGTCTCCGAGGAAAATCTGGAGCTGAGTAAAACAAGCATTTTGTTGCTTTTGTCCTTCACAACCACCTACATGTGCGAGGTTGGATTTTCTGTCCTCACAAAGATGAAGACGGCACAAAGGAACCGGTTGAATCCTGCACCCGATATGTGCATAGCCCTCTCTTCGGGCAGCACAGTAGCACAAGTGGATAGCACTGTGGCTTCACAGTGCCAGGGTTGCAGGTTTGATCCCCCACTGGGTCACTGTCTGTGCGGAGTTTGCACGTTCTCCTCGTGTCAGCATGGGTTTCCTCCGGGTGTTCTGGTTTCCTCCCACAGTCCAAAGACGTGCAGGTTAGGTGAATTGGCCATGATAAATTGCCCTTAGTGACCAAAAAGGTTAGGAGGGGTTATTGGGTTACGGGGATAGGGTGGAAGTGAGGGCTTAAGTGGATCGGTGCAGACTTGATAGGCTGAATGGCCTCCTTCTGCACTGTACATGTTCCTCCTGTGAACCTGATTGGAGTGAGATCATTAGGACCAAGCAGGCTCACCTCTCGCATTAAAAGTAAGAGAAAATGGTGGGTCGCGAAGGTCAGCCGGCGTGGGCCGCCAAGGTCAGCCGGCGTGGGTCGCGAAGGTTGGCCAGTTTGTAAAAATGGGTCCCCGGAAAAAAGTTTGAAAAACACTGCTGTAAGCATAATATGAAGATCTTGGGCTTTTCCATTGCTCTTTGCTTATCTGCAGTACTCACCTACGCAACAATGTGCAGAGTCAGTAAGGCAAGTTGCCATAAACCTCATGTGAAGGAAGCAGTCACGTATGTTGCAAGGCCAAGAAATTAGGTAATAAAAAACAGGAACACATGAATAATGGAGTCTGTGTCAGTTTTAACACTAGGTCTGGTTAAAAGAAAAATGACATTCAAATACTTTGGATTTTCTTTTACTGCTAATGAATTACCAGACTTCATGATAGTTTAACAGAATAGTAAAAAAATGTGACCCTAGATAAATGAGCCACACCAGCACTAGAAATACGAAGTGTGGAAGGAGAACTATTATTTTAACACCTTCCCCACCTTAATTTGGAACCATGTAAAGTAGGTGACTGCTGGTGACCTGCTTCTTCTCTAGTTCAGTTAGAGTGAAATTAAGCTGGCTCACCAGATAGTTCCTGTGAGAATGCAGCACTGAGTCGTACAGATAAAAGCGTCACCCATGTCTGATCTGTGCAAAATTAGCAAACCTCAACTAACAATGAGGTTTCTAGAATTGGCCTTGGTCTGTTGAGGCAAGTCAAATAAAGGATACTTGATCCCTACCGTTGATAATTATCCAGCCACTGTACCAGAAAGTGTACATTTCTGAAAGTCAATAGAGGACATGACCTGATGTTTCTTCATTGGGTCTAATTAATAGGTCACCACTCATCAATAGGCACAAGGAGAATGACCACTTGCATAGTGTTGGGAGGGCTACAGCTGCACATAAACCTCACAGGTTTTATGCTGTTACTACCCACAGGTGAAAAGGGGATAAGAATGGGATGGGAAACTTTAAGTAGCACCTTACTTCCTGCCTTTTTGGCCATGTTCTTGACCAAACTGTCCTCATACTGCCTTATGTAGCTTGATGTTAAATGCAGTTTGATAATCATTCCTGTGAGTTGTGTTGGAAAGTTTTACTACCTTGAGCCAAAGATTAGGAAAGTGCTTTATAAATTCAAGTTGTAGTTGTTACACTGCGAACATGCCATTGATGGCCGTTGCAGATTCCAGTTGGGAATTTTCAAGATCAAACACTGTGGGTTAACGTTTTCTAGACACAGGAGGCTAACACTATGAATCTAATCTGTATAATGAACTTGCACATCTCCCAAGGTATTTCTCACAAGAAATTGGATGACATGCAGCTTTAAAAAGGACATGAATTTTTTAAGCACTATATTATTCTAGCAGTGATGTGACATTGGGTCCCTTCAAAGAACAGTACACTATTTACAAGAAGCAAACAGGCACACATCAGAGTTTAATTATGATTTGGATAACAAAATTTGCAAATTGGAATATGCTGAGATGTTTTAGGCTCCAGTTCAAAAGCAGGCAACATTTGTAAATTGTTTTTGCAGTTGTAGTACAGTGTGATGTTTTCAATGTGATCTCGACACTGTTGCTCTTATTAGCCTTAGTTTGATTAGCTCTAATTCTGTCACCTTTGCTCACGAGTCGCTAGGTACCTTTCTGATACCGCCACGTGGTTCAAGCTCAAGTAATGATTAATAATGCAACACACCGCTTAGTAAAAGTTAAACCAACGATCATTTATTATATACAGCAATAAATACTTATACAATAATCCTACTTCTAGGCTATTACCTACCACTAAAGGCCAATACTTAACTTTGGTGATGGCCCACCAGGTCAGGGAAACGAATGGTCTATCAAATTGGGTCTGGCCTGCGGGATTCAAAAAGGCTGGTATGGGTCGATAGTCTGGAGCACCTATCTGGTAGCAATCGCTGGAGTAAGACTTACTTGGTTCTTCGTTGAAGGGTCTCGAAGGTTGCGAGCAGGAGAAGAAGGGTCGATCTGAACAAGGCCCTATTTTTATAGTTCCCAGGGGCTTCTCGCCTCTCAGGGCGGACCTTGACCCTGGTTCCAAGTGATTGGACTTGGTCCCAATCACTTGGTTCGATATGCTCCAATAATGGGGCGATTCCTTGATCGGGGGGTGGTCGTCCACCTTTCTTTATCTCAGCCACTGCTGGCGCCGAAAAGTCTGGATCGGCTTTATATTGCTAATGTGTAGCAATTGTTCCTGGGGATGGCTGCTTAGTATGCAGCTGGCTGGGTTGCTGTGCTGTTAATGGTTGCAGGTATCGGTCTGGGCCGATTTCCCCAGAGCCGAATACACTGTTTTGCCTGCAGCTGTCCGTTTGAGTCCTGTTGGCTGATTTTCCCATCAGACTCTTTCGTTCGCCATTTTAGATCGGGGTTTGACCATTCTAATTGGGAATCAGCCATTTTAGGTGGCTACAACACATAGGTACATCTATTTAACACATTACATAAAAAGGATTTCCTTTGACTTTGCTCACAGAAAATAAGCAAAGCACAATTTTTTAGAATGGATTAGTGGTGTTGTAGGTTTTTTAATTTATGAAATTCCATTCAATGGTGTATGTGCAAAGGTGTAGACATGATTGCATGAGGCAGAATAATGTTCAAATAAGACGGCGCACAACACATGGAAAATTGCATTATATAAACAAAATAGATATTTACTTAGGGATGTCTATCTTCTATTATTTATAGACATGTTCCATTTTAAAATGGTAAATGGAACTCAACATTTGATAAATTAATACAATGTATTTCTTTTCCACAAAACATTGATTTTAAACATATTAGTATTATTTTATCAAGGATCAATGTCAAAACATGTTATTTTAAAAAATATTAACCATAATTTCAATTGGTCAGGTGTCTAACATATGGAGGAACCAATCAGCATGTACTTTGTGAAATACA
Source organism: Scyliorhinus torazame (assembly GCF_047496885.1). Lineage (NCBI taxonomy): Eukaryota > Metazoa > Chordata > Chondrichthyes > Carcharhiniformes > Scyliorhinidae > Scyliorhinus > Scyliorhinus torazame. The sequence goes on along the minus strand of NC_092707.1, from coordinate 121,776,922 downwards.
ATGGGATAATTTTTTTTGTTGTACACTGTTCACCAGAAAGATAAACAACATTGAGCTTGGGTCAGGGAAAATCAGGACAGGTTCTCAAGAGCCAAATATTAAGAACTGGGATCATAATCATAGAATTTACAGTGCAGAAGGAGGCCATTCGGCCCATCGAGTCTGCACTGGCTCTTGGAAAGAGCACCCTACCCCAGGTCCACACTTCCACCCTATCCCCATAACCCAGTAACCCCACCCAACACTAAGGGCAATTTTGGACACGAAGGGCAATTTAGCTTGGCCAATCCACCTAACCTGCACATCTTTGGACTGTGGGAGGTAACTGGAGCACCCAAAGGAAACCCACGCACATAAAGGGATGTATCATATGTTGCTGATGCAAGTAGGAGCAAAAATTGTGCAAGCTCTTCCAATTGTCCAACAGGTTCAAAGTTCTTGCAGCCTATGTGATTGAGAGCAGGGACTTCAGGCAGGATGAGTAAACTGACTATGGCACTGTGGTGCAAAGGGCCATAAAGTGAGTGGAGCAAAACTGAGTGTTGTTGTATTAAGGGATAGTATAGTTAGGGGTAAATGGACATATTTCTCTGCAGCCAAAAGTATGCATCCTGAAGACCTTGTTGCCTGACTGGTGCCAGGCTTAAGGAATCTCCTCAAGGCTAGACGAACTTGATCAGAGGGTAAGGATCCAGCTGTCATGGCCTACATGGGTACCAATGAAATGAAAATTGCTTATTGTCATGAGTAGGCTTCAATGAAGTTACTGTGAAAAGCCCCTAGTCGCCACATTCCGGCGCCTGTTCGGGGAGGCTGGTATGGGAATTGAACCGTGCTGCTGGCCTGCCTTGGTCTGCTTTCAAAGCCAGCAATTTAGCCCTGTGCTAAACAGCCCCTTTGGGCTGCTTAGGTAGGATGAAGAAAGGTTACCATTCAGGAATTAATGAAGCATCAATAGATAATAGGTCTTTGCAGATCCCCCAATAATCAACGGATAAGGTATTCTAAGGTCAGAAGTATTATATCTTGTGACACAATATTCTGAAAAGATGAAGCTGCTGTAGACCTGCACCTTTAAAGCAACACAGGTTTAATGGTTTTAAATTGGCACATCCTGAAGCCCAATAGGGAGTGATCCCTGGTGCCTGCTGCCAGAAAAAACAGGAAATAATCAGCATTCTCATACTTTAAATTAACGATTTGCATCTGACATGTGACTGAAAAGCACAAAATACTTTGAAAATCAGAGCTCTTGTCGCATTAACAACAATCACTGAGAAACTGTTCCCAAGTGTAACAGGATGCTTGGTGTTTCGAGGAATTGCCTCAGAGGAAACTGCAAGTTGATCGGATGGTACAGCGGAGGCACAATGACACTGAGTGTCTGCAAGCTGCAACTGCGAGCTCACGCAGGGCCTGTTTGCAATCGGGATTTCCATTGGAACAAATCAGAAAAGCATTTTTAATGTTAAATATTAACATGTGGCCAAAAAGAGTGACAACAGAAATGTTATGGGCATTTGCAGGTGCACAAGATTTTTAAATACAATTTGCATAAATGAGTGCCTGATTTTAACATTTAAAACCCCTTAAGAGTTAAAATCAGGCCACAGTTGTTAGTTCCTCCAATGAACCAAATGGTTGATTTATCAATTTTACCAGGATATTGCTGCAACAACTGTTTAGACAGTATCAAGGTGCCTGTGTTTCTCCTTTAAGGTTGCTCATCTGGAGCATTTCTGGTTAGTTGTGATGATAGTCAGAGACTTTGAATTAAAAATGCTAAAATATCATCAAGCTGAAACATTATCTCAGTTTGCCTCGTCATAAAGGTGAAGTGTTCTCCATTTGCCGTTTCTATTTCAAATTTCCAGAACCTGCAATATTTTTGTATTTAGTGAATTGGACTCATTCTGAGATTACATGGCACATACAGTATGGAAATTTCTTCCCTACTCGAGTGGCTGAGTATTTCCTGTTTTGTTTTAATTACAGAAACTGACATGTCCAGTACATGCTGTCATTTATGGTCCATTTGAGCCTCTTCTCATTTTTCCTCATAAACCAGCATAACCCCTTCCTTATTTCTCATAAACACTCAGATAGTATTCACACCAACTACTTGTGGCAACAAGTTTCATCTTCCCCACCAGTCCAAGGACAAGTTTTATTTTTTTCTAAGTTGCATTTTATCTCAAACTTTTCAGAATCACAGATTCTCTCAAAGTACTTTACAACGAATGAAATACTTTTGAAATGCTTTCCCTGTTAGAATGTTGGAAATGGGGACCTAAATTTGCACCCAGAAAGCTCCCACAAACGCCACATCTGTTTTGCTGATGGTGATTCAGGGATAAGTATTGGCCCCACAACGTTGGGGAGAACTCACCTGCCCTTCTCCCACCTGAGAGGATCGATAAGAGCCGGGTTTAACGTGGGTGCCTGGTTGGCCGGGGCACAGTGTAGCCATCTCAGATGGCCACCTGCAAAGGACCATGGGAACTATGGCCAACCCAGGACTCAGACACACTCAGAGCTTGTGTGTGTATTTGCAACCAAGATAGCTAGAAGCGATCGAAACCCCCAGCTCGTTTGCAATCTAATGGCCCATTTCCCCAGAACAAAAGGACTGTACTCAGGTAAATAATACAGATGCAGACTAACTGGCGTCACTCCCTTTGCTAAGAAAGCCCAAACAGCCAAGGTCAATGACCGCTCAGGACACGCCCAGCCATCAAGGCACCCGCCCCTTTATTGGCCAAAATCGAAGGCAGTGATCGAAGCCTGTCGAATTATTGGGTCCAAAGCTAAGGACCGCCCCAAAGAGCGTGAAATCCCAGAGGGATAAAAAGAGACACAGCCATGTGTTCGGTCTCTCTTGGCCCAGGCCTACGCCTAAAACCAAGTGTAGCATTACGACCAGAAGACAAGTTCAAGACCAACGATTGCTACCAGACAGATGAGCCCAGCAGAAACGAAGCCACTTCTTCGACCCAGCCACACAAGATCTGAACAAAGGCCTTCTTCATCTGCAAAGAGTCGGTTGCCCTGAAGTTAAGTATAGGTTATTGTAGTTGTTAGGTGTAGTTTAACTTGTCGTATTTTATATTGCATGTTGAAGTATTCCTTGTGTGTAAATAAACTATCTTTGAACTTGAACTGGCTAACTGGTTGTTTGGTCTTTTATCGATATCCAGTAAAGCCTTGTGGTGATATCATTTGATACTTGGCGACTCTGAAAAGCAATATTATCATTAATAACTGCCAGATCTAGTTAATTTGGCAACATTATTGGTGACGCTGGTGGGATAGTATTCCACTCATTAAAAAGAGCAACATTATTGGCGACATCTGACGGGAATCGACCTAGAAGTGATTTTGTCACTCCAAGAGAACCCACAAAACTTTGCATTAGAAAACCAATTGAGGAAAAGTGAAAGAAACCACAAATGTAAGGCCCGTATCGATCAAATTACCAAGATTCGTAAGTGTGTATTAACTTGCATGCGTACTAACAGGGATACAAGGTAAACCCGATAGATTTTGCGTAAAACTATTGGGAGTATTGTGAACTGGAAAATACCCTAGGCCATACCCGCTGTTCGAATCACCGCCTTATTCCCCCTGTCCCAAATTGACGGTAGGGAAAGAGAAGTTAGAAGCAGAGCAAAAGAGAACATAGAGGTAGGAAAACAGAGAACTTAGAGCTAGGAAAACAGAGATTAACGGTAGGAAAACAGAGCACAGACCACGCGAAACGTAGACAACAAATAGAGAAGTTGCAGTCACTGCTTTCAGTGCAAAACGGATTTGGAGATACCTTTGGACAAAATTTAGATGAGGAGAATGGCCCCAATTGGCAAGAACTAAATGAAACCATCCATAGATGTGTGGAAGATACCGAAAATCACAATAGAGCCGCCCAGGCACCAAAAAGGACAGCACCCGCACCACCGACTGCACAGGCAGCACACCCCCCCATGAATCCAGTCACCAGACAGTGCAAGTCATCGGACCGGGATGAGCCTGATTTTGTTTACACCACCCCACTAACCATCACCCAATTGAGAAATGCCTGCGCTAAAATTAATCCATTCGAACCCACCGCAGACCTACATAATTTCTTTGAGAGAGTACGACAGCAAACGATTATGTATGGTCTAGACGAAAGGGAGGAAATTAAGCTTATAGTCATGAGCCTTGACCCGTCCGTTGGCTCAGCTTTACCAGAACCCCAGAATGTAGGAGGAGGAAGTCTACAAGAAATGAAAACGGCTATTTTAGATGAGATTGGGTACAACAAGAGAGAAGATTTGAACCGTTGTAGGCAAAAGAAGGGAGAGCATCCAACTGCATTTGCAGGTCGCCTTTGGATCCATTTTAAAGCAGTATTTGGGGATTTGAACTGCGCGCACTTAGATAACGACGACACAACTAAATGGACCCGCACTTTAGTCTCCCACGCCACAGAAGAAGGTCAAAAGGCTTGTGTAAATTACAATTGGATTGGATTGGATTGGATTTGTTTATTGTCACGTGTACCGAGGTACAGTGAAAAGTATTTTTCTGCGAGCAGATCAACAGATCATTAAGTACATGGGAAGAAAAGGGAAGAAAAGAAAATACATAATAGGGCAACACAAGGTATACAATGTAACTACATAAGCACCGGCATCGGATGAAGCATACAGAGTGTAGTGTTAATGAGGTCAGTCCATAAGAGGGTCATTTAGGAGTCTGGTAACAGCGGGGAACAAACTGTTTTTGAGTCTGTTCGTGCGTGTTCTCAGACTTCTGTATCTCCTGCCCGATGGAAGAAGTTGGAAGAGTGGGTAAGCCGGGTGGGAGGGGCCTTTGATTATGCTGCCCGCCTTCCCCAGGCAGCGGGAGGTGTAGATGGAGTCAATGGATGGGAGGCTGGTCATGTGATGGACTGGCCGGTGTTCACGACTCTCTGAAGTTTCTTGCGGTCCTGGGCCGAGCAGTTTCCATACCAGGCTGTGATGCAGGCAGATAGGATGCTTTCTATGGTGCATCTGTAAAAGTTGGTAAGGGTTAATGTGGACATGCCAAATTTCCTTAGTTTCCTGAGAAAGTACAGGCGCTGTTGTGCTTTCTTGGTGGTAGCGTCGACGTGGGTGGACCAGGACAGATTGTTGGAGATGTGCACCCCTAGGAATTTGAAACTGCTAACCATCTCCACCTCAGCCCCGTTGATGCTGACAGGGGTGTGTACAGTACTTTGCTTCCTGAAGTCAGTGACCAGCTCTTTAGTTTTGCTGGCACTGAGGGAGAGATTGTTGTCGTTGCACCATTCCACTAGGTTCTCTATCTCCCTCCTGTATTCTAACTCATCGTTATTGGAGATCTGACCTACTTTGGTGTTGTCAGCAAAGTCGTAGATGGAGTTGGAACCAAACTTTGCCACGCAGTCGTGTGTGTACAGGGAGTATAGTAGGGGGCTAACTACGCAGTTGAATTGCAGTGGATCAAGGCGTTCTGGGAGAATGGAGGTGGTGCGCTTCATGATCAACCTCTCAAAGCACTTCATTACGACTGAAGTCAGGGCCACCGGACGGTAGTCATTGAGGCACGTTGCCTGGTTCTTCTTTGGCACCGGTATGATGGTGGTCTTCTTGAAGCAGGTGGGGATCTCGGAGTGGAGTAGGGACAGGTTAAAGTAGCAAACACCTCTGCCAGCTGGTTCATGCAGGCTCTGAGCGCACGACCAGGGATCCCGTCTGGGCCCGTCGCCTTCCGAGGGTTCACTTTCAGGAAGATCGATCTGACTTCGGAAGCTGTGATGGTGGGTATGGGTGAGTTATGGGCTGCTGGGGCACTCAACAGCGGATTATTGGTTACCTGCTCAAACCGAGCATAGAATGCATTGAGTTCATCGGGGAGGGGTGCGCTGCAGAGCATCGGGGAGGGGTGCGCTGCAGCCGGAGGTACTGCTCGGTTTCGCTTTGTAGCCCGTTATGTTGTTTCGTCCTTGCCACAATCGCCGAGAGTCTGTCTGTGACTCTAGCTTGGTTTGATATTCTCTCTTGGCATCTCGGATAGCTTTGCGGAGGTCGTACCTGGATTTCTTGTATAGGTCAGGGTCGTCTGACTTGAACGCCTCAGACCTGTCCTTCAGTAGGGAGTCAATCTCGTGACTGAGCCATGGTTTCCGGTTGGGGAACGTACGTACTGCTTTCTTTGGCACGCAGTCATCCACACATTTGCTGATGAAGTCTCTGACGGTGGTGGCATACTCATTTAAGTTGGTCACTGAGTTTGTAAATATGGACCCCGCAGACGCCACACATGATGAAGTTTAGGTTTTGAAGTGACTCGCCAGAGCTTGGGAACAATCCCTACATAGGAAGGCAGGTCAGGAAAAGGCAGAGGCGAATATGCACCCAGTTAGGATTAATCAGGACCCAGCATGGGTAAATGAGGGCAGACATGAAGATCAGAACCCCAGAGCACAGGCACCACGAGGTTGATATAATTGTGGACACATGGGACATTATGCCCGCGAATGCAGACAAACCCCCCCGTACCAGCAACGGCACCAGCAATCGAACGCCCCACCTAGGAACAATGTTAGGCCCATACATAGCATTAGCACCCAAACAGATAATGCAGTGATTAATAGCACAGATTGACAGTGTTCGGACTCCCCAACTTGGGTCTGCAACACACTCTGGGACAAATCAGGCAGACCAGTAGTCACAGGCACAGGCCGGGGACATCCAGTAGAGTTCCTTTGGGACACAGGAGGGTCCCGCACCACTTTAAACTCCTCCACAATGTTTCAGCGACAAATGGCCCACCACAGACACCATCACCCCTAGTGGATTTACAGGGCATGGACAGCAGGGATGCATTACAGACCTCATAGATATTCAGATAGGAACCATAAACATCAGGCACCTCATTGTTTTAGTCGACTTGCCCCAAACAGCCAAGCACATTCTAGGAATTGACCTTATGAGCTCCCACAACCTTTCCTTTGACCCCATGAATAGGTGTGTATGGAAAATGGCCAAAACAGCGAGAGCCTCCGCTACGCTCACAGTAGGGGACTACGAACATAGAATTTGCTCAGTAGGAGACTATTGGTTTGATCCGCGAACAATTAATACAGACCAGACAATTAGAGAGGTCCTCAGAAAACATAAAGCATCCTTCGCCCAACATAAACACGATTGTGGGAAGATCCCAGGCATGGTCACAATTTCAGTCCCGATCCCAAGCCCCAGAAGCAATACAGTTTCTCACAGCAAGCCGAGGGTGTGATCACAAAAGTCATCAATAACTTACTAGATCAAGGAGTAATTCGGCCCGTAGCCTCAACAAACAGTGCCCCAATTTGGCCCATAAAGAAACCCGACGGCTAATGGAGATTAACCATTGACAACCGAGAGCTCAACAAGGTCACCTCACTAGCAGCCCCCACCGTTGCCACGAGTCCCGAAACCATGCTCAAGCAGGGAGTACACGCAAAGTACTTTACAATGCTGGACATTGGCAATGGCTTCTGGTCCATTCCCTTAGATAAGACCTGTCAATACAAGTTCGCGTTCACATTTCAAGGACAGCAGTATAGTCTGGATAGTCAGAGGCTTTTCCCCAGGGTAGAGGGGTCAATTACTAGGGGGCATAGGTTTAAGGTGAGAGGGGCAAAGTTTAGAGTAGATGTACGAGGCAAGTTTTTTACGCAGAGGGTAGTGGGTGCCTGGAACTCACTACCGGAGGAGGTAGTGGAGGCAGGGACGATAGGGACATTTAAGGGGCATCTTGACAAATATATGAATAGGATGGGAATAGAAGGATACGGACCCAGGAAGGGTAGAAGATTGTAGCTTAGTCGGGCAGTATGGTCGGCACGGGCTTGGAGGGCCGAAGGGCCTGTTCCTGTGCTGTACATTTCTTTGTTCTTTGTTCTTTGTTCTTTATATGTGGACATGCCTCCCGCAAGGTTTCCACAACTCCCCCTCCATTTTTTACCGACAATTGGCTAACGGATTTTCCAAATTTTCCCGCCCCGAATGCCTTATTCAGTATGTGGACGACTTACTCCTACAGACGGACACAAATGAAGAGCATGTTAAGCTTTTTTCAGAATTGCTAGGTCTCTAATCAATTGGATGCAAGGTTAACCCGAAAAAAGCCCAGATCCTAAAAGAAAAGGTCCTTTATTTAGGCACCATTATCACCCACGGGAAGACAGAGATTGAACACAAACAAATTGAGTCAATAGTTAAATTGCCCCTGCCCCACAATGTCACTGCACTCCAGTCATTCTTAGGATTAGTTGGATATTGTAGGAACCATATACGTGGTTTTGCCACAAAAGCAGCCCCACTCTCAGAGCTCCTAAAAAAGAACGTCCAATGGGAATGGCTTCCTCAGCACACGGACGCCATCGATGAATTAAAACGCTCCCGAGGCATAGCCCCCGCTTCGCAAGTTCCAGACCCAGACTCTCCCTACACCATAGAAGTAGCGACCACCAACCGAACCCTATAAGCAGTACTCCTACAGGAAAGACATGACTGACTAGGACCCGTAGCCTCTGCCTCACAAATTTTGGATCCCGTAGAGCAAGGATTTTCAGCCTGCGAATGGCACTTGCTCGCAGTCTTTTGGGCAGTGCAGTATTTTGCATATATCACAGGCCTTAACCCAGTAACGATTTTAACCGAGCACACCCCAACGCAGCTATTGTTAGATGGTAGATTAAAGGACAGTTCAGTCAGCCAGATTAGAGCAGCTTGCTGGACACTGTTATTACAAGGAAGGGACATTACAGTTAAACGTACAAAGACTCACACATTTTTAGCAGACAGCCTTCAGCTTGCAGGAACCCCAGATGAGTGCCAGATCATTGCAGCCAAACACCTTTATTCCGAAGTCACTGCACACACGAGCAGGCATCAGAACACAGAACCCCAGACCACGGACAACGCTTTAAAGATTTATGTAGAAGGTTCCTCCACCATTGAGAATGGAAAGAGAATAACTGGTTGTGGAATTTATGTGGAAGACGCATAGGGACGAGCATTAGAGGAAATATCTTTAAAATTGCCCGGCCACCTAGGATCACAAGCAGCCGAATTAACAGCTATAGCATATGTAGTGTAGCACCCAGATTCCTTTCCGACCCCAGCGGACATGTATTCGGACAGTTTATATGTCTGCAATAGTTTGACAGAATTCCTGCCCGTGTGGGAATCTCGAGGATTCATATCCGCTGATGGTAAACCCCTACCTCAGCCCCATTGTTGAAGCATATCCTTAAGATAGCAAAAGACCGCACATATGGCATAATCAAAGTGAGAAGCCATCATCGTTCCTCCTCCCCCGGTAACGTAAAGGCAGACGCCTTAGCTAAGTCAGGATCATGACACGGTCACTTTTGGCAACCCCCCGAAAGTAAACCGACACATGCAGTGCAGTTTCACAGACCAATATCGAAGATTTAGCCCAGACCCAAAAGGCAGATGACACTCTTAAGCAAGTTTTAGACGGTAACTTCCCAGCTCCCTACGACAAATTCAAGGACATACTGACGGTACAAGACGGAATAGTTTTGAGAAATGGAATTTATGTGGTCCCCACCTAGGACAGAAACAAGATAATTTACCAGTTTCATGACGGACATCAGGGGATAGACAATACCATTGCCCATTTAAGACCTTTGTGCTGGTGGCCCGATTTAAAAGCAAACGTCACGCATTATGTTGAGAATTTATTTTCTCCTTTCTTTCTTATTGCTACGTAGTTTTAATTAATGTCGGCCAGACACAAAATTTCTTGATACAATTTACTCTTCCGATCTCACGTATATTACAAATTCTTCCCGCTCGTTCGGTCACCGAGGCAGTGGAATAACGGCACTAATCCCCGCCCTGCCTGAGGACCCCAAATGCACCCGGTCAGTTAAGCTCGGGTAGTGGAGCAACGGCACTGATCACCGCCCTACCCGGGAATCCCACCCATTCTTGCCCTGCCGCGGCCCACACGCACCTCATGTTCCCATCACTTTGAGTACTCCGGAATGGTTCTTTACACTTTTCACTGTCTTTGGCAGGTTTTAGTTTTCCCTTCTCTGCTCTTATTGTGGTTTAAAGAATGCCCTTTGCCACAGTCTGTACACTCAACTCTTTACCTTCCGCCTTTGGTCGCTTCCCCACCTGCTATTTACATGTTTGACACACTTGGTTGCCACATATGCTGCTATATGCGAACTACCTCTGGACCCTGGGACGAAGAAACTTTATAAAACCGGCCGCCCTAAAATTTGGCTCGTTAAGAATGAGCCTCAATCATCAATGGTTGTAGTAAAGAAAAGACTGGATGGTGAAATTGTCCGCCCACTCCCCGCATCGACCACAAGCTGCGAGATTCTCTGCACTTAAAGGAAAAAAAAATTTTCTCGGATGTCTTGTCTCTAAAAATGTTATATAAAAAAAAATGAGGTGTCACACATGGTGACGATTCTAATGGGTAATTGAAGTTAAGGAGAAAAAGACAAATGAACGAGATATTAACCGAAGATAATAACAGATATTATGCTTGCACCCCCAGGAATATGCGGAAAATGGAAGACAGAAGACAAGGTGAAGAGAGGACTGATGACCTACATTGTAATCATCGCTGGACTCATACAACTGTGCGCGTTACAACCCTCTGTACCCCACACCACACCAGCCCTGAACATGACCACACCACATGATACCCCTAGTTCAGACACCACACCACACATAGAGATAAACACTGATACCCCCACTTGACGTGAAAACATTGTTAAATGGTACTCCCTTTCATATACATTAGAGGCCCTTCTGGTGATAGCGATAATCTGCAGTGTCATCCAGACACTTAGACTCCGCAAATGGCGAAAGAGCCTCCCGCTCCCCGATATATACACTCCCAGCCCCCTTCTTCGGAATTCACCCAACCCAACAAACAATGTAACCCCCGATAAAAATAAAGATTGTACACCTCTGTAACGTTGATAAGTTAAGTAGAAATGTGATGCTGCCATTGGTTTAAAACTTTTGTATTGTACATAAGTTCCTTTTTATATTTGCCAGCAGCATGAGAGTAGCTTAGATAGTGACAGTTAGATATTCCCTTGTGCAAATAAGTTAAATGTGTAATAGTTGAATGTTTTATAGTGACCCCTTAGAGATTATGAACGTATGATGTGTTAATAAAACTTAGGTAAATGTTCAAACATAGGACAGAGTAGTGTAGAACCTGTCCTTGACCAAGGGTAACCTGCACACCAAAGGCAGATGAGGGATCTACAGTGTGATCCACCGCGCTTCGCGTTCAAGATCAAGAGGATGGGATGTAGCCATCTCAGATGGCCACCTGCAAAGGACCATGGGAATTATGGCCAACCCAGGACTCAGACACACTCAGAGCTTGTGTGTGTATTTGCAACCCAGATAGCTAGACGTGATCGAAACGCCCAGCTCGTTGCATTCTAATGGCCCATTTCCCCAGAACAAAAAGACTGTACTCAGGTAATCAATACAGATGCAGACTGACCGGCATCACACCCTTTGCTAAGAAAGCCCAAACAGCCAAGGTCAATGACCATTCAGGACACGCCCAACCATCAAGGCACCCCCTCTTTATTGGCCAAAATCAAAGGCAGTGATCGAAGCTTGTCGAATTGTTGGGTCCAAAGCTAAGGATAGTCAGAGGCTTTTCCCCAGGGTAGAGGGGTCAATAACTAGGGGGCATAGGTTTAAGGTGCGAGGGGCATGGTTTAGAGTAGATGTACGAGGCAAGTTTTTTACACGGATGGTAGTGGCTGCCTGGAACTCGCTGCCGGAGGAGATTGTGGAAGCAGGGACGATAGTGACATTTAAGGGGCATCTTGACAAATACATGAATAGGATGGGAATAGAGGTATACGAACCCAGGAAGTGTACAAGATTGTAGTTTAGTCGGGCAGCATGGTCGGCACGGGCTTGGAGGGCCGAAGGGCCTGCTCCTGTGCTGTACTTTTCTTTGTTCTTTGTTTGTTCTTGACTGCCCCAAAGAGCGTGAAATCCCAGAGGGATAAAAAGAGACACAGCCATGTGTTCGGTCTCTCTTGGCCCAGGCCTATGCCTAAAACCAAGTGTAGCATTACGACCAGAAGACATGTTCAAGACCAACGATCGCTACCAGACGGATGAGCCCAGCAGAAACGAAGCCACTTCTTCTACCCAGCCACGCAAGGTCTGAACAAAGGCCTTGTTCATCTGCAAAGAGTCGGTTGCCCTGAAGTTAAGTATAGGTTATTGTAGTTGTTCGGTGTAGTTTAACTTGTAGTGTTTTATGTTGCATGTCGAAGTATTCCTTGTGTGTAAATAAACTATCTTTGAACTTGAACTGACTAACTGGTTGTTTGGTCTTTGATCGATATCCGGTAAAGCCTTGTGGTGGTATCATTCGATACCTGGTGTCTCTGAAAAGCAATATTACCATTAATAACTGCCATATCTAGTTAATTTGGCAACATTATTGGTGACGCTGGTGGGATAGTATCCCGCTCATTAAAAAGAGCAACAATAGCCTCCACCTCTCATTCACCTCCTGTCTCCAGGACAGCAGCTATACCGGCCGCCATTTTACACTTCACTGGCTCGACGTAAATCCACTCTTCTACACTGATTGGTCTTTGGGGCCAGGTATCTACAGCCACGGCTCTTCCATAGGTCAATCACCAGCTCACCCAGCCCCTTCCGGCTGCTCTTCTCATCTCCCGAAGCTGATAAGTCTTTGGGGCCAGGTACCCACGGCAATGACTTTCCCATTGGTTAATGCTTCTATCAATCACCAGCTCACCCTGCCTCCATTACGCTGATTGGTCTTTGGTGATCGTCACCGACGGACGATTTTCCCATTGGTCAGAACCACAGCCGGGCACTAAATCCGCCCCTCCCTTGACAATCCCAGATTATGATTGGTCCGCATTGGCATCAATGCGTTTCTACTATTTGTCGAGATGTCTGTCAATCGAAGATCACATGATCTTTTAAAGTAGTTTCCCTTTGCGCATGCACCACAGCCGAGCTTGTGGACAAGTGACAGCAACAAACATTTTTTTAAAAATTATTTTTATTGGCTTTTCTCTTATTTATAAACAGTTTGTTGTGTGTACACATTACATTTTTCTTGCCCGTGCTAATTTACTTTGTTGTACAGAGAGGTTTATTTTGTCCTTCATTTAACTACTCCGTGTACATTTTGTTGCCCTCTGGATTGGTCTATAATTCCCCTTCTTCCCCGTCATCTTCCTCTCCCCCGTCTCCTCCCCCCCTTTGGCTTCAGCACCCTCCCCCTCATGTGGTTTCCCCACCTTCCTTCCACCTCTCCGCTCCCCCCACCCACCCCCGCCCCCCCCCCCCCCACCCCAGTTGCGCAGTCCTTTGGTTCTTCCTCTATCTCGGTTTTTTTTGTTCTTAGCTAACTCCTTATTGCTGGCCTTGAACAGGTTTTGGAACAGGCTGACAAACTGCCCCCAAGTAACCAGGAAGCCTTCCTCCGACCCTCGGATGGGGAAATTCCGAGAGGTCAGTGAGCCAGTCTGCAGCTGTGGGTGGTGCTGCCGATCGCCAGCCGAGCAGGATTCTCCGGCGTGCGATTAGGAAAGCGAAAGCGAGGGCGTTGGCCCCCTTCCCCATGTGTAACTCTGGCTGCTCAACCCCGAAGATTGCCACTATTGGGCATGGCTTCACCCTCACCCCCACAACCTTGGACATTGCCTTGGAGAAGGCTGTCCAGAACCCAGCAAGCTTGGGGCAAGCCCAAAACATGTGGATGTGGTTGGCCGGGCCCCTCTGGCACCGCTCACATTTGTCCTCCACCTCCGGGAAGAACCTGCTCATTTGAGTTCTGGTCAGGTGCGCTCTGCGCACAACTTTGAGCTGCATTAGGCTTAGCCTTGCGCAGGAGGAGGTGGAGTTCGCCCTGCTCAGTGCTTCGCTCCAGATTCCCCACCCTACCTCTGTCCATAGTTCGTCCTCCCATTTTTGGCTGGTCTCGTCCAGTGGTGTTCGAGCTCTGTCCAGTAGCTGTCCGTATATTTTCCCACATAGCCCCCCCCTTTCTCGCTGCTTGTGCCTATCAGGTCCTCTAGTAGTGTGTTTTCTGGGGCCCCGGGGTATCCTACTGTCTCTTTGTGGAGGAAGTGTTTTATTTGGAGGTGTCTCAATTCCTGTCTTTTTGCTACTTTCCACTTCCGCGTCAGTTCGTCTTGTGTCGCCAGTCTGCGCCCTACGTGGAAATCCCTAACCGTTAGTGTGCCCCTGTCCCACCTCCATTTTCTGAAGGTGATATCTAGCATGGCTGGGAGGGGGGGGAATCTGTGCTTGCCACAGATGGGGGCCATAAGGGACATTTTGGTTATCCCAAAGTGTTGACTCAACTGGGTCCACGTTCTCAGCGTGGCCGCTACCACTGGGCTCGTTGTGTATCTTGCTGAAGAGAATGAGAGGGCTGCTGTAGCCAGGGCCCGGAGGGTCGTTCCTCTACAGGATGCCTCCTCCATTTGAACCCAATCTGTGTCGGGTTCTTGTACCCATCCCCTCACTCTTTCTGCCGTTGCTGCCCAGTGGTAGTATTGTAGGTTTGGTAAGGCCAAGCTCCCTTTGATTTTTCTTCTTTGCAGTGTCGGTTTGGGATTCTCGGGTTCTTCCCCCCCCCCCCCACACACACACAAATGCCATGATTAGACGGTCTACGTTTTGGAAAAAGGCCTTGGGGATGAAGACCGGAATGGATCTAAACAGGAACAGGAACCTTGGCAGTACGTTCAGCTTAATCGTCTGCACTCTCCCTGTGAGGGAGGGTGGGAGTGAGCCCCACCTTTGAAGGTCTCTTCTTACTTCCTCCACCAGGCTGGTCAGGTTCCACTTGTGGATCTGTATCCAGTCTCTGACTATCTGGATCCCCAGGTAACGGAATCTGTTCTGGGCTGTTTTGAACGGGAGCCCCTCCAGCTCTGTCCCCCCCCCTTTTGGGTTCACTGGGAATGCCTCGCTTTTGCCCAGATTGGAACCTTCTCGGGCTACAAGCCTAAACGCTTCAGCATTTGCAGAATTGCCTTCAGTCCCTCCTGTGGCTTCGAGACATCGAGGAGGAAACGGGCGATGATCAAAGATTTATCTGGAAAACAGGGTTATATAGACAACTGGGGAAATAAACTTAAGAGTTTGGATTGGGAAACTCGATACCACATGGAGAATTTGTGAGAAAGCGGATGCATACATTTAAATAGTGCTTGTAAGTATAGCTGTTTTTCCAAACACACTTAGCATGACAGTCATTGGAAAACACACAAAAATCGTTTTTTATTTTTCATGTGATATAGATGTCACAGGCCAGGCTAGCATTTATTGCCCATTCCTAATTGCCATTGAGAAGGTGGTGGTGGTGCGTTGCCTTCTTGAACCACTGCATTCCATGTGGTGTAGGTACACTCACAGTGCCGTTAGGGAGGGAGTTCCAGGATCTTGACCAGCGACAGTGAAGGAATGGCGATATATTGAGTTGGAGGGGAACTTCCAGGTTGTGGCATTCCCATGTATCTGCTACCCTTGTCCTTGGAAGGTGCTGTTGAAAGAACCTTGGTGAATTCCTGCAGTGCATCTTGTAGATGATGCACACGGCTGCCACTGTGCATCAGTGGTGGAGGGAGTACATGTTTAAACTTGTGTCTTGGATAGTGTTAAGCTTCTTGAGTGTTGTTGGAGCAGCACTCATCCAGTCAAGTGGAGAATATTCCATTTCACTCACGACACTTGCACCTTGTAGATGGTGGACAGGCTTGGAGAGTCAGGAGATGAGTTACTCTCCACATTCCCAGCCTCTGACCTGCTCTTGAAGCCATTGTATTGATGTAGCTGGTCCTCAGTTTCTGGCCAATGTTAACCCCCAGGATGTTGATTGTGAGGGAATTCAGTGATGGTAATGCCCTTGAATGTTAAGGGGAGATGGCTAGATTCTTTCTAATTGGAGTTGGTCATTGCCTGGCACATATTTGGTGTAAATGTTATTTGCCACCTATCTTCCCCTGCCTGAATATTGCTGCACATGGACAACTTCAGGAGTCATGAATACTACTAATCATCAATTAAATCCCACAATTCTGCCCTTATGATGGCAGGAATGTCATTGATAAAGAATCAGGTGATTTCAGTTTTGTAAGGGTTTTTTGATGCCATACTCAGTCAAATGCAGTCTTAATGTCAAGGGCAGACACTCTCATTTCACCTCGAGTTCAGCTCTTTTGCTTGAATCAGCCGAGAAAACAGTACCTGGTAACATAATCAGCAAGGATTAATTATTTAATGACTTGGTAATACACTTCTCGGGTATTGCTGAAAAAAGGGACACGTTCTCAAAGTGCTTTGTCTGGCACTCATCAGGCCAGAGGCACGAATACCCAATTTTAAAGAGATTAACAGTTTATACTACAGGTGAAAAAGTGGACACCGGTGTTGCCATGGAGAATGCACCAGGGAACAGTTGTCCCTCAAGCTATAGTTTAATTGAAAATGGCACTATACTTGGGCATGTTCTTTTTGTGTTCAGAGGACACGGCCTGCATATGACTATATGTAGCTTCTAGCAAATGTAAGTGAGATACATTGTGTGTCTGACAAATCTTAATCTTAAAATTTTACTGCAATTCTTAGCAGACTTGGGATTTTTCAGTAAGTACTGCCAATCGCTGAATCACTCTCTGTTGAGTTTTACAAGCACAGGCTGGTTAAGCACGGTCAGTACCCTCTGCCTGTAGTTAACCTGTAGTCAAAATAAAGTGGTGTGTGATACGATTCACCAGTCAGTGGAACATATGGCTACATGTCTGGCAGCACACCTGGAAGCTGGTTAGAAACTAAATATATTCATACATCTAGGGTCAAACAAAGAGAACATGTACAGGTTTTGCGCATTTTTCAATTAAACTATAGCTTGGTGTGTAACTTTTCCTTGGCACATTCTCCATGGCATCATCTTGACCAATTAGGTCCACTTATCAGCCAATCAGGCAGTATTAATTATTGTTCCCTTCTGAAATTTGGCATCCTTGTGACTGTCCTGATGATTGCAAAGATGAAAATCTTACATTACTTCATATTAAAAGAGTTATTTTTCTAAAATTTAGATTTGATTAAAGTTCAGGACATTATTAATTCTAATGGCAGGTTATCGACCTTGTTACAGGTGAGAGGGAGGTTAATTTAAACAGCACGAATTTCTCTTCTTCATTATAAAGCAGTGACATATTTCCCAACACACCTGTTTTTGTTTGATCCAATTTTCTATCAATAACCCCATTGCAAACTCGTCATTGAATTCATCCTAAGGGCTAATTTATTTGAACACACTCAAAACAGATTCATAATGCCCCCCCCCCCCCCCCTTGCATTCAGATAGTAAAAGAGTGGGAGAGAGAAAAGAAAGATTTATGGCACAGAGACAACAGTCAGAATCAAAGTCCAATGAGGTATTCCTTCATGGAATTCGGTAGGTTGAAAACCGATGCTGTATAATTCACTTTTCGGTGGTGTTGACTTCACACGATGATAGGCATGCAGCAAAGAATCAGTCTGGTTAGGTGATGGCACATACCTCCACCAGCAGTGTAGATTTTTGGGCAGACGGGTGTCAATGTGCAGATATTCTACCTGTACAGAGCTCCTTGTCCATGTGGCTATTAGTTCAAAGGTAAATAGCAGATTGAGCTACACAGTCCAGCAAGACAATATTAGTTGTTCCACAAGTCAGAGGACCATACCATATGACTCACACATTACAGTGCAGAAAGAGTCCATTCAACTCATTGTGTCTGCATCAGCAAAAATAAACATGCTGCTCATTTTAATCCCATTTTGCAATACCTGGTTCGTAGCCTTGGAGGTTACAGCACTTCAGATGTAAATCCAGGTACCTTTTAAATGTGTTGAGCACTTCAGTCTCATCATTAGTTTAAGCAGTGAATTCCTGACACCCACCAAGACTTTCCTCATGTCTCATCTCATCCTTCTGCAGTGCATTTTAAATCTATGTCCTCTGCTTGAAATTGACCCCTCAGCTGAGGGGAAAACAAGTCTTTCCTGTCTAGGCCCCTCAATTAGGTCATCCCTTAGCCTCCTTTGTTCCAAAGAAAACAATCCTAGCCTATCAAATCTCTCATAACTGTTAAATATTGCAGCCATAAGGCATTGAAAAGGAAGTTGCAGGGTCTTGGTTTTTGTCTCAGCAGATGATCTATCTCCTAACTAACTTGGGTTAACACAGATGGGCTTTGTAAATCTCTTTACAGCTGTGATGTGGAGGTGCCGGCTTTGGACTGGGGTGAGCACAGTAAGAAGTCTGACAACACCAGGATAAAGTCCAACAGGTTTGTTTCAAATCACTAGCTTTCGGAGCACTGCTCCTTCCTCAGGTGAAAGTCTTTGAAGTTGGGTTGTACAAGCCACAGGTGGTTGTTAGAGGCTCCTCAGATAACGAGGTGTGAGGTTTCTTTTGTTTGGGGATCACAGAGAGACACAGGTTCAGCGTTTTTAAAAGGACTTTGTTCAAATTGTTGTTTCTAAAATAATTAAAAATATACATTGCAAGGTCTTGGTCCCTCATAACTGAATGAAGTGTTAATGACGTCTCTCTCCAGACATGCTGCCTGATCCAATAAAGTAACAAGGTGGATAAGATTTTGATAATTCACATTTTGACCACATTTAATTTGTCTTCAAAAAGATGCATTAATCAAAAGCGACTTTTAGCAAATGAGTTTTGAACTTAGTGGGCAGAATCGCCGGGGCGCCGCGCGAGTCCCGTCACGCCGTCCCGACGCCCACGCGCGATTCTCCCCTCCCCCCCACTCCAAACCGGCGCGGTGTTAATCACGGCTGGCCGCTGGAAGAATCGCCGCTTACCGGTGGCAATGGGCGAGCGGCGATTCTCCGGCCCGGATTTGGGGCAGCACGGTAGCATTGTGGATAGCACAATTGCTTCACAGCTCCAGGGTCCCAGGTTCGATTTTGGCTTGGGTCACTGTCTGTGTGGAGTCTGCACATCCTCCCCGTGCCTGCGTGGGTTTCCTCCGGGTGCTCCGGTTTCCTCCCACAGTCCAAAGATATGCAGGTTAGGTGGATTGGCCATGATAAATTGCCCGTGTCCAAAATTGCCGTTAGTGTTGGGTGGGGTTACTGGGTTCTGGGGATAGAATGGAGGTGTTGACCTTGGGTAGGGTGCTCTTTCCAAGAGCTGGTGCAGACTCGATGGGCCGAATGGCCTCCTTCTGCACTGTAAATTCTATGATAATCTATGGATGGGCCGAGTGGCCTTCCCAACACGACAGTTTCCCGCCGGCGCCATCCACACCTGGTCGCTGCCGGCGGGAACAGCGCGGGAACGCTGGGGGGGCCGGCCTGTGGGGAGGACGAGGGGGGTTCCTGCACCGGGGGTGGGCTCAAAAGGGGTCTGGCCCACAATCGGTGCCCACCGATCGGAGGGCCGGCCTCTCTGGAGGAGGACCTCCTTTCCTCCGCTGCCCCGCAAGATCGATCCGCCATCTTCTTGCGGGGCGGCCGTGGGTGAGGTCATTTACGCGGCGCCGGTCACGTCATTTACGCGGCGCTGCTTTTACGCGGCGCCAAGGCCCAGCACGCGTAAATGATGTGGCGCCACTCCTAGCCCCCTGGGGGTTGGGAACGGCCTCTGACGCCAGAGTGAAATACTCCGGTTTTCACTCCGGCGTCGGGATTTAGTCTCCCGATGGGAGAATTGCACCCAGTATCTTCGTAGATTGAATTGGAGTGGAATATGATCGATACAAATTCCATGATTGAAACAAGGCACTACATGGAATGCTGTTGGTACACTGTTCTGCTTTCAAAACATTGCAAGGTCAAATTACAACTGCTTTGATGCAGGCCTATGCTTCACTGGGTGAAGTGATGATTGATCCTATTTGCAGGGAAGTCTTATAGCCTGCACTGCATGGGGAATATAACTCTGGGCTCAGTTCAAACTCAAACCCAGAATATATCAATCGCAGTCCAAGATGTGGTCTGTACCTTTGGAAGACCAAACAGACATGGTACCGCTTTGTAGAAATCCTTCATTTAACCTGTTAAGCAAAGATGAGGCTCTGTTTGTCAAGCTTCCCATCACCATCCATTTTAATTCTCCACCTTTCTCCCTGATGTGCCATCACTTAACACAAGACGAGTCGTGAACAAAATTGTGGCTTTAATAAGTTAAACAGAAAGCCTCCTGGCCACTGATCCCGAACTGGGGCAGGCCCGAGGTCAGCCACCTTTATACTGAGCCCGAGGGGAGGGGGAGCCAGCAGGCAGTGGTTTACCACAATACATGTAGTACAGTAAGAGTTTACCACAATACATATAATACCCTAACAGTGGTTTACCACATTCACCTCCTGTTAAAAAAAGAGTCCAGCGGGGGTGAAGTGGACTTAAAAGGTCGAGTCTGTCGGGGGCTTTGACCTTCCGCCATGATTGCCTCAGTCCCGGGTGTGGTGTGTGCAATGGTGTCGAGACCTGCGCATCCGGGAGCATGTTGTCTTCTTCTTCGCCCAGTAGTTGAGTCGGTGGAGGGGGAGGCGGTGGAGGGGCGGGGTTGGTGGTGATGGTCGCCGGTGGGCATGTGGGTGCCAAATCTCGAAGTAGCCGGGTAGTGGTGGAGGGAGACGGTGTAGGGTCGGGGTGGTGGTGATGGTTGCTGGAGAACCTGCAGTTGCCAAATCCAGGAGGGAGACTGTGTCCTGCTGCCCGCCATGATGTGCCACGGAGGCATATTGTGGGTTGGCATGGAGGAGCAGGACCTTCTCGATGAGAGGATCCTATTTATGACCCCTCGCATGCTTCCGGAGGAGGACGGGCCCTGGGACTGTCAGCAAGGACGGGAGCGAGACCCCCGAGGTGGACTTCCTAGGGAAGGCAAACACTTGTTCGTGAGGGGTCTGATTGGTGGCAGTGCACAGGAGCAACCGGATGGAGTGGAGCGTATCGGGAAGGACCTCCTGCCAGTGGAGACTGGGAGACTTTTCGACCGTAGGGCCAGAAGGACGGCCTTCCAGACCGTCGCGTTCTACCTCTCCACCTATCCGTTTCCCCAGGGGTTGTAGCTGGTCGTCCTGCTTGAGGCGATGCCCTTGCTAAGCAGGAACTGACGCAACTCATGAAAGAGGAACCCCGATCGCTATGGATGTAGGTGAAGAAACCAGAGACTGTGGAGGGCCTTGATGACGGTGGCAGGGGTCATGTCAGGGCATGGGGCATGGGATGGCAAAGGGGAATCGTGAGTACTCCTCAACAACATCGTGGAAGTACACGTTATGGTCAGTGGAGGGGAGGGGCCCTTTGAAGTCGATGCTGAGGCGCTCAAATGGGTGGGAGGCCTTTACCAGGTGTGCTCTGTCGGGCTGATAGAAGTGCGGTTTGCACTCCGTGCAGACCTGGCAGTCCCTGGCCATGGCCCTGACCTCCTCGATGGAGTAAGGCAGGTTGCGAGCCTCGATAAAATGAAAGAAACGGGTGACCCCCCCAGGTGACAGAGGTCATTGTGGAGGGCCCAAAGTCGGCCTACTTGTGCGCTGGCACATGTACCGTGGGACAGGGCATCTGGGGGCTCATTGAGCTTCCCAGGTCAGTACAAGATATCGTAGTTGTAGGTGGAGAGTTCGATCCTCCACCTCAGAATCTTGTCGTTCTTGATCTTGCCCCGCTGTGTATTATTAAACATGAAGGCAACCGACCGTTGGTCAATGACGAGAGTGAATTGCCTGCCGGCCAGGTAATACCTCCAAAGTCGTTCAGCTTCTACAATGGCTTGGGCTTCCTTTTCGACGGAGGAGTGCCGCATTTTGGAGGCATGGAGGGTACGGGAGAAGAAAGCAACTGGCCTGCCCGCCTGGTTGAGCGTAGCGGCCAGGGCAAAGTCCAACGCATCGCTCTCTACCTGGAACGGAATCGACTCGTCCACAGTGTGCATCGCGGCTTTGGCAATATCTGCCTTTTTGCGGTTGAAGGCCAGGCGGGCTTCAGCCATCAGGGGAAAAATGGTGGATTTAATGAGTGGGCGGGCCTTGTCCGCATAATTGGGGACCCACTGGGCATAATAAGAGAAGAACCCCAGGCATCTCTTCAGGTCCTTGGGACAGTGGGGGAGGGGAAGTACCAGGAGGGAGCGCATGCGGTCGGGGTGGGGCCCTAGGACTCCGTTTTTCACAATGTAGCCAAGGATGGCTAGGCGGGTTGTGTGGAAAACGGATTTCTCCTTATTGTATGTAAGGTTAAGGAGCTTCGCGGTGTGGACGAAATGCCGGGGGTTTGCGTCATGGTCCTGCTGGTCATGGCCGCAGATGGTGACATTATCTAGGTACGGGAACGTGGCCCGCAGCCCGTACTGGTCAACCATTCGGTCCATAACAGGAAATACTTGTTAGGAAGGAAGATGTGTTGGGCATTTTGAAAAACTTGAGGCTAGACAAGTCCCCCGGGCCTGACGGGTTATATCCAAGGATTCTATGGGAAGCAAGAGATGAAATTGCAGAGCCGTTGGCAATTATCTTTTCGTCCTCACTGTCAACAGGGGTGGTACCAGGGGATTGGAGAGTGGCGAATGTCGTGCCCCTGTTCAAAAAAGGAACTAGGGATAACCCTGGGAATTACAGGCCAGTTAGTCTTACTTCGGTGGTAGGCAAAGTAATGGAAAGGGTACTGAAGGATAGGATTTCTGAGCATCTGGAAAGACACTGCTTGATTAGGGATAGTCAGCACGGATTTGTGAGGGGTAGGTCTTGCCTTACAAATCTTATTGAATTCTTTGAGGAGGTGACCAAGCATGTGGATGAAGGTAAAGCAGTGGATGTAGTGTACATGGATTTTAGTAAGGCATTTGATAAAGTTCCCCATGGTAGGCTTCTGCACAAAGTAAGGAGGCATGGGATAGTGGGAAATTTGGCCAGTTGGATAACGAACTGGCTAACCGATAGAAGTCAGAGAGTGGTGGTGGATGGCAAATATTCAGCCTGGATCCCAGTTACCAGTGGTGTACCGCAGGGATCAGTTCTGGGTCCTCTGCTGTTTGTGATTTTCATTAATGACTTGGATGAGGGAGTTGAAGGGTGGGTCAGTAAATTTGCAGACGATACGAAGATTGGTGGAGTTGTGGATAGTAAGGAGGGCTGTTGTCGGCTGCAAAGAGACATAGATAGGATGCAGAGCTGGGCTGAGAAGTGGCAGATGGAGTTTAACCCTGAAAAGTGTGAGGTTGTCCATTTTGGAAGGACAAATATGAATGCGGAATACAGGGTTAACGGTAGAGTTCTTGGCATTGTGGAGGAGCAGAGAGACCTTGGGGTCTATGTTCATACATCTTTGAAAGTTGCCACTCAAGTGGATAGAGCTGTGAAGAAGGCCTATGGTGTGCTCGCGTTCATTAACAGAGGGATTGAATTTAAGAGCCGTGAGGTGATGATGCAGCTGTACAAAACTTTGGTAAGGCCACATTTGGAGTACTGTGTACAGTTCTGGTCGCCTCATTTTAGGAAGGATGTGGAAGCTCTGGAAAAGGTGCAAAGAAGATTTACCAGGATGTTGCCTGGAATGGAGAGTAGGTCTTACGAGGAAAGGTTGAGGGTGCTAGGCCTTTTCTCATTAGAGCGGAGAAGGATGAGGGGCGTCTTGATAGAGGTTTATAAGATGATCAGGGGAATAGATAGAGTAGACAGTCAGAGACTTTTTCCCCAGGTGGAACACACCATTACAAGGGGACATAAATTTAAGGTGAAAGGTGGAAGATATAGGAGGGATATCAGAGGTAGGTTCTTTACCCAGAGAGTAGTGGGGGCATGGAATGCACTGCCTGTGGAAGTAGTTGAGTCGGAAACATTAGTGACCTTCAAGCAGCTGTTGGATAGGTACATGGATTACGGGAAAATTATATAGTGTAGATTTATTTGTTCTTAAGGGCAGCACGGTAGCATTGTGGATAGCACAATTGCTTCACAGATCCATGGTCCCAGGTTCGATTTCGGCTTGGGTCATTGTCTGTGCGGAGTCTGCACGTCCTCCCCGTGTCTGCGTGGGTTTCCTCCGGGTGCTCCGGTTTCCTCCCACAGTCCAAAGATGTGCGGGTTAGGTGAATTGGCCAATGATAAATTGCCCTTAATGTCCAAATTGCCCTTGGTGTTGGGTGGAGGTGTTGAGTTTGGGTAGGGTGCTCTTTCCAAGAGCTGGTGCAGACTCAAGGGGCCGAATGGCCTCCTTCTGCACTGTAGATTCAATGATAATCTATGATTAATCTAGGACAAAGGTTCGGCACAACATCGTGGGCCGAAGGTACTGTTCTGTGCTGTATTTTCTATGTTCTATGTTCTATGTTCTATTTCTCGCTGGAAGACCGAGATCCCATTGGTGACGCTGAAGGGAACCCTGAGGAAGTGATAGAGGCGGCCATCTGCCTAGAGGGCAGTGTATTGGCGGTCCTCCAGGCGGATAGGGAGCTGGTGGTACGCAGACTTCAAGTCTACGTGGAGAAGACCAGGTACTGCGCAATCTGGTTGACCATGTCAGATATGCGGGGGAGTGGGTACGCATCGAGCTGCGTGTACCGGTTGATCGTCTGACTGTAGTCGATGACTTCAGTGCTTCTCCCCAGTCTTGACGACCACCACTTGGGCTCTCCAGGGGCTGGTGCTAGCCTCAATGACCCCCTCTCGTAGGTGTCGCTGGACCTCCGACCTGATAAAAGCTCTGTCCCGGGCATTGTATCATTTCCTCCAAGTGGCAACGGGCTTACAGTCCGGGGTGAGGTTAGCGAAGAGCGAGGGTGGGGCGAGGCTACAGACGGTGATGGGGGGCAGGGGTTCACCGAACTTTACGGTGAGGCTTTGGAGGTGGCACTGAAAGTCGAGCTCCAGTAATAGAGCAGTGCAGAGATGGGGGAGCACGTAGAGCTTAAAAGTTAGTCTACGCACTGTACCGAAAGGATCTCAACACAGTACCCACGGATTTCTACGGAATGTGATCTGGAAGCCAGGGAGATTTTCTGGGTCGCGGGTAAAATTGTGAGGGAGCAGCGCCTTACCGTATCTGGGTTGATAAAGCTGTCTGCGCGCCCGGATTCGAAGAGGCAGGCCGTCTCGCGCCCGTTGATCCGGTCGGTCAGCGTGGATTTTGTGAGATGAGGAGGTCGAGACTGGTCGAGTGTGATGGAGGCGAGCTTCGGAAGGTGGTGGGTGGGAAGTAGTGGTGGCCAGCGTACGACCGGGTGAGCAGGGGTTCTGGGAGGCGGTGGAGTGGTTACAAAATGGCGGCCACCATGGGTCGCGGGTGGCAACGAAGGTGGCGTCAAAGATGGCGGCCTCCATAGGTCTCGCATGGCGGGTGGCAGCGAAGATGGCAGCGCCCACGGGTCGCACATGGTGGGTGGCGTGGCAGATGGGGGCGGTCTCAACAGGCAACAGGCAGCACTGCTGGGCCTAGGAACTTTAGGGACAGGTCAGGCCTGGCAGACTTTGGCGAAGTGGCCCTTCCTCCCACACCCATTGCAAATCACGTTCCGTGCAAGGCAGCGTTGTCTGGGGTGCTTACCCTGGCCGCAAAAGTAGCATTTTGGGCTTCCGGAGCTGGCGGGCTACTGCGCGGCACAGGCTTGCGCCGCACTGTCGGGTGATGGCGGCGGCCACGACGTCTACGAAGGTGCCGCATGGTCGGAGGTGTAGGCCTCCATGTTCTGGAAAGCCACTTCCATCGAGTTTAAGAGCTGCACTGTCTCTGGGAGGCGGAGTGTACCCCCGTCTAGCTGGCGGATGTAATTGGATTTAATGCCCGCGACATAGGTGTCCCTGATCAGCAGCTCCGTGTGTTGAACAACCGATACCGCCTGGCAAGCACAGTTCCGGCCGAGTACCCGCAAGGCACGCAGGAATTCGGCTTGTGATTCTCCGGGGCATTGTTGCCTCATGGCAAGGAGGTGCCTGACGTACACCTCGTTTACTGCCTTTACGTACTGTCCCTTCAGCAGCATTATCGCCTCCGTATACGAGGGGGCGTCTTGATAAGAAGGCAAACTTGCGGGCTCACCCGTGCGTGGAGTATTTGAAGCATTTGGAGGTCGGTGACGTCGTCGTTGGAGGATCCGAGGTAAGCTTCGAAGCAGCTTAGCCAGTGCTCGAATGTCGCAGTGGCATCGGCTGCTTGTGGGTCCAGCTCCAGGCGATCAGGCTTGAGTGATGAGTTCATCTTTAATGTTTAGCTTATTAAATTGCTGTGCCATCAATTAACACAAGACGAGTAGTGAACGAAACTGTGGCTTTAATAAGCTAAACAGAAAGCCTCCTGGCCACTGATCCCAATCTGGGGCAGGGCCGGAGGTCAGCCACCTTTATACCAAGCCAGGGGGGAGGAGCCATCAGGCTGTGGTTTACCACAATACAAGTAGTACAGTAACAGTTTACCACAATACATATAATACACTAGCAGTGGTTTACCACACTCCCATTCTGACCTTTGTCCTTAGGCTGCTAGTATTCAATGAACAGAGCCTCATCTTTTGACTCAGAGCTTTAGAGCATTCCGGCCTCCGCATTTAGTTCAACAATTTATTATACCTCTTGCTCCCCCTTTCATGTCTTGTTGCTGGTTTTGTTTTGTCCTCATTTCCCTTGGATTTCTTTTACTTGGTGTTCAGACAGTAGTTATCCTACCATTCACACCTCTTCTGGAAGAATCTTTTGTTTCCTTCCATATTCACTTCTTTTGACCTTGCCCCATGAAACCTTTTGTCATATAATCCCTTCTGCCTTCCACAAAGGTCACATACACTGCCTGAAAGGGTGGCAACGGCAGATTCATCTGTCTTTCAGAAGGGAAATGGTAAGCGCCTGAAGGCAGATGACTTTTCATGGCTTTGGGGACAGGGTGGGGAATGGGCCATGTCGTGTTAGGTACACTGGTCTAACACTGGCTGCAACTGGATGCAGCTTAGATCAGAAAGATACTCCAGCCCTTGAAGTTAGCTCAACCAGGTTTATTGAGCTAATAGCACTGTTGGCACATTTCTCCGAGTTCGACTCTCTGCTAACTTAAGTGTGGTTACCCTATCTGACTGAACCAGACTAGCTCTTAGCCATGTGGTGGAGGCGAGATTGTAACAACACCCTTGACTGACTCTCTAGATGTTCATCAGTGGAAAGAGGCGGAGTGTGAGTACCTCGTGTCTTTTATAGTCAGATCCCACCCCTGAATGTGCTGCCTGCTTATTGGTCTAGCTGCTTGTCTGTATATCATTGTGTGTGTCTGCATATCATGACAATGTTTGGATGACATGTGAACATATTTACAAGAATTGGCCAATATTAACATATATACATGCAGTGGATGTGAACATAGGGACATGTGAAAACAGCTGTCTAATGCGAGAACACAGAACATAGCAAACAGTACAAATTTTCATAAGTCCAGTCTCTGTGGCTTGCGTCTGATCCTGGTCGACCGCAGGAGTGGTGGTGGTGGGGACGACAGCGCCTTGATGGGCAGGATTGAAGCCTGACTGGTGGCCTCATGAGTCGAGGTATCAGGAGGTGGCAAAACAACAGAAGGAAACGGAGAAGAATGTGGTTGTGGCAGACAACTTTGCGCAGTGCCCGTCTGTTTCATCGCACAACAGAACCATCAGCCAGATGCACAACATACGAGGGGGCATCAGCCTATCAAACTATGACAGCTGGAGCTGACCAGCCTCCATCAGGGATCTTGACCCGAACAGTGTCTGACAGGGATAGCATGGGCAAATCGGTGGCATGAGCATCAGAGCTCTGTTTTTGCCGGTCTCGGAGTTGCTGCACCTTCAGCAGCACCGGGAGGTGATCCAGGTTGGGCATGTGTATGGGTGGAATGTCGTTCACAGGTACCTGTTCATCAGGTGTTGAGCCGGCGACATGCCAATGGGCAATGGGATCACCCTGTATGCAAGCAGCGCAAGATGAATGTCAGACGCAGAATCCACAGTCTTGCAGCTGAGCTGCTTCACTATGTGCACACCTTTCTCAACTTTTCTGTTTGACTGTGGATAGTGTGGGCTGGAAGTGACGTGTTTGAACTGATACGACTGGGCAAACAGAGACCATTCATGGCTGCTGAAGCACGGGCCATTCTCACTCATGACAGTGAGTGGGATACCATGCCTGGTGAATATCTCCTTACAGGCCTTGATGACGGTCTGAGATGTGAGGTCTGAGAACTTGACGACTTGAGGGTAATTGGAAAAGTAAATCAATGATTAACACAATCACAACCATTTGCATGAAAGAGGTCAATGCCAATCTTTGACCACAGAGATTTTGATTTCATGTATATCATTATGTTCATGTCTGCATATCATGACAGGCCATAGCTTCATTGCTCTCCCGAAAAGCTGGAACACCCTTCTGCCCTATAGCCATTCTACAATTCTCGAACTAGACCCCCAGATCTTTTGCAAGATACTTTGCACTCAATGTTTTTAAAAAGGAGGAAAATCTAAATTTACAAAAAAGGAGGAAAATCTAACAAAAAGGCAATCCTCTCTGACAACAATTTATTAAACATTCAGCTGATCATTGTGTAATTGCAATATACCAAGGACCAGAAATTGTTCTGATTTAACGGTTCTGTTGCATGGTGCCATTCAACTTTCCTTTAAGCTTTTGCAAGGGGGTGAAAAAAAAGGATGAGATGACTACCTTCACCAACTTTGAGTACTTCAAAAATCATATTTAAGTGGACAGTATATCAAGCTCACATTTTAAATAAAAAATGCACACAGACCATTTATTTTAAATCTTTTATTTTTTCACACAATCACAGCAGTATTAGGGCATACAACTACATACCAATGTGAAAAAAAAGTAATAGTGCAATTGAAATTATGCATTTTTGTAAAGTTTTGTACAAAAACCATTTAAGACAAAAGAGAAAATGTATTAGATCAGACCATTCATCCACTCAAATAATCAGCTACGTGACTGGTGACAAAATCATCATGAGCATGAAAGCCACACAAGCCAATAATGCTTTAGGCAAGAGCAAGAAATTAGTATTTTGCATAACTGGACATGGCCTTTATTCAAATAAATATTATTGAACAAAATATAAAAACCTGTCCTTTTAAGGAGCAATTTGCAACCAGTACAGAAACACTCCAACACAAGGCACCTCAAACAAAAGATCATGTCACCAAAGCCCAAAAAGCAGTTTAAAAGACTGTAATAAAAGGTGATGTCAATAGCCAACTTGGTAGCAATATTTAAAATGCCCATAATGGGAAAGGAGCCATAGCAGATCCTCCATCAGCATTGCATTGAAAAGGGAGATAAATATCAGGACAACAATCTTCATTCATTTATGAAATATTACTTTCTTGCCACTTTAATTAGTAATCAAAACCCCAAATGTACTAGAAAATGGCAATGCTACAGGCTTACCTACATGGACAAAGCTTTATGGTGTAGATGTATTTCTATCAGATATTATACAAATAATCAAAAAAGCATATCTAAACTTTTACATCTCCATTGGTCCATTGACTATGCAAAGATTGAGCAGAAAGTCAACATGTAACAATCCTGTAATATGCTCACTAGGTGAAGGACAGTAGGCCACAGCCTCAACTTCAAAAGCACTTGTTACTGTATGGTGACATTTTATCCCCCCACTTCTCACACCAACTTTCCACTTGTCCATTATATCACACTGGATGCCTACATTGTAACTTATGATGATGAGGATTGGGTGGTGCAGTGGGTTTGCACAATGGGTTCAATGCAGGCCAAAGACTCATGGTCTGCTAACTATAGATCCATATCACAAAGCTGCCTCCAATTTAACTAATTAGTGCTAAAGTCTTAAAATAATTGCAAACATTTTTCTGATGGGCAGGTCTAACAACAGTAGTTTTGATAAAGTGGATATAATAGGAAATCATGCATATTGTAACAGCGCATTTCCACATCAGGTTTGCCTCAAGCCTTCCTCCTAACTTGGGTTAGTGTCAGATAATACAACATTTTGTTTTTCTCCTCCCAAGATTCGTAACTGGATTGTTGTTAATCAATAACAGTTTTTTTCAAGAAGGATGTTTTAATGATTTAAGTTAGGTACTTAAAGCCAGTTTGCCAAGAGGTAATTAAAGCCAGTTTGCCAAGATGGCTCATGAATAAAAGCCACCTTTCAAGCCATTCAGCTGTTCAGTTAACCCATCAGAGCAAGGTTTCATTATTTGCAGCAGTTTTCATGCACATCCATTGTTTAACAAAGGTGCACATCATTGTAGTGTGGATTTTGCTTCAAACTGATGCAAACCCCCGAGTCAGATCTGATTGGGTTCCAGTGGAGACACTCTGGGCAAAGCAATTTTATTTTAAGTCTCAGTGCCTCCAATGTTTGTGGGTAAATACACAAGATTATTCTGTACAATCCCAACTTGATGGTCCTAGTAATAATCAAATCTCAATTTGAGCATAACCTCCCATGGAAGTTAAATTACATCATTCTGTCCACCAAAAGGTATTCCCTCATTGTAATATTTGGATGAATCTCAGTGCAGCCAAGACCAGGTGTAGAAAACACAATTGGTTTGGTCACATGCTTGCACACCAGGGAAAGAATTTAGCTCTGTAAGCATTTTATTATCTTGCTTAAACTTCACTGCAACAAAAAAAATAACTGCCATTTCTACTGCACATCCAGGTCTTGCTGCTCAGTAGTCAAGGCAATGCACGTTCTTAAAGAGCAGTAGCGCCATTATCAAGCACATCCAAATGGTGGATGGCTGATTCTATCTACCTTTTTAGTATATAACAAGTGTAAAGGAATAAATGGCCCAAGATTTAAAATGGCTTCTTGAAATAGTTTGTTAAAAAACCCACATTTCAAACAGGACAGTAAAAATGCAGAATCCGATGAGAAACATCAAGATAATGAAGCTAGACAGGCCAAGGACACATTGTTAATTTAAAAGATTTTGGGCTATATTCCCAGAAACTGTTTATGACAACGAATAAGGCTCATAAGAAAAACGTATTTTTAAACCTCATTTATTAAAATTTGATGGACAGACATCTTAATCGAATTGAATTAACTGTGTAATAACTTTAACCCAACCCAATCACAGCCAGAAAGGGGAAAGGCATTGGTGATGGCAATCTTAAAAGTACATGCCGATTTTGAACAATTCATTCTGGAATTTATTAAGCTATTTTCTGCACTATCACTTTGAACAACCATTTTGTTTATTTTCAACTTATGTATCGTGTATTCAATTAGAAGAAATATCAAGAGCTGTAATTTGTATTGAATTCAACTCAGTACTCTTGTTTGTTTGGACAAAAACGTTTTTTAAAAAAAACTATCGGCAAGAAAACTGACTTGATAGAGACATCGGCAAAACTTATTTTAATGTATTAATTTAAGAGCCTCAATAACCATAAACTCAATAGGAAAGCTTTCGGAAGTAACAAATGGCCTCATGTATTTTTCTCTTTAAAAATCACCGCTTTTGCAACAGTAGGATGTATTCTGTACAATTGAGAAGGAATTTGTTGATGTGTTCAAATTGCATATTTATCAGCTGGGAAAAGTCACCATAGTCTCAGATGACCATAGACTGCTTTTCCCTTTCAGGGGGAGAGCCAACTGGTGGTGATTTAACCAGAGGATCACCACACCTCAGGCTGTGGGTGAGGTTGAGAAGGTGGACCTTCATGAATGACCTCAAGTCGGTACGGGAGTTGAACCCTCGCTGATGATGTCATCGCATCACAAACCAGCTGTTCAGCCAACTGAGCTAAACCAATGAAAGTAATGGGTGCAATTTAAGCAAATGGGACCAAAGTCCCATAGCGAGCACATTTAGCCGCATGTTTCCTGGAACTTGCAGTGCAGAGAGCCCACTATTTAATGTGCCCCTGGTTAGTGGGCCTCTGTGGGTAATGCACGGCTAGCCCCGTTTTCTGCACTGAGGAGCTCCACTCACCGGAACTCCTCAGTGTAGCGAGACATGGCATCCTGATAAGCAGATTTACACAAGTGATCCCGTCCACAATGGGTGCGATTCATATCGCAAGTGTCTTGCGAGATCGTGTTAGATCCAAGAGGCGTTGCGAGCTGGTAAATCCCGGAAGCAGGATCTCCCAGCTTCTATCAGCCACATTGCACCATGACCAGGCACAGCATGGCTGTTCGATTGCACCCAATCTGTCATTTAAAGCCCAAATTCCAACATTTATATCAACCAATGACAAAGAACAACTGCAACACCAAACTCTGGACAGGGCAAATTACAGTATTGAATTACGCCAGATAAAATGGCAAATCTCCAGTCGTCCTCCCATCCTAGAAAGAGACCAAAAAAACCCCCAAGAAAAATCTAAAAACTAATGACCAAAATTCTGTGTTTAAAAATAAACATTCTGGTCAATGAGAAAAAAGGCACTGTAAACTGAACCAGATTTTTCTTGTGTACAGCAAGTTTAGATATGATCAGTTTTGCTCAGGCTGTCATTTGGAAACTGGCTATAGAGAATTAGCATGGAAACACTGCAGGAACATTTCAACTTTAGAAACAGCATGGACTATGTCTTTTCCTGTAACCATGTGCTTGCAGTAAGATGGCAAAAGGTTTAAAAATGGGGTCAAATGCACACCACGTCACAATTTTCAATTGAAGTACAATCTTTGCACCTGGTTTTGTCCAACCTGATTCAGTAGGAACAACATTGACAGTTAGCAGCTCTGGAACAGATGTTGAAGCTGTCTCCTCCAAAAGGTCACAACATTCATGAACTAATTTGCATCCATACACATCTCGGCCATTTTGCCTACAAAACAAGCTTGGAAAAAGTAACCAATGTGTGAGAGGGTGTGAAGCCTTTTGCATCTGGCAGAGTCAAAGGAAAAATGAAAAGTTGTTCCACCTGCCAGCTCATTCATTTGACAACTGCCAAAATAGGAAGAATCGTTTAGTCGCCATTGAGTTGGAATGGGCTTGTAATTTATATTAGTCCTTCAGATGTGTTCAAAAATCATGGAAAATGAGGTTTGGCGCAGAAGACAGGTTTTCCCATGGTCACCAGAACAGCTCAATGTGAAAAGTGAAAAGGTGAATGAGTTACCAAGGAACGTATCACGCATTGAATTTGAATAGGCAACAAGTGAATGCAGCAAACTGAAAAACAAATTTAAGGGGGTCTCAAAAAAAAAAAAGGCACGCGAGTGAACAACAGCCACCTGCATTTATATAACAGCTTTAACTTATTTCACTGGAACATTGACAAAATGTGACAGCCACAAACTCAGGGCAAGTAATGGTAAACGTGGAGCAATTAAAATTAAGTATGGGCAAGAGACAATAATTGGAGAGCAGAGAATGAACCAACAGGAGATTAGAGATTTGGGCAAGGGTGGGGGTGCATGCAGGAATTTAGAAGAATGAATATGGATTTTTAAAAAAGGGGTTGCTGGTTGGATCAAATACCAATATAGATCAGCAAACACAGGGGCGATAGGTAAAACGGGCAGCACAAGTGGATAGCACTGGCTTCACAGCGCCAGTGTCCCAGGTTCGATTCCCTGCTGGGTCACTGTCTGTGTGGAGTCTGCACATTCTCCCAGTGTCTGCGTGGGTTTCCTCTGGGTGCTCCGTTTCCTCCCACAGTCCAAAGATGTGCAGGTTAGGTGGATTGGCCATGATAAATTGCCCTTAATGACCAAAAAGGTTAGGAGGGGTTATTAGGTTACAGGGCCAGCGTGGAAGTGAGGGCTTAAGTGGGTCGGTGCAGACTCGATGGGTCGAATGGCCTCCTTCTGTACTGTATGTTCTATGTTCTATGTACACAGGGCATTGACTATTACAAATAATGATAGACAGGTTTAGATGATTGCAAGTTTAGAGAGTATGAATGTTATCTTCAGTGATTCTCCCTGTCCCAGCCCAGCACCAAAATGATTGGATGTTGCTGTCCAAATATTTCATATGATACATATCAAAGCTAAATGAGTTGGTCTTCCAAATTCCATCCACCATAAACTTTGGGTCATCCCAAAGTGTTTTTCTCCCCATCACCACTATGCTTTCTAACCTACATTGGTCAAGCAATGCACAAGTTTAAAATCCCCCAGTAGCTACCCCCCCCCTCACCTCTTAGCTTCGCACTCTAATTCTGGCCTCGTGTGCATCCTCGATATTAATAGCTCCATCTTTGGTGGCTAGTCCTTCAGGAGGGTTCCTACCCTCCAATAATTGAAGATCAATCTCCAAGACACGTGTGACCCGATAGTAAAGAAGAGTCATGTGATGCAGCCTCCAGGAATACAATGAATCACAGTTGGCAATCACAATCCTACCCTTCAGTTGCCTAGTTCTGGTATTCCTTTTCTACACCACCCCCACCTCTTTACCCAATTTTCCTCCATTAAACCACTCTTTGACCGAGCTTTTGGTTTCCTGATCTAACATTCTAACATCTCCTTGTGGCTCAGTTATACTGGGCGAGATGTACCGGCTGCGTTGCGCCTGAAAAGCAGCACAGTGCGGCTGTAGATGCCAGGAGACCCCTTTCCCAGATTTACCTGGCTTGCCATGCTCGTGAAATGTTGCGATGTGAATCCTGGCCACACTTTCTGGCAAATCTGAATATATGCATTCCCGAGATCTAACCAAGGCGATGGGATCTAACCGCCTCACCTTGGAAAGTCTTGGGCGAGCTCCCGTCTTTACAAACGGGATCCAGATGGAACGGCACTCATGGGGGTCTCCCAGGGGATCGGAGGCCGGTAGCTGCTTGCCCTCTGGGAAGGGTGGCAGGCATTTTTCACATGACGGGGATCGGGCCGGTGGGGGTGGGGGGGTAGAGAAATAAATGGAACACCATCTCTACCTGCACTGAGGATTTCCGGCAAGTGAGCTCCTCAGGGTCGGATTCTCCAGCTGCATTAGCCCGGTGACCAGACACTGCACACGAGGTCAATGGAGTTCTCCATTGTACGTGGCTTGTCTGTGGCATTCTTGCGGTGGGTGGGGCAGGAGAATCTAGCTCTCAGTCTGGGACTAAGTGCGGCCTCGGCCGTGCAATCCCCGCCGAGGACCCCAATCTACCAGAATGGCTGTTCAATAGCATGGTGTTGCCCTGCGCTCTGAGCGTCGGGAAACACCCGCCTATTCGCACGCTATGGGACTCTGCCCATTCGGGTAGATCGCGCCCACTATGTTTTGTAATGCTGCTGTGAAGTGTCTTGGGACATTTTATTATGTTAAAGGCACTATAAATTGTTGATATTGAAAGAGGTTAGCAGCCCAATTTTCTACCATTAGTAATGGTAAAATATAACCTGGAAGCTAAAAGAGATAATGTCACAGCTTTCATAACTAGAATTATACAGAACAATTTGGTTCCTTGCAAGTTCCAATCAGTGGTTAAAACCCCTGTAGAACTGGAGCTAGTAATTCATTCATTCATTCAAGCAGACCATGCATTTATACTTGGAAAAAGCTAATTTAAGCAAATTGTGCAGTGCAGAATGACCCCCATTTGCAAGGAACTTCAAACTTTTCCTAGATCATGGAAAAGTTAAGGACCATCATCATGTCTTTTAAACAGATCTTCAATCCTCAAATAAATCAAGTAGTGAGCTTCAGTTATGAACTGGAAATCTACTTCCCAGGACACTCCTGAACTAAAAGGTAAGCTGCCATGCAAAGCCTGAGAAAGCACCATCATCTTACACAGGATTAAGCTATTTCCTAAAATAAAGATGCATTGTAATTCAGTCACTACTTTGAGTTCAATCTTTTAAAATCTGATTTTTAAACATATATCAGAATGTATCCAATGCAGGAGGTTAAATAGAAAGCAATTATGATCATCAATTTATTTATATAATGCAGTCCAAGTTAAATGTCTCTATTGATTAAGCTTTACATCCATCAGTAAACAATTTGCGTTTATTAATGATAATAATATTTATTGTCACATGTAGGCTTACATTACAATGAAGTTACTGTGAAAACCCCGAGCCGCCACACTCGGGCACCTGTTCGGTTACACAAGAGGGAGAATTCAGAATGTCCAATTCACCTAACAAGCACGTCTTTTGGGACATGTGGGGGTGAAACCGGAGGAAACCCACACAGATACAGGGAGAACGTGCAGACTCCGCACAATGATCCAAGCGGGAATTGAACCTGGGACCCTGGCGCTGTGAAGCAACAGTACTAAGCTACTGTACCGCCCTAGATTAGAGCAAAATTGCTGTCCAATTATAGCACCTCATTTGCCACATCTATAAGCAGACTGTTACCTTCAAAGTGTCACACTTGACATTAGTAAATTGTAGAGGATTGGAGAATGTCTGTCTTTTCACCTCAGCTGATTTGGGGATTAAGTTTAGGGGTGGGGGGTTGAAACTGGCATGTCAGCAGCGTCATTACAATTTAAATAAATGTATCTGACAAATCTTTAAACCAGAACTGACAAAAGCAGAACAGAGGACCCATCGTCAATATACTGCCTGTGTACTGGAAACATAAAATGGGACTTGCTAGCATATGTACAGCATTCCATCGGTCTTGTAAATAGTTTGTAAGTCCACAGTCGTTACACCAAATCTTGCCATCTTCACTCTGCTCACCAGAACTTTGTGCAAGAGTTTCAGAAACCAGTGCACATGGTGACATTAGTTTCACTACTAACTTGTTAAAACTGATCTTGAACAATTGGATTTTGAACCAGAAAGTCCTTAAAAGCCAAAGCAGTCTGCAGCAAGATCTTTTATTGAAAAAAAAAACACCATCGTAGTCTGGTCCAAGAGCCAAACGTAACCAAATCTTTTCATTAAATCTCCTTGTACAATATATTCTCAATACAGTACAGAGGGTCACAGGACAGAACATTAGTTCTGTCCGTACTCTAGCATTTGCAACCAATTAAATCCACCATGTCAAAGACAAACAGAATCTTAAAACACCTCCACTGAAATGCAATACAAAATGCAGCATTAGTGAGGAAAACTTCATTTAATAATGTTTGCTGGGAAACTGCGGATTTTTTGGCCACTTCAAGACCATTTCTTCCATTCTTGTGATTATATCCTATTCCAAC
Organism: Scyliorhinus torazame; assembly: GCF_047496885.1. Classification (NCBI taxonomy): domain Eukaryota; kingdom Metazoa; phylum Chordata; class Chondrichthyes; order Carcharhiniformes; family Scyliorhinidae; genus Scyliorhinus; species Scyliorhinus torazame. The sequence continues at coordinate 121,739,748 of NC_092707.1, read as the reverse complement.
AGAACAGAAATTTGTTTTAATCACCAATAAAACTGATCACAGCAGTTAAATACCTTTACATTATACACAACACATTTGAAATAAAGAAACAGCATCTTTTGTCTATTATAAAATTAGTCTAGTGTTAGTCAATTCCTTGTTGCACAACCCCACCTCCATTTTCTCCCTCCCAGATTGCTTCCCCACTAATTATACTGGAAGCACTGCAAATCCAAATTGATAATCGCTAATCCCCAATTTCCAAATATGAAGTGCTGCAGAATTAAGTCAACATAATGTCAAAGCCAAAATAAATGGGAGCCATTATTATTTTAGTTCCTTCTTAAAGTGGGGGTCCAAAACGGTTTGGAATAGGTGTTGAACTGACAGTATTCACTCAACTTTATAACCATTGTAAGGGGAGTTCAACCTCAAACAGGAGATGTATTGTAACTAAAAAGTGTAATGCACTTGCAAGTCAAGCACACATTATTCAGTCCGTTAAACCTAATGCCAGCTGATTATATTGCTCAACATGCAACAGGCTACTCAAGTGGCTTTTCAATGGCTTAAGTTTCTAGAACTCTTCAGAGTGCTTTATATCAAAATGAACAATGAGAGCAAGAGGGAGGAGGTGAACATGGGAATAGAAGGCAGCAAAACACCGCAAGGATCTACATACAGGAGCTTGAAGACAAAGTGGGGGTAACAGCTGTATACCTGTGTATACATAGCTGAATGAGCAATTACAGATAGTCAACTTCAATTCGGGATGGGCAATGAATGCTGGCTTTGTCAATGATGCTCACATCTGATAAATAAAGATTGCAAAACAGAGGAAGGTGGCAAAATAATATGGGCTGATGTCAGATCAGAGGCAAAATACTACCTTCAAGCCTACCAGCAGAACATTTGTTGCAACTCATTTTGAAAACTCAGGCTCTGCTTACCATTCTCGGAGATACAGGTCAAAAGAATCGGATACAATTGAAGAGATAACTTTATGCAATTAGTTAGGATTTGGAATCCATTGCCTCGTGTCCAAAAAAGGGAATGAGAAAAAACGCAGGGATATGAGGAAAGAGCATGTAAAAATGCAGGGATATGAGGAAAGAACAGGGCAATGACTAACTGGAATGCTCTTTAAAAGAACCTCAATGGCCAAATCACCATCTCATACGAAGCCATCAAGCACACTAACAGAAACAATACTTACTGTACAATTTTGATTCATAAATAGCAGCACTTTGTTGCAAAGTAACTGGTTTAGCTAGCTGCTATTTGCCACCTAAAATTCTGCCTCTATGTTTAATAATACCTGGTTAGCGCGACTTGGAGCACAGCTGACTTTAAAATCTTTACACAAGGTGCACTAACTCAGTACTTCAGGATCTGCAGTGGTGCTGGATTTGACAAGTGTAATACCAGAAACTGCTGTAATAATGCAGCAAGAAGATTAACCATAGAGTTTCCCAAAGCAAGGACAATAAACATTCAGCTAATGATCCAAATGGGATCACACTGGAAATTTTGTATCTGACATTTTCTCCCTTCTCAAATGCAGATTAAATCCAAACTCATGAATAAAGTTCCTCCCCCAATTACACAACTGGAAAATCCTTAGAGCCTGCCTGGAATACACAAGAACATGTTGCTCTACAAGACTCATTGATTATTAGTGCAGTCTGTGATAGGGTGGGGAAACGTGACTAAAAGTAAAACCACAATATTAAGAATTTCAGTGGTAGGAATGCTACCTAAAGGTGGTCAGTCATCTTACGATGGTAAATCTGACATTTGAAAATGCTACTACCCGAACAAAAATCACATACAGGTTGGAAACACTTCAAGTGAGTTGAGAAATAATATTAAAGTTGCTGTCTCTTTAAATTACAATTGAATAATGTGAATGTAAAAGGACAAATCAAAGGTCAGTTTCCTGATCTTTTTGTCTAACATACTTTGAGTAGGTCAAAACCAACAATGTAATGCTCATCATGACAAGTTTGGAGTTAAAGACATAAACAGGTTAGTGCAGTGAGACACACATTTATCATCCTCACCATGCACAAGGCACCAGGAAGACAGTTCCAATTAGCAAAGCATTTTCAAATTAAAGTTAAAGATTTCATACTTGCTCATTATTCGATAATCTGATTTGCGGACCATAACTGAGCTATGATTAACCAAGTTTATTCAGTTTTCTCGGACAATTGGAAAAACAGCTTTAAGGCTCTCTTTGGGCAAGTGGTTTACCGGCTTAATTCACACTGATTTTACTGGTCAAAAAGGTGCAATTGACATTTACAGCAATATAAAAACTATGGCTCAAGTGGCATTTGCCCATTACGGTCGGCAGTAAATACATCCAAACGATATCCTGCCACCTTCCGTCTAATGTGTTAGAATTGCTCTCGGGGGCATCTCCCAGTTAGTTATGAACCCACCTTTAACCAATAAATATGCAGAGGAACCCAAAAAACAGGGAAAAAATCCTGGGTGGCAAACTACATCAAATACAATCCCAGTTTCATTTTATTGAGCAGCCCAACGAACATCACAAAACTAACAAACTTATGTTGCAGGAAAATTATCTAATCTAATACGTGCCAAAAATAGGCGAACCAAGCCATTAACAGGAATAAATGCAGATTTTAAAAATACACTTTTACTAACCCAATATTTGTGCTATTCGCAGTATTCAGGAAAACAAAGTATATTTTTTAAAACAGTGTCTGTCCCTGCATACATTAAAATATCAATTAAATGGTAAATCAGTGAACTGAATTTAAGCAAATGCACACCACACATAAAAATGCACTGAAGTGCATGTTATTAAGACTTTAAAAGCAAATGGAATTTTATTTTGCTGTTCATGCACAGGTAAAGCTATTACTTCCTTTGTAGAGGAAAGATGTTGCAGCCATTTCTTACACAATTTACTGTGCCTCCTCATTACTTGCAGCATGTAAAGGGTTAAATGAAACAAAAAAGACAAATGAAGCAAGCGCACAGACAATGCAAGCAAGCGCACACACTAGAGCAGTACCTTATTATTACTACAAGCATCTGGCTATAAACGCTAGCCTTGTCACCAATAAAACAATATTTTATTGCTCAAGAGAGCAACTCAACCAGGAACCACTTCACTGCCTCTCCCCACCAGTTAAGGTCGGACAAAAAAAACATTGACTAATGCAAATAGAAGTTACAACTGGATGTTGCAAAATATTCCTCATTCATCCCTTCTCACCTGATGAGACAAGTAAATCAGTAACATTTCACCACCATCCTCCAGCACCTCACTTTTAAAAGCCCGTGTCAATTGAAATTTAGGGCAGACTGGTGGGTTCTTTTGGGCTCAGGTTAAAAGTATTAAAGATATTGAGTAAAGGTACTGGAGTTGTAGAGACCAACCAAAGTGGAAATGGTTTAAGCGATGGGATGATCAACTGTTCCCGTGTGGGAGCAGAAACCCAATGATTTCTTTTGAGCCTTGGACGAATGATTGAGAAGTTAGGAGTATATAGTAGATTAATAAATTGCCATCTCTTATTCATGCTCCATTAAGAGTCGACAGCCAAAGCAGTGGTGACCCACTGCACTTGAATAACTTGGTGGAAGACTGGGAAGAGTGGCAGGTCAGAGCTCCCATCGGCATTCACTACCTCTTGATGATGGACAGGATTAGGCCCCCTAATCATCTTGACATCACATTCAGTGGGTAAGAAGGAACTGCAAACAACGGAGTATGGCCTTTAGGAAAGGTGAGGCCGGAGATAAAGTAGGCAAAAAAAACAGAAACAAGGTTCATAAGGTAAAGCCAAGCACCAATAGCTTCTTTTACCCCTTATTAGGTTCCTGCCAATCTCCTAGCCCACCCAAGGATTAGTGGTTCAGATGCAAACACGGAATCGTCTGGAAATTAGTCTTGATGTATGTGGTGGTATGTATTAGGGGTAATACGGTACACCAGGAATGCCGAGGAGCTATTGGAAGACAGATGCTGGATCCCGATTGGATCCTCCACCGACTGGGCTCCACCCAGATAGGAGTGGTATAAGAACCTGGGTTTAATCCCCGCAGCTGCATTCTGTGACTGAGCTGCTGGGGAACATGTCTGAACAAGTCTGCTCAATAAAGCCTCGATTGAAGTTCTTTACATCTCGCCTAGTGTGTGATCGATGGTGCTATAATGTACACTGGACGATTTGTCGGATCAAGTGAAAAACCCAAAATGTAACGAGATAACATGGTGCATTAAATGACAGCACACAGCAGGTAGTAGAGAGACAGTTTCGCACTCAGTATGACTCATCACCACTGTGTGGATGCCAATCTCAAACTGGAAGCACATGGGTGAAAGCCATGTTTCCTACAGGTTATGTTCTAGCACTGCACCACAAGGCCACCCTACACAAGATGAGGCACTTCACCCATCTCTATCCAACATAAGCTCAGTTTCCTCATCACAGCACACAAATATTTTACTTTAATTTTCAGAGTAGCTCAATTACTCTACACCTCAATGCAAAACACTTTGTGGAATCGGTTCCAATTTGTTTCATTAGTTTGAAGCTGTTCACCTTTGATTATTATTGAATTTCAAGTTTACCATCTGCCATGGTGGGATTCAAACTCGGGTCCCCAAAGCATTAGCCTGGGTCTCTGGATTACTAGTGCATTGACAATTCCCCCAAGCCACCAGGCCGGTTCTCATTTCTTAAATACTGCTTGCCATCCTTAATACTATAAAGTGACCTTTCAATGCTGCAAAACAGAAAATGTCTCCAGGATTTCCTCATCAAATCCTTATTCACTAGGAAGTGTTCCTGCGATTCATCCGTGAACCTTCTCCAGCATTTGAATTTCTTTCTATTGCATCATTAATCAAAACTAGGCACTACACACAAGGTGTAGCCTGATTACAACATCCTGGTAAGACCAGTGCTGTTCTGTTTTTCAGTACAAAGTTCCATCTATTTGCTGTTTCAATTGCTTCTCCAGGAAGATGTTCTGTTGCATGCATAGTGGCTTTTTAAACACTATTCACAGACCCAGTGTCTGCGTAGATTTCCTCCGCGTGCTCCAGCTTCCCCTCAGTCCAAAGATGTGCAGTGTCGGCGGATTGGCCATGATTAATGTGGGGATAGGGTGGTGGAGTGGGCCCAGGTAGTGGGCTCTTCCCGAGCGTCAGTGCACACTTGATGGGCCAAATGGCCACCTCCTGCACTGTAGAGATTTTATGGAATACTTTATGTCACCGATTAAATTGGACTCTGATCCACATATTTGCATCCTTGTACTTCATAAATTACAATCTCATTCCACTGTCTCTCCTAGTTTAGCTTAGTCTGCAAAATTGACAAAAGTTGCTTCTGAATTCATAAGACCATAAGACATAGGAGCAGAATTAGGCCACTCAGCCCATCGAGTCTGCTCCGCCACTCAATCATGGCTGATATTTTTCTCATCCCCATACTCATGTCTTCTCCCCATAACTCCTTACATCTCCCCAGAACCCTTTATTCAAGTTTTTAAAAATTCATCCATGGGATTTGGACATGGGCTGCCTGGTCATCCTCAATTGGTGGGGGACTGCCTTCTTGAATCATTGCAGTTACTCAGGCATAGGTACACCCTGTGCAGCAGTGCTGTTAAGGGGAGAGTTCCAGAATTTTGATCCAGTGACAGTGGAATGAAGACATTTCCAAGTCAGGGTGGTGAGTGACTTACAGGGGACATTCCCAGATGGTGGCATTCCCAGTATCTGCTGCCCTTATCCTTCTAGATAGTAATGGTCTTGGGTTTGGAAGGTGCTGGCTAAGGAGCCTTGGTGAGCTCCTGCAGTGCATTTTGTAGGTGGTACACAGCAGCTGCGTCGATAGTGGAGGGAGTGGATGGGTGGCACAACCAAATGGACAGCTTGGTCCTGGATGGTGTCAACCTTCATGATCGTCACTGGTTCTGCTGTATTCCATCACCCTCCTGACCTGCACCTTGTAGATGGTCGTCAGACTTTTTAATTATTTTCTAAATTCTATTCTCAAAGTTACAAAGCCAATATGCAGAGTGGACAGGGAAGCCCTTAATCCATCTCCTGGTTTGCTCCCAAACCCAATTTAAATTGAACCCAATTCATGGTTGCCACAGGAGTGACATACAAGATCCAATCCGACAAGAAAAGACATTGCACCTCATCCTGGGCTTGATCTTAGCCAACCAGACATTTGGGAGTTAGGAGTGTGAATGTAAATTAGAAAACAAGAGATCAGCTACTGTCACCCCATTCAGCTCTGACCTCCTCTAATGATACGCAATTTCTGATCCATTCTAGAGTTTTATCCTAAATTCCCACATAAGCTCATAAAATATATTACATTTTCTTCTTAGAAAAAAGGAACACTGGGAAAGCAAGAGACACTTCAGAGGAAATTTTATTTATTTAGATTTGCATGATTTAAAAAAAAAATTAAATTTGTTTTTTTAAATATAGAGTACCCAAATCATTTTTTTCACATTAAGGGGCAATTTAACGTGGCCAATCCACCTACCCGCTGTGCCCTGAGGCAGCAGTGCTATCCACTCACCACCATGCTGCCCTAAGATTTGCATGATGTTTGATGGGGCCTATTATAAGCACATCAATAGGTTTCATAACACCAATTTATCTCACCCTTTCTCACATAGTGTAGGACAAATGATTTTTGTCATTGATCAGCCATCGCAAAGAAAAAGTTTCAACATTAAAGCTTTCTATGTTAGCAAACAAAGTATGCAAGGGAAAGCACATGCAATATTAAGCATAAAAACTATTTGCAGAGGTTTGGGCAGGAGAGAAAGAGGGGTGGAGGAATGAAGTCCACAGCACAGCAAGGCAGCAATGATCAGCACAACACATCTCAGATGCAGAGTCAATTCTTACAGAGTTTGGTAGGTCCCATCTCGTGCCTTGAAGAATTTGACTGCGAAGAAAAATGCTGCCTCCGCTCCCAGAACTAAGACAATCCCTCCAATGAAACTGGCTGGATCGAAACTGGAGGGTGAATACACAGGGGCAGTTGTTGGAATCTCAGTGGTGGTGGCAGTTTCTGCAAGCAAGGAAAACATCCAAAAATCCATGAATTTGTAACATTCACTGAAAATCCCTAATTCAGAAGCCTCAGTTGTCACTGTAGTATGTTCTAAGGGCAGAGCATTTTGTCATTGTCTTTTGTTGAGCAGCTGCAAATCAACTCTTTTCAATCTGGCTGCTTGCAGTGAGTCCATGTATGTGCGTGTGGGGGGGGCGGGCGCAAAGAGAAGAATTGTTTCTCAGTGCAGTGCACAAGTCACCATGCGGTCACGATTTCAAGTCACCATTTATTACCAGAGGTTATACGTGCATCAGGAAAATGTTTGTCCCAATGCTAGTATTCCCCAACACAGCAGCAAAAGAAGTAAATATTGAGCTATGGGTCCCAACAAGTTGAATAAACACATTAGTGGAGACATGGATCTCCCTGGGCAACGCCCAATGTTTATGGCCTGAACCATGCTCCTCCAGGTGCCTTCTTAGTGTAGGTTCACCCAATAGACACCATGTTTTAAATTGCAAACGAGACAATAGAATTCAAAAAGGGAAAAGGATATTGAAAGTTAATCAGGAGTCCTTTGTATGACAGTTCTAGACTCACCTGATGGAGTTGAGCTCCAAATTCTAGTGATTCCAAACAAATCTGTTGGACTTTAATCTGGTGGTGTAAGACCTCTTACTGTGCCCATCCCAGTCCAATGCCAGCATCTCCTTATCAGTTCTACAAAAGTAATGGGGGCTATAAAGGCAACATTTCTTGAAAAATAGTAGTAAAGTTGTCATAGTCCTGGATGACCACAGGCTACTTTCCTCTTTGAGAACTGACTGGTTTTGATTTAACCTGAGGATCACCATGCCTCCAGCAAAGGCCACGACGTGGTCTTCATGAACAACATCAGTCAGAATGGGAATTGACCCCACGCTGTTGGCCTCAGGTCTGCATCATGGACAAGATATCCAGCCAACTGAGCTCAACCAGCCCCATATACTTTACTCTTTAAAGATATCTAACAGTGCATTAAAAGGCACTGTCCACAGCAGGATAGGTGAAATTAGATTCCAGCAATACCTCATGTCAAATTCCACAATACAGCATCCAGTTTGCACTACAAGTGCTATCACTACTTATTCTACAGAACACATTAAATTAGAAAATATTAGGCAACTGCTGCAATAGCTACAGCTAGCAGGCTGTGATTAATGGCTGGAAACTACAATATTTTATTGGCTATACAAATCCTTGAATATTAAAAAGGTACATTAATTCATGCACCCCAGAAAGGCCATAAACTTCCAAATACAATCTGGACAAAACATTTTAGAATGCACCACATCCATATTAATTGGTATACTGTGAAGTCAACACCAGTTGTAATGAAGAACATAGAAACCATCTTGATTCCATACAAGTCCTAATATGGAACAATTAATCGGGATGTCCACAAGGCAACCTGATGCATCCAAATAATGAAAATTCTTTTATTTGCAAATCACTTCCTGATCTGTACCTACAAATCAGAGAAGCCAAGTGTGTGGGCACTTCAGCACGTAGCCCCACAGTCTCTGCAGGAACACAAAGTATTTTATAAGGCACACTTAAGTTTAGGATTTATGCATTTCGTTTTGCGGGGCACATTTTCCAAATTAAACAGTCTCCTTGATTACAATTTTATGAACATATTCTTCAATCATGCCACTTGATAGAACATTGCATAGCTGCAGGCACAACATGGTCTCAGCAGGTCTACAGATTTTTTATGCGATAAACTTTTGCTCTCAACAACTTCATTGGGGTGGTGGTAACAAGAATGTGGAGAAAAAGGGAATCAAGCGTGGGACTAGGATAACATTTCCACCTTGAAATTAATTTTTAAAAAAGGGTAGAATGCAACATTTAATGAAATCTACCATCTTTAGCGAGGTTGCCAAAACGTGTGGTATGTGCACTCATCATCTAACTAACAGACGATGGCCAGACACCGGCGTAAAAAACGGCGTGAATCACTCCATTCACTAGGCCGGTGCTGGAGGGGTTGGTGCGCAGAACCAATGGCGTGGTTCCACATGCGCAGATCGGCCAGCGTATTCTAGCGCTTGCGCAGGGGGGTGTCTTCTCCATGCCGGCCAAGGCGGAGCCCTACGGGCCGGCGCGGAAGGAAGAAGTGCCCCCACGGCACAGGCCCACCCGCAGATCGGTGGGCCCCAATCGCAGGCCAGGCCACCGGGGCCAGATACCACCCCCCCGCCCCCCCCACCAACCAGGTCCCACTGTGTGGGACCATGTCCAATTCACTCCAACAGGACTGGCCAGAAACCGACGGCCACTCGGCCCATCGGGACCCGGAGAGCTGCTGGGGGAGCCGCTGCCAACTGCCCCAGACTAGCGTGGAGTGATTCCTGCCCCCGCCCATAAACAGGCGCCAGAGAGTAAGGCAGCCAGCATCGGAGCAGAGAGGGATTCACACCACCCCCTGGGGATTCTCCAACCCGGCGGAGGGTCGGCACGGTAGCCTTGTGGATAGCACAATTGCTTCACAGCTCCAGGGTCCCAGGTTCGATTCCAGCTTGGGTCACTGTCTGTGCGGAGTCTGCACATCCTCCCCGTGTGTGCGTGGGTTTCCTCCGGGTGCTCCGGTTTCCTCCCACAGTCCAAAGATGTGCAGGTTAGGTGGATTGGCCATGATAAATTGCCCTTAGTGTTGGGTGGGGTTACTGGGTTATGGGGATAGGGTGGCGGTGTTGACCTTGGGTAGGGTGCTCTTTCCAAGAGCCGGTGCAGACTCGATGGGCCGAATGGCCTCCTTCTGCACTGTAAATTCTATGAAATCTATGAAATCTATGAAATCTATGAAATTCCGCCCAAAGAGTCTTAATTGGTTATGTAAATTTTTACCACTTTGTATTCAGTCCCAATTGAGATTTAAAAACAATAATTTTAAAGACCATTTGACCTTAGATGGTTTAACATGAAATTTAAAAAATGAAATGAAAATTGCTTATTGTCACAAGTAGGATTCAAATGGAAGTTATTGTGAAAAGCCCCTAGTCGCCACATTCAGGCGCCTGTTCGGGGAGGCTGGCACAAGAATTGAACAGTGCTGCTGGCCTGCCTTGGTCGACTTTAAAGCTAGCGGTTTAGCTAAACCAGCTCAACTGCACTAGGAGGGCAATAAGGTTGAGTTTACATTTGTGTGAGCATAATGCACTTGAAATGATTTCCAATTCAATTAGTTTTACACAGAATGAAATGTGACTCAATATGTAGCAATAGTTCCAGAGGTGTGCCAGCTTCAGTTTCTGCCAACACAAGGATATCTAATTTAAAGACCCAGGTCCTGGAGGGATTTATTTTGAGTGCCTCAGGTCTTCACAAAATTAAGCACGTTTCTCAGAGTGGGAAACATCATTTAAAGATTGTGTGGTGTTCAGCAGGATTAATTTGACCATTTTCAGGACTAGAGGGTAATTGATGCCTCATAAATCACTAAACTGAACAGTAACAGACCAGCGAGGGTGCAACATTCGAGATCATCACTGCTGTGGTAAACTGAGTCAGCAGGGCTTTGCAAATGTGGCTTAATCCCTGGAATATGCTAACTGAATGGAGTACGTTCACCACTAGAACAGACTATCCTAACCAGAGTTGGGGCCTGCAGAAGCAGTTTATTAAAAAAGAGGCAGCATTGATTTTATTCATATGAGGACCAATATATAATGATGCCTCATATCCTGTTAAATACTGGCAAATATATTTGTATTAAAGTTACAAGAGCTGTCCTGATGGATTGTGGAAGCCCCTAAATGGGTTCAACCCAGAAAGGTTGGTTGTATTTATATACATAGTTCTGCAGCTAGTTTATATTAGTTTCCATGGCTACTTGGGTTAGTACATGGTTTTAAGTCTTGGTTTTAAGTCTTATCCAGGCTATGTACAAAAAGGTTAAAGGTTTATAATAAATTTGAAGCTTTTTGGGAAGCCTATTCATGCAATGAAAGAGTACAATTCTATATACCTATTGTGGTAATACCAGGTATTGCAGTACCCGAGAGGTGGATGACCATTGGCTAGACCCAGGAGTCTACCATTGGCTAATGTATATAGCTCTGCCCTGAGAGGTGGAGTATAAGAACCAAAGAACCAATGCCGTCCCAGCAGCCTTCACTTTCTGTATCGAAGCTGCTGGGAACAGTTCTAGCTGATTAAAGCCCATTAGTTATGACTCACCTGGTCTCGAGTGTAATTGATTGCACATCAATTTAATCAGCTATTACTTCAGTTGTAAGGATGGAACTCCGCATCAAGCCAGAGTGCCTTCAGCTCAGTCCCCACGCAGACAACTCCGCTGCGATCTTCAAGCATTGGCTGGCGTGTTTTAAGAGCTTGTCGACACGGCCGTTGACACCCCCACGGAAAGGCAGAAAATGCACCTTCTACGCTCCCGAGTCAGCCCTGCAATCTACCCTCTGATCGAGGAGGCAGTGAACTATGATGCAGCTATCGAACTGCTAGAAGGACAATTACATCCGTCCTGTGAACCAGGTCTACGCCCGTCACCTGCTGGCAACTAGAAGGCAAAGCCCTGAAGAAACATTGGAAGACTTCTATCGGGCACTGCTAGTGCTGGGCCGAAACGGTGGCTGCCCACCAGTTTCGGGGAATGAGTACACGGAACTTTTAATTAGGGATGCTTTCGTGGCAGGTATGACTTCCCCCGACATCTGCAGAAGGCTCCTTGAAATGGACACTGGCTCTGAGGCACGGGCCTTGGCGGGGTGCATGGACACTGCGTATAAAAACGCACTGGCTTTTGCCCCCGGACGCGCGGTGCCCCCCTGGGCTGCGTGGAACCCCGTCGCGGCAGCCCCCCCAGACTTTCCCACTAGCCCCGCAAGCCTGCACGGCGAGACGGCCCGCTATCGCCGCCGGCCAACGCGGTTTCTTCTGCGGGCAGGTGAATCATCCCCGCCCACGCTGCCCAGCCCGCACCGCCACCTGCAAAGGGTGCGGCAAGAAGGGTCACTGTCGGGGTCTGCCAGGCCCGCGGTCGCCAGCAACTATCGGCAGCTTTTTTCAGGTCCCGGCCGTCCAAGGCCCATGGCCCCCCTCATATCCCCAGGTGCGTGAGACCCACGACTGTGGCCATTTTGCCCCCCCGGCCACCACGCTGGACGGGTGGGCGCTGCCATTTTGTCCCTCGCCGCCACCACCATCTTCATCTCCGGACTTTGTGCGACCTGTGGCAGACGCCATTTTGGATGGGGCCTCAGGCCCCCACCACAGCCGACTACACGCTGCCCGACCAGAACTCTCCTTTACTCCAGCTGGCCTCTGTAACTCTGGACCAGAGTCAGCCCCAGACGCTAGCGAAATGCCACTACAACAAGCGCCATCAATGGCCACGTGACGTCGTGCCTGATCGACTCCGGGAGCACGGAAAGCTTTGTGCAACCCGACACTAAGGCGCTGTCCCCTTGTCACCCATCCCGTAAACCAAAGGATCTCCCTGGCCTCCAGGTCACACGCGGTGGAGATAAAGAGGTTCTGCCTAGCGAACCTCACTGTCCAAGGCAGGGAATTCTGCAATTTCCGCCTGTACGTTCTGCCACACCTCTGCGGCTAGATTTCCAGTGCCATCTGCAAAGCCAGACTTGTAAATTTGGCGGCCCTATACCCCCCGCCTTACTGTCTGCGGCCTCGCGACCCTTAAGGTCGACCCGCCTTCCCGGTTTGCGAACCTCACCCCGGATTGCAAACCAGTCACCACCAGGAGCAGACGGTACAGTGCCCAGGACCGGACCTTCATCAGGTCAGAGGTCCAAAGACTGCTGAAGGAAGGGGTCATCGAAGCGAGCAGCAGCCCCTGGAGGGCTCAAGTAGTGGTGGTAAAGACCGGGGAGAAACATAGGATGGTCATCGACTATAGCCAGACCATCAACAGGTTTACGCAGCTGAATGCGTACCTCTACCCAGTATAGCTGACCTGGTGAACAGGATCACGCAATACAAAGTCTTCTCCACGGTGGATCTCAAGCCTGCCTACCACCAGCTACCCCTCCGTAATGGGGACCGCCAGTACACTGCCTTCAAAGCAGTTGGGCGGCTCCATCACTTTAAGGGTTCCCTTCGGTGTCACGAACGGGGTCTCGGTCTTCCAAAGTGAGACGGACTGAATGGTTGACCGATACGGCTTACGCGCAATGTTCCTGTATCTTGATAATGTCACCATCTGCGGCCATGACCAGCAGGACCATGACACCAACCTCCGAAAATTACTCCAGACCGCAAATATCCTTAATCGGACCTACAAGTAAGGATAAATGAGTGTTTAGCACTGACCGTCTAGCCATCCTAGGCTACGTAGTGCGAAGTGGAGTCATAGGCCCCAAACCTGAGCAAATGCTCCCCCTCATGGAATTCCCCAAGGCCCTAAAGCGCTGCCTCGGCTTCCTCAGCTATTATGCACAATGGGTCCCCAATTATGCCGACAAGGCTCGACCCCTGATCCAGTCCACAACCTGCCCCCCCCCCCCCCCCCCCCCCCCCCCCCCCCCCCCGTCAACGGAGGCCCGCCAGGCCTTCTGCTGCATGAAAGCGGACATCGGAAAAGCCACAATGCGCGCCATCAACGAGTCCCTCCCCTTCCAGGTCGAGAGCAATGCATCCGACGTAGCTCTGGCAGCCACCCTCAACCAAGCGGGCAGGCCCGTGGCTTTCTTCTCCCGCACCCTCCACGCTTCCAAAATCCGCCACTCCTCGGTCAAAAAGGAGGCCCAGGCCAGAGTAGAAGCCGTGCGACACTGGAGGCATTACCTGACCGGCAGGAGATTCACTCTCCTTACAGACCAACGGTCGGTTGCCTTCATGTTCGATAACGCACAGCGAGGCAAAATTAAAAATGACAAGATCTTAAGGTGGAGGATCGAGCTCTCAACCTTCAACTATGAGATCTTGTACCGTCCCGGAAAACTAAACGAGCCTCCTGATGCCCTGTCCCGCGGCACTTGTGCCACCGTACAAGTGGACCGCCTCCGAGCCCTCCACGAGGACCTCTGCCACCCGGGGGTCACTTGTTTCTTTCATTTCATCAAGACCCGCAACCTGCCCTACTCCATCGAGGAGGTCAGGACAGTCACCAGGGACTGCCAAATCTGCGCGGAGTGCAAGCCGCACTTCTACTGGCCAGAGAGGGCGCACCTAATAAAGGCTTCCCGCCCCTTTGAACGCCTCAGCATGGATTTCAAAGGCCCCCTCCCCTCCACCGACCACAACACTTCCTTAACGTGATTGACGAGTACTCCCGGTTCCCATTCGCCGTCCCCTGCCCAGACATGACCACAACCACAGTCATCAAGGCCCTCCAGGGGATATTTACACTGTTCGGGTTCCCCGCTTACATACACAGTGATAGGGGGTCCGTTATAAGCGACGAGCTGCGTCAATTCCTGCTCAGCAAAGGCATCGCCTCGAGCAGGATGACCAGTTACAACCCCCAGGGAAACGGGCAGGTTGAGGGGGAGAACGGAACGGTCTGGAAGACCATCCTGCTGGCCTTACGGTCCAGGAATCTCCCAGTCTCCCGCTGGCAAGAAGTCCTCCCGGTGGCCCTTCACTCCATCTGGTCGCTGCTCTGTACTACCACAAACCAGACACCTCACGAACGTCTCCTGGTTTTCCCCAGGAAGTCCTCCTCCGGGACCTCGCTCCCAACCTGGCTAGCGACACCCGGACCAGTCCTGCTTTGGAGACAGGAGGGCGCACAAGTCGGACCCGTTGGGAGGGGGTCCACCTGCTGCATGCCAACCCCCAGTACGCCAACGTAGTGTTCCCCCGACGGCCGCCAAGACACTGTCTCCCTTCAGGACCTGGTGCCCGCCGGAGCCCCACGCGCACACACACCATTGCCCCCACCCTCCCCGCAGCACCGGACCAGAGGGTCAGTACTGCCGCCGCCCCTACCCAGCGCCGAACAAGCACCGACGCCCCCCCCCCCTGCCCACTTTTTGCCCCAACAGCACCGGCGAGGGGTGGCGAAGCTGCCTGGGAGGAAGACACCACATTCCCGGAGTCGCAACCACCGGGGCCCCCACCAGGTTCATCGCCGAAGCTCAGACGCTCCAGAAGGACAACCAGACCACCCGATCGACTGATTGCTGCACCATGAACACTTTTTCTGTTACCCTCGACATCACGGTACCTCCATACCTGGTCCTACCATGCGAAAGGCGATATTAACGCTGGCCATCACCCCACCGGGTTCTTTTTAACAGGGGGTGAATGTGGTAATACTAGGTATTGCAGTACCTGAGAGCTGGATGACCATTGGCTAGACCCAGGAGTCTACCATTGGCTAATGTATATAGCTCTGCTCTGAGGGGCGGAGTACAAGAACCAATGCCGTCCCAGCAGCCTTCACTTTCTGTATCGAAGCTGCGGGGAACAGTTCTAGCTGATTAAAGCCTATTAGTTATGACTCACCTTGTCTCGAGTGTAATTGATTGCGCATCACCTATGACATACTTGCATTTGAATGGCCACAAACTACAATTTTGACAGAAATCTTGTTTCACGAAATACACCAAAACTCCCACATTAAGACGTGAAAGTCGAGTCGCCATAGTCCGAGATAACCAAAGGCTGCTTTGCCCCTTTGAGGGGGAGAGCCGACGGGTGGCGATTTAACTGCACCGCAAGCCAGGGGCAAGGTTGAGGAGGCAGGGCCTTCCAGAATAACATTAAGACCTAACCAAGAAGTGGATCTGCATTGCAAAAAATATGCAAACATTCCCCCAACCCCCTTTGTTTAAACCCATCTATTGGTTGTAAAGTTAGCCTCCTCAACTGTGCATCCAGGAAGGTGGTAAAAGAGGTGGAGTGAAAGGATTACAATTCTTTAAAATTAAAACAATATCAATATCCTGTTAATACTACAAGTACATAACAAAAAACCAAACTAAGATTTAATCCAGAGTTACTACTCAATCTGAACAGGTTCCCGTTAATAAGCAGAACAAGTCCCTAAATGTTAGTGAATGCATACCTTCAGTTGTGGTGGAAACCTCCTCAGCTGGTGGCGGGGGAGGGGAAAGAGGTAAAATAAAACTCATTAATATTCAAATCACACCGCTCCCCAATTATTAATACACTTCTATTTCCACAACTGAGATACAGAAACCCCTTATCCAAGCTAAGTCTTGCTGGAGAACTGTAAAAATATACAATAGTACATTGTTGAAAAGGTAAATTGCACTACAATTCAAGCATTCACAAGTACATTTACTTCTCAAGTCCCCAGGGTTAAATGAGGCCCACCCTGGTATCCACGACCACAATCCCAACCAAGTTAGCATAGGACAGGCAGTGGGACCTCAACGTATCATAGAGTTGATGCATTTACACTAGCTCTTGCAGTCTGCAGTGCACAATAAACAAACACAATGCTAAATGAATTATATTGGACCAGGTTAAAAGGAGGTGTGGAATTCACGTGATGGAGGGATGAAATATTGAAAGCACATTGATGATTCAGCTGACCATGCAAGGATGCACCAGCACAAAATTACAAAGCATTGGGCGCGATTCACTGGCCTTGTTGCACTCTCGCTCGACCGAAACGAGGCAGATTAATATTGGGCGAGGCCGAAAACCTGAACCGCGCCAGCGCCAGATAGTTTGCAGCGCAACCGGCCCATTCTCATAGGCGAAAATAGGATCTTGTCGAAGCATAGAAATAATGAGATCTTGCCATGGCGAGAAACCAATTAAGCCCCATTTCCATACAATTAACGGAAGCAAACCCATATCCAACAGCCTCCTGTGATTCATCGACCTCCCCAGCAAGTGGTCAGGTTGGCACTGATTATTACTCCTTTTGAAAAAGGTGAACCTGGCGGAAGGGCTCCTGTGGGGAGTAGAGTGGCCATCTTGGCTCACAGCCTGGGGGCACTGGGCTTGCTAACCCAGTACTCTGTAGTGGGTAGGGGACCCTCTGCAGGGGTGGGCTGTAATGGGAGGGTGAGGGGAAGGCAACTGTGCAACTGTGCATGATACCACTATGTCAACCCATTCTGGAGGCAACCCTTGTCTGTGCCCGTCTGCCCCACCAACCCCCCATGCGAGGAACTGTGCAGCTTAAGGCTATTGTTTATAGGAATTGGCAAACATGGTTAGTGAGCACTTCGCAGAACCCAAGTGGGTGGTCCGGCCATGTAGCATGTGGGAATCATTAACTAGCATCCCAATCAGGCAGTGATGCCGGGACACTGCAGGAGGCAACATCACACGCGCAGCAGCCGACACCCAGGGGTTAGGACACAGCTCTGGGGACATGGCCACACTAGAGGGTGAGTGCGCGCAACGGGGAGGGGACCAGTACCCGGCCCAGGTGAAGATATGTGCGGGTGCCTGGGGTACAGGGTCTGGGGTCTGGTGAGGGTGGCCTGCTGCAACCAGGAGTGCGGTTGGGTTGAGAGGGGGGGGGGGGGGGGGGGGGAAAGAGAGAAATAGAGGGTCCCGGGGTGGCAGCCACCACTGTTCAATCTAACACCCGCTCCCAATTCCTGACAGATATTGAATGCTATGGACCGTATTTTGGACCCCGCATCTGCTAGGACAGGCGGCCAGGAGCCAGAGTCAGCAGCAACAACCGGGTCTCCAGATTCTCAAGGCAGCAGCCCATGTGCCGGATTCCGCACCAGACCCAGAGGACCCGGCTGCCCAGGGTGTAGAGGCTTCACTGGTCTTTTGGGCAGATGACTGTCAGCGGGTGCTGCAGGAGGCTCTGCCTCAACAAGTGGATGGCACGGCACCTGTGCCATGTCCTTGTGGACTTGGCACCACATGGAGGACACCTGCTCCTGGTGGCCATCAAAGTCACTGCAGCCCTGAAAGTTTATGCCTTGGGATCATTCCAGGGCTCAAGCATGGACCTTGTGGCAACTCAAAAGGTCACAACCCACAGGTGCATACGGCAAGTCATGGATGTCCTGTTTGCCCGGGAGGAAAACTATATCAACTTTGACAAGGACCAAGCCCAACAGGATGCCTGAGCAGCAGGATTCTCCACCATCGATGGGATGCCCAGTCCAGCGGCTGATGGACTGCATGCATGTCACCTTGCGTACACCAGGCCATCTGGGAGTGCCCCATGTTAAGAAGTAGGGGCTCCACTCCTTGAACATCCAGCTCATTTGTGACCACCACATGAAGATCATGCACATGTACACACACAACAGCTACACCCTGGGGCAGTCGGTCATCCCCAGCCTCTTAGGACCACCCCAGGATAGGCAGCTGACTCTTGGGGGATAAGGAGTAGCCACTGAAGATCAGGCTAATGACGCTGGAGATGGAAGCAGAGACCCAATACAACGAGGCCCTCATTGAGCGGTGAGTCGGTCTGCCCAAAATGCGGTTCCCATGCCTCAACCACTCTGGGGGTGCCCTGTAGTACACCCCCGGAGGGTAAGCCCACTTTGTGGTGGTCTGCTCTGGCCTCTACAGCGTGGCGCAGCAGCGGGGCGATGTGGAAGTTGGGGATGAGGAACATGTGGCCACCTCCAAGACGGAGGCAGATGAGGGTAATGAGGTGCATCAGACCAGCAGGGGTTGGAGGACAATCTCAGGGAGGAACCCTCGCCACTGCCACCTGTCGCAGTGGCGAGGGTCTGGCAAGCCCAGAGGGCCATGGAGGCCCTCGTACTCGCCAGTTTCACATAGGACGTGGCCTGGTCAGTCATCGATACCTTACCCACCCACCACCCCATTTCCCACCTTCCCAGGGTACGTGTCACTACTCCAGAGTGTCAGGACATTCAGAGGGAGACATCAGCGACACTCCAGCAGATCACCGTCGAGGGCAGGGGGGTGATAACCCGCAGAGCGCTGGGCACTGGTGCCCCTCAATCTAAGCCATAGTCTGATCCCTGCCTGACTGCCCGCTCACATTCATCACCTGCACGCCATTTGCCCTTCTTGGGGGAGGTGTCTGGAGAGATGGGCTAAGGGTTTGGAGGTCAGCCCGCATTATGGAAGGAAAGTGACAGAGGCATCATACTGGTTGTGCTCATGTATTTTTAATGTGTCACAGGTGTCATCCAATTCTGCACTCCCGATGGTGCCCCCGCCTCACCTGCAGCACCACATCAAGGTCAGCCTGGTACTGGGTAACATCCCCCAATGAGTAGGATATTCTGGAGTGATCCTCAGGCAAATGCAGTCACTGATTGCACAACGCCTTGGACACCTTCACATCTCCACCTGAGCAGTGTTGGCCTCGGTGCCACATAATGCCAGCACCATCTCCTGCCCGTAGCCCCTGGTGCTGCTCCAAGTAGCTACAGATCTGCTGGAGTGTCGCTGACAGCTCCCCATCACCTCCATCAGCTCCAGGTAACCCTGTAGCAGAGGCTCAGCATCAGGCTTGGACCCAGCTGGGTCCTGGGATCCAGTAGACCTCTGACTGCTGTCTCACCTGGTGGTTCCTGCCTCCACCTGATGTGGATCAGCAGCTGTGTGGTGCTCACCAAAGTGTGCCCCAGAAACCTGTCAAACGTCTCCCACCGAAATGTGTGCATCTGCGCTGGTGAAGGATGGGGAGGACATCTGTCGATCGTGACTTTCTTGGAGCTCTCCAAGGGGTGGGGGGTTGAAGGGAGGGGTGAGGGCGGCATGGAGAGTTTGGGGGGGGGTTGGTGTCACTCACCCATGCTGCCCGGTGTAGGGCAGTGAAGGCCAGTCCACAGCTCTGTACCTCATCCCTGGCAGCACTGGCTGCCCTGTGGCTCACACTCTAGGACCTTTGGAGCAGGGGTGGAGGGAGAGAAAAATAGGCCATCCCTCTTGTCCATAAGACCATAAGAGCAGAATTAGGCCACTCGGCCCATTGCTCCACCATTCAATCATGGTTGATATTTTTCTCATCCTGCCTTCTGCCCATAATCCACTTATTGATCTATCTCGGTCTTAATGACAGTGATTTGGCCTCCACAGCCTTCTGCAGCAAAGAGTTCCACAGATTCACCACCCTCTGGCTGAAGAAATTCCTCATCTATTTTAAAGGATTGTCCCTATAGTCTGAGATTGCATCCTCTGCTAGTTTTTCCTACAAGTGGAGATCCACCCTTAATGAGATCCCCCCTCATCCTTCTAAACTCAAAGGAATACAGACCCAGAGTCCTCAACCGTTCCTCATACGACAAACTCTTCATTCCGGGGATCATCCTTGTGAACCTCCTATGGAACCTTTCCAAGGCCAGCACATCCTGCTCACAATACTCCAAATAGAGTCTGATCAGAGCCTTGTATAGCCACAGAAGTACATCCCTGGCCTTGTATTCTAGCCCTCTCGACATGAATGCTAACATTGCATTTGCCTTCCTAACTGCTGACTGAACCTGCATGTTAACCTTAAGAGAATTGTGAACAAGGACTCACAAGTCCCTTTGTGCTTCTGATTTCCTAAGCATTTCCCCATTTAGAAAATAGTCGATGCCCAAATTCCTCCTTCCACCATAACCTCACTTTTCCACATTGCATTTCATCTGCAACTTCATTGACCACTCTCACGAGCCAATCCAAATTCTTCTGCAGCCCCCTCGCTTCCACAATACTACCCATCCCTCTAAAGATCTTTGTATCTGCAAACTTAGCAACAGTGCCTTCAGTTCCTTCTTCCAGATCATTAATGTATATTGTGAACAGTTGTGGTGCCAGCACCGACTCAAGGCACACCACTAGTCACCGGCTGCCATCCTGAAAAAGACCCCTTTATCCCCACTCTCTGCCTTCTGCTAGTCAGCCAATCCTCCATCCATGCCAGGATTTTACCCTTAACACCATGGGCTTTTACTTATTTAACAGTCTCCTATGTGGCACCTTGTCAAAGGCCTTCTGGAAATCTAAATAAGTCACGTCCACTGGTTCTCCTTCGTCTAACTTTCTTGTTATCTCCTCAAAGAACTCCCAATAGATTTATCAGACACTACCTCCCTTTGACAAAGCCGTGCTGACTCGGTCCTATTTTATCATGCACTTCCAAGTACTCCGCGGTCTCATCTTTAATAACTGACTCTAAAATCTTACCAATGTCCGAAGTCAGGCTAACCGCCCTATAATTTTCCATCTTCTGCCGCCCTCCCTTCTTCAGAACAGTGTTACATTAGCCATTTTTCAGTCCTCTGGGACCCTCCCTGCCTCCAGTGATTCCTGAAAGATCACCACCAATGCCTCCACAATCTCCTCAGCTATCTCTTTTAGACACCTGTAGTGCAGTCCATCCGGATGACCTATCCACCTTCAGATCTTTCAGTTTCCCCAGAATCTTCTCCTTAGGTGATGGCCACTGCACTCACCACTGCCCAGGTTGTCCTGGAGCTCTGGCATCCCACAGGTGTCTTCCACCATCCCCATTGACGAATCTTGGAACCAGCCTTCTCAGCGCCATGGTTCCAAGCTGACTTGGGTTGGCTGTGCAAGTGCTATTTAAGTGCTGCTCGACCTCATTAGCGGGGAGGCTGGCAAGCACGGTGCCTGTGAATTGGCTGGTGAGCCTTCATTTGCGGCGAGAAGCCCATAGAGCCTTAAGTGGACCAATTAACGTTGAATAGCTGGGCTGAGTGTCGGGAAGCTCGCGGCAGTTCCTGCTCGCTACCACACTATCAATCTTTCCCGAGAATCACGCCCATAGGATCAAAGTTAGCTCCAAAACTTAATTATGGAAGAAAGCTTTGATGTTATAATATGGTCCAACAAATATTGCAGAATGAGCAGACAGAAACAGGGAGGTTGTCAAAAGTGGATGTTCCCACCCCAATCGAACTGAAAACATGTTCCAAAATATTGGATGGGATTTTCCAGTTGCCTCCGCCCAGAAACTGGGAATTCCCTCCCCCAAGGTCAATGGACCTTTAAACCGGCCAAATTTTCCATCCCACCTGCGATGATTCCTGCAGCAGATGGTATTGGAAAACACTCAATTAGAACCATAACAAAGGGAAATTAGTGGCCTAAATATCATCCTTAAAAGAATTGATCAATAGAGTATTATAGTGTATGGAGGTTGAGATGAAGAACATGTTTTGGGTCAAGTATGCAGGATTCTTGAAACAATGCCATGCTATCTCAAAACCCTGGTACATATCTGTACTCTCTTGGCATTTGAAAAATGTGCTAAACAAGACCCATGTCTCAATGAGGTTGCCTCTCATTCGGCTAAACTGCAATGAGTACAGGCCCAAACTACATAACCTCTCTTCATAAGAAAATCCCTCCACACCCAGGGTCAACCTCTCACCGAACCTCAACTTAACATGGACTAATATGGAGAAAGCACTTTCAGGTCATTTTTAACCTTCCCCCACAGAAAATTGTTTGCAGTTACAGATGGCAGCTTCATGAGGCAATAATCTTTGCATGGCCAACTGACTAGTTGTATACTGCCATTTAGCAAGTTAACACTTCACACAAGCAAGAAGCAGACTCCATCATTCCATTCAGATGAACACTTGTCCTAGTGGAGTCAGCACAACTGATAAATAATGCAATTCAAAACTTGGTCCTGGTGTTAGAGTTTGTGGACTGACAAAAATATCTGCCATAAACTCAGAATGAAGTTGATTATTTCCAAATGAAAACATTTGATGAATAGAACTTATCCACCGGACTGTTGAAGCTGAATAGTTAGTTGCATTTTACCTGTAGTAGAGGAGACAGTCACAGTGCTAGTGGTGTTGAAGACAGGAGTAGGAGTAGGAGGAGGAATAGAAGATAATTGTAGAACTGAGGAGACAGAACAGTTAGACTTGCAGATATATTCCAGAACAGTAAAATAAACACACTTAACCACTTGCCGATATACACCTTGACATTTATTCCTCCTTTCAAAAAAGGTTTTAATTCGCCACCTTAATCTAGCTAGAAACTATTTAACTTTAT
The DNA here is from genome assembly GCF_047496885.1 of Scyliorhinus torazame. NCBI lineage: Eukaryota > Metazoa > Chordata > Chondrichthyes > Carcharhiniformes > Scyliorhinidae > Scyliorhinus > Scyliorhinus torazame. Next base: position 121,716,763 of record NC_092707.1, on the reverse strand, counting down.
GCACTCATTAGGCTCGTTGCCTCCCTCCTGCAGTTCTTTCTTGTAGTCCATCTTTAGGGTCCTCACCATAACCCTCATCTAGGTCGCCACCAGTAGCTAAACATACAAGAGCAATCTGTGGTCTGTCACTCTGATTTCATTGCCTCTTTCTGGTCTCAAAAAGCCAACATCCCAATACAGTCAGGTTGGGTAACCATCCTTTCCAATGTTACAGCACTGCAATGCTCCTCAGCTATTTCTCTTAACAAATAATACAATAGTGTTGACGTATCATTGGCTGAAGGGTCAAGAACCTTCAGACAGAGTTCAAGTGTTTGGTAAAAGAAGAGGTGACACGAGGAAAATTTAAGAAAAAAAGTGGTTACAATTTGGAATGTACAGCTCAAGGGAGTGGTGAGGACACATTGCAATTGTGGCTTTCAGAAGGCAATTAGGCAAATACCAAATGGGAAAAAAAATTGCAAGCTGAAAAAAAAAGATTAGTTCATTGCTTTTACAGAAAATGGCAATTCTCCTAGTGTTGTACATGTTGCAGGATTCTTGTCAAGAGAACATTACAATGAGGAATTCTACCCCGTTTTGCCATAACCACTCAACCAACCAGTACCTCTACACAAGAAAGACATGCTTGGAGGTCTAGCTAGTTGCTCTCATCCTAAAATTGGCAGAGAAAATACATTTCACAACACTGGACATTCAAGGATGATATCAAATTGAAAGAATAAGTGTACAATGCAAAGATTATAGACTAACCAACATTGGAACAAAATTAAAAACCAAGGGTGGCTGGGAGAAATTTGAATGAGAATAATCTAGCAAGAGATATAAAAACAGATGAAGGACAGCAAGAGCTCCTTCAAATCTATCCAAAAAAAATAGCTAAAATGAGCATTGGTCATGGATGAGACAGGGGAATTAATGAGCAACGAGGCAATGACAGATTTTGAATAGTATTTTGTATCTGTTTTCACAAAAGAATCCCGAGAATAGTAGAAAGTAAAGGGGCTCATGGAAACAAGGAAAAAGTACCAGGAAAACTAATGGGAGCAAGGGCTAACAAATCCCCTGGGCTTGATGGTCTACACCCAGGGGTCTGTCAAGTGGCTGCAGAGATAGTGGGTGCATTGGTTGTAATCTTCTGAAATGTTCAGATAACCACAAACATCCATTCAAGAAAGGAAGGAGACAGAAAGTAGGAAACTATAGGCCAGCTAGTCGGTCATTGGAAAAACATTGGAATTGATTAAGATAGTAACAGTCGGACATTTCCAGTCGGACATTTTTGGGAAAAATAGTGCTGGACAAATGCACTGGACGTCTTTGAGGAGTTAACAACCAGGGTGGATAAAGGGGGAAATAAGAGATGTACTGCATTTGAAATTCCCAAAAAAACATAAGGTGCCAAAGAAAAAGGTCACCACAAAAGTTAAGAGCTTGTTGTTTTGGGGTGATATATTAGCATAAAGGACAGGCCAACTATAATTGGGTAATTTGTAGGTTGGCAAACTAATGAGTTGAGTGCCATGTTGGGATCAATGCTGGGGCCTCAACAATCTATCGCAATGACTTGAATGAAGGCGAAAATTGTATTGAAGCCAAATTTGCTAAAGAAAGCAAGTGATATAGAGAAGTTAAACGAGTGGGCAGAAATCTAGCAAGATTGTATAATGTACACTAGGACTGAGCTTAGGAAGAACTTCTTCACCCAAAGGGTTGTGAAGCTATGGAATCCCCTGCCAGTGAAGCAGTTGAGGCTCCTCCATTAAATGTTTTCAAGATAAAGATAGATAGTTTTGAAGAATAAAGGAAAAAAGGGTTACGGTGTTTGGGCGGGAAAGTGGAGCTGAGTCCACAAAAGATCAGCCATGATCTCATTGAATGGCGGAGCAGGCTCGAGGGGCCAAATGGCCTACTCCTGCTCCTAGTTCTTATGTTGGAAACTGGAGGTTGATTCCCCAACATGAAGGGGGTGTCTTACAAGGGAAGGTTGGGTCTGCATTCATTGGAAGTTAAGAAGAATGAGAGATGATCTGATTGAAACTTCCTGAAGGGGCTCGACAGCAGACAGGATGTTTCTTCGCATAGGGGAATGGGGAATGGAGAACTGGGAGAGTTTCAAAAAAATGTCTTTCCTCTCCCCTCCCGCATTTAAAACCACGATTGGCACAGAGTCCATTATTTTTCCTAATCCAAGCCGATTCAGTGCTACAAAGCGTAAAGCAAAATCAAATGTGCGCTATCTTCAACTGTTTGAATGCAAGTGTAATATTGCTGCAAAGCTAAAAGTTTTAAAGCAACTGTTCAGTGCACTACAAGATATCAATACATAAAAGGGTCTGCAGCACTGGAGGTTAAAAAGTGGACAAGAACAACAAATGGTTGAACAAGGACTAAAGGCAGGTGCCAGAAAGCATAACCAGAAAGAGGAGTTTAGTCACCCTCTTGCAGGAGCCAATTTTCCCAGCGACGTTTTGTAAAAAATGAGCATGTTAAAAGAATTAAGAGGTCATTTCAGAAACTCTGCTGCCCAAGCCAGAGCCCATGTGAAGGTGGGAGGTAGGAAGAATACAAAACACAGGCCAGTCAGATGAAATGGAGGACGTGTCTGGAAGGAGTTTAATGGCGATTAGCTCAATAGAACGAGTGGGCACCGATATAGGCTGAGAGGCGGTAAGATTAAAAACGGAGATGAGATGAGGAGGAATTACTTCCCGCAGAGGATGGTGGAATTTGCAGAACTTGCTGCCCCATAGTGTAGTGGTCGGAGTCATTAAATGGTTTCCAAGAGGGAGATGGATATATTTCGGATTTTAAAGACAGGCCAAAGGAATATGGGAACAGGTAGGGAGGTAGATTTGAGACCAGGAAGAGTTCAGCCATGATCTGATTGAATGGTAGAGGAGGCTCGAGGGGCTGAATGGCCTACTTCTGCTTCTAATCCCCATGTTCCAAAACTGAGGCAATTTGTAAATACAGACCATGGATTTTGTAAGTGATGCATTGGGGGAGGGCAGGGGAGAAATACGTGGGTTGACTCGGGTAATGAATAAAAAGAAACAAAGCATTGCTTTCAAAAGGAGAGAGAGGTGTTGGGTGGGGCAAATCTGGTTATAGTAAGAGGTGAGAAATGCAATCACGTTTTAGGGTTTCAATTTAATTCCAGAAGTCAACTTTTGAAGATAGTTAGTTTTGATTGCCAACCCCAATGGTTTAAAAGTTTGATTTACAATAGAATTTTCTTCTGCAAATTGAAGTTATTTCATTACTCCAGTTAAGCTGATGTCAAAGTGTTACAACTGAAATTGTACAAGCCATTATGGTTATCCAAAAGAGGGGAGTTACTTTTTCTTCTCAGATTACTAAGTTCATAACCACAGCTATTTAAAAAAAAAAGTTTAGTGTGCCCACAATATTATGAACTGGAAGGAGACATTAGAATCTCACAAGCTAAATCAGTGTGACTAAAATTTAAGTGGAAGGGGACATTCAATTTATTTATTTACTTATACAGCACTTTTTGAAGAAACATCCTTAATGGTCACTAAATTATTAGACTAATTTAGTACGGAGTTCAGCCAAAATTTCCTCTAATTAAAGATTGGGAAGACCAAAGTTGTCATCTTTGGTCTTCAATAAATTTTGCCCTAGCCAGGCCACAGCCTTTGACACCCCAAGAGGAATTTCCAACAACTTTTCTTCAGCTATGACCATCTACTTCCATCTCCGGAATATCACCTGACTCAGGTCCCAAAACCCTCATCCATTCCTTAAGTCACCTCTAAGCTGGTCTGTTGCAACACACTCATGGAGAGTCTCCTATTTTCTACCCACCACAAAACTGGAGGCCATCCAAAACTCTTATGTTTGTCCCCCAATGTGCACCAAGTTCTATTCACCCAACAAGCCAGTGCTTGCTGACCTACATCAGCTCCTGGTTAAAAAACACTTGATTTCTTTCCCCCCACAAATCCTTCCATGGCTGGGTCACCTGCAGTCCTTTAGCACAAGATATCAGGACTCCAATTCTGACCTATTGCACATCTCCAATTTTGAAACCACTGCCATTGGTGGCCATGCTTGAGCAGCCAATCTCTGAAGTTCCCTTCCTAAACCTCTACCACTCATCTCTCTCCCTTCAGTCAACCTCTATGGCAATGCTATAGTCATCTGTCCTAATATCCCCTGTCTTTCTTTGACAACACTTGAGAAGTGTCTTGTGCCATTTCACAATGAAAAAGGTACTATACAAATAAAAGTTGCATTGGGCTAAAATATCAACCTTAAAAGTTGTTCCCATCTCCCTCAAAAAGCAATCGGGAGAGAGAAGAGGCAGAAGAACAAAGAGTAAGATACTGACTTAATCAAGTTAAGACAGATTAAAAAAAAAAAAAAGAGTTGGAAAGATGGGGAGAAATGTCTCTCAGACTTCTACCCAGAGATCATTGGAGGCCACCTATGTTCAAGACGGATGGATTTATGGGCATTGGGGGAATTAAGATACAGGAGAATAATACAGGAACGCCCTTCCACAGATGTCAAATTTTCTTCAGGGCTCAAAAGCCATATTAAAACCCACAGCAAAAACCAAAATCTCACTCCATTCATTCCATGGGTGACTCATCCTCGATACCAGGATTGCCAATCCAAATGGCACAATGTCCCTTCTTTTGTCATAGGAATAGAATTTAAGGAGCTGGGATTAAATGCCTGTAGTCAGTCCCCCAATATACAAGGTACAAGAAAGAGCATTCTACAAAACCCAAGCCTGCTTTAGAACGTGCATCTCAAAATAAAACATACACCAAAGGTCGTTCAGCATGTGATTATTTAAAACTGTAAATAATCAAGTCATGAACCAAAACATAAAAATATGAAAACACAACATCCTTTTCCGTCACAGACCGTGTGTAAAGTCTATGGATAAAATTCCAAATTAACTGGCTCACAACTGGAACAATATAGAATTATAAAATATTCACGCAGAGATTTAAATGCAGGCAGCAATATACTGCCCAATAATGGTTTCTTTGTAAATGAATGTTCAAACAGCCCAATTCCATACTCATGTTCCCAAAATGAATGGGGATGACTTTCTGGACAAAACACTACTTATTAGTGCATTCTCCATAGAATTGGCAGGTGTCAAACAATGCTGATGGCTTTGGGAGAAGTTATGCCAGAAACAGTTAGCACAAGAGCAATTTTACATTCTGCTTCCAGTTAGCAGTGAGAAATTCACATTTGCTGGACAGGTTGAGACAAAGAGACCATAACCAGGCAATTTTTAAAAAAACAATGTTTTTTCTTACCTTTACACATTGAAGGCTCATCATGTATGGTGCAATCTGTGAGATTATCAGATGTCTTTGAGACACACAAGGTTTCTGAAAGATAGAGACTAATTTTACTACTTTACCTGGGGATTGAAAGGGGTCCCAGATACAAAAATGGTTCCTCTTAGACGTTTAGAAAAAGCCAAAATAATTGCTTCAAAACAGTAATTACTGCTTTCAGAATTAACTAGAATATTTAACAGAAATATATCTTCAAAAATACTGTTACAAACAAAATTCTCTTACCATTTTATAAAAAATAATAGCACTAATTTCTATATCCCCTGCCAAGGTATAGTTCCTAATTGTCCACATGTATCGAAAGACAGTGAAAAGTATTTTTCTGCGGCCAAGGGAACGTACACAATAGACAAAAGAATAATCTACAGTGACAAATGGTATGTCAACAAAGTGATTGGTTGAGCCAATCAAGAGCAGCATAGGGCGTTGAGAATAGTGTTCTTACAGGGAACAGATCAGTCCGAGGGCGAGTCATTGAGTCTAGTAGCTGTAGGGAAGAAGCGGTTCCTATGTCTGGATGTGCTATAGTGGATAATGTTCACTGTGAATACATGAGACCCATTAACCTAGAGAGAGCTCAGCGTTCATTAGCTTTCTGTGCCAATCCCTCCTTCCTCAGTCAGGAGCCTGGAAGCAGACATTGACTTTTTTTTTGAGGGGGGGGGGGGGGGGGGGGGGGGGGTAGGAGGAAAAGAGAATACAAGTTGACCATCCAGAAATTTGAATTGGGCGAGATGTGACGAGCCTGCTCAAGTGTCACCCAAGATGGTAGCTGCTGCCAATACCAATGGTCCAGAAGGCTCAAAATGGGTCAGAAGATCAGATAGTATTATTTATGGGTCAGCCAGCTGAGTAAATTCCACACGTTAAGCAATTAATAGCACAGTTAGTCGATTCGACAGATGGACAAATGTGAGGATGTTTTCGAAATGATGAAAATGAAGAAATTAAAAAGTATGATGCAAATAATCTTTTTGGGCACTACGGTGGTGTATTGGTTAGCACTGCTGCCTCACAGCACCATGGTCCCAGGTTCAATCCCAGTTCTGGGTCACTGTCAATGTGAAGTTTGTACATTCTCCCAGTGTTTGCATGGGTTTCGCCCCCACAATCCAAAGATGAGCAGGCTAGGTGGATTAACCACACTAAATTGCCCCTTAAATGGAAACAAAATTGGGTAATCTAAATTTATAAAAAAATATTAGCACTAATTCCTATATCCACTGACATTACATGTAATATCTGGCACAAATATGTGATACTTTATACCACCAGATGGAGCTGGTGAGCAGACCTATAAAAGGGAATGCCTCTCAGACTTCTGGGAGAGTCCAGTGAGAGTAGAGAATAAGCAGATAGGTGAAGAGATAGTGCATTAGAGACAATAGTTAGTATAGTGTAGATAGTAATTGTAATTTGTAGGATTGCTAGCTTTAGGAATAGTGTTCGAACTGTATTAAGAGTAGTGTAATAAAAATTGGCTTTGTTAATTCAACTTAGCTTTGTTGGTCTTGGTCCACACGCTGACCTGAATCCACCCAGAGTATTAGCAACACAAAGAATACCACATGGTACCCAAGAGTGATTTCTAAAAGCTGAATGAATGACAAAACTAATCACACGACTGACAGATCGCAATGACAGCACAGAGTTCCAGTGTGTAAGATAGAAGTCCTGCAGAAGTCCAGGCACTTCCAAGACAACTGGTAAACTCAATCTCATCTGGAAATTTTTTTATTTTTTTTAAAGTTTAAACTCTACCCCAGTCTCCGACCTAGAAGTGGCCAGTGACTAGCAAAATATTGCGCTGTTAATACTAATGGCTAGACCGCTAGCTATCGACTTGTTTAATTCATTCAACTTTGAAAATGAAGTTGATAAAAAGATGTATAACAAGTCATTGAAAAGTTTGATAGCCATTGTGAGCTGGAAAGAAATGATAAGCTGAATGAAAAGTTGTAAAGGCAACAAAAACTATTGCTAGAGGATCCTACTAAATGTGCCCTGCGAGCATAACGTGCCCTGCGAGCATAATTGTCAAAAATAGAATTCAGAAATATTCAGCCGGGAATGTGGCGCGAACACCATGGAAGCAGTGGCGCGGCTAAAAGAAACAGCGCCATCCGGAATGCCAGTTTGCTCAAGCGCATCTGAAAAAAAAAAGCACGCTTTGGAAGATGGACATTTCGCACGTGCGCAGTTGAAGAATCAACGTGAACCGGAGGTCGACCGTTCTGCGCATGCTTATTACGCGTTTGCGCATGACGTCATGAGTATCATGACATGCACACATTGTGGCCACGCCCACCCCAAGAAAAAAAATGCCCAGTCGGAAAACAATGTGCGAAGTGCAGCAAGTTAAACACTTTGCCTCGCAATGCAGAACATTGAGGAAATCTCAATGAAGAGCTGTAGAAGAAGTTTACAGCATGAAACAAGTAGTAAATTTAAACAGATACAAGAATACAGAGGATAAACCCAACATTGTAGAAAATGACTTGGGTTTGGAAGATGTATTCGGGTGAGATGATTCTTGCGTTAGTAACAGGATTAAAAAAAATTAGAATTCCACTAAAGATAGATGGAACTAATAAAATAAATTGATGAAATTGCATACAGGTGCTGACATCGGATAGCAGTAATCTGACAGATGGTGATGCTGATAACATTGAAGACAAATGGACAATTCCAGTGATGCCACATCAAGTTAGTCACGGGAACGAATGCCAATCTCCTCAGCCTGTCCGAATTGAACCGCCCGAGAGTTCAACCGACAGCTATTGATCAACCAAAACGGCTTACCGCCTACAGTGAGAATGCGATTGAAACGCTAGGTATATGTGACCTAGAAGCATGGCTCACAATCAAAGTCACATTGTGCAATTCTCCATTGTGGACTCGAGAGTCCATTTTGGGTGCGAAAGTATGCAAAGTTCTGAACCTCGTTGAGTGACTGTACGTGCCAGTGTGAAGACAGAGGACCATTGTAACTAGCCACAAGATATGATGCCGCAGATGACAGCAAAGAAACAGATGAGCCAGAAGACAATGACTATGAAGGTCTATCTACTCTATTTGTAACTAGTGACGACGTGATCACAAGTAGCATATAAGCGGTGCAGAGCGACAGCAAAATTGACAGTTCTCAGCTGGACTGTACAGAGGCTAACAATGAACAAATCAGTTGAGAGCACATCAATTGTGAACAGCCAACAAGAAAATGAAGACTTCTTGGAAAAGTTGACTCCAGATGAGAAGCACAAAGAGCTCAAAAGATACAACAGATAATCCAAAGGAACTGATAGTAAAAAGTTAAAAAATGAATCAGATAAGCCAAAAGGAACTGATCTTGAGAACAAAGTAACTACGGAACAAAAGAATTCACACAAAAGGTGTTGATTTTGAAACCAAAGAACAACTAGCCAGCACATTGCAATTCAATAGAAACAAAGTGTTGGGACTTGCAGTCCCACGTGACAAACCATCCAGTATGGAAAGAAATCCAGATAGCAAACTAGGAAGGGATTGCAGGACAAAGAAAATCTACCGTTCATGATAGCATACACAGATGTGTGTGTAGACCATACCAACTTCACATATGGTGCCACTAACACCAGGAAGAAAAGCAGGGGGAAAAAGCAGCATTCCAACAAATTGGAAGAGTTGGTACTTGCTCAAAGACCAGAAACCAAACCATTTTTTCAGGCAAAGAGACAAGTAATCAACACCAGCACAGAAAAAAAAGACCATGTCAGGCAACAAAGGTGGTTCAACCAGTCGAAAATCTGATCGATTGAACTGCTGACTTGTTGGTTGTGTGCCACACTACCAGAGTGAATATTGAGTAGACTCAATTCATGAACTGTTGCTAAGTGTCTTGTTATATCGTTCTCAGTTACATATTTCATTGTATTGTGTATGCATATTCCCATACGTGTGTGTATGTTTGAAAAATGTTTTCAAACATTTTAAAGAAAGGAGGATCTGACATTAGGTGTAATGTCTGGCGCATTAAGAGTTTGTTCTGTCACCAGATGAAGCTGGGGAGCAGACCTAAAGGGAATGCCCCAGACTTCTGGGAGAGTGTAGTGGGAGAGCAGACAATAAGCAGATTGATGAAAAGATAGTGTGTAGAGACAGTAGTTAGTATAGTGTAGATAGCAATGGTTTAATTTGTAGCATTGCTAGCTTTAAGAATAGTGTTCGAACTGTATTAATAGTGCAATAAAAATTAGATTTGTTAATTTAACGTAGTTTTGTGGCTCTTTGTGCACAACATGACCTGAATCTATCCTGAGTATTAGCAACACAGAACATCACACACTCCAACCCGGTTTCAGTTCAATTAGAAAATAAAGGTGACAGCAGCAGATACGTCAAATAGAGTTGATGATTCTAATGCTCTTCAGGCTGACTTAGCTTACTTAGCTTAGCTGTTAGAAGCCAGTATCCCAACTCTTCCAGGTCCCTTTCACCCTCACCTCTATGCTCACTGGCCTATATTGCTCAACTGGGAGCAAACACCCCAATTTAAAACATTCATCATTGTTTTTAAACCCTTCCATCCTCATCTTGACAGACTTGTCATTAAAAACTCTTGGAGCCCCAACTTTTATTTTGTTGTGGGTATCTATTAAGCAGGTACTGAAACTTCAAGCTCTTCTGGTGTTTCAATGCGGTCTCTTGGCAAGTGCGCAACTAAGGAGAAGCAGATAAATACAGATAGCCACTTCCAATTTCTGTGTTTAAGTGCACATGCGCAGATGCCATAATTAATCCATAAAACAGTGCTAAAAGCCTGACCGTTATTCTTAGTGCCTAGTTTAGACTATTATAAAAAGATGCCCAAGCCATGGGTTAACTTCTTGTGGAAAACCAACAACAACTTCTAATAAAATCTTTGACAAGCCATTTTGGCTGCATTTGTTAACAGTCAATTTCCGGAAGTAAACCTTATAGGATGTCAAGCAATGTGATTATAGGATGTCAAGCAATGTGATTATATTAAGTGTCTGAACAATGATTTACCGGTTTACTAAACATGCCGAAAGGTCAATTAGATCACAGATCAGGTTTACAAAAGATTTCTCAAGACATTAAATTTGAGTTAATACTTGAGCATTGTTTGGGGGTTTCTCATACAGGAGTTAAAGCTTAGAATTGACAGAAAAACAGGTAGGGGGAAGGGAAACTAAACCATCATTATGGAGCTGCAAACTTTGAAAATTGTGCACAGGTAATTTTGCAACATGTCTAACAAAAAAACGAAACTGTCCATGTCAGCAGGGCTCAGTTGTAGCACACTTGACAGGATAAGGAGGTTGTGGGTTCAACACCCATTCCAAGACTAGACGACAAATCTAGGCTGACACTCCAATGTAAATCGGACATGATCCCCCAGGCTCGAAAAACCTTCCTGGTTACCATTATGAAGAGCAGGACATTATTCCCGATGCCCTGGCAAAAATATCCTTTAATCAACATCCCAAACAGATTATCTGGTCATTATCACATTCTCATTGTGGGAACTTGTTTTGCAGACATTGGCTTGTAGAATTCACTATATTAAAACAGGTGACTACACTCCAATAGCAGTGCATTAGCTATAGGAGGCTGTGAAAAGGCACAAGTTTTCTGTTTGCTTCAACCATGGCACATCAAACTATGTGCACGTTATTTAGTGTTTATCCCACAAACAATCCTCAAGTTCCAGCATACACTTATTTTTAGCCGGGTAAATGTCCCACAAAGAATCTACTAAATTTTACAGTGCATTAATTCAGTATTCTGGGTTACTTGGCAACAGTCATTTGATACAGTAGGATAACTAACCAATATGAAGATTAGATTACATGCAAGGTGATGTTACTGCAACTGTATTAGGTCTGCGCTACTGATGTTATAAACTATTTGAGCACACAAGGCATCATTTTACATATTGTAAAGACTTCTGTACAGTAGCCAGTTACTAGAAACCAGTGACAGCTGTCACAGAACTCTTTCAGAAAATAGGTCTCTTGGAACTAAAAATTACATTTCCCAGGAGATATTTCACATCAGTTGGAATCAACTCTTGAGAAAACAGGTGAGAAACAAAAACAGATATCTATGCTGGCCAAAAAAGTTAAGACCCACCCAGCACTTACTGCTCCTCTAGTGAAAGAGAAAAAAAAGTGCACGAAATAGATAAGCTTACAAAAGTCCAAAATGATCAAGCATTACCACCATTAAAACTAAACCAAATTAGGTTAGGATTGTGGCAAAACTGGTTTTATTAGTTCACAAGTAGCCTGTTAACAAGGATCCAAATACTTCCTGGGACATCCAAGAGCTGCGTGCAATCAGAACTAAGATTTTGCATTCAGTCAAAAACATGTGCTTTAATATTTTCCAGGTCACTATACATTTGCTGTAAAGCATCTTCTGAAAAGGACAATCTTCAGAAGGCTAGCTTGATAGCCAATAGCGCTAGGAGGACACAGATTGGCGATCAGACACTGGATTAGTAATAATGTCACTGGACTAATAATCCAGAGGATACATGGGGTCAAAGGCAGCTGATTGATTTAAATTAAATGAAGCTAGTCTGTGATGGTGACCTTGAAACTAGCATTGATTGTTAGAACACTATATCTGGTTCAGTAATGGCCTTTAGGGGAGGAAATCTTCTGTCCTTACCCAGCCTGGCCTACATGTAATTCCAGATCCACAGTAATGTGGTTGACTCTTAAATGCCCTCAGGAAAATGGCCTAACAGTCAGTCAGTTCACCGGCAATTAGGAATGGGCAACCGACAGCCACAGCCCATGAAAGAATAAAGAAAAACAGCAGAGGCAACGGTACGGAATGGACGGATAGCCAATGGATACAGATGCAATAATAACCTGCTAAAGGGAATTGGATAATTTGTTAATTTGTAAATATCTAGGGATATGGGGTTAGAGCAGGGTGAGACCAATTGTTCTTCAAAAGAGCTCAATGGGCCAAATGGCCTCATGCTGTACTGTTCAGAGATTATATGAAGTAAATTCACCATGGGAGCCGAGAAAAACACAATTTGTTTTATATTGTTGGCCGTCCAATCTCCTACACCGATGGACACCAACAAAACAAACTAGCATCTTTTGCAAGACAGACAGATTGGGCAGCACGGTAGCATGGTGGTTAGCACAATTGCTTCACAGCTCCAGGGTCCCAGGTTCGATTCCCGGCTTGGGTCACTGTCTGTGCGGAGTCTGCACGTTCTCCCAGTGTGCAGGTTCAAAGATGTGCAGGTTAGGTGGATTGGCCATAATAAATTGCCCTTAGTGTCCAAAATTGCCCTTAGTGTTGGGTGGGATTACTAGGTTATGGGGATAGGGTGGAGGTGTGGGCTTGGGTAGGGTGCTCTTTCAAAGAGCCGGTGCAGACTCGATGGGCCGAATGGCCTCCTTCTGCACTGTAAATTCTATGATTGTTCCACTGGATCCTTCTAGGCCCAGCAATCCTGTTGCTATAGGATCACCCAGGTGTTCTGTGACATCTCACACAAGGACACCACAATCCTTTCCCTCTTCATCGTTGTGGAAAGGACAGCACAACCCCTTTGTATGGACACTGACTGATGCATCATTGGGAACTGCCCACATGTACAGGGCATTGCTCCCTCCTTCATAGCACAGCCGACTTTCAGGAATAACAGCAACACATTACAGATGAATGCAGACAAAGGTGGTCAGTTTTCTTCCCTGACCGAGACGGTTTAATAAAATTAACATAACTATGATAATCCAGTGCTTTGCAATGTATTCAGGACAGTTCAAAGTACAAAATATTCCCAAACATCCAATACAAAGCTTGCACTGATTCAGTGCCGATTTCTATGGTCAACCAAAATGCATTTTATATTTTTGTCCTCAAGCATCTCATCACCAGCTTGGCTGCAGAGTCAATAACTCCTAATAGTTGTGCATTTTGAGAACAAAGTAAATGAATGCAGCATCAGTTGAGCACAGGTGAGAAAGAAGCTGGTGGATGGGATCCAGGAAAGATGATTTGAGGGAGACAGCGAGTGCACAGAAAGTCTATTTTTTCTTTTAAAATGTGAGAACGATAGAATCAAGACAGGAGATAGAAAGAGGATTCAGTGGAATGAGAAAGATAGTTTGACATGTCAACCCTGGCTGCCTGGCGTTACTAATTTTGGGTCAGAATCTGGCTTCCTGAATCATCTCAAAACAATACATTTCTGTTCAAATCTCACTGCAGTAACTACCCACCTCCATTTAAAGATACAGCCGTAATCCACAACACTGAAGTCGGTGGAAAAATTGATCAGCAGACACTTTTACAACAGAAATTTTACGAATGCATGAAATAAAATCACTTCCCTTCCCCAATTAAACACCTTAGAATCTCTAGTGCAGAAGGAGGCCATTCGGCCCAGACACTAGGGACAATTTAGCATGGCCAGTACACCTAACCTGCACATCTTCGAACTGTGGGAGGAAACCCACGCAGATACGGGGAAAATGTGCAAACTCCACAGTCACCAGAGGCTGGCATTGATGCAGTCACCAGGGCATGTTTTAAAAGCAATTCAGCAGTTTCCATCACAGTTTTGTTCCACTTTCGGGCATCAGAGGGGAGAAACTTCAAAGCCGAGAGCTGATAGGGGTCACAGTTAACCATTTAGTGGTAGCCTCTTAACAGTTACATTGCCAAGCCCTCCAAGAGATTTTTCCCTGACACGTGAAGGAGATAACCTTTCATCCTTCGAAATCCAAGAGCATATAATAGGCCCATTTTTCTCACCGGCATCTTCAGCTTTCCTGCCCATGGCCGGCAAAGCGCCATATGCACGATTCGCCCATTCTATAATAACAATCTTTGTCACAAGTCGGCTTACATTAACACTGCAATGAAGTTACTGTGAAAAGCCCCTAGTCGCCACATTCCGGCCCCTGTTCAGGTACATAAGAGGGAGAATTCAAAATGTCCAATTCACCTAACAGCACATCTTTTAAGGACTTGCGGGAGGAAACCGTAGCACCCGGAGGAAACCCACGCGGACACAGAATATGCAAACTCCGCACAGACAGTGACCCAAGCCAGGAATCGAACCTGGGACCCTGGCGCTGTGAAGCCAACCACCGTGCTTCCTCGGACTGTAGTTCCTCAGACCAGCAAGCTAGAAAAATTGCTCAAGAGCAAACCTACAAAGAGTAATCAGCGACTTGTCTCAAATGAGGTATCCTAGGAATCTTTGGGCACGATCCAAAGGCCATTCTGTTCCTGAAAAGCAGTCTTTGCGGCACAGCGTGGCCGATGAAAGCTGGGAGACCTCGCTCCTGGGATCTACCCGGCTCACAACGCCTCGCAACATCCAATGTGACCTTGCGATATAAATCTAGTCATTGTAGTTGGGATCAATTTTTGGCAGATCTGCATATCAGAGTGAGACAAGTGACTCTAATGTGCGGATTCCTGAGGTACCCGAAGCTTTGAGATTAATTCCCTTCGCCTCAGACACCAGTAGTCGTTCAGCACTGGTCCCCACAAACGGAAATGGCACTCGTGGGGGTCTCCCAGGAGACAGACGGCCTCCAGCTGCATGCCCTTTGGCAGGATGTTGCCTGGCACTACTGGTTCCACCAGGGCACCTTGGCAGTTTCACCTGGGTGGCAGCAAGGCACAACCATGGTGCCAGGTTAGCACTGGCAAGGTGCCAAGCTGGCATTTTTTGCACACGTGCGATTAGGCCAGAGGTGCACAGTGTGGTGTTGGGGAGGCGGGGCCCTCCAAGTGTGTTCAGGCTGGGGGGAGGGGGGGGCAGTTTGGCAATTGTTTCGGGGGCATCCCAATCGTTTACTACACTGGGGGGTTCCGGCGAGCAGAGTAACCCACTGTACAAAACGGGGCTATGTGCAGCACCGGCCACACTTTCCCCATTCAGGCCCCTTACACAATGCAAGTCGTGTTGAATAGCCATGTGTTTGTCAACACTGCGAGCGCTGGGAAACGCGATCAGGAGAAGTTTCCCTTTTGGGAGAATCGCACCCTTTGGCTACCCTGGTCGGTGCATGCTGCAATTTTCTGCACAGCCCCAAAATGAACAAATCAAAGACTGCTACACACCAATATCTCAATTTGGCAGGACCCCAGTTTGATCATTCTGATGGGGTTAGATTGGTGAACCAGACAGCAAGTGAGACAAAAGTCACCCAATGCGATATGGCAGCACTTAAGTGCATATCTGGTGCAGGTTTGTTTTTATTCATTCAGAGGTTCGATGGATTGGCCATGCTAAATTGACCCAAGTGTCAAAAGGTAGGTCAGGTAACAGAGATAGGGCGGAGTGTTGGGCCTGGGTAGGGTTCTCTTTTGGAGGGTCAGTGAAGACATGGGCTGAATGGCCTCCTTCTGCACTATAGGGATTCTATGATTCAAAGGCTGATAATTCTGCAGAGTGTAACTCACCTTCTGACTTCCCACATCCTATCCAACATCTACAAGGCACAAATCAGGAGTGCGATGGGACACTTCACTTGCCTGATGAGTGCAGCTCCAACACCACAAGATGTTCAACACCAGTGCAAAGCAGCCTGTTTTATCAGCCACTCATTCACACCCCAAATATGCTCTAACTCCACCAATGACACACAGGAGCACTGTGTTCCAGCTACAGGATGCACTACAGCAATTCATCAACAACTTAAAAGCTGCATCCTCAACCTCCCAGAAGGACAACCGCACAACGCCCATCCCTGTTCCCCTCCAAGTCACGCACCATCCAGAGTTTGAATTACATTATTTGTCCTTCGTTGTCACTGTGTCAAACATCCATTTGGATTTCAGCAGCGCACCAGCACCTACAGAGTTATTCTACACCAGGGGTTCCCAAACTGTGGGTCACAACCCCCAGTGTGATCATGGAAGGAGCAAATGGGAGTCATGAGCTCTGAGGCAACAATGGCAGCTGTGGAGCAGAGACTCAGATTTGACAACCCTGGGGTCAATGGTAAGGCCCCTTTAAATGAGTTTTTTTTGGTCTGTGGACCCAATGACTTCTGAACCCAAAGACAGCCTCCAAAATGGTCGGTGTCTTGCGGGTTTTTTTTGTGCCCGTCTCTGATGTTCGAACTTCCTCCTCCTTACAATTTTCACTCGGGGTCACACCAAGTGTGAATCACAGCACTGTCCCACAAAAGAACATGACCCTAATGGCACCACCAGAAGACAAATAAAATAATCTGCAATTCTGATCCATTTGCAAATTATACAAGGCACAGATACATTTCAGCCCTGCTGTTATCTAACAAGTTACCAATATTTTTTTCTATAGTCTGTTACTACAATCTGCAAAATGAATAGCAATTTGTAGGATTGGAATGCACCGATTGAGGTCAGGTAATTGGATCGCTTAATTGCCCAACTTAAATGCTGTTTCAAGCGACTGAACAGACATCTGGAAATGCAAGATACCACGGATAGAGATGTCACTGGTGATAAAATGAATCATGCCATGTGCTCACATAGTTAACATTAAAGCCATCAGAACATAACAGATTTAAATACATTGAGCCCCTTCCAACCTCTAAAGCACCATACCCAGGACCCCCAAAGAATCACTGGGGGATCCCACACCCTACCTCAGAAGTCCCAACGTCAGAAAGGCAAATACCCAAGAACGTAAACACCTGATTGGGCAGTTACTCTGCACTGGGAACAGTCAAACTCAATTTAAATCAAACTTCAGATTGTTCTGTCTGTATTACGGCAATAGTTACACACCTAAAAACAGAACTAAAACGGCTTTTAAATCCTGGGTAACTAGTGCACTGATGCCATCCCCCCTCACCCCACAGGAACCCCTGACTACACCCAACTGTCGCCAAGTAGCCTCCCCACCCCAGAGGAACCCACTTCCCTTCTCCCTAGTTTCTTATAAAGTGGCCGTTAAAACCTACCTTCCTAAAAGCAGCAAGTGCCATAAAATGGGGGCATATCTTCCTTACTTTTGACTCAGCTGCTCGCTACACAAGGCCTCAGAGACCCACTGCACTTGCCTTTCTCACCTGACCACAGGCCGAATGTTGGACAAAAACAGTGCAGCAGGATAACTAACTAGGAGTGGAGCACTAATATTCCAGATTGTGTCAAAAGCAAATAAATGGAATAATCATCAGGAATTTAAATAATCTTTATTATTGTCACAAGTCGGCTTACATCAACACTGCAATGAAATTACTGTGAAAATCCCCTATTTGCCACACTCCAGCGCCTGTTCAGGTACACTGAGCGAGAATTCAGAATGTCCAATTCACTTACAAGCATGTCTTTCGGGATTTGTGGGAGGAAACCGGAGAGCCCAGAGGTAACCCACGCAGACACGGGGAGAACGTGCAGACTCTGCACAGACAGTGACCCAAACCAGGAATTGAACAAATTACTGTACTTCAAACTCCTTTAGAAAAATACCATTATGATAAATCATCCATTCCACAAGCATTATTCATATTCCTGTCCGAATAGAGAAAGAGCTGGAAAAAGTTGCTGAGTACAGATCTATAAAAATTTCCAATGTAGTCTTACTCTGTCCACTCTCCTCCCACATTGTCCAGGTAAGGTTCCAAACATTCCTGCCAAGTAATTTCTCTAACTCAAAACTGATCCGTTTCCTCTTCAATAGGGATTAGGTGACTGTTTCACCAACACCCATGTTCTGCCTACAGATTGAGCCCGCGTTGCCAGCCTCTTGAACACCACTCTGACTTCCATTTATCACCCTCCCACATCATTCCAAACAAACGCAAGGAAAGCTTCAAGATAATATTTTCCCAGGCAGCCTGACCTATTTGTATGTCCTCGTTTTCCAAAATCAGTCAGTCATACCCAATCCCCATGCTTTTTATTTGTCCCAATTTAGTGTACTTCCCCAGATCTCTTAATGGCCAAGCTCTTTTATCCGCCTTCCGTTTCTTTTAACTTCTTAATGCTTAATATCCATTTCTTCATGGAGACAATCCACAACAATTTCACACTTTTTCTGGTATTTGGCTGTTCATTTGTTGTAGATCACATAAGAACATAAGAACTAGAAGCATCTGGCCCCTCGAGCCTGCTCCACCATTCAATGAGATCATGGCTGATCTTTTGTGGACTCAGCTCCACTTTCCGGCCCGAACTCCATAACCCTTAATCCCTTTATTCGTCAAAAAACTATCTTTATCTTAAAAACATTTAATGAAGGAGCCTCTACTGCTTCACTGGGCAAGGAATTCCATAGATTCACAACCCTTTGGGTGAAGAAGTTCTACCCTCCCCTTTTCCTGATAATAATAAGCTTTGTCACAGATAGGCAAAGAAGTAACTGTGAAAAGTCCAGAGTCGCCACATTCCGGCACTCAGGTACACCGGGGGGTGGGGGGAATACAAAATGCCCAAATTACCCAACAGCACGTCTTTCGGGACTTGTGGGAGGAAACCGGAGCACCTGGCGGAAACCTACGTAGTCACGGGGAGAACGGGCAGACTCCGCAAAAACAGTGACCCAGGCCGGGAATCGAACCGGAGACCCTGGCGCTGTGAAGCAACAGTACTAATCATTAAGCTACCACGCCGCTCAAGATAACCAATAAGGCAGTAACTGGGATGTTCTTTAAAGACCTGTTGCGCGTTATCAGCATTTTCTTATCCAGATTTCTGCTAGAACCAAAGACACTTCAAACTAAATGGATTTTCCTTCACATAATAAACAGATCTCCGTCTCTGGGTGAGATCATACTTCATAATTCATCAGCTCTCCCATCTTTGAACACTGTGCTTAAAAATAAATTACGACCATGTTCTGCCATAGAATCATAGAATTTACAGTGCAGGAGGCCATTCGGCCCATCAAGTCTGCACCGTGGGAGCTGACTCAAGGTTGCACCGTGGGAGCTGACTCAAGGTAACAAGATTTACCTTCCATACCTACTATGTGTGTAGCCGATTTTTTTTTTTTTTTTTAAAACAAACTAATTTTGTTTTTAACATTTTATACATAACACAACAGAAAAGATAAGAATCCCCCTCCCCGAACTACAATATACATGACTTGGAAAAATAACCCCTGCCACCTCCCAAACTCCTCCCCCCCACCACTTTGGCAGCTGACGGTGACCAACTCTTGAAGAACAAGTGTACGTTTGATAGAAAACTAAAAAAATTAATTCATAACTAAAACAAAACAAAAGATGTTAAAAACAATTTTTATAACCAAATCCAGTCTCGTATCTTCCAACAACCCCGCAGAATAATGCATCAAGTTATTTGATAATGCTTATAAAATTATCACAGATTCCACTTAATTTTAGTCAGGTGAGCAGGTGCTGGGAAACTGAAGTAACGCTCCATCAACGGTATGACAGTAATCACCAGGAAAGCACAGATCAGTCCATCATTCTGTAAACGTGCATTTTTATGGCTTTAATACAAATATTGCTTTTTAAGTGAAACCAAATATGCACTTTTAATGCTTACCACAATTAGAGGTTTTAAAACAGAAAAATGAAAAACAGCACTCCCCTCCTCCTCAATGCACCAAATTTTTGTTGGGTCACTGAACGGACCAAATTTTTGTTGGGTCACTGAACGGTGGCCAATTTTCCATCTATATCCCAATAACACACGAGGTGAGTAGCAGCATATTGGCACCTGATCTTATGGCCAACAGGTGCTTTGATAACGAGAGAAACTACAAACTAATGAATTGATCAGATAGCAGCATACTCTACGGTACAGTATTAGTAAATGGTGTATTGCCTTGCTGCACCCAAGCTATTTCACAAACTCAGCACTGTACCAAACTAAGATATGAACCGGACATACTCAATTACTCACACAAGCTCCATTAAATATACAAGGTACACATAGCAAAGTAACATACAACAGAACTCACCTCGGCTGTGACATACTCCAGAACCACTATCACGATCCACTCGGTCACTGGAACAGGAGGTCGCTATTTAACACTGCCCCCAACAATCCCTCAAGCCTGTTCCTCTGCTCAAATTAAGTCATGCTGATCTACAGCCTTACTTCAACCATACTTGCCTTTGTTCCTATCCGTTAATACTTTTGGTTAACAGAAAATAGGTCAAGCTTAGGTTTTAAAAATCTAGTATCCATTGGCATTGATCATTATCCTCTACAACCTTCCCCCTCATTCATTCCCAAACATTACATGTAGAATTGTTTCCAAGTTCACTCTAAAACGTTTGATTCTGGGCAGCATGGTGGTGCAGTGGTTAGCACTGCTGCCTCACAGCACCGAGGTCCCAGGTTCAACCCCAGCCCCCTGCCCGTGTGGAGTTTGTACATTTTCCCCCTGACTGTATGGGTCTAACCCCTACAACCCAAAGATGTGCAGGGTAGGTGAATTGACCACACTAAATTGCCCCTTAATTGGAAAAAATAATTGGGTATTCTAAATTTATTGAAAAACAAAAAATTTTAAGTTTCTATGAGATCCCCCCTCACTCTTCTGAACTCCAATGAACATAACCGATTTAGTTTCTCATGACAGTCCTATCATCCCAGGAATCAGCCTGGTAAACCTTCATAGCATAATTCCTCAGATAAGGACACCAGAACTACACACTACTCTAGGTGTGGCCTCGCCAACACCCTGTACAATTGCCATAAAACATCCCTATACTCAAATATGAAGGCCAACATACCATTTGCCTTCTTTACTGCCTGCTGTACCTGCACACGTACTTTCAGCGACTGATGCACGAGGACACCAAGATCTCAGAGTATCCACCACTCTCAACATCCATTCAAATAATAATCTGCCTTCCTATTTTTTCTACTGAAGCAGATAACCATACATTTATTCACATTATACTGCATCTGTGCTTTACCTGATGCCCATGTATTTACATTGTGTATTTATATAATAATAATAACATTGTCACAAGTAGGCTTCAATGAAGTTACTGTGAAAAGCCCCTCGTCGCCACATTCCAGCACCTGTTCGGAGAGGCCGGTACGGGAATTGAACCCCCGCTGCTGGTCTTGTTCTGCATTACAAGCCAGCTGTTTAGCCCACTGTGCTAAACCAGCATGTCAGATGTTTTTTGAATGGATCTGTCTGGACTGTACGCAGAGCAATACTTTTTACTGTACCTCTATGTGACAATAAATCAAAAACCTAAATCATGTGCCACGCATATGCCCACTCACTCAGCCTGTCCAAATCCAGCTGAAGCATCTCTGCATCCTCTTCACAGCTCACTCTCCCACCCAACTTTGTATCATCTACAAATTTGGGATAATATGTTTATTTCCCTTGTCCATATCATTAATATATAATGTGAACAGTTGGGGTCCTAGCACAGCTCCTGCGGTACCCCACTTGTCACTGACCGCCAATCAGTAAAAGACTCATTTTTTCCAACCTTTTGCTTCCCGCCTGCTAACTAGCTTTCTATCCATCTCAAGACACTGCCTGCAACCTGCAACCCCATGCTTTTGGGTTTTGTTCTGGTAAATCTGCACTGCATCCCTCAAACGGTCAATATATTTTTCCCAAGGGAAAGTTCCCACAACACGAATTTGTGACAAAGCACTTTGTGCAGCAGCAACCAGGGTTCAGTTGGTAGTACTCTGGGATTCCGGATTTCTAGTCCCAATCCAGGACTTGAAGCACTAAACCAAAGTTAACACTTAGTCCGGGACTGAAATGCCATGTTTTGGCTGAGAGGTTAAACAGAGGTAAGGGGAGGTCTTGTGCCATATGTTTCTCTCAACCAATACAAACTGATTATCTGTTTGCTATCACACGGTTTGTGGGAGTTTGCATTTGCTGTGCGCAAATTAACTGCTGTGTTTCTTCCATCACAGGACCTCAAAAAAGCATGTGTGGTGGTTGTGAAAAGCATTATATAAATGCAAGTCAAAACTGTTATCATAAAAGGGTTGTGGGAAGAGAAGAAAATATCTGGAGTGGAAGACTGAAAACACATTTGTTGCTAATTTGAAAATAATTGAAAAATCATGGAATCATAGAATTTACAGTGCAGAAGGGGGCCATTCGGCCCATTGAGTCTGCATCTACCCTTGGAAAGAGCACCCTACACAAGGTCAACACCTCCACCCTATCCCCATAACCCAGTAACCCCACCCAACACTAAGGGCAATTTTGGACACGAAGGGCAATTTTAGCATGGCCAATCCACCTAACCTGCACATCTTTGGACTGTGGGAGGAAACCGGAACACCCGGAGGAAACCCACACAGACAGGGGGAGGAAGTGAAAGCTCCCCACAGACAGTTACCCAAGGCCGGAATTGAACTTGGGTCGCTGGAGCTGTGAGGCAGCAGTGCTAACTACTGTGCCACCCAAAAATGCCAAACATTAAATCATTCCTCTGGAGGTCAGTTGCACAATGAAAATTTATGGGTCAAAGGTTGGAAAGCAATCAAGGAAATCTGGTCTTTTATTCCTGGGTTCTAAGTGATCTACTTTCTACATTACAAGCAATCATTCAAAGTTAGCAAAACAGACTAATTTAAAGGATCATTTAACATTGGATAGTCAATATTCTCAAGTGTCAAACCAGAGATGTCAATAATTCCCCAATGCCACATCAGCTAATCCAATCAGATACTTGGTCAATAAGGAATTAGAGGATAATCAACAGTTCCAGATCAGTATCTGGGAACAACAATTGCTAATCCCTATTCTGAGGGTACTGGAGCCAATAGCTGATGTCATCTCAAGCATCCATCTGAGCCCAAGTTGCCTCAGGGAAAAGACAGTGCTATAATTAGAGATGGCTCTCAGCAGGCAAGTGATGTTTGTCCTATATTTTGGTGACACAAGCAGGGAGGGAAGGATTTTCCTGTAGGAGAATCCTTCCCATTAAAACACAGCAAGAGGAAATTTTGTGGCATATTATTGCTTGAACAGAAATCTAATATACGAGCTAAGCACAATACATTGGAGTATGTATTTTGGGTCACATTTACTTGGTAAACACCCATAAAAGGATGCCATGGAGCCCTAATGGATTCTACACCCTTTTGAGCGTTCTGAAAATATTTAAATTGTCGCAAATGTGCAGTAAGACTGGTCAAGTTGGTGGAATATTGACAAATAGTCTTCCCAAAGGCTGAGAAATGAACTCCCTATGATTACTCCAAGTGCTGAATTATGTATAAGGCACTGACCTGACTGACAATGTGCCCATACACAGTCTGTTAAATTCAGTGAAGCATCGCCAGCAATACAACGTTCACATGTCTCCAATTCTGTACAGCCTGAAAAATCAAAACATATAGTAAGCATGACTAGTAATGAATATTCACCTTCTTAGTGCTCGATGAAAGTCAATCTGAGGATAACAATAATAGTTTGTCAATTTATTGGAGTTTAGTTTAACTAGTCACCAACTCTAATAGGTGAATTATTATATCTGATTCCAATTATTGAAGATGAATCCAAAAAATCTGTCCCATTCAGCAAAACAGCACTCACACAGACCACAAGGTACAGCTTCCATGAGATTGAAGTCAATAAATGGCTCCTATGCGGACGTCTCAGCCTCCTACAATGTCCCAATGAAGCTAATCTTTTGATTCAGCACTTTACAGCCTTCCACACCATTTCCAATTTTAAACCCTGCCCATATATTTTTCTGGCAGCTGCTGTTGACAATGAACGACTCATTATCATTTACAGCTTCAGGCCCACTTTTTGTCTGTAATGTGTCCCATTAACATCACCCTTGCCTTGCACCATCATCCCTTTATTAATTCAATCTCTCCTGCCTTCCACCCGATCACCGACCCTCCCTTTGCACTTGCTTCAAACCAATGTTTTCAGAGCTGAAAGGGTGGTGCAGGGTCATTAACCAGATGCATTAGCTCAGTTGCGCTCCACACAAACTGCCCAACCTGGATTCCAGCATTTTCTGTTTTTATTTTCACGGTTAATGTTATTGGCTGCCCGAAGGTCACAGCAATCCGACAGGACTGTAAAAACTATGGACTTCACATACTATCGTAATCCAAGTCGTCTTTCACCAATCTCCCAGAAGCTTCTCTGCCATTAAAATGCAGCTTTACCCTTCAAAGCAGAGTCACAAATAAACCCAGCTGCCACAACGTGGCCATTGTCACAGACCAGCTTGGTTTGCAACCTTCGGTCTCGAGAAGGAGATTACACATCAGTAAGAGACTTCCATTGTGAACCAGCAGATTTCAGTAAGTTCAGCATCACCTGATTTTCATTTACTGCCAATGACAAACTAAACTGCTGCATCTGGACCCTGCATTTCCCCAGCTGGACGCAGCAAGCTCATGACGCTAATTCCGAAACAAACATCCAGCAGTGTGAAAATCACTGCCATTATCGGACTCTATAAAAGGCACAGTCGCAGAATTTTTGCAGGGATCTTGTAATACAGATTTATACAAAAATCATACGCTAATATTTGATAAACATTTCAGGATTCCCTCTGCACGGTGCGGGCAACAATCACCCAGCTGTTCTTTTCGCCAAGGTGGACATCAGCTGGAGGGCAGGCTTGTTGTCTAATTGAGGATGGCAGACAGGCCCTTGGGCCAATACAAGTCCTGCCAGCACTGAAGCAATAGACTGCCTTTAAGTGCAAAAGGAGGGTGGAGGGTGGTGCAGAATGGAGTCACCCACTCCCAACATTTAATTTGAAGATTACAAATGCCCTTAGCAGCCAGTCTCCCATTGTGGAAGAGGAACACTGCAGCTAAAACTAGGCAGACTCGGCAAAGAGGAGCCTCAAAGCACTGGGCCCCAAGTCTCCTTCATTCTTTCATGGCATGTGGGTGGCACTGGCAAGGACAACATTTGTTTCTTATTCACCTTTGCACTCAAGGACTTGCCAGGTCAGTTCGGAGGGCAGTTAAGGGGCAACAACATCACTGGGTCCAGACTTTCAGCATAGTAAGACAGGCATGTTTGGGTGGGGGGAGGGGAGGGGGGAGGGGGGGGGTCAATAGGCTTTTAGCCTGCTTTATTTGACTAATTGCCACTCAGGCAGGTAGCTGTGTCACTGCCACCTCACTTCTGGGAACACTGCCTAAGAGCAAAATGGTGCCTGGAAACCAACATGCTGGCTGACAATCTGCAACTCTACACCCAGCCCAGTCACTGTTGAGGTCTAAAAATTCATCCAAAGTGTCAGTATATAGAGTGCAGAAAAGGCCCTATGGCCCATCGAGTCTGCAGTGACACATGAAAGACACCTGACCTGCTGACCTAATCCCATTTGCCAGCACTTGGCTCATGCGGCAACCCACCTCTACCACCATCCCAGGCAGTGCATTCCAGACCATCACCACCCTCTGGGTTAAAAATGTTTTTCCCTCAAATCTCCCCTAAGCCTCCTGCCCCTCAACCTGGATTTGTGTTCCCTTGTAACTGACCCTTCAACTAAAGGGAACAGCTGCTCCCTCTCCACCCTGTCCATGCCCCTCTTAATCCTGTACACCTCGATCAGGTCATCCCTCAGGTCTTCTCTGCTCCAGCAAAAACAACCCAAGCCTATCCAATCTCTTTTCATGTTCTATCCCAGGCAACATCCTGGTGAATCGCCTCTGCACCCCCTCAGTGCAATCATATCCTTCTTATAATGTGGCGACCAGAATTACACAGTATTCCAGTTGCAGCCTCAAAGTTCTAAACAATTCCAACGTGACCTCTAGATAGCAGTTCCAATTATGAGAATTTATTCCAATTATCCCCATCTTATGTCATAGTTTACTATGGGGTAGGGAAGAGGAGGCAGGCCGTTGGACTAACACAGCCAGAATGAGGATCTGACCCATGCTATTGGTACCATTCTGATCCACCTGCCAGCTATCTAGCCAACTGAGCCAATTCACTCTCCCTGCATTTATACAGGACTTTTAAAGTAGGGTTAGTGGGTGACTGGGACTTGGGTGCAAGTTAGATAAGGGCAACAGAATTCTGGATGATAAATTTATGGAGGGTGGAAGAGGGGAGGTTTAGCCAAGGGTGTGTCAAAATAATCAAATCTAGGGGATAACAAATAGTAGACTGTGGGTTTAAAACCCACTCCAGAAAGACCAACAGTAAGCGAACAGCAATTAATAAGTCTACAATTGAAAACTACTCATGAAACAATAGATTGTTGTATAAACCCAGCTGGTTCACTAATGCTCTTTGGTGAAGGAAATCTGCCATGGTTACCCATTCTGGCCTGCTTGCAACCCACAGTAACATGGGTGACTGCCCTCTGAAATGGCCCAGCAAGCCACTCAAGGGCAATTAGGGACAGGCAACAAGGATAAAAATAAAAAGTTGTGACTTGGGGGTAGCATCCTCGTCAGGGTTACCAGCACTGGGTCTGTAACCTTGACTGAGCTCCACTGCTGTGCCAAGGGAACACCACACTATCAGTATTTTGGATGAGACAATAAAACCACATACAGATGGATGTAAAAAAAAAATACCAGGAGAGTTCTTAGAGAGCTTACCATGTGCAAATATCATTTTCAAAAATGTATTTCATTAGCAGTGAAGCACTTTTGGACATACTGTAGTTATGAACGCACCATTATAAATGCAAGTATTTATTTAAGGAACAAAACACAGAAGTCAGTATGGCATTAGCACGGTTTCTGAGACACTACAATTAGGTGCCCATCTGTCACCAAAAAAACTTAAATCTCACACTAATTGAACCCGTGACAGGTTAGGTCTCAAATATAATCTCAAAGCCCAGCAGGACCTGCACCTTGACACTGTAAATACATAAACTGGTTTCTGTCCATTATTTCGGCAGTATTGTTGATTTACTCGTCAAGCCCAATTTTTTAAAAAAGTGTTCAAAGTGCAGGTCCTCTAATTCTCCAAATTGAAAGTAGCTCCATTGGCACCCGTAGGAAATCTAACAGCAAATAATTAAACACAAAACCTTCAATGCAAGCCAATGTGTGCCAGGATGTACTGTATAGACAAAGGAATGACATTTATCCACGAGACTGGCCCCCTCGCCCCTCTCCCCACCCCCAAAACCATTCACTTTTTGGTTAAAACATGTTTAATGATTTCAATCAACAGGGGTGACCAGAATGAGCTGCAGCTGCAGTCAGTCATATACAGAACCCTCACCGTGTGTGGGTCTTGCTGTTCAAAAAGTTGAAGCAATATTGTGCTATTTTATTCAGTATCTGAAGAGGTCAAATTAAGATTCAACTTTGGTAACACTAACGTGAACTGGACACTCAAGTCATTTAAAGATATTCAAGTCAGTCAGGGGTTGATAGAATTTTGGATACTAAGCGAATTGAGGCATGGGGGTGGGTTGGGGGACAGTTGAAGGTGGAGTTGGGAGTGTGATCATCTTTGATCTTTGAATGGTGGAGAAGGTTCAAATGACCTACTCGTATTTCTGATGTTATTTAATCCAAAACACCAAAAACGTTTCAGCCACTGCCGATCCTGGTATCAGAAACAGGAAGCTACCTGAAAACTATGAAAGCCCAGAATCTGAGTCGAGTTGCGGTAATAGGAGGAATGTTTTGATCATTCATTTCAGGGTCGATCTTCAACTCAGTGAAGAGTCAGCTCAATGCTAAACACCTATCTTGCTGTAATTGAAAACATGTAGAATACTTCATGGAATTTGAAGCAATATTTGGGAACTTTAATTTGCGTCAGGTTCTAGTATTGCGATAGAGACTGGTTACATTGAGCATAAATTTCCGGTTGGCATAAATGGGGCAATTGCGACACCAATTACGAGACTGCAGAGCCCAGAGGGGTTTTTTTTTTCAAAGGAATGATATTGTCATGACTACTTGCACACTCTGTATATATCAGAGAAAAAGCCCACACTGCTTGGCCAATCATTTGGAATAAATATTAAATATTTAAAACTGCCATCGACAACCAACACGAAAAGACAGGAGATTCTTTTTAAAATCCCAAGTGCATGCACAGTGACATAAAATCACCTTAACACTGGAGGCAGCACCAACAAAACAATGGAAATTTCCACCTTCTGCGCGATGCATTTCAAACCACTCCCAACCAGGGACATGCAATTTCATTTATTTAACCTGCACAGGTGTTAATGAAACATTCCCTAAATATTCAACTACTTGTGGCTGGGTTATAAAGAATTATGTGAAAGATCACACCCGTTGTCACTCAGAGCCTGCCAATGTTAAATGATGCGTGCATTACCTTTACATATCCCAAGCTGTCCTAGTTAATTAAAGAGACTGCAGGAACACAGTCAAAGTCGGCATGAACAGACCTCCAGTTAAGAATTCTGACTACCTCCCAGACTTAGCTTTAAAAAAAATCAACATAAACACAGAACAAGGACCACTGCTGACACTTGCCCCCTGCATTGTAACCTGCAGGGGCACGTCCAACCAAAAATTCTGTACCTTCTTCCTGACCCTCACAAACTCGAGAGAGTAACGTCAACAGTGAAACTCCCATCGCAATCTCTGCCCACCTCATCGTCACAAACCTCTCTGGGAACCGTGCCTGCAATTACAGAGCAAAGGAGTGGGGTGTGAAAGGGGAAGGGAGGGGGGAATAAAAGTTAGAGAAAATAAAAAAGACCAGGAAATTCCGCTTAAGTTTTGGCAAATCCCAGCAGCGAAGCAATCAGGTTGGGAAATAGGCGCTGCAATACTGCGTGGAAATTAACCCGGAGCCCACGTGAGCGAAATGTATCCAAGCGCTTGTAACAAGTTATTAAAGGGGGACTGTCACATGACCGCAGCACTGATCACATTTCACAAGTGATGCCAGCGTGTTTACCTAACAACCAAATCCCCAGAGACTCTGCATACATGTTTTTAAATGCATAATCCAGTGTGGTACTCGAAGGGAAAGAGGTGGGAAAAATAATAACCTAAACGAAATAGACAGCAGAGCATATATGTTTGCTAACTGCTTGAAAAATAAGTCCTCTGTCCCTTTGTCAAGTGGGGTATGATTGATGTAGCGTCATTCAGTTAATAACACCAAGGCTAGGCAATGAATTCATTTGACGGAAAACTGCTAGCAGCATAAATACACATTGGAGCCAATGCAATTAACCTAAATGGGAAGCAGAAGATTTATACCAGAAAGTCCCATCTGGTCGGGGCAGGTGTCCAAGCAATTTTGGGGTTCCTATTGAATGCAGTCTCAGAATTGATGACACTGGTTTCCAAGTTTTTGTCTTCTTGGATTCTTGTATTTGGGCATGATATAAGGAGATGTCTGGGTCTGATATCTCGGTCAGGGCGGCACGGTAGCACAGTGGTCAGCACTGTTGCTTCACCGCTCCAGGGTCCCAGGTTCGATTCGGGGCTTGGGTCTCTGTCTGTGCGGAGTCTGCACATTCTACGTGGGTTTCCCCCGGTGTTCCGGTTTCCTTCCACAGTCCAAAGATGTGCAGGTTAGGTGGATTGGCTAGTCTAAATTGCCCCTTAATGTCCAAAAGAGGTTGGGTGGGGTTACTGGTTTACAGGGACAGGGTGGAGGTGTGGGCTTGGGTGGGTGCTCTTTCCAAGGGCCAGTGCAGACTCGATGGGCCGAATGGCCTCCTTCTGCACTGTAAATTCTATGTTTCTATGAGCAGATCACATCAAAGTTATCATAAAGATAGCTATATGGGATTATGTGATTTTGGAAGAATAAATGAGAAATGTGATGGTAGTTTTTATGTTTGTCCTACCTTATTTGTTTTTCTTTTTGTGGAGCTGTTTTGACTCTTGCTAAAACAGGCCGCAGCAATGAGATGTATACACAAACTTCACAGAAGTACGGAGTTATTACGATGAAGGAGGAGGCCGTTTGGCCCATCATGTCTGCATTGGCTCTCCAAACAATGTTATGGTTTAGTGCCATTCCCCTGCATTTTCCCCATATCCTGAGCATTGTATCTATTCAAATAATCATCCATTGCCCTCTTGATTAAACCTGCTTCTACCACATTTCTAGGCAGTGGATTCCAGACCCCAACCACTTGTGTGAAAAAGCTTTTTCTCACATCACATTTGCTCATTTTGTAAATCATCTCAAATCTGTGCCCTCTTGTTCTTGATGCTTTTACGGGGGGTTGTCCCTATCTACTCTGTCCAGCCCCTTCATGATTTTGAACATCTCTATCAAATCTGCTCTTCGCCTTCTTCCCTTCAAGGAGAACAGTTCCAACCTCTCCAATCTATCCTCATTTCATGAAATGTGCCAATGTGGTAGTCACCACTGTTGTATTATCTTGTATATATGGGTATTACAGTAAGGCCCCTGTACTACAGGTACAGGGGTAGATCCCTGCCTGCTGGCTCCGCCCAGTAGGTGGAGTATAAATGTGTGTGGTCTCTGAACAGCAGCCATTTTGTAAGCTGCAGTAGGAGGCCACACATCTCTGTAATACAGCCTTGATTACTTCTACTCTCGTCTCGTCGTAATTGATAGTGCATCATTTATTACCCAGAGATTTTTCAGAGATGGCCTGCAGCTGCATCCTCAAGCAGACAATGCCAAAAAGGACTTCCAACATTGGCTAGCTTGTTTGGAAGCATACATCAGGTCTGCATCAGACCCAATCTCCGAAGCACAGAAGCTCCAGATTCTGTACACTCGGCTGAGCTCCAACGTTTTTCACATCGTCCAGGACGCGCCTACCTATGCAGAGGCCATGGCGCTACTGAAGGAGAATTACGCTCAGCCGACCAACAAGATCTACGCCAGGCACCTCCTATCCACGCGGCACTAACTGTGAGTCTGTGGAAGATTTCTGGCGTGCCCTGCTCGCCCTGGTGAGAGACTGTGACTGCTAGGCCGTTTTGGCCACTGAACATTCAAACCTGCTAATGAGAGACGCGTTCGTTACGGGCATAGGGTCTGACTACATCCGCCAGCACCTCTTAGAAGGGGCCACGCTTAACCTCGCGGCGACCAAGAAACTAGCACTCTCGCTCACGGTCGCCTCACGCAACGTACAGGCTTATGCCCCCGACTGCATGCCCCCCCCCCCCCGTGAATCGTGGACCCCATCAGCGAGCGGGCTCAGCCAACCCCACGCCTACGCCGTGCGGCAGCCAACCAACCCCGGGGGACCCAAGTGCTACTTCTGCGGACAGACAAAACACCCCCGGCAGCGCTGCCCAGCGCGAAGCGCGCTCTGCAAGGCCTGTGGTAAGGAGGGACATTTCACTGCAGTGTGCCAGGCCCGCTCAATCGCCGCTATTGTCCCGGCACCCCTCACGTGTGGCCAGTGGGCGCCGCCATCTTCTTCTCCTCAGACCATGTGTGGCCCGTGGGTGCCGCCATCTTGCTCCACTCACAACATGTGTGGCCCATGGGCGCTGCCATCTTGCCTGCCTCAGAACCAATGGGTGCTGCCATCTTGCCTGCCCCAGGATACATGCGGCCCGTGTGCGCCGCCATCTTACCTGCCTAAGGACCCCTGCCCGTTGGGCACCTCATCGGGCCGCTCATCGCCTGCAAATGACAACGATCAGCCGCGTCCCGCCTCGGTCACAATCGACCAGTCTCGACCGCACAACCTTGCAACCGCTTCAACAAAGGTGAAGGTCGACGGGCACGAGATATCCTGCCTTCTGGACTCCGGGAGCACTGAGAGCTTCATACACACCGAAAGGCTAAGGCACTGCTCCCTCGCGGTACACTCCGCTAAGCAAAGAATCTCCCTGGCCTCCGGATCCCACTCCGTGGTGATCCGGGGGTACTGCATCGCCACCCTCACCGTCCAGCGCATAGGGTTCAGCGGCTTCCGGCTCTACGTCCTCCCCAACCTCTACGCTGCCTTGCTACTCAGCCTGGACTTCCAGTGCAACCCCCAGAGCCTAACCCTGAAATTTGGCGGGCCCCTACCACCCCTTACTGTTTGCGGCCTCGCGACCCTTAAGGTCGACCTGCCTTCCCTGATTGCAAACCTCACCCCGGATTGCAAACCCGTCGCCACCAGGAGCAGACGGTACAGCGCCCAGGACAGGACCTTCATCAGGTCTGAGGTCCAGTGGCTACTGCGGGAAGGTATCTTCGAGGCCAGCAACAGCCCCTAGAGAGCCCAAGTGGTAGTGGTGAAAACTAGGGAGAAAAACAGGATGGTCGTTGACTACAGTCAGACCATCAGTTGGTAAACGCAGCTCGACACGTACCCACTCCCACGCATATCGGATATGGTCAATCAGATTGCACAGTACCGGGTCTTCTCGACAGTGGACCTGAAATCTGCCTACCCATCAGCTCCCCATCCGTAAGGGGGACCACGCATACACTGTGTTTGAAGCAGACGGCCGCCTTTGCCATTTCCTTTGGGTTCCTTTTGGCATCACCAACGGGGGTCTAGGTCTTCCAACGGGAGATGGACCGAATGGTTGACCGGTCCGGGCTGTGGGCCATGTGGTGGTATGTATTAAGGGTAATACGGTACACCATGAATGCAGAGGAGCCATTGGAGGACAGATGCTGGATCCCGATTGGATCCGCCGCCTACTGGGCTCCATCCAGATAGGCGGGGTATAAGAACCTGGGTTAATCCCCGCAGCTGCATTCTGTGACTGAGCTGCTGGGGAACGAGTCTGAACAAGTCTGCTCAATAAAGCCTCGATTGAAGTTCTTTATGTCTCGCCTCGTGTGTGATCGATGGTGCTACAATTTATTGAGCAGACTTAAAAAGGAATATGGAGCTCCAGATCACCCCGGAGTGCCTGCGATCGGCCCCCAAGCAGCTAACGCAACATCGGCGTTTAAGCACTGGCTGGCGTGCATTCAGGGATACCTCCGAACGGCCCCCGGCAGACCAACAGAAGACCAGAAGATGCATGTCCTGCATTCCAGGGTGAGTCCCGAAATCTACTCACTCATCGAGGACGCGGAAGAATTCCCAGCGGCGCTCAACTTGCTGAAACAGACCTACATTAAGCCCGTCAACCAGGTCTACGCACGCTACCAGCTCGCGACGAAACGACAAATCCCCGGGGAATCGCTAGGCGATTTCTTCAATGCTCTAACGATCCTGGGACGAAACTGTAAATGCCCAGCGGTTACGGCGAACGAACATACGGACCTCCTGATCAGAGACGCTTACGTAGAAGGTTTGGCATCGTCGCAAATTCGCCAGAGACTTTTAGAGAAAGACTCTCTCGGACTCACAGAGGTATGGGCCCTTGCAGCCTCCCTCGATGTCGCCTCCCAAAACGCCCGCGCCTATGCCCCCGACCGCGCTGCAGCCCCTTGGGCTCCGTGGACCCCCGCCGCGACCGACCCCCCGGCAACCCCCACCCCTCCGCAAGCGTGCGCCGCCAGAATCCCAGACCACCTGGGGGGGCCCCCCTGCTACTTTTGCAGGCAGCCAAAACACCCCCGCCAGCGCTGCCCGGCCAGCTGCAAAAGCTGCGGTAAAAAGAAGCACTACGCAGCGGTGTGCCAGTCCCGTGGGGTCGCCGCTATCTCCGGGGAACAAATGGGACCACGGGCTCAACCCCCCCAGCTACCCACGGGCGGCCAACGGGCGCCGCCATTTTGGACCCCGGACACCACGGGCCGCGTGCGATCCATGGGAGCGGCCATTTTGTCCACCCCCGGCCACGTGCGACTCATGGGAGCGGCCATTTTGTCCACCCCCGACCGCGTGCGATCCATGGACGCCGCCATCTTGGCTGACAGGCAAGGACCCCAGCGTGGACGGCTCCACACTGCCTGAAGACAACGATCTGATACACCAACCACGTTTGGCATCGGTGACCCTCGACCAGTTGCGGCCCCGGACGCTCCAGACGACAACAACACGGCACGAGACGCCGTGTTTGATCGACTCGGGGAGCACGGAGAGTTTTATTCACCCGGACACGGTAAGACGCTGTTCCTTTGTAATTCGGCCAAGCACCCAAAAGATTTTCCTGGCGGTGGGGTCCCACCCCGTTGAAATCAAAGGGTTCTGCATCGCAAACCTAACTTTGCAGGGGAGAGAGTTCAAAAGTTACCGGCTGTACGTCCTTCCCCACCTCTGCGCTCCCACCCTCCTGGGGTTGGACTTCCAATGCAACCTCCAGAGCTTAACATTCAAATTTGGCGGCTCTATACCCCCACTGACTATCTGCGGCCTCGCAACACTCAAGGTCGAACCGCCCTCCCTGTTTGCGAACCTCACCCCGGATTGCAAACCCGTCGCCACTAGGAGCAGACGGTACAGCACCCAGGATCGGACGTTTATCAGGTCCGAAGTCCAGCGGTTGCTGAGGGAAGGCATAATCCAGGCCAGCAATAGTCCCTGGAGAACCCAGGTCGTAGTAGTGAAGACAGGGGAGAAGCAGAGGATGGTCGTAGACTACAGTCAGACCATCAACAGGTACACGCAGCTAAATGCGTACCCTCTTCCCCGCATATCCGACATGGTCAATCGGATTGCACAGTACAAGGTCTTCTCCACCGTGGATCTTAAGTCCGCCTACCACCAGCTCCCCATTCGCCCCGGTGACCGCAAGTACACTGCCTTCGAAGCAGACGGGCGGCTATACCACTTCTTAAGGGTTCCATTCGGCGTCACGAACGGAGTCTCGGTCTTCCAACGAGAGATGGACCGAATGGTCGACCAGCACTGTTTACGGACCACATTCCAGTGCCTCGACAACGTCACCATCTGCGGCCACGACCAGCAGGACCACGACGCCAACCTCCGCAAATTCCTCCCGACCGCTAACGCCCTCAACCTCACCTACAACGAGGAAAAATGCGTGTTTAGCACCGACCGTCTAGCCATCCTTGGCTACGTAGTGCGTAATGGAGTGATAGGCCCCGACCCCGAACGCATGCGCCCCCTCATGGAGTTCCCTCTCCCCCACTGTACCAAAGCCCTGAAACGCTGCCTGGGCTTCTTTTCTTATTACGCCCAGTGGGTCCCCCAGTACGCAGACAAGGCCCGCCCACTAATCCAGTCCACTACTTTTCCCCTGTCGACAGAGGCCCGCCAGGCCTTCAGCCGCATCAAAGCGGATATCGCAAAGGCCATGATGCATGCCATTGACGAGTCCCTCCCCTTCCAAGTCGAGAGCGACGCGTCCGACGTAGCTCTGGCGGCCACGCTCAACCAAGCGGGCAGACCCGTGGCCTTTTTCTCCCGGACCCTACACGCTTCAGAAATTCGCCAATCCTCAGTAGAAAAGGAGGCCCAAGCCATAGTGGAAGCTGTGCGACATTGGAGGCATTACCTGGCCGGTAGGAGATTCACTCTCCTCACTGACCAACGGTTGGTAGCCTTCATGTTCGATAGTGCACAGTGGGGCAAGATAAAAAACGACAAGATCCTGCGGTGGAGGATCGAACTCTCCACCTACAATTATGAGATCTTGTACCGTCCCGGAAAGCTGAACGAGCCGTCCGATGCCCTATCTCGCGGCACTTGTGCCAACGCACAAGTGGACCGTCTCCAAGCCCTCCACGAGGACCTCTGCCACCCGGGGGTCACTCGTTTCTACCACTTCATAAAAGCCCGCAACCTCCCTTACTCCGTCGAGGACGTCCGAACAGTCACCAGGAACTGCCAAATCTGCGCAGAATGCAAACCACATTTTTTCAGGCCAGATAGAGCACACCTGATAAAGGCTTCCCGTCCCTTTGAACGCCTCAGTTTGGACTTCAAAAGCCCCCTCCCCTCCACCGATCGCAACACGTACTTTCTTAACGTCGTTGACGAATACTCCCGCTTCCCCTTCGCCATCCCCTGCCCCGACATGACCGCGTCCACGGTCATTAAAGCCCTCGGCACCATCTTTACCCTCTTCGGTTTCCCCGCCTACATCCATAGCGACAGGGGGTCCTCCTTCATGAGTGACGAGCTGCGCCAATTCCTGCTCAGTAAGGGCATAGCCTCGAGCAGGACGACCAGCTACAACTCCCGGGGGAACGGGCAGGTAGAGAGGGAGAACGGAACGGTCTGGAAGACCGTCCTACTGGCCCTACGGTCTAGGAGTCTCCCAACTTCCCGCTGGCAGGAAGTCCTCCCGGATGCCCTTCGCTCTATCCGGTCCCTGCTGTGTACCACCACTAACCAAACGCCTCATGAGCGCCTCCTTGTCTTCTCTAGGAGGTCCGCTTCTGGAACGTCACTTCCGACCTGGCTGGCAGCCCCGGGGCCCATCCTGCTCCGGAAACATGTGCGGGAGCACAAATCAGACCCACTGGTGGAAAAGGTACATCTACTCGACGCAAACCCGCAGTACGCCTACGTGGCGTACCCAGAAGGCCGACAGGACACGGTCTCTCTGCGGGACCTGGCGCCCGCCGGAGCTCCCCCCCCCCCCACCCCCAACACAAATCACCTCCCCCTCACTCCCGCCGGTGCACCCCACAGCCACCCCCTTCCCGGGGGGATCAGTTCTCCTCCCAGGCCCATCCAGGGGTAAGGAAACAGAGGGGGACAGCGCGCTGCTCCCAGAGTCGACCGGACCCGAGCCAGCACCACCACCACCACCAGGGCTGAGACGATCGGAAAGGGCGACCAGAGCACCATCTCGACTCATCGAATCGACTTAAGATGTATATAATTCAGTGGCCCAGTAAAGCGGCATTGTTGTAAATAGTTAACGCTGCTAATCGGGTAAAATGTGAATAATTCAGTGGCCCAGTAAAAGCGGCATGGTTGTATATAGTTCAATGGTTAAGGTACCGACCCTGTAAACCCCTACCACCATACCACCCACCACCCCGCCAGGTTCCTTTTTAACAAGGGGAGAATGTGGTGGTATGTATTAGGGGTAATACGGTACACCATGAATGCCGAGGAGCCATTGGAGGACAGATGCTGGATCCCGATTGGATCCGCCACCTACTGGGCTCCACCCAGATAGGCGGGATATAAGAACCTGGGTTAATCCCCGCAGCTGCATTCTGTGACTGAGCTGCTGGGGAACGAGTCTGAACAAGTCTGCTCAATAAAGCCTCGATTGAAGTTCTTTATGTCTCGCCTCGTGTGTGATCGATGGTGCTACAGGCCACTTTCCCGTACCTGGACAACGTCACCATTTGTGGCCACGACCAGCAGGACCACGACGCTAACCTTTCCAAATTTCTCCACTCTGCCACACTCCTCAACCTAACTTACAACAAGGAGAAGTGTGTGTTCAGCACGAACCGATTAGCCATCCTCGGCTGTGTGGTTCAGAACGGAGTTCTAGGGCCCGACCCCGATCGCATGCGCCCCCTCATGGAACAAGGCCCGCCCACTCATTCAATCCACCGCTTTCCCACTGACGGCCGTGGCTCACGAGGCCTTCAACCGTATCAAGGCCGACATCGCCAAGGATGCGATGCACGCGGTCGACGAGATGCTCCCCTTCAAAGTCGAGACCGATGCATCAGACGTCGCTCTGGCCGCCACCCTCAATCAGGCAGGCAGGCCCGTGGCATTCTTTTCCCCACCCTCCATGCCTCCGGAATTCGGCACTCCTCCGTCAAAAAGGAGGCCCAAGCTATCGTTGAAGCTGTGCGACATTGGAGGAATTACCTGGCCGGCAGGAGATTCACTCTCCTTACTGACAAACGGTCGGTTGACTTCATGTTTAACAACACACAGTGGGGTAAGATCAAAAATGATAAAATCTTGAGGTGGAGGATTGAGCTCTCCACCTACAATTACGAGATTTTGTATCGCCCCAGTAAGTTCAACAAGCCCCCCAGATGCCCTGTCCCGAGGTACATGTGCCAGCGCACAAGTGGACCGACTCCGGACCCTGCACGCCGATCTCTGTCACCCGCTTTTACCACTTCATTAAGGCCCACAATCTGCCCTACTCCAACGAGGAAGTCAGGGCTATCACCAGAGACTGCCAGGTCTGCGCCGAGTGTAAACTGCACTTCTACCTGCCAGACCGTGCGTGCCTGGTGAAGGCCTCCCGCCCCTTTGAATGCCTCAGTGTGGACTTCAAAGAGTCCCTCCACTCCACCGACCGCAACACGTACTTTCTTAATGTGGTTGACGAGTATTCCCGATTCCCCTTCGCCGTCCCATGCCTCGATATGACATCTGCCACCGTCATCAAAGCCCTCAACACCATCTTCGCTCTGTTCGGTTTCCCCGCCTACGTCCACAGCGACCGGGCATCCTCATTTATGAGCGAGGATCTGCGCCAGTACCTGCTCAACAGGGGCATTGCCTCAAGTAGGACAACCATCTACAACCCCAGGGGAAGCGGGCAGGTGGAGCAGGAGAATGGGACGGTCTGGAGGGCTGTCCAGCTGGCCCTACGGTCCAGAAATCGCCTGGTCTCCCACTGGCAGGAGGTCCTTCCCGAAGCACTTCACTCCATTCGGTCGCTCCTGTGCACCGCGACCAATGAAACCCCCCATGAACGTCTCTTTGCCTTCCCCAGGAAGTCCACCTCCGGGGTTTCGCTCCCAACGTGGCTGGCAGCTCCAGGACCCGTTCTCCTCCACTAGCACGTGCGGCTCCACAAGGCAGACCCGTTGGTTGAGAGTGTACAGCTACTCCATGCAAACCCACAGTATGCCTACGTAGCGTACCCCGACGGCCGCCAGGGATCTGGCACCAGCTGAGTCCCCCCCCCGCCCCGGCGCCACCCTCCATTCCCCTGGCGCACCCCACGGCAGCCCCCGCTCTAGGACAATCCGTCCTCCCCTTGCTCCCACCCGGGGATGAAGAGGATTTCAACATGCTCCCGGAGTCACCGAAGACCAGGCTGACGCCTGAGTCACCATCAGCACTGCAGCGCTCTCAACAACAGATCAAGGCATCCAATCGTCTAATTTTGTAACCTTCTCTGTAATTTTAAAACCAATCTGTATGTATATAGTTTTCCACCCCCCCCCCGCTGGACTCATTTTAACAGGGGGTGAATGTGGTAGTCACCACTGTCGTATTATATTGTATATATGGGTATTACGGTAAGGCCCCTGTACTACAGGTATGGGGGTAGACCCCTGCCTGCTGGCTCCGCCCAGTAGGCGGCGAATAAATGTGTGTGCTCTCCGAACAGCAGCCATTTCGCAAGCTGCTGTAGGAGGCCACACATCTCTGTGTAATACAGTGCATCAGCCTCAAAATACTTTTTATTCTAGGTGTAATTAATCAAAATTAGATTCTCCAACTGATATAGTGCGATTGGAACTCATGTCTCCTGTTTATTAGTCTAGGCCTCTGGTTTGCCAGTCCAATACCAAAACAATGCTACTGTCTTTTTTACTTTAAGGTGAAGTCACCTTGCAATTTTCAATCGCTCTCTCTCTTGCTTGACTGTCTTTTCTTGCACCTTCCCATTTTCTATCTTTATCAGATTTAAAAGTGTGTCTAAAAAAGACCATGACCTATGAACCCATTCATAGTCACCAGCATGCTCCATGGTTTGCCTCACAGTTGTAACTCTTTGTTCCTCCTTGAGTTCTTATCACTGCAGATAATGAATCTTTGAATTCTTCCAACAGAATTATTTTCCGAAAAGCCTCATAGGCTTCTTCTATTTTAATGCTCCCACCCACCTATCAAAATTACTTTGTTCAACCCTTTCAAATTCAATATAAATCTGTCCAAACTGTTTCAAATCTTTTGTCTGGAAGCCTCTGGTACAAACACATAAGCCAACAATATAGCCTTCTTCACTGTATCATGTTTTCTTCACTGGATCATGTTTTTCGGGATCCTTAAGGGGGAGGGGGTGCAACCCCAAGTCGTGGTCCACATAGGGACCAACGACATAGGTAGGAAAAGGGATAGGGATGTAAGGCAGGAATTCAGGGAGCTAGGGAGGAAACTTAGATCTAGGACAAACAGAGTTATTTTCTCTGGGCTGTTACCCGTGCCACGTGCTAGCGAGACGAGGAATAAGGGGCACAATTCTCCCATCGGGAGACTAAGTCCCGACACCGGAGTGAAAACCGGAGAGTTTCACTCCGGCGTCGGAGGCTGTTCCCAGCCCCCTATTCTCTCGCCCCCGGGGGGCTAGGAGCGGCGCCGTGTCAATTACGCGCGCCGGGCCTTGGCGCCACGTAAAAGCGCTGCCGCGTAAATTACGCGACCGGCGCCGCGTAAATGACGTCACCCGCGCATGCTTGGGTTGGCCGGCGCCGACCCGCGCATGCGCGGTCGCTGTCCTCCCCGCGGCCGCCCTGCAAGAAGATGGCGGATGGATCTTGTGGGGCAGCGGAGGAAAGGATCGCGGGGCAGACCTCTTTTGAGCCCCCCCCCGCCCCCGGTGCAGGAACCCTCCTCGCCCCCCCCCACAGCCCCCCCCCCCACCCCCAGCGTTCCCACGCTGTTCGTGCCGGCAGCAACCAGGGGTGGATGGCGCCGGCAGGAACCTGTCATGTTGGGCAGGCCGCTCGGCCCATCCGGGCCAGAGAATCGCCGCTCGTCCATTACCAACGGCAAGCGGCGATTCTACCCGCGGCCAGCCGTGATTCACACCGCGCCGGTTTGGGAGGGGTGGGAGAATCGCATGCGGTCGTCGGGACGGCATGGCGGGACTCGCGTGGCACCCGGGCGATTCTCCCACCCAGAGTGGGGGGAGGGGGGGGGAGAATTCCGCCCAGGGAGAGAGAGGAGTTGAACACGTGGCTACAGGGATGGTGCAGGAGTGAGGGTTTCAGATTTCTGGATAATTGGGGCTCATTCTGGGGTCGGTGGGACCTCTACAAATGGGATGGTCTACATCTGAACCAGAGGGGTACCGATATCATGGGGGGGAAATTTGCTAATGCTCTTCGGGAGGGTTTAAACTAATTCAGCAGGGGCTTGGGAACCTGAATTGTAGCTCCAGTATACAGGATGTTGAGAGGAGTGAGGTCATGAGTAAGGTTTCAAAGTTGCAGGAGTGTACCGGCAGGCAGGAAGGTGGTTTAAAGTATGCCTTCTTCAATACCAGGAGCATCCGG
The DNA here is from genome assembly GCF_047496885.1 of Scyliorhinus torazame. Classification (NCBI taxonomy): domain Eukaryota; kingdom Metazoa; phylum Chordata; class Chondrichthyes; order Carcharhiniformes; family Scyliorhinidae; genus Scyliorhinus; species Scyliorhinus torazame. The sequence continues at coordinate 121,675,516 of NC_092707.1, read as the reverse complement.
AATAAGGTGGGTGAACTTGCGGCATGGGTTGGTACCTGGGACTTCGATGCTGTGGCCATTTCGGAGACATGGATAGAGCAGGGACAGGAATGGTTGTTGCAGGTGCCGGGGTTTAGATACATCAGTAGGCTCAGGGAAGGCGATAAAAGAGGGGGAGGGGTGGCATTGTAAGTCAAGGACAGTATTACGGTGGCAGAAAGGACGTTTGATGAGGACTCGTCTACTGAGGTAGTATGGGCTGAGGTTAGAAACAGGAAAGGAGAGGTAACCCTGTTATGGGTTTTCTGTAGGCCTCCAAAAAGTTCCAAAGATGTAGAGGGAAGGATTGCAAAGATGATTCTGGATAGGAGCGAAAGCAACAGGGTAGTTGTTATGGGGGACTTTAACTTCCCAAATATTGACTGGAAACGTTATAGTTCGAGTACTTTAGATGGGTCCGTTTTTGTCCAATGTGTGCAGGAAGGTTTCCTGACACAGTATGTAAATAGGCCAACGAGAGGCGAGGCCATATTGGATTTGGTACTGGGTAATGAACCAGGACAGGTGTTCGATTTGGAGGTAGGTGAGCACTTTGGTGATAGCGATCACAATTCGATTACGTTTACTTTAGTGATGGAAAGGGATAGGTATATACCGCAGGGCAAGAGTTATATCTGGGGGAAAGGCAATTATGGTGCAAGGAGGCAAGACTTAGGATGCATCGGATGGAGAGGAAAACTGCAGGGGATGGGCACAATGGAAATGTTGAGCTTGTTCAAAGAACAGCTACTGTGTGTCCTTGATAAGTATGTACCTGTCAGGCAGGGAGGAAGTGGTCGAGCAAGGGGACCGTGGTTTACTAAAGCAGTCAAAACACTTGTGAAGAGGAAGAAGGAGGCTTATGTAAAGATGAGACATGAAGATTCAGTTAGGGCGCTTGAGAGTTACAAGTTAGCTAGGAAGGACCTAAAGAGAGAGCCAAGAAGAGCCAGGAGGGGACATGAGAAGTCTTTGGCAGGTAGGATCAAGGATTACATAGAACATACAGTGCAGAAGGAGGCCATTCGGCCCATCGAGTCCGCATCGACCCACATTAAGCCCTCACTTCCACCCTATCCCCGCAACCCAACAACCCCTCTCAACCCTTATGGACACTACGGGCAATTTTAGCATGGCCAATCCACCTAACCTGCACGTCTTTGGACTGTGGGAGGAAACCGGAGCACCCGGAGGAAACCCACGCAGACACGGGGAGAACGTGCAAACTCCGCACAGACAGTGACCCAGCGGGGAATCGAACCTGGGACCCTGGCGCTGTGTAGCCACAGTGCTATTCACTTATGCTACCATGCTGCCCCTAAATAACCCTAAAGTTTTTATAGATATGTCAGGAATAAACGAATGACTAGGGTAAGAGTAGGAACAGTCAAGGACAGTAGTGGGAAGTTGTGCTTGGAGTCCGAGGAGATAGGAGAGGTGCTAAATGAATATTTTTCGTCAGTATTCACACAGGAAAAAGACAATGGTGTCGAGGAGAATAGTGAGATTCAGGCTACTAGACTAGAAGGGCTTGAGGTTCATAAGGAGGAAGTGTTAGCAGTTCTGGAAAGTGTGAAAATAGATAAGTCCCCTGGGCCGGATGGGATTTATCCTAGGATTTTCTGGGAAGCTAGGGAGGAGATTGCTGAGCCTTTGGCTTTGATCTTTAAGTCATCTTTGTCTACAGGAATAGTGCCAGAAGACTGGAGGATAGCAAATGTTGTGCCCTTGTTCAAGAAGGGGAGTAGAGACAACCCCGGTAACTATAGACCAGTGAGCCTTACTTCTGTTGTGGGCAAAATCTTGGAAAGGTTTATAAGAGATAGGATGTATAATCATCTGGAATGGAATAATTTGATTAGAGATAGGCAACACGGTTTTGTGAAGGGTAGGTCGTGCCTCACAAACCTTATAGAGTTCTTTGAGAAGGTGACCAAACAGTTGGATGAGGGTAAAGCAGTTGATGTGGTGTATATGGATTTCAGTAAAGTGTTTGATAAGGTTCCCCACGGTTGGCTACTGCAGAAAATACGGAGGCATGGGATTGAGGGTGATTTAGCGGTTTGGATCAGAAATTGGCTAGCTGGAAGAAGACAAAGGGTGGTGGTTGATGGGAAATGATCAGACTGGAGTCCAGTTCCTCGTGGTGTACCACAAGGATCTGTTTTGGGGCCACTGCTGTTTATCATTTTTATAAATGACCTGGAGGAGGGCGTAGAAGGATGGGTGAGTAAATTTGCAGATGACACTAAAGTTGGTGGAGTTGTGGACAGTGCGGAAGGATGCTACAAGTTACAGAGGGACATAGATAAGCTGCAGCGCTGGACTGAGAGGTGGCACATGGAGTTTAATGCAGAAAAGTGTGAGGTGATTCATTTTGGAAGGAATAACAGGAAGACAGAGTACGGGGATAATGGTAAGATTCTTGGCAGTGTGGATGAGCAGAGAGATCTCGGTGTCCATGTACATAGATCTCTGAAAGTTGCCACCCAGTTTGAGAGGGTTGTTAAGAAGGCGTACGGTGTGTTAGCTTTTATTGGTAGAGGGATTGAGTTTCGGAGCCATGATGTCATGTTGCAGCTGTACAAGACTCTGGTGCGTCCGCATTTGGAGTATTGCTTGGAATTCCGGTCGCCGCATTATAGGAAGGCTATGGAAGCATTGGAAAGGGTGCAGAGGAGATTTACCAGAATGTTGCCTGGTATGGAGGGAAGATCTTATGAGGAAAGGCTGATGGACTTGAGGCTGTTTTCGTTAGAGCGAAGAAGGTTAAGAGGTGACTTAATTGAGGCATACAAGATGATCAGAGGCTTGGATAGGGTGGACAGTGAGAGCCTTCTTCCTCGGATGGTGATGTCTAGCACGAGGGTACATAGCTTTAAATTGAGGGGAGATAGATATTAGACAGATGTCAGAGGTAGGTTCTTTACTCAGAGAGTAGTAAGGGCGTGGAATGCCCTGCCTGCAACAGTAGTGGACTCGCCAACACTAAGGGCATTCAAATGGTCATTGGATAGACATATGGACGATAAGGGAATAGTGTAGATGGGCTTTAGAATGGTTTCACAGGTCGGCGCAACATTGAGGGCCGAACGCCCTGTACTGCGCTGTAATGTTCTATGTTCTATGTTCCAGAGGGCTGAGACATTGTGGGGAAGGGGCAATTTGACGATCGAGTCAATTCTCTTGTGCTCGATCTCACGTTTACCGTGAGTGATCACTGTTCCCAAGTAAATCACTTTTTCAATCAGAACCTGGGCCTTCTTTGAGTTGACTTTACATCCAATTTCTTTTAGGAGTGCTAGAAGTTCGGCGAGAAGCGAAATGTGCTCTCCCTTTGTGTCTGTCTGTAGTAACAAGTCGTCTACATACTGGACTGGACAATCGGGGCGGGAAAATTTGCTAATCCATTTGCCAGCTGTCGGTGGAAAATGGAGGGGGAGTTGTGGAAGCCCAAAGAACGTCCATAAGGAAAACAGCTGAAGGTCCGTCGGGGAGTGGAAAGGTCACTGCGGGGTCACCAAGGAAAATGGAGGCTGGAGCACCAGCGGAGGCCGCATTGCTTACGGCTGAAGAAATAACTAAGATGATGGCTGCGGAATTCGAAAGGCAGTTTAGAAAATACATGGAGACAATGAGGAAGGAGATGAGAGAGGTTTTGAATGTGCTGGTGGAGGAGGCGATTTCCCCGGAGACGAAGGCGGTGGCGAGCGCAGTGGCGGAGGTGCGAGAGCAAAGGAAGGCGCTGAAGGAAGTGGTGCAGACGTTATTGCAGCATGGTGATCAACTTGCCTCGATGGGGATGGAGATGAGGAAGATGATGGAGATTAACAAGGATCTGCGAGGAAAAATGGAAGACCTGGAAAACAGATCCAGGCGACAGAATTTGAGGATTGTGGGGATGCCCGAAGGAGTTGAAGGACCGAGGCCGACTGAGCATTTTGCCGCGATGCTGGCGAAACTATTGGGGGAGGGGGAGGATCCTTCCAGATATGAACTGGATCAGGCTCATCGGTCGTGGAGGCCTGTACCAAAGGCGAGTGAGCCGCCAAGGGCAGTGACTCTGTGCTTCCGTAGGTACAGTGTGAAGGAGAAGGTCCTGAGCTGGGCCAAGCAGAAGCGGGTGGTGCAGTGGGCTGGAGCTGGTATACGTGTATACCAGGACTTTACGGTGGAGCTGGCGAGAAAGCGGCTGCCTTCAACCGGGTGAAGAGGGCACTGTACATTAGCAAGTTGCAGTGCGGCATTGTATATCCAGCAAAGCTGAGGGTGACTTACAAGCTCAGGGACTTTTATTTTGGAACAGCGGAAGCAGCGGAGGAGTTTGCGAAGGCAGAAGGACTGTGGCAGAACTGAGAAATGGCCATGTGCCGTAACCTCATGACTGTATTTTCTTCTTTTTTGTTTCACTGCGTGCGGGTGTATGGGCTAAAGGAGCCAATGTTGTATATATTTGGACAAGGGAAGTGATGGGACTTTCACTCGAAATGAGGGCTCTTTGGGGTGTAGGTGGATATGCGGGGTTTGTGTGCTAAAAGGGGATTTCTGGGCTTTCCTAGGGCCGGGCAAGGGGGAAAGGGACCCGGGCGGGAGCCTCCACGCTGGCCGGTTTAAGCCGGCCAGTGAACGGGAGTGAGGTGGGGGGAGGGGCTGCGGCCATCGGAGCCTGGCAGAACAGGGTCCGAGTGGTCTAGCCGGGGTGGAATGTTGGGGGGAAGGAACCGAGTTTGGGAGGAGGAGTTTTACAAAAGGCAGTGGACGGTGTAGCCACCTAAAATGGCTGATTCCCGATTAATTTGGCCAAAACCCGATATAAAATGGCTAACCCAAAAGGCTGATGGGAAAAGCAGCGAACAGGGCACAAACGGACAGCTGCAGACAGAATAGCGTATTCGACTCTGGGGAAGTCGGCCCAGATCGATACCTGCGACCATTAGCAGCACATCAACCCAGACATCTGCAGTTTAATCGGCTATCCCCGGGAACTATTGCAACATATTAGCAATTGAATGCCGGGCCAGACCTCTCGGCGCCAGCAGTGGCCGAGACAAAGACAGGTGAACGACCACCCCCCAATCAAGGAATCGCCCCATTATTGGAGCATATCGAACCCAGTGATTGGGAACAAGTCCAATCACTTGGGACTCAGGGTCAAGATCCGCCCCGAGAGGCGGGAAACCCCTGGGCCCTATAAAAATAGGGGCCAAGTTCAGATCGACCCTTCTCTCCCTTCTCCTTCTCTCCCTTCTCCTTCTCTCCCTTCTTCTCCTGCTCGCAACCTTCGCAAGAACATCGACCATAAACCGTAAGTTTGACTCCAGCGATCGCTACTCGATAAAGACTCCTAGCCATTGACCTGTATCAGCCTTTTGAATCCCGCAGGCCAGACCCAATTTGATAAGCCATTCGTTTCCCTGACCTGGTGGGCCATCCCCAAAAGTTAAGTATTGGCCAGTAGTGGTAGGTAGTGATATAGAAAGTAGGATTATTGTGTAAGTATTTATTGCTGTACATAATAAATGACCGTTGATTTCAATCTTACTAAGCGGTGTGCTGTCTTATTAATCATAACTCGAGCTTGAACCACGTGGCGGTATCAGAAAGATACCTGGCGACTCGTGAGCAAAGGTGTCATAATCAGAGCTAATAAAACTAAGGCTAAGAAGAGCAACAACGGGAGGAGTTGGAGACTGGGGGCGGGGGGGGGGGGGTGGTAAAACTCTTGGGTATCATCTACGGTACTCTTTCAGAGGTTGGAGGGTGTTGAGTGTTGGGGGGGGGAGTGGGAGTGGACTCTATAGGTCAATGGTGACCTTGGGCAGTCCCGACTCCTTGTTCTTTTTCTCCTTTGTTTTTTTGTTGCCACCATGGGAGGGTTTGTTTTATTGGATGCATATATTGACAGGTGGGCCGTTGTTTGGGGTGGTGGGAGGATGGGATCATTGGTATTGTTAAGGGGATTGATTTTGTATTTGTTACCATTTACTGTTTGTGGGTGGGGTGTAAGTTTTGAAGGAAAATGTGAAAATGGAGAATAAAAACATTTTTAAAAAAAAGAAGCACATCAGGTTAAAGTCACTACTGAAAACATTTATAATTCTGAATTCACCAAATGACCAAGAGATAGTCTTTTGATGGCAGAGAGAACTGCAGTGCACCTGCTTTGTCTGGCTTCAGCTCCAACACTGAAAACGAAACTAAAACACACCCTGCAGCCTGCTCAAAAGTAAAATCTGACAGACAACCCAGCTCCACCCACTCTCTGACATCACTGCAGTAGTAAACACCCACTTCATAAAGGTACTCTCACTACAGATATTTATATACACACCCATTTATAAACACCCATTTCTTAAAAGTACTCTCACATGACAAGGTTTAGAGGAGATGTACAAGGCAAGTTTTTTACACAGAGGGTAGTGTATGCTTGGAACTCGCTGCCGGAGGAGGTGGTGGAAGCAGGAACGATATGACATTTAAGGGGCATCTTGACAAATACATGAATAGGATGGGAATAGAGGGACACGGACCCCGGAGGCGTAGAAGATTTTAGTTTAGACGGTGTCATGTGAGAGTACCTTTAAGACATAGATGTTTAAGCAATGTACCTTTAAGAAAACATTGAGGTCATAGTGTGGGTGGAGCTCAGCTCAGGTCAGCCATTTTGCAGTTTGGCTTTGCAGTTTGAAAGTGCCTGGCTGGTTTTGCTGAGAGCAGCTAAAAAGTGCCTGGCTGGTTTTGCTGAGAGCAGTTTAAAATTGAAAGCCAGTTTGAAACAGCAGCTTGAGAAGTTCTGGTTGGCTGTGATCTGATGGAAGGGAGAAAGCCAGGTTTGGGAAAGCAGCATGGGTGTGTCTGTGGGTTTCCAGAGAGCTGCATGAAGAAAGCAAGGTGCTGGAGCTGAAGTCACCCAAGCTAATATATCTCTGCCAATTTACAGAAAAAGTATATATCCTTTAACCTGATGTGATACTGGTGTTAAAGGTGTTAAGTCTCTTGGAAGTTTGAAGGATCATTTTAAGGAGTTATTTACTGTTGCAATATTTTCTGAGTTAACTTTGAAGTAAGGGGTGTTAAGAGATCCAATGTTTATTTAAGATGTTAAGTTGAGTTCATGGAATAAACAGTGTTTTGTGTTTAAAAACCCACATGTCCATAATTGTAATCCCACACCTAGGGAAAAAGCCGTGTGCTAGGAAAAGCAACAAATCCATTAAAGGGAGAGGTTGGTTGAACTCCATGATCCATTTTGGGGTTCTGAAAACCCCTAGCCTATAAGAGTTGGGGGCTCCAGGGGGATAAAAGTCTATCTATTGGATTGACTTTTGTGAACTTAAAGACAGAGAAGGATTGTTGCTTTTCCGGTGTGGTATTTAAGTTTAAGTGGGGAGAGTGTTGTGAACAATGGCTCTTTCAGAGGCTCAGAAGTTTTTGGGGTGGAGAATGTCACACGTAGTACTTTACGGACAGAAACGAAAAGCAGACTGTTAGATTTGGCAAGAACATTGCAGTTAACATTACCTGACAAAATGCGAAAAGATGAGGTAATTATGGCGGTGGTTAGCATTTAAGGTTGCCTGAGATAGAGTTTGACTCTTTGGAAATGGCAAAAATTCAGTTCCAAATTAAACGAATGGAACATGAGAAGGAATTAAAGCGACTGGCATACGAAAGAGAGAGAGAGAGGAAAAAGAAAGAAAGAGAGAGAGAGGAAAAAGAAAAGGAGAGAGAAGAAAGGAGAAAAGAAAGAATCGCCCTAGCAGAACAAAAAGAAAAAGAAAGGGAGATACAGCCAGAGAAAAAGATAAAGAGAGGGAGTTTGAACTTCAGAAAATGGCCATGAAACATGACAATCAGTTAAAATTGGCAGACGTAAAAGGAAATGTACAGTTGGATGATAGTGATGAGGATAGTGAGAAAGAGCATCATAGTCGAAGGCTTGGTGGGAATCTATTTAAATATGTCCAAGCATTGCCAGGGTTTGACAAGAAGGAAATGGAAGCCTTTTTCATTTCATTTGAGAAGGTAGCTAAACAAATGAAATGGCCACAGGACATGTGGGTGTTACTGATTCAAACAAAGCTGGTAGGTAGAGCTAGTGAAGTGTTTGCATCACTACCGGAGGAGGTATCTGGAACGTATGAGGAGGTGAAGAAATCCATCTGAAGTGCATATGAGCTAGTGCCTGAAGCTTACAGACAAAGGTTTTAGAAATTTAAAGAAAGAATTTGGTCAAACATACATGGAGTTTCAAAGGCTCAAACAGAGTAATTTTGATAGGTGGATAAGGGCTTTGAAAATAGAGCAAACGTATGAAGCTCTCAGAGAAATTATACTTTTGGAGGAGTTTAAAAATTCAATTCCTGATGTAGTGAGAACTCATGTGGAAGAACAGAGGGTTAAAACTGTGAGATTAGCAGCGGAAATGGCAGATGATTATGAATTAGTAAATCAAAGCTTCCGACATCAGTTTCAGGTGGTGAGAGATAGAAACTGGGGACATGAGAAATACTCAAGTGGTAAAGGTAAAGGTGATCTGATGGGAGATAATAAAGAGAGTGTACCTCAGATTAAAAAAGAAATCCAGGAGGGTGGAAAAGAAATGAAAAGTTTCAAATGTTTTCACTGTAATAAATTAGGCCATGTAAAGTCACAGTGTTGGTGGTTGAAGAAAAACACTGGAAAGGCTGATGTGGTAAAACAGGATAATACAGTGGGATTTGTTGGAGTGGTAAAGGAAAGCTGAAGGGAAATGAAGGCAAATGATTGTACAGCCTTTTCAAGAAGTAATTGTTAAGAAGGTGCCAGATGTCTTTAAAGAATTTACTTGTGTGGGTAAAGTTTACTCATATGTATCAGGAAGAACAGGTAAAGAAGTCACAATTTTAAGAGATATAGGGGCTAGTCAATCTTTAATGGTAAGAGATGAGGAATTATGTAGTTTGGGAAGAATGTTGCGAGAAAAGGTGGTAATATGTGGAATTCAGGGTGAGAGGAGTAGCGTTCCATTATATAAGGTAAGGTTGGAAAGTCCAGTGAAGAGTGGTAAAGTGGCAGTAGAAGTAATAGATAAACTATCTTGTCCAGGAATACAGTTTATCTTGGGTAATGATATAGCTGAATCGCAGGGGGGGTGGGGGGGGTGATGCCTACTGTGGTTGATAAGCCAGTGGAAAATCAGTCAACTGATGTGTTGAAGGACAAATATCCTGGGATTTTTCCGGATTGTGTAGTAACAAGGTCGCAAAGTCACAGGTTAAGACAAGAGGAGAAATCAAAGTTGAAGTGCAATTATCAGAAACGATTTTTGATCAGATGGTTGAAAAAGAACAAGAACAGGTGGAGGATGAGGCGGATATTTTTAGTTCAGGGAAATTGGCGGAGTAACAACAGGAAGATATAGAAATAAAACGAATATATCAGAAAGCATATATGGAAGAGGAATCTGAGAGTGTACCAGGGTGTTATTACCGTTAAAATGATGTCGTGATGAGAAAATGGAGACCTGTACATATACAGGCGGATCAAAAGTGGGCAGAAGTTCATCATGTAGTATTGCCGGTAGGCAATAGAAAGGAGGTGTTGCGAGTTGCACATGAAGTACCAGTGGGAGGTCATTTGGGAATAAGGAAAACTCAAGCTAAAATCCAGAAACATTTTTATTGGCCTGGACTACATAAAGATGTAGTTACATTTTGTCAATCATGTCACACATGTCAAGTGATAGGGAAACCTCAAGCAGTGATAAAACCAGCGCCCTTAATACCTATTCCAGCATTTGAGGAACCTTTTACACGGGTCCTAATCGATAGTGTAGGACCGCTTCCTAAAACAAAAAGTGGGAATCAATATCTTTTGACTATAATGGATGTGTCTACTAGGTTTCCAGAGGCCATTCCAGTACGTAATATTACAGCTAAAAGGATTGTGGAGGAGTTACTTAAATTCTTTACTAGATATGGACTACCCACAGAAATTCAATCGGATCAAGGAACAAATTTTACTTCAAAGTTATTCGAAGAAGTTATGGATAGCTTAGGAATAAAACACTTTCAATCAACTGCGTACCATCCAGAATTGCAGGGAGCATTAGAAAATGAAATGAAATGAAAATGGAAATGAAAATGAAAGGTGGCATCAGACATTAAAGACAATGTTGAGGGCGTATTGTCAAGATTATCCAGAGGATTGGGATGAAGGAATCCCATTCGTATTGTTTGCAATTAGGGATGTACCTAATGAGTCTACCAAATGTAGTCCTTTTGAACTAATTTTTGGTCATGAGGTAAGAGGACCACTTAAATTGATTAAGGAAAAATTAGTGGGTGAGAAATCGGAAATTACACTAATGGATTACGTGTCAAATTTTAGGGAACGATTAAATGGGGCAGGTGATTTGGCTAGACAACATTGGGAAGTTGCACAAAATGTGATGAAACGGGTAGCGGACAAGAAATCCAAAGTTTGTAGTTTTGCCAGTGGGGATAAAGTTTTAGTGTTGTTACCAGTGGTAGGGGAGCCTTTAAAATCTAGGTTTTGTGGACCGTATCAGATTGAAAAGAAATTAAGTGAGATGAATTATGTGGTAAAAACACCAGATAGAAGGAAGACTCACCGAGTGTGTCATGTGAATATGCTTAAAAGGTACTTTGAAAGGGAAGGAGAGAAAAAGAAGGTTTTTATGATTCTAACTCAAAGTGACGAACGAAATCCAGATGACTGTGAATTTGACATACCTCAAATTAAATTGGAAAATGAGGATGTTCTTAAAAATTGGGATGAATTGTTAAGTTACCTTCCAGAGGAAAAACAAACTGACTTGAAAGAGTTATTGATGTCACTTGGGCAAGTTTGGAGAGATAAATTGGGAAGTACTAAAATGGCTATATCTGATGTAGATGTGGGAAATGCTGTACCTATCAAACAACATCCATATAGACTTAACCCTTTAAAATTGGCACAGGTTAACAAAGAGATTGAGAGTATGCTTACAAATGGCATAATTTAAGTGGGTTGCAGCCAATGGAGCTCACCCATAGTGATGGTACCTAAACCAGACGGTACCCAACGGTTGTGTGTGGACTATCGAAAGGTGAATGCAGTTACAAGAACGGACTCTTATCCTATCCCACGTTTGAAGGATTGCATTGAGAAAGTGGGACAATCTGCTTTTATTTCCAACTTCCAGACATGGAAAGAACATTTAAAACATCGTATGGGGTTCTTCGATCGACTTAAGGAGGTGGGTTTGGTGATAAACCTAGCCGAAAGTGAATTTGGAGAAGCCCAAATCTCTTTCCTTGTGGAGTTTCCGTTATCCTCAAGACGAAGGGAAATAATGGAATCTCTTAGAATGAATGAATTTGATCGAACCTTTGTGCAAAAGTTTTGTGGCGTGATTACTCCACTGATGGACTTGCTAAAGAAACCTAAAAAATTTCAATGGACAGCGGCCTTTCAACAGGCATTTGACTGCCTGAAAGCTGTGATCACCAATGCTCCTGTATTGGAGAATTGCAAGGGGCTCTGAGGTCAGATTGAACTAAATTATCTGATTCTAAAGAGAACTGCCGAGGAGTAGAGGAATGGATGGATCGTGCAGAGACTTTGTTCAAAGAGACTGTCAATCGAGAAGGATTTCGGTTGGAGGAAGAAGAGCAAAGAAAAATGGACTAAATTATTATACCTGTTTAAGTGTGTTGTTTTCTTTAAATGAAAATGTATATTTACTGCGTACATATCTTAGTGGATGGTGCAAAAGTGAAAAATTAAACCATCTTGAAGTTGATGGTTTAGTTATTTTTCTTGGGGGGAGGCGTCATGTGAAAGTACCTTTAAGACATGGATGTTTAAGCAATGTAACTTTAAGAAAACAGTGATGTCATAGAGTGGGTGGAGCTCAGCTCAGGTCAGCCATTTTGCAGTTTGGTTTTGCAGTTTGAAAGTGCCTGGCTGGTTTTGCTGAGAGCAGCTAAAAAGTGCCTGGCTGGTTTTGCTGAGAGCAATTTAAAAGTAGAAAGTCAGTTTGAGACAGCAGCTTGAGAAGTTCTGGTTTGCTGTGATCTGATTTGCTGGAAGGGAGAAAGCCAGGTTTGAGAAAGCAGCATGGGTGTGTCTGTGGGTTTCCAGAGAGCTGCATGAAGAAAGCAAGGTGCTGGAGCTGAAGTCACCCAAGTTAATATATCTCAGCCAATTTACAGAAAATATATATATCCTTTCACCTGATGTGATACTGTTTAAAGGTGTTAAGTCTCTTGGACGTTTGAAAGAACATTTTAAGGAGTTGTTTACTGTTGCAATATTTTCTGAGTTATCTTTGAAGTAAGGGGTGTTAAGAGATCCAATGTTTATTTGTGATATTAAGTTGTGTTCATGGAATAAACAGTGTTTTGTGTTTAAAAACCCACGTGTCCATAATTGTAATCCCACACCAAGGGAAAAAGCCTTGTGCTAGGAAAAGCAACAAATCCATTAAAGGGAGAGGTTGGTTGAAATCCATGATACATTTTGGGGTTCTGAAAATGCCTCGCGTATAGCAACGGGCAGCATGGTTGGCGCAGGCTTGCAAGGCCTGTTCCTGTGCTGTACTTTTCTTTGTTCTTTGTACTCCATGTATAGCCCTTAATGAATTCCCCCTTTAGCTGTTCCAATTTAATAACAAGATCCCATTAACCAGAAACCCCTTTTCAAAGGTGTGGCCCAGCACACAGCACTCAAGACCTGGTATGGATGCTTCTGTTTCCTTTCCAAAACAGCGGGTTTGAATTTCTTCCAGAAAACAGTTATTACCTTTCAAGTTATCAAGCAGTCTGAAAACAGCTTTTAACATGCAGATAGGGAGAAAACCCTTCTTTCAACATGTGCAGAACAAAACCAGTTCAAACTCAAAGCGAAAGTAAAACCAACTCCCAGAGCCACAGACCAGCTCCACCCAGCCAATTACATCACTGAAGCCATGTGATAAGACAAAAACATTTCTTCAAGGGACACTCCCATGACACCACTTAAACTCCCCCTCCCACCCTCTACATACACACAAGACAAATGTATAGAGGAAGAAAGAAGTATAAAATCATAGGTAAAAGGGGAAAAGTTTCTTTGTTCCAGATGGTTGCTTCCAGCACATTACTCCTCAAACTCTACTTTCCATCTGAGGCTTTACTGTAGATTCATTCAGGTCTCTGTAGTTTCAGAAATACAGCACTCACAACCTTTCTGGGGAGAGAAAGTGGGCCTTGGTCTTTGTTTTCAGGCTTTGATTCCTTTCCTGTAGGTTCATTCATTCTGCAGTTCCAGGAATACAGCACGAACTGCCTTTCTGGAGTAAACATGGAGGTGAGAGAGAGAGTGTCTTTGTTCCTGTGCAGTCAAACAGTGCTCCTTAGGACTCTGGAAATCATTCCACTGGGACAGGATCCAATCACTACCTGCTACTGGGCAGTGTATGACCTTTTGGGCCAATTCATTTCCCCCAGCCAATCAGTCAAACTGAGTTCCATCCCATCTCTCTCTCTCTCTGGTGTCAAAACGTCTGAAATTTCTGTTAAAACTAGCGGAGACAAGCAAAGTGTCCTCTCCTGTAACTTCAGAATTCCTCATTCTCTCTGCTGCTTGACTGAAAGATAAATGTCCATTAATCATCCATGGATCAAAAAGGACAACAGCAAAATTAAAGGGGAAATATGGGAATAAACAGGAAGGACCCCACAACATATAATTATTTTCCTTTGATGTTACCCATCCTGTGAACATGACTTTTTAGCAAATAAGTGCCAATTCCTTTATCTCTCCACTTTGAAGTTACCTCTTCCATTCCCCATTGTTTTCCACTAGTTACCTAGGTAAACACATGGCTTTTCTCACTGGTATGCTAATTAACAAAATCGCTTCAGACAGCTGCTTTTCTGAATTCTCCCTTTTATTTCATCCTAATTTAATTTGTTAACTTTTTTCTTCAATTCTTAACAGTTTGTTCAAAACACAGTTAGAGAGCAGCATCAGCAAACATTTGAAAGCTGGCTGCCTGTCTGTTGTCATGCTCCAGTACATTAAAAATTTTCAGACAATGCTTTTTAAAATTTTGAAACACAAGGGGTGGGATTCTCCATCGAAAAGTGTGGACTTTTACCACGGCAAAAATGGCGCGTCAAGCGCAACTATTCAGCAACTCTAAACTCATTTTGTCACATGAAACGCCACCATTTGCGAGCGAAACGGCGCCGAATTCGCCGCTTCAGTCATTGCCGCACAGCTGCAGCCGCACTTCAGCGATTCACCCCCCCCAAAGCCAACATTACTGGAAGGGGAGCAGCATCGCGGTTCCAGCACGCAGAGCCGGAGACCCTCTTGGACGCCGTGGAGGAAATGCGGATAGTCCTGTACCCTGGCCTAGGAGGACGATCATCAGGCGCCGCTGTTCGGCATGTCTGGGTGCAGGTGGCTGGCTGACGCCGTCTGCGCCGTTGGCGAAGTCGCACGGACGGTCATTCAGTGCAGAAAGAAACTGCACGACATCCTCAGGGTGAGTAGGCAACGCTGTGCCCCTGGCACCAACCCACTTGCCCCCCCACACACATGTTACTCGGACCCCCCTCCCCCCCCCCCCCCCCGGGGGAGGGCTGGAGCCCCACCCTGCCCCACATGCCTGCACCATTACCAGCCACGATGGCGGGTGCCCTGGCCACTGATGCCATCATCTACCCAACCCCTGGGCTGCATGTGTCGGAACATCTAACTGTGTCATTGTTTGTGTTCCCCCCCACCCCCGCCGGACCTGCGGACCCTCACCAAGCAGAGGGCGCTGGGCGTGGTCGGCAGCCCGGAGAAAACGGAGGTCGGCGGCGGGCGAGGAAGTGAGACCCCCTGCCTAGTTGCGGATCCTCATGACACATGTGTGCCCACCCCCACCCCTCTCGCCCTCACCTCCGCATCCCCCACACCCCCCAGACATACCTCTCACCCCCCTCACCCTCATGCCTCACCCCCGTCCAGCTGTCTAACCATACATGCCGTCTTGTGTCTTATAGGACCTGTCGGAGATGTGCCTGGTCCATCCAGAGCCCCCCACCCCAATTCAGTGGCAGTGCGGTGCCCCCTGGACGGCAGAGCACCGACGGGGAGAGCAGCCTGAACACCAGCCCTCTGCCCGAGTCTCAGAGACCCCGGAGTTTGGGTCAGAGGAGGACACTGACTTTCCGTCACTGCTGTCTCCAACACCTTCCACCATCTCAGAAACTATCACCTTGGTTGGGCAAACTAGTGAAGAGGCTCCTGGGACACAATCTAGTGCGCACCACACAGTTGGTCCGGTACAGCAGATAGAGGTAGGAGCAGCCGAGGGGCCGGACGGTTGGCGGGCAGTCCAGCCCCGGGACCTAGCTGGGTCCCGGGCTCCTGGAACATCCAGCCCCACCAACAGTGCAGGTGCAGTTAGAGACACAGGGACTACGGCAAGGGATGACGGCCGGTGTCCAGCACCTGCGGGCGCAGGTGGAGGAGTCCATCCGCATGCAGGAGCTGGGGGTGGTGTCGGTCATGCGTGCCGCCCAGGCCGACACCGCATGGGTGGCGTTTGCGGTAGAGGCAATGGGAGCGACAGTGTCCGATATGGGTCAGCGTGTGCAAGGCCTGGGGCATTCTGTGCAGGCGGGGCCGAGGCCCAGGACAGGGCTGCCCTCTCACAGGCAACCATGTGCCAGAGCCACCTGGAGATTGCAGCGGCGCTCCTCAGCGCGGCCCAGTCACAGCAACCACAGGCCACGGTGGGCAGTAAGTGGGATGGATAGCAAGGTTGGCTCCCTTGCAGGCCGCGGCAATGGCGGTATCTGCCTGGACACCCTGGTCCCCGGGGTCATCCCGATGCCACGGCCCATCCCCTGGTCACCCCCCACTACTCCCCCCAGCCCTGCAAGATTGCTCCCCTCCCCAGCCAACCTCTACGAAAAGAGGGGGAAAAAATTGCACATGTTTTAAAAGGAATTGAAATAAAATAACTCAAGAACATTTTAATCAATGCTCCTGAGTGTCTTACCACTTTTATAATAATCTTTATTGTCACAAGTAGGCTTACATTAACACTGCAATGAAGTTACTGTGGAAATCCCCTAGTCGCCACATTCCGGCGCCTGTTCGCGTACACAGAGTAAGAAATCAGGATGTCCAATTCACAAATCAAGCACGTCTTTTGGGACTGTGGGAGGAAACCGGAGCTCCCGGAGGAAACCCCCACAGACACGGGAGAACGTACAGACTTCGCACAGACAGTGACCCGAGTCGGGAATCGAACCCGGGTCCCTGGTGCTGTGAAGCAACAGTGCTAACCACTGTGCTATCATGCCGCCCAAAGAATACCATGCACAAAAAAGAAGCAAAAAGAAAACGGAACAGGGAATCTGTATCTAACACATACACCCAACTTCTCGGGAAGCTTCCCGAGAGACAGCACCGAGGAGGAGAACCAGCTGCCAGTCAATAAGGGGGGAATCACACCTACCCCAGGGAAAGAAACAGGATATTTACTAAGTACAGTGCTCAGCCCATCCCCAATTCTCCATGCACGCAGAACAAAACCCAACCTCTCCAGCTCCCCTCCCCTTCACCCACAGGTACCCTCAAAAGTGGACACCTCCGATCCTCGGGGACAACAGGATACCAGTCATGGTGCCGGGCCTGGCCTAGCCCAACACCGTCCAAAAAGAAAACTCAGGAAATTATGCCTCCAGAACCTCCCTCACAACCCTAAAACCGACACCCTGCTGAGCCTGTACCTACCCAACCTCACCCAGGGAAATGTACCTGCCCCACGCACACAAGGAGGGAAAGGACAATCGCTGTATTCCTAAACTGGAGGGGATCTCAATCCTGGACAAGAAGAACTGTCAAGCTGCACATCAATCTGGGAGGGAAGCACCCCCCCCCCCCCCCCGCCCCGCAACTCCCCGCTCCCCTCCCTCCCCCCCCAGCCACCCGAGATCCCCCAACCACTTCAGACCAGAATCAGCACAATGATTGCCCAGATGAAAAAAAGAAAACCTCAGGAGGGGCCACCCAACAAACACAGGGTCATATAAAGGATATGCAGGGCTACTCTCATCCCAACCTCGGTCATGAATACCGATCCCACTTCAGCCTACTCTAATAACAGACAAGATTAATTCAAATCTGAAAGGAAAAATAAAGGAAAATCCTGAAACAGATTGTCTCTAACTGGGGGCCTATCCTCAATCACAGCAAGGATGAATTAGCCCGACCAACCGCAACCTTCTACCCCTCACCCCACTAGGGCTCTAATCATTTTAATTTTAAGCAAGACAGGGGTGAGAACGAAGAACATCCCTTCCTCCAGTCACAAGGATTAAAAGACACGATAAGGCACAATTACTATTAGGAGTGAAACCGTGCACAAATCCCATTTCTCAAAGGTTAGATAAGGGCGCTGGATTCTCCGGAAACACAGAGCACGATTGGACGGAGAATCGGGCATCCGGCCAAAATCGAGGTTCGCACTGGGTGCTGAAATGACCGGTATGTTCCAGATCCCCCGCTGGCGGAGGGATCGGGGTTCGCGCTCGCGCCCCAGCGAAAGGATGCTAATGGATGCAAATTGTTCCTAATGACCCATTTGCATCCACTAAGCGGGCCCAGCACCAGAGTATCCTGGCCCTCGTGATTCTCTGGTCCTCTTTGTCGAGGATCATGTGGGCGTGGATCACTGCTGGTATTTATCAGCATGGCCCTGACGTGGTGGAACTCACCATGGGCCAAGGGGGTATCCCCTAAAGTGAGTTTCCCCCAATGTCCAGCCGAGGGCCACCCTACCAACCCCCATGCACAAAGTGGGCAGCACTTGTAGCATTGTGGATAGCACAATTGCTTCACAGCTCCAGGGTCCCAGGTTTGATTCCCGGCTTGGGTCACTGTCTGTGCGGAGTGTGCATATCCTCCCCGTGTGTGTGTGGGTTTCCTCCGGGTGCTCCGGTTTCCTCCCACAGTCCAAAGATGTGCAGGTTAGGTGGATTGGCCATGATAAATTGCCCTTAGTGTCCAAAATTGCTCTTAGTGTTGGGTGGGGTTACTGGATTATGGGGATAGGGTGTAGGTGTTGACCTTGGGTAGGGTGCTCTTTCCAAGAGCCGGTGCAGACCCGATGGGCCGAATGGCCTCCTTCTGCACTGTAAATTCTATGATAATCTATGAAACTGACCACTGTTCTCGCCTCCCCGAAACCCACTAAAATGGGAGACATCCTTAGAGACCACCTAGATCGGGAGACCCCTATCTAGTCCCTTTAGTTAGGGGGTCTCTGAGGGATCCCTTTAGTTAGGGGGTCTCTGTGCAAGGTCCTTTTAGTCAGGGAGTCTTTGTGGGAGGTCCCTTTCATTAGGGGGTCTCTGTGGGGTGTCCCCCAATTCAAGTTTCTTTAAGGGACACCCTATCTAGGGGGTCTTTGGGGGGGTTCCCCCTATCAAGGGGTCTCGGGTGGAACCCCCTATCCAGGGGAGTTCAGGAGGTCATCCTATCCAGGAGGTCTCTGTGGGGCTTCCCTATCAAGGAGCCTCAGAGAGTCTTTGCGGGGCACCCTCTATCCAGAGGGTTGTGGGGGGCTCCCCCATCCAAGGGGTCTCTGGGGGTGTGTGGTGGTATGCATTAGGGGTATTACGGTACCCTGTGATGCCGAGAGGCTATTGGAGGATAGACGCCGGGTCCCGATTGGATCAGCCGCTTGCTGGCTCCACCCAGTAAGGCGGAGTATAAGAGCCCGGGTTCTCCCAGCAGCCGCATTCTGTAACTGTGCTGCTGGGGAACAGGTCTGCGTAATAAAGACATCGATTGACTCCTTGTCATGTCGTCTCGTGAGTGATTGATTGTGCTACAATTTATTACGCAAACTTTAAAGAACATGGAGCTCCGAATCATTCCGGAGTGTCTGCGAATCAGCCCCCACGCGGCAAACTCAGAGGCCACTTTTAAACACTGGTTAGCGTGTTTTGAAGGATACCTCCGAACGGCCACCTGCGTACCTACAGAAGACCAGAAAATGCAGGATCTGCATTCCCGGGTGAGCCCGGAAATCTACGATTTCCAGCTCATAGAGGACGCGGACGATTTCCAGGCAGCGCTCGCCATGCTGAGAGGAATCTACGTTCGGCCCGTCAACCAGGTCTACGCACGCCACCAGCTAGTGACGAGACGGCAAATCCCCAGGGAATCGCTGGACGAATTCTACAGTGCGCTGTTAATACTGGGGAGAAATTGCAACTGCCCACCGGTTTCGACGAATGAACATACGGAGCTGCTGATTCGGGATGCTTTTGTGGCAGGTATGCTTTCATCCCAAATTCGCCAGCGATCGCTGGAAAGAGACTCACTAGGCCTCAAGGAGGCATGGGCCCTCGCTGCCTCGCTCGATGTGGCATCGCAGAACGCCCGTGTCTACGCCCCCGAACGCGCGGCATCCCCTTGGGCACCGTGGACCCCCGCTACGACGAACCCCTGGCACCCCCTGCCCCCCCCCCCGCAGGCCTGTGCTGCCAGAGTGCCAGATCACCCGTGGGGGCCCCGCTGCTACTTTTGTGGGCAAGCGAAACCCCCCCCGACTGCGCTGCCCGGCCCGCTCAGTCCTCTGTAAAGGGTGCCGCAAAAAGGGGCACTTTGCAGCAGTGTGCCAGGCCCGGGGGGTCGCCGCAATCTCCGGGGGAGAACCAGGACCCCAACCTCAACCCCCCCACAACGATCCATGTGCGGCCAACGGGCGCCACCATCTTGGGACCCGGACTCCATGCGGGAACGATGGGCGGCATCATTTTGTGCTCCACCGGCCACGTGCGATCAATGGGTGGTGCCTCCTTGTTCACCCCTGACCGTGTGAGACCCGTGGACGCCGCCATCTTGGCTGACGGCTAAGGATCCCGGGATGGACGGCCCTACGGGGCCTGAGGAAAACGCCCCGATGCAGCAACAGCGACTGGCTTCGGTGACCCTGGACCAGTCGCTTCCCCGAACACTCCAAACGGCAACAACGACGGAACTCAAACGGGTACGAGACGCCCTGCCTGATCGGCTCTGGGAGCATGGAGAGTTTTATACATCCCAATACGGTAAGACGCTGTTCCCTTCAGATCCACCCGAGTAATCAAAAGATTTTCCTGGCAGCAGGATCCCATTCTGTAGAGATCAAATGGTTCTGCATTGCGAACCTCACGGTGCAGGGGAGGGAGTTCAAGAACTACCGGCTTTACGTCCTCCCCACCTCTACGCTGCCACACTCCTGGGCTTGGATTTTCAGTGCAAACTCCAGAGTTTGACGTTTCTATTCGGCGGCCCTATACCCCCACTCACTATCTGCGGCCTTGCGACCCTCAAGGTCGACCCGCCTTCCCTGTTTGCGAACCTCACCCAGGATTGCAAACCCGTCGCCACCAGGAGCAGATGGTACAGCGCTCCTGTACTGAACCTTTATCCGGTCAGAAGTCCAGCGGCTGCTGAAGGAAGGCATAATCCAAGCCAGCAATAGTGCCTGGAGAGCTCAGGTGGTAGTTGTAAAGACCGGGGAGAAGCAGAGGATGGTCATCGACTATAGTCAAACCATCAATATGTACACGCAGCTGGATGCGTACCCTCTCCCCCGCATATCTGACATGGTCAATCGGATTGCACAGTACAAGGTCTTTTCCACGGTGGACCTTAGGTCCGCCTATCACCAGCTCTCTATCCACCTGAGCGACCGCAAATACACTGCTTTTGAAGCAGATGGGCGGCTCTACCACTTTTTAAGGGTTCCACTCGGTGTCACTAATGGAGTCTCGGTCTTCCAACGGGAGATGGACCGAATGGTTGACCGGTACGGTTTGCGGGCCACGTTTCCGTACCTCGATAACGTCACCATCTGTGGCCACGACCAGCAGGACCACGACGCCAACCTCCGCAAATTCCTCCAGACCGCTAACGCCCTGAACCTCATCTACAACAGGGAAAAATGCGTGTTTAGCACCAACCGTCTAGCCATCCTCGGCTCCGTAGTGCGAAATGGAGTCATAGGCCCCGACCCTGAACGCATGCACCCCCTTATGGAGTTCCCCCTCCCTCACTGTTCCAAAGCCCTGAAACGCTGCCTGGGATTTTTCTCTTATTACGCCCAGTGGGTCCCCAACTACACGGACAAGGCCCGCCCGCTAATCCAGTCCACTGTCTTTCCCCTGTCGACAGAGGCCCGCCAGGCCTTCAGCCGCATCAAAGCGGATATCGCAAAGGCCACGATGCACGCCATCGACGAGTCCCTACCCTTCCAAGTCGAGAGCGACGCGTCCGACGTAGTTCTGGCGGCCACCCTCAACCAAGCAGGCAGACCCGTGGCCTTTTTCTCACGTACCCTCCACGCCTCAGAAATCCGCCACTCCTCAGTGGAAAAGGAGGCCCAGGCCAGAGTGGAAGCTGTGCGACATTGGAGGCATTACCTGGCCGGCAGGAGATTCACTCTCCTCGCTGACCAACGGTCGGTTGCCTTCATGTTCGATATTGCACAGCGGGGCAAGATCATGAACAACAAGATCTTGCGGTGGAGGATCGAACTCTCCACCTTGATGCGACCATCAATTCACTGAGAGACATGTTGAGAAGTAAACCGTGGTTTTAATCAGCTTACAACTGAGCCTGCCTGTGACCGGTACAACAATGAATGCGGCCCCGCAGGTCAGCTGCCTTTATACTTCCTGTAAGGGGTGGAGTCATGGGCGAGCCCGTACATGCCCCGACATATCCCCCTGTGGGTGAAGCCGTACAATGGCCCATAGGTAGAGTCCACAGGGTTAAACACATAACGTAACACGATACAGCAGTAACATGATATCTCAGTGCACTGGTGAATTAACAGTAGTCCCATTCACCACATTCACCCCCTGTTTAAAAAAATGAAGTCCGGCGGGCGTGACGGATTTACAGATTCCGTCAGTCTGGTGCCCGGATCGTACGTTGCGACCGCCGAAGCACTGGTGTTGCAGCCGTTTCGGGTGACTGTGGAGCTGGGCCCGGAGCAGGCACAGGCGTGGACTCCTGGAGCGGCTCTTCCGGAGCTTCATTCATTTGGACCTGTGCGGCGGGTGGGAGGGAGCGTGAGAACCATATCGGGGTAGGGGCGCTGAACATGGGAGGTTGGATGGGGTAGGGGCGCTGAACATGGGAGGTTGGACGGGACCTAGTGTGGGGGATGCAGTAGTGGGAGTGGTGTTGGAGCCTGCGGGCGCCAGGTCTCGGAGGGAGACGGAATCCTGCCGGCCATCGGGTTGTCTGATATACGTATAGTGTGGGTTGGAGTGCAGGAGCTGGACCCTTTCTACCAGGGGGTCGGTCTTATGGCTCCGAACATGTTTTCGGAGGAGGACTGGACCCGGTGTCATCAGCCAGGGTGGAGGTGAGGCCCCTGAGGTAGCTCCCCTCGGGAAAACAAACAAGCGGTCATGAGGGGTCTGGTTTGTGGCCGTGCAAAGGAGGGACCTAATAGAGTGGAGCGCATCGGGGAGGACCTCCTGCCAGTGAGAACCGGAAGATTCCTGGACCGTAGGGTCAGTAGGATGGTCTTCCAGACCGTCGCGTTCTCCCTCTCCACCTGCCCGTTTCCCCTGGGGTTATAGCTGGTAGTCCTGCTCGAGGCGATGCCCTTACTGAGCAGGTACTGACGCAGTTTGTCGCTCATGAATGACGAGCCCCTGTCGCTGTGGACATAGCTGGGGAAACCGAACAGGGTGAAGACACTATGCAGGGCTTTGATGACTGTGGGAATAGTCATATAGGGGCAGGGAATGGCGAACGGAAAACGGGAGAACTCATCTATGATGTTCAGGAAGTACGTGTTGCAATTTTTGGAGGGGAGGGGCCCTTTGAAATCGATACTAAGGCGTTCAAAGGGCCGGGATGCCTTTACCAGGTGGGCCTTATCTGGTGGATAGAAGTGTGGTTTACACTCCGCACAGATTTGACAGTCTCTGGTTACAGCTTTGACCTCCTCGATGGAGTAGGGCAGGTTGCGGGCCTTGATGTAGTGGGCGAGCCTGGTGACCCCCAGGTGGCAGAGATCATCGTGGATAGCACGTAATCGGTCATCTTGCGCGCTGGCGCATGTGCCACGGGACAGGGCATCTGGGGGCTCGTTGAGCTTCCCAGGATGATATACTATATCGTAGTTATCGGTGGAGAGTTCGATCCTCCAACTCAAGATCTTGTCATTCTTGATCTTGCCCCGCTGCGTATTGTCAAATATAAAGGCAACCGATCATTGGTCGGTGATGAGGGTAAACCTCCTACCAGCGAGGTAGTGCCTCCAGTGCCGTACGGCTTCCACGATGGCTTAAGCTTCTTTTTCGACCGAGGTGTGTCGAATTTCAGAGGTGGTGAGGGTGCGGGAAAAGAACGCTACCGGTCTGCCTGCTTGGTTGAGAGTGGCGGCGAGAGCGACCTCTGAGGCATCGCTCTCCACCTGAAAGTGGGTGGACTCGTCCACCGCGCGCATTGCAGCTTTGGCGATGTCCGCCTTGATGCAATTGAAGGCCTGGCGAGCCTCGGCTGCCAGTGGAAAAATGGTGGCCTTAAATAGTGGGCGGGCTTTGTCCGCATACTGGGGGAACCCACTGGGTGTAATAGGAGAAAAATCCAAGGCACCTCTTCAGGGCTTTGGGGCAGTGAGGGAGAAGGAATTGGAGGAGGGGATGCATACGGTCAGGGTCGGGCCCTAGGACCCCGTTTTCCACGACGTAGCCGAGGATGGCTAGCCTGGTTGTGTGGAAAATGCATTTCTCCTTGTTGTAGGTGAGGTTGAGTTTTTGGGCGGTTTGGTGAAATCGGTGGAGGTTGGCGTCGTGGTCCTGCTGATCATGGCCACAGATGGTTCCATTGTCCAAGTCCGGAAACGTGGCCCGCAGCCCGTACTGGTCCACCATTCGGTCCATTGCTCGTTGGAACTCCGAAACCCCGTTTATGATGCCAAAGGAGACCTGGAGGAAATGGAAAAGGCGGCCATCTGCCTCGAACGCTGTGTAGTGGCGGTCCTCCGGGCGGATTGGGAGCTGGTGATATGCAGACTTCAGATCTACCGTAGAGAACACGCGGTAGTGCGCGATCTGATTTACCATGTCAGCATTTTGGGGAAGGGGGTACGCATCGAGTTGCGTAAACCGGTTAATGGTCTGGCTGTAATCAACCACCATCCGGAACTTTTCCACGGTCTTGACGACCACCACCTGAGCTCTCCAGGGTCTATTGCTGGCTTTTATGACCCCTTCCCGCAAGAGACGCTGGACCTCAGACCTAGTGAACGTCCTGTCCTGCATGCTATACCGCCTGCTTCTAGTGGCTATTGGCTTACAATCGGCGGTGAAGTTCGCAAAGAGGGGGGGAGGGTCGATTTTTAGGGTCGCGAGGCTGCATATAGTGAGCGGGGGCAGGGCCCCCCGAATTTAAGAGTTAGGCTCCTGAGGTTGCACTGAAAATCGAGTCCTGAGAGGAGAGGAGCGCAGAGGTCTGGGAGCACACATAGTTTAAAATTAGAGTACTCAGCGCCCTGGATCGCTAGGGTTGCAGATAGTGCACCCTTGGATTTGCACCGAGTGCCACCCAGAGGTGAGGGAGATAGTTTGTCGGGTCGGGAATATTGGGAGCGAACAACGTCTTACCATGTCCGGGTGAATGAAGCTCTCTGTGCTCCCGGAGTCAAAAAGGCAAGGTGTCTCGTACCAATTTTCCCGGACGGCCATCATGGAGCTCCGGAGGTGCTTCGGTCGTGACTGGTCCAGGGTGACCGCGCTGAGCTGGGGGTAGCCGGCGGTGTGATCGGAGGTGCTGGGGTGGCCCCGCGATGGCCGCTGTCCATGACGTTCGGGCAGTGTAGCAGATGGCGGCCAAGATGGCGGCCCCCGTTGGTCGAGCGTGGCGGGGGGTGAGGACGATGGCGTCCAAGATGGCGGCCCCCATGGATCGCACGTGGCCGGCCACGTGGGGGAGGATGGCCAAGATGGCGACCCCCATGAGTCTCACGTGCTGTGCGGAGGCGGAGTCGGCAGACACGCTGCCACTTTGCGGGGTCTGCAGGCTTGTGGGTCTGTGGATTGAGTCTGTGAGTTCGAGTTTTTAGACCTGGCCAGGTAGACCTTGGCGAAGTGTCCTTTTTGCCCGCAGTTACTACAGTTCGCATTGCGGGCCGAGCATTGCTGTCGGGGGTGTTGGGACCGGCTGCAAAAATAGCAGGGCAGCCCCCCATGATGGGCGGGCAGCCGCGCGGCACAAGCCTGGGGTAGTCTCTGGTTGGGGGCCCACGAGGGGGTCGCGTGGTCAGCGGGGAATGCAGTAAGGCTCTGAAACGGGACCTCCAGAGAGGTAGCTAGTGTTACCGTGTCCTCCAGGTCCTGGGCCCCTTTTTCGAACAGGCGTTGTCTCACATAGTTCGATCGGCCCCCCCCGCCACGTAAAGGTCTTGGATAGCGGGCTCCATATGCTCTGGGGCCGTAATGGCCTGGTAATTACAGTTGCACGCGAGGGCTTTGAGGTCACATAGGTCGTCATCTAGCGACTCCCCGGGGCGCTGGCGGCGAGTGCTGAAGATGTGTCGCGAGTAGACCTCGTTCACGGGCCGTACATATATGCGTTCAAGTAGTGCGAGGTCATCTGTATAGGACGCGGCGCCGTTGAGCTGGACAGAAATACAATGGCTCACCCGTGCGTGGAGAAGACTCAGTTTCTGTTTGTCCGTGACGGATGGCGTAGACGATTCGGCGAGATAGACCTTGAAGCGTCGAAGTCAATGCGAAAAAATTTCTCTCGCCTCCGCGGCCTGTGGGTCGAGTTCCAGTCTATCAGGTTCGAGGGCTGATCCCATAGTAGTATTTTAAGCTGATTAAATTGATGCGACCATCAATTCACTGAGAGACACGTTGAGAAGTAAACCGTGGTTTTAATCAGCTTACAACTGAGCCTGCCTGTAACCGGTACAACAATG
This sequence comes from Scyliorhinus torazame, assembly GCF_047496885.1. NCBI lineage: Eukaryota > Metazoa > Chordata > Chondrichthyes > Carcharhiniformes > Scyliorhinidae > Scyliorhinus > Scyliorhinus torazame. The sequence goes on along the minus strand of NC_092707.1, from coordinate 121,649,520 downwards.
AATGCCGCCCCGCAGGTCAGCTGCCTTTATACTTCCTGTAAGGGGTGGAGCCATGGGCGATCCCATACATGCCCCGACATATATCCCTGTGGGTGAAGCCGTACAATGGCCCGTAGGTGGAGCCCACAGGGTTAAACACATAACGTAACACGATACAGCAGTAACATGATATCACAGTGCACTGGTGAATTAACAATAGTTCCATTCACCACACACCTATAACTATGAGATCTTGTATCGTCCCAGAAAGCTGAACGAGCCTTCCGATGCCCTATGTGCACATGTGCCAACGCACAAGTGGACCGTCTCCGAACCCTCCACGAGGACCTCTGCCACCCGGGGATCACTCGGTTCTATCACTTCATGAAGACCCGCTACCTGCCCTACTCCATCGAGGAGGTCAGAACAGTCACCAGGAATTGCCAAATCTGCGCAGAGTGCAAGCCGCACTTCTACAGGCCAGAAAAAGCACACCTGATAAAGGCTTCCCGTCCCTTTGAGCGCCTCAGTCTGGACTTCAAAGGCCCCCTCCCCGCCACCGACCGCAACACATACTTCCTGAACGTGGTTGACGAATACTCCCGTTTCTCCATCGCCATCCCCTGCCCCGACATGACCGTGGCCACGGTCATTAAAGCCCTCTGCACTATATTTACACTGTTCGGTTTCCCCACCTACATACACAGTGATAGGGGGTCCTCCTTCATGAGCGCCGAACTGCGTCAATTCCTGCTCAGCAAAGGCATCGCCTCGAGCAGGATGACCAGTTACAACCCACGGGGTAATGGACAGGTAGAGAAGGAGAACGGAACGGTCTGGCAGACCGTCCTGCTGGCCCTACGGTCCAGAAGTCTCCCAGTTTCCCTCTGGCAGGAAGTCCTCCCGGACGCCCTCCACTCCATCTGGTCGCTGCTTTGTACCACAACAAATCAAATACCTCACAAACGCCTCCTTGTCCTCCCTAGGAAGTCCTCCTCCGGAACGTCACTCCCGACCTGGCTGGCAGCCCCGGGACCCATACTGCTCCGAAAACATGTATGGGTGCACAAATCGGATCCGTTGGTCAAGAGGGCTCATCTCCTCCACGTGAATCCTCAGTACACCTACGTGGCGTACCCCGACGGCCGACAGGACATGGTCTCTTTGTGGGACCTGGCGCCCGCTGGAACTCCACACACCCCCCCAAAACCAATAACCCCCTCCCTCCCACCACCGAACCCCACAGCCGCCCCCTTCCCGGGTGGATCGGTCCTTCCCCCGGCCCCGCCTAGGGGTTGTGAAGCAGGAAGAGACATCGCTACGCTCCCAGAGATGACGGTGCCCGAGCCAGCGCCTGCATCACCACCGGGGCTGAGACGATCGGCGGGGACGACCAGGACACCCATTCGACTCATCGAATCTTTATAACAAAGCAAGAAATGCCTCTGTAAATAATTCAGTTGCCCAGTAAAGGCGGCATTGTGAATAGTGCTAGTAGTTTGATATCGGAGCATAGCCGCTCTGTTAGTGGCATCCCAGGTACCGGCTCTGTAAACCCCGACCACCATACAGCCCACTACCCCCGCAGGGTTCTTTTTTAACAACGGGTGAATGTGGTGGTATGCATTAGGGGTATTACGGTACCCTGTGATGCCGAGAGGCTATTGGTGGATAGACGCTGGGTCCCGATTGGATCCGCCGCCTGCTGGCTCCACCCAGTAAGGCGGAGTATAAGAGCCCGGGTTCTCCTAGCAGCCACATTCTGTAACTATGCTGCTGGGGAACAAGTCTGCGTAATAAAGCCATCGATTGACTCCTTCTCATCTCGTCTCGTGAGTGATTGATTGTGCTACAGGGGGCAGGCGAGTCGAGTCACCTCTGTGCTTGGCCCCTTGGGGAAGGGGGGGGAACTCAGAAAACCAAGGGGAGGGGAGCTGCTTTGTTATGCGGCGGTGGGTGGGGAGTGTGGGGGCTGCTCCGCAATGTGTGGTGATGGGGGAACTGCTTTGCAATGCTGGGAGAGGGTGCTGGCCGGCCACAGGACCTCGTTATTGAGCCTCCTGTTCAAAATGGCCACCTGAAAGCAGTATTCTCTTGGGAATCCTTTGTATTCATAGGATCATAGACAGAGGCCATTCAGCCCATCAAGCCTGTACCGACCCTATCCCATTATCCCATCTAACCTTTAGACATTAAGGGGCAATTTAGAAAGGCCAATCCATCTGCACATCTTTGGACTGTGGGAAGCACCCAGAGGAAACCCATGCAGTCATGGGGAGAATATGCAAACTCCACACAGTTGCCCAAGGTCAGAATCAAACCTGGGTCCCTGGTGCTGTGAGACAGCAGTGCTAACCACCGTGCCGTTCCTCGCCAGGCATAAATTCTGAATTGCTTCCTGATTTGCACTCCTGCTGGGGAGTTTCAACTCACCTGTGGCAGGAGAACGTAGTCTCTCGGAGAATCCTGGCCCAGAATGAAAATCGCTTATTGTTACAAGTAGGCTTCAATGAAGTTACTGTGAAAAGCCCCTAGTCACCACATTCCGGCGCCTGTTCGGGGAGGCTGTTACGGGAATTGAACCGTGCTGCTGACCTGCCTTGGTCTGCTTTCAAAGCCAGCGATTTAGCCCTGTGCTAAACAGCCCCTATACACCAACAGTACAGACCAGCAAACCCACATTTCACACTCCCTGTTGGAAAAAAGACAGCATGAAAAAACCAATAACATCATCAACAGGAAGTAATGTTCAGGATAACACATGAGATGCAAGGCAGCTTGTTTCAAACAGGACAAAGGAGCTGAACCCCAGAGTTGAGGTGAGAGTGACTGCCCTTGACATCAATGCAGCATTTGATCGAGTATGGTATCAAGGAGCCCTAGCAAAACTGGAATCAATGGGAATCAGGGTAAAATGCTTTCTCTGGTTGGAGTCATACCGAGCACAAAGGAAGACGGTTGTGATTGTTGGATGTCAGTCATTTCAGTTTCAGGACATCATTACAGGTGTTCGTCAGGGTAATGTCCTAGGCCCCACCTTCTTCAGCTGCTTCCTTCCTTCCTTCCATCACAGCGTCAAAAGTGGGAATGTTTGTTAATGTTCGCACAATGTTCAGCATCATTCGCGACTCCTCAGACACTGAAGCAGTCCATGTGTAAATGCAGCAACACCTGGGCAATATCCAGGCTTGGGCTGACAAGCGGCAAGTAGCATTCGCGTCACACAAGTGCCAGGAAATGACCATCTCCAATCAGAGAGAATCAAACAATTGTCCCATGGCATTCACTGGTATGACCATCACTGAATCTCTCAATATCAACACGCTGGGGTTTACCATTGACAAGAAATTGAGCTTGGCCAGCCAAACAAATAGTGTGGCCAGAAGCACAGATCAAAAACTACGAATCCTGCAGCGAGTAACTCAACTCCTGACTCCCCAGAGTTTATCCACCATCTACAAGGCACAAGTCAGGAGTGTGATGGAATACTCCACACTTGCCGGGATGAGTGCAGCCTGAACAACATTCAAGAAGCTCAACACCATCCAGGACAAAGCAGCCCGCTTGATTCGCACCCCTTCCATAGAAATTCACTCCCTCGACCACCGATGTGCAGTAGAAGCAGTGCTTCTACAAGATGCACTGCAGGAACTCACCAAGGCTCCTTAGGCAGCGCCCTCCAAACCCATGACCACTACCATCTAGATGGACAAAGGCAGCAGACACATGAGAACATCGCCACCTGGAAGTTTCCCTCCAATTCACTCATAACCCTGACTTGAAACATATCGCTGTTCCTTCATTGTCACTGGGTTAAAATCCTGGAACTCCCTTCCTAATAGCACAGTGGGTTTACCCACACCATATGGACTGCAGTGGTTCTGGAAAGCAGCTCCCTATCACCTTCTCAAGGACAATTAAGGATGGGTAATAATTGCTGGCATGGCCGACAAAGCCCCCATCCCATTAAAATGAATAAAAAGAAAAAGAATCTTCTCAGTCGCACAAAAAAATAAAAATGCCCAATTATTTTTTTTCCAATTAAGGGGCAATTTAGCGTGGCTAATCCACCTACACTGCACATCTTTGGATTGTGGGGGTGAGACCCACGCAGACATGGGGAGAATGTGCAAACTCCACACGGACAGTGACCCGGGGCCGGGATCGAACCAGGGTCTTTAGCGCCGTGAGGAAGCAGTGCTAACTATTGTGCCACCGTGCCGCCCACAAAGAAAGAAAAAGCTAAGGATAAAGCAGGATCAATGATCAATCTTCAGGATCTCTCAAAGATTCCAATGATTGAAGCGCAAGACATTATTCCTCCAATGGAGGACATTATTCCTCCATGCCATCTCACCAGTACCCAGGCAGTCTACACCATAGACCCCAGCCGGGGGTGGGGGGAATTACTTGACAAGTTCAGCCACCTCCAACACCTCACAAAGATCACCAAGAACAGGACAATGCAGGACCAATGATGGGTGGGCCAGGCTGGCCCCCACCAGGGAAAGTTCTTTCTTGAGTACAAGAACCTCTTTGTGTGCCTCCATCGCCTCTATTGAAGTATCCTGTAACTGTTGGAAATGAGCCCTAACGATTTGCACCAGAGTCGAGATTTTCAGCAAAGACAACATCTCTTTTGCACCCATCATCCGATGCACGCAACACCGCCAAGGCAGGAGCTCACTCAACAGCAACTGCGCCAATGGAAGTTGGTCCTACCCCAGCCCATTTCATCCGCCACAGGCAAACGAGGACTTTTGCATTTTATCTCGTCTCTTTCTCGTAGAGACACCGACCGAACACTTCCCGGGACATAGCACACCCCAAGTAATCCAAGAAAAGGCAAACATGAAATGTGCACAGGGTGAAAAGATGGATTAAAAGATGAGCAGAGCCAGAGCTTGCGAAAACGCAGCCTCTTCCATGCACATGTCACGTGCCCCCCCATCTTCCCCTTATAATATATTTTTATATCTAATAAGTGATGTGAATTTGTTATAGCAAGCGGTTCAGCCAGTATACTAGGCACACATGCATATATGCTACGTGATATATGATAACTAAGTCAGTATAAATGATTACTGATTAATAATATAATTCTGGAACATTCCATTTCATCTTGTGATGATGCTGCTCTGTTGCGTTTGTGTTAATGTTTATGATATCGCAATTAGAATGAGCGAGGAAGCATTTGATTGCAATAGTGGCAATATATGAAATGCATTATGAAGGCTGAACAAATGTTTGCTTTATCTTTTATTTATTGCTCTGCACTGGAGCTTGGCTTCTGTCGTAGTCTTGCACATAATTTAAGGAAGAACCATTACAGATGTGGGTGTGTTGGAGCTGAGCAGGAGCAGCTGCAAAAGAGGAACCAAGTAAGTGCTGGCTGAATATGACCTACTGATATAACTTGATATTTGGGGAATATGTGTACAAATAACAAATGATTTATGTATTTTCTACCAACTAGAAGCAGAAATGTAATTTATCGTACTTACCTGTGGTTCAAATATTAATTTGCATTATAGCTATAATATCCATTGAGCGTATGCAATTTTTGTAACGACCAAATAAACTCAAACAGTTCCACTATTCAGGCACGGTGGGCGGGATTCTCCAATAATGGGGCTATAACGCCACTCCTGCATCAAAACGCGGGCGTTTCATTCTGGACTTTCCTGAAGAAAGTCCGGAGTGATTCTCCAACCTGCAGGGGGCTAGCAGGGCCCTGGAGTGCTCCTCACAGGTCTGGATGCCAATACGGGGCCCTGCACTTCCGGTCAGGAGTCCACGCATGTGCACGGCGGCGGCCGCCCAGTGCGACATGGCGGACTCACACCGCGGACCGGCCAAGAAAAGATAGGCCCCCCCCCCAAGATCCCACGCGCCCGCGGATCGGTGGCCCCCGATCGCTAGCCTGGCCATCTGTGAGGCCCCCCCTCCACCAGTGAAGAATCCCCCCGCCCTCCACCAGGGCGGCCGCGGCCGCAACTGGCCGTTGCCAACAGGCAAAACGTGGTTAGAACACGCTGTCGGGAACTCGGCCAGTTTTCGTCGAAGAATCGCTGCAGGGGCCTCTGTCAATGGCCCCTACCCGACCACCCGCGTGATTCGCGGCGAATCTCCGGGGAACGGAGAATCGCGGGAGCAGCTTTGCGCCGGAATTCGGCATCAACGCCCATTCTCTGCCCCCTGCGCCGATCGTAATTTCGACGCGGAGGGTCAGAGAATCCCGCCCGGTGTACCTGGACACTTGCATTATTGGTGTAAGTTGTAACAGGACTGTTCCACTATTGGGATACGGTGTACCTAGGCAGTTCCACTATTGGGAACATGGTGTACCTGGGTAATTCCAAAATTGGGGCACCATGTACCTGGACTGTTCCACTATTGGGAACTTGGTGTACCTGGGTATTTTCATTATTGGGAACATGGTGTATCTGGGCATTTGCATTATTGGAGTGAAGTGCACCTGGACTGTTCCATTATTGGAACACGGAGTGCCCTGGGCATTTCCACTATTGGGGCTTGGTGTACCTGGACTACTCCACTATTGGAACACGGTGTGCCTGGGCATTTCCACTATTGGGGCATGGTGTGCCTGGGCATTTCTACTATTGGGGCATGGTGTACCAGGACTGTTCCACTCTTGGGAACATGGTGTATCTGGAAAGTTCCACTATTGGAACACGGTGTACCTGGATTGTTCCACTATTGGGACACGGTGAACATGGGCAGTACCACAATTGGGGCACAGTGTATCCGGACAGTTCCACTGTTAGGGCATGGTGTACCTGGGCATTTCCACTATTGGAACATGGTGTACCTGGGCATTTCCACTATTGGAACACGGTGTAGCTGGGCATTTCCACTATTGGGGCGCTGTGTACCTGGACTGTTCCACTATTGGGATCATGGTGTATCTGGGAGGTTCCACTATTGCGACACGGTGTGTCTGGACAGTTTCACCATTGGGACACGGTGAACCTGGGCAATTCCACTATTGGGAACATAGTGTACCTGGGCAGTTCAACTATTTAGACACAAAGTACCTGTGCATTTTCACTATTTGGGCACAGTGTATTTGCGCAGTTCCGCTATTGGGGCACGATATACCTGTGCAGCTCCACTATTGGGAACAGGGTGTATCTGAGCAATTCCACTGTTGGAACACGGTGTACCTGGGCATTTCCACGATTGGAACACAGTGTACCTGGGCATTTCCACTATTGGGAACACGGTGTACGTGGGCATTTCCACTATTGGGCAGGGTGTACCTGAGCAGTTCCGCCATTGGGAACATGGTATACGTGGGCAGTTCCACTATTTGGGCATGGTGTACCTGGACAGATCCACTATTGGGGCACGGAGTATCTGAGTAGTTCCATTATTGCATCAAGGTGTACCTGGGCAGTTCCACTATTGGAACATGGTGTACCTGAGCAGTTCCACTATTAGAACATGGTGTACCTGAGCAGTTCTACTATTATAACACGGTGTACCAGGGAAGTTCCACTAGTGGGGCATGGTGTACGTGGGCAGTTCCACTATTGCGTCACGGTGAATCTGGGCAGTTCCACTATTGCGTCATGGTGATTCTGGGCAGTTCCTTATTGCGTCACGGTGAACTTGGGCAGTTCCACTATTGCGTCACGGTAAATAAGGGCAGTTCCACTATTGCATCATGGTGAATCTGGGCAGTTCCACGATTGTGTCATGGTGAATCTGGGCAGTTGCACTATTGGGGCACAGTGTACCTGGGCAGTTCCACTATTGGGGCACAGTGTATCTGGGCAGTTCCACGATTGGGAACATGATGTATCTGCGCAGTTCCATAATTGGGGCACAGTGTATCTGGGCAGTTCCACTATTGGGGTACAGTGTATCTGGGCAGTTCCACTATTGCATCATGGTGAATCTGGGCAGTTCCACTATTGCGTCATGGTGAATCTGGGCGGTTGTACTATTGGGGCGCGGTGTACCTGGGCGGTTCTGTTATTGGGGCATGGTGTATATGGGCAGTTCCACTATTGCGGTACAGTGTACCTGAGCAGTTCCACTATTGGGGCACAGTGTATCTGGGCAGTTCCGCTATTGGGAACAAGGTGTACCTGAGCAGTTCCACTATTGGGAACATTGTGTACCTGAGAGTTTCCACTAGTGGAACTGCTCAGGTACACGGCGACACAATAGTGGAACTGCCCAGACATGGTGTAGCTGAGCAGTTCCACTATTGGGAACATGGTGTACCTTAAGGGTTCCACTATTGGGAACATGGTGTACCTGAGCAGTTCCACTAATGGGAGCATGGTATACCTGAGCAGTTCCCCTCTTAGGAACATGGTGCATCTGGAAAGTTCCACTATTGGAACACTGTGTACCCGTATTGTTCCACTATTGGGACACAGTGAATGTGGGCAGTACCACTATTGCGAACATGGTGTATCTGGGTGGTTCCACTATTGGAACATGGTGTGTCTGGACAGTTCCACTATTGGGGCGCGGTGTATCTGGGTAGTTCCACAATTGGGGTGCTGTGTACCCGGGCTGTACCACTATTGGGAACCTGGTGTACCTGGGCATTTGCATGATTGGGGTGAGGTGAACCTGGACTGTTGCACTATTGTGACACAATGTGTCTGGACAATTCCACTATTGGGACACGGTGAACCTGGGCAGTTCCACTATTGAGAACATAGTGTACCTGGGCAGTTCAACTGTTTGGTCACAAAGTACTTGGTTATTTCCACTATTTGGACGCAGTGTATCTGCGCAGTTCCACTATTGGGGCACGACGTACCTGAGCAGCCCCACTATTGGGAACAGGGTGTATCTGAGCTGTTCCACTGTTGGAACACAGTGTACCTGGGCATTTCCACTATTGGAACATGGTGTACCTGGGCAGTTCCACTATTGGGGCACGGAGTATCTGAGTAGTTCCACTATTGCATCAAGGTGTACCTGGGCAATTCCACTATTGGAACATGGTGTACCTGGGCTGTTCCACTTTTGAGAACATGGTGTACATAGGCAGTTCCACTGCTATAACACAGTGTACCAGGGAAGGTCCACTATTGTGTCACGGTGAATCTGGGCAGTTCCACTATTGCGTCACGGTGAATCTGGGCTGTTCCACTAACAGATACACTGTGCCGCAATAGTGGAGCTGCCCCGATACACTGTGCCCCAGTAGTGGAACCGGCCTGGTACACCTTGTTCCAATAGTGAAACTGCCCAGATAAAGCGAGCCCCAATAGTGGAACCACCCAGGTACACCGTATTCCAATAGTAGAACTGCCCAGATACACTGTACCCCAATAGTGGAACAGCCCAGATACACCATGTTCCCAATAGTAAATTGTATTAGATCTTCCATTGTTGGTCGTCAGATTTCTTAGTGCAAATATAAAGATTTTTTACACAGACATTATTGCAAAAGAACTGAAGGATATTGTAATTGCTTTCATATTTCACAAGTATGTGCTTAAGACAGAAAAGAACAATAAACAAGATTATCATAGATAGAATTATCATAGAATTTACAGTGCAGAAGGAGGCCATTCGGCCCATCGAGTCCGCACCGGCTCTTGGAAAGAGCACCCTACCCAAAGTCAACACCTCCACCCTATCCCCATAACCCAGTAACCCCACCCAACACTAAGGGCAATTTTGGACACTGAGGGCAATTTATCATGGCCAATCCACCTAACCTGCACATCGTTGGACTGTGGGAGGAAACCGGAGCACCTGGAGGAAACCCACGCACACACGGGGAGGATGTGCAGACTCCGCACAGACAGTGACCCAAGCCAGAATCGAACCTGGGACCCTGGAGCTGTGAAGCAATTGTGCTATCCACAATGCTACCATGCTGCCCTATAATGATAATTGATGTCATCATGATAAAGATGCAATAAGGACTATATTAACATCATTTTTTCTTCCAGAATTTGTTTCATTTTTGGTAATATATTGCACTATAACTGCAGACTGTCGCTGGAAGATACAAGGATCAAGACCATATTCATGTAAAATTGACCCTTGAGGTTGCGCAAAAGGCCTGGAGCAAATGCATGTGAGAGTAACGTCTAGATAGCTGAAAATGATCTTCAGGATTCCATTTTAATAGAATCATAGAATCATAGAATTTACAGTGCAGAAGGGGACCATTCGGCCTATCGAGTCTGCACCGGTTCTTGGAAAGAGCACCTGACCCAAGCCCACATCTCCACCCTATCCCTGTAACCCAGTAACCCCACCCCACCTTTTTGGACACTAAGGGCAATTTAGCATGGCAAATCCACCTAACCTGCACATCTTTGGACTGTGGGAGGAAACCGGAACACCCGGAGGAAACCCACGCAGACACGGGGAGAACGTGCAGAATCCGCACAGACTGTGACCCAAGCCGGGAATCGAACCTGGGACTCTGGAGCTGTGAAGCAACTGTGCTAACCACTGTGCTGCCGTGCTGCCTTAAGCCAGGGAAAACCGTGACTGTGTACACTAATAGCAAGAGAATTCTACCTTGATTGAATCAATGATTGCAAATTATTTCTATTAGCTCTTCAAAATAGTGAGTTCCTATCATTTAGTCGAATGCAAAACCTTTCGCAAAAATTACCTGAAAGTCTGTTGCGAAGGTGAAGAGAAATCTACTATGCAACATTGTATTGCTAATCACTAAGGTATCTCATTGCTGCACCAACATGTTAATAACTATTATACATTGCTAAATTTCTGAAGAATGCTTAAAAAGTTATTTTTTAAAGTAATAAAAATTGATCACATAATATAGATCACAACTAAGTACCTTCCAAGACTGTTTAACTCTATGGGAATCCACATGGTACAATTATATAATGTGCTGCTGCTCTGCTGTATGATGGCATTGGATTTTTTTCAAAATTTGAATAGTGCAAACCAATATAGTGTTATAGATTTGCATTTACCACTAGCGAGGATGCATTGGACAAAGAAAGCTAACACTCTGTCCCTAATGAAATTATGCAGCATTGTATTGCAAAGTTTAACAATATGATTCCAGCAAAGAGGTTAGTGCAGTGCCATTTAATAAAGTTGCACCAGAATTTGGGTTCCCCATGGAATGATTCAAACATGGGGAAGGGTCAACTGCAGTCTATTGGCATGTTGCACTGTAATAGGAGCTTTCAGTCATTGCTTTAAAATGTTGAACACAACCAGGCTCTTGAAATGGCTGCTGCAAATCGTGTTACTTTTGGCATTTTGAGCTCCAAAAAGTACTGAGTTTCAAGCAAACACCTAATTAAATATGGACATTCACAGATATCTGGGGAATTCATACATCCCTTTATTAAAGGATGGACCATTGTGGTGGTCACCACTGTTGTATTATATTGTATATACTGCACTGCATACGAGGGTATTAAGGTAAGGCCCCTGTACTACAGGTACGGGGGTAGATCCCTGCCTGCTGGCTCCACCCAGTAGGCGGAGTATAAATGTGTGTGCTCTCCGAACTGCAGCCATTTCGGCAGCAGCTGTAGGAGGCCACACATCTTTGTGTAATAAAGCCTCGATTACTCTCTACTCTTGTCTCGTCGTAATTGATAGTCAATAATTGAACCATCAATAAAAGGGCAGCACGTTAGCATAGTAGGGCAGCACGGTAGCATAGTGGTTAGCACAATTGCTTCACAGCTCCAGAGTCCCAGGTTCGATTCCCAGATTGGGTCACTGTCTGTGTGGAGTCTGCACATTCTCCCCGTGTGTGCGTGCGTTTCCTCCAGGTGCTCCGGTTTCCTCCCACAGTCCAAAGATGTGCAGGTTAGGTGGATTGGCCATGCTAAATTGTCCTTCTTGTCCAAAATTGCCCTTAGTGTTGGGTGGGGTTACTGGGTTATGGGGATAGGGTGGTGTGGGCTTGGGTAGGGTGCTCTTTCCAAGAGCCGGTGCAGACTCGATGGGCCGAATGGCGTCCTTCTGCAGTGTAAATTCTATGGCTATGGTAAATAAAAGAACTATAGAATTCTAGACAAAAGAAACATTGAAACTCAATGTGTGTTTGATGAATGTAAATGGGTCCCATGGAGTCATTTTTGTACCTGCCAACAAATTTGGAGATAAAGCCATACTGGGGGTTTAACAGAGAGTTTGAGGTATTCAGAGGTTCCAGAAAGGGGTCATCCAGCATTATTGAATTTCTACAGGAGGAATCGTCTTCACGGGGAATTGTTACTCCAAACTCCCAAGGAGGCAACAGATGTAGAAGGAAATCTCTGGAAGCTAAATAAGTATAAGATGCATCCAGGGTATGGTAATTTCCAGTTAGGTTTATTTTGTTAAAGTTGGGCTTTCTCCAACTGAAAGTGGATCCCGCCATGTTTTATTGATACCATGGCGGGAAACACTTGGACATTATTATGATGCATGTGTTTTTTCATTACGATGCATGCACAAACACACACATGCATGCATGTGCACACAAATACAAATACCCACACACACATACATACGCTCACACACATAACCACTCACAAATGATAGGCTATAACCATCGCCAACAAGAAAGGATCTAACTACTGTCCCTTGACGTTCAATTCAGCGATGGTAACGCCACCACTAGCCACTAATGGCAAACTGACTAGCCATATAAATACTATGGGTGCGATTCTCCGAGCCTCGCACCAGGTTGGAGAATCGTCACAAATGCGCCACGACGCCCTGACACCGGCGCGCAATTCTCCGAGGTGCGAAGAATCAGCGCCATTTGCGCCGGCGCGTTTGATGCGGCGCCGGCCGTGGGCCGCTGGAGTCGGCGTGGCCACGGATTCTCCAGCCCGGATGGGCCGAGCGGCCGCGCGGATAAAGCAGAGTCCCACCGGCGCCGTTCACCCCTGGTCCCCGCCGGGAACTCTGTGCGAAAGGTCGGGGGGGCGGCCTGTGGGGCGGGGAAAAGCGTTCCTTCACCAGGGGGCGGGGGGGGGGGGGGGGGTGGGCCTCCGATGGGGTCTGGCCTGCGATTGGGGCTCACCGATCGCCGGGCCGGACTCACCCCCCCTGGGCCTACTTTGCCGCGCGGCTGGCCCCTGAACACCGACGCCATGTTGCGTTGGGGCCGGCGCGCTGAAGAAGTCCCCCGCGCATGCGCAGGTTGGCGTGGCCCAACTGCGCATGCGCGGGTTGGCGCGGCGCCCATTTGGCGCTGGGATGGGAGGCTGGAGCAGCGTGAACCGCTCCAGCGCTGTGCTGGTCCCCTGTGGGGGACAGAATTGGTCGTCCCCGTGCCCGTTTCGCGCCGTTGTGAAATGCGACGGCGTTCACTACGACGCAAACACTTAGTCTCCATTTTGGAGAATTGTCCCCTATGGCTTCGAGATGAGGTCAGAGGCTAGGAATCCTGCAGCGAGCAACTCACCTCCTGACTCCCCAAGGTATCTACAAAGCATTTGACATAGTTCACTGGGATTTCAGCAAGGCTTTTACTAAGGTCCCACATGGGAGACTGATAGCCAAGGTAAGAGCCCATGGGATCCAAGGAAATTTGGAAAATTGGATCCAGAATTGACTGAGTGGCAGGAAGCAGAGGGTAATGGTCGGGGGGGGGGGGGGGGGGGGGGGTGGGGGGGGGTGTTTCTCCGACTGGAAGCCTGTGTCCAGTTGAGTCCCACAGTGATCAGTTTTGTGGCCCTTTCTGTTTGCGGTTTATATAAATAATTTAGACTTGAATGTAGGAGGGTTGATCGGTAAGTTTGAGGATGATAAAAAAAAATTGGTGGGTTGGTAAATAGTGAGAAGGATAGCCTTAGGTTACAGGAGGATATAGATGGGCTGGTCAGATGGGCTGATTAGTGGCAAATGAAATTCAATCCGGATAAGTGTGAGGTGGTGCACTTGGGCAGGACAAAAAGGCAAGAGAATACATGATGAACGGAAGGACCTTGGGAAGCACCGAGGATCAGAGGGATCTTGATGTGCATAGACACCAGTCCCTTAACGTAGCAGGGCAGGTGAACACAGTGATTAAGAAGGCTTATGGTTTACATGTCTTTATTAGCCGAGGCATAGAGTTTAAGAGCAAGAAGGTTATGCTGAAGCTGTATAAAACGATGGTTAAGCCACAAGTATCGTGTGCAGTTCTGGAATCCACATTATCGGAGAGATGTGAAAGCACTGGAAAATGTACGGAAGAGATTTACCAGGATGCTGCCTGGGCTGGAGAGTGCTAGTTATTGTAATGATATGTATATAGTCAGGTTAGTGAAGGGTTAATAATTACATCTCTGTGTAAATCAAACACTGGAGGGCGGTACCACTTCTCTGTATTTAAGTCAGACTTTGAGGGAATTCTGGGAGAAGCTGGAAGAAGTAGCATAAGGAGAAAGCATGGTGAAAGCATAAGAATATCAGAGTGGATAGACTTAACACGAGGTTAGATCATAGTAAAGTTAGTGACTATTTAGATTACTGAGTACTGTAAGACAGATTCAATATTACTTAATTATTATTATGTAGCTTAGTAGAGTGCGCAAACTTCATTTAATTAGTAGTGTAATAATAAATTAGTTTTGTTTCAATCTTTGGATTGATATATTCTTTGTCAACACTGCATCGGATCACTCTGGAAGAAAGGACAAAGAATACAACATATTACCAAGCATGGTAATATAACAGTTATGAAGAGAGATTGGATAGACTGGGCTTGTTTTCCTTGGAGCAGAGGAGACTGAGGGGACATGACTGAGATGTATAAAATTATGAGGGGCATAATTAGAGTAGACAGGAAGAAACATGTCCCCTTGGTGGAGGGATCAATGACCAGGGGGCATAGATTTAAGTTAAGCGGAGGAGGTTTAGAGGGGATGTAGAATATCATTTGTTTTTGACTGGCGCAGATGCGATGGGCCGAAGGGCCTCTTCTGTGCTGTAGGCCTCTATGACTCTATGGCTAAGTCAGGATTGTGATGGAATACTTTCCTGGATGAGAGCAGCCCCAACAACACTCAAAAAGCTCGACACTATCGAGGACAAAGCAGCCCACTTGATTGGCATCCCTTCTACAAGCTTTCACTCCCTCCACCACCGACGCACAGTAGCAGTCATGTGTACCATCAAGAAGATGCACTGCAGGAACACACCAAGGCTCCTTAGGCAGCACCTTCCAAAACCACAACCACTGCCATCTGGAAGGACAAGAAGAGCAGATATCTGGTGTGGTGTTGGGCGTTCTGACACACAGATGAGCCAACACAGTTGTATTTGGTACAACGCTGTTTTATTCAAACTTACTATCTACAGTTTTGTCTTGATACTCTGCACGTGGGGACTCCCTGTCTGTGATGTTAAAACAGGTCTTATCGTTGTCCTTGTCCCCAGATCTACTGCCCACCAGGTGTCGTGTTTGTCCTTTTATACTGTCCCTGTCTTTGTGTGTGATTGGTTGTGGTGTTGTGTGCTCTGATTTGTCTGTTGGTATGTCCATCATGATGTGTGTGTTTGAATATCATGACATCCCCCCTTTTTTACAAAGATATGTGCCTACGTGGTTATAAATATAATCGTGTCGTGAGTGCATCTAAGAGTGTGTGTGTGTGTTGTGTACAGCATGTGCATATGACGTAACTATTTACATGGGGCGATGTCAGGTGCGTCATGCTAACGAGGTTGTACCATAACAAAACATGAATGCGAAAAAAACTTTGAATAGTGGTCCGGTCAAACGATATCTGGAACAATAAACAACAGGTTATAATACAGTAGTGTTTAACTTTTTAAACGTATGAACAGTGTTATAAGTCCAGTCTAATGGGTGTGCGACGAATTCGGGTTGACCGCCTCAAGGGTGGGTCAAGAACCACCGGCTGATGTGCAAGCCTGGCCATGGGTGGCGATGGAAGGGGCGTGATCTGCGGCAGCTCCACAAAGTCATCCTCGGTAGCCTGTTGAGGATCCGGCGTGTGTGCACAGTGTGGCTGCGAGCGTGGAAGTCGGCGAAGGGCGCGCTGATTGCGGCGACGCACTGAACCATCCGGCATGCGTATCAGGAACGAGCGGAGAGCCACACGTCGGAGAACTTCGGCCGGTGCTGACCAGCCACCATGCGGTAGATGGATGCGTACTTTGTCTCCGGAGGACAGGGGGGGAAGGTCCGTCGCCCATGTGTCGTACAGACTCTTCTGGCGATCACGCTGCATTTGCATGTTCCGAAGAACCGTATCATGGTCCGTTGTTGGTGCCAGCATGGATGGCACCGTCGTCCTGAGGGAGCGACCCATCAGGAGCTGTGCTGGCGAGAGACCCGTGGCTAGCGGGGCCGATCGATAGGCCAGCAAGGCGAAGTTAAAGTCCGATCCGGCAGCAGCCGCCTTGCAGAGGAGCCGCTTGGCAATGTGAACGCCCTTCTCTGCCTTCCCATTCGACTGTTGATGTAGAGGGCTGGACGTCACATGAGTGAAACCATATGCTGCGGCAAAGGACGACCATTCACGGCTGGCAAAACAAGGTCCATTGTCTGACATGACAGTCCTTGGAATGCCATGGCGAGCAAACGTTTCCTTGCAGGCCCCAATGACTGCGGACGACGTCAGATCATGGAGAGGCATGACTTCCGGGTAATTGGAAAAGTAATCTATAATAATGATGTAATCTCTGCCGAGCGCGTGAAATAGGTCAACACCCACCTTCGCCCAGGGGGACGTCACCATCTCGTGTGGTAGAAGCGTCTCCGGAGGTTGCGCCGGCTGAAACCTCTGACAGGTTGTGCAATTGAGCACCATGTTGGCTATGTCTTCATTAATACCCGGCCAATATACCGCCTCTCGGGCCCTCCGTCTGCATTTCTTGACTCCCAAGTGGCCTTCGTGTAGTTGATTAAGAATCATCTGGCGCATGCTGTGCGGAATGACAATCCTGTCTAACTTCATAAGGACCCCGTCAATGCTGGTAAGGTCATCTCGCACATTATAAAACTGCGGGCACTGCCCTTTGAGCCACCCTTCCGCCATGTGGCGCATCACTTGCTGTAGAAGGGGGTCAGTCGCTGTCTCTGCGCGTATGCGGGCCAGACTTGGGTCGTCAGCCGGCAGATTTGCTGCTGTCAGAGAAACGTGTGCCTCAATTTCACATACGAACCCCTCCGCATCTGGTGGTGTACTCACTGCTCAGGAGAGCGTGTCCACCACGATCAGATCCTTCCCCGGAGTGTAGATCAGTTCGAAATCATACCTCCTGAGTTTAAATAAGATGCGCTGGAGGCGAGGGGCCATGTCGTTCAGGGCCTTGTTTATTATGTTGACCAGGGGGCGGTGGTCAGTTTCGACCGTGAATCGTGGAAGACCATACACATAGTCGTGGAACTTGTCCAATCCAGTTAACAAGCCCAGGCATTCTTTTTCTATTTGCGCGTAGCGCTGTTCCGTAGGGGTCATGGCTCGTGAGGCATATGCAACCGGGGCCCATGACGACGTGCTATCTTTTTGCAAGAGTACTGCTCCAATACCAGATTGGCTGGCATCCGTTGAGATTTTTGTGGGGCGAGCCGTGTCAAAGAACGCCAACACTGGTGCCGTGACCAGTTTGTGCTTGAGCTCCTCCCATTCCCGCTGGTGCGATTGTTGCCATTGGAATTCTGTTGATTTCTTCACGAGATGGCGCATAGCCGTTTTATGAGAAGCAAGGTTGGGAATGAACTTCCCAAGGAAGTTGACCATGCCCAAGAATCTTAGGACAGCCTTCTTGTCAGCCGGCCATGGCATGGCTGTGATGGCGCTAATTTTGTCTGCATCGGGACGGACCCCTGATTGTGAGATGTGGTCCCCGAGGAACTTCAGCTCAGTCTGGCCAAAGGCACACTTGGCGCGGTTGAGACGCAGGCCATTTTGTCATATGCGGTCAAAGATGCGTCGTAGACGATGCATGTGCTCCTGCGGAGTGGTGGACCAAATGATGATATCGTCCACATATACACGTACCCCTTCGATGCCTTCCATCATCTGCTCCATGATTCGGTGGAAAACCTCAGATGCCGAGATGATGCCAAATGGCATCCGGTTGTAGCAGAATCTGCCGAAAGGGGTGTTAAACGTGCATAGCCTTCGGCTGGCCGGGTCCAATTGGATCTGCCAAAATCCTTTGGACGCATCGAGTTTGGTAAATATTTTGGCTTGGGCCATCTCGCTGGTGATTTCCTCTCGTTTCGGGATGGGATAGTGTTCCCGCATAATGTTGTTATTTAGATCTTTAGGATCTATGCATATGCGGAGCTCGCCAGAGGGCTTTTTTACACAGACCATGGAGCTGGCCCATGGTGTGGGCTCCGTGACCCTGGATAGGACCCCTTGGTCCTGAAGAGCCTGCAGCTGCAACTTGAGGCGGTCTTTGAGTGGCGCAGGAACCCTGCGAGGTGCGTGAACGACCGGGATGGCGTCCGGTTTGAGGCGAATCTTGTAAGTGTATGGCAATGTCCCCATGCCTTCAAATACCTCCTGGTTGTGAGCAAGGAGGGAATGGAGATTTGCGTGGAACTCAGCATCCGGGAAGTCGGATATCTCATCTGGAGAGAGAGACATAATGCGCTGTACCAGGTGAAGGACCTTACACGCCTGTGCGGCCAGTAACAAATCTTTTGATGAGCCAACAACGTCGAAGGGGAGTGTGGCCGTGTGCGTTTTGTGAGTTACCTGTAGCTGGCAAGAACCCATGGACGGGATGACGTTCCCGTTATAATCAACCATTTTGAGCCGGGATGGCGTGATGGGTGGTTTGACCTTCATGGCCTGGAATTCAGAATATGCAATCAGGTAGGCGGATGCGCCGGTGTCCAGACGGAAGGTGACGTGCGATCGGTTGACCGTTAGGGTGGCACGCTACTCATCGGCCGGATTGATGGCGTTGACCCTGTTTACATCGATGACGGAAACCCGGAAGGCATCCTGGTCATCTGCATCATTTAGCTGGAAGTCTTGATGCGTGGGCTGGACGGTCCTGACTTGTCTGCGAGATTGTCGGGGATGTGTAGGATCCATGGGTTGAGCCGCACGACAGTAGGCAGCATAGTGGCCCATCTTGCCACATCGGAGGCACTGTCGGTTTTTAGCAGGACATTGCCCTTTTAAGTGTACAGCTCCACAGTTGCCGCACGTCATGACGTCACGGCGTTCGTTGCGCCACTGCGCATGCGCAGTGCGATCTTGCATTGAGCATGCCTGCGTGGTACGTCCCTCGATGTTGCCGTTGGTTTTGGCGCGCACAAGCGCGGGAGACCGCGGAAAGCGCGGGAAGCGGCCGCTCTCGTCGGGGCCGCGGGTCGGGAGATAATCGATGGCCTGGATGAATTCGGCGTTGTGGGCGGCCTGGCTTGCCGATTCGACGGCTGGGGACCCCCTCCGTGCCAATTCGGACGCCTGAAATCGGGCAAAACGGCTGGTTGCATTCTCGTGGAGGACACAGGCTTCCACTGCAGACGCTAAGGTGAGGCTTTTGATTTTAAGAAGCTGCTGGCGTAGGCCACTGGAGGCAACGCCAAAAACAATCTGGTCCCTAATCATGGACTCTGAGGTGTTGCCGTAACCGCAGGACTGCGCTAGAATTCGGAGGTGCGTCAAAAAGGGTTGAAAAAGCTCCTCCTTACCTTGCAGGCGTTGCTGAAAGAGATATCTTTCAAAACTTTCATTCACTTCAACATTAAAGTGCTGGTCTAGCTTGAGGATGACTGTGTCATACTTGGATTGGTTTTCACCTTCTTCGAACACCAGTGATTTGAAGACATCGATGGCGTGCTGACCTGCGTAGGAGAGGAGCATTGCAATCTTTGTTTCGTCCGAGGCACTCTGTTTCTCGTTGACTCGGATGTACAGGTCGAATCGCTGCTTGAAGTGCTTCCAATTGGTACCAAGGTTCCCCGCGACTTGCAACGGCTGCGGTTTATTGGTGAGGTCCATGTCCAGAATGGCAGGTTAGTCGGCAGGTATCGATCCACTCCTGTACCATGTGGTGTTGGGCGTTCTGACACACAGATGAGCCAACACAGTTGTATTTGGTACACCGCTGTTTTATTCAAACTTACTATGTACAGTTTTGTCTTGATACTCTGCACGTGGGGACTCCCTGTCTGTGATGTTAAAACAGGTCTTGTCGTTGTCCTTGTCCCCAGATCTACTGCCCACCAGGTGTCGTGTTTGTCCTTTTATACTGTCCCTGTCTTTGTCTGTGATTGGTTGTGGTGTTGTGTGTTCTGATTTGTCTGTGGTGTGTCTATCATGATGTGTGTGTTTGAATATCATGACATCTGGAAACACCACCACCTGGAGGTTCCCCTCCGAGCCACTCACCATCCTGACTTGGAAATATCTCTCCATCCCTCCACAGTTGCAGTGTCAAAATCCTGGAACTCCTCCCTAACAGCACTGTGGGTATACTTACACCTCAGGGACTTCAATACTTCAAGGATGGCACCTTCTCAAGGGCAACAAGTTATGGGCAATAATCGTAGGCCGAGCCTGTGGCATCCACATCCCATAAGTGAATTTAAAAAAGATAAAAAATAAAAAAAACACGCAACTACAGTACAACCACACCCAGACATGCATGCGCAGACATCCGCATGCATGCACATGCACATGTGCAAACACTTCCCAATAAATTCTCCAGTCTCACCCACTGCAGAAATCATCGCGCGCAGGACAGAAAACTTGACGGACCATTTAAAAGTCCATTGACCGCGGGTGGGAAGTTCCGGTCTCAGGGCGACCGCGACACACAATCACTCGCACTTTGCAGTTAGCAGTTAAGGCACAATGTTCTCGATGGACTTTCCTGACAGAGCTTTTGAAAAACAATTTATGATATTTAGAGATTCCTTTTGGTATGGTACCCTCCATAGGCTATCTCTGAGGTGTGTGAGCAAGGCAACCAATGGTGTGTCTTCCCAGCCAATCGCATTGAAGAATTATTACCCAGCTAAGCAGCGTCTAAACTGGGAAGTATAAATTAGAACATTTAATTCATTGTAAAATCATGAAGAGAAAGTGAAAGAAAGAAAGGGAAAGAAAGATGTGATTATGAAAGAGTGATGAAAGACACAGAAAGAAAGTATAATTTTAACTTTAATTTTTGGAAATCGCCAATGCTAATTCATTTAAAAAAAAGATGAGATTCCACATTTTTAAATTAAGTTTTCAGCATTGAGAGGTTGTTTGGTCATAATTCTTCTTTATTCGTTCATGAGATGTGGCTGTCACTGTCTAGACCAATTTTTATTGTCCATCACTAATTGCCCTTGGTACCAACAGTGCTGTTTGTGCGGGAGTTCCTGAATTTTGACCCAGCCACAGTGAAGGAACAATGATATATTTCCAAGTCAGAATGATGAGAGATTTGAAGGAGAACTCGCAGGTGGTGATGTTCATTGCCCTTGTCGTGAGTTTAGAAGGTACTCTCAAATGAGCCCAGGTGAGTTGCTGCAGTGCATCTTGTAGATGGCATTCACTGCTGCCACTGTGCTATAGTGGTAGAGGGAGGGCCATGCTAGCAGGGCTGCTTTGCCCTGGATGTTGTCAAACTTCTTGAGTGTTGTTGGATCTGTACTCATCAAGGCAAGTGGAGAGTATTCCATCACACTCCTGAACTGTGCTTTGTAGATGATGGACAGGCTTTGGGTAGTCAGGTGGTGGGTTACTTTCTGCAGAATTCCCAACCTCTGACAGTCTTTTGTAGCCACAGTATTTATATGGCTGGTCGAGTTAAGTTTTTGGTCAATGGCTGTTGATAGTGGATATTGATAGTGCAGAATTCAGTAATGGTAATGCCATTGAATGGGGTGATGGTTAGATTCTCTCTTATTGGAGATGGCCATTGCCTGACATTTGTGTGACATGAGTGTAACTTGCCATCTATCAGACCAAGCCTGAATACTGTCCAGGTCTTGCTGCATTTGAACATGGGTGGCTTCAGTATCCAAGGAATCATGAATGGTGCTGAAGATTTTGCAATCAGGGTGGCATGGTGGCACAGGGGTTAGCACTACAGCCCACGGCGCTGAGGAGCGGCGTTCAATCCCGGCTCCGGGTCATTGTCTGTGTGGAGTTTGCACATTTTCACCAAGTCTGTGTGGGTCTCGCCCCTACATCTCAAAGATGTGCAGGGTAGGTGGATTGGCTACACTAAATTACCCCTAAATTGGAAAACATAACTTGGAACTCTAAATTTATAAGAAAAAAAAGAACATTTTGCAATCATCAGTGAACATCCCCATTTCTGACCTAATGGTGGAGGGAACATCATTGATGAAGCAGCTGAAGATGGTTAGGCTTAGGACATTAATGTGGCAGTCACCACTGTTGTATTATATTGTACATACTGCACTGCATACGAGGGTATTACAGGAAGGCGCCTTTACTCCAGGTACGGGGGTAGATCCCTGCCTGCTGGCTCCGCCCAGTAGGCGGAGTATAAATGTGTGTGCTCTCCGAATTGCAGCCATTTCGGCAGCAGCTGTAAGAGGCCACACATCTTTGTGTAATAAAGCCTCGATTACTCTCTATTCTCGTCTTGTCGTAATTGATAGTGCATCAATTTATTACACAGAGATTTTACAAAGATGGATCACCGCATCAAGGCGGATCACCTGCAACTGCATCCTCAAGCAGACAACGCCAAAAAGGACTTCGCACATTGGCTAGCTTGCTTGGAAGCATACGTGGGATCTGCAACAGACCCAATCCCAGAGGCACAGAAGCTCCAGATTCTGTACACGCGGCTGAGCTCCGGTGTCTTTCCCTCATCCAGGACGCGCCTATCTACGCAGAGGCCATGGCCCTACTGAAGGAGAACTACACTCAGTAGACCAACAAGATCTACGCCAGGCACCTCCTGTCCACGCGGCACCAAGTTCCCGGTGAGTCTGTGGAAGATTTCTGGCGTGCCCTGCTCGCCCTGGTGAGAGACTGTGACTGCCAGGCCTTTTCGGCCACTGAACATTTGAACCTGCTAATGAGAGACGCGTTCGTTACGGGCATAGGGTCGGCCTACATCCGCCAGCGCCTCTTAGAAGGGGCTACGCCTGACCTCGCAGCGACCAAGAAACTAGCGCTCTCGCTCACGGTCGCCTCACGCAACGTACAGGCGTATGCCCCCGACCACACGGCCCACCCCTCCTGGGCATTGTGAACCCCGCCAGCGGCCACCCCATCTTGGACCCCATCAGCGACCGCCCCCAGACAACCCGACGCCTGCGGTGCGCGTCAGCCAACCAACCCCCGGGGGCACAAGTGCTACTTCTGCGGACAGACAAAACACCACCGGCAGCGCAGCCCTGCATGGAGCACGCTCTGCAAGGCCTGCGGCAAGAAAGGACGTTTCGCTGCAGTGTGCAAGGCCCGCTCAATCGCCGCTATTGTCCCTGCACTTCCCGCGTGCGGCCAGTGGGCGCCGCCATCTTCCTCGCCTCAGACCACATGCGGCCCGTGGGCGCGCCATCTTGCTTGCCTCACAACCAATGGACGGAGCCATCTTGCCTGCCCCAGGACACGTGTGGCCCAAGGGCGCCGCCACCTTGCCTGCCTCAGTACATGTAGGGCCCGTGGGCGCCGCCATCTTCTCCGCCTCAGGATCCCTGCCCGTCGGGAACCTCATCGGGCCACTCATCGCCTGCAACCGCCGATGACCAGCCGCGTCTCGCTTCTGTCACGATCGACCAGTCCCAACCGCAAAACCCTCACGACCGCGTTGACAAAGGTGAAGGTCGACGGGCACGAGATATCCTGCCTTCTGGACTCCGGGAGCACTGAGAGCTTCATCCACCCCGATATGGTAAGGCGCTGCTCCCTCGCGGTACATCCCATTAACCAAAGAATCTCCCTGGCCTCCGGATCCCACTCCGTGGCGACTGCATCGCCACCCTCACCATCCAGGGCGTGGAGTTCAGCGACTTCCGGCTCTACGTCCTCCCCAACCTCTGCACTGCCTTGCTACTCGGCCTGGACTTCCAGTGCAACCTCCAGAGCCTAACCCTGAAATTTGGCGGGCCCCTACCACCCCTTATTGTATGCGGCCTCACGACCCTTAAGGTCGACCCGCCTTCTCTGTTTGCAAACCTCACCACGGATTGCAAACCCATCGCCACCAGGAGCAGACGGTACAGTGCCCAGGACAGGACCTTAGTTCCAGTGGTTGCTGCGGGAAGGTATCATCGAGGCCAGCAACAACCCCTGGAGAGCCCAAGTGGTAGTGGTGAAAACGGGGGAGAAAAACAGGATGGTCGTTGACTACAATCAGACCATCAATCAGTACATGCAGCTCGACATGTACCCCCTCCCACGCATATCTGATATAGTCAATCAGATTGCACAGAACCGGGTCTTCTCGACAGTGGACCTGAAATCTGCCTACCCATCAGCTCCCCATCCGTAAGGGGGACCACGCATACACTGCGTTTGAAGCAGACGGCCGCCTTTACCATTTCCTTCGGCGTCACTAATGGGGTCTCGGTCTTCCAACGGGAGATGGACCAAATGGTTGACCGGTACGGACTGCGGGCCACTTTCCCGTTCCTGGAAACGTCACCATCTGCGGCCACGACCAGCAGGACCACGACGCTAACCTTTCCAAATTTCTCCACACCGCCAAACTCCTCAACCTAACCTACAACAAGGAGAAGTGTGTGTTCAGCACGAACTGATTAGCCATCCTCGGCTATTTGATTCAGAACGGAGTTCTAGGTCCCGACCCCGATCGCATGCGCCCCCTCATGGATCTCCCCCTTCCCCACTGCCCCAAGGCCCTGAAAGGATGCCTGGGGTTCTTTCCGTACTACGCCCAGTGGGTCCCTAACTATGCGGACAAGGCCCGCCCACTCATCCACTCCACCGGTTTCCCACTGACGGCCAAGGCTCATCTGGCCTTCAATCGTATCAAGGCCGACATCGCCAAGGCCGTGATGCATGCGGTCGACGAGACGCTCCCCTTCCAAGTCGAGAGCGATGCATCAGACGTTGCACTGGCCGCCACCCTCAACCAGGCAGGCAGGCCCATGGCATTTTTTTTCTGCACCCTCCATGCCTCTGAAATTCGGCACTCCTCCGTCGAAAAGGAGGCCCAAGCTATCGTTGAAGCTGTGTGGCACTGGAAGCATTACCTGGCTGGCAGGAGAATGACTCTCCTCACAGACCAACGGTCGGTTGCCTTCATGTTTAACAACACACAACGGGGTAAGATCAAAAATGATAAGATCTTGCGGTGGAGGATCGAGCTCTCCACCTTTAATTACGAGATTTTGTATCGCCCCGGTAAGCTCAATGAGCCCCCCGATGCCCTGTCCCGAGGTACATGTGCCAGCGCACAAGTGGACCGACTCCGGACCCTGCACGATGATCTCTGTCACCCAGGGGTCACCCGCTTTTATCACTTCATTAAGGCCCGCAATCTGCCCTACTCCATCGAGGAAGTCAAGGCTATCACCAGAGACTGCCAGGCCTGCGCGGAGTGTAAACCGCACTTCTACCGGCCAGACCGTGCGTGCCTGGTGAAGGCATCCCGCCCCTTTGACCGCCTCAGCATGGACTTCAGAGGGCCCCTCCCCTCCACCGACCGTAACACGTATTTTCTCAATGTGGTCGACGAATATTCCAGATTCCCCTTCGCCATCCCATGCCCCGATATGACGTCTGCCACCGTCATCAAAGCCCTCAACACCATCGTCGCTCTGTTCAGTTTCCCCGCCTCCATCCACAGCGACCGGGGATCCTTATTTATGAGCGATGAGCTGCGCCAGTACCTGCTCAACAGGGGCATTGCCTTGAGCAGGACGACCAGCTACAATCCACGGGGAAATGGGCAAGTATGGCGGTGCTGTACGCTGTCCGTACGCCCTCTCTTTCTCTCTCAGCAGCCACCACACCAGGTTCACTATTTGTGAGAGCACACGTGGACCATGCCGTTGGGAACTCGGCCCATCGGAGGCGGAGAATCGCAGGTGGGCTCACTAATGATATGAGAATGGTGTTTCAACTACGCGTGGCTTGCGTCAGATTGACGCCATTTTTGGAGCATTGCGATTCGGCGTGAAACTGGTGCCTGCTGCGATTTCGGCATTGGGAGCTATTCTCCGCCTGATTGCACGCCCCAAGTTTGCCGTCGGAGAATCCAGCTCATGGTGTTAATATTCACCTACGCCTGAAAAGAAAAAAAACTTATTGTCACGAGTAGGCTTCAATGAAGTTACTGTGAAAAGCCCCTAGTCGCCACATTCCAGCACCTGTTCGGGGAGGCTGGCATGGGAATTGAACCGTGCTGCTGGCCTACCTTGAAAGCCAGCAATTTAGCCCAGTGAGCTAATCCAGCCCCTGCAGCAACTCTGACTTTATCTGGCATGTTTATTGTGTATTTAGTCGGTATGTGTCACAACTTCACCCTGGTACATGTGTTTGAATGTTGAGTCACTCAGGAACGTACCTTGTAACAAAGAAGCAGGGTAAATCAGACAGCAAATTCTGAATTTCTGTGTTTAAATGTGCAGACGGGTAAACAGGAAATTGCGACCAGTTCACTGTTGTCTCTGCGTTACAAGGCTCTGCTTTCAAGTTCCCCTACTGCAAAGCCTGAGCACAAAAGTCTACATTGACACTTCGGTGCAGTACTAAGGGAGCGTTGCACTGTTTGAAGTGCAGTCTTTCAGAAGAGGTATTGAACCAATGCCCCACTGGCATGCTTGAGTCGATGCAAAAGATCTCATTGCGCTGGACTGGAGCTTATAGTTTCTGGTGGGATTAGGCAGGCAGAGTGGGAAGTACATGGTCACTTGCTGCTGCCCCTGCCATTGCAATACATAGAATCATGTGTTGGCTGGTCAATTAATGGCCGGCAGGCAAGAATGTCATCCAATTAGCGTTGTGAATGACATTCTGCGTCCAATCTAGGGCCAAGGACAGGAGAGGGGGTTAGACCATGAACCGGAAGTCGATTTCAGCCACTAATTTAAAGGTCTCCTTTCCTCTCAATCTTTAATTGTTACGTCAGCATGTTAAAAATTGAACAAATAAAATCTACTAACAGCCAAATTCTGCCACCTTTGGCAGTGAACTCTGCTGCCACAGTCAGCCACTGTCCCATTTTCGGACCTTTTCATCTGTCCTTGTGCTGCCGCCACATGTCTGACCTAACTGTTTGGCTTTTTGAAAAGCTCAATAGTTTGTTCATTGTTTTTTTTCATAAAAAGACGGGCGTGCTTTCAATTTCAGCACCTGCTTACCAACCCGCAATTTTTGAGACTGGCAGGATGATGACCGAGGCCATCATATGTTATCTAAGCTCTGGGGTGGGGGTTGTGGTGGGGCGGCTCACCCAGTTTGCTAAGATCTAGCTCACTATTTTTAAGAAGCCCTGGCCAATATTTATCCTCCAGCAGCATCCCAAATATTGTTTATCTGACCATTGTCACATTGCTATTTGTGGGAGTTTGCTAAGTGCAAATTGGTTCCTGCATTCCTTACACTATAGCACTGGCGATACTTCAAAAGTTTAAAGGTGAAGTCTGAGACCCCCCGATCGACTGAAAGTCTTTTTCTATGGCAGTCAATGAGGAGGACCTTTAGCCCCCACTGTGGGCAGGAGCTGACGTGAGTGAGAATGGAATCTTGTGCCATCAGCTTGTGTGCCAGTTCCTGGCCTCATTTTCCACCCCTCCCCCATTTTCCTGAAAGCCAATGGGGGGAGCTGGGTCAGAGATACCCACCTGCAAGTGACAGGTAGTCTACTAGGCCACTGATCGATTTATTAAGGCCCATTAACAGAGCTCGAGTGGGGACAACTCAACTGCCTGGAGATTGCTTCCCAATGGCAGATTAGGGAGTCAGCAATCTAGGCAGGCCTAGATGCTGCAGCAGCTGTGGGCTGCCCTTTGGAGGGAAAAGACCCTCTCCACGTGGCATCACGATGGTAGCCTGACAGCAAAGATTTGTGCTGGTGGGAAGCTCTGCAGGAGACCGAGATCAATCATTCACTCAGCGAATGCTTCAGCTTTGTCTTTCGCACAAAAATGGGGATATTTGTGGAGCTTCCCTCTCCAGTGAGTTGTTTAATTGTCCACCACTATTCACGATTGGATGTGGCAGGACTGCAGAGCTTAGATCTGATCTTTTGGTTGTGGAATCGCTTATCTCTGTGTACTGCTTATGTTGTTTGGCATGCAAGTAGTCCTGTGTTGTAGCTTCACCAGGTTAACATCACATTCTGGTATGCCTGGTGTTGCTCCTGGCATGCCCTTCTGCACTCTTCATTGAATCAGGGTTGATCCCCTGGCTTGGTAGTACTGTTAGAGCGGGGAGATCTGTCGGGCCATGAGGTTACAGATTGTGGCTGAATGCAATTCTGCTGCTGCTGATGGCCCACATCGTCTCATGGGTGCCCAATCTTGACTTGCTAGATCTGTTCTGAATCTATCCATTTAGCATGGTTGGTAGTGTCACATGACATGATGGACGGTATCCTCAATGTGAAGACGGGACTTTGTCACTCCTACCAAAACTGTCATAGACAGGTTGGTGAGGATGAGACCTAGTATGTTTTTCCCATGTTGTTGGTTCCCCCGGCACCTGTCGCAGACCCAGTCTAGCAGTTATGTTCTTTAGGACTCGGCCAGCTCTGTCAGTTGTGGTGGTATCGAGCTACTCTTGGTGATGTACATTGAAGACCACCCCCCCAGAGTACATTCTCATGCTTCCTCCACGTGGTGTTCAACAGGGAAGGGTGCTGATTCATCAGCTGAGGGTGGATGGTACATGGTCATCAGCAGGAGGTTTCTTTGCCCATGTTTGACCTGGAACCATGAGACTTCATGGGGTCCAGAGTCGATGTTGAGGACTCCCAGGGCAACGCCCTCCTGACTGTATATCACTATGCCGCCCGCCACCTCTGCTACGTTCATTCAGACAGTGGGACAGGACATACCCAGGCATGGTGATAGTGGTGTCTGGGACGTCATCTCTAAGGTATGATTATGTCAGGCTGTTGCTTGACTAGTCTGTGAGACAGCTCTCCCAATATTGGTACAAACCCCCAGATGTAGGACTTTTCAGGGTCGACAAGATTGGGTTTTCCGTTGTCATTTCCAATTTTTCCAGTCTTTCCTTTGTAATGGTTTTGATACAACTGAGTGGCTTGCTCGGCCATTTCAGAGACAAGCACATTTGGAGTCACATGTAAACTATGTAAGGACATTAGTAAACCAGCTGGGTTTTGTTTTACAACAATTGTTGTACCTTTAAAACCTCTGGTTCGTTCGACCAGTTAACTTATTCAAAGTTTTACCCAGATGTCTTTATTTACGAGATGAACAAAGGACAAAACAGGTTCACAGTTTAACAATTTGATTCACAATTAGATTACTCAGGAAAATATGACTCAGACTCACGGCTGTGCTTTGAGTTTTACCTGCACTTTGTAAAGGAGGCTGGCAGGCTTTGGTCACTCGATGTTGATGTCTTCTCTGGGTTCGAAACCCAAGGCCCTTTCTTCTTGCGATGGTTGTGCCTGGGCAACTCCCAGGTTATCATTCAAGGTCTGTTCCAGACCCCAACTGGTTAATGGGAAGGACAGGATACTCCAGATCGATGGTGGTTCAATCAAGATCCATTGTCCTAAGAACATAAGAACATAAGAACTAGGAACAGGAGTAGGCCATCTGGCCCCTCGAGCCTGCTCCGCCATTCAATGAGATCATGGCTGATCTTGTGGACTCAGCTCCACTCTCCGGCCCGTACACCATATCCCCGAATCCCTTTATTCTTTAGAAAGGTATCTATCTTTTTCTTAAAAACGTTTAAAGAAGGAGCCTCAACTGCTTCACTGGGCAAGGAATTCCAGAGATTCACAACCCTTTGGGTGAAGAAGTTCCTCCTAAACTCGGTCCTAAATCTACTTCCCCTTATTTTGAGGCTATGCCCCCTAGTTCTGCTTTCCCCGACCAGTGGAAACAACCTGCCCGCATCTATCCTATCTATTCCCTTCATAATTTTATATGTTTCAATAAGATCCCCCCCGCATCCTTCCAAACTCCAATGAGTACAGTCCCAGTCTACTCAACCTCTCGTCATAATCTAATCCCCTCAACTCTGGGATCAACCTAGTGAATCTCCTCTGCACTCCCTCCAGTGCCAATATGCCCTTTCTCAGGTAAGGAGACCAAAACTGAACACAATACTCCAGATGTGGCCTCACCAACACCTTATACAATTGCAGCATAACCTCCCTAGTCTTGAACTCCATCCCTCTAGCAATGAAAGACAAAACCCGATTAGCCTTCTTAATCACCTGTTGCACCTGCACACCAACTTTTTGCGACTCGTGCACCAGCACACCCAGGTCCCTCTGCACAGCAGCATGTTTTAACATCTTACCGTTTAAATAATAATCCATTCTGCTGTTATTCCTCCCAAAATGGATAGCCTCACACTTGGCAACATTGAATTCCACCTGCCAGACCCTAGCCCATTCACCTAACCTATCCAAAGCCTTCTGCAGACTTCCGATATCCTCTGCACTTTTTGCTTTACCACTCATCTTAGTGTCGTCTGCAAACATTGCCACATTGCACTTGGTCCCCAACTCCAAATCATCTATGTAAATTGTGAACAACTGCAGACCTAACACTGATCCTTGAGGGACCCCACTAGTTACAGGTTGCCAACCAGAGAAACACCCATTTATCCCCACTCTCTGCTTTCTGTTAGTTAACCAATCCTCTACCCATGCTACCACTTTACCCTCAATGCCATGCATCTTTAGTTTATGCAGCAACCTTTTGTGTGGCACCTTGTCAAAAGCTTTCTGGAAATCCAGATATACCACATCCATTGGCTCCCCGTTATCTACTGTACTGGTAACGTCCTCAAAAAATTCTACCAAATTAGTCAGTCATGACCTACCCTTTATGAACCCATGCTGCCCAATGGGACAATTTCCCTCCAGGTGCCCCGCTATTTCCTCCTTAATGATAGATTCCAGCATTTTCCCTCCAACCGAAGTTAAGCTTACCGGCCTATAATTACCCGCTTTCTGCCGACCTCCTTTTCTTTAAACAGTGGTGTCACGTTTGCTACTTTCCAATCCTCTGGGACCACCCCAGAGTCGAGTGAATTTTGATAAATTATCACTAGTGCGTTTACAATTTCCCTAGCCATCTCTTTTAACACTCTGGGATGCATCCCATCAGGGCCAGGAGACTTGTTTACCTTTAGCCCCATTAGCTTGCCCAATACTGCCTCCTTAGTGATTACAATCATCTCAAGGTCCTCACCTATCTTATCTTTATTTCCATCAGTCACTGGCATGTTATTTGTGTCTTCCACTGTGAAGACTGACCCCAAAAACCTGTTCAGCTCCTCAGCCATTTCCCCGTCTCCTATTATTAAATCTCCCTTCTCATCTTCCAAAGGACCAATATTTACCTTAGCCACTCTTTTTTGTCTTATATATTTGTAGAAGCTTTTACTATCTGCTTTTATGTTCTGAGCAAGTTTACTTTCATAGTCTACCTTACTCTTCTTTATAGCTTTTTTAGTAGCTTTCTGTTGTCCCCTAAAGTCTTCCCAGTCCTCTAGTCTCCCACTAATTTTTGCCACTTTGTATGTTTTTTCCTTCAATTTGACACTCTCCCTCACCTCCTTAGATATCCACGGTCGATTTTTCCCCTTTCTACCATCTTTCTTATTTGTCGGTATGAACCTTTCCTGAACACTGTGAAAGATCGCTCGGAAGGTTCTCCACTGTTCCTCAACTGCTTCACCATGAAGTCTTTGCTCCCAGTCTACCTTAGCTAGTTCTTCTCTCATCCCATTGTAATCGCCTTTGTTTAAGCACAAAACATTACCTTGCCATCCTCCAACTGTATTTTAAATTCCACCATATTGTGGTCGCTCCTTCCAAGAGGATCCCGAACTATGAGATCATTAATCAATCCTGCCTCATCTGAAACTCCCCTTGTCTGGCCAGCCATCAGCTCATTAAGGAGTCTGATGGCTTCTTTTGTCTGTTCTTCGTCCTGCTGCAAAGTTGACCACCTGTGTCTGGAAGTTTGTGACATATTCATAGACTTGGAATGGGTAATCACAAAATCCATATAGCATCAACAGGTTTATGCTTTGATTTGAGTGCTTTTTGCAGATGGCCAGTATCGATTCCAGCCAGGATCTCATGAGACAGTTTCTGTTCCTGCCCCATGTGTATCTCCTCAGCCTGTTTTCCGTACCACACAATCAACAATGGTTTCATGGTCACCATTAGACTTTTACTTCCAGATATTTATTGGATTCAATTTCTACGATCTGCCATGGCAGGATTCGACCGCGGTTCCCCAGAGTATTACCCTGGGTCTCTGGTCACCAGTCCAGTAACAATACAACTATGCTACCACTTCCTCTGAGGCTTCAATATCAAGCAAAATGGGGTAGGGTCCTTCCTAACCCGTATAAACCTAATATCAGAGGATAATTGGTACAGTCTAATATTCTGGACCTACAGACCAGACCGCCCCCCCAGGAACCTGAGAGTTGCAGCTTGGTGAACTTTAGACAAGGCTTCTTTTTATTCTAAATAAATGAGCTATCATTCCATTAATCTCCTTTAAGACTCTAGCAGACAACAAGAATGGTAACATCTGCAGCAATCTAGGGAACACATTCATTCTAATCAAAGCTATCCTAACCGCCCACGATACTGGCAGGGAGGACCAATGAGTCAAGTCCCATCTAATAGATGGAATTATTTGAGGAAAATTGGCCCCTTATAATTGTTTTTAAAAAGGGGTAATTATAACACCCAGATAAGTGTTATCTGATGGAGACCACCTAAAAGGAAAATTAGCATTGTTCCTGACTTTGTAAAATTAATCTTATAACCTGAAAAAGCGCTAAACTTACCATGTCAATGATAGCGGAAAGTGAAACATCAACACAAACAAGTGCACATAGAACATAGAACATAGAAAATACAGCACAGAACAGGCCCTTCGGCCCACGATGTTGTGCCGAACCTTCATCATCAGCACAAATCATGATCTTATGTTGCTTCCCCAACAGCACAGCCCAGATATCAAGGGATCTTGCCTAATATCCTCCGCTAAAGGTTGTAGGACCAGTGCAAACAGCAAGGGAGACAGGGGTTAACCTCTCTGAAGACCAGAATTCTCAGAGCTATAAACATTCATAAGCATTGCCGTCAAAGGCCTATGGTACAACACCTGAATACACATAACATATTCCTCACCCAGCCCAAATCTCTGCAATGTATAAATTAAGTAATTCCACTCTACCCTGTAAAAATCTTTCTCTGCATCCACTCTGAGATCACGAACCCATCCAACACCAGCTTCTGGAAAACTCAGATCACAATCAGTAACCTTCGTGACATTATTGCTGGAAAACCGACTCCTTCTGAGCCCAGTCCCAGATGATCATTGGGAGAATTTCCTCTAATCATCGCGCCAACATGTTAGACAACAATTTCAAATCAACATTCAAAAGTGAATTTGGTCTACAGGAAGCCGGTTTCTTACCTGCCTTCAAAATCATGGATTTATTTGCTTCCCAGTCTGTCAGCGGCAGCAGACCTGTCTCAAAGAGTGACAGTACATACCAACTGATGGATCTATTAACAGGTCCTTAAATTCCGTGTAAGACTCACACCCAATAACCAATAACCTCTGGTCCAGGGGCTTTGCCCGCCTGAAGCTCTCTAATGGCCACAGTCACCTCACCTTTAGCGATAGGAGCATGTACGGCTGAACGGTGATCCTCTGAGGCCGCAGAGAGTTTGAGGGAAGAGAGGAAGCACTCCATAAATGTCAAACCACATCTCCAGACTGACTCAAATCATATAATTTAGCATAAATATCCCTAAATCTCCCGTTAATATCCTCAGTTTTCATTAACTTATTACGTCTAGAGTTATGCACAGAGGGGTAGTTCTAGAATCAACCTTCTTCTTGGTCAGAAAAGTCCAGTATTTACTCGATTATTCCCAAACTCATACAATTTTTGCTTTGCAAATTTTAGACTTCTATTGGCCCGCTGTGTTAACAAGAAATCCCGGGCTATCCGAGCTGCCTTAACCTCCCTCAACAACTGCCTGCTAGGAATCCTTTTATATTCCTCCTTCACTTCAGCCAATCTAACCTCCAACTGGCGCTTGTTTTCCAGCATTCTCTGCCTTTTGCTGACTGTATAAGAAAGAACCAACCCCCTTGCGTAAGCTATGTATATCTCCCACAGAATAGAGGCGGTTGTGATGTTCTTTGCTTTCTGAATGAGGATGGCTTCGAAGTGTAGTGTCTCACAAAGAACATCAAGCTAAGGTTTGAACAAAGCGAATTTATTTGCACGACAACTAAATAGATTCGACTTGCTTGTTAAGATATAAAAGATTACAGATTCACTAAAACTATGATTCTAATTAGAGAGCTCCTCACAACACGACTATTCTCTATCTCGCCTAACAACCTTCTCCCCGAATCAAGAGTATCACGTGATCCACGTGTATGTGCTTGATTGGCCTCCAGTGCAGTCATTTTCAAAATCGGAGTTGCAACCTGCAGGTGGGCCGCGGGCAGGTGTCGGAAGGTCGTGGAGTCATCCATTGCGGTTTTTCCGATCGCGGGAATTAATGTGCAATGGCTGCAGCTGCCGGCTTTTAAAAATGCCGGTTGCGAACGGCTTGAAAAATGACGGCCACGACCAGCTTGAAAAATGCGGGCATGCTGCGCATGCGTGCCCGCTCATCAGTGCGAATGCTCGGAGCCCAGCGAGAAGCACCGCCTCCTCCTGACATCAGTACCATGACTCAGGAGAAGATTTAAAAAGTAAATTCAATTAGTTTTCCTGCCTTAAGCGAGGCAGCGAGCAGGTCACGTGTCTCGAACACTGACCTCACTGGCTCTGGGCGTGATTGCAATTCCTCCATTTTGTCAGCAGCAAACAAGCAACAGGACCGAAAAATTTAAAATGGATCATTTTGTAATAAAAAAGAGAGGGCTAGAGACACAAACAGGCCAGGATCTCAGAACTAAACCTGATGGAGTGAGTGGCTCAGAAGAAGCCACAGCAAGACAAAGCGGTGGTGGTGTGAGCTGTTCAGGAGAGTTCACATCAGGAGAAAGCAATGCTGGTGTGAGCTCCAGGACCTCTGATGAACAACCCATACAGAAATGTAACATTGGATGACAAAATAACTGAGATCATGAGGACCAAGCAGGCTCACCTGTCGCATTAAAGGTAAGCGAAAATGGTGGCACACAAAGTTTGGACGGTGTGGGTTGTGAACGTCGACTGGCATGGGTCATGAAGGTCGGCCGGCATGGGTCGCGACGGTCGGCTGGCATGGGTCCCGAAGGTTGGCTGGTAGGTAAAAATGGGTCCCCGGAAAAAAAGTTTGAGAAACACTGATCTAGTGGTTGGATGTAGTTATAGTAAATTGTTAACCCTTTATTATTTTTACAATATACATATTGTCACATCCCCCTTTCATTGAAGTTGTTTGGATATACTTTCAAACATATTTACAGTACATGATGATTGTTATTATTAAAGGAATCATCCAATTTTCAGTATTTTGAACAATGGAAATCTGCTTTAAACATTCCGAATTGGTAATATTTTGATCTGCGTTTTCTCTACTTTCCACTGTTTCAACAAAGAAGGAATCCTCAAAGTCAAATACATCTTTGTCTGAGTCAGGTTTGAACGTTTGTTGAATATTTTTTTTAATGCTTACTTCCTGCACAACTCTTCCTTTGTTTACTGCACTAACCTTTTTAAACTGCTGCAAATTTATTCCCGAACTACATTGAAATGCATAGTTGTTAAGCTTGTGACATTTCGCACAGGTTTTTCCATACGTAGCGCATTTTTTGATTTGATGCGTGCTGCCACACCGTTTACATGTCATGATGCTCGTGACATCATACGTAAAATGGCTGCGTTAATTGCGTCAGCTACGTTGTTAGTTTCCACGCCATATTCTCTGACCAACATTTCTGAGAATTGATTTCTGGCAAGTTCGCTTGCTCTATACATACTGATTGTGCCTTCTAACATCAAATCAGACTGTCGCAATAACCTTTCCCACAGTTTGTCACTTCTTACTCCTTAGACTATCTGATCTCACAGAAGTGAGTCTAGGAAAATCAAAAAATTACATGTCTGCGCTTTAAGTCTCAGATCCATTATGATACAATCAAACTTTTCACCTGCTTTTTGGCACTCTTTGCCTGAACACATACCGTTCAAACGTTTCTTTTTTTGCAACTGGCAGTGCTTGTCAAACTTTTCAATAACTTTGGTGTACATTTTTTTATCTGCCTCATCCTCAAACCGGAATGAGTTAAAAATTTCAAGGGCTTGTGAACCAGCCACTGTCAGAAACAGAGCTATTTTTCACTGATCGCTGGCTGCTTCTAGGTCTAGTCAGAGATATACAATTCAAACTGCTGCTTGAAATTGCGCCAATTAATTTCTACTTTATCCGAAATACAAAATTGCCATGGAGTTTGCAGACCTACCATCTCGCTTCGCCTGGGATTTGCTTCAACGTCGTCTTTGAAGTTGTGATGATGGGTAGACTATCATAAATAATATGAGTAGTTCATCATCACTGTAAATTCTATGATCTGCATGTGTATTATAAGTTATATGTTTTACTGTTGTAGTTCTAGCATCCGAGCAGCAGGTGAGGCGAGTAAGGAGTCCTGGGACCCGGAGGCACCATGTGTTCCTTCAAAAGGTGTTTGTAAGGAATTGTAGCACTCACATATTAGAGCAGCTCTGTTGTATGTTAGTGCAAGTTAGTGTTTGACGTTTATTTCCAACTGTATTCATTTAAAAAAAAAAGATTTTTTATTCTCCTTTTTCACATTTTCTCCCAAATTTACACCTACCAACAACAAACAATAATCAGTAACAAATATGTCAATCCTCATATCAATAACAATGAACCCGTCCTCCCACCAAACCCCAAACATTAGCCTGCATGTTCACATAAACAAATGACAAAAAGTAATCAGGAATCACCCATATTCACCATCAACATACAACGCCCCCCCTCCCCCTAACCCTCCCCAACTAATGTTCGATGTTATCCAGTTCTTGAAAGTGCATGATGAATAATGCCCATGAATTGTAGAACCCCCCTATCCTTCCCCTCAGTTCAAACTTAACCTTCTCAAGAGTCAAGAATTCCAACAAGTCCCCCACCACGCCAGGGCACAGGGTGGAGAGGTTGCTCTCCATCCTATCAGGATCCGCCTTTGGGCGATCAACGAGGCGAAGGCTACAACATCAGCCTCCGCACCTGTTTCCGACCCTGGCTGGTCCGACACCCCGAATATGGCCACCCAGGGGCCCGGGTCCAGTTTCACATGCAGCACTTTAGAAATTACCCTAAAAACCTCCTTCCAGTAATCCTCTAGCTTTGGACAGGACCAAAACATATGAACGTGATTAGCCCCCCACCTCCCCCCCCCCCCGCAACGTTCACACACATCTTCTACTCCTTCAAAGAATCGGCTCATCCTCGCCCTCGTGAGGTGTGCTCTGGATACCACCTTCAGCTGTATCAGCCCCAACCACGCGCACGAGGTGGGTGGAGGCATTCACTCTCCGGAGCACCTTGTTGTGTTGGGTGCTCTGGATCCGTGGAACACATACAGGTCACCAACACTTGAAATAGTGCAACACTATTTTATTGAATCATTAACTGTTGTAACATACTCTGACTGTGGGTTAACATGATGCTAGCTTTAACTAAAGACGTTTGCCCTGTCCTAACCAGTCGATGTACTCAGCACATGGTGAATGTCTGTGCTGCAGGCTGTGAGCTCTGTCCTCCTAGCTAGCTGCAGCTCGAATGAGCGGGAACTCTGATGCCCCCTGTCTTTATAGTGCGTGTGCTCTAACTGGTGATTGGCTGCGGTGTTGTGTGTGTTGATTGGTCTTGCTGTGTGTCCATCAGTGTGTGTCTGCACCATGATATACTGGTGTATATTATGAAACACCTCACACCAGAACCCCTCCTCCATATCCTCTCCCAACTCTTCCTCCCACTTTGCTTTGATCCCTTCCAGTGGTGCCTTCTCCTCTTCCAAAATAGCTCCGTAAACCGCTGACACTACCCCCTTCTCCAGTCCCCCTGTCGTCAGCACCTCCTCCAGCAATGTGGAGGCCGGCTCCACCGGGAAGGTCTGTATCTTCTTTCTGGCAAAATCTCGAATCTGCATGTATCTAAACATTTACCCCTGCTCCAGCCCATACTTCGCTTCCAGCACCTTCAGCCCTGCATACCGACCCCTAAGAAACAAATCTTTTAGTGTCTTAATCCCCTTCTCCTCCCATTTCCAAAAATTTCCAACACACCTCCCTGGCTCAAATTTGTGATTCCCCCGAATCGGCATTTCCCTTGACCCTGCCCTCAATCCGAAGTGTTGGCAAAACTGCCTCCAACTTCTCAATGTAGCTATTATTACCGGACTCCCTGAGTATTTCCCCGGGGCTATCGGGAGCGGCGCTGTTGCTAGTGCTTTCAATCCCGGCCCCCTGCACAAACTCTCCTCCATTCTGACTCACTGGGAATCAACCCCTCTGACCCAGCCCCGCACCTTCTCCATATTCGCCGCCCAGTAGTAGTACATCAGGTTTGGAAGACCCAAACCCCCTGCCTGCCTTCCCCTCTGTAGCAGCACCTTTTTAACTCTGGCCACCTTCCCTCCCCATATGAACGAAGTAATCCTTCCCTCAATCTCTCTGAAAAAAGCCTTTGGCAGGAAAATCGGCAGGCATTGAAAAATAAACAGAAATCGCGGCAACACGTTCATTTTAACCACCTGTACCTGACCCGCCAGTGACAGAGGGAGACCATCCCACCTTGCCAGATCAGCTTTCACTCTCCCCACCAAACTAGAAATGTTGTACCTGCGGAGCCCCTCCCCCCCCCCCCCCCCCCCACTCCCGGGCAACCTGCACCCCCAGATACCTAAAGTGAGTCCCTACCCTACGAAATGGCAGCCCCCCCACCCCTGCCCCACCACCGGCCGCGACACCACAAAATACTCACTCTTGTCCAGATTTAGTTTGTACCCTGAGAAAGCAGCTCCAATATTCCCCCATCGACACACACGTATAACAGCAAATCATCAGCATATAAGGACACCCTATGCTCTATCCCCCCCTGCACTATTCCTTTCCATACCCCTGAACTTCTTAATGGAATGGCCAATGGCTCAATCGCGAGTCCAAACAGCAGGGGGGGGACATAGGACATCCCTGCCTAGTCCCACGGTGGAGAGAAAAGTATCCCGAACTGATGTTGTTTGTGTGGACACTCGCCCTCGGCTCCTTATATAGTAGTTTTACACAGTTCACAAATCTTGGTCCAATCCCAAACTGCTCCAGAACTGCCATCACGTACCCCCATTCTACCCGGTTAAATGCCTTCTCAGCGTCCAGTGCCACAACCACCTCTGTTTCCTTCCCCTCTGCCAGTGCCATAACGACGTTCAATACCTTTCAAACATTTGAAAAGAGCTGCCTCCCTCTCATGAACCCCGTCTGATCTTCACCTATCACCTTCGGGAGGCACTCCTCCAGCCTACCCGCCAGCACCTTCGCCAATACTTTTGCGTCCACACTCAGAAGCGATATGGGCCTATATGACCCACACTCCGTCGGATCCTTATCTTTTTTTAGCAACAGGGAAATCGATGCCTGTTCCAAAGTTTGTGGCAACACCCCCTTCCCTATCGCCTTTTCAAACATCCCCACCATCAGGGGTGCCAGCTTACCCTTGAATTTTTTATAATATTCCACTGGAAACCCATCCGGCCCCACCACCTTCCCTGACTGCATCCTCCCAATCGCATCCTTTATTTCCTGCTCCACTATCGCTCCTTCTAATGTAACCCTATCCCCCTCCTCTAACCTTGGGCACCCCAACGCATCTAGAAATTCCCCAGGTGGCTTTGACCTGTACAACCTCTCATAACATTCCTCAAAAACCTTGTTAATCAGATACGGAGCCACCACTATCTTCCCTGCCCTATCCCTCAACTGAACAATTTCCCTTGCCGCTGCTTCCCTCCAGAGCTGACCTGCTAACATACCTTATCTCCATGTTCGTAAACTGCACCCCTTGCTCGCCTCACCGCCTTCCTGGTAGACAGCCGGTCAAAGCTTGCCTGTCGTTCCTTCCTCTTTTCCAGCTTCGCTGGGTCCCCATCTTCTGGCTAACTCCTATCTACCTCCAACATCTCATCTATTACCCTCTGCCGCTCCAACCTCTCCTCTTTGTCCACCCTGGCCTTAAACAAAATCACCTCACCCCTCACCACCACCTTTAGAGCCTTAAAGATAACTGCCTTTGACACCTCACCCGTACAGTTGAAACTTACATATTCCTTAATTACCATTTCAATTTTGTCACAGAACACTTGGTCCCCCAAAAGTCTCACATCTAATTTCCACCCCGGGCTCTGCGCAACCCCCTTCTCCAGTATCATATCCACCCAATGCGGAGCATGATCTGACACTGCAATTGCCGAGTATCCAACTGTATTCACCTTAGACATTTTAATTATTCGTTAGTGTAGTGTTAGTAATAAATAACTTTATTTATAAAACAAAGTCCAATGTTCTTTGTTCACACGGCAATATCGAGATTCCACATCAGCCCAATCAAAGAACATT
This sequence comes from Scyliorhinus torazame, assembly GCF_047496885.1. Lineage (NCBI taxonomy): Eukaryota > Metazoa > Chordata > Chondrichthyes > Carcharhiniformes > Scyliorhinidae > Scyliorhinus > Scyliorhinus torazame. The sequence goes on along the minus strand of NC_092707.1, from coordinate 121,608,838 downwards.
CCAGAAGTCAGTCTCTGGTTGAAATTTTTTTTCAAGTTTTGTTTCATGGAAAGTTTTTTGCAAACTTCTTTTCTCTTGCTGAACCTTTCTACTTATCTTTAGCATGCAAGTTCCACTCCTGGTATCATGTGATGTTCTTTGCTTTCTGAATGAGGATGACTTTAAAGTGTAGTGTCTCACAAAGAAGAAAGCTAATTTATTTGCACTACAACTAAATAGATTCGACTTGCTTGCTAAGATATAAAAGATTACGGATTCAATAAACCTATGATTCCAATTACAGAGCTCCTGGCAACATGACTATTCTCTAACTCGCCGAACACCTTCTCTCAAATCAAGAGTATCACATGATCCACATGTATGTGCTTGATCGCCATCTAGCGGTTGGATGCAGTTACAGTAAATTATTAACCCTTCATTATTTTTACAATATACATATTGTCACAGGGATCAATTCTGAAGGGGAACTGACCGAGTAAAAAGACTCCTTCGTAAAATACATAGTAAAGGATTTAACCCTAAGCAGGGAGGTATCAAAATGCCATGACCTAGATTGAGAGGGCAAGCCCTTAAGCAAAATCTCAAGGAAGACAGGGGAGATTACGATGCTAGCTATGGAGCAAGTGGACACCAAATTTAGTATTGACCTAGGCATAGAAAAGCAATCAATTCTAGTATGACACTGATAAGGGGCTGAGAAAAATGTAAATTCTTTATCTCTAGGATGTAAGGTCCTCAATACATCCAGGTATCCCACCTTCTCACACTTTGATGCCAACACCCTAGTCAGTAGGATGGGGGGAATTATGGGATTCAGATGACAATTAAAGTTTCGACCCACAAAAGACTTGGTTGAAGCCAACTCCATAAAGTCCAAAAAGACACATTCATTATCGAGACAGATTGTCCATGTACCTTAATAGTCACATATATAACCCCCTTATCTTTTCCACAATTCTCCACCTTGAAGGGAATATTTTTGTTGACCAAAGTTGATAATCCCTTGCCACTTGTCGAAACGAGGCAAAAAAAATCTTCCCCACCCATTCCCACCTTAAAGTGCTCCTTGTCATCCAAATGTGTCTCCTGTAACAAGGCTATGAAATTTTCTCCTTCTTAACAAAAGACAGGAGGATTTATTTTGATAGGATGATAAATTCCCCACACATTCCAGGAACATAGTTCAAAATTAGCTGCTGGCATTGCACAGGCCACCAGAAGAAAAATAGGATAGACCTTTTGCACCACATTTGGGTGTGTGCCCCAACACACTTCCCCCATCTCAAGTTCCACCAGAGGCACCAGAACATCCCCAAAACATTCTTGTCTCGGATAAGAGATTTGTCTGGACCAATACAGGATTTAGTCAACAACATACAAACCCCAACACAACAAAAATATAAAAGAATCACAACCACATTAGTTCTAAGGATTCATTCCTCGATGTAACTGAGGACTCGCAAGACTAACCTGATGGATGTACTTTCATTAACATCAGGAGAAAAACTCCTCAACAGAGAGGAGAAGAGAAAAGCTAACAAGGGAATGGGAACCAAATGTCCCTCCTGCATTTTCAACCCACCCATGAAGACCTAATTCATCCACCCACCTCCCAGCAAAGGTGCCACTCAGTTCAGTCATAATTAAAGAGAGGATACCAAACAGCCAATACTACCATCATAAAGATGCAGATAAAAACAAAAAGATGATCGATAAATACCACAGGGTACAGTGAATGAAAGTCCCTGAGATTCATAAACATAAACATTAATAACAGCGCTCAAATGTTAACACTTTCCAATAAACAGGATATATGACAATATAAAATCAGACAAAAAACAATACGCCAGTCCAAATTTCAATAAGCTGCAGATTGTCAGTCCAAGTATTCACCTTCCATGAACTTTATGAAAGCTAAGGCACCAGTTGAATTATTGAAAGACTTAACAGAGTCGTTGGCTATCACCCTCAGGGTTGTAGATAAAGCAGGGCATAATTCATTCAAGCTGCCTTGAGCTGTTTCCGAACTTTATCAAAGCCCCGAGGCTTCATCTGTATCACCGCCGAAAAGTCCTACAGGAAATCCTCACCCCTTTATGGAGCCAGGCCCTGTCACACCTCACTGACTCCAGAACTTTCTGCTGATCTTTGAAATTGTGGAATCGAATGATTATAGGCCTCGGACATTGTTTGTCCCTGGGCCTCAAAGACAGGATACGGTGCGCCCATTTTAATTTGAATCACTCAGTCTTCACATCCAGCTTAAGAAAGCATGGCAGCCATCCCTCAAATCACTTAACAGGGGTATTACCCTCCACTCCTTCTGGCAGACCAATGACCCTGTTCTCCAGATCCTCCAGAATGACTGACAAATCACGCAGCTGGTCTTCCAAGGGTTGAATATTAGCTTCAGCTAAGAAAGCAACATTTTCGATGTTCAGGGGTTTTTCCTCCATTTCATAGAGCCCTTTGTTAGTATTCTGTAGCTCAGTCACATGAGCATCTTCGAAAGCGTCGGGTTGAGAGCCCACTTGAGGATCAGGTCGCCATATTGAAAAGGCGGCATCACCTCCGTTGTATCCGATTGCTTGCTTTTATCACCAGATGTTTTTTGATTCCTCTGCATTTTCTCTTCAACGTTTATCCAAATATCTTCTGGGATATGCTACTGGGTATTAACTCCCAGATTAGGCAAGCATGTGTCGCACAAATAGGATAAAAGAAGGATTATAAAGAGAGTGGCACAAGATCCCACGGAAAAGCTGCTATTCCCATGCCTACAGCATGTGGTCCCCTCGGAGCCGACTTTAATGGTTAGATGACCAGAACCTCTGCCTTGGATGTTCCAATAAGGAAAACCTTCAGGAGCAGAGGTGGCACTCCAAAGGTTAAGTACAAAAATTATCCTTGTGTGCTCTGGCACAGCAGGAGTGGCCCTTTAGGTAGCACCAGGAAAGCTTGAACCTCCACTATCCCAGACTCACCCACTGGCCAGCAGGAAACCCATCCAGTCCCCATCTCCACCCTGCCCACAGCACCAACAACATACCTGAGTGCCACTGGACACTTCAATCTATCCTGGTAGCTATCATCCATTTGCCCCTTTCCAGGTATTTCAGGTGGGCACTTGACTGACAGAATGTTAATGTTGGAATTGGACCTTCTGAATGACAGTAACACCTGGGCAGGCAATTCCATATCCCCACTCTTGCTTTTCAGCTGGGATTTAAATTTGCAGCTCTTGATCTTACTGGCACATGTAAACTTGCCAACAGTGATTACTGGAGACCCCTCAGGAAAGAGAAACTCGGCTGAGTTTCCCCATTCCCATTCCTCCTCAAGCAGGAGCTGCAAGACCCATTGCAGCATTTGTAATGCTGCCCCCACTGAGATCAGTTTATTTTGCACAGACCAGGAGCTACACTGAAAAGTGCTCTTTATCACATGGACCATTATCAGACACCTTCAACAATCTGTAAGAAAGAATAAATCCTTGTTTGAACATTTTTGAAATGTTTAAATATTTACTTTAAAAATTGAGACCATATCCAAATAGGAAGTCTGTAACTTGAAGTAGGCCTGCAAAATCTTAACGTCACCAGACTTCACAGTGCTGTAATAGCTAATGGCATTGGCTGCACAGTTTATAATACAACGCAATAATGTACTGATATATGCCAGACATGTGGACTGTTGTAAGTTTTTCATCAGTGAAATAAAACTCAATTTTATTATGCAGTTACACCATGGAAACCAGAGCAAAGGTCATCATTCAATCGTGAGAACCCGCAAAGTGTCAGCCTTGGCTGAGTAGGTAACAATCTCACTAATGAATCGGAAGGTGGAGGGTTCAAGTCGCACTCCAGAGATTTGAGCACATAATTTAGGCTGACATTTCAGTGCTGTGCTGAAGCGCTGTTGCATTGTTGGAGGTGCCATCTCAAGTGAATATAAAAGATCCCACCACTATTTGAACAAATGCCTGGGAATTTCTCCCCAGTGTCCCGCCAAGTGTTTACCCCTCGACCAACATCACAAACAAAAAAAATCCCAGATCATCGGGCCATTTATTTCACTGCCAGTTTGTGGGAGCTTGCTGTGCTCAAATTGGCTGCCACATTTCCTGCAGTACAGAAGTGATTACATTTCAAAGGTACCTGATGATACCTAAAAGGCTTTAGAAAATGCAAGGTACTATACAGACGTATAAATCTGAGTAGTTCTTTCTTTCTAGTGGTGTTAATGCGATTTGTTAAAAATAGTGAATGACCTCAGGATTCCAAAGGTGCCTCTGTAACATCACATTGTAAGATGAATTGATTACAATGAAGCAGGATTTAATGTTATGCAAGAGTTCATGCACCACCACTCTCACCTACCCTTCACAGTATGCTAGACGCTTATTTCAATCATAAATTCCTGTTTACAGCCTGAATAACGGAATAGGCAAATAGCAATGTGAGTAATCATAAATTGCAAAAATTGAAACAACATCATTTACTCAATCACTGAATTAAGAAAGAGAATATGCTGGAAGTAATGACGTGTGAACTTAAGAAAACCTTATACTTGATTCATGTACCTGATCTAACTAGAGAGAATTTAACCACTTTCCCCCTAACATTCAAAAGCATGAGCAACATTAAATCCCCCATGACTAACATCCTCGGGGTTACCTTGACCAATAACTTAACTCAACTAAACAGGTAATTAAACAGGTATTTTGCAATTAAACAGGTATTTTGCCTCAGTCTTTTTGGTGGAAGATACTTTGAACATCCCATTAATACCAAAGAACACCGGGGAGGAATTAACTATCAGCACCTTCACTAGAGAAGTAGTATTAGACAAACTAATGTGGCTAAATGTAGATAAGTCCCCTGGCCCAGATGGCTTGCATCCAGGATCCTAAATGAAGTAGCTACAGAGATAGTGGGTATATTGATTGTAATTTTCCAAAAATCCTTGCATCTGCTCAAGCACCGTAGGATTAGAAAACTGCCAATGTGATGCTGCTATTCAAAAAGGGAGAGAGGCAAAAAGCGGGCAACTATAGGCTGATTGGCCTAACATCTATTGTTGGGAAAAATGTTGGAATCACTCATTAAGGAAGTAATAGCAGCACATTTGGAAATTCATAGTCAAATCAAGCAGAGTCAGCATTGTTTAATGAAAGGGAAATCATATCTGACTAATTTATTCGAGTTTTTCGATGAAGTCTCCACCAGAGTGGATAGAGGAGAACCAGTAGATGTGCTGTATTTGGACTTCCAGAAGGCATTCGACAAGGTACCTGACAAAGGTTAAGTCATAAGATGATGGATGCCCATGATGTCGGAGGTAGTATATTGCATGAATAGAGAACTGGCTAATGAGTAGTCCCGAAAGAGGTGCTATTAGGTAATTTGGACATTCTGAATTCTCCCTCTGTGTACCTGAACAGGCGCCGGAATGTGGCGACTAGGGGCTTTTCACAGTAACCTCATTGCAATGTAAGCCTACTTGTGACAATAAAGATTATTATTATTATTTAGAAGGACAGCAGATACAAGTTCTTGTCACCACTTGCAAGTTCCCCTCCAAGCCACATGCCATCTTGGCTTGCAAATATATCACTGTTCCTTCACTGTCGCTGGGTCAAAATCCTGGGATTCCCTCCCTAACATCATTGTAGGTGTACCTATACCACACACACAGTAGTGGTTCATGAAGGCAGTTCACCAGCACCTTCTCAAGGACAATTAGGGATGGAATAATTTTGATCTTGCCAGCGATGCGCACATCCCCGAATGAACAAAAACAAAATCGTAATGTTGATAGAAAGTGACTTAGAAACAGCTGATGGTCTGTTTAGCCTGTTCCACTATTCTGGCTGATCTGTATCTTACCTCGGTTCTGTAATCAGTTTTGAAATTTCCAACTAACTGCCAGTCTCAACAGCGTTTTAGGGGCGAGAGTTCCAGATTTCCATGACCTTTTCTGTGAAGGAGTACTTCCTGATAATACCCTGAATAAACTAGCTCAGACGTCTCGGTTCTGTCTCCTTGTGCTGGTTTCCTATATCACAGAAAATAGTTTCACTTCATCGTGCCTACCCTGTAATCATTTGAATCATCTCAATTCGAGCACTCCTTAATCTTCTACATTTAAGGGAAAATAAGCTGAATTTGTTGAAAATCTTTCGTGAGTCACTGACAAAGACTGCCATAGCAACACACAAGCAAACCAAACACTGCAGAGGCTGCAGGTGGAAGATTGAGGCAGCCAAATTACAAATTTGCAAAAATTGACACAACCCCATCACCCACTAACTTAGTGGAAATTGCCCATTGTTCTTTACAATCCCAGAAATGGAGGTCTGTCAAAACCGACCAGACACTGAAGAGATCAACACCAGCAATCGGATCATACTCCTCACTCAGAGGATCCGCAGACAATCCCACTCCCCTGCCCATTAATTGGTGCACCAGCCTCCCCACGGAATGGAGTTCTCATTCCACCCTCCCCCTCCCATTTCGGAGAAATTGGGCCAGACCTCCTCACCCCACACTGAACATTGTTTGAAAACCCCCGCTATTGTGAGCCCCATCTTTTCCTGCATCGGCCTTTTGAAGTTCTGCTTGTTCACATGGTTGACGGGGAATCCAGTACTTGGTGGCTACGGGGGTGTATCTGAATTGCTGCGAAGGAGGGGCCAAGTTAGAAGGTGAATGAAAGAATCTTGGGCGGGATTCTCTGGTCCCCTAGCCCTGTGTTTCCCGGTGATGTGCCATTCCCTGGTGGCGGGATTCTCTCTTCCTGCTGCCTATCAATGGGATTTCCCATTGAAGCCACACCACGCCACCGGGAAACCCAACGGTGGGGGTATGCTACCAGTGGGAAAAGCGAATCTCAACAGGCGGAGAAATCCAGCCCGTGTTTTCTAAGTGCTTTGGTGCAATTTACCAGCATAGGCAGAGCTTGAAATTGAATATGGCGGATGGTGCCAGTTTAAAAATCAATCCCTTTGCTTACTGTTGTGTAACAAAACTTTAAATCCATGATAAATATTGAAACAAAAAGCTCTACCAAGTGCATATCGGGTTTTACAATTTTACACATCATCGCTGGGATTATTCTACAATCACCTAATAAGGGATCTTGGACAATATTTCCAATTAATTGCAATCACAGTTCCACATGTTATATTCATCACTGATTTTAAACCAAAGCCATTCAGCAAAACATTCTTTCATCTCCTGTAGGTTATGCTTTTTGATGGGATTGATCTTCCCATCCTTCTCCAATACTGCTCCAATGCTGTCAAGCTGCCATCGGTTCCATTCTAATCTCTCTAAAATCATATCCTGTGAATATCTTGCAATGACGTCTCTTCCTTCTATCAAATTTTTACTGCTGGAGCTCCTCAGGGATCTATCTTTGGCCCCTCCTATTTCTCTGTGACATCATCTGAAATCACAACATTAATTTTCAAATGGATGCTTGACCATGTCCAGCTCTCCCTCAATACCAATTCTCTCAACTCATCCCCCATTGTTAAATTGTCAGACTTTCAGTCGAACATCCAGTATGGGATGAGTGGAACTTTGTCCCAATTACATGTTGGGAAGACTGAAGTCACTGGGGTGGATTCCCCATTGCCCTGATGCCGGTATTGGGATTGCTGATTGGGCAGAGAATGGAGCGCCGAGGAAAGAATGGGTTTAGTGCTGTGAGAAACACCGCTCACCTTTTAATAATTTACACTTAGTCAAATTCTGAAGAAGTATTTATTATCGACCTTGCAAGAGCGGGTGCCTCCAGTAAGCAATAGCAGACACACAGAATTCACACAGCATCACTTTGTTATATACAATCCATGAAAATACAATCCGTGAGAAATACATCCCACAAACTATAGAAAGGGCAGTTCCCTTATCAGTGATCCCTTATTTGGCCTCCCCCTTGCATAGTGGTTTCTGTCAGCTCCTGGTATATCCTTGGACCGTCAGTTAAAGATAAGAATGAGGCCCCCTGCTTGCACCTGCTATCTTCCCCCTTGCTTAGCAATTTCTGTTATTGTACATCCCGTTCTTCCCCGAAGGCCAGCCTTGTCCATAGTTACAACAACTCGCTCACTATAGCTTACTCAGAACTTGACATGTTAATTTTCCCATCAGGCCTCATTGTTGACATCTTAATTGTGAACCAGAGTTTATACATGTAAAAACAACACAAAATGTTCATTTCTCACAGTGCCACCCTTTGCAATGGTCCGAACCCCCACCGGCGGCCTCACTGTGCTACCCACACCGCTCCTGATTAACAGGCTGGAAGCCCGAGTCTCCACTTTTCCAGTATGCACCAACCCCAACGGTGGGAAATCCTCCAGACCGGATTTAGTGCAAGCTTGTCCAAATGTGGCCTTGATGCAGTGGGCCGTGGGGTGGGTCAAGGGGGTCAGTGCATAATTGAGGTTCCCCCAAAATCCATCAGAAGCCTCCCTCCCTCCCACAATGCAAACTCTGCCCCCCGCCCCTCCATCCCTGCTGACAGGTAGGGGCATCCTCCCCCCACACCATGGGAATAACATAGAATCCTACAGTGCAGAAGGAGGCCATTCGGCCCATTGAGTCTGCACCGACCTTTGGAACGAGCACCCTGCTTAAGCCCACGCCTGCACCCTATCCCCATAACCCAGTAACCCTACCTAATCTTTTGGACACTATGGGAAAATTTAACTTGGCTAATCCACCTATCCTGCACATCTGTGGGTGGAAACCGGAGTACCCGGAGCAAACCCACGCAGACATAGGGGGAAAGTGCAAACTCCTCACAGACAGTTCCCCAAGGCCGGAATTGAATCTGGGTCCCTGCTAACCAATGTGCCACCCGGGTCACCCCCTCACAGCACGCATGCATGAGGATGACCAGAACTCACCCCCACGACCCCCCCCACCCCCCCCACCCAGTCCCCCTGTAACAATCCCCTATCAGACCCAGCATCAAACCCCTCATCAGTGACCCCGAATAGCAACCCCCAACAGAGACTCCCCCCATCAGAGACCCCCAACAGAGTCCCTGAACCAAATCCCAATCAGTCACCCATGCCTGAAAGCTGAAGAGCCTTCCAGGAAGTAGAGTGAAAAATCACAGGTTTGAGGGGACGAATGGACTACTCCTACCTCTAATTTGTATGTTTGTATCTCTCTACCACTCTTCTTTTTTAAGAAAAAATATTTTTATTCTCCCTCTTTTTCACATTTTCATCCAAATTTACACCCACCAACAAACAATCAACGGTACAAATACAATGTCAATCCCCTGGCCAACAATCCCTTCATCCCACCAACCCCCAAACAACCCTCAACATTTAAATACAAACATCAAAGAAAAGGTATCAGGGATCCATCATCACCCCATACACAGTCACAAAACAACATACACAGCCCAAACCGCCCCCACCCCCGCCACTGAGTGTTTGGTGTCAACCAACTCCTGAAAGTGCATAATAAACAAAGCCCATGAATTGTAGAACCCTTCCATCCTTCCCTTCAATTCAAACTTCACCTTCTCGAGTGTTAAAAGCTCCAACAGGGGCGGCATGTGGTGCAGTGGCTAGCACTGGGACTACGGCGCTGAGGACCCGGGTTTGAATCAAGGCCCTGGGTCACTGTCTGAGTGGAGTTCGCACATTCTCCCCATGTCTGCATGGGTTTCACCTCCACAACCCTAAGATGTGCAGGTTAGGTGGATTGGCCACGCTAAATTGCCCCATAATTGGAAAAAAATAATTGGGTACTCTAAATTAAATAAAATCTCCAACAGATCCCCCGCCACGCCAGGGCATAGGGTGGAGAAGCTCACCTCCACCCCAACAGGACCCTTCTTCGGGTGATTGGTTAGGCGAAGACGTAAACATCTGCCTCCGCAGATCTGCTTCCAACCCCTGGCCAATCCGATACCCTGAATTCAGAGGACCCGGTTCGAGCTTCATATGTACCACCTTCAAAATCACCGTGAAGACCTCCCTCCAGCTTTGGACAGGACCAAAACATATGAACGTGGTTTGCAGCCCTCCCCCCCGCAAACGTTCACCCCCCCCCCAAAAAAAATGTTCACAAACATCCTCTACCCTCTCAAAGAGTCGGCTCAACCTCGCCTTTGTGAGGTGTGCCCTATACACCACCTTCAGCTATCTCAGCCCCAACCTCGCGCACAAAGTTGAAGCATTCACCCTCTGGAGCACCTCACACCACAACCCCTCCTCCATGCCCTCTCCCAACTCTTCCTATCACTTTGTCTTAATCCCCTCCAGCGGTGTCTTCTCTTCTCCCAGAATCGCCCCATAAATCACCGACACCACCCACTTCTCCACTCCCCCTGTTGTCAGCACCTCCTCCAACAGTGTGGAGGCCGCCGCCGCCGGAAAGCTCTGTATCTCCTTCTTAGCGAAATCTTGGACCTGCCCCAACCTATATTTTGCCCCAGCTACTTCAGTCCCGCAAACTGGCCCCCAGAAATAACATTCTTTTCTCTTTAAGGCGCTCCTTAGAAACTACTTCTTTGACTAAACTTTTTATCATTTGCCCTCATGTCTCCTTAACTGAGGAAGGATGTTCTTGCTTCAGAGGGAGCGCAGAGAAGATTTATGAGATTGTTTTCTGGGATAGTGGAACTGACGTATGAGGAGAGATAGAATCGGTTAGGATTGTATTCATTGGAGTTCAGAAGAATGAGGGGGGAATCTCACAGAAACCTATAAAATTCTAACAGGACAAGATAGATGCAGGTAGATGCAGGAAGGGTGACCCAGATGGTGCGGGTGTCTTGAACCAGGGGGTCACAGCCTGTGGATACGGGATAGACCATTTAGGATTGAGATGAGGAGAAATTTATTCGCCCCAGAGTGTGGTGAGCTGTGGAATTCACTACCACAGGAAGTAGTTGAGGCCAAAACATTGTTTGTTTTCACGAAACAGTTAGATATAACACGTGGGGTGAGACAGGATCAGGCTATTGAATTGGATGATCAGCCATGATCATAATGAATGGTGGAGAAGGCTCAAAGGTCTGAATGACCTCTTCCTGCTTCTATTTTCTGTTTTTTTGTTTCTTTATATTGCTCAATGTCATTGTCAGTATTTTATAATACTCTTTTTAAATTTTAAATATATAAAATAGGTTGGGTGACCAACATAATATGCAGGGCTGGGAAAGGTGCTCACCAATCCCCCCACCCTTATGTCTATTGAGGCTTTTAGCCACCCAATTCAGTGGAAATTAGGGTCCTCAATTTGGTTTGGCGAGACAATGGAAGGCAGCCATAAGTAGATTTTTAACCACTTGGTTAAATTCTGTTAATTTTTAAAACTTTTTTTTCCAAACTTAAAGTACTCAATCCATTTTTTTTCCAATTAAGGGGCAATTCAGCCTAGCCAATCCACCTACACTGCACATCTTTGGGTAGTGGGGGTGAGACCCACTCAGACACGGGGAGAATGTACAAACTCCACACGGACAGTGACCCGGAGCTGGGATCGAACCTGGGTCCTCAGTGCCGTGAGGCAGCAGGGCTAACTACTCTGTCACCGTGCCGCCCTCAATTTTTTAAACTTATGTAATTAATTGTTTTATGGAAAAATATAGTAAGTAAATTAAATGAAGACAATGAAGACAAGGGCATTCATACCATCGAATAACGTATTTGCAAGTCTGTATCTTCTTTCTCGACGGATGAATTTCTTTGCACTCATTCATGGGATGTGGGCATCGCTGGCTGAGTTAGCATTTATTGTCCATCCCTAATTGCCCTCGAGTGGGAAGTTAAGAGTCGGCCACATTGCTGTGTAGGTCTGGAGTCACGTGTAGGCCAGACCCAGTAAGGAGACAGATTTCCTTCCCTAAGGGCATTACTGAACCAGGTGGGATTTTACCACAACCAGCAATTGTTTCATGGACATCACTAGACTTTTAATTCCAGATTTTTATTGAATTCAAATTTCACCATCTGCAGTGGCGAGATTCGAACCGGGGTCCCCAGAGCATTACTCTGGATTTCTGGTTTACTAGTCCAGTGATAATACCACTACAGCACCGTCTCCCCGATGAGGATGGGCTGAATGGCCTTTGCCATTTGTGACTTATTAGTAGTAAACCAGGGGCTGGATTCTCCGCACCCCGATGCCAAAATCGCATCCGGCTCCGGGGTGGAGAATCCACTTCCGCTCATGGAATCAGGACCGGTGCCGGTTCCCCAATTCTCTGGGCCCTGAAAAGCGGTGTTCTTGGAGAGTACACCGTGCCCCGTATCCCCTACCTGTGGCCATTGCTGGAGGTCCGCTCCGCCATTCTCCGCCCCCGACCGACTAAAGACCCGATGGCGTGGACCACTCATGGTCCTGCCGTTCGGGATACCCGCGTGGCGGCTCCAGATTCAGTCCGTGGCCGCCCTGGTTGGGGGCGGGCCGATCGGAAGGCAGGGGGGGCTTCATACGGGCCCGGGGTATTTTTGGGCAGGCGATCAGGGCCGGGCGCAAGGCCGATTGGGGGTCACTATTTGGGAGGTCCAGCTCTGTGGTCTGAGTCCGCTATGGAGCACGGCGCGGCCGCTGGAGGCCACCGTTATGTGCTTGCGCGGCCTCTGACCCGGAAGCTCAGTGGTCCGTATCCGCAGCTAAAGTTGCTAGAAACACACTGGGTCCCTGCTAGCCCCATGCAGGACTAGGAATAAGTGGCCTTTCCACGCCAGTTTTTCTGGCGTGAAAGGCTATAGTTTTTACGACGGCGTGGGGACATAGTCCTGAAAACGGAGAATCCAGCAGTGTTTTATTTTCATGTTATATGGCAGCACCACCTGCTGGCAATTTTGTAGAAATCAGTTTAACAATTCAACAGCTTTGTGGGGACAGTCAGTGTGTTTTCTGAATTGTAACTTGGAGACATTTGTTCCAGAAACCCAAAGTTGGATTATAATTTTCTCTCCTGGAGTGCACCACCTTATCGTTGCTTTAATCGAACCTGGGACCCTGGAGCTGTGAAGCAATAGTGGATAACATATTAGCATGGATAGAGGATTGGCTAGCGAACAGCAAACAATGTACTGATAAATGGGTCATTTTTGGGTTGGCAATATGTAATCAGTGGAGTGTCACATGAATGAGTGCTGGCACCTCAACTATTTACCATCTATTGTTATGAAACCCTGGGTTAATGAGCAGTCAATTCCAGCCCCACGTGACCCAGAATCACAACACAAGTGAATTAACTAATAATTCTTACAAAAAAAAACAGTCTTTGGCCCTTGGCTGTCCAATAATTACAGTCATCAGGTTTGTAAATTTAAACACAATTGCACAATTCCAGCATCCACAGTAATTTACTTTGATAAACACAATTACTTTTTATTTATAACAAGAGCTGTAATGAAATCTGCAGCCAATGCAACTGGTTAACTATTATCTAATTCCTAATCCCTCCCATTTTAATTCAGCCCCCACTCTCTACACACACACCCACTCACACACGACAGACACAGAGTGCTAACCATTGTGCCACCTTGCTGGCCCTGTGCAACAATGCCGCCTGTGTCAATCCAGTACCCCAAGTACGTGACCTGTATTGTGTGAAAAACGCACTTGCCCCTTTTTAGATGGACAGCTGCCTCAGAGAACCGGTGGAGGACTTCCTCTGAGTTGTCCAGGTGTTCCTTTTTGGTGGCACACAAGATCACGTTGGCCCTGGATTTTATAGACACATTGCCGGTCACAGCTTCGCAGGTTTGTGAGTGGACAGAAAAGGATCCGACCTGAGCGAAGTTATGCCACATCGTCCTGCACGGGGCCAACAGGGAAAACTGCCTGAGGAGCAGCGGGTTTGGCAATTAAGCAATAGGAGCTTAGCATGGAGAATGGCATTCTCCTGTGGGAAGCCTGTGTACTAGTCCCGAGCCAAGGCAGTATTTCAGGACCTGCACAATGGACACCTGGGAGTATCTAAGATGAAGATGCTCACCAAGACTACATGTGGTGGCCGGGACATGATGGCGACATCGAGAGGTTGGTGCAGCATGATGGCAACATTGAGAGGTTGATGCAGCAATGTACAGCAGGTCAGGAGCATCAAAAGCTCCCACCAGCAGCTTCTCTTCTGGCAGTGGCCGGGCCGACCCTGAGTATGATTGCACGCAGACTTCGCCGGACGTTTTCAAGAGTCTATGTTCCTATTAATCATTGATGCCCACTCAAATTGGTTGGACGTCTATCGGAAGCCGTCCACCCCTTCAAGTGCTATCATTGAAAATTTGCGCCATTAGTTTAGTACCCATGGCAGCCCGGAAAGTGCTTGTTACAGATAACGGCACCCATTTTTGTGGCGAGTAATTCTCGCACTTCAGGAAGTCGAACCGGGTAAACACATTTGGACCGCCACGCACCACCACTACTCGAACGGCCTGGGATAAGATAGACATAAAGAAGCAGCCACGGGATCTATCGACGTATGGAACATAGAACATGCAGTGCAGACGGAGGCCATTCGGCCCATCGAGTCTGCACCAACTCACTTAAGGCCACACCTCCACCCCATCCCCGACAAGGTTGGCACGGTTCCTGTTAAGCTATTGTACAATGTCACATATAACGACTGGGGTGGCACCGGTGGAACTGCAGATGCACTGAAGTTGAGGACTCACCTTAGCCTGACATTCCCTGATATTGGCAGGAAGGTGGCGAGAAAACAGGATCTCAAGAAACAATATCACAGCAGATGGACACAACACAGAGATTTCTAGCTAGGAGGCATGGGGTTAGATTCTCTGATCCTGCGGTTATGTCCGCAGGATCCGTCTGATCTTACGGCCAGAAAGTCAGCGCCACCCCCGCACCGACCCAGTGGGGGTGCTAGCAGCTGTGCAGGGTAACGCCCGGCTTTACCTGCGGATATGGCCGCAGAATGGCCGGGTCCGTGGCCGCGCATGTGCGCGGTGGCCTGAGGCGGCTGTGCTGTGCAACAAGGTGCCGGCCATGCACGGGCCTGGCCTGCCAAAAGCTGCCTCTCTGTAACCAGCCTCGTCAACCCCCCATCAGTCCCCCCCAGGCCCTGTCGAAGCTACCTCTTCCAATGGAACGGCTCCCTCCCGACTGGCGGTGCTGGACATAGTCCGCAGCCGCACGCGAGGTCACCGAACGGTATGATCACACACCAGCAATGCCATCGAGGACTCGGCCGATCGGGGGCGGAGCATCAGGGAAGAACCTCAGGTGACGTTCTGAGGTCGTCCATACGGTGTGTGGCGTTCTCCCAGAGTATGCCGTTTTTGAGGGGAGGTGCATCGCAAAAAAGGCAGCGCCACAGACTCCGGCGTAAATGTGGATTCTCCGGCCAATTGGCGAACGCAATTTTGGCATCAGCGATCGGAGAATCCAGCCCACAGTTTATGTCTGAACTTCGGTGATGGTGCCAGGTGGGTACCAGGGACCATGGTGGAAAGGACTGGACTGGTATCTTACACAGCGAAAACCAAGGAGCGGACGGTGTGAAAGCACGTGGGCCACCTTAAAAGCAGGGAGCCCCTACCAAGGCCAACCCTGTCGGATGAATTATCTCTGCTGCCTGCCACCCGGGGGTGAAGGGGCAACATTCCCGAATGGTCAGGCTGCAGAGATGCACGAGGCAGAAAACTCAGGGTTAGACATGGAGACCGAAGCATCAATGGTCTTGGATGACGGTTTGACCATGGAACGGCTGCCAACAGCACCCCCCAGATGATCAATATTGAAATAACCCCCCCCCCCCCCCCCCCCCGCCCCCCCGCCCCCCCGACCCAGCAACTGCTGGAAGCGCAATCGCGCGCAAAGTGATGAAGGATCCTCCTCCACCCTTTACGACAGAAGGCTTGCGGACCACTGAGGGGAGGGATGTAATAACCCCTATGAGATCCACGATAAAGACCCGGTTGATCTCCACGTGGGGCCTGTGGAATATGAGCTCCCCTAACATGAGGGGTGGAGGCCTACCAGCAGGGCTGGTTAAAACGGACCGATAAAAGCCAGAACCAACATCATTGGAATATGCCTGCTGGGACCAGATGTACTGCCCGCCACTTTGCGGCCTTGCATTTATTTACTCTGAGCCACTGTATTTAAATCCTTTTCGGAACTCCTGTGACTGTAACAAAGTCAAAAAGGTTTTAAGATGTAGGCACAAAAGTAGAGGCCCTAATCAGATCAACCACAGTCTTATCAAATAGCAGAGCGGGCTCCAGGGGCAGTGTGGCTTCCTCCAGCTCATAATTCTTATGTTAATTTGTTTATATGTTCAGTGTCCTTTAATTCTCTATCAGCAATGGAATTTAATAATCCAAAGAGTTAACTCTCACTATACTCAAGATTTATTGCTGCACTCATGTCAACTGTACTTAACCATGGGAGGGCAGCACTGACACAAGCTGTGGGTGACCTGGTCAATCTCTCTGGCTATGGTAGATGGCAAACTTTGAAGCATTGTTTATAGGAATGTAAGCAGCTGCTTTTCCTAACCACCTAATAACCATTATATGGCCATAGGTAATTGGCTCAACCAAGTTTGCATTTTTATTTAAAGAAATAATATTTTGGAGCGCTCGTCTGTTCAGCGATACCTAATGTCTGACATTCTGTTGGTACACATTCTAACCTGCCCAAGCAGAGAACAACATTACTCTTGCTAACTGTCGGGTGGTACGGGTGGGCGTTGGGGAGCCAATTTTGGTCAGCAGTGCAACAACAATGGGATAAAGCTTGATTATGGAAGATCGTGTGAAACAAACTGAAGTCCAATTATGATTCTCCACCTTTTTATTTTAATTGACGTTAAAGCCAAGATTGTCTCCAGAAACATCAAGTTGTGTTTCTGCGGCTACATTTGGAGATGCTCAGTGCAAATTTTCTTGAATGAAAGCAGCTTTCACAACCTCGTTCAGAGATATTTCCAGGCAGTTAAGTACTTTGGAAGTGTGGTCACTGTTTGAATGTGCGAATGTAGCCAATTTGCACATAGTAAACGCCTAGACAGTCATGTGATCACAATCTGATCATTTAGTGTTTTTTGGTGATCTTGGTTGATGGATAAACATTAGCCAAGACAAAAGACTATGGGGGCGATTCTCCGAGCACCGTGCCGGGCCGGAGAATCGCGGCAACCGCGCCACAATGTCACGACGCTGGCGCGCGATTCTCCGAGGTGCGGAGAATCACCGCCATTTGCGCCGGTGCGGTGGGTGCGGTGCCGGCTACGGGCCGCTGGAATTGGCGGGGCCGCCGTTTCTCCGATCTGAATGGGCCGAGCGGCCGCGCGGATACAACAGAGTCCCATCGGCGCCGTTCACCCCTGGTCGCTGCCGGCATGAACTCTGCGCGAAGGGCCAGGGGACGGCCTGTGGGGCTGGGAAAAGCGATCCTTCACTGGGTGGGGCCTCCGAAGGGGTCTGGCCCACGATCGGGGCCCACCGATCGGTGGGCCGGCCTCTCCCCCTCCGGGCCTACTTTCCTGCGCGGCAGGCCCCTGAACACCGACGCCATGTTGAGTCAGGGCCGGCGCGCAGAAGAAGTCCCCCGCGCATGCGCGGGTTGGCGTGGCGCCGATTTCCCGCCGGGAAGGGAGGCTGGAGTTGTGTGAACCACTCCAGTGCCGTGCTGGCCCCCTGTGGGGGACAGAATCGGTCATCCCCATGTCCGTTTCACGTCGTCGTGAATCATGACATCGTTAACGACGGCGCAAACACCTGGGCTCCATTTGGGAGAATCACCCCCCATATCCTAACCCCCCCCACCCCTCCCCAACCCCATCAGGGTGCCAGGTTGACACTGCCAGAGTTCCAGGTTAGCACTGCCAAGTTGGCACTACCAGATTGGGAAGCCAGGGTGCCAGGTGGGCACTGTCAGCATGTCAGGGGGCAGTACCAGGGCACTGCTCTGCCATGTCTCTGACAACCTGGTGTCTACACTGGCCACCACCACCCAGCATGGTCACCTCGACTGCTGGGGAGCAGTAGTGATTCCCGCCGTTGTGACATCATGCTGGCGGGGAGAATTTACATAGAATTTACATAGAATTTACAGTGCAGAAGGAGGCCATTGGGCCCATCGAGTCTGCACCGGCTCTTAGAAAGAGCACCCGACCCAAGGTCAACACCTCCACCCTATCCCCATAACCCAGTAACCCCACCCAACATTAAGGGCAATTTTGGACACTAAGGGCAATTTAACATGGCCAATCCACCTAACCTGCACATCTTTGGACTGTGGGAGGAAACCGGAGCACCCGGAGGAAACCCACGCACACACGGGGAGGATGTGCAGACTCCGCACAGACAGTGACCCAAGCCGGAATCGAACCTGGGACCCTGGAGCTGTGAAGCAATTGTGCTATCCACAATGCTACCCTGCTGCCCTAAATATGTGATGTCCCTGGACGATAAGGTGTTATGCTGTTTACATGAATGCAAATGGATAGTAATCAGGTTCACGCCCTCATTTCGCTGACAGAGGGGTGGTTGGGAATGCTCTCATTCTGAGGTATCCACAACGCAAATTCCATTATGCGAACTCATAGAATTTCATAGAATTTACAGAGCAGAATGTCCCTCGGTGCAGCGCTCCCTCAGTGAAATGCTCCCTCGTGCAGTGCTCCTTCAGTGCAATGCTCCCTCGGTGCAGTGCTCCCTCGGTGCAGTGCTCCCTCGGAGCAGTGCTCCCTCCGTGCAGTGCTCCCTCAGTGAAATGCTCCCTCGTGCAGTGCTCCTTCAGTGCAGTGCTCCCTCGGTGCAGTGCTCCCTCAGTGCAGTGCTCCCTCGGAGCAGTGCTCCCTCCGTGCAGCGCTCCCTCATGCAGTGCTCCTTCAGTGCAGTGCTCCCTCGGTGCAGCGCTTCCTCGGTGCAGTAGTTCCTCGGTGCAGTGCTCCCTCGGTGCAGTGCTCCCTCAGTGTAGCGCTCCCTCAGTGCAGTGCTCCCTTGCTGCAGTGATCCCTCGGTGTAGTGCTCCCATAGTGCAGTGCTTCCTGGTGCACCGCTCCCTTGGTGTAGCACTCCCTCAATGCAGCACTCTCTCGGTGCAGTGCTCCCTCGGTGCAGCGCTCTCTCAGTGAAATGCTCCCTCGTGCAGTGCTCATTCAGTGTAGCGCTCTCTTGGTGCAGTGCTCCCTCAGTGCAGTGCTCCCTCGGTGCAGCGCTCCCTCGGTGCAGCGCTCCCTTGGTGCAGCGCTCCCTCGGTGCAGCGCTCCCAAGGTGCAGCGCTCCCTCAGTGCAGTGCTCCCTTGGTGCAGTGCTCCCTCGGTACAGCGCTCCCTCGGTGCAGTGCTCCCTCAGTGCTGTGCTCCCTCAGTGCAGGGCTCTCTCGGTGCAGTGCTCCCTCAGTACAGCGCTCCCTCGGTGCAGTGCTCCCTCGGTCCAGTGCTCCGTTGGTGTAGCGCTTCCTCAGTGCAGTGCTCCCTCAGAGCTGTGCTCCCTCGGTGCATTGCTCCCTTGGTGCAGAGCTCCCTCGGAGCAGTGCTCCCTCCGTGCAGCGCTTCCTCGGTGCAGTGGTTCCTCGCTACAGCGCTCCCTTGGTGCAGTACTCCCTTAGTGCAGTTCTCCCTCGGTGCAGTGCTCCCTCAGTGCAGTGCTCCCTCGGTGCAGTGCTCCCTCAGTGCAGTGCTCCCTCGGTGCAGCGTTCTTTCGGTGCAGATCTCCCTTGGTGCAGTGCTCAGCTGTGTAGCGCTCCCTCAGTGCAGTGCTCCCTTGCTGCAGTGATCCCTCGGTGTAGTGCTCCCATAGTGCAGTGCTTCCTGGTGCACTGCTCCCTTGGTGTAGCACTCCCTCAATGCAGCACTCCCTCGGTGCAGTGCTCCCTCGGTGCAGCGCTCCCTCAGTGAAATGCTCCCTCGTGCAGTGCTCCTTCATTGTAGTGCTCCCTCAGTGCAGTGCTCCCTCAGTGCAGTGCTCCCTCGGTGCAGAGATCCCTCGGGGCAGCGCTCCCTCAGTGCAGTGCTCCCTCGGTGCAGTGCTCCCTCGGCGCAGCGATCCCTCGGGGCAGCGCTCCCTTGGTGCAGTGCTCCCTCAGTGTCACGCTCTCTCGGTGCAGTGCTCCCTCAGTACAGCGCTCCCTCGGTGCAGTGCTCCCTCGGTCCAGTGCTCCGTTGGTGTAGCGCTTCCTCAGTGCAGTGCTCCCTCAGAGCTGTGCTCCCTCGGTGCAGAGATCCCTCGGGGCAGCGCTCCCTCAGTGCAGTGCTCCCTCGGTGCAGTGCTCCCTCGGCGCAGCGATCCCTCGGGGCAGCGCTCCCTTGGTGCAGTGCTCCCTCAGTGTCACGCTCTCTCGGTGCAGTGCTCCCTCAGTACAGCGCTCCCTCGGTGCAGTGCTCCCTCGGTCCAGTGCTCCGTTGGTGTAGCGCTTCCTCAGTGCAGTGCTCCCTCAGTGCAGTGCTCCCTCGGTGCAGCGATCCCTCGGGGCAGCGCTCCCTTGGTGCAGTGCTCCCTCAGTGTCACGCTCTCTCGGTGCAGTGCTCCCTCAGTACAGCGCTCCCTCGGTGCAGTGCTCCCTCGGTCCAGTGCTCCGTTGGTGTAGCGCTTCCTCAGTGCAGTGCTCCCTCAGAGCTGTGCTCCCTCGGTGCATTGCTCCCTTGGTGCAGAGCTCCCTCGGAGCAGTGCTCCCTCCGTGCAGCGCTTCCTCGGTGCAGTGGTTCCTCGCTACAGTGCTCCCTTGGTGTAGCACTCCCTCAATGCAGCACTCTCTCGGTGCAGTGCTCCCTCGGTGCAGCGCTCCCTCAGTGAAATGCTCCCTCGTGCAGTGCTCCTTCATTGTAGTGCTCCCTCAGTGCAGTGCTCCCTCAGTGCAGTGCTCCCTCGGTGCAGAGATCCCTCGGGGCAGCGCTCCCTTGGTGCAGTGCTCCCTCAGTGTCGCGCTCTCTCGGTGCAATGCTCCCTCAGTGCAGTCCTCCCTCGGTGCAGCGCTCCCTCGGTGCAGCGCTCCCTCGGTGCAGCGCTCCCTCAGTGCAGTGCTCTCTCAGTGCTGTGCTCCCTCGGTGCAGTGCTCCCTCAGTGTAGCGCTCCCTCAGTGCAGTGCTCCCTTGCTGCAGTGATCCCTCGGTGTAGTGCTCCATCAGTGCAGTGCTTCCTGGTGCACTGCTCCCTTGGTGTAGCACTCCCTCAATGCAGCACTCTCTTGGTGCAGTACTCCCTCGGTGCAGCGCTCTCTCAGTGAAATGCTCCCTCGTGCAGTGCTCATTCAGTGTAGCGCTCTCTTGGTGCAGTGCTCCCTCAGTGCAGTGCTCCCTCGGTGCAGCGCTCCCTCGGTGCAGCGCTCCCTTGGTGCAGCGCTCCCTCGGTGCAGCGCTCCCAAGGTGCAGCGCTCCCTCAGTGCAGTGCTCCCTTGGTGCAGTGCTCCCTCGGTACAGCACTCCCTCGGTGCAGTGCTCCCTCAGTGCTGTGCTCCCTCGGTGCAGGGCTCTCTCGGTGCAGGGCTCCCTTGGTACAGCGCTCCCTCGGTGCAGTGCTCCCTCGGTCCAGTTCTCCGTTGGTGTAGCGCTTCCCCAGTGCAGTGCTCCCTCAGTGCTGTGCTCCCTCGGTGCATTGCTCCCTTGGTGCAGAGCTCCCTCGGAGCAGTGCTCCCTCCATGCAGCGCTTCCTCGGTGCAGTGGTTCCTCGCTACAGCGCTCCCTTGGTGCAGTACTCCCTTAGTGCAGTTCTCCCTCGGTGCAGTGCTCCCTCAGTGCAGTGCTCCCTCGGTGCAGTGCTCCCTCAGTGCAGTGCTCCCTCGGTGCAGCGTTCTTTCGGTGCAGATCTCCCTTGGTGCAGTGCTCCCTCAGTGTAGCACTCCCTCAGTGCAGTGCTCCCTCAGTGCAGTGCTCCCTCGGTGCAGCGTTCTTTCGGTGCAGATCTCCCTTGGTGCAGTGCTCCCTCAGTGTAGCGCTCCCTCAGTGCAGTGCTCCCTTGGTACAGAGCTCCCTCGGTAATGGCGATGTCCGCCGACCGCCGCCAAAAACGGCGCGAATCAGTCCAGCATCGCGCCGCCCCAAAGGTGCGGAATCCTCCGCATCTTGAGCGGCCGGGCCCTAACCTTGAGGGGCTAGGCCCACGCCGGACTGATTTCCGCCCCGCCAGCTGGCGGGAAAGGCCTTTGGTGCCCCGCCAGCTGGCGCGAAACTGACTTTGCCGGGCAGCACATGCGCGGGAGCATCAGCGGCCACTCACGGCATCCCCGCGCATGCGCAGTGGAGGGGTCTCTTCCGCCTCCGCCATGGTGGAGACCATGGTGAAGGCGGAAGGAAAGGAGTGCCCCCACGACACAGGCCCGCCCGCGGATCGGTGGGCCCCGATCGCGGGCCAGTCCACTGTGGGGGCACCCCCCGGGGCCAGATTGCCCTGCGCCCCCCCCCAGGACCCCGGAGCCCGCCCGCGCCTCCTTGTCCCGCCGGTTTGAGAGGTGGCTTAATCCACGCCGGTGGGACAGGCATTCCAGCAGCGGGACTTCGGCCCATCCGGGCTGGAGAATCGCCGGGGGGGCCCGCCAACCGGCGCGGCGCGATTCCCACCACCTCCAAATATCTGGTGCCGGAGAATTCGGCAACCAGCGGGGGCGGGATTCACGCCAGCCCCCAGCAATTTTCCGACCCTGCGGGGGGTCGGAGAATCCCGCCCCTAGTCTTGATATTATCAGCTACATTCTACTCAATGTGTTAGGCATATTTACATGAATGCAAATGAATAGTAATCAGGTTCATGCCCTGATGTCGCTGACGGAGGGGTAGGCGGTGGGAATGTTCTCATTCTGAGGTATTCCCGATGCAAATTCCGTTGTGCTCCCTCAGTGCAGCGCTCCCTCAGTGAAACACTCCTTCAGTGCAGTGCTCGCTCAATGTAGCACTCCCTCAGTGTAGCGCTCTCTCAGTGCAACGCTCCTTCAGTGTAGCTCTCCCTCAGTGTAGCACTCCCTCGGTGCAGCGCTCCCTCAGTGCAACGCTCCCTCAGTGCAGCGCTCACTCAATGCAGCACCCCACAGTGCAGCACTTCCTCAGTGCAGCGCTCTCTAACTGCAACGCTCCTTCGGTGCAGCGGTCACTCAATGTAGCACCCCTCAGTGCAGCAATTCCTCAGTGTGGCGCTCTCTCACTGCAACGCTCCTTCGGTGCAGCGCTCACTCAATGTAGCACCCCTCAGTGCAGCACTTCCTCAGTGCAGCGCTCTCTAACTGCAACGCTCCTTCGGTGCAGCGCTCACTCAATGTAGCACCCCTCAGTGCAGCACTTCCTCAGTGTGGCACTCTCTCACTGCAACGCTCCTTCGGTGCAGTGCTCGCTCAATGTAGCACCCCTCAGTGCAGCACTTCCTCAGTGTGGCGCTCCCTCAGTGCAGCGCTCACTCAATGTAGCACCCCACAGTGCAGCACTTCCTCAGTGCAGCGCTCTCTAACTGCAACGCTCCTTCGGTGCAGCGCTCACTCAATGTAGCACCCCTCAGTGCAGCACTTCCTCAGTGTGGCGCTCTCTCACTGCAACGCTCCTTCGGTGCAGTGCTCGGTCAATGTAGCACTCCCTCAGTGTAGCGCTCCCTCAGTGTAGCACTCTCTCGGTGCAACACTCCTTCAGTGCAGTGCTCGCTCAATGTAGCACTCCCTCAGTGTAGCACTTCCACAGTGTAGCACTCTCTCAGTGCAACACTCCTTCAGTGCAGTGCTCTCTCAATGTAGCACTTCCTCAGTATAGCACTCCCTCAGTATAGCACTCTCTCAGCGCAGTGCTTCCTCAGTGCAGTGCTCCCTCAGTGCAGCGCTCGCTTTCTGTAGCACTCCCTCAGTGTAGCACTCCCTCAGTGTAGCACTCCCTCAGTGTACCGCTCTCTCAGTGCAACGCTCCTTCAGTGCAGTGCTCGCTCAATGTAGCACTCCCTCAGTGTAGCACTCCCTCAGTGTAGCGCTCTCTCAGTGTACCGCTCTCTCAGTGCAACGCTCCTTCAGTGCAGTGCTCGCTCAATGTAGCACTCCCTCAGTGTAACACTCCCTCAGTGTAGCACTCCCTCAGTGTAGCGCTCCTTCAGTGTAGCGCTCTCTCAGTGTAGTGCTCTCAGTGCAGCGCTCGTTCAATGTAGCACCCCTCAGTGTAGCACTCCCTCAGTCTAGCGCTCCCTCAGTGTAGCACTCCCTCAGTGTAGCACTCCCTCAGTCTAGCACTCCCTCAGTGTAGCGCTCCCTCAGTGTAGCGCTCTCTCAGTGTAGCACCCCTCAGTGTAGCACTCCCTCAGTGTAGCACTCCCTCAGTGTAGCGCTCTCTCAGTGTAGCGCTCTCTCAGTGTAGCGCTCTCTCAGTGCAGCACTCGCTCAATGTAGCACCCCTCAGTGTAGCACCCCTCAGTGTCGCATTCCTTCAGTGATCCTCAGGAAGCCGGTGTTGGTATTTTCTGCTACATTCTACTCAATGTGTTGTCCTAAAGGTGCAATCTATGTTAATCAAGACTTGCCTGAAGACCTGGGTGGAATGACTGTTTGAATGTTAGTTTAATAACAACATCCCAAATTAATTGCCAATTATTATGGATACTAAAGTTTGAAAATATGAGAGAAAATGGAAAAACCTTGTTGCATCAAGAAAATTTCTGTCCTCCTGATTCTTACAAAATGTAACTAATTTAAGAAAAATTATTGGCATTAAATTCCAATGGTTCTGACATTTTGCATTAATTAAACATAATAATTGCTACCTGGTTTGTCCTGCATGGGGTAGTATTGTCACATATTTACCATTGATGATGAAATGTGACGATTAGCATCCATACACCATTTAAGATGGTGACAACTCCTTCATTGCTCAATTCAATTGTTAAACGCATCTGTAATATAACAGCACCCCTTAGAGAAATAGTAATGAAGACAAATTATGAGGGGCAAATCTTAGTACATACTCAGGGCTCGGAGCTCAATGCTTGGTTGCTTGTTTCTCTGCCTGGATTCCAACGTCAGCCAGTGGGGATCTATTATCCCCAAGTCACACTGTTCAATTGACCCTTCGGGGATGAGTGTGCATAGAACCCTCCTCTAAGAAATCCCAGTGTTAGAAATTCTAAGACAGGAAGTTGAAGGTGAGTTTAAATAGCGGGTGTGATTCTCCGCTATCCGGCGGTGCGGGCCGTACCGCCACCGACGAGTGGCGTGAACCACTCCGGCGTCGGGCTGCCCGGAAGGTGGGGAATCCTCTGCACCTTCAGGGGCTAGGCTGGCACTGGCGGGGTTGACTCCGCACCAGCCGGCACCGAAGGGCGTCCGCCGGCTAGCGCAAGTTGGCGAATGCGCGGGCGCACCAGCTTCTACTGGCGTCATCCCAGTGCATGCGCAGGGGTGTTCTCCGTGCCGGCCATGGCGGACCATTACACCAGCCGCGCGGAAGCAAAGAGTGCCCCCACGGCACAGGCCCGCCCGCGGATCGGTAGGCCCTGATCGCGGGCCAGGCCACCGTGGGGACACCCCCCAAGGGCCAGATCCCCCTGCCCCCCCCCCCCCCTTAGGATTCCGCAGGCCGCCCGCAAAGCCAGGTACGGACCTGGTGTAATATACGCCGGCGGGACTGGCCGAAAACGGGCGGCCACTCGGCCCATCGTGGGGTGGAGAATCGCCGGATGGGCCGCTGCCAATGGCCCCAGACCGGCGCGATGCGATTCCCACCCCCGCCGAAAGGCGGTGGGGCGGGATTCAGGGCGTCCACCGGCGATTCTCCGTCCCAGCGGGGGGTTGTAGAATCATAGGCCTTGGCATGTCCTGTTCTGGAGGAGGGAGAGCACCTGATCTGTGGGTGAACGGTCGCCACTGGCTAAGGTCTAGGACTGGCTGCTCCCAGGTCCGGAAGGCCAATGGGACAATTGATGATGATGGTCTGCAGCTGTGACACCAACCTGACTCTCTCTTTCTCTCTCATTGCTCATAGGAATACGATGGATATCGGTATGGAGTCAGTGGAGCTGGCCTTCCTAGAGAAGTACAGACTCCAGCAGCAACATGTGGCGAGGGAGCCCCTGCAGAAGGAGACCATGGCCTGGAGGTCACACCAGCTGTGCCAGGGGACATGGAGGTACCGAAGGAAACTAAGGGTCCACAGGGTTTGTGTGTCCTTCATGGAGTAGTCGGACAACATGTGCCATCGAAGACTCCGCCTCACAAGGGAGATTGCGGCACCTGTGACACAGCGTTGCAGACTTGGCACCACATGACGCTCGAGGGCACCCGGTCCCTGTGACTGTGAAGGCCACGGCACCCTAAATGTCTATGCCACGGGGTCCTTCCAGGGCCCCATGGATAACCTCTGTGGAATATCACAAGCATCTGCCCATAAGTGCATTCGTGTGTTAACATATGTATTGTATTCTAGGGCTCTGGACTACATACATTTTGACCTGGACCAGGCCCAGCAGGATGAGTGGGCTATGGGCTTTGCGAACATAGTTGGTCTGCTACTGGTGCAGGGAGCGATCGACTGCACCCATGTCACTCTCCAAGCCCCATAGCCCTGGGAAGTCCTTTTCATAAACCGGAAGGGGTTCCACTCCCTCAATGTGCCAGATGCGCTTCATCTATGTGTATGCCCGTTTTCCAAGGAGTGTGTATGACAACTTCATCTTTGGCCAGTTGCAGATCCCTGTAATCTTGAAGGGACACCCCAGGCTGCAGAAATGGCTGGTTGGGGACAGGGCTATTCCCTTAGATTGGGATTGATGACGTCAGTACAGAGGCCACAGGCCATAACAGAAGCCAGGCACAATGAGGCTCATAGTGTGACTCGAGCTCTCATTGAGTGGTGCATTGGCCTATTGAAGATGCGGTTCTGCTGCCTCAACTGATCTGGTTGGGCCCTCCAATATAGTCCCAGAGGGTCTCCCGCATTGTCATGGTCTGATGTGCCCTCCACAACCTGGCTTTGCAGTGGGGCGATGAGCTTCCTGAGGACAATGTCAAGGAGCAGAAGCTATCGTCGGACTAGGATGACGTGAAGGAGGGCATTGAGGAAGAACCCACTGAGGATCCAGAAAATGGAGGCACAGTGGGGGCAAGTGTCCATATGGGCATGAGGGCTAGAGATGTCCTCATCACCTCCTGCTTCATGGAGGTGGACTCGCTTGCTGTCCGACAGCATGGCCCCTTCCAGGACATCATGACCCCTCTGTGACCAGGGTATGAAGTTGACTGAGGTACTGTTGTGACTTTTTCCTATACTCTTTTCTCTGTCCTTTCTGTGGCTCTGTTCCAAATATGGCAA
Organism: Scyliorhinus torazame; assembly: GCF_047496885.1. NCBI lineage: Eukaryota > Metazoa > Chordata > Chondrichthyes > Carcharhiniformes > Scyliorhinidae > Scyliorhinus > Scyliorhinus torazame. Next base: position 121,581,613 of record NC_092707.1, on the reverse strand, counting down.
TCAGTGAATTTGCCCTTCTTTCTATGTGATCTATGTCCTCATGCTTAGAGTCGCCAGGTAACAAATGATATCACCACAAGTTTCAACCGGCTATCAATCAAAGAGCCAAACACCAGTTAGTTAGTTCAAGGTCAAGGTACTTTGTTTACACACAATTAGTCATGCAACATAAACACTACTAATTAACTACCCCTATCGACTAAGGCAACCTGTACTTAACTTCGGGCACCATGCTTAGGTCAGAGAAACAGTGGCCGCTGTTTGATTCTGGATCTATCGGGTCTGAAGGAGTAACTGCTGCTCAGCTAGACTCATCCATCTGGTAGCGAGCGTTGAACTTGTACTTGTTTCTGGTGTTGCTGCAATTGGAGATGGCCGTGACCGGGGTACCAGGACCAAGAGAGAAGGAGCATGTGGCGGGCTTTTCTTCTTGTACTTCGGGGCTTTCGTGCTCTTTTGGGCGGTCCTTCGGTTTGGGTCCCACTAATTTGGTGATCCCTGATCACTCCGTTCGATTCCTAGCCAATAAGTGGGCAGGGATCTAGATGGCTGGGCGTGTCCCACTGACCCCGTTGTTTGCGTTTCCCTTGAGCAGGGAATGGCACGGAAATGTCTGGGACTGTACCGGTCGCTCGAGTACCAGTCCTTTGTTTTGGTGACGATGGGCCATCAAATGCTAATCGGCCCCATTAAAATGCTAATTGGTCGGAGTTGCGATACCGTCTGGACTTCTTGCTTGCAAATATGCATTTCAGGCTCTGAGCCTGCCTGAGTCTTGGCTTGTCCATTATACCCGCTCGGCTTTGCGAGTTTCCCTGTACCTAGTTGGAAGTGGCCATCCCAGATGGCTACACTCTGTCCTCTTGATCCTCAATGCGAAGCGTGAAGATCACGATACTGGGTCTTCTTTGTTCTCTGAAATGCCGGGTATCCTCAACCAAGGACAGGTTCTACCCGACTCTGTCCTATGGGTCAAAAACATTTACCTAAATTTCCTAATAGAACACATATCTAAAAATGCCTAAGGGGGCAATTTAACATTCAAAAAAAGGGGAACCTCTAACTGTCTCTAACTAGACTACACTCATGCTGCTAGTCAACAATCAAAGAACTTATCTTACAGTACAAAAATCCGATAGCAGCATCACATTTCTTCCTATCACGAACATTCACATACATAAAAATAACTTTATTAACAAAAACAAAAACCGCGGAATTTATTAAAGAGGAAGGTTCAGAAAGAGTGTGGGGTTTGCTGGAGTCCGAGGAAAGGGGCTCTAAAGGTGTATAGTGGAGGGCGGGAGGCTCTCCTCCTCCATTTCCGCAATCTAATTGTCTGGATGACACTGCACAATATGACTATCACTAGTCAGGCTTCCATTGTGTATGACAGGGAATACCACTTAACGAGATTCTCGCACCATGTGGTGGTATCGGTGGCTGGGTCTATGTGTGGTGTAGTGTCCGGGCTGGGGGTGTTGTGTTGGGTAGTCGTGTTCGGGGCCTGTGTGGTGAGGAAGGTGGGGGTAGGTAACGCGCGCAACTGTACTGTCCCAGCGACAATCATGATGCCGATCATCAGGGTCGTCTTCATCTTGTTCAGGCTTTCCTTTGCCATTGAGTATCTTCGTATCTTCCTTGGGGAACAAGCATAGTGTCTGTTATAATCGTGTTGTTTAATATCTCGTATGTCTGTCTGTTTCTCCTTAACGTCAATGTCCCATTAGAATCGTCACCAGGGGCGTCATTCTCCGCCGGCGGGAGTCTCCGTTCTGCCGGCACCAGGGGGTTTCCCGACAGCGTGGGGCTGCCCCACAATGGGAAACCCCATTGACCGGCCGGTGTTACGGAGACTCCCGCCGGCCGGTCGACGCAGAAATGTGGCGGGGCGGGTAGGAGAATTTCGCCCCATATGTGACTCCTTCATTTTTTTGTTTAACAACCATTTGTGGAGACAAGACATCTGAAAGAAAAATTCTGTGTCACAGTGCGAGCACTCTCACAGCCTGTGGTCGATGGGCTGAGTGGGCAGACAATTTCTCCGTCCTCTGCAAACCTGTGTTTCCAACCAAGTGTTTCTGACATGTAAATAGTATGTGGGGGATAGCAACTGAAGGGTTGCTGGAGAGGGCAAAAGTTATGGCAAAATGCATTCTTTAAACCACAGGACTGAAAAAGAACAGCAAAAGAGTTTTGAAAATAATTATCCGAATCGGGTGGTGCGTATGATCCGCGGCAGGGCAACAATGGGTGGGGTCCCCGGGTAGGGCGGTGATCAGTGCCGTTGCTCCATTGCCCGAGCTTGGCTGACCAAATGTATAGGGGGTCCTCAGGCAGGGCGGGGATAATTGCCGTTACTCCACTGCCTGAGTGACCTTCCAAGAGCAGTAAGAATTTGTAAATATATGGGCTCCAACAAACATGTTTCTTTAACTGCCATGTGGCGTTAGAAGAGTAGTTATGACTGTATCAAGAAAGCGTCCATGAGGACGACACACGAAATCATACAAGAGAGAACGAACAATATTTAATAACAAACTAAACATAAAAGCGGGCAGGTTCCATCAGAGTATAGGACACCGTAAATCTCAATCGTTTCCTGACTCTCATCATCTGGACTCCTCAAGGTTCCATTCCAAAAAGATTTTCAAAGGGGTTACCATGGTGGGAGTCAGACTCGGAGTTGTCACCATCTCCCGGGTGCCAAACTCGTTCATGGAGTTTGCGTGCTAACGCGGCATGTGCCGATGTGGGGTCCATTTCATCATTCCTTGTCAGACGACAGGAATTATCACGGTGCCAGTGTTTCATGTTACGTAGGGAGGTCGCAAGGGGGCTGTCGCTAATGTTGGGTGGCGGGTCAGGTTCCGGTGTGGGCAAATAAATCGTCTCAAAGAGGTTGAGCGTATCGTGGTTGGGGTCTCTAGGCCTGTAGTGACTGGGGCCTGGTTCGTGGGAGCTTTGTTCGGGTCTCTCAGGGGCTTCAGTTGTGCTGTCACTGTCGCTAGCAGCCGAATCAAGCGTCAGGGTGAAATTTGAATCTGGGGGCATGGTCAAGGTCGTGTCTGTGGACATGCTGCTGCTGCTGGGGGAGGGGGAAATTGGGTTGTCAGTGGGCGGGTCCTCATTGTCTGCCATCACCAATGAGAGGTGGTGTGAGTGGCTGCACTGCGTTCCATAAACCTTAAGCTGATTTACATGGAACCATCCTGATTTTCCGTTAGGATACGTGATTTTATAAACTGAGGGGCTTACTTTGTCCGAGATTGAATAGGGGCCTGCAAATTTAGGGGAGCGGAATGAGCTGGGGTTGTGTAAGGTGATCATTACTTGCTGTTGAACTGTATACTCTGTCGGGTGTACTGTCTTATCAAAGCAGGCCTTACTCTGCTTTCGTTTAGCGCCTAGTCGAACAGCTGCAGCGAGCTGTGCTGCTTTAATATTTTCTACCATGTGCTGGACTGCTTTCTCATGGGTCAGGGCGGTGACTGCGGGGCTGGCCAAATGAAGTCCGAATAAATATTCGGTACCCTTCGTGGGTCGTCCGGTCATGAGGGTATGGGGGGTATATCCTGTTGAGCTCGACACTGTGTTCCGAATAAACATCAGTGCGAATGGGAGCACTGTGTCCCATGTTGTGTTGTGCTGCTGCACCATTTTCCTACGTGTGGCCTTTAGTGTCGATTCATGCGCTCCACAATGCCGCTGGACTGCGGGTGATAGGCAATGTGGACCTTTTGCTTAATCCCAAATATCGTCATCACATTTTTCATGACCCTGCCGTAAAGTGGGAACCTTGGTCTGACTCAATACTACGGGGGAGTCCCCATCTTGTAAAAATTTGCTCTGTTAAGATCTTTGCCGTGGCCTTGGCTGTATTGGGCAGCACGGTAGCATTGTGGATAGCAAAATTGCTTCGCAGCTCCAGGGTCCCAGGTTCGATTCCGGCTTGGGTCACTGTCTGTGCGGAGTCTGCACATCCTCCCCGTGTGTGCGTGGGTTTCCTCCGGGTGCTCCGGTTTCCTCCCACAGTCCAAAGATGTGCAGGTTAGGTGGATTGATCATGATAAATTGCCCTTAAGTGCCCAAAATTGCCCTTCATGTTGGGTAGGGTTACTGGGTTATGGGGGTAGGGTGGAGGTGTTGACCTTGGGTAGGGTGCTCTTTCCAAGAGCCAGTGCAGACTCGATGGGCCGAATGGCCTCCTTCTGCACTGTAAATTCTATGATCTATGATCTAGGATCTATGATCTATTTGTTCTCGAGGGGAACGCTTCGACCCATTTTGTAAATGTGTCGATTACGACTAACACATATTTGTATCCATTTCTGCAGGGGTGGAGGGGACCAATATAATCCAATTGAAGGTTTGTCCACGGGCCATTTACAGAGTGGGTGTGTCGTAGCTGGGTTTTGTTTGCGTACCTATCGGGGTTGTTTTGTGCACAAATTAAGCAGTTGTCGACGTAATGGGATACGTCGGTTTTCAAATCAGGCCACCAGCAGAGGGGTCTGAGGTGGGCAGGGGTGGATTCAATCCCTTGGTGTCCATGTCTGTCATGGAACTTACAAATTATCTCATTCCTGTCCTGGGTGGGGGCTACATAAATTCCATCTTTTAAAATGATCCCCTCATGGACCGTCAACAAATTCCTAAACTTTTCGTAGGGAGCTGGGAAGTTTCCTTTTAAAATTTCCTTTAATGCCTCGTCTTCCTTTTGTGCCTGGCCTACGTCTTGGATCTTGGTCTGTGAGACCTGAACTGCGTGTACTGGGGCACTCTCAGGGGGTTTCCAAAAGTGGCCACGTCGTGAGCCTGCCTTCGCTAGGGCGTCAGCTTTCACGTTACCGGGTGGGGAGGAACGATGGTGACTTCTTACTTTAACAATGCCATATTTCCTGCCTTTAGTTGTCTGAAGGATATGCTTGAGCAGTGGGGCTGAGGGTAGAGGCTTTCCGTCGGCGAAAATAAATCCTCTCGATTCCCACAGGGGTAGGAATTCTGTTAGGCTGTTGCAAACTTACAAACTGTCTGATATATGTCTGCAGGGATCGGGAACAAATCGGGGTGCTGGACAATGTAAGCGATGGCTGCTAACTCGACTGCCTGCGAACCTAAGTGTCCAGGCAATTTTAAAGCTATTTTGTCCAAAGCGCGTCCCTGCGCATCCTCTACATAAATCCCACATCCTATAACAAAGAACAAAGAACAAAGAAATGTACAGCACAGGAACAGGCCCTCCAAGCCCGTGCCGACCATGCTGCCCGACTAAACTACAATCTCCTACACTTCCTGGGTCCGTATCCCTCTATTCCCATCCTATTCATGTATTTGTCAAGGTGCCCCTTAAATGTCACTATCGTCCCTGCTTCCACCACCTCCTCCGGTAGCGAGTTCCAGGCACCCACTACCCTCTGTGTAAAAAACTTGCCTCGTACATCTACTCTAAACCTTGCCCCTCTCACCTTAAACCTATGCCCCCTAGTAATTGACCCCTCTACCCTGGGGAAAAGCCCCTGACTGTCCACCCTGTCTATGCCCCTCATAATTTTGTAGACCTCTATCAGGTCGCCCCTCAACCTCCGTCGTTCCAGTGAGAACAAACCGAGTTTATTGAACCGCTCCTCATAGCTAATGCCCTCCATACCAGGCAACATTCTGGTAAATCTCTTCTGCACCCTCTCTAAAGCCTCCACATCCTTCTGGTAGTGTGGCGACCAGAATTGAACACTATACTCCAAGTGTGGCCTAACTAAGGTTCTATACAGCTGCAACATGACTTGCCAATTATACTCAATGCCTCAGCCAATGAAGGCAAGCATACCGTATGCCTTCTTGACTACCTTCTCCACCTGTGTTGCCCGTTTCAGTAACCTGTGAACCTGTACTCCTAGATCTCTCTGACTTTCAATACTCTTGAGGGTTCTACCATTCACTGTATATTCCCTACCTGCATTAGACCTTCCAAAATGCATTACCTCACATTTATCCGGATTAAACTCCATCTGCCATCTCTCCGCCCAAGTCTCCAAACAATCTAAATCCTGTTGTTATTCTTTTTCCCTCAAGGACTGTGGAGGAGCCAACTACGTAAATTCTCAGTTGCTTAGTCTGTGGGCTGGCTCGTCTGTTGTCCGATACCTGTCTTTCTTGGTACCGACTTGGGAAGAAAGGGGCCTGTGCTGTGTTTGGGGGCTATGATCTCGCACTCATGTGGGGTTCCTGCATTGTGCAAATTATCGTCCAGAAACGTGTGCGTTTTTGTCCGTTTTACAGTGATGTCGCATCCCTGTAGGAGTAGGGTCCATCGCGCTGCTCGAATTTGGCTTACTGTGCCGTCGTTTAGTCTGCCGTCCAATAAAAGCTGTGTCGGGGTGTGCTCGGTCAAAATGGTTACTGGGTTGAGTCCGGTTATGTACGAGAAGTACTGCACCGCCCAGAAAACTGCTAATGGGTGCCTTTCGCAGGCTGAAAATCCCTGTTCCACTGGATCTAAGACTCGTGAGGCATAGGCTACGGGTCCTAGACGACCGTGCCTTTCCTGCAGGAGTACGGCCGAAAGGGTTCAGTCGGTGGTCGCTACCTCTATCGTGTATGGGGAGTCTGGATCTGGGGCTTGCAAAGCGGGGGCTGTGCTCAGGGCGCGTTTCAACGCATCCACGGCATCCGTGTGCTGTGGGAGCCATTTCCATGGGGCCTGTTTCTTTAGGAGCTCGGAAAGTGGGGCTGCTTTTGTGGTGAATCCGTTTATGTGGTTTCTACAATATCCAACCAATCCTAAAAATGACCAGAGTGCTGTAACGTTTTGGGGCAAGGGCAATTTGACAATGGAATCAATGCGTTTGTGTTCTATTTCACGCGTGATGTCCGTACCTAAATATGTGACTTTTTCTTCAAGGATTTGGGCTTTCTTGGGGTTAATTTTGCATCCAATCGTTGTGAGCATTCCTAATAATTCTGAAAGAAGCAAAATGTGCTCTTCCTTGGTGTCAATCTGTAGGAGCTCGTCGTCCACATACTGAACAAGGCATTCAGGGCGGGAAAATTTAGATAATCCGTTTGCCAATTGTCTGTGAAAAATGGAGGCACGTCCACGTGTACTGCTCTCCCTGGAAAGTGAACGCAAATTTATACTGGCATGCTTTGTCCAGTGGTATGGACCAAAAGCCATTACTGATATCCAATACTGTGAAAACTTTCGACTGGAGTCCCTGTCTCAACATGGTCTCAGGACTCGGGGCAACGGTGAGGGACGCTAGGGGAGTCACTTTGTTCAACTCTCTGTAGTCGATGGTCAGCCGCCATGAACCATCAGGTTTTCTTACTGGCCAAATCGGGGCATTATTCGTCGATCCGACGGGTCGAATCACTTCTTGATTCAATAAACTTTGAATTACCGTGACTATCTCTCCCTCGGCTTGCTGGGGGAAGCCATACTGTTTCTGGGGCTTGGTATCGGGACCTGTAATATTTACTACTCCTGGGATTTTGCCGCAGTCGTGCTTGTGCTGGGAAAATGCTGCTTTATGTCTTTTCAAGACCTCTCTAAGAATGTGTCCAGAGGCGTGGCACCTGACTGGGACACAGCTGATTCCTGGGATCCAGCAGACCTCTGACTGTCCGATCCCTTGGGCTTTCCTGCCTCCATCTAATGTGCACCAGATGCAGTTTGGTGCTCATCAGATAATGATCCAGAAACCTGCCTGCGAAGGTCTCCCTCTGAGGTGTGTGTCTTGGTGATGGTGAGTTTGTGGGTGATAGCCGTGATGCATCTTCAGTGTCATCCTCCGAGATTGTGTCGAGCATGTGTGCTGGGATGCTGCTGGTGGACAGGCCAGACTGTTTAGGCGATGTTCCTGCAAGGCAAGGAAGATGATATTAGTACATGGCCTGGTCAAGGGTTTGGAATATGCTTGAGTTTGGTCAGCAGGTTGAAATTGCAGTGACTCCTCACTTTTTTCACGCAGGCCCACTTCGGTCTCAGCAGAAACCCGCTCCTTCTCCTTCACTGCGAGCCCCAGGGATCTCTCCTCAAAACGAGCCAGCATCCTCAGCTCGGGCTTCGCACCACCCGGCTTCACTCACTCGCATCCGTTATGGACAAACTTCTCCTACAGGAGCTCAGATGGGCTGATGTGAGATAGCTGCATGGCGGGTCAGATGTTGATGATACCTGGCATGTGTGGGGCACCGCGTGTGAGGAAGGAGGGTTCTCATGAGGAGTGCCAGGGGTGTGAGAAAGCTTGTGGGAGGTCGGTGTCATAATATACACCAGTATATCATGGTGCAGATACACGCACACTGATGGACACTCAGCAAAACCAATCAACACACACAACACCGCAGCCAATCACCAGTTAGAGCACACTCACTATAAAGACAGGGGGCATCAGAGTTCCCGCTCATTCGGAATGCAGCCTCCTACAAGGACAGAGTTTACAGCTTACAGCACAGATCCTCACCATGTGCTGAGTGCATCGACTGGTTCGGACAGGCATAGGTCTTTAGTTTAATCTAACATCATGTTAACCCACAGTGAAAATATGTTCAACAGTTTCTAACTTAATAAAATAGTGTTGCACTATTTTAAGTGTTGGTGGCCTGTATGTGTTCCACGGATCCAGAGCACCCAACACATCAGTCGGGTGCTGAGGCCCTGTGAGGTAGCAGCATGTGGGGTTGAGGTTACATTCCGAGGGGTGACGGAAAGGTGAGTGCAGAGAGGATACAGGGAGTGCATACCCTGGCAGGACAGTGAAGGTGATTCAACTTCTTGTGACACTGCACCCTTGTCCTCTTGGTCAAGCTGCTGGCAAGATCAGTGCTGTGACCGTCTCCAAGGTGGGATTTGTCACCTTGCTGGAGGGACTCCTGCCAGTCTGAAGGTATATTGTTTCCCGCCTCTCCTCCACCGCATTCAGCATTCAGGTGGGGGGGGGGCTCTCTGAATTGAGGAGCAGGTTTCCTCGCTGCCATCCTCCTAGCTTGAATGATAGCAAGGTGGAGCTGTTTATATGCAGCGGCTCCTCCATTGAAGTGCTCAGATGACCCCAGGGGTGGGCGAATCAGATGCTTCGCATCTCAGGTGTGGCATTTTTCATGTGGGGCAAAGATTTTTATCAAAGTTGTGGTCAGGATCACTCCGCCGCCAGGGCCAACGGGATTCATGCCAAACTTCGCACCAAAAATTACACTTCGTAATTTTTTCGGAAAATTCCACCCAATAATTCTGAAAGATTATTATTTATGCTTTCATCAGTGGCTTCCAGCAGTCTCTTTAAGACTTGCTGTTTAGGAACTGCAGACCCAGAAATTCAGAATAGAGCCCAATTCATGTCAAATTTCTGAGAGGCATCCTGATTAGTTCATTCAACTGTATAATTTAGGTGGACGGCCTGGGCAAAGTCATTGGCGAGATTGTGCAGGATCACTCCCAGAAACCAGTGCACTCCCACCACCCAGACAAATCTGTTTCCCAGTGTGGTGGCCCAATCTCTCTCCCAGTACCATTGGTAGACAATTGCCAGCATAATGTTTTTGCATTGATATGAATCTGCCATGAGCAATACAACTCCATCCCTTTGAACATTTTTACTCTATTTACTTTGAGCAATGGATAATCTTTACAATTGTTCCCAACACCTAAGGCAAGCCCTGACCTGTTTCATTCACTATGTCCCATTTCATTGCATTATATTATGCAACACTCTTAGAGGCATTTGTTCTTTGGGGATTTGTGACACTCAAATCAACGATTGGACTTTCTTTCAAATATAATCAAGGAATTCAGAACCTAGAGGCTACAGGAACAGGTGTTCATTTGAAAAAGGTAACAGATGATTCATATAGCAAAGATAAAGATAAACCTATTTGATTGACTTCACGTTCTCCCCGTGTCTATGTGGGGTTCCTCCGGGTGCTCTGGTTCCTTCCCACAGTCCAAAGATGTGGGGGTATCCCAAAGATGCACAAGGGAATCCCTCTTGGCTACCTCAGGTAAGGGTTTGCACGGCACTTGTCCAGAAGTGCTAACATCCTATGGACAACCAAACGATGCTGGGAATCCGAAAATGTGATTTAAATCGTTAATTTCAGGTAGTTCCACCAGGATGACACTTTCTTAGAAAGAGTTGGAAGAATTAAAACCTCTTCCACAACCCAAAGATGTGCAGGATAAGTGGATTGGCCACACTAAATTGCCCCTGAATTGGAAAAAAAAATTGGGTACTTTAAATTTATAAAACCTCTAGGTAATTATTGTAAAGACCCAGACTGACCCCACCCCCTGCTCCTGGACCCCGCACCTCCACTACCAAGGGACTTCCTCACACCCGTTACCTCCTAGCCTACTCCCCTCCACACCCACGACTACCAATTCCCCGCTCCCAAGGCTTTCGCCACCACCTCGACTCCCCAGAAAATCCCCCACAGACGTGTGGATCTGGCCCTCCCCAGAACATCTGATTCGATTCCACATTCTGAGCTGACTAGCCCTCCTCCCCATGATGTGCAGACTTGACCACTCCCCTGACCTGGAGACCTGTAGACCCATCATGATCCCTCTTCCTGAGCCAAACCCCTTCCAATTTGACCACTACCTCAACTCGATTCCCCCCCTCCCGATTTCAAGTCCCCCGCTGTAACCCCGGCATCTCTGACCCCCATCATCCCTCAACCTTCAAACCCACTCCAGCCCTGCCACCATCCGTCTAGACCCCCTGACCTCCTTGACCTCCAACCCAACATACTGTGGGAAACGCCTCTAACCATTATCTTTTTCACCCTGAACCCCTCCACTACTGATCTTCAATCCCCCCGACATCTCCCAAACCCCCGAACCTACCACTCACTTTCAGCCCTCCAACATCCGACACCCCCTCATCTCCCAAACCCGCCCACTCCCCAATCCCCTCTCCTCACTCTCTCCCTTTCCCCAACCTCCCTTCCTCCCCCTTACCCCTCCCCCGACCTCCTCAGCCTCCCTCTACACTGGCCCCTTCCACCCTTCTCCCCTCCGACCTCACCCATTATGCTTCCCCCAGCTTCCCAATCCCCACAATCCTACACCCTCACTTTCCTCAGAACTTCCCCCACCCTCCGAATCGCCAGCCCCCCCATCCCATCCCCTGTTCTCTGATCCTCCCACCGCCCCCGCCCCTCCCCCAACCACCAACGCCCCAAAGATTTGACCCTACTGCTTCTCTCCAGCCTGTCAATTTCACTTACCTTTTTAAACTGATCTGCCTTATAGCTGCAAGTGCGATAAAAAGGGGGGCATAGTCTGCTTAAATCCACTGAAGTCTTTTGGTGCAGCCAAATGCAGCTTCAGTAATCGGAAGTTTCAACTGGACAGGCAAGTTTCAACTGGACAGGCATATCATATTTCCCAATATGACTGTGATATACTGTGAAACAGGCTGTGTGCGTGTGTGAACGTGTGTGTGATTAAATGAATTAAACTGACGACAGACTATGAGGCTTAAATCATCAAAAGAGGCTAGGTGTGAAAGTATGCATTTGAAGTGGAGATGAGTGAAGCTAAAATGGGATACCAGGGAACATTAATAGAAATTTGCATTAGGAGGTAAGGAGGTTAGTTGAAGTTTAGCTGTTGTATTTTACAACTGGCAAAGATCATAAATCAGTAAAGCAAATTACTAAGTTTAATTTTACCGAAAAGTATTAGCCATAAATACATAATGAAAGATTTTTATAGCCTGAAAGCAGACAGTAGCCATGTAATATCACGAAGAATGTGCTGCGTTTAAAGAGAACTTTGAAAGAAGTGAAGTGAGCTTTAGCCACCCTTAGAACAGGATTTGTCCGTTCCAGAAAGCAATATTTTGTTACTTGCCTTGGATTTCCATTATTGGGGGAAACAGAGAGAAGACTTTTGAAATACCTCCCCTATATTAACAGTGTATGCCTTTTGATAGCATTACTGGAATTTTTACAGTATAAGAATCTATAGGGACTGTTGCCTAAAAAGGGGTGTTCGGTTGTGAGTTAAGCAAAGCAAACAACTTTTGAAAATGTTTGTAGGACTACTTTTAACTGTATAAATGTAATCTTGTATGTTGAAGTTTAAAAACAATTTTTTTAATCAATCTTTTAATTTACTATTTAAAAGTCTCCAAAAGTGAGATTGAAATTCTTGCTCCTGACTTCAGTGCATGTATCTCCTCGTAATAAAATACAAATTCTAAATGATTGTGATAGCTTGTCCAAGTTTCCCTTTCGGATTTGGGGAGCTCGGCAATTACCACCTGCCATATCATAGCACTGAACAATTTTTAAGACCAGTTAGAACATAGAACATAGAAAAATACAGCACAGAACAGGCCCTTTGGCCCACGATGTTGTGCCGAACCTTTGTCCTAGATTAATCATAGATTATCATTGAATTTACAGTGCAGAAGGAGGCCATTCGGCCCTTTGAGTCTGCACCGGCTCTTGGAAAGAGCACCCTACCCAAAGTCAACACTTCCACCCAACACCAAGGGCAATTTGGACATTAAGGGCAATTTATCATGGCCAATTCACCTAACCCGCACATCTTTGGACTGTGGGAGGAAACCGGAGCACCCGGAGGAAACCCACACAGACACGGGGAGGACGTGCAGACTCCGCACAGACAGTGACCCAAGCCGGAATCGAACCTGGGACCCTGGAGCTGTGAAGCAATTGTGCTATCCACAATGCTACCGTGCTGCCCTTGAGAACAAATAAATCTACACTATCATTTTACTGTAATCCATGTACCTATCCAATAGCTGCTTGAAGGTCCCTAATGTTTCCGACTCAACTACTTCCACAGGCAGTGCATTCCATGCCCCCACTACTCTCTGGGTAAAGAACCTACCTCTGATATCCCTCCTATATCTTCCACCTTTCACCTTAAATTTATGTCCCCTTGTAATGGTTTGTTCCACCCGGGGAAAAAGTCTCTGACTGTCTACTCTATCTATTCCCCTGATCATCTTATAAACCTCTATCAAGTCGCCCCTCATCCTTCTCCGTTCTAATGAGAAAAGGCCTAGCACCCTCAACCTTTCCTCGTAAGACCTACTCTCCATTCCAGGCAACATCCTGGTAAATCTTCTTTGCACCTTTTCCAAAGCTTCCACATCCTTCCTAAAACCAGTTCCTCTAATTCCTGCAGGACTTCTCTTTCCCATGCTAGTCGGAAGTTATGGTCCTCTTTCTTTTGAAAAAAAATCTTTTTATTGGCATTTCTCATATTTATAAACAGCTGTATATATACACATCACATTTTTCTTGCCCCCGCTAATTTATTTTACTGTACAGAGAGGTTTATTTTGTCCTTTGTTTAACTGACCCTAGGTACACTTTGCTGCCCTCTGGATCGGCCTATAGTTCCTCCCCATTCCCTGTTGTTGTCCCCCCTCCCTTCCTTCACCCTGCTCCCTTCCTCCCCCCCCCCCCCCTCCGTTCCTTCAACCCCCTCCCTTCCGCTCCCCTCCCTTCCTCCCCCCATTTGGCTTCAGCTGTGTTTTCCTTTTATTTTCCAGGAAAAGGAGGGGTTAGCATCCCCTCCCTCCTCTTCTCTTGTGGTTTCCCCACCTTTCTTCCGTCCCGTACCCCCCTTCCCCCCCGGGTTGCGCAGCCCTTTGGTTCCTCATCTATCTTGTTTTTTTATTCTTAGCTTACTCCTCGTTGCTGGCCTCAAACAGGTTTTGGAACAGGCCGACAAACTGCCCTCAAGTATCCAGAACGCCTTCATGGTCCTCTTTCTCATGTCTTCACATCCTTCCCAAAGAGTGGTCCAGAATTGGACACAGTATTCCAGTTGAGGCTGAGCCACAGTTTCCGAAAGGATCACCGGAACTTCCTTTGTTTTGCACTCTGTGCCACCATTTCTAGAGTCCAGTTCCTGTCTGCCTTATTAGTTGCTGTCGTGTCTTCTATCTTCAACTATTAATACACATACACCCTCAGGTGCCTCTGCCCTGCACCTTCTTTAGAATTGTTCTTCTTATTTTATATTACCTCTCCTTGTTCTTCCTGTCAAAATTAATCACTTTACACTTCTCTGCATTAAACCTCATCTGCCACTTGCCATCCGTTCCACTGACCTGTCTATGTTCTCTTGAAATCTATCACGGTCTTTCTCACAGTTCACAATACTTTTATTGATCATTCCAGAAATCAATGAATATGTTCCATCATGTGTCAATATCTCAAAATGGAGTGTGAATGTCCTGTTCTCTGTTGATGAAATCTGGCATCACAACTATTGAGTTACTTGTGGCCTTGTGAAAATGTAACCACTGTCACAGTTTCTTTTGGCCTCTTTCAGGACTTGAATGTTTTTTTATATATATTCAGAACAAAAGCTGCCAAAGAAGGCGCAAACCTTCAGGAACAGTCCCAGGGCGACAAAATCTATTTTAAAAAGAGAGGCAGAGGTTGCTGCACATACCCCCAACAATGACTGATTTATTAATAATTTCTGGCTACTCAGGAAGAGAGTTCAAGCCTGAGTGATGACAGATTCTTTTGGCCTGTGTTAATCTTTGAAGACAGGAAATTAAAATCAGAAACCAGACATCGAAAAGGTCAACCGGCAGAACATAGGGTACGATAGGGCAAGGACCTCAGCATTGGGCTCGAGATTGTCCTTTTGTGCAAAGTAGACTGATGCTGATTGGTTCTGTTTCAGTGGGACAGAAGCTGTGCCGACTGTGTGAACAGACTGATCGTTCTGTGTGTTTCACCTAGTTTGGCAGAAAGCAGGGTTATGATTCAGATCCCAAACATTGTTAACCCAGGGATGCCTTTTGAAGTGTTTGAAAAGTCTTATTTGCATAAAACACAACGATTAAGGCTTGGAACAGACGGGAGGTTTCTTGATTACACTCCCACATTCTGCTACACTTTGGGACAGAGTAAGTTAACATTGTGAGATGCAGAAGATGAGAACATGAGGAAACCCGCTGTTATTATGAGTAGATGCCTGTGGAAGAACGGGATTCATAATAACGATGTCGCTGGTTCAGGGGAATCAGGGGTTATGGGGAGATGGCAGGAGAATGGGATTGAGAAACATATCAGCCAATATTAAATGGCGGAGCAGACTTGATGGGCCGAATGGTCTATTTCTGCTTCTATGTCTTATGGTTTAATCTGTGAAAAAGAAGACAATATCATGTGTAAAACATGTATGTGTAAAACATGGTTAACTTGTGAAAATAAGTGTTAAATAATGAATTACTTATCTAAAAGATAAACACAAAAAAAACACGCAATGACACAGCCCTTAAGCATTCCTCTATTCCTATTCTGATGGCTTTATTCATTCTTTTCATAATACTTGGTGCTGATATAAAACAAAACAGATTAGGTATCTAAATTACCTGGAGATTGAGATTATGTAAATTACCACATTATTGATGTGCACAATACATTCCCCACTGCAAACTAATAAAACAAGATCAATGCTTTATGTGAAATAAAGTGCTTGAAATTCAAAAAGTACCTCCAATAAAAAAGTTGAAAATTAAGTTAGCTCATAATTTTTAAAGATAATTTCACAGTCAGCTCTTGTAATGTGACTGAATGATTTAGTTATCAGACTTTGCATCGCTTGTTGTAGTTTTATGCTAAATTGTGTAATGATACTGAGGCATTATTCTGTCCATAGAGATGAGAATTGATAGAGAAAATCTTGTTGCTATGGTGACTGAGCTCTTGTAAATGATCAGCGGCTTTTAATATTTTGAGAGATGAAAGGATACAAATCAGAGTGAAAAGATGAGAGAGAACAGTTTTCAAAATATTCACAAATAATTGCCAGCAAAAAGCATAGGATATGCATTTTTTATACAAAGGAGTAAAAGTAAGCAGAGGACAGGTTTTATTTAAGGAACCCACGTGCTATAAATACAGCTGAAGGCTTTCTGAATAGCAGCTTATGAAATTCCTAACCTCAGTATTTTCCAGTAGCAACATATTATTTTTGATCAGGGGTTTGAGAGGGCTATTTGCACTCTGTGCTGGATATGAAATGTGCTTGTGTGCTTAATGCTAATTCTGAAATGGTTGACCTAAAATGTAAAAAGGAAGACTTACATTAATAGACTATAAAATGGACATCAAAACTCTGGAGAGGGTGCAGAGAACATTACAAGGATAATACCAGAAATGAGTGGATATATATATATATCGGGAACGAATTGACAGGATGGGACTCTTTTCTCTTGAAAAAGGAAAGCTCAGGACTTTAATAGAGGTCTTTAAAATTATGAAGGGTTTGGACAGAGTTGATAGTGTTAGGGGACTAAGATCTCATACGATATATATTTCTATGAAATTTATATAGATAAATGGCTAATTTCTAAAATTTTAAAAACTGGACACCTTGTAAAATGACTGAAACTACGTCTGCCTGTGATGATAGGCAGTATCAGAAAAACTCATTATTTATGAAAAGACACTAACGATACCTGTGGTCTGCAAAGACCAAATTCAAAGGGAACTATACAAATGCCATCTGCATTTCATAAACCAGACATGGCCACCTGGAGCCTATCCAGTTGCTGGGGCAAAAGACCCTTCCGTTCAAATCCTAATGGCTGAAACATTCACCCATCTCAGGGACCCAGACCAAGGGATACACACCCTTTGTCAAAGACACTGTGAAGAGGCGGGAATTATAGGACGTGGAATCCTCTCGCTTTTGTAACCAGTAACATTGCCTTGCTGCACTGAAAAAACCTCAGTCTGTCATTTTAACCAACTCTAAGCGGCAGCACAGCAAAGGGGCTCTGCCCTGACTGAATAACTGAGGCCTTCTACACTGTTTCTACTGGAACTTCTGTACCATCACTGATAAGACTGATTCATTTCTGCAGGCCTATCTCACCACGTGAAGGCAACTCCACTGGAAAAGTGAATTATACAACATTGGTTTCAACCTGCTGACTTGTGTGAAGGAGTATCTCACCCCCCCTTGATTCTGGATTCTGGACACACATGAATCAATAGTTATTTTTTCTCGGGTCTTTACCCTACAGATCTTTCTTTCTCAATCCCTCTTTCACTGTAGGCATGCACAAGGGGTTACATAGCAATCCCCCTTCCTGGATTGAGTGTGTGCAAACAAACTGACCGTCTGAATTAATCCTATCTCTAGTTTGCTGAGGGGTTATTAATAAAACATTGGATCACACCAAAATTGAATGGTTGGGAAACACGCTTACAAAGAGGGACGAGAATCAAAACACTTTCCCATTTACAGAAGGATGGTGAGAGGAGAAATTAGAGCTGTTTGAATTAAACCCTGTTCAGGGTTACGGGAAGAAGGTGGGAGAACAGCACTAAGTGAATGGCTCATTCAGAGGGCTGTGCAGACATGGTGGGCTGAATGGCTTTCTTCTGCACTGCAGCAATTCTGTGGATACACAGACAGTGTTAAATAGGCAACAAGAAGTCTAATAGGGAATTAAAAAGAAACATCTTTATCCAAAGAGTGATGGAACTCGGAACCACAGGGAATGGTTGGGGTGATTGGTTGGAAGGCTGGGAGCAGAGGCTTACAATGATAGACCTATTTAGGTACAATGAGAGGGGGTTCAAGTGGAGCATAAATGGTTAGGTTGGGCCTATTTCTTTGCCATATATCCTATATGCAATCCTATGCAATAGCACCTTTCACGACACTGGGTGCCCCTGCTCTTCCTGGCTGATAAAGTGAACGAATAACCTGCTCCACTTTCACTTATAATGCTTTGAACTGGCTATGAGGTGATGCGCAAGGATAACCCAGAGTGGTTTACAGATCAAATGTGCAGCACTGCTGAAGAAAGATGTTGGCAAAACGGGACAGTGTACTTGGACCCCACTGAGAAATAAGAGCCAGACATGGTACAAGCGTAAGAGTTAAGTGATAAAATAAAAAAAAATAATGACTCTAATTCGAAGCCATTTGAATCCCAAGATAAATTGTTTTGCAAACTTTGGGGAGATGTTTTCACAACTGTAGAACATTTGTTGCAATTATGAAACATTTTTGCTCCTAGTCCTGTTTCTATCTATAAACAAGTTCACAAATAAAACGTAATGATATTGCAGTTCTTCATTGTTCAATGATAATCATAGGAATAGTGAGAAGGATAGAATTTCAGACAATTGCAAGCTTGGTATAATATACCTGTTGCTGGTGAATGACATCATTGTAATTTTACTGTCACGTAATGGGGAATGATCCTGACATTTGGGCCGGGTTTCTCCCTTCCGGGGACTAGGACCCCACGCCGGCGGGAAAACCGGCGCCAACGACTCCGGCGACGACAGGCCCCCAAGGTGAAGAATTCTCATCTGTCTCAGGGGCTAGGTGGACGCCGGAGGTGTTGGCGCCGGTCCAGCCGGCGGCGAAGGGACGGCGTGAGTTCCCGCATGCACGGAACCGCCGGCATGGTTCCACGCATGCGCAAACCGGCCGGCGTATTTTGGCGCATGCGCGGGGGGGTTCTCTTCTCTGTGCTGGCCATGGCGGAACCCTACAGGGGCCGGTGCGGAAGGAAGAAGTGCCGCACGGAACAAGCCAGCCCGCAGATCGGTGCGCCCCGATCGCGGGCCAGGCCATCGTGGGGGCCCCCCCGGGGTCGGATACCTCCGCGCCCCCCCCAAGGACCACTCCCGCCGACTTACCTGCCAGGTCCCGCCGTGTGGGACCATACGTAACCCACGCCGGCGGGACTGGCCAAAAATGGACGGGGGGGGTGGCCCGGAGAATCGCCGGGGGGGGGGCGCTGCCAACGCCCCTAGACCGGCGTGGCGGGAATTCTGCCCCCGCCCGAAAAACGGCGCTGGAGAATACGGCAACTGGTGGCGGGGCAGTGGGGCAGGATTTGCGCCGCCCCCCCCAGGGATTCTCCGACGCGGCGGGAGGTTGGAGAATCCCGCCCTTTGTGTCTGCCATGGGCCCATGAGAAGCAGAAGAAATAAAGAAAGTTTGTTCTTTTAAAAAAATGTCCAGTGATCCCGTCAAGGAGTGCTGGCGAGGCAGCTCAGCAACTGGCACTATTTTTGAAAATTTGCTCTTGACCTCACATTGACCTCCCGCTGCCTCAGTAAGCAGACAGCATTATCAGAGACCCCTCCCACCCAGGCTTTGCCTTCTTCCAGACCCTTCCATCAGGCAGAAGGTACAGAAGTCTGAAGACCCGCCCATCCAAACATAGGAACAGCTACTTCCCCACAGCTACAAGACTCCTCAACGACTCCACTCAGACTGATCTGTTCCCTGTAAGAATACTATTCACGAAGCCCTATGCTGCTCTTGCTCACGTATTGCTTGTTTCGCCCCTTGTTCCGCACTGTAACCAATCACTGTTTGTCGATGTACCATTTATCAATGTACTCTGCCAATTATTCTTTTTTGTCTACTGTGTACATACTGTGTACATTCCCTTGGCTGCAGAAAAATACTTTTCACTGTACTTCGGTACATGTGACAATAAATCAAATCAAATCATTGCGGGGCATAATTAATACAGAAGAGGACAGTAACAGAATATAGAAAGATGATAAACTTGCAGAATGGGAGTTTGATTGGCAAATTAACTTCAATCTAAATAAGTACCAAAGATACAATTTCATGGAGAGAATCAGGAGGTCACAAACGGCTTGTAAAATAAAGGCGGAATTTTCTGTTTACGGGACAAAGAGCGCAATTCGCCGGAAAGATTTCCAAGCGTTGTAGCGAGGGGGGACTGCCGCGAGCTTCCCAACGCACAGCCCAGTGAGGCCGGCAATGCTATTCAACATTAATTGGTGCACTTAATGAGGCCTCACGGGCTCTTCACCACAAATGAAGGCTTGCTAGCTAATTCACCGGCACAACGCTCGCCAGCCCCCCACTAACAAGGCCGAGCAGAGCAGCACTTAAACAGCATTTGCTCAGCCAACCCCAGCCAGCTTGCAACAATAGCCCCCAGGAGACAGGCTGCAAGATTCGGGTTTGCAGACCTGGGGAGGCTGTTAGACGCTGTGAAGGCCAGGAGGGATGTACTATTCCCCCGAGGGTCCAGGAGTGTTAGCCTAAGACAGCCAGTGCTGCCTGGAACGAGGTGGCGGCAGCTCTGAGCGCCAGGAGTGTGACCAGGAGGACAGGCCTCCGGTAAAGGAAAAAGATCAACGACCTTCACTGGACAGCACGAGTTAGTAGACACCCATGCAACCCCCCTCCCTCCCAACACCTCCGGAGACCTCTCAGGCTCCACGTGAGCATCCACATCCCCAGCTCATCATGTGACCCCAACCCTCCCTCCAGCCCCCACCCCCTTCAAATCCCACCCTCCCAACCCTTCAGTCACACCCCACTCTCGCGACTGTGAGCCATTCATGTGGCTAATGATCCCCTCTCTGTGTCTCCTCAGGAAAAGGCGGGAGTGGGTCCAGACTGGTGGTGGTGTGCCGGACATCAGAATCCTCACCACCTTCGAGGAGCATGCCCTGGAGGTGATCGGTGTGGTTAAGGACAGGGCGGTCACCAACACGGAGGCTGGCAGATGCCGCAGAGGTGAGGAACCACCGGGCTCCATTCAGAGGACCTGTCAAACGTGAGTTATTATTGCCTTACTGATTGACCCTTCCCTCTCACTGACCACATGTCCATTCTCCCGTAGGTGTTCCAGCCGATGGCGTTGCCCCATCCTGGGTGGCCCCCTCTCCAGTCTTCCAGGAGATCACCTTGGAGGAGAGCTTTGAGGATGCCACCATAATAGTTGTGTCACAGCTGTCATCCCCACCCTCCACCAGCGCAGATGCACACATCTTGGTGAGAAATGTTAGTGCTCAGGCTTCTGGGGCACAATCTAGTGAGCACCACACCGCTGATAATGTACATCAGGTGGAGGCAGGAACCCCCGGGCGAGCAAGCAGCCAGAGGGTCGTTAGATCCCAGGACCCAGCTGGGTCCCAGCCTGATGCTGAGCCTGTGGAATAGGTATTCCCGGAGCTGATGGACGATAGGGAGCAGTCGGGACATTCAGAGGGCGATGTCAAATTTACTCCAGCAGATCCATAGATGCTTGGAGGAGTCCCCGAGGCTACGGCCGCTGGAGCTTTCGCCGGCAGAATATCCGACTCGCTGGGGGATGGGACCCAGTACCAGGCTGACCTTGATGAGGTGCTATAATGATAATAATAATCTTTGTTGTCACAACTAGGCACTGCAATGAAGTTACTGTGAAATTCCCCTAGTTGCCACACTCCGGAGCCTGTTCGGGTACACTGAGGGGGAATTCAGAATGTCCAACCGAACAGCACATCTTTCGGGACTTGTGGGAGAAAACCGGAACACCGGGGAGGAAACTTACGCAGACACGGGGAGAACGTACAGACTCCGCACAGACAGTGACCCAAGCCGGGAATCGAAGCTGGGATCCTGGCGCTGTGAAGCAACAGTGCTAACCACTGTGCTACCATGTAACTGCGGGACATGCCCCGCACTCAAAGAGGCATAGCCGAGGCACTGCAGGGCTTGTCCCAGTCGCAGGTGGGCATTGCCAAGGTGCTGCAGAGCATATCCCAGTCACTGAGGAGCATCGCCGAGGGCGTCGACACGATGGTGCAGACCAGGGGAACCGCCAGGGCTAGCACAGCCAGATGATGCAGGGACTGCCGAGGCTTGAACCAGGTGCCGCTCCAGCCCAAGGTGGACCCCAGGGTCCTATGGGCACCGACTGGGAGGATGGGGCACTGAGTGCCAACCCAGACCCATCCCATGGGTGGCGACGATGGCCACCAGCTCCCCTGAGTTCCCTCCGCTGATGAAGCCGTGTCTCACAGCCAGCACACGGGACAGGGTGGCACAGCTGTGCATGTTCTGCTGAAACGTGAGCCAGGGCCCTCTGGCCCCAGAGCCCCCTCAGGACGCCCACCAGGGGCATCGCAGGCCACGCGACGAGGTAGGAAGCTGACTGCCTCCAGCTCAGATGTGCATCCTGGGGAGACGCCTAGACGTAGTGGTAGAGCTTGGAAGGCCAAGCACATCCAGGATCACTGAGGGTATCGGGGAGGGAGGACAGGGTGGGTGGGTAGAAAGGGGTTAGAGGGGTGGGGGTGGGGGTGTGGGGGAGGGGGTGTGAGGTGCCAGCACCTTCGGGAGAGTGGGATATTGTAATACACAATAAACACCCTTGTGCACAACTAGTATGATGCCTCTGTCACGTTTTTCCGCAATGCGGGCTCCGAACCCTTGGCCCATCTCTCCAGGCATCCTCCCCTCCTCGGGCACACTTCGTGTAGGTGATGGGTGTGAGAGAGCATTCAGCAGACAGACTGGGGTCAGACTATGGCATAGATTCAGGAGCACGGCACCCAGCTCTCTGCGGATTATCATCACCCTTCTGCCCTCGACAGTGTCCCACTGAGGTGCCGGCACCCTGGAGTGATGTGACATATACCCTGGGAGGATGGGAAATGAGAGTAGAGAGTGATGGACCAGGCCACATCCTATGTGAATCGGGCGAGTAACTGTAGAGGTACCACAACATAAACCTGCACCCTACACCAGCCCAGAGACACATATCTTGGTGGATATTAGTTCTAGTGTAGGAAAGGTCTCGCATTGTGGTGGACACTGCCCAGACACATGCCCACAGCAGGAGGAGGCAGGGTCAGCCAAGCCCATTGTCACTTGGAGGACTCCTGGGGAAGAGACATCTGCAAAGTCCGCACCTGGTGACAACCCTCTGAAATCAGCAAGACACGTGGGAACATCAGGCTGAGTTGTTGGAGACCCTCAACAGAGTGACCCTCAACAGTGTCCATCTGCCTGCTGACTGATGAAGTGGTGCTGACTTATGTGTCAATGAAGGTCTCCATGGGGAGGGTGGCAGACTCCATAGAGAAGCTAGTTCATCAAATTCTGCCAGAGATATGCGCAATCCTGCACTCCATCACTATAGCCATAGGTGAACTTCTGCAGTGGCAACACGAGAGTGATACAAGGTACTTTGACCTCTCTCCACCTGCCCCTTTCCCTCAAAGAGTCAGGCAGGGGCCTTCAGGCACCCAAAAGGAGGAGGAGCAGCAGTTGAACACCCCCTGACCTCCACTCAGGACTCTTTGATGGTGCCCACTGAATCCCCTTTGCCTGTTATCCCTTCAGATTCGTCCTCTATGACACTCGCATGAGATACTGGACCGAATAGCCTGTTTCTGCTCAATAAATATAATATCATGTAAATGGGCAGAAGATCCAATTTCAATCTTCTAAGTACATCATATGATACTGATTTGCATCTTAGAAGTGGGATCTTGCCTGAAGCAGGTGGGTTATCTGAGTACCCCTTGGACCAGCGGGAATGGCAATGTTAACTTGGTGGCCAATGACCCAACATTGTTTCAGGCTGTTACTGCCCAAGAACCAAGGCCTTAAAATCACTTTTACTTATTAATTTCCTTCTTCAAGGACACCAAAGGCAAATGTAACAATCTCACCGCTGCGCTTGCTGAGATTATTGAAGCAGTAGATTGATCCGCCTTCAAAGCTGGGACTTTTTCCACTCTGGATGGTTAATTACCAAACCAAGCAATGTAATTGCTTGATGAGTCACAAGGTATTCTATTTTTGTTTAAATGAACTTGACTCAGGAGACATATTGGTTTTGTCAATATTTCATCTTCCTGATGAAACAGGTATCAAGCTGAGTTTCCATTCAGACTGAGATGGCCATGAAAGTAATGATCAAAACGTCTGATTCAGTGTGAGGTCAATCACTCTGTTTGCTTTCAAATTTTCACCAACAGATCAGAGAAAAAAGTTTTCTTTCCAACTATTAAACCACTCAACAAGCTGACAGCATTAATGAAGCAATTCACTCTTGTCCTTGTAAGATCTTTCTTCATGGTAACCATTCATTTTGTAACCTTCCTCAACTGTGAACGTGGTTACACACAATATAAAATACTTTAGGATATTAAACACCAGTGCATGTCATTGGAAACAGACAGAAGTTCCCTTTAAATGACAGCTAATAATCTGTCCCTGACCAAATCTGCAGATATCTGGATATGCTCTGATATGCTTTTTGTGAAACTGTTCTTATAAATTACTACATCTAATTTGGAGGCAGTTTCGTCAACATTTCGGGTTGTGGGCAGGGTCAAGGGAAATGCTCATTCGGGGGAACCACAGATTTGAGCCAGGGAAGTGGGATGGAAATTTTCGGAGATGGGAGGGGAAGGGGATTAAGACACTAAAAGATCTGTTTCTTGGGGGTCGGTTTGCAGGATTGAAGGAGCTGGGAGCAAAGTATGGGCTAGAGCAGGGAGAAATGTTTAGATACATGTATGTTCAAGATTTTGCGAGGAAGGAGATACAGAGCTTCCCGGTGGAGCCGGCCTCCATATTGCTGGAGGAGGTGCTGACGACAGGGGGACTGGAGAAGGGGGTAGTGTCGGCAGGTTATGGTGCTATTTTGGAAAAGGAGAAGATACTGCAGGAAGGGATCAAGGCAAAGTGGGAGGACGAGTTGGGAGAGGGTATGGAGGAGGGGGGAGGACGTGGGGCGTCATTCTCCGACCCCCCGCCGGGTCGGAGAATGGCCGTTGGCCGCCGTGAATCCCGCCCCCGCCCCCGCCGAAGTCTCCGGTACCGGAGATTGGGCGGGGGCGGGAATCAGGCCGCGCCGGTTGGCGGGACACCCCGCTCAATTCTCCGGCCCGGATGGGCCGAAGTCCCGCCCAGAAATTGCCTGTCCCGTCGGCGTAAATCAAAGCTGGTACTTACTGGCGGGACCAGGCGGCGTGGGCGGGCTCCGGGGTCCTTGGGGGGGGCGCGGGGCGATCTGACCCCGGGGGGTGCCCCCATGGTGGCCTGGCCCGCGATCGGGGCCCACCGATCCGCGGGCGGGCCTGTGCCGTGGGGGCACTCTTTCCCTTCCGCCTCCGCCACGGCCTCCACCATGGCGGAGGCAGAAGAGACTCTCCCCACTGCGCATGCGTGGGAAACTGTTGGCGGCCGCTGACGCTCCCGCGCATGCGCCGCATTTCCGCGCCAACTGGCGGGGCAACAAACGCCATTTCCGCCAGCTGGCGGGGCGGATGATGCCCGTCTGATTGGCGCCGTTTTTGGCGCCAGTCGGCGGACATTGCGCCGTTGGGGGAGAATTTCGCCCGTGGTCTGTGTTAACAGTTCCATCAAAGCTTTCAATTTGAACAGTGTCCAGGCATACCTGTGATGCATGTCGGACTTTAGTGAACTTCAGTGATGTCTTGATTTGGATACCCTGAAGTTCAAGAATTAAAACAACTTTGTTTGTTTTATTTTATAAATTTAGAGTATCCAATTCCTTTTTTCCCTATTAAGGGGCAATTTAGCATGGCTAATTCACTTACCCTGCACATCTTTTTGGGTTGTGGGGGTGAGACCCATGCAGACACGGGGAGAATGTGCAAACTCCGCATGGACAGTGACCGGGGCCGTGATTGAATGTGGATCCTCAGTGCTGTGAGGCAGCAGTGCTAACCACTGTGCCACCATGCCACCCAAAACAACTTTGTTTGTGTTTGTTGGCCACTGGATAGTACCGTGGAGCAAACTGTATTTACAGCTGGTCTTTAGCTAGCTGTAATGACGCCCACAAAGACCACTGGGGAATCGTTGATTGATCTCCCCGTGGGGTTCATGGCATTTTAGTTCCCTTATTGAGCATGTGGAGGCTCCGCCAACGTGAACTTACCAACGGGACATTAAACCTGCAACCCAGACCAGGACCGGTTTCCGATGGTCTTGGGCTGGGGTGCATGCGAGGTAGTGGCTTCTTTTTGTGACTGGAATAAACCTGAGTTTGTTCATAGCCCGACCTTGGTGGAGTTGTTACATTGGCGATGAGGATTGAAAGCGGGATTCCCGAGCAGCCTTCAAAGTGAAACAACCAGCTCTCTGGTAAGCAAAAAAAAAAGGAAATGCCTTTTCTCGGTAAACCTGAGCCATGTGATGTTAACGGAGGGGACTGGGCTCAATATGCACACCACATGCATTGTTTCTTCTGGGCCAATAACATTGTGGGAGACAAAAAGCAGAAAGAAATTCTCCTGACAGTGTGCAAGGCCCAGACATTCAGCATAATAGAAGGTATACCCTACCCAGAGGCCCCTGACTCCAAAACGTTTGATGAGCTCTTAGATCTAGTGCAAAGTGACTATGACCCAAAGCCATTAATCATCCTCCAATAGTACCATTTTAATATGGCAGGGAGGACTCCGGGAGAACACATCACTGAATTCCTCAGTAGGCTATGGAAATTGGCAGAATACTGTGAATTCGGTCCTTCCCTGTCCGAGATGACACATGATATATTGGTGCGTAGTATAAACAATGTCATGACTCAGAAGTTGTTGACAGAGCTTAATCTAGATCTCAGGAAGATGACTGAGATAGACCTGTCCCAGAAAAACACTGAGAACTGGGCTCAGGAACTACAAAGGACACATACAGTAGTGTCCTCAGGTTGGGAGGAGAGGCCTCACAAAGGGACTCACATACCTCAGATGAAGGCGCCCATGTGCAACGCCCATTACCTACCCAAAACTCCGTAGGCGCTCCCTAGGGGACAAAGAAACCATGTGACAACCCCAGGTATACCAGAAAAACCACTGTGAGGAATGCCAGTGCCAGATAATGGACTACTGTAATAAACAAAGAAATAACGGTTGCATGTAGAAATGGTACAGTAGTTATCATGGGGGATTTTAATCTACATGTCGACTGGTTTAACCAGGTCGGTCAAGGCAGCCTTGAAGAGGAGTTTATAGAATGTATCCGCGATAGTTTACCAGAACAGTATGTAATGGAACCTATGAGGGAACAAGCGCTCCTAGATCTGGTCCTGTGTAATGAGACAGGATTGATTCATGATCTCATAGTTAGGGATCCTCTCAGAAAGAGCAATCACAATATGGTGGAATTTAAAATACAGATGGAGGGTGAGAAGGTAAAATCAAACACTCGTGTTTTGTGCTTAAACAAAGGAGATTACAATGGGATGAGAGAAGAACGAGCTAAGGTAGACTGGGAGCAAACAGTTGAAGAAGAGTGGAGAACCTTCTAAGCGATTCTTCACAGTGCTCAGCAAAGGTTAATACCAACAAAAAGGAAGGAAAGAGGGAAAATCGACCATGGATATCTAAGGAAATAAGAGAGAGTATCAAATTGAAGGAAAAAGCATACAAAGTGGCAAAGATTAGTGGGAGACTAGAGGACTGGGAAATCTTCAGGGGGCAACAGAAAGCTACTAAAAAAACTATAAAGAAGACTAAGATAGATTATGAGAGTAAACTTGCTCAGAATATAAAAACAGATAGTAAAAGTTTCTACAAATATATAAAACAAAAAAGAGTGGCTAAGGTAAATATTGGTCCTTTAGAGGATGAGAAGGGAGATTTAATAATGGGAGATGAGGAAATGGCTGAAGAACTGAACAGGCGTTTTGGGTCGGTCTTCACAGTGGAAGACACAAATAACATGCCAGTGACTGATAGAAATGAGGCTATGACAGGTGAGGACCTTGAGATGATTGTTATCACTAAGGAGGTAATGGTGGGCAAGCTAATGGGGCTAAAGGTAGACAAGACTCCTGGCCCTGATGTAATGCATCTCAGAGTGCTAAAAGAGATGGCTTGGGAAATTGCAAGTGCACTCGTGATAATTTACCAAAAGTCACTAGACTCTGGGGTGGCCCCGGCAGATTGGAAATTATCAAACGTGTCACCACTGATTAAAAAAGGAGGTGGGCAGAAAGCGGGTAATTATAGGCCAGTGAGCTTAACTTCGGTAGTAGGGAAGATGCTGGAATCTATCAGCAAGGAAGAAATAGCGAGGCATCTGGATGAAAATTGTCCCATTGGGCAGACGCAGCATGGGTTCATAAAGGGCAGGTTGTGCCTAACTAATTTAGTGGAATTTTTTGAGGACATTACCAGTGCGGTAGATAACGGGGAGCCAATGGATGTGGTATATCTGGATTTCCAGAAAGCCTTTGACAAGGTGCCACACAAAAGTTGCTGCATAAGATAAAGATGCATGGCTTTAAGGGTAAAGTAGTAGCATGGATAGAGGATTGGTTAATTAATAGAAAGCAAAGTGTGGGGATTAATGGGTGTTTCTCTGGTTGGCAATCAGTAGCTAGTGATGTCCCTCAGGGATCAATGTTGGGCCAACAATTGTTCACAATTTACATAGATGATTTGGAGTTGGGGACCAAGGGTAATGTGTCCAAGTTTGCAGACAACACTAAGATGAGTGGTAAAGCAAAAAGTGCAGAGGATACTGGAAGTCTGCAGAGGGATTTGGAGAGGCTAAGTGAATGGGCTAGGATCTGGCAGATGGAATACAATGTTGACAAATGTGAGTTTATCCATTTTGGTAGGAATAACAGCAAAAGGGATTATTATTTAAATGATAAAATATTAAAACATGCTGCTGTGCAGAGAAACATGGGTGTGCTAGTTGGTTTACAGGTGCAACTGGTGATTAAGAAGGCAAATGGAATTTTGTCCTTCATTGCTAGAGGGATGGAGTTTAAGACTAGGGAGGTTCTGCTGCAATTGTATAAGGTTAGTGGCGCCACACCTGGAGTATTCTGTTCAGTTTTGGTCTCCTTACTTGAGAAAGGACGTACTGGCACTGGAGGGTGTGCAGAGGAGATTCACTAGGTTAATCCCAGAGCTGAAGGGGTTGGATTACGAGGAGAGGTTGAGTAGACTGGGACTGTACTCGTTGGAATTTAGAAGGACGAGGGGGGATCTTATAGAAACATATAGAATTATGAAGGGAATAGATAGAATAGATGCAGGCAGGTTGTTTCCACTGGCGGGTGAAAGCAGAACTAGGGGGCATAGCCTCAAAATAAGGGGAAGTAGATTTAGGACTGAGTTTAGGAGGAACTTCTTCACCCAAAGGGTTGTGAATCTATGGAACTCCTTGCCCAGTGAAGCAGTAGAGGCTCCTTTATTAAATGTTTTTAAGATAAAGATAGATAGTTCTTTTGAAGCATAAAGGGATTAAGGGTTATAGTGTTCGGGTCGGAAAGTGGAGCTGAGTCCACAAAAGATCAGCCATGATCTCATTGAATGGCGGAGCAGGCTCAAGGGGCCAGATGGCCTACTCCTGCTCCATGTTCTTATGTAAGTGCCGCAGAAGGGCACAGCCCAAGCGAGGCAAGAAGTTGCTGACTGAAATTCTCCGGCAAGAAGTCCAGGCCAGCAAAACGCATACCATGCAGGTATGTCCATTTCCAGATGAAAGACGATGCAATTGAACAGCATCATCATGACTAAAGTCGTCCCAATAATGAAAAGGCGAGTCGTGAATGGTCACCTGCTAGAAATGGAGGTGGAAAGAGGGGCTGTTGTCTCCATCATTAGAGAACAGACATTTAATCGCCTCCAGACTACCATCCTAACTCTTAGGTTTATGGGATACCAGAGCTCGATAAATCACCTACACATGAAAACTTTACAAATTATGGGAACCATGGCAACCCCGGTGACCTACTGACAACAGTTGACCCAACTTTCACTCATAGTTGTGCGAGGAAAAAGACCAAGTCTGATGGACATGGACTGACTCCAGCGGGTCAGACTAGGTTTGCTGGAAATTTTTATATTGGGCATTGGAGGACTATACAAAATTGTCATAAGTACCTTAAGTTCTTCCAAGAGGATCTTGGAAAAATAAAAGAAGTCACGATCAGAATCTACATCGACCCCAAGGCCATGCCAAAATACTTCAGAGCACAACGGGCTCCGTATTCATTGCTCGAGAAAATAGAAGCTGTGTTTGAGCATGTGGAAAACCTTGGGGTAATGAGACACATGCAATTCGCGGAGTAGGCCGCACCTGTCATTCCCATTCTCAAACCCGACAAATCCGTCCACCTTTGCGGGGATTAGAAACTCACAGTCAATTGGGTCGCAAAACTGGACAGGTACACAATGCCATGTGTCGAGGATTTATTTCCAAACTAGCAGGAGACCAGACTGTCACAAAATTGGACATGAGCCTAGACTACCTTCAGCTCGAACTCGACAAATCATCCCATAAATACGTCACCATTGGGTGGGATTCTCTGGTTCCCCCAGCCCGGTGTTTTGGTGGCATGCCATTCGCTGGCGATGGGATTCTATTTTCCCACCACTTGTCAATGGGATTTCCCATTGTAACCACCCGACGCTGTCAGGAACCCCGTGGGCATGGGTGCGCTGTCAGTGGGAAAAGCAAATCGCAACAACCGGAGAATTTCAGTCAGCAACACACATAAAGGGCCATACGAGTTCACGTGCCTGCCCTTTGGAGTCTTGTCAACAGGTGTCATATTTCAGCAAGTTATGGAGAGCATATTCCAAGGATTGCCCAAGATGGCTGTGCACCTCAATGGCGTTTTGATAACAGGGGCTACAGAGCAAGAGCACCTAGCAAATCTGGATGAGGTCCTGTGACGGTTTCCAAATGGAGGGGTACATTTTAAATGAAAGAAGTATGTTTCCCAAGCAATCATAGTTACACATTTAGGATACCGAGTGCACAAGAAAGGCCTACACCCCATGGAGAACAAGGCCAAAGCCATTAAGGAAGTGCTACCAAAATCCTTCCTAGGACTGGTGAACTCTTATGGGAAATTCATCCCAAACTTGACCTCTCTGCTGTTACCATTACAGCTGCCATTGAAAAAATACCAGAAATGGCCTTGGTGGGCGGCACGGAGCAATGGTTAGTATTGGCCAAGGGCCCGTGTTCGATCCCTATCCTTGGTCATTGTCCATGTGGAATTTGCACATTCTACCCATGTCTGCATGGGCCTCACCCCCACAACCCAAAGATGTGCAGGGTAGGTGGATTGGCCAGGCTAAATTACCCCTTAATTGGAAAAAGAAATTGGGTACTCTAAATTTAAAAAAAATGGTCTTGGAAGGTGCCACAAGAAGAGGCCTTTCAGAAAGTAAAACAGAGACTACAATCTTTTTTTAAATTCGCTCATGGGACATGGGTGCAACAGGCTGTGCAAGCATTTATTGCCCATCTCTAATTGCCTTTGAGCGGTAGTTAAGAGTCAACAACATTGCTGTGGATCTGGAGTCACATGTAGGTCAGACCAGATAAGGATGGCACATTTCCTTCCCTAAAGGACATTATCAAACCAGATGGGTTTTTACAACAATTGCTAATGGTTTCATGGTCATCAACAGATATTTATTCAATTCAAATTCCACCATGTGCAGTGACAGGGTTTGAACTTGGACCCCAGAGCAATACTCTGGGTCTCTGGATTACTAGTCCAATGACAATACCACTATGCCACCATCTCCCCTACATCAACTCATGTATTGGCCCATTACGATCATAAAAAGGAGCTCATAATGATATGTGATGACTCTCCCTATGGGGTTGGAGCAGTACTCCCACATTGTTGAGAAGATGGCACGGAAAGGCCCATTGCCTATACGTCAAGGACCCTTGCGGATTCAGAGCGGCGCGACTCACAAATTGAGAAAGAGGATTGTATTTGGTGTAAACAAATTCCACCAAAACGTTTATGGCAGATGATTCATGATAGTGATAGACTTCAAACCTTTATTGGACTACTTAAAGAAGACAGGGCAATACCTCCTATTACCTCTGCCCCTATACAGTGATGGGCCTTGTTACTGACAGCCTATGAATATTCCCTGGAGCATCCCCCTGGAAAGCGAATAGCCACCGCTGATGCCCTGAGTCACTTCCCGCTACCCATAAGTCTGGCTTCCCCTCTGGGGTTAGAAGATGTCACAATAACTTTAAATTTCTTAGAAACCTTACCAGTATTGGCAAAACAAACTAAGGTTTAAACACAGCAGGATCCAACATTCGGCAAACTGAAACACATGGGGTGAAATTCTCCGGAAACGGCGCGATGTCCGCCGACTGGCGCCCAAAACGGCGCAAATCAGACGGGCATCGCGCCGCCCCAAAGGTGCGGAATGCTCCGCATCTTTGGGGGCCGAGCCCCAACCTTAAGGGGCTAGGTCGGCGCCGGACGAATTTCCACCCCGCCAGATGGCGGAAAAGGCCTTTGGTGCCCCGCCAGCTGGCGCGGAAATGATATCTGCGGGCGGCGCATGCGCGGGAGCGTCAGCGGCCGCTGACGGCATTCCCGCGCATGCGCAGTGGAGGGAGTCTCTTCCACCTCCGCCATGGCGGAGACAGTGGCGGAGGCGGAAGGGAAAGAGTGCCCCCACGGCACAGGTCCGCCCGCGGATCGGTGGGCCCCGATCGCGGGCCAGGCCACCGTGGGGACACCCCCCCAGGGCCAGATCACCCTGCGCCCCCCCCAGGACCCCGGAGCCCACCCGCGCCTCCTTGTCCCGCCGGTAAGGTAGGTGGTTTAATTTACGCCGGCGGGACAGGCATTTTAGCGGCGGGACTTCGGCCCATCCGGGCCGGAGAATCATGCGGGGGGGCCCGCCAACCGGCACGGCGCGATTCCCGCCCCTGCCGAATCTCCGGTGCCGGAGACTTCGGCAACCGGCGGCGGCGGGATTCACGCCAGCCCCCGGCGATTCTCCGACCCGGCAGGTGGTCGGAGAATCTCGCCCATGATCCTGAACGTTGAAACCGTATGTGACCAAGTGATAAGAACTGAGTGTCGAGGATGGTATAATGCTGTGGGGGTCCCGGGTAATCGTTCCCCATCCAGGGCAGTGCCCAATCCTGGTGGAATTGCATAACATTCCCCTTGGGGTTTCCAAAATGAAGGTGCTCGCGAAGAGCTATGTTTGGTAGCCCGGGCTCAAAGCGGATAATGCAGACTTGGTAAAACAATGTACTTCGTCTTTGACAATGGCACAGCCTTTACTAGTGGGGACTTCCAGGCCTTTATAAATCGGATGGCATCAAACACATTCGGATGGCACCCTATCACCCGTCACCCAATGGTCTGCGGGCAGTCCAGGCATTCAGAATCGTGTTAAGAAGCAGCCGGCTAAACCTGAGAGGGCGTTAAAGATTGGGGACGCTGTCGACCTGCGAAATTTCGGTAGGATATCGGAATATTGTGGTAATCCTGACAGGATATTCAGACAAACTGATTTTAAGAGCTTCGTTCTTGGGCAGTAGCAATCTGAAAACAATGTTGGGTCACTAGCTACTAAGCTGACATTGCCCTGTAGGATGTGCATCTCCAATCAGTTTGAAGAATCATTAATGAGCAGCATGGAATCAGAACCAGAAAGCATAATTGAAATAGTGAACTCAATGTTAGATCAGGTACAGAAAATGAAATAAAGATATCGAACGACAGATCGGATTAAGAGAGAGTGATAAAAATGACAAAATAAGAAGTAAAAATGCATTAATTTTAAAAACACACAACAAAACGATTAAATTCGAAAGGACTGGGGCTTGAAACTTGTAAAAGTCCATTTTCAGTGCCGGTGAGGATTTTTGGCCGTAATTAAAATTTACCATGTTGTTAAAAGTGTAATTAAACTGGAATGAAAAAGATTCAAATTTTTTGGTGAGACTACCCCTGACATCAATGCAGTAACTTCACGCTATTCAGTACATTTGAGTGGAGAGTCAAATGATGAGATGCCATTTTGCACAACCTGCAAATGACAGTTGTACCTTTGCGAGCAACATCTGGATTTTTGTGATTAACTGCACATGTGCGCTTGCCAAAAGTTGTATCAAGCACGTTGAGTACCGTTAGCCTCACTGTATTTTCACAGCAAAATCGGGCACATTACATTTTGAATACTCCTTAACATTGTTCTGCTTCCAATCCAAATTCTTATTGCCTATAGGTTCCCTTTCCCAGATGAACCAGTCCCCAAGGGGTCCTTCCTGACTACCTCCACATTTCTTGTTCTTCTTTCCCAGTGCTCAATTAATGGAGATCCATTAGGTAAGGGCATTTAGGGTTATGGAACCAAGATTGAATGGTGGAGATAAGATATAGATCAGCCCTGGTGGAAGGGCTAAATGGCCTTTTCTCGTTCCTGTGTCTAGAATAGTACTTACTTCAAACTGACTTTAATGGGTCTTATTAAGATCAGACTTCCAGGGCATTGCATTACTTCCTCACCGATGTGGCATTGCAATTTTTATACAGCTTTAGTGCTGGAGATTGCTGTTGAACATGAGTTGAGGTTCATCAAAGGGACAGGAAAGGCTTCTGAAAAAGGAAACTAATATACAAGACATGATTTTTAGAGAGGTGGGTTTTTCCTGTGAAAGTTGTTTGAAAATTTCCCAAAGCTTTGTTTCAAAATACACATTTTCTTTCAGTCAATTATGACTTATTGCTAAAGGAATTGTGTCAAAAATTAGGCCAGTCATTCTGAAGGTAATAAGGGTTTGGGATAACGGTTTTCTTAGATTTATTCCTGTGACTTTTAAAATGAAACTATTTGTCTGTGTTTAAAGATTTATTGCTAGAAATTGAAAGTATAATTTTCAAAATGCAATTGGATAAATAGCTGAAGAGATGGTATTACAGGGCTTTGGATCAAAAGCAGGGTAGCAGGATAAATTGGATAACTTTTTATACTCTCTACATTTGGCTTACCCAATGTTCTACTGGAAGGCCTCCCTCTATCACCCAATATGACCATGAACCTATTTAAAACTCAGTTGCCCGTATCCAACTGCACCTTGCCCTGCTCACTGTTTATTACGATGCTGACTGCCTTATGTTGGTGCCCAGCCCAGCAATGCCTTGATTTTAACATCCTCATCCTTTATTTCAAATCCCTCCATGGATTTGCTCCGATCTCAATAATCTCCTCTAGCCCTATAAATGTGCTGGGGGCTACTATGGACAAGAAACTGAACTGCAACAGCCATATAAATACTCTGGTTACAAGAGCAGGTCAGCGGTTGGGAATTTGAGAGTAACTCACCTCCTGACTCTGCAAAACCTGTCCACCATCTATCTACAAGGCACAAGTTAGTTGAATGATGGAGTACTCTCCACTTGCCTGGATAAATGCAGCTCCAACAACACTCAAGAAGCTCGACACCATCCAGGACAAAGCAGCCCGCTTGATTGGTATTATACATGGAGGCAAAGACTCCACGAGAGGCCAGACTGACAGAGTACAACTCAATTTATTCCACACTAGTCACAAAAATCACTCCTCTCCACACTCCACTCCCTTCAGGGTCCCTTTTCCCGAATTGCTTCCAGGTCGGGATTTATATTCTGTGGGGAGCGCCTCCAATTAGAAGGGAACTCTGCTCCCTAGTCACCTGAGTAGCTCACACTGATGAACCTCAGGCTTGTCACATGCAGACTGTTTTCCTCTAAGCTCCTGCTGCTTTGGCTGTAACTCTGCTTCCAGGCCTGTTGTGTTATTCTGTATGCTGGCTGCCTTTTCTGGACTTTGAAGCCTGGACTACGGCAAGGGAGCACGGTGCTAAGATCAGTTGGATGGAGGATAAGAGCTGCTTGTTGCTGCTGCCAGTTGCTTGTTGGGGAGAGAGGGGAGAGTGCTCGGCTGCAGTTCCCACACTTGGGACTCATACTTGTTACTGGCTGCCTTTCTGCTTATTGGTTTGGAGTGGAGCAAGGAGCAGATTTAGTTTGCCGGCTGCCGGGTTAAAAGTGGAGGAGAACGGGCTTACTTTTGCAGTTTTGGACTGAATTGTGTCTGGAAACTGGATGCTGGAACTGTGATAGTAGTGGGATGGTAGCCCAATTGACTAAGTGTACTGCTAGTGCTGATGTTGGTTGTGGTTTATTGTTGGGGGATTGTCTGTTTGTTATTGTATTTTTGTTACGTATTGTTATTTTTGGCTTAGCGGCTGGGTGCTCGCCAGTTGTGGCCCCCCTGCTTCTGTGCATTGGGGGTTGAGGGGTCATACCTGGTGCAAGTGAGGGGAAGGGGTGCTTCCTCTCTCTCTCCTCAACCATGCGCTGCCTGTCCTTTTTACGGTGGACTGTTCTGCCTGTGGGCAACTCTTTACCGACATGTGGCTTTGCCTTGTACTTAATTGTTTGTTGAGTATCTTGTGGTATTTTGTCTTGCTGTTTTTGTCCAGGGAGTTCTCTTTCTCTCTCCCACCATGCCCTGTATCGGTGTGTCCTTTCTGATGGTCTGGTCTACTTATTAGGGGGCCATTCCTCCGATGTGGGTATGCCGTTAGGGCAAGGCATCTGTGTGTCCTTTTCCGGTGGTCTGTGGTGCTTGTTTGGGCACCTTTCCACCAGTGTAGGGCTACCATTGGGGGTGAGGGGAGGGGCAGTGGGGAGCAAAGGTGGCCGTATGCTAGTATTGCAGCTGGTGGTTTGTTTACAGGAACTGTTTTGGGTTGAACTGTGCCTCCTCTTGGGAGGGGGGGTGTTCTCTTTCTGTCACACACTGTGCCCTGCACCAGTGTGTCTTTTCCCGGTGGTCTGTGCTACTTGTTTGGGCTGATTTGGGGCTACCATTAGGGCTGGGGAGGGGGCCGGTTGGTAGCTGTGTGCTGGCTTGAGAGCTGGTGACTTTGGTTTTTTTTTTGAGTCTTGAAATGCTTTTTGCATATTACTGTATTTCCTAAGTGTTTTTAGCATGCTGCCAATTCTTTTGTATTCTTGAGTTGTCAATAAACTTCAAATATCTGCAGGAGGAGAATCGGATTCTATACAGCTCTGTCCCTGTAGGGGGTTGTAATAATTGGCACCCCATCCACCCCCTTCAACATTCGCTCCCTCCACTACCGACGCACAGTGGCAACGGTATGTATATATACAAGGTGCACAGCAACACTACTTTACCCTAACTCGAAGACACATGAATGAAAGCCTTGTTGTAAATTGCAATCTATTATCCTTATGCCCACATATGTAGAGATGCAGGTACTTATGATGAAGAGTAGGCTGCATGATGTACGATAAAAACAATTTTCAATCAGATGCCATTACTCTATCCAAGTGAGGCTATGATTCACTAAGTACAAAAAACACTTGAGGGCCATGAATTTCCTCTGTATTCACTTCAGAGACACATGTAACCTGGGTTTGGGTTTATTATGCTGCCTAAAAGACTTCAGTATTTTGGATACACGTGAATTATACTGGGAACTAGACTGGACAGGCCAATCAAGGGGAGGGCAGAAAACAGGGTCTGGAAGCACCACTAGCACTGGGGGAGATCATGGACAGCATTAGCTCCATGAAGGCGGGGAAGGCGCCGGGACCGGACGGGTTCTGTAAAGTAAAAATGGGAAAATATATCATTTGAAACATGGAAGTCTGGCAAAACCAGACATGAGGGTACATGAGGAAATGTAGGAAAAAATCCCACGAAGGGTTAACAGCAGCTGCAAAAGAAGGTTTTGAAATGCAGATTGCCTTTATCAAACAGGCGTTAAGAAAACAGCTTGTGACTATTCAAGCTGTAA
This sequence comes from Scyliorhinus torazame, assembly GCF_047496885.1. NCBI lineage: Eukaryota > Metazoa > Chordata > Chondrichthyes > Carcharhiniformes > Scyliorhinidae > Scyliorhinus > Scyliorhinus torazame. The sequence goes on along the minus strand of NC_092707.1, from coordinate 121,544,214 downwards.
AACTGACGCATGTCTTTCAAGTTAAAGCAGATTGAACTTTTAGTTACATGAAAAAAAACAATATTTTGCACCTTCTTTGAATTTAATTATTTTAGTAAGCAGCTAAAAACGAATTGCCAGGATCTTCATTGGAATTGGGTGACAAATGTTTAGGTGTGAAATTCTGCTGACACCAGGTGAATATGGGAAGCCAGAGACGACGTGTCCATGAGAGCACAGGTTAACCCTGAATTGGGGCCAGAGTTCTGACAAGCTAAGGGCACTATTTGGTAATAAAGTAACTTTAGAAGTGACAGGAAGAAAATGTAATCAGAGTTCGATGAGCTGAAGTCATGCTCAACATAAATACATAGTCATGTTCGTAGTAATTAAGATTAAAGGTACCTTGAACAATCAAGAGCAAAACAAAGTTACTTTACGATAATGTCATATAAACTTAATAACTGTGGTAAGGGAAATATAAACCCTAAATTGGTAACAGCAAGAGAGTCAGCTCTCATAGCTGCCCTCGGTCATGGGAAGGATAGAACACGAAAACCAAGCAGAACAGCAAATCCTACAAGAGAAAACCAAAAGATAAAGAAGAGAGATTGTCCAGGTAGACCTGAAGGTCTTTTCAACCAACCAGGAGAATCCAGAAGCAAGATATTTTTACTTTTCTGGAATGACATTGATTTTATCTTTTAAAAGAAAAAAATAAAATAAAAATAACTTAAAGTTTTAACCTGAAAGAGTGGTTATTACAAAGTCTACTTTACTTACTTAGCAATGCGGAACCCAGGATCGATGCCACTAAGTGGTAAGTAGATGAAATCTTCTATGAAGATATGGGTTACACCGGGGGATAACTTGAAAATATAGATTGACCCGAATAGCACCCACCAAAGTCTGCATAGGAGTCAGGGAGTGAGAATCCCTGTTCACCATTTAGAATGTCTTATTGACCCATTTTGGTATATGGAGAATTCTAATAGTGGTGAGTTTTTTACTTCAGTTCCCGGCAGACTTCTACAAGAAATTTGAGACAGCACTGGCCCCACACCTGCGGGAGATGTTCACAGACTCGCTGGCTAGGGACACACTGCCACCTACACTAGCACAGGCCTTAATCTCACTGATACCTAAGAAAGATAAAGACCCAATGGAATGTGGGTCATACAGACCCATCTCACTGCTAAACGCAGATGCCAAAATACTGGCCAAAATGCTAGAAGCTGCATACCAGAGGTGGTCACAGAGGACCAGACGGGCTTTGTCAAAGGTAGACAGCTAACCTCGAAAATCAGGCGCCTGCTGAACGTGATAATGATCCCATCAGGGAGAGAACACCAGAGGTGATCGTCTCCCTGGAAGCAGAAAAGGCCTTTGACAGGGTCGAATGGAAATACCTCATAGAGGTACTGGAGCGGTTCGGGCTTGGAACAGGTTTCGCCTCCTGGGTAAAGCTCCTATACAACGCTCCCATGGCGAGCGTACGGACCAACAACCCCAACTCCCGATACTTCCACCTGCACAGGGGCACCAGACAAGGATGCCCACTGTCCCCAATGCCGTTCACTCTAGCGATTGAACCATTAGCAATCACTCTCAGAGCAGCAAAAATCTGGAGGGGGATCCGAAGGGGAGGCATAGAGCACAGAGTCTCACTCCATGCAGATGACCTGCTCCTCTACATTTCAGACCCCCTCCCTCCGGGCCCTCGCCACGGCAGCAGTCCCATCCCCATTCAAAAAACACTCCAGCAGCCCAGTGGTGATAGCCACCCTGCAGTCCTGGAACCAACTATGGCAGCAATTTGGCCTGACCAAAATGTCAGACAAAGCCCCCATCTGCAACAACCATAGGTTCACACTAGCGCTGACTGACGCCACCTTTAAAAAGTAGGGACAGGACAGAAGGACACTGACAGTCAGGGACCTATACACGGACGGCAGGATCGCAACACTGGACGAACTGACGGAGAAATTCCAGCTAGCCGGGGGAATGAGCTAAGGTACCTGCAACTCAAAAACTTCCTACGAAAGGAGGCAAGGACATACCCACAACCACCACGACAGACATTACTGGAAGAGTTAATGGACGTAAACATCCTAGACAAAGGAAACTGTCGCGACATGTATGACCGACTGGTGGAGAGGGCCGACACCGTACTGGGCGCAACAAGAAAGAAATGTGAGGAACACCTGGGGTTTGAAATAGGGTGAGGACTCTGGAGCAAAGCACTTCATAGGGTCAACTACACCTCCACGTGCGCAAGGCTCAGCCTGTCGCAACTAAAAGTGTTACATAGAGCTCACTTAACAAAAACTCGTATGAGTAGGTTCTTCCCGGAGGTGGAGGATAGATGTGAACGGTGCCAAGGAGGCTCGGCTCACCACGCCCAGATGTTCTGGTCTTGCTGCAGGCTTGATGGGTACTGGACAGTCTTCTTTGAGGCAATGTCCAAAGTGGTGGGGATGAGGGTGGCGCCATGCCTGAAAGTGGCGGTCTTTGGGGTATCAGACCAGCCAGATCTATTCCTGGGGAGGAAGGTGGACGCCCTTGCCTTTGCCCCCCTGATGTCCCACTCTAGAATCCTGTTCGGCTGGCGGTCAGCAGCACCACCCAAAGCTGCAGACTGGCTGTCCGACCTCTCGGAATCTCTCCAAATGGAGAAAATTAAATTCGCCATCCGAGGGTCAGACAACGGATTCCACACAACATGGGAGCCATTCACTCAACTGTTTCGGGACCTGTTTGTGGCCAACGAACAAGCAGAAGAATAGCCAAGTAGCCAAGAATTGGGAAAGTAGCCACGATGTGAGATGGAGGGAAAGACCTGGGGGGTGGGGGGGGGGGGGGCGGTTGTGCGAGAACAGCTTAACCTAGGAGAAAAGAAATGTGAGGGGAGCAGAAAGGGGGGGGGGAAGGAGGAGGAGGAGGGAACAAGGAGGAGACAGGGAACAATAGAGGGGAACCAGTGAGGGGGGGGGAACGGGACGAGGGAATGAAAGCCGGAAGGAGAGCACGGGAAACGACAACAAACTCGACAAATACAATAACAGAGAGCAAGAAAATACGGGTGAAAGACGGGACAAACGGCCGAACCAGAGGTGAACGCGCAACAACAATGGCAGCGAAAACCGTCCGGGAAAAACAAGTAACAACACCAACACCAGATCCATTCTCGTATTGCCCACTCTGTATTGGACATAACTACTGTAATTGTTTCTCTGCACCCATATATATATATACCTCCATGTGTCTACTTATTTGTCAAATGGAATATTGCTAATTGTACAGAGTTGCTGTTTTTGAGCTGGTGTACAATATCTTACCAGTTTGTCTTTTTATATTTCATTCTGTAAATATAATTGTAAATATACTGGGTGCGATTCTCCACTCCCACGCCGAAGTGGCCGTGCCGTCGTGAACGCCGTCGAGGTTCACGATGGCGCGGAACGGCCCCGGTCCCGACCGATTCAGGCCCTGACAATGGGCCAGGATCAGGGCCGCGTCATCTACACGTGTCAGGCTTTGTCGGCCGCGTAAAAGCGGCGCCGCATAGATGACGCGGCCGGCGCCGCATAACGGGCGTCATCCGCGCATGCGCGGGTTGGCCGGCGCCAACCCGCGCATGCGTGGTTGCCGTCCTCTCTAAGTCCGCCCCGCAAGAAGATGGGGGACGGATCTTGCGGGGCCGCAGAAGGAAGGAGGTCCTCCTTCAGAGAGGACGGCCCGACGATCGGTGGGCACCGATCGCGGGCCACCCCACATTTCAGGGAAAGCCCGGTGCAGGATCCCCCCTCACCCCCCCCGCAGGCCGCCCCCCCCAGCGTTCAAGCACCGCTCACGACTGCAGCGACCTGGGGCGTCATTCTCCGACCCCCCAGAGGGTCGGAGAATGGCCGTTGGCCGCCGTGAATCCCGCCCCCGCCCCCGCCGAAGTCTCCGAAGGGAGAAAAGTCGGCGGGGCGTTAATGTCGCCGCTGCCACGGAGAATGTCACGGGTCTGCGCAAGGCAGCCGATTTTCGGCCTGCCGATATTCTCCCTTCCGGATGGGCCGAAGTCCCGTCGACGTGATGACCGTTCACGTCGACGTAAATTAAACCTCCTTTTCATCGGCGTGACCCGGTGCTCCAGGCTCACGCCGACCAGCGTGGAGGTGAGTGACGGCCTGGGGGGTTGGCTCTGGGCAGGCAATGGCGTGGCCGCAGTCTGAATGTGTGAGGAGAGGTGTGCCTCGGCTTGTGTGTGTGTGTGTGCGGCGGGGGGGGGGGGGGGGGGGGGGGGGGGGGCGGTGGTTAGAGTAGGCTGGGCTCCGGGGGAGTGCCGGGAGGGGGTCCGTGCCGGGGAGGTGGATAGGGGGTCCGTGCCGGGGTGGAGGTTGGGGGGGGGTCCGTGCCGGGGTGGAGGTTGGGGGGTGTCCGTGCAGTGCCGGGGTGGAGGTTGGGGGGGGGTCCGTGCCGGGGTGGAGGTTGGGGGGGGTCCGTGCTGGGGTGGAGGTTGGGGGGGGGGTCCGTGCTGGGGTGGAGGTTGGGGGGGGGGGGTCCGTGCCGGGGTGGAGGTTGGGGGGGGTCCATGCCGGGGTGGAGGTTGGGGGGGGGTTCCGTGCTGGGGTGGAGGTTGGGGGGGGGGTCCGTGCCGGGGTGGAGGTTGGGGGGTGTCCGTGCCGGGGTGGAGGTTGGGGGGGGGTCCGTGCCGTGCCGGGGTGAGGTTGGGGGGGGGTCCGTGCCGGGGTGGAGGTTGGGGGGGTTCCGTGCCGGGGTGGAGGTTGGGGGGGGTTCCGTGCTGGGGTGGAGGTTGGGGGGGGGGGTCCGTGCCGGGGTGGAGGTTGGGGGGTGTCCGTGCCGGGGTGGAGGTTGGGGGGGGGTCCGTGCCGTGCCGGGGTGGAGGTTGGGGGGGGGTCCGTGCTGGGGTGGAGGTTGGGGGGGGGTCCGTGCCGTGCTGGGGTGAGGTTGGGGGGGGTCCGTGCCGGGGTGGCGGTTGGGGGGGGGTCCGTGCTGGGGTGGAGGTTGGGGGGGGGGGTCCGTGCCGAGGAGGGGGATGGGAGGGCAAGTGAGTTGGTCCACCTGGCCAGGTGCCAGCCTCCAACAGTTGGACCCTTGCGGTCCATGCCACCTGGCTGGGGGGAGGAGGGGATATGGGCAATGATGACATGTCGTCGTTCCCCTCCCCCCACCAGGCCGTCATGTTTTCAGATCATACAGCGATGTTGGCCGCCGTGGTGGCAGCCGCTCATGTCTATGTTGCCCTGGATGAGGAGGAGGACGAGGAGGAGAAGCGTGCCAGAGAGGCAGCGCAGGCTGCCGCAGAGGGGCAGGCGGCAGCCGCCCAGGCTGGAGGGACACCTGACCGACAGGACGAGGAGGGGGAGGAGGACGTCGCGGCCCCACGGCAACGGAGGCACCCGAGGGCGCCCCGTGTGTACCGGCCCCGGCAGTCATACCAGGACCTCACGGACCGGGAATGCAGGAGGAGACTCCGGATGAGCCGGGAAACCGTGGCACACATCTGCCACCTGCTGGCACACCTGTCACCGCGTGGCACTGGCGGGGGACACCCTCTCCCCGTGTCCGTCAAGGTTACGGTGGCCCTGAACTTTTATGCAACGGGGTCATTCCAGGCACCGAGTGGAGACCTGTCCGGCATATCGCAGACTTCGGTGCACCGGTGCATCCGGGCAGTGACAGATGCCCTATATGCCATGGCGCACCGCTACATCCGCTTCCCCGTGGACCGGGCCAGCCAAGATGCCCGGGCCGTGGGCTTCTCTGCCGTGGCCGGGTTCCCCATGGTCCAGGGCGCGATCGATGGGATGCACGTCGCCGTGCGGCCACCTGCAGATAACAGGGCTGTGTTCACTAATAGGAAGGGGACCTATTCGATGAACGTACAGGTGGTCTGCCCTATATGCCATGGCGCACCGCTACATCCGCTTCCCCGTGGACCGGGCCAGCCAAGATGCCCGGGCCGTGGGCTTCTCTGCCGTGGCCGGGTTCCCCATGGTCCAGGGCGCGATCGATGGGATGCACGTCGCCGTGCGGCCACCTGCAGATAACAGGGCTGTGTTCACTAATAGGAAGGGGACCTATTCGATGAACGTACAGGTGGTCTGCGACCACCGCATGATGATCCTGCACGTCTGCGCCCGTCACCCAGGCAGTGTACACGACTCATTCGTGTTGTCGCGGTCATCCATCCCCGGCATGTATGAACGACGCCATCCCCGGCTGAGGAGCTGGTTGCTGGGCGACAGGGGCTACCCATTGCGATCGTGGCTGATGACGCCTATACGGAGGCCACACAATGAGGCGGAGAACCGCTACAATGATGCCCATGTAGCGACAAGGGGAGTGATCGCGAGGTGCTTTGGCGTGCTGAAGATGCATTTCAGGTGCCTGGACCTCTCTGGGGGCGCCCTCCAGTATCGGTCAGATAGGGTCGGCCGCATCATTGTGGTGTGCTGCGTCCTGCACAACATAGCCCAGCAGAGGGGCGATGTGCCGCAGGCAGAGGAGGGCGGAGTGGAGGAGCAGCAGGAAGAGGCCCAGTCCTCCCCAGATGAGGGGGATGGGGGCAATGGTCAGGGCAGACGGGGTAGACACAGGCGGCTGGCTGTCCACCGTTACCGGCTGGCCCAGTGGGCATGGGACAGACTGATAGACGCCCGCTTCACTGACTAGATGGGCGTGGGAATCGGGTAGTATGGCCACAGACCGCACACCATGGCAACAGCCGACCACCCACACCCCCCACCCATCCACCCACCCAGCACCCTCACCCCCCTCCCCAACCCCACCCACCCCACCCACATGCACACCACCCCCCCCATTGCCGATCCACCTGCGGCACAACGGGCCGGGCTCACACAGTTGCGGGTGGACGCGTGTCTATCGCAGGCCATGGAGTATGATGACAACCCGCCCTGCGATGAGCTCCTGGCTCTACATCGTTGGACTATGTCTGACCCATGGCCACAGTACCACCATCCACCCGGACCATCCCTGCATGCGGCTGTGACACTGCAGCGCACGGTCCCGTCCTCTGCCCGGGGGATGTTGATGGCGGCCCAGGGGGAAGGGGGCAGACTCACCTGGGGCTGAGGTAAGACCACCCCTCACACACACACTTGCACTCAACGTACATGACACCCCCGCACACTTTGGACAGAGCACAAAGGCAGCTTCGGTAGGTGTAACATTGACTTTAATAACCAAAGGAGTTCATGCACGTGCCCTAGCCCCTAAAACTCATCTGTGCCCTGCACCCGTGCCAACTTACTCAGTGTCTAATTGTTTGGCCTTACGGGCCCTTTGACTACGTCTACGTGGTTCCCCAGACGGTACAGCAGAACTGGAGGTGGACTCCTGTGATTCCTGCCCTCTGACACTGGATCCCTTTGGCGGCCGTTTCCTGGGGCGTCCTGGCCTAGATGGGCCAGGTTGCGGCCCGGGCGACTGGGATGGCGAGCTGCCAGCCTGTCCTGCCCGTTGCCCACCCGATGCACCTGGGACGGAAGGGGGGGAGTCCGAGGTGTCGCGGTCTACCGGGACCTCCCCTACAGAGGGAGCCGGGACGGACCATACCACCTCCCCCTCCCTCGGGGTGCCCGATGGCCCCCAGGCCTCTACATGGGTGGGGGATGCGAACGGACTGGCCATCCGACGCCCCCCCAACATCTGGCGCTGCCAGTCCTGGAGGCCCGTGCTGGTATTGACAGGGGTCTGCAGGTTTGCAGCCATGGAGCCCAGGGGGTTGGCAAACCCTGTCTGTGACAGTGCGACGCCGGCTCGCACATGGCCACTGGCGCCGATGCCCTCAGCGATGGCCTGCAGAGACTGGGCCATGGCCTGCTGAGACTGGGCCATGGCCTGCAGAGACTGGGCTATGGCGTTGAGCGCCTCTGCCATCTGGCGCTGGCACTGGCTCATGGCCTCCTGTGAGAGGGCAGCCATTTCCTGGGCCACAGACGCCGCCTGCACGGAAGGCCCCAGGCCTCGCAAACCGTTCCCCATGTCTGACACCATCGCACCCATTGCCTCCACCGCGGACGCCACCCGTGCGGTGTCGGCCTGGGTGGCACGCATGACCGTCACCACTCGCAGCTCCTGGACGCGGGTGGACTCCTCCACCTGCGACCGCAGCCGCCGCAAGCCACCCGTCACCTTCTTCGCTCGTCTCCGGGTCGGTGGTTGCATCGGATCTATGTGTGGGTGTGGTAACTGCAGGAACCCGGGATCCATCTGGGCGGCAGATGTTCGCCTGGGCTGGGCTGCCCTCCGACCGCCCGGTCCCTCTGCTGCTCCTACCTCCACCTGCTGTACCGGGACGGCTGTGTTGTGCGCACCAGTGAGTGTACCAGACGCCTCATCACTAAAGTGCCCAACCGTGGTGAGTGTTTCTGCGATGGTGGAGGGTGTTGGTGACAGCAGTGGCGTTGTGTCGTGCTCTTCGTCCCACTCTGAGTCCATGGCACTTTGGGGTGGGGGTTCGTCTCCACCCATCCACTCTGAGTCACTGTCCGGTATTTCGTCCTCCTGGGTCGTGCTGTCCTGGGTAGGGGTGTCCTGGGTAGTGGTGTCCTGGGTAGTGGTGTCCTGGGTAGTGGTGTCCTGGGTAGTGGTGTCCTGGCTCGGATGTGACGGGGGCCTGTGGCTGCCCCCCTCGTCGCTGGGTGGTCTCTCCCGCACGTGACGGGGGTGTCGTCTCCCTGTTGCTCCAGGTCTCTCCGTCTCCCGTGGTGTGCGAGGGGCATCCTGAGGGCGTCGCATGCTGGAGGGTGTAGGTCTCTCCGTCTCCTGTGGTCTCCGAGGGGCATCCTGCGGGCGGTCTGCATCTGCGGGGATGGGTGCCTGGACGTTTGGTCCTGCGATACACAATGAAGCATGCATGGTTAGACATCAGGCAGTGATCAGGTGATACGGGGGAGGGGGATATAGGGGAGGGGGGATATGGGGGATATGGGGGAGGGGGGATATGGGGGAGGGGGGGATATGGGGGAGGGGGGCTATGGGGGAGGGGGGATATGGGGAGGGGGGATATGGGGGATATGGGGGAGGGAGGATATGGGGGATATGGGGGAGGGGGGATATGGGGAGGGGGGGATATGGGGAGGGGGGATAAGGGGGATATGGGGGAGGGGGGATATGGGGAGGGGGATATGGGGGAGGGGGGATATGGGGGATATGGGGGAGGGGGGATATGGGGAGGGGGGATATGGGAGGGGGGATATGGGGGAGGGGGTATATGGGGGAGGGGGGATATGGGGGATATGGGGGAGGGGGGATATGGGGGATATGGGGGAGGGGGGATATGGGGGAGGGGGGATATGGGGAGGGGGGTATGGGGGAGGGGGATATGGGGGAGGGGGGATATGGTGGAGGGGGGATATGGCGGAGGGTGGATATGGGGGAGGGGGGATATGGGGGAGGGGGGATATGGGGGATATGGGGGAGGGGGGATATGGGGGAGGGGGGATATGGGGGATATGGGGGAGGGGGATATGGGGGAGGGGGGATATGGGGGAGGGGGGATATGGGGGAGGGGGGATATGGGGGAGGGGGGATATGGGGAGGGGGGATATGTGGGAGGCTCACCCTGCCTGCTCTGACGAGGTCGTTCACCTTCTTGTGGCACTGGGTGCCTGTCCGTGGTGTCAGGGCCACAGCGGTGACGGCCTCTGCCACTTCCCTCCACAGATGCCGGCTGTGGCGTGGGGCAACTCTGCGGCCGTGCCCGGGATACAGGGCGTCCCTCCTCTGCTCCACCGCGTCCAGGATCGCCTCCACATCGCGTGACTCGAACCTCGGGGCTGAGCGACGGCCAGCCATCCAGTCGGGTGTTGCGGTCGGGTGTTCTGGTTGGGTGGGGGGGAGCAGCGCGGCCTTATGAGCCGTCACGCCGTGCAGCGCGTATGACGCTGCACGGCGTGAACCACTGCGCAAGCGCGGATCCCGTTACGTCGCTGCTAGCCCATTTCGGGCCGGAGACCATCGACCCATTTTTCCGACATGACGCAAGTCGGATTTGCGCCGTTTTTTGCGCCGATCGGCGGACTTTCCGCCGATAACGGAGAATTTCGCCCCAGGTGTGGACGGTGCCGGGGGAGAACCCGCCATTTGGCCTGGCCGCTCGGTCCATCCGGGCCTCAGAATAGCGGGGGTGCCGGAGAATCGCCATTTTCGGATTCTCCGGCCTGCGGCCCGCGAAACTCGACCGGTCCGTTCCCACCGCTTGGGAGAATCGCGGGAGGGCGTCGGACCAGCGTCCCCGGAAATTTTGGCGGCCCAGGCGATTCTCCCAACCGGCGTGGGAGTGGAGAATAGCGCCCACTATGTTTAAAAAACAAATAAAAAACATTTTTTTAAAAATTACACTGGGAACATGGCAATACCACCACTTGCAAGTTCCCCTCCGTGTCACACATCATCCCGACTTGGAAATATATCACTGTTCTCTCACTGCCACTGGGTCAAATTCCTGGAACTCCCTCCCTAACAGCACTGTGGGAGTAATTACACCTCATGGACTGCAGCAGTTCAAGTAGGCATTTCGCAACCACCTTCTTAAGGGCAATTAGGGATGGGCAATAAATGCTGGCCTTGCCACCGATGCTCACATCTGGTGGAATGAATAAAACACCCAAAATTTCCTCAATCCTCTTCAGTCACCGACCAATCCCTCTGCGTAAAAGCATCTCTAATCATAAAATTGGACCCAACCCTATATTACAAAGCCTCATGTTTGAATTTTCTGCAATTGTACTATCTTCAAAATGTCACCAGATTCTCAAGCACAGGACGGACAAGACAGTGGATACACGGGAATACCACCACCTGGAAATTCCCCTCCAAGTCAATCACCATCCTTTTTTTTCTTTTTAAAAATAAAGTTAGAGCAGCATTTTTTTCCAATTAAGGGGCAATTTTGCTTGGCCAATCCACCTAACATGCACACCTTTTAGTTGTGGGGGTGAAACCCACCGCAGACACGGGGAGAATGTGCAAACTCCACACAGACAGTGGCCCGGGGCCGGGATCGAATCCTGGTCCTCAGCACCATAGGCAGCAGTGTTAACCACTGCGTCACCGTGCCGCCCGTCACTCACCATCCTGATATGGAAATATATCGCCGTTCCTTCACTGTTGCTGGATCAAAATCCTGGAACTCCCTCCCTAACAGCACTGTGGGTGTATCTACACCACAGGGACTGCAGAGGTTCAAGACGGCAACTCACCACCACCTTTGCAAGGGCAACTAGGGATGGGCATTAAATGTTGGGTCTAGCCAGCGATACCCACATCTCGTAAATGAATTTAAAAAAATGAAAAATCAATTTCCTCTCACGTGATTATAATTTTTTCAGTGTTTTTTTTTTGTCCTCACCGAGCTTGCTCTGTATTTTGTATTTCTTGTAATGCATTTTTCATAATTGAATTGAAATATTTCATGATTGCGGGTTCTTAACACGGATGCCTAAGTGCATAAATGATAGTTAAATGTGTTGAAATTTAAATTTTTATATTTCGAAAAGAGGAGCAAATGGTGCAGCTTAATGTTTTCTTTGAGCTGCAATTATTTACTCTGATTTACGTCCATTTCTAAATCTTTTAAGCCAGATCAACAAAACCTGAATTCATCTTTATTTATTTAATTCCTTCGTGGGGTGCGGGCATCACAGGCTGTGTCAGCATTTGTTGCCCATCCCTAATTGCCCTTGAATTGAGTGACTTGCTAAGCCACTTCAGTGAGCGGTCGATTAAGAGCCAACCACATTGCTGTTTGGGTCTGGAGTCACATTTAGGCCAGACCCGGCCAGGATGGCAGATTTCCTTCCCTGAAGGGCATGAGTGACAAATGGCAATTGTTTCACGGATTCAAATTTCACCATCTGCCATGGTGGAATTCGAATCCGGAATCTTCGAGCATTACCCTGGATCTCTGGATTACTAGTCCAATGACAATACCACTCTTTCACCTCCATCACCTGTGCTTACTCGGCATCAATATTCAAATTAACCCTCCTCTCTGCAATTCAAATTTAATTAGCTGCTTGTAAACAATGATACTTTAATAGTTTAAAAGGCAGCTGCTTAAATCATACTTTCATGAATTAACTACTGGTTATTTATGTGAAGTAGAAACAGAGAATTTAATAGGCAACTTTTAATTAAACATTGACATTTGACTGCCACATTAATATCGCAACAGGGATGACATCTGGATCCAAATCTAAGATTGGGTATATCTTACTGTATTTATGAAGTCTTTCAAGTACCTGACTTTCAGCAGTAACAGCAGACATTATCAGGTTAGATTTTTGAGCCAGTGAACAGCAATTTAAAAAAAATAATGGGCTGGATTCTCCGTTTGGGAGACTATGGATGGGATTCTCCGTTGCCCGACGCCAATATTGGAATTGGCGATCGGGCAGAGAATCCCTGTTTACGACCGAATTCAGGGGTGGGGCTGTTTTCGGATGCTCTGCCCCCTCCAAAATGGTGTCATCGGTGAATACACCGCACGGTGTTGGGACGGCATTAGGACCTTATCTGAAGGCCCACCCCCGATGGGCTGAGATCCCGACGGCGCGGGACACATGTGCTCTCATAGATTATGAATAGAATTTACAGTGCAGAAGGAGGCCATTCGGCCCATCGAGTCTGCACCGGCTCTTGGAAAGAGCACCCTACCCAAGGTCAACACCTCCACCCTATCCCCATAACCCAGTAACCCCACCCAACACTAAGGGCAATTTTGGACACTAAGGGCAATTTTAGCAAGGCCAATCCACCTAACCTGCACATCTTTGGACTGTGGGAGGAAACCAGAGCACCCGGAGGAAACCCACGCACACACGGGGAGGATGTGCAGACTCCGCACAGACAGTGACCCAAGCCGGAATCGAACCTGGGACCCTGGAGCTGTGAAGCAATTGTGCTAACCATAATGCTACCGTGCTGCCCCAATCTCAGTTTTCGTGAACCTGGCGTTGTGGGGGGGAGCCATGCTGTTGGCCAGGGGGGCTTCGGCGGGGAGTGGTGAGTGGGTTACAGGGGGGCACCATCTAGCAGGTCGGGTCCACGCGCGGCCAGTGCCATGCTGTACGGCGCAACCACTGCAGGTCGCCGCTGTGCGCATGCGCGGCCACGGACCCGGAAATTCTGCAGGTGTTTATATCAGGAAGGCTGTGTGTTTCACGTGGCGTGGCTGCAAGCCGCTCACCAGTCGGAGGATCGGAGCTGGGGCCTCACCCATTTTTGCGTCGTAAAACTAGACACTTCCTCCGGATATAGCCTCAAATTCGGAGAATCCAGCCCTGTTCTCCCGCCGGAGCTGAATTGCAACTGGTTTACGATCCCATTGGCAGTGCAAACCGGGAGAAAATTCAGTGTTCCACGCCATGCAAATTTCGGCATGGCGTTGAATACGATGTATTCCCAGGAAATCCTGCTATCGGGCCACCATTTTGCATGGGTGGCCTGATAGGGAGGTCCCGCGGCCGGACACCCTCAACACTGCAAATCGGCCCAAACATGCCTGGGCTATGCTGGTAGAGACCACAAGTGATCTGCACCCACGTGATTCCTAGCCGTGGGGACTGGGGAGGGATAGAGCATATGGAACCGGGTCTGCTATAACAGCATACAGAGACCTCGGGAGAGCGCCGTTGAGCACTGGTCCCCACAAACGGGGACCAGACGGAACGGCACTCGTGGCGGTCCCCTAGGGGATTGGGGGCCCCTGCTGCATGCCTTTTTGGCAGGGTGGTGCCCTGGCACTGCTGCTGCCACTTAGGTACCCTGGAAGTGGCAGCCTGGCACCCTGAAAATGCCATCTGGGTTCCAGCCTGGCACTGCCCAGGTGGCACTGCCAGCTGGTATACGCATGCAATTGGCCGTGGTTGCCCAGCGTGGCTGTTGGGGGGATGGGGGGGGAGTGGCCAGGGACCCTCCCAGAGTGCTTTCGGGGTGAGGGAGGAAGAGTTTGGGAATCATTTTGGGAACCTTAGCATCCCGATCTCTCGCTACAATGGGGAGCTCCGCTCGCTGGAGCTCTCCACTGTACAGAAAGGGTGCTCTGTGCAGCCTCGGCCACGCGTTCCCCATTCAGGCCCCTTAGGCAACGTGGGTTGCATTGAATAGCCTTGTGCTTCTCAGCACAGTGAGCGCCGGAAAACATGTGGCCAAACGCGCTCGCTAGGGGACTTTGCTCCCTTTCAGGAGAATCACGCCTTAAGTATTGGCGCCAGGGCAGAATTCGAGGAGTTCTACGACAGCAAAACTGGCGCCACACCTGGACCAATTCAACAACAGTTAAGGGGCTAGCACCGGCGCCACGAGGGACATAATAATAATTTTTATTGTCAGAAGTAGGCTTTATTGTTACACTCAGATACAGGGAGAACGTGCAGAGTCTGCACAGACAGTGACCCAAGCCGGGAATCGAAGCTGGGACCCCGGAGCTGTGAAGCAACAGTGCTCCCCACTGTGCTACCATGCCGTCCAATCAATTCCAATGAGAAACGGTGCTAGATTCCCCATATTCACGATTGTCACTCAGGAGGCTGACAAGCTGCAGCCGCATACATACACTTCACTCCCCCCACACACCATTCCAGCTAATAAGATGGCAGCGAGGAGATCGGCACCTTGGTGATTGGCACCCTGGTGATCGGCACCCTGGTGATCGGCACCTTGTTTTACGGACACCGAGCTTGAGACTCTGCTGGGCGCCATGGTGGAAAGGTGGGTGACCCTGTACCCTGGCCCGGGAGAGAGTCTGCCAGTCACCTCCCTGTTCACCGTGCCAGGGCGCAATGGCAGAAGTGATCAGCATCATTAACAACACCGTCTGGACCAGCCAACAGTGAAAGGCCCTGGATGTGGTCAGCGAGCCCGAGGAAGGGGCAGTCTCTAGGGTGGATTTCAGCGTCAGGTGAGGAGGTGATACCCCGCTGAGCTGCGGCCCACTCGTGACACATGTCTCCCCCCGTCACCACCCTCACACCACACCACCCGCACACCACCATCACCCCACATCACCCACACACCACCCTCACACCACCCTCACACCACACCACCCGCACACCAACCTCACCCCAAACAACCATCAACCCACATCACCCACACACCACCCTCACCCCACACCACCCTCACACCACAACACCCGCACACCAACCTCACCCCACACCACCATCACCCCACATCACCCACACACCACCCTCACACAACCCCACCCTCACACCACCCTCACACCACACCACCCTCACCCTACACCACCCTCGCACCACCCTCACCCCACACCACCCTCACACTACACCACCCGCAAACCACACCACCCGCACACCACCCTCACCCCACACCACCATCACCCCACATCTGCCGCACACCACCCTCACACCACCCTCACACCACAACACCCTCACACCACCCTCACCCCACACCACCCTCACACCACTCTCACCCCACACCACCCTCACACCACACCACCCGCACACCACCCTCACCCCACACCACCATCACTCCACATCACCCGCACACCACCCTCACACCACCCTCACACCACACTCACACCACACCACCCTCACACCACCCTCACACCACACCACCCTCACACCACACCACCCTCACCCCACACCACGATCACCCCACATCACACGCACACCACCCTCACACCACACCACCCTCACCCCACACCACCCTTACCCCACATCACCCGCACACCACACTCACACCAATCCACCCGCACACCACCCTCACACCACCCTCACACCACCTTTCCCCACATCACCCGCACACCACCCTCACACCACACCACCCTCACACCACCATCACCCCACATCACACGCACACCACCCTCACACCACACCACCCGCACACCACCCTCACACCACACCACCCGCACACCACCTGCACCCCACCCTCACACCACCATCACTCCACATCACCCGCACACCACCCTCACCCACACCACCCTCACACCACCATCACACCACACCACCCGCACACCACCCTCACACCACACCACCCCGCACCACCCTCACCCCACCCCACCCCACACCACACCACCCTCACACCACCCCACCCCACACCACACCACCCCACACCAACCTCACACCACCCCACCCCACACCACACCACCCTCACACCACCCCACCCCACACCACACCACCCCACACCACCCTCACACCACCCCACCCCACACCACACCACCCTCACACCACCCAACCCCACACCACATCACCCTCACACCACCCTCACACCACACCACCCGCACACCGCCCTCACACCACACCACCCTCACCCCACACCACCCTCACACCACCCCACCCCACACCACATCACCCTCACACAACCCTCACACCACATCACCCGCACACCACCCTCAC
Source organism: Scyliorhinus torazame (assembly GCF_047496885.1). Taxonomy (NCBI): domain Eukaryota; kingdom Metazoa; phylum Chordata; class Chondrichthyes; order Carcharhiniformes; family Scyliorhinidae; genus Scyliorhinus; species Scyliorhinus torazame. The sequence goes on along the minus strand of NC_092707.1, from coordinate 121,527,841 downwards.
CACTCACCACACCACCCTCATACCACACACCCGCACAGCACCCTCACACCACACTACCCGCACTCCACACCACCCTCACCCCTCACCAACCTCACACCACCATCACCCCATATCACCCGCACACCACCCTCACACCACACCACCCTCACCCCATATTACCCGCACACCACCCTCACCCCACACCACCCTCACCCCATATTACCCGCACACCACCCTCACCCTACACCAACCTTACCCCACATCACCCGCACACCACCCTCACACCACACCTCCCTCACATCACCCTCACACCACCTTTCCCCACATCACCCGCACACCACCCTCACACCACACCACCCTCACACCACCATCACCCCACATCACCCGCACACCACCCTCACACCACACCACCCTCACACCACCATCACCCCACATCACCGCACACCACCCTCACACCACACCACCCGCACCCCACCCTCACACCACCATCACTCCACATCACCCGCACACAACCCTCACCCCATACCACCCTCACACCACACCACCCTCACCCCACATCACCCGCACACCACCCTCACCCCACACCACCCACACACCACCCTCACACCACACTAGCCGCACACCACCCTCACACCACACCGCCCCACACCACTCCACCCCACACCACCCTCACACCACCCCACACAACACCACCCTCACACCACACCACGCGCACACCGCCCTCACACCACACCACCCTCACACCACACCACCCGCACACCACCCTCACTCCACACCACCCTCACACCACCCTCATACCACCCCACCCGCACACCACCCTCACCCCACACCACCCTCACACCACCCTCATAGCACACAACCCGCACACCAGTCTCACACCACACCACCCTCACACCACACCACCTGCACAGCACCCTCACACCACACCACACGCACTCCACACCACCCTCACACCACCATCACCCCACATCACCCGCACACCACCCTCACACCACACCACCCTCACCCCATATTACCTGCACACCACCCTCACCCCACACCACCCACACATCACCCGCACACCACCCTCACACCACACCGCCCCACACCACCCCACACCACACCACCCTCACACCACACCACGCGCACATCGCCCTCACACCACACCACCCTCACACCACACCACCCGCACACCACCCTCACTCCACACCACCCTCACACCACCCTCATACCACCCCACCCGCACACCACCCTCACCCCACACCACCCTCACACCACCCTCATGCCACACAACCCGCACACCAGTCTCACACCACACCACCTGCACAGCACCCTCACACCACACCACCCGCACTCCACACCACCCTCACACCACCATCACCCCACATCACCCGCACACCACCCTCACACCACACCACCCTCACCCCATATTACACGCACACGACACTCACCCCTCACCACCCTCACCCCACATTAACCGCACGCCACCCTCACCCCACACCACCCACACACCACCCTCACACTACCCTCACACAACCATCACCCCACATCACCCGCACACTACCCTCACACCACACCACCCGCACACCACCCTCAAACCACACCACCCTCATGCCACACCACCCTCACCCCATATTACCCGCACACCACCCTCACCCCACACCACCCTTACCCCACATCACCCGCACACCACCCTCATACCACACCACCCGCACACCACCCTCACACCACCCTCACACCACCTTTCCCCACATCACCCGCACACCACCCTCACACCACACCACCCTCACACCACCATCACCCCACATCACCCGCACACCACCCTCACACCACACCACCCGCACACCATCCACACACCACACCACCCGCACACCACCCGCACCCCACCCTCACACCACCGTCACTCCACATCACCCGCACACCATCCTCACCCCACACCACCCTCACACCACCCTCACACCACACAACCCGCACACCACCCTCACACAACACCACCCCGCACCACCCTCACACCACCCCACACCACACCACCCCACACCACCCTCACACCACCCCACCCCACACCACATCGCCCTCACACCACCCCACACCACATCACCCTCACACCACCCTCACCCCACACCACCCACACACCACCCCACCCCACACCACACCACCCTCACCCCACACCACCCTCACAGCACACCACCCTCACCCCACATCACCCGCACACCACCCTCACCTCTCACCACCCTCACACCACCCTCATACCACACCACCCGCACAGCACCCTCACACAACACCACCCGCACTCCACCCCACCCTCACCCCTCACCACCCTCACACCACCATCAGCCCACATCACCCGCACACCACCCTCACACCACCCTCACCCCATATTGCCCACACACCACACTCACACCACACCACCCTCACCCCATATTACCCGCACACCACCCTCACACCACACCACCCTCACCCCATATTACCCGCACACCACCCTCACCCCACACCACCCTCACCCCATATTACCCGCACACCACCCTCAACCCACACCAACCTTACCCCACATCACCCGCACACCACCCTCACACCACACCACCCGCACACCACCCTCACACCACACCACCCGCACACCACCCGCACCCCACCCTCACACCACCATCACTCCACATCACCCGCACACCACCCTCACCCCACACCACCCTCACACCACACCACCCTCACTCCACATCACCCGCACACCACCCTCACCCCACACCACCCACACACCACCCTCACACCACACCACCCGCACACCACCCTCACACCACACCGCCCCACACCACACCACCCCACACCACCCTCACACCACATCACCCGCACACCACCCTCACTCCACACCACCCACACACGACCCTCACACCACACCACCCGCACACCACCCTCACACCACACCGCCCCACACCACACCACCCCACACCACCCTCACACCACCCCACCCCACACCACATCACCCTCACACCACCCTCACACCACACCACGCGCACAACGCCCTCACTCCACACCACCCTCACACCACACCACCCGCACACCACCCTCACTCCACACAACCCTCACACCACCCTCATACCACACCACCCGCACACTACCCTCACGCCAGCCCACCCCACACCACATCACCCTCACACCACCCTCACACCACCCTCACACCACACCACCCGCACACCGCCCTCACACCACACCACCCTCACACCACACCAGCCGCACACCACCCTCACACCACCCCACCCCCACCACATCACCCTCACACCACCCTCACACCACCCTCACACCACACCACCCGCACACCGCCCGCACACCACCCTCACCCCACACCACCCACACACCACCCTCATACCACACCACCCGCACACCACCCTCACACCACACCACCCTCACACCACACCACCCGCACACCACCCTCACGCCACCGTCGCTCCACATCACCCACACACCACCCTCACCCCACACCACCCTCTCCCCACATCACCCGCACACCACCCTCACCCACACCACCCTCACACCACCCTCATACCACACCACCCGCACACCGCCCTCACCCCACACCACCCTCACACCACACCACCCGCACACCACCCTCACACCACACCACCCTCACACCATACCACCCTCACACCACATCACCCGCATACCACCCTCACCCGCACACCACCCTCACACCACCCTCACCCGCACACCACCATCACATCACATCACTCGCATACGACCCTCACCCCACACCACCCTCACACCACACCACCCTCACACCACACCACCCTCACACGACATCACCCGCATACCACCCTCACCCCACACCACCCTCACACCACACCACCCTCACACCACACCACCCTCACAGCACATCACCCGCATCCCACCCTCACCCCACACCACCCTCACACCACACCACCCTCACCCCATATTACCCGCACACCACCCGCACACCACACCACCCTCACTCTACACCACCCTCACCCCATATTACCCGCACACCACCATCACTCCACATCACCCGCACACCACCTTCACCCCACAACACCCGCACACCACCATCACTCCACATCACCCACACACCATCTTCACCCCACAACACCCGCACACCACCATCACCCTCACACCACCCTCACACCACACCACCCTCACACCACCCTCACACCACACCACCCGCACACCACCCTCACTCCACATCACCCGCACACCACCCGCACATCACACCACCCTCACACCACTATCACCCTCACACCACCCTCACACCACACCACCCGCACACCACCAACACCCTCACACCACCCTCACACCACACCACCCGCACACCACCATCACTCCACATCACCCGCACACCACCATCACCCTCACACCACCCTCACACCACACCACCCGCACACCACCATCACATCACTCCACATCACCCGCACACCACCATCACTCTCACACCACCCTCACATCACACCACCCGCACACCACCATCACCCTCACACCACCCTCACACCACACCACCCGCACACCACCATCACTCCACACCACCCGCACACCACCCTCACACCACCCTCACAACACACCACCCTCACAGCACCCTCAACCCACACCCACCGTCACCACTCGTCACCATCTTCCCACCACACTTACTCCGTTACCAACCTCACCCCACCCTCCCCTGTCACCACCCTCACACCACACTCATCCCACCCTCACCCCACACCACCCGCACTCCCGCCTCATCCTGTCATGATATGCAGACATGCACATAATGAGATACAGACAGGCAGCTAATGAATACAGAGAACAGGACATAACCAATCAGCAGGCAGAACACTTGGGGGTGGTTTCCCACTATAAAAGGCACGAGGCACTCACAATCCGCCTCTTTCCACTGGTGACATCTACAGTGTAAGTCAGGGTGTACATATCATATAACTCCTACAGCACGTGGCTAAGAGCTAGTCTGGTTCAGTCAGACAGATGAGTCACACTAGGTTAGCAGAGAGTCGAACTCACAGAGGATTGAGTTAACTGTGTGACAGGTTCAATAAATCATATTGAACTAACTTCAAGGTGTGGAGTATCTCTCAGGTAAAGCTGCATCCAGTTGCAGCCCGTGTTATCTTACTGTGCTTAACATGACATGGTACCAGGAGCCTGCAATCCCTCGGTGATTTACCTCAAACTGTTCCTTGACGACCAGCAAATGTATCCCGGCACCATGGAGAAGATCCAGGCTCCTCAACAGTTGCGGACCTCCGGCAATCTCAGTGCCAACTGGTGGACTTTCAAGCAAAGGTTTCTGCTGTACATCGAAGCCTCAGACCTCGAGGGTGCGTCTGATACAAGGAGTGTTTCTCATCTCAACTGCAGGGGATCAAGCCATCCAACTCTTCAACTCGCTGAACTTCACCGAAGGCCAGGACAAGACAAAGTTTCAGACCTTCCTGGACAAGTTTGATAATCATTGTGAAGTGGGCACCAATGAAATATATGTTCATACAATGCCTCCAAGGTAAAGATGAATCTTTCAACTCCTTCCTAACTAATCTCCATCTACTAGCGCTGTCCTGCAACTTTGGTGATATTGCTGACTCCATGATCAGGGACCAGATGGTTTTCGGAGTTTACTCTGATCCTCTGAGAGAGTAGCTTTTGAAAATCAAGAATATGACCCTGCCATTCGTGATTGAAACATGTACAATGCATGAGCACGCCAAAAAACGGTATTCCCAATATAAATCGGCTGAAAAGGAGAAACTTGCTTCCCACGAGGCAGAGAGTGTGCAGGCCATTGCCCGGATTCAGCGCCTCAGCCTTGATGAAAGCGGCCATTTTGCGTGCTCTTCCCGGAGCCCCACCGCATGCGCGATGCGACTGTGCTGATGAAGCGGCCGATCACCACTCTGCGCAGGTGCGAACGTCTGCCGACCGCACTGCGCGTGTGCGACGATGCACGGAGCGTAATGACGTTATGACGTGCCCGAACTGCGGCACCGCCCACTTAAAGAAACACTGTCCTGCAAAAGGCAGGCGCTGTTTAAATTGCGGGAAGCCCTGGACACTATGCAGCCTTGTGCAGGTCTGCACCACCAGGCAGGGGCCAGCGCTCCCAATTCCAACGCAAACGCGTACGGAGTGTACAGCAACGTTTATAGGATTCTGATCCTGGCAGTACACCGGACCCAGAGGATGACTGCCTGGAGTTCCCCTACCATGTGGGCACCATTACCACACGTGAACATGCCTCACTGAAATCATCACAACGCCTGCCCATCCTCACTGTGGATTCTCCAGACGAATGGCATGCGGTGATGCAAGTAAATCAATGCTCGATCCAGTTCAAGCTGGACACAGGTGCATCTGCCAATCTCCTTTCACAGGCAGATTTCAACCGCATCAAGAAGCCACCCAAGCTCCTTCCAGCACCCTGCCAGCTCCTGGACTATAACGGCAATGTCATCACAGCACTGGGATCCTGGCATCTGCTCGTCTCCAACAAGGGCAATCACGCAAGGCTGCAGTTTGAGATCGTCAAGCCAGACAGGGCCTCCCTGCTCGGCGCACATGCATGCAAGCAGCTATACCTTGTGCAGCGGGTCTACGCAATGACCTCCCCCAACGGAGATTTTCAAGCCGGCATTGATTACATCCTCGCTCAGTATCCGGATGTGTTTGACGGGATGGGCACTCTGCCATATCGGTACAAGATCCTGTTACGGCCTAATGCCACGCCTGTGGTCCACGCACCACGCTGGGTCCCGGCTCGACTGAAGGAGCACCTGAAGGCACAGCTCAAGGCTCTTCAGGCCCAGGGCATCATCTCTAAAGTTACAGAACCGACTGACTGGGTCAGCTCGATGGTATGTGTAAAAAAGCCTTCGGGGGGGCTGCGCATCTGTATTGATCCCAAGGATCTCAACCAGAATATAATGCGGGAACACTACCCCATCCCGAAGTGAGAGGAACTCACAAGTGAGATGGCACACGCCCGGTTTTTCACAACGTTAGATGCATCACACGGGTTCTGGAAAATCCAGCTGGATGAGTCCAGCAGAAGGCTCTGCACTTTCAACACACCGTTTGGCAGGTACTGCTACAATCGTATGCCGTTTGGCATTGTCTCGGCCTCGGAGATCTTCCATAGAATCATGGAGCAGATGATGGAGGGCATTGAAGGGGTTCGTGTGTATGTGGACGACGTTATCATATGATCCAGAACCCCCGAAGAGCACATCTCTTGTCTCCAGCAGGTATTCCGCCGTGTCCATGCCAATGGCCTCAAGCTGAACAGGGCCAAGTGTTGCTTTGTCATGTCGACACTTCAGTTCTTAGGTGACCAGATATTTCAACAGGGTGTGCGCCCGGACGCAGACAAAGTCAAGGCCATCAAAGCCATGAAGACCCCTGAAGACAAGAAGGCGGTACTGCGCTTTTTAGGCATGGTAAATTTCTTGGGCAAGTTTATCCCAAACCTGGCCTCACACACCACGGCCCTCAGACACATGGTAAAAACGTCTACTGCTTTTGAGTGGCCGGCAGCTCATCAAGCAGAGTGGTTGGAGCTGAAAGCCAAGCTCCCCACTGCACCTGTATAGGCATTTTTTGACCCTGACAGGGAAACGGAAATCTCGACAGATGCGAGCCAGGACAGCATCGGCGCGGTGTTGCTCCAGCGCAATGACACCTCATCCTGGGCACCGGTTGCCTATGCGTCATGGGCAATGACACCCACCGAGCAGCGGTATGCCCAAATTGAAAAGGAATGCCTGGGCCTGCTTACTGGAATTCTCAAGTTCCACGATTACCTCTGGTCCACATTATCCACAAGGACCTGAACGACATGACACCCCGGCTGCAGCGCATCCTCCTCGGACTCCGGAGGTATGACTTTGAGCTTGTGTACACGCCTGGCAAGGAGCTCATTTTTGCCGATGCCTTGTCCCGCTCCATAACCTTGCCTGCCGACCCACCGGCATTCGTCCAACAGATCGAATCACAGGTGCAGCTGTGGGCCAGCAACCTCTCGGCGTCGGATGATAAGGTGATTCGCATTCATGAGGAGACAGCCAAAGACCCTCTTCTGCAGCGTGTCATGCGCCACCTCGCCGATGGCTGGCAAAAAGGGCAGTGCCCTCAATTCTTCAATAGAACAAAGAACAAAGAAATGTACAGCACAGGAACAGGCCCTTCGACCCTCCAAGCCCGTGCCGCCATGCTGCCCGACTAAACTACAATCTTCTACACTTCCTGAGTCCGTATCCCTCTATTCCCATCCCATTCATGTATTTGTCAAGATGCCCCTTAAATGTCACTATCGTCCCTGCTTCCACCACCTCCTCCGGTAGCGAGTTCCAGGCACCCACTACCCTCTGTGTAAAAAACTTGCCTCGTACATCTACTCTAAACCTTGCCCCTCGCATCTTAAACCTATGCCCCCTAGTAATTGACCCCTCTACCCTGGGGAAAAGCCCTCTGACTATCCACTCTGTCTATGCCCCTCATAATTTTGTAGATCTCTATCAGGTCGCTCCTCAACCTCCGGCATTCCAGTGTGAACAAACCAAGTTTATTCAACCGCTCCTCATAGCTAATGCCCTCCATACCTGGCAACATTCTGGTAAATCTCTTCTGCACCCTCTCTAAAGCCTGCACATCCTTCTGGTAGTGCGGCGACCAGAATTGAACACTATACTCCAAGTGTGGCCTAACTAAGGTTCTATACAGCTGCAACATGACTTGCCAATTCTTATACTCAATGACCCGGCCAATGAAGGCAAGCATGCCGTATGCCTTCTTGACTACCTTCTCCACCTGTGTTGCCCGTTTCAGTGACCTGTGAACCTGTACACCTAGATCTCTCTGACTTTCAATACTCTTGAGGGTTCTACCATTCACATGTATATTCCCTACCTGCATTAGACCTTCCAAAATGCATTACCTCACATTTGTCCGGTTTAAACTCCATCTGCCATCTCTCTGCACAAGTCTCCAAACGATCTAAATCCTGCTGTATCCTCTGACAGTCCTCATCGCTATCCGCAATTCCACCAACCTTTGTGTCATCTGCAAACTTACTCATCAAACTGATTTGTTATGTTGTAGGTGTACCATAAGCGGCTTCCTTGTGGTGCACTTGACAAAGGACGGTTCAGACGTGGAGATAACTTCCACACGTTTATTAAACTATTTACACTTCTATTACTCGGGTTCGACACTACTGCTAATCCTACTATAGCTACCCAGACTGACTAACCAGTTGCTGCAATCCATGTGGTGGGAGTGACATTGAATCAACCCTGTGTCTGTTCTCACTGACTGTCTCCACTGGAAAGAGGCAGATCATGTGTGTGGTCTCCTTTATATATGGGTTGGTGTAATATGGTCGTGTCACCTCGTTGTGTATCGTGAATGTCCATTGGTCGCCTCCTATCTAACTGATCTATTTGTTGAGTGTGTGTGTGATGTTTCTGGTGCTCCCTCTCGTGTCTAGCTAGCCTATATGTATTTACATTGATGCACATCACCACACAGGCCAGTTACATTTTCTTCCAAATCATTTATATATACTACGAACAGCAAAGGTCCCAACACTGATCCCTGCGGAACACCACTCCAATTAGACAAGCACCCTTCCATTGCTACTCTCTGCCTTCTATGACGTAGCCAGTTCTGTATCCATCTTGCCAGCTCACCCCTGATCCCGTGTGACTTCACCTTTAGTATCAGTCTACCATGAGGGACCTTGTCAAAGGCTTTACTGAAGTCCATATAGACAATAACCACTGCCCTACCTGCATCAATCATCTTTGTGACCTCTTCAAAAAACTCTATCAAGTTAGTGAGACACGACCTCCCCTTCACAAAACCATGCTGCCTCTCACTAATACGTCCATTTGCTTCCAAATGGGAGTAGATCCTGTCTCGAAGAATTCTCTCCAGTAATTTCCCTACCACTGATGTAACGCTCACTGGCCTGTAGTTCCCGGGATTATCCTTGCTACCCTTGCAATGTGAAGGATGACCTGACGGCAGTTGATGGCATCCTCCTCAAGCTGGACCGCACTGTTATTCCACTCAGTCTCCAGAGCTTGGTGCTCCGGAAAATCCATGAGGGACATCTGGGTGTCGAGAAGTGCAGGCGCAGAGCCAGGCAAGCTGTCTATGGGCCTGGGATTAGTCAGGATATCTCAAATCTGGTCCTCAACTGTCCGACTTGTCAACGCTTCCAACCGGTACAGGGCAAGGAGACGCTTCAGCAGCACGAAATCGTGACCTCCCCATGGTCCAAGCTGGGCATTGACCTCTTTCATGCCAATGGTCGTGATTATGTGTTAATCATTGATTATTTTTCTAACTACCCAGAAGTTGTGAAGCTCTCGGACCTCACATCCAAGACCGTCATCAAGGCCTGTAAGGAGACGTTCTCCAGGCATGGTATTCCACTCACTGTCATGAGTGACAACGGTCTTTGCTTCGGCAGCCAAGAGTGGTCAAGATTTGCCCAGGTATATCCATTTCATCACGTCACTTCCAGCCCGCATTACCCGCGGTCCAACGGGAAGGTTGAGAAAGGGGTGCACATAGTGAAGCAGCTCATCTGCAAGGCCACGTATTCTGCTTCTGACGTCAACCTAGCGCTGCTTGCGTACAGGGCAACCCCTCTGTCTACCGGCATTTAACTTGCTCAACTTCTGATGAACAGGGACCTGTGGACGACTTTTCCAGCCATACACTTGCCTGATCTGGATCACCTCCCGGTTCTGCAGAAGGTGCAGAAACTCAGGGACCGGCAAAAGCAGGGCTATGATGCTCATGCCACTGATTTGCCTGTGCTACTCCCGGCGGATGCTGTTCAGATCAAGCTACCTGATGGAGACTGGTCAGCTCCAGCTGTTGTTGTTCGACAGGCTGCTCCCCGCTCGTATGTTGTCCGTATGGCTGATGGCTCTGGTGTGCGGCAAAACAGACGGGCACTGCGCACAGTTGCCCGCCCGGAACCGCACTTTCATTGTTTCCATCCGTTATTGTGCCACCACCGTCGACCCACCACCACCTCTCCGGCGGTCGACCAGGATCAGACGCAAGCCTCAGAGACTGGACTTATGAACATTTGTTCTGTTTGCTATGTTCTGTTTTCTCACCTTAGACACCTGTTTTTACATGTACATATGTTCCCATCTGCTACTGTATGTAAATAAGTTAGTTTTTTGGCCTACACACATGTAAATACTTTCACATAGGCCATAGAAAAACATTTCAAAAGGGGAGATGTCATGATATGCAGACATGCACATGATGAGATACAAGCAGGCAGCTAATGAATACAGAGAACAGGACAGAACCAATCAGCAGGCAGAACACTTGGGGGTGGTTTCCCACTATAAAAGGCACGAGGCACTCACACTCCGCCTCTTTCCACTGGTGACATCTGCAGTATGAGTCAGGGTGTACATATCATATAACTCCTACAGCACGTGGCTAAGAGCTAGTCTGGTTCAGTCAAACAGATTAATCACACTAGGTTAGCAGAGAGTCGAACTCACAGAGGATTGTGCTAACTGTGTGACAGGTTCAATAAATCATATTGAACTAACTTCAAGCTGCGGAGTATCTCTCAGGTAAAGCTGCATCCAGTTGCAGCCCGTGTTATCTTATTGTGCTTCACACAACACACCCCACACCACCCTCACACCAGCCTCACGCTAACCTCACCCCACACCACCTGCACTCCACACCAGCCGCACACCACCCTCATTTCACACCACCCTCATCTCACACCACCCTCCCCCGTCAGCACCCTCCCCCGTCAGCACCCTCCCCCCATCATCACCCTCCCCGTCACCACCCTCCCCGTCACCACCCTCCCCGTCACTACCCTCCCCCGTCACCACCCTCCCCCATCACCACCCTCCCCCGTCACCACCCTCCCCCCGTCACCACCCTCCCCCATCACCACCCTCCCCATCACCACCCTCCCCCCGTCACTACCCTCCCCATCACCACCCTCCCCCCATCACCACCCTCCCCCGTCACCACCCTCCCCGTCACCACCCTCCCCCATCACCACCCTCCCCCGTCACCACCCTCCCCGTCACCACCCTCCCCCATCACCACCCTCCCCCCGTCACCACCCTCCCCCGTCACCACCCTCCCCCGTCACCACCCTCTCCCGTCACCACCCTCCCCCGTCACCACCCTCCCCATCACCACCCTCCCCGTCACCACCCTCCCCGTCACCACCCTCCCTCGTCACCACCCTCCCCCCCGTCACCACCCTCCCCCCGTCACCGCCCTCCCCGTCACCCCCCCATCACCACCCTCCCCCGTCACCACCCTCCCCCACACCACCCTCCCCCGTCACCACCCTCCCCATCACCACCTTCCCCATCACCACCCACCCCGTCACCACCCTCCCCCGTCACCACCCTCCCTCGTCACCACCCTTCCCCATCACCACCCTCACCCATCACCACCCTCCCTCCCCCGTCACCACCCTCACCCATCACCACCCTCCCTCCCTCCGTCACCACCCTCCCGATCATCACCCTCGCCCATCACCACCCTCCCTCCGTCACCACCCTCCCATCATCACCCTCCCCCATCACCACCCTCCCCGTCACCACCCTCCCCGTCACCACCCTCCCCCCGTCACCACCCTCCCCGTCACCACCCTCCCCCGCCACCACCCTCCCCCCGTCACCACCCTCCCCCGTCACCACCCTCCCCTGTCACCACCCTCCCCCATCACCACCCTCCCCCCGTCACCACCCTCCCCGTCACCACCCTCCCCGTCACCACCCTCCCCCGTCACCACCCTCCCCCATCACCACCCTCCCCCCGTCACCACCCAACCCGGTCACCACCCTCCCCCCGTCACCACCCTCCCCCATCACCACCCTCCCCGTCACCACCCTCCCCGTCACCACCCTCCCTCGTCACCACCCTCCCCCCGTCACCACCCTCCTCCGTCACCACCCTCCCCCACACCACCCTCCCCTGTCACCACCCTCGCCCCCGTCACCACCCTCCCCCATCACCGCCCTCCCCGTCACCCCCCCCATCACCACCCTCCCCCCGTCACCACCCTCCCCCACACCACCCTCCCCCATCACCACCCTCCCCATCACCACCCACCCCGTCACCACCCTCCCCCCGTCAGCACCCTCCCCCCGTCACCACCCTCCCTCGTCACCACCCTTCCCCATCAACACCCTCACCCATCACCACCCTCCCTCCCCCCGTCACCACCCTCACCCATCACCACCCTCCCTCCCTCCGTCACCACCCTCCCCATCATCACCCTCGCCCATCACCACCCTCCATCCCTCCGTCACAACCCTCCCCATCATCACCCTCACCCATCACCACCCTCCCTCCCCGTCACCACCCTCCCCGTCACCACCCTCCCCCACACCACCCTCCACCCACACCACCCTCCCCGTCACCAACCTCCCCCCGTTAGCACCCTCCCCCATCACCACCCTCACCCCACACCACCCTCCCCCCACACCACCCTCACCCCGTCACCACCCTCATCCGGCCCGCGGTCTAATCATGTGTCTTGCGTTGTGTCTTGCAGGAGCTGTTAGTGATGTGACGGGTGCTTCAGGTGTCCCCGCCCCCGGCCACATTCAGAGCCTCAGGTGCCAACCAGCAACGAGGACACCGACACGGACATGAGCCGTGGACCGGAGACCCAGGACACCCTGAAGCTCGAGTCCGATGATAACACAGACTTCCCGTCACAGCTGTGTCCAACACCCTCCACCATCCCAGAGACACTCGCCTCGGTTGGGCACCGAAGAGGCTCCTGGGACACTATCTGGTGTGCACCACAAGATTCACTGGTACAGCAGGTGGAGGTATGAACTGCCGAGGGGGCGGTCGGGCGGAGGGCAGGCTGACCCCAGGGACTAGCTGCCGTCCAGACAGGTTTTGTGTTTCGGAATGGGCAGTTCCATCGATCTTGGAGATCCAGTCGCAGAGCCAGGGGTTGTTTGAGGGTTTCTCCGCAAGCAACCAGCACCTGCAGTGCAGTTGGAGGAGTCGAACCGTATGCAGGAGCAGGAGGTGGTGCCAGCCATGCATGGCATCCAGGCCAACACCACACGGTGGTGTCCGTGGTGGAGGCCTTAGGAGCGAGGGTTTTGACTATGGATCAGCATGTAACAATAATAATAATCTTTATTAGTGTCACAAGTAGGCTTACATTAACATTGCAATGAAGTTACAATGAAAATCCCCTAGTTGCCACACTCCGGCACTTGTTCAGGTACACTGAGGGAGAATTCAGAATGTCCAATTCACCTAACAAGCACGCCTTTCGGGACTTGTGGGAGAAAACTGGAGCAGACCCGGGGAGAACGTGCAGACCGTGACCCAAGCTGTGAATCGAACCCGGGTCTCTGGTGCTGTGAATTAGCAGTGCTAACCACTGTGCTACCTTGTCCAAGGCCTGGGGCAATCTGTGCAGGCAGTGGCTGAGGCTCAGGACAGGCTGCCCTCTCACAGGCAGCCATGTGTCAGAGCCACCTGGATATTGCAGCGGCGCACCGGAGTGTGGACCAGTCACAGCGAGCCATGGCGGAGAGCATTGGCGGCATTGCCCAGGTGCTGGTCGACATGGTGCACACACAGAGGGAGGTGGCCCAGTCCCACAGGGAGATGGTGCAGTCACTGGCTCATGTGGCACAGACCCAGAAGGTGGTGGTGCAGTCCCAGAGGGAGGTAGGTCCACTCGCTATGCTCCTTGACCGTGAGCATTGAGACCCTGGTCGGGATGGGAGCGGGCCTTCAGAACTGGCAGCGCCAGGAGCACACGGGCGCCTCAGGAGTTCACTCCACTCACGCCCCGTCCCATGGAGTAGCCCACGGGCCACCGGGCGCCCGGAGAGGGGAGGAGGAGATGATGGGGCCTGTGCCGGTGACTCCCACAGGGCAGGTGCCGGAACAACGCAGCACCTTGGACTGCCTTCCCTCCTGTCTCTGGCACACCTGGTGGGTATCGGACAGAACAGGGTAGCACCACTCCACCTGGCACTGAGTCGCAACCAGGCCCATCCAGGTCCAGTTTGCCCTAGAAGGGGACCCAAGTTGTCGGGCTGGAATCACAGCAGTCCACCTCCACTCCCGATGTGCCATCTGGGGATCCACCTAGATATAGCATCAGAGCCCGTAAGGCCAGAATAGTAGACACCAGTTATGTTGGCACAGGTGCAGGGCACAGTTTAGTGATATGGTCTAGAGCACATATCTGTATATATATTTTCACACCTGTTCACAATTTTACAACCTGCCTCAGTGCTCTGTCAGATGGGTGTGAGGGGTGGGCTGGCCGCAGAGGGGGCGGGAATGGGCGGATGCTTGGGGGGGGGGTGGGGGGCTTGTCTCGAGGACTGAGGTTCAGCCAGCGCTCACTGCTTTGGTGTCCCACCCCCATCCCACCACCCCCTCCTACTGCCTCCACCTCCGCCACCCCAGGGATTCGATGGGACTGTGTGATGGAATGGCCAGCTGGCATGCAGGGATCACCCAGCTGGACGGTGGAAAGTGCTACTGTGGGCAGGAGTCAGACATTAAATGTGGAGCAGCAGAGCACATCGCAGAGCGGGTTGTCACCATCCTCCATCCTATGGACCAGACCCGCTGTTACTGCCAACCCAGGGCCCCACCCCCTAGTGCGGCAGGTATGTATCACGGAGGGGGTTGCAGGCAGGTGGGTGGTCGGCCTGAGGCGGGGGGGGTGTGCAGAGCGTACCATGTGCGTTGGTCCTGGTGCTCAAGTTGTGCGGCCTCCCGTGCATGCCGGGGCCCCATGTCCTGTCCATCTTCACCGTGCTGCCCCGTCCTCTTCATCGGACGAGGCCTGGCCTTTATCCTCCAGCTCCAGCATGTCACCCTTCTGCTGCGTGATGTGGAGGACGCAGCAGGCCACCATGATACGGGGCACCAGAACCGTATCTTCAGGATGCCGAAGCACCGCTCATTTACACTCCTGGTTGCTGCATGGGCATTGTTGTAGCGGGTCTCCGCGTTAGTCTGTCGCTTCCGGATAGGTGTCATCAGCCACGACCACAGTCGATAACCCTTGTCACGCAAGAGGCATCCCCCATTCGGGGGTGGGGCGTCTCGAACATGTCAGGAATCGTCGAGTGAGCCAGGATGAAGGCGTCATGCACACCGCCCATGTATCGGGCGTAGACATGCATAATGCGCATCTGATAGTCACACACCAGCTGCATGTTCATTGAGAGGAACCCCTTTCAGTTTGTGTAGAGCGATTTGTCATCTGTGGGTGCTTATAGGGAGATCCATGCATCCCGTCGATCACCCCCTGGAACTGGGGAATATCGGCAATTGGGGCGAACCCCCCTGTCCGGACATCCTGGTGGGCTCAGTCCACATTGAAATGGGTGTATTTTGCCGACTGGGCATATAGAGCCTCCATGACGGCACGGATGCACCTGTGCACTGAGCTCTGTGAGGTCCCTAATAGATCCCACTCGGCGCTTGGAAGGACATCGTAACGTAAAAGTTCAGGGGTATTAGGTGTTGGAGAATTTTTTGATATCTCCAAAAAATTCTCCTTCTCTGTTATTACTCCAACAAACAATGATGTTTCATCACTGGAGACTGTGTCTTCCACTGTGCTGACTGATCTGGGGTTAAGCTTAGAGTAACAATCCTGAGCAAAGTGATTTTTTTCCTTTGCATCTGGAACAAAGCACTGGATACTGCATTAATTTGTGCCTTTGACCATATCTTTTACACAGGAATACTTTGCCCTGATCTTTAACCTGTTTATTGGTGTGAGCTGAGCTGCAGGAACTTTCCTGCCTTTTTTTTGGAGCTTTCCTCCGAGAAGACATCTCCATTACTGAGAAACATTTTCGAATGCTGTGCTGTTAGCTCGTGAGCCTGAAAAATCTTAACTGTTTGTTCCAAGGACAGCTCTGATTCCCTTGGCAACCGTTCCCTCAGCTTATTTTCATTCCCGAATCATGGAAGATTCCACCACAGAAAAATCACAGGTTTTAGCTTTTAACTTTAAATCTGTGATGAAATGATCCATGGACACTTCTGTCTTCTGTAAACGTGATTTAAACACATAGAATGACATTTTTGAATTCATGAATTTCATTCTTTCTGGGAGTACAATGTGCATCAAATCTTTGAATTACTTCAGTCCAATTTTTACATTCTTTCTTGTTTGCAAATTTAAATGTATTAAACACATTGCTTCAGGCCCTGTCGCTGTTAGGAGCATCATTACCTTACAAATCTGATTGATTTCCTAAATTTACTGCAGTAAGAAACAAATTAAATTGTTGTTTAAACACATGTCAGTTGCTGTCCACATTACCATGAAATCTGAGACTTATTAGTGGCTTCAGCAACTCCATGTTGTTAATTCTTGCAGTTTGCAAAATCGTCAAACCTCCGTGGACCTCGTGGCAGGCTTGTTTTATCTCAGTGTTTAATAGCAATGAACTCTGGTACCATGTAATGTTCTGTTCGGATGGCCTGATTTATAGTCTTGCTTAGAAAACTTGTAGCTAAAGCTAGAAACAATTTATTAACATTATCTGTGGGTCAAATATATACAAAACAACAGATGAATAATAGCATGATAATGCACAAACAACGTCTCTCTTCCATCTCTCCAGTCAGTCTGAGGTCACCTGGCTCTAAGATTCACTTATATACTAATGAGACTCCCAGTGGTCAGTCGGTGAATTACAACACAACCATGAAATCACGACAGGGATGGGATACGGTGTCCATGCCCTGGCCATTTCCCCCACCTCCACCACCCACCCCACAGCCGGCGAACCTGGAGACGATCAGACCATTGGCCGTGGCTCACACATCGTGTGGCCTTCCATGCCTGCCTGGGCTCCATGTCCCTCCCACCCTTGCCCTCCCCCCGCATCCTCCTCGTCAGACAAGACCTGGTGTTCCACCTCCTCCGCCAGCACATTGCCCTTCTGCTGCATGATGTTGCGGAGGACACAGCAGGCCGCCAAGATGTGGCCGACCCTCTTAGCATCATACTGGAGGGCCCCTCCAGAGAAGTCCGGGCAACTGAACCGCATCTTCAGGAGGCCAACGCTCTGCTCGATCACGGACGTCATTGCTGTATGGGCGTCGTTGCAGCGGGTCTCCGCGTCGGTCTGTGGCCCGGATAGGAGTCATCAGCCACAACCGCAGTAGATAAACCCTGTCGCCAAGGACCCCGGCCGGGGGGTGGGGGGGCATCTCGAACATGTCAGGAATCGTCGAGTGTGCAAGGATGAAGACGATGTGCACACTGTATATCGGGTGCAGAGTGTATAATGTGCAGTTGATGGTCACATATGAGCTGCATGTTCAGTGAGTGGGACCCCTTTCGGTTTGTGTAGAGCGGCCTGTCATCTGCAGATGCTCGTAGGGGGACATGCATCCCGTCGATCACCCTCTGGACCCGGCCATCCAGGCGATGGTGGCGAACCCCACTGCCCTGGCATCCTGGTGGGCTCGGTCCACGTTGAAATGGATGTATTGGTCCGCTTGGGTACATGGGGCCTCCGTGACGGCACGGATGCACCTGTGCAATGAGGTCTGATAGATCCTGGACCGGTCCCCACTCGGCGTCTGGAAGGCCCCCGTGGCTTAAAGCTCAGAGCGACCGTCACCTTGATGGCCACCGGGAGCGGTAGTCCTACCCATCCCCCCAGGTGTGCCATCAACTGGCAGATATGTTGCACTGTCTTTCTGCTCAGCCAGAGTCTTCGATGGCATGCCCGGTCGGGCAGCTCTGCGACTGACAGGCGGTGTTGGTACACACGAGGCCTCATGCAGCACCTCCTTGGCACCTCCTCCTCCTCGACCTGTTGGGCGGCCTGCTCGCTAACCTGGACAGTTGCCTCCTGTCCCTCTGCGGCATGATCCGCTGCTGTACACTCCGCTGCTGCGCACTCCGCTGCTGCAGCTTCCTCCTCCTCCTCGAGCAGTGCCCGCTCATACAGCCACAGGGCATCCCTCAGGGCTGCGGCGACCAGCAGGAATGCCAACAATTCTACAGGGGGTGTTAGCATGGTGCATTCTCCCATTGTCCACCGGTTGGCAGTGCGGGTCCCCGCACCCCTGGCCCTCCCAGTGGCCGGCACAATGAGGGCATCTGGTCCTGGCATCTATTCCTGATGCCAGGAGTACCATCAGCTGGCACTGCCCTCACCAAGGTTATGCATCATGGCCTCCATAGGCACTATTGTGGGTGAGGAGTATCGCTGGGGTGGGGGGGGGGGGGTGTTGTGGGGGTGGGGTGCAATGGTGGTAGGGTGGGGGCACCCATATGGTCGGGGTCACTCTGCAGTATATGGGGCCAAGATGGGTGGTCAGTGGGGTGCGCAGCAAGTTGGCCACGGTAATGGCGGTCCATGCCTGGGCACCGCCCCAGCCCCGTGGGGGGGGTCACCCAGGCCACTCAGCCTGTAACACCCCTCTCCCAGCCCTGGTATTGCCAGTCCCGTCCCAGCCAGTGTCTGGGCGGGCTGCCCGCAGTCGCTCCTCTCTGTGTTCTACCTCCTCTCTCTCTCCTTCATCAGCCGCCATGCTAGTTTCACAATTTGTAAAAGCACAAGTGAACCACGACATCGGGAACTCGGTCCATTGGAGGAGGAGAATCGCAGAGGCCTCAGAGAATACTTGATTGGGCCCGCTAATTATAAACAAACTGTGTTTACTGTGTGTGCGTTACAGTACACATTAACGCCACTGTCGAGGTGACGGAGAATCGCAATGTGTCGTCAAATCTGCACCCGCCGCGATTCTGGCGTAGGAACCTATTCTCTGCCCAATCACCTTTCTATTTAATTAAATACACACAAACAAAGGGAAAGCAATGAGCAAACTTAAAGCCGCAGGTACTTTACTGATAAGACATTGATCAAAATGTATGAAATTCTGTGAGTTCTATGAACGGACCCTCATTACTCAAGTCAATGACGTCTTTGCTGCTCAGGCACATTCATCAGCAAATGGAGAATCCCACCCCAGGAGTCTCTCTCGCTCTTACTGCCAGCCATTGGCATGTTTGGAATGATTATATAAAAGGTAAGAGAGAGGCAAAAATAGACATTGGACCACTGAAAAATGTGGCTGGAGAAGTAATAATAGGAAACAAATAAATGGCAGAGGAGCTGAATAGTTACTTTACATCAGTCTTCATGGTGGAAGACAGCAGTGGGATGCCAGAGCTCCAGGAGAATCAGGGGGCAGAAGTGAGCGAAGTGACCATCACTAAGAAGGTTCTGGGGAAACTGAAAAGGTCTGAAGGGGGATAAATCACCTGGACCGGATGGACTACACCCCAGGGTTCTAAAAGAGATAGCTGAGGAGACTGTACAGACATTGGTGATGATCTTTCAGTAATCACTGGAGGCAGGAAGGGTCCCAGAGGACTGGAAAATGGCGAATGCAACACCGCTGTTTAAGAAGGGAGGGAGGCAGAAGACGGGAAATTATAAGCTGGTTAGCCTGACTTCGGTCATCGGTAAGATTTTAGAGTCTGTTATTAAAAATGAAATCGCGGAGTACTTGGAAGTGCATGGCAAAATAGGACTGAGTCAGCGCGGCTTTGTCAAGGAGAGGTCATGCCTGACAAATCTGTTCAAGTTCTTTGAGGAGGTAATAAGGAAGTTAGACAAAAGAAAACCAGTTGGACGTGATTTATTTAGATTTTCAGAAGGCCTTTGACAAGGTGCCGCATAGGAGACTGTTAAATAAGTTAAGAGCTTATGGTGTTAAGGGTAAGATCTTGGCATGGATAGAGGATTGGCTGACTGGCAGAAGGCAGAGAGTGGGGATAAAGGGATCTTTTTCAGGATGGCAGCCGGTGACTCAGGGGTCCGTGCTGGGACCACAACTTTTCACAATATACATTAATGATCTGGAAGAAGGTACTGAAGGCACTATTGCTAAGTTTGCAGATGATACAGAGATCTGTAGAGGGACAGGTAGTATTGAGGAAGCAGGGTGGCTGCAGAAAGACTTGGACAGGCTAGGAGAGTGGGCAAATGAAGTGGCAGATGGAATACAATGTGGAAAGGTGTGAGGTTATGCACTTTGGAAGGAGAAATGGAAGCATAGGCTATTTTCTAAATGAGGAAATGCTTAGGAAATCAGAAGCACAAAGGGACTTGGGAGTCCTTCTCACAATCCTCTTAAGGTTAACGTGCAGGTTCAGTTGGCAGTTAGGATGGCAAATGCAATGTTAGTATTCAGGTCGAGAAGACGAGAAGACAAGACAAGGGATGTACTTCTGAGGCTTTATAAGGCTCTGGTCAGACTCCATTTGGAGTATTGTGAGCAGTTTTGAGCCCCGTATCTAAGGAAGGATGTGTTGGCCTTGGAAAGGATCCAGAGGAGTTTCACAGGAATGATCCCTGGAATGAAGAGCTTGTCGTATGAGGAACGGTTGAGGACTCTGGGTTTGTACTCGTTGGAGTTTAGAATGATGAGGGGGGATCTGACTGAAACTTACAGGATACTGTGAGGCCTGGATAGAGTGGACGTGGAGAAGATGTTTTCACTTGTAGGAAAAATTTGAAACAGAGGACGTAATCTCAGACTAAAGGGACGATCCTTGAAAACAGAGATAAGGAGGAACCTCTTCAGCCAGAGGGTGGTGAATTTATGGAACTCTTTGCCGCAGAAGGCTGTGGAGGCCAAATCACTGAGTGTCTTTAAGGCAGAGATAGATAGGTACCTGTTTAATAAGGGGATCAGGGGTTATGGGGAGAAGGCAGGAGAATGGAAATGAGAAAAATATCAGCCATGATTGAATGGCGGAGTAGACTTGATGGGCTAAGTGGCCAAATTCTGCTCCTATGTTTTATGGTCTTATGATTTGCAGGTTGACACACTCAACCTCTTTGGCTTTGTTATGAACGTACTTTCGTTGACCATCAAGTGCTGGGGTGGGTCTCAAACACAGAGCTTCTGGCTCAGAGGCAGGGACTGATAGATCTACCATGCGGTACTAGTAGCACTTTGCGATTACTGAAACT
The DNA here is from genome assembly GCF_047496885.1 of Scyliorhinus torazame. NCBI lineage: Eukaryota > Metazoa > Chordata > Chondrichthyes > Carcharhiniformes > Scyliorhinidae > Scyliorhinus > Scyliorhinus torazame. The sequence continues at coordinate 121,505,852 of NC_092707.1, read as the reverse complement.
CAGTAGAAATTTAAGTTAAAACTTCTCAGGTGCAAATAAGAATTGTTTTATTTGTCTTCTGTTGATTACAATTGAGAGTCATTTAAAAGGCAATTTGTAGACAATTGAAACTTTCAAAGAATCACAGAAATGATTTTCTTGCTCAGGCAAACAGCTCGCAATAACTTCAGAAGTCAAAGTCTGAAAATGAAATATGAAGACAGGGAATAGTTAAGTCAAAGTATAGATTGATTCCGGAAAGAGAGAGATAGAGAGAATAAGAATGATCCAGCTAAAGATGGCCGAACGTAACTTCACAGTTATACTGTATCATATCTATCTTTAGCCATCTAATTACACCCCAATGTAATCCTAATTGGTTTAGGTTAGAACATAGAACATACAGTGCAGAAGGAGGCCATTCGGCCCACCGAGTCTGCACCGACCCACTTAAGCTATCACTTCCACCCTATCCCCGTAACCCAGTAACCCCACCTACCCTTTTTGGTCACTAAGGGCAATTTATCATTGCCAATCCACCTAACCTGCACGTCTTTGGACTGTGGGAGGAAACCGGAGCACCCGGAGAAAACCCACGTAGACACGGGGAGAACGTGCAGACTCCTCACAGACAGTGACCCAGCGGGGAATCAAACCTGGGACCCCGGTGCTGTGAAGCCACAGTGCTATCCACTTGTGCTACCGTGCTGCCAAAAATAAATTTGATTCGAGGGTTAGTTGTCACTCATTTAATAGGAAACATAGATTCTTGGGTGAGCTGAAGAATGCGGTTTCAACACTCTTATCTGTATTGGCTGTTAGCCACCTCGTTGTCATGGAGCTTGCCCTTGCCCTTGGAGAAATGTATTCATTAAAGTGCATGCTTTATCAGAAACTATGTATTTAAAGTTGTGTTAGAATAATGGCATGCTATCTTGTAAGCTGTATATTTTAAAATGAATTGTGCTGAATGTGTGTTTTGCTATGAATGAGTTTTAAAACGGTATTTAATTCTAGGGTCTTAATGCTCATTTTTACCCATTATAGATTATCAGGTGCACTAGAAAATAGCTGGTTTCTACAGGGACGCTATCAACTATGCTCACAAGACTGCATGAGAAAACGGTGCTGTTTGGTTGGTAAATGGATTCTGATTGGTTGATGTATTTCAGTTGAGAATGCACTAGAACACTTTTGTCCCCTGAAGCTTTTGTTTTATTTTTGAAAAATCACAATGCCCGGACAAGCTCTTTTTGCCTGCAGAGGGCAGGTCTTTGTGAATGAAGATATGTACCTATTCGCAGGTGTAAGTCACTTTGATTGTTCGCAATAGGCAGAATGCGGACTGTAGTCAATCAGCCTGTGCATTCAAAACTCAGAGCGTAATGCCAAACATCAAATGTGATTTTTCTTGATTGGTCAGCAGTTGTTGAACAATCCTGAATGTACTAATAATTACAATAATAAACAACTTGAGATTATCTGTTGAGCTGGTAATGTTATGCTTCACCATCTCTGCAAAAATCCAGCCCCTGCTTTCCTGCCTCTTCACAGAATTGTATGAATTCTACCACAGGTGCAAAATCTGAAATTAAAACTGAAAATGTAGGAAGTATTCAGCAGCTCAGTTAGTACCTTTGGATAGAGAAACAAAGTTAACGTGTTAGGTTATTGGCTTTAGATCTTTCAACAGAATTATTTTTATCCCAGCATTTATTTTCCTTGTTGCAATTGTTAAGAAGTTGGAATGAAATGAAAAGTAAAGAGTTGGGTAAAAAAGAAACTGATAGGGATTTGGCTGCACTGAGACATGTGAGATGCAGATTAGCCTAGTAACAGGGTGAGATACTTGGTTAAGTAAAGCTGGTAGTCTAGGGCCTTGATCATAGCCACACCGACTTACAAAGTAGAACTCTCTCAGAAATAATTTTGAAATAATAAAACAGAAGTCTGTCTGTGTGAGACCCCATGAGTTCTACCCTAGGTTAGAAGAAATATTCCCAAAAGAAAGCTCCAGTCCTGTGTGGTAATTATTTTCTAGATTTGGCTCATAGTTAAACCCTATGGGATGTTGTTTTGGGGAAGGTGTATTCTCAGAGATTAAGAAAGTAGCTAGATTTAGATCGGCGGTGATGTAATTTAAGTTCCTGTCTGGGTAGCCATTATTATAGTTAATTGTGAATGTTGTTCTTTACTGTTGCATGTTTTAAAATTTAATAAACTTTTTGTTATTTGAATAAGTTACAACAAAACTGACCCCTTTCCTCACCGGGTTTCATCTCTTTTCTGACATTCTTTCCAAATTACAAAAATAAGTAGTTAAGAACTGGCGTCCTTCTGGTATTTGGGATGCCCTCGCATTGAACATCAGCAGGGTTCATAACACAATGTCAACTTCTCTTTTCTTTAAAAAAAAATATATTTATTAAGAATTTTAACACAATTTTTCACCCTTACAAACAAACCCCCCCCCCACCCGTAACAAAAAGAAAGAAAGCGCACATAGCAAGACATGAACATGGTAAAACGATATGTTACAGAGCTTTGTACATTGGATTCCTCCCCTACATGTCAGTTTTCCAGATCCTTCATGTATTTTCTTGCTCAAATACCCCCCAGACAGACCCCCCTTCTCCCTCCCTCCCTCCTCTCCCCCCCCCCCCCCCCCCGCCACGCAAGACATCCCCCCTTCCCCCCCCTCCCCCCCCTGAGTTGCTGCTGACCGACCTTCATCTAACGCTCCTCGAGATAGTCTAGGAACGGTTGCCACCGCCTGTAGAACCCCTGCGCAGACCCTCTCAAGGCAAACTTTATCCTCTTCAACTTGATAAACCCTGCCATATCATTTATCCAGGCCTCCACGCTGGGGGGCTTCGCCTCCTTCCACATTAGCAAGATCCTTTGCCGGGCTACTAGGGATGCAAAGGCCAGAATGCCGGCCTCTTTCGCCTCCTGCACTCCCGGCTCGTCCACTACTCCAAATAGTGCTAGCCCCCAGCTTGGCTTGACCCGGACTTTCACCACCTTAGATACTGTTCCCGCCACTCCCCTCCAGAACCCATCCAGTGCCGGGCATGACCAAAACACATGGTATGGACATGGTTTGCCGGACTTTCTGAGCACCTCCCACATCTGTCCTCTACCCCAAAGAACCTACTCAACCTCGCCCCCGTCATGTGCGCTCTATGAACCACCTTAAATTGTATCAGGCTAAGCCTGGCACATTAAGAAGAGGAATTAACCCTACTTAGGGCATCAGCCCATAGCCCCTCCTCAAGCTCCTCCCCCAGCTCCTCCTACCATTTACCCTTCAGCTCCTCTACCAACGCCTCCCACTCTTCTTTCATCTCCTGGTATATCGCCGACACCTTGCCCTCTCCGACCCATACACCCGAGATCACCCTGTCTTGAGTCTCCTGTGCCGGGAGCAACGGGAATTCCCTCACCTGTCGCCTCACAAATGCCCTCACCTGCATGTATCTGAAAGCATTTCCCGGGGGTAGCCCAAACTTCTCCTCCAGTGCCCCTAGGCTCGCAAACGTCCCCTCAATGAACAAGTCTCCCATTCTTCTAATCCCTGCTCGATGCCAGCTCTGAAACCCCCCGTCCATCCTCCCTGGGACAAACCGATGGGTACCCCTGATCGGGGCACACCGAGGCTCCCATTGCACCCCTGTGCCGTCTCCACTGGCCCCAGATCTTTCGTGTTGCTGCCACCACTGGACTCGTGGTGTACCTTGTCGGCGAGAGCGGCAGCGGTGCCGTCACCAGCGCCCCCAGGCTCGTTTCCTTGCAGGACGCCATCTCCAACCTCTTCCATGCCGCCCCCTCTCCCTCCATCACCCACTTACGGATCATCGCCACATTTCCTGCCCAGTAGTAGCCACCCAGATCTGGCAGCGCCAACCCTCCTCGGTCCCTACTGCGCTCCAGAAACCCTCTCATACCCTAGGGGTCTTATTCGCCCACACAAAACCCATAATACTCCTGCCTACCCTCTTAAAAAAGGCCTTGGTGATTACAATTGGAAGGCATTGGGACACAAAAAGAAACCTCGGGAGGACCACCTTTTTGACCGACTGCACTCTACCCGTTAGCGAGAGCAGCAACATGTCCCATCGTTTGAAGTCCTCCTCCATTTGCTCCACCAGCCACGTCAGGTTAAGTTTATGTAGGGCCCCCCCCAACTCCTAGCTATTTGGATCCCCAGGTACCGAAAGCTCCTTTCCGCCCTCCTCAGCGGTAGATCGTCTATCCCCCTTTCCTGGTCTCCTGACTGTACTACAAAAAGCTCACTCTTTCCTACATTAAGCTTATAGCCCGAAAAATCCCCAAACTCCCTTAGAGTCTGCATGACCTCCACCATCCCCTCCATTGGATCCGCCACATACAGCAACAGGTCATCTGCATAAAGCGACAGTCGATGCTCCTCTCCCCCTCGGACCACCCCCCTCCATTTTCTAGACTCCCTACATGACATGGCCAAGGGTTCAATTGCTAATGCAAACAACAGGGGGGACAGGGGGCGCCCCTGCCTCGTCCCACGATACAGCCGAAAATACTCCGACCTCCGCCGATTCGTAACCACACTCGCCACCGGGGCTCTGTAAAGGAGCTTAACCCAACTAATAAACCCTCCCCCGAACCCAAACCTACGCAGCACTTCCCAGAGTTACTCCCACTCTACTCGGTCAAAGGCCTTCTCCGCGTCCATAGCCGCCACTATCTCCGCCTCTCCCTCCACCGATGGCATCATTATCACGTTTAAGAGCCGCCGCACATTGGTGTTTAGCTGCCTACCCTTTACAAATCCCGTCTGGTCCTCGTGAATCACCCCCGGGACACAGTCCTCGATCCTCGTAGCCAGCACTTTTGCCAGCAACTTAGCATCCACGTTGAGGAGCGAGATCGGCGTATACGACCCACATTGCAGTGGGTCCTTGTCCTGCTTCAGGATCAAAGAGATCGTCGCCTCCGACATTGTCGGGGGCAGGGTCCCTCCCTCCCTTGCCTCATTAAAAGTCCTCACTAGCGACGGGGCCAACAGGTCTACGTACTTCCTATAGAACTCAACCGGGAACCCGTCCGGTCCCAGGGCCTTCGCTGCCTGCATACTCCCCAAACCTTTGCTCAGCTCCTCCAACCCAATTGGTGCCCCTAAACCAGCCACCTCCTGCTCCTCCACCCTAGGGAACCTCAGTTGGTCCAAGAATCGTCGCATCCCCTCTTCCCCCGCTGGGGGCTGGGATCTGTACAGCTCCTCATAGAAGGCCTTGAATGCCTCATTTACTTTCGTTGCACTCCGCACCGTACCTCCCCTTCCATCCTTGACTCCACCTATTTCCCTTGCTGCCATCCTCTTACGGAGCTGGTGTGCCAGCATCCGACTCGCCTTCTTCCTATACTCATATGTCGCCCCCTGCGCTTTCCTCCACTGTGCCTCTGCCTTCCCTGTGGTCAACAGGTCAAACTCCATCTGGAGACGTCGCCTTTCCCTAAGTAGTCCCTCTTCAGGGGCCTCTGCGTATCTCCTGTCCACTCTTAAAATCTCCCCCACTAACCTCTCCCTTTCCATGCCCTCTATCTTCTCCCTATGAGCCCTGATGGAGATTAGCTCTCCCCTGATCAACCGCCTTCAGCGCCTCCCATACCACCCCCACCTGCACCTCCCCGTTGTCGTTGGCCTCCAAGTACCTTTCGATACACCCCCTCACCCTCCCACACACCACTTCATCTGCCAGCAGTCCCACATCCAACCGCCACAACGGGCGTTGGTCCCTCTCCTCTCCCAACTCCAGTTCCACACAGTGCGGGGTGTGATCTGAAATGGCTATGGCCGAACACTCCGTTCCCTCCACTTTCGGGATCAGCGCCCTGCCCAGAACAAAAAAAATCTATCCGTGAGTAGGCTTTGTGCACGTGGGAGAAAAAAGAAAATTCCCTGGCCTGCGGCCTGGCAAATCTCCACGGGTCCACTCCCCCCATCTGATCCATAAACCCCCTAAGCCCCTTGGCCACAGCCGGCCTCTTTCTGGTCCTAGATCTGGAGCGATCCAGTGCTGGGTCCAACACCGTATTAAAATCCCCACCCATTATCAAGCTTCCTACCTCCAGGTCCGGAATGCGCCCCAACATACGCTTCATGAATCCGGCATCATCCCAGTTCGGGGCGTATACATTTACCAATACCACCCACGTCCCCTGCAACTTACCGCTCACCATCACGTATCGACCTCCATTGTCGACTACGATATTCTTGGCCTCAAACGACACCCGCTTCCTCACCAATATTGCCACCCCTCTGTTCTTCGCATCCAGCCCCGAATGGAATACCTGCCCTACCCATCCCTTTCTTAACCTGACCTGATCCGCCACCTTCAAATGTGTCTCCTGGAGCATGACCACGTCTGCCTTCAGTCCCTTTAAGTGCGTGAACACTCGGGGCACTCTTTAACGGCCCATTCAGGCCCCTCGCATTCCATGTTATCAGCCGGATTGGGGGGGGCCTCCCACCCCCTCCCACCCCCTCCCACCCTCCCACCCCCTCCCACCCTCCCACCCCCGCACCCCCCCCCCCCCCCCCAACTTTTCAGTTTGAATAAAGGTCCAAGCCTCCTCAGGCGTTTCAAAATAGTGATGTTGATCCTTGAATGTGACCCACAATCGCGCTGGCTGCTTCATTCCGAATCTCACTCCTTTCCGGTGCAGCACCGTCTTGGCCCGGTTGAAACCCGCTCTCCTCTTTGCTACCTCCGTGCTCCAGTCCGGGTATATTCGGATCTCCGCATTCTCCAAGCTGCTGCTCCACTCTTTCTTGGCCTATTTCAAGACCCTCTCTCTGTCCGTGAAACAGTGAAACCTCACCACAATCGCCCTTGGTGGCTCATTAGCCTTGGGCCTCCTCGCCAGCACCCGGTGTGCCCCATCCAGCTTCAAAGGCCTCGAAGGGGCCTCTGCGCCCATCATCGACTCGAGCATCGTGCTCGCATATGCCCTGGCATCGGCCCCCTCCACTCCTTCAGGGAGACCCAGGATCCGAAGATTCTTTCTCCTCGACCTGTTCTCCAGGTCTTTGAATCTTCCCGCCCAACTCTTGTGCAGCGCCTCGTGCGCCTCCACCCTCACCGCCAGGCCCAAGATCTCATCCTTGTTCTCATTAACTTTTTTCTGCACCTCCTGGATCTTTACCTCGTGGGCCTTCTGGGTCATTCCTAATCCTTCAATCGCCGACAGCATAGGCGCCAACATATCTTTCCGCAGCTCCTCAAAACAGCGCTTAATGAACTCTTGCAGCTCCGGCCCGCCTTCCACTTTATCTCCGGCCGTCGCCATCTTGTTTTTCTTCCCTCGCTTCTCCCGCTGCTCCAACGCCGCTTTTTTTCACTTCTTGTCCGATCCATAAACAGTGAAGGGGGACCTCACTCTCCCCTTCCCACATGGAACGTCTTCAAAAAATTCCCGTTGGGGCTCTTCTAGAGAGCCCGAAAGTCTGTGATCGCGGGAGCTGCCGAATCGTGCGGCTTAGCTCCGCATCGCCGCAACCGGAAGTCCAACTTCTCTTTTCAAGTCTCCATTATTCCTTGAATCATCCACACTTACGAATGCTCCAAAATATTTACTGTCATTTGAAATATAAAACTTGAAATAAAGCCTATTCCTTGAATGTTCTTACATTCTAAGTATTAACAGGGGTTCAGGCAATCTTGCATGTCTTGTTTAGCTTTTGTAGCCAATCTAATCCTTTCTTCCGGGTTGGAAAGGAATGAAAGAAACTATTCCACAAAGCAAAGCAATGTATTAACACAGCCATATGGTGTAACATACTATTTGACTCAATTTAAACAATCAAACTGTACTTGTTGTGCAAAATAATGCATGACTTCACAAGATATTGGCACATCCTCTCTGTGCTGGATATCTTACATTCAGTTAGTGCTCTGCCTATTGGCCAGAAGTAAAGGCTGGAAGAGAGAGATTGAAAGAAAGAAGCTTTTTACACATGTCAGTTGCTGTAATGTTTGGATTGGAACAGCTCTTGTTCCAAAAAAAAAGCAATGACAGAGTTAGAGATTTCCTTACTGCTCTTAGAAGTAAATGGAATCACTTCCCCTGGACAGCATCAACCTTATGTCATCTGCCAATGGATGGTATCCATGCCTCTTACTGGGAAATCAGAAAGACAATCATGTGTTTTCTACTCCAGCTTTGTGACATGGGGCTCTGACACATACTCCTAGCTTCATTCAGTTCCTCTTTCTTCTGAGTGATTTTCAGAAATATTGGGCTGGATTCTCTGTCTCGCCAGCCGGTCAATGGGGTTTCCCATTGTGGGCAGCCCCACGTCGTCGGGAACTCCCTGGGCGTGAGTGCGCTGCCAGCGAGTTGGAGGATCCCGAGCGGGGAATCCAGCCCATTATATCTGGCAATGACGAGTACCATTCTCATCATCAGCTCATATACATATTGCACTTTTGTCTTGTAAAATGATGCAGACCATCTCTTGTAGAATCATAGAATGGTTATTGCATAAATGGAGGCCATCCAGCCCATCGCGCCTGCGCTCAGCCTCTGCAGGAAAAATTCATCGAGTTTCATTCATCCATCTTCTCCCTGTAACCCTGAACATTCGTCCTTTTCAGATAATAGCCCATTCCCTCTTGAATCTGCTTCCATCAAACTTTCATGCAGCGCACTCCTATTGCTTTCTTTGTCAATTATATGAAATCTGTGCCTTCTGAAACTTGGCCCCTCCACCATTGGGAATAGTTAGTTACTCCTGTTGACTCCTGTTGACTCTGTCCAGTCCATATGATTTTGAATACAGCTATCAAACCTCCTCTCTACTTTTTCTTTTTCAAGGAGAACAGTCCCAACTTCTCCAATCTATCTACGTAACTGAAGTTTCTTGGGCGGGATTCTCTGTCCAGTGACACCGGAATCGCGAATCGCAATCGGATGGAGAATCACCCCATAACAATAATAATGATAATCTTTATTGTCACAAGGAGGCTTACATTAACACTGCAATGAAGTTACTATGAAAATTCCCTAGTCGCCACACTCCGGCGCCTGTTCGGGTACACAGAGGGAGAATTCAGAATGCCCAATTCACCTAACAGCACGTCTTTCGGGACTTGTGGGAGAAAACCGGAGCACCCGGAGGAAACCCACGCAGACACAGGGAGAACTTGCAGACTCTACACAGACAGTGACCCTAGCTGGGAATCGAACCTGGGACCCTGGCACTGTGAAGCAACAGTGCAAACCACTTTGCTAACGTGCCTCCCAGTACAGACCCAGAGTCCTCAATCGGTCCTTATATAAGAAGCCCTTCATTCCTGGAATCATTCTTGTGAACCTCCTCTGGATTCCTCCAAGGCCAGCACATCCTTCCTTAGATACGGGGCCCTAAACTGCTCACAATACTCGAAATGGGGTCTGATCAGAGCCTTATACAGCCTCAGAAGTACATCCCGGCTCTTGTATTCCAGCCCTTGCTAACATTGTACTTACCTTTCTAACTGCAACTGAAGCTGTATGTTAACCTTAAGAGAATCTTAAACTAAGTCTCCAAGGTCCCTTTGTGCTTCAGATTTCTATCCTTTCCCCATTGAAAGAAACGTCTTTGCCTCTATTCTTCCTACCAAAGTGCATAACCTCACACTTTTACGAATTGTATTCCATCTGCTAATTCTTTGCCCACTCTCCTAATCTGTCCAAGTCCTTCTGCAACATTGCTGCTTCCTCAACAGAACCTGTCCTTCTACATATTTTTTTTTTTAAATTTGTTTTTATTCAAAATGTTTCAATAATTTTTTACAAACCACTACAAAAAGAAAAACAACGAAAAGAAAACAGAGCAATAAAACAGAAAACAACTTAACCATTTAACAAAACAAGGTGGGGTATCTGCCCTTTACAAATGAAATCCATCCACCGCCCAAACCACTCCCCCATCTCCCCCTCCCCCCCCTCCCCTCTCTCTCCTCCCCTCCCCCTCCCTCCCCACCCTCTGGTTTGCTGCTGCTGACCTCCACCTAACGTTCCGCGAGAAAGTCAATGGTTGCCACTGCCCGGAGAACCCCTGCAAGGACCCTCGCAAGGCAAACTTTATCCTCTCTAACCTGAGAAATCCCGCCATGTCACTGACCCAATCCTCTACGCTTGGGGGTTTCGCGTCCCTCCACATTAACAAGAGCCTTCTGCGGGCTACCAAGGAGGCAAAGGCCAGAACTCCAGCCTCTTTCGACTCCTGCACTCCCGGATCATCCGATACCCCAGATATCGCTATTCCCCAGCTTGGTTTTACCCGAGTGTCCAAGACCTTGGACATAGCATTTGCAAAGCTTTTCCAAAATTCTGGAAGTGCCAGGCATGTCCAAAACATATGGTCATGGTTCGCTGGGCTCCCTGAACATCTCACACACCTGTCCTCCACCCCAAAGAACTTACTCATTCTCGCCACTGTCATGTGCGCCCGGTGCACCACCTTAAACTGAATCAGGCTAAGTCTGACGCAAGATGAGGAGGAATTGACCCTGCACAGGGCATCAGCCCACAGGCCTTCATCCAGCTCCTCACCCAGCTCCTCCTCCCACTTGCCCTTGAGCTCCTCCACCGAGGCCTCCTCCGCCTCCTGCAGCTCCTGGTATATGTCCGATAATTTGCCATCCCCCGCCCACTCGCCCGAGACCACCCTGTCCTGTATCCTCCGGGCAGGCAGCAGCGGGAATTCCCCCACCTGCTTTTTCACGAACGCCCAAACCTGCATGTACCTAAAGATATTCCCCAGGGGCAGCCCAAATTTCTCCTCCAGCGCCCTCAGACTAGCAAATGTCCCATCAATGAACAAGTCCCCTATCCTTTTGATACCCGCCCTGCGCCCTCCCCGCCTATTCTACCCGGAACGAACCGGTGATTGTTCCGTATCGGGGCCCAGACTGAAGCCCTTGCCTCACCCCTGTGCTGTCTCCACTGCCCCTAGATCCTCACTGTCGCCGCCACCACCGGGCTCGTGGTATACCGCATCGGCGGAAGTGGCAACAGTGCCGTTATCAGTGCCCCCAAGCTGGTATCTTTACAAGACGCCGCTTCCAACCGTTTCCACGCCGCCCCCCTCCCTCCATTACCCATTTCCGAATCATGGATATATTCGCTGCCCAGTAATAGCTGCAAAAGTTCGGCAGCGCCACACGCCCCCCCCCCGACTGCACTCCAAGAACAGAGAACAGTCTCTTAACACGCGGGGTCTTGCTTGCCCACACAAATCCCGTAATAATCCTATTTACCCGCTTGAAAAAGTACTTGGGAATGAGAATGGGAAGGCACTGGACGACGAACAAGAACTTGGGGAGGACCGTCATCTTTACGGACTGCACCCTGCCCACCAGGGAAAGCGGCAGCATGTCCCACCTCTTAAAGTCCTCCTCCATCCAATCCACCAGCCGCGCTAAATTGAGCTTGTGCAGGACCCCCCAGCTCTTAGCCATCTGAATGCCCAAGTAGCGAAAGCTCCTCTCCACCATCTTAATTGGTAGCTCTCCCCGTCTCTTTTCCTGGCCCCTCGCATGTATCACAAAATGCTCGCTTTTGCCAACATTCAGCTTATACCTCGAAAAATCTCCAAAATCTCTCAGAATCCGCATGACCTCCCCCATTCCCTCCGCCGGATCCGCAATGTACAGGAGCAGGTCATCCACATACAGTGAAACACGATGCTCCTCCCCCCCCAAACCAACCCCCTCCAGTTTCTGGACTCCCTCAACGCCATGGCCAGCGGCTCGATCGCCAGGGCAAACAGCAGGGGGGACAGGGGGAACCCCTGCCTCGTCCCTCGATGTAATCTAAAGTACCCCGACCGCAGCCGGCTCGTCGACACACTCGCTACCGGGGCCTGATACAACAATTTGACCCACCCTATAAATTCCTCTCCAAACCCAAATCTGCCTCACACTTCCCACAGGTACTCCCACTCCACCCGATCAAAGGCTTTCTCCGCGTCCATTGCCGCTACCACTTCTGCATCCCTCCATTCCGAGGGCATCATGATCACATTCAGGAGCCTCCGCACATTCGTATTCCACTGCCTGCCCTTCACAAACCTCGTCTGATCCTCATTGATTACTCCCGGGACACAGTCCTCAATCCTAGTGGCCAAAATCTTGGCCAACAGCTTGGCATCCACATTAAGGAGCGAAATTTGCCTATCGGAGCCACATTGCAACAGGTCCTTATCTCACTTGAGGGTAAGCGAGATCAGAGCCTGCAACATTGTCGGGGGAAGGGCTCCCTTTTCCTTAGCCTCATTGAAAGTCCTCAACAAAAGCGGACCCAGTAGCTCCTGTCATAATATACACCAGTATATCATGGTGTAGATACACACACACTGATGGACACACAGCAAGACCAATCAACACACACAACACCGGAACCAATCACCAGTTAGAGCACACTCACTATAAAGACAGGGGGCATCAGAGTTCCCGCTCATTCGGGATGCAGCCTCCTACAAGGACAGAGCTTACAGCTTACAACACGGGTCCTCACCGTGTGCTGAGTGCATAGACTGGTTCGGACAGGCATAGGTCTTTAGCTTAATCTAACATAGTGTTAACCCACAGTGAAAGTATGTTCAACAGTTTCTAACTTAATAAAATAGTGTTGTAATATTTTATGTGTTTGATGCACGATCAATTGCACAAAGACTAAAGTTGGGTACAACTGTGGCTTTATTACAGTCAGATGTGTGGCCTCCTGCTGCAGCTGGCGAAATGGCAGAGCAATGGAGGTCACGCATATTTATACAGTTCTCCGTGGGCGGAGCCAAATGGCAGGAGCTACCGGCGAACATGTAGTGCAGGTCCTACCTTACATCTCCTATTACAGTGGTTCACCACATTCACCCCCTGTTAAAAATTAGTCCGGCGGGAGTGACGTGAAACTATATACAATTAGTGCAATTATGTACAGTGGTAGGGAAAGAATAGTCCATGTTGACGGTCCAGAGTCCGTCAAAGGTTCAGCCGGTCCGGTGCTTTGGTGCTTCGTTGGGAGCGGCGTAACGGTGGCAGCGAAGTCGCTGCTGGCAGTGGTGGAGGTGGCACCGAATGCGGTGCTGATGCTGGCCAGTCATCGGAGAAATCCGGGAGCGTGCCGAAGTCCTCTTCGTCCTCTTGTGCGGAAAAGGGGAGGGGGGGCTGGTCTAGTGGGGTCAATATTAGCGGCGCAGTGTGAGGTGGGGGGGTGGGCGCATTGGTGGGGGTGGTGTTGAGGTGGAACCTGACGGTGCCAGGCCCCTGAGTGAGACAGTATCTTGGCGGCCATCGGGGAACTCAACGTAGGCACATTGAGGTTTGGAGTGGAGCAGGTGAACCCTGTCCACCAAGGGGTTCGCCTTGTGGAGTCGGATGTGCCTACGGAGAAGGACCGGTCCTGGAGCAGCGAGCCAAGTCGGGAGCCACACCCGGATGTGGATTTTCTGGGGAAGGTAAAAACACGTTCATGGGGTGTGTTATTAGTGGCGGTGCACAATAGTGACTGGACGGAGTGCAGAGCGTCAGGGAGGACCTCCTGCCAGCGAGAGGCTGGGCGGTTCCTGGACCGTAGGACCAGCTGGACGGCCCTCTAAACCGTTCCATTCTCCCGTTCTACTTACCCGTTTCCCCGGGGGTTGAAGCTGGTCGTCCTGCTGGAGGCTATACCCCTGCTGAGCAGGATCTGATGCAGCTCATTGCTCATGAATGAGGATCCCCTGTCACTGTGGATGTAGGCGGGGAAAGCGAACAGAGCGAAGATGGTGCTGAGGGCCTTGATGATGGTGGCAGGCGTCATATCGGGGCATGAGATGGCGAAGGGGAATCTGGAGTACTCATCGACCACACTGAGAATGTACGTGTTATGGTCGGTGGAGGGGAGGGGCCCTTTGAAATCCATGCTGAGGCGTTCAAAGGGGCGGGAAGCCTTCACCAGGCGCGCACGGTCCGGCCGGTAGAATTGCGGCTTGCACTCCGCACAGACCTGGCAGTTCCTGGTGACTGTCCTTACTTCCTCGACGGAGTAGGGCAGATTGCGTGCTTCGACCAGATGGTACAATCGAGTGACCCCCGGGTGACAAAGGCTGTCGTGTAGGGTCCGGAGTTGGTCCACTTGTGAGCTGGCACATGTACCTCGGGAGAGGGCGTCTGGGGGCTCGTTGAGTTTACCGGGGCGATACAAGATCTCATAATTATAGGTGGAGAGCTCGATTCTCCACCGCAAGATTTTATCATTTTTGATGTTGCCCCGCTGTGTGTTATTAAACATGAAGGCCACCGACCGTTGGTCCGTAAGGAGAGTGAATCTCTTACCGGCCAGGTAATGCCTCCAATGCCGCACAGCTTGAACGATAGCTTGGGCCTCCTTCTCGACGGATGAGTGTCGAATTTCAGAGGCATGAAGGGTGCGGGAAAGGAATGCCACGGGTCTGCCTGCCTGGTTTAGAGTGGCGGCAAGGGCGACGTCTGAAGCGTTGCTTTCTACTTGGAAAGGCAGTGACTCGTCCACTGCGCGCATCCTGGCCTTGGCGATGTCTGCTCTGATGCGGGTGAAAGCATGTTGTGCCTTGGCCGCAAGGGGGAATTGGGTGGACTGAATGAGTGGGTGGGCCTTGTTCGCATAGTTTGGGACCCACTGAGCGTAGTAGGAAAAGTACACCAGGCAGCGTTTGAGGGCCTTGGGGCAGTGGGGGAGGGGAAGTTCCATGAGGGGGCGCTTGTGGTCGGGGTCGGGCCCGAGAAGTCCGTTTTGGACTATATAGCCGAGAATGGCTAACCGGGTTGTGCTGAACACACACTTCTCTTTGTTGTTCGTCAAGTTGAGAAGAGTGGCAGTGTGGAGGAATTTATCGAGGTTGGCATCGTGGTCCTGCTGGTCATGGCCGCAGATGGTGACATTATCTAAGTACGGAAATGTGGCCCGCAAACGGTACTGGTCGACCATTCGGTCCATCTCTCTTTGGAAGACCGAGACCCCATTTGTGACACAGAAAGGGACCCTAAGGAAGTGGTAGAGGCGACCGTTCGCTTCAAAGGCAGTGTATGGCTGGTCCGACTTCTGGATGGGGAGCTGGTGGTAGGTGGATTTCAGGTCAATTGTTGAGAAAACCCGGTACTGCGCAATCTGATTGACCATATCAGATATGCGTGGGAGGGGGTACGCGTCAAGCTGCGTGTACCGATTGATGGTCTGGCTGTAGTCCATGACCATCCTGTGTTTCTCCCCAGTTTTAGCCACTACCACTTGGGCTCTCCAGGGGCTGTTGCTGGCCTTGATTTTACTCTCCTTAAGCAGCCTCTGGACTTCAGACCTGATGAAGGTCTTGTCCTGGGTGCTGTACCATCTGCTCCTAGTGGCAACGGGCTTGCAATCCACAGTTAGATTGGTAAAAAGGGAGGGGGGATTGACCTTGAGGATCGCGAGGCCGCAAACGGTAAGGGGGGGTGGATAAGGGCCCGCCGAATTTGAGGGTGAGGCTCTGGAGGTTGCACTGGAAGTCCAGGCCCAACAGGAGTGCAGCACAGAGATTAGGAAGAACATAGAGGCGGAAGTTACTAAATTCTATGCCCTGGACCGTCAGGGTGACTGTACAAAAGCCTCGGATCGGGACGGAGTGGGATCCGGAGGCTAGGGAGATCCTTTGATTGGCAGGGTGGACCACGAGGGAGCAGCGCCTTACCGTATCTGGGTGGACGAAGCTTTCGGTGCTGCCGGAGTCCAGCAGGCATGAGGTCGCGTGGCTGTTGATTTTAACCGTCGTCGACGCGGTGGCCAGGTCGTGCGGGCGAGATTGGTTCAGCGTCATCGAAGTGAGCTGCGGGTCGCCATCGGATGCTTCAGGTGGCGAGTGTGTGCAGTTCCGAGGTCGGGATGTCCGGAGACCCTGTGGGGGACAAGATGGCGGCGCCCATGGTGCGCACATTGAGGGGTCGGGACAAGATGGCGGCGCCCATTGGTCATACATGGACCTGGGAGGAGAAGATAGTGGCTCCCATTGTGCGTCTGGCATGGGGGAGGGGGCGATAGCGGGCACGATCGCAGCGACTGCGCGGTCCTGGCTCACAGCCGCGAAGTGGCCCTTTTTACTGCAGGCTTTACAAACGGCAGAGCGGGCCGGGCAGTGTTGGCGGGGGTGCTTCTGCTGACTGCAGAAGTAGCAGCGGGGACCCCCGGGGTGCGCGGATCAGCGTGCGGCGCAGGCGTATTGGGAAGGCAGGGCCCCAGTTAAGGAGGTCGGCGGCGGGGACCAGGAGGGGTTGGAAGGAGTAGAAGGATGGGCAGCGTGGCGGGAGAGGTACGATTGTACGTCACGGGAAGCGACCGTCATGGAGAGTGGCAAGGTTTTCGTCTCCGCCAGTTCGAGCGTGGCCCCTTCCAGCAATCATTCTCGGATGCGGTCCGACGCAATCCCTGTCACGAAGGCATAGCGCATGAGGAGATTTGTGTGTTCAGCGGCCGTGACGGTCTGACAGTCACAGTCCCGGACGAGTGGGATTAGGGCCCGCCAGAAGTCTTCGATGGACTCACCAGGTAGTTGCGAGCGGGTGGCAAGTACATGCCTGGCGAAGAGCGTGTTTGCCTTCTGCACGTAGTGTTCTTTGAGGAGTTCCATTGCTTTTGTGTAAGTCGTGGAGTCTTGGATCAACGGGAACATGCTGGAGCTCAGTCTGGAGTACTGGACGTTTATCTTCTGAGCCTCCGTTGACGCGGGGTCTGCCGCGTTGATGTAAGCCTCGAAACATGCTAGCCAGTGAGTAAAGTCGTTCCTGGCGTTGGGCGAGTGCGGATCCAGCTGCAGGCGATCGGGCTTAATTCGGATATTCATTCTGTGGAAAATCTGACTGTAATAAATTGATGCACGATCAATTGCACAAAGACTAAAGTTTGGTACAACTGTGGCTTTATTACAGTCAGATGTGTGGCCTCCTGCTGCAGCTGGCGAAATGGCAGGGCACTGGAGGTCATACATATTTATAAAGTTCTCCGTGGGCGGAGCCAGCCGGCAGGAGTTACCGGCGAACCTGTCGTGCAGGTCCTACTTTGCATCTCCTATTACAGTGGTTCACCACAGTGTTGGTGGCCTGTATGTGTTCCACGGATCCAGAACACCCAAAACATCATGATACCAGGAGTTGAGGGATATTAGAACTCCTTAGACCTACCTGCAAGTGATCTGCCTTCCACCAGCATACAGTTATCCTGCAAAATGGACAGCGTCCGCCCGCCGCCGCCGCTCCGCATCACCGGTAACCTGGGGGCCAACTGGAAGATATTCAAACAACGCTTCCAGCTCTACCTGGAAGCCACAGACCGGGAAGATTCCTCAGACACCAAGAAGATCGGTCTCTTCCTATCCACGGCCGGGGACCATGCCATCCACATTTTCAATTCTCTCACCTTTGCTGATGATGAAGATAAATCAATATTCAAGACGGTCCTCCTCAAGTTTGACACTCACTGCAACATAGAGGTGAATGAAAGTTTTGAGCGCTATGTATTCCAACAGCGTTTGCAGGGTAAGGATGAACCTTTCCAGTCCTTTCTCACCCACCTCCGCATCCTTGCGCAGTCCTGTAATTACGGGCCCACCTCCGACTCCATGATACCCGACCAGATCTTTTTCGGTGTTCAGTCGGACCCCCTACGCCAGCAGCTTCTCAAGGTACAGCAGCTCACCCTAGCGACCGCCATCGAGACCTGCGTGCTACACGAACACGCCACTCGTCGGTATTCCCACATCCAAGCGGCTGAAAAGCGTGGCAAGGTCCCCACAAGGCAGAACGGGCCCAAGCAATCGAGCAACTCCAGGGCCACAGCCTGGATGAGGGCGGCCATTTTGCGCGCTTTTCGCAGACTCCCGTGCACCGAACGAGGCTCCGCCCACTTAAAGCGACAATGCCCTGCCGAATCCAGGCAATGCCTGAGATGTGGCAAACTTGGACACTATGCTGCTTTATGCAGATCAGCTCGGCCTGCCAATTCGTATCGCTCCAGCCAGCCTCGCAGGAAAGTCCGGGCCATTCAATCTACGGTCACCGAGTCCGATGCGGACCTATTACACGATATTGACACTGAGGACCCGAAGACACCTTTTTGAATCGGTATCGTTACAAAAAAGAGGGTGTTCCCGAAGCAAAGAATCCAGTCGCTATCGGTATACAGCATCGATCCAGACGATGAGTGGTGTGCCACCCTTACGGTCAACCAGACTTCGTCGCCCACCTCAGAGACTTAGTTTATGAACTTTGCGGAATTATAGACTCTCTGAATTGTTTCGTTGCTTTGTTTGATCGTTTCCCTGGTTTGTATATCGTGTTGATCTCGTTATTCTTGTTGCATGCTGCTTCTCTGCACCAGGCACCTTCCCATGTAAATAGCTTAGTTCTCATGTACTTAGTCCTGTAAATATGTCTTTGCACCCCACACGTAGTTAGGAACATTCTCACCATACATTATTTATTGCCACACACATACATTCTTTTATAAAAGGGGGGATGTCATAATATACACCAGTATATAATGGTGCAGATACACACACACTGATGGACACACAGCAAGACCAATCAACACACACAACACCGCAGCCAATCACCAGTTAGAGCACACTCACTGTAAAGACAGGGGCCTTCAGAGTTCCCGCTCATTCGGGATGCAGCCTCCTGCAAGGACAGAGCTTACAGCTTACAGCACAGATCCTCACCATGTGCTGAGTGCATAGACTTGTTCGGACAGGCATAGGTCTTTAGTTTAATCTAACATCGTGTTAACCCACAGTGAAAGAATGTTCAACAGTTTCTAACTTAATAAAATAGTGTTGCACTATTTTAAGTGTTGGTGGCCTGTCTGTGTTCCACGGATCCAGAACACCCAACACATCAGCTCCGAGAATTTCCTATAAAACTCTACGGGATACCCATCCGGTCCCGGTGCCTTGCACGCCTGCATACCCCCTAACCTCTTAACCAGTTCCTCCATCTCAATCAAGGCCCCCAATCCCTCTACTCGCCCCTCCTCCACCTGTGGAAACCTCAGTTGATCCAGGAACTGCCTCTTTCTCTCTTCCTCCCCCCCCCACCCCACCCCCCCCCCCCCCCCACTCCGGGGGTTCAGACTCGTACAATTTGCCATAAAAGTCCTTGAAGTCTTTGTTAATCCTTGCCGAGCTCAGCACCGTGTCACCCCCCCATTTTTAATTCCCCAATCTCCCTGGCCACCTCTCTCTTCCGCAGCTGATGCGCCAGCATCCTACTTGCCTTCTCCCCATATTCGTACACTGCTCCCGGTACCTTCCTCAACTGAGCCTCAGCCTTCCCCATGGTAAGCAAGTCAAACTCCGCCTGCAGGCTCCGGCGCTCCTTTAACAACCTCTCTTCGGGGGATTCCGCATACCTCCTGTCCACCCTAAGTATCTCCCCCACCAATCTCTCCCTCTCCATCCTATCCCTCGTCTCTCTGTGGGCCCTGACTGAAATTAGCTACCCCCTGATAACTGCCTTCAGCGCCTCCCAGACCACACTCAGCGAAACCTCCCCATTATCATTGGTCTCCACATAGCTTTGGATACACCTCCGAATCCGCCCTCAGACCTCCTCGTCCACCAGTAGTCCCACGTCCATTCTCCACAGAGGGCGTTGGCCTCTCTCCTCCCCTAGCCCCAAATCCACCCACTGCGGGGCATGGTCCGAGATCGCAATGGCCGAATTCTCCACCCCCTCCACTCTCGGGATTAGCGCCCTACTTACCATGAAAAAATCAATCCGCGAGTACGACTTGTGCACATAGGAGAAGAAGGAAATCTCCTTCGCCCTTGGCCTGGCAAATCTCCACGGATCCACTCCCCCCATCTGGTCCATGAACCCCCTCAGGACCTTGGCCGCTGCCGGCCTCTTACTCGATCTCGACCCTAGACCGATCCAGTGTCGGGTCCCGGACCGTGTTAAAGTCCCCCCCCCCCCACCATTACCAAACTTCATGACTCCAGATCCGGAATCCTACTCAACATCCGCTTCATGAACCCTGCATCGTCCCAGTTCGGAGCATACACATTCACTAGCACCACCTGGGCCCCTTGCAACCTGCCACTCACCATAACATATCGACCCCCTTTATCCGCCACAATACCCACCGCCTCAAATGCCACCCGCTTGCTCACCAAAATTGTGACCCCCCTGTTCGCATCCAGCCCTGAGTGGAAAACCTGCCCCACCCATCCTTTCCTCAGCCTGGTTTGATCGGCGATCTTCAGGTGCGTTTCTTGTAGCATGGCTATATCTGCCTTTAGCCCCTTTAAATGCCAAAACACACGGGCCCTCTTGTCCGGCCCATTCTGGCCTCTCATGTTCCACGTGATCAGTCTGGAGGGGGGCTTCCCCTGCCGACTAGCCATCTTCTTTTTTAGGCCAGCCACGTGCCCGCGCCTCCCGCACCCTCCAGCCCCCCAGGCGGAGGCTCCCCGTCCCGACTCTCCCCTTTAACATCGATTCCCCCTCAGTCAGCACAGCAGCATCCCAGCCCCCCCCCCCCCAGTCAAGCTCTGCTTAACCCCCCTACCCCCCCCCCCATTGCACTTCCGTAAGTCAGCTGACTCATGCTGACCCTGGCCGCTCCCGCCTCCACCTCCAATCCCCCTGTGGGTTCATCTTACAAATCTCCAACCCCCCCTACCTGAGTGGGGTAGAGAGAGTTCCCGCCCCTACACCCCGTGTGAACAGAGAAAGAAAAACAAAACAAGGTACCGTACACTCAAACCCCCAGCTTCAGGTGCCACCCCCACCATTTTGCGGGTAAACCGTGCTCCCTGTCTGGGCCGACCCCACCTCCTGTGACGCAGCTCTTCCCAACTGCGACCTCTCCCAAAGCCTCGATGGCCAGAGCAAAGGGGCCACAAAAACACAAGAAAACACGGGGAAACCCCAACATAACACCGCCCCCTCCCCCCCACCAACAACCCCCACAACATATTGCAGTCCATTAACTCGAGTCCAGTTTCTCATTCTTGATGAAAGTCCACGCCTCATCCGGCGTGTCGAAATAGTGGTGCCGGTCCTGATATGTAACCCACAGCCTCGCCGGTTGTAACAGCCCGAACCTCACCCCCTTTCCGTGGAGGACCGCCTTGGCCCGGTTGAATCCCGCACGCTTCTTGGCCAGCTCTGCACTCCAGTCCTGATAAATATGGATCTTGGTGTTCTCCCACCTGCTGCTCCGCTCCTTCTTCGCCCATCGCAGGAAACACTCCTTGTCGGTGAAGCGGTGGAACTTTACCACCATAGCTCTCGGCAGCTCGTTCGCCGTCGGCCTCCTTGCCAGGACTCTGTGCGCCCCATCCAGCTCCAGGGGCCACGAGAAAGCCCCCGTGCCCATCAGTGTACCCAGCATCATGGTCACATACGCCCCAGCATCCGACCCCTCCATGCCTTTAGGGAGACCCAGAATCCGCAGATTCTGCCTCCTTGCTCTATTCTCCAGGTCCTCCAGCTTCTCCTGCCATTTTTTGTGCAGCGCCTCGTGCGCCTCCACTCTAACAGCCAGGCCCAGAATCTCGTCCTCATTATCAGAGGCCTTCTGCTGCACCTCCTTGATTGCCGTCCCCTGCATCTTCTAGGTCTCCACCAACCTTTCAATCGCGCCTTCATCGTGGCCAGCATCTCCGCCTTTAAATCCGCAAAGAAGCTTGTTAAAAACTCCTGCTGCTCCCGTGACCACTGGGCCCACGCTACCTGATCCCTGCCAGCCGCCATCTTGCTTTTTCGCACCCGTTCTCCTCTCTTCTCCAAAGCCGCTTTTTTGATCGCCCCACTCCTGGTCCACTCCATACAGCCCTCACTGTTTCCTTCCCACACTGGGAATCGTCATCAAAGTGCCGCTGGAGCTCCTTAAAAGGGCCCAAAAGTCTGTTATCGGCGGGAGCTGCCGACCGTGCGACCTACCTAGGCATAGCCGCAACCGGAACCTTCCCTCTACATATCTTTGTATCATTTGCAAACTTAGCAGCCGTGCCCTCAGTTCCTTGTTCCAGATTGTTAATGTATATCATGAATAGTTGTGGTCCCAACACTGACCCTTGCGGAACACGCACTAGTCACTGGCTGCCATCCTGAAAAAGACAACTTTATCCCCACTCTCAGCCTTCTGCAAG
Organism: Scyliorhinus torazame; assembly: GCF_047496885.1. NCBI lineage: Eukaryota > Metazoa > Chordata > Chondrichthyes > Carcharhiniformes > Scyliorhinidae > Scyliorhinus > Scyliorhinus torazame. The sequence goes on along the minus strand of NC_092707.1, from coordinate 121,483,702 downwards.
TCAGCCAATCCTCTATCCATGCCAGTACCTTGCCCCTAACACCATGTGCTCTTATCTTATTTAGCAGCCTTCTTTACGGCAACTTGTCAAAGGCCTTCTGGAAATATAAATAGATCACGTCCACTGGTTCTCCTTTGTCTAACTTCCTCATACCTTTTCAAAACATTCTATCAGACTTGTCAGGCATTACCTCCCCTTTTTGAAGCAGTGCTGCCTTAGCCCTATTTTACCATGCACTTCCAAGTACTCCGCAATCTCATCCTTAATAATGAACTCCAAAATCTTACCAACAAACAAAGGCAGACTAACTGGTCTATAATTTCCCAACTTCAGCCTCCCTCCCTTCTTAATCAAGGGTGTTACATTAGCCACTAGTCCTCGCTGACTCCAGTGATTCCTGAAAGACCACCACCAATGCTTTCACAATCTTTAGGCTACATTCTTCAGAATTCTGGGGTGTAGTTCATACGATCTGGGTGATTTATGCATCTTCAGATCTTTCAGCTTCCCCAACACCTTCTCCTTAATGATGGCCTCTACACTCACCTCTGGGCCCTGTTCAGTTCCTTTGTCCTCCATTAGTACTTCTCCAACCTCATTTTCCAGTAGTCCATGGTTTCAGCCTTGGTCCAAACATAGACAAAATATTGGATTTCAGAGTGAGGTGAGAGTAACTACCCTGAACATCAGAGCAGCGTTTGGTCGAATGTGGCATCAAGGAGTGTTAGTCAAATTGAAGTCAGTGGGAATCAGGGGGAACTTTCTGCCCTGGTTGGAGTCATACCAAACACAAAGGAAGATAAAGAGAAAGAAGAGAGGAGATTGGGAGAGGTGTTCAAAATCATGAATGTCTGGTCAAGGAAGATAGGAGAACTATTCCACTGCGGAGGGGTCAAGAACCAATGTACACTGATTTAAGGTGACAGGCAAAAGGTGGCAGGAGGAATATTTGTTTTTTAGTAGCAAGTGGTTAGGGTCTGGATTTGAGAGTGTGGTGGAGGCTGTTTTAGTTATGGCTTTCAAAAGGGAACCATTTAATTATCTGAATGGGGGAACATTTACAGGGCAATGGGGAGAAGGCAGGTGATTGGGACTAGTTCATGCCCAGAGCCGGCACAGCCATGATGGATAAAATGGCCTCCTGTTGTTCTGTAAACAGTAAATTATTCTGTGAAAACATTTACCTCTTGCAGCAATAAATGAAATATCTATAATATTGACCTTGTGAATGTTCATTGTATTCATCAGGAAAAAATAAAACTTGCATTTATACAGCACCATTCACAACAATAGGACATCCATTACATCCACATTTGTAGTTTAGTCAATGTTATAATGTAGGAAACATGGCCGCCCACCTGTGCACAGCAGGATCCCAGAAACTGATGTGAAAGTGATCAGATAATCTGCTACGATGTTGATTGAGGAATAAATATTGGCCAGGAAACAGGGGTTAATTCCCTTGCCTCTCTTCAAAATCACAGCAGAGGATATTTTATATCCACCTGAAGAGGCAGGCAATGCATCAGTTTAATGTCCCATGCAAAAGACAGCACCTCCGACAGTGCAGCACTTCAGCACCGCATTGAAATGTCAGCTTGGATTTTGTGCTCAACTCCTGGAATGGAACTTGAACCACAATCTTCTGATTGAGGGGCAAGAGGATTACCAGCTGAACCACAGTTAACATTTAATAACAACACGATTTTCTTGAAAGGATGATACTGTGGCAAAATCTTGCAATGCTCAAACAATCTGCAATAATTCAATAATTTGACAACATAACTGGTGAGTTATGATATGGATGAACATCATCCTAGCATTTCCTGAACATTAATCTTTTGAATTCATCCTGAAGTGAGTGAATTCAAACAGTTATCCACCTGAACAATGTAACTTTTATCATATGCTTTGAAAGGACAAGTTTACTGACCTTGTACTACGACAGATAATTTATTTGTCATATTCTATAACTGGACAATGGGAGAAAATATAACCTGTCATCTGGCTGTTGATAATGGTGTTTGCATCAAATGAAAGTTAAATGTTGCAAATACTGTCACACGACTTGCTTAGCAATCTCTGTCAAGATTAATAATAATAATCTTTTATTGTCACAAGTAGGCTTATATTAACACTGCAATGAAGTTACTGTGAAAATCCCCTAGTCGCCACATTCCGGCGCTTGTTCGGGTATACAGAGGGAGAATTCAGAATGTCCAAATTACCTAACAGCACGTCTTTCGGGACTTGTGGGAGGAAACCGGAGTACCCAGAGGAAACCCACGCAGACAATGGGAGAACATGCAGATTTCACACAGACAGTGACCCAAACCGGGAATCGAACCTGGGACCCTGGAGCTGTGAAGCAACAGTTCTAACCGCTGTGCTACCCCCTAATTCACACCAGCTGCAAATAATAGCACCATTTTCATCCTTCATGAAATGAATCATCGTATTGAGAAGCTCCAATAGCAAAGTATGACATGTATTATTGATTAATATCGAGTGAACAAGCAGTCCCCTTTCCAAAATCTATTGAACACAATAGTTTGACTTTTGAAGTCAACTTAGCAGCCAATCACATTGAAGTATTCTCACTGACAGGAAACGCGAAAGTAAAAATACAGATTACCCTTCATGCTTAATTAAACGTTACAGTGAGTGAAATAACTGATTGGGGCATGCATAGTAGAGCAAGGTAGAACCAGAAATACCATTAACATCCTTTAAAAACATATGTGTGGATTTCTCTTATCATAATAGAGAAAGTTTACATTCCATAAATAAAAAAGTATTCTACCAGCGTTGATGAGCGTAGTTATACTTATAGATTCACAGATTGTGGGCTTCACTGGCAAGGCCAGCATTTATTGTCCATCCCTAATTGCCCCAAAGAAGGTGATGATGAGCACCTTTTTGAACTGCTGAAATCCATCTGATGTAGGTACACCCACAGTGCAGTTAGGAAGGGAGTTCCAGGATTTTGATCCAGCGACAGTGAAGAAACAGCAATATTGTTCCAAGTCAGTATTGTTATATTACATTGTGTAATATCTTATTACTCATTTGCTTTCTTCCAAGATGGTCATACACTCGATGTTCATTAACACTCAAAAGTCTTCAAATAAAGCAAATACTGTTCACTGAGTAGCGATAACAAATTAACTATGAGAATATTCTCTCTTTAACAACTAAATTATAGATTAAATTAACAAGATTAAATATATATTAACTGTGATTAATAACACCTGCAAACTAAGCTATCTCTCTCTACCTCTGGTCACTAGTCACTCCAAATACGAAGAGGTGGGAACTCTCCTTGAGTTTATGTTTTATACCCATCTCTACTGCTGCCATCTAATGGCTATCTAGTTGTTACTTCTATATATTAACCCTGTACATGCACACAGATATGCAGATCACTACATCCCCCTTTTTTATTTAAACATATTTTCTATACTTGTAAAGAAAATTGTACAACAAATTAAGATAAATAATGATATGTATATCTGTACAAACATGCAATAGTGATGACTGCACACAGTTAAGTAGCACTTATGAGACCAATCTTTACAAGTTAAGTCTGCAAGGTGGTGAGTCTGAAATCTTTACTTCTTTGTGACTGTCATCTGTTTTCTTGCTGTTAAGTAGATTTTGTCGGAAAAAGTGACTCATTAAAACTTAAGGAAAAATCTGTGGTTGAAGTTGAATCTTTAGAAAATTTCGTCTGTTGCGTTGAACAATTGCTCCATTAGCAGATTTGATGATGTAGGATCGCGGTGCTGCTTGCCAAGTACAGTAGCTGGAGCAGACCATCCTCCCTCTGGATTCTTTAGTCTGACAGTGTCATCTTTCGTCAGTGGACGTATGGGAGGAAACCGGAGCACCAGGAGGAAACTGGGTTTGATTGCGTGCTGATCATAGTATAGCCTCTGTTTTGAATGTTCAGTGATTTTTTTTTTGAGAACTGGTATGTGATCAGGATCTTGAAATTGTATAGCTGGTAAAGTGGTTCTGATGTCTCTCTTAAAAAGCTGGTGATAGTCCTGAAACTAATGGAGTTGCTCAGTACGATAATAAAGCCAAATGTATGTCAGATTGTGAATCATTCGCTTTATTGATAAGTTGTTTAATGATGTGAACACCTTTTTCTTCCTTCCCATTGGATTGTGGGTAGTGTGGACTAGATGTCACATGTCGAAAATTGTAGTTGTTTGAAAACTCTGTCCATTCCCAACTAGTGAAACAAGGACCATTATCGGACATTACCGTTTGTGGAATCCCATGTCGCGAAAATGTTTCCTTACATGCCTTGATGACGGATGAAGACATAAGATCAGGAAGTTTCATAACCTCCGGATAGTTTGAATAGTAATCCATGCTGAGAATGTAGTCACAACCAGTTACATGGAAAAGGTCGATCCCTACTTTTGTCCATGGTGATGCGATTAGTTCATGTTGTTGAATCTTTGCACTGTGCAGGTTGGTGCTTCTGACAGGTTTCACATGTTATGACCATGTCAATGATATCTTTGTTGATGCCAGGCCGGTAAACTGCCCGTTGTGCTCTCCTTTTACATTTCTTGATTCTGAGATGTCCCTCGTGAATTTTGTGCAGCATTTCAGAGCAAAGACTTTGTGGAATCACTATTTGATAATTTCGTAACAATAGCCCATTAACTACTATTAACTCGGTTTGAACATTGCAATATTGTGGACATTGCCCTTTTGGTCAACCATGTTGTAGATGGTGCATCACCCTTAGCAAAGTTGCATCTTTCCTTGTTTCTTGCCTGATAAGCTGTAGCTTCTCATCAGAAGCCGGAAGATTTTCCATACATAACTGAGTTTGAGCTTCTATGTCTCTGATGAATTCTAGTGGTGTGCTCTCTGCAGCAATGGATCTGGATAACGTATCTGCAATGATGAGATCTTTTCCGGGCGTGTATATCAAGTTAAAGTCATATCTTCGTAACGTCATCAGGATACGCTGGAGACGAGGAGTCATGTCGTTCAAATTCTTCTCAATGATGTGGACCAACGGCCTTTGATCCGTTTCCACTATAAAGGCTGGAAGCCCGTACACCGTCATGGAATTTAAGTATTCCCGTGAGTTATCCGAGACATTCAATTTCTATCTGTGCATACACTCTGTTGCAGCCATAGCCCTTGAAGCATATGTAACAGGAACCCAATCAGATTGATCTTCCTGCTGTAAAAGAACTGAGCCCCCTCAGATCTTTGATCTGCAAGGCATTCGTTCATTTCTCTTTGATTTTGATTTCACTAGGCTGAGATTGACAACTTCCACCTACCACCAGCTGTCAGCATTGTTCCATTCATTTCCCTTCATGGTGAGTAACTTTGAAGTGGGCAGCTGTGAAACTAATCACAATGTTTACAAAAATCAAGCTTTGTTTGGAAGCTCCTGGGCCAGTTAAGTGCAGTTAAGGCGGGAAGCGAGGGAGCAATGGAGCCAGAAAAGAAGAAAAGTGTCCGGAAGAGGAGTGTTACAATTGTGGGGAAGAGCATTCCAAAGACAGATGCAAGTAAAGGATTTCAGCTACTTCAGATGTAATAAGAAAGGTCATCGACAAGTCAGATGCAGAGTCAGTCTGCTTCCCCCCCAAAAGTTGGCAACTCCAGTGAACAAGCTTGAGGAAGACCCTGAAGAAAATCAGAAGCATACAAACATAACATGATGGGATTAAGTGAACCCCACCCCCATTGAGATTGTCCATGTCGTCAACAGCCATTCACTTAAAATGGAGGTCGATACAGGGGCGGCAGCCACAGTAATGGTTGAGCAAACATTGAAGTATCTGGAGGGAGGGCTGCAGCCTCTGAATCTCTGCAGTACATCGGCCACCTTAGCCACTTCAGGTGCTGAAGATATTAGACATAGACATGGAATTCCTACAGCGCAGAAGGAGGCCATTTGGCCCATCAAGTCTGCACCGACCCTCCGAAAGAGCACTCCACCTAGGCCTACTCCCCCACCCTGTTCACGTAATCCCACCTAACCTGCATATCTTTGGACACTAAGGGGCAATTTAGATGGGCAACCCAATCCACCTAAACTGTATATCTTTGGAATGTGTGAGGAAACCGGAGCACCCAGAGGAAACTCACACAGACATGGGGAGAATATGCAAACTCCACACAGACGGTCACCCAATGCTTTAATTGAACCTGGGTCCCAGGTATTGTGAGGCACCATGCCACCCTCTCCATTGTGTGTTGAAATATAGCACAGGCCAATGGAATAGAAAAAGACAATCTCGCACATTGAAACACGCTTTTATGGATATTTTTGGGGGTATTTATTGGGGATGGCTGGCCGGTTTAGGTCAGTTAGCTGGACCGGTGGTTTGTGATACAGAGGAAGGCCAGCAGCACAGGTTCAATTCCTGTACCAGGTGAGGTTATTCATGAAAGCCCACCTTCTCCACCTGAAGTGTGGTGATCCTCAGGTTAAATAACCACCAGTCAACTCTTCCCCTCAAAGGGGAAAGCAGCCTATGGTCATATGGGTCTACGGTCACTGTAGTGATATCATGGTTGTGTTGTAGTTCACCAACTGATCACTAGGAGTCTCATTAGTTATATAAGTGAATAGGGAGCTGGAAAAGAGATAGTGGTTTGTGCATGTTGATACTGTTATTCACATGTTGTTTTGTATATATTTTGTTAATAAATAGTTTCTAGCTTTAGCTACAAGTGTTCTTGTAATATAAATCAGGCCATCCGACAAGAACATTACAGTGACTTTGCTTTTACTTACTTTATTGGGGATAGCATCCATACCAGTCTCACCACCAACAGTTAGCCCAGCTGCCTTTAATCGTTGTGAAGAGAAAAAGACCAAGCCTCATGAGGCGGAATTGGCTGAAGAAAATAAAATTGAATTGGCTAGAAATATTCAGCATCACTGACAGGGATTTTCAGGAGCTGATATGGAAATACCAGGAGGTCTTCCAGAGAGAGTTAGGCATCAAATGAGTGAAAGCAAAGATCTATGTAGAGCCAGAAGCAACAACAAAATTCTTGTGCCTTATTCTCTGCACCAAAAAGAAGAGATGGAGTTGTAGCATCTGAAAGACCTGGGGGTAATTACTCCAGTACAGTTTTCAGAAATGGCAGCATTAATCATCCCAGTATTGAAGCCGGACCCCCAATCAGAATGTCCGGTGATTATAAGATGATGGTGAAAAGGGCAGCTAAAGTGGATAAATATCCTAGCCCCACGTTGGCAGGAGGCCTCAAACACACCAAATTTGATTTAACCCATGCTATCAGCAGCTTGAGCTAGAAGATGAGACAAGAAAGTTTGTTCCAATAAATCCCCATAAAGGCTTGTTCCAATGCAAGAAATTGCCTTTCGGTATTTCATCGGCTTGTACTATATTTCAGAGCCTTTTGCAGGCAATTCCAAAGGTTGTTATGTATCTGGATAATATCCGAATGATGAAGGCAACACTAGAGGAACACTGAGCAAATTTAGAAGTCCTCAAGAGGTTCAATGAAGCCAATATTCGGCTAAAGCGGGAGAAGTGCATGTTTCAGGCTGATGAAGTCACGTATTTAAGTTTCAGAGTTGATGAGAATGGAGTTACACCCGCTTGAAGTTAAGATAAAGGTAATAAAAGGGATCCCAAAACCAAGGAACACGTCAGAATTGAAATTCTTTCTGGGGATGATTAATTATTACATTTCTGTCTACCATTTTGGCACCCCTGCATCAACCGCTGAAGAGGCACCATTGTTGGAAATGGGAAGATTCCAAGAGGAAGTCTTTCGATCAGGTCAAACAGACCCTGGGTGTCATCGGCCTTGTTGGTCCATTTAACCAGGGTACACCCATTGTAGTCATTTGCGATGCATCACCGTATGGCATCAGGATGGTACTCTCACACAAAATTGGAGATAGTGTGGAAAGGCCGGTCGTCTTCGCATCGTGAACTCTGTTGGATGCTGAGAGGAGACATTCCCGGAATGACAAAGAAAGTCTGGCTGTCATTTATGTTGTACCAGAATTTCATCAATATGTTTATGGCCGGCACTTCATCATCGTTTTGGAACATAAATCGTTACTTGGCTATTTTCGCAACTTGAGTGCGAAGATGGGCACTGCACTTGGCTGCACATATGTAAACCTTTCAGCATAGACCGAGAACCCAGATTTAAAATGTGGATGCTTTGAGAAAACCTCCACTGCCACAAACAGCTTCCGAGACTCCCACTCCACAGGAGATCATCCTGGCTCCAAATGCTCTTGATACTCTACCTATTTCATCCGGCCACATTGAGACGTGGACCAACAGAGACCCTGTGTTGTCAAGAGTTAAATAGTTGGTTCTTAGGGGTTGGCGTTTTGAGATGTCAGAACAGATTAGGCCCTATGTACAACACAGGGTTAAAATCATTTGCAAAGATTAAATTCTCCTGTGGGATTGTAGAGTGATAGTGCCACCCAGCAGCCTCTTCTCCACAAATTGCACAGTGGTCATCCTGGTCAGTCTAAGATGAAGGTACCGGCCAGGAGCTACAGTTGGTCGCCAGAGATAGGCAAGGACAATGAAAGTATTGTCAGTGATTGCGAGCAGTGTCAGTCCCAGCACAATCTTCCATCTGCAGCAAGTTTGCACACTTAGGCGTGAGTGGCCAGAGAGCTCATGGACGAGGTTCAATGTTGACTTTGCAGGTCCCTTTTTGGGTATGATGTTTTTGATTGTGGTAGATGCCCACTTGAAAGGACTGGATGTTTAGCCTACGTGATCCACCACTGCTGCGGCCACCGTGGACAAGCTGCATCAAATCTTTGCTATTCAATGTCCACAAAAGGTGATTGTCTGAGACAATGGTGCTGCCTCCACAGCCAAAGAGTGCAATGGGGTCCAGAATGTAAGGACAGCCCTCAACCACCCCACATCAAACAGGCTGGCTGAAAGAGCTGTCCAAACTTTCAGACCATCAATGAAAAACAAGCTAATTGACCACTTTTGCCTTTTTAAAAATTCATTTACAGGATGGGAACGTTTGGCCAGCATTTATTGCCCATCCCTAGTTGCCCTTCAGAAGGTGGTGGTGAGTTGCCTTTTAGACCACTGCAGTGCCTGAGGTGAAGGCATATCACTGTGCTGTTAGGGAGGGAGTTCCAGAATGTTGGCTTGTTGGCTGAGCAACAGTGAAGGAACATTGATATATTTCCAAGTCAGGATGGTGAGTGACTTGGAGGGGAACCTCCAGGTGGTGGGGTTCCCAGGTATCTGCTGCTCTTGTCCTTCTAAATGGTAGTGGTTGTGGGTTTGGAAGGTGCTGTCTGAGGAACCTTGGTGTGTTACTGTAATGCATCTTGTAGATGGTACACACGGTTGCCACTTTTAGTCGGTGGTGGAGCGTATGAATGTTAGTTGAAGGAACCACAATCAATTTGTCCTGGATGGTGTCGAGCTTTTTGAGAGCTGTTGGAGCTGCACTCATCCAGACAAGTGGTGAGATTCCGTTACACCCCTGACTTGTGCCTTGTAGATGATGGACAGGCTTTGGGGGAGGGGGAAGGGACGGGGTGAGGAGGTGAGTTACTCGCCCTAGAATTCTGGCCTTTCACAGACCCTGATAGCTCCAGTATTAATATAGTTCGTCCAGTTCAGTTTCTGATCAATGGATACCCCCATGATGTTGATTGTTGGGGATTCAGCCATGGTAATGCCGTTGAATGTCAAGGGACGGTGGTTAGATCCTCTCTTGTCGGAGATGTTATTTGTCTATTACTGCCTACTACCTTTTCAGGATTGTGATAGGCCATTCTTTCCCCATTCCAATTTTTGACGAGTTTCCTTTGACTGGCTTAATTTAGTCTCGCCGCCAATGCTCTATTGTGAGGCAAGCGATGGAGCAGTGTTAACTAACTAAGAACCATGTACAAAGATGTACAGGGGTTGTTTAGCACAGGGCTAAATCGCTGGCTTTGAAAAGCAGACAAGGTAGGCTAGCAGCGCGGGTTCAATTCCCGTAACAGCCTCCCCGAACAGGCGCCGGAATGTGGCGACTAGGGGCTTTTCACAGTAACTTCAATAAGCGATTTTCATTTCATTTCAGAGCAGCTACAACTACTACACTGGTCTTGTTCCCATGACTCCAAAGCTACGTCTGACCAAACATCAAAGTTAGACCCATGCCTAAACACCTGATAGGTTAATCTTCACTCTCTCCATTCCCATGGATTCAGGGCCTGTCACGTGGCCCGCAAAGTGCCGCCTCTTAACGGGCCATGCTACCATAGGCAACATGTGTCTTTTTTCAGCAATACGTTTTGCAGTGTTGTAATATCAGAAACATGATAACCAATTAATACAAAGCAAGCTCCCACAAACAGCAACCTGACAATGACCTGATAATCTGTTTACCCAGATGTTGATTGAGGGGTAAAGATTGGCCATGACACCAGGGATAACCCCACTGCTCTTCTTTGAAATACAGACATGGGGTGGGATTCTCCGTTTTGCCGACGCCGGGGGTTTCCCGACGGCATGGGGCTGCCCCACAATGGGAAACACCTTTGACTGGCCGTCGTAACAGAGAATCCCGCCGGCGGGTCGAGGCAGAAATGTGGCGGGGCGGGGCGGAGAATCCAGATCTGTTTCATCCACCCGAGAGAGCAAATAGGACCTGTTTTTAACGTTTCTTCTGACAGACAGCAGATCCAGTAGTGCAATCCTGCCTCGGTACTGAACTGAAAAAATGAAATGAAAAATGAAAAGGAGTGTTAGCCTAAATGTTTACGCTCAAGTCCTTGAACCCACAGTCTACTGACTCAGAGGTGAGAATGCTACATGCTGAACCATGGTTGTCACACTAAACTTGAATGATGCATGAGAAACATTATTCCTCACTTACCTCTGAATACAATTTTCAATTCGCAAGTTATATTTTAAGAATTGTGACATGGATAGCATCATGATTATTGATGATCTTATCAGTGATACAGTGATGTCATTGAAATTCTGATCAGGTCTACCTAGTGGATGGACAGTGGTTAGTTTAAAATAATTTTGTCCACTGTGTGTTGATTTGAGCTTTTAAAAATATTTCTAATTCACAAGAGTAGTGAAATTTCTACCTTCTCTAACTCCAGTTTTTAAAAAAAATTGTAAGCTCTAAGTAGGAAGACTGATTGAGAACCTTTTCCCAAAATTGGCAAAGCTATGAATTTTGACCACAAGGAAGTGAAGCAAAAGTTATTCCCTAGAGTAAATATAGTGCCTAATGCAGCACAAATGTTCCATGTTAATCAATGTTGTAGTGTGGTACCAGTGCTTCAGAGTGACCAGCTCCTGACGTGTTGAAGAATGTGACTATTTTCAAACACCCCAGTATGGCTCCAATTATCCATTAACATGTTCAATGGACATTGCACATTATGCAGAAAAAGTATCTTCACAAATTTAAAAGTTAAATCACATTGGGGTCTTCCTTGGCTTTCCAGGTTGTTCTGCTTTGAAGAAGACGAGATGAGGGACACTTCGAGAAGTACCCAATGTGCTTCCATCTGTGGATGGAAGAAGGCTACTTCAATCCCAGTAATCCTACTAGCAGTAGCACCTTCCTGATAAAGCATTAATGTAGAATTAGTCCAGGGGTAGGTTTAGCACAGTGGGCTAAACAGCTGGCTTGTGATGCAGAACAAGGCCAGCGGCACGGGTTCAATTCCCGTACTTGCTGGAATGTGGCGACTAGGGGCTTTTCACAGTAACTTCATTGAAGCCTACTTGTGACAATAAGCGATGATTATTATTAGTATCTAGCTGCATGCATAACTCAAAAAGGAGACCTCCAGCTAACTAAAATCCAAGGCTGCTGTCAAATTAGTCCTCTTTGGCAATAAATTCAATATATGTTTGGCATGTAGCTCTACTTCACAACCTCCAAACTGCCATTTGGAGAGCACTTTGCTCCTTGATAATCCAAACTTTCCCGAAATTAGTCTGTACATATCTAATCAGCGACAAAAACATCTCATTCATAAATCAAATCGGATAACCTACTTATTGTTTAAAGCCAGCATGGCTTTCCTGACTGTATAGTGTTATTTACCCTTTTAATCTTAGCCTTTCTATATAGTAACAAGAAGTTCTGTGTTTGGGATTTGGTAGTTTTCAATTTTGGCAGATTGCTGTGGTATTTCCTTGGCTTTGAGTTACTTTTTCTTAAGAAGAGAGTGGAGTGTGTAAAGCCGCACTGTGTGCCATCATATGGAATGCACCCATTTTTCAGAAGCCATTCTGTATTGGGGAGGAGATGGTACTAATTGCCAACGTTATCTCTCTCCTTGGACCAAAGTCAAAGTTTTTGTAGGCCTTCTTTCCTTGGGGCTAAAAGCAGAGTTGTCTTTTTCAGATTCCAGAGCAATAGCATCTCGAATGTAAAATCCTTAAAACCAGGGGACTTGGGGCCTTGCACAAGTATGAGTCTCAGGCACGGCATAAAGTCACATGCTTGACCTTCTCAGCTACACCAGCAAATCAATCAGGTTGGACCCATTCTATTGATGGGCACTGTCCCGTTTGTAGAAGTCTCTTACCTTCTAAAATCAGAATCATTTACCCTCATTTAAAGTTTTATATTGTCCTGGATTTTACTATCACTGAAAATGAATGGTACGCATGCTTTCAAATGCCCAGCGATGTTTTGTGGGCTTTTGAATGGGTTAGTCATTAGGTGTCTACTAACACAGAATGCGCTGGAGGGGATGTGGGACCTGTGTAAACAGGGCACGCAACACTATGTTTCTTCAACCAACCAGATTGAAGAATCCTACTGATCAGGTACAGAAACTAAAAGAGATCAGGAAAAAAAGCTGGTATTAGGAGAGAAAAAAAGATATAAAAAGTTAAAATAAAGTTTAAAAATTTCCAATAATCAACATTTGAAGGAATGGGAGTCCACACTTGTAAAGATACATTTTTAGGACGCAGACAAAAATGCTGGAAGTTTTCTCTCTTATCCTGAGGTACCCTCAATTACAACTCGAGAGAGATGATTGGTAATACAAAGGCTTTAATTAGCAGAGAACCAGACAGCTACCGAGAAGTGTGCTCACTGCACACTGCCCACTGAACATTACCCTGTATATGGCTCCCTGGGGGGGTGGAGCCAGAGACAGAGTCCTCCAGAGTTCCAAACCCGGTCTTAAAGGGATCATGAGATTAAAAGGTCCAGTTATCATTCATCACATTCACCCCCTGTTTTAAAAGAAAACACATAGTCCGTCGGGGGTGAAGTGGAATTACATGTCCAGTCTTTTGGGTGGTCTGATTGTACTTGTTGACCTTCTCAGCTCCGGCGGTGGTGCGGCGGACACTGTCGTCTTCAGTGGGGATATATCCGGGAGCACGGTGGTCTGAGCCTTTGCCCGTGTTGGAGCAGGGGGGTAATCCGGGGTGACTAGGGTGATTGGTGTCGGCGCCGGCGGGGGGGAGGGGGCGCTGTCGGGGTCAGCAGCCGGTGCGGGGAAGGGAGCGTCGGTAGGGGGGGGGAGGGCGTCAGTGGGAGAACCAGTGGGTGCCAGGTCTCGCAGGGAAACAGTGTCTTGCCTTCTGTCGAGGTGCTTGACGTAGGCGTATTGAGGGTTTGCATGCAGCAGCTGGAGGAGAGGGTCCGTCTTATGGCTCCTCGCGTGCCTCCGGAGTAGAACTGGTCCTGGAGTCGTCAGTCAACGTGGAAGCTAGACCCCAGAGGTGGGCTTTCTGGGGAAGACAAACAAGCTATTGTGAGGGGTCTCGTTCATGGCCGTGCAGAGTAGCGACCTAATGGAATGTAGGGCATCGGGTAGGACCTCCAGCCAGCGGGTGGTTGGGAGACTTCTTGACTGTAGGGCTAGAAGGACAGCCTTCCAAACTGTCGCGTTCTCCCTCTCCACCTGCCCGTTTCCCCGCGGGTTATAGCTGGCCGTCCTGCTCGAGGCGATGCCCTTGTTGAGCAGATACTGGCGCAGCTCATCGCTCATGAACGATGTACCCCGGTCGCTGTGGATATAGGCGGGGAAACCAAACAGGGTGAAGATGCTGTGCAGTGCCTTGATTACGGAGGCCGAGGTCATAACGGGGCAGGGCACAGCGAATGGGAATCAGGAGAATTCGTCAATGACAGTGAAAAACCGTGGTCTTAATGAGTGGTCGGGCTTTGTCTGCATATCTGGGGACCACTGGGCGTAATAGCAAAAGAGCCCCAAGCACCATTTGAGTGCCTTGAGGCTACGGGGAAGGGGAAGTTCCTTTAGGAGCGCATGCGGTCGGGGTCTGGGCCTAGGACCCCGTTTTCCCCGACGTAGTCGAGGATGGCTAGTCGGGTTGTGTGGAAAACGCATGTCTCTTTGTTGTATGTCAGATTGAGGGCCCGGGCGGTCTGGTGGAACTTTATCAGGTTTGCGTCTGATGTGACCATCAATTCACTCGAGACAAGAATAAAAGTAAACCGTGGCTTTAATCAACTTAGAACAGTGCCTGCCTGCGACTGAGACAATACTGTGTGCCGCCTACAGGTCGACTGTTCTTTATACCCCCCTCAAGGGGAGGAGCCAGGGACGGAGCCCATACGTGTCCCAACATGTTCCCCTATGGATGATGCCATACAATGGCCCATAGGTGGAGCCCACAAGGGCAACAGCATAGCATAGATGCAAATTCAAAGGCAAAGCATGGTACTGATACAATGGTGGATTATTGGTATAATACATTCACCACAGCGTCGTGGTACTGCTGGTCATGGCCGCAGATGGTGACATTGTCCAAGTACGAGTATGTAGCCCGTAAGCCGTACTGGTCCACTATTTGGTCCATCGCCCTTTAAAAAACAGAGACCCCATTTGTGACGCCAAAAAGGACCCTGAGGAAGTGAAAAAGCTGACCGGCTGCTTCGAAGGCTGTGTAGGGGCGGTCCTCCGGGCGGATAGGGAGCTGATGATAGGTGGAATTTAGGTCAACTGTGGAGAATACGCGATACTGGGCGATTTGGTTCACCATTTCTGCTATGCGGGGAAGGGGGTACGTATCGAGTTGCGTAAAACGGTTTATGGTCTGACTATAGTCCACCACCATCCGTTTCTTTTCCCCAGACCGGACTACCAGTACTTGGGCTCTCCAGGGGCTGTTGCTAGCCTCTATGACCCCTTCTTTCAGAAACCACTGAACCTATGACTTCATATCTTGGGCACTGTACCGTCGACTCCTGGTGGCGACCGGCTTACTGTCGGGGCTGAGGTTCGCGAAGAGGGGGGCGGTGGTGCAACTTTAAGTGTTGCCAGGCTACATACTGTGAGTAGGGGCAGGGGTCCGCCGAACTTCAGTGTCAAGCTTCGGTGGCTACACTGAAAGTCCAGACCGGGCAGCAGGGGAGCGCAGAGGTGAGGGAGGATATAAAGTTTGAATCGGGCGTATTCGGCACCCTGGATCACGAGGTTCACGACACAATACCCCGTGACTTGGACCGAGTGGGGCCCAGATGCAAGGGCGATAGTTTGGGAGGCGGGAGAGCTGTGCAAGGAGCAGCGCCTTACCATTTCTGGGTGAAAAAAGCTCTCCGTGCTCCCGGAGTCAAAAAGGTAGGGGGTGTCGGGCATGTTGATTTGGACCTGCATCATAGAGTTCTGCAGGTGCTTTGGCTGTGATTGATTGAAAGTTATCGCTCCCAGTTGTGGGTAGTCAGAGTCCTCAGTTGAGTCGTACTCACAAAATGGCTGCCCGGAGTCACAAAATGGCCGCCGCCATCGATTGCACGTGTTGGATTTTGATGACGGCCGCCCCCATGACTCGCACAAGGCCGATGACTTGTCAGAAGGGGGCGTGTCCGGCCGGCGGGCAGCTGCATTGCGGGGCCTGTGGGCCCAGGAGCTTGATTTTTGGGCCCGATGAGACTTTTGTTTCTGGACCTTGGGCCCAGCTCGGAAGACCTTTGCAAAATGTCCCTCCTTTCCGCAGTCGTTGCAGATAGCAGAGCGGGCTGGGCAAAGCTGGTGTGGGTGCTGGCCTTGCCCACAGAAATAGCATGGTGTGCCCCCGGTGTGAGCGGGTCACCGCGCAGCGCAGGCCTGTAGCGTGGCCGTGTCTGGAGGGGATCGAGAGGGGCTCGCAAAGTCCGCGGAGTACATGCGGAGATTATGATGGGCCACTTCCAGAGAGCGTTACCGTGCCTTGGAGGTCCTTTGCTCAGTCTTCGAGGAGTCGCTGCCTGATGCCTTTGAGGAGTCGCTGCCTGATGTATGTGGATTGTATACCGGACACGAAAGCGTCTCAAATGTGCAAGTTCATATGGACTTCTGCCGTCACGTCCTTGTTGTTGCAGCTCCTAGCGAGCGCGGTGAGCCTTTCCACATACTCGTACAACGTTTCCCCGGAGTGCTGCCGGCAGGTCGAGAGCAAATGCTGGGCGTGTACCTCGTTTATTGGCTTAATGATGCGCTTCTGCAGGATTTCGACCGCCGCCTCGTACGTGATGGCCTTTTCGATCGCAGAGGCGAGTCTGTGGCCACCCGGGCATGTAGTAAGCTCAGCGTGCGAGGACCGTCGACTGGAGTGTCTGAGGAGTTCAGATAGGACTCAAAACACCAAAGCCAGTAGTTAAAAATTTTGGTGGCCTCCGGCGACCAAGTGTCCAAATTGAGCTTCTCTGGTTTTAGACCGCTGTCCATCTTGAAGTAATCTGCTAATTAAATTGAGATACCCTCAATTACAACTCAAGAGAGATGATTGGTAATGCAAAAGCTTTAATTAGCAGAGAACCAGACAGCTGCCGAGAAGTGTGTTCACTGCACACTGAACACTACCTTATATATGGCTCCCTGGGGGGGGCGGAGCCGGAGTCCCAAAGGGTTCCAAACCCGGTCTTAAAGGGATCATGACATTAAAGGTACAGTTATCATTCATCACATATCCCAAAATAACAATAAGCACTGACAGAATTATTCTGACTCCAAAAGCTGGGTCACTGGGCTTTGGTTAAAGGTGTTTGGGCATTCTGCATTGCACCCAGAATACAACTGGGAATAATTTCAGAGGAAGTGTTTTGTTGGTTTGATGGGGAACTTTAGCCCGTTTTGAATATGAAATGGTTTTGAAAACAGTTATAGTTACTTTTAAGAGTAAGAAGCAGCTCTGAACACCAATACACAAGACCATAATTCTAATGCGCTTCAAGCTCTGTTATTTTCTACACTTGCCATGATGGAAGAAAATTGGCAGTTTCAGTAAAGTGGTGAATTGAATCTGAATATATTAGGTGTGGGCTCATGCCATTTTGAGAGTACTGCAAGGATGGTATTTTAGTTCTGTATCTCTAGTCTCAGACTATTTTATCATTAGCATAGCTCCTGATTTGTCAGTATTTTAAATGGCTGGTAAACAAATTATATAATCTGCAATTTGCTTGTCTCCACATTCAACAATCCCTCCCATTAATCAGCCAGAAGATGATTGCTGTTTCAAAAAAACAGACTCTCATATATAAAATAGACTTTATAGAATCCCTACAGTGCAGAAGGAAGCACTTTGGGTCTGCGCCGACCCTCTGAAAGTGCACCCTACTTAGGCCCACTCCCCTGCCCTATCCCTGTAACCCCATTGTGATAAAGCCAGGGGAGTCCAACAAGCTTCTTAAAAGTCCTTTATTTCAGTAACAGCATCATACATTCACGGGGGGCCAGCTACATTCACGGGGGGCCAGCTACATTCACGGGGGGCCAGCTACATTCACGGGGGGCCAGCTACATTTCACCAGGTCCTCATTCTTCTTTAGCTGGCTCTACAGCTGCCTGCCTTTTATACTAGTGCTAAGCTCAGCGTGCGAGGACCGTCGACTGGAGTGTCTGAGGAGTTCAGATAGGACTCAAAACACCAAAGCCAGTAGTTAAAAATTTTGGTGGCCTCCGGCGACCAAGTGTCCAAATTGAGCTTCTCTGGTTTTAGACCGCTGTCCATCTTGAAGTAATCTGCTAATTAAATTGAGATACCCTCAATTACAACTCAAGAGAGATGATTGGTAATGCAAAAGCTTTAATTAGCAGAGAACCAGACAGCTGCCGAGAAGTGTGTTCACTGCACACTGAACACTACCTTATATATGGCTCCCTGGGGGGGGCGGAGCCGGAGTCCCAAAGGGTTCCAAACCCGGTCTTAAAGGGATCATGACATTAAAGGTACAGTTATCATTCATCACATATCCCAAAATAACAATAAGCACTGACAGAATTATTCTGACTCCAAAAGCTGGGTCACTGGGCTTTGGTTAGAGGTGTTTGGGCATTCTGCATTGCACCCAGAATACAACTGGGAATAATTTCAGAGGAAGTGTTTTGTTGGTTTGATGGGGAACTTTAGCCCGTTTTGAATATGAAATGGTTTTGAAAACAGTTATAGTTACTTTTAAGAGTAAGAAGCAGCTCTGAACACCAATACACAAGACCATAATTCTAATGCGCTTCAAGCTCTGTTATTTTCTACGTTTGCCATGATGGAAGAAAATTGGCAGTTTCAGTAAAGTGGTGAATTGAATCTGAATATATTAGGTGTGGGCTCATGCCATTTTGAGAGTACTGCAAGGATGGTATTTTAGTTCTGTATCTCTAGTCTCAGACTATTTTATCATTAGCATAGCTCCTGATTTGTCAGTATTTTAAATGGCTGGTAAACAAATTATATAATCTGCAATTTGCTTGTCTCCACATTCAACAATCCCTCCCATTAATCAGCCAGAAGATGATTGCTGTTTCAAAAAAACAGACTCTCATATATAAAATAGACTTTATAGAATCCCTACAGTGCAGAAGGAAGCACTTTGGGTCTGCGCCGACCCTCTGAAAGTGCACCCTACTTAGGCCCACTCCCCTGCCCTATCCCTGTAACCCCATTGTGATAAAGCCAGGGGAGTCCAACAAGCTTCTTAAAAGTCCTTTATTTCAGTAACAGCATCATACATTCACGGGGGGCCAGCTACATTCACGGGGGGCCAGCTACATTTCACCAGGTCCTCATTCTTCTTTAGCTGGCTCTACAGCTGCCTGCCTTTTATACTAGTGCTGGGTTAACTCAGTCCAATTGAGCATGGGGAACAATCGTCCCCAGCTGGATGAGTCCTGTGCAGGTTACTACAGGTTATTACACCCTGATGCACGATCAATTACACAAAGACGAGAGTAGGATGTAATCGAGGCTTTATTACACTGAGATGTGTGGCCTCCTACAGCAGCTGGCGAAATGGCTGCTGTACTGGGAGCACACATATTTATACTCCGCTTACTGGGCAGAACCAGCAGGCAAGGATGTACCCCCATACCTGTAGTACAGGGGCCTTACCATAAAGCACCTATATCAACATCCTAGAAATACAATATATACATCAGTGGTGACTACCACACACCCCTCCCCCACAAAGTCCAAAAAACCCTCGCAAGGATGACCATTGAGGAGGAGAGGACAGGAGAAGACCAAATGGGTGCAAACCCCACAGCAGCCAGACAACAAACCTAAAAAAAAATTGGTTCAGATAAGGCTCCACCGAACAGGAAAGCAGGACGGGTAGGCATATATTCCACCAAGCATTACGTCCGGCCTGACACCTTCACCAGTCACATAGGGGGCGAAGCTGCCAACAGTCAAACCCAGGGACAGCACGCACCACAGCATCGGACCCATCAACCCAAGGCACAAATCGGCGTGGCATGCCTTCCAGCCACAGAGGGAACAGGTGGGGGAGGGGGAAACTCAGACGACATCCACCTCAACGTCCCATAACTCCCCTTAAAAAAAAATAATCGAGCACTCTAAATTCTACCTATTCTACCTACCGGTGCTTTATTTAAAAATAAAGCACCGACCTAAATGCCCAGGGTGCTATCGCCCCAACATTCTTACCTTACCTCTAGACAGGCAAATAAACATACAGCGCAAATAAAAATAAAAACAGCAGGGTTCCATGTACTCTCGTCCATGTATCTTTACAAGTGTGGACTCACATTCCTTCAAATGTTAATTATTGGAAATGTTTTAACTTTTAAAGTTGCCACAGGACCAGAAGTCACATATGGAATGTCCAGTCAACTCAACACCAGAGTCTCTAGGCACAAAACCTGCAGTTGTATAATAACTGTCAGCTCGCAGGGCAAACATCACTGTTGAAAATCCCACAGTGGAGCAGCCGCAGAACAGTCTTCCAAACACAATTCCACACTCACAACCAGAATGAAGTTCCAAAACGGTGGCAGCAACTCGATAAACCACTCTGCCAGCATCAAGAAACAACAGCAGGCAAAATGCTATGCAACCCACACCAGAAGTCGCTCAGAAGATACCGCATCCGGTACTGCCGGACAATTCAGACTCCAGACCACTCCCAGCGGACACACTTCACAAGCTGGCAGCAGAAAAAATCTCGACCCAGTGCTCGCCTTCCATGATGGGCTCCCGGAAAGAAAAATACCACAGAAACAAACTCTGTACCGTAGTCCACTCTGTTTAAAAAATAAAAATTCCAGGGAGGAGCTCAGCCGAACAAGCAGCATGCCAACAGCTCCAATTCATCATCGTCGCCGATGTGATAAAGCTAGGGGAGTCCAATGAGCTTTTTAAAAGTCCTTTATTCCAGCAACAGCATCACACCTTCACAGGGTCCGGTTACCTTTCAGCGGGTCCTCATTCTTCTTTAGCTGCCTCTACAGTTGCCTGCTTTTATGCTAGTGTGGTATTATCAGGTATTACAATACACAAGAGGCTGAAGACCATTGGTTGAACCTAGGAGTTTACCATTGGCTGTTGATACATA
Organism: Scyliorhinus torazame; assembly: GCF_047496885.1. NCBI lineage: Eukaryota > Metazoa > Chordata > Chondrichthyes > Carcharhiniformes > Scyliorhinidae > Scyliorhinus > Scyliorhinus torazame. The sequence goes on along the minus strand of NC_092707.1, from coordinate 121,462,888 downwards.
GCTCCGCCTTGACGGGAGGGGTATACAAACCGGTGCCATCCCAGCAGCCCTCATTTTCTGTACCGAAGCTGCTGGGGAACAGTTCTAGTCGATTAAAGCCTTCAGTTATGTTACAACCTCGTCTTTGAGTTTAATTGATCGTGCATCAGCTAGTGCTGGGTTAACTCAGTCCAATTGAGCACGGGGAATCATCCCCAGCTGGATGAGTCCTGTGCAGGTTACTACAGGTTATTACACCCATCCAACCTGCACATCTTTGGACACCAAGAGGCAATTTATCATTGGCAATTCCATCTAATCTGCACATCTTTGGACTGTGGGAGGAAAGTGGATCACCCGGAGTAAACCCATGCAGACACAAGGAGAACGTTCAAACTCCACGCAGTCATCCAAGACCGAAGTTGAACCTGGATCCTTGGCGCTGTGAGGCAGCAGTGCCAACCATGGTGCCACCTTTCACAACTATTGGATAGCCATTGAAGTACTTTGGAAGCTGTAATGTCAGGTTGTGCACAGCAAAATCCCACAAACAGTCGTGTGATAATGACCAGATATAGGGCTTAATTCTCTATTTGGGAGTTAAGGGCTGGATTCTCCGATTTTGAGGCTATGTCCGGAGCATGTGTCTGGTCTTACGACCAAACCGTCGGCGCTGCCCCCACACTGATGCTAGTGGGGGCTAGCAGCCTGCCACCTAAAGCCCTGGCTTTACCTGCAGATATGGACGGAGGATTGCCGGGCGCCAGCCGCGAGCAGACCCGACCTGCCAGATAGTGCCCCCCTGTAACCCCACTCCCCACCCCTGGACCACCCCCACCAGTCACCCCAGCCCCCGCTGAAGCCCCCCCCCCACGGCCAGTGGAATGGCTCACCCCCTTCCCCTGACTGTGGCGGCGCTGGACACAGTCCGCAGCCGCCACGTGAGGTTCCTGAAAACTGTGAGCACACATGCCCCACGCCATCGGGAAGTCGGCCCACCTGGGGAGGAGCATCAGGAGAGGGCCTCAGGTGACGTCCTGAGGCCGTTCCAACGGCATGTGGTGTACACAGCGATGGTGCGTTTTTGAGGGAGCATTAGAAAAACCGCGCCATCCCTGATTTCGACATGAAAACGGATTCTCCGGCCTACTGCCAAATGTGATTTCAGCGTTGGCAATTGGTGAATCCAACCCGGAGTTCTCCCACTGGAGATAAACTGTGCTTGCACTGGGAGTGTGAATTTAGTGGCCATTCCCTATCCCTTGCCATACAAATTAATACATGGCGGGGATTGTGAGTAATCCCTCATCAATCCCATATTGGGCCACCATTTTAAGTGGGCGGCCCAATAGCAATGTCCTGGCGGCTGGGCCCCCTCCCTCCCCGCAACGCAATTCCGCTTCCCCCCTCCCCATCACAGAATTTTCTGGGTCGCCAATTCCGCCACAGTGTGGGAGTGACCTGATCCCCCACCGCGCCCCCACCAGAGACCCCCATTCCAGAGATCTCCACGAGAGACCCCCATAAGAGAGCCCTCCCACCAGAGAGACCCACACCAGTGACCCCCCCCCCCCCCGTAAGAGTAACTTCCAGTAAGCATTGGAATGGGGGTGACAATCCCATTTTTTTTGGACGACGTTGGATTCCTGACGACGCTGGATTCTCTGCCGCATTGGGAATTCCGCTACCAGTGGTGGGTGGCGGAGAAACCAGCCTGTTTTAGCGATGTTGACTGGGGAATAAATATTGCCTTGAACGGTGGGGAAAACTCCCCAGCTTTTACTCAAAATAATGCAATCGGATCATTTACATCCACCTCAGGAAGCAATTGAAGTTTCAATTTGGTGTCTCATCCAAACAACGTCACCTCCAACAGTGCAGCACTGCACTGGAGTGTCAGTGTTGATTTTTATGCCCAAATCCTGGACTGAGATTTGAAACCACGATTTCCTGCTCCAACGGTAAGTTTGAATGTTGCCAACTGAGCCACGCCTGTCAAAGACTCCAACACCAGGCTCACCCCACCTCTCTCCCGAGAGAAAATAACTCAGCAGGAAATGAAATATAAAAAGCAAGGTGGCCATTTGAATTTTTGATAGAACATGCATGATTTCATTATACCATTTATTTAAACAGATAATTGACGTATACACCTCCTGATATTCGGTATATCCCAACAGAAACAATAATTTTCTGCTAAGTCTGATAGACAGAAATAAATTATTTCATTCTAATGTGATCTCATTAATCAAACCTTTTCAGGGGAAACAGCAACTATTAAATCATGCTGGTAAGTTGATTGGGAAATATGAATTATTCCATTTGCTCACTGCTAGATTGCATCATTACAGATGTAATAGATCATTTTTATGAGCGATACTAATGCCACCTCCAACTTGGTAATATTGCACACAGCTTTGTTACCCTAGTGATAGGAAATGCATCAATTTCTCAATGTCTTATATTATTGCTTATAATCTTGACAGGAAAGACATCAGCGTGAACACACTCGGGGAAAACTCAATAACTACACAAGAGATAAAGCTGCACTAAACAAGGTTTATTTTTCAAATACCCCAATCATATCATTGCATATTAAAATAGAGGAAGTCATTATGTTAGAAGGAAATTTTCTCTTTTACGTTGACTGGCTCAGGCCTTAGTATAGCCTGGAAAAATGCAATTTAAAAAGCCAACGTTGTTCCATCAGGGGAATTAATTTAACAACATGTAAGCAGTAACTCAACAAACCTCCTTCAACAGCACCTTCTAAATCTGTAACCTCTACCTCCTAAAAGGATAAGGGCAGCAGGTGCATGAAACACCACCAATTTGCTGTCCAACCTGCACATCATCCTGACCTGGAACTATATCATTGTACCGATGGTGCTGAGCAAAACCTGGGATTCCACTCCAAACAGCACTGTGGACTGCGGTGGTTCAAGCCAAAACGCTATCCATCAAAGTCAGCATGGTTTTAAGATGGACAAATCATGTTTGACTAATTTGCTTGAGTTCTTCGAAGATGTAACAAGCAAAGTGGATAACGGAAATCCTGTGCATGTAGTATATGTGGACTTCCGAAGGTGTTTGATAAGATGCCGCACAGAAGGTTAATTCACAAGGGGAGATCACATGGGATTAGGGATAACAGAGAGTCGGGATAATTGGGTCTTTTTCTGGATGGCAAGATGTAACTAGTGGGGTGTCATATGGTTCGGCCCTTGGGCCCCAGCTATTTACAATATATATCAATGACATGAATACAGGGATAGAAGGTTCTGTAGCCAAATTTGCAGATGGTACAAAAATAGGTGGGACAGTAAGTTGCAATGTCGATGTACTATTTGCCCATGTGCTCTGTCGATTATTCTTTTTGTTTACTATGTATGTATTGTGTATGTTCCCCCGGCCGCAGAACAATACTTTTCACTGTACTTTGGCACATGTGAGAATAAATCAAAGAGGAAATAAGAACCTTACAAATGGATATAGGTAAGTTAGGAAATGGGCCAAGATGTGGCAGATGGAGATTAACGTGGATAAGTGTGAGGTCAAAAAAATGGAAAGGCAACTTATTATCTAAATGGGGAGAGACTTGAGGGTGCTCCGATGCAAAGCGATCTGGGTGTCCTCATGCATGAGTCAAAGAAAACGAACATGCAGGTGCAACAGACAATAAGAAAAGCAAATGGAATGTTGGCATTTATAGCAAAAGGAATTGAGTACATAGGTAAGGAAGTGTTGTTGTAACTATGCAAGGCACTGGTAAGACCACACCTGGATTATTGTGTACAGTTTTGGTCCCCTTATTTGAGGAAAGGTGTAGTGGCATTGGAGGCAGTTCAGAGAAGGTTCACTAGATTGATTCAAGAGCTGAGTGATTTGTCGTACGAGGAGAGATTGAACAGTTTAGGCCTATACTCTCTAGAGTTTGAAAAATAAGGGGAGCTCTAATTGAGGTATACTAGATGCTAAAAGGTCTGGATAAATGCGATGTGGAGCTGATGCTTCTGCTTGTGGGGCATTCTAAAGCAAGAGGTCATACTCTTAGAATACGAGGTAGCCAATTTGAATCATATTTGAGGAAAAACTACTTCTCCCAAAGGGTTGTGAGTCTGTGGAAGAGTTAGACAAATTTTGTTTTTGTGGGGGGGGGGGGGGGGGATTACATAAATTTAGAGTACCCAATTCATTTTTTTTTCCAATTAAGGGGCAATTTAGTGTGGCCAAAACACCTACCCTGCACATCTTTGGGTTGTGGGGTCAAAACCCACGCAAATACAGGGAGAATGTGCAACCTCCACACGCACGGTGATCCAGAGCTGGGATCAAACTTTGGGCAACAGCGCCATGTCAAGGGTTATGGAGAACGGGCAGGACGGTGGAGTTGAGGCCAGGATGGGATCAGCTATGATCACATTGAGGGTGTTAGGCTTGGGAGGCTAAATTGTCTACTCCCGCTCCTAGGTTATGTGTTCAAGGAGGAGATACTCTGGCTGATTTCACCATCCAGCTCCTGGTCTGTTGCATTGTAGGTAACATGTGAGTAACATATCCGCCATGATCGAATGGTGGAGCAGACTGGATGGGCCGATTAGCCCAATTCTGCTCATATATCTTATGAACTTATGAAGAAAGAAGCTAACCCCCCCCCAAACGTTGGAAGCGCAAAGGGATGGGAATCAAATACTGACCTTGCCAGCAACGATCACATCCCTTAAAGAATTTTTATGAAGGTCATGAAATCAGACTGTATCAACTGATATGTTCTAATAAAAATATATCAACCTGAGTCCTTGGTCCCGATACTTATGGAGAGGAGCAGAAGCACATATTTTCTTAGTTGGGGTCCCAGAAATTCTGGAAACATGGAGAGCATGGTGAATTTAATGGCAGGATCTTATTCTCAATTTATTGACACCATTGTGATAGTCCGACTGATACTCTGGAGGGAGCGAGAACAGAGCAGTCTGGATTTTATTTTCCGGAAGGGGCTTCCAGACAATTAGAGAAGATTTTATTGAAGGGCTGGGGTCTGGGAGATTTGGTCCACAAGCAGTGTTGGAAAGACACTTATATTCTGGATCTGGCTCCTCGCTCTAATTTTGCTGTTAAGTTTCACTGAGCCTGAGGAAATTCTGTCAGCAGTTATAAATTCAAATGGCTGCCAAAATTTGGGGAACAGTGTCTTATTTACGTATTTAACTACAAACCCACCTCTCCAGAGTGGGTTACTCAGGCAAACCCAAACTCTCTCCTCTTTCATGGATGGCATGGGCTGTTATAATTTCTCCTCATGAACTCTGCTCCTCTCTCCATAAATGCTGCCAGACCCGACGAGCTTCTCTTGCATTTTCTGTTTTTCACTTCAGATTTGCAGATTCTGAAGTATTTTGCTTCATATTTCAAGGTTAGTTTACCAATCAATATGAACCTTCAAAGGAAATCAGTGACTGTGATGGTCTTCTCTAAGAAAAACAACTGCAGCTGCTTCCTTCAATCGATGAATGGAACCAGTTTTGTGAAGGTTTTCTGCATTCTCTTTAAAGCCTTCATAGCTTTCCTAAAATGTGGTGTCCAGAATTTGACACAATACTCCAGTTGAGGCAGCATTGAAAATGCATTCTTCTCAATTGAAGGGTGATTATTTTTTGAAGGTATCTTTCTTGATTTATTTTTCTGATGTTTTCTCACCAAATTGAAGACAATCTAATGGTACTGGCCAAATCCGAAATTCCCCTCTAGGCCTCATATATCATGTTCCAAGTGCTGCAACCTCTGACCTGGTTTGCCTCCACAGGTATAACTAGCTTTGGCCTGTGCGATATCATGACTGCAGGTGAGAATGGGTGAGGGGAAAGGTGGAGTGCAGGTGAGGGGAAATCCCCGGGCTGGCAGCGACTCAAAATCTTACTTGGGAAAAGTTTAGGGGCCATTTTGGAAAGGGCTTTTAGGGTACATAAAGACGATTCATAAGGCTGCTCGGTTCCAGGACATTTGAGTAGTGTTTTAACCCTACAGGAGGCCCAGGGATCTGTAACCTCAGAGTCCCTGTGGCCTCACCGGAGGACGATCTACCGAGAGGATGGAGGTGGTACCACCCCCTTAAACCAGGGATTGCTAGGACATAAATACCCTGGCCCAAGTGTGGGCCAGGCACGGGAGACCCTTTGGGAAGTAGGAGGTCTAAATATATAAGGAAGTAAATTTAACTTTTTCTACAGTTGTCACTTCTGAGTGTTCGCCTGCCTGAGACTTTACACTGGCGACAAGGGTCAAGCAGAGCTGCCGGAGACACCACTTCCTCCGGACCACCTCGATTAGGTCTCAGGAGATCTCCATTCAGGCAGCGGGGGTGCCACTTATTGGTAAACTTGAGGCGTTCGACACCGAGGCTGGGGATTGGACCCAGTGCAATGAGCAAATGTGCTGTTTCTTTCAACTGAACAATGTTGTCAGGGCGACAGGCAGATGGTGACCCTCCGAGCAGTCTGCGGCACAGAGACCTACAGTGTCTTTGATTTGATTTATTATTGTCACATGTATTAGTATACAGTGAAAAGTATTGTTTCTTGCACGCTGTACAAACAATGCATACCGTACATAGGGAGGAAGAAGAGACTGCAGAATATAATGTTACAGTTATAGCAAGGTGTAGAGAAAGGATCAACTTAATACGAGGTAGGTCCATTCAGAAGTCTGATGGCAGCAGGGAAGAAGCTGTTCTTGAGTCGGTTGGTACGTGACCACAAACTTTGGTATCTTTTTCCTGACGGTAGGTGGAAGAGAGTATGTCCGGGGTGCATGGGATCCTTAATTATGTTGGCTGCCTTTCCGAGGCAGAGGGAATTGTAGACAGAGTCCATGGATGGGAGGCTGGTTTGAGTGATGGACTGGGCTACATTCATGACCTTTTGTAGTTTCCTGTGGTCTTGGGCAGAGCAGGCTCCATACCAAGCTGTGATACAACCAAAAAGAATGCTTTCTATGCTGCATCTATAGAAGTTGGTGAGGGTCGTAGCTGACATGCCAAATTTCCTTAGTCCTCTGAGAAAGTAGAGTCGTTGGTGGGCTTTCTTAACTATAGTGTCGGCAGGGGGGGACCAGGACAGGCTGTTGGTGATCTGTACACCTAAAAACATGAAGCTCTCGACCCTTTCATAGATTATCATAGAATTTACAGTGCAGGAGGAGGCCATTCAGCCCATTGAGTCTGCACCGGCTCTTGGAAAGAGCACCCTACCCAAGGTCAACACCTCCACCCTATCCCCATAACCCAGTAACCCCACCCAACACTAAGGGCAATTTTGGACACTAAGGGCAATTTAGCATGGCCAATCCACCTAACCTGCACATCTTTGGACTGTGGGAGGAAACCGGAGCACCCGGAGGAAACCCACGCACACACGGGGAGGATGTGCAGACTCCGCATAGACAGTGACCCAAGCCGGAATCGAACCTGGGACCCTGGAGCTGTGAAGCAATTGTGCTATCCACAATGCTACCGTGCTACTTCGTTCCCATTGATGTAGACAGGGGCATGTTCTCCACTACGCTTCCTGAAGTCGATGACAATCTCCTTTGTTTTGTTGGCATTGAGGGAGAGATTATTGTTGTCGCATCAGTTCACCAGATTCTCTATCTCATTCCAGTACTCTGTCTCGTCATTGTTTGAAATCCGACCCACTACGGTGGTGTCATCAGTAAATTTGAAAATCGAGTTGGAGGGGAATTTGGCCACACAGTCATAGGTGTATAAGGAGTATAGTAGGGGGCTGAGGACACAGTCTTGTGGGGCACCGGTGTTGAGGATGATCGTGGAGGAGGTGTTGTTGCCTATCTTTACTGATTGTGGCCTGTGGGTTAGAAAGTTCAGGATTCAGTCGCAGAGGGACGAGCCAAGGCCAAGGCCACGGTGTTTGGAGATGAGTTTCGTAGGAATGATGGTGTTGAAGGCTGAGCTGTAGTCGATAAATAGGAGTCTGATATAGGTGTCTTTGTTATCTAGGTGTTCCAGGGTAGAGTGCAGGGCCATGGAAATGGCGTCTGCTGTGGACCTGTTGCAGCGGTGGGCGAACTGTAGTGGATCAAGGCAATCTGGAGGCTGGAGTTGATTCGTGCCATGACTAACCTTTCAAAGCACTTCATGATGATGGATGTCAGAGCCACTGGATGATAGTGTCGTTGAAAGTTTGACTTGTTCAGGCTCATCTGACACCCGGCAGTTTATGGATTAAGTTACCCTGGTAGGAACCCATTTTGAGCTAAAAGCGCTGCTAATTGTCCGCCGTTTGTTTCCACATGGTTGCCCAGAACCTGGGAGAATCTGTAACTGAATTTCCGGGCCGTTTATGGAAACTCACCGAGTTCTGAAAGTTCGGCCCGACATTATCAGAGGCTCTCAGAGTCCGGCTGGTCTGCGGTATCCAGGATATGGCAGCTCAAGACACATCTTGACCTGAAGAAAGCAACCGAAATAGCTTTGGCCCGGAAGGGTACTCAACACGGTGTTCATGAGCCTCGGGGAATGGCTGTTCGAAGCCTAGGGCACCCAGCTGGCACGGAGCACCCAGCAGGGCACTGAGCACCCCTCTCCTGTGCAGTAGTTCGAGACTCCCGCCATTGAAGGGCCAATGGCAACACTCTCCCAGCAAGAGACGCAGTACTTCCCCACTCCAGAAACCCCCAACCTATGGGACAAACGTGCCGGTAACAGGAGAGGCCGATGAAGCGGATGCCTGTGAGGAAGCCCGCCCATCCACCGCCACTAGCCCGAAGACCGTCCCAGAGGGTGGACAGATTTTGTAGACAACCAGCTGGAGGGGGCCCACAACCTTTTCTGCATCCATTGGGCCGATTCAAGTGACGGTCTGGATCAAAGGTTTCCCAATACAAATGGAATTCGATACCGCAGCCGCGGTTTCAGTGATCAGCCGCTGCACATACGACCAAATCCGCTCACGCAAACGCATTTTGGCATTGCGAGATACCAACGCTCGGCTGGCGACATACATGGGGGAACCGTTGGAGATCGCAGACACCTTGGATGTTCCCGTGGAATACCGGGCACAGTCAGCGATCCTACCATTGGTGGTAGTGAAAGGCTTGGGCCCAAATTTGCTGGGAGTGATTGGCCGAAATGCCTCCGGCTGGACTTTAAGCTAGTGTGCCATATGTACCCCATCAGGCTGGACGCGGTGTTGGCATGCTTCCCAGGGGTTTTCCAAGAAGGACACGCCACCATCTGGGGGCCGTCTGCCTAGATCTCAATGGATCCAGAGGCCCAGCCATGGGTATTTTTGGGACCGCCCCACCCCCTATGCACTGAAACCAAAGGTAGGTGCAGAATTAGACTGTCTGGAGCACTTCGGAATCATCCATTTGGTGCAGGTCGCGGATTGGGCTGCGCTGGTTGTGCCAGTGATGAAGCCTTTGCGGAAATTATAAGATGACAATCAATTGAGCATGCTGTTTGGATCATTATCCAGTACACAAGATAGAGGATAAATAGCCGAGGCTCAGTGGAGGGCATACCTTTACCAAAGTCGACATGAGCCATGCTTATCTTCAATTAGTTCTGGGGCCGGTCTCACATGAGCAGACGTGACCACCAAGGAGCCCATGAAGTGCAGGACCGCGCCATGGCCGAGGCAGGCATCTGCGGCCTTGTGGAGAGGGGCAGGAGGTGCACACCTCGGCATGCGGGATCCCTGTGCCTGGTCAATATTCCAATGTGCACGTAAGCTGCCAGGAGTAACGCCCACCGCTGGACCCTGTGCTTGTGGTCCAGCTAGGCCTTGAATGTGTGACTGTATTGGTGGAAATTCCGCACAAGACGCAAAAGCGATCGGCCGCTCTGACCCGTCGGGCATCTGGTGTGCGAGAATGGCCACTTGCCGTAAGGGGAAGTGTCGCGTGTGAGGAGAAGTGGTTTTTCAGGGTCGAAGTGCAGGAGCAGCTTCTTGGAGGATAAATGCCACTTGACCTCTTGGAATGCATTCTGGTGTGAGGGGCCCCATCCTACTGGTGCCTTTCTTCAATAATTGGTGCAGCATGCTAAGCAGGGTGGCTAAGTTGGGGATGAATTTTCCATAGTAATTGATGAGCCCTAAAAAAGAATGGAGCTCGGTCTGACCTGGAGGGATGACAGATGACCACTTTGACAAAGGGCCATCTGGACTCGAAACGTTAGCTCTTTTCTCTCCCTGCAGATGCTGCCAGACCTGCTGAGATTTTCCAGCATTTTCTCTTTGGTTTCAGATTCCAGCATCCGCAGTAATTTGCTTTTATTGAGGGATGGGAGCTTGGCGGATGGCCCGTCATTGGGTGAAGGCCATACCTGTCTGCCCAATACTTCAAATAGGTGATCTCGGTGGCATTTAAAATGCACTTCTCCCTACGAAGGCAGACACTGGCCTGTTCAAACCATCGGAAGACTTCTACTGTGTTCTCCAAATGTTCTCTGTCTGAGACCCTGGTGATGAGGATGTCGTCAAGATATACGGCCACCCTGGGTAGGCCCCATGGGATGTTTTAGAGTGTAGTGCGCACGGTACCGGGCGGGAGCGAAAACAGTGGGGTTGTGCGATTTCATCCACACTGATTTTTACCACTGTGCCTTTTGTGGTGCCGAGACCTTCGGCGAAAACGCCTCGAAATTTTGCCAGCACTCCTTCTGGGCCGTAGGGGTACATATAGCACAATAGTTTCCAATGAACCGTAAATGGCCTAGCCAGTCACGGCCCAATAAGCTGAGTTCTCCACCCCGGACTATCACAAAGGTCAAGCATGTCGACTGGTCCCTATATGTCACAGGCACAGGGTCGTAACAGTTCAAACTGAAATTTCCTAAACCAACAATGATCAGGGATTGAACCAAGCAGTAACGGGCTGGGATTTTCCCCTACCCGACGGGGCGGGGGGTCCCGGCGGGATGGAGTGGCGGGATCCACTCCGGCGTCGGGCCGCCCCAAAGATGCGGATTTCTCTGCACCTTTAGGGGGCCAAGCCCTCACCTTGAGGGGCTAGGCCTGCGCCGGAGTGGTTGGCGCGCCGCCGGCCGGCGGGAAAGGCCTTTGGCGCCATGCCAGCCGGGGCCAAAAAGGACTTCGCTGGCCGGTGGAAGTCCGCGCATGCGCGGGAGCATCAGCGGCTGCTGATGTCATCCCCGCGCATTCGCGGGGGGGGGGTCTCTTACGCGTCGGCCATGGTGAAGGCTGAGGCGGAGGAAAAAGAGTGCCCCCACGGCACAGGCCCGCCCGCGGATCGGTGGGTTCCGATCGCGGGCCAGACCACCGTGGGGGCACCCTCCGGGGCCAGATCGCCCCGTGTCCCCCCCAGGACCCCGGAGCCTTCCCGCGCTGCCTAGTCCCGCCAGTAAGAGAGGTTGCTTGACTCTCGCCAGCAGGACAGGCATTCCAGCAGCGGGACATCGGCCTATCGCGGGCCGGAGAATCGCTGGGGGGACGTGGTGATCCACTGTAATAGGAGATGTAAGGTAGGACCTGCACTACAGGTTCGCCGGTAGCTCCTGCCAGTTGGCTCCGCCCAGGGAGAACTGTATAAATATGCATGACCTCCAGTGCCCTGCCATTTCGCCAGCTGCAGCGGGAGGCCATGCATCTGACTGTAATAAAGCCACAGTTGTACCCAACTTTAGTCTTTGTGCAATTGATCGTGCATCAATTTATTACAGTCAGATTTTCCACAGACTGGATATCCGAATTAAGCCCGATCGCCTGCAGCTGGATCCGCACTCGCCCGATGCCAGGAAAGACTTTACTGACTGGCTAGCATGTTTCGAGTCTTACAGCAACGTGGCGGACTGTGCGCCAACGGAGGCTCAAAAGATAAACGTCCAGTACTCCAGACTGAGCTCCAGCGTGTTCCCGTTGATCCAAGACTCCACGACTTACACAAAAGCAATGGAACTCCTCAAAGAACACTACGCGCAGAAGGCGAACATGCTCTTCGCCAGGCATGTACTTGCCACCCGCTTGCAACTACCTGGTGAGTCCATCGAAGACTTCTGGTGGGCCCTAATTCCACTCGTCCAGGACTGTGACTGCCAGGCCGTCACGACCGCTGAACACGCGTATCTCCTCATGCGCGATACCTTCGTGACATAGTTTGCGTCGGACCGCATCCGTGAACGATTGCTGGAAGGGGCCACACTCGAACTGGCAGAGACGAAAACCTTGGCGCTCTCCATGACGGTCGCATCCCGTAACGTACAATCGTACCTCTCCCGCCGCGCTGCCCACCTTTCTACCCCTTCCTAACCCTCCTGAACCCCGCTGACGACCTCCTCAACTGGGGCCCTGCCTTCGCAATATGCCTGTGCCACATGCCAATCCGCGCACCCCGGGGGTCCCCGCTGCTACTTCTGCGGTCAGCAGAAGCACCCCCGCCAACACTGCCCACACTGCAGTTTGTAAAGCCTGCAGTAAAAAGGGCCACTTCGCGGCTGTGTCCCAAGCCCGTGCAGTCGCTGCGATCGCGCCCGCTATCGCCCCCTCCCCCACGCCAGACGCACAATGGGAGCCGCCATCTTCTCCTCCCGGGTCCATGTGCGACTAATGGGCGCCGCCATCTTGACCCGACCCCGCAATGTGTGCACCATAGGCGCCGCCATCTTGTCCCGACCCTGCAATGTGCGCACCATGGGTGCCGCCACCTTGTTCCCAACAGGGTTCCCGGACATCCTGACATCGGAACCACACACGCTCGCCTCCCAAAGCATCCGATGGCTACCCGCAGCTCGCTTCGATGACGCTGGACCAATCTCGCCCGCACAACCTGGCCACCGCGTCGACTACAGTTAAAATCAACGGCCACACGACCTCGTGCCTGCTGGACTCCAGGAGCACCAAAAGCTTCATTCCCCCAGATACGGTAAGGCGCTGCTCCCTCGCGGTCCACCCTCCCAATCAAAGGATCTCCCTCGCCTCCAGATCCCACTCCGTCCCGATCCGAGGCTTTTGTACAGTCACCCTCATGGTCCAGGGCGTAGAATTTAGTAACTTCCGCCTCTATGTCCTTCCTAATCTCTGCGCTGCACTCCTGTTGGGCCTGGACTTCCAGTGCAACCTCCAGAGCCTCACCCTCAAATTCGGCGGGCCCTGACCCCCCCCTTACCGTTTGCGGCCTCGCGACCCTCAAGGTCGATCCCCCCTTCCTTTTTGCCAATCTAACTGTGGATTGCAAGCCCGTTGCCACTAGGAGCAGACGGTACAGCACCCAGGACAAGATCTTCATCAGGTCCGAAGTCCAGCGGCTGCTTAAGGAGGGTTTTATCGAGGCCAGCAACAGCCCCTGGAGAGTCCAAGTGGTAGTGGTTAAAACTGGGGACAAACACAGGATGGTCGTGGACTACAGCCAGACTATCAATCGGTACACGCAGCTCAACGTGTACCCCCTCCCACGCATATCTGATATGGTCAATCAGATTGCGCAGTACCGGGTCTTCTCAACAATTGACCTGAAATCCGCCTACCACCAGCTCCCCATCCGGAAGTCGGACCGGCCATACACTGCCTTCGAGGTGGACGGTCGCCTCTACCACTTCCTTAGCATCCCTTTCAGTGTCACAAATGGGGTCTCGGTCTTCCAAAGAGAGATGGACCGAATGGTCGACCAGTACGGTTTGCGGGCCACATTTCCGTACTTAGATAATGTCACCATCTGCGGCCATGACCAGCAGGACCACGATGCCAACCTCGATAAATTCCTCTCTAACTGCCACTCTTCTCAACCTGACCTACAACAAAGAGAAGTGTGTGTTCAGCACAACCCGGTTAGCCATTCTCAGCTATGTAGTCCAAAACGGACTTCTTGGGCCCGACCCCGACCGCATGTGCCCCCTCATGGAACTTCCCTCCCCCACTTCCCCAACGCCCTCAAACGCTGCCTGGGGCTCTTTTCCTACTACGCTCAGTGGGTCCCAAACTATGCGGATAAGGCCCGCCCACTCATCCAGTCCACCCAATTCCCCCTCGCGGCCGAGGCACAACACGCTTTCGCCCGCATCAGAGCAGACATCGCCAAGTCCGGGATGCGCGCAGTGGACGAGTCACTGCCTTTCCAGGTAGAAAACGACGCTTCAGACGTCGCCCTTGCCACCACTCTAAACCAGGCAGGCAGACCCCTGGCATTCTTTTGCCGCCCCCATCATGCCTCTGAAATTCGACACTCATCCGTCGATAAGGAGGCCCAAGCTATCGTTCAAGCTGTGCGGCATTGGAGGCATTACCTGACCGGGAAGAGATTCACTCTCCTTACGGACCAACGGTCGGTAGCCTTCATGTTCAATAACACACAGCGGGGCAAGATCAAAAATGATAAAATCTTGCGGTGGAGAATCAAGCTCTCCACCTATAATTACGAGATCTTGTATCGCCCCGGTAAACTCAACGAGCCCCCAGACGCCCTCTCCTGAGGTACATGTGCCAGCGCACAAGTGGACCAACTCCAGGCCCTACACGACAGTCTTTGTCACCCGGGAATCACTCGATTGTACCATCTGGTCAAAGCTCGCAATCTGCCCTACTCCGTTGAGGAAGTAAGGACAGTCACCAGGGACTGCCAGGTCTGTGCGGAGTGCAAGCCGCACTTCTACCGGCCAGACCGTGCGCACCTGGTGAAGGCTTCCCACCCCTTTGGACGCCTCAGCGTGGATTTCAAAGGGCCCCTCCCCTCCACCGACCGTAATTCATACATTCTCAGTGTGATCGATGAGTACTCCAGATTCCCCTTCGCAATCCCATGCCCCGATATGACGTCTGCCACCGTCATCAAGGCCCTCAGCACCATCTTCGCCCTGTTCGGTTTCCCCGCCTACATCCACAGTGACAGGGGATCCTCATTCATGAGCGATGAGCTGCGTCAGTTCCTGCTCAGCAGGGGTATAGCCTCCAGAAGGCGACCAGCTACAACCCCCGGGGAAACGGGCAAGTAGAACGGGAGAATGGGACGGTTTGAAGGGCCGTCCAGCTGGCCCTATGGTCCAGGAACTTCCCAGCCTCTCACTGGCAGGAAGTCATCCCTGACGCTCTACACTCCACCTGGTCACTATTGTGCACCGCCACTAATATTACACCCCATGAACTTGTTTTTACCTTCCCCAGGAAGTCCACATCCGGGGTGTCGCTCCCGACTTGGCTCGCTGCTCCAGGACCGGTCCTTCTCTGTAGGCACGTCCGACTCCTCAAGGCGGACCCCTTGGTGGACAGGGTTCACCTGCTCCACGCCAAGCCTCAAAATGCCTACGTTGAGTTCCCCGATGGCCGCCAAGATACTGTCTCACTCAGAGACCTTGCACCATCAGGTTCCAGCCCAACACCCCCCCCACCTCCCACCGCGCTGCCAATATTGACCCCACCAGACCACCCCCCTCCCCTTTTCCGCACAAGAGGACGAAGAGGACTTCTGCACGCTCCCGGAGTTCCCCGATGACTGGCCAGCATCAGCACCGCCATCGCTGCCACCACCACCAGCACCGACTTCGCCGTCACCATTACGCCGCTCCCAACGAAGCACCAAAGCACCGGACCGGCTCAACCTTTGACCAGCTAAATCCGGACCGTCATCATGGACTTTTCTTTCCCTTCCACTATACATAATTGCACTACTTGTATATAGTTTCACGTCCCCCCGCCGGATTCATTTTTAACAGGGGGTGAATGTGGTGACCCACTGTAATAGGAGATGTAAGGTAGGACCTGCACTACAGTTTCGCCGGTAGCTCCTGCCGGCTGGCTCCGCCCAGGGAGAACGGTATAAATATGCATGACCTCCAGTGCCCTGCCATTTCACCAGCTGCAGCAGGAGGCCACGCATCTGACTGTAATAAAGCCACAGTTGTACCCAACTTTAGTCTTTGTACAATTGATCATGCATCAGGGGGGGCCCGCCGACGGCGAGGCGCGATTCCTGCCCCTGCCGAATATCCGGTGCCGGAGAATTCAGCAACTGGGGGATTCACGCCAGCCCCCGGCGATTCTCCGACCCGGCGGGGGGGGTCGGAGAATCCGTGTAGTTACTGACTGAACTGTCGGGGATTTAATGTGAGAATGGGAACACTTGGCTTCAACTTGTATTCCATAAACAGCAATAGGTTTTATTTTGTTATTGTCCCCTATACGCACCAGCAAAATGACAAAGAAATGCTTCTAAACAGAAACAAATGCAGAAATAAAAATACACCAAGTGAGAAACTTTCCAATCTTGGATATAAGTCAAACTTCACACAAAACATTTTTCTTTTAAAGAGCTTAAGATACTATTATTTAAAATAAAACCAGACCAAACATTGGAATAAAAAAACACGTTTCCATTTGTTCCCAACAGTCTTATGCCCCCTGCTCACACTATTCCTGTTCACTTTTGCAAAGTTAAAGTTAATATGAGGTTCACCATTATTGACTTTCTGGAGGGTTTCATATTCTGCAGCAGCATTGTAAATAAAAAATATTACAGATTTCTGTTCACAATCAATGTATGAATCATCTATGAAATGGATAAACCAGTGAACTAAAAAATTGCTTTGATAAACAAGTCATATTGGAAATTGCACGGTGATACCATTTCCTGACCACAGTATCTTTTGTTAGAGTCAAAGCATAAAAACCTGTTAACATCTCATTGATTGAGGTATGAGAATTAACACATAGGTTGCACATCGTGCACTCGGGCACAATGTCCTGCCAGGGACCTGCCTGTGCTGCAATTTAAATTGTTTTGTACGTCATTCAATGCACGTAGTCACAGTTTCCCGTCATCAATATTTCAATCCAAGCTACTGCAAATGATCACATCTCTATTGAAATGAAGAGACACCCACGCACATCAACGCAAGGCTCCCTGTGCAAAATACACCAGTGAGTTACTGCAGCTACCTTGTCCTGCAGGCAACCAGATGCAATTATAAATATCCTTGTTTGCAAAAGAGAACATATTACAAATAAAGGGAATTCATACAATTCTGAAAGGATGTAATTTCCAGTAAAGGTTTGTAAAGTTATAGATCTATTGAGTATTCTGTTGCTAAATGACTAAGCTGCCTATCACTCCCTAATAGAGAATGCCATTGCTAGATTAGCACAAGAATTAAATTCATGTCTAAGAATTTGTTCTATTAGGAAAACTAAAAATGATTTGTTCGGTCTGTAACCTCAATGGAGGTTAGAAATGTTGCCTTCCGTGATCTTCAGTGTTATGTTCTTAATGTGCCGCAACGAGAAGCGGTATAGAGGTGCCACACACTTGAGCTTCTTCCAAACATGATGCAAGATTCAGGAGACGTTGCTCAGACAGTACTAAGATGGAGAACTAAAGCCCGCAAAAACACTCTGCTACATCACTGACGTTCCACCAGCAGGGAGGTATTACTTAAATACATAAGATCCAGTCTCTCCACTTTGCCGGCATGTTTTTCAGCATTCCCTCAGTACCACACTGTGGTGTTAGTCTAGATAAAGACCCAGATTTCACTATCTGTGGTCAAGAGACTGGGATGGATTCTCCATTCTCCCAGCCACATGTATCTCAGCAGTGCGCCATTCACTGGTGGCGGGGTACTCTCTTCCCACCATTTGTCAATGGGATTTCACATTGTAGCCACCCCGCTCCATTGGGAAACCCACGGGCGGGGTTCGGCTGCCAGTGGGAAAAGTGAATCCCAACAGCTGGAAAATTCTAGCCAGCTTTTGCCACTGACCTCCAAGAAATCACGTGACCGGCATGACACTTGAGGAGGAGAGCTATTTGCTTATTTGAACGGCACGGTGGCACAGTGGTTAGCACTGTTGTTTCACAGCAGCAGAGACCCGGGTTCGATTCCCGGCTTGGGTCACTGTCTGTGCGGAGTCTACATGTTCTCCAAGTGTCTGCGTGGATTTCCTCCGGGTGCTCCGGTTTCCTCCAACAACCCCTGAAAGACATGCTTGTTAGCTGAATTGGACATTCGGAATTCTCCCTCTGTGTACCTGAACAGGCACAGCAGTGTGACGACTAGGGGATTTTCACAGTAACTTCATTGCAGTATTAATGTAAGCTTACTTGTGATACTAATAAAGATTATTATTATAAAACATGCCCATAAAGGTCTAGCAATCTCTGTGGTGGGGATTATAAACTGCATGACATTGAAGCCTGAACTTCCGATGGGTTTTACAAAGAAAGGCGTGGAGTACGAAAACCAAGATGTTTTGGGAAACCTCGAGAGCAGTGTTTTTCAAAATTTTTTTCTGGGTCCCACTTTTGCCGACTGGTTGACCTTTGGGACCACGCGAAGTTCGCTTACCTTTAATGCAAAAAGGGAGCCTGCTCGGTGCACACGATCTCACTGCAATCAGGTTCACAGAAAGAGAGGGCAATGCGCATATCAGGTGCAGAGTTCAGCCAGCTCCTTTGTGGCATCTTTGTGAAAACGGAAAATCCGATCTCGCACATATGGGTCGTCGTGAAGGAAATAGCAACAAAATGCTTGTTTTACTCAACACCGGAGTCTCCTGAGAGATGCTACTGAAAATGTTGAAAGCTTCATTGACTTTTGGTGTGTTTTTAATGTAGTATCACTGGTCAGGTACAGCAAAAAAAAGAACAAAGAACAAAGAAAAGTACAGCACAGGAACAGGCCCTTCGGCCCTCCAAGCCCGTGCCGACCATGCTGCCCGACTGAACTACAATCTTCTACATTCCCTGGGTCCGTATCCCTCTATTCCCAATCTATTCATGTATTTGTCAAGATGCCCCTTAAATGTCACTATCGTCCCTGCTTCCACCACCTCCTCCGGTAGAGAGTTCCAGGCACCCACTACCCTCTGTGTAAAAAACTTGCCTCGTACATCTACTCTAAACCTTGCCCCTCTCACCTTAAACCTATGCCCCCTAGTAATTGACCCCTCTACCCTGGGGAAAAGCCTCTGACTATCCACTCTGTCTATGCCCCTCATAATTTTGTAGACCTCTATCAGGTCGCCCCTCAACCTCCGTCGTTCCAGTGAGAACAAACCGAGTTTATTCAACCTCTCCTCATAGCTAATGCCCTCCATACCAGGCAACATTCTGGTAAACCTCTTCTGCACCCTCTCTAAAGCCTCCACATCCTTCTGGTAGTGTGGCGACCAGAATTGAACACTATACTCCAAGTGTGGCCTAACTAAGGTTCTATACAGCTGCAACATGACTTGCCAATTCTTATACTCAATGCCCCGGCCAATGAAGGCAAGCATGCCGTATGCCTTCTTGACTACCTTCTCCACCTGTGTTGCCCCTTTCAATGACCTATGGACCTGTACACCTAGATCTCTCTGACTTTCAATACTCTTGAGGGTTCTACCATTCACTGTATATTTCCTACCTGTATTAGACCTTCCAAAATGCATTACCTCACATTTGTCCGGATTAAACTCCATCTGCCATCTCTCAGCCCAAGTATCCAAACAATCTAAATCCTGCTGTATCCACTGACAGTCCTCATCGCTATCCGCAATTCCACCAACCTTTGTGTCGTCTGCAAACTTACTAATCAGACCAGTTACATTTTCCTCCAAATCATTTATATATACTACAAACAGCAAAGGCCCCAGCACTGATCACTGTGGAACACCACTGATCACAGCCCTCCAATTAGAAAAGCATCATTCCATTGCTACTCTCTGCCTTCTATGACCTAGCCAGTTCTGTATCCACCTTGCCAGCTCACCCCTGATCCCGTGTGACTTCACCTTTTGTACTAGTCTACCATGAGGGACCTTGTCAAAGGCCTTACTGAAGTCCATATAGACAACATCTACTGCCCTACCTGCATCAATCATCTTTGTAGTTCCCTGGATTATCCTTGCTACCCTTCTTAAACAGAGGAACAACATTGGCTACTGGGGACTTATCTACCTTAATATTTTTTAAGACGCCCAACATCTCGTCTTTTTGGATCTCAATGTGACCCAGGCTATCTACACACCCTTCTCCAGACTCAACATCTACCAATTCCTTCTCTTTGGTGAATACTGATGCAAAGTATTAATTTAGTACCTCGCCCATTTCCTCTGGCTCCACACATAGATTCCCTTGCCTATCCTTCAGTGGGCCAACCCTTTCCCTAGCTACCCTCTTGCTTTTAATGTACGTGCAAAAAGCCTTGGGATTTTCCTTAACCCTATTTGCCAATGACATTTTGTGACACATTCTAGCCCTCCTGACTCCTTGCTTAAGTTCCTTCCTACTTTCCTTATATTCCACACAGGCTTTGTCTGTTCCCAGCCTTTTAGCCCTGACAAATGCCTCCTTTTTCTTTTTGACGAAGCCTACAATATCTCTCGTTATCCAAGGTTCCCGAAAATTGCCATATTTATCCTTCTTCCTCACAGGAACATGCCGGTCCTGAATTCCTTTCAACTGACACTTGAAAGCCTCCCACATGTCAGATGTTGATTTGCCCTCAAACATCCGCCCCCAATCTAGGTTCTTCAGTTCCCGCCTAATATTGTTATAATTAGCCTTCCCCCAATTTAGCACATTCACCCTAGTACCACTCTTATCCTTGTCCACCAGCACTTTAAAACTTACTGAATTGTGGTCACTGTTCGCGAAATGCTCCCGTACTGAAACTTCTACCACCTGGCCGGGCTCATTCCCCAATACCAGGTCCAGTACCGCTCCTTCCCTAGTAGGACTGTCGACATATTGTTTTAAGAAGCCCTCCTGGATGCTCCTTACAAACTCTGCCCCGTCTAAACCCCTGGCACCAAGTGAGTCTCAGTCAATATTGGGGAAGTTGAAGTCTCCCATCACCACAACCCTGTTGTTTTTACTCTTTTCCAAAATCTGTCTACCTATCTGCTTCTCTATCTCCCGCTGGCTGTTGGGAGGCCTGTAGTAAACCCCCAACATTGTGACTGCACCCTTCTTATTCCTGATCTCTACCCATATAGCCTCACTGCCCTCTGAGGGGTCCTCCCGTAGTACAGCTGTGATATCCTCCCTAACCAGTAGCTTAACTCCGCCACTTTTACATCCCCCTCTATCCCGCCTGAAACATCTAAATCCTGGAACGTTTAGCTGCCAATCCTGCCCTTCTCTCAACCAGGTCTTTGTAATGGCAACAACATCATAGTTCCAAGTACTAATCCAAGCTCTAAGTTCATCTGCCTTACCCATAATACTTCTTGCATTAAAACATATGCACTTCAGGCCACCAGACCCGCTGTGTTCAGCATCTTCTCCCTGTCTGCTCTGCCTCAGAGCCACACTGTCCCTATTCCCTAGTTCTCCCGCAATGTTCTCACCTTCTGACCTATTGTTCCCGTGCCCACCCCCCTGCCATACTAGTTTAAACCCTCCTGTGTGACACTAGCAAACCTCACGGCCAGGATATTTATGCCTCTCCAGTTTAGATGCAACCCGTCCTTCTTATATAGGTCACACCTGCCCCAGAATAGCTCCCAGTGGTCCAGATAACAGAAACCCTCCCCCCTACACCAGCTGTTTAGCCACATGTTTAGCTGCTCTATCTTCCTATTTCTAGCCTCACTGGCACGTGCCACAGGGAGTAATCCCGAGATTACAACCCTAGAGGTCCTGTCTTTTAACTTTCTGCCTAGCTCCCTGAACTCCTGTTGCAGGACCTCATGCCCCTTCCTGCCTATGTTGTTAGTACCAATATGTACAACGACCTCTGCCTGTTTACCCTCCCCCTTCAGGATGCCCTCTACCCGTTCGGAGACATCCTGGACCCTGGCACCAGGGAGGCAACATACCATCCTGGAGTCTCTTTCACGTCCACAGAAGCACCTATCTGTGCCCCTGACTATAGAGTCCCCTATTACTATTGCTCTTCGGCGCTTTGACCCTCCCTTCTGAACATCAGAGCCAGCTGTGGTGTCACTGCTCTGGCTGCTGCTGTTTTCCCCTGATAGGCTATCCCCCCCCGACAGTATCCAAAGGGGTATACCTGTTCGAGAGGGGAACAACCACAGGGGATTCCTGCACTGACTACCTGCTCTTTCTGGTGGTCACCCATTTCTCTGCCTGCACCTTGGGTGTGACCACATTTATATAACTGCTGTCTATGACGCTTCCCGCCACCTGCATGCTCCCAAGTGCATCCAACTGCTGCTCCAACCGAACCATGCGGTCTGTGAGGAGCTCCAGTTGGGTGCACCTTCAGCAGATGAAGCCATCCGGGACGCTGGAAGCCTCCCGGACCTGCCACATCTCACAGTCAGAGCACTGCACCCCTCTAACTGACATTGCGTCAATTAATTAGTAAATTAAAGTTAAAAGTTAAAACATTTTTAAAATAAGTTACTATTAACTATCTGTTTCCTAGCACTAGAATTCTACTATAAATGTGAAAGCTAAATATAGTACTCTCCGATCTCTGGCTTTGATACCCCTCTAAATTATAATTAAGTAATTATGTTTGATTAGTTACCAATGCTTAATTTTTAAAATTTATTGTAGATTCTCACCCAGCCACTCAGGTCACAGCTTTTCTGTGATGTCACTTCAGTCCCCCCCCCCCCCCCCCGCCACACACACACAATTTGAAAAGGTAATAAAAGTAAAAATGAGTAAAGTTCACCCACTTACCTTCTGAGGGTCTCAGATGTTTTCAGCTTCTCTCCCTGCTTTCCTGGTTACCTCACTGCACCAAATTACCAAGTTTCAAATTCTCACTCTGTCTGTGTCTCACTCACTCAGGCTGTGTATCCTTGACCAGCGCAGCGTAGTCTTTTAATTTAATAACCGACTCTGGGGTCTCAACCTCAAAAGGAAAGGAACTTTTCATCCACCGCTTCTCTTTCAAAACCTGTAATTTCTCCTCTCAACTGCCAGTACTTCCCTGCATATAGCACACATGGGCTTTGCATTCTTACTTGCATTGGCATAATTGACAAAACCATACCTTACGAAATCATCTTTATATTTCTTTGTTCCTGAGTTAAGTTTCTTCTTTGTAGGCTGTTAACCAGAGGCCCCAGAGCTCCGGTCAGACTAACACTAGCACTGCTCCGACTGCCCTGGACTCTCCTCAGCAACTCTCTCCTACAGCTTCAGTTGAGAGTTCCTGGCCAGTAGGTACACTGCCCATTTATGTCTCTGGCCATCTCCTACTTATAAATGATTAATCTTCACAGTCCTCTTGTCTTGCTTGCCAGCAGCTAGAAAATGGAAGCAGATTTCCTCTGTGATTTGATGCCAAAAGCATGTACATATATGCTTGACATCAAGTGTACATGTAGGGAGTGTGAACTTCTCACTGCTGCCGCTTCTGGCTGGAAGACTGCACACAATCTCATTTTCTTCTTATTTTGACGGCACCAGCAGCTGTTATTGTCAATTTTAAAATCTGGTAGTGACCGTTGGGCACTTCTCCCGCGATTTGAATCACTGGGGGAATGCTCTGACCGATCACTCTACGATCTTCCCGACACCCGCCCACGATCCATCCATGGGTTGAGACCCGCACTTTGAAAGACCCTGCTCTATAGAACCTCTGTATTTTGACGCCACTGTGACTATGGTTCCAAAATCTAGGCAGCTGAAGGATGTGAGGGGGTACATTAGGGACTGGGGAGTGTGGGTGGGTCGGGAACAGCACCGGTGTTTTCTCTTACTGGCCCTCCATAGGTGCCTGATTCCTCATGCCCTAAAAGCCCGGGACTTACCTTAGTCCAGGATTCACTGCTATTCTTCCCTGAATTTTCCCAATTAAGGGGCAATTTAGCATGGCCAGTACTCTTACCCTTACATATTTGGGTCGTGGGGGTGAAACGGGGAGAATGTGCAAACTCCACACGGACAGAGACCCAGGGCCAGGATCGAACCAGAGTCCTCTGCGCCGTGAGGCAACAGTGCTAACCACTGCCCTACCATGCCACCCTAAGCAGTATGACATCTAACAAAACTAATTCTACTCCTGAACATATGTAATAAATACTGTTCTTACCACTAAGCATAACAACATTTGTGCTCTTTAATATTTAAAGAGTGTCCCGTTGGAACTATGTAATTCCTTAAATGTGAAGAGTTATAACGAATTGCCTTGATGTTCAATGTTTTTCCAGTTAATTCTATGTCACTCTGCCATTTAAGGTCAATGTCTTCCGTTGCCAAGGCACCATGCTCTGGAATAGTCTCCTGAAACCGCTCATTTCCTTTCAAACTCTCCTTTAAACACATCTCTTTGAACAAGCTTTTGATCACCCTTCTTAATAGCAATTTCTTTGAGTTTGTACCTTTTTTAAAATTATGAATTACCTTGAGATAATGTCCTATATTAACGGTGCTGTGTAAATACAAGTTGTTGGAAATAAAATGTTCATTTGCAATTAACCTTTATATGTCTCTTGTCATTCAGTGAATCAGAGAAACAGAAGACAACCCTCCTGCTGTGACTCTTGCACCTTTCATCCGTCAGCACTGAGTGGTTTAGATGATAATTTAGCTCCATTGAAGGCAGTGTACCTTTTCTACTAAATAGTCCATTTTTTTTACAATTCACAACCACCCCATAAAACCCCCCAGCCCACCCAATCGACTCTCCTCAAAAGTCAATGGTAACCAACTCCCGAAAGTGCATGATAAACAAACCCCAACAATTGGAGAACCCATCACGCACCCCACATACAGCAAATTTCACTTTTCCCAGGGTCAGATACTCCAGCAGATCCCCCCACCACTCCGAGGCACGGGTGGAGACGCTGAACTCCCCCTCAACAAGACCTGCCTGCGAGCAGTGAGGCGAAAGCTAAAACATCTGCCCCCTGCATCCGCCTGCAGCTCCGCCCGCTCCGACACCCTGAATGTGGCTTCTAGGGGACCAGGCTCCACATCCACATGCAGAACCCCCAAATGGTGCTGAACATCATCCTCCAAAACCTTTGCAGCTTCGAGCAGGACCAAAACATATGTACAGGTTTCGCAGGGTCCCTCCCACATCGCTCACAGACATCCTCCACCCCTTCGTACAGCCGGCTCATCTGGTTCCTCTTCGTAAGGTACGTCCTGTACACTACCTTCAGCTGCATCACGCTGCCCCCCCCTCAGGACAGGAATCTGAACAGCTCCATGCCGGTGAGGAGATGAGGGACACTCTCTTGCTCAGTGTCGGCCGCAGCCTCAATCCTGCCCTCCTGAACACTGCCCGAGGTGGTGGCAGATGCAGTGTTCAGGAGGGCAGAGAACCAGAGAGGGTTGCAAAGGATACGTGCAGATATCCTCTGGAGGGGGCAAGCTCTGCTGATTTCCTGCTTCCTCTGCAATGGGGCAGCTCTTCTGAGGAGTGCCAACACCTGGTGGACTCCTGATTGATCTTGGACCTTGATGATACAGCTGGGGTATGAGGGTGTCCAGAGGGGTGGCCTGACTGGACTCCCAGATGACCAGAGGCATTCTGAACATTTAAAGGACACAGGCAGCACTCAGCAGTGTGCGCAGCCTGGAGCCTGCAGCATCAAAAGGGTGCGTTTATAAGGCAGACTGCAGAAATGGTGCTCTGAGCCAGGCCATCCAGATCCCGAGGGGACACCCTTAGTCCACAGACTTGGCACCAAGTCACTACCCATTACTGCCCCCGGCTCAGGCAGGCACCACCCAGCAAACCCAACGGTATTCAGTGTTTTTCTAGCCTCTTGCTCCCCCTCCGCATCCATGGTGCCCAGTCAACGTTTGTCAATACTTGTAGAATTCACACCTGCGAGACCTCTGCCTGTGAGGAGCAGAGCATCGAGAAAGGGTGGAACATACTGTGTCCAACCCGCCAATCACATTTAAATGCATGCAAATACAGACTTTGCATGCTGCTGTCGGCGCGGAGTGCAAATCTTGTTCTGATGACCAGTGAGGGACGGGAGCCTGGCGCCAGAATTGGCGCTGGGTGCAGACCCCGATTTTGGCAAAACGCCCAATTCTCCACCCTATCACGGTTCGCGTTTACGGCGTCGCGAGGCGGAGTAGGAAATGTGGCAGCTAATTAATGTGCAGCAAGCTATCACAAGCAGTAATATGGTAATAACCAGATAATCTATTTTTGTGATGATGGTTGAGGTTGAAATATTGGCCAGGACACTGGGGGGGAACTCCCTGCTCTTCTTCACAATAGTGCCAGGAAATTGTTTACATCTACCAGAAGTCTCAGCATCTTCCCAGAAAGACAATGCCTCTGCTACTGCAGGACCGTATTGCATTGCCATGTCAGCCTTAATTTTTGAATGTCTGGAGTAGCATCTCAACCTACTGCCTTCCTGACTCGGGGCAAGAGTACCGCTCACTGACCCATGGCAGACACACAATCTACAGTCCTGAAAAAACACAATAACCACCCACTCTCTCAATAGGCAGCTTGCAATGAATGCTGCCATTTATATTGAATACTGTAAATAGCACCTCCAGTTAATGGGCCAATCATCTGCTTTAATCAGCTTGCAAAATGTTATTCAAGGATAAAACCACCTCCCAGAAATCACTTGCGCACTGCTCCCGCTGAAATTGACTAATCTGCTCCGCTCCCGCTGAAATCGACTGGCCTGCTCCTGCAAAGACAAGTGTTTTTAAAGGAGAAACTTACCTCCCAGAAATCACTTGCAGAAAAAACATGAAACAGGACACCGCAATCTTTGGTGTAACCAGAGGACTGGAGGATAGCAAATGTGGTCCCTTTGTTCAAAAAGGGGAGCAGAGACAACCCCGGCAACTATAGACCGGTGAGCCTCACGTCTGTAGTGGGTAAAGTCTTGGAGGGGATTATAAGAGACAAGATTTATAATCATCTAGATAGGAATAATATGATCAGGGATAGTCAGCATGGCTTTGTGAAGGGTAGGTCATGCCTCACAAACCTTATCGAGTTCTTTGAGAAGGTGACTGAACAGGTAGATGAGGGTAGAGCTGTTGATGTGGTGTATATGGATTTCAGCAAAGCGTTTGATAAGGTTCCCCATGGTAGGCTATTGCAGAAAATACGGAGGTTGGGGATTGAGGGTGATTTAGAGATGTGGATCAGAAATTGGCTAGCTGAAAGAAGACAGAGGGTGGTGGTTGATGGGAAATGTTCAGAATGGAGTTCAGTTACAAGTGGAGTACCACAAGGATCTGTTCTGGGGCCGTTGCTGTTTGTCATTTTTATCAATGACCTAGAGGAAGGCGCAGAAGGGTGGGTGAGTAAATTTGCAGACGATACTAAAGTCGGTGGTGTTGTCGATAGTGTGGAAGGATGTAGCAGATTACAGAGGGATATAGATAAGCTGCAGAGCTGGGCTGAGAGGTGGCAAATGGAGTTTAATGTAGAGAAGTGTGAGGTGATTCACTTTGGAAGGAATAACAGGAATGCGGAATATTTGGCTAATGATAAAGTTCTTGAAAGTGTGGATGAGCAGAGGGATCTAGGTGTCCATGTACATAGATCCCTGAAAGTTGCCACCCAGGTTGATAGGGTTGTGAAGAAGGCCTATGGAGTGTTGGCCTTTATTGGTAGAGGGATTGAGTTCCGGAGTCAGGAGGTCATGTTGCAGCTGTACAGAACTCTGGTACGGCCGCATTTGGAGTATTGCGTACAGTTCTGGTCACCGCATTATAGGGAGGACGTGGAGGCTTTGGAGCGGGTGCAGAGGAGATTTACCAGGATGTTGCCTGGTATGGAGTGAAAATCTTATGAGGAAAGGCTGATGGACTTGAGGTTGTTTTCGTTGGAGAGAAGAAGGTTAAGAGGAGACTTAATAGAGGCATACAAAATGATCAGGGGGTTGGATAGGGTGGACAGTGAGAGCCTTCTCCCGCGGATGGAAATGGCTGGCACGAGGGGACATAACTTTAAACTGAGGGGTAATAGATATCGGACAGAGGTCAGAGATAGGTTCTTTACGCAAAGAGTAGTGAGGCCGTGGAATGCCCTACCTGCTACAGTAGTGAACTCGCCAACATTGAGGGCATTTAAAAGTTTATTGGATAAACATATGGATGATAATGGTATAGTGTAGGTTAGATGGCTTTTTGTTTTGGTGCAACATCGTGGGCCGAAGGGCCTGTACTGCGCTGTATTGTTCTATGTTCTATGTTCTAACATCACTTGAAGTAATATTCTTCCCTGTTTTATACCCTAATAAAGTTTCATTTACACCTAAATGAGGGCCTTTGCTATTAATTGCCTTCCTACTGGTTCTACTTTCTATAATTGTTCCTCACAACTCATTCCCTTATCATTGGAATTATACTGATAACTTCAGCAGCCACTCCGATGCGTGTAAATATGCTTTATGTGACAAGATGATTTTAGAATTGAAAACAATGCTCCAACAGAGATCTGAACAATAAATAGTAAAGCCTTGTCAAAACACTGGAGATGTTCTATGTTCTATGTTCTAAAACATCTCAGACATTCACTACTGCACAGGACTGGACTGGTCAAAAACATTTACCTTATTACAATTATTAGATTAACAACTGTTCCCCAATATACAGCTCTTAGATGAGCATTTAAAGTCGATCAACCTTAATATCACAGGATCATAGAATTGTTACAGTGCAGAAGGAGGCCATTTGACCCACCGTGTCTGCACCAGCTCTCCAAACAAGCGTTCTGACTTTGTGCCTTTTCCCTGCCTTTTCCCATCCCATGGACATTGTTTCTATTCAAGTAATCATCTGTTGCCCTCTTGAATGCCTCGATTGAACCTGCCTCCACCACACTGCCAGGCCTTGCATTCCAGACCCCAACCACTCACAGTGCGAAAAGTTTTTCCTCTCATCACATTTGCTACTTTTGCAAGTCACTTTGAATCTTGTCCTCTCGTTCTTGATCCTTTTATGAGTGGGAACTGCGTCCCCCATCTATTCTGGCCATCCCCCTCATGATCTTGAACATTTCGAGCAATGGCGGGATCTAATGGAAGAAACACCAAGTGCGGTAGCGGGTGTGACTTCTCAGGTGCTTCCCGACGACCAATCCGACGAGACCGAACATCAATTAGGGCCTGAAATAATCCTTCATGGGCTTCACGGTGGAAATGGTTGTCTCGCCACCTGGCTCGCCAGGACTGCACGCAGCAGCTCCCCGTTAACAAGGGAGAGCAGCACATAAACCGCTCCCTCCGAACACACTCCAGACAAAACACAGCCATGTCACCATGCTTCAGGGATGCTGACCATGGAGGTGAGACGGGATTGGGTTGGAGGATCAACCACAGGGCAGCTAATGCCACCCAGGAGCCACTGGCAGCAGCCGTCAGTGTGGGCAGCGTGACCAGGAGGACTTCAGTCCAGTGCAGGAAGACCAATGACCTCCACTGGGCCGCACAGGTGAGTTGACACCACCCCCTGGCATCTGTACCACCTGTCACCCCCCTTCCTCCCCAGATTTCTGGACACCCACCAGCACAACCCACTCATGCCCAGCAGTGATGCCCACACATGTCACCTGCCATGGACACCTCCTGAGGCATAAGGTGGAAACGGGCAGCACGGTAGCCTTGTGGATAGCACAATTGCTTCACAGCTCCAGGGTCCCAGGTTCGATTCCAGCTTGGGTCACTGTCTGTGCGGAGTCTGCACATCCTCCCCGTGTGTGCGTGGGTTTCCTCCGGGTGCTCCGGTTTCCTCCCACTGTCCAAAGATGTGCAGGTTAAGTGGATTGGCCATGATAAATTGCCCTTAGTGTCCAAAATTGCCCTTAGTGTTGGGTGGGGTTACTGGGTTATGGGGATAGGGCGGCGGTGTTGACCTTGGGTAGGGTGCTCTTTCCAAGAGCCGGTGCAGACTCGATGGGCCGAATGGCCTCCTTCTGCACTGTAAATTCTATGATTCTATGATTCTATGATAAGGCATTTGGCTCATGATGCCCTCTCTTTGTCTCGACAGGAGAAGCTGGCACATAATAAGCGGGACTGGGCCCAGATGAGTGGTGGGGTCCCTGACATCAGAGTCCTGAACCCCTATGAAGAACGGCCAAGAAGGTCGCGGGGCTGACCGTGATAGAGCAGTCACCAACAGTGAGGTTGGCCTGTGCTGCATAGGCGAGCACCCACTGCCCCTTCATCCAGATGACCTGTCTCAAGTGAGTTGTGCCTGTCGGACAAAATGGTCCTTCCCTCTCATTGACCACATGTCCATTTTTTAAATATAAATTTAGAGTACCCAATTCATTTTTTCTAATTAAGGGGGAATTTAGCATGGCCAATCCACCTACCCTGCACATCTTTGGGTTGTGAGGGGGGGGGGGGGGGGGGGGGGGGGGGGGCGAAACCCACACAAACACAGGGAGAATGTGCAAACTCCACACGGACAGTGACCTCTCCTCGTAGGAGAGCTCTGAGGATGCCACCATCGATGCATCACAACTGCCAATCCTCCACCGGCACAGATCCAAACTCCTCTACGGGCTACACTAGTGGACAGGCTTCTGGGGCACAATCTGGTGATGTGCTGCTGCATATCACGTGGAGGCAGGAGCATCCAAGGGAGTCAGCAGTCAGAGATCTGCTGGATCCCAGAATGCAACGTGTCCCAGTCAGATGCAGAGCTTCTGGTCAAGGTTATCCCCGACCTGATGCATGTACTAGGACACGGCCGTGAGGTACAGGAAGCATGTCAGCAACATTCCAGTGAGTGCATAGCCGATTGGAGGAGTTTCAAAGGCTATGGGTGCAGGAGATGGTGCCAGCAAAGTGTGGCATCGAGGCCAACACTGCTAGGGTGGCAACCGCAGTTGAAGGCCTGGAGCACATCGCCAGCGCCATGAGTGCCGGTGTCCAAGGCATGGCTCAGTCCATGATGGGCATTACTTAGGCCATCAACAGCATGTCCCAGTCACTGGAGGATGTGTACCAGATGCAGGTGGACATTGCCGAGCCATTGCAGAACATGTCCCAGATGCAGGTGGGCATTACCGAGGCACTCCAGATCATGTCCTACTCACTAAGGAACATCACTGAGGGTGTTGACACCATCATGCAGACGATGGGGAGGCGCCAGGACCGGAAAGGCCGAATGACGCAGAGGCCTCTGGAGCTTAATCCAATTGCCACTCATCCCATGGAGTCCCCCAGGGCCCCATGGGCACCGTCTGGGAGGAGGAAGCACTCGAGGCCAACGCTATTGGCTTTTCTACACCATTGGGCATTATGTGAGAAACCATTGCTCTCACCCCATAACATGATGCGTCACAAGCCAATTGCAAAGGTAACTTTGCATCAAAGTGTGACAAGACTTGTTGTGAAGATGGCATCATACTTTGGGGAGCAAGAGTAATCGTCCCTCTACCAGGAATGGAGTTGCTCTTGGCTGAATTAAGTATTGCCCATCTGGCGTGTCAAAAATTAAGATACTCGTAAGGAGCTTTGTTTGGTGGCCTGGCAAAGATGCCGACATTGAAAGGTTAGAGAAACACTGTGATCAGTGCCAGTTGGAATAGACGTTTCCTGCTACAACCCCTTTGAACCTTTAGGAATGGCCAGATCGACATGGGTGCGTGTCCACATTGATTGGATGGCACGGTGGCACAGTGGTTAGCACTGCTGCCCACAGCTCCAGGGACCCGGGTTAAATTCCGACCTCGGGTGATTGTCTGTGTGGAGTTTGCACCTTCTCCCCGTATCTGCGTGGGTTTCCTCCGGTGTTCCAGTTTCCTCCCACAGTCCAAAGATGTGCGGGTTAGGTGGATTGGCCATGCTAAATTGCCCTTAGTGTCCAAAAAGGTTAGGTGTGGTTACTTATGGGGATAGGGTGGAAGTATGGGCTTAAGTAGGGTACTCTTTCCAAAGGCTGGTGTAGTCTCGATGTGCCGAATGGCCTCCTTCTGCACTGTAAAATCTATGATTCTATGATTATGTGGGGCCATTTTTGAGCACAATGTTTTTGTTCCTGATTAATGCCTATTCGAAGTGGATGGAAGTGTTTGAAATGAAGTCTATGATGTCGCCGCCACAGCTGAGAAATTGCGTCAGTGTTTTGCATCCCATGCGACACCTGAAGTAATCGTGTTGGATAATGGAACGACCTTCAGTCTAAATTTCAGAACTTCATCTCCATGAATGGTATAAAGCATATCAAGACTGCGCCATATCACCCAGCATCCAATGAACTGGCTGAATGAGCAGTCCAAACCTTCAAGACGGGTCTTGGAAAGCAGTCAGGCGTGGCTCTGAAAACCAGAATGTCTTGATTTCTTTTAAGCGACTGGACAATGCCGCATTCAAAGACAGGTGTGCCACCAGCTGAATTATTGATGGGCCTGTGTCTTAGGACCAGGCAATTATTTTGACGCTGTGTCCTTTAGTTCTTGATGCTGTCTTGAATGGAAACAGTTTTTCACTATTTACCCTATCCATACCACTCAGGATCTTGAATACCTCCATCGAGTCTCCTCTCAGTCTTCTTTTCTCCAAGGGAAACAGTCCCAACCTCTCCAATCTATCCTCAAGGCCATAGTTCTTTATCTCTGGGATCATGCTTGTGAATCTCCTCTGTATTCTCTCCAATGCCTTCACATCCTTAATACAAGAAAAACCTACAAACTACTTCTTCCACGAATACTGCAAGAAGTTCTGTGAGCAGTAATCCTTCTCTGGGGTCTAACTTAAATTTGAAAACTTAAGATGTGACACGATCTCCTGGTCACTCACCCACAGTGAAACCATAGAATACCAAGGCCTGCAAAGGATACGCTGACTGGCCTGCTTTGATATTGAGACAAATAGAAGTGGAGTTCTTTTTAATCCAGTCCCTTATGAAGCTAAGATGAGAGGCTACGTGGTACATTCTAATATTTGGCATCCCCAATCCCCCCTTAGAATCTGAGAGCTGCACTTGGCTTACTTCAAACGAGGCTTATTTTTATTCCATATGAACGAGCTGATCACTCCACTGATCTCCTTCAAGATCTTAGCTCACAATAAGATTGACAACACAATAAGATTGATAACATCTGTAAAGGATACAGCAATCCAGGCAACATATTCATCTTAATCAATGCAATCCTACCCAGTCTCCATGTCAGCAGGGAAGACCAACAAGTCAAGTCCCATCTAATAGATGCAATCAAGTAAGGAAAATTGGCACCATACGGTTGCCTAAAGAAAGGGGTAATTACAATACCCAGATAAGTAAACCCCGAAAGGGACCAACTAAATAGAAAGTTAGCATTGGGGTGTGGTCTACCTCCCAGCCCTCCCACAGGTATAGCCTTAGACTTGGTAAAATCTGTTGCGACCCCCTACAGGGACGGAACTTGTAGAGCATCCGATTCCCCTCCTACATACATTTAAATTATTGACAACTCAAGAATACAAAAGAATCAGCAACATGCTAAAAACAGTAACGAAAATCAGTATGCTAAAAGCATTTACAACACACAAAAAAAAAACCTACCAGCTCCCGAGCCAGCAACCACCCCAACGCCCCCCCCCCCCTCCCCCGCCCCAACGGTAGCCCTACATCAGCACAGACCACCGGAAAAGGACACACCGGTGCAGTTCTAGTATAACATTGATGAGGATTATTTATCTCTAGCGTGTAGTTAGTGTTCTCCACACGTCTAAGTGGCCCACTTCCTCACAAACCAACATCGACTCCCTTGCCTGAAGGGTGGGGGGATTTCTGGTTCCTGGAGGCTTAACCACCATTGGGTTTAAATGGCAATTAAAGTCTCCGCCCAGAAAATAATTAGTTAAGTCAACTCCGCAAAGTCCATAACAAACTCTGGGGAATGAATTGGCAGCCCACACACATTCATTATTGAAACAGATTCTCCATAGACAAGACCCTTAACAACCACATATCTACCCCTCTTACTGTTCACACAATTTTCCATCTTGAAGGGAACATTTTATTGACCAAAATTGCTACCCCCCCCCCCCCCCCGCCCCTTGTTTAACTTCGGTAGTAGGGAAGCTGCTGGAATCTATCAGCAAGGAAGAAATAACGAGACATCTGGATGGAAATTGTCCCATTGGACAGACACAGCATGGGTTCATAAAGGGCAGGTCATGCCTAACTAATTTAGTGGAATTGTTTGAGGACATTTCCAGTGCGGTAGATAACGGGGAGCCAATGGATGTGGTATATCTGGATTTCCAGAAAACTTTTGACAAGGTGCCACACAAAAGGTTGCTGCATAAGATAAGGATGCATGGCATTAAGGGTAAAGTAGTAGCATGGATAGAGGATTGGTTAATTAATAGAAAGCTAAGAGTAGGGATTAATGGGTGTTTCTCTGGTTGGCAAGCAGTAGCTAGTGCTGTCCCTCAGAGATCAGTGTTGGGCCCACAATTGTTCACAATTTACATAAATGATTTGGAGTTGGGGACCAAGTACAATGTGTCCAAGTTTGCAGACAACACTAAGATGAGTGTTAAAGCGAAAAGTGTAGAGGATACTGGAAGTGTGCAGAGGGATTTGGATAGTTTAAGTGAATGGGCTAGGGACCGACAGATGGAATACAATGTTGACAAATGTGGGGTTATCCATTTTGGTGGGAATAACAGCAAAAGGGATTATTATTTAAATGATAAAATATTAAAACATGCTGCTGTGCAGAGGGACCTGGGTGTCCTAGTGCATGAGTTGCAAAATGTTAGTTTACAGGTGCAACAGGTGATTAAGAAGGCGAATGGAGTTTTGTCCTTCATTGCTAGAGGGATGGAGTTTAAGACTAAGGAGGTTATACTGCAATTGTATAAGATGTTAGTGAGGCCATGCCTGGAGTATTGTGTTCAGTTTTGATCTCCTTACATGAGAAAGGACGTACTGGCGCTGGAGAGTATGCAGAGGAGATCCACTAGGTTAATCCCAGAGTTGAGGGGGTTGGATTATGAAGAGAGGTTGAGTAGACTGGGACTGTACTCATTGTAATTGAGCAGTGTTATGGGCCAGGGTTTAGAGAATCCCAAAGTGTATCATGGAGTTCACCTGACCCACAACCTTTAATAGATTGTGGTATGGGGAGCACACGGCCCACTCTACAGGTGTGGTACAGCAGAAAATGGACCAGTGTTTTTTTTAAAACAAAACAATGTTTATTCTATGAACTCAAGTTAACATTTCTAAAACAAACAGTGAACAACTTAGCAGCCAGTAAATCAAATACACCCCCCAAAGAATACAACCCTAAGTAATCTGTGCTGTTCTTTTAACATCCAAAAGACTTAACAAACCTCCAAACAGGAGCACATCAGGGTTTACATTTGAGACTGAAAACATTTATACTTCTTCTGAATTCACCAAATGATTAAGAGATAGTTCTTCATGGCAGAGATCAACAGCAGTGCAGCTCACAGAGACACCCAAGCTTTCTCAAACTGAAACTAAGAAACAGAAGTGGAGCTCAGCTTCACCCACACTCTGACATCACTCCAGTAACATGAGCAGCTCCATTTCTTAAAGGTACATTTCTTAAACACTCATTTCTTAAAGGGTACTCTCACATGACAGAAGGATGCAGGGGGATCTTATAGAAACATATAAAATTATGAAGGGAATAGATAAGATAGATGCAGACAGGTTGTTTCCACTGGCGGGTGAAAGCAGAACTAGAGGGCATAGCTTCAAAATAAGGGCAAGTAGATTTAGGACTGAGTTTAGGAGGAACTTCTTCACCCAAAGGGTTGTGAATCTATGGAATTCCCTGCCCAGTGAAGCAGTTGAGGCTCCTTCATTAAATGTTTTCAAGATAAAGATAGATAGTTATTTGAAGAATAAAGGAATAAAGGGTTATGGTGTTCAGGTGGGAAAGTGGAGCTGAGTCCACAAAAGATCAGCCATAATCTCATTGAAGGACAAGATGGCCTACTCCTGCTCCTGGTTCTTATGTTCTTACTGGGCGAGAGGGAGGTGAAGAAACCTGCCCCAACCAGTGGCGCTTTAATTTTAAATGTCATCCAAATGAATCTCCTGTATCAAGGCTATGCCCACTTTCTCCTTTTTAAGGAAGGACACATCTTTTTCCTTTTGATCGGATGATGAATTCCCTGCATATCCCAAAAGCATAGTTTTAAATTAGCTACCGCCTGTGCACAGTCCACCAGAAGAAATATAGGATAGTATTTTTACACCACATTCTGGCATGCACCAAAACACATCTCCTCATCTCAAGTCACACCAGAGGCACCATAAAGTCATTATAATGTTCTTTTCTCAGATCAGAACCTGTCTGTACCATTGTATGATCCAGTTAACACCTTCCAAACCCCAACACAACAAAAATAAAAACAGTCACGACCACAATAGGCCTCAGGGGACATTTGTCAACACGAGTGAGGACCATTAAGGCTAACCCTATGGCCAGACTATCATTACCATCAGGAGACAAACTCCTCCAAAAGGAGGAGAAGAAATAAACCAAAAAGAGAATGGGAGCCAAATGTCCCTGCTGCATTTTGGGCCCACCCATGAAGACTTAAACCTTTCACCCACCTCCTGTCAATTGTGCCACTTGATTCTATCATGATTAAAGAGAGGATACCAAACAACCAATATTACCATCACAAAGATACGGATAAGAAGAGAAAATGACAGATCGCTAACGTGCAGCACAGCTTCCAGAAATGAACGTCCCTGAGATTCTTCAGGATAAAACATTCAGAATAGTGCTCAATTGTTAACACCTCCCAATAAACATGATTTATGACAATATAGATCAGGCAAAAGGTATGATAACAGGGAGAAAATCCAAATATTTCAACGAGCTGGAGATTGTCCAAATCCTCGCCTTCTATGGACTTTACAAAGGCCAAGGCACTGGCCGAATTATCGAAAGACTTAATAGAGTGGTCGGATATCACCCTCAGGGTGGCAGGATAAAGCAGGGAATAATTAATTTCAGCTGTCTTGAGCTATTCTCTGACTTCATCAAAGCCTCTACACTTCTGCTGTGTCTCTGCTGAGAATTCCTGGAAAAATTTGATTCTGACCCCTCCATGGATCCAGGACCCGCCACGCCTCCCCGTCACCAGAATCTTCTGGTGATCTTTGAAGTTATGAAAGTGAATGATTATGGACCTGGGACGTTGATTGTCCCTCGGCCTCAAAGACAGGGGGCGGGATTCTCCAAACCCGCGGCAGAGTGTCCACGTCGTCGTAAACGCCGTCGCGTTTACGATGGCGTGAACGGGCCACTCCCACGTCTAATTCTGGCACTTCAGGGGGCCAGCACGGCGCTGGAGCGGTTCGCGCCGCTCCAGCGGCAGATCCCGGCGTGAACTGGGCATCGCGGGATCCACGCATGCGCAGTTGCGCCGGCGCCAACGAAGACATGCGCAGTGGCACCGACGCCAACACGCGCATGCGCAGTGGCCTCCTTCAATGCGCCGGCCCCGACGCAACATGGCACAGGGCTACAGGGGCCATCGCGTAGGAAAGGAGGCCCCCAGCCAAGGGGGCCAGCACGCCGATTGGTGGGTTCTGATCGCGGGCCAGGCCACATCGGAGGCCCCCCGGGATCGGACACCCCTCCCCCCCACAGGCCACCACCCGACCCTAACACGTCGAAGTCCCGCCGGCCCAGAGCAGGTTAGAACGGCGCCGGCGGGACTCGGCTCTTTTCCTATGGCCGCTCGGCCCATCCAGGCCGGAGAATCGGCGTGCCGGCCGCGTATAGTGGCCCGCGATCGGCGCCGCGCCAACCACGCCAGCGCCAATGGCACCGATTCTCCACACTGCGGAGAATCGCGTGCCGGTGTTGGGGCGGCGTTGCCCATTTGCGGGAATTCTCCGGCCTGGCGTGGGGCTGGGAGAATCCCGCCCCTGATACCATGCGCCCTTTTTAAAAAACTTTTTTTTTTCCCAATTGAGGGCTAATTTAGCATGGCCAATCCACCTAACGATCCTCCACATCCTTGGGTTGTGGGGGTGAAACCCATGCAGACATGGAGAGAATGTGCAAACTCCACACGGAAAGTGATCCAGGGCCGGGATTCGAACTTGGGTCCTCAGCGCCGCAGTCCTACTGCTAACCACTTTGCCACATGCCGCCCTCGATGTGCCCTTTTTAATTTAAAATGTCCGGCCTTCGCATCCAGGAAACATGGTAATTGGTTCTCAAAACGCTTAACATGAGCCTTACCTGTAGTGATCTCTGTATGTGCAAACTCCACACGGAAAGTGATCCAGGGCCGGGAATCGAACCGGGGTCCTCAGCGCCGCAGTCCCACTGCTAACCACTGTGCCACATGCCGCCCTTGATGTGCCCTTTTTAATTTAAAATGTCCGCCCTTCGCATCCAGGAAACGTGGTGATTGGTTCTCAAAAAGCTTAACATGAGCCTTACCTGTAGTGATCTCTGTATGTGCATGGGGCAGCATGGTAGCATTGTGGATAGCATAATTGCTTCACAGCTCCAGGGTCCCAGGTTCGATTCTGGCTTGGGTCACTGTCTGTGCGGAGTCTCTGTAGGGGCAGCACGGTAGCATCGTGGATAGCATAATTGCTTCACAGCTCCAGGGTCGCAGGTTCGATTCTGGCTTGGGTCACTGTCTGTGCGGAGTCTGCACGCCCTCCCAGTGTGTGCGTGGGTTTCCTCCGGGTACTCCGGTTTCCTCCAACAGTCCAAAGATGTGCAGGTTAGGTGGATTGGCCATGATAAATTGCCCTTAGTGTCCAAAATTGCCCTTAGTGTTGGGTGAGGTTACTGGGTTATGGGGATAGGGTGGAGGTGTTGACCTTGGGTAGGGTGCTCTTTCCAAGAGCCGGTGCAGACTCGATGGGCCGAATGGCCTCCTTCTGCACTGTAAATTCTATGATATTCTATGTACATAACGGGTTAATGTGTAATTAGTAGAATCAGATAATCACTAGAGGGCAGCACCAACAGGGATATAAAAGCAAGCTCAGTCTGTTTCCCACTCTCTTTTGGGTGGTATTTTGACGAGAGGATAGGAGTGTAGATTAGCTCAGAGTGCTAGTGTAGATAAACATAGTTACTGTATTTAGATCTTGTTAACCTTATTGGTAGTATAAATATTAATGTAAAGAACTCACAATATTATTGTTATAGTAACTCAATTAATCTTTTGTTAGTACTGGACAACTTTGAGTCTTTCTCATCAAGATTCAGAAAACCTCATCGACAACAGTATTGAGTAACATATGTTATATTCAGTAGTATAACATAACATATTACCAGAAGCGTAATAAAACATGGTATCAGGATAATTGGCTTAAAAAAACAGTTCTAGTTAGTTTAGGTTAGAAAAAAAATAAAGTACCAACTACTCGACTGTGGAAGACTTCACTGCATTCGGATCCTTGACGTCCAACCAATTCGATGGACCACGTTCAAGCTCCACGACAGCTGAAAACTACCGGTAACTTAAGTAGGAACTGGAGAATGCTTAAACAGCAGTTCTAAATATATATGGAAGCTAATGATTTAAACACAGCCTCTGAAGAAAGAAGAATAGCACTGCTACGAGCAATAGCAGGACATCAAGATATAGAGATCTATAACTCCTTTAATTACTTGGAAGGTGAAGACAAAACTAAATTTAATGTGATAATCTCAAAATTTGAAGACCACTGCAAAATGCAGACTCATGAGATCTTGAAAAGATTTAGGTTTTGTCGTAGGTTCCAGAGAAATGGTGAGCCAATCACTAATTTTGTTACAGACCTCAAGTTACTAGCACAAGCCTGCAATTTTGCTGCTTTACGAGACTCAATAATCAGGGATTAATTAGTTGATGGACTAAGTGATGAAAGTTCAAGGGATAATTTTTACAACAAAATGATCGAACTCTAAAAATCACGATAGAAAAGTGCATATCGCATGGACAAAAACAAAAATCAGTATCTTTAATTTATCCAACAAAAAGATGGTGCAAAAACTTAGCACAAGATAGAGGCAGTATCGCATTCAATGAAGATGCACATTTGGAATGGCATCCATCTTGAGCGAAAGCAGTACGCACATGCGCACATCCAGGAAAGATGCAAACCGGCAAAATTCCATTCTGTGCATGCGCAAGAAACTGCACATGCGGAGTTGAAAAAGAGCGCACTCTGGAGGAAGATCGATTTGCGCATACGCAATCGATGACTACGCATTACGTCACGAGCGTCATGACATCAGAAGACCCAGCCCCCAACCATTTAAAGGGAAACCGCACAAAAATTAAAAATAAGAGTTTTGAAGCTACAAATCCAAATGTTTTACCTCAAAAGGCAGAACAATGCCTGAATTTCAACCAGCAGTTGAAAATAACTCCGCAGCACCCTGGAACAAGCAGTTCACACATCCATGAAAAGCACATTAACAAATCCAAAACTAAAGAAGATGATTTGTTAATTAAAAACAAAGAGCACAATAACAAATCTGAAACCAAAGAAGATGACTTGTATATTGAAGAATACTACTCAGACATGGCTGAGTTATTTGGATATGATGCTCATAGCCTCAGCAACACGGTTGTAAAGCTGAATACGACTCTACTCATGGTAGATGAATCCAATACCATGATGGAATGGCAGATCTTTGATACATTGGATGACAGCAACCTGTCAAATAGCCAAGAATGAAACAACACCACATAGAGAGTACTGACCGACTCCATTGAGAGAGCGCTGATCGTCTCCACCGAGAGAAAACTGCACAACTCCACACAGAGAGAGCAATGGAAGCCTCCGCAGAGAGCTCGTTGACAGACTGCAGAATGGAAGCAATTAAAGACTCCAGAGCGGCAACCATGCATGAAGAAGACTATGAAGGGCACTCCACCTTATTTGAGCAACTAGAAAGTCTACCCAGCTCATTTAATCAACAAAATGTCGATGAAGATCTTTCCATCTTATTTGCGCAACAACAAGAAGACTATGAAAGTCTACCCACTGTATATGAGCATAGTGACAATGTGATCACAATCAACATACAACATGTGCAAGATCACAGCGAGCCTGACAGATCTCAGCTCGACTATACCAAAGCACTTAACAATCAAAGTAAAACTACTCATGAATCCAGTGAGACTCCATCAATTAAAACCTCATCTACTCTTGACAACCTACAAAAAAATGAAATCTTGAAGACGTTGACTCCAGAAGAGGAGAACTCCAAGAGATCACAGATGATTCAAATGAACTTGAAATGACTCCAAAAGAGGAGCACCAAGGAATCAAATCAACCAGAAATGACTGATGTCACCAAGATCAATGAAACATCCGATCATTCAAATGAACCTCAAATCATAAAGCTCAATGAAACATCAGATACCACAAAGGACACTAAAACCGAGAAGTTTGAGAATGACTCAAATTATCCGCCAGGAACGAAACAATAATCTGTCCAACATGGTACAACTCTGCAAATAAAAGACAATATAACAGCACAGACCAAAGCAATGCCAAGAGTAGGAACATAACATGGACATTGTTCAGACAAACCAAATGTCATGCCAACGAATTTCACGAATTTGTATTTGCTCCAAGACAAAGAAGCAAAACAGTTGTTGAGGCAAATGACATACAGAATCGATACCACAAGCACAAAAAAAGTCAAGATCAGACAACAAAGTGATTCAACCATTTGAACACCTCATGATGACTTGTTAGTACTTAAACACAAGAAAACAGAAGAAAGAAAGAACCCTAAGAGACTAAATGTATAAACATTTGACTGATTAACTCATTGATTATATAATGCATTTACAAACTGCATCAATTATGTTTGTACACTTTTCTTTACAACATACAGAAAATATGTGACACAAAAAAAGGGGATGTAGTGATCTCTGTATGTGCATGTACATAAGGGGTTAATGTGTAATCAGTAGAATCAGATGATCACTGAGGGCAGCACTAACAGGGGTATAAAAGCAAGCTCAGTCTGTTTCCCGCTCTCTTTTGGGTGCATTGTGACTAGAGGATAGGAGTGTAGATTAGCTCAGAGTGTTGACGTAGAAAAACATAGTTACTGTATTCAGATCTTGTTAATCTTATTGCTAGTATAAATATTAAAGTAAAGAACTCACAATATTATTGTTATAGTTACTCAATAAATCTTTTGTTAGTACTGGATGACTTTGAGTCTTTCTCATCAAGATTCAGAAAACCTCAGCAACAACAGTATTGAGTAACATATATTGCATTCAGTAGTATAACATAATATACTACCAGAAGCGTAATAAAACATTACCCTCCACTCCTTCTGACAGACCGATGACCCAGATATTTTTCCTCTGACCTCGGTTCTCCAGATCTTTCAGGATTTCTGACAGACCATGAAGCTGGTCTTCCAAGTATTGAATGCTAGCTTCAGCTGAGGAAGCAAAATTTTCAATGTTCAGGATTCTTTCCATTTCATCGAGCCGTTTATGAGTATTCTGCAGCTCGGTTTCATGAGCACTTAGATTCTGGACACGATTCCCCCCAAGATATCTAAGTTAATTTGTGGCGGGTTTATCAGGGAATTTTGTGCTGGCCCTGCTGGTGAGTTCCGCATCGCTATTCAATGACACTTAGTCACTATTTTGGGCCCTGGAGATTTCTCACTGGTTTAGCCCACACTTGTTGCCGGGACTTGATGGTTTGAGTTATAAGGAGAGGCTGGATAGACTGGGACTTTTTTCCCTGGAGCGTAGGAGGCTTAGGGGTGATCTTATAGAGGTCTATAAAATAATGAGGGGCATAGATAAGGTAGATAGTCAACATCTTTTCCCAAAGGTAGGGGAGTCTAAAACTAGAGGGCATAGGTTTAAGGTGAGAGGGGAGAGATTCAGAAGGGCCCAGAGGGGCAATTTCTTCACTCAGAGGGTAGTGAGTGTCTGGAATGGGCTGCCAGAGGTAGTAGTAGAAGCGGGTACAATTGTGTCTTTCAAAAAGCATTTAGATGGTTACATGGGTAAGATGGGTATAGAGGGTTATGGGCCAAGTGCGGGCAACTGGGACTAGCTTAATGGTAAAAACTGGGCGGCATGGACTGGTTGGGCTGAAGGGCCTGTTTCCATGCTGTAAACTTCTATGATTCTATGATTCTATGACTTAGGGCTGGATTCTTCTGCCCGCCGCTAGATCGCCACGGGTGGGACGCGGACCATGTAAAGGTCCATTGACCGTAGGCGGGAATTTCTGGTCACCGGGCGGGCGCAGCCAGAGAATCCTGCCCTTCGAGTTTTTTGAATAATAATTTAATTTTATTGGTGTCACAAGTAGGCTTACAATAACACTGCAATGAAGTTACCTAGTCGCCACATTCCGGCGCCTGTTCGGGGACACAGAGGGAGAATTCAGAATGTCCAAATTACCTAACAGCACGTCTTTCGGGACTTGTGGGAGGAAACTGGAGAATCAGGAGGAAACCTACGCAGACACAGGGAGAACGTGCAAGCTCTGCACAGACAGTGACCTATGCCGGGAATCAAACCCGGATCCCTGGCTCTTGAAGCAACAGTTCTAACCACTGTGCTACCGTGCTGCCCATAGCACTGGGGAGCTGAACCCAGGGTTAAGGCTGCCATTTCGAAAGGGTGCCCCGATCTCGAAGTGAACATGTGGGTCCCCCCCCCATGGGCAATGTCACCCCCCGCACACATGGGCATTACCCCACACACCCCCAAGTGAGGACACGCCACTTTGCTCTTCAGGCCCCCCCTCCATGCACAATTACAGGCCCCTCCCCTTCTAGGACCTCACCCGTCAGCCCCCCAACCTCAGCCCATACTTACCTGCCCTGCACACCACCATCCTCCGCCACTGATCCTTTGCAGTGCCACCCTGGCATGTGGGCACCCTTGTACTGACACTCTGGCACCAGGCATGCTCCTGCCAAGGTTGTGGTGCCAAGGTGCCAGCTGGGCAATGCCAAGGTATGAGCTGGGCAATGCCAAGGTGCCCGCGTTCCAGGGGGAGGGCCAGGGATCCACCCTGCACTGATCCTGATCACTCAGGGGTCTCCAATTGCCTGGGAGACCCCCTGGGTGCCTTTCTACCTGGTCCATGTTTATGTGGACCAGTGCTGAAAGGCACCCTTCTGCGGCCTCTCTGGGGAGGCTAGTGGATCCCGGGTGAGCTCGCTAAAGTCGCTTTAAAACCGGCTTCGGCGAGCGCTGTTTGGTCACACCCCTTGTGGGTGTGTTTCTGACTCGGGTGCCTCACGGGATTTGGGTAAAACTATCGGGAAGCCCGCGAGAGGGCTCTTCCTGCATTCACCGCGCTCGAGAGAGAGCCCAACGAGGCCGGTGGATCGTGCCCTCTGTGTCAACAAGCCAAATTTGTCATCTATTATTCTGATAATGTTCGCAGTTATCATCTGCAGTGCCTTCGAAAGTGTCAATTTGAGAACCCACTCAAAGATCAGCTCGCCGTATTGAGAAGCTTTCTTAGGAATCCTCAGCAGTTTTTCTCCAACACTCAACCAGAAGCCTTCTGGGACAAGCCTTGGAGTATTAAATACCGGATTAGGCAAGTGTGTGCTGTTGTGTTATACTTCTTCATGTAGCATAAGCTGCTTCCTTGATGTATGCTCTGACAAAGGAGGACTGGAGAATAGCCAATGTTGTTCCTTTGTTTAAGAAGGGGAGCAAGGATAATCCAGGGAACTACAGGCCGGTGAGCCTTACGTCAGCGGTAGGGAAATTACTGGAGAGAATTTTTCGAGACAGAATCCACTCCCATTTGGAAGCAAATGGACGTATTAGCGAGAGGCTGTATGGTTTTGTGAAGGGCAGGTCGTGGCTCACTAACTTGTTTTTCAAAGAGGTCACAA
The DNA here is from genome assembly GCF_047496885.1 of Scyliorhinus torazame. Lineage (NCBI taxonomy): Eukaryota > Metazoa > Chordata > Chondrichthyes > Carcharhiniformes > Scyliorhinidae > Scyliorhinus > Scyliorhinus torazame. The sequence goes on along the minus strand of NC_092707.1, from coordinate 121,418,223 downwards.
AGGTGATTGATGCAGATAGGGCAGTGGATGTTGTCTATATGGACTTCAGTAAGGCCTTTGACAAGGTCCCTCATGGTAGACTGGTACAAAAGGTGAAGCCACACGGGATCAGGGGTGAGCTGGCAAGATGGATACAGAACTAGCTAGGTCCTAGAAGGCAGAGAGTAGCAATGGAAGGGTGCTTTTCTAATTGGAGGGCTGTAACTAGTGGTGTTCCGCAGGGATCAGTGCTGGGACCTTTGCTGCTCGTCGTATATATAAATGATTTGGAGGAAAATGTAACTGGTCTGATTAATAAGTTTGCAGACGACACAAAGGTTGGTGGAATTGCGGATAGCGATGAGGACTGTCAGAGGATACAGCAGGATTTAGATTGTTTGGAGAATGGGTGGAGAGGTAGCAGATGGAGTTTAATCCGGACAAATGTGAGGTAATGCATTTTGGAAGGTCTAATGCAGGTAGGGAGTATACAGTGAATGGTAGAACCCTCAAGAGTATTGAAAGTCAGAGAGACTTAGGTGTACAGGTCCACAGGTCACTGAAAGGGGCAACACAGGTGGAGAAGGTAGTCAAGAAGGCATACGGCATGCTTGCCTTCATTGGCCGGGGCATTGAGTATAAGAATTGGCAAGTCATGTTGCAGCTGTATAGAACCTTAGTTAGGCCACACTTGGAGTATAGTGTTCAATTCTGGTCGCCACACTACCGGAAGGATGTGGAGGCTTTAGAGAGGGTGCAGAAGAGATTTACCAGGATGTTGCCTGGTATGGAGAGCATTAGCTATGAGGAGCGATTGAATAAACTCGGTTTGTTCTCACAGGAACGACGGAGGTTGAGGGGTGACCTGATAGAAGTCTACAAAATTATGAGGGGCATTGACAGAGTGGATAGTCAGAAACTTTTTCCCAGGGTAGAGGGGTCAATTACTAGGGGGCACAGGTTTAAGGTGTGAGGGGCAAGGTTTAGAGGAGATGTACGAGGCAAGTTTTTTACACAGAGGGTAGTGGGTGCCTGGAACTCACTGCCAGAGGAGCTGGTGGGAGCAGGGACGATAGTGACATTTAACGGCATCTTGACAAATACATGAATAGGATGGGAATAGAGGGATATGGACCCTGGAAGTGTAGAAGATTTTAGTTTAGATGTGCAGCATGGTCGGCACAGGCTTGGAGGGTCGAAGGGCCTGTTCCTGTGCTGTACTTTTCTTTGTTCTTTGTAAAGGAAGGTTCAGACTTGGAGATAGGTTTAACACATTTATTGAACAGTTAACAATTCTCCTACTTGAGTTCGACTCTCCTGCTAATCTTGCTGTAGTAACTCAGTCTAACTAACCAGTCTGCTCTAAGCCATGCGGTGGGTGTGATGCTTCTGATCTGCCCCTGTTCTTCTCTCTGAGTGTCGCCTGTGGAAAGAGAAAGAGCATGTGTGCCCTGTCCTTTTATATGGGTTGCCCCCTTGTGATAGTGTCACCGCTGGGTGTCTTGACTGCCCATTGGTTGTGTCCTATTCTGTGTTCATTAGCTGTATGTCTGCATGTCATGATGTCTCTGGCGCTCCCTCTAGTGTTTACTTAGTCTTAGTGTATTTGCATTAACCCCTTGTGTATTTACAGTGATGCATATCACCACATGTGCCACGCAAACAGGATAAAAGAAGGATTAAGAAATGAGTAGTGCCAGAGCCCATGGAAAAACTACCATTCCCGTGCCTGACATCACGGGATCCCCTCAGAAGTCATTTCAAATTTGCAAAGTCAAAAAAAAAAGAAAAACTTGCATTTCTGCAATGCCTTTCATGATCATTAGTTGTCCCAAAGCACTTTATAGTGAATTAAGTTTTTTAAAGCGTTGTCATTGTTACAATGAAGCAAACGTGGCATCGTGCACAGTAAGATCCCACAAACAGAAATGTGATAATAATGTGATTTTGATTGACGCTCCAAGCACTGGAAAACACCCGGCTAAACGAGCGTGCCAGGCACTCAGTTCCTATTCAGGTAGATCGCGCCCGAGATTTCATATGAATGATATTTCTACAGGGAATGCCCAAATGATGGCAAATCCACCAGAGAAACGTTGCAAAATGAGAAAGCGACTGCAATATTTTATTCTTCAGGAGGAGCATCAAGAAAGCCTCAGGCATCTCCTGCCCTCACCTCCATTTCCATTTTTACTCTGGCTCCAGTTTAAGGATCCTGACCCCCATCCCCAGCTCTTTTATGCAGGTGCCTGTTATATAACTTGCTCTTTCCTCGGTTCCCTCTCCCAGCACTGACCTGAGCATCACTCGTTTGACTTTTGAGTGGGAGAATGATGTGACTTATTCAAATGTGTCTATTGCACTAAAATCAGCTGATCAACTAGCCACTTTGAGACTCCATCCCATCATACCTGCCAATCCTCAGCTCCGCCATTTTAAATTGGGGTCAATGTCTCCACGGAGAGATGGCTAATGTGTTTATAATTTAAAGGAATTCGACACAAAGGGATAACTGTTTCTTTTGCTGAGATTTTTTTTTGTTCTATCATACAGATTTCCTCATTATAATTTGGACAGTAGAGTCCCAAGATGCCTAGTCTTTAAATAGCCGAAATAAGGCAAGTCAAGAACCTAATCTAATCCCATCCACAACCTTGCCAAGTCAGAACCTAATCTAATCACTAAATGTGCTATTCCCTGTGCATGCCTTGCAAAGCCAGGAGCTTGGCTCAGGGACAACTGAAACACAGCTTATTTTAGTATGACACCGGAGATGTTGGTCACCTCCCTAATCACCGATGTTTGGATAAACTCTTTAGGGCAGAAATTGAACAAATTAGAAATGGTGATTTTCTCAAAATCCAAATCATTTGTTTCAAAATCCAACTCAAAAGAACTAACAAAAATCCCGAGCACAGTGGTACAGTGTGTTGAGAAAATAGGGCTAGTAAAAAACTTAATTCCTATTTTAAATCAGGAGATTTGGGCTTTAATGGTGGATACATTACAGTTTCAAGCCTGCAAAAAAAGAAAAGTCAATTTTTGTTTTTCAGAAAGACGGGGTGGGGGGAGGTGTGGGGGGAGGCGACAACCTGTGGGGGTGATTAAAAAGGAGGGTATGCAATAACACAGTGGGTGGGTGGGTGGGGGTTGGGCGCCTCCGATGGGCACAAGAGATTCCCCCCCCCCCCACCCTTGACCAACAGCAGCCCACACACAATCAAAGCTGCAGGACTTACTGCATGATGTGAACCTACCCTTGCTGTGGGTAAATACCCTCAATGGTGGGATGAGGCACGTTCAGTGGTCATTAATTGACCCAAGGGGGTGTGGTGATATGCCAGATAATGTTACATGTATTCAGCAGTGTAACCTCCCACCAGCAGGTGGCGCTAGACATCAGTCAGGTGACATCCGGCGAACAGCAGAAGGTTGTAAGGCGTACACGAGGACAGTTGCACATAATGGTAGTTCCAGGAGAGCATAAAGTAACTCTGTGCTAACTTGGTGTGTATAAAATTCTAATTGTTACTTTACCACGTGTACATTACAAAATCATTATTCTGGCCAAGTCACCAGCAGTTCTGTAGAATCGTTGCAAGACAAGATCACAGAACACAGTGGGGGGGGGGGGTGCAGCCACACTGATGTCTCTCCGTTCCCCTGTATAGTTTCAGCCAGGTTGGGGGCAGGTGAATAGGCGGTGTGAAGGCTACCCAGTAGATTTTACAAGCCCCCCCCTCGCCGTCTGCTGACAGAATCGAGCACATTTTCTCTCTCCACAGCTTCTGCCTGAAAGTGTTGATTGTTTCCAGCATTTTCTGGATTTTTCATTTCACTAATCTTCAAATCATATCTGTGAAATTGGAGCACAGTGTAGAATTTATTTCTAGTTCGTTAGGCAAGACCTGCCAACCTTTGCACAGTATCATTTTAAAAATCAGAAAATCACTTTATTGTAATTTGATCCACTTTATATCTTCTCTTTGGTCATTTACAGAGAGAAGTATCAGCTGCCATTAATGAACTAATGGTAGGGGAGCATATGGGTTCCATTCCTGTCGCAGCTTCTCATTTCATTCAGCTTCACTGAGTATGTTTTAGTTTAGCATATCCCCTGAACCCTATATTATAATATTAAGCACAGCTTCCACAGGGTGCTGGGATTGATTTGCTATTTGTTATAAAGAGTAGCGAGTAAATTAGGTTCCTTGTTATACCCACAAAGAAAGGAAGACTTGCATTTGTATAACACCTTACATAATAGGTGGAAGTATCTCTCCCACCATCCACCAAACCAACCCATGGGTTCAATTATGGCAAATCTCAAAAATCACTTGCAGATGCAATATCTTTTAATTTTTAAAACACAGCAAAGTTGTGGGGAAAAGAATTGAATTGAAAAATCAGAGCCCCAAGAAGCTACTAACCTATGAGTTCAGTGTAGATGCTGGGATTTACCCACCAACAGCTGTTTTTCCAGGACTCGTCAGTGGCAGGCAATGAATAGAGAGAGGCACATAACAGGTGTCTGCAGACTTATAAAAAAACATTCCAATTGAGGGGCAATTTAGCGTGGCCAATTCACCTACACTGTACATCTTTGTTGTAGGGGTGAGACCCACGCAGACACGGGGACTATGTGCAAACTCCACACAGTGACCCGGGGCCAGGATCGAATCTAGGTCGTCGGCGCCGTGAAGTAGCAGTGCTAACCACTGCCCCACTGTGCTGCCTTGGTATCTGCAGGCTTAAGTGGCAAAAATCGTGGCAAATCCTGGCTGCTTTGGAGGGAGGGTTTGGTGGGGAGAAGGGGTAGACTGACTTTGCCTCAGAAACATCTTTTCATGTCCACACAGGCAAGACAAAAATGCATTAAAGGTCCCCACAATCCTTGGTGGAGGATGTTTAAAGCTGCAATGAAACTCCGGAATCCTGCGTCCCCTTGTTGTATTATCATAACTATCAGCACTGCAAGGGTTAATGAAGTGTCGAGAGTAGCCACTAGAGGGAGCTACAGTTACAACTCCGTAAGGCAGTGATACTAAGCCTTGTGGAAGTGTGTGCTCAGGAGTTAGCTAGTGAGAGCCAGAAGTACAGATGGTGTAAGTGAGTGCAGATCATAGTTTAAACCAGTAGTGAGATTGGTTGTAGATGAGTGTAGTTTAGATGTTATTAATCAACTTTAGATGTTATTAATCAACTGTGTATTCTTTAGGAGTATGTGTCAAATCCAAGTTAGTAGTGGTAATAAATTTATAGCTTTGTTTAATTTAAAGCTACTTTGTGAACACTACGCCAACCATCCTGAAATAAGCAACACAAAGAACACCCCACCATTCACTCAACCCCTCAAGCCAGAGGGCAGCACGGTGGCGCAGTGGTTAGCACTGCTGCCTCACAGCGCCGAGGTCCTAGGTTCGATCCCGGCCCTGGGTCACTGTCCATGTGGAGTTTGCACATTCTCCCGTGTTTGCATGGGTTTCGCCCCCACAACCCAAAGATGTGCGAGGTGAATTGGCCATGTTACATTACCCCGTAATTGGAAAAAATGAATTGGGTACTCTGAATTTATAATTAAAAAGAAAACAAAAAAAACCTCAAGGCAGGGCACACCTATATTACTGAGGAAGAGGTTGCACCTGGGCTTGATTGACATACCAGCCCACTGCTGTCCCACCAGGCAGAGATATTGGGCCGGATTTTCCATTTCTGAGACCAAGTGTTGATGCCGGTGCAGAATTTTGAGTTCTATGAAAGCAAAACTGGCGCCACACCTGGACCGATTCAGCGACTGATAAGCGGCTAGCACCGGTGCCACGTGGAACACAATCAATGGCTGGTGGCAGAGGGGATGAGTAGCACTGGGGAACACCATCTGGACTGGCCAGAAGTGCCGGAAAAAACTGCACAACCTCCTCAGGCCCCTAGCACCAACCCCCGTCCCACACATCCATAACCTCCCAACCCGGAGGGCAGCAGAACCCCCACCCTAAACCACATGCTGGCACCCATACCGGCCGCCATGACGGGTGCCCTGGCCACTGAGGCCAGCAGCAACCCACCCCTGGGCTGCATGCGTTGGTCGGACTGTCAATCACTGTTGTTTTCCATTTGCACCCCCCAGAAGCAGGCTGCCCACAATCTCTGGGAGCGGGAGAAGGTTGGAGCCGGACCGCCGGACTTGTGGCACCTCTCCATGGCAGAGCAGAGGGCCCTGGACTTGGTCGGCGGCATGGAGGAAAGGGAGGTCACCGGACTGGAGGTCGGCGCAGGTGAGGAGGCGAGACTCTGCTGAGTTGTAATTCCCCATGACACGTGTCAACACCGCCCCCCCCTCTCAACACCACCCTCACCCTACACCACCTCACCAATATTCTCACACCCACCACCCTAACTCTCCCCGGCCTCTGTACAGTGCCACAGCCGGAGCCCCCCCCCCCCCAACCTGTATGGTGCCACAGCCGGAGCCCCCCCCCCACCCCCGTACAGTGCCACAGCCAGAGCACCCTCCCACCCGAGCCGAGCATCGACGATGAGAGCAGATCAGACACCAGAAGGTGACACTGACTTCCCGTCACAGCTGTCTACAACGCTCTCCACCATCCCACCGTTGGGCACTTTGAGTAAAGAGGCTCTTGGGACACTATCTGGTTCACACCACATAGCAGATGCGGTACAGCAGGTGGAGGTAGGAACTCGCAAGGGGGTGGACGGTTGGCGGACAGGCCAACCCCAGGAACTAGCTGTCATCCAGATGGGTTTTGGGCTTCTGGAATGGACAGTCCCATCTGTCCATTCAACGACCCATCAACAGCTGGGCTGACGAGAGGCCTGTGGACAGTGGGGGCGAGCGATAGGCCAGCAGGGCTAAACAGAAGTCAGATCCAGACTCAGTAGCCTTACAGAGGAGCCGCTTCACGATATGGATGCCCTTTTCCACCTTGCGATTTGACTGGGGATGCAAAGGGCTGGACGTCACATGTGTGAAGCCGTATGAAGCGGCAAAAGAAGACCATTCTTGGCTCGCAAAACAGGGCCCGTTGTCTGATATGACAGTGAGCGGAATGCCATGGCGAGCGAAGGTTTCTTTGCATGCTCGGATGACAGCTGATGATGTCAAGTCGTGGAGGCATATGACCTCCGGATAATTGGAAAAATAGTCAATTATAATGATGTAGACCCTGCTGAGCACATGAAAGAGGTCCACACCCACCTTTGCCCAGGGGGACGTTACCAACTCATGGGGCTGAAGTGTCTCAGGGGGTTGCGCCGGCTGAAACCTTTGGCAGGTGGGGCAGTTGAGCACCATGTTGGCGATGTCGTCGCTGATGCCCGGCCAGTACACAGCTTCTCGGGACCTCCGCCTGCACTTTCCAACCCCGAGCTGGCCTTCGTGCAATTGTTTGAGGACAAGCTGGTGCATGCTGTGTGGGATCACAATCCGGTCCAGCTTTAGGAGGACACCATCAACGACGGCCAAGTGGTCCCGGACATTGTAGAATTGTGGGCACTGCCCCTTTAGCCACCCTTCCATCAGGTGGCGCATCACACATTTAGCACACTGAGCTAAATCACTGGCTCTTAAAGCAGACCTAGGCAGGCCAGCAGCACGGTTCAATTCCCGTACCAGCCTCCCCGAACAGGTGCTGGAATGTGGCGACTAGGGGCTTTTCACAGTAACTTCATTGAAGCCTACCTGTGACAATAAGCGATTTTCATTTCATTTCATTTTCATTTCATTGTAGAAGGGGGTCAGCCGCAGTCTCACGGCGAATGTGGGCCAGACGTGCATCAGTAGCCAGATTGGCCGCTGTGAAGGCTACTTGTGCGTCGACCTGACAAACGAACCCCTCCGAGTCGGGCGGTGTGCTCACTGCTCTGGACAGGGCATCCGCGATGAGGTCCTTTTCCGGGGTGTAGACAAGTTGGAAGTCGTACCTCCGGAGCTTGAGCAGAATGCGCTGGAGGCGAGGGGTCATCTCGTTGAGGTCCTTCTGAATGATGCCGACCAGGGCGCGATGGTCGGTCTCCACAGTGAACTGCGGAAGACCATACACATAGTCGTGGAATTTATCGATGCCGGTTAACAAACCCAGGCACTCCTTTTCAATCTGCGCACAGCGCTGTTCTGTGGGGGTCATGGCCCGCGAGGCATAGGCGACCGGGGCCCATGATGCAGTGTCGTCCCGTTGCAGGAGTACCGCCCCAATGCCGGACTGGCTGGCATCAGTCGAGATCTTTGTGTCCCGAGTAGTGTCGAAGAACGCCAATACCGGGGCGGTGGTGAGCTTGATCTTGAGCTCCTCCCATTCCTTCTGGTGTGCGGGCAGCCACTGGAATTCCGTAGTCTTCTTGACCAGGTGGCGAAGAGTCGTTGTGTGCGAGGCAAGGTCGGGAATAAACTTCCCCAGGAAGTTGACCATCCCGAGAAAGCGTAGCACTGCCTTCTTCTCTGCCAGCTGCGGCATGGCTGCAATAGCTGCCACTTTGTCGGCATCCGGACGTACCCCTGACCAGGATATGTGGTCCCCCAGAAACTTTAGCTCAGTTTGGCCAAAAGAACACTTGACTCGGTTGAGGTGCAGGCCTTGTTCCCGTATCCGTGCAAAGACACGCTGGAGACGACTGATGTGCCCCTGTGGTGTGGTGGACCAGATGATGACGTCGTCAACATAGACGCGTACCCCTTCGATGCCCCCCATTATCTGTTCCATGATGCGATGAAACACCTCGGATGCCGAGATGATGCCAAACGGCATCCTATTGTAGCAGTATCTGCCAAAGGGACTGTTGAAGGTGCACAGCTTCCTGCTGGACTGATCCAGCTGAATCTGCCAAAAACCCTTTGAGGCATCAAGCTTGGTGAAAATTTTAGCCCGGGCCATTTCGCTCGTGATTTCTTCCTGTTTGGGTATGGGGTAGTATTCCCTCATGATGTTATTGTTCAGGTCTTTCGGGTCGATGCAGATCCGGAACTCGCCAGAGGGCTATTTTACGCACACCATGGAGCTGACCCATGGCGTTGGCTCCGTGACCCGGGAAAGCACTCCTTGGTCCTGCAGGTCCTGCAGCTGATGCTTGAGGCGGTCCCTGAGTGGTGCTGGGACTCTACGAGGTGCGTGAATGACCGGGGTGGCGTCCGGTTTGAGCTGTATTCTGTAAGTGTAGGGCAGTGTACCCATGCCCTCGAAAACCTCCTGGTTGTGGGCGAGGAGCGAGTGGAGCTACGCCCTAAAGTCTGCATCCGGGAAATTGGACGTTCCTTCTGGAGACAGAGTGATTACCCGCTGAACGAGGTGGAGGATCTTGCACGCCTGTGCGCCTAACAGAGAGTCCTTCAAGGATCCAACTATCTCAAAAGACAGTGTGGCTGTGTATGAATTGTGTGTAACCTCGAGCTGGCAGGACCCCATGGTCGGGATAACATTACCGTTGTAATCGACCAATTGACAGCGGGATGGCCGAATCGGTGGTTTGACCTTCAAGGTGTGGAAGGCTGACCATGCAATGAGATTGGCGGAGGCACCAGTGTCTAAGCGGAATGTGATTGCTGATTGGTTGACCGTTAGGGTGGCACACCAGTCATCGCCCGGATTAATGCTGTGCACTGGCATCGGCTGGTGGGTCCTACTTGGGGACATCCGGTTCCTGTCTATTACCGCAACGCAGAAGGGTTCCCGGTCGTTGGTATCACCGGTCTGCACGTCGTCAGGGTATGACTCGGTGTATGGGGGCTGAATGGTCTGCACATCCCTGCGAGGCTGGCGGAATTGCGGAGAGCTGGCAGGTTGAGCTGCTCGACAGCAGGCAGGGTAGTGGCCCATCCTGCCACAGCGGAGGCATTGTTGCGTTTTGGCTGGACATTGCTGCTTTAAGTGTGCGGATCCGCAGTTGCCGCACGTCGTGACGTCATGGCGTTTGTTGCGCCACTGCGCATGCACGGTGCAGTCCTGCGTAGAGCGCGCCTGCGCATCACGTCCCTCTGCGTCGGCGTCCCCTCTTTTGGCGCGTATAAGCGCGGGAGGCCTCGGAAAGCGTGCAAAATGGCCTCCCTCGTCCGGGCCGTGGGCCAGGTGGAACTCGATCGACTGGACCCGCTCGGCCTCGTAGGACCCATGCCGTGCCGATTCGGCCGCCTGGAATTGGGAGTACTGGCTCGTCGCGTTTTTGTGGAGGACGCAGGTTTCGATGGCGGTGGCCAGGGTGAGGCGCTTTAATTTGAGGAGCTGCTGGCGTAGGGTGTCCGAGGTGACCCCAAAAACTATCTGATCCCGAATCATGGAGTCGGAGGTGGCCTCATAGCCGCAGGACTGCGCGAGGATATGGAGGTGTGTCAAATAAGATTGAAAAGGCTCATCCTTACCCTGCAGGCGCTGCTGGAAGAGGTACCTCTCGAAGCTCTCATTGACTTCCACGCTGAAGTGTTCCTCAAATTTTAGAAGGACCGTCTTGTACTTCATCTTGTCCTCGCCTTCCGCGAATGCCAGGGAGTTGTAGATGTGGATGGCATGTTGCTCCGCCGTGGAGAGGAGGAGGGCGATCTTCCTGGTGTCCGATGCATTCTCCCTGTCTGTGGCTTCTAGGAAGAGCTGGAAGCGCTGTTTAAACAGCTTCCAGTTGACGCCGAGATTTCCAGCGATTTGGAACGGCTGCGGCGGGCTGATGATGTCCATGGCGCAGGATGGCGGATCTCTGAAGAGGTGCAGGTAGGTCTCACAGTCGCTGGGGAGTTTCCAGTACTGGTATCATGTCGTGTTGGGTGTTCCGATACACAAACGAACCAACACGGTTGTAGATGGTACAACTCTGTTTTATTATTCTGTACAATAATAACTATTAACTTCTGGCTGTGGTTCGTACTTCACCAGCTAACCTGTGGACCCAGCCCTAGCACTATCTTGGTGAGACACTCAGCACATGGTGTATGTCTGAGTGGCACGCTGTGAGCTCTGTGCTATCTCCTGGAATGAGCGGGAACTGTGGTGTTCCCTGTTTTATAGTGCGTGTGCTCTCACTGGTGATTGGCTGTGATGTTGTGTGTGTGTTGGTTGGTCCATCTACCTGTCCATCAGTGTGTGTGTGATTGCACCATGATATGTTAATATGGATATCATGACACCGTCGATCGTGGAGATTCAGTTGCAGAGCCAGGGACAGCATGAGGGGTTGTCGGAGACTATCCAGTACCAGCAGGAGCAGTTGGATGAGTCCAACTGCTTTCTGCAGCAGGAGGTTGTGCCGACCATGCGTACCACCCAGGCCATCACCGCACCGGTGACGTCCGAGGTGGAGGCATTGGCAGCAATGGTTTGGGCCTTAGATCAGAATGTCCAAGGACTGGGGCATTCTGTGCAGGCGGTGGCCGATGCCCAGGACAGGGTTGCCAGCTCACAGGCAACCATGTGCCAGAGCCACCTGGAAATTGCAGTGACGCTACCGAGCGTGGCCCAGTCACAGCAGGCCATGGCTGAGAATGTCGGCAGCATTTCCCAGGCGCTGGCTGACGCGTTGCAGTCACAGAGGGAGGTGTCCTAGTCCCAGTGGGAGATGGCACAGTCACTGGCTGATGTGACACAAGCACAGAAGGTGGTGGCACAGTCAATGGGTGATGTGGCCCAGTCCCCGACGGAGATGGTCCACTCCCTGTGCTCCATGGCTGCGAGCGTGCGGACCCTGGTTGAGACAAGAGTGGGCCTCCAGGACTGGCAGCACCAGGTGGTGGAAGAGCCTCAGGGATTAGCTCTGCTTGCACCCTGTCCCTTTAAGTAGCCGGTGACTCCTGCAGGCGAGATGCCAGGACACCGCAGCACCTCTGATTCCACCGCTCCTGTCCCTGGTGCATCTGGTGGGGATCTGGCAGAACAGCACCACGTCACCTGGGACACTGGAGCAGTAGCCAGGCCCATCCAGACCCAGAAGATGCCCACCAACGGGGACCCAGTACGCAGGGCAGGAATCGCAGTAGGCCTCCACTCCTGCTGTACCGTCTGGGAATCCACCTACACTTAGTGTTTGGGCCAGTAAGGCCAGAAAGTTAGACACCAGTTAGTTGGCATGGGTACAGGGCACAGGGGCTAGGGCACAAATCTGGATATACATTGTCACATTAAACACCTCTTCACACTGTCACAACCTGCCTCGGTGCTCTGTCAGAAGGGTGTGAGAGGTGGGCTGGTCTGGGCTGGCCAGAGAGGGTGGGTGGGAAATGGTCAGATTTTTGGGGGGCGGGGGGGGGGGGGGGGTGCTCAATGGGCTGACGTTGTTGGGCATGGGCCTGGGGCTCCCCCCTGACCCTCCCCACCACCGTCACCCGAGGGATTCAATGGAACCGTGTGATGGAATGGCCAGCTCGCATGGAGGTATCACCCAGGTGGACGGTGGAAAGTGCTATGTGGGCAGGAGTCAGACATTGTCAAACGATGTGGAGCACCAGAGCTCATCGCAGAGCGGGTTGTCAACATCCTCCATCCCAGGCACCAGACCCGTAGTGTTACTGCCAACCCAGGGCCCGCACCCTATTGCAGGTATGTATCACGGATGAGGTTGCAGGCGAGGGGTTGGGTTTCGGTCTCTGTGCCCCTGGCCAATATCCCCACAACCCCAGTCGGTGAACCTGAAGGCGATCAGAGAGTCCCGGGCGGCATTGGCCCGAGTGCACACGTCGTACGGCCTCCCGTCCCCACCTGTGCCCCATGTCCTGCCAATCGTCACCCAGGAGCCAACGCCCATGCCGGTGATGGGGGGGGGGCATCTGGAGAATGTCAAGAATTGTGCCAGGATGATGGCGTTGCGCACACTGCCTGGGTATCGGGTGCAGATGTGCTCAATATACATCTCATGGTCACATATCACTTACATGTTCATCGAGTAGAACCCCTTTCGGTTTGTGTAGAGCGGCTTGTCATCTGCAGGTGCTTGTAAGGGTACATGCATCCCGTCAATCAACCCCTGGACCGGGACATGCCGGCGATAGCGCCAAATAGCTGCCCGAGCATCCTGGTAGGCTCGGTCCACATTGAAGGGAAGGAATTGAGCTGCTGGGCATATAGGGCCTCCGTGGTGGCACGGATACACCGATGCACCGTGGTCTGTTATATCCCCACTCGGCACCTGGAAGGACCCTGTTGTATAAAAGGTCAGGGCGCCCATCACCTTGATAGCCACCGGGAGTGGGTGCCTTCCCCCAAACCTCGCGGTGCCAGGTGTGCCATCAGCTGGCAGATATGACATACTGTCTCCTTGCTCAGCTGGAGTCTTCAAAGGCATGCCTGATCCGGCAGCTCCTCGAAAGAGAGGCACTGCCGATACACGCGAAGTCACGTGCGGCGCCTCCTTGTCATCTCCTCCTCTTCAGCAAGTTGGGCAACTGGCTCTCCATCCTGGGTGGCTGCCTCCTGTACCCCTGTGGCACACTCCACTGCTGCAGCTGCCTCCTCCTCCTCAAGCAGTGCCCGCTTGTACAGCCGCAGGGCATCCTCCAGGGCTACGAAGACCAGCACGAAGATCACCATTGCTGGCCGAATTCCAATATCATTGTCTGCAGGTGGGTGAAAGGCCGACAGATTAGCATGGTGCATACTCCGGTGCCCAACAAGGTCCAATGGGCTACATGGTGGCCCCAGTTGGCACTGCGGGCTCAGCCCCCGCATGTTCCCCCAGCCCCCCCCCCCCACCATTCCAGCACCCCTGGCCCCATTGCTGGCCGACACCATGGGGTCCTCAGGAGCACCGTTGGCTGGTGCCGCCCTTGGCAGCCGCTTGCTCCGCGCACCCTGCTAGGGGCTACAGTGGGCGTTGCACTTGAGTGGGCGCCTTGTGCCCTGCTAGTGGGTGGCGGCCAGTTGGGTGGTGTGGGGTATGGTGGAGGGTAGGGTGGGGGGGGGGGCACCCATATGGCCGGTGTCACTCTGCAGAATCAGGGGCCAAGGTAGGTGGTCAGTGGGGTGTGCAACAAAATGGCTGCCTTGCAGGCCGTGGCAATGGCAAACTCGGGGAGCGTGCCCAAGTCATCTTCGTCCTCCTGTGCAGAAAAGGGAAGGGGGGGTGGTCTGGTGGGGGTCAATATTGGCGGCGCGGTGGGAGGTTGGGGGGGGCGCATTGGTGGGGGGGGGGGGGGGGGGTGCTGGGGGGTAGGGTGTTGGGGTGGAACCTGGCGGTGAGACAGTATCTTGGCAGCTGTCGGGGAACTCAACGTAGGCATATTGAGGGTTGGAGTGGAGCAGGTGAACCCTGTCCACCAAGGGGTCTGCCTTGTGGAATCAGATGTGCCTACGGAGAAGGACCGGTCCTGGAGCAGCAAGCCAAGTTGGGAGCGACACCCCAGATGTGGACTTCCTGGGGAAGGTAAAAACACGTTCATGGGGTGTGTTATTAGTGGCGGTGCACAATAGTGACCGGATGGAGTGTAGAGCGTCAGGGAAGACCTCCTGCCAGCGAGAGGCTGGGAGGTTTCTGGACCATAGGGCCAGCTGGACGGCCCTCCAAACCGTCCCATTCTACTTGCCCGTTTCCCCGGGGGTTGAAGCTGGTCGTCCTGCTGGAGGCTATACCCCTGCTGGGCAGGAACTGATCCAGCTCATCGCTCATGAATGAGGATCCCCTGTCACTGTGGATGTAGGCGGGGAAACCGAACAGAGTGAAGATGGTGCTGAGGGCCTTGATGACGGTGGCAGATGTCATATCGGGGCATGGGATGGCGAAGGGGAATCTGGAGTACTCATCGACCACACTGAGAATGTACGTGTTACGGTTGGTGGAGGGGAGGGGCCCTTTGAAATCCACGCTGAGGCGTTCAAAGGGGCGGGAAGCCTTCACCAGGCGCACACGGTCTGGCCGGTAGAAGTGCGGCTTGCACTCCGCACAGACCTGGCAGTCACTGGTGACTGTCCTGACTTCCTCGACGGAGTAGGGCAGATTGCGAGCTTTGACCAGATGGTACAATCGAGTGACCCCCGGGTGACAGAGGCTGTCGTGTAGGGCCCGGAGTTGGTCCACTTGTGCGCTGGCACAGGTACCGCGGGAGAGGGCATCTGGGGGCTCGTTGAGTTTACCGGGGCGATACAAGATCTCGTAATTATAGGTGGAGAGCTCGATTCTCCACCGCAAGATTTTATCATTTTTGATCTTGCCCCGCTGTGTGTTATTGAACATGAAGGCTACCGACCGTTGGTCCGTAAGGAGAGTGAAACTCTTACCGGCCAGGTAATGCCTCCAATGCCGCACAGCTTCAACGATAGCTTGGGCCTCCTTTTAAATGGATGAGTGTCGAATTTCAGAGGCAGGAAGGGTGCTGGAAAAGAATGCCACGGGTCTGCCTGCCTGGTTTAGAGGGCAAGGGCGACGTCTGAAGCATTGCTTTCTACTTGGAAAGGCAGTGACTCGTCCACTGCGTGCATCCCGGCCTTGGTGATGTCTGCCTTGATGCGGGCGAAAGCATGTTGTGCCTCGGCCGCGAGGGGGAATTGGGTGGACTGAATGAGTGGGCGGGCCTTATCCGCATAGTTTGGGACCCACTGAGCGTAGTAGGAAAAGAACCCCAGGCAGCGTTTGAGGGCATTGGGGCAGTGGGGGAGGGGGAGCTCCATGAGGGGGTGCATGCAGTTGGGGTCGGGCCCGAGGAGTCCGTTTTGGACTATAAAGCCGAGAATGGCTAACCGGGTCGTGCTGAACACACACTTCTCTTTGTTGTAGGTCAGGTTGAGAAGAGTGGCAGTGCGGAGGAATTTATCGAGGTTGGCATCGTGGTCCTGCTGGTCATGGCCGCAGATGGTGACATTATCTAAGTATGGAAAGGTGGCCCGCAAACCGTACTGGTCGACCATTCGGTCCATCTCTCTTTGGAAGACCGAGACCCCATTTGTGACACCGAAAGGGACCCTAAGGAAGTGGTAGAGCCGACCGTCCACCTCAAAGGCGGTGTATGGCCAGTCTGACATCCGGATGGGGAGTTGGTGGTAGACGGATTTCAGGTCAATTGTTGAGAAGACCCAATACTGTGCAATCTGATTGACCATATCAGATATGCGTGGGAGGGGGTACGCGTCGAGCTGCGTGTACCGATTGATGGTCTGACTGTAGTCCACGACCATCCTGTGTCTCCCCAGTTTTAACCACTACCACTTGGGATCTCCAGGGGCTGCTGCTGGCCTCGATAATACCCTCCTTAAGCATCCGCTGGACTTCGGACCAGATGCAGGTCTTGTCCTGGGTGCTGTACCATCTGCTCCTAGTGGCAACGGGCTTGCAATCCACAGTTAGATTGGTAAAAAGGGAGGGGGGATCGACCTTGAGGGTTGCGAGGCCGCAAACGGTAAGGGGGGGTAAGGGCCCGCCGAATTTGTGGGTGAGGCTCTGGAGGTTGCACTGGAAGTCCAGGCCCAACAGGAGTGCAGCGCAGAGGTTAGGATGGACATAGAGATGGAAGTTACTAAATTCGTTCTGGACCGTAAGGGTGATTGTACAAAAGCCTCGGATGGGGACGGAGTGGGATCTGGAGGCTAGGAAGATCCTTTGATTAGTAGGGTGGACCGTGAGGGAGAAGCGCCTTACCGTATCTGGGTGAACAAAGCTTTTGGTGCTCCCGGAGTCCAGCAGGCACGAGGTCGCGTTGCCGTTGATTTTAACCGTCGTCGACACGGTGACCAGGTTGTGCGGGCAAGATTGGTCCAGCGTAATCGAAGCGAGCTGCGGGTAGCCATCGGATGCTTCGGGTGGCGAGCGTGTGCGGTTCCGATGTCGGGATGTCCGTAGACCCTGTGGGGGACAAGAGGGGCGGCGCCCATGGTGGCAGATTACGGGATCGGGACAAGATGGCGGCGCACATTGGTCGCACATGGACCCGGGAGGAGAAGGTGGCGGCTCCCATTGTGCATCTGGTGTGGGGGAGGGGACGATAGCGGGCGCGATCACAGCCACTGCGCGGGCCTGGCACACAGCCGCGAAGTGACCCTTTTTTCTGCAGGCTTTACAAACTGCAGTGCGGGCCGGGCAGTGTTGGCGGGTGTGCTTCGGCTGACCGCAGAAGTACCAGCGTGGACCCCCGGGGTGCGCGGATCAGCATGCGGCGCAGGCGTATTGGGAGGGCAGGGCCCCGGCTGAGGAGGTCGTCGACGGGGTCAAGGAGGGGTAGGAAGGAGTAGAAGGGTGGGCAACGCGGCGGGAGGGGTACGATTGTACGTTACGGGATGCTACCGTCATGGAGAGCGCCAAGGTTTTCGTCTCCACCAGTTCGAGCCTGGGCCCTTTCAGTAATCGTTCTCGGATGTGGTCCGGCGCAATCCCTGTCACGAAGGCATCGCGCATGAGGAGATACGCGTGTTCGGCGGCCGTGATGGCCTGACAGTCACAGTCCCGGACAAGTAGAATTAGGGCCCGCCAGAAGTCTTCGATGGACTCACCAGGTAGTTGCGAACGGATGGCGAGTACATGCCTGGCGAAGAGCGTGTTCGCCTTCTGCGCGTAGTGTTCTTTAAGGAGTGCCATTGCTTTTGTGTAATTCGTGGCGTCTTGGATCAACGGGAACACGCTGGAGCTCAGTCTGGAGTACAGGACGTTTATCTTTTGAGCCTCCGTTGGCGCGGGGTCCGCCGCATTGATGGAGGGCTCAAAACATGCTAGCCAGTGAGCAAAGTCTGCCCTGGCGTCGGGCGAGTGCAGATCCAGCTGTAGGCGATCGGGCTTAATTCGGATATCCAGTCTGTGGAAAATCTGACTGTAATAATTGATGCACGATCAATTGCACAAAGACTAAAGTTGGGTACAACTGTGGCTTTATTACAGTCAGATGTGTGGCCTCCTGCTGCAGCTGGCGAAATGGCAGGGCACTGGAGGTCATGCATATTTATACAGTTCTCCCTGGGCGGAGCCAGCTGGCAGGAGCTACCGGCGAACCTGTAGTGCAGGTCCTACCTTACATCTCCTATTACAGTGGATCACCACACACAGTTAGCACAGTTCTCTGTGAGTTCGACTCTCTGCTAACTTAAGAGTGGTTACTCTGTCTGACTGAACCAGACTAGCTCTTAGCCACGTGGTGGGGGTGTGAGATTGTAACAACACCCTTGACTGACTCTCTAGATGTTCATCAGTGGAAAGAGGCGGAGTATGAGTGCCTCATGTCTTTTATAGTCAGATCCCACCCCTGAGTGTCCTGCCTGCTTATTGGTCATGTCCTGTTCTCTGTGTCCATTAGCTGCTTGTATGGATTGGATTGGATTGGATTTGTTTATTGTCACATATACCGAGGTACAGTGAAAAGTATTTTTCTGCGAGCAGCTGAACAGATCATTAAGTACATGAGAAGAAAAGGAAATAAAAGAAAATACATAATAGGGCAACACAAGGTATACAATGTAACTACATCAGCACTGGCATCGGATGAAGCATACAGGGTGTAGTGTTAATGAGGTCAGTCCATAAGAGGGTCATTTAGGAGTCTGGTGACAGTGGGGACGAAGCTGTTTTTGAATCTGTTCGTGCGTGTTCTGGGACTTCTGTATCTCCTGCCCGATGGAGGAAGTTGGAAGAGTGAGTAAGCCGGGTGGGAGGGATCTTTGATTATGCTGCCCGCTTTCCCCAGACAGCGGGAGGTGTAGATGGAGTCAATGGATGGGAGGCAGGATCGTGTGATGGACTGGGTGGTGTTCACGACTCTCTGAAGTTTCTTGCGGTCCTGGGCCGAGCAGTTGCCATACCAGGCTGTGATGCAGCCCGATAGGATGCTTTCTATGGTGCATCTGTAAAAGTTGGTAAGAGTCAATGTGGACATGCAAAATTTCCTTATTTTCCTGAGGAAGTATAGGCGCTGTTGTGCTTTGTTGGTGGTAGCGTCGACGTGGGTGGACCAGGACAGATTTTTGGAGATGTGCACCCCTAGGAATTTGAAACTGCTAACCATCTCCACCTCGGCCCCGTTGATGCTGACAGGGGTGTGTACAGTACTTTGCTTCCTGAAGTCAATTACCAGCTCTTTAGTTTTGCTGGCATTGAGGGATAGATTTTTGTCGCTGCACCACTCCACTAGGTTCTCTATCTCCCTCCTGTATTCGGACTCATCGTTATTCGAGATCCGGCCCACTATGGTCGTATCGTCTGCAAACTTGTAGATGGAGTTGGAACCAAGTTTTGCCACGCAGTCGTTTGTGGACAGGGAGTAGAGTAGGGGGCTAAGTACGCAGCCTTGCGGGGCGCTGGTGTTGAGGACAATTGTGGAGGAGGTGTTGTTGTTCATTATGTTGTTGTTGTATATCATTTTGTGTGTGTCCGCATATTATGACAGGCCACAGTGACTCCAGCTGCCACTCGAGTTCCGAAAACCCAGAGCTCATGTTTCTGCTGCTAGCGTCACTTCCAAAAATAACAAGTCGGAAAGGTTTCCACTCTTTGAGCGTGCGGTTGGTATGTGATCACTCCAGACAAATCCTCTATGTTTGCGCTTAGTTTCCAATGAGCTTTCACAATGCCGATGTGCTCAGTTCCCAATGAGCTCTCACAAATCCGATATTCTGAACCACTCATATGGGTCACAGAATTTGAAGGCTGGCAGCAATTGTAGAGCTGGTTTGTTGGGGATAAGGCGGGGACTGGCGTAGTGGTATTCTCACTGGACTAGTAATCCAGAGACACATGGCAGATGGAAAACTTTTAACTCAAAATCTGCCGTCCTTACCTGGTCTGGCCTGCATGTGACTTCAGACCCACAGCAAGTGGTTGACTCTTACAATGCACTCTGAAATGGCTGAAAAAGCCTCTCAGTTCAAGGGCAATTAGGGATGGGCAACAAATGCTGGCCTAGCCAGTGACGCCCACATCCCCTGAAAAAATAGGAAAAAAGAGAAGAGCTGGCTGATGCCGCTGAGGAGAGGTACAATGTTGTCCATGCCTTCACAAGGGTATCATTGAGTAGGTGATAGGCCTCCTAAAGATGAGGTTTAGATGCTTGGACTACTCAGGCAGGCAGGGCTGTCCGGTACTCACCACGGACACTGTCCTCTATATTCATTGCGGCGTTTGGGTGGCTCTGTGAGCTGCTTTTTTTCCTCTCCTTTTTCTTACTGGTACTGGTTTGCAGAAATAAGAAAAGGTTTAGTGTATGCTAAGTAGGCTCCTTTATTAATGCAATGTCTCACCCTGTGGGTTCATCTGGACACCGTCCAACTAACCACAGACGACCCGGGGACAGGTTACAATAGTTTATTGATGATTCAAGCATGGAGGAACTAGCCCAGAGAAACCTGGGGAATCACCTTCCTCGAATACAGATTACATAACCCTAACACAGCTCTCTCGCACAGCAACCACAGGGTGGACATTCTAATACAACTCTCAGCTCCAAGTCTCAGATACAGACTGCGAACACGGTTAGTCAGTACACAGATCATTTTTAAAATTCCAATCTAGGGCGGCACGGTGGCGAAGTGGTTAGCACTGCTGCCTCAAGGCACCGAGGACTCGTATTGATCCCGGCCCCGAGTCACTGTTCATGTGGAGCTCCCTCTGTCTATGTGGATCTCACCCCCACAACCCAAAGATGTACAGGGTAGGTGGATTGGTCATGCTAAATTGCCCCTTACTTGGGGGGAAACAAAATTCCAATCTGGTCTACGTAGGTTTATTATTAAACCTCACCCAAAACCTAATCTCCGAGCTAGGAACTGTCTGTTTTTCTAATAAGCAAACAATGTTGCTGGCGAGTTCGGCTGATATTAGGACCTTGAAGTATAAGCATTGACTAGCATCTGCTCTTTACGTTAATTCAGGGTGGTAGATCTATCATCCCTTCAGCTAAATCTATTCATTCACCCTTACACGTACAGACAGACAGAAGGATTGTTGGTCAGCCCAACGGTGTGTGAGCGGTTTAGGAGCATGCGTGCCTATGACAGCTCCTGAGCCCTCCCCAGTGAGTGTTTAACAAGCAGGATGTCCTGTAACTGACAGAACATTCGGAGCATGAGGTGGCTGGCACACATTCAGTGCACATGTTCTATCTGCCGGTCAGTGCTGCAACCCAAATTCCTGTCTGACATCCCTCTGCACTCATACACGAACACTGCCTGGTGCCTATATGAGTGTCACTTAGCAGTGAGTAGATGGTAATTGTCATGTGAGAGTACTTTTAAGACATGGATGTTTAAGCAATGTACCTTTAAGAAAACAGTGATGTCAGAGAGTGGGTGGGGCTCAGGTCAGGTCAGCCATTTTGCAGTTTAGTTTTGCAGGTTTTGAGTTTCAGTTTTGAAAAGAGCTGGTGTGTGTCTGTGTTTTGCAGTTTTGGAAAGAGCTTGTGAGTGTCTGTGTTTTGTCTGCCATAAAAGACCATCTCTGGGTCATTTGGGTGATTTAAAGTAAAGCCTTTAACCTGATGTGATTTTGTTTAAAGGTGTTATGTCTCTTGGAAGTTTGAAGGAACATTTTAAGGAGTTATTTACTGTTGCAATATTTTCTGAGTTATCTTTGAAGTAAGGGGTGTTAAGAGATCCAATGTTTATTTAAGATGTTAAGTTGAGTTCATGGAATAAACAGTGTTTTGTGTTTAAAAAACCCATGTGTCCATAATTGTAATCCCACACCTCGGGAAAAAGCCGTGTGCTCAGAAAAGCAACAAATCCATTAAAGGGAGAGGTTGGTTGAACACCATGATACATTTTGGGGTTCTGAAAACGCCTCGCCCATAAAAATTGGGGGCTCGAGGGGGATAAAAGTCTATCTATTGGATTGGCTTTTGTGAACTTAAAGACAGTGAAGGATTGTTGCTTTTCCGGTGTGGTATTTTAGTTTAAGTGGGGAGAGTGTTGTGAACAATGACTCTTTCAGAGGCTCAGAAGTTTTTGGGGGTGGAGAATGTCACACGTAGTACTTTACGGACAGAAGCAAAAAGCAGACTGTTAGATTTGGCAAGAACATTGCAGTTAACATTACCTGAACAAATATGAATCGATGAGGTAATTATGGAGGTGGTGAAGTATTTAAAGTTGCCTGAGATAGAGTTTGACTCATTGGAAATGGCAAAAATTCAGTTGCAAAATTAAACAAATGGAACATAAGAAAGAATTAAAGCGGCTTGTATACAAGAGAGAGAGAGAGAGGAAAAAGAGAGAGAAAGAGAGAGAGAGAGAGGAAAAAGAAAAGGAGAGAGAATAAAGGAGAAAAGAAAGAACAGCAGAACAAAAAGAAAAAGAAAGGGAGATACAGATCAGGGAGAAAGATATAGAGAGGGAGTTTGAACTTCAGTAAATGGCCATGAAACATGACAATCAGTTAAAATTGGCAGACGTAAAGGGAAACGTACAGTTGGATAATAGTGATGAGGATAGTGAGAAAGGGCGTCATAGTCAAAGGCTTGGTGGGAATCTCTTTACATATGTCCAAGCATTGCCAAGGTTTGATGAGAAGGAAGTGGAAACCTTTTTCATCTCATTTGAGAAGGTAGCTAAACAAATGAAATGGCCACAGGACATGTGGGTGTTACTGATTCAAACAAAGCTGGTAGGTAGAGCTAGTGAAGTGTTTGCATCACTACCGGAGGAGGTATCTGGAACGTATGAGGAGGTGAAGAAATCCATCTTAGGTGCATATGAGCTAGTGCCTGAAGCTTACAGACAAAGGTTTAGAAATTTAAGGAAAGAGTTTGGTCAAACATACATGGAGTTTGAAAGGCTCAAACAGAGTAATTTTGATACGTGGGTAAGGGCTTTGAAAATAGGCCAAACCTATGAAGCTCTCAGAGGAATTCTACTTTTGGAGGAGTTTAAAAATTCAATTCCTAATGTAGTGAGAACTCATGTGGAAGAACAGAGGGTTAAAACTGCGAGATTAGCAGCAGAAATGGCAGATGATTATGATTTAGTTCATAAATCAAAGATTGGTTTCTGACATCAGTTTCAGCCCGTGAGGTATAGAAACTGGGGACATGAGAAATACTCAAGTGGTAAAGGTAAAGGTGATCTGATGGGAGACAATAAAGAGAGTGTATCTCAGATTAAAAAATAAATCCAGGAGGGTGGAAAAGAAATGAAAAGTTTCAAATATTTTCACTGTAATAAACTAGGCCATGTGAAGTCACAGTGTTGGTGGTTGAAGAAAAGCACTGGGAAGGCTGATGTGGTAAAACAGGATAAGACAGTGCGGTGTGTTAGAGTGGTAAAGGAAAGCCCAAGGGAAGTGAAGGAGGTGCAAACGATTGTACAGCCTGTTCAAGACGTAATTGTTAAGAAGGTGCCAGGTGTCTTTAAAGAATTTACTTGTGTGGGTAAAGTTTACTCATGTGTATCAGGAGGAGTAGGTAAAGAAGTCACAATGTTAAGAGATACAGGGGCTAGTCAATCTTTAATGGGAAGAGATGAGGAATTATGTAGTTTGGGAAGAATGTTGCCAGAAAAGGTGGTGATATGTGGAATTCAGGGTGAGAGGAGTAGCGTTCCATTATATAAGGTAAGGTTGAAAAGTCCAGTGAAGGGTGGTGAAGTGGTAGTAGGAGTAATAGAGAAACTATCTTGTCCAGAAATACAGTTTATCTTGGGTAATGATATAGCTGGATCGCAGGTGGGAGAGATGCCTACTGTGGTTGATAAGCCAGTGGAAAATCAGTCAACTGAAGTGTTGAAGGAAGAATATCCTGGAATTTTTCCGGATTGTGTAGTAATAAGGTTGCAAAGCCACAGGTTAAGACAAGAGGAGAAATCAAAGAGTGAATTTGACGTCGAAGTGCAATTATCAGAAACGATTTTTGATCAGATAGTTGAAAAAGAACAGGTGGAGGATGAGGCGGATAGTTTTAGTTCAGGAAAATTGGCGGAGTTACAACAGAAAGATGTAGAAATAAAACGGATATATCAGAAAGCATATACAGAAGAGGATTCTGAGAGTATACCAGCGTGTTATTACCGTAAAAATTATGTCTTGATGAGAAAATGGAGACCTGTACATATGCAATCAGATGAAAAGTGAGCAAAGGTTCATCAAGTAGTATTGCCGGTAGGGTATAGAAAGGAGGTGTTGCGAGTTGCACATGAGGTACCAGTGGGAGGTCATTTGGGAATCAGGAAAACTCAAGCTAAAATCCAGAAACATTTTTATTGGCCTGGACTACCTAAAGATGTAGTTAAATTTTGTCAATCATGTCACACATGTCAAGTATTAGGGAAACCTCAAGCAGTGATAAA
The DNA here is from genome assembly GCF_047496885.1 of Scyliorhinus torazame. Lineage (NCBI taxonomy): Eukaryota > Metazoa > Chordata > Chondrichthyes > Carcharhiniformes > Scyliorhinidae > Scyliorhinus > Scyliorhinus torazame. Next base: position 121,394,080 of record NC_092707.1, on the reverse strand, counting down.
ACCAGCGCCCTTAATACCCATTTCAGCATTTGAGGAACCTTTTACAAGGGTCCTAATCGATTGTGTAGGACCACTGCCTAAAACAAAAAGTGGGAATCAATATCTTTTGACTGTAATGGATGTGTCTACTAGGTTTCCAGAGGCCATTCCAGTACGTAATATTACAGCTAAAAGGATTGTGGAGGAGTTACTTAAATTCTTTACTAGATATGGACTACCCACAGAAATTCAATCGGATCAAGGAACGAATTTTACTTCAACGTTATTCAAAGAAGTTATGGATAGCTTAGGAATAAAACAATTTAAATCAACTGCGTACCATCCAGAATCGCAGGGAGCGTTAGAAAGGTGGCATCAGACATTAAAGACAATGTTGAGGGCGTACTGTCAAGATTATCCAGAGGATTGTGATAAAGAATCCCATTCGTATTGTTTGCAATTAGGGATACACCTAATGAGTCTACCAAATTTAGTCCTTTTGAACTAATTTTTGGTCATGAGTTAAGAGGACCACTTAAATTGATTAAGGAAAAATTGGTGGGTGAGAAATCAGAAAATACACTATTGGATTACGTGTCAAATTTTAGGGAACGATTAAATGGAGCAGGTGATTTGGCTAGACAACATTTGAAAGTTGCACAAAATGTGATGAAACGAGTAGCGGACAAGAAATCCAAAGTTTGTAGTTTTGCCAGTGGGGAAAAAGTTTTAGTGTTGTTACCAGGGGTAGGGGAACCTTTAAAAGCTAGGTTTTGTGGACCATATCAGATTGAAAGGAAATTAAGTGAGGTGAATTATATGGTAAACACACCAGATAGAAGGAAGACTCACCGAGTGTGTCATGTGAATGTGCTTAAAAGATACTTTGAAAGGGAAGGAGAGAAAAAGGAGGTTTTAATGATTTAATGAGGGGTGCAGTGCTCTGACTGTGAGATGTGGCAGGTCCGGGAGGCTTCCAGCGTCCCGGATGGCTTCATCTGCAGAAAGTGCACCCAACTGGAGCTCCTCACAGACCGCATGGTTCGGTTGGAGCAGCAATTGGATGCACTTAGGAGCATGCTGTGGTGGAAAGCATCATAGATCGCAGTTATATAAATGTGGTCACACCCAAGGTGCAGGCAGAGAAATGGGTGACCACCAGAAAGGGCAGGCAGTCAGTGCAGGAATCCCCTGTGGTTGTCCCCCTCTCGAACAGGTATACCCCTTTGGATACTGTCGGGGGGGATAGCCTATCAGGGGAAAACAGCAGCAGCCAGAGCAGTGGCACCACGGCTGGCTCTGATGTTCAGAAGGGAGGGTCAAAGCGCAGAAGAGCAATAATAATAGGGGACTCTATAGTCAGGGGCACAGATAGGTGCTTCTGTGGATGTGAAAGAGACTCCAGGATGGTATGTTGCCTCCCTGGTGCCAGGGTCCAGGATGTCTCCGAACGGGTAGAGGGCATCATGAAGGGGGAGGGCAAACAGGCAGAGGTCGTGTACATATTGGTACTAACGACATAGGCAGGAAGGGGCATGAGGTCCTGCAGCAGGAGTTCAGGGAGCTAGGCAGAAAATTAAAAGACAGGACCTCTAGGGTTGTAATCTTGGGATTACTCTCTGTGCCACGTGCCAGTGAGGCTAGAAATAGGAAGATAGAGCAGCTAAACACGTGGCTAAACAGCTGGTGTAGGAGGGAGGTTTTCCGTTATCTGGACCACTGGGAGCTCTTCCGGGGCAGGTGTGACCGATATAAGAAGGACGGGTTGCATCTAAACTGGAGAGGCATAAATATCCTGGCCGTGAGGTTTGCTAGTGTCACACGGGAGAGTTTGAACTAGTATGGCAGGGGGGTGGGCACGGGAGCAATAGGTCAGAAGGGGAGAGCATTGGGGGAGAACTAGGGAATCGGGACAGTGTGGCTCTGAGGCAGAGCAGACAGGGAGAAGTTGCTGAACACAGCGGGCCTGGTGGCCTGAAGTGCATATGTTTTAATGCAAGAAGTATTACGGGTAAGGCAGATGAACTTAGAGTTTGGATTAGTACTTGGAACTATGATGTTGTTGCTATTACAGAGACCTGGTTGAGGGAAGGGCAGGATTGGCAGCTAAACGTTCCAGGATTTAGATGTTTCAGGCGGGGTAGAGGGGGATGTAAAAGGGGTGGCGCAGTTGCGCTACTGGTTAGGGAGAATATCACAGCTGTACTATGGGAGGACACCTCAGAGGGCAGTGAGGCTATATGGGTAGAGATCAGGAATAAGAAGGGTGCAGTCACAATGTTGGGGGTTTACTACAGGCCTCCCAACAGCCAGCGGGAGATAGGGAAGCAGTTAGGTAGACAGATTTTGGAAAAGAGTAAAAACAACAGGGTTGTGGTGATGGGAGACTTCAACTTCACCAATATTGGCTGGGACTCACTTACTGCCAGGGGCTTAGTTGGGGCAGAGTTTGTAAGGAGCATCCAGGAGGGCTTCTTAAAACAGTCCAACTAGGGAAGGGGCGGTACTGGACCTGGTATTGGGGAATGAGCCCGATCAGGTGGTAGAAGATTCAGCAGGGGAGCATTTTGGGAACAGTGACCACAATTCAGTAAGTTTTAAAGTGCTGGTGGACACGGATAACAGTGGTCCTAGGATGAATGTGCTAAATTGGGGGAAGGCTAATTATAACAATATTAGGCGGGAACCGAAGAACCTAGATTGGGGGCGGATGTTTGAGGGCAAATCAACATCTGACATGTGGGAGGCTTTCAAGTGTCAATTGAAAGGAATTCAGGACCGGCATGTTCCTGTGAGGAAGAAGGATAAATACGGCAATTTTCAGTAACCTTGGATAACGAGAGATATTGTAGGCCTCGTCAAAAAGAAAAAGGAGGCATTTGTCAGGGCTAAAAGGCTGGGAACAGACGAAGCCTGCGTGGAATATAAGGAAAGTAGAAAGGAACTTAAGCAAGGAGTCAGGATGGCTAGAAGGGGTCATTAAAAGACATTGGCAAATAGGGGTAAGGAAAGTCCCAAGGCTTTTTACACGTACATAAAAAGCAAGAGGGTAGCCAGGGAAAGGGTTGGCCCACTGAAGGATAGGCAAGGGAATCTATGTGTGGAGCCAGAGGAAATGGGCGAGGTACTAAATGAATACTTTGCATCAGTATTCACCAAAGAGAAGGAATTGGTAGATGTTGAGTCTGGAGAAGGGTGTGTAGATAGCCTGGGTCACATTGAGATCCAAAAAGACGAGGTGTTGGGTGTCTTAAAAAATATCAAGGTAGATAAGTCCCCAGGGCCTGATGGGATCTACCCCAGAATACTGAAGGAGGCTGGAGAGGAAATTGCTGAGGCCTTGACAGAAATCTTTGGATCCTCACTGTCTTCAGGTGATATCCCGGAGGACTGGAGAATAGCCAATGTTGTTCCTCTGTTTAAGAAGGGTAGCAAGGATAATCCAGGGAACTACAGGCCGGTGAGCCTTACTTCAGTGGTAGGGAAATTACTGGAGAGAATTCTTCGAGACCGGATCTACTCCCATTTGGAAGCAAATGGACGTGTTAGTGAGAGGCAGCATGGTTTTGTGAAGGGGAGGTCGTGTCTCACTAACTTGATAGAGTTTTTCGAGGAGGTCACTAAGATGATTGATGCAGGTAGGGCAGTGGATGTTGTCTATATGGACTTCAGTAAGGCCTTTGACAAGGTCCCTCATGGTAGACTAGTACAAAAGGTGAAGTCACACGGGATCAGGGGTGAGCTGGCAAGGTGGATACAGAACTGGCTAGGTCATAGAAGGCAGAGAGTAGCAATGGAAGGATGCTGTTCTAATTGGAGGGCTGTGGCCAGTGGTGTTCCACAGGGATCAGTGCTGGGACCTTTGCTGTTTGTAGTATATATAAATGATTTGGAGGAAAATGTAACTGGTCTGATTAGTAAGTTTGCAGACGACACAAAGGTTGGTGGAATTGCGGATAGCGATGAGGACTGTCAGTGGATACAGCAGGATTTAGATTGTTTGGAGACTTGGGCGGAGAGATGGCAGATGGAGTTTAATCCGGACAAATGTGAGGTAATGCATTTTGGAAGGTCTAATGCAGGTAGGGAATATACAGTGAATGGTAGAACCCTCAAGAGTATTGAAAGTCAGAGAGATCTAGGAGTACAGGTCCACAGGTCACTGAAAGGGTCAACACAGGTGGAGAAGGTAGTCAAGAAGGCATACGGCATGCTTGCCTTCATTGGCCGGGGCATTGAGTATAAGAATTGGCAAGTCATGTTGCAGCTGTATGGAACCTTAGTTAGGCCACACTTGGAGTATAGTGTTCAATTCTGGTTGCCACACTACCAGAAGATGTGGAGGCTTTAGAGAGGGTGCAGAAGAGATTTACCAGAATGTTGCCTGGTATGGAGGGCATTAGCTATGAGGAGCGGTTGAATAAACTTGGTTTGTTCTCACAGGAATGACGGAGGTTGAAGGGCGATCTGATAGAGGGGCATAGACAGAGTGGATAGTCAGAGGCTTTTCCCCAGGGTAGAGGGGTCAATTACTGTGGGGCATAGTTTTAAGGTGAGAGGGGCAAGGTTTAGAGTAGATGTACGAGGCAAGTTTTTTACACAGAGGATAGTGGGTGCCTGGAACTCGCTACCGGAGGAGGTGGTGGAAGCAGGGACAATGGTGACATTTAAGGGGCATCTTGACAAACACATGAATAGGATGCGAATAGAGGGATACGGACCCAGGAAGTGTAGAAGATTGTAGTTAAGTCGGGCAGCATGGTCGGCACGGGCTTGGAGGGCCGAAGGGCCTGTTCCTGTGCTGTACATTTATTTGTTTTGTTCTTTTTGTTCTAACTCAAAGTGACGAACCAAATACTGATGACTGTGAATTTGACATACCTCAAATTAAATTGGAAAATGAGGATGTTCTTAAAAATTGGGATGAATTGTTAAGTTACCTTCCAGAGGAATGACAAACTGATCTGAAAGAGTTATTGATATCACATGGGCAAGTTTGTAGAGATAAATTGGGAAGTACTAAAATGGCTATATCTGATGTAGATGTGGGAAATGCTGTTCCTATCAAACAACATCCATAGAGATTTAATCCTTTAAAATTGGCACAGGTTAACAAAGAGATTGAAAGTATGCTTAAAAATGGCATATTTGAAGTGCGTTGCAGCCAATGGAGCTCACCCATAGTGATGGTACCTAAACCAGATGGTACCCAACGGTTGTATGTGGACTCTCGAAAGGTGAAGGCAGTTATAAGAACGGACTCTTATCCTATCCCACGTTTGAGGGATTGCATTGAGAAAATGGGACAATCTGCTTTTATTTCCAACTTCCAGACATGGAAAGAACATTTAGATCATCGTATGGAGTTCTTCGATCGACTTCAGGAGGCAGGTTTGGTGATGAACCTAGCCGAAAGTGAATTTGGAGAAGCCTGAATGACTTTCCTTGAGGAGTTTCCATTACCCTCAAGACGAAGGGAGGCAATGCGATCTCTTAACATGAATGAATTTGATCGAACCTTTGTGCAAAAGTTTTGTGGCGTGATTACTCCACTGATGGACGTGCTAAAGAAACGTAGAAAATTTCAATGGACAGCGGACATTCAACAGGCATTTGACTGCCTGAAAGCTGTGATCACCAATGCTCCTGTATTGGAGAATTGCAAGGGACTCTGTGGTCAGATTGAACTAAATTATCTGATTCTGAAGAGAAATGCCGAGGAGTAGAGGAATGGATGGATCGTGCAGAGACTATGTTCAAAGAGACTGTCAATCGAGAATGATTTCGGTTGGAGGAAGAAGAACAAAGAAAAATGGACTGTATTATTATACCTGTTTGAGTGTGGGTTTTTTTGTGAAATGTAAAAGTATTTTTACTGTGTGCATGTCTTAGTGGATGGTGCAAAGTGTCATGTGAGAGTACTGTCATGATATTCAAACACACACATCATGATGGACACACTAACAGGCAAATCAGAGCACACAACACCACAACCAATCACAGACAAGAACACCAACCACATAAAAAGCACGAGCACGACACCTGGAGGTCAGTAGGTCTGGGGAGAAGGAAACAAGAAAGAGCTGTTGAAACACCACAAGCAGGGAGCCCCCCACGTGCAGAGTGCAAAGACCAAGTTGTAAATAGTGAGTTTAAATAAAGAAGCGTTGTACCATATGCAACTGTGTTGGCTCTTCTGTGTGTCAGAACACCCAACACCACATGGTACAGGAGTGGATCGATACCTGCCTACCAACCTGCCATTCTGGACATGGACCACACCGGCAAACCGCAGCCGATGCAAGTCACGGGGAACCTAGGCACCAACTGGAAGCTCTACAGGCAGCGATTTGACCTGTACATCCGTGCCACCGAAAAACAGAATGTCTCGGATGATTCGAAGATTGCAATGCTCCTCTTCTACGCAGGCCCCCACCCAAACGATGTCTTTAATTCACTGGTGTTCGAGGAAGGCGAAAACCAGGCCAAATATGACACGGTCATCCTCAAAATGGACCAGCACTTTCAAACTGAAGTAAACGAAACTTTCGAAAGATACATCTTTCAGCAACGCCTGCAAGGTAAGGAGGAGCTTTTTCAACCCTTTTTGACGCACCTCCGGATTCTAGCGCAGTCCTGCGGTTACGGCACCACCACAGAGTCCATGATCAGGGACCAGATTGTTTTTGGCGTTGCCTCTAGTGGCCTACGCCAGCAGCTTCTTAAAATAAAGAGCCTCACCTTAGCGTCTGCTGTGGAAGCCTGTGTCCTCCATGAAAATGCTGCCTGCCGTTTTGCCCGATTTCAGGCGTCCGAGTTGGCACGGAGGGGGTCCCCAGCCGTCGAATCGGCAAGCCAGGCCGCCCACGACGTTGAACGCATCCAGGCCGTCGATTTCTTCCCGCCCCACGGCCCGGACGACAGCGGCCGCTTCCCGCGCTTTTCGCGGTCTCCCGCGCAGGTGCGCGCCAAGAATAACGGCCACAACGAGGGACGCACTGCGCAGGCGCGCCCACCGCAAGATCGCACTGCGCATGCGCAGTGGCGCAACGAACGTCGTGACGTCATGACGTGCAGCAAGTGTGGAGGTCTACACTTAAAAGGGCAATGTCCTGCAAAATACCGACAGTGCAACAGATGTGCCATGATAGGCCACTACGCAGCCCGCTGTCGTGCGGCTCAACCCATGGATCCGGCGCATCCTCGACAACCTCGCACACGAGTCAGGACCGTCCAGCCCACGCATCACGACTTCCAGTTAAGTGATGCAGATGACCAGGATGACTTCCGAGTTGCCGTCATTGATGTCAACAAGGTCAATGCCATCAATCCAGACGATGAGTGGTGTGCCACCCTGACGGTCAACCGATCGCGCGTCGCCTTCCGTCTGGACACCGGCGCATCCGCCAACCTGATTGCTTACTCTGCAGTCCAGGCCATGAAGGTCAAACCACCCATCACACCATCCCGGCTTAAGATGGTTGACTATAACGGGAACGTTATCCCGTCCGTAGGATCTTGCCAGCTACAGGTGACTCACAAGAGGTACACGGCCACACTCCCCTTCGAAGTTGTGGGCTCATCAAAGGACTCGTTACTGGGCGCACAAGCGTGTAAGGTCCTTCACCTGGTACAGCGCATCATGTCTCTCTCTCCAGATGAGATATCCGACTTCCCGGATGCTGAGTTCCACGCGAATCTCCATTCCCTCCTCGCTCACAACCAGGAGGTTTTTGAAGGCATGGGGACATTGCCACACACGTACAAGATTCGACTCAGACCGGACGCCATCCCTGTCGTTCACGCACCTCGCAGGGTTCCTGCGCCTCTCAAAGACCGCCTCAAGGCACAACTGCAGATTCTTCAGGACCAAGGGGTCCTATCCAAGGTCACGGAGCCCACGCCATGGGTCAGCTCCATGGTCTGTGTAAAGAAGCCCTCTGGCGAGCTCCGTATATGTATAGATCCAAAAGATCTGAACAACAACATCATGCGGGAACACTATCCCATCCCGAAACGAGAAGACCTCACCAGCGAGATGGCGCGAGCCAACATATTCACTAAATTGGATGCGTCCAAAGGATTCTGGCAGATCAAACTGGACCCGGCCAGCCGAAGACTACGCACATTCAACACCCCTTTTGGCAGATTCTGCTACAACCGGATGCCATTCGGCATCATTTCGGCATCTGAAGTATTCCACCGCATTATGGAGCAGATGATGGAAGGCATCGAAGGGGTACGTGTATATGTGGACGATATCATCATTTGGTCCACCACTCCGCAGGAACACATGCATCGTCTTCGACGTGTCTTCACCCGCATACGGCAAAATGGCCTGCGTCTCAACCGTGCGAAGTGTGCTTTCGGCCAGACGGAGCTGAAATTCCTCGGGGACCACATCTCAAGGTCCGGGGTCCGTCCCGATGCAGACAAGGTTAGCGCCATCACAGCCATGCCACGACCGGCTGACAAGAAGGCTGTCTTAAGATTCCTGGGCATGGTCAACTTCCTTGGGAAGTTCATTCCCAACCTGGCTTCTCATACAACAAACATGCGCCATCTCGTAAAAAAATCGACGGAATTCAACTGGCACCAGTCGCATCAGCGGGAATGGGAGGAGCTCAAGCACAAACTGGTCACGGCACCAGTGCTGGCCTTCTTTGACACGACTCGCCCTACAAAGATCTCAACAGACGCCAGCCAATCTGGTATTGGAGCGGTACTCCTGCAAAAAGACAGCACGTCATCATGGGCCCCGGTTGCGTATGCCTCACGAGCCATGACCCCTACCGAACAGCGCTACGCGCAAATCGAAAAAGAATGCCTGGGCTTGTTAACTGGACTGGACAAGTTCCACGACTATGTGTATGGCCTGCCACGATTCACGGTCGAAACTGACCACCGCCCCCTGGTCAACATCATTAACAAAGACCTGAACGACATGACTCCTCGCCTCCAGCGCATCTTACTTAAACTCAGGAGGTACGATTTTGAACTGATCTACACTCCGGGGAAGGAACTCATAGTGGCGGACACTCTTTCCCGAGCAGTGAGCACACCACCAGATGCGGAGGGGTTCGTGCGTCAAATTGAGGCACACGTGACTCTGACAGCAGCAAATATGCCAGCTGATGATCCTTGTCTGGCCCACATACGCGCAGAGACGGCGACTGACCCTCTGCTGCAGCGAGTGATGCGCCACATGACGGAAGGGTGGCTAAAAGGGCAGTGCCCCCAGTTTTATAATGTGCGAGATGATCTCATCAATATAGACGGGGTCCTTATGAAATCGCATAGGATCGTCATTCCACACAGTGTGCGCCAGATGATTCTTCGTCAACTACACGAAGGCCACTTGGGCGTCGAAAAATGCAGACGAAGGGCCCGGGAGGCGGTATATTGGCCGGGTATTAATGAAGACATAGCCAACATGGTGCTCAACTGCACAACCTGTCAGAGGTTTCAGCCAGCGCAACCTCCGGAAACACTTCTACCACACGAGATGGTGACGTCCCCCTGGGCGAAGGTGGGTGTTGACCTATTTCACGCGCTCGGCAGAGATTACATTGTTATTATAGACTACTTCTCAAACTACCCGGAAGTCATGCCTCTCCATGATCTGACGTCGTCCGCAGTCATTGGGGCCTGCAAGGAAACGTTTGCTCGCCACGGCATTCCAAGGACTGTCATGTCAGACAATGGACCTTGTTTTGCCAGCCGTGAATGGTCGTCCTTTGCCGCAGCATATGGTTTCACTCATGTGACATCCAGCCCTCTGCATCCACAATCGAACGGGAAGGCTGAAAAGGGTGTCCACATCGCAAAGCGGCTCCTGTGCAAGGCGGCTGATGACGGATCGGACTTTAACCTTGCCTTGCTGGCCTATCGATCGGCCCCGTTATCCACGGGCCTCTCGCCAGCGCAGCTACTAATGGGTCGCTCCCTCAGGACGACGGTACCTTCCGTCCTGGCACCGACAACAGACCATGAGGCGGTTCTTCGGAACATGCAACTGCAGCGTGATCGCCAGAAAGGTCGGTACGACACACGAGCGACGGACCTGCCCCCCCTGTCCTCCGGAGACAAAGTACGCGTCCATCAACCGTATGGTGGCTGGTCAGCACCGGCCGAAGTCCTCCGACAAGTGGCTCCCCGCTCGTTCCTGGTTCGCATGCCGGATGGTTCCGTGCGTCGCCGCAATCGGCGCGCCCTTCGCCGACTTCCACGCTCACAGCCACACAACACGCCAGATCCTCAACAGGCTTCCGAGGATGACTTTGTGGAGCTGCCGCACATCACGCCCTTTCCATCGCCACCCATGGCCATGCCTGCACAGCAGCCGGTGGTTCTTGATCCACCCTTAAGGCGGTCAACCCGAATTCGTCGCAAACCCATTAGAATGGACTTATAATACAGTTCATATGTTTAATAAGTTGGACAATTTTACATGATAACCTGTTGTTGTTTATCGTTCCAGATGTCGTCTGACTGGACAACTGTTCAAATTTTTTTTCTTCTTCTCTCGTTCGCATTTCTGTTATGTTATGGTACAACTGGATTCATGTGACGCACTCGACATCGCCCCATGTACATAGTTCCGTCATAGACACATGCTGCACACGACACACACACACTCTTAGATGCACTCACGTCACGATCATATTTATTACCACGTAGGCACATATCTTTGTAAAAAGGGGGATGTCATGATATTCAAACACACACATCATGATGGACACACTAACAGGCAAATCAGAGCACACAACACCACAACCAATCACAGACAAGAACACCAACCACATAAAAAGCACGAGCACGACACCTGGAGGTCAGTAGGTCTGGGGAGAAGGAAACAAGAAAGAGCTGTTGAAACACCACAAGCAGGGAGCCCCCCACGTGCAGAGTGCAAAGACCAAGTTGTAAATAGTGAGTTTAAATAAAGAAGCGTTGTACCATATGCAACTGTGTTGGCTCTTCTGTGTGTCAGAACACCCAACACCACAAGTACTTTTAAGACATGAATGTTTAAGCAATGTACCTTTAAGAAAACAGTGATGTCAGAGAGTTGGTGGGGCTGAGATCACAGCAGCCATTTTGCAGTTTAGTTTTGCATGTTTTGAGTTTCAGTTTTGAAAAGAGCTGGTGTGTATCTGTGTTTTGTCTGCCATAAAAGACCATCTCTCGATCATTTGGTGTGATTTAAAGTAAAGCCTTTAACCTGATGTGATTTTGTTTAAAGGTGTTAAGTCTCTTGGAAGTTTGAAGGAACATTTTAAGGAGTTATTTACTGTTGCAATATTTTCTGAGTTATCTTTGAAGTAAGGGGTATTAAGAGATCTAATGTTTATTTAAGATGTTAAGTTGAGTTCATGGAATAAACAGTGTTTTGCGTTTAAAAAACCCATGTGTCCATAATTGTAATCCCACACCTAGGGAACAAGCCGTGTGCTCGGAAAAGCAACAAATCCATTAAAGGGAGATGTTGGTTGAACTCCATGATTCATTTTGGGGTTCTGAAAATGCCTCGCTTATAACATGACACTTACCCTAACAGAGCGCAGCAGGGTATTCATCCTCTTCGTGCACTGATGATTGCTTCTTTCATGTGCCTCACGGGCGCTGGCCTGCCTTGCGACCTCTGCCCAGGCAGTTATGTTCAGATGGAATGACCATCAGTTACAATGCCGGGAAACAGGACCTTTCTGGACGGCCTGGAGAAGAACCTGCAGAGAAGCATTTGGTAAACTGTGAGGTGGCATACTGCCCTCTCTCTGACATATTCTGAGGGATTCTGAATCCGGAACCAAGAGCGTTATAATGGCGGTCCAAGAGCTCTTTAAATATGGTGCCTGGACCTTTCAACGCATGAGGTAAGGATGTGGATGTTGACTTCCTACCCTCCCCTGCTGCAAGAATGCTGCGCTCCTCCTGAATGTATATTTAATGAATTGAACAGCATGAGATGGTGTGATCAAACCCGAGTCCTCGGTGCCTTGAGGCAGCAGTGCTAACCACTTCGCCATCGTGTCACCCTGGATTGGAATTTTAAAAAATTATCTGTGTACTGACTAACTGTGTAAGCAGTCTGTATCTGAGACTTGGAGCTGAGAGTTGTATTAGAATGTCCACCCTGTGGTTGCTGTGCTAGAGAGCTGTGTTAGGGTTATGTAATCTGTATTAGAGGAAGGTGCTTCCCCAGGTTTCTCTGGGCTAGTTCCTTCCATGCTTGAATCATCAATAAACTATTGTAACCTGTCCCTGGGTCGTCTGTGGTTAGTTGGACGGTGTCCAGATGAACCCACAGGTTGAGACATTGCATTAATAAAGGAGCCTACTTAGCATACACTAAACCTTTTCTTATTTCTGCAAACCAGTACCAGTAAGAAAAAGGGGAGGAAAAAAGGCAGCTCACAGAGACACCCAAACATTGCAATGAATATAGAGGACACTGTCCATGGTGAGTATAACGCTGTCAAGCAGAAAGCACTCACTTCCACTCCCGCCTAGTAATTTACTCTCTGGAACAGAAGGTACCACACCTTCACCGGGATTCTCCAGCTGTTGAGATTCTCTGTTCTCATCGGCAGCATAACCCCACCCATAGGTTTCCTGGCAATGTGGGGTGGCTTCAACGGGAAATCCCATTGCCAAGCAGCGGGAATAGAGAATCCCAATTTCAATGCATGGTGAGGTGCCTCCCGCAGCTGAGAAACACGCGGTTGGGGAATGGAGAATCCCGCTCCTTCTAAATATTGCTAGCAATTGTAGCCCTTATGATAATGGGTTAAGTCTTCAAATATGTATGTAAATACTAGAATAATGAAAATAATCTGCACCAAATGCTTCGGAATAAATTCACCCTGACTGAACAATAATGGAGATTGTGTTGAGTGAGTCACTAACTTTAATATCTCAGGACCACGGCTCTTCAACACCAATAAATTCCTGCACCTCTGCCAATGTATATTTCTCTTCAAATAAAACACTGTGGAATGGCAATATATTGGGATTCAGGGTCATTAGAAAAGCACCAAGGGACAGTACATGAATGGGCTAAATTTACCAATGCCTTCCCCATTTGAACTTGTTGCTGCACTTGCTCAAAGTACAGTTATCACAAAACAACATAAACTTTTCTGCTCTTTAACAAATAAGAAGTACAGTTACTAAGGAAACGGTCCAAATTCAAGTTAGCATGTATTATCTGTGAACCCTCCTCTCATTGTGTACCAACTTGCACCTTGAACTATCAGTCCTAGAATTTGGAAATGATCATTTTATTTTATGGGACATGCCATGGTAAATATTGTAAGGAGACGGTCACAGCAACAAAGGTCAAGGGCAGTCAATGCTTATAAAAACATTCATTTAGGATCTTTTCAGATTACTTTCAATTGACTTGCACCAGCCATCCTCCGACTTGCACCAGCCATCCTCCCCTTCAAAACCAGATTTTCTCTTAGTGCATTTTTGTTAATTCATTCTCAGGATGTAGTTGTCAGTGGCTAGGCCAGCTGTTATTGTCCATTCCTAATTGCCCTCGAGAAGGTGGTGGTGAGCTGCCTTTGTGAACCGCTGCCGTCCCTGACGATTATTGTTTTCTGATTATTGGTCTGAGAGGCTTGCTAAACCACTTCAAAGGACAGTTTGGAGTCAATTGCTTTGGGTTTGGAGTCAGTTTTCGACCAGACTGGAAAAGGATGACAGATTTCCTCCCTAAATCCATGGTGGATTAAACTCATGTTTTCATATTGCAAGAACATTAATCCAAGCTTCTGGATTACTAGTCCAGTAACATTATCACTATGTTCCAGTATCTCCCCCATGTATTGTAATGCGAGATCTATGTGGGGCAGTGACGGAAATGTTTTACTTTGCCTTAATATATCTGGTTGGTGTGTGTGTGTGTGTGTGTGGGGGGGGGAGAGAGAGAGAGATGGGGAGCAGAATAAATCCGCCCAGATCCGCAAGTTGATCAGTATCTAGTAATGGCTTGTGGAAAGTGTTCAGAAATGGATGTCAGGTGGGTCAGGATTATTAATATTTAACGATAATCTACTTTTGTGTTTGGAATTTTAACTTTGCCCTTTGATAAATAAAAGTTTCCTTTGAGGTTTTTATAAGCACAGCTCAACTGAAAGTCAATTTTTCCGGTGTTCCAATGGTTTTCCTGCCAATAGCCTGAGCAATTAGAACAGAATTTTCCTTGTTGCATAGGAGATGATCTGTCAAGGATCAGGTTGTTCGAAGTTCAGCCGACTTTAATAACCTTTCTTAATTATTCATCAAGAATGACACGTGGTATTTGGACACTTGCCCAACCTTAAATGGAAATTTTGTAACTCGTGGCACAAGCAAAAATAAAATGACATCATTCAAAATATTTGATAATGGTTCTTAACCTTTGATACAATGCCTGCAAAATTTCGTTCCGCAGCATTCCTAGTGCCAGTGACACAAAAGTCCTGAAGTCAGAAATTGGCACATACAGCGCTCCTGCTTTGCAGCGTGGCCCGTGTGGCACTCCATGCTGAGAATGATACTCGCGCAGGCATGCCGTACTACAAGCGTTCAACCTGGGCAGATTGTAACATCAAACACCCATTCTGTCTGGTCTGATGCACGCTTTCGAAACTTGGATCATGCAGGGCCCAGTTACCAAATAGGAAAAACAGTTTGGACCAGTATTCTTATTTCCCACTTCATACTGGTGTTCCATTTTAAGGTAGACAAGATCACTTCAGACCAGTACACTAATTTCCCCGTTCTTACTGTTTTTCCCTTCTGGGTAATGTCTGTGCTAATCATTTACAGCTTCACCAGAGAGACCCCCACCTCTACAGGCCACGAATAATGTTTAAATATTCAGCGGAGGTGATCCTGCTATTGCAAAGTTTGAGGAAGTGCTGTGGGGTGTTTTGGAGGTGCCCTTGGAGTTGCTGGAGTTGGCAGGAAGATTCATGTGGAAAGTTTCATTAAGCAAGATCCCTAACTCATTGTGCATGCAGTTTCAGCTGTTATTTCAGATTCTACATTGTCCTTGGCTGATCTAACCACAATGTGAGAGTCCATCAGTCCTCAGGCGACCTCCCGACTCTTGGTGGGGGAATCTGAAAATCAGCTGCAGCACATTATGTTGCCTCTCAAAGTAGCTCTTGTTGCCTGAAATAAGATGGAGTTGTGAAGAGAAAGAGTTAATATAATGGGCAGTAATAACTTAAGGTTGCACTCTTCTCAATAATACTTCAATTAGTGAAAATACAACTGTAGAATTTCAACCACTAAAGGAAGGAATCATCTGTCCGATTTAACTGATGGCAATATATATATTTTTTTTCTCCAGAAAGCTACCTAGGTTTAGTAGGCCACAGACGGGTCCGAGTGGAGTAGGTTGAAAGAAAACTATGTTAATTGTGAAGCAATTATATTTACAATATACCTCAGATCCCAGCTGGGTCTGCTCTGTCACTTCCATACCTGGCTGACTTTATATAGAACTCAATTATGAATGTCCTCAGGCTCCCCGCCCCCTTAGCAGTAGAGCTCGTACTCGTAAGACTCACGGGGAGACGGATTGCTCCAACCCCGTAGGTCTCATGCGGGTTATAACACTGAGGCATCAATAGAAGTTAGATTGTGATTTTAGCTAGATTACTGGCTATAGCTATACAGAAGTATGGAGAGTCAGAAACAAAACAACGAGTTTGTAATAAGATGTAACATTACCTTCTGCAAAATAAAATATTGTGCTGAATTAAATTCCTTGTCTGTCAGTGATATCTCAGCCAAATCATATTGAAACAATTTACTCCAGTCTTATCAGCAAACGTAAAGCATTGCCTGTTAAAGTTGAAATTATAATGGGGGTGATTTTCAGCCATTGACCATCTGTTTTTCATGAAAGCCAAGTGGTCACCAAAGGAAAATCAGGGTGGAAGGATCAGAGCGGACATGAGGAAAAACCTTTTCACCCAAAGGGTGATGGGTGTCTGGAATTCACTGCCCGGATTGGTGATCAAAGCAGAAACACGCAACCCATTTTGTGATAGCTGAAGGCAAGGACTTCATATGACAGCAAGTAGGCAGGATAACTAGGTTTATTGACTCCATCTACAAATACACCTCCTCATCCCGCAGGGTCACTCTTCCTGACTTTCTCCCAGGTTGTAGTTTATATCATCCCAATTAGGAGGGAGGATCGTTCTTCTCTCCACCCAAAATCACCTGGGGAGTTCATATACTTCAAGGTGTAGGAGGGGAACTGTATGCAATATCGGCTTTGGACCCGGAGGGGGTGGTAACACATTTAAAAAGGATCTGCATTTGAAGTGCTGTAACCTATAAGGCTATTGACCAAACTGAGATTAAAATGAGCGGCTAGTTTGTTTTCTCTCTTTGCTTGGCTGGTGTGGACATGATGCGCTCAATGGTCTCTTTCTGCAGCTTAATTTTGCCTAGTTCCATGGTTGTGTTCTGCCAACTTCATGCTCATTTGGGTGAATTATTAAAATTTCTCCCACAGATGTGAAGAAAATTGAAAACAGAAGGACACTATTCTATCTATAAATGTTTTGTCCCCCATGTCTACTCACATTTCCCTTTAATCTTCGGTAGCAGAATTGAGAGGATCTTCTTAATGGGTGAAGCATAAATAGTTTAATTTAGTCACCAGAATTCCAAATGTTATTAATCAAGAATAATGGGTGGGCATTTCCCATATTTTTTCAAAGCGTTGGCTCTGGTGAGAAAACCAGGGAGAATCCCATTGGTACCAATGATGGATAAATAACTGAATATTGAGCCTCTTCCACCAGATTCACACCACACTCGTGGTGGCTTGCCTCACTCTCGCCCCAGGACAGCCTAATCTCAGTGGGACGCTTCTTTTAAACGCTTCCTCAGCACTTGTTCCATATCTAATGGGGGTGACTGCCAGGAAGACAGACCACGATTCACGAAGGCATCCCTCATCAACTCCTGGATGGTGTGGAGCAGATGCGTGACACCCTCTACCCACAATTGACCAGAGATCCATCAAGCAAGGGAGCTATGGACATGATAGTGAGTGCCAACTCGCTCCATAAGAAGACAGAGCAACAGTGTCAGAAGAAGATGAATGACTTTCGTGCAGCTAGAGTGAATCTGCCTCCCAATGTCCTCCGCTGCATCCCTACACACACCCATCACACCTCCATGGTGATCTCTCTCCCAGCCACCTCACGGATGCACAACAGTTGTCATGACATCCCGTCCCCACTCTTCTTGGTCCCCCCCCCCCCACACCCCAGTAGATAATCTGTTCCTCACATCCCCGCTGCCTTTCACATCCCATGCATGCCATCCTGCACCACCATCTGACCTAGTAGGACTTCCACCTACACCCTCCCAATCTGTCTCATTGCAGAACTGACTCAAGCATAACCGGTGTGAATGGGAACATCCTGCCGGAGGCATGCCCAAGCTGAGAATCTTAATGCCCTGTGAGGAAAGAGCCCTTGACATGGCTGATGAGGAGCAGGCCCACACCTGTGCAGAGGGTTAGGTGGGGGCATCAGACAGAACTGAGAACTGTCAAGATCCGCAACACACACACACACGCACGCGCACACACACCACAAGATGCAATGCAGTAACTCACCAAGGTTCCTCAGACAACACCTTCCAAACCCATGACCACTACCATCTAGAAGGACAAGAGTAGCAGATACCTGGGAACCCCACCACCTGGAGGTTCCCCTGCAAGTCACTCACCACCCTGACTTGGAAATATATCGCTCCACTGTCGCTGAGGCAACATTCTGGAACTCCCTCTTAACAGCACAGTGGGTGTACCTACATCTCAAGGACTGCAGCGGTTCAAGAAGGCAACTCGTCACCACCTTCTGAAGGGCAACTAGGGATGTGCAATAAATGCTGGTCTAACAAGCGATGCCCACATCCCATAAATGAATTTTAAAAAGGCATCACTGTCCTCATTGCAGCCATCACCATTCTCCTGCTGTGTCTGGTCAATTGCTTTAGCATGAATGTAGCCACGGACGAACAGGACGACTTCGGTCTATTTTAGATTGCACCGGAGGACGAGACAGGGATGTCCCCTCTCCCCACTGCTGTTTGCTCTGGCTATAAAGCCGCTGGCAATTACTCTGAGGGCCTCAAGAGGCTGGGGGGGGGGGGGGGGGGGCGGGGGGGAGGGGGGGGGCGCGGTGGAACACAGAGTCCACAGAGTCTCGCTGTATGCGGACAACCTGCTTCTGTATGTTTCAGATCTAATTGAGGGGATGGAAGAAATCATGGGAATTTTAGGGAAATTCAGTTGGTTTTCAGGGTATAAGCTTATATATAACAATTATTACTGGGCGGCTAACATAGCCATGATTAGGAAGTGGCTGGTGGGGGGGGGGGGGGGGGGGGGTCGGCATGGGTGCTTGTGGAGGCGGCTTCTTGCAAGGGCACAAGTTTGGGGGTGCTGGTAACTGCGTCTCTGCCATTCCCACCGGCGCAGTACTTCACCAGCCTTGTGGTGGTGGCGGCCTTGAGAGTCTGGGGACAGTGGAGGAGACGTGTGGGAGCATCGATCTGGTCTCCAATCTGCGATAATCACCAGTTTGCCCCGGGGAGGATGGACGGGAAGTTCTGAATTTGGCGGAGAGTGGGGATTGAAGGGATGGGGGATTTGTTTATAGAGGGGAGCTTTCCGAGTATGAGGGCGCTGGAAGAGAAGTTTGCATTGGCGGGGGGAAATTAATTTCGATATCTGCAGGTGCGGGACTTTCTGCGTAGACAGGTACCAACCTTCCCACTCCTGCCGCTAAGGGCGATTCAGGACAGGGTAGTTTCCAGAGGATGGATAGGAGAGGGGAGCGTTTCTGACATTCATAAGGAACTTATGGGATCAGAGGAGACGCAGACCGAGGAGCTGAAGCGAAAGTGGGAGAAGGAGCTGGGGGGAGAGATAGAGGAGGGCAGTTGGGCGGACGCGTTGAGTAGAGTCAACGCGACCACAACTTGTGCCAGACTCAGCCTGATTCGATTCAAAGTCGTTCACGGGCTCACATGACAGTGGCCCGGATGAGCAGATTCTTTGGGGTGGAAGATAAGTGTGCAAAATGTGCGGGAGGACCAGCGAACCATGTCCACATGTTCTGGGCATGTCCAAAGCTGAGGGGATTTTGGCAGGGGTTTGCTGACGTCATGTCCAAGGTATTAAATACAAGGTGGCATTGAGTCCAGAGATTTTCAGGGTGTCGCAGGATCCGGGAATCCAGGAGGAGAAAGAGGCAGATGTTCTGGCCTTTGCTTCCCTGGTAGCCCGGAGGCGGATATTACAAGCATGGAGGGACTCAAGGCCCCCGAAGTCGGAGACCTGGGGCGAAATTCTACGTTATCGGCGGAAAGTCCGCCGATCGGCGCAAAAAACGGCACAAATCCGACTTGCGTCACGTCGGAAAAATGGGTCGAAAGTCTCCGGCCCGAAATGGGCTAGCAGCGACGTAACGGGATCCGCGCTTGCGCAGTGGTTCACGCCGTGCAGCGTCATATGCGCCGCACGGCGTGACGGCTCATAAGGCCGCGCTGCTCCCCCCCACCCGACCAGAACACCCGACCGCAACACCCGACTGGATGGCTGGCCGCCGCTCAGCCCCGAGGTTCGAGTCACGGGATGTGGAGGCGCTCCTGGATGCGGTGGAGCAGAGGAGGGACGCCCTGTATCCCGGGCACGGCCGCAGAGTTGCCCCACGCCACAGCTGGCGTCTGTGGAGGGAAGTGGCAGAGGTCATCACCGCTGCAGCCCTGACACCACGGACAGGCACCCAGTGCCACAAGAAGGTGAACGGCCTCGTCAGAGCAGGCAGGATGAGCCTCCCCATATCCCCCCTCCCCCATATCCCCCCTCCCCCATATCCCCCCTCCCCCATATCCCCCCTCACCCATATCCCCCATATCCCCCCTCCCCCATATCCCCCCTCCCCCATATCCCCCCTCCTCCATATCCCCCCTCCCCATATCCCCCCTTCCCCATATCCCCCATATCCCACCTCCCCATACCCCCTCCCCCATATCTCCCCTCCCCATATCCCCCATATCTCCCCTCCCCCATATCCCCCCTCCCCCATATCCCCCTCCCCCATATCCCCCCTCCCCCATATCCCCCCTCCCCCATATCCCCCCTGCCCCATATCCCCCCTCCCCCATATCCCCCCTCCCCATATCCCCCCCTCCCCCATATCCCCCCATATCACCCCCTACCCCATATCCCCCCTCCCCCATACCCCCCTCCCCCATATCCCCCCTCCCCCATATCCCCCCTCCCCCATATCCCCCATATCCCCCCTCCCCCATAACCCCCCTCCCCCATATCCCCCCTACCCTATATTCCCCTCCCCCATATCACCTGATCACTGCCTGATGTCTAACCATGCATGCTTCATTGTGTATCACAGGACCAAACGTCCAGGCACCCATCCCCGCAGATGCAGACTGCCCGCAGGATGCCCCTCAGAGGCCACGGGAGACGGAGAGACCCGGACCCTCCAGCATGCGACGCCCGCAGGATGCCCCTCGGAGGCCACGGGAGACGGAGAGACACGGACCCTCCAGCATGCGACGCCCGCAGCATGCCCCTCGCACACCATGGGAGACGGAGAGACCTGGAGCAACAGGGAGACGACACCCCCGTCACGTGCGGGAGCGACCACCCAGCGACAAGGGGGGCAGCCACAGGCCCCCGTCACATCCGAGCCAAGACACCACTACCCAGGACACCACTACCCAGGACACCACTACCCAGGACACCACTACCCGGGACACCACTACCCGGGACACCACTACCCGGGACACCACTATCCGGGACAGCACTTCCCAGGAAGACGAAATGCCGGACAGTGACTCAGAGTGGATGGGTGGAGACAAACCCCCACCCCAAAGTGCCATGGACTCAGAGTGGGACGAAGAGCACGACACAACGCCACTGCTGTCACCAACACCCTCCACCTTCGCAGAAACACTCACCTCGGCTGGGCACTTTAGTGATGAGACGTCTGGTACACTCACTGGTGCGCACAACACAGCCGTTCCGGTACAGCAGGTGGAGGTAGGAGCAGCAGAGGGGCCGGGCGGTCGGAGGGCAGCCCAGCCCAAGCGAACATCTGCCGCCCAGATGGATCACGGGTTCCTGGAGTTACCACACCCACACATAGATCCGATGCAACTACCGACCCAGAGACGAGCGAAGAGGGTGACGGCCGGCTTGCGGCGGCTGCAGTCGCAGGTGGAGGAGTTCACCCGCGTCCAGGAGCTGGGAATGGTGCCGGTCATGCATGCCACCCAGGCTGACACCGCACGGGTGGCGTCCGCGGTGGAGGCAATGGGTGCGACGGTGTCAGACATGGGGAACGGTTTGCGAGGCCTGGGGCTTTCCGTGCAGGCAGCGTCTGTGGCCCAGGACATGGCTGCCCTCTCACAGGAGGCCATGAGCCAGAGCCAGCGCCAGATGGCAGAGGCGCTCAACGCCATAGCCCACTCTCTGCAGGCCATGGCCCAGTCTCTGCAGGCCATCGCTGAGGGCATCGGCGCCAGTGGCCATGTGCGAGCCGGAGTCGCACTGTCACAGACAGGGTTTGCCAACCCCCTGGGCTCCATGGCTGCAAACCTGCAGACCCCTGTCGATACCAGCACGGACCTCCAGGACTGGCAGCGCCAGATGTCGGGGGGGCGTCGGATGGCCAGTCCGTTCGCATCCCCCACCCATGTAGAGGCCTGGGGGCCATCGGGCACCCCGAGGGAGGAGGAGGTGGTGTGGTCCGTCCCGGCTCCCTCTGTAGGGGAGGTCCCGGTACACCGCGACACCTCGGAGTCCCCCCCTTCCGTCCCAGGTGCATCGGGTGGGCAACGGGCAGGACAGGCTGGCAGCTCGCCATCCCAGTCGCCCGGGCCGCAGCCTGGCCCATCTAGGCCAGGACGCCTCAGGAAACGGCCGCCAAAGGGATCCGGTGTCAGAGGGCAGGAATCACAGGAGTCCACCTCCAGTTCTGCTGTACCGTCTGGGGAACCACGTAGACGTAGTCAAAGGGCCCGTAAGGCCAAACAATTAGACACTGAGTAAGTTGGCACGGGTGCAGGGCACAGATGAGTTTTAGGGGCTAGGGCACGTGCATGAACTCCTTTGGTTATTAAAGTCAATGTTACACCTACCGAAGCTGCCTTTGTGCTCTGTCCAAAGTGTGCGGGCGTGTCATGTACGTTGAGCGCAAGTGTGTGTGTGACGGGTGGTCTTACCTCAGCCCCAGGTGAGTCTGCCCCCTTCCCCCTGGGCCGCCATCAACATCCCCCGGGCAGAGGACGGGACCGTGCGCTGCAGTGTCACAGCCGCATGCAGGGATGGTCCGGGTGGATGGTGGTACTGTGGCCATGGGTCAGACATAGTCCAACGATGTAGAGCCAGGAGCTCATCGGAGGCGGGTTGTCATCATCCTCCATGGCCTGCAATAGACACGCGTCCACCCGCAACTGGGTGAGCCCGGCCCGTTGTGCCGCCGGTGGATCGGCAATTGGGGGTGGGGGGGGTGGTGTGCATGCGGGTGGGGTGTATGGGGTTGGGGAGGGGGGTGAGGGTGCTGGGTGGGTGGATGGGTGGGGTGTGTGGGTGGTCGGCTGTTGTCATGGTGTGCGGTCTGTGGCCATACTACCCGATTCCCACGCCCATCTAGTCAGTGAAGCGGGCGTCTATCAGTCTGTCCCGTGCCCGCTGGGCCAGCCGGTAACGGTGGACAGCCACCCGCCTGTGTCTACCCCGTCTGCCCTGACCATTGCCCCCATCCCCCTCATCTGGGGAGGACTGGGCCTCTTCCTGCTGCTCCTCCACTCCGCCCTCCTCTGCCTGCGGCACATCGCCCCTCTGCTGGGCTATGTTGTGCAGGACGCAGCACACCACAATGATGCGGCCGACCCTATCTGACCGATACTGGAGGGCGCCCCCAGAGAGGTCCAGGCACCTGAAACGCATCTTCAGCACGCCAAAGCACCTCTCGATCACTCCCCTTGTCGCTACATGGGCATCATTGTAGCGGTTCTCCGCCTCATTGCGTGGCCTCCGTATAGGCGCCATCAGCCACGATCGCAATGGGAAGCCCCTGTCGCCCAGCAACCAGCCCCTCAGCCGGGGATGGCGTCCCTCGTACATGCCGGGGATGGATGACCGCGACAACACGAATGAGTCGTGTACACTGCCTGGGTGACGGGCGCAGACGTGCAGGATCATCATGCGGTGGTCGCAGACCACCTGTACGTTCATTGAATAGGTCCCCTTCCTCTGAGTGAACACGGCCCTGTTCTCTGCAGGTGGCCGCACGGCGACGTGCATCCCATCGATCGCGCCCTGGACCATGGGGAACCCGGCAACGGCAGAGAAGCCCACGGCCCGGGCATCTTGGCTGGCCCGGTCCACGGGGAAGCGGATGTAGCGGTGCGCCATGGCATAAAGGGCATCTGTCACTGCCCGGATGCACCGATGCACCGATGTCTGCGATATGCCGGACAGGTCCCCACTCGGTGCCTGGAATGACCCCGTTGCATAAAAGTTCAGGGCCACCGTAACCTTGACGGACACGGGGAGAGGGTGTCCCCCGCCAGTGCCACGCGGTGACAGGTGTGCCAGCAGGTGGCAGATGTGTGCCACGGTTTCCCGGCTCATCCGGAGTCTCCTCCTGCATTCCCGGTCCGTGAGGTCCTGGTATGACTGCCGGGGCCGGTACACACGGGGCGCCCTCGGGTGCCTCCGTTGCCGTGGGGCCGCGACGTCCTCCTCCCCCTCCTCGTCCTGTCGGTCAGGTGTCCCTCCAGCCTGGGCGGCTGCCGCCTGCCCCTCTGCGGCAGCCTGCGCCGCCTCTCTGGCACGCTCCTCCTCCTCCTCCTCCTCCTCCTCATCCAGGGCAACATAGACATGAGCGGCTGCCACCACGGCGGCCAACATCGCTGGATGGTCTGAAAACATGACGGCCTGGTGGGGGGGAGGGGAACGACGACATGTCATCATTGCCCATATCCCCTCCTCCCCCCAGCCAGATGGCATGGACCGCATGGGTCCAACTGTTGGAGGCTGGCACCTGGCCAGGTGGACCAACTCATTTGCCCTCCCATCACCCACCCCGGCACGGACCCCCTCCCCAACCTCCACCCCGGCACGGACCCCCTCCCCAACCTCCACCCCAGCACGGACCCCCCCCCCAACCTCCACCCCGGCACGGACCCCCTCCCCAACCTCCACCCCAGCACGGACCCCCCCCCCCCCAACCTCCACCCCGACACGGACCCCCTCCCCAACCTCCACCCCAGCACGGACCCCCTCCCCAACCCCCAACCTCCACCCCAGCACGGACCCCCCCCCAACCTCCACCCCGGCACGGACCCCCTCCACAACCCCCAATCTCCACCCCGGCACGGACTCCCTCCCGGCACTCCCCCGGAGCCCAGCCTACTCTAACCACCCCCCCCCCACCCCCCCCGCCGCACACACACACAAGCCGAGACACACGTCTCCTCACGCAATCAGTCTGCGGCCACGCCATTTCCTGCCCAGAGCCAACCCCCCAGGCCGTCACTCACCTCCTCGCTGGTCGGCGTGAGCCTGGAGCACCGGGTCACGCCGATGAAAAGGAGGTTTGATTGACGTCGACGTGAACGGTCATCACGTCGACGGGACTTCGGCCCATCCGGAAGGGAGAATATCGGCAGGCCGAAAATCGGCTGCCTTGCGCAGACCCATGGCATTCTCCGCGGCAGCGGCGCCATTAACGCCCCGCCGACTTTTCTCCCTTCGGAGACTTCGGCGGGGGCGGGGGCGGGATTCACGGCGGCCAACGGCCATTCTCCGACCCGGCGGGGGGTCGGAGAATGACGCCCCTGAGGCGTGGAGGGTCCGGGAGAAAAAGGCCACGGGTCTGCCCGCTTGGTTAAGGGTGGCCGCTAGAGCTACGTCGGAGGCGTCGCTCTCGACCTGATAGGGGAGGGACTCGTCGATGGCGCGCATCGTGGCCTTTGCGATATCCGCTTTGATGCGGCTGGAGGCCTGGCAAGCCTCTGTCGACAGAGGGAAGGTCGTGGTCTGTATTAGGGGGCGGGCCTTGTCTGCGTACTGGGGGACCCACTGGGCGTAGTACGAAAAGAAAACAAGCAGCGTTTCAGGGCTTTTGGGCAGTGCGGGAGGGGAAATTCCATGAGTGCGCGCATACGTTCGGGGTCGGGGCCTATTATCCCCTTGCGCACTACGTAGCCCAGAATGGGTAGCCGGTCGGTGCTAAAAACGCACTTGTCCTCGTTGTATGTGAGGTTCAAGGCTTTGGCGGTCTGGAGGAATTTTTGGAGGTTGGCGTCGTGGTCCTGCTGATCGTGGCCGCAGATGGTTACATTGTCGAGATACGGGAACATGGCCCGCAACCCATGTTGGTCAACCAATTCGGTCCATCTCCCGTTGGAAGACCGAGACCCCGTTTGTGACGCCAAAAGGGACCCGTAGGAAATGGTATAATCGCCCATCTGCCTCGAAGGCTGTGTACTTGCGGTCACTTGGGCGGATGGGGAGCTGGTGGTAGGCGGACTTGAGGTCT
This sequence comes from Scyliorhinus torazame, assembly GCF_047496885.1. Classification (NCBI taxonomy): domain Eukaryota; kingdom Metazoa; phylum Chordata; class Chondrichthyes; order Carcharhiniformes; family Scyliorhinidae; genus Scyliorhinus; species Scyliorhinus torazame. Next base: position 121,368,494 of record NC_092707.1, on the reverse strand, counting down.
AACGTGGAGAAGACTTTATATTGGGCAATCCGATTGACCATGTCGGATATCCGGGGGAGAGGGTACGCGTCTAGTTGTGTGTACCTGTTGATGGTCTGGCTATAGTCAATGACCATCCTTTGTTTCTCCCCTGTCTTCACTACTACCACCTGCGCTCTCCAGGGACTATTGCTGGCCTGGATTATGCCCTCCTTTAGTAGCCGCTGGACTTCGGACCGAATGAAGGTCAGGTCCTGGGCGCTGTACCGTCTGCTCCTAGTGGCAACGGGTTTGCAATCCGGGGTGAGGTTCGCAAACAAGGACGGGGGTTGCACCTTGAGGGTAGCGAGGCCGCAGACAGTGAGTGGGGGTATGGGGCCGCCGAATTTGAACGTAAGGCTCTGTAGATTGCATTGGAAATCTAATCCCAGCAAGGTGGGGGCACAGAGTTGGGGAAGGATGTTTAGTTTGTAGTTTTTGAACTCCCTCCCCTGCACCGTTAGGGTAACTATGCAGAATCCCTGGATCTGTACGGAGTGGGATCCTGCAGCTAGGCAAATCTTTTGTGCGCTGGGATAGGTGGTTAAGGAACAGCGTCTTACCGTGTCGGGGTGTATAAAGCTTTCCGTGCTCCCGGAGTCGACTAGGCATGGCGTCTCGTGGCCGTTTATTAGTACCGTTGTCGTCGTCGTCTGGAGTGTCCGGGGCCGAGCTTGATCGAGCGTAATCGAAGTGAGCCGTGGTTGTAGTAGTGGAGTGGGGTCCGTTATTGCCGTCCAAGATGGCGTCGGGGATGAACAAAATGGCCGCCCCTATACATCGCACATGGCTGGGGGGTCACAAGATGGCGGCGGGGGTGGACAAAATGGCCGCCCCCATGCGTCGTACAGGTCTGGGGTGGTCCAAGATGGCGGCGCCCCTCCTCTCCTCATGGTGGCCGGGACCCAAAATGGCGGCGTCTGCGGGTCACACATCGGCGCCCCTCCTCCCCTCGTAGTGGCCGGGACCCAAAATGGCGGCGTCTGCGGGTCACACATGGTGTGCTGGGGGGGCTGGGAGCGCTAGGACCGCGATCGCCAGGACCGCGAGCGCTAGGACCGCGCGGAGCTCCCTCACCGCGAGCGCTAGGACCGCGAGCGCTAGGGCCGCGCGGAGCTCCCTCACCGGGGACAGCGGTGGTCGGGGCCCAAGTCGGCGGCGCCGGCGGGTCAGGCGTGGGGCCGCGAGCACTGGGACCGCGCGGAGCTCCCTCACCGGGGACAGCGGTGGTCGGGGCCCAAGTCGGCGGCGCCGGCGGGTCAGGCGTGGGGCCGCGAGCACTGGGACCGCGCGGAGCTCCCTCACCGGGGACAGCGGTGGTCGGGGCCCAAGTCGGCGGCGCCGGCGGGTCAGGCGTGGGGCCGCGAGCGCTGGGACCAAGCGGAGCTCCCTCACCGGGGACAGCGGTGGTCGGGGCCCAAGTAGGTGGCGCCGGCGGGTCAGGCGTGGGGCGCGCGGTGGGGGTTAGGGTGGCGTTAGGGACGCGCCCCTCCTCCCCTCGTGGTGGCCGGGACCCAAAATGGCGGCGTCTGCGGGTCGCACATGGTGTGCTGGGGGGGCTGGGGAGCGCTAGGACCACGATCGCTAGGACCGCGCGGAGCTCCCTCACCGCGAGCGCTAGGACCGTGAGCGCTAGGGCCGCGCGGAGCTCCCTCACCGGGGACAGCGGTGGTCGGGGCCCAAGTCGGCGGCGCCGGCGGGTCAGGCGTGTGGCCGCGAGCACTGGGACCGCGCGGAGCTCCCTCACCGGGGACAGCGGTGGTCGGGGCCCAAGTCGGCGGCGCCGGCGGGTCAGGCGTGGGGCCGCGAGCACTGGGACCGCGCGGAGCTCCCTCACCGGGGACAATGGTGGTCGGGGCCCAAGTCGGCGGCGCCGGCGGGTCAGGCGTGGGGCCGCGAGCGCTGGGACCGCGCGGAGCTCCCTCACCGGGGACAGCGGTGGTCGGGGCCCAAGTAGGTGGCGCCGGCGGGTCAGGCGTGGAGCGCGCGGTGGGGGTTAGGGTGGCGTTAGGGACGCGGAAAACTCCCTCCTCTCCGTGGAGAGTGTTGGCCGGGACCCAAAGCGGTAGCGCCGGCGGCGGGTCATACATGGGCTGCGGGGAGGGGGGTTGGGGGGCGTAGGCGGCGTGCAGGGCTCCCAGTTCTCCCGGGACCACGGTGGTCGGGACCCAGAGCGGCTGCGCCTGCGGGTCGCACATGGCGTGCTGGGGGGGTTGGGGCGCGTAGACTGCTTGCAGGGCTCCCTGTGCTCCCGGGACAGCGGCGACCTCGCGGGACCGGCACACAACCGCATAATGGCCCTTTTTCCCGCAGCTTTTGCAGATTGCTGCGCGGGCCGGGCAGCGCTGCCGGGGGTGTTTCGCCTGGCCGCAGAATAACAGCGGGCGCCCCCGATGCGACTCGGCGTTTGGACCGCGCAAGCCTGTGGGGGGCGTAGGGGGTTTGGCGCGACGGGTACGTACGGGGCCCAATGGGTTGCCGCGCGGTCGGGGCCGTAGGCGCGGGTATTACGCACGGCCACGTCTAGGGAGACTGCTAGGGCCCGTGCCTCTGAGAGTCCTAGCGACTCTTTTTCTAGAAGTCTTTGGCAGATTTGGGAGGATTGCATACCTGCCACAAAAGCATCGCGCATTAACATGTCCGTGTGTTCGTTTGCGTTTACAGATGGGCAGCTGCAGGCTCGTCCCAAAATCAGCAGCGTGGCGTAGAACTCGTCCATCGATCCTCCGGGAGCTTGCCGTCTCGTCGCAAGCTGGTAGCGAGCGTAGATTTGGTTAACTGGGCGAACGTAGAGACTTTTCAGTGATGCGAAGGCCGTCTGGAAATCGTCCGAGTCTTCGATGAGGGAGAAAATCTCCGTGCTCACCCTCGAGTGCAGGACCTGCAGTTTTTGGTCTTCTGAGACTCGGCCGGTGGTCGTTCTGAGGTAGGCCTCGAAGCAAGTCTGCCAGTGCTTGAAGGCTGCTGCCGCGTTCACTGCGTGGGGGCTGATCCTCAGGCATTCCGGAATGATCCTGAGCTCCATAGTCCTTTTTAGGCACGCTTAATAAATTGTAGCGCACAAAGACTCCGTGAGACGAATAGAGTGAAGTCGATGAGGCTTTATTAAGCGTGTCTGTTCCCCCGCAGCTCGATAGTAAACTGGCCTGCGGGGGAAGACTCCGGCTTCTTATACTCCGCCTTCAGGGCGGAGCTTGAGGTCAACGGCCAACCAGGACCCGGGATCTGTCAGCCAATGACATTAGGGCTTCCAGTCCCACATGACCCCCAATACATACTACCACACAGAGAAACTGTGAACAGTCAGCATTCCAAACAAAAGCAACATCAGATGGTAAATCAGTCCTCCAAACCTCTAGCATGTTGCAGTTGACTCGGGCCGCCGACGCCGCCCTTCCTCACTGGCAGCAGAGCACCTGACTTCCTCCCTCTCCTGCAACAAGGCATTCAGTCGAACCAGCCACCACCCTTCTCTCCTCCTTCCTCCAAGAATCAAAAGCAGTACTCTATCAAGCAAGCAGAAAGGGAGGCAGGCCGGTGTTAAATCCAGCCTCAGGCTGAACCGCAGCCAGGCCTTACCAGCAGAATGTCCTGCCCCTCTCTCTCTCATGACTGCCAATACCTGCAGCAGTCTCTCAGCAATGGAATGGAGAGCCTCCACAATCCTTAGTGAGGATGATGTGGAGATGCCGGCGTTGGACTGGGGTGAGCACAGTAAGAAGTCTTACAACACCAGGTTAAAGTCCAACAGGTTTGTTTCGATGTCACTAGCTTTCGGAGCGCTGCTCCTTCCTCAGGTGAATTCAGGATTCAGGACTCAGGGTTCACCTGAGGAAGGAGCTGTGTCCCGAAAGCTAGTGACATCGAAACAAACCTGTTGGACTTTAACCTGGTGTTGTAAGACTTCTTAGTGAGGATGAGCCTTGGAGATAAATGTTTGGGGCTAAATTGAGTGTACACTCATGCATTGCAATGCTAACTAAATTAGCACAATTTGACCAGGGAGTTGATTAATTGATTGGCTTCTCCTTATGACTGGCGAGACACACCCAATGTATGTGAAGACTGCAATTCGCATGTCAATTTCATCCTGAGAGGGCATCCTGATTCCTCCAGCTCTCATGGGTTGTGGATTAAACGAGCCTTCCGCTTTGAACCACCAGAGACTAATCCCTAACCAGCACCTGCTGGAAGATAGTCTGAGGGAACGACGTTCCTGGAGTTAGCCACCTAATTCGGCACAAACAAGCTCGCTATCCAAATAAGGATGGCAATCTTCTGCAGTTGCAGTCCCAGACATAGGGCGGACAGCTCACAAGTCTCTGCCGCTCCATTGTGAAAGGTGAGTACTGCTTAGGCACATGTGATGATGTTAGAAATGCAAGTCCCTTTAAGAGGAAACCAGAGGCAGGGCTCTCCTGTCCCCCAGCCGCCTCTTTCCTGGTGGCGAGCCGTTCCCAGGTGGCAGGATTCTCTACTCCCGCTGCTTGTCAATGGGATTTCCCATTAAATCACCCCACACTGTCAGGAAACCTGTGGGTGGGGGTACGCTGCTGGTGGGAAAAGAGAATCCCAACAGCTAGAGTATTCCGGCCCAGGTCTTTCTTCACAGTGAGTTAGCACTACTGCCTCACAGCGCCAGGGACCCAGGTTCGATTCTGACCTTGGGTGACTGCCTGTGTGCAGTTTGCACTTTCTCCCGTCTCTGCGTAGGTTTCTTCTGGGTCGCTCTGGTTTCCTCCCACAGCGAATCCACCTAACCTGCACATCTTTGAACTGTGGGAGGAAACCGGAGCACCTGGGGTAAACACACGCAGACATGGGGACAATGTGCAAACTCCACACAGTCACCCAAGGGCAAAATTGAACCCAGGTCCCTGGTGCTCTGAGGCAGCAGTGCTAACCACTGTGCTACCATGCCGTTCCATGCAGGTCACATGGGTGCCAATCTGTACTGGTGCTTGAAAGCTTGGATCAGGCGCCATGGACTCCGAGGCCGAGCAAGGGGGCGAGCACCCTCTCCATACGTAGCTCCAGGGTGCCTAGGGAGGTCCTTCAGGGGAGATGGGGGTCAGGAGGGGCTTGGAATGGGCTGAGGGGCTCAGGTTGGGTGTCTTTCCTGGGATGGTTGTTGTGTAGCAAGTCTTCCCTCTGTAACCTTGAAAATCTTTGAACTCTTCCCTGGCATTTCAATTTCAACGATCTATCAGAGGAATATAAAATGTGTCCCTTTGATGTGTTGGAAACTTCTGAAATTCTTTTTTCACATTCAGTTTCATTCCCCTCTGGGTTGCTGAGAAGCCTAAATGCTTTGAACTGCATTTTTTACATTCAATTTCATGGTCCATTACCTTTTACAAGTCACTTGATTGACTGGTCCCAGGCTATTTCAAAGGAGAATATGCTTTGTTTGTTTTCATAGCTTTTCACGGTTAATTAACTCTGAAGTGCTTACTCGTTTCAGCAGGTGTTCTGCCTGGCCCCATTTTTAAAAAATCTCTTTTTTCTAGTCTTTGAACCTTCCTAGAAAGCAGATATGCTTTCCAAGGCTGCTTTTTTTTTTAACATAAAACCATTACAAAACCAATAACTTTTATTGCTGCTCTTTTCTCTCTGGTTTTTATTTTAACTCTGTCAAGCTGTCTAAAATGCCAGATATCTTTATATGACATAAATCTTTTGGCAGTGGTATCACTGCAACCTCTTAATAAAGAACGGCATGCCTGGACAGTTGTTACATCACCACCACACAAGCATCAGCCGCAGATCAGGCAATATCTCCCTCAATGAGGACCCCCTGTCAGAGTCTCTGGAAATCTCTTCACTACCGCCGCCGAGATCTGCTACTGCCACTGGCCTGGGGGATCTGAGCTCCTGCATGTGTGGGAGGGAATGTGATGCTTGAAGCTGTCCATCTCAAGGGCCAGGCTGCATGTCATTCATAGAGACAGGGCTGGACAGTCAAGGTCATGGCCAGGGAGGGGGAAGCATCATACACTCTTCCTGTAGTCAAAGATCCAACACTGGTTGCCTTGCTGTATGGAGTGTGCCTACTTGACATGTTCAAGCCTGAGCATCCTAACACCATCAACCACACAACATGGTAGAATGCTCTTTCAGAGAGTCTGGGAAGACTCAAGGAGCCAAATAGCCTCCTTCTGCACTGTAAATATTCTGTGTTTGGTAAATGATTCAAATATACTAACACTCTCTGTTCCAGATGAAAATGCATTCTGCAGGCTAGGTTTGTGACTTTTATCTTAGAATTAGATTATTTTAGTTCCATATGATATAGTCTATGGTCTAAACCAGGGTTTTTCAAAGTGCAAAGTGGGTGGGTCGCGGGTGGGTGTCAGAAGAGTCGCGGAGCTAAGGGTCACGATGTTCTGAATTCATCAGCCGCTAAAGTTAGCATTCAGAAGCCTGCAGGGATAATCCTGCCAAAAATATCAATTCAGTCCTCTAGAGGGAGCAGTGATTTGACGGATTTCATGTAAGCCTCATGGTTCCTCCCAATCCACCACCATCAACCCCTTCCCGGCGGCGGTTCCGCTTCGAAAATAATGTGCCGCAAAACGTTTGGTGGATTCCTCGGCCTCTCCTGGCCTAAGCTGCGGCCCAAGTGTTCACCCAGATGCAGTTCATCTGCATTCCCATCCCTTTGGACATGGACTCCATGTGTTCTGCCCCGATACAGAACAATGGTCTGGTGGGTGACAGCAAGGAGACCATACTCCCACTTCGGGAGCCCATCCTGCAACAGAAAGAGGCCATTATGAAACAGAAGGAGGCCTTCAGAGAAATCACCGTCAAGCTCAGCAGATCTGAGAGTCAGAGTATGTCAGAGCCCTTAGTGAGTGAGCACAAACGTGGACAAGGATTCCCTGTGTGTGTGTATGTGTGCATGCGTGTGTGTGTGCTTCTGCAGATTATTTTGTGTATGGTTGCTGCTGAGGGGCCAGAAGTATGCATGTCAGCAGTGGCATGAAGACACATTCAGTGGGAGGGAATCGGCTGCCTTTAGTGGAGATAATAATCTCCACAAAGTGACTTCAATGACATGTCTTCTGGTTGGGGAGACATGAGCACATTACAATGCCACCGTTCAATATCTGAGAAAATAATAAATATTTGACAAAACTTTTTTCAATGTCCATTTTGTCTGATTAATGACAACCGGAACAGTTAGTTTGTCCTTTGTTTGTGGGTCAGCTTTAGTGTTGTCAGCATTCATCAATATTGGTGGACTTGTTTCCAATAGCATAGTTTGAAGTTGAATAAACTTGCATCAATAATTGAATTACATTCAAGCCAATTATAAATCAAGGTTTTAATATCACTACCTTCAGATTTATGGCTGTTTTATTTACAAGAACCAAATATATCTCTCTTCTTTGTTCTCCTCACCTCAGTCTTCTTCCTTCAATTCTTTGTTTCCTTGAGGCAGTGTCCCATGATGAATGCAGGTTCGATGTGGAGATGCCGGCATTGGACTGGGGTGAGCACAGTAAGAAGTCTTACAACACCAGGTTAAAGTCCAACAGGTTTGTTTGAAACACTAGCTTTCGGAGCACTGCTCCTTCCTCAGGTGAATGCGGGTTCACAATTGTTGACGGCTCTCCAGTATCTCTCATGAGTAACTATCCTTCATGTGTGATCCTGGACAGTGAACATTTATATATGAGAGGACATCACAGGTATATGATCCTGTCCTCACTCAATGTTGACAAAAATTCAATGTACCAGAGGCTACTGCATAGTGACGACGAACAGGAAATCTAGGTGGTTTATTTTCCCGTCCTTACCAGGCAAGAAACTGTAGTGTCTCAACACCGCCTTGAATCAGGTTAGACTGGGTTAGCAAAGCTCGGCCGGCGTGGGTCTCGAAGGTCGACCGGCATGGGTCCCGAAGGTCGGCTGGCATGGGTCCTGAAGGTCGGCCGGTGTGGGTCCCGAAGGTCAGCCGGCGTGGGTCCCGAAGGTTGGCCGGCGTGGGTCCCGAAGTTCGACCAGTTGGCAAAAGTGGGTCCCGGGAAAAGAGTTTGAAAAATACTGATCTATACAATATGGCTGAAAACAATATAGTCTATATCATCTATACAATATCTCTACTTCCATATTATTGTGAAATAAATAGAGTAAATGTATGATCAGATTATTTGAGAGATAAATATTAGCCAAATATTTACTCAATTTTTAAAATATCCTTTCGGTCAATCTCTTGAACTCTTAGGAGTTAAGAAACTCAATATAGTTCCATTTTTGATTCTATATTGTGTATAATTATGTCTTGACTATTGTTTCTATATTGTGTATTGACAAAAGTTTCAGCTACTCTATAACGCCTCTGGCTCGGTTTGATAGGTTTACAGAGCCACCGCTTGTAGTTAAAGAGACTGAACAATCCTGGACATACGTCGTTCTCTGGCGTTAATTTCCCCATCACGAGCATCAATTTTAATTAGCATAATACTTCAAAATAGACATATTCTGTCTTTTGCCAAACACAAAAGGAAGCTTCCAACTGACCATTACAATAGCTGAGAATATAGTTAGCAAGTTCTGAGCGCATTGGCATTGTTGAAAATTACAGTTTGCATTAAACTGCTGGTTGGCAAAGGGAATGTTGGCAGCGAAACAACATTGTCAGTGTAACCAGATGAAAACTTAATTGTCTCTGAGGCAGAACACCAACATTTTAAAACATAGGAATTAAAGAGATGGTCAGTAAATTAAACAGCAGGAAATCTGTGCTTTCGGGATGACCAGGATCATGGGATTTCTGATAGGTGAATTCACATAACAAATCATTTGATATGAGAGACAGATGCATGGATTTCTGCATGGCGGTAACCTTTGGTACATTAACGCACATTTCGCACTGCGTGATATAATTCTCTTTTAATGATAAAAGAGTTTACCCTTTGATTTATTGTGAGAAGATGCCATTTAAAATTCTGTAACTGTATGTAAGAGTCTAGTGCATATCATGTTGCAGATTCCTTAAAGACAATAGGTGGGATTTTCTGTCCAACGATGTCAGAATTGCGAATCACGCTCAGGCGGAGCATTGGGCATTACCGGAAAATCAAGGTCATCGCTGGGCACCCAATAGAACTCCATGCTTCAGTGCCTCGATAGCAGCATGAATGTATTCCATGCACATTCAAAATGTACAATAGCATGCATTAATATCTCATTAATGGGCTTGACCCTGTAGTCTCCGGCCTCCCACAATTCTCGGCTTCCGCCAGGCGGGAGTGAAGATGGCACAGTTCACTTCTGGTATTTAAAATTGGGAAACAAGTGACATGGCTGCTGAGGTAGAGAGAGGAGGGAGATAATGTCCCCAAAGGAGCAATGGTGGTCCAAAGGTCGTGCCGCCGGCCTGGGGCATCTGCCAGGGCCACGGGGAGTAGCGGGGGTGACCAGCAGATGGGCTGTGGGGTCAGGGTTTCCATCTGGGACCAGAAAGTCCAGGCATGGAGCACGGGTACTGCAGCCTGCAAGGCAGCCATCTGGCTGCGCATCTCACTGACTGGTCATTGTGGCCCATGATGCATAGAGTGCCACTGGCAGTATGGGTGCTCCCCCCACCCCAGGCGAGCCCCCTAGGGCCCCACAGACTGCAGCCGACCCATCCAAAGGATGGGTCTGGTCCAGCACTGCCCATGGCCCACCAGGTGTTGGCCCCGAATGTACCAATCTGAGGCATTGCTCCACTGCAGAGGCAACACGGGAGCCACGGAGTGCGCTTCAACCGGCAGACGCACGTACATTTGCCATCGGCACCCACCCTGGAATATACTGTCCTTCACAGGGCAGTCTTCCCGCCAGTGACACCAACTGCTTGTCCACCCTGCAGCACTGCTGGCTGTCACTAAGCTCCTGCCCCCATCATCCTGTCCCTAGACAAGTAGGCACAACCGGTGTGCCGCACCTAGGACCCACAGCCACGGTCCCAGCAGGTGCCCACTCCCCTGGCCAAGCACCCCTTGTGGGCCTTCCCCGTATGCATGCCACCAAGCATGGTGCCGGTCAGTGGAGCACTGTGCCCATCCCAAGCACAACTTTGTGCCACTCGGCTGACGGAGTATCACACGGCACACACAAGGAGGACCCCCACAGCAGACCCCACAGGTGGGTGCAGGACAGTGGCTGCAGAGCGTATCGTTGGAATGGGTAGCACCAGCCACCAGTACCTCTGCCAGCAGGAATGTGTGGTAGGTATAGAGGCTCCCCGGTGCTAGCCACTGACAGGGCTAGGGGTGTGGAGTGGAGGGCAAAGTGTCAGGGGGAACAGCCGAGAGTGTGGTTGGGAATGGCGGGGTGGGGGGTTGGATATGTGGGCTCAGGGGCTGCAGTGCAAGCCAGGCCCACCGTGCAGCCCATTGCACCTGGATGGACACCGGAGTACTCAACATGCTAACATGTTTCCCCTTCAACCCCTGCATAAAATGGATTTTGGTCCATTGAACCAGGAATGGTTGGCATCTGCCTCGCTGCAGCAACTCTGGCAGACATACTGAGGCTGCACAAGCAGGAGCTGCGTGGGGAGGACTCTGCAGGACTGGAGCCTGCCTCAGGGAGCAGGGGCCAGCCGGTGCGTTGGAGAGCCGGCCACCCAGCAGGCCGAGGAGGGGGTGGGAAGGAGGCATTGCATCAGGACTCATGTGTACCGGCAACACCTGTCGTACGCGGACCTGCTGGATCGGGTGTGTTGATGAATACTCCGGCTGACCAAGGAGACCGTATGGCATATCTGCTGGATCATTGCACATCTGGAACTGCGAGTGTATGGGGGAATCATAGATTCATAGAATTTACAGTGCAGAAGGAGGCCATTCAGCCCATCGAGTCTGCACCGGCCCTTGGAAAGAGCACCCCACTGAAGCCCACGTATCTACTCTATCCCCGTAACCCAGTAACCCCCACTTAACATGTTTTGGACACTAAGGGCAATTTAGCATGGCCAATCCACCAACCGCACATCTTTGGACTGTGGGAGGAAACCGGAGCACCCGGAGGAAACTCACGCAGACACGGGGAGAACGTGCAGACTCTGCACAGACAGTGACCTAGCCGGGAATGAAACTTGGGACCCTGGAGCTGTGAAGCAACTGCGCTAACCACTATGCTACTGTGCTGCCCACTGGAAGGACACCCATTCATGGCCCCAGTCAAGGTGACGGTCGCTCTGAATCTTTACATCACGGGGTCCTTCCAGAGGCCGAGGGGGGACCTGTCTGGGATCTCACAGACATCCGTGCAGATAACGGAGGCCCAGTATGCCCAGGCAGCACAATATATCCAGCTGAATATGGATTGAGCCCACCAGGTTGCCCGGGCAGCGGAATTCACCGCCATCACCAGGATGTCCCAGGTCCAGGGGGTGACTGGTGGGACACATATTCCGTATGAGTACCACTGCATGAGGGGATGCCCTTCACAAACCGGTACAGATTCCACTCACTCAATGTGCAGTAGGTGTGTGACCAATAGCTACATATCATGCACGTTTGTACCTGATATCCAGGCAGCGTGCACAACACCTTCATCCTGGCACTCTCAATGGTACCCGACACTTTTATGGCGCTCCCCCGGGTGACAGTTGGCTCCTAGGTGACAGCAGTGTGGCTTATAATGCCTATCGGAGACCTCAGACCAACGCAAAGAACCTCTACAATGACGCCCATGCAGTGATTGAATGTGTAATCGAGCGGTGCATTGGTGTGCTGACGATGTGGTTCCGGTGCCTGCACTGCTCTGATGGGGCCCTCCAGTACCGTCAAAGGAAGATCTCCCACATTGTGATGGCCTGCTGCGTCCTCCACAACATCACGCAGCAGAGGGATGACATGCTGAAAGAGGAGAAAGAACACCAAGTCTCGTCCGTTGAGGAGGATGCAGAGGAAGGCCAGGATGGGCAGGGCATGAGGCCCAGGCAGCCACAGGGGGCCGGACAACATGTGCGCCAGGGCTGCCGTGCATGGGTGGCCTGGCCACCAGCAGCTCGATGTCCTGTCCCTACGCACCACACCCCCACATTGCTAAAGTATGTGCTTCATCCATGCCAACTTAACTGGTGTCTAACCTTTTGACCTTACGTGCCCTAACGCTCCTTCTAAGTGCTACCCCAGGCGGTACATCAGACGTGAATGCGGCCTGCTGCATATCCCGCCTTGCGATCTGGGTCCCCTTTGGTGGCCATCGTCTGGAGCAATCGGGCCTGGCAGTCTTGTGGGTGTCCCTGCACCAGGGACAGGTGGGGGGAATTCAGAGGAGCTGCGGTGTTCCAGCACCTCCCTTGCGGGAGTCACCAGCACGGGCCCCATCACCTCCTCCTTTCTTAAAAAAAAGGGTTTAATTCTGGGAGCGTTTTTGTTTCTAACCCAGAATTCGAGGTTTACAAGTAGGCACAAGTGTGCTCTTTCCTTGACCCAAGATTTACAAGCAAGGGTAATTATTTATCTAGTTAAATGATTTTCCCAAAGGAAATGCCCTTAAATTGATAGGTCAGGCCTGAGTCCCAGCCTTCCGTAAACCATACCATGGGAGCTCCTACTGTTTACAAGACCTGTGAGAATTAAATTAGGTCTGACATTTGTATGATGACTGGTTATGTGGAAATCCATGATAACTTATTGAACCGGACTTGATTTATGTTCATAGAAGCACTCCCCCATTTAACAATCATGATTTACTGACCTCTTTTCCATTATAGAAAATGCAGTCCCTGCTCAAAAGTCCCAAAGGAAAAGTAAGTTAATACCTTTTAGGCTCAATAATGAAAACCCATGGAATTAAATGAATACTTGATGATAACCAGGACAAAAAACAGAACTCATTCCCTTCAGAGTAGAGAGGTTGCTTCATTTCTGGGTTATTAATCCACAAGACATAGACTGCCCTGACCATAGCAATTGGCCTGCCTAGAATGATCCCAACAAGCAGAAACTTATAAAAATTAATTTACCATCTGCCTCAGTTGAAATCTGAGTTGTGATTCTAACTGTGTTTGCAACCACCTGCTAATAATTGGGGTTCTTTTCGGAGTCTGAGGCATTGTAGAAAATTCAGAGAAAATGATTTGCGAGCTGAGGCCTTCAATTTCTAAGTTCAGATTTAATTACTTAATTTACAGTGCTGAGCAGATGGAGAGCCAGGATTATCACTTCCTCAGTAGATCTCAGTTTTCTCATTTCTAAAAGCTGCCATTTCAATTTTTCCCTGCTGATTCTGTGAAATGTCTAATTAAAAGCATAGTTCACTGTGACATTTTGAATGTGAATATGTGTTAGATTCAGTAATGTGAATCACTAGGCAGGTTAGTAGCTCAATAACTAATGCTGAACTAACCCCTTGGTTTCTTAATGTCCATGCATCATTGATAGAATGATCAATTATATAGAGAATAATAGACAACCAGCAGTACATTACAAAGCAGTAATACAGTCAAATGGCTCGGATAGCATTGTTTTTTTTAATAAATATTTTATTGAAAATTTTTGGTCAACCAACACAGTACATTGTGCATCCTTTACACAATATTATAACAACACAAATAACAATGACCTATTTTATAAACAAAAATGAATAAATAATAAATAACAAAAATGAAAACTAACCCTAATTGGCAACTGCCTTATCACAAGTAACACTCTCCAAAAATATAATTTAACAGTCCAATATATAATTATCTGTCGCAACGACCTATACATATTATACAGTATATATTAACAACCCTGAGAGTCCTTCTGGTTCCTCCTCCCCCCCCCGCCCCCCGATCCTGGGCTGCTGCTGCTGCCTTCTTTTTTCCATTCCATCTATCTTTCTGCGAGGTATTCGACGAACGGTTGCCACCGCCTGGTGAACCCTTGAGCCGACCCCCTTAGAACGAACTTAATCCGCTCTAGCTTTATAAACCCTGCCATGTCATTTATCCAGGTCTCCACCCCCAGGGGCTTGGCTTCTTTCCACATTAACAATATCCTGCGCCGGGCTACTAGGGACGCAAAGGCCAAAACATCGGCCTCTCTCGCCTCCTGCACTCCCGGCTCTTGTGCAACCCCAAATATAGCCAACCCCCAGCTTGGTTCGACCCGGACCCCCACTACTTTTGAAAGCACCTTTGTCACCCCCATCCAAAACCCCTGTAGTGCCGGGCATGACCAAAACATATGGGTATGATTCGCTGGGCTTCTTGAGCACCTCGCACACCTATCCTCCACCCCAAAAAATTTACTGAGCCGTGCTCCAGTCATATGCGCCCTGTGTAATACCTTAAACTGAATCAGGCTTAGCCTGGCACACGAGGACGACGAGTTTACCCTGCTTAGGGCATCTGCCCACAGCCCCTCCTCGATCTCCTCCCCCAGCTCTTCTTCCCATTTACCTTTTAGTTCATCTACCATAGTCTCCCCTTCGTCCCTCATTTCCCTATATATATCTGACACCTTACCATCCCCCACCCATGTCTTTGAGATCACTCTGTCCTGCACCTCTTGTGTCGGGAGCTGCGGGAATTCCCTCACCTGTTGCCTCGCAAAAGCCCTCAGTTGCATATACCTGAATGCATTCCCTTGGGGCAACCCATATTTCTCGGTCAGCGCTCCCAGACACGCGAACTTCCCATCCACAAACAGATCTTTCAGTTGCGTTATTCCTGCTCTTTGCCACATTCCATATCCCCCATCCATTCCCCCCGGGGCAAACCTATGGTTGTTTCTTATCGGGGACCCCCCCAAGGCTCCAGTCTTTCCCCTATGCCGTCTCCACTGTCCCCAAATCTTCAGTGTAGCCACCACCACCGGGCTTGTGGTGTAGTTCCTCGGTGAAAACGGCAATGGGGCTGTCACCATAGCCTGTAGGCTAGTCCCCCTACAGGACGCCCTCTCTAATCTCTTCCATGCCGCTCCCTCCTCCTCTCCCATCCACTTACTCACCATTGAAATATTAGCGGCCCAATAATACTCACTTAGGCTCGGTAGTGCCAGCCCCCCCCTATCCCTGCTACGCTGTAAGAATCCCTTCCTCACTCTCGGGGTCTTCCCGGCCCACACAAAACCCATGATGCTCTTTTCAATCCTTTTAAAAAAAGCCTTCGTGATCACCACCGGGAGGCACTGAAACACAAAGAGCAATCTCGGGAGGACCACCATCTTAACCGCCTGCACCCTCCCTGCCAGTGACAGGGATACCATATCCCATCTCTTGAAATCCTCCTCCATTTGTTCCACCAACCGCGTTAAATTTAACCAATGCAAAGTGCCCCAATTCTTGGCTATCTGGATCCCCAGGTAACGAAAGTCCCTTGTTACCTTCCTCAACGGTAGGTCCTCTATTTCTCTACTCTGCTCCCCTGGATGCACCACAAACAACTCACTTTTCCCCATGTTCAATTTATACCCTGAAAACTCCCCAAACTCCCCAAGTATCCGCATTATTTCTGGCATCCCCTCCGCCGGGTCTGCCACGTATAGTAGCAAATCGTCCGCATACAAAGATACCCGGTGTTCTTCTCCTCCTCTAAGTACTCCCCTCCACTTCTTGGAACCCCTCAACGCTATCGCCAGGGGCTCAATCGCCAGTGCAAACAATAATGGGGACAGAGGGCATCCCTGCCTTGTCCCTCTATGGAGCCGAAAATATGCAGATCCCCGTCCATTCGTGACCACGCCCGCCATCGGGGCCCCATACAACAGCTGCACCCATCTAACATACCCCTCTCCAAAACCAAATCTCCTCAACACCTCCCACAAATAATCCCACTCCACTCTATCAAATGCTTTCTCGGCATCCATCGCCACTACTATCTCCGTTTCCCCCTCTGGTGGGGCCATCATCATTACCCCTAACAGCCTCCGTATATTCATGTTCAGCTGTCTCCCCTTCACAAACCCAGTTTGGTCCTCGTGGACCACTCCCGGGACACATTCCTCTATTCTCATTGCCATTACCTTGGCCAGGATCTTGGCATCTACATTTAGGAGGGAAATAGGTCCATAGGACCCGCATTGTAGCGGGTCCTTTTCCTTCTTTAAGAGAAGCGATATCGTTGTTTCAGACATAGTCGGGGGCAGTTGTCCCCTTTCCTTTGCCTCATTAAAGGTCCTCGTCAATACCGGGGCGAGCAAGTCCACATATTTTCTATAGAATTCGACTGGGAATCCATCCGGTCCCGGGGCCTTTCCCGCCTGCATGCTCCTAATTCCTTTCACCACTTCTTCTACCTCGATCTGTGCTCCCAGTCCCACCCTTTCCTGCTCTTCCACCTTGGGAAATTCCAGCCGATCCAAGAAGCCCATCATTCTCTCCCTCCCATCCGGGGGTTGAGCTTCATATAATTTTTTATAAAATGTCTTGAACACTCCATTCACTCTCTCCGCTCCCCGCTCTATCTCTCCTTCCTCATCCCTCACTCCCCCTATTTCCCTCGCTGCTCCCCTTTTCCTCAATTGGTGTGCCAGCAACCTGCTCGCCTTCTCCCCATATTCGTACTGTACACCCTGTGCCTTCCTCCATTGTGCCTCTGCAGTGCCCGTAGTCAGCAAGTCAAATTCTACATGTAGCCTTTGCCTTTCCCTGTACAGTCCCTCCTCCGGTGCTTCCGCATATTGTCTGTCCACCCTCAAAAGTTCTTGCAGCAACCGCTCCCATTCCTTACTCTCCTGCTTCCCTTTATGTGCCCTTATTGATATCAGCTCCCCTCTAACCACCGCCTTCAGCGCCTCCCAGACCACTCCCACCTGGACCTCCCCATTATCATTGAGTTCCAAGTACTTTTCAATGCACGCCCTCACCCTTAGACACACCCCCTCATCTGCCATTAGTCCCATGTCCATTCTCCAGGGTGGGCGCCCTCCTGTTTCCTCCCCTATCTCCAAGTCTACCCAGTGTGGAGCGTGATCCGAAATGGCTATAGCCGTATACTCCATTCCCCTCACCTTCGGGATCAACGCCCTTCCCAGCACAAAAAAGTCTATTCGCGAGTAGACTTTATGAACATAGGAGAAAAACGAGAACTCCTTACTCCTAGGTCTGCTAAATCTCCACGGGTCTACACCTCACATCTGCTCCATAAAATCTTTAAGTACCTTGGCTGCTGCCGGCCTCCTTCCAGTCCTGGACTTTGACCTATCCAGCCCTGGTTCCAACACCGTATTAAAATCTCCCCCCATTATCAGCTTTCCCATCTATAGGTCCGGAATGCGTCCTAGCATCCGCCTCATAAAATTGGCATCATCCCAGTTCGGGGCATATACGTTTACCAAAACCACCGTCTCCCCCTGTAGTTTGCCACTCACCATCACGTATCTGCCCCCGTTATCCGCCACTATAGTCTTTGCCTCGAACATTACCCGCTTCCCCACTAATATAGCCACCCCCCTGTTTTTCGCATCTAGTCCCGAATGGAACACCTGCCCCACCCATCCTTTGCGTAGCCTAACCTGGTCTATCAGTTTCAGGTGCGTTTCCTGTAACATAACCACATCTGCCTTAAGTTTCTTAAGGTGTGCGAGTACCTGTGCCCTCTTTATCGGCCCGTTCAGCCCTCTCACGTTCCACGTGATCAGCCAGGTTGGGGGGCTTCCTACCTCCCCCCCTTGTCGATTAGCCATCCCCTTTTTCCAGCTCCTCACCCGGTTCCCACGCAGCTGTATCTCCCCCAGGCGGTGCCCCCCCGCCCATCCCCTCCCATACCAGCTCCCCCCTCTCCCCAGCAGCAGCAACCCAGTAATTCCCCCCTCCCACCCTCCCCGCTAGATCCCCCGCTAGCGTAATTACTCCCCCCATGTTGCTCCCAGAAGTCAGCAAACTCTGGCCGACCTCGGCTTCCCCCCGTGACCTCGGCTCGCACCGTGCGACGCCCCCTCCTTCCTGCTTCTCTATTCCCGCCATGATTATCATAGCGCGGGAACCAAGCCCGCGCTTCTCCCTTGGCCCTGCCCCCAATGGCCAACGCCCCATCTCCTCCACCTCCCCTCCTCCCCCATCACCACCTGTAGAAGAGAGAAAAGTTACCACCTCGCAGGATTAGTACATAAAACTCCTCTTTCCCCCCTTTTTAACCCCCCTCTTCGCCCCCCACATTCGCCCCACCACTTTGTTCAAACGTTCTTTTTAATAACCCGCTCATTCCAGTTTTTCTTTCACAATAAAAGTCCACGCTTCATCCGCCGTCTCAAAGTAGTGGTGCCTCCCTCGATATGTGACCCACAGTCTTGCCGGTTGCAGCATTCCAAATTTTATCTTCTTTTTATGAAGCACCGCCTTGGCCCGATTAAAGCTCGCCATCCTTCTCGCCACCTCCGCACTCCAGTCTTGATAAACGCGGATCACCGCGTTCTCCCATTTACTGCTCCGAGTTTTCTTTGCCCATCTAAGGACCATTTCTCTATCCTTAAAACGGAGGAATCTCACCACTATGGCTCTGGGAATTTCTCCTGCTCTCGGTCCTCGCGCCATCACTCGGTATGCTCCCTCCACCTCCAACGGACCCGCCGGGGCCTCCGCTCCCATTAACGAGTGCAGCATCGTGCTCACATATGCCCCGACGTCCGCTCCCTCCGCACCTTCAGGAAGACCGAGAATCCTCAGGTTGTTCCTCCTTGCGTTGTTCTCCAGTGCCTCCAACCTTTCCACACATCGTTTCTGATGTGCCTCATGCGTCTCCGTCTTCACCACCAGGCCCTGTATGTCATCCTCATTCTCGGCTGCCTTTGCCTTCACGACCCGAAGCTCCCGCTCCTGGGTCTTTTGTTCCTCCTTTAGCCCTTCGATCGCCTGTAGTATCGGGGCCAACAGCTCTTTCTTCATTTCCTTTTTGAGCTCTTCCACACAGCATTTCAAGAACTCTTGTTGTTCAGGGCCCCATGTTAAACTGCCACCTTCCGACGCCATTTTGGTTTTTGCTTGCCTTCCTTGCCGCTGTTCTAAAGGATCCACTGCAATCCGGCCACTTTCTCCTCCTTTTTTCATCCGTATCCAGGGGGGATTCCCTTCTGGTTTACCGCACAGTGTTTTTAGCCGTCAAAATTGCCGTTGGGGCTCCTATCAAGAGCCCAAAAGTCCGTTTCACCGGGAGCTGCCGAAACGTGCGACTCAGCTGGTCATCGCCGCACCCGGAAGTGTCGGATAGCATTGTTATCCGAGAGTGGGAAGCTTGTGTAATTTATGACTTGGGGGATGTGTCATTGGGGCTGGTTTAGCACAGTGGGCTAAACAGCTGGCGTGTAATGCAGAACAAGACCAGCAGCGCGGGTTAAATTCGCATACCAGCCTCCCCGAACAGGTGCCGGAATGTGGCGACTAGGGGCTTTTCACAGTAACTTCATTGAAGCCTACTTGTGACAATAAGCAATTATTATTATTATTATTATTATGAACCACTCGCGTCTGCCATGTGGATGAAGGCTCAAATTCAATAGATTAATCTCTCTTTTCAAATGCTGGCAGAGCTGCTGTGTATTTCTGACATTTTCTGTTTATTTAATTTGAGATTTCCTATATGGGCACAAAGTGGGAATGAGACCCAAATATTGACCCCTTCTTGCACCAATTTCCATCCCCTCAGATACACCAGAATTTCCTGCTAATCTAATTCAGATACTCCCAAATGTCAAAATGGATATAAATCAGTAGAAACAGTTGGAGCCAAGGAAGGCTCACAAATTTTAAGAGTGGACAATTGGAGAAACCTTTTAATTTTAATGTGACATGTACTATTGCATAAAAATAAAAAAAACACACAGGAAAGTCTCAGTGAGGAGAACATTTTTTCTTTAAAAAAAGGGACAAAATATTGCAATAAAGCACCTGAAAAATGATTTGCTTCCAACTGCATCTGAAAATCTGGTCACAATTTTAAAAGGGACTCTGAGGATTATGATTGCCGGAATTTTGTACAAGATATGTTGGGAGCAGAGTCTGGCGGGGCGGGGCCTGATAGAGCCGGCAAGGGTAACTCCACAGAGATCGGAGTGTCATCTTTAAAGCGTGCCCGATGAGAAGTGAACTTAACTCCCCCCAACTCTCACTCCCCCACCCTCGCCCCACAACAAATGTATCAGAGGCTCTCGCACGCTCTCCCCAGCTGCCGCCGCCTATCAGCACAATTATCGGGGGATCTTATTCCCCCCCCCATTCCCACCAACCGCACAATTTCCTGGGGCTCTTTTTTGCACCTCGCCCTGGTCACATCAACGTAGCTACCCTCCATCACTGCAAGGCCCCCGCCCATGCCTGTTACCCACCCCTTGCTGCAATTTCCCCTCCTACTCCCAATATCTGCTGACCCCCCACCCATCATTGCCAAGTCTCCCCTTTCAAAGCCCTTGATGCTCTCTCCCCCCCTACCATACATAACGGGAGCTCCCCGGAGGGGTAATCTCTATGCTCTGCAGTTTACCTTTCCATTTCTCAGGCATTTGTTGTTTTATACAGATAAACTTGACCATTTTCAAGATTTGTCTGTGGGTTTTCCGTGGACTCCTGACTTATAACTTGTAGATGGCGGACAGGCTTTTGGGAACCAGGAGATGAATTATTTGTCACAGCATTTTGGGAGCCTGATTGCAGGTAAGTTAATGATTGAAAGAAGGGGCAGGATGGAAATGTCAGTTTTCAGCATTAAAACACATAGGCCGAAATTCTACGGCCTTTGGGATTCTCTTTTCCCGCCGGCAGCGCCTGCCCACCAGTGGGTTTCCCGGCAGCGTGGGGTGGCTTCAATGGGAAATCCCATTGACAAGCGGCGAGAAGAGGGAATCCCGCTGCCAACGAATGTCGCACCACCAAGAAACGCACGACTGGGGGACTGGAGAATCCCGCCCTTACTTGCTTACAGTGGCTGGAATTCTCCGTTTGGGAGACCTTGAGCTGGATTCTCCGGTCACTGACGGCGAAATCGCATTCGGCAAATGACCGGAGAATCACAATTCCCGACTGAATCGGGGGTGGTGCCGCTTTCGCGATGCGCCGCCCCTTCCAAAGCGGCGTGAGATGGCCGAAGGGGAAGACTATTTCGATGGCCGGGTCCACGAGCGGCCTCTCCAATGTTGCACGGCGCAGATGCTGCAGGCCGCCACCGTGCGCATACGCGGCCACAGTCCTGGCAATTCTCCAGGGCGTATTGGCAGCTAGAGCCGGGTGCTCTACGCTGCAGTCCTGCTAGCCCCCAGTAAAACGGGGAATTTGACGGCTGTTTTGCGCCAGTTGTTCTGGCATAAAACTCCACCGTTCCCATGCTGACATGGGGACATAGCCACAGAATTGGAGAATACAGCCCCTTTGGTGAAATTCTCTGGGCCTTTTCTCCATCAACGTGATCGTCCGCTTCACCGACAGTGCACTCAAGCCCACGGATTTCCCGACAGCTCGGGGGTGCCCACAATGGGAAACCCCATTGGCCGGCTACCAGGACGGAGGATATTGCTGCCGGGAGGGGCACCACACCAGGTAATGTGAGTGGCGGGATGGAGAATCCTTCCCTCTGTTTGGGAGACTATGGTGGGATTCGCCGGTTCCCCAGCCGCATGATTCGTGATGGCGTGCCATTGGCTGGCGGCAGGATTCTATCTTCACTCCGCTTGTCAATGGAATTTTCCATTGTAACCATTCCATGCTTTTCCCAGAAACAAAGAGAGTTAAGTGCTTTCTGTCAGTTTCACTGTTGACTGCTTCAAAGACATTCAAGAAAAAGGGAGATGAATTGAAAGCACTTCACTCTCTTTAATGTGGTCCACAAGCTGTCAATCAAAGCTTGACACTTAAAAATATTGTGGTTTGTTTCACAGCTAACCACTTCAAATTTACTCAACCTTAAAGGGAGATGAATGGAACAATGTTGACAACTGGGGTGTGTAAAAACTTTCAACCACAGCCTAGCAAAATTTATATCAAGGAGAAATGAATGAAAAGCTGGCCAATGAAAGATCAGCGGCCATTTAAACCCAGCTTAATAGTTTTCTCTTTACAGGTATTGGCAAGTGCTTCCTGTGCCTGAGCCAGCAAGTGCATTGCACAGGTGAGTTTTAAAGCACTGATTTTTAAAAATTGCCTCTGTCTGGACTGCTCTCCAGCTTCCAGACAGGAGTCTCACTTCTGGGGGACTTCCAGACAGGGGTCTCTCTTCTGATGGACTTCCAGATGGAGGTCTCTTTAATTAGTGGGTGTCTGGGGGGGGGTCTCTTTAATTAAGTGGTTACTGGGACTCTCTTTATTTAGGGGGTTTCTGGAGGTCTCTTTAATTAGGAAGTCTCTGGTGGAGGTGTCGGGTCACCCCCATACTGGGGGGGGGAGGGGGAGTGGGGGGGATGACACAGAAATCCTGGGGGTCTGAATTATACTGCAGGGGGCGGGGGTGGGGGCAAGCACAGGACCTCACTATTGGGCTGCCTGCTTAACATGGGGATCCCTCTCAATCCCCACCGTGCAAAAATTTGCATGGTGAGGATTGGAAACTGTTTCCTGATTTGTGCTCCCAGCATGAGCGTATATCAAGTGCAATTCAGGCCCAGTAGGGCAGGGGGGGTCTCGGCGGGATGGAGTGGCGGGAACCACTCCAGCGTCGGGCCGCCCCAAAGGTGCGGATTTCTCCGCACCTTTAGGGGCCAAGCCCTCACCGTGAGGGGCTAGGCGCGCGCCGGAGTGGTTTCCGCTCCACCGGCTGGCGTGGAAGGCCTTTGGCGCCACGCCAGCTGGGGCCGAAAGGACTTCGCCGGCCGGCGGAAGTCCGCACATGCGCGGGAGTGCCAGCGGCTGCTGACGTCATCCCTGCGCATGCGTGGGTGGGTGTCTCTTACGCGTCGGCCACGGTGAAGGCTGTGGCCGAAGCGGAGGTAAAAGAGTGCCCCCACGGCGCAGGCCTGCCTGCGGATCGGTGGGCCCTGATCGCGGGCCAGGCCACCATGGGGGCACCCCCCGGGGCCAGATCGCCCCGTGCCCCCCCCCAGGACCCTGGAGCCCGCCCGTGCCGCCTAGTCCCGCCAGTAAGAGAGGTGGTTTGATTCTCGCCGGCGGGCCAGGCATTCCAGCTGCAGGACTTTGGCCCATCACGGGCCGGAGAATCGCCGGGGGGGGTGACCGCCGACTGGCGCGGCGCGATTCCCGCCCCTGCCGAATACCTGGTGCCGGAGAATTTGGCAATCGGCGGGGGGGGTCGGAGAATCCCGCCCATGCTGTTAGGTAATTTGGACATTCTGAATTCTCCCTCTGTGGGCGAAATTCTCCCCCAACGGCGCGATGTCCGCCAACTGGCGCCAAAGACGGCGCCAATCAGACGGGCATCGCGCCGGCCCAAAGGTGCGGAAGGCTCCGCATCTTTGGCGGCCTTGTCCCAACATTGAGGGGCTAGGCCGACGCCGGAGGGATTTCCGCCCCGCCAGCTGGCGGAAATGGCGTTTGTTGCCCCGCCAGCTGGCGCAGAAATGCGGCGCATGCGCGAGAGCGTCAGCGGCCGCTGACAGTTTCCCGGCGCATGCGCGGGAGCGTCAGCGGCCGCTGAAAGTTTCCCGCGCATGCGCAGTGGGGAGAGTCTCTTCCGCCTCCGCCATGGTGGAGGCCGTAGCGGAGGCGGAAGGGAAAGAGTGCCCCCACGGCACAGGCCCGCCCGCAGATCGGTGGGCCACGATCGCAGGCCAGGCCACCGTGGGGGCACCCCCCGGGGTCAGATCGCCTCACCCAGGACCCCGGAGCCCGCCCACGCCGCCTGGTCCCGCCGGTAAATACCAGGTTTGATTTACACCGGCGGGACAGGCAATTTCTGGGCGGGACTTCGGCCCATCCGGGCCGGAGAATCCAGCGGGGGGTCCCGCCAACCGGCGCGGCCTGATTCCCGCCCCCGCCCAATCTCCGGTACCGGAGACTTCGGCAGGGGCGGGGGCGGGATTCACGGCGGCCAACGGCCATTCTCCGACCCGGCGGGGGGTCGGAGAATGACGCCCCGTATACCCGAACAGGCTCTGGAATGTGGCGACTAGGGGCTTTTCACAGTAACTTCATTGCAGTGTTAATGTAAGTCTACTTGGGACAATAAAGATTATTATATTATCTACTCCACATGGGGCCCTCTTAATATAAACAAAATTCCATTAGCCCAACTTCAGCAAACAATAACCATGGCTGGAATGAATTATTATTTTACTTTTATTATGCTTTATTGCATCTCTGTGTCCGTAAAGGGTCCGCTGCCTTTCAAACCAGGATTTTAAAAAACTTGAATACACACTCAGAAACACACTAACTCAGGCTTTTAACCCTTGCTGCACTAAATACATAAAGCAATCAAATACAATATACTATAATGCAACAGATCTGAAATTCCTGCATTCCTCACTGTGAGCTGCTGCCTTTAACTGCTGTGGTCCATGTGATGTTGGTACCCTCACACTGCCATTAGGGAGGGAGTTCCAGGATTTTGACCGAGCAACAGTGAAGGACCGGCGATATATTTCCAAGTCAGGATGGTAAGTAACTTAGATGGGAACTTGTGGGTGGTGGGGTTCCCATGTGTCTGCTGCTCTTGTCCTTCTAGATGGTAGCAGTGGTGGGTTTGGAAGGAGCTGCCGATGGGGCATTGGTGAGTTCCTGCAGTGCATCCTGTAGATGGTACACACTGCTGCTACTATGCATTGATGGTGGAGGGATTGAATGTATGTGGATAATGCGCCACTCAAGTTGGCTGCTTTGTCTTGGATTATGTCAAGTATTTGAGTGCTGTTGGAGCTATACTCATCCTGTTACTACACCTGGGTGAGGGCACTGATGTGTTGGGTGCTCTGGATCCGTGGAACACATACAGGCCACCAACACTTAATAAAATAGTGTTGCACTATTTTAAGTTAGAAACTGTTGAACATACTTTCACTGTGGGTTAACACGATGTTAGATTAAACTAAAGACCTATGCCTGTCCTAACCAGTCTATTCACTCAGCACATGGTGAGGAACTGTGCTGTAAGCTGTAAGCTCTGTCCTTCTAGGAGGCTGCATTCCGAATGAGCGGGAACTCTGATGCCCCCTGTCTTTATAGTGAGTGTGCTCTCACTGGTGATTGGCTGCGGTGTTGTGTGTGTTGATTGGACCCGCTGTGTGTCCATCAGTGTGTGTGTATCTGCACCATGATATACTGGTGTATATTATGACATCCCCACTTTTATAAAAGAATGTATGTGTGTGGCAATAAATAATGTATGGTGAGAATGTTCCTAACTACATGTGGGGTGCGAAGACATATTTATAGGACTACGTACATGAGAACTAAGCTATTTACATGGGAAGGTGCCTGGTGCAGAGAAGCAGATTGCAACAAGAATAACGAGATCAACACCACATACAAACCAGGGAAACGATCAAACAAAGCAACAAAACAATTCAGAGAATCCATAAGTCCGCAAAGTTCATAAATTAAGTCTCTGAGGTGGACGACAAATTCTGTTTGACCGCCTCAAGGGTGGGTCGAGAGCCGCCGGTTCAGGAGCGGGCTGAACTGCGTCAAAGTCAGGGGGAGGCAGAGTGACAGGGAGCTCTGCATAGTCTGTGGCAGGGTCAGCAGGAGTGCGAGGCGACAGTGGAGGATTACGTGGCGAGCGTGGAACGAGACGAAGGACGCATCGATTGCGGCACAGAATAGAGCCATCCGGTAGACGAACCAGGAACGAGCGGGGGGCCACCTGCCGAAGGACAACAGCGGTTGCAGACCAGCCACCATCCGGAAGATGGACGCGGACGTTGTCATCTGGAGCCAGAGCATGGAGATCAGCTGCACGGGAGTCATGAGCCGCCTTGTGCTGTGCACGAGACAGCTGCATCCGGCGAAGGACCGGAACGTGGTCGAGGTCTGGGACATGGATGGACAGCACCGTCGTCCTCAGGGTACGACCCATGAGTAACTGGGCTGGCGACAGGCTAGTGGACAGTGGGGCGGAGCGATAGGCCAGCAAGGCAAGGTAGAAATCGGACCCAGCATCGGCAGCCTTGCATCGGAGCCGTTTGACTATATGTACTCCCTTCTCCACTTTGCCGTTGGATTGGGGGTACAGGGGACTGGACGTCACATGGGCAAAATTGTACCACCTGGCAAAGTTGTGCCATTCCTGGCTGGCTAAGCAGGGGCCATTGTCCAACATAACCGTGAGTGGGATGCTGTGTTGAGCAAAGGTTTCTTTACATGCACGAATGCCTGCAAACGAGGTGAGGTCGTGCAACCGTATCACCTCCGGGTAAGTCGAAAAATAGTCCACGATCAGGACATAGTCTCTACCCAGCGCGAGGAACAGGTCGATGCCCACCTTGGTCCATGGTGACGTGACCAACTCATGGGGCTGCAGGGTCTCACGTGGTTGGGCCGGCTGGAAGCGCTGACAAGTGGGGCAGTTGAGCACTATGTTGGCGATGTCCTCATTAATGCCGGGCCAGTACACTGCCTCTCGGGCCCGTCGGCGGCACTTTTCCACGCCAAGGTGGCCCTCGTGTAGTTATTCCAGGACAAGCTGGCGCATGCTATGCAGGATGACAATGCGGTCCAGTTTTAGAAGAACCCCGTCTACTACCACCAGATCATCTCTGACATTATAGGGCATTGGCCCTTGAGCCATCCGTCTGTTAGGTGCCGCATGACACGCTGTAGCAAGGGGTCAGCCGCCGTCTCGCGGCGAATTTGGATGAGGCGTTCATCCGTGGCAGGTAGATTGGAGGCTGCAAATGCCACATGGGCGTCAACCTGGCAAACAAATCCCGCTGGGTCACATGGAGTGTTGACTGCCCTGGAGAGAGCGTCAGCAATGATGAGGTCTTTGCCTGGGGTGTATACCAGCTGCAAGTCGTATCGCTGGAGCTTGAGAAGAATACGCTGGAGGCAAGGCGTAATGTCGTTCAAGTCTTTCTGTATTATGTTGACCAGCGGGCGATGGTCGGTCTCTATGGTGAATTGAGGAAGTCCGTAGACATAATCGTGAAACTTGACCACACCGGTCAGAAGGCCCAGGCACTCCTTTTCTATCTGTGCGTAGCGCTGCTCTGTGGGGGTCATCGCACGCGACGGATATGGAACGGGGGCCCATGATGAGGCCTCATCACGTTGAAGGAGCACTGCCCCAATGCTGGATTGACTGGCATCAGTCGAAATTCTGGTCGCCTTTGCTGGATCAAAGAAAGCTAAGACCGGGGCCGTGGTCAGTTTTGTTTCGAGTTCTCTCCATTCGCGCTCGTGGGCAGGGAGCCATTCGCCTGTCGTCTTCCTGACTAGGTTCCTGAGAGCTGTGGTATGAGAGGCGAGGTTAGCGATGAATTTCCCTAAAAAATTGACCATGCCCAGAAATCAGAGGACCGCCTTCTTGTTCTCTGGTGTTTTCTTGCTGTGATGGCAACTACCTTGTCCGCATCCGACTGCACACCCAATTGGGAGATGTGGGGCGTCATTCTCCGACCCCCCGCCCAAGTTGCTCGATTGCTTGGACCCGTTCTGTCTCGTGGGGACCTTGCCACAACGCCGTTTCAGCCGCTTGGATGTGGGAATACCGACTAGTGGCGTGTTCGTGTAGCACGCAGGTCTCGATGGCGGTCGCTAGGGTGAGCTGCTTTACCTTGAGGAGTGCTGGCGTAGGGAGTCCGACTGAACACCGAAACCGATCTGGTCGCGTCTCATGGAGTCGGAGGTGGGCCCGTAATTACAGGACTGCGCAAGGATGCGGAGGTGGGTGAGAAAGGACTGGAAAGGATCATCCTTACCCTGCAAACGTTGTTGGGATACATAGCGCTCGAAACGTTCATTCACCTCTATGTTGCAGTGAGTGTCAAACTTGAGGAGGACCGTCTGGAATTTTGATTTATCTTCATCATCAGCAAAGGTGAGAGAATTGAAAATGTGGATGGCATGTTCCACGGCCGTGGATAGGAAGAGAGCGATCTTCCTGGTGTCTGAGGCAGCTTCCCAGTCTGTGGCTTCAAGGTAGAGCTGGAAGCGTTGTTTGAATATCTTCCAGTTGGCCCCTAGGTTATCGGTGATGCGGAGCAGCGGCGGCGGGCGGACGCTGTCCATTTTGCAGGATGGCTGTATGCTGGTGGAAGGCAGATCACTTGCAGGTAGGTCTAAGAAGTTCTAATATCCCTCAACTCCTGGTATCATGATGTGTTGGATGCTTTGGATCCGTGGAACACATACAGGCCACCAACACTTAAAATAGTGCAACACTATTTATTAAGTTAGAAACTGTTGAACATACTTTCACTGTGGGTTAACACGATGTTAGATTAAACTAAAGACCTATGCCTGTCCTAACCAGTCTAGGCACTCAGCACATGGTGAGGATCTGTGCTGTAAGCTGTAAACTCTGTCCTTTTAGGAGGCTGCATCACGAGTGAGCGGGAACTCTGATGCCCCTGTCTTTATAGTGAGTGTGCTTTAACTGGTGATTGGTTGCGGTGTTGTGTGTGTTGATTGGTCTTGCTGTGTGTCCATCAGTGTGTGTGTATCTGCACCATGATATACTGGTGTATATTATGACAGGTACAGTCAGTTCCAGCCCCACAAAGATACTGAACAAGGTGGGGGGGTCTGCCGGAACTGTCCACTTAGCAGCTTGCAGCGGGGGTCTTTCATCTCAAGACAAAAAGGCTGTAATGTTGCGCAGGACAGGGATCAAAAAGAGAAAACTGAAACAGGCAACGGCAGAATAGTGGTTTGCACTAAGGCTTCACAGCGCAGGGTCCCAGGTTAGATTCCCGTCATGGGTGACTGTCTGTGCAGAGTCTGCACATCCTCCCCTTATCTGCGTGGGTTTCCTCCAGGTGTCTGTTTTCCTCCCACAAGACCCGAAAGAGGTGGGGTGGGATTCTCTGAGCGGCCGACCCCGCAGCGGCCGACCCCGAGACTTCCCCCGCTCCTTCACAGGCCTGCACTGCAAGGTGGCCTGGCAACCCCGAGGGGCCCCGCTGCTACTTTTGCGGGCAGGCCAAGCACCCCCGCCAGTGCTGCCCGGCCCGCGCATCCATCTGCAAGGGATGCGGCAAAAAGGGCCATTTCGTGGGGGTATGTCAGACCCGAGCGGTTGCCGCGGTCTCCGGCGGCGAATGCGGACCGCCACCACAAACTTCTCCATGGGCCCCGAGCGGCCAGCGGTCGCCACCACCCCATATCCCAGGGCCACGTGCGGACCCTGGGCGCCGCCATGTTGTTCCGCGGACGCCACGCTTGAGGGATGGGCGCCGCCAATTTGTGCACCCCCGGCTATGTGCGGCCTCTGAGAGACGCCATCTTGGATGAACTCCCAGCACCCCAGCTCGGCCGACCACATACTGCCTGAACAGAATTCCCAACTACTGCGATTGGCCTGGGTGACTCTGGATCAGTCTCGACCTCGAACACTCTCAACCGCTACGACGACCGTTTTCATCAACTGGCACGAGACGTCCTGCCTAATTGACTGTGGGAGCACAGAGAGCTTCATACACCCCGACACGGTAAGGCGCTGTTCCCTCCTCATCCACCCTGTTAATCAAAAAATCTCACTGGCCTCCGGTTCCCACTCAGTGGAGATAAAGGGGTTTTGTTTCGCAAACCTCACAGTCCAGGGAAGGGAGTTCAAAAATTTCCATCTATACATCCTTCCCCATATCTGCGCGGCTACACTCCTGGGTTTAGACTTCCAGTGTAACCTTCAAAGTCTGACCTACCAATTCGGCGGCCCTATACCCCCCCTTACTGTCTGCGGCCTCGCGACCCTTAAGGTCGACCTGCCTTCCCTGTTTGCCACCAGGAGCAGACGCTACAGTGCCCAGGACCGGATCTTTATTAGATCAGAGGTCCAAAGGCTACTGAGGGAAGGGGTCATTAAAGCCAGTAACAGCCCCTGGAGAGCTCAAGTAGTGGTGGTAAAGACCGGGGAGAAACATAGGATGGTCATCGACTACAGTCAGACCATCAACAGGTTTACGCAGCTGGACGCGTACCCTCTCCCCCACATATCCGACCTGGTAAACAGGATCGCGCATTATAAGGTCTTCTCCATGGTGGATCTCAAGTCCGCCTACCACCAGCACCCCATCCGCACTAGTGACCGCAAATACATTGCCTTCGAGGCAGACGGGCGTCTCTATCACTTCTTAAGGGTTTCCTTTGGTGTCACTAACGGGGTCTCGGTCTTCCAGCGCGAGATGGACCGAATGGTTGAATGGTACGGTTTACGGGCAACCTTCCCGTGCCTCGATAATGTCACCATCTGCGGCCACGACCAGCAGGACCACGACACCAACCTCCGAAAATTTCTCCAGACCACTAAAATCGTTAACCTAACATACAATAAGGATAAATGCCAACAGTCTAGCCATTCTCGGCTACGTAGTGCGAAATGGGGTTATAGGCCCCGACCCTGAACGCATGCGCCCCCTTATGGAGTTCCCCCTCCCTCACTGCTCTAAGGCCCTGAAACGCTGCCTCGGGTTTTTTAGCTACTACGCCCAGTGGGTCCCCAACTATGCGGACAAGGCCCGTCCCCTGATCCAATCCACAGTTTTTCCCCTGTCGATAGAGGGCACCAGGCCTTCAGCCGCATCAAAGCAGACATTGCAAAGGCCACGATGCGCGCCATCGACGAGTCCCTCCGCTTCCAGGTCGAGAGCGATGCGTCCGACGTAGCTCTGGTGGCCACCCTCAACCAGGCGGGCAGACCCGTGGCCTTCTTTTCCCGTACCCTCCATGCTTCCGAAATCCGCCACTCCTCAGTCGAAAAGGAGGCCCAGGCCATAGTAGAAGCTGTGCGATATTGGAGGCATTACCTGGCTGGCAGGAGATTCACTCTCCTCACGGACCAACGGTCGGTTGCTTTCATGTTCGATAATGCACAGCGGGGCAAGATAAAAAACGACAAGGTCTTGCGGTGGAGGATCGAACTCTCCACCTACAACTACGAGATCTTGTATCGTCCCGGGAAGCTAAATGAGCCTCCTGACGCCCTGTCCCGCGGCACATGTGCCACCGCACAGGTGGACCGTCTCCGAACCCCCCACGAGGACCTCTGCCACCCGGGGATCACTCGCTTTTTCCATTTCGTCAAGACCCGCAACCTGCCCTACTGCATCGAGGAGGTCAGGACTGCCAAATCTGCGCGGAGTGCAAACCGCACTTCTACCGGCCAGAGAGAGCGCACCTGATAAAGGCTTCCCGTCCCTTTGAATGCCTCAGCATGGACTTCAAAGGCCCCCTCCCCTCCACCGACCGCAACACGTACTTCCTGAACGTGACTGACGAGTATTCCCGGTTCCCATTCGCCATCCCCTGCCCCGATATGACCGCCACCACCGTCATCAAGGCCCTCCATAGCATCTTTGCACTGTTCGGGTTCCCTGCTTACATACACAGTGATGGGGGTCCTCCTTTATGAGCGACGAACTGCGTCGATTCCTGCTCAGCAAGGGCATTGCCTCGAGCAGGACGACCAGTTACAACCCCCGGGGTAACGGACAGCAAGAGAGGGAAAACGGAACGGTCTGGAAGACCGTCCTACTGCCCCTACGGTCCAGGAATCTCCCAGTCTCCCGCTGGCAGGAAGTCCTCCCGGATGCCCTCCACTCCATCCGGTCACTACTTTGTACAACCACCAACCAGACACCTCACGAACGTCTCCTGGTCTTCTCTAGGAAGTCCTCTGGGACCTCGCTCCCGACCTGGCTGGCAGCACCCGTACCCATCCTGCTCCGAAAACACGTGCGGGCGCACAAGTCGGACCCGTTGGTCGAGAGGGTCCATCTGCTCCATGCTGACCCCCATTACTCCTACGTGGCGTATCCCGACGGCCGACAAGATACGGTCTCCCTACGGGACCTGGCGCCCGCCGGAACTCCACGCACATTCCAGCCACCAGTCCCACCCTCCCCTCCACCGCAGCACCTTACAGGAGGATCGGTCCTTCCGCCACCCCCGTCTAGGCCCCCCCACCCACCAACGACCCCCGCAGGCGCTCCCTTCCCAGGTCAGCCATTTTCCCCACCAGCGCCGTCTAGGGGTGACGAAGCTGCCATGGAAATCGAAGCCACGCTCCCGGAGTCACGGACACCCGAGCCTCCACCGGAGTCACCACAGAGGCTCCGACGATCACAGAGGACGATCAGGGCCCCCGATTGACTGATTGTTTCATTTTAACTGTAATCTGTAAATATAAACCATCAAATGTACATAGGTACCAGACTTGTAAATAGTTACTAAACACTGTATGGAGGTATTACGGTACCTCCATAACTAATTATACCATGTTGTTATGTTTTGTAATTTCTGGCCACCACCCCCGCCGGACTTTTTTTAACAGGGGGTGAATGTGGTATTATAGGTATTACGGTACCTGAGAGGCTAAAGTACCATTGGTAGAACCTGTATGCTTGCTATTGGCTAGAGTGTATAATTGCTCCACCCTGATAGGCAGGGTATAAGAGCCTGTGCTGTCCCAGCAACCCTCATTCTGTACCTGAGCTGCTGGGGGAAACATCTAGCTTATTAGAGCCTTCAGTTGGACTACAACCTCGCTTTAGTGGTCATTGACCGTGCATCACAGCGTTAATGTAAACCTACTTGTGACACTAATGAAGGTTATTATTATTATTTAACAAGTTCATTTCAATCCAGAAAAGTGGAGAGTATTCCATCACACTCCCGACTTTATTAAATGCAAACCCGCCATGGTGGAAGGCATTAAATTCCACCCATGATAAATTGGCATGATTTACACTCTTCGGTCCTCTGTGCATGGTAAAATTAGACCATGCCTCAAATTTTAATAACCTGTTTCACATGTTCCAGAAGCCAGCAATTTCTCAATGGATCAAGGATCGATTAAATAAGTACTTACTTTTATAGGGGGCAGAAGTCACCAGCCCCATCGCTAAGATTGGGAATCCCGATCGTGCAGGGAATCCCGCATCAGCCCAAAAATGAAATTGAGCCGTCCCGAGTCCCACCCCGGCGGCTTTTGCGGGCTTCAAACAGCTCATCTGCTTTAATTTGAATGCGATTAATATGCTGGAAGCCTGAATCTTCAACCCCCCTACCCCTCCCAGCCAGGGGTCACGTGGGGAAGATTTGGTGCAAGCATTTACAAACGGGGTCCTGGAGCTCTGGCCTTTGAGGGGGAGTAAGGGGATACATTTTTCATTGTCTTTGGATTTGCTGGAGGGGTGTATGCCTGGAGCTCTGGCACTAGTGGGGACTGACGTGTTGGCAAGCGAGTGGACTCAGGGTCTCCCCCTCGGGATCAGGCTGTCATGAACCTCCCATTGCTGCTGTAAAAGACGAGCAACTCAGCTCTTGGGTGTTACTTACAGGCTCCTGACTGTTTAAACTGTTGACTGCTGCTTTTTCCCAGGAAATGCTCTGAGGAATGCTGATCATGTAGATATCCCTCTACCCCGTCCATCTGGAAACCCTCATGTATCCACAGTATAATCAAGGAGATGGACGTGGCTATGCTCAGTAGCTGGACCACCAGCTTCTGGGACTTGTTGGGACTTCTCATTGCACTCCTTAGAAGTTACAGCCCCATAGTAGGGGAAGCATTGGATTAATGTGCCATAGATTGGTGTGTGATCACCAGCTGCATGTCATGCACATCTGCACACAATACCCAAGCAGCGTGCATGACATTTACATTCTGGTGCACTCGGAGGTTTCGGCATATTTGAGGCATTCACTCGGTGAAGGGTTGGCTCTTGGGTTTCAAGATCTACCCGCTGAGGTCATGGCTGCTGATGCCTGTGCGGAGGCCCCAGACTGGGGTAGAGAGACATTATAAAGATGTTCATTCAGCAACCAGGAGCATCATCGACTGGCATGTCGGGTTCCTAAAAGGTGCTCTTCCGCTGCCTGGACCGCTCTAGCGGGGGTGTCCAATATAGCCCCCAGAGGGTGTCGCGCATTGTGCGGCTTGCTGTGTCCTGCACAACATTGTGCAGCAGCGAAGCAACATGCAGGAGGAGGGGAAAGAATGGCAGGTCTCGTCGAAAGAGGTAGTTCAGGATCTAGAGCAGGCTTGACAGGCAACAGAATGAGTCCTTCAGGGCTGGAGAACCAGGGACAGCCTGATCAGCTCCTAATTTGCAGATTAGGAGGCCAAAAAACCAGCAGCTTCATAGCCATTGTCTCCCTTCCACACCCACCCTCCCCTTCACCATTCACCCCTTCCCTTGACCACAGCTCCTCCTCCTGCCTCTGATGGTCATCTCAACATCACCACAGGGTGTTGGCCCTGGGTAGACAGTATCAGTGGGTCTTGTCTGCAGGATGGAGGATGATGACAACTCGGTGTGAGATGAGCTCTGATGCTCCTCGTCTGACAAAGTCTGACTCTTGTCTTTTAAATAATATAATAACATACCACTGTCCACCTGGATGATCCTTGGTTGCACCATGGGGTCTCCTTATATTGGGGGAGGGGAGATGGTACAAGATGGAGCAAGCTTTGGAGCATAGACTGGGGATGCTCTCATATTGACTGTCTCACACTGTGACCTCCATGTCACTTCTCAGTGAGGGTGGATGCATGTGGGATGTCCATGGGTCTGCTGTGCCCTGAACACCCCCCTCCCACCTCACCGTCACAGCCCAAGACCCAGACCCTGCCCAACCTTCCCACCCGTGGAACAACAGTGAGAGGCAGATCGGACTGAACAACAAAGAACAAAGAACAAAGAAATGTACAGCACAGGAACAGGCCCTTCGGCCCTCCAAGCCCGTGCCGACCATGCTGCCCGACTAAACTACAATCTTCTACACTTCCTGGGTCCGTATCCCTCTATTCCCATCCTATTCATGTATTTGTCAAGATGCCCCTTAAATGTCACTATCGTCCCTGCTTCCACCACCTCCTCCGGTAGCGAGTTCCAGGCACCCACTACCCTCTGTGTAAAAAACATGCCTCGTACATCTACTCTAAACCTTGCCCCTCTCACCTGAAACCTATGCCCCCTAGTAATTGACTCCTCTACCCTGGGGAAAAGCCTCTGACTATCCACTCTGTCTATGCCCCTCATAATTTTGTAGACGTCGATCAGGTCGCCCCTCAACCTCCGTCGTTCCAGTGAGAACAAACCAAGTTTATTCAACCGCTCCTCATAGCTAATGCTCTCCATACCAGGCAACATTCTGGTAAATCTCTTCTGCACCCTCTCTAAAGCCTCCACATCCTTCTGGTAGTGTGGCGACCAGAATTGAACACTATACTCCAAGTGTGGCCTGACTAAGGTTCTATACAGCTGCAACATGACTTGCCAATTCTTATACTCAATGCCCTGGCCAATGAAGGCAAGCATGCCGTATGCCTTCTTGACTACCTTCTCCACCTGTGTTGCCCCTTTCAGTGACCTGTGGACCTGTACTCCTAGATCTCTCTGACTTTCAATACTCTTGAGGGTTCTACCATTCACTGTATATTCCCTACCTGCATTAGACCTTCCAAAATGCATTACCTCACATTTGTCCGGATTAAACTCCATCTGCCATCTCTCCGCCCAAGTCTCCAAACAATCTAAATCCTGCTGTATCCTTTGACAGTCCTCATCGCAATCCGCAATTCCACTAACCTTTGTGTCGTCTGCAAACTTAGTTACATTTTCCTCCAAATCATTTATATATCCTACAAACAGCAAAGGTCCCAGCACTGATCCCTGCGGAACACCACTGGTCACAGCGCTCCAATTAGACAAGCGTCCTTCCATTGCTACTCTCTGCCTTCTAGGACCTAGCCAGTTCTGTATCCACCTTGTCAGCTCACCCCTGATCCCGTGTGACTTCACCTTTTGTAGTAGTCTACCATGAGGGACCTTGTCAAAGGCCTTACTGAAGTCCATATAGACAACATCCACTGCCCTACCTGCATCAATCATCTTTGTGACCTCCTCGAAAAACGCTATCAAGTTAGTGAGACACGACCTCCCCTTTACAAAACCATGCTGCCTCTCACTAATACGTCCATTTGCTTCCAAATGGGAGTAGATCCTGTCTCAAAGAATTCTCTCCACTAATTTCCCTACCACTGAAGTAAGGCTCACTGGCCTGTAGTTCCCTGGATTATCCTTGCTACCCTTCTTAAACAGAGGAACAACATTGGCTATTCTCCAGTCCTCCGGGACATCACCTGAAGACAGTGAGGATCCAAAGATTTCTGTCAAGGATCTCAATATTTTTTAAGACGCCCAACACCTCGTCTTTTTGGATCTCAATGTGACCCAGGCTATCTACACACCCTTCTCCAGACTCAACATCTACCAATTCCTTCTCTTTGGTGAATACTGATGCAGAGTATTCATTTAGTACCTCGCCCATTTGCTCTGGCTCCACACATAGATTCCCTTGCCTATCCTTCAGTGGGCCAACCCTTTCCCTGGCTACCCTCTTGCTTTTTATATACGTGTAAAAAGCCTTGGGATTTTCCTTAAACCCTATTTGCCAATGACTTTTCGATTGGTGGTGGAAAAATGTTCAATGGTGCATTTTTACAGATTGTGTCCTGTTCCCCCAGTGCACTATGTTCAACTACACCCATGCCAAATGATGTGTTGTCTATTTTTCTCATCTTCCCTGGCCTCCCGCTCCTTCTTGGTGTTCCGCCAGATTGCTCATCAGGAGCGGAGGCAGCCTTCAGCTTTTCTCGCCCGAATGTAGAAGGACTGGAGTGTTCCAACGCCTCCGTTATGGGAGTGTGGTAGTATGTATTGGGGGTCATGTGGGACTGGAAGCCCTAATGTCATTGGCTGACAGATCCCGGGTCCTGGTTGGCCGTTGACCTCATACTCCGCCCTGAAGGCGAAGTATAAGAAGCCGGTGCCTTCCCCCGCATGCCAGTTTACTATCGGGCTGCTGGGGAACAGACACGCTTAATAAAGCCTCATCGACTTCTCTCTGTTTGTCTCACGGAGTCTTTGTGCGCCACAGGGAGGTCCTGGGGTATGCGCCATCCCTTCCTCCTCCCTCGGGTGCTCGCTGGCTTCTGGACTACTCCGTGGGACAGAGGTGCAGCGGAGTATGTTTCAGAAACTTCAGCGGCATCTGGTCCTGCCAGGCCGGCAAGCCGGCCCTCATCTAATCTATGGTATCGGTGCCCTCAGCCATGGTGTTCCATGACTGGGACATGTCTCTCAGCGAGTGAGCCACGTACCTCATTGCTTCGGTCATGTCTATCTGTGTCTATGACTGGTTAAGGTCAGTCAGCACCCGGCCAATGCTCTCGATGCCCTCAGCCTTTGTGAGTGGGCCAAGCTCTGGAGCTCCACAGAATGTCCATCTGCGCCTGGGACATGTCGGCCTGTGGCTGGACCCTCCTGTCCTGCACCTTAGCCATGGACAGCAGTCAGACCTAAGCCTTGGATGTCCTGACACATGGCTCTGATTCCTTGTCCCAGGCCTTCCACCACAGACCCCACACTTTTAATGTTGGCCTGTGTGCCACACATTAGCAGCAACATCTCCTGCGCCTGAAGGTGAGTGAACTCCTCCAGTTGTACTTTCAGGTGTTAGAATATTGTTGATACCCCCTCCTGTAGATTCTGAATCTGCACCAGTGTTGGGATCATCTTTTCCAGAGGCATGACATCTGTCTTGGGGGCAGTGGTTCATTGGGATGGGGCAGCCGTCTGACCGGCATTTCCTTCGGCAGTCCCTGCCTCTTCCTGATTTTCTGCAGCATGTGTGTGGTGCTCACCCAGGAGCCTGACCGCTAACATGACCCACCGAGGTGACAGTTCTGCACTGGTGGATGGTGCTGGTGGAAGCAGTGCTGAGAACTCTGCTCCAGGTGTTCTGAGGGTCTGGAGGTTGGGCTGTGACCCTTGTTGGCCCGGCCTTGTCTGCTGGGAATCATGGAAGACAAAGGTCATGGGGTCAGCCCTTGAGAAGCACAGGGCTGAGGGAGATGAAAGACTCACTTGAGATCAGACATCTTGATGACGTTGCATTGCACTCTCACTACTTCGGCGCATGCCGAACTCCATGTCAACCATTGTTCACTCCTCCACCTCCCCCTGAGTTTCATGGCCCTTCCTACAAAGGGGTTGTGGATCCATCTGTTGGGCATGCCCCTGCCTGTCTTCTGATGCTACCTTTGATTATTTTATCCTTGGGCACACAAAAAGGACAAAGTGAGAAATCAGCATGCCGTTTTTTTCTATGTGGCAAAGGTGCCTGGCCAAAGAGGGCTGGGCATATCATAGGGTTGGGGGTTCCTGGAGGGTGGGCTCTGACGGGCATGCTGGTAGCTGGAGTGTTGCTGGCATACAAGGGTTTGGGGGCAGATGTCAGGGGTCAAGGATGGAAAGATTGCCAGGGTCACACAGGTAGGTGCTAACCCAAGCTGCTCGTAGGAGGTCCTTTATCTTCTTCCTACATTGCATTCCGGTCCCCGTGGCGAGACTGCCAGCACTCGCTGCATCTGCAACCTCATCCTAGGCTTGATTCATCTGGCTGGTGTCTCCACCCCATCCTGGGCAAGAGGGGGTACCTCCTCTCCACAACGGCATCCAACATCTGTGAATGTCCACATCAAAGATGCGTGGTGCAGCCATCTTCTTGCCTGGAATGAGAGTCTGGGGTGAGTGGACTGCTTAAAAGCTGCTCCAGCTCATCAGACTCACAATGAGATTCCCAACCGCAGCAAATCACTCGGCTGGGGAATCGGGACTCGGGCAAGGATGCACGTGGACAGCGTGCTAGCCAATTTGCATGGATGTAATCGCACCTCCCCAGTGCTCCTGGCGGCAGTGCAGAAACGTTTTGATTCTCCGCTGGTGGGAGCATTTTGCCTCTGAACCAGAGAATTGCACCCAGTGTCTTAAACATAGCAAACCATTGAACGGCATTTCACCTGAGTGAGAGTTGAATTTGTACATCAAGCAGGAAAGAGAGGTCATAGTAAGATGAATGATGGCGAGGTCAAATAAACGGGTTTATACAGAGGAGAGGTAAAGCAAGGGAGAAGGGGACCCAAGAAGAGACTTATTAAAGGGAAGTGATGGGGTGTGGGTGGGTTTGGAGGGGTGGAGGTGGGTGGGACAGATGTGCAGCAGCATAATTTCTAGTTAGGCAGACGTGTGGAGGGTGCAAGACGGGCTGTAGAGGATTGCAGAGTAAGACCTAGAAAGGATTTATAAATGAGTGCAAGGATTTTGAAAATCAAAAGACAATAGAGGTCGGCATAGATAGAAGCGAATGAAGCAGGTAGGCATAGGTAGGATGTGGACTATAGAGTTTTAGATGAATGCAAGGCTGATGAGGGAAACATGAGAGAAGTCAATCCTGAAGGTAACATTAATTGCCCACTTAGCGTCCTCAATTGGGGCGGGTCAGGCAGGCCAACCACGAGCCTTCCAGCTGCACGCTTAATCAGGATAGAGGAAGTAAGGCAGCAGGGTCTCCACCCATCCTCTCCTGCCGATTAAATACCCTCATCATGGGGAAAGGCATTAAAATCCACCCAATGTTTTTACTTTTATGCAACACTGTCATTTAATTGGTGTATCA
This sequence comes from Scyliorhinus torazame, assembly GCF_047496885.1. Classification (NCBI taxonomy): domain Eukaryota; kingdom Metazoa; phylum Chordata; class Chondrichthyes; order Carcharhiniformes; family Scyliorhinidae; genus Scyliorhinus; species Scyliorhinus torazame. Next base: position 121,328,984 of record NC_092707.1, on the reverse strand, counting down.
CAATTTGTTTACTTTGAAAAGGCTGAATGTTTTTTGGGATAAGTGGCATGTTTTGTATTTAGAGCGCTGTTACCCAACATGTATTCTGATGAATTTCAAAGTGTTTTTTCATAAAACAATTAATTTTCCTAGTCCACAATGTTCCTGGGCTTCAGTGAAATTGGCTCTGGTGTTAAATGGCAGGTGACTCAATACAGCTGGGAAGTTGTTGATTTTTTCTGTGACGTTGTTGCTCTATCTTCAGATCTGCTTATTAGTACATCTATTAATCAAAAAAATTATATTCGCTGATGGCTCAGCACAACAGAAATATTTTCCATAAGCTGTGCTTAAGTACAATCAATTTCAACACATGAATTATTAGATTCTAAGACTAACAGTGACCAGCTTTCCATCAATCAATGCAAACTAAATTTTCTTGTTTGTAAATATTTCAAACTGAAAAAAACACTTAGAGCGCGATTTACCGGCTGCGTTGCACCCTGATTGCTGTTCGGCCGGTAGATGCTGGGAGATCCCTCTTCCAGGTTCCACCCAGCTCGCAACACCTAGCGAGATTTAACATGATCTTGCGAGGCGTCGCAATCTGAATCCTGCCCAAAATGGGCAGGATCAGTGTTTGGCAAATCTACATATTAGAGTGAGACAGCTAGTCTCACTATAATGTGCAGCTCGAGGTCCTGGGATCTAGCCCCTTTGCCTCAGAGACCTTAGGTGAGCGTTATTCAGTATTGGCCTCCACAAGTGGGGACCAGATGGAACAACACTTGAGGTGTCTCACAGGGGGAATCAGAGGCCTCCAGGTAGTTGCCCTCTGGGCAGGCTGGCACCACTGATGCCACCTTGGCACTGGCACCCTGGTGGTGTCCAGGTGGAATTGGTTGGCTGGCAATTTCCTGTGCTGGAAATTGGGCCCAGATGCCCTGTCTGTGTGAGGTGGGGTGTGGAGGGGCCTGAGGAAGCCCTTAGAGGTAAGATGGGGTTTTGGGGGTATGTTGGGTGGTTGAGAAATTGGGGTGCCATTTAAAAATGGTGTCCTGATCTCCTCCTGCACTGAGGGGCTCTGGCAGTTGCAATTTGGTTAGATTGTGCCCATAAGGTAAATTTTCCCCAAAGTGTCATTTCGGATTCGAAAGCCGGTGCGAATCACATCGGCTGTTCTGGTGCGATTCCCAATGAGATCTTCCTGCATGTAGTCATTTTTTTGGAGGGGTGGTGCCTAAACATGCCGGCCAGTCTAGCTCCACAGATATTGGGGCACTCTCTTTAAAGGTGCTCCGATCTCAAGGTACAGTAAAGGCCTCCCCCCACCACCAACATCATTGGCATTGGGACTTAATCCCCCCTCCCACCAACAATCCACCCCTCTTTCCCCGCATCCTCGCCCAAGGATTATTAAGCTCAGCACCAGTCCATAGTTATACCATTAATTCAGTCTCAGCCTCTATATTAGAAAAATGTTGGTAAGAAATAGCACAATTTCCTATAACTGCTCAAGCCAGCAGTTGGGATTTAGGATTTTAAGCGAAATGAATGGAACTACAGAATATCAACTTGTTTACAATTGCCTTAGCTTCTTCATAATAATAATCGATTATTGTCACAAGTAAGCTTCAATGAAGTTACTGTGAAAAGCCCCTAGTCGGCACATTCCGGCACCTGTTCGGGAGGCCGGTACGGGAATTGAACCCGCGCTGCTGGCATTGTTCTGCATTACAAGCCAGCTGTTTAGCCCACTGTGCTAAACCAGCCCCTCATAGAATCATACAATCCCGACAGTGGAAAAGGAGGCCATTTGGCTCATAAAATCTGCACCGACCATCTGAAAGAGCACCCAACCTAGGCCCAATCCCCCACCCTATCCCCGTAACCCCACCTCGGGGCAAATTAGTATGGCCGAACCACCTAACCTGCACATCTTTGGACTGTGGGAGGAAACCAGAGCACCCGGAGGAAACCAACGCAGACACGGGAAGAATGTGCAAACTCCACAGGGCAGCATGGTAGCACAAGGGCAGCATTGTAGCACAAGTGGATAGCACTGTGGCTTCACAGTGCCAGGGTCCCAGGTTCGATTCCCCACTGAGGCACTATCTGTGCGGAGCCTGCATCTTCTCCGTGTCTGTGTGGGTTTCCTCCGGGTGCTCCGGTTTCTTCCCACAGTCCAAAGACGTGCAGGTTATGTGGATTGGCCATGATAAATTACCCTTAGTGACCAAAGACGTTAGGAGGGGTTATTGGATTACGAGATAGGGTGGAAGTGAGGGCTTAAGTGGGTCGGTTGGTGCAGACTCGATGGGCCGAATGATCTCCTTCTGCACTGTATGTTCTATGTTCCACACAGACTGTCCCCCGAGGTCAGAATTGATCCCAGGTTCCTGGAGCTGTGCCATCATGTTTAACCTTTTGATTTCAATGGCATTACTTTCCTCCAAAACATATTGAATAATCCTGATTGCAACTGTTCCTTAGTTCAATTTGTTCATCCAATTACATGCAGACAATTGTTCACATTAGAATCTTCAGAATAAAAGTTTTAAATTACCATCCAGCAAACGCTGGAAAAACACAGGTTAGGCAGTATCTGTAAAGAGAAAGATGTTAACTGCATTCTATTGAAATATTACAGACCTGTAATGTTAACACTCTGTTTCTGTTTCCACAGTTGCTCCCAAACCTGCTGAGTTTCCAGCATTTTTTGTTTTTACCTTATATTTCCAGCAATGGTATTATTTTTGCTTCTGACTAAAAACAAAAAGGTTACTAAACAAAGCCTGAAGAAAATCATTTCTATTTCAATATGAATTAACCATTCACTTCAGTTTTAAAAGACATTTTAAATTCAATGAGAAGCAAGCCGTGTGGTTGCAGCTGCTGTTTCAGCAGGGATGTCTGTATGAATTGGGGGAACTGAACACTGCTCAAGGATATGAGGAGGCTTAGTGAAGGTCACTATTCCTCGGTCAAAAACATTTTCAATTTTGGTAGCACATTCCTGATGGAGTTCCAGTTATTAAATTATGCCTTGTGGTTATGAATGCCCTATCTGGATAATTAATCATAGAATCATAGAATTTACAGTGCAGAAGGAGGCCATTCGGCCCATCGAGTCTGCACCGGCCCTTGGAAAGGGCACTCTACCTAAGCCCACACCTCCACCCTATCTCCATAACCAAATAACCCCACCCAACCTTTTTGGACACTAGGCAATGGCCAATCCACATCACCTGCACATCTTTGGACTCTGGGAGGAAACCGGAGCACCCGGAGGAAACCCACGCACATACGGGGAGAAGGTGCAGACTCAGCACAGACAGTGACCCAAGCCGGGAATTGAACCCTGGGACCCTGGAGCTGTGAAGCAACTGTGCTAACCACTGTGCTACTGTGCTGCCCAAATCTGGGAAGCTAATCTAGGAAGAATAAACATTCACCTTGCCCTTTGTAGCTAAACAGGCTGAAAGTTCTTTTTAATTATCACAAAACTGGTGTTTGTTGATAAAATTCAAACTTGGTATGAATAGAGATTGACATGTCAAATTTTCTCACTTTCTGCATGCTAAAATTACTACAAAACAACTTTATGATACTGGAACCTATTGTCCACATTGAGGCCGCTCTTATCTCATTCAGTCCTATTTCTTCAGTTATCTGCCTTGGGCTAATTCTACTACAGAGCAGTGGAAGATTGAATGAATGTGGGTTAACTCTCCTTTATGATTTTACTTTCTCCTGACAAAGTTCCCAGATGATTCTGTTGAACGGCCATGCTGCACCCGAAAGCAGCGTGTCCTGCACCAGGATCTACACGGCTCTCAATGCCTCATGAGTTCGAATTTGATCAGTGGAGAAGTTGCTGGAGTCCATTATCAAGAATGTCATAGCTCTGCATTTGGAAAGCAGTGGTGTAATCAGACAAAGGCAGCATAGTTGACAAATCTACTAGAATTCTTTGGAGATGTAACTAGTGGAATTGACCACGGAGAACTAGTGGATGTGGTTGTAGCGCACAAAGACTCACGAGAGACGAATAGAGATGAAGTCGATGAGGCTTTATTAAGCGTGACTTGTTCCCCGCAGTTCAGTAACAGACTGGCCTGCGGGGGAGAACTCCTGGTTCTTATACTCCGCCTTCAGGGCGGAGCTAGAGGTCAACAGCCAACCAGGACCCGGGATCTGTCAGCCAATGACATCACGGCTTCACAGTCCCACATGACCCCTAATGCATACTACCACAGTCACCCCTTGTTAAAAATGAACCCGGCGGGGTGGTGCTTCGCATGGTGGTAAGGGTTTACAAGGCTGGTCCTGGGAGGAAAACTTTTGCATGTCATCACAATATGTACAGGGTTTTTTGTTTTGCACTATTTACAGTGGTCGTAAGGGGGAAAAGAAAAAAAAGTTCTCGTTAAAGTCCACAACATTGTAGTGTTACATCCATGCCACGAGTCGGTCGGGCGGTCTGGTCGTCCGTGTCGATCGCCTCGGCCCCGGTGGTGGTGCTTGTTCCCGTGTTGTCGTCTCCGGGAGCCTTACGGTTTCTGCTTCAGCTTCACTTCTGGTCGGACCTTGGAGGAGGACCGATCCTCCCAGGAAGGGGGCGGTGGCGGGGTGCGCCGGTGGCAGGGAGGGGGTGATTGGTGTCGGGGGGGTGTGCGTGTTGCCGGCGGGCGCCAGATCTCGCAGGGAGACCGTGTCCTGTCGGCCGTCGGGGTACTCCACGTAAGCGTACTGCGGGTTCGCGTGGAGGAGGTGAACCCTCTCAACCAACGGGTCCGACTTGTGCGCCCGCACATGTTTTCGGAGCAAGATGGGTCCTGGGGCCGCCAGCCAGGTTGGCAGCGACGTTCCAGAGGAGGACTTCCTGGGGAAGACAAGGAGGCGCTCATGAGGCGTTTGGTTAGTGCTAGTACACAGTAGCGACCGGATGGAGTGGAGAGCGTCTGGGAGGACCTCCTGCCACCGTGAAACTGGGAGGTCCCTGGACCGTAAGGCCAGTAGGACGGTCTTCCAGACCGTGCCGTTCTCCCTCTCTACTTGCCCGTTCCCCCGGGGGTTGTAGCTGGTCGTCCTGCTCGAGGCTATACCGTTGCTGAGCAGGAACTGGCGCAGCTCGTCACTCATGAAGGAGGACCCCCTGTCGCTGTGGACGTATGCGGGGCAACCGAACAGAGTGAATATGGTGTTAAGGGCTTTAATGACTGTGGCCGCTGTCATGTCAGGGCAGGGGATGGCGAAGGGGAAACGGGAGTACTCGTCCACCACATTCAGGAAGTATGTGTTGCGGTCGGTGGAGGGGAGGGGCCCTTTGAAATCCAGACTAAGGCGTTCAAAGGGACGGGAAGCCTTGATCAGGTGCGCACCATCCGGCCTGAAAAAGTGCGGTTTGCACTCTGCGCAGATGTGGCAGTTCCTTGTGACTGTACGGACCTCCTCCACAGAGTAGGGGAGGTTGCGGGACTTTATAAAGTGGTAGAACCGAGTGACCCCCGGGTGGCAGAGGTCCTCGTGGAGGGTTTGGAGGCGGTTAATTTGTGCGTTGGCACATGTGCCGCGGGATAGGGCATCGGACGGCTCGTTCAGCTTTCCGGGACGGTACAGGATCTCATAGTTGAAGGTGGAGAGCTCGATCCTCCACCTTAAGATCTTGTCGTTTTTAATTTTGCCCAGCTGTGCATTATCGAACATGAAGGCTACCGACCGTTGGTCCGTGAGGAGAGTGAATCTCCTGCCGGCCAGGTAATGCCTCCAATGTCGCACAGCTTCCACTATGGCTTGGGCTTCCTTTTCCACTGAGGAGTGGCGGATTTCTGAAGCGTGGAGGGTTCGGGAGAAAAAGGCCACGGGTCTGCCCGCTTGGTTAAGGGTGGCCGCTAGAGCTACATCGGAGGCGTCGCTCTCGACCTGGAAGGGGAGGGACTCGTCGATGGCGCGCATCGTGGCCTTTGCGATATCCGCTTTGATGCGGCAGAAGGCCTGGCAAGCCTCTGTCGACAGAGGGAAAGTCGTGGTCTGTATTAGGGGGCGGGCCTTGTCTGCGTACTGGGGGACCCACTGGGCGTAATATGAAAAGAACCCCAGGCAGCGTTTTAGGGCTTTTGAGCAGTGAGGGAGGGGAAATTCCATGAGGGGGCGCATGTGTTCGGGGTCGGGGCCTATTATCCCATTGCGCACTACATATCCCAAGATGGCTAGCCGGTTTGTGCTGAAAACGCACTTGTCCTCGTTGTATGCGAGGTTCAAGGCTTTAGCGGTCTGGAGGAATTTTTGGAGGTTGGCGTCGTGGTCCTGCTGATCGTGGCCGCAGATGGTTACGTTGTCGAGATACGGGAACGTGGCCTGCAACCCGTGTTGACCAACCATTCGGTCCATCTCTCGTTGGAAGACCGAGACCCCGTTTGTGACGCCAAATGGGACCCTTAGGAAGTGGTATGATCGCCCGTCTGCCTCGAAGGCTGTGTACTTGCGGTCACTTGGGCGGATGGGGAGCTGATGGTAGGCGGACTTGAGGTCCACGGTGGAGAAGACCTTATATTGGGCAATCCGATTGACCATGTCGGATATGCGGGGGAGAGGGTACGCATCTAGTTGTGTGTACCTGTTGATGGTCTGGCTATAGTCTATGACCATCCTTTGCTTCTCCCCTGTCTTTACTACTACCACCTGTGCTCTCCATGGACTATTGCTGGCCTGGATTATGCCTTCCTTCAGTAGCCGCTGGACTTCGGACCGAATGAATGTCCGGTCCTGGGCGCTGTACCGTCTGCTCCTAGTGGCGACGGGTTTGCAATCCGGGGTGAGGTTTGCAAACAAGGATGGGGGCTCAACCTTGAGGGTTGCGAGGCCGCAGATAGTGAGTGGGGGTATTGGGCCGCCGAATTGGAAGGTTAGGCTCTGCAGATTGCACTGGAAGTCTAATCCCAGTAATGTGGGCGCGCAGAGTTGGGGAAGGACGTAGAGCCTGTAGTTTTTAAACTCCCTCCCTTGCACCGTTAGGGTTACTATGCAGAAGCCTTTAATCTGTACGGAGTGGGATCCTGCAGCTAGGGAAATCTTTTGCGCACTGGGACGGATGGTCAAAAAACAGCGTCTTACCGTGGCGGGGTGGATGAAGCTTTCTGTGCTCCCGGAGTCGAGCAGGCATGGTGTCTCGTGGCCGTTTATCAGCACCGTTGTTGTCGTCGTCTGGAGCGTCCGGGGCCGTGCTTGGTCCAGCGTCATTGAGGCCAGACGTGATCGTAGTGCTTGAGCGTCTTCCTCGAACCCCGTGGAGCCGTCGACACTGGGGTCCGTTGTTGCCGTCCAAGATGGCGGTGGGGGTGAACAAAATGGCCGCCCCCATGCATTGCACATGGCTGGGGGGTCACAAGATAGCGGCGGGGGTGGACAAAATGGCCGCCCCCATGCGTCGCACAGGGCTGGGGGGTCCCAAGATGGCGGCGCCCCTCCTCCCCTCGTGATGGCCGGGACCCAAAATGGCGGCGCCTGCGGGTCGCACATGGGGCGCTGGGGGGGTTGGGGAGCGTTTGAAACGCGCAGGACTCCTTGTTCTCCGGGGTCAGCGGTGGCCGGGACCCAAAATTGCTGCGCTTGCGGGTCGTACATAGGGCACTGGGGGGGGTTGGGGAGTGTTAGAAACGCGCAGGACTGCTTCTTCTCCTGGGACAGCGGCGACCTCCCGGGACCGGCACACAGCCGCGAAATGGCCCTTTTTCCCGCAGCTCTTGCAAATCGCTGCGCGGGCCGGGAAGCGCTGCCGGGGGTGTTTCGCCTGGCCGCAGAAATAGCAGCGGGCTCCCCCGGGACGACTTGGAGTCTGAACCGCGCAAGCCTGTGGGGTGGGGGGGGGGGGTTTGTCGCGACGGGGGTCCACGGAGCCCAAGGGGCTGCTGCGCGGTCGGGGCCGTACACGCGGGCGTTTCGCGCGGCTACATCCAGGGAGGCTGCAAGGGCCCGTGCCTCTGAGAGTCCGAGCGACTCTTTTTCTAAAAGTCTTTGGCGGATTTGGGGAGAGTTCATACCTGTGACAAAAGCATCGCGCATCAACATGTCCATGTGTTCAATCGCGTTTACCGGCGGGCAGCTGCAGGCCCGTCCCAAAATTAGCAGCGCGGCGTAGAATTCGTCCAGCGATTCTCCGGGACTTTGCCGTCTCATTGCGAGTTGGTCGTGTGCGTAGATCTGGTTCACTGGGCGAATATAGATGCTCTTTAGTGCTGCGAACGCCGTCTGGAAATCCTCTGCGTCTTCGATGAGAGGGAAAATTTCCAGGCTTACCCTCGAGTGCAGGACCTGTAGTTTCTGGTCTTCTGTGACCCGGCCGGGGGCCGTTCTGAGGTAGGCCTCCAAACAAGTCTGCCAGTGTTTGAAAACTGCTGCTGAGTTAACTGCGTTGGGGCTGATCCTCAGGCATTCCGGGATGATCCTGAGCTCCATAGTCCTTTAAGCACGCTTAATAAATTGTAGCGCAAAAAGACTCACGAGAGACGAATAGAGACGAAGTCGATGAGGCCTTATTAAGCGTGACTTGTTCCCCGCAATTCAGTAACAGACTGGCCTGCGGGGGGTTCTTATGCTCCGCCTTCAGGGCGGAGCTAGAGGTCAACAGCCAACCAGGACCCGGGATCTGTCAGCCAATGACATCACGGCTTCACAGTCCCACATGACCCGTAATGCATACTACCACAATGGTTTATTTAGACTTCCAGAAGGCTTTCAACAAGGTCTCACATAGCAAATTAATATGTAAAGTTAAAGCACATTGGATTGAGATGGATAGAAAGCTGATTGGTAGACAAGAAGAAAAACATTGGAATAAATGGGTCTTATTCTGATTAGCAGACAGTGACTACTGGGGTACCGCAGGGATCTGTGCTAGGACCCCAACTCTTCACGTTATATATTAATGATTTGGGTGAGGGAACTAAATGTATGCGGTGGTATTCTCTGTTCCTGAGACTAAGTGTTGACGCTGGGGCAGAATACGTGGACTTTCACAACAGCAAAACTGGCGCCGCACCAGGACCGAATCAGCTACTGTTAAGGGGCTAGCACTGGTGCCATGTGGATCACAGTCGATTATAATGAGAAACAGTGCCAGATTCACCGGCTTTGTGATTGACGCTCAGGAGGCTGACAAGCTGCAGCCGCACATACACATTACACTCCCCACACACATCATCCCAGTCAACAAGATGGCAGCAAGACGTGCAATGCCAAGATTCACAGATGCTGAGCTCGTAACCGTCCTGGATACAGTGAAGGACAAGCAGGTTACCCTGTACCCCGGCCCAGGAAAGAGGCCGACAGCCGCCACCATTCGGTGTGCCTGGGCGCAGGTGTCAGAGGCAGTCAGCGCCACAGCAACACCACCTGGACCGGCCTGCAGTGCGGTAGAAAACTGCACAACCTCCTCAGGCGGCCAGGGTGAGTGGGCAGCACTGTGCTCCTGGCACTAATTCCCGTCCCACACACCTATAACCCTACACCCCCACCAGGAGAGCGGCCGAACCCACCTCCTGGGCCGCATATGTCGGATTGTCTAACACTGTAATTTTCCATTTCACCGCTCCCCTCACCCCAGGAGAAGGCCAGCCAGAACCGCCAGGAGCGGGACAAAACTGGAGGGAGACCGCCGGATCTGAGGCCCCTCACCATGGCTGAGCAGAGGGCCCTGGATGTGATTGGTGTCCCAGAGGAAAAGGAGATTGCCGGGTTGGAGGTTAGCGGTTTGTGAGGAAGTGAGACCCCGCTGAGTCATGGTTCCCCATTCCATATGTGTCAACCCCACAACCCTCCCCTCACCACCCTCACCCCACACCATCCTCACCCCCGCACCACCCTCACACCCACCCTCATCCTCACACCACCCTCACCTCCACCACCCCCACTATGCCTCCATCATCCCCACTCCCCTCCCGGCAAGTGGTCTAATCATGCATCCTGTCTTGTGTCTTGCAGGACCTGCATGTGATGGGGCAGGTCCATCTGGTGTCCCCTGCCCCCAGTGAGTGCTACAGCCTGAGCCCCTCCCTGTGTTGACCAGCGACGAGGATTGAAGCACGGACAGCAACCCTCGACCCAAGATCAAGGACATCCCAGAGCTCAAGTCCGGGGATGACACGGATTTCCCGTCACAGCTGTCTCCGACACCCTCCACCATCCCAGAGACACTCACCTCAGTTCGGCACTTTAGTGAAGAGGCTCTTGAGACACCCGCTAGTGTACACCACACAGATGATCCGGTACAGCAGGTGGAGGTAGGAACACCCAAGGGATGGATGGGCGGAGGGCGGGCCGGCCCCAGGGACTAGCTGCCGTCCAGACAGGTTTTGGGCTTCTGGAATGGGCATTCCCATCGATTGTGGAGATGCAGTCGCAGAGCCAGGGACTACATGAAAGGTTGTTGGCGAGCATCCTGCTCCTCCAGGTGCAGTTGGAGGAGTCCAACCGCGTGCAGGAGCACGAGGTGGTGCCGACTATGCATGCCAGGCAAACACCGCAATGGGTGGAGACATTGGGTGCGAGGGTTTTGGCGATGGATCAGCATGTCCAAGGCCTGGGGCACTCTGTGCAGGCGCTGGCCAAGGCCCAGGACATGGGGGGGGAGGGGTTGCCCTTGTCCTGGGGCTCGGCCAAATGCAGCCATGTTGGAGGGGGTGCGGAGGGGCTCAGGGACCAGGTCATGATGAGTTGGGGCTTGGGGGTTGCATCAGGGGCTCCTGCAATCTGATGGCCATTTTTAAATGGCGTCCCGATCTCTCGCTACACTGAGGAGTTCCGGTGAGCGGAGCTCCTCAGTGCTGAAAATGGGGCTGTGTGCGGTCTCGGCCGTGCAGTCCCCACTGAGGCCGCCTATCTAACCCGAGTGACGTTTAATAGCATTGTGTTTCTCGGTACTGCGAGCGCAGGAAACACATGGCTAAACGCACTTGCTATGTGACTTTGTTCCCAATTAGCTAAATTGTGTCCCTTATGTGTGGAAATTCAGGCACAGATCTCAATCCTATCAAGCATTTTTATCATGTTGCACACCCAGGGCAAAATTCTCCATTATCGGCGGAAAGTCCGCCGATCGGCGCAAAAAACGGCGCAAATCCCACTTGCGTCACGTCAGTAAAATGGGCCGATAGTCTGCGGCCCGAAATGGGCTAGCAGCGACGTAACGGGATCCGCGCTTGCGCAGTGGTTCATAAGGCCGCGCCACAGCCGGCGTCTGTGGAGGGAGGTGGCAGAGGCCGTCACCGCTGTGGCCCTCAGACCACGGACAGGCACCCAGTGCCACAAGAAGGTGAACGACCTCGTCAGAGCAGGCAGGGTGAGCCTCCCCATATCCCCCATATCCCCCCTCCCCATATCCCCCATATCCCCCCTCCCCCATATCACCCATATCCCCCCTCCCCCATATCCCCCCTCCCCCATATCCCCCCTCCCCCATATCCCCCATATCACCCTCCCCATATCCCCCCTCCCCCATATCCTCCATTTCCCCCTCCCCCATATCCCCCCTCCCCCATATCCCCCATATCCCCCCCTCCCCATATCCCCCTCCCCCATATCCCCCCCTCCCCCATATCCCCCCTCCCCCATATCCCCCATATCCCCCCTCCCCATATCCCCCCTCCCCCATATCCCCCATATCCCCCCTCCCCCATATCCCCCCTCCCCCATATCCCCCCTCCCCCATATCCCCCCTCCCCCATATCCCCCATATCCCCCTCCCCCATATCCCCCATATCCCCCCTCCCCATATCCCCCCTCCCCCATATCCCCCATATCCCCCCTCCCCCATATCCCCCCCTCCCCCATATCCCCCATATCCCCCCTCCTCCATATTCCCCCCTTCCCCATATCCCCCATATCCCCCCTCCCCCATATCCCCCTCCCCCATATCCCCCATATCCCCCCTCCCCCATATCCCCCCTCCCCCATATCCCCCATATCTCCCCTCCCCCATATCCCCCTCCCCCATATCCCCCATATCCCCCCTCCCCCATATCCCCCATATCCCCCCTCCCCCATATCCCCCCTCCCCATATCCCCCATATCCCCCTCCCCCATATCCCCCATATCCCCCCTCCCCCATATCCCCCCTCCCCCATATCCCCCTCCCCCATATCCCCCATATCCCCCCTCCCCATATCCCCCCTCCCCCATATACCCCCTCCCCCATATCCCCCATTTCCCCCCCTCCCCCATATCCCCCCCTCCCCCATATCCCCCCTCCCCCATATCCCCCATATCCCCAAGTGAATCCAGCCCTAACCTTAACCTCTGCAATGCACGCGCAACCGATGGCGTGCATTCATATACCTGCCTAACACTGTTGCCTTTTACCCCTGCCACCACCCCCCCCCCCCCCCCCGCACAGGAGAAGAGCGCACACAACAATAGGGAGCATGTGAGGACTGGAGGAGGGCCCACTGATGAGAGGCCACTGACTACACGAGGAAAGGGCCCTGGAACTGGCTGGCGGACCTGAGGACCGGGAGGTTGCTGATGCAGAGGTCGGGGCCCCACGAGCAAGTGAGCCACCAACAGCCCGTCCCCATATCCCCCCTCCCCTATATCCCCCTCCCCCGTATCACCTGATCACTGCCTGATGTCTAACCATGCATGCTTCATTGTGTATCGCAGGACCAAACGTCCAGGCACCCATCCCCGCAGATGCAGACCGCCCGCAGGATGCCCCTCGGAGACCACAGAAGACGGAGAGACCCGCACCCTCCAGCATGCGACGCCCGCAGGATGCCCCTCGGAGACCACAGGAGACGGAGAGACCCGCACCCTCCAGCATGCGACGCCCGCAGGATGCCCCTCGGAGACCACAGGAGACGGAGAGACCTGCACCCTCCAGCATGCGACGCCCGCAGGATGCCCCTCGGAGACCACGGGAGACGGAGAGACCTGGAGCAACAGGGAGACGACACCCCCGTCACGTGCGGGAGCGACCACCCAGCGATGAGGGGGGCAGCCACAGGCCCCCGTCACATCCGAGCCAGGACACCCCTACCCGGGACACCACTACCCAGGACACCCCTACCCGGGACAGCACTACCCGGGACAGCACTACCCGGGACAGCACTACCCGGGACAGCACTACCCGGGACAGCGCTACCCGGGAAGACAAAATACCGGACAGTGACTCAGAGTGGATGGGTGGAGATGAACCCCCACCCCAAAGTGCCATGGAGTCAGAGTGGGACGAAGATCACGACACAACGCCACTGCTGTCACCAACACCCTCCACCATCGCAGAAACACTCACCACGGTTGGGCACTTTAGTGATGAGGCGTCTGGTACACTCACTGGTGCGCACAACACAGCCGTCCCGGTACAGCAGGTGGAGGTAGGAGCAGCAGAGGGACCGGGCGGTCGGAGGGCAGCCCAGGCCAAGCGAACATCTGCCGCCCAGATGGATCCCGGGTTCCTGCAGTTACCACACCCACACATAGATCCGATGCAACCACCGACACGGAGACGAGCGAATAGGGTGACGGGTGGCTTGCGGCGGCTGCGGTCGCAGGTGGAGGAGCCCACCCGCGTCCAGGAGCTGGGAGTGGTCCCGGTCATGCGTGCCACCCAGGCTGACACCGCACAGGTGGCGTCCGCGGTGGAGGCAATGGGTGCGACGGTGTCAGACATGGGGAACGGTTTGCGAGGCCTGGGGCCTTCCGTGCAGGCGGCGTCTGTGGCCCAGGAAATGGCTGCCCTCTCACAGGAGGCTATGAGCCAGTGCCAGCGCCAGATGGCAGAGGCGCTCAACGCCATAGCCCAGTCTCAGCAGGCCATGGCCCAGTCTCAGCAGGCCATGGCCCAGTCTCAGCAGGCCATAGCCCAGTCTCTGCAGGCCATGGCCCAGTCTCTGCAGGCCATGGCCCAGTCTCAGCAGGCCATCGCTGAGGGCATCGGCGCCAGTGGCCATGTGCGAGCTGGCGTCGCACTGTCGCAGACAGGGTTCGACAACCCCCTGGGCTCCATGGCTGCAAACCTGCAGACCCCTGTCGATACCAGCACTGGCCTCCAGGACTGGCAGCGCCAGATGTCGGGGGCGCGTCGGATGGCCAGTCCGTTCGCATCCCCCACCCATGTAGAGGCCTGGGGGCCATCGGGCACCCCGAGGGAGGAGGAGGTGGTGTGGTCCGTCCCGGCTCCCTCTGTAGGGGAGGTCCCGGTACACCGCGACACCTCGGACTCCCCCCCTTCCGTCCCAGGTGCATCGGGTGGGCAACGGGCAGGACAGGCTGGCAGCTCGCCATCCCAGTCGCCCGGGCCGCAGCCTGGCCCATCTAGGCCAGGACGCCCCAGGAAACGGCCGCCAAAGGGATCCAGTGTCAGAGGGCAGGAATCACAGGAGTCCACCTCCAGTTCTGCTGTACCGTCTGGGGAACCACGTAGACGTAGTCAAAGGGCCCGTAAGGCCAAACAATTAGACACTGAGTAAGTTGGCACGGGTGCAGGGCACAGATGAGTTTTAGGGGCTAGGGCACGTGCATGAACTCCTTTGGTTATTAAAGTCAATGTTACACCTACCGAAGCTGCCTTTGTGCTCTGTCCAAAGTGTGCGGGCGTGTCATGTACGTTGAGCGCAAGTGTGTGTGTGAGGGGTGGTCTTACCTCAGCCCCAGGTGAGTCTGCCCCCTTCCCCCTGGGCCGCCATCAACATCCCCCGGGCAGAGGACGGGACCGTGCGCTGCAGTGTCACAGCCGCATGCAGGGATGGTCCGGGTGGATGGTGGTACTGTGGCCATGGGTCAGACATAGTCCAACGATGTAGAGCCAGGAGCTCATCGGAGGCGGGTTGTCATCATCCTCCATGGCCTGCGATAGACACGCGTCCACCCGCAACTGGGTGAGCCCGGCCCGTTGTGCCGCCGGTGGATCGGCAATTGGGGGTGGGGGGGTGGTGTGCATGCGGGTGGGGTGTGTGGGGTTGGGGAGGGGGGTGAGGGTGCTGGGTGGGTGGATGGGTGGGGGGTGTGGGTGGTCGGCTGTTGTCATGGTGTGCGGTCTGTGGCCATACTACCCGGTTCCCACGCCCATCTAGTCAGTGAAGCGGGCGTCTATCAGTCTGTCCCGTGCCCGCTGGGCCAGCCGGTAACGGTGGACAGCCACCCGCCTGTGTCTACCCCGTCTGCCCTGACCATTGCCCCCATCCCCCTCATCTGGGGAGGACTGGGCCTCTTCCTGCTGCTCCTCCACTCCGCCCTCCTCTGCCTGCGGCACATCGCCCCTCTGCTGGGCTATGTTGTGCAGGACGCAGCACACGACAATGATGCGGCCGACCCTATCTGACCGATACTGGAGGGCGCCCCCAGAGAGGTCCAGGCACCTGAAACGCATCTTCAGCACGCCAAAGCACCTCTCGATCACTCCCCTTGTCGCTACATGGGCATCATTGTAGCGGTTCTCCGCCTCATTGTGTGGCCTCCGTATAGGCGTCATCAGCCACGATCGCAATGGGTAGCCCCTGTCGCCCAGCAACCAGCCCCTCAGCCGGGGATGGCGTCCCTCATACATGCCGGGGATGGATGACCGCGACAACACGAATGAGTCGTGTACACTGCCTGGGTGACGGGCGCAGACGTGCAGGATCATCATGCGGTGGTCGCAGACCACCTGTACGTTCATTGAATAGGTCCCCTTCCTATTAGTGAACACGGCCCTGTTCTCTGCAGGTGGCCGCACGGCGACGTGCATCCCATCGATCGCGCCCTGGACCATGGGGAACCCGGCAACGGCAGAGAAGCCCACGGCCCGGGCATCTTGGCTGGCCCGGTCCACGGGGAAGCGGATGTAGCGGTGCGCCATGGCATAAAGGGCATCTGTCACTGCCCGGATGCACCGATGCACCGATGTCTGCGATATGCCGGACAGGTCCCCACTCGGTGCCTGGAATGACCCCGTTGCATAAAAGTTCAGGGCCACCGTAACCTTGACGGACACAGGGAGAGGGTGTCCCCCGCCAGTGCCACGCGGTGACAGGTGTGCCAGCAGGTGGCAGATGTGTGCCACGGTTTCCCGGCTCATCCGGAGTCTCCTCCTGCATTCCCGGTCCGTGAGGTCCTGGTATGACTGCCGGGGCCGGTACACACGGGGCGCCCTCGGGTGCCTCCGTTGCCGTGGGGCCGCGACGTCCTCCTCCCCCTCCTCGTCCTGTCGGTCAGGTGTCCCTCCAGCCTGGGCGGCTGCCGCCTGCCCCTCTGCGGCAGCCTGCGCCGCCTCTCTGGTATGCTCTTCCTCCTCCTCCTCCTCCTCCTCATCCAGGGCAACATAGACATGAGCGGCTGCCACCACGGCGGCCAACATCGCTGGATGGTCTGAAAACATGACGGCCTGGTGGGGGGGAGGGGAACGACGACATGTCATCATTGCCCATATCCCCTCCTCCCCCCAGCCAGGTGGCATGGACCGCATGGGTCCAACTGTTGGAGGCTGGCACCTGGCCAGGTGGACCAACTCATTTGCCCTCCCATCACCCACCCCGGCACGGACCCCCTCCCCAACCCCCAACCTCCACCCCAGCACGGACCCCCCCCCCCAACCTCCACCCCGGCACGGACCCCCCCCCCCCAACCCCCAACCTCCACCCCGGCACGGACCCCCTCCCCAACCTCCACCCCAGCACGGACCCCCCCCCCAACCTCCACCCCGGCACGGACCCCCCCCCCAACCTCCACCCCGGCACGGACCCCCCCAACCCCCAACCTCCACCCCGGCACGGACCCCCTCCCCAACCTCCACCCCAGCATGGACCCCCCCCCCCAACCTCCACACCGGCACAGACCTCCCCATAACCTCCACCCCGGCACGGACCCCCCCCAACCCCCAACCTCCACCCCGACACGGACCCCCTCCCGGCACTCCCCCGGAGCCCAGCCCACTCTAACCACCCCCTCCCCCCGCCGCACACACACACACACAAGCCGAGACACACCTCTCCTCACGCAATCAGTCTGCGGCCACGCCATTTCCTGCCCAGAGCCAACCCCCCAGGCCGTCACTCACCTCCTCACTGGTCGGCGTGAGCCTGGAGCACCGGGTCACGCCGATGAAAAGGAGGTTTGATTGACGTCGACGTGAACGGTCATCACGTCGACGGGACTTCGGCCCATCCGGAAGGGAGAATATCGGCAGGCCGAAAATCGGCTGCCTTGCGAAGACCCGTGACATTCTCCGCGGCAGCGGCGCCATTAACGCCCCGCCGACTTTTCTCCCTTCGGAGACTTCGGCGGGGGCGGGGGCGGGATTCACGGCGGCCAACGGCCATTCTCCGACCCGGCGGGGGGTCGGAGAATGACGCCCCCAATGTCCCAAGACAGTTAATACAGGTGTCAAATTTTGTCCAATGCATTGATGGGAAGGCTTAAATAACACCAAGAGTTTTTTGAAGTTTATTTCACATTCTTGAAAGAAATCCCTAAATCCTCATTTACAAGCTGCCAAGTTGTTCCACAGCCAAACACATGTTGATAGAAGAATAAACATTGGCCAGGATACTACGGAGAACTCCCCTGCTTGTCTTCAAAATAGCACCATGGGATTTTTTTCCATTTGTGGATGTGCAAAGGCCACATGGCCCACAGCTGTTCAAGGAGGCAGCTCACCACTGCCTTCTCAAGGGTAATTAGCGATGCACAATAAATTTTGGCCTAGCCAGTGATGCACACACTCCGTGAAAGAATTTTTAAAAAACATCCACCCAGGCAGACAGGCAAGGTCCTGGTTTACATCTCATCATTGAACATTCACAATCCACTTTTCAACTTGGAAGATGCAAGACTTTTGATAGGTGACATTTTGATTTTGGCAAATGTTTGAGAATGGAATTGGCATTTCCTCACTGGAATAAAAGCTGACACACACTACCGTGAGGTGAGCAAAATGGTTGCCTAGGAAACTAAGGTAGTCAGCTGACTGAGGTCACGTATCTCTTTAATTATCTGCATGATAGATGGACATGTTTACTGAAACATGCGTGCTCTTTTTCCTATGGGAGAGTTCTTTAAAAAGTAACACAAATTGTACAGTTTTAACAATGTCCTCTTAATGTGGAAAATTTGCTTAATATAAAAATGGCAATAAAATAACATGAATGGTTTATCTGTTGCAAATGTTGCTCTTGTGAGGGCATATGTCAAAAAATTGAAATGATAAAAAGATTATATTACAGATTATAATGGCGAATACAAAAATGCAGCATATAAATATGTTTAGAATCAAGAACGAGAGAAAAGTTTTAAAAAAGGGGTATCCCATGTAAGATGGAGATAAGGAGGAATTTCTTCTCTCAGTGGACCTTTAAACTTTGGAATTCTCTTCCACATCGAGTACTGGAGGTCACTGAAAATATTCAAGGAAGAGTTTGACAAGAATTCTTATGATCTTCCATAATTTATAAAGTCATAAAACCACCAACTCTTTACAATTTCTATTTATGACATGTTGTGAAGAAGATTATGATAAATATCACCACGAGTGAAGTAATCATATGTCACTTGAAACTGAGTCACTTGTGATTTACCCTTTTACCCTTACTTATCCATTTTCTGAACCTTTACTGTAATAAATAAAATTATCCACAGCTGCATTTGTGCATGCGATTTTAATTGCCTCCAGTTAATGAGGGATACGATCCTAACAATTAAGACTCTAGCAAACCCAATGATGTGGTCTATAAACCATACCCCTTCACAGTTCAAATCAGACCGTAAGCCAGAAGACCAGAAGAAATAGGAACAAGGGTGGATAGTTCAGTCCCTCGAGCCTGTTCCGCCATTCAATAGGATCATGGCTGATCCAGCATTCCGCAAGTCCACTTTCCTGTCCTTTCCCCATAACCCTTGATTCCCTTGCTGATCAAGAATCTATTTATCTCAGCCTTAAATATACACAGAGCTCTGCCCCCTCAGCTCTCTGTGGCAAGGAGTTCCAAAGACTCACAACCCTCAGAGAAGTAAATCCTCCTCATCTTACTCGTTTTGTTTTAAATTTAAAGTACCCAATTCTCTTTTTTTCCAATTCAGGGGCAATTTCGCTTGACCAATCCCCCTACTCTGCATCTTTGGGTTGTGGGGGTGAGACCCACACAGACATAGGGAGAATGTACAAACCCCACACAGACAGTGACCCGGGGCTGGGATCGAACCTGGGTCCTCGGCACTGTGAGGGAGCAGTGCTAACCACTGCACCACCATGCCGCCCCACCTCACCTTACTCTTAAATTGGCACCCCTTTATTCTGAGGCTGCGCCCTCTGGTCCTACACTCTCCCATGAGGGTAAACATCTCACAGCATTTACCCGGTCAAGCCCCTTAAGAATCCTATATGTTTCAATGTGATCACCTCGCGTTCTTCTAAATTCCAATGAGTTCCAACCTGTTTAACCTTTGCTCATAAGTCAATCCCTCTTTACCGGGGATCATCCGAGTGAACTGCCTCCAATTAAATAATGGGAGCGAATTAACAGACAAATTTCAAAGTGTCATTTTGGGCACGATTGGCAGAGTATTTCTCAACGGCCATGTTGGCAAGATTGCAGCCTGTATTTAGGGGCACTTAGTGCCGAAAATGAGCCCCCAAGAGCTTCTCGCCGTAACTGGGTATTTCGCACTCTGATTCGCTGGACTTGTGCCTCAGTGGCTCACTGCTGACAAGGGAGAGCAGCTTTTAAACTCTTCCTCATCACTCACTCCCAGTCAACATACAAGCATGGCACCAGGCAGATCTGCTTCTTGCTTTGGGGATGCCATCGATATGACACGGAAAGCTGTTTTCCCCTGAGGGAGTCGGAGGGCCAGCAGCAGGGCCTCTAATACCACCTGGGAAGCAGTGGCAGTAGCTGTCGTTGGTGCCCCCCCCCCCTAGCAGACCATGGCTTGTACGCTGCACCCACCCCAGATCTGACCTTCGTGCTTACTCCTCAGAACCCCCTGGCACCCATCTGCACAACCCTTTCATGTCCATTTGTGGTGTCCACACATGTTGCCTGCCATAGATCCCACCCGTGATCCTTCAAGCACGCGGCTCACAAAGTTGTCCCTGCAGAAGATAGCCTACAATAAATGGGAAATAGCCAAGATGGGGAGAAGAGTACCCAAGATCCCAGCCCACCCCCTATGAGAAACGGGCCCTGGAAATTGTGGGGTTGTCCAAGAAGAGATCAGTCATCGACACTGAGGGTGGCCTCCGCGCAGAGGTGTGAATCCA
Source organism: Scyliorhinus torazame (assembly GCF_047496885.1). NCBI lineage: Eukaryota > Metazoa > Chordata > Chondrichthyes > Carcharhiniformes > Scyliorhinidae > Scyliorhinus > Scyliorhinus torazame. Next base: position 121,308,775 of record NC_092707.1, on the reverse strand, counting down.
CATCCCCTTCACACAGATGACCTGTCTGAAGTGAGTTGTTCATGTCAGATAAAATGATTGTTCCCTCTCACTAACCACATGTCCATTCTCTTGCGGTATCTCCATCTGATGGAGCCGGGCCACCTGGAGTCAGGATGTTTACCAATTTCTATGCGTTCTTTGTGGATTTAACAAGATGAATGAATAAAGAGGAACCGGTAGATGTAGTTATGTATGTATGTAATGGGTTAAAGGGATATGGGGAACAATTAGGGAGGTGGATTTGAGACCAGGAAGAGATCAACCATGATCTGATTGAGTGGTGGAGCAGGCTCTAAGTGCTGCATTGCCTACTTCTGCCCCTAATTCAAATGTTCTCATTCCACCCCCCACTCTGTCACCATAGAGAACACCTTGGAGGACAGCTCCAAGGAGACCAACAGCAAGGCCTCACAGCTATCACGTCCATCCTCCACCAGTACAGACACACATCTCGGTGGGAGATCTGAGCGAACAGACTTCTGGAGCACAATCTGGTGAACACCACACAGTTGCTGATACACATCAGCTGGTGGCAGGAATATCCAAGGGAGTCGGCAGTCAGAGGTCTGTTTGATCCCAGGACTTAGCTGAGTCCCAGTCAGATGCCGAGGCTCTGGACAAGGTTATCCCGGAGATGATGCACGCACTAGGACATGGCCATGAGATTGAGGAGGGGAAGCCAGCAACATTCCAGTGAGTGCAAAGCCGATTGGAGGAGTCCCAAAGCTATGGGTGCAGGGGCAGCCCGGTGGTGCAATGGGTAGCACAGCTGCCTCATGGCGCTGAGGTCCCAGGTTCGATCCCGGCTCTAGGTCACTGTCTGTGTGGAGTTTGCACATTCTCCCCGTGTTTGCGTGGGTTCCACCCCACAACCCAAAGAAGTGCAGGCTAGGTGAAATTGGCCACACCAAATTGCCCCTTAATTGGTAAAAAAATTGGGTACTCCAAATTTATTTTTAAAAAGCTATGGGTGCAGGAGATGATGCCGACGATGCATGGCACCAAGGCCGACATTGCTAGGGTGGCGACCGCATTGGAAAGCCTGAAGCATGACATCAGCATCTTGTGTGGTGGTGTCCAAGACGTGGCTTAGTCTGTTCTGATCATGGCTGAGAGACTCGACATCATGGCCCAGTCACTGAGGGATGTGTCCTAAACACAGCTGAACATTGGCGAGGCATCCAGAGCATGGCCCAGTCACTGAGGGATGTGTCCCAGACACAGCTGAACATTGGCGAGGCATCCAGAGCATGGCCCAGTCACTGAGGGATGTGTCCCAGACACAGCCGGACATTGGCGGGGCACTCCAGAGCATGGCCCAGTCACTGAGGGATGTGTCCCAGACACAGCCGGACATTGGCGGGGCACTCCAGAGCATAGCCCAGTCACTGAGGGATGTGTCCCAGACACAGCCGGACATTGGCGGGGCACTCCAGAGCATAGCCCAGTCACTGAGGGATGTGTCCCAGACACAGCCGGACATTGGCGGAGCACTCCAGAACATAGCCCAGTCACTGAGGAACATCACAGAGGGCATCATCACCATGGTGAAAACAATGGGAAGCCCCCAGGACTGGCAGAGACTGATGATGTAGAGGCCTCTGGAGCTTACTCCAACTGCCGAACCATCCCATGGTGTATCCAAGTCATTAATGTAGATTGTAAATAGTTTCGGCACAAGGACCAAACCCTGTGGCACCCCATCAGTTACATCTTGCCATCCAGAAAAAAACCCATGTATCCCAACTCTCTGTCTTCTGTCCCTCAGCCAGTCTTCTATCCAAGCTAATGAATTACCCCTAACCCTCTGCAATTTTTCTCTCTTTTTTTATTGAGGGGCAATTTAGCGTAGCCAATCCACCTATTCTGCACATCTTTGGGTTGTGGAGGGTGAGACCCACGCAGACACGGGGAGAATATGCAAACTCCACACGGACAGTGACCCGAGGCTTGGATCAAACCGGCTACTCGGTGCAGTCAGGCAGCAGTGCTAACCACTGTGCCACCGTGTCGCCATAACCCCATGTGATCTAACCTTGTGCATTAACCTTTTGTGTGACACCTTGGACGAAATTCTCCAGAAACGGCACGATGTCCGCCGACTGGCGCCCAAAACGGCGCAAATCAGACGGGCATCGCGCCGCCCCAAAGGTGCGGAATGCTCCGCATCTTTGGGGGCCGAGCCCCAACATTGAGGGGCTAGGTCGGCGCCGGACGAATTTCCGCCCTGCCAGCTGGCGGGTGCCCCGCCAGCTGGCGCGGAAATGACATCTCCGGGCGGCGCATGCGCGGGAGCGTCAGCGGCCGCTGACGGCATTCCCGTGCATGCGCAGTGGAGGGAGTCTCTTCCGCCTCCGCCATGGTGGAGACCGTGGCGGAGGCGGAAGGGAAAGAGTGCCCCCACGGCACAGGCCCGCCCGCGGATCGGTGGGCCCCGATCGCGGGCCAGGCCACCGTGGGGGCACCCCCCGGGGCCAGATCGCCCCGCGCCCCCCCAGGACCCTGGAGCCCGCCGGCGCCGCCTTGTCCCGCCGGTAAGGTAGGTGGTTTAATTTACGCCGGCGGGACAGGCATTTTAGCGGCGGGATTTCGGCCCATCCGGGCCGGAGAATCGAGCGGGGGGGCCCGCCAACCGGCGCGGAGCGATACCCGCCCCCGCCGAATATCCGGTGCCGGAGACTTCGGCAACCGGCGGGCGCGGGATTCACGCCAGCCCCCGGCGATTCTCCGACCCGGCGGGTGTCGGAGAATCTCGCCCCTTATCCGGAAGTCTAGAGAAACTACAGCTACAGGATTTCTATTATCCATTTGGCTTGTTACATCTTCAAAGAACTCTAACAAATTAGTCAAGCATGATTTACCCTTCATAAAGCCATGCTGACTCTGATGAAATGCGTTTTGACTTTCCAAACGTCCTGATATCCCTTCCTTAATAATGGATTCTAACAATTTCCCAACAACAGATAAACTAACTGGTCTGTAATTTCCTACATTCTGCCTACCTTCCTTTTTGAATGAGGGCATTACATTAGCATTTTTCCAATCCATTGGAACCTTTCCCATGCCCAGTGAATTTTTGAATATTGTAACCAATGGCACCACTATCTGCACTGCCACTTCTTTAGCACCCTAGGATGTAGGCCATTCAGACGTGATGACGTGTCTATCCTCAATCCCAATAGTTTGTTGAGAACCATTTCCCTACTGATGCTGATTGTTCAAAGTCCCACCCTTTCTATTACCTCTGAATTACCTGGTCCTATAATGATGGTACAAGAGCCCTCCACCGTGGAAACTGAGGCAAAGTATTGATTTAGCATCTTTGCAATTTATGTAATTCACATTATTAATTCACCGGTTTCATCTTCCAAGGGACCATCATTTACGTTAGTGACCCTTTTCCATTTTATGTACTTACAGAATCTTTTGCTACCCTTTTTGGTATTTTGCGCTAGTTTTCGTATATAATTTACCTTAGCTCTTTTTATTACTTTTTTAGTAACCCTTTGTATATGTTTGAAAATTTCTTAATCTCCCAGCCTGCCACTGGCCTTTGCAACATGGAATAACTTAGTTTTTGTCCTCATATATTGTCCTTAACCTCCTTGATTATCCATGGATGTGTTTTCTTACCCCTGTCACCGTCTTTCTTCCTCTCTGGAATATATTTTATTTGTGAGGAATTGAGTATCCCCTTAAGCAACGGCCGCTGCTCATCAGCTGTCTTACCTTTTGGCCTTCCTGCCCACGGTACTCGGGCCAAATCTGTCCTTATAATTATAGAATTACCTTTATTTAATTCCAGAACGCTTGTGTGGGACTCCACTTTCTCACCCCCAAACTGCATTTTGAATATGAAATACACTATGGGGCGAAATTCTCCGGAAACGGCGCGATGTCCGCCGACTGGCGCCCAAAACAGCGCAAATCAGACGGGCATCGCGCCGCCCCAAAGGTGCGGAATGCTCCGCATCTTTGGGGGCCGAGCCCCAACCTTAAGGGGCTAGGTTGGCGCCGGACGAATTTCCGCCCCGCCAGCTGGCGGAAAAGGCCTTTGGTGCCCCGCCACCTGGCACGGAAATGACATCTCCAGGCGGCGCATGCGCGGGATCGTCAGCGGCCGCTGACGGCATTCCCGCGCATGCGCAGTGGAGGGAGTCTCTTCTGCCTCCGCCATGGTGGAGACCGTGGCAGAGGCGGAAGGGAAAGAGTGCCCCCACGGCACAGGCCCGCCCGCGGATCGGTGGGCCCCGATCGCGGGCCAGGCCACCGTGGGGGCCGGGGCCAGATCGCCCCGCGCCCCCCTCAGGACCCTGGAGCCCGCCCGCGCCGCCTTGTCCCGCCGGTAAGGTAGGTGGTTTAATTTACGTCGGCGGGACAGGCATTTTAGCGGCGGGACTTCGGCCCATCCGGGCCGGAGAACCGCGCGGGGGGGCCCGCCAACCGGCACGACGTGATTCCCGCCCCCGCCGACCATCCGGTGCCGGAGACTTCGGCAACTGGCGGGGGCGGGATTCACGCCAGCCCCCGGCGATTCTCCGACCCGGCGGGGGGTCGGAGAATCTCGCCCCTGGTCATTATTCTTAGAGGATCCTTAACCATGAGGTCTTAAATTAATCCCTCTTCATTACACAATACCAAACCCAGAGTAGCCTGCTCCCTGGTTGGTCCCACAACATATTATTCCAAGATACAATCTCTAAACCATTCAATGAACTTTCTCTCAAGGCTACCATTGCCAATTTGAATCCTCCAGTCTATGTGCAGATTAACATCTCCCGTGATTATTGCTGTGCCTTTCTTACAAGCCCCCAGTATTTCCTGGTTTATATTGTGCCCCACTGCGGAACTACTGTTTGGAATCTATAGGTTACTCCTACCAAGGCCTTCTTCCCTTTGCTATTTCTTATTTCTACCCAGACTGAATCCACGGGCGTCATTCTCCGACCCCCCGCCGGGTCGGAGAATGGCCGTTGGCCGCCGTGAATCCCGCCCCCATCCCCCGCCGAAGTCTCCGGTACCGGAGATTGGGCGGGGGCGGGAATCGGGCCGCACCGGTTGGCGGGACCCCCCGCTCAATTCTCCGGCCCGGATGGGTCGAAGTCACCCCCAGAAATTGCCTGTCCCGCCGGCGTAAATCAAAGCTGGTATTTACCGGCAGGACCAGGCGATGTGGGCGGGCTGTGGGGTCCTGGGGGAGGGTGCGGGGCGATCTGTCCCCGGGGAGTGCCCCCACGGTGGCCTGGCCCGTGATCGGGGCCCATCCAAACCGCAGGCGGGCCTGTGCCGTGGGGGCACTCTTTCCCTTCCGCCTCCGCCACGGCCTCCACCATTGCGGAGGCGGAAGAGATTCTCCCCACTGCGCATGGGCGGGAAACTGTCGGCGGCAGCTGACGCTCCCGCGCATGCGCCGCATTTCCGCGCCAGCTGGCGGGGCAACAAACGCCATTTCCGCCAGCTGGCGAGGCAACAAACGCCGTTTCTGCCAGCTGGCGGGGCGGAAATCCCTCCGGCGCCGGCCTAGCCCCTCAATGTTGGGGCTCGGCCCCCAAAGGTGCGGAGCTTTCCGCACCTTTGGGCCGGCGCAATGCCCGTCTGATTGACGCCGTTTTTGGCGCCAGTCGGCGGACATCGCGCCGTTGGGGGAGAATTTCGCCCCACATCTTTACCTCCAGTGCTTGTATCATTTCTCATTCCAGCACTGATCCACTTCTTCACCAGCAAAGCTACACCTCCTCCTTTTCCTTTCCGTCTATCTTTCTGAAATACTGAGTAGACTTGGATATTCAATTCCCAGACCAGGGGCGGGATTCTCCGACCTCCCGCCGGGCCGGAGAATCACAGTGAGGCGGCATGAATTCTGCCCCGCCTCCGGCTGCCGCATTCTCTGGCGCCGGGTTTTTGGCGGGGGCGGGAATCGCGGTGCACCAGTCAGCGGCCGCTGGCAGCGCCCCCACCCCGGCGATTCTCCGCCCTGCGATGGGCCGAACGGCCACCTGTTTTCAGCCAGTCCGGCCAGCGTATATCAAACCAGGTCCGTACCGGCGGGACCTGGCTCTGCGGGCAGCCTGCGGAGTCCTCGGCGGGCACGGGGGGATCTGGCCCCGGGGGGTGCCCCCACGGTGGCCTGGCCCGCGATCGGGCCTGTGCCGTGGAGGCACTCTTTCCCTCCGCGCCGGCTGCTGTCAACCTCCGCCATGGCTGGCACGGAGAAGAACCCCCCTGCGCATGCACTGGGATGACGCCGGCACACGCTGGCGCTCCTGCGCATGTGCCAACTCGTGCCGACCGCCGGAGGCCCTTCGGCGACGGTTGGCATGGCGCCAAGCCCTTCCGCGCCGGCTGGCACGGCGCCAAACCCGCTGGCGCCGGCATAGCCCCTGAAGGTGCAAAGGATTCCGCATCTTCCGGGCGGCCGACGCCGGAGTGATTCACGCCACTCCTCGGCGCCGGTATGGCCCGCCCTGCCGGGTAGAGGAGAATCCCGCCCCTGGTATCCGTGTAACCATAGAACATAGAACTTTACAGCGCAGTACAGGCCCTTCGGCCCTCGAATTTGCGCCAACCATGAAACTACTCGAAAGCCCATCTACATTATTCCCTTATCGTCCATATGTCTATCCAATGACCATTTGAATGCCTTTAGTGTTGGCGAGTCCACTACTGTTGAAGGCAGGGCATTCCACGCCCTTACTACTCTCTGAGTAAAGAGCCTACCTCTGACATCTGTCCTATATCTATCTCCCCTCAATTTAAAGCTATGTCCCCTCATGCTAGACATCACCATCCGAGGAAAAAGGCTCTCACTGTCCACCCTATCCAATCCTCTGGTCATCTTGTATATCTCAATTAAGTCACCTCTTAACCTTCTTCTCTCTAACAAAAACAGCCTCAGGTCCCTCAGCCTTTCCTCATAAGATCTTCCCTCCACACCAGGCAACATTCTGATAAATCTCTGCACCCTTTCCAATGCTTCCACATCCTTCCTATAATGCGGCGACCAGAATTGCACGCAATACTCCAAATGCGGCCGCACCAGAATGTTGTATAGCTGCAACATGACCTCATGGCTCCTAAACTCAATCCCTCTACCAATAAAAGCTAACACACCGTATGCCTTCTTAACAACCCTCTCAACCTGGGTGGCAACTTTCAGGGATCTATGTACATGGACACCAAGATCTCTCTGCTCATCCACACTGCCAAGAATCTTACCATTAGCCCAGTACTCTGTCTTCATGTTATTCCTTCCAAAATGAATCACCTCACACTTTTCTGCATTAAACTCCATTTGCCACTTCTCAGCCCAGCGCTGCAGCTTATCTATGTCCCTCTAACTTGTAACATCCTTCCGCACTGTCCACAACTCCACCGACTTTAGTGTCATCTGCAAATTTACTCACCCATCCTTCTACACCCTCCTCCAGGTTATTTCTAAAAATGACAAACGGCAGTGGCCCCAAAACAGATCCTTGTGGTACACCACTAGTAACTGGACTCCAGTATGAACATTTCCCATCAACCACCACCCTTGGTCTTCTTCCAGCTAGCCAATTTCTGATACAAACTGCTAAATCTCCCTGAATCCCATGCCTCTGTATTTTCTGCAGTAGCCTACCGTGGGGAACCTTATCAAACACTTTACTGAAATCCATATACACCACATCAACTGCTTTACCCTCATCCACCTGTTTGGTCACCTTCTCAAAGAACTCAATAAGGTTTGTGAGGCACGACCTATGTCTCAGTAATCGCCACCAAATCTTGGCCGGGAAAGTCCCCACGCTGGCGGGAAAACCTGCGCTAACCCCTCCGGCGTCAACGGCCGCCAAAAGTGAGGAATTCTCCACTTACCTCCACTTTCTTGGGGGCTAGGTTGGTGCCGAAGTGGTTGGCGCTGCTCGAGCCGGCGCCGAAGCGCCAGCGCGAGATTGTGCATGCGCGGAACGGTCCATGTGCGGGTGTTCCCTTCTCTGCGCTGGCCCCCGGGCAATAAGACGGAGCCCTACAGGGGCCCGGCGCGGAGGAAAGAAGGCCCCCCACAGAACCAGCCCGCCCGCCGATCGGTGGGCCCCGATCGCGGGCCAGGCCACCGTGGGAGCACCCCCCGGGGCCAGATCCCTCTGCGCCACTCCGAGGACTCTGCAGGCCGCCCGCAGAGCCAGGTCCCGCCGGTACGGACCTGGTTTGATTTACGCCGGCGGGATCAGCCGAAAACATGCAGCTGCTCGGCCCATCGCGGGGCAGAGAATTGCTGGGGGGCTGCTGCCAGTGGCCGCCGACCGGTGCGGCGCAATTCCCACCCCCAGCAAAATCCTGGCGCCAGAGAACTCGGCAGCCGGCGTCGGGGCGGGATTCACACCGCCCCCCAGCGATTCTCCGACCCGGCGGGGGTCGGAGAATCCAGCCCATTAATTTTGTTCTGAATGCTTCATGCATTTAGATACAAAGCTGATAAATTTGTTCCATTGTCAAATTTCCCAACTGTTTTCTAATTCCCTCACCTTTATTTGCTGGTAACCATCCGCCACATTCTAACCTGCACTCCTACCTCCTCCCTTAATTTTGGTTTTATAATTTTCTCCACAACTGAACCTCCTCCCCCCCACCCCCTCACATTCAGTTTAAAGCTGTATCTGTGGTCATAAACGACAAGGGCCGGGATTCTCCGAGCCCGCGCCGGGTCGGAGAATCGCCGGGGGGGGGGGGGGGGGCGCGGGAATCCTGCCATGCCGCTCCAACGCCAGACCGCCGATTCTCCGGCAACCGGAGAAGCGGCGGCAATCGCACCCGTGCGGCCACCGTGGAGCCGGTCGGGGCCCATCGAAAGCAGTCCATGCGGCGATTCTCTACGCTCGACAGGCCGAGTGCCCGCCGAGTCCCGCTGGCGTGGTTTACATATGGCCCCACCCAGCGGGACTACGGCGTTCTGGCTGCGAGGGCCATCCTGGTGGGGGAGGGGGGGGGGGGTCAGACTCCAGGGGGGGGGCCTCCACGTTGGCCAGGCCCGGGACCGGGGGCTACCAATCGGCGGGCACACTCATTCCGGGTGGGGGTCTATGTTCCTCCGCGCCGGGTCCTTGTGGGGCTCCTCCATGTTGCCCGGGGGCTGGCGCCGAGATGGCAACCATGCGCATGCGCTGGCGTGGAGATGGCCGTGGCACACATGCGCAGACCTGTGTCGGCCGTGGCACACATCCGCGGACCCGCGCCGGCCATGTAGGGCCGGCTTTCGGCGCCGGAGCAGCACACAGCACTGCAGCGCCGTTCTAGCCCCCGAAGAGGAGAATTACTGGGCCTGGAGGCTCATTGACGCCAGCGTCACTCGCGCCGGTTTTGACGCCGGCGTCAACACTTGGCCGCGATATCGCTGAATACCGGCCATGATATGAATGCAAGTTTTTGATTACTTCCTTTTTTTCTTCATAGCAGAAAATACTGCCAGGTAAATATGGGCCATTGGTACCTGGATAGTCCTTTGTCACCCGTTGTTGTAATATTCTGCTGTAATATCAAAAATAATATTGTACTCTTCTATGGCATATCTTAGACTATTAATACACTAACACAAAATAAGAACTGGGACACAGCAGTCAGATGAAACCAAATTAAATTGTTTGTTTTCTCCCAATAAACTGCTGCCTAAGAGAAGAAAAACATTCTACGCTTTTGCCAAGCATCTACTTACGAGTGATTTAAAATGGATCATCTGAACGAGTGCCATCCTGTCAAAACTTCCCTTGTCCTATTTAAAATAATTATCTTGTTCCAAATTTCCCTTAGGTAATCCATACTCAATAAATACATTCTATTTATGGAGGCTAGATGTGCTGCAGCTATCTCTCCTGTTGTCCTTGTCCTCATAAATGCTCACCTTCATGCTGCCATGCTTGTTTTCGGAGTATTGGCCATGTCTGTGCCTTTCTAGTTGATCAGTTATCTTGTTCTTTAGTTGATCTTGTAAATTCAACAATCATTAGAACTAACCTGGAATGTTTTGAGAATGCAAGACACACATACCTCAAGGACAAAGATTACAAAAAAAAATCAGCAAAAGGTGTAGTCAGTTACATTTTCTGTCCATTTCATTATAATACCGTTTATGATAAAAGGTTACTTGCATTTTGGAGTTATAAATCTGGTGACTTTAGTTTATTGGTCTCAACCAAGGATATTGGATATTTTAAATAAAAATTTAATTTTACCTGTGTTGCGAGTTCAGGACAAGTGGGGCTGGAATTAATCACGCATTAACAGAGGGTGCTGTGCCAATTGCTAACCATTTTTTTTACAAATGAACTGGAGCATTATCCAAAAGTGTTGTTCACAGTAAATTGGAAGAGTTTTAGTTCTCGCCTGTGTGGAATTTTTTCTATTTGTTTGGGAGATTGTTGATAGCATGACAAAGGTGCCATGGACTGTGGAGTGGGTGGATAGACAACATTAACAATTATTCGTTCAAAATAGGCAAGAAATAGAAATAAAAAATATATTTACTAACTATTCAAAACAGGTTTTAATTTACATTTTAAAACAGATGGAGGAAATACAAGATGGTAGAAGTGTGCAGAGCTGAGGGAGTCACATCACAATGCCAACTAGTGGCATGAAGCTGCAATTATATTTGACAACCAACTGTTTACATATGATGACCATTATAAATATTTACAAATGTAAATTCAATGTTAAGTGTTGACATAGAGCATTGCCAAAAATCATAACAGGGAATAATGTTCATGGGCATGACATGTGTGGACACATAAGATTATAATTATACATACCTGGCATAGTATTTCCTGGTGATCATTTTGTTACTATATTGTTTAAATATAAGCAACATTTTCAAAAGCAGGAACACTGTAAGAAAACAGCTCCTTCGAAGAACTAGATATGTCTTACCTGCCATCGACATGGCCAATTCCATGCTAGAACACTATTGTTGACACTAAGTCCTGAGATGCTCAGGAAATTGTGCACGTTTATGGCGCTTATCTAGCGTTTAATTATTATTTTGTGGAAACTCTTTCAATAAAATTGTTTGCCAGTATCGTTCAGAATAAAGGGCATTTTTAATTTAACTAACTTCATCATTGTGAATATTCTTTAAAACACAGTAACTCAAATGTTCCTTCCAAGAGCCCCATGTCCAACCGCGCATGTTGCTCCTGTAGATTCAGCAATTGATGTCCTGCCTTGAATTACGGACATTATTTACCAAACCAACACCGAGGTGAGATCACTGGATTTAAATTTATCCAGGTCCATATTCGGGTTAGACCGATGTTGAGTAGCTGCACGGTAGCATAGTGGTTAGCACAGTTGCTTCACAGCTCCAGGATCCCAGGTTCGATTCCCGGCTTGGGTCACTGTCTGTGCGGAGTCTACACATTCTCCCCGTATGTGTGTGGGTTTCCTCCGGGGCCTCCGGTTTCCTCCCACAGTCCAAAAACTAAATTGCCCTTAGTGTCCAAAAAGGTTAAGTGGGGTTACAGGGATAGAGTGGAGGTGTGCGCTTGGGTAGGGCGCTCGTCCAAGGGCCGGTGCAGACTCGATGGGCCGAATGGCCTCTTTCAGCACTGTAAATTCTATGAAATTCTATGAGTAGGCAGCATAGAGGCATGAGGATCACTGGAAGTCACTCCTTGGGGTTTATCTGAATCATTGGGGCAAGTCACCAGCAGTGGTTTTGCTTCCTAAGGCAGCTCACCTGATAAGAAATGATAAGGAAGAATCATTAATGACTTATGGCATTATACAAGCTTCAAGGCACATTACAGTCTTTGTGTTCCATGCAATAGATTATTTTTTTGCTAAGATTGAAAACTGTCTGAGAAACTACATGGTGTATAAGAGCAGACATGACAGAACTGAAAGGCAGGCCAGTCCGGTAATGGAACCAGAGGATCCAGGACAGGTTTCTTTTGAGGTACTTTACGAGGGAGCAACCTTCGTGAGTGAACATGATCCAGGTGCCATCTCATTAGCTGCCCCTGGACCTGAACTTGGTAAGAGACTGGTCTCATTTGACAGCCACAATCCCAGAGAGCGAGCGAGCACTGTCATTGAAGTTACAAACGAACACCGCTTCGTCAGGTGCAAAGTGTCGAAGAGGATGACGAGTACGTGAGCCCAAGGATGCCCCGGCCACTCCAAGGGTGTAGAGATGTCGTCGCGGATAGCTTCTGGTGCTTTTGACAGATGGAACACTGCTGGACCAACATCTCGATATCCGTGTCCAAACCCAACCATCAGACGCAGCTTCTTGCCAGCACCTTCATTTTGGACACTCCGGGATGTCCGCTGTGAAGGTCCTTCAACACAATTGCCTGGTCTTCCCTGGGACAACAACCCTTGTCCTCCATAGGAGGATACCATCTTCCATGGTTAACTCCAACAATTTTGGGGAGAAAGCCTTCAACTCCCCTGTTGCCCACCGTACAGCACCAGATGTCGCACCTTGGCAAGTACAAGGTCGGTTTGCATCCAGTCACAAATGCAAAAGGCAGTTACGGGCAAGGAGTCCATTAAATTCAGAACAGCAATTACTTCATCCGCCGTAGGGACATTTGTGGATTAAATCTGTCGGGGAAGATAGCTCAATGCATCCGTATGCACAATCTGGGTCCCTAAGCAGTGCTCGAAAGAGTATCCATAAGAAACCAGTAACAAATCCCAGCGCTGGATTCTCACAGACGCTATTGACAGGATCGCCTTGGCTTCCCGGAAGAGGCCGCGCAATGGCTTATGAATGGTAATGATAAAAAAATGATGCCATAGACGTATTGATGAAACCACTTTACACCAAATACAACCGCCAGACCTTCTTTTTCCATCTGGACATATTCGAACAGTCACGGCCTCCGCTCATCCAATGAGACAGAACTGTCCCAATGCTATACGGCAAAGCATCAGGTGACGTACAATGGTTTTGAAGAGTCAAAATTTATCAATATCCCCGAAGAAGACAACCTCCGCTTCAGCTTTTCAAACGCCGTATTTGGACCTGGCCCCATCCCAAGGCTGGCGCTTCTTCAAGATCAAGTGGAGGGGGGCTAGGACGGTAGCCAAATTTGGAATAAATCATCCATAGTAATTGACTAGTCCAAGAAGACAGCGAAGTTCTGTGGCGTCTCGTAGAACGGGGGCTATTTTGATTGCCTGTACCTTCTCGGCAACCGGGCATAGTCATCCCGGTCCACTCGATATCCCAAACATACCACTTCTTTTGCATGAAACACGCACTTCGCACAGCGCAGATGGACCCCCATATTCAGAAAACCGCTTCAACACTGCCTCGAGGTTTTGCAAATGGTCTTGTTTCATGGCCACAGTGACTAGCACGTCGTCAAAGTAAACTGCAACATGCTGCAAAGTGCGTACGATGTTCTCCATGATGCGCTGGAAGACTGGGCACACCGAGGGTGCTCCGAATGGGAGCCAGTTTACTCACAGAGTCCCTTGTGCTTATTAATTGTGTCATACTTCTGGGAGGATCTATCGAGCTCCTGCTGTAGATAAGCGTTGCTCATATCCAATTTCGTGAATGTACAGCCACCGGTCAATGGTGCATGCAAATCCTTGATGCCCGGTAAAGAGTAATGGTCCAATCGCAAAGCCATGTTCACTGTTAATTTTCAGACTCTGCAGAGGCAGATTGTCATATCAGGCTTCATTGCGGGGTCCACCGGTGCTGCCCAATCAGTGAAGCGCACAGCCGAATGATGCCCAATCTTTCTAAACGCCGAAGTTCAGTCTCACCCTTCTCCACTATAGCATAGGGAATTGGCCGAGCACACAAATATTGGAGTTGGGCTTTCGGGTCCACCTGGATTTTGGTGATGGCCCCTTTAATAGTACCCAAACCAGGCTGGAAAACCTCTGGGAATTTGCTCAGAATGGTACACTGACTGCCAGACCCCACTTAGAGGATATGCTGCCAATTCATGAAGCTGCCATAGCCAATCGCAGCCCAATAGACTAGGCCCTTTCCTTGCACAACAATGAGGGGAAAGGGCACTGGTTGGAGCCCATAAACCACCATGATATTCAGTTGTTCCCTTGTATAAGTGGCCAAATGAGCCAGTGTGTCAGCCAAAGACAAAGTGTACACTCCTTGTTTGATAAGATCAAAAGTGCTCTGCACCACCACAGAGACGGCCACTCCCATATCCAACTCCATTTGGAGCATGTGACTATTCACATTGGAACATGAATAGGGGCCACAAGGGGCACTGCCAAACAGTTCAGCTGCATTTCAGCCTCAACATCTGCCTCTTTTGGACCATCCTGATGCAAGGCCCAGCTCCGGGGCTGATGACTAACTCGACCGAGGCGCCTGGAACACTGGCCCTCCTGCTGCCTGTGGGTATGCCTGGCCCGACGCCCACACCTCACATATGGGCCAGAATCACCTTCAGATGGGTCCAGTGATGTTGCACATCCCACTGTCCGGCTCTTCATTCAAAGGTCAAAGTCGCAGCAGCGTTTGATTCTGCCATGGAAGTACCACGGGTGCACCCCAAGACATTCACCTCCATCCCTTCTATCTCTTGGACACCACATTACAGAAGAGATAACAAATAGGTTAGACCAAGGAGAGCCAATGGATGTTATCTATCTTGACTTCCAAAAGGCCTTTGATAAGGTGCCTCACGGGAGACTGCTGAGTAAAATAAAGGCCTATGGTATTCGAGGCAAGGTACTAACATGGATTGATGATTGGCTGTCAGGCAGAAGGCAGAGAGTTGGGATAAAAGGTTCTCTTTCGGAATGGCAACCGGTGGCGAGTGGTGTCCCGCAGGGTTCAGTGTTAGGGCCACAGCTGTTCTCTTTATATATTAACGATCTAGATGACGGTACTGGGGGCATTCTGGCTAAGTTTGCCGATGATACAAAGATAGGTGGAGGGGCAGGTAGTATGGAGGAGGTGGGGAGGCTGCAGAAAGATTTAGACAGTTTAGGAGAGTGGTCCAAGAAATGGCTGATGAAATTCAACGTGGGCAAGTGCGAGGTCTTGCACTTTGGGAAAAAAGAATAGAGGCATGGACTATTTTCTAAACGGTGACAAAATTCATAATGCTGAAGTGCAAAGGGACTTGGGAGTCCTAGTCCAGGATTCTCTAAAGGTAAACTTGCAGGTTGAGTCCGTAATTAAGAAAGCAAATGCAATGTTGTCATTTATCTCAAGAGGCTTGGAATATAAAAGCAGCGATGTACTTCTGAAGCTTTATAAAGCATTAGTTAGGCCCCATTTAGAATACTGTGAGCAATTTTGGGCCCCACACCTCAGGAAGGACATACTGGCATTGGAGCGGGTCCAGCGGAGATTCACACGGATGATCCCAGGAATGGTAGGCCTAACATACGATGAACGTCTGAGGATCCTGGGATTATATTCATTGGAGTTTAGGAGGTTG
Source organism: Scyliorhinus torazame (assembly GCF_047496885.1). Classification (NCBI taxonomy): domain Eukaryota; kingdom Metazoa; phylum Chordata; class Chondrichthyes; order Carcharhiniformes; family Scyliorhinidae; genus Scyliorhinus; species Scyliorhinus torazame. The sequence goes on along the minus strand of NC_092707.1, from coordinate 121,293,338 downwards.
AGGGGAGATCTAATAGAAACTTACAAGATAATGAATGGCTTAGATAGGGTGGACGTAGGGAAGTTGTTTCCATTAGCAGGGGAGACTAGGACCCGGGGGCACAGCCTTAGAATAAAAGGGAGTCACTTTAGAACAGAGATGAGGAGAAATTTCTTCAGCCAGAGAGTGGTAGGTCTGTGGAATTCATTGCCACAGAGGGTGGTGGAGGCCGGGACGTTGAGTGTCTTTAAGCCAGAAGTTGATAAATTCTTGATTTCTCGAGGAATTAAGGGCTATGGAGAGAGAACGGGTAAATGGAGTTGAAATCAGCCATGATTGAATGGTGGAGTGGACTCGATGGGCCGAATGGCCTTACTTCCGCTCCTATGTCTTATGGTCTTACACGCTTTCTTGGGACAAGGAGATCTGTAGCACCTGCTGAAAAGTTAGGGAGACGCCGTCCAAACATTTTTTCTGAGTCTCCATATTATTAATACCACTGATCAAACAATCATGGAGTACATCGGACAAAACAGTCCCATGCTCATAAGACTCGGCTATCTTCTGTAGTCGAGATACAATCTCAGTGATAGACTCACTGGAGGACTTCTCCGCCGTATTAAACTGATATCGTTGAACAATTATCGACGGGGTTGGGTTAAAGTGTTGTGCCACAGTGTCATGAGCTGGTCGAATGCTTACGTATCCGGCGTCGCCAGGTACGTGAGACTCCGGATAACCCTGAATGTATGCGTTCCACAGGCAATCAGTAGTATGACCGTCTGGTACTCGTTCTTCACACTATTGTTGGCCCGGAAGAAATAACGCACTAATTTAGAATATTGGCTCAAGTCTTCAACACCACCTTCAAAAGCATCTAACCACCCAAACAGAGGCAAAGCGCATTTAAGAGATCCAAACCTGGGTCCAGAAAATCAGGGAGGTGGCACAGCTAAGTGGGTTGCAGCATAGGCAGCAAATCAGTTTACTCCTTGTCACTAGTTTAATAAGTACTTGGGGAGTCCACACCAAGTAAAATAAGAAACAAAATTTTATTTACACAAATGATGTTCACTACCTGGTAGATCTGGACTGGGTTCTACTTGATGCCGGTAACTTATTTGCAGAATTTATACATATGGGTTAATTGAGATACGCCGCACCTAGCAGGTTCCCCACAAGGAGCATGGGGAAGACAAGCATTTGCGTTCCGTGCATGATATTACATTGATGATACGAGACTTGTTATTTTAGTCTGATACCCTATTTATAATAATAATCCTTTATTGTCTCAAGTATGAAGTTACTGTGAAAAGCCCCTAGTCGCCACATTCCGTGCCTGTTTGGGTAAGCTGGATGGGAATTGAACCCGTGCTGCTGGCCTTGTTCCGCATCACAAACCAGCTGTCTAGCCCACTGAGCTATACCAGCTAAGTGAATAGTGTTCATACATATGGGGCGGGATTCTCCGCGAACTGGCGGGGCGTGCAACTCAGGCGCGAAGGTGTGGCGTGAACCACACCGGCGTCGGGCCGCCCCGAAGTTGCGGAATCTTCCACACCTTCAGGGGCTAGGCCGGCTCCGGAGTGGTTTGCGCCATACCAACCGGTGCCGAAGGGCCTCCGCGGCTGGCACGAGTTGCCGCATGTGCAGGAGCGCCAGCATGTGCTGGCGTAATTTCAGCACATGCGCAGGGGGGTTCATCTCCGCGTCGGCCATCGCGGACTGTTACAGCGGCCGATGCGAAGGAATAGAGTGCCCCCGCAGCACAGGCCCACCCGCGGATCGGTGGGCTCCACCGTGGGGGCACCTCCCTGGGCCAGATCCCCATGCCCCCCCCGCCCCTGAGGACCCCGGAGGCCGCCCGCGGAGCCAGTAAGTACCTGTTGTAATTTACGCCGGCGGGACCGGCCATAAACGGGCAGCCACTCGGCCCATCGCGGGCTGGAGAATTGCCAGGGGGAGCCGCTGCCAGCGGCCGCTGACCGGCGCGGCGAGGTTCTCGCCCCCGCCAAATCCCTGGCGCCGGAGAATTCGGCAGCCGGTGGGGACGGGAATCACACCGTCCCCCAGAGATTCTCCGACCAGGCGGGGGGTTGGAGAATCCCGCCCATGGTATTTAATGTTTTATTCTATAGTTTGACTCGCAGTCTTCCAAATAATTGGCCTAATAGGACGTAATTGATAGCAATTACAGCAGGAGCTCATGTTTCACAGCTTTAACCTCCGTAGCACTGAAAATGTTACATTGTGCTTGAGTACAAATGGAATCCCTGTGGCTACCAGAGCAGGTCAAAGTCACAGAATCCTACAACGAGTAACTCTATTCCTGACCCTCCAAAGTCTATTCACCATTTCCAAAGTAAAAGTCAGCAGTGTAATGCAGTACTCCCCACTTGCCTGGATTAGTGCAGTTCCAGCAACACTGAAGAAGCTCAACACAATCCAGGACAAAGCAGCCCACTTGATTGCTCCTCCTTCCACAAACATTCAATTCCTCCACAACCGATCAACAATAGCAGTTGTGTGCACCAGCTACAAAATGCACTGCAGTTACTCACCAAGGCTCCTTCGGCAGAACCTTCCAAACCCATGACCATGACAATCTTGAAAAACAAGAGCAACGATACCTGGGAACCCTGTCACTTGGAGGTTCCCCTCCAAGTCACTCACTATTCTGATTTAGAAATATATCGCCGGCTTCACTGCGGCTGGGTCAAAATTCTCGAACTCTCTCCCTAACAGCACTGTGGGTGTACCTTCACTTCAGGGACTTCAGTAGTTCAAGAAGGCAGCTCACCACCACCTTCTGAAGGGCAACTAGGTGTAGACAATAAATGTTGGCCTATCCAGCGACACCCACATCCTGCAAAAATTATTTTTTTATAAAAATCAATCACCATAAATGATTTGACGAAGCAGTAAAGCTTTTAGCTTTTAGTCATATTTTTCACAAGCTCAAGACTCAGTTGTGTAAATGAGCTCTTACTTCCTATTAATAGAACTGTGAAGTACATACATCTTATACAATGTTGATGGGTTGACCAGAAAACCATGTGGTGGTGTACCACAAGGATCTGTTTTGGGGCCACTGCTGTTTGTCATTTTTATAAATGACCTGGAGGAGGGCGTAGAAGGATGGGTGAGTAAATTTACAGATGACACTAAAGTCGGTGGAGTTGTGGACAGTGCGGAAGGATGTTACAAGTTACAGAGGGACATAGATAAGCTGCAGCGCTGGGCTGAGAGGTGGCAAATGGAGTTTAATGCAGAAAAGTGTGAGGTAATTCATTTTGGAAGGAATAACAGGAAGACAGAGTACTGGGCTAATGGTAAGATTCTTGGCAGTGTGGATGAGCAGAGAGATCTCGGTGTCCATGTACATAGAACCCTGAAAGTTGCCACCCAGGTTGAGAGGGTTGTTAAGAAGGCGTACGGTGTGTTAGCTTTTATTGGTAGAGGGATTGAGTTTAGGAGCCATGAGGTCATGTTGCAGCTGTACAAAACTCTGGTGCGGCCGCATTTGCAGTATTGCGTGCAATTCTGGTCGCCGCATTATAGGAAGGATGTGGAAGCATTGGAAAGGGTGCAGAGGAGATTTATCAGAATGTTGCCTGGTATGGAGGGAAGATCTTATGAGGAAAGGCTGAGGGACTTGAGGCTGTTTTCGTTAGCGAGAAGAAGGTTAAGAGGTGACTTAATTGAGGCATAAAAGATGATCAGAGGATTGGATAGGGTGGACAGTGAGAGCCTTTTTCCTCGGATGGTGATGTCTAGCACAAGGTGACATAGCTTTAAATTGAGGGGAGATAGATATAGGACAGATGTCAGAGGTAGGTTCTTTACTCAGAGAGTAGTAAGAGCGTGGAATTCCCTGCCTGCAACAGTAGTGGACTCGCCAACACTAAGGGCATTCAAATGGTCATTGGATAGACATATGGACGATAAGGGAATAATGTAGATGGGCTTTAAAGTGGTTTCACAGGTCGGTGCAACATCGAGGGCCGAAGGGCCTGTACTGCGCTGTAATGTTCTATGTTCTATGTCATTTAGTTTAGCTAACTAGATTTGACAGGCGTCCTCTTGCGATCTTTTACACGTCAAAAAGTAGAACTATAAACACCCCTTGTTCAGTCTATAAACTACAGAACTGGTATATTACAACCTGCAGTCAGTCGACAGTAACGATGGACATCACTGGAGCCAGTATTCTTTTGAACTAAGCTTTTAACCCTGAATTCTCCCTTAAATACGAAAATGAGCACCAACAACTTCACTGACTACACTGACACTACTACATCTGGTTAAATGTCCTTTTTGCAATTCATTAATTGTTATTTGTATCAGCTCACAAAGCTGCATGAGAATAGACCCATGTAGGGAGCAGTGGGCAATGAAAAGAAAGACTTGAATTGAAGAAATAATAATAATAATCTTTTATTGTCACAAGTATGAAGTTACTGTGAAAAGCTCCTAATCGCCACATTCCGACGCCTGTTAGGGTAAGCCGGTATGGGAATTGAACCCACGCTACTGGCCTTGTTCTGCATTATAAACCAGCTGTCTAGCCCACTGAGCTAAATAGCAAACCTTCAAGACCTCAGGAGACCCCACAGGGCTTCACAGCCAATGGAGTACTTTTGAAGTGTAGTCATTGTTGTACCATAACAAACACAGCAATCAATTTGCACACAGCAAACTCCCACGAACAGCAATGTGATAATGATTAGATAATCTATTTTATGTGATGTTGATTGAGGGATAAATATTGACGAGGAAGAACTCTCTTGCCCTTCTTCAAAATAGTGCCATGGGAGGTTTGGTATCCAACTGAGCAACATGGTTTAACATGTTATCGAGAGGCAGTGCCACCGGCAGTCTAGAGTTTGGTGCACAAGCTTCTTGATTTAGACTTGCACCTACAGCCTTACAACTCAGAGATGAGTACTACCAATTGAACCAGGGAATTATAGACCAGTAAGCCTGATGTCGGTACTGGGGACAGTTCTAAAATCCATTATCAAAGATTTTATAGCAGAGCACTTATTTTCTATTTTGTATGTTGCCTTGTTTCTATAATAAAACATCTAATACTGAGACCAAGATACAATTTAGAACTTACAACATAATTTTCTATTTGTTAAGTTAAGGATGAACGAGACTTCCGGGAGGGCTCTGTAGGGGTAAGATGTGCACGGGGCAGCTCCCGCTACAGAACTAGGTTTTTTCTTATTTTCTGTTTGTTGTTTTTTTGCTTGTTTTGTAGTGTTGTACTATTTTAAGTGTTGGTGGCCTGTATGTGTTCCATGGATCCAGAGCACCCAACACAACACCCTCAATAACGACACGAGAGTGTGGAATGGGAAACAAAGTCTTTAATAAGCAGAGAACTAGCCAGCTACAGAGACATGGCTTACTGAGTGCCGCCTACTGTTGCTAATTGTGTTTCTCTTAATTTGACTCTGAGGATGGCGGCCAATATGGTCGCCTTCCTTAATTCTAATTACGTTTGCTCGAGAGTCGCCAGGATCTCTCGGTACTTCCAAAAGGTTCAAAACCGAATACTGATCAAAGACTCGATACACCAGTTAGTAAGTTCAAACTCAATGCTCATTTATTTACACACACAGTCAAATATACTCATGCATAAAACTCTACAAACTAAACTATCACTCCTGCTAAAGCCTATACTTAGCTTTGGGCACCCAATGGCCGTTGTTCAGTTCTGAGGCTGCTGGGGTCGAACTGGTATGAAATAACAGATAAGAGTGTCTGTCTGGTAGCGTGCATTGACCTTGGACCTACTTGTTCTGATGTTGCTGTTGGGCAGATCTCTCCTTGGTGAGAGCCGGAGCCACAAGAGAGCGATTCTCTCTTGGGAGATTCTTCTTATACCCAAAAGTGGCTTTGCATGCTTGTGGGCGGGCCTTGAACTTGGCCCCAATTAATTGGGCCATTTTCCAATCGTTCCTATCGATTTCCTCCAATAGAGGGGTGGGTGCCCTGATTGCTGGGTGTGTCCTAGGTAGCCGTTAGCCTGCTTTGTTCTGGTCTCCTCTGGCACCGGGGTGTCTGCCTTGGTATCGTTTACTTAAATGTTACTCTTTTGTCCCCGGGGATGGCTCATTAGTATGGTAATGGTTTTGCAGTTTTGGTCTTGTCTGGGAGCTACAGCTCCAATCAACAGACAAACCCTGCACCTGCTTGCTTTCTCAGTATTGTCCATTTTCCCTGCAATCTTTGCAAAGTGTCCATTTTGTAATCGGGAAGTGGCCATCCCAGCTGGCTACACTACAGTGCGTCACCTTATGTACGGCTCCCTGGTGAGCGGAGCCGGAGGCGGAGTCCCGCAGGGTTCCAAACCCGGTCTTAAAGGGGCATCACCTACATGGTGTTAAGGGTACAGTAACCATTCATCACAGCCTTCAACGAAAAGATATCGCGTGCCATAGCAGAGTACACGGAGAACAACCAGAACGGGGAGGTCTCACCCTCCACGTTCTGGGAAGCGCTAAAGGCTGTAATAAGAAGGGAAATCATTGCTTTCAAAGTGTGAAGAGATAGGGAGGATAGGGCGGCTAGGCAGCAGCTGGTCAACTCCATACTGGAGGTAGACCGCAAATACACTGAGGCCCCGACCTTAAAGCTCCTGGCGGAGAGGAAAGAGTTACAAAGGAACTTTGATCTACTCTCCACCAGGAAAGCAGTGCATCAACTCCGCCAGGCATGTGGGACCTATATGAACACGGAGACAAAGACAGCCACCTGCTGGCACACCAGCTGAGAAAGCAGGCAGCCAGCAGAGAAATTGCACAAATCAGGGATACTCGGGGCACATTAGAAACAGAACCAGAAAAGATCAACAAAGCCTTCAGGGCCTTTTACCAAGGGCTGTACACCTCAGAGCCCCCAAGGGGGGAGTCCGGGATGAAACGGTTCCTTTATGGACTGGACATACCAGTCGTGGAGGAGGGCAGAAAACGGGACCTGGAAGCACCACTAGCACTGGGAGAGATCATGGACAGCATTAGCTCCATGCAGGTGGGGAAGGCGCTGGGACCAGATGGGTTCCCAGCGGACTTCTACAAAACATTTGCGACAGCACTGGCCCCACACCTGCGGGAGATGTTCACAGACTCGCTGGCTAAGGACACACTGCCACCCACGTTAGCACAGGCCTCAATCTCGCTGATACCTAAGAAGGACAAAGATCCAACAGAATGTGGGTCATACAGACCCATCTCACTGCTGAATGCAGATGCCAAAATACTGGCCAGAATCCTAGCCAAAAGGCTAGAAGACTGTGTGCCAGAGGTAGTCGCAGAGGACCAAAAGGGCTTCGTCAAAGGTAGACAGCTTACTTCGAACATTAGGCGCCTGCTGAACATGATAATGGCCCCATCCGGGGAGAGGACACCAGAGGTGATCGTCTCCCGAAACGCAGAAAGGGCCTTCGACAGAGTTGAATGGAGGTATTGGAGCGGTTCGGGCTTGGAACAGGATTCACCTCCTGGGTAAAACTCCTGTACAGCGCTCCCATGGTGAGCGTACGGACAAACAACACCAACTCCCGATACTTCCAGCTGCACAGGGGCACCAGACAAGTGTGGTAGTATGTATTGGGGGTCATGTGGGACTGGAAGCCCTAATGTCATTGGCTGACAGATCCCGGGTCCTGGTTGGCCGTTGACCTCATACTCCGCCCTGAAGGCGAAGTATAAGAAGCCGGTGCCTTCCCCCGCATGCCAGTTTACTATCGGGCTGCTGGGGAACAGACACGCTTAATAAAGCCTCATCGACTTCACTCTGTTTGTCTCACGGAGTCTTTGTGCGCCACAATAAGGATGCCCACTGTCCCCGCTACTGGACGCAAGCATACTAGATAAAGGAAACTGTAGCGACTGGTAGAAGGGGCCGACACCGTACTGGACGCAACAAGAATGATGTGGGAGGAGGACCTGGGGATCGAAATAGGGTGGGGACTCTGGAACAAAGCACTGCATAGGGTCAACTCCACCTCCACGTGCGCAAGGCTCAGCCTGACGCAACTAAAAGTGTTACATAGAGCCCACTGAAAAAGAACTCGTATGAGTAGGTTCTTCCTGGAGGTGGAGGATAGATGTGAACGGTGTCAAGGAGGCCCGGCCAACCACGCCCACATGTTCTGGTCTTGCCCCAGACCTGCGGGGTACTAGACATGCTTCTTCGAGGCAATGTCCAAAGTGGTGGGGGTGAGGGTGGAGCCATGCCCGAAAGTAGCGGTCTTCGGGATTTCAGACCAGCCAGATCTATTCCTGGGGAGGAGGGCAGGCGCCCTTGCCTTTGCCTCCCTGATCGCCCGCCGTTGAATCCTGTTCGGCTGGCGATCGGCAGCATCACCCAAAGCTGCGGACTGGCTGTCCGACCTCTCGGAATCTCTCCTAATGGAGAAAATCAAATTCTCCATCCGAGGGTCAGACGACGGCTTCCACAGAACATGGGAGCCATTCGCCCAATTGTTGCAGGACTTGTTTGTGGCCAACAAACAAGCAGAAGAATAACCAGGTAGCCAAGAAACAGGGGAAAGTAGCCAAAGCATGAGAGGGGGCGGGGGGGGGGGGGGGGGGGGGGGAGGGGGGGGTGGTGCAGATGCGGGGGTAGAGGGAAGAGACAGGGAACAATAGAGGAGAGCCAGGGAGGGGGGAGGCAGGGAAATGTTAACAAACTTGGCATCCACAGGAACAGAGAAAATGGGGAAGACGGGAGGGCCGCTGAAGCGGAAGTGAGCACGAGACGACAACGGCAGCGAAATCTGTCCGGGAGAAGCAAGGGACAACACCACAAACAGATGCCTACTTACGTGTGTAAATAATTTTGCCAAGTGTACAGAGTTTCTGCTGTTGAGCGGGTGCATAATACCACTCATCGACTTTCTCGCGGAAAATTAAAATGTCAGCAGCAGCAGCAATCCATGGGGGGGTGGGGGGATGGGTGAGTGTTCCGTCGGGATGGTGTGTGAAGACTGAGGCACGTGGGGTAACGTCTAGTTAATTGCTATTGTATATTCTCTTTCTGCACTATGTTAATGTTCACTCTATTTTGTTGTGTTAGTATTGTTACTATTGTTTATTATGAAAAATTGTGCAAAACTTTAATAAAAATATATTTTTTTAAAGTTAAGGACGAACAAATACAGGAGTACAATTTTGATAATTTTTTTAAATTAACACAAATGGCTTTTAATTCCATATTGGGTGTGAGCTGCCAGACTATTTGCATCAGCAACCATTGGCTCTTCATTTGATTGATTAGAATTAGAATAAAACAAGAAATCAAAGTTTACGGGCTGGATTCTCCGTTCCTGAGACGAAGGGCGCAATTCTCCGGAAAAATTCCAATTTCAGCAAGATCGGCAACGCAGTTCAACGTGAATTAGCCCACTTAATAAGGCCTCACAGGCACTCGTCGCAAATGAAGGCTCGTCAGCTGAATCGCCGGGACTGCGCTCACCATCTCCCCGCTAACAATTGCGGATAGCGATGAGGACTGTCAGAGGATACGGCAGGATTTAGATTGTTTGGATACTTGGGCGGAGAGATGGCAGATGGAGTTTAATCCGGACAAATGTGAGGTAATGCATTTTGGAAGGTCTAATGCAGGTAGGGAATATACAGTGAATGATAGAACCCTCAAGAGTATTGAAAGTCAAAGAGATCTAGGAGTACAGGTCCACAGGTCATTGAAAGGGGCAACACAGGTGGAGAAGGTAGTCAAGAAGGCATACGGCATGCTTGCCTTCATTGGCCGGGGCATTGGGTATAAGAATTGGCAAGTCATGTTGCAGCTGTATAGAACCTTAGTTAGGCCACACTTGGAGTATAGTGTTCAATTCTGGTCGCCACACTACCAGAAGGATGTGGAGGCTTTAGAGAGGGTGCAGAAGAGATTTACCAGAATGTTGCCTGGTATGGAGGGCATTAGCTATGAGGAGCGGTTGAATAAACTCGGTTTGTTCTCACTGGAACGAAGGAGGTTGAGGGGAGACCTGACAGAGGTCTACAAAATTATGAGGGGCAGAGACAGAGTGGATAGTCAGAGGCTTTTCCCCAGGGTAGAGGGGTCAATTACTAGGGGGCATAGGTTTAAGGTGAGAGGGGCAAGGTTTAGAGTAGTTGTACGAGGCAAGTTTTTTACGCAGAGGGTAGTGGGTGCCTGGAACTCGCTACCGGAGGAGGTGGTGGAAGCAGGGACGATAGTGACATTTAAGGGACATCTTGACAAATACATGAATAGGATGGGAATAGAGGGATACGGACCCAGGAAGTGTAGAAGATTGTAGTTTAGTCGGGCAGCATGGTCGGCACGGGCTTGGAGGGCCGAAGGGCCTGTTCCTGTGCTGTACATTTCTTTGTTCTTTGTAACAAAGTTGGGCAGCACTTAAGTAAGCAGCACTTGCTCAGCCAACCCTAGCCAGTTCACAACATTGGCGCCCAGGAGACCGGCCACAAGGTTCGGAGATGCTGACCTCGGGAGGCTCCGAAATACAGTGGAGGCCAGGAGGGATGTCCCTCAAGAGTCAGCCATGAGGCAGCCAGTGCTGCCTGGTATGAAGTGGCGTCAGCTGTCAGCTAGGGGAGTGAGCAGGAGGACTGGCCTTCAGTGCATGAAAAAGGTCAATGATACACACCTGGCAACATGAGTGAGTAGACACCAAGGCCCCCCACCCCACCGCCTGCCCAAGGGAGTGTCCACCCCCCAACACCCCTTGCGACCCCCAACCCCTCTTCCATCCCCCTAAACCCCCTAAAACCCTTCCTTCAAGAGGGGGATAAAAGAGGGGGAGGGGTGGCATTGTTAGTCAAGGACAGTATTACGGTGGCAGAAAGGGCGTTTGATGAGGACTCGTCTATTGAGGCAGTATGGGCTGAGGTTAGAAACAGGAAAGGAGAGGTCACCTTGTTGGGAGTTTTCTACAGGCCTCCGAAAAGGTCCAGAGATGTAGAGGAAAGGATTGCAAAGATGATTCTGGATGGGAGCGAAAGTAACAGGGTAGTTGTTATGGTGGACTTTAACTTGCCAAATATTGACTGGAAACGCTATAGTTCGAGTACTTTAGATGCGTCAGTTTTTGTCCAATGTGTGCAGGAGGGTTTCCTGACGCAGTATGTAGATAGGCCAACAAGAGGCGAGGACATATTGGATTTGGTACTGGGTAATGAACCAGGACAGGGCATTTAGGCATTTAAGGGCATTTAAATGGTCATTGGATAAACATATGGATGATAATGGAATAGTGCAGATGGGCTTTAGAGTGGTTTCGCAGGTCGGCGCAACATCGAGGGCCGAACGGCCTGTACTGCGCTGTAATGTTCTATGTTCACACCCCATCTCCCACCACTGTGAACTACGCTTGTGTCTAACGATGCCCTCTCTGTGTCTCCTGAGGAAAAGCTCTCCCATAATTGTTGGGAGAGGGCCCAGACTGGCGGAAGGGTGCCAGACTTAAGAATCCTCGCTTACTTCAAGGAGCGTGCGCTGGAGTTGCCTGAGGAGGCCGAGGACATATCAGTCATCAGGCGGAGGCTGGCGAACTCCGCAGAGGATAGGAGCCACCGGGCTCCACCCGGATGATCTGTCAAACGTGAATAGTGATTGCCTTAATGACTGACCCATCCCTCCCACTGACCACAAGTCCATTCTCCTGTAGGTTCTCCAGCCGACGGCGCAGGCCAGTCCCTGGCGACACCCTCTCCTGACTCCGAGGAGAACACCTTGGAGGAGAGCTCCAAGGATGCAACCGTAATTGTGGCACAGCTGTCATCCCCACCCTCCACCAGAGCAGATACACACAGCTCAGTGTACATGTTAGTGGGCAGGCTTCTGGGGCACAATCTGGTGAGCACCACATAACTGATGATGCACATCAGGTGGAGGCAGGAACCCCCAGGCGAGACAACATGTCGGAGGTCTGCAGCATCCCAGAACCCAGCTGGGTCCCAGCCTGATTCTGAGCCTGTGGTACAGAGTTGATGAAGACGATTCAAAGGGAGATGTCAGAGTCACTCCAGCAGCTCCATAGCCACATGGAGGAGTCCCAGAGGCTATGGGTGCAGGAGATGCTGCTGCCAATGAGCGGCATTGAGACCAACACTGTCAGGGTGATGTCCGCAGTGGAGAGCCTGGTGCACGAGGTCAGCACCATTGGTCAAGGTGTCCAAAGCATTGCGTAATCGATGGTGGCCATGGCTGATGGTCGTGGCTGAATGTCCGACTCGCTGGGGGATTTACCCAGTACCAGGACGACCTTGATGACGTTCTGCGGGACATGCCCGACTCTTAGATGGGAATGGCCGAGGTGCTGTGGAGGTGGCCCAATCACAGGTGGGCATTGCCGAGGCACTGCAGCGCATGTCCCAGTCACTGAGGAGCATCGCCGAGGGCATCGACACGATGGTGCAGACTATGGGGAACCACCAGGGCTGGCAGAGCCAGATGATGCAGGGGCAGCGGGGGCTCAAACCAGCTGCCCCTCCATCCCAAGGTGGACCCCAGGGCCCTACGGGCACCGTTCGGGAGGAGAGGCATCGGGTGCCAAGTCGGACCCATCCTCAGCTCCCCTGAGTTTCACCCCTCTGATGAAGCCGCGTCTCATGGCCAGCACATGAGACAGATCGGCACAGCTGTGCATGTGCTGCCGACAAGTGAACTGGGGTCCTCCGGCCCCAGAGCCCACAGAGGACACCCGCCATTGACATCGGAGGCCACGGGACAAGGTAGCAGCTGGCTCCCTCCACCTCTTTTTTTTTAATTTAGAGTACCCAATTATTTTTTTTCCAATTAAGGGACAATTTAGCATGGCCAATCCACCTGCACAAACCCGCGCAGACATGGGGAGAATATGCAAACTCCACACGGACAGTGACCCAGGGCCAGGAGTCGAACCTGGGTCCTCAGCGCCGCAGTCCCAGTGCTATCCACTGCACCACATGCCGCCCTCGCTCCCTCCACCTCTGATGTGCATCCTGGGGAAACACCTAGATGTAGTGGTAGAGCTAGGAGGGCCAAGCATGTTGAGGATCACTGAAGACACCGAGGGCGGGGGTGGGGTGGTAGGTAGGAGTGGGGAGGTGGTGTTGTGGGGAGGGGGGGAGCGTACACACAAAGCCTACCGTACATAGGGAAGGAAGGAGAGACTGCAGAATATAATGTTACAGTTAAGCAAGGTGTAAAGAAAAGATCCTCTTAATACGAGGTAGGTCCATTCAAAAGTCTGATGGCAGTAGGGAAGAAGCTGTTCTTGAGTCGGTTGGTACGTGACCTCAAACTTTGGTATCTTTTCCTGACGGAAGAAGGTGGAAGAGAGTATGTCCGGGGTGCGTGGGGTCCTTAATTATGCTGGCTGCCTTTCCGAGGCAGCGGCAATTATAGATAGAGTCAATGGATGGAAGGCTGGTTTGAGTGATGGACTGGGCTACATTCACGACCGTTTGTAGTTTCCTGTGGTCTTGGGCAGAGCAGGATCCTACCAAGCTGTGATACAATCAGAAAGACTGCTTTCTATGGTGCATCTGTAGAAGTTGGTGAGAGTTAGACATAGACATAGAATTTACAGTGCAGAAGGAGCCTTCTCGCCCCACACTGAAGCCCTTCTGCCAGGTTTACGCTTTTCAAAAGGAGTCCTAATCAGTGCCCGTGTGAGCACTTGCTGGCAAGGCTGCTGAATCACAGGAGGCTGTTGGATATTGGACAGCTCTCATTAATTGTGTGGAAATTGGGCTTAAGTGCTGATAATTGGTCTCTCGCCACACTACGGCAAGATCCCGATTTCACCTGTGCGAGCAGGTCGGTTGCATCGCTGTTTGGTGCCTGGCGCGGATCTCGTTTTTGGCCTCTCCTGGAGAATCGCGCCCTAAGTGTTGATACTGGGGCAGGACTTTCATGACAGCAAAACTGGCGCCAAACCTGGACCGATTCAACTACTGTGGAGGGGCTAGCACCAAAGCCACGTGGAACATGACCGATTCCAATGGAAAATGGTGCAGAATTCGCCAGGTCCGTGATGACACTCGGGAGGCTGACAAGCTGCAGCCGCATATATACATTACAATCCCCACACACACTCATCCCAGCCAACACAATAGCACTGGTTGCGCAGGAGCGCGGCCTTACAGCTAATGGGTCGGCTGGGGCCAGAGGGCACTTAGGGGGGTGACCTGGGTGGGGGGGACATCCATATGACTTGTGTCCCTAAGTTCATAGTAGGCTGTTAGCAGCATGCATAGCTGCATGGGTACTTTGCAGACTGCAGCAATGGTGTTCTGTGCCCATCCACCTCGACCCCACAGCCCATCTCCTGGCCACCCCCCCGCTACTCCCCGCCTGCCAGCGGCACAACTGTCAACACACAATGGTGGTGTTGGACACTTTCCGTACTCCCTCCCTCTCCCAATCACGTTTTCCGATTTCAGTGCCAGCCAATTGAGAATCCCACCTTACGTATTTTGTATTTGATGGTAATCAAAAAATATCTGCTCAGGAAACATTACTTTTAAATGAGGAGCGAGATTTACTGGCCACGTCCCGCCGGAATCGAGAAGGAACGTGGCCGGTTGATCCCAGGAGAGGCCTCTTCTGGGATTCCCGACAGTAGTTACGCCTCGCGAGATCTAACAAAATCTCGCGAGATGTGACGATCTGGGTCCCACCCACAATGGGTGGGTTCCAGACTCACATAATTAAAAGAGCTTAACAGCTCACTTAGCTATGCTGTCGCCGGATGTAACAAGCACCCGTCACCTATCGGCCTCGCCGAGGAGACCCCAGCCAGGCGTCATTTAGCACTGGACTCCACAAACGGGGATCAGGTGAAACAGCACTTGGGGGATTGGGTCTCCCAGACGATTGGAGGCCACCAGGTGATCAACCTCTTGCCTGACTGGCACCTTGGCAATGCTGATGCCACCCGGGCACCCTGGCAGCACCACATGGGCATCTTGCTGGTGCCACCATGGTGCCACCCTGGCAGTGCCAGGGTGCCCAGGTGGCACTGCCAGGCTGGCAGGGGCATTGCCAGGCTAAAAGTGCCAAGGTGCCAAGCTGGCATTTTGCCCACACCAGGGTTCAATCCTGGGAGTACCCTGCCAGTATGTGGAAGGGTACGAGGGGGTGGGGGTGGGGTTAGGGGACCCCCAACAGATAGGTTGGAGCATTTGGGGGTCTGGGGGTTGTGTCAAGGGGTTGAAAGATCTGGGTTGATGTGTTGCGTACTCTGCTACACAGACGAACCAACACGGTTGCAAATGGTACAACTCAGTTTTATTACTGTCATTTATTTACAGTGGTAAACTGGTAACTGAGGTTCGATCATAACCCTAGAATATGTGGACCTATTCCTAATACTATCTTGTAGTGGCACTCAGCACAGGGTGGATGTCATGAGTGGCTTGCTATGAGCTCTGTGCCCTGAGCTGTCTCCTGCTGGAATGCTCAGGAAGTGTCGTGTTCCCTGTTTTGTACTGTGTATGCTCTTGCCTGTGATTGGCTGTGGTGTTGTGTGTGTGTTGATTGGTCTGTTGATCTGTCCATCAGTATGTATGTGCGATGATGTTTACCTGAATATCATGACATCCCCCCTTTTGTACAAGAACATGTGCCGATGTGGTTATAAATAGAGATGTGTACTGAGTGCAGCTGAATGTGTATGTGTGTGCAATATCTACAGCATGTACATGGGACTAAACTATATACAAGGGGCGATGTCGGGTGCGACATAACAACGAGGTTGTACCATTAACAAAGAACGGGGAAATGTTGAAAAACAAAAACGAACTTGTGTAACGACAAGGAAGAACAGAAATATATTAACACAGTGGTATTATGAGTTCAATGTACAAACAGGCTCATAAGTCCAGTCTAGTAGGTGGGCGATGAATTCGGGTTGACCGTTAGGGTGGCACACCATTCATCACCCGGATTGACAGTGTTCACTTGCAACAGCTGGTGAGTCCTGGCTGGAGACATCCGGTTCCCATCAATGACCGCAACACGGAAGGCTTCCCGGTCGTCTGTGTCACTGGTCTGGATATCGTCTGGGCACGACTCGTAGTAAGGAGGCTGAATGGTCCGCACGTCTCTGCGAGATTGTCGGAATTGGGGAACATTGGCAGTTTGAGCTGCTCTATAGCAGGCAGCGTAGTGGCCCATCTTGCCACAGTGGAGGCATTGTCGATTTCTTGCGGGACATTGCCGCTTTAAATGTGCAGCTCCGCAGTTGCCGCACGTCGTGACATCATGGCGTTCGTTGCGCCACCGCGCATGCGCAGTTCGGTCTTGCGTCGGGCGCGCCTGCGCATCACGTCCCTCTGTGTCGACGTCGTTTTTGACGCGCAAAAACGCGGGAGGCCTCGAAAAGCGCGCAAAATGGCCGCCCTCGTCCGGGCCGTGGGCCAGGAGGAACTCGATCGCCTGGACCCGTTCAGCCTTGTAGGACACCTGCCTTGCCGATCCGGCCGTGTAGGACCACTGCCGCGCCGATTCGGTCGCCTGAAATTGTGAGTAGCGGCTAGTCGTGTTTTCATGCAGGACACAGGCTTCGATTGCGGAGGCTAGGGTGAGGCCTTTTATTTTTAAGAGCTGCTGGCGTAGGGTGCCCGGGGTGACCCCAAAAACGATCTGGTCCCGAATCATGAAATCAGAGGTGGTGTCGTAACCGCAGGACTGCGCGAGGATATGGAGGTGCGTAAGGAAGGATTGAAAGGGCTCATCCTTACCCTGCAGGCACTGCTGGAAGAGATACCTCTCGAAACTCTCGTTGACCTTGATGTTGAAGTGTTGGTCGAGTTTGAGAAGGACCGTCTTGTACTTGGTCGTGTCCTCACCTTCCGCGAACACCAGGGAGTTGTAGACATGGATGGCGTGTTGACCTGCCGTGGAGAGGAGGATGGCGATCTTTCTGGTGTCCAAAACGCTCTCCTTTTCGTTGGCTTCCAGGAAGAGCTGGAAGCGCTGTTTGAACAGCTTCCAATTGACGCCGAGGTTTCCAGCGACTTGTAGCGCCTGCGGTGTGCTGACGGTGTCCATGGCGCAGGATGGCAGATTCCAGAGGATTCGTAGGTAGGTCCCACAGTTACTCCTGGTACTACGATGTGTTGCGTACTCTGCTACACAGCCGAACCAACACGGTTGCAAATGGTACAACTCAGTTTTATCACTGTCATTTATTTACAGTGGTAAACTGGTTACTGAGGTTCGATCATAATCCTAAAATCTGTGGACCTATTCCTAATACTATCTTATAGTGGCACTCAGCACATGGTGGATGTCTGAGTGGCTTGCTATGAGCTCTGTGCCCTGAGCTGTCTCCTGCTGGAATGCTCAGGAAGTGTTGTGTTCCCTGTTTTGTACTGTGTATGCTCTTGCCTGTGATTGGCTGTGGTTGATTGGTCCGTTGATCTGTCCATCAGTATGTATGTGCTATGATGTTTACCTGAATATCATGACATGGGTGTCATTTAAAAACGGCACCCCGATCTCTTCCTGCACTGAGGAGTGCTGTTCGCCTGATCTCATCAGTGCAGAAATGCCGCTAAAGTGCAGCCTTTAGTGGCATACCCCATTCCCCACTGGGGCTGGCTAATCCCGCCCAGAAGGGACTCTTTTTCTTTGGTTAAATCACATAGGGCATTTTTCAAACCGAGTAGCTGTGTAAATATACTCTTTCTTTGGGAAAGCAAACAGGCAGCAAGTAGCGGGTTAATGGGGCAGAAGTTTGCAGCCAAGTTGTTGAAGACAGCCTAAAGAGAAGAATTATCATTTTTGGGTAATTATTGTGCATTTTCCAGTTATTTTGCTGGCTTTATAATGATTTGGTCTTTGAGTCTCATATGTAAATTTGACTCCCGTTCCAGATCTTGAGCATGAAGGCAGGAGAATACCGCACTCTCTCAGTACTGAATGCCAAAAGTAATTTTTTTGGATCGCATATTTAACCTGTTCTATTGGTTAAAGACCTTGTTGTATTACTTGAAACTTAACAGCAGTTCTCCTGATGTCAAAGTAACGTTCATTCATCAAACAAAATAAGCAAAAAATAACCAAATTGTTATTCAACTAATTGCTGTGTGATGAACAGCTGCTTGCCTGCATAATAAGTATGGCTACATTTTAAAGTAATTCTTTCATGAATGGGAGCTTGCCTTGATTTGCCTTGATTTACATTGGCTGCCACATTTATGATATTACTACAGTGGCTACACTGCAAATGTCTTTCATTGGAGTGTTTTGCGATTTCCTGAGGTCGGTCATGAAAGATACTAGAACCGCAGGTGTTGCTTTCTTTGAGTAGTTTGCCATTGTGTTGCTCACTGTCCAATGAACATGCAGGCTGCCAGACTGTGCTTGTGTTTGTTACAGGATGTTGCACCATGTTAATCATGTAATATGAGATCTGAGCTGTCAAAATCAGGCTGATTTGGGATTTTGAGCGTACCAAGAATACAGAACTCACAAATTGACGCATTCAGTGGGAGTCTTGATCCATACATGAAGAAGGAGTGAATCAAGATGGTCAAAGTGGGAGGTAGCTCATGTGGGCCAGTGGAGGCGCACTGAGCCAAATGGCCTTTTTTGGTGTAAATGCATTGGGACATTCCTGCAAATGATTAATGCACAATATGAGTGCACACCTCTCTTTAGAGTGACAATAGCAGGGGCTTCTCAGAAAATGCATCTGCCATATTACCTGTTTGGCATGGGAAATTGGAAAACAAGGGAAAAACAGGATTTCCACACTATCATATTACACAAATCAATTTTCAGGATGATAATTAGGCTCCTGCAGATTTTGAAATTGCTTTTCCATTATGAAGAGATAAGCACGCTAACAGTCGAGTACTCAAGCATATCAATTCCAGAAAGATCAAAGAACCCTTCATTTCCATTTCAGATTTCCTCCCAATGTCATTACTTATGTCCACAAAAGAGAGAACAAAACAATCAATAATGATATGAAACAGGGACAAAAGTATCAAACATGTTAAAAAAAAAGGTTACTCATGCTCGGCAGAACACTAATAGTAAGGATTTTAATGCAAGTGTTATCAATCGACAGCCCACTCTACTTTTTATACCAATCACAGTAATTGGTAATACCAAATCACAGTAATTCACATTACTGACTGGAATGATCCAGTGGACTGCACATCTCCAGTGTTTTGACAAGGCTTTACTATTTATTGTTCAGATCTCTGTTGGAGCATTGTTTTCAATTCTAAAATCATCTTGTCACAGAAAGCATATTTACACGCATCGGAGTGGCTGCAGAAGTTATCAGTATAATTCCAATGATAAGGGAATGAGTTGTGAGGAACAATTATAGAAAGTAGAACCAGTAGGAAGGCAATTAATAGCAAAGGCCCTCATTTAGGTGTAAATGAAACTTTATTAGGGTATAAAACAGGGAAGAATATTACTTCAAGTGATGTTGAACCAGACAACACAACTTATTTATTTAAAGAGTGCTAAAAATTTGGGAAATTCTGCAAGGCATTTAAACAAAACCATCTTGGATATTTAACACCAAAGATTAAATGCTGGAAAATCTCAGCAGGTCTGGCAGCATCTGTAGGGAGAGAAAAGAGCTAACGTTTCGAGCCTTTGTCAAAGCTGAAAGACAGAGAAAGTGGGAAATATTTATACTGTGGAGTGAGAGAATGAAAGATGAGTCATAGCCACAGAAACCAAGGGAACAGGGTGCTAATAGCCACAGAAACCAAGGGAAAGAGTGCTAATGGCAGTCGCCAGAGATAACAAAAGGTGTGAAAGGCCAAACAGCAGAGAAGCTAACATCAGAGTATAAACTGTGACAGACGTAGATGTGAGGGAAGGGGAAGGGGGAAGCAAAGGGGAGAAAAGCTAAGGAAAGGGGGATAAGATGGGGGGGGGGGTTTAAATGTATATAAAGTGTTATGTGCCAGGGTTTAGGGAAACCCAAAGTGTATCATGGAGTTCACCTGACCCACAACTTTTAATAGATTGTGGTATGGGGAGCACACGGCCCACTCTTCAAGTGTGGTACTTCAGAAATGGAAAAGTATTTTTTAAAACAAAACAATGTTTATTCTATGAACTCAAGTTAACCTTTTTAAAACAAACAGTGAATATCATAGCAACCATTAATTCAAAGATAACCCCCAAATAATGCAATACTAACTAATCCTTTAAGCTGTCCTTTTAACATCCAAAACACTTAACAACCTTTAAACAGAAGCACATCAGGGTTTACATTCAATACTGAAAACATTTAAATTTCTGAATTCACCAAATGATCAAGAGATAGTCCTTCGTGGCAGAGAGATCAACAATACAGCTGCTTTGGCTGACTTCAGCTGCAACACACTGAAAAACGAAACCAAAAAGACAGACACACCCAAGCTTTTCTCAAAGTGAAACTAAAAGCAGAACCAGAGCTCAGCTCCACCCACACTCTGACATCACTGCAGTAACATGAGAAGCCAAACATTTCTTAAAGTGACATTCTCATAACAGCTCCCCCAAGAAAAAAAAATAAACCATCAACTTCAAGATGGTTTTATTTTCACCTTTTCACCACCCTTTAAGAAATGCACACAGTAAATGTACTTTATCGTTGCAAAAAACAACACACGCAAACAGGTATGATAATAGTCCATTTTCTTTTGTTCTTCTTCCTCCAACTGAAATTCTTCATGATTGATAGTCTCTTTGAACAAGAAGGTCTCTGCACGATCCGTCCATTTCTCTATGCCTCGGCATTTCTCTTTAAAGTCAGATACTTTAGTTCAATCTGATCACAGTGTCCCTTGCAATTCTCCAACACAGGAGCATTGGTTATCACAGCTTTCAGGCAGTCAAATGCCTGTCGAAAGTCCGCTGTCCATTGAACGTTTCGACGTTTCTTAAGCAAGTCCATCAGTGGAGAAATCACGCAACAAAACTTTTTCACAAATGTTCGATCAAATCCACTCGTGCCAAGAAATTGCATTATTTCCCTTTGTCTTGAGGGTATCGAAAACTCCTCAAGGAAAGTGATGCGAGCTTTTCCAAATTCACTTTTGGCTAGGTTTATCACCAAACCCGCCTCCCGAAGTTGATCGAATAACTCCATCAGATGTTTTAATTGTTCTTTCCATGCCGGGCTGAAAATTATCAGATCGTCGATGTATACCGCACAAATGGGTAATCCTGAAACAACTTTGTTAGTTAACTGTTGAACTGTGGCTGGTGCGTTTTTCATGCCCAATGGCATAACTTTGAATTGGTATATACCATCTGGAGTCACAAAATCTGAAATCTCCTTCGCCCTTTCGGATAAAGGTACCTGCCAGTAACCTTTAAGTAAATCCAATTTGAAAATAAAAGCGGACTGTCCCACTTTCTCAATGAAATCCTCCAAACGTGGGATCGGATAAGAGTCCATTCTTGTAACTGCATTAACCCTTCTATAGTCCACACACAACCGTTGGGTACCATCTGGTTTAGGCACCATCACTATGGGTGAGCTCCATTGGCTGCAACCCACTTCAATTATGCCATTTTTAAGCATACTCTCAATCTCCTGGTTAACCTGTGCAATTTTAAAGGAATAAGTCCATATGGATGTTGTTTGATTGGAACAGCATTTCCCACATCATGTATAGCCATTTTAGTACTTCCCAATTTATCTCCACACACTTGCCCATGTGATATCAATAACTCTTTCAAGTCAGTTCGTTTATCCTCTGGAAGGTAACTCAACAATTTATCCCAATTTTTAAGAACATCCTTATTTTCCAATTTAATTTGAGGTATGTCAAATTCACAGACATCTGGATTTGGTTCGTCACTTTGAGTTAGAATCATTAAAACCTCCTCCTTTTTCGCTCCTTCTCTTTCAAAGTACCTTTTAAGCATATTCACATGACACACACGATGAGTCTTCCTTCTATCTGGTGTTTTACCACATAATTCACCTCACTTAATTTCCTTTCAATCTGATAAAGTCCACAAAACCTTGCTTTTAAAGGTTCACATACGACTGGTAACAACAGTAAAACTTTATCTCCACTGGCAAACCCACGAACTTTGGATTTCTTGTCCACCAGCCATTTCATCACATTTTGTGCAACTTTCAAATGTTGTCTAGCCAATTCACTTCCTCTAATTAATCGTTTCCTAAAATGTGACATTTAATCCAATAATGTAATTTCCGATTTCTCACTCACTAATTTTTCCTTAATCAATTTAAGTGGTCCTCTTACCTCATGACCAAAAATTAGTTCAAAAGGACTAAATTTGGTTGACTCATTAGGTGCATCCCTAATTGCAAACAGTACGAATGGAATTCCTTTATCCCAATCCTCTGGATAATCTTGACAATAAGCCCTCAACATTGTCTTTAATGTCTGATGCCACCTTTCTAACGCTCCCTGTGATTCTGGATGGTACGCAGTTGCTTTAAATTGTTTTATTCCTAAGCTATCCATAACTTCTTTGAATAACTTTGAGGTAAAATATGACCCTTGATCCGATTGTATTTCTGTGGGTAGTCCATATCTAGTAAAGAATTTAAGTAAATCCTCCACAATCTATTTAGCTGTAATATTATGTACTGGAATGGCCTCTGGAAACCTAGTAGACACATCCATTATAGGCAAAAGATATTGATTCCCACTTTTTGTTTTAGGAAGCGGTCCTACGCAATCAATTAGGACCCTTGTAAAAGGTTTCTCAAATGCTGGAATGGGTATGAAGGGCGCTGGTTTTATCACTGCTTGAGGTTTGCCTATCACTTGACATGTGTGACATGATTGACAACATTTTTAAAAAAAAATTTCTTTTTTAATTCTCCTCCTTTTTCATGTTTTCTCCCACATTTACACCCATCAACAATAAACAATAATCAACAAGATATGTCAATCCCCATAATAACAACGATCCCTTCCGCCCACCAACCCCCAAACCTCAACCCGCCTGTTTACATAAACAAATGACAAAAAGGAATCAGGGGTTACCCGTAGTCACCCTTAATCTACACGGCTCTCCACCGCCCCTCACCCCCACCCACCCCCCCCAAAACAACGCCATCCAGCCTCTAAGAGAGTACCGTACATGATACCCCAAAGTTGTAACCTCCCAACCTCGGTTCCCTCCCCCAACCTTGGTTCCCTCCCCCCAACTTTCCACCCTGGCTAGACCACTCGGACCCTGGTCTGTCAGGCTCCGATGGCCGCAGCCCCTCCCCCCACCTCACTCCCGTTCACTGGCCGGCTTAAACCGGTCAGTGTGGAGGCCCCCGCCCGGGTCCCTTTCCCCCTTGCCCGGCCCTAGGAAAGTCCAAAGATCCCCTTTTAGCACACAAACCCTGCATATCCACCTACACCCCAAAGAGCCCTCCTTTCGAGTGAAAGTCCCGTCCCTTCCCTTTTCCAAATATATGCAACATTGGCTCCTTTAGTCTCTCCACCCGCGCGCAGTGATACAAAAAAAAGAAGAAAATACAGTCATGAGGTTACATCGGCACATGACCATTCCTCAATTTGTCAGTTCTGCCACAGTCCTTTTGCCTTCGCAAATTCCTCCGCTGCTTCCGCCGTTCCAAAATAAAAGTCCCTGAGCTTGTAAGTCACCCTCAGCTTCGCTGGATATACAATGCCGCACTGCACCTTGCCAATGTACAGTGCCCTCTTCACCCGGTTGAAGGCAGCCCGCCTCCTCGCCAGCTACACCGTAAAGTCCTGGTATACACGTATACCAGCTCCAGCCCACTGCACCACCCGCTTCTGCTTGGCCCAGCTCAAGACCTTCTCCTTCACACTGTACCTACGGAAGCACAGAGTCACTGCCTTTGGCGGCTCACTCGCCTTTGGTACAGGCCTCCACGACTGATGAGGCCGATCCAGTTCATATCGGGAGGGGTCCTCCCCCTCCCCCAGTAGTTTTGCCAGCATCGCGGCAAAATACTCAGTCGGCTTCGGTCCTTCAACACCTTCGGGCAGCCCCACGACCCTCAAATTCGGTCGCCTGGATCTGTTTTCCAGATCTTCCATTTTTCCTCGCAGATTCTTGTTCGTGTCCATCACCTTCCGCATCTCCTTCCCCATCGACGCAAGTTGATCACCGTGCTGCAATACCGTCTCCTCCACTTCCTTCAGCGCCTCCCCTTGCTCTCGCACCTCCGCCACTGCGCTCGCCACCGCCATCTTCACCGGGGAAACCGCCTCCTCCACCAGCACATTCAAAACCTCCCTCATCTCCTTCCTCACCATCTCCATACATTTCTCAATCTGCGCCAACTGCTTTTGGAATTCCGCAGCCCATCACCTTAGTTAGTTTTTCAGCCGTAAGCACTGCGGCCTCCCCGGTGCTCCAGCCTCCATTTTCTTTGTTGACCCCGCGGTGACTTTTCCCCTCTCCAACGGACTTTCAGCTGCTTTTTTCCCGGCCGTTTTTTTGTTGATTTTCGACATCCTTCTTCTGCTTGCGCTATCTCCCGACTTTTACTGCCGTCGCTGGCCCTGGGACCGGGCGTTACTCCCCGAAAATGCCGTTCCCGAACGGGAGCCCTCCAATGTGCGGGTGCCTCCCACCCGCCGTCACCGGAAGTCCCATGATTGACAAAATTTAACGACATCTTTATGTAGTCCAGGCCAATGAAAAATGTTTTTGGATTTTAGCTTGAGTTTTCCTTATTCTCAAATGACCTCCCACTGGTACCTCATGTGCAACTCGCAACACCTCCTTACTACACCCTACCGGCAATACTACTTGATGAACTTCTGCCCACTTTTCATCCGCCTGCATATATAAAGGGCTCCATTTTCTCATAAAGACATCACTTTTACGGTAAGAACACTCTGGTATACACTCAGATTCCTCTTCCGTGTATGCTTTCTGATACATCCATTGTATTTCTATATCTTTTTGTTGTAACTCCGCCAATTTTCCTGAACTAAAAACATCCGCCATATCCTCCACCTGTTCTTGTTCTTTTTCAACCATCTGATCAAAAATCGTTTCTGATAATTGCACTTCAACTTTGATTTCTCCTCTTGTCTTAACCTGTGACTTTGCGACCTTGTTACTACACAATCCGGAAAAATCCCAGGATATTTGTCCTTCAACACTTTAGTTGTCTGATTTTGCACTGGCTTATCAACCACAGTAGGCATCACTCCCACCTGCGATCCAGCTATATCATTACCCAAGATAAACTGTATTCCTGGACAAGGTAGTTTCTCTATTATTCCTACTACCACTTCACCACTCTTCACTGGACTTTCCAACCTTACCTTATATAATTGAACACTACTCCTCTCACCCTGAATTCCACATATTACCACCTTTTCTGGCAACATTCTTCCCAAACTACATAACTCCTCATCTCTTACCATTAAAGATTGACTAGCTCCCGTATCTCTTAAAATTGTAACTACTTTACCTACTCCTCCTGATACACATGAGTAAACTTTACCCACACAAGTAAATTCTTTAAAGAGATCTGGCACCTTCTTATCAATCACTTCTTGATCAGGCTTGACAATCTTTTGCACTTCCTTCGCTTCACTTGGGCTTTCCTTTACCACTTTAACAAACCCCACTGTCTTATCACTGTTTTATCACATCAGCCTTCCCAGTGCTTTTCTTCAACCACCAACACTGTGACATTACATGGCTTAGTTTATTACAGTGAAAACATTTGAAACTTTTCATTTCTTTTCCACCCTCCTGGATTTCCTTTTTAATTTGAGGTACACTCTCCTTATTATCTCCCATCAGATCACCTTTACGCTTACCGCTTGAGTTTTTCTCATATCCCCAGTTTCTATCCCTCACAGTCTGAATCTGATGTCGGAAACCAATCTTTGATTTATGAATTAATTCATAATCAAATGCCATTTTGGCTGCTAATCTTGCAGTTTTAACCCTCCGCTCTTCCACATGAGTTCTCACTGCATCAGGAATTGAATTTTTAAACGCCTCCAAAAGTATAATTTCTCTGAGAGCTTCATATGTTTGATCTATTTTCAAAGCCCTTATCCACCTGTCAAAATTACTCTGTTTGAGCCTTTCAAACTCCATGTATGTTTGACCAAATTCTTTCCTTAAATTTCTAAATCTTTGTCTGTAGACTTCAGGCACTAGTTCATATGCACCTAAGATGGATTTTTTCACCTCCTCATACGTCCCAGATACCTCCTCCGGTAGTGATGCAAACACTTCACTAGACCTACCTACCAGCTTTGTTTGAATCAGTAATACGCACATGTCTTGTGGCCATTTCATTTGTTTAGCTACCTTCTCAAATGAAATGAAAAAGGCTTCTACCTCCTTCTCGTCAAACCGTGGCAATGCTTGGACATATTTAAATAGATCCCCACCACACCTTCATTTATGATGCTCTTTCTCACTATCCTCATCACTATCATCCAACTGTACGTTTCCCTTTACGTCTGCTAATTTTAACTGACTGTCATGTTTCATGGCCATTTTCTGAAGTTCAAACTCTCTCTTTATCTTTTTCCCTGATCTGTATCTGCCTTTCTTTTTCTTTTTTTTCTGTTAGGGCTATTCTTTCTTTGTTTCTTTCTTCTCTCTCCTTTTCTTTTTCTCCCATTGCATATTCAAGCTGCTTTAATTCTTTTTCATGTTCAAGTTGCTTAATCTGCAATTGGATCTTTGCCATTTCTAATGTGTCCGACTGTATCTCAGGCAACTTTAAATGCTTAGACACCGCCATAATTACCTCATCTTTTTGCATTTTGTCAGGTAATGTTAACTGTAATGTTTTTGCCAAATCAAACAGTCTGCTTTTAGTCTCTGTCCGTAAGGTACTGCGTGTGACCGTCTCCACCCCCAAAAACTTCAGAGCCTCTGAAAGAGCCATTGTCCACAACACAATCTCCACTTAAACTAGAATACCACACCTAAAAAGTAACCACAATATGCTCACCCCTCACTGTCTTTAAATTCACTAAGCCAATCCAATAGATCGACTTTTATCCCAGACGAGTCCCCAATTGTTATGGGCCATGGTTTAGAGAATCCCAAAGCGTATCATGGAGTTCACCTGACCCACAACTTTTAATAGATTATGGCATGGGGAGCACACGACCCACTCTAGAGGAGTGGTTCTTCAGAAATGGAAAAGTATTTTTTAAAACAAAACAATGTTTATTCTATGAACTCAAGTTAATCTTTTTAAAACAAACAGTGAATATCTTAGCAACCATTAATTCAAAGATAACCCCCAATGAATACAACACTAAGTAATCCTTTAAGCTGTCCTTTTAACATCCAAAAGACTTAACAACCTTTAAACAGAAGCACATCAGGGTTTACATTCAATACTGAAAACATTTAAATTTCTGAATTCACCAAATGATCAAGAGATAGTCCTTCATGGCAGAGAGATCAATAGTACACCTGTTTTGGCTGACTTCAGCTGCAGCACACTGAAAAACGAAACCAAAAAGACAGACACACCCAAGCTTTTCTCAAAGTGAAACTAAAAGCAGAACCAGAGCTCAGCTCCACCCACACTCTGACATCACTGCAGTAACATGAGCTGCCAAACATTTCTTAAAGTGACATTCTCATGACAAAAGAAAGACAAGAAAAAAAGAAATGGTAAAAGACAGTTAAAATTAAATGTGATGCAAACAAAGGGGTCGAGGTGGGGAAGAGCTAATCATCTGAAGTTGTTGAATTCGATATTCAGGCCGGAAGGCTGTAGCTTGCCTAACTAGAAGATGAGATGTTGTTCCTCCAGTTTGCGTTAAGCTTCACTGGAACATTGCAGCAGGCCAAGGGGAGACTTGTTGGCATGGGAGCAGAGTCTTGTGTTGAAATGGCAAGGAATGGGAAGGTTAGGGTCCTGAATGCGCACAGACCGAAGGTGCTCAGCAAAGCGATCACCCAGTCTGCGTTTGGTCTCTCCGATATAGAGGAGACCACATTGGGAGCAGCGAATGATTCGATTGAAAGAGGTTCATGTGAGACGCTGCTGAACCTGGAATGAGTGTTTTGGGTCTGGGATATTAAGCATGGAAGAGTTAAAGGGGCAGGTGTTACACCTTATGCGATTGCATGGGAAGGTGCCATTGGCGATGGGAGAGGAGTGGAAAATGGTGAAGGAGTAGGCTAGAGTGGATATTTAAGATGCAGCTAGAAGCTGAAAGAGACTGTTAGACAGAGATAAAGTTTAAACAGGCCTAAAAGCCTTTCCTTAGCCTAGGCTGTCTACCGAATCCAACTTCTCACATCCCTTTTCCACCTCATCCCACAATATCTTCTGAGTTACAAATCACATATTGGGTGAGCACAGGTACTCAGCTGCAGAGCGCTAGGCGAAGGACTTCAATGTGCCCGCAGGTATGTACACAGATGTGCAAGGTGACTTGGCAGTCCTGCCAGAAAGCCTGTTGTCACTGTCAAGGATTGTGGAGGAATCCAGAGCATTTGGATACAGTGTCAGGTGCGTGCAGTCGGTGACACTGCACTGTGGGGAAGCCCACTATCCTGGCAAAGCCATGTGCACACACTTGCTGCTTCTCAGGGAAAGCACAATGAAGTCCCACATCTAACATAAAGAATATCTGTCACGTACCAAACTCAGCCGTGGATGGTGAATTGGGAGATTTTGGAAATGTTGCCTGTTGAAGCCTGGAAGGATCCCAATGCAGTTTTCCATGGCCACTGAAACCTTCACAACCACTGGCTTTACCAAATCCTTGCTCTGCTTGCAGGCTGCTTGTAAGAGATGACAAGAGTTCTGTGAGCATCTCCTTTGTAAAGCGCAGATGACACATATATTGCTCCTGACTTAGATTGAGTGAAGAGACATGCTCCTGAAAGACTCAAGAGTGCCTCTTGCTAATTTCCTTTTACCACTACCTCCCACTATGAGAAGCTATTTTTGCTTCAGTTCTATCTTTCTCTCATGCTGTATGCCAAAGTGTAGTAGCAGAGCACACAGGACTGAGAGCAGATGATTGGACCAGACGCCTGGAGGACGGAACCAAGGCTTTTCCATGTACAGCACCACTGCTGTCGAACTCACTAACTTTAACCATGTCTGAAAACCATCAAGCACTTCCAGAAACACATTCAGAGCCAGTAGAAATTAACTACTGATTAACCTGAGAGGGGGTGTTGAACCTTTTGAATAGAGAAATGTGCGTGTGTGTGCATATGTACACATGTGGATACGTATGTGTGTGTGTGCGTGTGTATGTGGAGGTGTCCTTCCAACTGCTGGATGCATGTTCAGCTGCGTGGGGTTAAGAGAAAGCACTGAGGAGAATGAGTTTATGAAAATGTCCACTGCGACATCAAATCAGTGTAAGGCACTAACTGACATCATGAACTGCTTTCTCTGCCCGCTCAAAAGCTCACGCTAAAGCCCTCAATTAAGATGATGTTTGCGTCATGCTATACCCACAGGGGACAGGAGTGGTGCAGATGCCATTTCTCTATTAAACTGGAATCCATAGCACCAAATGTACCAATGCCATGGAGCCAAATGTTATGGCTTATATTTTTGTGTGGCTGGTCAGCTAATCATGATGGTGCAGGGAATGCAAGAGAAATGCAGGCACTACCTGTCCAGGAAATTATTTTAAATGTTACTTGTTGCCTTTTGAATTCATCTAAAATTAGCTTCTTACTTAGCAACAGCAGGTATTTAAACTTTAATCAGCGAAAATGAAACCTAAAAAAGAATTAACTGCTCATATTACCGACAATGTGCTTAACAATGAGATAGAAGAAGCTGCAACAGGGTCACCTAGCAGCAGAGTGGTGAAAGGCACATTGAAAGCTTGAGGCGAGATGGATAAACACACAGATGTTAGTTGAAAGCTAGAAAATTGCTTTGTTTTTCATTTAGCCAAAGTCTTAACCCGATCATATGGTGTTCCCATTCTGCCTGCGACAGAATTGAGCATCTGGCAAGATTGAACTGAACTTTAACACAATGGTTGCCTCGTATCCCCCTAAACACAGCTTCTGAATGGGATTTTTTCTCTCATTAGGTTAACATCTCTATTATACTTATTGTAACTTAATTTTATTGAAGATTTCCTGCGATGAATCACTGACAGAAAAAAATCACATGTACGCAGTTTTGAATAGTTTGGGGCACAAGTCTAGATTTTGTCCTGTTAATTGTCAACTATAATATCAATTTTAATCAAAGACAGTTATTCATTTTTTACTCATTCATGGGCTGTGGGTGTAGCTGAAGAAGCCAATATTTATTGTTGTCCATCCCTACTTACCCTCCCGTAGGTAGTGGTATGCCGTCTTCTTGAACCGCTGCAGCCCATGTGACACTGAAAAAGGAAGTCTTGCAACAGTTCTACAGGGGTATTGTGAGACCACACGAGGAGTCTGTGCACAGTTCTAGTCTCCATATCCAAGGAAGAATATATTTGATAGAGTGAGCGTTCATATGATTGGCTCTTCCGATGAGAGGGTTGTTCTGCAATGTGGGGCTGAATCAATTGGGCCTATATTCCCTAGAGTTTAGAAGAATGAGAGGCAATTTCATCAAATGAGGTCTGAAGGGGCTTGTCGAGGTGGGCACTAAGAGGTTGTTTGCCCTGGGCCACAGTTTCAGAGTAAGAAGTATCATTTAGAACCGGATTGAAAGGTTTCTTCACTCAGAGGGTTGTGACTCATTGGAATTCTCTACCCAAGACAATTGTTGAGTGTATTCAAGGATGGAATAGACAGATTATTGGTTTCACAAGCAATCCAGAGATATAGGAGCAGGAGGGAAGTGGAATTAAGGCATAAGATCAGCCATGATGATATTGAATGGTGGAAAAGACTCAAAGGGCAGTTTGGTCTACTCCTGCTTCTATTTTTATTTTCTTGTCTTTGCTACTGCAGATAGGCAGTGTAGGCCAATTGGAAAATAAGGTTGTCTTTCTCCCAGATTCCCGGAACAAGGGTCCTTCCAGGTCAATGTTCAAGTGTTGTACTATGAAGTTAAAAAATAGTCAGAGAGAAAACAATGTTTGCTACAAAGTGGCAATTGAAATTCTTGGAGGGATGATGAAGAAGGTATGGAAATTTATTTTGAGGATGCAGGAGATAGTAAAGGCAAGAATGTCAATAAGTTTTTTAAAATTTGAAAGGTAATCCACAAGGTAACAATTGGTAGCCATTGATTAAACTTGCAAAAGACAGGAAAATATGAGCTAGGTTTTAACTGCATATTGGAAAGGCCACCAGTTAGACCCCGCTCACTGTATTACCTTTCTTTATCGGTATGAATGGAAATGAAAAATCTAGCCATGTGTAATGGGCAGAACATCTCCTGCCAGCTTATCATTCAACAGCGGCAGCCGTGTGCACCATCTACAAAATACACTGCAGTAACTCGCCAAGGTTCCTAAGACAGCACCTTCCAAACCTACGACCACTACCATATAAAAGGACAAGAGCAGCAGATACGTGGGAACCCCACCACCTGGAGTTTCCCCTCCAAGTCCTTCATCACACTGACTTGGAAATATATCACCGTTCCTTCACTGTTGATAGGGCAAAATCCTGGAACTCCCACCCTAACAGCACAGTGGACATATCTGCACCTCAAGAACTGCAGCGGTTCAAGAAGGTAACTCACCATCACCGTCTGAAGGGAAACTAGGGATGGGCAATCAATGTTGGCCGAAGCAGTGACATGCACATCTCATAAATTAATTTAAAGAAAAATTAAAACCTATATCTACCTTAGTCTCTTTGAAGAGTTAAAAGACAAATTGGCATTGTCTAAATGACACAGGCCGCAGAGGTCCACAATGGGTTGCGTCATGGGGTAGGTGCCAGGATCCTCCACAGCTGACTCCTGTTGGATAATCTGGGGTCCGAAGGACTTTCCCTGATTCACTTGCCAGTGTCAAGTGCGCACCTCCACCAGTAGAGCTGCATCTAGGACATTTCTGCGAAACAAATATGGCAGAATATCCATAGGAGATGGCCAATTAAGGATGGCGGCGAAAGCTTCTTGGTAAGCAAGAAGGGAAAGGTTTTTGGAGTAGGCGGGGATGTGAAGTTGAGCTTGAAATTAGATCAGCCGTGACCTTATTGAATGGCAGAGCAGTCTTGAAAGGCCGGGTGGCCTACTCCTGCTCCTAATTCATATGTTGGTATATACATACATTACGGTATTGTGTTGCCTCAGAATTAGAGCAATACTTAAGGTTAGGGTTAGACAGGCCTGAAAAAAACCCCTCAATGAATATCAATGAGTAAAGCATTTAGGATTCCATTTCACCTTGGACGTTCATTTCTGGTCAGCATTTAGAACTGTGCTTCTTCCCCAGCCAACGTTTTTTTATTTGTTTGTGGGATGTCGATAAGGCTGACAAGTCCAACATTTATTGTCCATCCCTAATTTCTCTTGAGAAAATGATGGTGAGCTGCCTTCTTGTACCATTGCACTCTATGTAGTACAGGTAGGTGCACAGAGCTGATATGGAGGGAATGCCTGGACTTTAACCCAGTGGCAATGAAGAAATGGTTATATATTTCTGTGGTAAACCACTGTTGCACCTCTATTAGGTGATGTATGGTAGGCCCTGTACTACAGGTTCGTTAGTAGTCCCTGCCTGCTGGCTCCGCCCAGTAGGTGGAGTATAAATATGTGTGTCCTCCATGCTGCACCCGTTTTGCCAGCTGCTGTGGGAGGCCACACATCTTAGAGCAATAAAGCCTCAGTTGTACCCAACTCAACAATTTGTGCAATTGATCGTCCATTAATTTATTGCTCTAAGATTTTCAAAAGATGGACCTCCGTATCAAACCAGATCGCCTGCAGCTGGATCCGCATTCAAGCGACGCCAAAAAGGACTTTCAACACTGGCTAGCTTGTTTCGAGGCGTACATCAACTCCGTATCCCCCCCTGCCTCGGATGCTCAGAAGATACATATTCTGTACTTGAGGTTGAGCTCCAGCATCTTTCCGCTAATCCAGGACGCTCTGAAGCCATGACTCTTCTCAAGGAGAATTACGCTCAGAAGACGAACACGCTCTTCGTCAGGCACGTACTCGCCACTCGCTCTCAACTCCCTGGTGAGTCCATAGAAGACTTCTGGCGGGCCCTAATCCCACTCGTCCGGGACTGTGACTGTCAGGCCGTTACAGCCACTGAACATTCAAACCTCCTTATGCGTTTGTTATAGGGATTGGGTCGGGATTGGGTCGGACCTCATAAGCCA
Organism: Scyliorhinus torazame; assembly: GCF_047496885.1. Taxonomy (NCBI): domain Eukaryota; kingdom Metazoa; phylum Chordata; class Chondrichthyes; order Carcharhiniformes; family Scyliorhinidae; genus Scyliorhinus; species Scyliorhinus torazame. The sequence goes on along the minus strand of NC_092707.1, from coordinate 121,260,137 downwards.
ATGACTGTGAGAAGGGGCCACGCTCGACCTAGCGGAGACAAAGAAACTAGCGCTCTCCATTACGGTCGCTTCGCGCAACGTTCAGGCCTACACCCCAGCCACGCGGCCCACCCCTCCTACGCATCGTGGACCCCACAGACGGCCGCCCAAGCGGGAGCCTTACCCAGCCAATACGCCTGCACCACGCGCCAGCCAGCAAACCCCGGGGGTCCTCGATGTTATTTTTGCGGCCAGCAGAAACACCCCCGCCAACGCTGCCCAGCCGCGCTGCCCTTTGTAAGGCTTGCGGCAAGAAGGGCCACTTCGCCGCTGTGTGCCAGGCCCATGCAGTCGGCGCTATCGCCCACATACCCCTCATTTACGGACAAATGGGCGCCGCCATCTTCTCTCCCTCAGACCAAGCGTGGCCAGTGGGTGCCGCCATCTTCCCCCTCGAGCAACACGTGCGGCCCATGGGCGTCACCATCTTGTTTAATCCCCGCCACATGCGCCCCATGGGCGCCGGCATTTTGAACTCCTGTATACTTCCGCCGCCATTTTGTCCTCCTCGAGATCTTCAGGCGCCGCCATCCTGTCTCCCCCACGGCACATGGGCACTGCCAGCGTTCCAGGACCAGGGCCCCCCGGGCTCCCCGTCATTCTACACCAGCGACGACAGACCACGACTCGCCTCAGTGACCATCGATCAGTCCCATCCGCACAACCTGGCCACCGCATCGACCAGCGTGAAAGTCAACGGACACGTGACCTCATGACTGCTAGACTCCGGGAACACCGAGAACTTCATCCACCCGGATATGGTAAGGCGCTGCTCCCTCGCGGTACACCCCGCCAATCAAAGAATCTCCCTGGCCTCCGGATCCCATTCCGTGGTGATCCGGGGGTACTGTACGGTCACACTCACGGTTCAGGGTGTAGAATTCAGCGGCTTCCGCTTCTACGTCCTCCCGAACCTCTGCGCTGCCCTACTGATAGGCCTGGATTTCCAGTGCAACATCCACAGCCTAACCCTGAAACTCGGCGGGCCCCTACCACCCCTCACCGTGTGCGGCCTCGCAACCCTAAAGGTCGATCCGCCTTCCCTCTTCGCAAATCTAACCTCGGATTGCAAACCCGTCACCACCAGGAGCAGACAGTACAGCACCCAGGACAGGACCTTCATCAGGTCCGAGGTCCAACGGCTGCTTCGGGAAGGCATCATCGAGGCTAGCAACAGCCCCTGGAGAGCCCAAGTGGAGTCGTTAAACTGGGGAGAAACACAGAATGGTCGTGGACTACAGCCAGACCATCAATCGGTACACGCAGCTCGACCCGTACCCCCTCAGATTGCACAGTACCGGGTCTTCTCAACTGTAGACCTCAAATCTGCCTACCACCAGCTCCCCATTCGTAAATCGGACCGTCCATACACTGCCTTCGAGGCAGACGGCCGCCTCTACCTCAGGGTTCCCTTCGGCGTCACACACGGGGTCTCGGTCTTCCAAAGGGAGATGGACCGAATGGTCGACCGGTACGGTTTGCGGGCCACCTTTCTGAAACTAGACAACATCATCATCTGCGGCCATGATCAGCAGGACCACGATGCCAACCTTGCCAAGTTTGTCCACGCCACCACTCTCCTAAACCACACCTACAACAAGGAGGAGTGCGTGTTTAGCATGACCCGCTTAGCCATCCTCGGCTACGTGGTCCAGAACAGAGTTCTGGGGCCCGATCCCGACCGCATGCGCCCCCTCGTGGAGCTCCCCTTCCCCCACTGCCCCAAGGCCCTCCAACGCTGCCTGGGGTTCTTTTCGTACTACGCTCAGTGGGTCCCAAACTATGTGGACAAGGCCCACCCACTCATACAGTCAACCCATTTTCCCCCGATGGCTGAGGCACAACAGGCCTTCGCCCTTATCAGAGCCGATATCGCCACGGCCTGGATGCACGCAGTAGACGAGACGCTGTCCTTTCAAGTAGAGAGCGATGCATCAGACATCGCCCTAGCCGCCACCCTCAATCAGGCAGGCAGACCCGTGGCATTCTTCTCCCACACCCTACATGCCTCAGAAATTCGGCACTCATCCGTCGAGAAAGAGGCCCAAGCTTTCGTTAAAGCTGTGCGGCATTAGAGGCATTACCTGGCCGGCAGGAGATTCACTCTCCTCACCGACCAACGGTCGGTAGTCTTCATGTTCAATAACACACAGCGGGGCAAGATCAAGAATGATAAAATTTTGAGGTGGAGGATCGAGCTTTCCACTTACAATTACGAGATTTTGTATCGTCCCGGTAAGCTCAACGAGCCCCCAGACACCCTATCCCGAGGTATATGTGCCAGAGCACAAGTAGACCGACTCCGGACCCTGCACGACAGCCTTTGTCACCTGGGAGTCACACGGTTGTACCATTTCATAAAGGACCGCAATCTGCCCTACTCCGTCGAGGAAGTACGGACAATCACCAGGGACAGTCAGGTCTGTGCGGAGTGTAAGCCGCACTTCTACCGGCCGGACCGTGGTGCCTAGTGAAGGCCTCTCGCCCCTTTGAACGCTCCAGCGTGGATTTCAAAGGGCCTCTCCCCTCCACCGACCGTAACACGTTTTTTCTCAGTGTGGTCGATGAGTACTCCAGATTTCCCTTCGCCATCCCATGCCCCGATATGACGTCTGCCACCATCATCAAAGCCCTCAACACAATCTTCGCTCTGTTCGGTTTCCCCGCCTACATCCACAGTGACAGGGGATCCTCCTTTATGAGTGATGAGCTGCGTCAGTTCTTGCTCAGCAGTGGTTTTGCCTCTGGCAGAATAACAAGCTACAACCCACGGGGAAATGGACAGGTAGAGAGGAAGAATGGGACGGTATGGAGAGCTGTCCAACTGGCCCTACGGTCCAGGAACTTCCCGGCCTCCCATTGGCAGGAGGTCCTCCCTGATGCACTACACTCCATTCGGTCACTACTGTGCACCGCCACTAACAACACACCCCATGAATGTCTTTTTGCCTTCCCCAGGAAGTCCACATCTGGGGTGTCGCAGCTTGGCTCGCAGCTCCAGGACCCGTCCTGTTCCGTAGGCACGTCCGACTCCACAAGGCGGACCCGTTGGTGTAAAGGGTGCAATTGCTCCATGCAAACCCCCAGTATGCCTACGTGGCGTACCCTGATGGCCGCAGGATACTGTCTCCCTCAGGGACCTGGCACCAGCAGGTTCCACACACATACACACCCCCTGGCCTGGCACCAATCTATCCTCCCCCGGCGCTCCCAGCAGCAACCCCCCCGGACCATCCGTCCTCCTCGTGCCCACGCCCGAGGATGAAGAGGATTTCGGCATGCTCCCGGAGGCACCGGATATCGAACCAGCATCGGCATCTCCACCACCACTACGTCGCTCCCAGCGGCACATCAAGGCCCCGGACCGGTTAAACCTCTAACTGGTCCACTGGACTTCAAAAGACAGTTTTTTTCTCCCTCTGTCAAGGATTGTAAATGTTAATGTAAAAAGAAAACCATTTGTTGTACATAGTTCTCCACCACCCCTGCCGGACTCAATTTTAACAGGGGGTGAATGTGGTAAACCACTTTTGCACCTCTATTAGGTGATGTATGGTAGGGCCTGTACTATAGGTTCGTTAGTAATCCCTGCCTGCTGGCTCCGCATATTTATAAATATGTGTGTCCTCCAGGCTGCAGCCATTTCGCCAGCTGCTGTGGGAGGCCACACATCTTAGAGCAATAAAGCCTCAGTTGTACCCAACTCAAGTCGTTGTGCAATTGTTCGTGCATCAATTTCTTAATCTGGATGGTATGTGACCTCCTAAATGTCATGGAAGAGTGGATAAATGGGTTTCACCTGTTGAACTTTTGAAAAAAAAAGTCAATATATTCCAGAACTCTTTTTATAATTAGTTGGTGGTGATTGGATGCAGAATAAAGAGTCATCCTTAGTGACGGATGCTCATACCTTTGTTCATTCAAGTTTCAGATGAAAGCCATTGTGCCATTAAATATTCTATGACGTCTCATTAAGTGGCTGCTAGTGAGAGAGATAGGAATGTTGGAACAGAAACTATTTAAATAATGCATGTAATGTCTATTTTTTAATCTACTTGATGTTGAGTAGCATGGAGCATTGTTAAGCCAATTTTCCACACAAAAAACATTGGCACTTCATATTTACGGTTACTGATTCAATCTCACAAACCCAATAGTATCATTTAAAAATAGAAAATGGTGGAAATGCAAGTCATACAGCATCTCTGGGGAGAGCAACAAAATTAATATTTCAGGTCAATGACAATGGCTGTACATGAGAACCTGATGAAAGGTCATTGACCTGAAACACTGGCTGAAATTTACCCCACCCCCCACCCCCCCACCCCCCCCCCCCCGCCGCAGGTTTTCCCGCAGCGGAGGTGGGTCACTATTGACCGCCAGTGGGACCTCCAGTACCGCCAAAGTCAATGGCAATTTGCAGGACTCACCCATCCTGCCATCGAGGAACCCTTGACAGGGCTCAACTTTGGTGGGACTGGAAGATCCCCACTGGTGGGTGAAAAACTCTGTTGCTCTCACAATGGATGCTCCCTGACCACTCTCCACCATTTTCTGTTTTTATTTCAGATTGCCAGCTTCCGCCGTATTTTATTTTTGTATGAACATAGTATAACGGTTATCTTATATTGTGGGCACCCCACTTTAGGATTGTCGTGTAGACTTTGGACAGAATACAGACAAGATTTACAAGGACAGTGCTAGGGATGGCAGACTTCAGTTATTTCGATAGATTGGAGAAGCTAGTGTGGTTTTCCTTGGAAAACAGAAGGTTGAGAGGAGATTTTTTAGAAGAGTTCAACATGATGACGTCCTGGACAGATTAGAGAGAGTGTAAAAGTATTCTGAATGTCAGGAGGGTCAAGAAGAAAAGGACTAAGATTTAAAAGAATCAAAGATGACTTGAAGAAAAGTTTTTTCTGCAGTGAATGGTTACAATCTGGAATACACGACAGTTCAGCAGTAATTATCATTAGGCAGTAATTATTAGCATGCCATTAAAAAAACAGGTACATCGTCTCCAACAAGGTGTAACTTTAACAAGGGTTTTTCACAGTGAGATTAGAAATGTAAGGATGGTTGCTCTGGTCAGTTTAATGATTTATTGATTGCAGTCTGGGGGCTATATCAACAACACAATCTGGAGAAATGTAGAATCACTGTCAGCAACTTCTGTATTTTCATATTATTCTGTGCATGTGTGCATTCCGGAAGTTTCTTTCAGTTTTAGTGAATTACTGACTGCAAACAATGACGGTTTTGCCATCAATATTGTTATGATATGCCTTTAAAGGATTTTAGCATGACATCACCAGAAAGGAAGTGTGTCATATGATCAAGTTTTAGTTTTAGTTTGGCTTTTTACAATCAATAAGAAATCATTAAACTGACCATGCACACATGTATAGCTCTTCAGCTATGACGTCTTCAAGCTTTATCTCCATGTGGTTCTGTTCACATGTGCCGAGAATTAATAAATCAACCCACAATGTGTTTACCAAATCCCATATGCGTGATTGGTGACTTTATATCATTCTATAACCATGACACCCACTGCTGCAAAATGCAGATTAATATTTCTCTGCTATTTGTGGGATTTGCTGTATACAAATTGTTTGCTACATTTCCCTATTTTACAAGTTGACTACACTTCAAAAGTGCTTCATTGGTTTTGAAGTTCTTCAGGGTATATCTTGAGCTCATGAAATATGTTATATAAATGCAACTCCTTTCTTCCTTGACCCACACTTCAGGAATTTTTGTCTTCAATTCCTGAGAAATATGCTTGAAACTGCACCATCAAATATTGAATCTGGATCTTCTATTTTGATTCTGCCTATTCAAGGAATTTAGAAACTCTGACCACTCCTTTTATGTTCATGTGATTGTACATCAGCACAAATGGGGCAGAAGTGAGGCATAAGGGGCGGGATTCTCCAACCCCCCACCAAGTCGGAGAATCCCCGGGGGGCGGCACGAATCCCGCCCTGACGCCCCAATGCCAGTTGCCATATTCTCTGGGGCTGTTTTTCGGGCGGGGGCGGGATTCACGCCACGCCGGTCAGGGGACGTTGGCAGCGGCCCTCCGGCAATTCTCTGGGCCCTGATGGGCCGAGCATCCATCCGTTTGTGGCCAGTGGGTTACGTATGGTCCCACATGGAAGGACCTGGAAGGTAGGTCGGTGGGGGTGGTCCTCAGGGGGGCGCGGGGGTATCCAACCCCGGGGATCCGGGACCACGGATCTGCGGGCGGGCCTGTTCCATGGGGGAACTTCTTCCTTCCGCGCCGGCCCCTGTGGGGCTCTGCCATGGCTGGCGTGGAGAAGAGAACCCCCACGCTTGCGCCAAAATACACCGGCCGGTCTGCGCATGCGCAGAACCACGCCGGCAATTCCGCTCATGCGCGAGATCATGCCGGCACTTTGCCGCATGTGCGAACTCGCCCGTCCCTTCGGCGCCGGCTGGAGTGGCACCAACCCCTCCAGTGTACACCTAGCCCCCGAGACAGGTGAGAATTCCTCACCTTGGGGGCCTGTTGACGCCGGAGCCGTTGGCGCCGGTTTTCCCGCCAGCGTGGGGACTTAGTCCCCGGAAGGGAGAATCCCGCTGAAGGTGTCACTGTGCAACATAATATAGGTTAGGTGTGAAAGGGAGCAGAGTCTTGTGTTTACAGGCATCCATTTTCCACTTGATTCGTGTCAGCAAAACAAGGCAAGGCAAGAAGGAAAGCTGGATAACAGGATACATATTCACAGATTTCAGGGAAGCATGAAGGTTCTGATGGGAGATTTTTATTTCCCCAAGAGACTGAGAGAAGTAGAACAACGTAAGTAGTAAAAACAAAGGGTGAAATTCTGCCGCCCATGCACCAGCGGGATTTTTCGGTCCCGCCGAAATCAATGGAGTTTTGACCATCTCTCCACATTTTCTGGTTCTGCTCCCACCATGACGGGGCTGTTAAACTCTGCCCAATGAATTTCCAAAATATTTTTGAGGTAGATTTCTAAAACCAGGAAAGGACCTTTCTAAGTAATGAGCTAGGAATAGTTAACAATTGTATGACAAGCGAGCATTATGCAAATACCTGTAGAGACCTTTCTATGATGGAATTTTATATTAGGGTTGAAAGGGAGGAGAGAGAGGCCATGAATCAAAGTTTTAAGTAAGGCAAACATCAAAGCAATGAGGTGAAATAGAACCACTGTAAACCAGACAAAACTCTTAATGGACATAACTGTAATCAATGGGAAGTATTGCAAGAAGCGCATGTGTATATACCCCTAAAAGATAAGCCTCACTAGTGCAGCTACGTACCCATGGTCAACAACCAAGTTAAGAGATGATATAAAGCTGAAAGAAAATACTTACGCAAATGCAAGGAACAATGGAAATCTAGAGGAGGTCTTGTGGCACAATGTGTAGCGTCCCTGCCCCTGAGCCAGAAAGTTCGACTCCCACTCTAGGACTTGATGGCCAAGAGAGGTGTCTTCATAATGTGATCAAACAGTTTGTGTATCAACCTGTATATCCTTCCAATGGCAGATGGTAAGTGGTAAGAGTGGGAGCGATTCCTGATCAGTCATGTGATGGAAAGAAAGTTGGAGCCTCTATCAACAGTACTTATAGCTACAAACTACAATATGCATATAAAAGTGCATGTTTTCACGGCAACTGGTGTAGTGGGCGGGGGGGATGGGGGGGAGAAGGTTGGCGTGTTGGTGGACTAGATGACTGATGGATCAGATAAGTGCCAGCAGTATGGAGTTCAATCATGTTATGGATGGGGTGAATTTGGGACCTGCCTTCTTGTGGAGGTGTGATGCTGAGGGTTATTAGGCCTGTGATTGGGCAGAGAACTCAAGAAGAAAAAATGAAATCCAGCAGAATGGGAGAGCTTTTAAAAAACAACAAAGGGATATGACAAAGTAACAAGCGATGCAAAAGGAATAGGAAAGATACTTGTAAGGGATTTTTTTTCTGTATTTATTATGAGAAAGAGATTGGTAAATAGGAATGTGAATCCATTAAGATACAGAGGGGGCTATAATAGATCATAAGGAAACAATTGATTTGCCATGTAAGTGCACCACATTTATTTTCACAGTGCAGGGAGTAAATAAAATATCAGTTGTAAAAGGGAGCTCACAAACATTTGAGGAAAGATTTGCTATATGTTAAAAATGGTAATGGAGAAAATAATGAGACAAAATTCAAATGCTCGATGGTTTCCATCCCTGGTTTTAAAATAATTGGATAATCAAATTGCAGATGCATGAGTCAGAGTTAGAGTGACTGCACAAAGTGACTTGGAGAAGCAATAGCTGTTCAATGAATGTCAGTGTGACTTTGTCAAGAGCAAGTCATAATTCACAAATCTTGCTCAATTTTCAAAGAAGGTGGATCTATGTATGTTGTCAATGTGAATTTCCTCGAAGCATTTTGGAAGGTTCTGCATGAGATAATTAGCAAGATTGAGATTGCCTGAAATTGGAGGTTGTCCTGTTACATGGGCCAGTGATTGGCTGAGAGCTGAGACAGGAATTGAGAATTAAGGCTCTGTTCCCTGATTGGTGTGGTGTGATAAGTGGTGCTCCCCAGGGATTTGTACTGGTACAGAAGCGAGGGTATCTGGTCTATCCAGCGTAAAGTTTCGTGCTTGTACCATTTGTTTTTTATAGAAATGTGCTGTGAACTGTTTTAATAATCAGAGTATCCACCCCCCTCCCCGTACATTGGTACTGAGGGTTACCCTGTTTCTCCAACACAAAATTAGTGTTTGTACCGTTTGGCCTTGTATATATTTTTACTGTTTTAATAAAAAGATATGAGGTCTTAGTTTTCCACACTAGGGGCGGGATTCTCCGCAATCGGCGCGATGTCCGCCGACCGGTGCCAAAAACGGTGCGAATCAATACGGCATCGCGCCGCCCCAAAGGTGCGGAATTCTCCGCATCTTGGGGGGCCGAGCCCCAACCTTAAGGGGCTAGGCCCGCGCCGGACTGATTTCCGCCCCACCAGCTGGCGGGAAAGACCTTTGGTGCCCCGCCAGCTGGCGTGGAAATGACTTTGCCGTGCGGCGCATGCGCGTGAGCGTCAGCGGCCGCTCACGGCATCCCCGCGCATGCGCAATGGAGGGGGTCTCTTCCACCTCCGCCATAATGGAGAACATGGCGAAGGCGGAAGGAAAAGAGTGGGCACAGGCCCACCCGTGGATCGGTGGGCCCCGATCGCGGGCCAGGCCACCGTGGGGGCACCCCCAGGGGCCAGATCGACCCGCGCCCCCCCCCCCCAGGACCCCGGAGCCCGCCCGCACCACCTTGTCCCGCCGTTCGAAAGGTGGTTCAATCCACGCCGGCTGACGTGGGTTGACAGCGACGGGTCTTCGGCCCATCGTGGACCGGAGAATCACCGGGGGATTTCCGCCGACCGGCGCGATTCCTGCCCCCGGCGAATCTCCGGTGGCGGAGAATTCGGGACACGGCGGGGCGGGATTCACGCTGGCCCCCGGTGATTCTCCGAACCGGTGGGGGGTCGGAGAATCGCGCCCAAGATGTTAATGGTGGATGAAATTTTCAAAATTTTTATATGCAAATTTGCAGCTGGTATTAGGTTAAGGGAAATAGTAGGTTTTGTGGCTGCAAACAGAAAAGATAAAGGGGTATAGGGAGTGTGAGTTGGCAAAGCTGTGGAAAATGTGCGTCCCAAGTCCATTTGGAAAAATGTGCGTCCCAAGTTTGTGGGGATATGAGGGTGTAATCCTAGGACCTGTGAAGGAGAAGAGGGATTTTGGGGGTCCATCACTGAAAGCAGGTGTACAGGTAAAAAAGGTCATCATCAATGGTAATGGAATGTTGACTTTTATGTCAAAAGGTTTAAGAGTTCAAAAATGAGAAGTGCATTGTTCCCCCAGTTAATCACCACAGACACCACCAGAGATAGAAGAGAGCAGTATGTGCTGCTGGAAATGCAAGGACATGCACAAAGAAGTGTCATGGAGATCGGACAAGGTGAGTCTGGGGTTCTTGTATGGAGATGGATCGGGCACCTTAGGCAGTGGGGCAAAGGGGTTTGGGGTGTGGGGCCAGGCAGGAGATACAAAGTGGGGGGGGGGGGGGGGGGGGATGCACAATCTTATGGGGGTGACCCGATGCGTATACCTGCCTTTCATTGCCCAGTGTATCATCATAGTGGAGGCAGATTGAGGCCCTTAATTGCCACTTAATAAAATCCGTAAGGGTCTCAACAGGGCTTGTGGTGGGCTGCTTAGTGGGCAACCTACCTGGGGGTCAGGGGTGGGTGGGAAGTGTAATGATCTGTATATAGGTACGCCAGTGAAGGGTTATTTATTACATCTCAGTGTAATTCAAACACTAGAGAGCAACACCAGTTCTCAGTATAAATATCATACCTCAGGAAATGCTGGGGAGTTAGCAAAGGAGAGAGACGGATCACAGCACAAGGAGTAGTTTAGATTAGAGAGAGTTAACACGAGGATATCATTAGTGACTATTAAATTATAGATTATTGCTAGACAGATTCAACATTACTTTATTACTAGTTATGACGAATGTGATATAAAATAGTTAGTTTAAATATATTAGTTACAGTAATGTAGATGTAGGCCGGTCTAATTCTAGTTAGTTCACAGACAAAGGATTTCAGAAAGCATGGCAAGGAAGGGGAAGGGGTGTCTGGTAGAGGAGGAGAAAAGGATGCTGAGTAACAAGAGGCCAGGGTTAAGGAATGAGAAGTGAGCCAATTAGGATGTATGGCCAGGTCAAGAGGGGTGCAGGATGACCTATGGGAATCTTGTATGTGAAACTTGATGCCGTTTGAATGTATTTGCAGAGATCCCTTTGTCTCTTTCCTCATTCATTTCCAAGGGGTCCAGGAGACTGGGTCTGTGTTCTGTGTCCCTGAGAAGCGAGTCAGACTTGCAAGTTGGTTAAAAATAAATAATACTATGCCTACAAATCCATCTCGAGTTTTATTGAGGCCAGAGTGACAGGTAAAGAATTCAACTTTTGTCATTTGGTGCCGGAAACCCGGGATTTCTCCAGACAGTTATCGACCACCTGCGAAATCAGAATTAGACTGATTTTGGACAAGGAAAGTGGAAACGGGCCCACAATGTGTGGAGCTGGAAAATGACACACATTGGTTTTCCCCTCTTCTTATGGTCTGATTGGTCTGGTCACTCGCGGTTGGTACGGAAAGATCATCTCGACGAAATCAAAGGTCAGTCTGGGGATTAGAAAATTTAACTGATAGGATATCATAATTGATAGTTCGGTTTTGGGTTAGTTTTGGAATTGATGGGACATCAAAATTGATGGTTTAATTCCATGTGTGAGTGTTTTGATGAACTGATAGGACCTCAGAGAGGAGGGTTCAGTTCCAAGAGTGTTTTTAAATCTATAGTTGATTAAGCTAAAATTGTATCCTTGGACTGTAGTGGCAAGAAATGCAGTCTTGAGGACTAGTTAGAGATTATGGGGAAATGTTTGGATAAATTTCAAAACAAAAGAACATCCATGGAACTGGATGCTGCATGTTAGTTAAAGCAGAAGTCTCTCAAAGGGTTAACAGCAGCAGCCAAAGTTAACGACTACAGGCAGTGCTTCTCACACGGGCCTTGAGATAACAGGCAGCTTGTGGTGTAATTGGATACCTTTCTTTCGAGTCAATGAAACTCCAGCAAAGGTGCAGCTTGTGCTATAATTGGATACCTTTCTTTCGAGTCAGTGAAACTCCAGCAAAGTTACGTTTTGAATTAATTAAAGGAAACCAGTGGATTTCTCCACCTTTTTGATAAAAGTTAATTATTTTAGCAAGCAATTGATTGAAATTGCCAGAATCTTAAGTTTGAATTACTTGAAATAATGTTTATCTCATTTTAGTTGTGAATTAATAGAAACTTAAAGAAACTCACTGACACCATTTTAAAAAGTGTAAATCTGGAGATGACAGTTGACTTTGCTTCGGTATAAATCACCGCAGCTAACTGCTCCCTCATTGATAGCAGCCAACATTTTTGTGAATGTAAGGAAAACTTGTTAAAAGAAAAATTGTTAAGATAAAGAATTAATTAAGTTGTAAAAGTTATACAAGTTTGAGTTAAGCAAATCGTAAATTCAGTTCTGAGTTGAGATCAGAGCTAAGCTTGCAGGTTGAAGTAATTCAATTTGAATTTTCAAACATTTTAAGTTTTAAAAGAACACTGTGAAAACCTTTTAAATAATTTTGCCAAGTAGCAAAAATTGCCATTGGTTATAAATAGGCAAATAAAAACAAAAAAGAGAGCCAAAGTATGAAAGCTAAAGAGTTAATTAGATTATGGAGACAATATTGTCAACATGAGAGGGATAAGATCATGTTATTAAGTTGGCAAGAAAATGACCTTAAAATGGGGATTCCAATTAGTGAAAGGGGGAACCAGAAAACTCTGGAGATCTTGAAAAAGGAGTGTGCATTCAAAAAAACGTGCAAGTAAAGAGAGGGTGGACTCGAGTAAAAAAAATGGGCTACGTAGTTCAATGGGTGGCCTTGCATTGACAGAAGCAGATGAGGACCTGGAAAATTGGACCATGTCGGCTAGAGTCCCGACTGCACCAGTAGCATTGTCTGCACTAATTCCAGAACCACCAGGATATCATAATTTAGATTCAAACATGCCAGCCTCTCCAGTCCCTTCGGTTGATAGCTTGGGTCCTATTTCAGCATCTTCACTGTCTGTTAGAGAAGGGGAGCTCTGTTCAACAAGCCCAGTTAGCTCCTGGACCCGATCTCGAACAATGAGAGAGGGGCCTGATTCTATCCAGAAACAATCACGCATACCACCTAGATCCCTTCAGACCGATATGGTAGGACAGAAAAGTATGAGAACAAAGAAAGAGGATGGGAATGGTTCTGAGGAGCTGGAGCTCCCCCTAGTGGAAGGGAAGGACGTCGAAGTCTTTGAAGAGCCAAAGGAATCCGCTAGAGCGCCCCCTAGTGAGACTCTGAGACAGTTGCCGATTAGGAAAATACCAAACCCTGATGCTGTAACATCAGTTTGTGGTGACTACTGGATTGGACTGTAACTTGTTGGCCCGAGATTTACTGTGTATCTTCCAGCTATAGCTAGAGTGCGGAGACGAAGGGGTAACGGTTCAATCATGGAGGATGAGACAACAGTGCTATATTTCTATCACTCCCCAGTGGTGGACGTTAGACATTGAACATTCACTGCATCACGTTACCCTGGCCTATGACAGAACAGGACAAAACAGGGAGTTGGAGGACAAATACCTGCCGTTAATTGGGACTGAATGGCCAGTCAAGGTTACAGCCACAGTCACGGAAAATAAGGTACAGCCGATTTTGTTACAATACCACCACATTTATGGCCACAGTCAACTTCTGTAGGCCCTCATATTACACGTCAGGTCCACGACCAGTACCATGCCAAGGATCTGGGGCCTATGGTACGGAGGGCAGTGGATCATTCAGATCCAACAGAGTACGCACTTCAAGTCACGCCAGACAGCACTTCCATAAAATATTTTGAGGTCCCTGAAACGATGAACACTCGACTTCAGCATCACCGGGGATGTGACATTTTGGAATATGTCAATCCACAGGTCTGGGCGGAATACACATCACAAGTGGGAAAGTCAAATGTTACACCCATTAAGGTAACGATTAAGGACCATGTAAAGCTGCCTTCCATTCGGCAATACCCCCTGAAACCCCAAGCTGCCCCGTCTATAGACAAATTAATCCGAGAGCTGTTGCAACCGGGTATTTTGGTCCCTTGCCAATCAGAATGTAACACCCCCATACTTGCTGTGCCTAAACCAGCCAAACCAGACCAGTACCGATTAGTACAGGATTTACGTTCAATCAATGCCATCGCATAGCCGTTACATGCTCTCGTCCCTAACCCTGCCCACATACTGGCTCAAATTCCAGCTCAAGCCTGGGTCTTTGCCATAACTGACCTTCAGCACGCTTTCTTTGCCCTTCCACTCGCATCTGAAAGCCAGTATTTGTTTGCCTTCACTTACAATGGACAACAGTTTACCTGGACCCGACTGTCACAGGGGTTCGTCAACTCACCTACGCTCTTCTGCAGATGTCTGCAGACCCAACTCCAGGCCTTGACATTGGAGCATGGTTCCACTCTAGTGCAGTATGTAGATGACATATTGGTAGCGAGTCCTGATGAGCCCAGTAACAGGGATGATGTGATCCAGTTATTAAACCACCTATCCTCGTTGGGTTATGTTGTTTCACAATCAAAGGTCCTGGTGGCTCAGACAAAGGTCAAGTTCTTAGGAGTTTTACTTACAGCCACAGAAAAAAGTCTCGAACCCTGTAGGATTGAACCAATATGCCAATTCCCCGCCCCTACCATAGCCAAGGAGGTCCGTCATTGGCTGGGTATGGTGAATTATTGTAGGCAGTGGATACCAAACATCGCTGTCTATACACAGCTGCTGACGCCTTACACTAGGGAAGGGGGGAATTTTACTCTCACCACCGAGGCACTCGAAGCCTTCTGTTGCCAGAAGCAGGCCTTGTTACAAGCACCGGTCCTTGGTAGGCCCTTGTAGAACCGACCGTTCCAGATATACTGTACTGTTCGGGAAGGATGTTCAACAGCGCTACTCACCCAGCAACATGGGGACAAGCACCGGCCCGTAGCATATTACTCTTCCAAACTTGATCCAGTGGCGTTGGGCCACCCTGTTTGCACTCAGATCTTGACAGCGATATACAATAGTTTACAGGCTGCTGCCAATATAACTCTCCAACAGGATATTACGGTATATAGCTCCCACTCGGTCATCGCACTACTGGGGCAACTGCAGACTCAGCATCTTACCGCAGCTCGTCAGAATAGGTATGAAATATACCTTTTGAACAAGCCACGTCTGACATTTAAATACTGTACCACTATCAATCCAGCCTGTTTTCTTAGCGGTCCCCCTGTCCATGAAGACCCACCTGGCCACGACTATTTAGCCTTGATTCAGGAAACTACAACAGTAAGGGACGATCTGAGTGATATTCCGTTAGAACAACCTGACATGATTATGTATGTTGATGGCAGTGCATTAATAAGCCCCACTGGCCGGAGACTGTCCGGTTATGCAATCATAGATCAGGATGGTCTGATCCTAGAAGCGGCCGCTTTTCGGACCCCTTATTCAGCCCAACAAGCCAAACATTTTGCCCTTACCCGTGCATGTATACTTGGGGTAGATCGACGGGTAAATATTTACACTGACTCCCGATACGCCTTCGGGGTAGTTCATGACTTCAGACAGCTCTGGAAGAATAGGGGATTCCTTACCTCGGCCGACACGGAAATATCCCACTGGGGTTTAGTTAATGACCTACTGCAGGCCCTCCTTATGCCCGCGCAGATTTCCATCATTAAATGCGCTGCCCATACAAACGGTAAGACCCCAGTTGACGTTGGTAATGAACAAGCAGATTGTACAGCGCGGACAGCCGCGCAAATTCAGCAAGTGATGGTGCCTAAAATGTTAAGTCAGACTAAACGATCTACTGTAAATATGTCTGCTTCTGACAAGCCAATGCCAACCATCCAAGACGTCATAAGGTTACAGGAGGACGCTCCTGAGAGTGATAAACAAATGTGGAAATGGTTAGGTTGTACATATGATTCTGTTTCCTCTTTATGGACCACGCCAGCACATCAGACTTGTATGTCTGATGTACTGGCTTTATGGGTCATCAAATGTGTACACTTTGCAACTCATTGTGGGGCTCGGGGGACTCGTGATTTGTTGCTGGACACTTGGTGGCACCCTAAAATGCAGGGGTTGGCCCAGAGCATCAGTAATCGGTGTTTGATTTGTCAGCAAAATAACACCAGCAAAGGTATCCCTTGTGGTATGGGGCAAACCCCGTTGCCCAGTGGTCCCTTTGAGATGCTCCAAATGGATTACATTGAGTTGGAAAGATATCAATGTTGTCAATGTTATAAATATGTTTTGGTCATTGTGGATGTGTTCAGCAGATGGGTTGAGGCGTATCCGACTATCGATAATAAAGCTGCTACTGTGGTTAAAGTTCTGGGGCGAAATTCTCCCCCAACGGCGGGATGCCCGCCGACTGGCGCCAAAGCCGGCGCAAATCAGACGGGCATCGCGCCGGCAAAAAGGTGCGGAAGTCTCCGCATCTTTGGCGGCCTAGCCCCAACATTGAGGGGCTAGGCCGACGCCGGAGGGATTTCCGCCCCGCCAGCTGGCGGAAATGGCGTTTGTTGCCCCGCCAGCTGGCGCGGAAATGCGGCGCATGCGCGGGAGCGTCAGCGGCCGCTGTCAGTTTCCCAGCGCATGCGCGGGAGCGTCAGCGGCCGCTGTCAGTTTCCCGCGCATGCGCAGTGGGGAGAGTCACTTCCGCCTCCGCCATGGTGGAGACCGTGGCGGAGGCGGAAGGGAAAGAGTGCCCCCACGGCACAGGCCCGCCCGCGGATCGGTGGGCCCCGATCGCGGGCCAGGCCACCGTGGGGGCACCCCCCGGGGTCAGATCGCCCCGCGCCCCCCCCCCAGGACCCCGGAGCCCGCCCACGCCGCCTGGTCCCGCCGGTAAATACCAGGTTTGATTTACGTCGGCGGAACAGGCAATTCCTGGGCGTGACTTCAGCCCATCCGGGCCGGAGAATCCAGCGGGGGGTCCCGCCAACCGGCGCGGCCGGATTCCCGCCCCCGCCCAATCTCCGGGAGCGGAGACTTCGGCGGGGGCGGGGGCGGGATTCACGGCGGCCAACGGCCATTCTCCGACCCGGCGGGGGGTCGGAGAATGACTCCCCTGATGTGGGAAATCATTCCCCGGTACGGTATACCAGCTCAGTTAAGTTCTGATAGCGGGCCTCATTTTATTGGACAGATTAACAAGGAGTTCTGCTCCCAGTTGGGCATACGCCAGCAGTTACACTGTGCGTACAGACCGCAGGCGGCCGGATTGGTTGAGAGACACAATCAGACCCTCAAAACTAAATTGGCTAAATTAAGAGCAGACACGGGACTGACATGGCTTAAGTTGCTCCCCGTTGCCCTCTTCCAGCTGCGGGTTACACCTGCGGGACCGGCCCGGCTCTGTCCTGCCGAGATCCTTTATGGCAGGCCCCTGAGAACTCCCTGGAACCTGCATGTTCCCAGACTGGTTCAGTTTCACCATATGACTGAAGAAATGGCCACCTATGTTCTAGCCCTCACTAAGGTCCTCAAGGAGCTCCATGGCCAGGTCCGCGCGGCTCACCCGCCACCCCCCCCGTTACCTAGCTCACTTTCAGTGCAGCCCAGTAGTTATGTCATGGTCAAAAAATTGGACTCGGAAAGAACATAAGAACATAGAAATAGAAGCAGGAATAGGCCATCTGGCTACTCGAGCATGCTCCACCATTCAATGAGATCATGGCTGATCTTTTGTGGACTCAGCTCCACTTTCCGGCCCAAACACCATAACTCTTAATCCCTTTATTCTTCAAAAAACTAT
Source organism: Scyliorhinus torazame (assembly GCF_047496885.1). Lineage (NCBI taxonomy): Eukaryota > Metazoa > Chordata > Chondrichthyes > Carcharhiniformes > Scyliorhinidae > Scyliorhinus > Scyliorhinus torazame. The sequence goes on along the minus strand of NC_092707.1, from coordinate 121,242,584 downwards.
CTATGAGAACATAAGAACTAGAAGCAGGAGTAGGTCGGAGCCGCAATGGGAGGGGCCCTTCCAAGTTCTCCTTACCACCCCCACTGCAGTTAAAGTGGAGGGGCGGAGTGCTGGGTCCACCTCCACCACTGTAAATTGGGTCCACCTCTACCACTGTAAAAAGGTTGGTTACTAACCTACCTCCCTTCCCCAGTGCTATTTTACAGGTGTGGAACATGATGGGGTGGCTGCGCATCGCCTGTGTAATCTTCGGCCTCACCTCGCTTGGAGTGACATTGGCGACGGACATGAAAAAGGGAAATATCATCTACATCTGTAACCCCAACCAAACTACAAGGACATTTTGTTTATGCGGAGGTGATGATCTTCGCTGCCCCCATATACGAGGACATGGTATCGACTCATGGAAGGTCATCAGGTTAACGGACAATGCAGGACTCATGAAGCAATTGCACCGGTCCCGGCGATGGGAAGGGAACATTACATGGACATTACCTTGTTTTTGGAATACATGTAAATTTGATTTTGGATGTGTTAAGATTGGTGCCATAAAGGTGAAATCAGACCGTCAGGAGAGGGTAGGAAGAGGTTGTGAGAGAGAGAGGGGGACTAGAGAGAGGACGGGGCGTGTAAGGAGGGGAGTACAACTAGAACGTAGGTTATCAGGAGATACACTTAATTCATTTAGGGCCCAGACTGAGGAAAACCCGGGTAGTATGAATCTCTTCTACCAGATTTACCACCGCTTGTATGGCCAGGGACGGGTTGCCTGCTACCCGAACCCCGCAGCAGTGTCTAGGTTATTTTCTGTTTCACCGCTTTGGGGCACTCCCCAAACGGTGGTTCATTGTCAGCGTTCCGAGCCACCGCCCGAGCAAGTCACTCTTCCTTATGATCCGGGTTCAGCACCACCGGCTATTTGCCTTCCCCTGCCTCGGGATAATTCCCATTCACAGTATGATCGGCTGCAACGGTGGAGGGCGTACATACCTAGCCACTGCACTCCCAATAGGGACTCCCAGTCGTACGAGAATTGTTTCGGCAGTGACGGGTACGGCTGTTTGCTGGTAGAGGTGGAAACGAATATAAGTTTTAATGGCAAAGCGACCAATGTTTTGTCACCCTCATTTCCCCTCCAAATTGCTATTGGGACTCTAGTCCCTACCACAGTCCCCTGCCCCTCGGCGTGGATGCGGCATAATCAGTTGGCATGCCGGGCAGTCTCAGCTGAATTCTGCGAGAACTGGAAAAAACCTCAGGTTCTCGCACCCAACCGGGGCCACTCAGCCGGGTGGGGAATTCTGAGCATCTTGACACTGGGAGGTGTGGGGGGTTCCTTGGCGGTCAGCGATAGGAATTATTATATTTGTGGCCTTACCATCCTGGGGAACGAAACCTTGGGAGCCCTCCGGGCAATAACCAAGGAATTGTCTCAGCTGCGGTTGTTTGCAATGCAGAACCGGTATGCTCTTGACTATCTTCTGGCCCGTGAGGGTGGGGTATGCGCCATAGTGCAGGTCAAGTGTATCGTGGGAGTTCAAGACCTAACTGTTAACATCACTAAATTTATGGATCGCATACGGGATCACCTGGACGGAATGCAGGACCCTGGCTCTTGGGGTAACTTGGGATTTGGAGGTTGGAAGGACTGGTTGATAAATATGGCCATGTATTTAGCAGTGGCACTCGGCTGCATCTTTGTGGGCCTGGCCATCCTTAAATGCATGATGGGTAGAATGTGTGGTGCACTGGAACAGATAGATGCCCCTAGAATCTTGGCTGTTAGGATCCACGAGGGTGCAGCGGATGAAGGGGGGCTACAACAGGAATTGGAAATGCAGCGACAAATCTTTTTAGATGAGGGACCGTAGCTACGGATTGAATAGATAGGTTATCATGAAATGATAAAAGGAGGGAATGACGAATGTGATATAAAATAGTTAGTTTAAATATATTAGTTACAGTAATGTAGATGTAGGCCGGTCTAATTCTAGTGAGTTCACAGACAAAGGATTTCAGAAAGCATGGCAAGGAAGGGGAAGGGGTGTCTGGTAGAAGAGGAGAAAAGGATGCTGGGTAACAAGAGGCCAGGGTTAAGGAATGAGAAGTGAGCCAATTAGAATGTATGGCCAGGACAGGAGGGGTATAGGATGACCTATGGGAATCGTGTATGTGAAACTTGATGCCATTTGAATGTACTTGCAGAGATCCCTTTGTGTCCTTCCTCATTCATTTCCAAGAGGTCCAGGAGACTGGTTCTGTGTTCTGTGTCCCTGAGAAGCGAGTCAGACTTGCAAGTTGGTTAAAAATAAATAATACTATGCCTACAAATCATCTCGAGTTTTAGTGAGGCCAGACTGACGGGTAAAGAATTCAACATTTGTCAGTTATAGCTCAATAGCATGTGCGAACTTCATTTAATTAATCGTTATGCAATAAATTAGTTTTGATTCAATCCAAAGATTGGTGGTTTCTTTGTCATCAACTCAACGGACCATTCTGGGTCTAAAGGCAAAGAACAACGACATATTGCCACCAAAGGTATTATAAACAGGAAGCTGATGGGCTACTCACATGACCTATTCTATGTTATTCCACGCAGAAAACACACTTGATTGGGGGGTGGGGGGTGTACAATTGCTCGTTATAACAGCATAATATCAGACAGTACATGAGACTGACAATAAAGGCCTGCTTACATTTTGACCGTCTCTAAAGTTGAATTGTTCCCATTTCCTGTAATATATTTTGGGCATCAAAATTGCTCATACACACATTTCCTTTCGATTTCATATTAAAAACACCAACACTCACAATTGAACATACAGAGGAATCATACTTAATATTAAATTAACCTTATTTCCCAGTTTTTGGGTTTTACAGTTATTTTTGTCATGGGTTTATAATCCTGCTTATTTTTTTAACTGAATAGGGTCTGAACAATCAGCCAATACTTACCTCAGGCACATAATGTTTCTTGTGTTCCAAATGAGTCAATTAATAGCTCTTTACTTGAGCAGCTAAACAAGAAAATATGCAAAAAAGAATAATTTATTTAGCTTTCTTGCCAAGATTATTAAATTATAAGAACAATGGTTCCAAGTAAACAATTAACACAAGCACAAAGACATAGGATTCAGCCTCTGCTACTCTCTTTCCTGATCTGTATTAAGAGCATTTCTGAAAAGTCGACAGGTTATCAGCATGTTTCTAGAGCTCTCGCTATTATAGTGCAGTCACACTTATGGCTACATAGTGCTTTTAATCAAAGGCTCTATGGGAGCATCTCATTCCATTAGTTTGTTTGAGCTATTATTAGCAGAAGAGTAATTGGCAAATTCTGAAGTCTGAATTTAGAAAGTTAAGAGAGCTAAGGCCGTGTGACTTGACATTAGACCAGAATTTGGTCTTTTGGGTACATTTAAAATGTAATCTTGAGAATGACTGTACCCAGTTGTGAATGCGGCTTTGGATTCAGAACAATTATATAATCCCCTGACTATGATCTGAAGTTTTGCACAGAAGGGAAGGTTCTTCACCTTGGTGAAAATGGTTCTGAATTATGCACAAATCCAGAAGTCTTGCACTTGTACCTGTCCCACGCCATCTTTGAAGGGAGGGGAATGGAAGTGGGTTCCAAATTTCACATCCATTACTCATGGAAGCAATTGTACCTGATAAAGTGCAGCTGCCTCAGTCAAATCTGATTTTCACTAGTAGGATGCCCAAAACAAAATTTGCACACTTCAGACAAGTGGGAGAAGGTCTAAACTCTACTCTCCCTTTTGGAGAGGTAAGGTACCCACTTGGATCTGGCCCAGACACCTTTTGGAGAGATGAGATAAGATGCCTTTTGTCACCTCCAAAGGTGTGCAGGTTAGTTGAATTGACCATGCTACATTGCCCCTTAGTGTCCAAAGATGTGCAAGTTAAGGTGGGGATATGATGTTACGGGGATAGGACAGGGGCGTGGACCTGGGTAGGGTGCTCTCTCAGAGTGTTGGTGCAGACACAATGGGTCAAATGGCCTCATTCTGCATGTGGGAATTCTATGGTTCTGAGTAGACATGAATGTACATTAAATGTGCATAAACCCATTGGAACTGTCAAGCATATTGTCAAAGGGTGCTGTTAAGCTTTCAAGGAATTTAAATCTCCTGCCCTTTTTAGTATTTGAGAAAACAGTCAGTAGCATCAAAAACAATCAGTGCTTGCTATTTCACTCCATCTGTTGACATAAACCTGAGGATTTCCATTATAGGATTAGATCTGCATGGCTGATTTCACAACCTATCATTATCACAGTGGGTTGCTTGTCAGTTCACAATTTTTTTAAAGCTCCAAGTGCTTATAAAATATTTGAAGTGGGGCTGTGAATACAATTGTTTTTTAATGAGGAACAAAATAAAATTAAATATAATGACTGGGTTTATATCAATAAGTGTGATTCTTAAAAATAGTTTATTCATCAATAGACACTTAAGGACCGGATTCTCTGTTCTGGAGACTAGGTGCTCCACCATTGCAGACTCGCAACCAATCTCTGCTGGCACTAGGAGCAGTGTCCAGGTCCGATGCACTCTCCTTTTCCATTCAGATATATGCATGGAGGAGAGCTCCTGGTATTATTTTGGAACCCCAGTATCAGGCTGCCATTTTGAGGGAGCGCCCGATACTGAGGTCCAGTGGTGGGCCCCCTCCACAGCGCAAATCCTGCCCTCTTCCTCGGAAATGTAGGGGCATCCTAACCCCAGCCATGGGGATAATGGGTCACCGCACCCCACTGCATGCACGCATGAGGCGGACCAGCCCTCCCATCAGGTGCCCGCAACAGACCCTCCAAACAGAGACCCTCCTAGCAGAGAACCCCCCAACAGAGAACCCCCTTCCCCAACCGAGAACCCCCCACCCCCAACAGAGAACCTACAGAGGATCAAATCAAACACAACTGCCTGAAAGCTGATGAGCAGTCTAGGCAGTGGACTGAAAAATCATTGCATTTTTACTTACCCTTCTGTAATATCTACTGTCTCAGACAAAGGTGTTTAAATTGCAGCTGTTACAAGTGTCAGACAGTTCTTCATAAGCCAAGTGCGCTTCAAAGGACTTGAATTATCTTGAATTACCTTGAAAGCCTTTGAAATGCAAATTTCCCATTCAATTTCACACAGCAATACATTGCATTAGCCAATGATTGACAGTTTTATTCTCCAGGGACAAATGCTTGGTAGATTGTTGATCTATTTTTTCCTTCATACTTGAATGCATCTCAAGTACCCTACTTTGATGCTAACCACAAACGTTTATATACCCCCTTGCTGTGATTGACAGTTCCTCACCACATCAAAAGCTGCTAAGTGCATTCTGCTGGGAAAAAGAAGAAGTCAAAGTACTTAGCAGGGGCAGGATTTGCGTTTTAGGGGGGCCTTCCGATTGACATTGGGGGGCACCTCCGTCAGGCACTGACCCCCTTGACCCAATTCATGGTCCACCATGTCAGAGCCATGCTTGAAAATATTTGAACCAATTCACGTCCATGTGATTCCTGGCTGAGAGCGCTGGAGCATCATGGTTGGGGCGGGGCGGGGGGGGGGGACTGGATAATCGGACTTCCTGCCCATTTATTGGATCGAAGTGGGTACAAAGCACTGATTATCATGTTACTGCCAGCGCAAGGCATGCAGTTCACTGCCATACCAGTGGCGGACCAGAGCATTGGAACAGGATTGGTACCCAGCGCCGGTTTATTTTGCGGCTGGCACTCCATTCATTCTCCTCCAGATTGGGAGACTCGCTACAGGTGGTGGGCAATGGTGAATACACCCCTTTAATTAATCTCATCATGGGTACTGAGATCTGCCTGTGGTGATTTCTGAATGTGTTTACAAGTACAATGAGTGATTGGTGGGAGCATGGAATGGCATGGATTTCATGTGGGTCATGGGACAGTAGGTGAGGAGCATGAGGTGGCTGGAGTTGGTATGGATGGGTCATGGGTAGCATGTGGGGTGGTAAAAAGGTGTGAATGGTGAGGGCCATTTTATGTTTGAATTCTTCTTTCATAATTTCAACAAAATGCCAGAGCACCAAGGCTGACATTTCACCAAGCCCACCTCTGTGCCTGGCAGACTTCAAATGTTTTCTGACTCCCATTTTCTTCTGCTCTGTCTGGAACGAAAATCCAAAGCTCTCCGACATCTTCTCCTGGGTTGGGTTTGTGGGGTCAGGAAAGTTACTGACCTAGGGGTGAAAATTCAGGCCAATGCCACCTATTCCAGCTGTAAAACCTTCCAAGAGGTTTGTGTTCCAGCTTACTGCTCATCCTTCCTTTACTCCACTATTGAAGGTATTGAGGTAGCTACGAGGAGAGATTACATAGGTTGGGGTTATTTTCTTTTGAACAAACAAAACTGAGGGGTGACTTAATTGAGGTGTAGAAAATTATGAGGGGAAGAGATAGAGTGGCAGGATAAAGTTGTTTTCCTTGGTGGAGAATTCTAGAACCAGGGGACAGATTCAAGATAAGAGGCAGAAGATGTAGAGGGGACGTGAGGAAAAATCTTTTTACACAGAGGGTAGTGGGAATCTGGAATTCGTGCCCGAGTTGGTGGTGGAGGCAGAGACCATGGGCGCGACTCTCCGCTCCCGCGCCGAAGTGCCCACGCCGTCGTGAACACCGTTGAGGTTCACGATGGCGTGAAATGGCCCCTATCCCGACCGATCCAGGGCCCGATAATGGGCTAGGAGCGGGGCCGCGTCATTTACAAGCCCCAGGCCTTGTCGCCACATAAAGGCGGCACCACACACACGACGCGGCCGGTGCCGCATAACTGGCGTCACCTGCGCATGCGCGGGTTGGCCGGAGCCAATCCGCGCATACGTGGTTGCCGTCCTCTCCGAGTCCGCCCCTCAAGACGATGTCAGACGGATCTTGCGGGGCTGCGGAAGAAAGGAGGTGCTCCTTCAGAGAGGACGGCCCGACGATCGGTGGGCACCGATCGCGGGCCAGACCCCATTTCAGGCCCCCCCGGTGCAGGATCCCCCCTCCTCCTCCCACACAGGCCACCCCCCCCCAGCGTTCCCGCGCTGTTCCCGCCGGCAGCGACCAGGTGTGGATGGCGCCGGTGGGAACCCGCCGTTTTGGCCTGGCTGCTCGGCCCATCCAGGCCTGAGAATAGCAGGGGTGCCAGAGAATTGCCATTTTGGGTGTCTCTGGCGATTCTCCGGCCTGCGCAGCACGGAACTCGACGGGGCCGTTCTCGCCGCTTGGGAGAATCGCGGGAGGGCGTCGGACCGGCGTTGCGGGAAATTTTGGCGACCAAGGCGATTCTCCCAACCGGCGCGGGAGCGGAGAATCCTGCCCCATAAATTCTTTTAAAAGTACCTGGGCCTGCACCTTAAGTGCTCTAAGCTACAGGGCTATGAACCGGGTGCAGGAAGATGGTATTAGAAAGGGCACCTGGGTGTTCTCGGGCTGGCTTGGATGGGCCGAATGGCCTCCTGTGCTGTAACTTTTCTATGGTTCTAGGTGCTAAAGTCTTGACGTCCCTCCGTCAGCCTCTCCACTTGTCCACCTTTCTCTGCTCCAAAGTTTTTGCCATATGTCATTCTTTGGCTCAGTGACAATTTTTGTTTGGTTACCTTCCTGCAATGTGCCATGGCCATTTCATTACATAGAGGTGCCATACAACTGCAACCTTGTGCTGTTTCTGATTGATTAACCTGACTGACAGTTCCAGTAATTCTGCACTTACTTCATATTTCCGACATTTATGGGGCGGGATTCTCTGATCCTGAGGTTAAGTGTTGATGCCATCGGAAACACTATCGCGTTTCTCGACGGCGTCAACAAGGCCCCAGGATCAGCAATTCTGGCCGTACAGGGGGACAGCATGGTGCTGGAGCGGCCATGGAATGGGCGCCGGGGGATGCGCGCATGCGCAGTCCCACCGGCACGATTTCCGCGCATGTGCAGTGTCTCCCTGTCCACACCGGCCCCGACCCAACATGGCGCAGGAGTACAGGCGCTGGCGGGAAGAAAGGAGGCCAGGAGACAGAGAGGCTGGCCCGACAATCGGTGGGTCCCGAACGCGGGCCAGGCCACATCGGAGGCCCCCTCGGGGTCGGACCATCCCTCTCCCCCCACAGGCCGCCGCCCGACCCTTCAACGCTGAGTTGCCGCCGGCTGAGAGCAGGTGTGGACGGCGCCGGCAGGACTTGGCATTTCCATGACAGCCGCTCGACCCATCCCGGACTGAGAATCGGCGGGCCGGCCCCGTAGAGCGGCCCCAACCAGTGCCGTGCCAACCACGCCGGCGCCAATGGCGCCGATTCTCCGCTCTGTGAAGAATCGCGCCGGTCGCGGGGATTTCCCCGCCCGCCCCCGGGCTGAGAGAATCCCGCCCATGGTTTGAACATATAGCAACATAGAAACAGGAGTCGGTCATTCATCCCCTCGAGCTTGTCGCAGCATTCAATTAGATCATGGCTGATCTGTGACAAACAACTTCATAATACACAAATCAGAAATAAATTATACAAGTTAGATACATTGTACAGAAGATTGATGTTGAACTTAGTGAATGTTCAAACAGACCAGTTGCAAGGAAATAGGAAAATTCACACAGACAAGTGTGGGGAAATTCACACATGGGTAAAGTCTTGGAGGGGATTATAAGGGACAAGATTTATAATCATCTAGATAGGAATGATATGATCAGGGATAGTCAGCATGGCTTTGTGAAGGGTAGGTCATGCCTCACAAACCTTATTGAGTTCTTTGAGAAGGTGACTGAACAGGTAGACGAGGGTAGAGCAGTTGATGTGGTGTATATGGATTTCAGCAAAGCGTTTGATAAGGTTCCCCACGGTAGGCTATTGCAAAAAATACGGAGGCTGGGGATTGAGGGTGATTTAGAGATGTGGATCAGAAATTGGCTAGCTGAAAGAAGACAGAGGGTGGTGGTTGATGGGAAATGTTCAGAATGGAGTACAGTCACAAGTGGAGTACCACAAGGATCTGTTCTGGGGCCGTTGCTGTTTGTCATTTTTATCAATGACCTAGAGGAAGGCACAGAAGGGTGGGTGAGTAAATTTGCAGATGATACTAAAGTCGGTGGTGTTGTCGATAGTGTGGAAGGATGTAGCAGGTTACAGAGGGATATAGATAAGCTGCAGAGCTGGGCTGAGAGGTGGCAAATGGAGTTTAATGTAGAGAAGTGTGAGGTGATTCACTTTGGAAGGAATAACAGGAATGCGGAATATTTGGCTAATGGTAAAGTTCTTGAAAGTGTGGCTGAGCAGAGGGATCTAGGTGTCCATGTACATAGATCCCTGAAAGTTGCCACCCAGGTTGATAGGGTTGTGAAGAAGGCCTATGGAGTGTTGGCCTTTATTGGTAGAGGGATTGAGTTCCGGAGTCGAGAGGTCATGTTGCAGCTGTACAGAACTCTGGTCCGGCCGCATTTGGAGTATTGCGTACAGTTCTGGTCACCGCATTATAGGAAGGACGTGGAGGCTTTGGAGCGGGTGCAGAGGAGATTTACCAGGATGTTGCCTGGTATGGAGGGAAAATCTTATGAGGAAAGGCTGACGGACTTGAGGTTGTTTTCGTTGGAGAGAAGAAGGCTAAGAGGAGACTTAATAGAGGCATACAAAATGATCAGGGGGTTGGATAGGGTGGACAGTGAGAGCCTTCTCCCGCGGATGGATATGGCTGGCACGAGGGGACATAACTTTAAACTGAGGGGTAATAGATATAGGACAGAGGTCAGAGGTAGGTTCTTTACGCAAAGAGTAGTGAGGCCGTGGAATGCCCTACCTGCTACAGTAGTGAACTCGCCAACATTGAGGGCATTTAAAAGTTTATTGGATAAACATATGGATGATAATGGCATAGTGTAGGTTAGATGGCTTTTGTTTCGGTGCAACATCGTGGGCCGAAGGGCCTGTACTGCGCTGTATTGTTCTATGTTCTATGTTCTATTCCAAGCTATCTGATAAATGAGTTGAGGAAGTCAACAATCATTGTTCGGGAGGAAAATTCATTTAAAGCAGACAGGATGTGTTGAAACATTGGAAAGCTGTCCTGAAGGATGCTCTGCAGTCAATCCCTTCAGCATTCAATTTTCTAACAGCGACATTTCTGTTCCAGAATTGGTTTCATAAAATATACAGCACAGAAACAGGCTCAATAGCCCAATCAGTTTCTTTGACTTAAACAAGATGACTTCTCATTGTTCTCCAGCATTTCTAACTTCTTAGTCTATGCAAAAGGTCTGTTTCATAGTTTCATTGAAGTTACAGTGCAGAGGAGGCCATTCGGCCCATCTAGTCTGCACCAGCTCTTGGAAAGAACACCCTACCAAGCCCACACCTCCACCCTATCCCCATAACCCAGTAACCCCACCCAACACTAAGGGCAATTTTGGACACTAAGGGCAATTTATCATGGCCAATCCACCTAACCTGCACATCTTTGGACTGTGGGAGGAAACCGGAGCACCCGGAGGAAACCCACGCAGACACGGGGAGAACGTGCAGACTCTGCACAGACAGTGACCCAAGCTGGGAATCAAACCTGGGACCCTGGAGCTGTGAAGCAATTGTGCTAACCACTATGCTACCGTGCTGCCCCTGCATAGCTCATCTCATAGCTCTCTAAAAACCTAATTAAGGTATGTGGTGGGGGGTGGGGAACAGGTTGGGGAAATCAAACCAATGTTCTTCTATTAATTGGTTTGCATTTATTCCAAAGCACAGCAATACCAGCCTTCAGTATATACCTTAAAGCCTACTTTTTTTTTGCCAGATTGTTTTAAGCTGGAGAAGCCATGTCTTCTTGAAGGTAACTTCAAACAAACTTAAAAATCATTCCAGTTGCACAGCTTTTCTCAGTATTTAAGGCCGTTTTATCCAGCTATTATTTTTCCTCATTTATTTCCCTAGGCACCTAATTTTATGTGATTATCTATGTCTTTTGGAGAATGTAATTCGGTGACATTTTTAGTGCACAATTTATGAACCCATTGTCCGCTATCAATTAGCCTATGACTATGATAATCGGGTGAATAATTATGTTAAGCCTCTGGAACTAGTTAGAATGATTATGTTAAAAGCTACATGTTTTACTTATTGTGATGGATAAATCACTTCTGAACTGCCATACGCTTCTTGGAAGACGCTTCATTGAGTTTCTAAAACAGAATAATACAAGATTAAACTTTGGGCATTGTGCCACATAGTAAGATCAAAGTTTCAGGTCATACCACAGTTGGATTTTCCACTGTGGGGAATCTCTATTGCGCCGGCAATGCACCCACGCCGGAGGATTTCCTGACGGCGTGGGACTGCCCATAATGGAAATCCTCATTATCTGGCTGGCAAGATGAAGAATCCCATCGGCGGTGGGAGGGCGTCGCACCAGAAAACTTGGGTTGGATTCTCCGATTCTGTCCCCATGCTGGCATGGAAATGAATACGCCAGCCAAAATGGTGCAAAACAGCCACCGATTCCCCGTTTTACTGGGGGCTAGCAGGACGGTAGCATAGAGCTGCCGATACCGCCCGGAGAATGTTCAGGTCTGTGGCCGCGCATGCACACAGTGACGGCATGAAGCGGCCACGCCGTGCTACATGGCAGAGACCACTCGCCAAATAGTCCTGCCCTGCGGCCGGCACGCCCGCCCCGGACCACCTCCCACAGTGCCCCCAGCCCCGAATAATGTCCACCTCTGCTGCGGATCGGCCCTCCCCCGACTGTGGCAGCGCTGGACTGAGGTCACAGCCGCCACACTGAGTTCCCGATGGGTGAAACCATGAGAGACCCATGCCATCGGGAACTCTGGCCGGTCTGGGAGTGAGCACGGGGGACGGGCCTCAGGCAATGTCCTGAGGCCATCGATACATGGCTTGTCATACTCTGCGAGTACGCAGCTTTGGAGGGGGTAGAGCATCGCGAAAGTGGCGCCGCCCCGATTTGGGCGAGAACTCGGATTCTCCGGCCGTTCGCCGAGCGCTATATCGCCTTCGGCGACCAGAGAATCCAGCCCCTGGTGTGGCAGGACAGAGAATCCTGCCCCTTGTATCTGAATGCACAAAGCATTTGGTACTAAATTAATGAGTTAATAGTGCAAATCGAGACAAAAGGGTATGATTTGGTGCTGATCACTGAGACATGGTTACAAGATGACTAGGTCTGGGAATTGAATATCCAAAGGTACTCAGTATTGTGGAAAGATGGACAGAAAGGAAAAGGAGGTGGGGTAGCCTTGCTGGTAAAGGAGGGGATCAGTACTCTGGTGAGAAATGATATAGGCACTGGAGATCAAGATGTGGAATCCGTCTGGATACAAATAAGAAATAGCAAAGGAAAGAGGTTCCTGGTGGGAGTAATCTATATGTCTCCAAACAATTGTTCTGCAGTGGGGGGACAGTATAAACCAGGAAATATTGGAGGCTTGTAAGAAAGGTATAACAATATGTAGCGCACAAAGACTCCGAGAGACGAATAGAGTGAAGTCGATGAGGCTTTATTAAGCGTGACTGTTTCCCCGCAGTTCAGTAGTAGACTGCCTGCGGGGGAGGACTCCTGGTTCTTATAATCCACCTTCAGGGCGGAGCTAGAGGTCAACGGCCAACCAGGACCCGGGATCTGTCAGCCAATGACATCACAGCTTCACAGTCCCACATGACCCCTAATGCATACTACCACATTCACCCCTTGTTAAAAATGAACCCGGCGGGGTGATGCTTCGCATGGTGGTAAGGGTTTACAAGGCTGGTCCTGGGAGGAAAACTTTCGCATGTTATTACAGTATGTACAAGGTTTTTCTTTTTTTTTTCTTTCGAACTATTTACAGTAATCGTCAGGAGAAAAAGACAAAATGTTCTCGTTAAAAGTCCACATATTGTAGTGTTAGATCGACGCCACGAGTCGGTCGGGCGGTCTGGTCGTCCGTGTCGATCGCCTCGGCCCCGGTGGTGGTGGTGGTGCTTGTTCCGGTGTTGGCGTCTCCGGGAGCCTTACGGTTTCAGCTTGGGCTTCACTCCTGGTCGGGCCTGGGAGGAGGACCGATCCTCCTGGGAAGGGGGCGTTCGCGGGGTGCGGCGGTGGCAGGAAGGGGGTGATTGGTGTCGGGGGGGTGTGTGTGTTGCCGGCGGGTGCCAGATCTCGCAGGGAGACCGTGTCCTGTCGGCCGTCGGGGTACTCCACGTAAGCGTACTGCGGGTTCGCGTGAAGGAGGTGAACCCTTTCGACCAACGGGTCCGACTTGTGCGCCCGCACATGTTTTCGGAGCAAGATGGGTCCTGGGGCCGCCAGCCAGGTCGGCAGCGACGTTCCAGAGGAGGACTTCCTGGGGAAGACAAGGAGGCGCTCATGAGGCGTTTGGTTAGTGCTAGTACACAGTAGTGACCAGATGGAGTGGAGGGCGTCGGGGAGGACCTCCTGCCACAGTGAAACCGGGAGGTCCCTGGACCGTAGGGCCAGTAGGACGGTCTTCCAGACCGTGCCGTTCTCCCTCTCTACTTGCCCGTTCCCCCGGGGGTTGTAGCTGGTCGTCCTGCTCGAGGCTATACCGTTGCTGAGCAGGAACTGGCGCAGCTCGTCACTCATGAAGGAGGACCCCCTGTCGCTGTGGACGTATGCGGGGCAACCGAACAGTGTGAATATGGTGTTCAGGGCTTTAATGACTGGCGGTCATGTCAGGGCAGGGGATGGCGAATGGGAAGCGGGAGTACTCGTCCACCACATTAAGAAAGTATGTGTTGCGGTCGGTGGAGGGGAGGGGTCCTTTGAAATCCAGACTAAGGCGTTCAAAGGGGCGGGAAGCCTTAATCAGGTGCGCACCATCCGGCCTGAAAAAATGCGGTTTGCACTCTGCGCAGATGTGGCAGTTCCTTGTGACTGTACGGACCTCCTCCAAAGAGTATGGGAGATTGCGGGACTGAATAAAGTGGTAGAACCGAGTGACCCCCGGGTGGCAGAGGTCCTCGTGGAGGGTTTGGAGGCGGTTAATTTGTGCGTTGGCACATGTGCCGCGGGATAGGGCATCGGACGGCTCGTTCAGCTTTCCGGGACAATACAAGATCTCGTAGTTGAAGGTGGAGAGCTCGATCCTCCACCTTAAGATCTTGTCGTTTTTGATTTTGCCCCGCTGTGCATTATCGAACATGAAGGCTACCGACCGTTGGTCAGTGAGGAGAGTGAATCTCTTGCCGGCCAGGTAATGCGTCCAATGTCGCACCGCTTCCACTATGGCTTGGGCTTCCTTTTCCACTGAGGAGTGGCGGATTTCTGAAGCGTGGAGGGTTCGGGAGAAAAAGGCCACGGGTCTGCCCGCTTGGTTAAGGGTGGCCGCTAGAGCTACGTCGGAGGCGTCGCTCTCGACCTGGAAGGGGAGGGACTCGTCGATGGCGCGCATCGTGGCCTTTGCGATGTCCGCTTTGATGCGGCTGAAGGCCTGGCAAGCCTCTGTCGACAGAGGGAAGGTCGTGGTCTGTATTACGGGGCGGGCCTTGTCTGCATACTGGGGGACCCACTGGGCGTAGTATGAAAAGAACCCCAGGCAGCGTTTTAGGGCTTTTGAGCAGTGCGGGAGGGTAAATTCCATGAGGGAGCGCATACGTTCGGGGTCGGGGCCTATTATCCCATTGCGCACTACGTAGCCCAGGATGGCTAGCCGGTTGGTGCTAAAAACGCACTTGTCCTCGTTGTACGTGAGGTTCAAGGCTTTAGCGGTCTGGAGGAATTTTTGGAGGTTGGCGTCGTGGTCCTGCTGATCGTGGCCGCAGATGGTTACATTGTCGAGATACGGGAACGTGGCCCGCAACCCGTGTTGATCAACCATTCGGTCCATCTCTCGTTGGAAGACCGAGACCCCGTTTGTGACGCCAAATGGGACCCTTAGGAAATGGTATAATCGCCCGTCTGCCTCGAAGGCTGTGTACTTGCGGTCACTTGGGCGGATGGGGAGCTGATGGTAGGCGGACTTGAGGTCCATGGTGTAGAAGACCTTATATTGGGCAATCCGATTGACCATGTCGGATATGCGGGGGAGAGGGTACGCGTCTAGTTGTGTGTACCTGTTGATGGTCTGGCTATAGTCTATGACCATCCTTTGCTTCTCCCCTGTCTTTACTACTACCACCTGTGCTCTCCAGGGACTATTGCTGGCCTGGATTATGCCTTCCTTCAGTAGCCGCTGGACTTCGGACTGAATGAAGGTCCGGTCCTGGGCGCTGTACCGTCTGCTCCTAGTGGCGACGGGTTTGCAATCCGGGGTGAGGTTTGCAAACAAGGATGGGGGCTAAACCTTGAGGGTTGCGAGGCCGCAGATAGTGAGTGGGGGTATTGGGCCGCCGAATTTGAAGGTTAGGCTCTGTAGATTGCACTGGAAGTCTAATCCCAGTAATGTGGGGGCGCAGAGTTGGGGAAGGACGTAGAGCCTGTAGTTTTTGAACTCCCTCCCTTGCACCATTAGGGTAACTATGCAGAAGCCTTTGATCTGTACGGAGTGGGATCCTGCAGCTAGGGAAATCTTTTGTGCGCTGGGACGGATGGTCAAAGAACAGCGTCTTTCCGTGTCGGGGTGGATAAAGCTCTCCGTGCTCCCGGAGTCGACCAGGCATGATGTCTCGTGCCCGTTTATCAGCACCGTTGTCGTCGTCGTCTGGAGCGTCCGGGGCCGTGCTTGGTCCAGCATCATTGAAGCCAGCCGTGGTTGTAATGGTTGAGCGTCTTCTTCGAACCCCGTGGAGCCGTCGACGCTGGGGTCCGTTGTTGCCGTCCAAGATGGCATCGGGGTTGAACAAGATGGCTGCCCCCATGCATCGCACATGGCTGGGGGGTCACAAGATGGCGGCGGTGGTGGACAAAATGGCCACCCCCATGCGTCGAACAGGTCTGGGGTGGTCCAAGATGGTGGCGCCCCTCCTCCCCTCATGGTGGCCGGGACCCAAAATGGCGGCGCCTGCGGGTCGCACATGGGGCGCTGGGGGGGTTGGGGAGCGTTAGGAACATGCAGGACTCCCTCTTCTCTGGGGACAGCGGTGGCCGGGACCCAAAGTGGTAGCGCCGGCGGGTCATACATGGGGCGCGGGGGTGGGGGGGGGGGGGTGTTGGGGAGCGTAAAAGGCGTGCAGGGCTCCCTGTTCTCCGGGGAGAGCGGTGCTCGGGACCCAAGGTGGTTGCGCCTGCGGGTCGTACATGGGGCGCTGGGGGGGTTGGGGAGCATAAAAGGCGTGCAGGGCTCTCTGTTCTCCTGGGACAGCGGCGACCTCCCGGGACCGGCACACAGCCGCGAAATGGCCCTTTTTCCCACAGCTCTTACAGATCGCTGCGCGGGCCGGGCAGCGCTGCCGGGGGTGTTTCGCCTGGCTGCAGAAATAGCAGCGGGCTCCCCCCGTGCGACTTGGCGTTTGAACCGCGCAAGCCTGTGGGGTGTCCGGGGGGGGGGGGGGGTTTGTCGCGATGGGTGCGTACGGAGCCCAATGGGCTGCCGCGCGGCCGGGGCCGTAGGCGCGGGTGTTTTGCGCGGCCACGTCTAGGGAGGCTGCTAGGGCCCATGCCTCTGAGAGTCCTAGCGACTCTTTTTCTAAAAGTCTTTGGCGGATTTGGGAGGAGTTCATACCTGCCACAAAAGCATCGCGCATTAACATGTCCGTGTGTTCATTTGCGTTCACCGGCGGGCAGCTGCAGGCCCGTCCCAAAATTAGTAGCGCGGCGTAGAATTCATCTATCGATTCTCCGGGACTTTGCCGTCTCGTTGCGAGTTGATAGCGAGCGTAGATCTGGTTTACTGGGCGAACATAGAGACTTTTTAGTGCTGCGAACGCCGTATGGAAATCCTCTGCATCTTCGATGAGAGAGAAAATCTCCGTGCTTAACCTCGAGTGCAGGACCTGTAGTTTTTGGTCTTCTGTGACCCGGCCGGGGGCCGTTCTGAGGTAGGCCTCGAAACAAGTCTGCCAGTGCTTGAAAGCTGCTGCTGCGTTCACTGCGTGGGGGCTGATCCTCAGGCATTCCGGGATGATCCTGAGCTCCATAGTCCTTTAGTCCCGCTTAATAAATTGTAGCGCACAAAGACTCCGAGAGACGAATAGAGTGAAGTCGATGAGGCTTTATTAAGCGTGACTGTTCCCCCGCAGTTCAGTAGTAGACTGCCTGCGGGGGAGGACTCCTGGTTCTTATACTCCGCCTTCAGGGCGGAGCTAGAGGTCAACGGCCAACCAGGACCCGAGATCTGTCAGCCAATGACATCACGGCTTCACAGTCCCACATGACCCCTAATGCATACTACCACACAATAGTAATGGGTGATTTTAATATGCATAGAGACTGGATTAATCAAATTGGCAATGATAGCCTCAAGGGAGAGTTCATTGAATATATTAGAGATTGTTTCTTGGAACAAAAGTTGTGATACGAACCAGGCTACCCTGGATTTGGTATTGTGTAATGAGGCGGGATTAATTGATGACCTTATAGTTAAGGATCCTCGAGGGAAGAGTGATCATAGCATGATAGAATTTCCAATTCAGTTTGAGGGCGAGAAACTGGAATCCCACACTAGCGTTCGTCCATTGTTGCAAACCTGCCGCCCATGTATAGGTCCCTGACTGTCAGTGCCCCTCCGTCCTGTCCCCACTTGTTAAAGATGGCGTCAGTCAATGCTGGTGTGAACCTATGGTTGTTGCAGATGGGCGTTTTGTCCGACATTTTGGTCAGGCCAAATTGCTGCAGTAGTTGGTTCCAGGACTGGAGGATGGCTATCACCAGCAGGCTGTTGGAGTGTTTTTTGGGTGGGGATGGGCGTGCCACCGTGGCAAGGGCCCGGAGGACATTACTGAAAGAGTTACTGGATGCAAGCTTCCTAGATAAAGGGAATTGTAGCGACATGTATGATCGACTGGTAGAAAGGGCCGACACCGTACTGGACGCAACAAGAAAGAAATGGGAGGAGGACCTGGGAATGGAAATACGTTGGGGACTCTGGAGCGAAGCACTGCAGAGGGTCAATTCCACCTCCAAGTGCGCAAGGCTCAGCCTGACGCAACTAAAAGTGGTACATAGAGCCCACTTAACAAGAACACATATGAGTAGGTTCTTCCCGGAGGTGGAGGATAGATGTGAACGGTGCCAAGGAGTCCCGGCCAACCACGCCCACATGTTCTGGTCTTGCTTCGGACTTGCAGGGTACTGGACTGGATGTTGTCGTGTTCACAAAGACCACAGAAGCTAAATTCATTAAAATAGCTAACTTTTATTTACACTACTTATTAAAGCTCGACCACTTACTCCTATAGTAAACAATAATCTAGTAATCTACAATCTACACTCTACTAACACTAGTCTCTACATTCTATCTATAATTATACTCTAAACTCTCTCACTGCTCCTCTCCAGCCTTCTCCAGCCTTCGCCAGCCTTTGTCAGAAGCCTGTGAGTCAGTGCTTTATATAGTTCTGCATCTAGCTCCGTCTAGTGGTCAATTATGATATGGCATTAACCCTTTGTATTCTGACCATTTCACATAATGTCACAACTAAATCAACATTTTGCCTCAGATTTTACGGTGGAGGACACTAGTACCATCCCTATAGGAACAGGTAATGCAGAGGTAATAAAAAGGGAGGAACTTAGAAAAATAATCATAGGATAGAAGTACTAAATGAACTATTAGGATTGATGGCAGACTAATCTCCAGGGCCTGATGGCCTACATCCTAGGGTCTTAAAGGAAGTGACAGCAGGGGTAGTAGAGACAATGGTTATAATATTCCAAAATTCCCTGGATACGAGAAAGGTTATTGTAATGCCCTTATTCAAAACGGGAAGCAGACAGAAAATAAGAAACTGTAGATCAGTTAGTTTAACATCTGTCACTGGAAAATTGTTAGAATCCATTATTAAGAAAGTAATAACAGGATATTTAGAAAGTCAAAACACAATCCATCAGAGTCAGCATGGTTTTATGAAGGATAAATTGTGTGTGACTAATTTGCTACAGTTCTCTGAAGATGTAATGAGCCTAGTGGATAATGGGGATCCTGAAGATGTAGCATGTTTGGAATTCCAGAAGGCGTTTGAGAAAGTGCTGTGCGACAGGTTAATGCACAATGCATATGGGACTAGGGGTCATTTACTAGCTTGGATAGGAAACTGATGAACTGACAGAAGGCAGCGAGTCAGGATAAATGGGTCCTTTTCTAGTTGGTAATGTCATGTGAGAGTACCTTTAAGAAATGGATGTTTAAGCAATGTATCTTTAAGAAATGCAGTGATGTCAGAGTGTGGGTGGAGTTGGGCTTTAGCTCAGCCATTTTGAAGTTATTTAGTTTCAGTTTGAGGAGAAAGCTGGGAGTGACTGTGTGCTGCTTGAAAGGAGAAAGCCAGTTTGAGACAGCAGCTTGAAAAGTGCATGTGTGGCTGTGTGCTGCATGAAAACGTGCTGGGACTGCAGGCTGATAAATATCTCGGCCATCCAACAGAAAATATACATTAACTGTGACCTGGTGTGTTACTGTTTTTGAAGGTGAAGTCTTTTGGATGTTTGAAGGGACAGTTTGCAGGATTGGGTAGCGTTGTATTATTTTTGGGGTTATCTTTGAAGTAAGGGGTGTTAAGAGATCCAATGTTTATTTAAAAGGGTAATTCGAGTTCATGGAATAAACATTGTTTTGTTTAAAAAAACCACGTGTCCATAATTGTAATACCACACCTGGGGAACAAGCTGTGTGCTTCAAAAGCTAACAATCCATTAAAGGGTGAGGTTGGTTGAACTCCATGATACATTTTGGGGTTCTGAAAACCCCTCTCCCATAACAGTAAGATGTAACTAGTGGGGTGCCATAGGATTCGGTCCTTGGGCCCAACTATTTATAAGATATATTAATGATTTGGATGTAAGGATAGAATATACTATAGCCAAGTTTGCAGCTGACACTAAAATAGGTGGGATAGTAAGTTGCAATGAAAAAATAAGAAATAAGAAATTCACAAATGGATTTAGATAGGTTAGGTGAATGGGCCAAAATATGGCAGATGAAATTTAACATGGGCAAGTGTGAGGCTATCCAACTTGGTCGGAAAAATGGAAAGGCAACTTATTATCTAAATGGAGAGAAACTTCAGAGTGCTTTGGTGTAGAGGAGTCTGGGCTTTCTTGTGCATGAATCACAGAAGACTAGCATGCAAGTACCACTGGTAATAAGGAAGGCAAATGGAACTTTGGCCTTTATAGCTAAAGGAATAGAGTATAAATGTAGGGAGGTGTTGCTGCAACTGTATAAGGCATTGGTGAGACTGCACCTGGAGTACTGTGTACAGTTTTGGTCACCTTATTTGAGGAGAGATGTAATTGCACAGGAGGCAATCCAGAGATGGTTCAGTAGATTAATTCCAGACTTGAGGGGTTTGTCTTACGAAGAGACATTGAATAGTTTAGGTCTATACTCTCTCGAGTTTAGAAGAATGAAAGGAGATTTAATTGCAGTATGTAAGATGCTTACACTTAAGATAAGCGCTTAGCATTGCTGCCTCGGTGCCAGGAACTTGGATTCCATTCTGACCTTGAATGACTGTCTATGTGGAGTTTTTATATTCTCCCCATGTGCGTGGGTTTCCTCCGGGTTTCCTCCCACAGTCCAAAGATATACAAGGGTAGCTGGATTGGCCATGCTAAATTGCCCCTTACTATCCAAAGGTTAGGTAGGGTTATGGGGGTAGGGCGAGGGGTGGGCCTGGGTCGGGTGCACTTTCAGAGGGTCGGTGCAGACCCGATGGGCCAAATGGCCTTCTTCTCCACTGTAGACATTCTTCCATGATGATAAAAGATATTGACAAAGTAGATGTATAGCAGATGCTTCCTCTTATGGAATCAGAGTTCATAGTTTCAGGATAAAAGGTAGTAGATATATGAAATGAATGAAAATGAAAATGAAATGAAATGAAAATCACTTATTGTCACAAGTAGGCTTCAAATGAAGTTACTATGAAAAGCCCTTAGTCGCCACGTTTCGGCACCTGTTACGGGAATCGACCCGTGCTGCTGGCTTGCAACCAAAGTCTGCTTTCAAAGCCAGCGATTTAGCCCTGTGCTAAACAGCCCCTGCATATAAAACAGAGATGAGGAGAAATTACTTCTCACAATCTGTGGAATTCACTAACCCAGAGTGCCATGACATTGAGTAAATTTAAGGAGAGATAGACAGATTTTTAATTTGTCATGGGTTGAAGGGTTGTGAAGAATGGGCAGCAAGGTGGAATTGAGACAGGAAAGAGATCAGCCATGATCGTATTAAATGGCAGAGTGGGCTCGAGGGGCTGAATTGCCTATTCCTGCTCCTAGTTCTTATGTTCTTACTGAATGAGAGGATCCTGCCAGAAAACTCTCATCGTACTTGAATAACAAGCCTGATTGGTGTGGCGCTAAAACCTTCTGACTCAAAGTTGGAAATGAAATGCTACCACTGAGCTAAAGCTTACTCTTTACTACCAAGAGTACAAACTATCATAACTTCTACACACTGTTCAGTATATACAGGAAGGGGACACTAAATGATAATCTCTCAGGGGAAAGCAGAAACAGCTGGATTTGTAACACCATGGTTGGTTCTGCTGCAGAGGGGAGGGGTAAAAAGTGTGGGAATACAATAGTTATAGGGTATTCAATTGAAAGGAGAATAGATAGGCTTTTCTGTGGCCGCAAACGAGACTCCAGGTTGGTATGTTGCTCCCTGGTGCTAGGATCAAGGATGTTTCGGAACAGTTGCAGGACATTCTGGAGCAGGAGGGTGAACAGCCAGTGGTTGTGGTACACGTTGGTACCAGCAACATAGGTAGAAAAAGGGTTGAAGTCCTAAAAGCAGAATATAGGGAGTTAGGAAGAAAGTTGAGAAGTCGCACCTCAAAGGTAGTGATCTCAGGAGGACGATTAGTGCCATGTGCTAATCAGAGTAGAAATAGCAGGATATGTCGGATGGATACATGACTGAAGAGATGGTGTGAGGGGGAGGGTTTCAGGTTCCTGGGGTATTGGGATCGATTCTGGGGGACGTTGGACAAGTACAAACTGGATGAGTTACACCTGGGCAGGACTGGGACTGATGTTCTAGAAAGAATTATGAGAGAGTGGTTGGTGAGGGTTTAAACTAAGATGGCAGGGGGACGGGAGCCTGTGCAAGGAGCCATAGTAGGAAGAAACCAGGATAAGAACAAAAGACAGAAAGGAAAATAAGAAAAGTGATAAGCAAGAAAACCATGAACCAGATGCAGACAAGACCACAGTTAGAAATATTGGGAGTGAGACAAGTAATGTTAAAAAGACAAGCTTAAAGGCGTTGTGCCTTAATGCGCGGAGCATTCGCAGTAAAGTGGATGAACTGATCACGCAAAAAAAAGTGAACGGGTATGATATCATCAGGATTACAGAGACATGGCTGCAGGGTGGCCAGGGATGGGAACTGAATGTCTAATTGTATTCAGTAATGTTATGGGCCAGGATTTAGAGAACTCCAACGTATATCATGGAGATCACCTGACCCACGACTTTTACTAGATTGTGGTATGGGGAGCACATGGCCCACTCCACAGGTGTGGTGCAGCAGAAATCTAAAAGTATTTTTTAAAGCAAAACAATGTTTATTCTATGAACTCAGTTAACCTTATTAAAACATACAGTAAACATCTTAGCAACCATCAATTCAAATACAACCCCCAAAGAATACAACACTCTAAGTAATCCTTAAACTTTCCTTTTAACATCCATGAGACAAAAATCCTTTTTACAGAAGCACATCAGGTTTAAATTCTCTACTGATAGCAGTTATCAATCTGAATTCACCAAATGACCTAGAGATAGTCTTTAGATTGCAGAGAGATCAAAATTACACCTTCTTTGGCTGGCTGCAGCCCCAACACTAAAACGAAACTAAAAAACACAGACACACCCAAGCTTTTCCTCAAAGCGAAAATAAAAAGCAGAGCCAGAACTCAGCTCCACCCACACTCTGACATCACTGCAGCCACTTGAGCAGACAAACATTTCTTAAAGTGACATTCCCATGACACCTCCCTCCAAGAAAAAAAAATAAACCATCAACTTCAAGATGGTTTAATTTTTCACTTTTTCACTTTCCTTTAAGAAATATGGACAACGAATATACGTTTTTTTTAACAAACCAAAACACGCAAACATTTAATAACAACATAGTCCATTTTTGCTCTTCTTCCTCCAACTGGAATCCTTCTCGATTGTCAGTCTCTTTGGACAAGAAGGTCTCTGCACGATCCATCCATTTCTCTATGCCTCGGCATTTCTCTTTAAAGTAAGATACTTTAGTTCAATCTGATCACAAGAGTCCCTTGTAATTCTCCAACACAGGAGCATTGGTTATCACAGCTTTCAGGCAGTCAAATGCCTGCTGAAACTCTGCTGTCCACTGAAATTTTTGACGTTTCTTCAGTAAGTGGAGCAACCTCGCTGAAAACATTTGGCACAAATGTTCGATCAAATCCACTCATGTCAAGAAATCGCATTATTTCCCTGCGTCTCGAGGGTATTGGAAATACCTCAATAACTGTTGTTTTCACATCCCGTGTGACCATTCAACCCTGTCCGATTGTATGGCCCAGGAAAGTGACTTGGACTTTTCTAAATTCACTTTTGGCTAGGTTTACCACCAAACCAACCTCCTAAAGTCGATCGAATAACTCCATCAGATGATTTAAATGTGTTTTCCATGTCTGGCTGAAAATTACCAGATCGTCGATGGATATGCCACAATTGGGTAATCCTGAAACAACTTTGTTAGTTAACTGTTGAAATGTGGCTGGAGCGTTTTTCATGCCAAATGGCATAACTTTGAATTGGTATATATCTTCTGGAGTTACAAAAGCTGAAATCTCATTCGCCCTTTCGGGTAATGGTACCTGCCAGTAACCTTTAAGTAAATCCAATTTGGAACTGAAAACTGATTGTCCCACCTTCTCAATGCAATCCTCCAAACGTGGGATAGGATAAGAGTCCGTTCTTGTAACTGCATTAACTTTTCTATAGTCCACACACAACCGTTGGGTACCATCTGGTTTAGGTACCATCACTATGGGTGAGATCCATTGGCTGCAACCCACTTCAATTATACCACTTTTTAGCATACTTTCAATCTCTTTGTTAACCTGTGCTAATTTTAAAAGGTTAAATCTATATAGATGTTTTATAATTGGAACAGCATTTCCCACATTTTCATCATGTATAGCCATTTTATTACTTCCCAATTTATCTCCGCAAACTTGTCCATGTGATATCAATAACTCTTTCAGGTCAGTCCGTTCTTCCTCTGGAAGGTTATTCAACAATTTATCCCAATTTTTAAGAACATCCTCGTTTTCCAATTTAATTTGAAGTATGTCAAATTCACAATCATCTGGATTTTGTTTGTCACTTTGAGTTAGAATCAATAAAACCTCCCCCTTTAGCTCTCTTTCCCTTTCAAAGTACCTTTTAAGCATATTCACATGACACACGCGGTGAGTTTTCCTTCTATCCGGCATTCTTACCACATAATTTACCTCACTTAAT
This sequence comes from Scyliorhinus torazame, assembly GCF_047496885.1. Classification (NCBI taxonomy): domain Eukaryota; kingdom Metazoa; phylum Chordata; class Chondrichthyes; order Carcharhiniformes; family Scyliorhinidae; genus Scyliorhinus; species Scyliorhinus torazame. The sequence goes on along the minus strand of NC_092707.1, from coordinate 121,218,004 downwards.
TTCCTTTCAATCTGATAAGGTCCACAAAACCTTGCTTTAAAACATTACCTACCACTGGTAACAATACTAAAACTTTATCTCCACAGGCAAAACTACGAACTGTGGATTTCTTGTCCGCTACCCATTTTATCACATGTTGTGCAACTTTTAAATGCTGTCCAGCCATCATCTGCTCTATTTAATCATTCCCTAAAATTTGACACATAATCCAATAATGTAAGTTCCGACTGCTCACTCACCAATGTTTCCTTAATCAATTTAAGTGGTCCTCTTACCTCATGATCAAAAATTAGTTCAAAAGGACTAAATTTGGTTGACTCATTAGGTGCAGCCCTAATTGCAAACAGCACGAATGGAATTCCTTTATCCAAATCCTCTGGATAATCTTGACAATAGGCCCTGAACATTGTCTTTAATGTCTGATGCCACCTTTCTAACACTCCCTGTGAGTCTGGATGGTACGCAGTTGATTTAAATTGTTTTATTCCTAAGCTATCCACAACTTCTTTGAATAACCTTGAGGTAAAATTTGATCCTTGATCCGATTGTATTTCTGTGGGTAGTCCATATCCAGTAAAGAATTTAAGTAACTCCTCCACAATCTTTTTAGCTGTAATATTGCATACTGGAATGGCCTCTGGAAACCTAGTAAACACATCCATTATAGTCAAAAGATATTGATTCCCACTTTTTGTTTTCGGAAGCGGTCCTACGCAATCAATTAGGACCCTTGGAAAAGGTTCCTCAAATGCTGGAATGGGTATTATGGGCGCTGGTTTTATCACTGCTTGAGGTTTCCCTATCACTTGACATGCGTGACATGATCGATAAAATTCAACTACATCTTTATATAGTCCAGGCCAATAAAAATGTTTTTGGATTTTAGCTTGAGTTTTCCTTATTCCCAAATGACCTCCCACTGGTACCTCATGTGCTACCCGCAACACCTCCTTTCTATACCCTACTGGCAATACTACTTGATGAACTTCTGCCCACTTTTCATCCGCCTGCATATGTAAAGGTCTCCATTTTCTGATCAAGACATCACTTTTACGGTAATAACACTCTGGTATACACTCAGATTCCTCTTCCTTGTATGCTTTCTGACAAATCCAGTTTATTTCTACATCCTTCTGTTGTAACTCCGCCAATTTTCCTGAACTAAAAATATCCGCCTCATCCTCCACCTGTTCGTGTTCTTTTTCAACCATCTGATCAAAAATCGTTTCTGATAATTGAACTTCAACTTGATCTTCATTCTTTGATTTCTCCTCTTGTCTTAACCTGTGACTTTGCGACCTTGTTACTACACAATCCGGAAAAATCCCAAGATATCCGTCCTTCAACACTTCAGTTGTCTAATTTACCACTGGCTTATCAACCACAGTAGGCATCACACCCACCTGCGATCCAGCTATATCACTCCCAAGATAAACTGTATTCCTGGACAAGACAGTTTCGCTATTACTTCTGCTACAACTTCACCACTTTTCACTGGACTTTCCAACCTTACCTTATATAATGGAACACTACTCTTCTCGCCCTGAGTTCCACATGTTACCACCTTTTCTGGCAATATTCCTCCCAAACTACATAACTCCTCATCTCTTACCATCAAAGATTGACTCGCTCCCGTATCTCTTAAAATTGAGAATGCTTTACCTGCTCCTCCTGATACATATTAGTAAACTTTACCCACACAAATAAATTCTTTAAAGAGATCTGGCACCTTCTTATCAATCACCTCTTGATCAGGCTGTACAATCCTTTGCATCTCCTTCGCTTCACTTGGAATTTCCTTTACCACTTTAACAAACCTCACTGTCTTATCCTGATTTTCCACTTCAGCCTTCCTCGTGCTTTTCTCCAACCACCAACACTGTGACTTTACATGGCCTAGTTTATTACAGTGAAAACATTTGAAACTTTTCATTTCGTTTCCACCCTCCTGGATTTCCTTTTTAATCTGAGGTACACTCTTCTTATTATCTCCCATCAGATCACCTTTAACTTTACCACTTGAGTATTTCTCATGTCCCCAGTTTCTATCCGTCACAGGCTGAAACTGATGTCAGAAACCAAACTTTGATTTATGAACTAATTCATAATCATCTGCCATTTCTGCTACTAATCTCACAGTTTTAACCCTCTGTTCTTCCACATGAGTTCTCACTCCATCAGGAATTGAATTTTTAAATTCCTCCCAAAGTATAATTTCTCTGAGAGCTTCATACATTTGGTCTATTTTCAAAGCCCTTATCCACCTATCAAAATTACTCTGTTTGATCCTTTCAAACTCCATGTATGTATGACCAGGTTCTTTCCTTAAATTTCTAAACCTTTGTCTGTCGGCTTCAGGCACTAGTTCATATGCACCTAAGATGGATTTTTTCACCTCCTCATACGTCCCAGATACCTCCTCCGGTAGTGATGCATACACTTCACTAGCTCTACCTACCAGCTTTGTTTGAATCAGTAATACCCACATCTCCTGTGGCCATTTCATTTGATTAGCTACCTTTTGAAATGAAAAAGGCTTCTACCTCCTCCTCATCAAACCTTGGCAATGCGTGGACATACTTAAATAGATCCCCACCAAGCCTTCGACTATGAAGCTCTTTCACTTCATCCACATCACTAGCCTCCAACTGTACGTTTTTCTTTCCATCCGCCAATCTTAACTGATTGTCATGTATCATGGCCATTATCCGAAGTTCAAACTCTCTCTCTCTCTTTCCCTGTCCTCTCTCTCTCTTTCTTTTTCCTCTCTCTCTCTTTCTTTTTCCCTGGTCTGTATTTCCCTTTCTCTTCCTTTTTGTTCTGCTATGGCCATTCTTTCCTTTCTCCTTTCTTGTCTCTCCTTTTCTTTTTCCACTCTATCTCTCTCTCTCTCTTTTTCTTTTTCCCCTCTCTCTCTTTCTCTCTCTTTTTCTTTTTCCCTGATCTGTATCTCCCTTTCTCTCTCTTTTTGTTTTGCTGGGGCTATTCTTTCTTTTTCTCTCATTTCGTACTCAAGCTGCTTTAATTCTTTTTCATGTTCAAGTTGCTTGATTTGTAACTGAAGTTTTGACATTTTTAATGCGTCTGACTGTATCTCAGGCAATTTTAAATGCTCAGCTACCGCCGTAAGACCCTCATCTTTTTGTACCTTGGCAGGTAATGTTAAATGCAATGTATTTGCCAAATCTAACAGTCTGTTTTTAGTCTCTGTCCGTAAGGTACTGCGTGTGACCATCTCTACCCAAAAAAACTTCTGAGCCTCTGAAAGAACCATTGTCCACAACATACTCCCTACTTAAACTAAAATACCACACCTGAAAAGCTACCACAATTTGCTTACCCCTCACCGTCTTTAAGTTCGCAAAGCCAACCCAATAGATAGACTTTTATCCCGGACGAGCCCCCAATTTGTTATGGGCCAGGGTTTAGAGAACTCCAAAGTATACCATGGAGATCACCTGACCCACAACTTTTACTAGATTGTGGTATGGGGAGCACAATCTATAGGTGTGGTGCAGCAGAAATCTAAAAGTATTTTTTAAAGCAAAACAATGTTTATTCTATGAACTCAGTTAACATTATTAAAACATACAGTGCACATCTTAGCAATCATCAATTCAAGTACAACCCCCAAAGAATGCAACACTCTAAGTAATCCTTAAACTTTCCTTTTAACATCCATAAGACAAAAATCCTTTTTACAGAAGCACATCAGGTTTAAATTCTCTACTGAAAGCAGTTATCACTCTGAATTCACCAAATGAACTAGAGATAGTCTTTAGATTGCAGAGATCAAAATTACACCTTCTTTGGCTGGCTGCAGCTCCAACACTAAAACGAAACTAAAAAACACGGACACACCCAAGCTTTTCCTCAAAGCGAAACTAAAAAGCAGAGCCAGAGCTCAGCTTCACCCACACTCTGACATCACTGCAGCCACTTGAGCAGACAAACATTTCTTAAAGTGACATTCCCATGACAGTATTTAGGAAGGACACCTAAAAAGAAAATGTGCTGGTTAAAGAGGAAATTAACGCAATAGTGAGGAAGGATAATAGATCTGACAATGTGGAATCTATATGGGCAGAGCTGAAAAACACCAAGGGGCAAAAAACATTAGTGGGCATTGTATATATACCCTCAAACTGCATTAGTGATATTGGTAATGGCATTAAAAAGGAAATGAGAGGTGCTTGCAATAAAGGAACATCTGTAATTATGGGTGATTTTAATCTGTATATAGATTGGGCAAGTCAAATTAGCCACTATATCATAGAGGAGGAATTCCTGAAGTGTATACAGGATGGTTTCTTGGACCAAAATGTTGAGGAACCAACTAGAGAGCTTCTAGATTGGGCACTGTGTAATGAGAGTGGAATCATTGGAAATCTCATTGTGCGAGACCCCTTGGAGATGAGCTGTAGCCATCTAGGATGGCCACTTCCAACTAGGTACAGGGAAACTCGCAAAGCCTAGCGGGTAAAATGGACAAGCAAAGACTCAGGCAGGCTCAGAGCCTGAAATGCATATTTGCAAGCAAGAAGTCCAGATGGTATCGAAACTCCGTCCAATTAGCATTTTAATGGGGCCGATTAGCATTTGATGGCCCATCTTCACCAAAACAAATGACTGGTACTCGAGCAACCGGGGCAGTCCCAGACATTTCGGCGCCACTCCCTGTTCAAGGGAAACACAAACAACGGGGTCAGTGACAGCTTGGGACATGCCCAGCCATCCAGATCCCCGCCCACTTATTGGTTAGGAATTGAACGGATTGATCAGGGATCACCCAATTAGTAGGGCCCAAATCGAAGGACCGCCCAAAAGAGCGCAAAAACTCCTAAGTATAAGAAGAAGAGTCCACCACATGTTCATCCTCTCTTGGTCCTGGTACCCCGGTCACGGCCATCTCCAAGTGCAGCAACACCAGAAGGAGCTGGTTTAGCACACTGGGCTAAATCGCTGGCTTATAAAGCAGACCAAGCAGGGCAGCAGCACGGTTCAATTCCCGTACCAGCCTCCCCGAACAGGTGCTGGAATGTGGCGACTAGGGGCTTTTCACAGTAACTTCATTGAAGCCTACTTTTTACAATAAGCGATTTTCATTTCATTTCATTTCAAGTACAAGTTCAACACTCGCTACCAGATGGATGAGCCTAGCTGAGCAGCAGTTACTTCTTCGGACTCGATAGATCCAGAATCAAACAGCGGCCACTGTTTCTCTGACCTAAGCATGGTGGCCGAAGTTAAGTACAGGTTGTCTTAGTTGATAGGTGTAGTTAACTAGTGTTTATGTTGCATGACTAATTGTGTATAAATAAAGTACCCTTGACCTTGAACTAACTAACTGGTGTTTGGCTCTTTGATCGATAGCCGGTTGAAACTTGTGGTGGTATCATTTGTTTCCTGGCGACTCTAAGCATTAGGACATAGATAACATAGAAAGAAGGGCAAATTCACTGATTGCCATAATTGGAACAGAGCCACAGAAAGGACAGAGAAAAGAGTATAGGAAAGAAGTCACAACAAGCGACCATAATATGGTAGAATTTTTCATCAAGATGGAGAGTGAAGTAGTTGATTCTGAGACGAAGGTCTGGAATCTAAATAAAGGAAAATGCAATGGTATGAGCCACAAGTTGGCTATGATAGATTGGGAAACGTAACTTAAAGGGATAACAGTGAATAGGGAATGGCAAATATTCAAGGAGCGCATGGGCAAACTGCAATAATTGTTTATTCCTGTCTGGCACAAAAGTAAAACGGGAAAGGTGACCAATCCATGGCCTACAAGCGAAATTAGAAATAATATTTGATCCAAGGAAGAGCATACAAATTGGCCAAGAAAAACAACAGGTCTGAGGATTGGTAGCAGTTTAGAATTCAGCAAAGAGGGACTAAGGGATTGATTAAGAAGGGGAAAATAGAGTAAGAGAGTAAGCTTGCAGGGAACAAACAGACTGTAAAAGTATCTATAGGCACATGGAGAGAAAGAAATTGACAAATGCAGGTCCCTTACAGTCGGAAACAGGGGAATGGAAATAGGAGACAAAGAAATGGCTGAGCAACTAAACACATACTTTGTTTCTGTCTTCAGAACTGAGGACACAAAATCAGATACCAGAAATATTGGGGAATGCAGGGTTTAGTGAGAGGGAGGAACTGAAGGATATCAATATCAGTAGGGAAATGGTATTGGCAAAATTGATGGGATTGAATTCTGATAAATCCCCAGGGCCTGATAATCTACATCCCAGAGTACTTAGGAAGTAGCTCTAGAAATAGTAGATGCATTGGTGGTCACCTTCCAGGATTCAATAGACTCTGGAAAAGTTCCTGCAAATTGCAGGGTAACCAATGTAACCCTACTATGTAAAAAGGGGGTAGAGAGCAAACAGGAAATTATAGACCAGTAAGCCTGACGTCAGTAGTGGGAAAAACTCTAGGATCAATTATCAAAGATTTCATAGCAGAGCACTTAGAAAATAGTGGCAGGATCGAACAGAGTCAGCATGGATTGCCAAGGGGAAATCATGCTTGAAATCATACTTGAAATCATACTTGAATTCTTTGTGGATGTAACCAGTAGAGTTGATGAGGGAGAGCCAGTGGATGTGGTATATTTGGACTTTCAGAAGGCTTTTGACAAAGTCCTGCATAAGAGATTACTGTGTAAAATTAAAGTGCATGGGATTGGGGTAGTGTATTGAGATGGATAGAAAACTGGTTGACAGACAGGAAACAAAGAGTAGGAATTAATGGGTCTTTTTCAAATTGGCAGGCAGTGACTAGTGGGGTACCAAAGGGATCAGTGCTAGGACCCCAGCAATTCACAATATATATTAATGATTTAGATATGGAAACAAAATGTAATATCTCCAAATTTACAGATGACACTAAGTTGTGTGGGAGGGTGAGCTGTGAGGAGGATGTAGAGATCCTTCAGTATGATTTGGACAAGAGTAAGTGGACAAAGGAAGAGCAGATGAAGTATAATCTGGAGAAATGCGAGGTTATCCACTTTGGTAGCCGAAACGGGAAGGCAGATTATTATCTGAATAGTCATAAATTAGGAGAGGGGAATGTGCAACTATACCTGGGTGTCCTCATACACCAGTTATCGAAGGTAAGCATGCAAATACAGAAGGCAAATGGTATGTTGACCTTCATAGCGAGAGGATTCGAGCACAAGAGCAGGGATGCCTTGCACAATTATACAGGGCCTTTGTGATGCCACACCTGGAATATTGTGTGCCGTTTGGTCTCCTTGTCTGAGAAAGGTTGATCTTGCTCTGGAGGGAGTGCAGCGAGGGTTTACCAGACTGATTCCTGGGATGGCGGGACTGACAAGTAGGGTTGCATTAACACTGCAATGAAGTTACTGTGAAAAGCCCCTAGTTGCCACATTCTGGCGCCTGTTTGGGTACACAATGGGAGAATTCAAAATGTCCAAATTACCTAATAGCACGTCTTTCGGGACTTGAAACCGGAGCACCCGGAGGAAGCCTACGCAGACACGAGGAGAACATGCAGACTCCGCACAGACAGTGACCCAAGCTGGGAATCGGACCTGAGACCCTGGCGCTGTGAAGCCATAGTGCTAACTACTATGCTACCGTGCTGCCCTGAGCCCACAGTGCAGTTTTCATCAATTTAAGGCAGATTTTCTACTAAAGAAGCCTGAACAAAAATAGGTATTTGTATTATTCATTCCTAGGATGTGGGCATCACTGGCTTTGTCAGCTTTTACTTCCCATCCAGCGCCGTAGCACAGTGTCAGTGCCTCAGTGTCCCCATGAACAGGCGCTGGAATGTGGCGACTAGGGGCTTTTCACAGTAACTTAATTACATAGAACATAGAAAATACAGCACAGAACAGGCCCTTCGGCCCACGATGTTGTGCCGAACCTTTGTCCTAGATTAATCATAGATTATCATTGAATTTACAGTGCAGAAGGAGGCCATTCGGCCCCCCGAGTCTGCACCAGCTCTTGGAAAGAGCACCCTACCCAAACTCAACACCTCCACCCAACACCAAGGGCAATTTGGACATTAAGGGCAATTTATCATTGGCCAATTCACCTAACCCTCACATCTTTGGACTGTGGGAGGAAACCGGAGCACCCGGAGGAAACCCACGCAGACACGGGGAGGACGTGCAGACTCCGCACAGACAATGACCCAAGCCGGAATCGAACCTGGGACCATGGATCTGTGAAGCAATTGCGGTGTTAATGTAAGCCTACTTGTGACAATAATAAAAATGTTTATTAATTCCTCTTGAGACGGTGATGGTGAGCCACCTTCTTGACAAATAAATAGTTTGCTAGACCATTTCAGAGAGTAATTAAGAGTCAATCCCATTGATATGTGTCTGTTGTCACATGTAAGGTCATTGTAGAACCAAATTACCTTTTACAACAATCTGAAAACTTCCATTATTGATGTTAACTTTTTATTCCAAATTTGTTTAATAAATTCAGTTTAAATTCCCCAGCTGCTATGATAGGATTTGAATCCACACCTCCAGATCATTAATCCACGCCTCGGGATTACTGGTCATGTGCATTCATCAGCATGTCACTCACTGTTCCCATATAAATTGGAAATACAACAGGAAATGCTGGATAAACAGTAGGTTCTCAGCATTTAACATATACTATGTGAATAAGACAGGATTTGAACAATCTTTCAGATGTTGATGACCTGGACAGTTGTGTTTTTTCCTGCATTTCCTATATTTATTTCATACTTTCTACTACTCTCTAGAAATATGATTACAGATCGTCTAGTTTCACAATCATATCGGTTATACTATTTTGATTATGGCATTTTGATTTCAATAATGGAATGAAAGAGAAATTGTGACAATCCCTGACCTTTATTCCATTGATAAGAACTGTGTGATTTTAATCACCTCACTGTGTTATGAGTCAGACGCTCATGATAAAAATAATTTTGTTTGTAGAATAACAAGCTCGATCACCGAAAAGGACATTTTGGTTGATGAATGCACTTCCGAAATCCTCTGATCCTGAGTTATTCTCAGTGTCATATTCCTGAATGCTTCTTATTCACTTGCTAAGCTTATTAATATCAGAACTCATCTGGAGCAACTGCAAAATCATGCACAAGTGCATCATTAATGACCTTTAATAAGACTGCAACAAGTCAGATTTCAAGTCAAAATATTTTTGTATTTTACCACACAGCAGATTTTGTATTTGTGAGTATGGGAAGGATCGCTTGTGCTTATGCAAACAACGTTTTTTAGTTACATTGATGTAAAAATATATCATGGTAGTCATATTATTGGCAAGATGTTTCTTTTTAAACAAATGAGACAGGCACCTGTAAAAAAGACAACTTTAAAAAATGGCTAGGTGTTTATAGCATTGTTCACAGTGATAAATGTTACAAAACTGGAGGCATTTCTGAAAAATCAGTTTGTTGTAAAATGTTAACTTAGTTTGTTCACATGACTCTTCATTCTGAGAATAAATTGAATGAACACAGAAACTGTAACAGCTAATTTACACATAGCAAGGTGGTACAAATAACAATGAGAGAAACGATCAGATCATCTGTCATAGGCATTAACTGTAGGATAAGGGTTTGCCATAAATGTTCGGAGGACTGTCCTGCTCTTTGAACAATGGCGTGGTAACTGAAAAGACAGACAGGGTGATAAATTTAAAGGACCTTTGGGTAGATTTAGCTGATTTGTGTCTTTTTGTCCAAGGATTAAGAATGACTCGTTTGTCCTCTATTTTACTTTGTGATCGGATTTGGTGCAGTAACATGTGGCTAATTTGTTCTGAACCACTGTGTGCAAATATATTTACATATGATTTCTAACTACACACAAAATTGTTTCAGTTGAAGGAGCAAGTCATACAATGCTATCAATAAGCTTGTAAATGACAGTTTCTGATATTAGAAATTGGAGAATGAATATTACAGGCAAACGGTGAGAGGCCAAACTCAGGCAGTTATATCAGACACTATGGGGACGATCATACGGCCTCGCCACGCCTGACTCGCAACAAGGCCGTTAAATCTTGCGAGAAGTTTCTTGTGAGAGGCTTCTTGCGGGATTTGCAATGCTCGGGACGCCTCGTGAGATCTAACGAGATCTGGATCTCGGCCTCACTGGGGTCAGATTGGAAGAAGGGATAGGGTCACAGTAAAGTGAAGAAGGATCTGGAGCAGCAGCGCAATAAAGACCAAACATACAAGTTGCCTTTCTAGTTAGGAGCTCATCACTTAGAAATTAGCTGAGCTAGTCCCCTGGCCAGCAACCCTGGATTCAGAGCCCCTATATTGTCCCAATGTCAGGATCCTGAAGTCTATAGTATGTATAGTCTTGCCCTTTGCATCCACCTCTCAGCTTACTTTCCCACCTAGCTTAGCATCATCAGAAAACGTGAATACATTACACTTGGTTCCTTAATTTAAGTCATGGCTGTTGATTGTAAATATCTGAGACCCAGCTTTGATCCCTGTGGCACTCCACTAGTCACAGCTTGTCAATCTGAAAATGACCTGTTTATTTTCACTCTTTATTTTCTATCCTTTAACCAGTTCTCTATCGGTATTGATATGATACACAATATCCAATGAGTCCTTATCCTGATTTACAGTTGATACCAATCAATCCAGTCGAAACAGTAGTTAACAAGAACTGTGGTTTTAATCAGCTAGAATGTGCACACTGGGCTAAATCGCTGGCTTCTAAAGCAGACCAAGACAGGCCAGCAGCACGGTTCAATTCCCGTACCAGCCTCCCCAAACAGGTGCCGGAATGTGGCGACTGGGGGATTTTCACAGTAACTTCATTTGAAGCCTACTTGTGACAATAAGCGATTTTCATTTCATTTCATTTCAACAACCATCTTGATTTTTACGCTCATTAAAATCAGTCGAAATAAAATTCCAGGGAGATGTCAAACAAGCTGCCAATGCACCAATTTGTACAGCCATGTTGCTCCCCAATATATTCAACTTAAAGCAAGCAAGAAATCCAATTAAAACCCCAAGCAAAGAAATTTGGGACAATTTCCCAAGACATGCCTCATCCCAAGTATTTATACTAAAAATGCAAGCATATCAGAATCTTAATGTATTCAAATTATATATCTTATATAAATGCTACAAAGCGTCCAGAGATTTTGATGAATCAAATAATGTAAATGTGCAAAATGCTGAAAACCGATTTGAAATGAGCCATATGCAACCTTTTAGGAACAAAAGCAACAATTTTATATTTTAATATATATATAAAGTATATGTTTTCAAGACTGCTCGGGGGCCACTTACACCATGTGCAGTAATATAAAGGTAAAGTCAGCATAGTCCCAGATCACCATCGACTGCTTTTCTCTTTGAGGGGGAGAGCTGACTGTTGGTGATTTAACCTGAGGATCACCACACCTCAGACAAGGGGCAAGGTTGAGAAGGCGAGGCCTTCATGAATAACTTCAGCCGGTACAGGAATTGAACCCACGCTGCTGGCCTTGCTCTGCATCACGAACCAGCTGTCTAGCCAAGTGAGTGGAACCAGCCCCCAAGTAATATAAAACAGGTGATTAGACAGCCCTTTTACAACACTCTCAATTTTTATTTTCATTGAAGTCATAATTGATAGTTCATTTGCTGTCATTTGTTTGCTATCATTTTGTTGCAAGGCACAGACACATTGCGATCATGCCTTTCAATCTCTATAATTCAGGTATTTTACAAAGTCAAAGTTTAAATAGAAAAGTTTCAGAGTGAAGCATACTTGACCTTCTACATTCATCCTTAATTTCCAGCACTTCAAACAATCTTGAATGTTGCATTTACATTGAACGTACAAAGTTCTGATGAAAGAGCACAGGCATGAGTTTCTCTATCTCCATTGATAATACACGACCTTCTGACTATTTCCAACATTTTCCGTTTATGTAATCAACTAATGTAATGGTTTTGAATTTCATTAATTTAATAGAAGAATATGGGAAGTGAATAGGATAATGGTTTAACATTAGGTGACTCACATTCAGAAAAACATCAGTATCAGCTTGATGGTCAAATTGCTGCCTTTTTGCTATAACGTGCTTTGAGTCTAAACTCAACCCGAGAGACTTTTCTTCCACAAAAATGGACTGCCACATTTGCCAAAAAATAACAATAACAATTGTGGTGATCTTTGTGAGGGGTTTCCAGGATGGAAGGCGTAGTGATCTTAAAGATACACAAGCTCTTTTGAAGAACTAAACTAATCTTATTGACACCACTAAATTTGAGTTTGACGCTTATTCTGAATAGCAAAGAATTAAAATAGCATGTAAGAATTAAACAACACTCACTAACACTATCTCTATCTACCAACTATAACAATTATATCTTAACTAACCCTGCAATACACTATGAATCTTATCTTTGTCAGCTCCAGATCTAGTCTCCTCCCTGAGCCCAAGAGCCAGAGCAGTTCATAGTACTGTCTCTAGTGGCTGTCTCTAGTGGCTAGGCTTAACATAACATTAACTCTTCACATTCTGTACATTTGGATAATAAGAACATAATAAGAACATAATAAGAACTAGGAGCAGGAGTAGGCAATCTGGCCTCTCGAGCCTGCTCCGCCATTCAATGAGATCATGGCCAATCTTTTGTAGTCTCAGCGCCACTTTCCGGCCCGAACACCATAACCCTTAATCCCTTTATTCTTCAAAAAACTATCTATCTTTATCTTAAAAACATTGAATGAAGGAGCCTCAACTGCTTCACTGGGCAAGGAATTCCAAAGATTCACAACCCTTTGGGTGAAGAAGTTCCTCCTAAGCTCAGTCCTAAATCTACATCCCCCTATTTTGAGGTTATGCCCCCTAGTTCTGCTTTCACCCGCCAGTGGAAACAACTTGCCCGCATCTATCCTATCTATTCCCTTCATAATTTTATATGTTTCTATAAGATCCCCCCTCATCCTTCTAAATTCCAACGAGTACAGTCCCAGTCTACTTAACCTCTCCTCGTAATCCACCCCCTCATCTCTGGGATTAACCGAGTGAATCTCCTCTGCACACCCTCCAGCGCCAGTATGTCATTTCTCAGGCAAGGAGACCAAAACTGAACACAATACTCCAGGTGTGGCCTCACTAACACCTTATACAATTGCAGTATAACCTCCCTAGTCTTAAACTCCATCCCTCTAGCAATGAAGGACAAAACTCCATTTGCCTTCTTAATCACCTGTTGCACCTGCAAACCAACTTTTTGTGACTCATGCACTAGCACTCCCAGGTCCCTCTCTGCACAGCAGCATGTTTTAATATTTTACCATTTAAATAATAATCCCTTTTGCTGTTATTCCTACCAAAATGGATAACCTCACATTTCTCAACATTGTATTCGATCTGCCAGACTCTAGCCCATTCACTTAACCTATCCAAATCCCTCTGCAGACTTCCAGTATCCTCTGCACTTTTTGCTTTACCACTCATCTTAGTGTCGTCTGAAACTTGGACACATTGCACTTGGTCCCCAACTCCAAATCATCTATGTAAATTGCGAACAATTGTGGGACCAACACTGATCCCTGAGGGACACCACTAGCTACTGATTGCCAATCAGAGAAACACCCATTAATCCCCACTCTTTTCTTTCTATTAATTAACCAATCCTCTATCCATGCTACTATTTTACCCTTAATGCCATGCCTCTTTATCTGATGCAGCAACCTTTTGTGTGGCACCTTTGTCAAAAGCTTTCTGGAAATCCAGAATGTCACAACATCAAAATTAATTAATTATATGTGAAGGGCTGAAGTTGAGATAGATGCAACAGAAATGTAGCTCTATTCTATACTTTCAGGTTTGTCAATTTTTTTAATTCTTTCATGGGACCTGGGCTTTACTGATAAGGCCAGCATTTGTTGTCTATCCCAGAGGAAGGTGGTGGTGAGCTACCTTCTTGAACTGTCATTGTCTCCTGATGATATCCTTGCAGTTCAAATGATATGGCATAGTATTTAAAATATCTCTACCGTCTCATATTATTACTTCCTACTGATTATACCTTTGGCTTTTTCTTGTTGCACTGTGCATATAAGGAGAAAGAACCCAAGGGCAAAGTACCACCTTACTCCTCAGATATGTCCTGGGTAGTTATTTCTGCAAATAGCTTGACTTTGAGATAACCCTATTTAAAGGAAACAACTGCACTTGAAGAAATATGCGGGGGTGAGTGAGGCAGGGACATCCACTTAGGGTGCATTTGCTTCTTTAAATTGCTGACATTGTTTTCAGAACTGTCTCAAATGTTATGGGCCAGGGTTTAGAGAACTCCAAAGTGTATCATGGAGTTCCCCTGACCCACAACTTTTAATAGATTGTGCTACAGGGAGGACACGGCCCACTCTACAGGTGTGGTACAGCAGGAATGGAAAAGTATTTTTAAAAACAAAACAATGTTTATTCTATGAACTCAAGTTAACCTTTTCAAAACATACAGTGAACATCTTAGCAACCATCAATTCAAATACAACCCCCAAAGAATACAACACTAAGTAATCCTTAATAACGTCCCAAACAACATCCAGAAGACTAAAGAAACACCTTTCAACAGAAGCACATTAGGTTTACATTCACTACTGAGAACATTTATAATTCTGAATTCACCAAATAATCAAGAGATAGTCTTTTCATGGCAGAGAGATCAACAGTACACCTGCTCTGTCTGGCTTCACCTCCAATGCTGAAAACGAAACTAAAACACACCATGCAGCAAACAGCCTATAATGAAAGTAAAAAGCTGACAGACAGCCCAGCTCCACCCACACTCTGACATCACTGCAGTAATATGAGCAGCCAAACATTTCTTAAACCAGCATTCTCATGACACCTCCCCCCAAGAAAAAAAAAGACCATCAACTTCAAGATGGTTTCATTTTTCACCTTTTCACGATCCTTTAAGAAATGCAGACAGTAAATATACTTTTTGTTTCAAAAAACAACACACGCAAACAGGGATAATAATATAGTCCATTTTTTTTTCTTCCTCCAACTGAAATCCTTCGCGATTGACAGTCTCTTTGAACAAGATGGTCTCTGCACGCCCCAACATTTCTCTTTAAAGTCAGATACTTTAGTTCAATCTGATCACAGAGTCCCATGTAATTCTCCGACACTGGAGCATTGGTTATCACAGATTTCAGGCAGTCAAATGCCTGCTGAAACTCTGCTGTCCACTGAAATTGTTGACGTTTCTTCCAAAATTCCATCAGTGGAGCAATCACGCTACAAACTTTTGCACAAATGTTCGATCAAATCCACTCATGCCAAGAAATCGCATTATTTCCCTTCGTCTCGAGGGTATCAGAAACTCCTCAATAACTGTTGGTTTCGCATCCCGTGTGACCATTCGACCCTGTCCGATTGTATGGCCAAGGAAAGTGACTTGAGCTTTTCCAAATTCACTTTTGGCTAGGTTTATCTCCAAACCCGCCTCCTGAAGTCGATCCAATAACTCCATCAGATGTTTCAAATGTTCTGTCCATGTCTGGCTGAAAATTACCAGACCGTCGATGTATACCGCAAAATTGTGTAATCCTGAAACAACTTTGTTAGTTAACCGTTGAAATGTGGCTGGTGCGTTTTTCATGCCAAATGGCATAACTTTGAATTGGTATATACCATCTGGAGTCACAAAAGCTGAAATCTCCTTCACCCTTTTAGATAAAGGTATCTGCTAGTAACCTTTAAGTAAATCCAGTTTGGAAATAAAAGCTGATTGTCCCACTTTCTCAATGAAATCCTCCAAACGTGGGATAGGATAAGAGTCCATTCTTGTAACTGCATTAACCTTTCTATAGTCCACACACAACATTTGGGTACCTTCTGGTTTTGGTACCATCACTATGGGTGAGCTCCATTGGCTGCAACCCACTTCAATTATGCCATTTTTAAGCATACTCTCAATCTCTTTGTTAACCTGTGCCAATTTTAAATAGTTAAGTCGATATGGATGTTGTTTGATTGGAACAGCATTTCCCACATCTACATCATGTATAGCCATTTTAGCACTTCCCAATTTATCTCTACAAACTTGCCCACGTGATATCAATAAATCTTTCAGGTCAGTTTGTTTTTCCTCTGGAAGGTAACTCAACAATTTATCCCAATTTGTAAGAACATCCTCGTTTTCCAATTTAATTTGAGGTCTGTCAAATTCACAGTCATTTGGATTTGGTTCGTCACTTTGAGTTAGAATCATTAAAACCTCCTCCTTTTTTTTTCCTTCCCTTTCAAAGTACCTTTTCAGCATATTCACATGACACACTCGGTGAGTCTTCCTTCTATCTGGTGTTTTTACCACATAATTCACCTCACTTAATTTGCTTTCAATCTGATAAGGTCCACAAAACCTAGCTTTTAAAGGCTCACCTACTACTGGTAACTACACTAAAACTTTATCTCCACATGCAAAACTAACTATGGATTAAGGGGCTGGTTTAGCACACTGGGCTAAATAGCTGGCTTTTAAAGCAGACCAAGGCAGGCCAGCAACATGGTTCAATTCCCGTACCAGCTTTTCACAGTAACTTCATTGAAGCCTACTTGTGACAATAAGCGATTTTCATTTCATTTCATTTTCATTTCATTTCATTTCTTGTCTGCTACCCGTTTCATCACATTTTGTGCAACTTTCAAATGTTGTCTAGCCAATTCACCTGCTCTATTTAATTGTTCCCTAAAATTTGACACGTAATCCAATAATGTAATTTCTGATTTCTCACTCACCAATTTTTCCTTAATCAATTTAAGTGGTCCTCTTACCTCATGACCAAAAATTAGTTCAAAAGGACAAAATTTGGTTGACTCATTAGGTGCATCCCTAATTACAAACAGTAGAAATGGAATTCCTTTATCCCAATCCTCTGGATAATCATGACAATAAGCCCTCAACATTGTCTTTAATGTCTGGTGCCACCTTTCTAATGCTCCCTGTGATTCTGGATGGTACGCAGTTGTCTTAAATTGTTTTATTCTTAAGCTATCCATAACTTCTTTGAATAACCTCAAGGTAAAATTTGATCCTTGATCCGATTGTTTTCTGTGGGGAGTCCATATCTAGTAAAGAATTTAAGTAATTCCCCCACAATCTTTTTAGCTGTAATATTACGTACTGGAATGGCCTCTGGAAACCTCTGTCAATACATCCATTATAGTCAAAAGATATTGATTCCCACTTTTTGTTTTATGAAGCGGTCCTACCATTCAATTAGGACCCTTGTAAAAGGTTCCTCAAATGTTGGAATGGGTATTAAGGGCATTGGTTTTATCACTGCTTGAGGTTTCCCTATCACTTGCCATGTGTGACATGATTGACAAAATTTAACTACATCCTTATGTAGTCCAGGCCAATAAAAATGTTTTTGTATTTTAGCTTGAGTTTTCCTTATTCCCAAATGACCTTCCACTGATACCTCATGTGCAACTCGTAACACCTCCTTTCTATACCCTACCGGCAATGCTACTTGATGAACTTCTGCCCACTTTTCATCTGCCTGCATATGTAAAGGTCTCCATTTTCTCATCAAGACATCACTTTTACGGTAATAACATTCTGGTATCCACTCAGATTCCTCTTCCGTGTATGCTTTCTGATACATCCGTTTTATTTCTACATCTTTCTGTTGTAACTCTGCCAATTTTCCTGAACTAAAAATATCCGCCTCATCCTCCACCTGTTCTTGGCCTTTTTCAACCATCTGATCAAAAATCGTTTCCGATAATTGCACTTCAACTTCATCTTCATTCTTTGATTTCTCCTCTTGTCTCAACCTGTGACTTTGCGACCTTGTTACTACACAATCCGGAAAAATCCCCGGATATACGTCCGTCAACACTTCAGTTGTCTGATTTTGCACTGGCTTATCAAGCACAGTAGGCATCACTCCCACCTGCGATCCAGCTATATCATTACCCAAGATAAACTGTATTCCTGGACAAGATAGTTTCTCTATTACTCCTACTACCACTTCACCACTCTTCACTGGACTTTCCAACCTTACCTTATATAATTGAACACTACTCCTCTCACCCTGAATTCCACACATTACCACCTTTTCTGGCAACATTCTTCCCAAACGACATAACTCCTCATCTCTTACCATTAAAGATTGACTAGCACCCTCCCGTATCTCTTAAAATTGTGAATTTTTTTACCTGCTCCTCCTAATACACATGAGTAAACTTTACCCACACAAGTAAATTCTTTAAAGAGATCTGGCACCTTCTTATCAATCACCTCTTGATCATGCTGTACAACAATCTTTTGCACCTCCTTCGCTTCACTTGGGATTTCCTTTACCACTCTAACAAACCTCACTGTCTTATCCTGTTTTACCACATCAGTCTTCCCAGTGCTTTTCTCCAACCACCAACACTGACACTGTGACTTCACATGGCCGAGTTTATTACAGTGAAAACATTTGAAACTTTTCATTTCTTTTCCACCCTCCTGGATTTCCTTTTTAATCTAAGGTACACTCTCTTTATTGTCTCCCATCAGATCACCTTTACCTTTACCACTTGAGTATTTCTCATGTCCCCAGTTTCTATCCCTCACCGGCTGAAACTAATGTCGGAAACCAATCTTTGATTTATGAACTAATTCATAATCATCTGCCATTTCTGCTGCTAATCTCGCAGTTTTAACCCTCTGTTCTGCCACATGAGTTCTCAGTACATTAGGAATTGAACTTTTAAACTCCTCCAAAAGTATAATTTCTCTGAGAGCTTCATACGTTTGGTCTATTTTCAAAGCCCTTATCCACCTATCAAAATTACTTTGTTTGAGCCTTTCAAACTCCATGTATGTTTGACCAAATTCTTTCTTTAAATTTCTAAACCTTTGTCTGTAAGCTTCAGGCACTAGTTCATATGCACCTAAGATGGATTTTTTCACCTCCTCATACGTCCCAGATACCTCCTCCGGTATGCAAACACTTCACTAACTCTACCTACCAGCTTTGTTTGAATCAGTAATACCCACATGTCCTGTGGCTATTTCATTTGTTTAGCCACCTTCCGAAATGAAATGAAAGAGACTTCCACCTCCTTCTCGTCAAACCTTGGCAATGCTTGGACATATTTAAGTAGATTCCCACCAAGCCTTCGACTTTGATGCTCTTTCTCACTACCCTCATCACTATCATCCAACTGTACATTTCCCTTTACGTCTGCCAATTTTAACTGACTGTCATGTTTCATGGCCATTTTCTGAAGCTCAAACCCTCTCTCTTTATCTTTTTCCCTGATCTGTATTTCCCTTTCTCTTTTTCTTGTTCTGCTCGGGCTATTCTTTCTTTTCTCCTTTCTTCTCTCTCCTTTTCTTTTTCCTCTTTCTCTCTTTCTTTTTCCTGTCTCTCTCTTGCTTTTTCCTCTCTATCGCTTTCTCTCTCTCTTTCTTTTTCTTCTTTCTCGTATTCAAGCTGCTTTAATTCTTTCTCATGTTCCATTTGTTTAATTTGTAACTGAATTTTTGCCATTTCCAATGAGTCAAACTATATCTCAGGCAACTTTAAATGCTGAGCTACCGCCATAATTACCTCATCTTTTCGCATTTTGTCAGGTAATGTTAACTGCAATGTTCTTGCCAAATCTAACAGTCTGCTTTTCGTCTCTGTCCGTAAGGTACTGTGTGTGACTGTCTCCACCCCCAAAAACTTCAGAGCCTCTGAAAGAGCCATTGTCCACAACACACTCCCCACTTAAACTAGAATACCACACCTAAAAAGTAACCACAATATGCTCACCCCTCACTGTCTTTAAGTTCACTAAGCCAATCCAATAGATAGACTTTTATCCCCCTCAAGCTCACAGTTTGGTATGGGCCAGGGTTTAGAGAACCCCAAAGTGTACCATAGAGTTCACCTGACCCACAACTTTTAATAGATTGTGGTACGGGGAGCACACGGCCCACTCTACAGGTGTGGTACAGCAGGAATGGAAAAGTATTTTTAAAAACAAAAGTGTTTATTCTATGAACTCAAGTTAACCTTTTCAAAACATACAGTGAACATCTTAGCATCCATCAACTCAAATACAACCCCCAAAGAATACAACACTAAGTAATCCTTAATAACTTCCCAAACAACATCCAGAAGACAAAAGAAACACCTTTTAACAGAAGCACATTAGGTTTACATTCACTACTGAGAACATTTATAACTCTAAATTCACCAAATGATCAAGAGATTGTCTTTTCGTGGCAGAGAGGTCACCAGTACACCTGCTCTGTCTGGCTTCAGCTCCAACACTGAAAACAAAACTAAAACACACCCGGCAGCAAACAGCCTAAAACGAAACTAAAAAAGGCTGTCAGACAGCCCAGCTCCACCCACACTCTGACATCACTGCAGTAATATGAACAGCCAAACATTTCTTAAAGCGACATTCTCATGACACAAATCATTTCTCTTGCATGATGCATCCAAAGCTGGTAAAACATAGGAAAGGCTGAGCAAAGAGTGATAAATGGATCCCAAGCCAGGTGGTGAAATATAAAACTAGACACAAATCCTTTTCTTGTTGGTTCATTTATTCACAGAATGCAGCCTTTCATATGTCAGCTTCCTTTCGACTAACTAGCCCAGTATCCCAGAGATCCATTATTTTACTCTTTTGAATAAACTAAATCCAAATAAACTAATTAACAAACCCTTAAATCGCAAGGGGGTGGGAACCAGAGCATTAACTGAGAAGGTGTAATAACTAAAGCATAAATAGAGAATAAAAATAATAGAACAACATCACCCTGCTGCTCAAACGCAGTGGTTTGAAGTGTATTTGTTTCAACGCCAGAGATACAGCAGGTAAGGCAGATGAACTTAGAGCACTTATTAGTACTTGGAACTATGATGTTGTGGCTATCACAGAAACATGGTTAAAGGAAGGTCAGGATTGGCAGCTGAACATTGGAGAATATAGGTGCTTCAGGAGAAATAGAGGGGGATGTAAAAGTGTGGGGGAGTAGCATTACTGGTTAAGGAGAATATTATAGCCGCACTGCGGGAGGACAGAGCCTTGGAGAGCTCATACAATAAGGCAATCTGGGTAGGGCTCAGGAATAGGAAGGGGGCAATCACAATGTTAGGGGTTTATTACTGGCCCCCCAACTGCCAGCGAGAGATAGAGGAGCAGATAGGTAGAGAGATTTTGGATAGGTGCACAAATAACAATGTTGTCGTAGTAGGAGATTTTATCTTCCCTTATATTGACTGAAACTCACTTAGTGTTAGGGGCTTGGATGGGACAGTGTTTGTAAGGTATATCCAGGAAGGCTTCTTGATGCAATATGTAGATATTCCAACTCGGGAAGGAACAGTACTGGACACGCTATTGGGGAATGAGCCAGGACAGGTGGTTGAGGTTTCAGTAGGGGAAAATTTTGGGAGTAGTGACCACAAATCCGTACGTTTTAGGGTACTTTTGGATAGGGATGCGGGAAACCCTTGCGTTAAGATGCTAAACTGGAGAAAGGCAAATTACGATAACATAAGACAGGAATTAAAGAATTTGGATTGGATGCGGCTGTTGGAGGGTAAATTAACATCGGACATGTGATTCTGGGAAGTCACGTTCCTGAGAGAACGAAGGATAAGTATGAGAAGTTTAGGGAGCCTTAGATAACGAGGGATATTGTGAACCTCGTCGAAAAGAAAAATGAGGCTTTTGTACAGTCTAGAAAGGTGGGGACAGTCAAAACTCTTGAGGAGTATAAAGAAAGAAGGAAGGTACTTAAGCGGGAAATTAGGAAGGCTAAGAGGGGTCATGAAAAGTCCATGGAAAGTAGGATTAAGGTAAATCACAAAATGTTTTATTCGTATGTAAAAAGCAAGAGGTTGGCCAGGGAAAGGATTGGACCATTTAAGGCCAGTGGGGGAATCTATGCGTTGAGCCAGAGGAAATGGGCAAGGTATAAATGAGTACTTTGCATCAGTGTTCACCAAAGAAAGGGACTTTGTGCAAGATGATTCTTGGGTAGGGTGTGTGGACAATCTGGGTCATGTTGACATCGAAAAGTCGGAGGTATTGGGGTTTTTAAAAGACATTAATGTAGATAAATCTCCTGGGACAGATGGGATTAACCCCAGAATTTTGAGAGAAGCAAGGAAGGAAATTGTTGGGGCCTTAACTGACATCTTTGTATCCTCATTGTCTGCAGTTGAGATCCCATAGGACTGGAGAATAGCTAATGTGGTACCACTGTTTAAAAAAGGTAGCAGGGATAATCCAGTAAACTATAGGCTGGTGAGACTCATGTCGTTAGTAGGTAAATTATTGGAGAGAATTCTCTGGGACAGGATTTATACCCATTTGGAAACAAATGTACTCATTAGCAATAGACAGCATGGTTTTATGAAGGGTAGGTCGTGCCTCACTAACGCGATCGAGTTTTTTGAGGAGCTGACAAAGATGACTGATGAGGGGAGGGAGGTGGATGTTGTTTATATGGACTTCAGTAAAGCCTTTGACAAGGTGCCTCATGGCAGACTGGTACAAAAGGTGAAGTCACATGGGATCAGAGGTAAGGTGGCAAGATGTATACTGAACTGGCTCGGTCACAGAAGGCAAAGGGTAGCAGTAGAAGGGTGTTTTTCTGAATAGAAGGTTGTGACTAGTAGTGTTCCACAGAGATCTGTGCTGCGATCTCTGTTTGTAGTATACATAAACGATTTGGAGGAAAATGTAGCTGGTCTGAATAGTAAGTTTGCGGATGACACCATGGCTGGTGGAGTCACCGATAGTGTTGAGGATTGTCAGAGGATACAGCAGGACATAGATAAGTTGGAGACTTGGACAGAGAAATGGCAAATGGAGTTTAATCCAGACAAATGTGAAGTCATGCATTTTGGTAGGTCTAACATAGAGGGCAAATATACAGTAAATGGCAAAACTCCTAGGAATATAGAAACTCAGAGAGATCAAGGCATGCAGGACCATGGATCTTTGAAAGTGGCAACACAAGTGGACAAGGTAGTCAAGAAAGCATACGGAATGCTTGCCTTCAGTGGATGGGGCATTGAGTATAAAAACTGGCAAGTCATGCTACAGTTGTATAGAAACTTGGTAAGGCCGCACTAGGAGTATTGCGCACAATTCTGGTCGCCACACTACCAGAAGGATGTGGAGGCTTTGGAGAGGGTGCAGAGGAGGTTTAGCAGGATGTTGCCTGGGCTGGAGGGTGTTAGCTAGGTGAAGAGGCTGAATAGACTCAGACTGTTTTTATTAGAAAGACAGAGGTTGAGGGGTGACCTGATAGAGGTCTACAAGATTATGAGGGGCATGGATAGAGTGGATGGGTAGGCACTCTTTCCTAGGGTGGAGGGGTCAGTCACCAGGTGGAATAGGTTTAAGGTCCGTAGGGCAAAGTTTAGAGGAGATGTGCGAGGCAGGTCTTTTATGCAGAGGGTGGTGAGTGCCTGGAACGCGTTGCCTGGGGAGGTTGTGGAAGCAGATACATTAACGGCGTTCAAAAGACATCTCGACAAACACATGGATAGGATGGGCATAGAGGGATATGGTACAAGGACATGCTGATGGTCTTTGTTAAGGGTGGTATCATGGCCGGTAGAGGCTTGGAAGGTCGAAAGGCCTGTTCCTTTGCTGTATTGTTCTTTGTTCTTTAAGGGGACACTGCAACCAAAACAAAACTACAACAAAACTTAGCAAATTAAAATAACATTCCTAGGGCTGATGGTGGACTTCAGTAACATTTGCAATAGGAGTAGAACCTTCAATCTTCTAACAACATCACGATTCACACTGAAATCTGACACCTAACCATTAGGCCGTGTGATCAGCAAGAAACAAGGGCAGACAAAGAAAAATAATTTAAGAATTTATGTGCATATTTATTGATCAAGCAGAGGACATGTCAGTGAAAGAAAGGAGGAAGCCCTATTTGCTCGCAAGCGGGCATCTTAGACCAGATACGTAGGGCAGAATTCTCCAGCCTTTCCTGCTGGCGGGATCTTCCAGTCCCACCCAAGTCGTCCCCCCGCACAGGTTCCCCGATGGCAGCACACCCACAGAATGTAAATCACCATTGACTACAGTGGGACAGGAAGATCCTGCCGGCGGCCGATGGCGAACGCTTCCACTGTGGCAAAGCCCCACAAGGGGACTGGAAAACTCCGCCCTTCGAAATCAAACAAAATTACACTGTTCCGCTCTACATGTGCTCAAGATACTTAATTAGCAGTAGCGCTCCCCCCCCCCCCCCCCCTTGTTTATCCTTAACCGTATCAAGACAATTAACATCAAATTAACAAAGACAACAAGTAAAGACCAGAAAATCCATAGATATCCACTTCTGGCCAAGGTCCCTCAACACCCAGGCCTTACTTTCTGCTGCTTAATCCAATAAAATTGAGATTGATTGTGACATTTCTGTCCCTACCTCAGCTGAAATGAACTATTCCTGTGGAACTTTATCTGATGTTATTTGCCTATCAACAATGAAATGAAAGCAATAAATAAAAGTTTTTTTTATTAGAGTACTGGGTGTTTTTTCTGTCTTTAGTCTGAGTCAGAGATACATATGTCCTTTGACTCACTATTGAAACATGTTTCTATTGGAAAATGAGATTAACCTTTTCAAATCTATTACTTTACACTCATTAGGGGGATTTTCAAGATGACAGTCCATCAGCAGTTCATAATAGCGAACACTAAAGCATCCTTCATCTCTCTCTAATGCTTATCTTGATTCACTTTTGAACAAAATGGATTGATTTAGGTTTAAAATCATTTTTTGAATGCATGTTATAAATAAAACTCAAGGCAAGCGGTGAAATCTGTCAAGAATCCATCAATAAACCTGCCCTCAACTTATTGAAGGCTTTGTTTCCCATGGGTCTGATGTATCTGATTGCTATCAGCTCCTAACTTCCATTTTCTAACTATCTGTCAATATGGATCCATGGATAACATTGAGCATAGTCAGTTTATAAAGGTCCATGGGGAACATTGAGTATTGGCAGTTTTTAAGGGTCCATGGATACCATTGAATATAGGCAGTTTATAAGGGTCCATGGGTAACATTGAGCATAGGCAGCTTATAAGGGTCCATGGATAACATTGAATATAGGCAGTTTATAAGGGTCCATGGGTAACATTGAGTATAGGCAGCTTATAAGGGTCCATGGATAACATTGAATATAGGCAGTTTATAAGGGTCCATGGGTAACATTGAGTATAGGCAGCTTATAAGGGTCCATGGTTAACATTGAGTATAGGCAGCTTCTAAGTGTACATGGGTAACATTGAGTATAGGCAGCTTATAAGGGTCCATGGGTAACATTGAGTAGAGGTAGCTTATAAGGGTCCATGGGTAACATTGAGTATAGGCAGCCTATAAGGGTCCATACATATTAATGGGTATAGGTAGTCTATCTCAACCTATTTAAGTATTTCAGGACATTAATCCTGCACTGGTAGTTTCAGGGGCCCTGTTGAATTCTCTGGGGTCTCTGTTGCCATTCATAGTAGTTTCAGAAGTGGCACGAGCCAAGCCTTGGTCACTAGGAAACAAACATGCATAGATCATAGAATGTACAGTGCAGAAGGAGGCCAATCGGCCCATCGAGTCTGCACCGGCCCTTGGAAAGAGCACCCTAGTCACGCCGACGCCTCCACCCTATCTCCGTAACCCAGTAACCCCACATAACCTTTTTGGACACTAAGGGCAATTTAGCATGGCCAATCCATATAACCCGCACATCTTTGGACTGTGGGAGGAAACTGAAGCACCCGGAGGAAACTCACGCAGACACTAGTAGAGCGTGCAGACTCCGCACAGACAGTGACACAAGCCGGGAATCGAACCTGGGACCCTGGAGCTGTGAAGTGTGCTAACCACTGTGCTACCATGCCGCCAATTTCCTTTATGCCAAGAATAAGCTTTCATACGTTGTAGGCATGTTGGTCAATGAAACACAAATTTTCTCCGAGATCCTACTTTTGTGTAAGGCCTCTTAGGGCCATATCAGCACGATTGATAATGTACTGGAAATTGGTGGATTCTGCCATGGAAAAAATGCAATTGCCTCTTATTCCGTTGCAGGTTTGGGATTTCGGCGGGAGCGGTGCGCAAGTGATTTCTGGGAGGTAAGTTTTTCCTTTAAAAACACTTACCTAGTCCCGTTTCTGTTCTTCTTTTCTGTTTTATTTTTTTTTAATATAAGGCAGGAACCGGAAGTCCCCCCAACCAATAAATTCTGGTGGAGAGGAAACCCGAGACACTACACGTGTAGTGTCTCCCACCCACCCACCCTCCTCTAACCTAATAATAAGACCCATTGGTGTGAGGTAAGTGCCATATTATATTATTATTAGCATTATTATATTATATTATTAGCATTGCGCAGGTCAAGGAGACACAGCCTGAGTGAGAGAGATACAGACAGTGAGAAGTTGGTAGTTTGGTGCAGTGAGGTAACCAGGAAAGGTAAGTGGTTAATCTAATTGTGCTGTTTTTCAGTTAAAAGTGCAGTGTAGATTAGTGTCTCATTGGCTGAAGCTGCCCCCACCATAAACTTAAATTAAACTAATTAATTAATTAGTGATGGCTGGTCAGGTGATGTGCTTGAGCTGCTTGATGTGGGAGCTGGCAGATCCCATTGCGAGCTGCAGCGACCACATCTGCAGTAAGTGTTGGCTGCTCGAAGAGCTCCGGCTCAGAGTTGATGAGCTGGAGTCTGAGCTTCAAACACTGAGGCACATCCGGGAGGGGGAGACTTACCTGGACACTGTGTTTCAGGAGGCAGTCACACCTGTCAGAGTGAGTAGTTTAAATCCTGCCAGTGGCCAGGGACAGCAGGGTGTGACTGCAGGTAAAGGGAACCAGCAGTCAGGAACTCAGGAGCCTCAGCCCTTGACTCTGTCCAACAGTTATGAGGCACTTGCTCCCTATGTGGATGGGTTGCAGGAAGGATGAGTCAGCTGACCAAGGCACCATGGTTTAGCAGGCCATTCAAGGGGAGGGAGTAAATAGGCAAGTTGTAGTTGTAGGGGATTCTATTATCAGGGGGATAGATAGTATCCTTTGTGAGCAGGATAAAGAGTCCCGCATGGTATGTTGCCTGCCCGGTGCTAGGGTGCGGGACATCTCTGACCGGCTTGAAAGGATACTGGAGAGGGAGGGGGAGGATCCAGTTGTTGTGGTCCATGTCGGTACCAACAACAGAGGCAAGTCTAGGAAAGAGGACCTGTTTAGAGATTATAAAGAGCTCCGGATTACTGCCCGAGCCA
This sequence comes from Scyliorhinus torazame, assembly GCF_047496885.1. Taxonomy (NCBI): domain Eukaryota; kingdom Metazoa; phylum Chordata; class Chondrichthyes; order Carcharhiniformes; family Scyliorhinidae; genus Scyliorhinus; species Scyliorhinus torazame. The sequence goes on along the minus strand of NC_092707.1, from coordinate 121,190,702 downwards.
CGTGCAAATTGGCATAGGGAGGCAAGAATAAGGGAAGTTAACACGTGGCTGAAAGAGTGGTGTGGGAATGAGGGGTTCCTTTTCATGGGACACTGGCATCAGTTTTGGGACAGGGGGGACCTATACAGTTGGGATGGTCTCCACCTGAACCGAGCTGGGACCAGTGTTCTGGCGAAAAGAGTAAATAGGGTGGTCAATAGGACTTTAAACTAAAGATTGGGGGGGAAGGGAAAGTCAGGGAACCAAGAGGTGAAGTAATCAGCGGGGAGCGTAGCTGCTTAGGAATACAAAAAAACACGAACAGACAAAACTCAAGAGTGGTTACGATTGTCCCCATCCCACAAAATATGACACAGTATATGGAAAGGCTCAGTAAACCAAGGTCCACCACACTAAGAAAACAAAAAGGGACGGTCAATAGAGAATTAAAGGTGCCATATTTAAATGCGCGCAGTGTACAGAACAAGGTAGATGAGCTTGTGGCCCAGATTGTGACTGGCAGGTATGATGTGGTAGGCATCACAGAGACGTGGTTGCAGGGGGTTCAGGATTGGCATTTAAACATCCAGGGATTCACAACCTATCGAAAAGACAGAGAGGTGGGCAGAGGGGGCGGGGTTGCCTTGTTAATTAGGAAAGAAATTAAATCAATAGCACTAAACGACATAGGGTCAGATGATGTGGAGTCTGTGTGGGTAGGGTTGAGGAACCACAAAGGCAAAAAAACCATAATGGGAGTTATGTACAGGCCTCCTAACAGTGGTCAGGACCGGGGGCACAGAATGCACCACGAAATAGAAAGTGCATGTCAGAAAGGCAAGGTCACAGTGATCATGGGGGACTTCAATATGCAGGTGGACTGGGTAAATAATGCTGCCAGTGGACACAAGGAAAGGGAATTCATTGAATGCTTACAGGAGGGCTTTTTGGAACAGCTTGTGATGGAGCCCACGAGGGAACAGGCCATTCTTGACTTAGTGTTATGTAATGAGCCAGACTTGATTAAAGATCTTAAAGTAAGGGAGCACTTAGGAGGCAGTGATCATAATATGGTCGAATTCAATCTCCAATTTGAAAGAAAGAAGGTAGAATCAGGTGTAAAGGTGTTACAGTTAAATAAAGGTAACTACAGGGGCATGAGGGAGGAACTGACGAAAATCAACTGGGAGCAGAGCCTAGTGGGAAAGACAGTAGAACAGCAATGGCAGGAGTTTCTGGGAGTAATTGAGGACACAGTACAGAGGTTCATCCCAAAGAAAAGAAAGGTTATCAGAGGGGGGATTAGGCAGCCATGGCTGACAAAGGAAGTTAGGGAATGCATCGAAGCAAAAGAGAAAGCCTATAATGTGGCAAAGAGTAGTGGGAAGTCAGAAGATTGGGAAGACTACAAAATCAAACAGAGGATAACAAAGAGAGAAATAAGGAACGAGAGGATCAAATTTGAAGGTAGGCTAGCCAGTAACATTAGGAATGATAGTAAAAGTTTCTTTAAATACATTAAAAACAAACGGGAGGCAAAAGTTGACATTGGGCCGCTCCAAAATGACGCTGGTAATTTTGTGATGGGAGACAAGGAAATAGTTGAGGAACTGAATAAGTACTTTGCGTCAGTCTTCACAGTAGAAGACATGAGTAATATCCCAACAATTCCGGAGAGTCAGGGGGCAGAGTTGAATATGGTAGCCATCACAAAGGAGAAAGTGCTAGAGAAACTAAGAGGTCTAAAAATTGATAAATCCCCAGGCCCAGATGGGCTACATCCTAGAGTTCTAAAGGAGATAGCTGAAGAAATAGTGGAGGTGTTAGTTATGATCTTTCAAAAGTCACTGGAGTCAGGGAAAGTCCCAGAGGATTGGAAAATCGCTGTTGTAACCCCCCTGTTCAAGAAGGGAACAAGGAAAAAGATGGAAAATTGTAGGCCAATTAGCCTAACCTCGGTTGTTGGCAAGATTCTAGAATCCATTGTTAAGGATGAGATTTCTAAATTCTTGGAAGTGCAGGGTCGGATTAGGACAACTCAGCATGGATTTAGTAAGGGGAGGTCGTGCCTGACAAACCTGTTAGAGTTCTTTGAAGAGATAACAAATAGGTTAGATCAAGGAGAGCCAATGGATGTTATCTATCTTGACTTCCAAAAGGCCTTTGATAAGGTGCCTCACGGGAGACTGCTGAGTAAAATAAGGGCCCATGGTATTCGAGGCAAGGTACTAACATGGATTGACGATTGGCTGTCAGGCAGAAGGCAGAGAGTTGGGATAAAAGGTTCTTTTTTGGAATGGCAACCGGTGACGAGTGGTGTCCCGCAGGGTTCAGTGTTGGGGCCACAGCTGTTCTCTTTATATATTAACGATCTAGATGACGGGACTGGGGGCATTCTGGCTAAGTTTGCCGATGATACAAAGATAGGTGGAGGGGCAGGTAGTATGGAGGAGGTGGGGAGGCTGCAGAAAGATTTAGACAGTTTAGGAGAGTGGTCCAAGAAATGGCTGATGAAATTCAACGTGGGCAAGTGCGAGGTCTTGCACTTTGGAAAAAAGAATAGAAGCATGGACTATTTTCTAAACGGTGACAAAATTCATAATGCTGAAGTGCAAAGGGACTTGGGAGTCCTAGTCCAGGATTCTCTCAAGGTAAACTTGCAGGTTGAGTCCGTAATTAAGAAAGCAAATGCAATGTTGTCATTTATCTCAAGAGGCTTGGAATATAAAAGCAGGGATGTACTTCTGAAGCTTTATAAAGCATTAGTTAGGCCCCATTTAGAATACTGTGAGCAATTTTGGGCCCCACACCTCAGGAAGGACATACTGGCATTTGAGCGGGTCCAGCGGAGATTCACACGGATGATCCCAGGAATGGTAGGCCTAACATACGATGAACGTCTGAGGATCCTGGGATTATATTCATTGGAGTTTAGGAGGTAGAGGGGAGATCTAATAGAAACTTACAAAATAATGAATGGCTTAGATAGGGTGGATGTAGGGAAGTTGTTTCCATTAGCAGGGGAGACTAGGACCCGGGGGCGCAGCCTTAGAATAAAAGGGAGTCACCTTAGAACAGAGATGAGGAGAAATTTCTTCAGCCAGAGAGTGGTGGGTCTGTGGAATTCATTGCCACAGAGGGCGGTGGAAGCCGGGACGTTGAGTGTCTTTAAGACAGAAGTTGATAAATTCTTGATTTCTCGAGGAATTAAGGGCTATGGAGAGAGAGCAGGTAAATGGAATTGAAATCAGCCATGATTGAATGGCGGAGTGGACTCGATGGGCTGAATGGCCTTACTTCCACTCCTATGTCTTATGGTCTTATAGGTTGTTCAAGGGAATGTTTTCCTCGAACGGCCCATCAATCACTACTTAATAAAACTGTGAACTGAAAATTGACTGATGTTTCTGGTATTACCTATGAACTCTGATATTACCGTAACCTTTGAAATGAGAAGGGCCAAATATGTAAGTATTGTGGTGAGCTTGTCATCCACAGACAGACTCACATCTGTGGTGGAAGATATTTGGAAAATGGTGTTCAGGTAATTTGACAATTCTCATGACTTTTCTGAATGAGATACAAACTGTGAAGATATTTTTAGTCAGATGTGCCAAGTTAGTTGTACAGTACTTCTACAGATAGGGGTAACACGGATAACAATGGGTGCAGACAGCTATCTCAGTATACCTCAATCTATCTAAGGTGCAGTCTTACTTGCCCCTTTTATTGGGACTGGTTTAGCACAGTGGGCTTGTAATGCAGAGCAAGGCCAGCAGCGCGGGTTCAATTCTATGAGAAATATGGGAAACTGGAGGGCCAGGATCATGGAGGAATCCAACCAGTGGTAAATGAAGGCAGGAGCGGTTTCACAGGGTGGTGGGCATGGGGGAGAGGAAGTGTAGGGAGGTTGGCAGCAGGGGCAGAGGGTGACTCAACAGCAGCATCCCCCACCACCTTCTTGATGCCAAGTCCCTTAATTAGGCACTGAGTGCCTTTGAATGAGGGTCTCCAACCACACAACCACTCCCGCATCATCGGAGACCCCAAGCAGCCTGCATTGGTTTGATTGCTGTCTTCTCTGCATGGTGACAATCCTGCCTGCTGCTGTGTTAGTACCGGCAGTGGTAGGATAAGGCCTTAATTGGGCATTAATTACCCACATGAAAGCTTCAATTGGTGGCGGGGTGGGAAGGCCATCCAATGGTAGAGGTGGGAAAGTGGCAGGGTGCCCACTCATTGAAATGACCTCTACCACCTCCGAACCCCACTCACGAGAAGGACAAAATATTGCCCTCAATTTTTTATTTTCTTATTTTGTATTTTTTGTATTCCTCAAATATTTGCGCTTCAACTCAACCTACTATTTGTTTGCAAATGAATCACTTATTTTCTGCAATCTTCTGCTGTGTGTAGTGATATCTGCCATTTTGAAGAGAGTTTGATAATTTGATGTATAATTACATTGAATCCAAAGTCGAAGGCCAATAGTTAATCATATAGATATCCTTATACTTGACAACAGAATTGATCTAAAGCCAGCACAAAGAGATAGTTACCACAGATGGGGGCTGACAACGTCTTGGAGTTCAATTTAAAGTGCTGTCTGAACTGCCTCCAGACCACCGGACATGAAGAAAATCTCGCAGGCGAGAATGGAAGCAAGGCAGTCACCAAACCCCTCCCCGATGAACTCAATGCATTCAATGTTCATTTCGAGCAGGAAACCAACAAACCTTTGTCCACTGCCCCAGCAGCCTCGGACATACCATCACATCTTCCAAAGTCAGGTCGCCCTACTTGAAAGTGAATCCCCAGAAGCAACTGGTCCCGATGGATTCCCTGGTCGTGCACTCAGATCATGCATGTACCAACTGGCGGGTATGATTGTGGACATCTTCAGCCTCTCCCTACTCCGTTCCGAGGTTCCTACCTGCTTCAAGAAGACCACCATCATACCGGTGCCAAAGATGAACCAGGCAATGTGCCTCAATGACTACTGTCCAGTGGGCCTTGACATCTATCATTATGAAGTGCTTTGAGAGGCTGGTCATGAGACACATCAACTCGATACTCCCAGAATGCCTTGATCCACTACAATTTGCATACTGCCACAACTGGTACACAGCAGACACCATCTTTCTGTCCCTGCACTCATCCCTGGAGCATGTCAACAACAAGGATTCCTACATCAGACTCCTATTGATTGACTTCAGCTCCACCTTCAATACCATAATCCCAACCAAGCTCATATCAAAGCTCCAAAACCTAGGACTTGGCTCCTCACTCTGCAACTGGATCCTCGACTTTCTGACCTGTAGACCACAATCAGTAAGAATGAACAACACCTCCCCCATGATAGTCCTCAATACCAGGACCCTGCAAGGCTGCGTACTTAGCCCCCTACTATACCACTATACTCACGACTGCGTGGCAAAATTTGGCTCCAACTCCATCTACATGTTTGCTGGTGACATTATCATAGTGGGTCGGATCTTGAACAACGATGAGTAGGAATACAGGAGGGAGGTAGAGAACCTAGTGGCATGGTGTAATCACAACAATTTCTCCCTCAACATCAACAAAACTAAGGAGCTGGCCATTGACCTGAGGAAGCGAATTATCGTACACGCCCCTGTTTGCATCAATGGTGCCAAGATGGAGATGGTTGACAGCTTCAAATTCCTAGGTATGCACATTGCCGACAATCCTAGGTATGCACATTGCAGACAATCTATCCTGGTCTACCCACGTCGTCGCTAAAACCAAAAAAGCACAACAGCCCCTATACTTTCTCAGGAAAGTAAGGAAATTCGGCAAGTCCACATTGACTCTTACCAATTTGTACAGATGCACCATAGATGCACCTTATCGCAACTTGATATGGCAACTGTTTGGCCCAAGACCGTAAGAAACTACAGAGAGTCGTGAACACAGCCCAGTCCATCACGCAAAACCGCCTCTCATCCATTGATTCTGTCTACACCTCCCACTGCCTTGGGAAAGCGGGTAGCATAATCAAAGACCCCTCCCACCCGGCTTATTCTCTCTTCCAACCTCTTCCATCAGGCAAAAGATACAAAAATCTGACAACACGCACGAACAGATACAAAAGCAGCTTCTTCCCCGCTGTTACCAGACTCTTGAATGACTCTCTTATGGACTGAACTGATCTCTCCACGCATCTTCTCTACTGAGTACCACTACACTCCGTATGCTTCACCCGATGTCTGTGTCAATCTATTCAAATTGTGTACCTATCATATGTCCTTTGTTTTCTCATGTGTGGAACGATCTGCCTGGACTGTATACAGAACAATACTTTTCAATGTACCTCAGTGCACGTGAAAACAAACCCAAAACCACCAATCCAATCCAAAAGCATCCAAACTAGAGCTCCTGCAAGAATTTGCCCCCATCTGTCCCCAAATGGAACCCGGATCCCTAAGCCACCCCAGCAATTTCTCAATGTTAGCAGCCCAGTAATAAAATAACAAACTTTGCAGAGCCAACCCAACCCAACTGTCTATCCCTCTGGAGAAATGGCCTACGGATTTTCGGGTTTTGACCACCAAAATAAAAGAGGATACTAATCTGTTAATTCTAGCAAAAAGGATTTAGGTAGAAAAAACTGAAGAAACCAAACTACTGCTCGAGTCCTTTATTTGCACAATCTCCTGGGAAGGAGCCTGGCGCCTCAGCTGATCAGCTGAAAGGCGACTGGCCTTCGCCCATGCTCATAAAATGTCCCCATAGAGTGCCACAACTGTCTCACCACCCTATCTGTTCATAATAATCAAACTGCATCCCTAGCTTTTTCCTGCTCGCAAGTATCTCCGGGGTAGAGGCAAGAGGGTACTGGTGGTCCACCTCCAGGATGGTGTACACCAGCCTCTGCTGCTCCTACTATTGGATTGGATTTCTTTCTTGTCACGTGTACCGAGGTACAGTGAAAAGTATTTTTCTGCGAGCAGCTCAACAGATCATTAAGTACATGAGAAGAAAAGGGAATAAAAGAAAATACATAATGAATGGGGGTGAGGTGGGGGAAGGAACTGAGGCCTGTTGGACCTGCTTAGATTGGTTTTGATGAGCCTAACATGTTTGTTCAGTGGGTGGAGGGGGTTGGCAAAGAGGGAGTATTGTTCTTTGGTAGTTAAGTTGCAGGTTTTAAGTTGGGGCGGGGGGGGTAGAGTGCCGACGGTGACCAGGGGTTTTGCTTTGTCTCATCTTATGGGTGGGATTGGGGGCCACCACGGTGGAAATGGCTGATTTGAGTGGGGGGGGTGGGCAGGGGTGAGAGACCCTCGTTCATACTCGTCACTTGGAACGTAAGAGGTCTGGGAGTCCAGTGAAAAGGTCAAGAGTTTTCTCTTACCTGCAGAATTTAAGGGCCGACGTGGTGCTTTTGCAAGAGACCCACCTGCGGTTGAGGGATCAGGCTAGGCTCCAGGAAGGTTGGGTCAACCAGGTGTTCCACTCGGGCTTCGATGGCAGGGCCACGGAGGCGGCAATTTTAATTAACAATAGGATCCATTTTCTAGCGAGAAGGGTGGTAGCGGATCAGTGAGGTAGGTCTGTGACAGTCACTGGGATGCTGGATGATAAGTCAGTGGTGCTGGTGAATGTATATGCCCTGAATTGGGACGAGGTAACATTTATGAGGAGATTGTTGGCCGCAATGCCGCATCAGTTGATTCTGGGGGGAGATTTAAATTGTGTCTTGAACCCGAAACCTGACCAGTCTCGGCCGAAGTCGGTGGCGCTTCAGGGGTGGGGAAGGGGCTGTTGGCGTTTATGGAGGAGATGGGGGGGTGGAAGCCAGATCCGGGGCGGTTTAAGCCCCCTGGGGATAAGGGGCGGGATTCTCCGACCCCCCGCCGGGTCAGAGAATCGCCGGGGGCTGGCGTAAATCCCGCCCCCGCCGGTTGCCGAATTCTCCGGCACCGGATATTCGGCAGGGGTGGGAATCGCGCCACGCCGGTTGGCGGGCCCGCGATGGGCCGAAGTCCCACTGCTGGAATGCCTGTCCCGCCGGCGAGAATCAAACCACCTCTCTTACCGGCGGGATAAGGCGGCGCGGGTGGGCTCTGGGGTCCTGGGGGGGGGGGGGGGGGGGGCGCGGGGAGATCTGGCCCCGGGGGGTGCCCCCAAGGTGGCCTGGCCTGCGATCGGGGCCCACCGATCCGCGGGCGGGCCTGTGCCGTGGGGGCACTCTTTTCCTTCCGCCTTCGCCATGATCTCCACTGTGGCGGAGGCGGAAGAGACCCCCTCCACTGCGCATGCGCGGGGATGCCGTGAGCGGCCGCTGACGCTCCCGCGCATGCGCCACACGGCAAAGTCATTTCCGCGCCAGCTGGCGGGGCACCAAAGGCCTTTCCCGCCGGCTGGCGGGGCGGAAATCAGTCCGGAGCGGGCCTAGCCCCTCAAGGTGAGGGCTCGGCCCCTCAAGATGCGGAGAATTCCGCATCTTTAGGGCGGTGCGATGCCAGACTGATTCGCGCCGTTTTTGGCGCCGGTCGGCGGACATCGCGCCAATTGCGGAGAATCCCGCCCAAGGAATTTTCATTTTGTTCCCAGTACACAAAGTATATTCTAAGAGAGACTTTTCCTGATCGTCCACATGCGCCTGGCATGGAGACTGGATGTGGGGTTATTCGTGGACATGGGGTTCTGTGGACAGATAACGAATGCTATAGGCGAGTACGTGAGGTTTAATGGGAGTGGGTCGGTCTCACCCTCCTTTCTGTTGGTAGCCTAGAGGGGAGATCTTACCTAGTGGTAAATAGAGGGGAGATCTTATCGCACAAAGCATATATGGATAGGGAGGCTAGAAAGGAGCACCAGTGTTGGTGGATGACATTTTGGAAATGGACTGCAGATACTCGAATGATGCAGTTTGACCTGTTGTCATACAGACAAGACAGTGCACCATTTGCGGGGCTCGATGAATATTGGGAAAAGGCCAGCGTTGCTTGGCTTGCCAGTTATGGGGGGATCAAAGGATATGGATGAAAGTGGCATTAGGCTATTCAGTTGGATATTCAGCCAAGATCATAATGAATGGCGGAGCCTGCTCGAAGGGCTGAATGGCCTCCTCCTGATCCTACTTTCCATGTTTCTATGAGGTGGCAGGCGGCCTCCGAGGAGATTATCCAGGTCAAAGCCTCGAGCGGCAGGCTAGTGTCGTCCCCGAATAAATCTAATGGAGAATTTGACATTTTTTAAACAAAGCTTTGAAGGTCGGATGTGTTGCGATTTTTGGAGATGGGGAAGGAAGAGGGTGAGGAGCTGGAGGCGATGCTGGGTCCAGAGGAAGTACTGACAGCGATAGGGCAGATGCAAACAGGGTAAGGCCCCTGTTCCAGAGGGGTTCACAGTGGAGGTTTACAAGTCGTTTGCTGGACAGCTGGTTCCGTTACTGATAGGGACACTTGAAGATTCTGTAGCATTGGGCTCCCTTCTTGTGATGCTGGTACAGGCATCGATTTTCCTTCTACTGAAAAAGGACAAGGACCCCATGGATCGTGGCTCATGCCAACTTATTTCATAACGTAACAGGGACACCAAGATATCGGTTAAGATGCTAGCACTGAGGTTAAAAGCATGTCTTCCTAAGGTGATTGGAGACGATCAGACGGGATTTGTTAAGGGCGGCAATTGTCGTCCAATATGCGGTGATTGCTAAATGTGCAATCTTTCCCCGCCTGATGGGCCCGATCCAGAGGTAATTGTCGCATTAGACACCGAAAAGGCATTTGATAGGATAGAATGGGTATATCTTTTAGTGGTTTTGGAGAAGTTCGGGTTGGGGCCCAAGTTTGTGCCATTGATACGCCTGTCGCATGAGGCTCTCTCGGCTCGTGTTCGCATCAACACCACGAGCTCAGGGTACTTTCAATTTAATAGAGGAATGAGGCTGGGTGCCCTAGGTCACCCTTCTTGTTTGCATTGGCGATAGAGCCTTTGACCATCGCTTTGAGGGCTTAGGGTAAGTAGAAGGGGATAATTAGCGGGGGGGAGGGGGGGTGGAGCATAGGGTGCCCCTGTATGCTTATGAGCTTTTGCTTTATGTGATGGACCCGGTCCCCACTATGGATGTTATAATGGAACTACTGAGGTGCTTTGGCTCCTTTTCAGGATTTAAGCTCAACTTGGAAAAGAGTGAGTGTTTTCTGGTGAGTCCCCCAGGGAGGGGAGCCAATCTAGGGGTGTTACCATTTCACTTGGCCGGATCCAGTTTTAGGTATCGGGGGCGGGGGGGGGGGGGGGGTCTGAGTGGCTTGAGATTGGGCCCAATTTGGTAAAGTGAATTATACTAGCCTGGTGAGTAGAGTCAAGACCGATCTGCAAAGGTAGGATAACGTTCCCTTGGCCGACAGGGTCCAGTAGATCAAGATGAACATTCTGCCCCGACCTTTGGAATTCTTTCAGTGTCTGCCAGTTTTCGTTCCTAAATCATTTTTTAGGAGGGTCAAAAAGTTGCAAACATCCTTTATATGGGCGGGCAAGACCGCAAGGATTCATAGGGCAGTCTTTAAAGGGTTAAACAGTCATTGCTGAACCTGATATTTTATTATTGGGCAGCTAATGCAGAGAAGATGTTGGGGCTACATGGATGCAGATAGAATTGAGGCCATGTAGGAGGTCTGATCTGGGGGCATTAGTGACGGCCTTGCTCACGTCCTCACCAACAAAGTATTTGTCAAATCCAATGGTTGTTTCCACTTTGAAGATATGGAGACAATTTCAACAGCATTTTAAATTGGGGTCAGTGTCGGAACTGGCTCCCATCTGTGCTAATCATTTGTTCCATCCTACAAGATTAGATGCCACGTTCTGGGGGCGGAAAGGGAAGGGGCTGGAGAGAATGGGTGATTTGTTCCGAGAAGGGCGATTTGCCGGTCTGGAGGAATTGACGGAAAGGTTTGGTCTCTAGGTGCAATGTTCTTGTCGGGTGGCCTGATTTACATTACAAGAACACTTGTGGCTAAAGCTATAAACAATTTATTAACATTAAATGTGGGTCAAATATATAGAAAACAACAGATAAATAACACTATGAACATGCACAAACCACTATCTCTCTCTCTCTCAGCTCCCTAGTCAGTCTGAGATCACCTGACTCTAACATTCACTTATATATTGATGAGACTCCTAGTGGTCAGTTGGTGAAATATAACACAACTATGATATTACTACACTACAGTTCAAATTCATTCAGATACCTCTATGTTCACAACTTTGCAAGACGGATTTCCCCAACATTCCCCTTGGCAACGCCAACGTCTCCATTGGAGAGGGTCCTTTCGCTCGTGGGGTCAGAGGAAGTGGGCACTACCAGTATTCATGGACGGATTTTATCAGATGATTTTATCAGGTGAGGGGCAGCACGGTAGCATTGTGGGTAGCATAATTGCTTCACAGCTCCAGGGTCCCAGGTTCGATTCCGGCTTGAGTCACTGTCTGTGCGGAGTCTGCACATCCTCCCCGTGTGTGCGTGGGTTTCCTCCGGGTGCTCTGGTTTCCTCCCACAGTACAAAGATGTGCAGGTTAGATGGATTGGCCATAATAAATTGCCCTTAGTGTCAAAAATTGCCCTTAGTGTTGGGTGGGGTTACTGGATTATGGGGATAGGGTGGAGGTGTTGACATTGGATAGGGTGCTCTTTCCAAGAGCCGGTGCAGACTCGATGGGCCGAATGGCCTCCTTCTGCACTGTAAATTCTATGATAATCTATGATTAGGTGTCAGTGGAGCGGGTTAAGGCTGGGTGGGAGGAGGAGTTGGGGCCCATATTGGATGATGTGATGAGGTGTGGAGTGAGGACCTTCACAGGGTGAATTCATGTCCTTGTGCACGAGGCTTGGTTTGATGGCATCGTTATAGCGGTTCTCCACATTAGTCTGAGGCCTCCACGACCGCAGCGGATAACTCTGTCATCCAGGAGCCAAACCCACTACCCGAGGGAATGCCTCGAAGGTGTCGGGAATCGTTAAGTGTGCCAGGATGAAGGCGTCGTGGACATCTGGATATCAGGCACAGACGTGCATGATGTGCAGCCTGTGATCACACACCAACTGCTCATTGAGGGAGTGGAATCCCTTCCGGTTTGTGAAGTGCATCCCCTCATGCGGCGGTGCTTGTCGGAGGACATGTGTCACATTGATCGCCCCCTGGACCCGGGGAATCCCAGCGAAGGTGGCGCATCCCGGTACTCAGGCAACCTGGTGGGCTCAGTCCATATTCAGGTTGATGTATTGAGCTACCTAGACATATAGGGCCTTTGTTACGGTGCAAATGCACCTGTGCATGGAGGTTTGGAGATCCCAGACAGATCCCCACTCGGCGCCTGGATTGACGCTGTGGCATTAATGTTCAGAGCAAGCGTCACCTTGACTGCCATAGGGAGGGGTGTCTTATTCGATAGGTGCATGATTCCAGATGAGCCATGATCCAACAGATATGCCATATGGTCTCCCTGGTTAGCCGGAGTCTTTGATAACACATTCGGTCCAGCAGGTCGTCGAATGACAGGCACTGCCAGTACACACGAGGACTGATGTGGCACCTCCTTCCCACATCCTCCTCGGCCTGTTGGATTCCCGGATTTCCACCCTCACCAGCTGGCTCTTGCTCCTCAGGATTCTGCAGGTCCACCCTGAGTAGCTCCTGTTCATGCAGCTGCAGTGTGTCCATCGGGCTGTGGCGGCCAGGCAGATGCCAAGCATTCCAAGTTGGAGATTGAACTCCATTATCTGCAGGGGGTCAAGTGCAAACATGTTAGCATGGTGAGTACCCCCGTGCCCATCAGGTCCAATGGGCTGTTCTGTGACCCTGGCTTGCACTTCAGCAGCTGCCCCGCATGCCACCACCACCGCAACCCCTCATATTCCCACCCCTGGCCATTCCTCCTGATACTTTCCCCTCCGCAACGTATCCCTGGCCCTATCGGTGCCCGTCACCAGAGGGCCTCTAACCCCGCTGCCCATCCCTGCCGGCAGGGCAACAAGTGGCTGGCGCTACTCATGTCAATGATGCTCTCTGCAACCTCTGTCCTACACCCTCCTGTGGGGTCTATTGTGGGGTCCTCGTTAGGTGGGGTGCATGATACCCAACAACTGAGTGGCACCAGGTTGTGGGGGGGTGGGCGCAGTGCGCCACTGACAGGTACCATGGGGCATGCGTGCGGGCAGGGCCCATGGGAGGGGCTCGGCCAGAGGGGGGTGGGCACTTGTTGGGACCATTGCTGCGGCGTTCTGTTGGTCCTTTGTGCAACACAACGGGTGTGTCTACTTGTCAGGAGGCAGGTTGGATGGGCCAGGGACGCAGTGGGCAGGCAGGGCCTGTGACAGCTGGTGATCCTGCAGGGTAGGCTAGCTGATGGTGTATCTGGTGGGACATCTGCCCTTGGGAGGGTCAGTGTGCCAGGGAGGGTGCCAATGCCCACGGTGCATGTGTCCACTGGTCGCTGCGCACTCAGCATCAGCCCTGCTGACCCTACAGTGAAGCAATGCCTCAGATGGGTGCACTGGGGTGTGCCAACACCTGGTGTGCCATGGGCTGTGCTGGACCATGCCCATCCATCGATGGGCCAGCTGCGGTCACTGGATTCCTAGGGGAGTGGCCTGGAAGGGGATGGCACCCATACCGCCGGTGGTGCTCTGCGCATATACAGGCCACAGTGGGCTGTCAGTAGGGTGCACAGCCAAATGGTTGCCTTGAAGGCTGCAAGAATGGCAGTCTGTGCCTGGACAGCCCAGTCCCGGGAGTCCCAATGACCCATCTCCAGGTCATCCCTCTCTACTCTCCCCGGCCCTGGTAGACAACCCCCAGCCAGCGGCACAACTGTCAGGCCACTGTTGCGCTTTTGGGGATATTACTACCTCCTCTCTCTCTCTCAGCAACCACGGCACCTGTTTCCCGATTTTAAATACCACAAGTCAACCACGCCTTTGTCACTTCCATGGAGCATCGCGGGAGGCCGTGGACTACCAGGTCGGGCCCGTTAGTGAGATGCTAATACATTCTACTGTACATTTTGTCTGCCCACACCAGTATGCAGCAAGGACCGCCTTCACGCCGCTTTCGAGGCGCCTGAGCATGGCATTCCATTGGGCGCCTCAATTTTTGGCTGACGACATATTCTCCGCCCGATCGCGATTCGCGATTCTGCCGTTAGCTGACGGAGAATCAAGTCCGCAGTCTTTCCATTAGATCCCTCAAAAAATCCCCACTTTATCACTTGTGCCTAGGAATGTTTTGCAAGGCAATAGGGATAGAACAGTGAAAGGGGCTAATTGTATAGTGTTTTCAAAGAGCTGATACAGGAATAATGGGTTAATCAGTCTGCTTTGTGCTGTATAATTCAATGCTTTTGTGTTTAAAAGTTAGATTTATATTAAAATAGACATTGCTATTGAACAGGGGTGATTTGAACTCAACACATTCTCACTATATTTAAGCTTCTATTTCTTCCTTCTTGTCAACTTGAAGCCACTAAATTAGTAGACTGTTGGTTGGACATGCTTTGAATCAATGTGGACAAAAACACAAAAAGAACTGTTAGTAACCTAAATGCCACAGCTTATACCTCCTGCAAGTGAGCACATGGGAACATTTAGTCTCAAATCAAGATAAATCTCTTTGTGATGTTTACATTGGAAATTATAATACAAAGCTGTTGCCAATTTAAAATCCCAACTGTTAGAGCAAATGGTGCCCGCATCTGTGAATTTTATAACAGCACAGCATTATTCCTCATCGTTTGCACAAAGCAAAAACACATTACTAGCCACTCAGCAGAAATGTGCCTTGCTAGGGTTATTTATCAGAGCTTCAGAACCCAGGTACTGCACGAGCATCTGTGAGAGCCTGTTATACCTCAATGTTTGTGCATCTCTGTTGTTATGTGGATCTTGCTGACATGATGCTTCAGTTTAACTAACTGGCTCTGAAGTTCAATTGTTAAGGGAGTTTATTCCTACCTCTCATTAATTGGATGCAGCATCTGGGAAGATTTCTATTGAAGGTGCAACAACTCTAATGCTCTTGAACATAAAAATAATCGATTCTTTACAGTAATTTCTGTATTAGAAATCATAGTAATTCATGCACTGGTTTTACTGAGGAAAGATCTGCACAAATGTGTTTCTTTTTTTCAATCACTTGCCATATTATTCAATCTGGTTCAGGACCTATATCTTGTTTGTTAAAATGGATGAAAGTTAAAATTCCAGTTGCTCACTAAGAGATCAAAGCCACAGGATTCCATAGTATTAAACCAGCAAAAATATTTTACTACAGAAGAGTCAACAATGCAAACAGTCAATAGTATTGATCTTATACTCTAACATACATCATTAAGATGAGGTAAACATGAATTAAGAGACACACTGTGATCAAACACACCACAAAGGGTACATTGAATGCCAGACTCAATGACGAGGCATCCCATTAATTCAGCAATCCCTCCCAAAACGCCTGCGCCTACGGCCCCGACCGCGCGGCAGCCCCTTGGGCTCCGTGGACCCCCGTCGCGACCAACTCCCCGGCACACACCCCCCCCCCGCAAGCTTGCATGGTTAAAGCGCCAGACCATCCCGGGGGGGCCCACTGCTATTTTTGCGGACAAGTGAAACACCCCCGACAGCGCTGCCCGGCCCGCGCAGCTACTTGTAAAAGCTGCGGCAAAAAGGGCCATTTCACGGCAGTGTGCTGGTCCCGGGGGGTCGCCGCAATCCCCGGAGAAGAACGAGGACAGCACATCCCAAACACCCCCAACCCCCCCAGCGCCCCATGTGCGACCCGCGGGCACCGCATTTTGGGTCCCGGGCGCCACGAGGGGAGGATGGGCGCCACTATCTTGTGACCCCCCAGCCACGTGCGATTCATGGGGGTGGCCATTTTGTCCACCCCAGACCATGTGCGACCCATGGGGGCGGCCATTTTGTCCACCCCCGGCCGCGTGCGATTCATGGACTCCACCATCTTGGTTGACAACAAAGGACCCCAGCATCGACAGCTCCACGGAGTCCGAAGAAGACGCCGCGACACTACTACCACGACTGGCTTCGGTGACACTGGATCAATCACGGCCCCGGACGTTCCAGGCGACGACAACAACGGTGCTGGTAAACGGATACGAGACGCCGTGCCTGATCGACTCCGGGAGCACTGAAAGTTTTATTCACCCAGACACGGTGAGACGCTGTTTTCTGACCATCCATCCAAGCACGCAAAAGATTTCCCTAGCTGCAGGATCCCACTCAGTGGAGATCAAAGGGTTCTGCATCGCAAACCTAACGGTGCAAGGGAGGGAGTTTAAGAACTACGTCCTGCCCCAACTCTGCGCGCCCACATTACTGGGATTAGACTTCCAATGTAACCTTCAGAGCCTAACATTCCAATTCGGCGGCCCAATACCCCCACTCACTATCTGCGGCCTCGCAACTCTCAAGGTTGAACCGCCGTCCTTGTTTGCGAACCTCACCCCGGATTGCAAACCCGTCGCCACTAGGAGCAGACGGTACAGCGCCCAGGACCGGACATTTATTCGGTCTGAAGTCCAGCGGTTGCTGAAGGAAGGCATAATCCAGGCCAGCAATAGTCCCTGGAGAGCCCAGGTGGTAGTCGTAAAGACCGGGGAGAAGCAAAGGATGGTCGTAGACTATAGTCAGACCATCAACAGGTACACGCAGCTAGATGCGTACCCTCTCCCCCGCATATCCGACATGGTCAATCGGATTGCACAGTACAAGGTCTTTTCCACCGTGGACCTCAAGTCCGCCTACCACCAGCTCCCCATCCGCCCCGGTGACCGCAAGTACACAGCCTTCGAGGCAGACGGGTGGCTATACCACTTCCTAAGGGTCCCATTTGGCATCACGAACGGGGTCTCGGTCTTCCAACGGGAGATGGACCAAATGGTTGACCAGCACGGGTTGCAGGCCACGTTCCCGTATCTCGACAACGTAACCATCTGCGGCCACGATCAGCAGGACCACGACGCCAACCTCCAAAAGTTCCTCCAGACCGCTAACGCCCTGAACCTCACATAAAACGAGGAAAAATGCGTTTTTAGCACAAACTGTTTGGCCATCCTGGGATACGTAATGCGCAATGGAGTAATAGGCCCCGACCCCGAACGCATGCGCCCCCTTATGGAATTTCCCCTCCCCCACTGCTCCAAAGCCCTGAGACGTTGCCTGGGCTTCTTTTCATATTACGCCCAGTGGGTCCCCCAGTACGCAGACAAGGCCCGCCCGCTAATACAGTCCACTACCTTCCCCCTGTCGACAGAGGCCCGCCAGGCCTTCAGCCGCATCAAAGCGGATATCGCAAAGGCCACGATGCACGCCATCGACGAGTCCCTCCCCTTCCAGGTCGAGAGCGCCGCATCCGATGTAGCTCTGGCAGCCACCCTTAACCAAGCGGGCAGACCCGTGGCCTTTTTCTCCCGCACCCTCCACGCCTCAGAAATCTGCCACTCCTCAGTGGAAAAGGAAGCCCAAGCCATAGTGGAAGCTGTGCGACATTGGAGGCATTACCTGGCCGGCAGGAGATTCACTCTCCTCACCGACCAACGGTCGGTAGCCTTTATGTTCGATAATGCACAGCGGGGCAAAATTAAGAATGACAAGATCTTAAGGTGGAGGATCGAACTCTCCACCTACAATTATGAGATCTTGTATCGTCCTGGAAAGCTGAACGAGCCGTCCGATGCCCTATCCCGCGGCACATGTGCCAACGCACAAATAGACCACCTCCAAGCTCTCCACGAGGACCTCTGCCTCCCGGGGGTTACTCGATTCTACCATTTCATAAAGTCCCACAACCTCCCCTACTCTGTGGAGGAGATCCGTACAGTCACCAGGAACTGCCACATCTGCGCAGAGTGCAAACCGTACTTTTTCAGGCCGGATAGAGCGCACCTGATCAAGGCTTCCCGCCTACTTTGAACGCCTCAGTTTGGATTTCAAAGGGCCCCTCCCCTCCACCGACCGCAACGCATACTTCCTGAATGTGGTGGACGAGTACTCCCGTTTCCCCTTCGCCATCCCCTGCCCCGACATGACAGCGGCCACAGTCATTAAAGCCCTTGGCACCATATTCACACTGTTCGGTTTCCCCGCGTATATCCATAGCGACAGGGGGTCCTCCTTCATGAGTGACGAGCTGCGCCAGTTCCTGCTCAGCAAGGGCATAGCCTCGAGCAGGACGACCAGCTACAACCCCCGGGGGAACGGGCAAGTAGAGAGGGAGAACGGCACGGTCTGGAAGACCGTCCTACTGGCCCTACGGTCCAGGGATCTCCCAGTTTCCCGGTGGCAGGAGGTCCTCCCGGACGCTCTCCACTCCATCCGGTCGCTGCTGTGTACCACCACTACCCAAACGCCTCATGAGCGCCTCCTTGTCTTCCCCAGGAAGTCCTCCTCCGGAACGTCGCTGCCGACCTGGCTGGCGGCCCCAGGACCCATCTTGCTCCGGAAACATGTGCGGGCGCACAAATCGGACCCGTTGGTCGAGAGGGTCCACCTTTTCCACGCGAACCCGCAGTACGCCTATGTGGCGTACCCCGACGTCCGACAGGACACGGTCTCCCTGCAGGACCTGGCGCCCGCCGGCAACACACACACACCCCCGACACCGATCACCCCCTCCCTGCCACCGGCGCACCCCGCGACCGCACCTTTCCCGGGGGGATCGGTCCTCCTCCCGTGCCCGCCCAGGAGTAAAACAGGAACAAACAGCGAAACGCTCCCGGAGATGACAACGCCTGAGCAAGCACCTGCACCACCACCGGGGCTGAGGTGATCGACGAGAAAGACCAGACCGCCCACTCGACTCGTGGAATCCGCATGACACCAAGAAAAGCAAAAATGTTGTTTTAACAAAAAAATTTTTTTTGCTCGTATTGTAAATAGTTCTCACAAACTTGTACATAGCCCAGTGTAGGGCTAAAGCTGTATTAACACAGTCCGAAATTTGTTCCAGGGCCAGCCTTGTAAACCCTTACCACCATGCGAACCACCACCCCGCCGGGTTCCTTTTTAACATGGGGTGAATGTGGTGGTATGTATTAGGGGTAATGTGGTACCTGTGAAGCCGAGAGGCTATTGGCTGACAGGTCCCGGGTCCTGGTTGGATCTGCCGACTTCTGGCTCCGCCCTGAAGGCGGAGTATAAGAGCTCGAGCTTCTCCCCGCAGCCTCATTCTGTTGCTGAGCTGCTGGGGACAAGTCTCGCTTAATAAAGCCTAGATCGACTTCATCGCTTCCCGTCTCGCATAAGTCATTGTGCGCTACACTCACTTTGAAGGATCTAACTTCTGGTTCACTCAACAGCCACTCCAACTCAGATTGCCCGAACAGCTTCACATCTGCCAGTTGCTTAATCTCTTCCCTTGAGACTGTCCTACTGATTTACAAGACTACACTCATGCACCTAATCACCAGCTGACTCCAGCTATCCAGATGGGCTGAGCAGAACACCACTGATCCTGGGCTTCCCTGTGCCCCCACCTCTCAGCTGGATAGAGCTGATCAGGCCCCCTAGGGATTCTCAGAGCCTCAGGCTCAGCAACAGGTCAGAGCTAATGGTAGCACCTCACCTGCAAGGAGCTGACACTCCTCTCCATTTTCTCCCAACTTCCTGTCATATGGGCTCACTTTCCATGGTTGTTGTTTCACTCCACACCACTACATAGGTGCACTGCCCAAACCCTGTAGCTGTAGATGAATGCTGAAAACTGAGCATGCGGGGTCTGTCTTGCTGCCATGCTCTGTGCTTACATCGGAATTCTCGGGCATGCCGGGAATTGTAGCCCTCACCAAAACAACCCAGGAATACAAATTCCCTTAACATACTGTTTCATAAGTTACAGAATAATGCCTCTTTCATACAATTCAAATCCATGCCATGCTCTCTTGGGCACTGATCCAACATCACAGATAGAGTAAACCAGCTGAGAGAATATTGTTGACACTTTTTGTACCACTAGTGAGATTAGATTGGCACACTATATATGCAGTCAGTCTGCCAAAAAATTTAATTTTGGAAAGTTTTTAAAAATAAAATCACTCCTGGCTACACTTTCACTTTGCAGTGATTGAAAAGAGCTGTCTCTGCATTGATGGTCAGTGTTCAGTTTGTGTGTTCCAGAATGAATGCAGAGCACATTGCCTTCCAAGCACTCAATAGTATGTGAGTTGACAATGAGAAAGCAGACTTGTGTTCTTATTGTTCTTAAAATGAAATCAGTGATGCATTACAGCAAGACTCCAGACATTGGGCTGGAGATCCAGGAGATCCCATCGATGGCCAATAGCATGCTGTCTCCGCTGCCAGAAAGCACACCGCTGGAAAATCCCACCCTATATAGTTTTTGGAATTTTGAATTATGTAATATTTTTAAAACGGAAAGTGCCGGAAAAACTCCCCTGGCCTGGCAACATATATATGGAGAGAGAAACAGAGTTAACATTTCGAGTCTGATATGACTCTCCTTCTTCTGTTTTTATTTCAGATCTCCAGCATCCGCAGTATTTTACTTTTATTTCAGTGTGTAATGTTTTCACGGTAGCACAGTGGTTAGCACTGCTGCTTCACAGCGCCAGGGGTCCCAGGTTCGATTCCCGGCTTGTGTCACTGTCTGTGCAGAGTCTGTATGTTCTCCCTGTGTCTGCGTGGGTTTCCTCCGGGTGCTCCGGTTTCCTCCCGAAAGTCCCGAAAGACGTGGGGCGGGATTCTCCGACTCCTTGCCGGGTCGGAGAATCGCAGGGGGGCGGCGTGAACCCCGCCCATGCCAGCTGCCGAATTCTCTGGCGCCGGGGTTTTGGCGGGATCGCGAATTGCAACGCGCCGGTCGCCGGCCGCTGGCAGTGGCCCCCACGGCGATTCTCCGGCCCGCGATGGGCCGAGTGGCCGCCCGTATTCGGCGGGTCCCGCTGGCGTAAATCACAACAGGTCCTTACCAGCGGGACCTGGCTACACGGGCGGCCTGCAGAGTCCTCGGGGGAGCGTGGGGGGATCTAGCCCCAGGGGATGCCCCCACGGTGGCCTGGCCCACGGTCAGGGCCCCCCGATCCGTCAGCGCCCCTGTGCCGTTGGGGCACTATTTCCCTCCACACTGGCTGCTGTCAACCTCCACCATTGCCGGTGCGGAGAAGAACCCCCCTGCGCAAGCGCTGGGATGACGCCAGCACATGCTGGCGCCGGCTGGCGGAGGCCCTTCGGCGCCGGTTGGCATGGCGCCAAGCCCTTCCGCGCCAGCTGGCGCGGCACCAAACACTCTGGCGCCGGCCTAGCCCCCCAGGTGCGGAGGATTCTGCATCTTCGGGGCGGCCCGACGCCGGAGTGGTTCACGCCACTCCTCGGCGCCGGAGTGGCCCACTCCGCCGGTTCGCGGAGAATCCCGCCCCCACTGTTAGGTGAATTGGATACTACAAGTTCTTTCTCAGTGTACCCAAACCGGCACCGTAGTCTGGTGACGAGGGGCTTTTCACAGTAACTTCTTTGCAGTGATAATGTAAGCCTACTTGTGACACTAATAAAGATTATTATTTCTTCAGTCACAGTTATTCCCTTTTATATTAGAGGATACTCATTGGAATGAGAAGTTCATGCAAAAATAAATCATTACTCTCACCCTCACTTGTTATTCGTCTGGTTCCTTTGTCCAACAATCTGGTTAGCAAAGTTCTCTATCACCTCAGAGGCTCTAAGTAACTATCTCTTTGACATCTTTTTGTCACATGCATTGCATAATTTTATAATATAAGAATTTGTGGGCAAGTTTGATTTCAATATCTGCTTAGAAACAGCTGGTGGTGGAACCCCTATAGAGTAGATTCCACAACTAAAAATATATCGCTGTCCTGATGTCCATTTGCATTTTTGATTAGATTTGAATCATGTCAGCTAGAGGGACAATCAGGAGCGAATGTTTCAGGGTCAAGCGATTTCATTTGGATCCTCAAAGGCATTTTCATCTCTGCCCATCTGACCATTGCCATGGAGAGGTGGTGGCGTAGTGGTATTGTCACTGAACTAGTAATCCAATTCCCAGCGTAATGCCCTGGCTCCCAGGTTCTGATCCCACTATGGCAGATGGTGAAGTTTGAATTCAATAAAAATCTGGAATTAAAAGTCTAATGATGAAACCACTGTCAATTGTCATAAAAATCCATTTGCTTCACTAGTGTCCCTCAGGGAAGGAAATCTGCCATCCTTACCCGCTCTGGCCGACATGTGACTCCAGACCCACACGGCAATATGGTTGACTCTTAACTGCCCCCCACTAAAATGGCCGAATGAGCTACTCAGTTCAATGGCAATTAGGGATGGGCAACAAATGCTGGCCCAGCCAGCAACGCTTGTCATGATATTCAGATAAACATCACGGTGCAAACATACATACACACTGATGGACAGATCAACGGACCAATCAACACACACACAACATCACAGCCAATCACAGGCAAGAGCATACACACTATAAAACGGGGAACACAACACTTCCCGCTCATTCCAGCAGGAGACAGCTCAGGGCACAGAGCTCACAGCAAGCCACTCAGACATTCACCATGTGCTGAGTGCCTCTCCAAGATAGTGTTAGGGCTAGGTCCACAGGTTAGAGGGTAATGAACGAACCACAGTAACCAGTTTACAGATGTTGTTATTGTTAGTAATAAAACTGAGTTGTACCATCTGCAACCGTGTTGGTTCGTCTATGTAGCAGAGCACCCAACACGACAACGCTCACATCCCAAAGAACGAATTTAAAAAATATCTTGGATGGTAGATATCAGAGGGCAGCTATTTCCAACAATGCTGGGTCACTGTTGATAAAAAGAAGGTATTTTTCTAGCAGTCGATTGTGGGGTTTCCATCCTATTAGATTTGAAAACACGTGTAGTTGCTGTTGTAAATCTCTAGTCATGTTACTTGGTACTCCAGTGCGTTACTCTCCCATTCCTCATTAAAAATATACAGCCCTTATAGATGCTGCTGTGAGGCCTCAACTTGCTCATGCACTGCACTATTCAGCATTTCCACAACAGTGAACAGCCCATGGGAAGAAGATATCATGCTAGCAGTTAATTAACTGCTTCATAATAAGGCCCAACTCCGATAGCTGCATAGTTTCTGCACTGATGCCTGTGCATGACCATTGCACTGCCGCAGTTTAATTATAAAAAGACTGCGGATGAAATCTTACCATCTTTTTAAAAAGTGGCAGGCTCAGACTGAAAACTGGTGTACAGCTTAGCTGCACCGACTAGTTTCAACTCCAGATCTTCAGCCTCTCTGGGTAAAATAAATGAGTGGGCATGGTTTACGCCTTCAATCGACGTGGCGGAGTCTGGAAGAGGTGACAAGGCTGGCTCTGCAGAGATCGTGGCGCCATCTTTAAAGGGCACTCTAATCAGAACTGAAAATCTCCTCCCCCACCCCCCCCCCCCAACTCCACCTCCGAGGAATCGCTAACGTTCCCCCACCCCACCCATAAATTCATGCGGGGCTCTGCGCCCGCCATCCTCCACAATGGAAATATCGGTGGTAACCCTCCCCTCACTGCCCACTACTCACCGATTCCTGCAAATTCCCCCTTTGATGGCCTTCACACGCTTCTCCTTCCCCCACCACACATAACGGCAACCACTCCAAACACGCCCCTCCCCACAATATGGCTCGCCAGAGGGTCAGCTCTGTCACTTCCCCTTGGCACTGCCCCTTGGCACAGTTTGGCACTGCCAGGTTGGCACTGTACCAACCTGTTCCAGTAGCAGAAGCAGTGCCAGAGGGCAGTGCCCTCATGCCCCTTTCCCCGTGGGGGCCATATACCTGTGAATCCCCTGGGGATCTCCTTGACTGATTCATGTCTTCAGATAGCTGTTGTAAACCTCGCCAACATGACGCCACATATAGAATCCCTGCAGTGCAGAAGGAGGCCATTTAATCCATCGAGTCTGCACCAATCCCCTGAAAGAGAACTCCACCCAAGCCCACGTCCCGGTCCTACTTCCATTACCCTTTCGCGTAACCTACACATCCCTGGACATTAAGGGACAATTCACCATGGCCAATCCACCTAAGTTGCACATGTTTGGACTGTGGGAGGAAACCGGAGTACCCAGAGAAAGCCCACGCAGACACGGGGAGAAAATGCAAACTCCACACAGTCACCCGAAGCCAGAATTAAACCCGGGTCCCTGGCGCTGTGAGGCAGCAGTGCCAATCACAGTGCCACTGTGTCGCCTCACATTGGTGAGGTTTGAATATTCAGTGGGGGGTTGGGGTCATGTGGCAGAGGGCTCAGTAATTACATTAAAATCTATTAATAAACAATAAGATGAGGTTCTTGCCTTTTGTGGGCCTGAACCTCATGATGCCACCGGCGAGGGGCATGGAAAATCAGAAAATACAATCTCTCCCGAGAGAATAGCATTTTCCAACTCTCTCCAGATTCACTTATGCATTATTTCTATATATCTATACAATCAGACAGTCTCTGTGGTGGACGACTATTCCTTTTTGGCTGAATTCAGTGTTCAGGAACTTGGGCCAGGCTTCTCCGAGCCTCCGCGCCGAAATCGCGCTCGCCGCGGGGGTAGAGAATAGGGCCTCAGACCCGCGGCACCAGAAGCGATTCTCCACGGACCGGAGAATCGCCGCCAGCCGTTCGCAAGATATACAAGATCGGAAGCCCCCGATCGCGGGCCTGGACCCGCAGCGACCCCCCCCCCCCCGGAATCAGATCCCCCCCACCAGGATGTCCACTGCGGCCGCGGGTCTGACCTCCCGCCGGGTGGTACCAGGTTAGAACTATGCCTGTGGGACTCGGTGGAACACGGCGGGGGTTTGGCCCGTTGCCCGAGGAGAATCGCCGCGGGGGCCTATTTCAGCGGCGCCGCAGCGACCGCGTGGGCGTGATTGGCGCCGATTATCCGGTCTCCGGAGAATCGTGGCCCAGCATTGGAGCGGCGTGGCGGGAATTCCCCGCGCCCCCGCCTATTCTCTGACCTGGCGCGGGCTCGGAGAATCCCACCCATGATCTATGAGCGAGAAATACGGAATGTTGACGAAATGTTCTTCAGGTTGATCCTTGACTTGTAATGTCAATCTTGACAGAGGATCAGCATTTGCATGCAGCTCTGACTTATGATACTGGATATCGCAAGTCTGTGGCAACATATCAAGGGCCATCTCTGCAGCCCACTATACCGCCCAAAGAAGGTATACCTTTGTACTGCCCAATGATTGTCATCAAGGGTCAATGATCCATCAGGAGAGTAAAATGACACCCATAAAGGCACCCCAGAAATGCTGCTCAAAGCCTCTTTTTCTAGCTGAGCATAATTCGTTTCTGTGCTAGTAAACGTTCTGAAGCAAATACTAACAGTCATTCCCCTCCTGAAGGCATTATGTGCAAGATAACTGCACCGACGCATCGATACATAGAGTGATGCATCGCATGCAAATTGCAACTTCAACTTGGAATTGTAAAGAACCAACAGCCCTGATTTCTGTAAGACTTCTTTTACCTCCCTGTCCTCCCTTCTTTGCATTCTTCTTACCAGTGACATGTTTATTTGGCACATAGAAAACTGTGTCAAGGATTCAATCATGTTGCTAAATTCAGCACAAATTTACCATAATAATTGATCAATCCTAAAAATGATCTTAATTGTGTCAAATTTTGAGGATGTGGTGCTTCTCAGATTACTGACATCTTCGGCTCCTTGTGTAAGCCATCTTTATCAATGATATGACCTGGATACTTTGGATAACTTGAAAAAGTTGCACTTTTCCATTTTAACTCTCAGGTTGTGGCTCTGTAAATGCTTCAAGGTAGCTTCCAAATTCTTCAAATGTTCCTGTTCACTTGAACCGGTGATGAGTATGTCATCTAAATAACGTTGCACTCCATTCAGCCCACTCAGAATTTTATCCATGGACCTCTGGAAAAAAGCAGGAGAAGATGTTATTCCAAAACAGTGTCTTCTGTAATGACCTTTGTGCATCACATTGGTGAGTAGTGGCTGTGATTCAGCAGCCATATTCATCTCCAGACATGCCTGTGAAAGATAAATTTAACTGCATTTCTACCCTCCAGAAAGTTCAGCAGACAGGTCTTCATCTACGCCCAGTACTGGGTTAATAATTGTTTTTAAATCTCCACATAGTCTCACTGAGTCATCACATTTGAGTGCAGGAACAATTGATGTTGCCCAATGACTTGTAGAAACAGGTTTAATGACTCCTGTTTGTACTAGCCTTTCTAGTTCTTCAACATTTGGCCTGATAGTGTATGGTGCGGTTCTAGCTTTGAGACATTTGGGTGTGTTGTTTGGCTTGATTTGTAGGTGTACCTGAATTCCAGTCATCGAGCATAGTGGATCCTGGAAGACCTTTTCATACTTCATAACTGCAGAACATAACTCCCATCAGAGTCTTTGTACCTTAGCGATTCCTCAACTCTATCCACAGAGAATCTATGCCTTCTGATCCGATATGTGGCAGCACGGTAGCATAGTAGTTAGCACAGTTGCTTCACAGCTCCAGGGTCCCAGGTTCGATTCCCCGCTGGGTCACTGTCTGTGCGAAGTCTGCACCTTCTCCCCGTGTCTGCGTGGGTTTCCTCTGGGTGCTCCGCTTTACCCCCACAGTCCAAAGACGTGCAGGTTAGGTGGATTGGCCATACTAAATTGCCCTTAGTGTCCAAAAAGGTAAGGAGGGGTTATTGGGTTACGGGGATAGGGTGGAAGTGAGGGCTTAAGTGGGTCGGTGCAGACTCGATGGGCTGAATGGCCTCCTTCTGCACTGTATGTTCTATGTTCTATGACTCTCCAAGGGTGCCCGGTTGCTTCAAATCCCCTTGGCCTGTGATCACATGAACTCCATCAGGTCAGGCCGAGGAGGACAGTGAACCTGCTGCAGAGCAGAAGACTCTTAGCAGGCTGGGGTCCTCCAGGCTTCTGATCTCCTAAGGCCGCCAGCTAAAGTCACCTCAGACAACAACTAGGACATGGCAGTCAGCCGGCTGCATCAGCTGTGGATGCTGGGGCTGCACTTGGACATGGTGAAGAGTTAGGGAAAATGAGTGTTCATTCATGTCTGCACTAATGTAAATATATTTCGCATGTATTCCTCTCCAAGTAATAATAATAATAATTGCTTATTGTCACAAGTAGGCTTCAATGAAGTTACTGTGAAAAGCCCCTAGTCGCCACATTCTGGTGCCTGTTCGGGGAGGCCGATACGCAAATTGAACACGCGCTGCTGGCATTGTTCTGCACTTCAAGCCAGCTATTTAGCCCACTGTGCTAAACCAACCCCTAGTTTTGGGTCTTGGGTATTGAATGTATAGTTCATATGATTCAAGGTCTTTAACGTAGCAAATGACTTCTATCAATTATATCCCATCTTGTTGCTCCATTAAGTTTCACTCAATCGCATCACTTTAGTTCCACATCAGCGACATGAAAATGATGGTTTGACAATACACATGTATGGAGTCTTAGCATCGCAGACAGACATTATTTGACCTCATGAGAATTGTCCATCAGGGTTAGTGATTATCCTGATGCTGTCACACTGAAGTCTGCTCTTTGTTGATGTTATAAGTATTTATTGTGACCAACGTTGGAGTGTTTTCACCCAAGTGCATTTTGAATTGACCTTTATTTCATGACTGTGAGGTTTTGGTAAAAGCATTATTCATCGTCAAGTACCATAGCCTTTTATGCCTCCCTACAATGTAATTTTGCCTCCGTGTTTAAGGCTGAATGTTATTCCTTTATTAGTTCCCACTCTCCTCATGCTCAATACTGAACGGTAGAAGTTGGTTCCACTCGGTGACATTTGAAACGTCTATTGGAGGGGAATGAGTGTGTGATGTGAGAGGTGTGATGAAGCTGCCTACTAACCTGTGAGGATCTCAATTTGCACTTTAATGGAACAGCAAACAATGATGATCCAAGATACTCTTTATGATGATTAATGGAGAGCTCTGCCTGATTGGTCAAAACATCTGAAATGCAAACTTAAGAGGCCAATGGACTATTCTATTAGGAGCCTTATAGCTGAGTGTGCAGCATTGTATCTCTCCTCAGATGCACTCTGTCGGTAACGAACAGGCATCATTAGCCGTACAAAACCTCAAAATCCATTACTGAATATAAAAGAATACTGTCAAGTATGTTATAACACCCTAGGCTAGGGCGTGGTCAATTCCAACCCCCTTAACCCGGAGTTGCAGAAGAGGTACGAATGGAGATGGCTGATTTACGTAAACGGCAAACAGAACTCCTTGACAGAGTTAGCGAAGAACTGAAGGCTGGCATTCAGCCTCATCAAGCAGAAAGTATTAGCGATGATTACACAGAAGAGAAAACTACCTTGGAAAAGCAGATTTGGGAGAAAACTAAAATCCAGCAGCAAATTACACAGGAATTCCGGCATAGCAGGTGTCTGTATGAGCTAGAAGAGAAGCACCAACAACTTCAACAAGAGACAGAGTTAATCACAAGGCAGCAGGGTGCCATGAAAGAAAAGGAGCGTCATTCTCCGACCCCCCGCCGGGTCGGAGAATAGCCGGGGGCTGGCGTGAATCCCGCCCCCGCCGGTTGCCGAAGTCTCCGGCACCGGAGATTCGGCGGGGCGGAAATTGCGCCGTGCCGGTTGGATTGCCCCCCCGCTCCATTCTCCGGCCCGGATGGGCCGAAGTCCCGCCGATAAATTGCCTGTCCCGCCGGCGTGGATTAAACCACCTTTTGAATGCCGGGACAAGGCGGCGTGTGCGGGCTCCGGGGTCCTGGGGAGGCGCGGGGCGATCTGGCCCCAGGGGGTGCCCCCGCGATCGGGGCCCACGTTCCGCGGGCGGGCCTGTGCCGTGGGGGCACTCTTTCCCTTCCCCCTCTGCCATGGCGGAAGAGACTCCCTCCACTGCACATGCGTGGGAAACTGTCAGCGGCCGCTGACGCTCCCGCGCATGCACCGCCCGGGGATGTCATTTCCGCGCCAGCTGGCGGAGCAACAAAGGCCGTTTCCGCCAGCTGGCAGGGCGGAAATTCCTCCGGCGTCGGCCTAGCCCCTCAATGTTGGGTCTCGGCCCCCAAAGATGCGGAGCGCATCTGATTGGCGCCGTTTTGGGTGCCAGTCGGCGGACATCGCGCCGTTTCGGGAGAATTTCGCCCAAGGTAGGAAATGTGGAGCTCCAAGGGCAGTCAAATTCCCATCATGGTAGTGACACAGGAGGTGGTGATACTAGGATATGGTCAGAAGGGACAGATGAAGGACTGGAACCATTTCACCGTTTCACACAGAGCACCTACAGTGGTAAAATACTGAATCCGGAGGCTGTAGAGCTGGTACAAATGTAGCCAGAATATTCAGCAAACTTTCAGCATACAATGACTGTTGCCTTAAACTGTCCGAATGCAACTGCTGTTACCAATTATTTGTGGCTATCCTCAACAGACACCAAAGGAAGCAGAATACAAAACAGTTGATAAATGTGAAAAACTGATGATGAATGCTGCAACATCGATCAGCAACCTGTTTTACTATCAAATGAAGAATTCTGCTGGCAGGGCAGGCAACTACTTATAACTGGTTTATTGATAATGCCAGGACTACTCAGGTATAACTTATGAAAGAGTCTGTCTGAAAGAAAATGTGATTACTCGCGCATTATCATGAATGTAACATGTGAGAAGACTAAAATAGACTATATTCCTGTTGATGTTTGCCCAGACTGATCAACTCATTCCTTGTCAATTTCACTTGCTGTTTCTAAGAATGTGGTTGACTCTGAAAAAGAAATGTCACTCAGTTCGAGGACAATTAGGGACGGGCAACAAATGCTGGCCTTGCCTGCGAGCGACATCCACATCCCAAGAACGAATAAAGAAAAAAACATGTAAAATAACGTATTGTATACAGTATAAATTGTATATCTTAAGAAATGTTTAACATTAAAAGGGTTTTAGAAAAATGAAAACACCTGTTTACATTGGAGGTTCATTTTTTATAAGAGGGGAGGTGTGACGATTGGAAGATGTTAGGAAAATCTGATTATACATGTAGTGGGAAATTTAAGGGTTAAAAACCTGGGGTTAGAATGTGTTTGTTTAAAAAGGATTTTGTTTTGTTTCTAGGAAACAGCTGGAGAAATTGACAAGGAATGAGTTTTTCAGTTTGCGCTAATGCCGAGTGCTTTGCCTGGGGAGGTCCCTGGGACGTTAATGTACTTTTGTGGCCTGCAGAGATAATGGGTGGGATTCTCCGGCCAGCAACGCTGGAATCGGGCAACGTGATTGGGTGGAGAATTGCGCGTGAGGCTGAAATCGTGGCCGGCGCCAGGTACCCGAGAGAATACCATGTCCCGGTGCCTCATCACTGGCGTGAATGCATTCTAATCCATATGTACAGCAAACATAATGCTCCGCCTCCACCAGTAGGAATCATTGACAGCGAGTATCATTGTAGTTTTCAAATTCGGAAAACAGGCGCTGTGGCTGCTGAGGGAGAAATAGAAGATAGGACATATTCCCAGAGACACAACCACTGGCATGGCTGGCTGAGGGGGCATCTGCCAGGGCCGGGGTAGGGGTGTGAAAGAGTGGGGGGTGACGGGGCACCAGGGGATGGGCTGAGGGGCACCTGCAAGCGCTGAATGCTTGCTGACAGCCCCTGGTGTAGTCCCTGGCTCTGTGTCTGTGTCTGTATCTCCATTATTCGTGTGACCGCCCGTTCCAGAAGCCCGAGATCCGTATGGATGGCAGCTAGTCCCTGGGATCGGACCAGCCCCTCAGGTGTTTCTCCCTCCACCTGACGTACTGCACCATTAACATGGGTGGTGTGCACCAGATAGTGCCCAGGAGCCTCTTCACTAATATACCCAACTGAGGTGAGTGTCTCTGGGATGGGGGAGGGTGTTGGAGAAAACTGTGACAGGGAGTCGGTATCGTCCCTGGACTGGTGCTCCGGAATGTCTCACGCTGGTGTTTCCAGGGTCTCCTCACTATTCGCCACCTCCTCATCGCTGGAATCTGCTTCGGAGGATATGAGAAGGGCTCATCGTTCCGGCAGGTGATCCTGCAAGACACAAGACATGATTGGATCGCGGGTTGGGGTGATGGGTGCTGGTGAGGAGGTGGTGTGTGGTGGTGTTGTTGGGGTGAGGGGTGGTGTGGGGGTGGTGTGGATCCAGCACCTGAATGTCCAACTACCTACAGGGATAGGTGGTGGTGCCAACAAGCATGGCACCCAGGCCAACACCAAACAGGTGGTGTCCACGGTGGAGACCCTGGGGACGAAGGTATTGGCCATGAGTCAGGATGTCGAACGCCTGCTGCACTCTGTGCATGCAGTGGCCAAGGCGCAGAACAGGACTGCTCTGTCACAGGCAGCTATGTACCAGAGCCACCTGGAAATTGCAGCGGCGCTCCAGAGTTTGGCCCAGTCACAACGGGTTATGGCTGAGGGTTTTGTCGGCATTCCCCGGGTGCTGACTGATCTGAGCCAGTCCTGGGTGCTGTGGGGGTGGGGGGGATGGGGTGGTGTTAAGGTGCTGTGGGGGTCGTGCCACGCATGCCATGGGACACTGCAACCCAGCCGGGTCTCACTTGGTTGCCCAAGGCCAACCTCCACCTCAGCAACTGCCCTCTCTGGGCCCATCGACCAGGTCCAGTGCCCGCTGCTCCATTGCGGTAACGGTTCCCCTCTGGCCTTCTCTCTCTCACAGTGGTTATGGGCCACCTTCTCTTGTTGGGGGAGGACAGACAGTGCACAATATGAGACACTCATATGCGACCAGCACAGGGGGCGAGAAGCTGGTGGCCTTTGTGGCCGGGGCACATGACTATGGTGGGCGGTATGTGTGCTGGCGTGTGGTGCAGGGAGTGAGCACATTGCCGACGGGTGGGGTTCGGTCCCCTTCTGTGTGGGGGTGGCGGGGGGGGGGGGGGGGTTACGGGTGTTTGGGGTGAGGTTGGTGCTAGGGCCACAGTGCTACCTACTCACCCTGGCCATTCTGAGGAGGTTGTGCAGCTTTTTCAAGCACTGCTGTCTGGTCCTTGCGATGGGGCCCATGGTGGTCACGGCCTCTGACACCTGCGTCCAGGCCCCATATGTGGCGGTGGGTGGTAACATCCTTCCCATCCCGGAGAACAGGGTGGGCTGCCTCTCTTCCATGGAGTCCAGTCGGGTCTCCAGCTCAGCGTCTGCAACCGGGGTGCCGCTCTCAGCTACAGAAATCATGTTAACAGGTGGCCTACCTCCCAGAGAGTGGGTGGTATTAGGACAGAAGGTCTGAACAGTTGGGCATCTTCGAAGAGAACAGTTGTAATGCTCCGGAACAGGAACAAAATGTACTTCAAAGAGAGGTGAAATCTCTTGAGGAGAAGAATACGGGCTCAGCAAAAAAGAAGAAGCTGGAGGCCTTGAAGAATCGCTCATGAATTTCTTTTCGGAGTTTTGGCAGTGCTGGTGGATAATGCCAGGGCTGCCACTGTCATTATAATGGACCTTTACATGGTGGGGAAACTACGTTTTGATGACAAAGAATGAGGAGATGCCAATTTGGGTGGGATTCTATGTCGGCCAACACCGAAATCGAGAAAGGCACTTGGGCGGAGAATTGGTCTGGCGTCAGAATCGTGGTGGGTGCCAGGTTCACGTCAAATCGCAATTCTCCAGTGCCTCGACAGCGGCATCGATGCGTTGCAGTCCGTACGTACAGTAAACTCCGTTCGCCCATTAGCGGGCCAGGCCCGGTATTCTCCGGGGCCTCCGCGATTCTCTGCTGGGAGGAATTCCTGTCGGCGAGGTCTACTTGTGCTTTTAAAAATTGGGAAACAGACGCCTTGGCTGATGAGGGAGAAAGAGGAGGTTGGACACGCAGAGGCATGAGAATGGGTTGCAGGTCCTGACACTGGCTGGGATGGGATCCTGCCAGGGTCGGGGAGGTGGAGGGGTGGTGACCAGAGGACTGGCCCTGGGGCCAGAGAGACCCAATGGGACCGGGCTGTCCAGGCACAGACTGCCATTGCCACAGCCTGCAAGGCCACCATCTTGCTAAGCACCCCACTGAACACCCACCTTGGCCCGTGGTTCTGCAGAGAGGGACCAGACATATGGGTGCCCCCACCCCCACCACCCCCTGCACCCCAGCCCCCACTCTCCACCCCAACACCCTTGCACCCCACCATCTGCCATACCACCCCCTCCCCAACCGGCTGCCACCCACCAGCAGGACATCACGCAGCCCACCCAAGGGCATCACCTACAGTAGCCACTATGGGTAGTGTCACACAGGGGTCATGGAGTGTACCACTGGCAAGGGCAGCACCAGCTGACAGTAACCCCGGAAGCAGGGATGGGTGCTAGGGCCAGAGGCCCCCACGGTGCTGGGCACCAACGGGGCAAGGGGTATGTAGATGGGGGAGGAGGGGGGGGGTGGAGGGGCACATGTGGGGACAGGGTCCGCAGTGCAAACAGGAGCCACCATGTAGACCGTTGGACCTGGTTGGGCATGGGGACACGCACCATGCTAACATAAGAACTAGGAGCAGGAGTAGGCCATCTGGCCCTTCGACCCTGCTCCACCATTCAATAAGATCATGGCTGATCTTTTTGTGGACTCTGCTACACGTACCCACCTGCTCACCATAACCCTTAATTCCTTTACTGTTCTGCGATGAATGGTTACTGTGTTATCATCATGTAAGGTGATGTCCCCTTTAAGACTGGGCTTGGAACCCTGGAGGACTCCGCCTCCGGCTCCGCCCACCAGGTAGTCGTATATAAGGGGCCGCTCTGTAGGCGGCACCCAGTAAGCACCCGTCTCGGCATCAGGCTAGTTCTCAGCTTATACCACCCCCTCTTTCTGTACTGTTCTACTCTCTTGGATCGTTATTGAGGGTACTACAAATTAATAAGCTGAACTACATTAGGATGGACGCAGGTCTCAAGCCAGAGAAGCTCAACCTGGAAGCACGGACACCGGAGGCAAAATACATTTTTAAGTACTGCCTCCGCTGCTTCGAGGCCTACCTGGACTCCTCGGAGACTCCCATCCTAGGGCCACGCAAGCTGCGCCTACTCCACGCCCGGGTGAGCCACAGAATCTCCACCACGATCGAGAAGGTGACTACATACGACGAGGCGGTCGAGACCCTATCCAAGCGGTTCGTCAAACCCATAAACGAGGTACATGCCCAGCATCTGCTGTCTACCTGCCGACAGCGCTCAGGGGAAACGCTAGACAAATTTGTGGAAAAGCTCACCGCGCTCGCCAGGAACTGCAATCACCAGGATGTGACAGGGGAAGTCCATATTAAACCTGCACATCCAAGACGTCTTCGTGTCCGGCATCCGTTCGACCTATATCCGACAGCGACTCCTCGAAAATGGAGCAAAAGACCTCCAGGACACCGTAACGCTCGCCATCTCGCTGGAAGTGGCCCGCCACAATCTAGGCACGTACCCCGCGGACCCTACGAGCCCCCCTCGGACTTCCCCAGACTCTGCCACGCTACGGGCCTGCGCCGCGTGGCGATCCGCCCAGACCGGAGGCACACCGTGCTATTTCTGTGGCAGGGCCAGCACCCACGTCCATGCTGTCCAGCCCGCTCTGCCATCTGCAGCGACTGCGGGAAGAAGGGGCATTTCGCGAGGGGCTGCCTGGCCAGGCCCAAGCCCCAGAAACAAAACGATCATCAGGCCTGAAAATCAGGCTCACAGGCCTGCAGGCCTCGCAACACGGCTGCGCAGTGACCGGACACGCCCCCTTCTGACGCGTCATCTGCTTCGTGCGAATCATGGGGGCGGCCATCTTGGCGGCGGCCATCTTCTCGACCCGACACGTGCGACTGACGGCGGCGGCCATTTTGTGAATCCGACTCAGCTGAGGACTCGAACTACCCGCAACTGGAAGCGATCACCCTCGACCAAACGTGGCCAAAGCACCTGCAGAATTCCATGATGCAGGTCCAGGTCAACGGGGGCGACACTCCCTGCCTCTTCGACTCCGGGAGCATGGAGAGCTTTATCCACCCAGAAACGGTAAGGCGCTGCTCCCTACGCACCCATCCCGCGTCCCAAACCATAGCCCTTGCCTCCGGGTCCCACTCGGTCCAAATCAAGGGGTATTGTATTGCGGACCTCTCGATCCAGGATGCCGAATACGCTTGTTTCAAACTTTATATCCTCCCTCACCTCTGCGCCCCCCTGCTGCTCGGGCTGGATTTTCAATGCAGCCACCGAAGCCTGACACTGAAGTTCGACGGACCCTTGCCCCCCTCACGGTGTGCAGCCTTGCGACACTGAAAGCCGCACCCTCCTCTCTATTCGCGAACCTCACTCCCGACTGTAAGCCCGTCGCCACCAGGAGCCGGCGGTACACGGCCCAAGACATGACTTTTATCAAGTCAGAGGTTCAACGTTTACTGGGAGAGGGGGTCATCGAGGCTAGCATCAGCCCCTGGAGAGCACAAGTGGTGGTAGTCCGGTCCGGGGAGAAGAAACGGATGGTCATGGACTATAGCCAGACCATAAACTGCTTCACGCAGCTCAATGCGTACCCCCTTCCTCGCATAGCAGAAATGGTCAATCGGATCGCTCAATACCGGGTATTTTCCACTGTCGATCTCAAATCCGCCTACTACCAGCTCCCTATCCGACCGAAAGACCGCCCCCACACTGCTTTTGAAGCAGCCGGCCGGCTCTTCCACTTCCTCAGGGTCTCTTTCGGCGTCACAAATGGGGTATCTGTCTTCCAGAGGGTGATGGACCAAATGGTGGACCAGTACGATTTGCGGTCTACATACCCGTACTTGGACAATGTCACCATCTGCGGCCATGATCAGCAGGACCATGACGGGAACCTTGAAAAGTTTCTCTAGATCGCCTGAGCCCTCAACCTGACCTATAACAAGGAAAAATGCGTTTTCCACACAACCCGACTAGCCATCCTCGGCTACGTCATGGAAAACGGGGTCCTAGGACTCGACCCTGACCGCATGCGCCCCCTTAAGGAACTTCCCCTCCCTCATAGCCTCAAGGGCCTCAAACTGTGCTTGGGGCTTTTCTTCTATTACGCCCAGTGGGTCCCCAAATATGCGGACAAAGCCCGCCCACTCATAAAGACCACGACATTTCCCCTGACGGCTGAGGCCCGGTCGGCCTTCAGCCGTATCAAGGCCGACATCATCGAGGCCGCTATGCACGCGGTGGACTAAACCATCCCTTTCCAGGTAGAGAGCGATGCGTCAGACATTGCCCTGGCTGCTGCCCTCAATCAGGCAGGCAGACCAGTAGCTTTCTTCTCCCGGACCCTCACCACCTCTGAGATTCGGCACTCTGCAGTCGAAAAGGAGGCACAAGCCATTGTGGAGGCTGTGCGGCACTGGAGGCACTAACTAGCCGGTAGGAGGTTCACCCTCATTACCGACCAACGGTCGGTAGCCTTCATGTTTGATAACGCACAACCACGTTATCAATGATAAAATCTTGAGGGGGAGGATCAAACTCTCCACCTACAAGTACGATATCAAGTATCGTCCAGGGGAGCTCAACGGACCCCCAGATGCCCTGTCCTGCGGCACGTGCGCCAATGCGCAGGAGGATCGCCTGCGGGCCAACCACAATTACCTCTTTCACTCGGGGGTTACCCAGCTTGCCCACTTTATCAAGTCCCACAACCTACCTTACTCCACCAAGGAGGTCAAGGCCATGACCAGGGCTTGCCAGATTTGCGCGGAGTGCAAACCGCACTTCTACTGGCCAGACAAGGCTCGCCTCGTAAAGGCCTTGGGCCCTTTGAGCGACTAAGAGTGGACTCCAAAGGTCCCCTCCCATCCACCAACCACAATACCTACTTCCTAACCGTCATCGACGAGTTCTCCCGCTTCCCATTCGCCGTCCCCTGTCCCGACACGACCTCGGCCACCGTGATTAAGGCACTGCACAGCATCTTCACCCTGTTTGGGTTCCCCGCTTATATCCACAGCGACCGGGGTACATCGTTCATGAGTGATGAGTTGTGTCAGTATCTGCTCAGGAAGGGCATCGCCTCGAGCTGAACGACCAGTTATAACCCGCAGGGAAGCGGGCAAGTGGAGAGGGAGAACGCAACAGTTTGGAAGGCTGTCCTTCTGGCCCTATGGTCGAGATGTCTCCCAACCACCCGCTGGCAGGAGGTCCTATCCGATGCCCTGCACTCCATTAGGTCGCTCCTCTGCACGGCCACAAATGAGACCCCTCACAACCGTTTGTTTGTCTTCCCCAGGAGGTCCACCTCCGGGGTCTCGCTTCCACATTGGCTGACGACTCCAGGACCTGTTCTTCTCCGGAGGCACGCGAGGAGCAATAAAACGGACCCCCTGGTCGAGAGGGTCCGACTACTACATGCGAACCCCCGATACGCCTACGTCGAGCACCCCGACGGCAGGCAAGATACGGTTTCCCTCTGGGACCTGGCACCCGCTGGTTCCCCCACTACAGACGCCCCCCCTCTCACGGTTTCCCTGCGGGACCTGGCACCCACTGATGCCACACCCCCCCCCCACCCCCGGTTCCCCTCTCCGTCGGTGGTCACCGACCGCACGCGCCCTAGTGCCCCCCCCTCCACACTCCCTGCCGGCGCCGGCATCGCTACCCCCAGCCCCAGCTATCCCCCCTGTGCCCCGACCCCCTACCCCGACCAAAGCTCCGACCACCGTGCTCCCGGATGTACCCTCACCTAAGACGTCCGTGTCCGCTGCACCACCGCCCAAGCTGAGGAGGTCGACGAGGACAATCAGGCTGCCGAAACGAATAGACTTGTGATGCCACTTCACCTCCGCCGGACTTTGCATTTTTTTTTTAAACAGGGGGTGAATGTGATGAATGGTTACTGTGTTACTGTATCCTTATCATCATGTAAGGTGATGTCCCCTTTAACACCGGGCTCGGAACCCTAGGGGACTCCGCCTCTGGCTCCGCCCACCAGGGAGTCATATATAAGGGGCCGCTCTGTAGGTGGCACCCAGTAAGCACCCATCTCGGCATCAGGCTAGTTCTCAGCTTATTAAAGCCTTCTTTACCGTTCTACTCTCTTGCGTCGCTATTGAGGGTACTACATGTTCAAAAATCTATCTATATTTGCCTTAAAAACATCCAACGAGGTAGGCTCAACTGCTTCATTGGGCAGGAAATTCCACAGATTCACGACCCTTTGGGTGAAGAAGTTCCTCCTCAATCAGTCCTAAATCTGCTCCCCCATATTTTGAGGATGTGCTCCCTCATTCCAGTTTCACCTGCCAGTGGAAACAACCTCCCTGCTTCTTTCTTATCCAATCTCTTCATAATTTTATAATTTTATATCAGATCCCCCCTCATTCTTCTACATTCCAATGAATATAGTCCCAGTCTACTCAGTTTCTCTTCAGAAACCAATCATCTCAACTCCGGAATCAACCTAGTGATTCTCCTCTGCACCCCCTCCAGTGCCAGTACATCCTTTCTCAAGTAAGGAGACCAAAACTGCACACAGTACTCCAGACATGGCCTCACCAGCACCCTATACAACTGTATCCTAACTGTTGTGTTTTGTCCTTTGCACTTTAAAATAAGCTCACCAAACACTTCAATCTGTCCAAACCAAGATCCTTTTAGTGTGCCTCGTGTGGTAGGATGACAATCTGATACAGAGCACGTTATCATAGAGTCTTGCTACTCCTCTGGAATTTACACCTTCTGCTGACCTGTTACATGTACGTCTTATTACCCTCTATCCATGTACTTCTGGAGATGGCCGGATGAGACTCTCTTTATATACAGACCCCAGGTCACATGACCTTGGTCTTTAGACCGCAGGGTGTGTCTGCACTGCTGATTGGAGGTCTCACACCATCAAACTATGATATGGCCCCTAGATATATCACCACACCCCCTTCCTCACAAAAACATTAATATAAAATTATTTTTACAGGCAACCTTACTCATTACATTTTATGCAGATATGGCATGTCACTGATACGGTGAGCAAGTTTTATAAAAAGTGTCCATTTGCATTCTGTGCAGAAATCAGTGTTTTAAATCGGTGTCCTGCTTCTGCAGAGTCTGGTTCACTTGCCGGTTTCTTGGTTATCTTGTACTTTGCACTGTGACATTGAAAGGCCTTTGTCCAAGACAGCCACACCTGCTTCAGCAGTCGCTTTAGCTTTCGATTTCTGGCACGTTGTTGCTTGTTACCTGCAAGTGCTTTTGAAACTGGTTGGCTGGCAGGATACGATGGTTCCCCCAACCTTTTCTTCTTCCTTTTTGTTCTCTGAACATGGTGAAGTGCCCTAGTGCATCTCTTGGTTATCCTCTTTGTCGCGGCCTCTGTCGTGGTGTTGGCCGTCGCTATGTGGTGAGGTGTCCAAAGAGGTCTAGGCGCCTGCTCATCTCTGGTCAGTGTGAGCACGCTTATTTCTATGCCCTCATTATCATGCTGGATCACCTCGGTTTCTGGAGCTGGCACCATGCGTGGCGGTCTCACCTCACCTCGGGTTACTGGATCATGAGTGGCTTGGTCACCATCACTGGAAATGACTACGGCTTCTGGTTGAGCTGATCCAAGCCCTGGGTCGTCGAGATCAAACTCGTGATCACTGGAGATGCATAATGATAGTCATAATGTCGCCTTCAGGATCAGTGTCAGAGTTAGCTAATAATTCAACCTCCACATCGCTGCAATCAGCCTCTTCAGCGATGTCCTCCCACTTGTCCTCTGTGTCGCCGACTGCTTGGGCGTGCATCATTGGAGTCATTGCCGGAACTTGCAGCGGGTTATCATGGGCTGGACTCTCCGTTCCTGAGCCTAAGTGCTGACGCCAACAGAGGATCTGTGGAATTTCATGTCAGAAACATCGGCTCCACCGATTCTGCTATCGGTGAGGGGCTAGCACCGGCGCCGTGTGGAACACCAGCAGAACACACAGAAAATGGTACGGGAATCACTGGGTCCATGATGGACACTTGCAGGGCTGACAATCTGCAGCCGCGCTTAGACTATACACCGCCCCACCCCCACACACTGATCGTGGCCAAAAAGATGGCACTGGTTCTGCTGGACCGCCCATATACAGCTGGTGGATCTGCTGGGGTCAGAGAGGACACAGGAGGGTGCCACGGGGGGGTCACCTTTACGACCCCAGGGCACCATGTTCATAGCGAGCTGTCAGCGGCACGCGCAGCTGCATGGCTGCCCTGCTGGCTGCGGTAATGGTGTTGCATCCCCATCCACCCTGACCCCACAGCCCACCTCCTGGCCACCCACCAGTACTCACCCACACCCTGGCAGAAGCCCCTCCGGCCAGCGGCACGACTGTCGGTGAAGAATGGCGGTGCTGGACACTGTTCGTTCGTCCTCTCTCTCAGTCAGCAGCCACCATGCCAGGTTCATGATTGATGAGAGCACTCGTGAACCGCGCCGTCGGGAACTCGGCCCATCGGAAGCGAGGCATCACGGGTGGGCCCACTAATGAGATGCGAATGCGGTTACAGCTACACGTGCCATGATGCCGTTTTCGAGGAGGTGGAGCAGTGCGATTCGGCGTCAAACCAGCGCCTGCCGCGATTTTGGCATCAGGACCTAGTCTCCGCACGCCCCGATTTCGGCGTCGGCCAACGGAGAATCCCGTCCCCTGTATCTCCAAAGCCTGTTTTTCTAAGAGCGGTACGCTTTTTGTACTTCCGGTTCTCTCAATTGTCGATCCTCACTAAGTTTAGCAACCTTCAATTCTGCATGTGCCATCTCCAAACTCCCTCTCTCCACAGAGTCCAGCGCGGTCCAGGGGTCCCCCGCGACCACCTTGTGATTGCTTGCAGAGCACCAGGGACTTGGCTCTGGAGCTCATCTGTGCTCACCAGTGTTCCCAAAGTATTACTCATAGTGTTCATCATGCGTCTCACCTTCATCACCGTCAGTCGCCTCAGACAGCATCTCATGGTATTCCGTCTCGGATTCAGCATGATCGTCAGTCTTTTCTTTTTGCCTGAAAAATATAATGGCGCACACAAACATCAAAAGCGTCAGCGTTCTGTGGCCAAAGTCTATCATGATTCCTGACTGATTCGCAAAGTCTCGCTTCACATTTAGCTGTTGCAAAATATGCCGATTTACTACGTTTTCTGACGTTTTAAGGTCAAAGTCACCTAAATGAAAGTATCATTGAGCATTACCTTTGATTTGAGTACGGACGAGAAATTTTTCAGAACCTTCTGATCGTCTTCATTCTTTGTTCTGATTGTGCTTCCATCTTTGTTTCTGTGCACCGCATGGTGTCTTGGCACGATGAGATCAATGTAAAATTATTCTTCTGCATTGATTTCATCCACAGCAAGCGCCGCTCGTGTATTATCTATGGTGGAATGTGCAAAGCATTGCTTTACAAAGTGCCCAACATTACCACACCGGAACAGGCATTTCCATATGCCGGGCACTGTCATGGGGGATGTCGAGTGCCACATTTTTGACACAAGATGGCGGCGGCGGCTCCTGTCGTCCGCTTAAAATCGCTGCCCACACTGTGACCACGTTTCTTTATGACGTGCGTCTCTGCACTAATGGCACTGGATTTTTCATCCATGTTGGCGCCAAATCTTTTGAGCAGAGTGCGCCTAT
Organism: Scyliorhinus torazame; assembly: GCF_047496885.1. NCBI lineage: Eukaryota > Metazoa > Chordata > Chondrichthyes > Carcharhiniformes > Scyliorhinidae > Scyliorhinus > Scyliorhinus torazame. The sequence continues at coordinate 121,149,066 of NC_092707.1, read as the reverse complement.
TCTTTGTGCAGCAATCTTGCTTGCATGGCAAATCTTCACTGCTTTTTGCAGCACTAAATAATCCTTCCACAATAGTATTGCCCCAAAACTTATTATCAAGCACACCATATACAATTTGGTCGCGGATTAACGAGGACTTTATGTCACCAAAGTTATATGACTGGGCCTTTAGCTGCAATCTGTGACAAAACTATCAAATGATTCGCCAGGTCTCTGAGTACGCAAGCGAAATATATAGCGCTCAAATGTTTCATTCTTCTTGGGGTGACAGTGTTTATCAAAGTGCTTCATTACTTCATCAGAGTTATTTCGATCCCCCTCACTTTCAAAGACAAATTAGTTATATAGTTCGAGCGCTTGTGAACCTGCTAATGTTAGCACCAACGCGATTCGCCTTTCATCAGGCTGGGCCTGCAGGCCCATGGGCGAAACATAAAGTTCAAACTGCTGTTTGTACAGCCGCCAGTTGTCACCTATGTTACCGGATATCTGAAGCTGGTGGGGGCCCTCAGTCCGCCATCTCGAGCTTCAGCATTCTTTGCACGTTGGGTCGCCTCGGATTGCAGTTCACTAGACTGGTCTTCAAGTCGAATGCCTAACGCTGTCACTGCCGTTACCAACCTCAAATCTTTAACACACCTGGTACCATGTTATGTTTGGTCCCTTGTACTTTCAGTTAAACTCACCAAACACTTCGATCTGTCCAAACCAAGATCCATTTATTGTGTCTCCTGCGGTAGGATGACAATCTGATTCAGAGCACGTGATCATGGAGTCTTGCTACTCTTCCAGAATTTGCTGACCTCTTACAGATTTCTGGACCATTGGGATCTCTTCCGGGGCAGGTGGGACCTGTACAAGAAGGACAGGTAGCATCTACACTAGAGGGGCACCAATATTCTGGCTGGGAGGTTTGCTAGTATCACTCAGGAGGATTTAAACTAATATGGCAGGGGGGTGGGAACCAAAGCATTAGCTCAGGAGGTGTAATAAATGAAGGGAAAATAGAGAACAAAAATAAGACAACATCACCCTCCGGCAGAGCAAATAAGGTGACAAGTCTGAGAAGGGAGGTGGTCAATGCAGGACTGAAGTGTTGTACCTAAATGCGCGCAGTATACGGAACAAGGTAAATGAGCTTGTTGCGCACATTGAAATTGGCCAGTATGATGTTGTGGGCATCACAGAGACGTGGCTGCAAGGGGATTAGGGCTGGGATCTAAATATACAAGGATATGTGTCCTGTCGAAAGGACTGGCAGATGAGCAAAGGGGGTGAAGTTGCATTGTTAGTAAGGAATGAAGTTAAATCGACTTCCGGTTGTGGTTATGCGGAGCTAAGCCGCACGTTCAGCAGCTCCTGCTTGGAACAGACTTTTGGGCTCTTTTCAGGGCCCCCAACGGAATTCTTTCGACATTTCCCGGTGTGGGAAGAAGACTGCATCATTCCCCCGACAGTGTATGGCTTGGACCAGGAGAGGGGCGACTAAAATAGTGGTGGTGAAGCCAAAGAAAGTGCGACGGAAGAAGAGCAAGATGGCGGCGGGCGGGGACCAGGCAGCGTGGATGCAGTGGGCGCAGGAGCAAGAAATGCCAGGAACGATTTGAAGAGATGGAGAATCGGTTGAGGCGGAAGAATCTACAGATCCTGGGCCTCCCGGAGGGGCTGGAGGAGTCGGACGTGGGGGCCTATGTGGTCACCATGTTAAACTCACTGATGGGAGCGGGGTCCTTCCAGGGGTCCCTGGAGCTGGAAGGGGCCCATAGAGTGCTGGCGAGGAGGCCCAAGGCTAACGAGCCGCCGCGGGCAGTGCTGGTGTGGTTTCATCGGTTCGCTGATCGGGAGTGCGTACTCAGGTGGGCCAAGAAAAAGAGGAGCAGCAGGTGGGAGAACGCGAAGGTTCGAACATATCAGGACTAAAGCGCGGAGGTGGCGAAGAAGAGGGCCGGGTACAACCGGGCGAAGGCGGTGCTGCACAGGAAGGGGGTGACGTTTGGCATGCTGCAGCCGGCGCGTCTGTGGGTCACCTACATGGACCGGCACCATTATTTTGAGTCCCCAGAGGAGGCGTGGGCCTTTGTTCAGGCCGAGAAGCTGGACACAAACTGAGGGTCGGGATGGGGGGGTCGGGCGTGGGGATGGTCGGGGATTGTTGTTGTGTTACATTTTGAGGGGGGGTTCTTTGTTCTTGTTTATTTTTGGTCCAGTGTGGGTGGTTAGGGTGGGTTGTGCACTGTTTTGGTTGGGTCTGTCGGGTGGGCTCTTGGAGGGGGACAAGTAAACGGAGTAGGGGGTGGATGGCTGGTAGGGGGGTGAGGCCCGAGTCGGGGGTGAGGGGACTGGGCCTGTAAAAGGAGCTGTGCCAGAGGAGGCGGGGCCGGGCAGGTGGAAAGCGCAGGCTTTTTCCCAAGCGGAAGGCTGGAGGAAGCGGGGCCGAGGCGGGGAAGCGCGGGTTTTTTCCCGCGTTTGGGATGGAAGGGAGGGGCGGAGAGCCTGCAGGTGGGTAATGGAGGGGGAGGGAAAGTCGCACAATGGGAGGAGTTTAAGGAGAGGCGGGAGCGGCCGGGGTCAGCAGGAGTCAGCTGACTTGCGGGAGTGCAATGGGGGAGCAATGTAGCTAGGAGGTGTCCTAGCTGGGGGGGAGGGGGGGGTGTAGGGGGTAAACCGGGTTGCAGCTGGTATGGTCAAGGGACGTCGAGCATTGTGACAGACAATGGCGGCAGGTATGTAATGGTAAGTGGTAAGCTGCAAGGGGAGAGGGTGGTGCTGGTCAACGTGTACGCCCCGAACTGGGACGATGCGGGTTTTATGCGGCGCATGTTGGGTTGGATCCCGGACTTGGAAGTGGGGGGCCTGATAATGGGGGGGGGACTTTAACACGGTGTTGGATCCAGCACTGGATCGCTCCAGGTCCAGGACGGGTAGGAGGCCAGCGGCGGCTAAAGTGTTGAGGGGGTTTATGGACCAGATGGGAGGGGTGGACCCTTGGAGATTTGCAAGGCCGGGGGCTAGGGAATTTTCATTCTTCTCGCAAGTTCATAAGGCCTATTCCCGGATCGACTTTTTTGTTATGAGCAGGGCGCTGATTGCGAGAGTGGAGGATACCGAGTTGTCGGTGATAGCCATTTCGGATCACGGCCCGCATTGGGTAGACCTAGAGCTGGGGGAGGAGAGGGACCAGCGCCCGTTGTGGCGCTTGGAGGAGTGGCTGTTGGCGGACGAGTAGGTGAGCGACCAGGTCCGAGGAAGCATAGAGAGATACCTGGAGGCCAACGATAACGGGGAGGTCCGAGTGGGGAGGGTCTGGGAGGCGCTGAAGGTGGTGGTTAGGGGAGAGCTGATCTCCATTAGGGCCCACAAGGAGGAGAGAGCAGAGGGAAAGGGAGAGGCTGGTGGGGGAGATGGTGAGGGTAGACAGGAGGTATGTGGAGGTGCCGGAGGGACTGTTGAGGGAGAGGCGTAGCCTCCAGGCCGAATTCGACCTGTTGACCACCAGGAAGGCGGAGGCGTGGTGGAGGAAGGCCCAGGGGACGATTTATGAATATGGGGAAAAGGCTAGCCAGATGCTGACGCATCAGCTCCGGAAGCGGGACACAGCTAGGGAGATCAGGGGAGTTAAGGTTAGGGGAGAGAGTGTGGTGCGGAGTAGGGTTGGCATCAATGGGGTCTTCAGGGACTTTTATGAGGAACTGTATCGGTCCGAAACCCCAAGGGAGGAGGGAGAGATGGGCCGCTTTCTGGACCAACTGAGGTTCCCGAAGGTGGAGGAGGGACTGGTGGCGGGATTAGAGGCCCCGATTGGGCTGGAGGAGCTGGCCAAAGGGATAGGAAGCATGCAGGCGGGGAAGGAACCCGGGCCGCACGGTTTCCAGGTTGAATTTTACAAGAGGTATGTGGACCTGTCGGGCCCGTGCTGGTTAGGACCTTCAATGAGGCAAGGGAGGGGGGGGGCTTTGCCCCCGACGATGTCCCAGGCACTGATCTCCTTGATCCCGAAGCGGGACAAGGATCCCCTGCAGTGTGGGTCTTACAGGCCGATTTCATTGTTAAATGTAGATGCCAAGGTGCGGGCGATGGTCTTAGCCACGAAAATTGAGAATTGTGTGCCGTAGGTCATCCATGATGACCAGACGGGGTTCGTGAAGGGGAAGCAGTTGAACGCGAATGTGCGGAGGCTCCTAAACGTTATTATGATGCCAGCGAGGGAGGGGGGGGGGCGGATATAGTGGCGGCGATGGACGCTGAGAAGGCCTTCGATAGGGTAGAGTGGGGGTACTTGTGGGAGGTGCTGAAGAGGTTTGGGTTTGGGGAGGGGGTTCGTCAGGTGGGTTAGGCTGTTGTATGAGGTCCCGATGGCGAGTGTGGCCACGAACAAGAGGAGGTCTGAGTACTTTTGGTTGCACCGAAGGACGAGGCAGGGGTGTCCCTTGTCCCCCCTGCTCTTCGCACTGGCGATTGAACCCCTGGCTATGGCACTGAGGGAGTCGAGGAACTGGAGGGGGTTGGTGCGGGATGGGGAGGAGCACAGGGTGTCGCTCTATGCGGACAACTTGCTGCTATATGTGGTGGACCCGGTGGGGGGAATGCCGGAGATAATGAGGATCCTCAGGGAGTTTGGGGATTTCTCAGGGTACAAGCTCAACATGGGGAAGAACGTGTTGTTTGTGGTTCACCCAGGAGACCAGGAGAGGGGGATTGGCGAGCTCCCACTAAAAAGGGCGGAGAGGAGCTTCAGGTATTTGGGGGTCCAGGTGGCCAGGAGCGGGGGGGCCCTGCATAGACTTAATTTCACGAAGCTGGTGGAGCAAATGGAGGAGGAGTTTAAGAGGTGGGACGCGTTGCCGCTGTCCCTGGCGGGTCGGGTGCAGTCAGTCAAAATGACGGTGCTTCCAAGGTTTTTGTTCCTGTTCCAGTGCCTCCCCGTGTTTATCCCGAAGGCCTTCTTTAGGCGGGTCAACAGGAGCATAATGGGGTTTGTGTGGGCGCAAGGGACTCCGAGAGTGAGAAGGGTATTCGTGGAGCAGAGTAGGGATGGGGGGGGCTGGCGCTGCCCAACCTCTGCGGGTACTACTGGGCCGCCAATGCGGCGATGGTGCGCAAGTGGGTGATGGAGGGGAGGGGGTGGCATGGAAGAGGCTGGAGACAGCATCTTGTGAGGGTACGAGTCTGGAGGCGCTGGCAACCGCGCCGCTGCCGCTCCCTCCAATGAGGTATACCACGAGCCCACTGGTGGCGGCTACCCTCAAAATGTGGGGGAAATGGAGGCGGTACAGGGGAGAAGTGGGGGCCTAGGTGTGGACCCCGATACCGGTTTGTCCCAGGGAGAATAGGTGCGCGCCATCGACGAGTCCCTCCCCTTCCAGGTCGAGAGTGACGCCTCCGATGTAGCTCTGGCGTCCACCCTTAACCAAGAGGGCAGACCCGTGGCCTTTTTCTCCCAAACCCTCCCCTCCTGCCACCATGAAACTGGGAGATCCCTGGACCGTAGGGCCAGTAGGACGGTCTTCCAGACCGTGCCGTTCTCCCTCTCTACTTGCCCGTTCCCCCGGGGGTTGTAGCTGGTTTTCGGGGTGGCACAGGGTGGGGATAAGAAGGTTGTAGGACCTGTTTGTGGACGGGAGGTTCGCGAGCCTGGGTGAGCTGGAGGAGAAGTACGGGCTCCCCCTGGGAAACACCTTTAGGTATCTACAGGTAAGGGCATTTGCCAGGCGGCAAGTGGTGGAATTCCCGCTGCTGCCGCCACGCACGGTACAGGACAGGGTGCTCTCGGGGGTGTGGGTTGGAGAGGGGAAGATATCGGCAACATACCAGGTGATGCAGGAGGAGGAGGAAGCCTCGGTGGAGGAGCTGATAGGTAAGTGGGAGGAGGAGTTGGGGGAGGAGATCGAGGAGGGGACGTGGGCAGATGCCCTAGGGAGGGTGAACCATTCCTCTTTGTGCGCGAGGCTCAGCCTCATATAGTTTGAGGTGCTGCACAGGGCACACATGACCGGGACAAGGATGAGCCGGTTTTTGGGGGGTGAGGATCGGTGTGTTAGGTGCTCAGGGAGCCCAGCAAACCACACCCATATGTTCTGGGCATGCCCAGCGCTGGAGGAATTTTGGAAGGGCGTAGCGAGGACGGTGTCGAGTGTGGTAGGATCCAGGGTCAAACCGGGCTGGGGGCTCGCAATATTTGGGGTTGCAGAGGAGCCGGGAGTGCAGGTGGCGAAAGAGGCCGGTATTCTGGCCTTTGCGTCCTTGGTAGCCCGGCGAAGGATTCTTCTTCAGTGGAAAGATGCGAGGCCCCCAAGCGTGGAATCCTGGATCAACGATATGGCAGGGTTCATTAAATTGGAAAGGGTGAAATTTGCCTTAAGGGGATCGGTGCGAGGGTTTTTCAGGTGGAGGCAACCGTTCTTAGACTTCCTGGCAGAACGGTAGACAATGGTCAGCAGCAGCAGCAACCGGGGTGGGGGGGGGGGGGGGGTTCTATTTTATTTTTGTTTGTCTGTACTGGGGGATCTGAGGGGGTGTATATATTTGCTATGTTTGCTCTGTGTTTCGGCGGGTGTTAATTTATTATTTATGTGCAGGGGGAGGGGACATGGGGTTGTTTTGTTTTGTTTGGGATTTAATTCTATTGGGTTCCTTTTACATTTTGTTGTTGATATTTTGTGAAAACTTCAATAAAACATTTTTTTTAATAAGAGGAATGAAGTCAAATCGATATCAAGGGGTGATCATAGAATGTAAAGTGCAGAAGGAAGCCATTCGGCCCATCGAGTCTGCACCGGCCCTTGGAAAGAGCACCCCACTCAAGCCCACAACTCCTCCACCCCATCCCCTTAACCCAGTAATGCCAATTGACCTTTTTTTTTGGAGACTAAGGACAATTTAGCATAGCCAATCCATCTAACCTGCACATCTTTGGACTGTGGGAGGAAACCCATGCACACACGGAGAGAACGTGCAGGCTCCACACAGACAGTGACCCAAGCCGGGAATCGAACCTGGGACCCTGGAGCTGTGAAGCAATTGTGCTATCCACAATGCTACCGCGCTGCCACATATAGGATCAGAAGGCATAGATTCTCTGTGGATAGAGTTGAGGAATCGCTGAGGTACAATACTCTGATGGGAGTTATGTACAGACCCCCAGGCAGTAGTCAGGATGTGGAGCAGAAATAACTCAGGAGATAGAAAAGGCATGTAAAAAAGGCAATATCACAATAATTATGGAGGACTTCAATGTGCGGGTGGACTGGGAAAATCATTCCCTGAGGCTCCCCCACCACCTGCCGCTGCCAGTCCTGGAGTCGCGCTCTCGATTCAACCTGGGTCTCCATGCTCACAGCCATGGTCATCGGGGAGTGGACCACCTCCATCTGGGACTGCCCCACATCATGCTGTGACTGTGCCACTTCCTTTTGGGTCTGTGCCACATCATCCAGTGACAGTGCCATCTCCCTCTGAGACTGGGCCACCTCCCTGTGTCCGTGCCACATGGGCCAGCACCCAGATAATGCCGTTGACGCTCTCAGTCATGACCCGCTGTGAGTGGGCTAGGCTCTGGGGCACCGCTGAAATGTCCAGGTGGCTCTGGTACATCACTGCTTGTGATAGGACAGCCCTGTCCTGGGCCACAGCCACCACCTGCACAGATTGTGCCAGGCCTTGGACATCTTGACTCATGGCAGAAGCCATTTCCCCCAAGGCCTCACCATGGACCTCACCAATGCGGTGTTGGCCTGGGTGGCACACATGGTCAGCACCATCTCCTGTAAATGCAGGCAGTTGGAATCCTCCACCTGCACGTGCTGAATGGTTGCTGACATCCCTCATGTTGTCCTTGGCTCTGTGATTGCTTAGAAACTATCATAGAGTTTACAGTGCAGAAGGAGGCCATTCGGCCCATTGAGTCTGCACCGGCTCTTGGAAAGAGCACCCCACCCAAGGTCAACACCACCACCCTATCCCCACAACCCAGTAACCCCACCCAACACTAAGGGCAATTTTGGACACTACGGGCAATTTATCATGGCCAATCCACCTAACCTGCACATCTTTGGACTGTGGGAGGAAACCGGAGCACCCGGAGAAAACCCACGCACACACGGGGAGGATGTGCAGACTCCGCACAGACAGTGACCCAAGCCAGGAATCGAACCTGGGACCCTGGAGCTGTGAAGCAATTGTGCTATCCACAATGCTACCGTGCTGCCCTCCACTATCGATTGCAGAAGCAGGAAATCTGTCTGGATGGCAGCTACTCCCTGGGTTCTGGCTATCCTCCAGCTGTTTGCCCCCTCGAGGGTTCCCACCTCCACCTGAAGTACTGCAGTGTCCAACCAAGGTGAGAGTCTCTGGAATGGTGGAGGGTGTTGGAGATAGCTGTGACGGGAGTCTTCCCCGGACTCGAACTCCGTGGTATCACAGGATGCGGCGGGTCGGGGACTCTCGTTGCTGCCCGTGTTCTCGTCCTCACTGCAATCCGCTTGTGGTTCTGATGGGGTAGGGGGGGTGGACACCGGAAGAGCCCGCGCCATTGCCAGGAGCTCCTGCAAGATACAGGACAGGACGTATGATTTATCACAGGCCGGGGGGGTTTGGCCGCCCTCCGGGTTGAGGGGTGGTGGTTACGGGTGCATGGGACGCGGGGTGATACTAAGGGCACAGTGCTGCCTACTCAGCCTGGCCGCCATCAGGAGGTTCTGCTGTTTTGTTTAAGGCACGCTGGTCTGTGACTCTAGCTTGGCCTGATATTCTCTCTTGGCATCTCGGATTTCTATAGGTCAGGGTCTCTTGACTTGAACACCTCAGACCTGTCCTTCAGTAGGGAGTCAATCTCGCGATTGTGCCATGGTTTCCGGTTGGGGAATGTACGTACTGCTTTCTTTGGCACGCAGTCGTCCACACATTTGCTGATGAAGTCTGTGATGGTGGTGGCATACTCATTTAAGTTGGTCGCTGAGTTCCTCAATATGGACCAGTCCACTGTCTCTAAGCAGTCACGTAGGAGCTCTTCAGTTTCCTCGGGCCAGCACTGCACGACCTTCAACTCTCTCTGGGGTATGTGGAACTGGTGGTGATAATTTTGGGAGCCGTATGTCTTCATCTAGTTTACATGATTCCTGCCGGCCTTTTCGATGTCCAGTGATAATTTGTAAACCAAGGGCTGGCCTTATATATCACGGAATGGGGCCCTAAGTATCCTTGCCTGGCTGAAAAACCTGAAGCATGACCTGCTGTGCTACCTCATATTCAAAGGGGTTTACCTTGCCATCAAAATAAGCTTTGCTTTTTACTTTGGACCATTTTAACAGATGCTGCCTTCTGGGTAGGCCAAATGTTGTCCAGCAATGTTTTTACAGTTTTTTTATGACTGAGGACTGTGATCTTGGGCTCTGATAGATCTAGCCCTACCAGGTGTGGTGATATGCCTGTGCACAGTTTTGTATATAGTTGGTAATGCAACCTCCAACCAGCTGGTGGCATCAGATATCCTTCACGTGACTTGAGATACCCGCCAGTTGGTAGTAGGATGTACGAGAGGATAGTCGCACTGAGAGTAGTTCTAGGAAAATTCACTGAATTTATTTTGTAGTTATTGGCTGTGTAGCAATTTATTAGTTACCTTTCCACGTGTTTATTAATAACTCATTGTTCTAGTTAAACAACTAGATGTTCTGTGTTCACCATTGCAATGGTTGGATCACAGAACACAACACCAGGGGTTCGATTCCTTTCATGGGACATCCGGTCATCAGTACATGGGGGTGAATCTGGTGGAACTCGCAACTGTGTTCTGTGCCAACATTATTATGAAGGACAGGACTAAATTGTAGGTGGCATTGTTCAACTGGACAGCCTTTCTGAGAATTCCTTTTAGGGACAGGGGATGGTATGCATTGCGGAATCTTTGGTGAATTCCAGATAGGTTCATCACATTGTGCATTATCTGGGTGGTGAAGTGGGTGCCCTGCTCTGACTCTATGCTGTGAGGGAGACTCCATCTAGTGAATACTTGCTGCGGTTAATTTGTCCTATTTGTCATCGGAGCCGGGGTTTGTTCCTTCCTGAATCAGTTTTAAGTCATCGCCACTGCTCTGAGCCCATTAAGGTCCTCGATCTTAGTTTGGCACACAGTGACGGCGACCATCTGTTTACTAATCAGGGATTGCTACAGCACTCCCTCTCGGGCAATCTGCTTAGCCAATTCATCTGCCCTTATATTCCCGGTTGGGGAGATTCTATGGTGTGCCTTGACTTTGATGATTCCGTACTCTGGAATTCTCTTCCAAGGAGGGTGGTGGAAGCTGGATCATTAAAAGTATTTAAAGCGGAGGTGGATAAATATTTGATAGATCGAGGATATGAGGAAATGGCACAGAAAAGGAGCTGAGGCCAGCATAGATCAGCCATGATCGGATCGAATGGCAGGGCAAGCTTGAAGGGTCTGGTGGCCAACTCCTGCTTCTATTTCTTGTGTTCTTATGTTCTCCTATCCTTGGGCTGTTTGAAAAATGTATTTTATCAGGGGGCGGATGGTAGGGGTTTCCCATCTGCCGATACAAATCCTCTGGCCTCCCACAGCGGCAGCAAGTCGGTTAAACTATTGCAGAAATGCATGCTATCTGAGTGTTGATTGATTGATATTTATTGTCACATGTACCGAAGTACAGTGAAAAGTATTTTTCTGCGGCCAAGGGCACGTACACAGTACATACATACGAGACAAAAGAATACTCGACAGAGAACATTGACAAAAAGTACATCAACAAATAGTGATTGGTTACAGTGCGCAACAAGGGCCAAACAAAGCAAATACATGAGCAAGAGCAGCATAGGACGTCGTGAATAGTGTTCTTACAGGGAACAGATCAGTCCGAGGGAAAGTCGTTGAGGAGTCTAGTAGCTATGGGGAAGAAGCTGTTCCTATGTCTGGATGTGTGGGTCTTCAGACGTCTGTATCTTCTGCCTGATGGAAGGGTCTGGAAGAGAGCAAAGCCTGGGTAGGAGGAGTCTCTGACAATGCTGTCTGCCTTCCTGAATCAGCGGGAGTTGTATACAGAATCAATGTGGGGGTGGCAAGCTTGTGTGTTGCATTTGGCTGAGTTCATCACACTCTGCAGTTTCTTGCGATCTTGGGCCGAGCAGTTGCCATACCAGGCTGTAATACAGCCGGATAGGATGCTCTCTATGCCACATCTGTGGAAGTTTGTGAGAGTCGACGCAGACATGCCAAATTTCTTTAGCTTCCGTAGGAAGTAAAGACGTTGTTGGGCTTTCTTGCCTGTATGGCTGCTGGTGGGGAACCTGGGGCGAAATTCTCCCCCAACGGCGCGATGTCCGCCGACTGGCGCCAAAGACGGCGCCAATCAGACGGGCATCGCGCCGGCCCAAAGGTGCGGAATGCTCCGCATCTTTGGCGGCCTAGCCCCAACATTGAGGGGCTAGGCCGACGCCGGAGGGATTTCCGCCCCGCCAGCTGGCGGAAATGGCATTTGTTGCCCCGCCAGATGGCGCAGAAATGCGGCGCATGCGCGGGAGCGTCAGCGGCCGCTGTCAGTTTCCCGGCGCATGCGCGGGAGCGTCAGCGGCCGCTGTCAGTTTCCCGCGCATGCGCAGTGGGGAGAGTCTCTTCCGCCTCCGCCATGGTGGAGGCCGTGGCGGAGGCGGAAGGGAAAGAGTGCCCCCACGGCACAGGCCCGCCCGCGGATCGGTGGGCCCCGATCGCGGGCCAGGCCACCGTGGGGGCACCCCCCGGGGTCAGATCGCCCCGCGCCCCCCCCCCAGGACCCCGGAGCCCGCCCACGCCGCCTGGTCCCGCCGGTAAATACCAGCTTTGATTTACGCCGGCGGGACAGGCAATTTCTGGGCGGGACTTCGGCCCATCCGGGCCGGAGAATCCAGCGGGGGGTCCCGCCAACCGGCGCGGCCCGATTCCCGCCCCCGCCCAATCTCCAGTATCGGAGACTTCGGCGGGGGTGGGGGCGGGATTCACGGCGGCCAACGGCCATTCTCCGACCCGGCGGGGGGTCGGAGAATGACGCCCCTTGTCTGGGTGGCTGATTACATAAACCATGGCTGCTAATTCGGCAGCCTGGGCGCTTATTGTGATGGGGAGTTTTCCTGCTAACTCCAACAGGGGTCCCCTCGGTGGTCCACCACATACATAAACATGCCGCATCCTGTTTTCCTGTTCCTGTCCTCCATCATAGAGGATCTACTATCAACAAAACTTTGTAAAGGTTGTTTGTCAGCTTCTCCAATTTCCTTGGGTCCTCCCCCGTTTGGTTTTGGCACAAATGGTCCCTTGACACAAATCTGACACTCCTGGGTGTTCTCTCCATAGCTCATGTTATCGGCTAGGAAGGTGGTTAATTTGGTACGTTTCACCGCAATGTTACTGCCCTGGAGCATTAGGGTCCACCATGCTAACCATCCCACCACTAATTCAGCTGTCCAGAAGTAGTTGGATGGGGGTGTGTTCAGCGAGAATGATTAATGGATTGAGCCCAATTATGTATGAGAAATGCTGCACTGTCCAGAAAACTGTCAGGAGGTGACTCTCGCATAGCAAGAAACATTGTTCTACTATTAGGGGCCGGGAGGCATAGGCTACCAGTCCAAGTCGCCCATGGCGCTCAAGTGTTGCGTCTATGGTAGCACCTTCTAGATTCTAGGCCTTGTACCTGTAGTGCTGGGGTCTTGCCTGTGTGTGCTGCTCAGTCCATTTTTACAGGATGTTCCTTTTTAACAGGTCTGACAATGGGGAGGTTTTGGTGGTGAAACCGTCGATATGGTTTTGGCAATAACAAACCAACCCTAGAAAGGAACGCAATGAGTTCACGTCTTTGGGTGGGGCAAGTAGGCTATAGATTCAATGTGTTTCATTTATTTTCCATGCTTCCCCTGGGTGACTATGGTTCCCAAGTGTGATACATGGGTGTGGTATTATAGGTATTAATAAGCTAGAATTTTAAGAAGAAAGGATGGAGCTCCGAATCAAGCCGGAGTGTCTGCAACCTAGCCCCCGCGCGGCGAACTCAGCGGCAATGTTTAAGCACTGGCTGCCGTGTTTTAAAGGGTATCTCAAGATGGCTGAAAACGCACCCATGGGAGAGCAGAAACTGCACGTCCTGCACTCAAGGGTGAGCCCAGAAATTTACACCCTCATCAAGGAAGCGGAAGACTTCGATGAAGCAATTGAGCTGCTAAAAGGACATTACATTCGCCCGGTAAACCAGGTCTACGCCCGGCACCTGCTTGTAACAAGGCAACAGACCCCTGGGGAATCGCTGGTGGAATTCTACCGCACACACCTGGTGCTGGGAAGAAGCTGCGTCTGCCCGCAAGTTTTGGCGATCGAACACACGGAACTCTTAGTCCGGGACGGTTTTGTGGCAGGTATGCTTTCGTCACAAATCCGCCAGCGCCTGTTAGAGAAGGACACCCTGGGTCTCAGGGAGGCACGAGCCCTTGCAGGCTCCCTGGACGCGATCTCCAGGAACGCCCGTGCCTACGTTCCTGACCGCGCGGCAGCCTCCTGGGCAGCATGGAACCCCGCTGCGGCCGACCCTGAAACTTCCCCTGTTCCCCCACAGGCCTGCGCTGCAAGGCGGCCTGGCAACCCCGAGGGGCCCCGCTGCTACTTTTGCGGGCAGGCCAAGCACCCTTGCCAGCGCTGCCCGGCCCACACATCCACCTGCAAGAGATGCGACAAAAAGGGCCATTTCGTGGGGGTATGACAGGCCCGAGCGGTGGCCGCGGTCTCCAGCGGCGAATGCGAACTGCAATCACAAACCTCTTCATGGGCCCCGTGCGGCCAGCGGTCGCCACCACCTCCATATCCCAGGGCCATGTGCGGACCCCGGGCGCCACCATCTTGTTCCGCGGACGCCACATTGGAGGGATGTGCGCCGCCATTTTGTGCACCCCCGACCATGTGCTACCAATGGGAGACGCCATCTTGGATGAACCCCCAGGACCCCAGCTCGGCTGACCGCACACTGCCCGAACAGAACTCTCAACTACTGCGATTGGCCTCGGTGACTCTGGATCAGTCTCGACCTCGAACACTCTCAATCACTACGACGACCGTTTTCATCAATGGGCATGAGACGTCCTGCCTAATCGACTCTGGAACCACGGAGAGCTTCATACACCCCGACACGGGAAGGTGCTGTTCCCTCCTCATCCATCCAGTTAATCAAAAAATCTCACTGGCCTCCGGTTCCCACTCAGTGGAGATAAAGGGGTTTTGTGTAGCAAACCTCACAGTCGAGGGAAGGGAGTTCAAAAATTTCCGTCTCTACGTCCTTCCCCACCTCTGCGCGGCTACACTCCTGGGTTTAGACTTCCAGTGTAACCTTCAAAGACTGACCTTCAAATTCGGCGGCCCTATGCCCCCCCTTACTGCCTGCGGCCTCGCGACCCTTAAGGTCGACCCGCCTTCCCTGTTTGCGAACCTCAGCCCGGATTGAAAACCCGTCGCCACCAGGAGCAGACGCTACAGTGCCCAGGACCGGATCTTTATTAGGTCAGAGGTCCAAAGGTTACTGAGGGAAGGGGGTCATTGAAGCCAGTAACAGCCCCTGGAGAGCTCAAGTAGTGGTGGTAAAGACCGGGGAGAAGCATAGGATGGTCATCGACTACAGTCAGACCATCAACAGGTTTACGCAGCTGGACGCGTACCCTCTCCCCCGCATATCCGACCTGGTAAACAGGATCGCGCATTATAAGGTCTTTTCCACGGTGGATCTCAAGTCCACCTACCACCAGCTCCCCATCCGCACTAGTGACCGCAAATACACTGCCTTCGAGGCAGACGGGCGGCTCTATCACTTCTTAAGAGTTCCCTTTGGTGTCACTAACGGGGTCTCGGTCTTCCAACGAGAGATGGACCGAATGGTTGACTGGTACGGTTTACGGGCAACATTCCCGTATCTCGATAATGTCACCATCTGCGGCCACGACCAGCAGGACCACGACACCAACCTCCGAAAATTTCTCCAGACCGCTAAAACCCTTAACCTAACAGACAATAAGGATAAATGCGTGTTTAGCACCGACCGTCGAGCCATTCTCGGCTACGTAGTGCGAAATGGAGTTATAGGCCCCGATCCTGAACGCATGCGCCCCCTTATGGAGTTCCCCCTCCCTCCAAGGCCCTGAAACGCTGCCTTGGGTTTTTTAGCTACTACGCCCAGTGGGTCCCCAACTATGCAGACAAGGCCCGTCCCCTGATCCAATCCACAGTTTTTCCCCTGTCGATAGAGGCCCGCCAGGCCTTCAGCCGCATCAAAGCAGACATTGCAAAGGCCACGATGCACGCCATCGACGAGTCCCTCCCCTTCCAGGTCGAGAGCGATGCGTCCGACGTAGCTCTGGCGGCCACCCTCAACCAAGCGGGCAGACCCGTGGCCTTCTTCTCCCATACCCTCCATGCTTCTGAAATCCGCCACTCCTCAATCGAAAAGGAGGCCCAGGCCATAGTAGAAGCTGTGCGACATTGGAGGCATTACCTGGCCGGCAGGAGATTCACTCTCCTCACTGGCCAACAATCGGTTGCTTTCATGTTCGATAATGCCCAGCGGGGCAAGATAAAAATCAACAAGATCTTGCGGTGGAGGATCGAACTCTCCACCTACAACTACGAGATCTTGTATCTTCCCGGGAAGCTAAACGAGCCTCCTGACGCCCTGTCCAGCGGCACATGTGCCACCGCACAAGTGGACCGCGTCTGAGCCCTCCACGAGGACCTCTGCCACCCGGGGGTCACTCGCTTTTTCCACTTCGTCAAGACCTGCAACCTGCCCTAATCCATCGAGGAGATCAGGACTGCCACCAGGGACTGCCAAATCTGCGCGGAGTGCAAACCGCACTTCTACCGGCCAGAGAGAGCGCACCTGATAAAGGCTTCCCCTCCCTTTGAACGCCTCCCTCCCCTCCCCTCAAAGGCCCCCTCCCCTCCACCGACCGCAACACATATTTCCTGAATGTGATTGAGGAGTACTCCCAGTTCCCATTCGCCACCCCCTGCCCCGACATGACCGCCACCACCGTCATCAAGGCCCTCCATAGCATCTTTGCACTGTTCGGGTTCCCCGCTTACATACACAGTGATAGGGGGTCCTCTTTTATGAGCGACGAACTGCGTCAATTTCTGCTCAGCAAGGGCATCGCCTCGAGCAGGACGACCAGTTACAACCCCCGGGGTAACGGACAGGTAGAGAGGGAGAATGGAACGGTCTGGAAGACCGTCCTACTGGCCCTACGGTCCAGGAACCTCCCAGTCTCCCGCTGGCAAGAAGTCCTCCCGGATGCCCTCCACTACATCCGGTCACTACTTTGTACAACCACCAATCAGACACCTCACGAACGTCTCCTGGTCTTTCCTAAGAAGTCCTCCTCTGGGACCTCGCTCTCGACCTGGCTGGCAGCACCCGGACCCATCCTGCGTCTACTCCACGCCCGGGTGAGTCACAGAATCTCCGCCACGCTCGAAAAGGCGACTACTTATGAAGAGGCGGTCGAGTTACTCCGCAAGCGGTTCGCCAAACCCATCAACGAGGTACACGCCAGGCACCTGCTCTCTACCTGCCGGCAGCGCTCGGGGGAATCGCTAGATGAATTTGTTGAAAAACTCACCGCGCTTGCCAGGGACTGTGACCATCAGGATGTGACAGGGGAAACCCATATGGACCTGCACATCAGAGACGCATTCGTGTCCGGCATCCGCTTGACCTACATCAGGCAGCGGCTACTCGAAAACTGGGCAAAAAACCTCCAGGACACGCTAATGCTTGCCTCCTGACTGGAGGTGGCACGACATAATTTGGGTACGTACCCCGCGGACTCTGCAAGCCCCCCTCGGACTTTCTCAGACTCAGCCACATTACGGGCCTGCGCCGTGCAGCGACCCGCTCATCCTGGGGGCACACCGTGCTACCTCTGCGGGCAGGGCCAGCATCCACGCCCACGCTGCCCAGCCCGCTCCATGATCTGCAGCGACTGTGGGAAGAAGGAGCATTTTGCGAGGGTCTGCCTGGCCAGGCCCAGGGGCCAGAAAAACAAAGAGCAGCCGGCCCGAAAATAAGGCTATCAGGCCCGCAGGCCTCGCAATGCGGCTGCGCACCGACCCGACACGGCCCTTTCTGACGCGTCATCCGCCTCGTGCGAATCATGGGAGCGGCCATCTTGTCGGCGGCCATCCTCTCGACCCGACACATGCGACCGACAGCGACGGCCATTTTCCGAGTCCGACTCGGCGGAGGACTCGGACTACCCGCAAGTGGGAGCGATCACCCTCGACCAAACTCGGCCAAAACATCTGCAGAACGCGATGATGAAGGTCCAAGTCAACGGGCGCGACACTTCATGCCTCTTCGACTCCGGGAGCATGGACAGCTTTATTCATCCAGAAACGGTAAGGCGCTGCTCCTTGCATCCCTCGCATCCGGATCCCACTCGGTACAAATCAAGGGGTACTGTATCGCGGATCCCTCGATCCAGGATGCCAAATACACCCGTTTCAAACTTTATATCCTCCCCCACCTCTGCGCCCCCCTGCTGCTCGACTGGATTTCCAGTGCAGCCACCGAAGCCTGACACTGAAGTTCGGGGGACCCTTGCCCCCCCCCCTCACGGTATGCAGCCTTGCGACACTGAAATTCGCACCCTAATCGGTACAGTGCCCAAGACATGACTTTTATCAAGTCAGAGGTCCAGCGTTTACTGGGAGAGGGGGTCATCGAGGCTAGCAACAGCCCTTGGAGAGCACAAGTGGTGATAGTCCGGTCCGGGGATAAGAAACGGATGGTTGTGGATTATAGCCAGACCATAAACCGCTTCACGCAGCTTGATGCGTACCCCCTTCCTCACATAGCAGAAATGGTAAATCGGATCGCCCAATACCTAGTATTTTCCACGGTCGACCTCAAATCCGCCTACCACCAACTCCCCATCCGACCAAAAGGCCGCCCCTATACTGCCTTCGAAGCAGCCGGCCGGATCTTCCACTTCCTCAGGGTCCCCTTCGGCGTCACAAATGGGGTCTCCGTCTTTCATAGGGTGATGGACCAAATGGTGGACCAGTACGGTTTGCGGGCTACATACCCGTACTTGGACAATGTCACCATCTGCGGCCATGACCAGCAGGACCATGACGCAAACCTCGAAAAGTTCCTCCAGACCGACCGAGCCCTTAACCTGTCCTATAATGAGGAAAAATGCGTTTTCCACACAACCCGGCTAGCCATCCTCAGCTATGTCATGGAAAACGGGGTCCTAGATCCCAACCCTGACCGCATGCGCCCCCTAAAGGAACTCCCCCTTCCCCGCAGCCTCAAGTCCCTCAAACGGTGCTTGGCGCTCTTCTCCTATTGCGCCCAGTGGGTCCCCAAATATGCGGACAAAGCCCGCCCACTCATAAAGACCACAATATTTCCCGCCTCGGCTGAGGCTCGATTGGCCTTCAACCGCATCAAGGCCAATATCACCAAGGCCGCTATGCGCGCGGTGGACAAAACTATTCCCTTCCAGGTAGAGAACGATGTGTCAGACATCGCCCTGGCTGCTGCCCTCAACCAGGCAGGCAGACCAGTAGCGTTCTTCTCCCGGACCCTCACCACCTCCGAGATTCGACACTCTGCAGTCGAGAAGGAGGCACAAGCCATTGTGGAGGCCGTACGGCACTGGAGGCACTAACTAGCCGGTAGGAGGTTCGCCCTCGTCACCGACCAACGGTCGGTCGCGTTTATGTTCGATAACGCGCAACGGGGCAAAATAAAAAATGATAACATTTTGAGGTGGAGGATCGAACTCTCCACCTACACGTATGATATCAAGTATCGTCCAGGGGAGCTCAACGAGCCCCCAGATGCCCTGTTCCACGGCACGTGCGCCAACGCGCAGGAGGACCGCCTGCAAGCCATCCACAATGACCTCTGCCACCGGGGGATACCCGGCTCGTCCACTTTATCAAGTCCCGCAACCTACCTTACTCAACCAAGGAGGTCAAGGCCATGATCAGAGCCTGCCAGATCTGCGCAGAGTGCAAACCGCACTTCTACCGTCCAGACAAGGCTCGGCTCGTGAAGGCTTCGGGGCCCTTTGAGCAACTAAGCGTGGACTTCAAGGGGGCCCTCCCGTCCACCAACCGCAATGCCTATTTCCTCATCATTATCGATGAGTTCTCCCGCTTCCCATTCGCAATTCCCTGCCCCGATATGACCTCTGCCACTGTGATTAAGGCACTGCACAGCATCTTCACGCTGTTCGGTTTCCCCGCTTATATCCACAGCGACCGGGGTACATCGTTCATGATCGATGAACTGCGTCAGTATCTGCTCAGCAAAGGCATCGCTTCGAGCAGAACAACCAGTTATAACCCGCGGGGAAACGGGCAAGTGGAGAGGGAGAACGCGACAGTGTGGAAGGCTGTCCTCCTGGCCCTACGGTCGAGAAGTCTCCCAACTACCCGCTGGCAGGAGATCCTGCCCTATGCCCTACACTCCATTAGGTCGCTCCTCTGCACGGTCACGAATGAGACCCCTCACAACCGACTGTTTGTCTTCCCCAGGAAGTCTACCTCCAGGGTTTCGCTTCCACCTTGGCTGACGGCACCAAGACCTGCTCTTCTCCGAAGGTACACGAGGAGCCATAAAACGGACACCCTGGTCGAGAAGGTCCGATTACTCGACACAATCCCCAGTTACGCCTACATCGAGTACCCCAACGGCAGGCAAGCTACGGTTTCCCTTCGGGATCTGGCACCCGCTGGTTCCCCCACTACAGACGCCCTCTCCCTCGCAGCTCCCCTGCAGGACCCGGCATCCACTACAACACACCCCCTCCCGGCCCCACTCCCCGTTGGTGGACACCTACCACGCACACCCCCTGGTGCCCCCCCTCTACCCCCCCCCCCGCCGGCGCTGGCACCGCTACCCCCAGCCCTACCTATTCCCCCTGCACCCCGATCCCCTACCCCGACCCGGACCAAGGCTCCGACCACCGTGCTCCCGGACATACCCTCAACTAAGACGTCCATGTCCGCCGCACCACCGCCCGAGCTGAGGAGGTCGATAAGGCCGATCAGGCCACCGAGACAAATGGACTTATGATGGCACTTCACCCCCCGCCGAACCTTTTTTAAAAACAGGGGTAAATGTGATCAACGGTTACTGTAACACTGTACCCTTGTCATCATGTAAGGTGATGTCCCCTTTAAGACCGGGCTTGGAACCCTGGGGGACTCCGCCTCCGGCTCCGCCCACATTGGAGCCGTATATAAGGGGCCGCCTTGTGGGCGGCACCCGGTTAGCACCCGTCTCAGCATCAGGCTAGTTCTTAGCTTATTAAAGCCTTCTTTACCGTTTTACTCTCTAAGCGTCGTTATTGAGGGTACAACAATGTGACATGATATTGCATGCAAAGGGGGCTGCTGGCATTGCTTGTCAGGAAGCTTGGCCTGCCTCTAACCCACCTTGAAAGTCGGAGAACAAAATTCTAGCATTGTTACTGCCGTTGGGAAATTTGTGCCAAATTAAGCCCGCCATGATTCTGCCCTTTATGTGGAAGCTGCAGTGGAACTGAAAGGCGAGAGGCTTGATGAGCACTTTGGAAAGTCTCCCTCATGTGTCATTTGAAAGAAGAGGTGCAAGCCGTATAAGTGGAGGTAATAGGGAGATCAAATAGCATGTCACAGGTCCATGAACCCAGGACACAAATAACAAAATAGTTTAATGGAATGAAGAGAATGAAGATTAATTGTGTGCACCTTTGAAGGCTTAATGAATATTGAAGTGTGTCAGGTGTGGTGCATACTGAAATTATGCGTCAAAGCACCCTCCAGAAAGTGAGGGTGACAGGAGAACCAATTCCGAACACTGGGTCAGCTTTGAGAAGTGAAATGGCTTCACATAGATTGACTTAACCTATGACCATCCCTCACATCTGCACCCTAACTTCCTGAGATAAGCCCCCAGGGGACAATAATTTGCAGGTCTATGGGGAAAAGGCATGGGAATGGGACGAGCAGAGTTACTCATCCAGAGTGCCAGCACGGACATGACAATCCAAATGGCCTCCTTCTGCACTGTGACCATTCTCTGATTTTTCTTTTCTATGAGATGTGAAAGGCTCAAAGTACAAAGAGCTGCAGTGAAATCCCTTTGATACCATGTACACCATCCTGTGATGTGCTTCATTAATAACTAACACTCACCCATCTGTCATCTCACATCCAGCTTGCCAAATTCATATTTCACTGTCTGAAAACTCCGTTTCTGAAAAACACAGTACCCACTCACATGTCGCAATGGATGACTGAAAACATATATGTGCCACCTGTGTAGGTTTCGAATTGCGAAATAAGCACTCGTCCATGCATATGGCCATTACATTTTAGAAAAAAATACTCTTTCCTCAGCAATATATTAAAAACATTTTGTTCTAACTATTAAAACAAGTCTACTGTGAAAACCTCACCTGGGGTTATTGCACAGTTAATGGATTTATGATTCCGATGAACATTGATTTTCGGACAAAAGCCTTAAAACACACCTGATGATTAGCTGACTTTCCATCTGTGCCTCTGCATTTTGATCTCCAGTTGTAAATCAGCCCTTCCATCATAGACTGACCACCACGCCCTGAGAGAGATGCAGACACCTTGAGAAAAATCTCAAAATCACTTTGAAAATACAACACTTCGTTCGCGTGATTGAGAACATCAAAATCTGGCACATAAACAGCCAAAAGAAAAAGGAGTCTCAAAATGTGTTAAGTGATTGAAGCGGGTTCCTTTTCTCACATTTCATGTTGTGAAATCAATCGATTAAGTCAACTCTGGAAGACTGATAAATGGTCAACAACCAGACTGAAGATGGGTTATAATAGCAGCAATCATCTGTAACAATGGACAGACCAACCTGAACCCAGCAAAGATTCGATTCTAGATATGATATGGTATGAATTAAGTAATGGCATGATGGGAAAACTGGTCAATGGGAAGACTGGTCAAAAGGTTTGATACAATATAAGAAAAGCTGAAACTACTCATTCCAGCTCCCCAGGCCCAGGTAAAGAATGCTGCCCTAGCCATTTTCAAACTAATATGGCCGTAGGCCAACTCTGCATAACTTGAAGTCTGAAAAGATCAGCGAAGGTCGAGCCATTCCAAAACACCGGACCTCGGCAACTCCTGATAAAACTAACTCGTCATAACCCAGGGCCGTAGGAATTTAAAACAAGATAAGTTCAGGAAGAAACAAGTCTATTCCGACCTTTCAATGTTCCCTCCAAGGACTAAATAATGGTATGAGTGATATGACCAAACATGGTCTGGTCTTTGCTTCCATTTGTATTTCCGATCAAACTCCTGACCATACTGTTGTCACATAATCTTGATAAAGATAATGTATAAATATTGAGCTAATTCTCCGCAAAAGCGCGGAACTTGTGAAAGACTCAGCAGTTTTGTTGACTGCTCTCTGACTTCAAGTTTCAGCCATTACTGCATGCAGTTGTTTTCGAAAATAAAGCTTGTTATTCTGTCTTAACGAGTGTGTTGTATCTTTCTACTACAGAAGTGGGAAAATATTGACTTTGACATAGAAACAGTTGCAGTTGGATTACTTTGGTTCTTGGCTGCAATTGGAAGTTCAAACATAGGGCAGTTTGTTTCATCATTTATTGAATTGCATTCCACTTCAAATCATATAAATTACTCTCAATTCCATAAAATATTATTACCACTCAGTCAATTACTGATAAAGAATGAATACAAATCTATCTGTGAAGAGAAGAAAGCAGGACTTCTTCACAAATTATCTTGAACAGACTGGGTATTCAGTTAAGAATGATTGGTTACTTGTAATAATCTCAAATCTTAATTTCATCAGCTATGTGTGTTGAATTTTTGACAGGTATGCCAATAAATATTCTTTATAATTGTATTTATTCTAAGAATTTATGATTTATTCTATTCCTTGAATGGGTATTTAAGTTTTTTTAACGCAATGCAACAGTATTTTCACTGCTACTTCACAAGGAATGACCATATTTGGTGAGGAGAGTTGGTTACTAACCAAATGGCTGAATAGCCAACTGAAGAACTAACTCTCTTTTTGAAAGTATGTTTATTGAGATTTTACATTTTATAAACTAACACAGCAAAGTTACAAAATAATACATCACCATAAGCAAGGAAGGGAAAAAAACAGAAACAGCTTAACCCTCATGAGCACAGCATGGAACAGGAGAACAGCGTCACAACTGGTTTAATAGAATCATTAGACATAACGGGTAACTCACATCGCCTCACCAGAGACTGAGGAAGAAACAGGACAGGTCATGAAAACATGACAGCATGACAAAATGGCACACACCCTCCCACGCCACACAGCCTCGCAATCATCACGGGAGATCGGGATAAACCTTCCACTCCATGATCAGGTGCACACCAATGTACTCCCCCACCCTCAGCTCCAGCAGCAGCATTGGCACCAAAGACCCAACACAGCCTCTCTGTCCAGCTTCCAGACCATCTGAACCCATGTAAGAGCAAGGAACGATTCACCATACCCACCTTTACAAAGACAAAAGAAAATACATGGAAACCCAAGATCTAAGGAGAGTTACATGCATACTGCATAATGCAGCTAAACACCATAAACAGAACCGCAATTATAAAGTGAGAAGAGGAAGGGAGGACCGACAACAATAACAACATGTTCAGACTGTGGTTGAGCCTACAGGGCTTCCCGAGGTAGAAAGGAAGGAAAAGAAGAGTGAAAGAAACCAGAGCTACCCGAGCTATCCCACCGGATGATAATACGCATCAGTGAATAAGTGGGTAGTCACACATTTGTGGCTCCCGCTCACGGTTGATTTTGTTGGTCCTTCCCCACCCATATAGAGGTCTCTTTGAGGACGAAAAGTGTGTGAGTGCCCAGGGAAGGTAATACTTCTCTAGTGAGTTTGGTGCATGGATGAGAGGACGAGAAGTGCTACGAGGAAGAGAGAGCAGCTGGAGTAGGGCAGTTTTCGTGGTGCGTTACAGGTCAAGATGGCGGAGGGCGAGGGGGCAACACTGCCCGCTCAGTGCTCGATGGAGCAACTTGTGGAGTTTTTAAATAATAACTTCCAGCAGCAGAGGAAGGAGGTCTCAGAGGACCTGGCCAAGGTGGTGGAGCCGCTTAGGGTGGCGATTGAAAAAGAGGGACAGAGGAAAGAGGCTCAGGGCCTGGTGATTCAGAAGGTGGAGGCGGTAATGGGGGAACATGAGGAGTGGATGGTCTCGTTGGTGGCGGTGTTGGGAATGGTAGTGGACAGCCAGAAGACGGTGAGAGAGAACTTGGAAGACCTGGAGAATCGCTCCAGGGGACATAATTTGAGGATATTCGGGATGCCTGAGGGTATCGAGGGAGCAGACACAGCCAAGTATGTGGCAAGGATGTTGGAGCAGTTGATGGGGGTGGGGGCCTTTGATTGGCCCCTCAACGTGGATTGGGCGCACCGGAACTGAGGAGGAGGCCGCAGGTGGGGGAGTCACCGAGGGCGATGATGGTGCGGTTGCACCATTTCTTGAACAAGGAAAAGATTTTGCAGTGGGCATAGCAGACAAGAGGTTAACCAGGGAAGAGCGTGAGCTGCGGGTTTACCAGGACCTGGGTGGGGAGCTGGTGAAGAGCAGAGCTGGGTTTAACCAAGTAAAGGCTGCCCTCTTCAAGAAGGAAATGAAATGAAAAGGAAATGAAAATCGCTTATTGTCACAAGTAGGCTTCAAATGAAGTTACTGTGAAAAGCCCCTAGTTGCCACATTCCGGCGCCTGTTCGGGGAGGCTGGTACGGGAAGGGAGTGAGGTTTGGGGTTTGGTACCCTGCTCGATTGTGGGTGATTCATCAGAAGTAGGAGTTTTATTTTGACTCGCCGGAGGAGGCAATGCATTTTACGAGAGACTACGAACTGGGAGAAGTGTGAGGACACTAAACTTTGGAGAGGAGCTTTATGTGTATGGGTTTTTTTGGGTTGGGTTTTGACGGTACTGCGCAATCTGATTGACCATATCAGATATGCGTGGGAGGGGATACGCGTCGAGTTGCATGTACCGATTGATGGTCTGGCTGCAGTCCACGACCATCCTGTGTTTCTTCCCAGTTTTAACCACTACCACTTGGGCTCTCCAGGGGCTGTTGCTGGCCTCGATAATACCCTCCTTAAGCAGCCTCTGGACTTCGGACCTGACTTCGGTCTTGTCCTGGGTGCTGTACCGTCTGCTCCTAGTGGCAACGGGCTTGCAATCCGCAGTTAGATTGGCAAAAAGGGAGGGGGGATCGACTTTGAGGGTCGCGAGGCCGCAAACGGTAAGGGGGGGTAAGGGCCTGCCAAATTTGAGGGTGAGGCTCTGGGGGTTGCACTGGAAGTCCAGGCCCAACAGGAGTGCAGCGCAGAGATTAGGAAGGACATAGAGGCGGAAGTTACTAAATTCTACGCCCTGGACAGTGAGGGTGACTGTACAGAACCCTCGGATCGGGATGGAGTAAGATCCGGAGGCTCGGGGAGTCCTTTGATTGGCAGGGTGGACCGCAAGGGAGCAGCGCCTTACCGTATCTGGGTGAACAAAGCTTTCGGTACTCCCGGAGTTCAGCGGGCACGAGGTCGCGTGGCCGTTGATTTTCACCGTCGTCGACGCAGTGGCCAGGTTGTGTGGGCGAGATTGGTCCAGCGTCATCAAAGCGAGCTGCGGGTAGCCGTCGGATGCTTCGGGTGGCGAGCGTGTGCGGTTCCGATCTCGGGATGTCCAGAGACCCTGTGGGGGACAAGGTGGCGGCGCCCATGGTGCACACATTGCGGGGTCGGGACAAGATGGCGGCGCCCATTGGGCGCACGTGGCCGAAGGGGGACAAGATGGCGGCGCCAACATTTGAATACACCAGATTATTGATTAGGTTAACATACGGGGTGACATGTTGAAAGTTGGAAAACCAAACCGACATTCCAAGTTAATGGCTTACAATGAAGCATTCTTTTGAAGAAATCATCCGATATTTATCTTTTTTGAAAAAAACTTCAGTTCAATTTATTCAATTTCAATTCATTCAATTTTTTTTATTGTCCATATGGGAATTCATTATGGATACATTGTTTGTTTGCCAAAAATACACTCAAGTGAACAATAACAAAAGAAAGAAGGCTACACTGTCACAGAGATCTAATTTTAATTCAAACATATATATTAAAAACTATTCTAATGCTTCAAAATAATCAGTCAGTGAGAACCATCCTGAATTTATATCCCCATCTCTGCGCTGCCCTGTTACTGGGGCTCGACCTCCAGTGCCACCTCCAGAGCCTTACTTTCAAGTTCGGTGGACCCCTGCCCCCCCTCACCGTCTGTAGCCTCACGACCCTTAAGGTCGCCCCACACTCGCTCTTCGCTAACCTCACCCCGGACTATAAGCCCGTCACTACTAGGAGCAGACGATACAGTGCCCAGGATAGGACCTTTTTCAGGTCGGAGGTCCAGCGACTCCTAAGTGAGGGGATAATTGAGGATAGTAACAGCCCCTGGAGACCCCTAGTGGTGGTCGTCAAGGCTGGGGAAAAGCACCGGATGGTCATCGACTACAGTCAGACCACCAACCGGGTCATGCAGCTCGATGGTCAATCAGATTGCGCAGTATCGAGTCTTCTCCACAGTTGACTTGAAGTCCGCGTACCACCAGCTCCCTATCCGCCCGGAGGACCGCCAATACACTGCCTTCGAGGCAGATGGCCGCCTCTACCACTTCCTCAGGGTCCCCTTTGGCGTCACCAATGGGGTCTCGGTCATCCAACGGGAAATGGACCCAATGGTTGACCAGTACGGGCTGCGGGCCACGTTCCCGTACTTAGATAATGTCATCATCTGTGGCCATGACCAGCAGGACCTCCGGCACTTCTTCCACACCGCTTAACTCCTGAACCTCACCTACAATAAGGAAAAATGCGTTTTCCGCACAACCCGACTAGCCATCCTTGGCTACGTTGTGGAAAACGGAGTCCTAGGGTCCGACCCCGATGGCATGCGCTCCCTCCTGGAATTCCCCCTCCCGCACTGCCCCAAGGCCCTGAAGAGATGCCTGAGGTTCTTCTCCGACTATGCCCAGTGGGTCCCCAATTATGCAGACAAGGCCCGTCCACTTATTAAATCCACCATTTTTCCCCAGACGGCTGAGGCCCGTCTGGCCTTCAACCGCATCAAGGCAGATATTGTCAAAGCCGCGATGCACGCTGTGGATGAGTCCATTCCATTCCAGGTGGAGAGCGATGCGTCGGACTTTGCTCTGGCCGCTACCCTCAACCAGGCGGGCAGGCCCGTGGCTTTCTTCTCCTCCATGCCTCCGAGATTCGACACTCCGCCATCGAAAAGGAAGCCCAAGCCATTGTAGAAGCTGTGCGACATTGGTGACATTACCTGGCCGGCAGGCGATTCATTCTCCTCACTGACCAGCGGTCGGTTGCCTTCACGTTTAACAATACACAGCAGAGCAAGATCAGGAACGACAAGATTCTGAGGTGGAGGATCGAGCTCTCCACCTATAATTACGATATCTTGCTTCGACCTGGGAAGCTCAATGAGCCAGCGCTCAAGTGGACCAACTCCGGGCTTTCCACAATGACCTCTGTCACCCGGGGGTCACTCATTTTTTTCACTTTATCAAGGTTCGCAACCTGCCTTACTCCATCGAGGAGGTCAGGACTGTGACCAGGGATTGCCAGGTCTGCGCGGAGTGCAAACCGCACTTCTATCGACCAGACAGGGCGCACCTGGTAAAGGCCTCTCGCCCCTCAGAGCGCCTCAGCATCGACTTCAAAGGGCCCTTCCCCTCCACTGACTGTAACGTGTACTTCCTCAACATTGTTGACGAATACTCAAGATTCCCTTTTGCCATCCCATGCTCTGACATGACTTCCGCCACCGTCATCAAGGCCCTGCACAGTCTTTTCACCCTGTTCAGGTTCCCCACCTCCATAGCGATCGGGGTTCCTCCTTCATGAGCAACGAGTTGCATCAGTTCCTGCTTGGCAAGGTCATCGCCTCCAGCAGGACGACCAGCTACAACCCCCGGGGCAACGGACAGGTGGAGAGGGAGAACACGACGGTCTGGATGGCCTTCCTCCTGCCCCACGGTCTCGAAGTCTCCCTGTGTCCCGCTGGCAGGAGGTCCTTCCCGATGCACTCCACTCCATCCGGTCGCTCCTGTGTACTGCCACCAATGTGACCCCTCATGGGAGGATGTTTGTTTTCCCCAGGAAGTCCACCTCAGGGGTCTCACTCCCATCCTGACTGACGGTCCCAGGGCCCGTCCTCCTCCGGAAGCATGCAAGGAGCCAAAAGTCAGATCCACTGGTTGAAAAGGTCCTTCTCCTCCATGCTAACCCCCAATATGCCTACGTGGCACACCATGACGGGCAGGAGGACACAGTCTCATTTCGGGATTTGGCACCCGCAGGTTCCCCAGTGACCATCACCACTACCCCCGACCCTACACCGTCTCCCCCCATTACTACTCATCTACTACGAGATGCAGAAGACAACACGCTCCCGGACACGCAGGCCTCGACAGCTCATCCGACACCAGTGTCCACACCACAGCCGGGACTGAGGCGGTCGCAGCGGAATGTCAGAGCCCCCAACAGACTCAATCTATAACTCAACCTGCCCACTTCACCCCCGCCGAACTCTTTTTTTAACAGGGTTGAGTGTGGTAAACCACTGTATTGTATTGTATTGTATTGCTACCTGCCTGGGCTTGTCCCTGCTGGTTCCGCCTGTGGCTCCTCCCCTCGGGCTCATATATAAAGGTGGCTGGTCTCCGCCTTTGCTCCAGTTCGGGATCAGAAGCCAGGAGGCTTTCTGTTTAGTGTATTAAAGCCTCAGTTAAGTTCACCACTCGTCGTGTGTTCATTGATGGCATATCAATACTCCTGTTAAAGGTTCTTGCAAAGAAGGGCACAACTCCATCTGCAAGCTTGCTGATGACACGACTGGAGTGGGTCGGATCTTGAACAACGATGAGTCAAAATACAGGAGGGAGATGAAGAACTAAGTGGATTGGTGTAATGACAAAAATCTCTCCCTCAAAGTCAGCAAAACTAAAGAGCTGGTCATTGACTTCAGGAAGCAAAGTATCGTGCACATCCCTGTCTGCATCAACGGGCTCAGGTGGAGATGGTTGACAGCTTCAAATTCCTAGATGTGCACATCACCAACAATCTGTCCTCGTCCACCCATGTCGCACTACAACCAAGAAATGACAACAGCGTCTATACCTTCTCAGGAAACTAAGGAAATTCGACATGGCCACATTGACTCTTACCAACTTTTTCAGATGCACCATAGAAAGCATCCTATCTGGCTGCATCACAGCCTGGTATAGCAACTGCTCAGCCCAAGACCGTAAGAAACTACAGAGATTCGTGAACACCTCCCAGTCCATCACACAAACCTGCCTCCCATCCATTAATCTGTCTACACCTCCCGCTGCCTTGGGAAAGCGGGCAGCATAATCAAAGACCCATCCCACCCGGCTTACTCACTCTTCCAACTTCTTCCATCGGGCAGAAGATACAAAAGTCAGAGAACACGCACAAACAGATTCAAAAACAGCTTCTTCCCCACTGTTACCAGATTCCTAAACGACCCTCTTATGGACTTAACTGATCGCTTCACACATCTTCTCTACTGAGTAGTACTACACTCCTGTATGCTTCACCCGATGCTTGTGTCTATATATCTACTTTGTGTCTTTTATGTTTGCCCTATGTATTTTTTTCATGCATGGAATGATCAGTCT
Source organism: Scyliorhinus torazame (assembly GCF_047496885.1). Taxonomy (NCBI): domain Eukaryota; kingdom Metazoa; phylum Chordata; class Chondrichthyes; order Carcharhiniformes; family Scyliorhinidae; genus Scyliorhinus; species Scyliorhinus torazame. The sequence continues at coordinate 121,119,237 of NC_092707.1, read as the reverse complement.
GAACTGTACGCAGAACACAACTTTTAACTGTACCTCGGCACACATGACAACAAACAAATCTAATCTAATCCAAATCAAATCCAATCCAATCCAAAGTGATTTAAGGTAATGATTTGTCCTGCATCTGAGGAATTGTAGCCTTTACCCTGAAAACATCCAGTAGTAATACTAAGACAAGGGATGATTTTCATTGACAATGACATCCTTAACTTCTTCAAGAGCAGATTTTGTCAAGAAAGATCTGCTCTTCAAATACCTTTCTGTATCCTTAAAGAGTGAACTTTCTTCAGGCAACAGTACCAGGTGAGACATCCAAAAAGAATAACACTCTCAACCACAGCCAGAGAGAAGAGTTTCATGATCCTAAGATCTATTGAAAAGGATTTTAATTTTTGAGACATTCTAATCATGGCCGGTATTCTCCGATCCCGCACAGGGTCAGAGAATCGCCGGGGGGGGGGGGGGGCGCGCGAGAGAATCGCGCCACGCTGCTCCGACGCCGGGCCACCGATTCTCCATCAATCATGCCCACAGGGTCACCGCCGTGCCAGTCGGGGGCCATTGAAAGCGCCCCCTCCCGGCGTGGGTTACATATGGTCCAAGTCCCGCCGGCGTGGGTTACGTATGGTCCTACCCGGCGGGACCTCGGAGTTCTGGCTGCGGGGGCCTACTGGTGGGGGGTGGAGGATCAAACTCCGGGGCCGCCTCCACGATGGCCAGGCCCGCGATTGGAGCCTACCGATCATCAGGGGGGCTAATTCCGTGTGGGGCCTATGTTCCTCTGTAGGGCTCTGCCATATTGCCCGGGGGCAACCCACGCGCATGCGCGGACCTGTGCCGGCCGTGGCGCACATGCGCGGACTCGCGCCGCCCGTGGCGTACCGGCTTTCGAGCGCTGGAGCAGCAGACACCATTCCGGTGCCATACTAGCCCCCTAGGAATGGGTGAATGCCTGGGCCTGGAGGCCCTTTGACGCCGGAGTCGCTCGCGCCACCTTTGACGCCGTAGAACTTGGCCGCGGGATCGGAAAATCCCGGCCCATGTATTTCCCGTGACCACCAAATCTGTGCACTGTTCCCTCCAATTCAACTTTATCATACTTTGTCACCTAGATATTTGTAGTTAGTGACTAGGTGCCAAAGTAGATCATAAGTTGTACTGGAGGGAACCATCTTTAAAATCAACTTACCATGAAGTGGATGGACTCCCAATTGGTGCGATCAATTCTTTCTACCTTGTTGAGATTTGGATGGTGAAAATACAACTTGCACTCACTTAGGATGGGCCTCCTCCTGCTCCACTGAAAATAATAAACAGCAATGGAATGCAGAGTTCCAAGGTTAAGTGGAAACACAGCACATTCACAGCCTCCAAAATGTGATAAATATCACTATCAATTGCCAAGTCAGTCACTCAATGGTAAAAGTTATTTTTATAAATTAGTAAATTACTCACCAGCCTTTTTCTTTTCAGATCAATACCAGGATAAATCAGTTTACAGTTTCCCTAAGAAAGAGGCATTTTTAAAGTCAAAAGTGAGCAATCCTTTCAATAATTTTAATTTGATTTGATTTTAATTTCCTCAACCCACTACATGACAAATGAAGTGATTTCCTGCCTATTATTTCCTAATCTATCTCCAAGATTTGTAAATTAATGCAGAAAACGTGCAGGGATAGTAGAGACTAAAACATTAAGAATTGATAACATGGAGCAGCACATAATGGGAATCTGAGTTTACTTGATGGTGAAAGTATTTTTCTTTTGGCTTTTTCTCATCCTTATTCTTTTTTTCTGTCCTTAGATGTTGACTTCCCATTACTCTACTGATATCCATGCTGGTTGACACAGTTGACACTGTAGTTTATTATACTACATGTGTGAGTGTGAGTGTGTGGCTCACATCCTGAAAGACTCAACATTAGTAAACTATGAGAGTTCTCACAAATCATTTCGCTCCTGCTGGAATGTGTTGTGCCTTTCACAATCTGTAAACATGTTGGAAGTCGGAGCAATGGTTTGAAATAACAACGATAGCAGAACCGGAGACTGTAAAAGTTACCATTATTCGATTTGGAATTAAATAAGTTGTGCGCTGACTGTGGTGGGACAATACAGGGACTAAAGGCAAGAACTTACTACAAGCCAGAGTTTCTTCGTTCAAAATAGGTACTACTTAAACTCATGGAAACGCTCCTTCCAGATATTGTGTGAAAATAGTTCCTGTGAAGATTTTTCTCATAATTGTATCAACGCACTCTCTGGATGTTGTCGCAGATACAGCTCGCCACTGTTGCCGAATACATATATGAAAGCTGAAGATGGGATATATAATGTTGCATTTGCACAAGACTAATGGGGCCCTGAATTCTGAGATTTCAGGAAGAATAGTGGATACCCGAGAATGAATTAAACACCCACAATGATGGTGTAATATAACACAGTAGCAACAGTACATTAGAATCACCAGAAATTTGACATTAAATTGTTCCCTTGAAATTGTTCAGGTACCTTCTTTAAATATATCATCTAATTGCGTTGCATAGTGCGGAGAGCTGCAAAATAACGCCCCCATACATTACAGAGATTGTGCCAGTGTCATTATTTCTTCGATGAGGATGCTATCATGCCTAATGTCAGATGATTTCAGCCATGACACCCAAACCCAGAATATAACTGCTTTTCATCTCCCAAAATATGCAGTTCCGAACCCAATGTGTATGTACAAGTGATTTCAAAATACTAATTACATGGTGGGGCCCAGGTGGCTAATTGATGCTCAGATTTTTTTTCCATTGGTTTATGAAATCCACCTGAAGCCCTTGATGAGATTTCTACCTTTGAAACATTCTCAGGTAACTATCATTCCCTACCCACCGAATGCTGTAAATATAATGGGGCATTGCAACCAATTTGGGATCTGTATTTGGTAGTGACAGCTCTCATTACAGATGCTGGCTCACAGTGGTGCCAATGCTGTAAAATAATATTCATGAAGTGGAAATTATTGTGCTGTTTTTATTTCAAGTGTATTGGGGGAACAAAAAAATTGCATTTGATTATCAGATTATTCTAAGGCTAACATATACTGCGTTATTTTAATGAATGATGCAGGTGAGTGTGACCAGATGTTTATAAAACCTGAATGTAACTCTCCTGTATTCAAAGAGCCTGCAAGAATGTGGGAGCATATTCACCACGCAGACTGCAGTAGTTCAACAAGGTGACTCAGCAGCACCTTGCCAACAGTAACTAAGGATAGGTGATCAATGCTGGTCTTGCTGCAGGTCCCAAAAATAAATAAAATACAAAAAGAATAAAACATGAAAGCGTCTCATTTTGCAACACAGATTATCCCACAGTGTTGCAAAGAGGCTCAAAAGAAGTCAGTGAAGCGTGGAAATGAAATGTATGAAGGTCATTCTGGAGAAGGACCTGGGGTATAGGGATGTGTAAGCACATTTGGTTTTGCAAAAACAGGTGGTGCAAAAGTTTGACGTCACGCTGAGCACTGAGCACTTACCAGCAAAGAATAACAAAATGTTGGCGACAAGTCAGTCGTTTCAAAATAATACATTTTGCCACACTCCACAGACTTAAAGAAAGCGCCTCCGGATATTGCAACCTCCTCATTTTAGTCCAAAAATCAATAAATGTGGAGAGACAAATATTCTTATAACACTACTGCACTATGTGCGCGATTCTCCTGAAAGATTTCAAAGAGTGGTAGTGAGTGGGAACTGCCGCGAGCTTCCCGGTGTTCAGTCCAGCCAGGGCCCGCAACATTATACAATGTTAATTGGTCCACTTAATAAGGCTCCACGGCCTTCTCACCGCAAATGAAGACTCGCTGGCTTATTCGCCGGCACCGCGCTCGCCAGCCCCCCACTAACAAGGTCGAGCAACACTTTCTCAGCCAACCTGAGGCAGCTCCCAACAATGGCGCCCAGGAGACCGGCCCCAAGATTCGGGGATGCAGATTTTAGGGAGGCTCCTAGACGCAGTAGGGGCCAGGAGGGATGTCCTGTTCCCCTGAGGGTCTCAGAGGGTCAGTCGCAGAGCAGCCATTGCTGCCTGGGCTGAGGTGGCGATGGCTGTAAGCGGCATGAGTGTGACCAGGAGGACTGGCCTCCAGTGCCAGAAAAAGATCAATGATTTACGCCGGGCAGCACGAGTGAATAGACACCAATGCCCCACCCACCCCTGAGATCTTTCCTCCCCCCAATGCGAGCATCCGTTCCCCAATTCTCCTTGCAACCCCCAACCCTCCCCCCCCACTCTCCCTTCAAACTTCCCAACCCTTCCTTCACACTCACCCTCCCAGCACTGTGAACCACGTAGGTGGCTAATGATGGCCTCTCTGTGTCTTCTGAGGAAAAGCTCTTCCACAATTGCTGGGAGAGGACCCAGACTGGCGGTGGTGTGCCGGACATACAAATCCTCCCCACCTTCGAGGAGCATGCCCTGGAGGTGACCAAGGACAGAGCGGTCACCAACGCGGAGGCTGGCAGATTCTGCAGAGGTGAGGACCACCAGACCCCACCCGGAGGACCTGTCAAACGTGAGTTGTTATTTTCTTACTGACTGACCCATCCCTCCCACTGACCACATGTCCATTCTCCCGCAGGTCCTCCAGCTGACGGCACCTGCCCATCCCATGTGGCCTCCTATCCTGCCTCTCAGGAGAACACCTTGGAAAGCTCCGAGAAAAACACAATTGAGGCGTCAGAGCTGTCATCTCCACCCCCCATCATTACCTCGGTTAGAAATTTTAGTGAGCAGGCTTCTGGGGCACAATCTGGTGAGCACTGTTAGCACGGCCGAATAGGCGTGGGGCAGTGAGAAAAAATTCTCCTGTCGGACATACAACATTTAACAAACTTACAAACAACATAAAACATTCTGCAGGTTCCATCAGAAAGGACAACACTTCTCCCAAGTCGTTCCTTTTAAAACATCATCTGGACACCTCAGTTCTCGGTTGCGAACAGGGTCGCAAAGGGGTTCTCGGTTTGGGAGTCAGACCCAAGGTCGTCCTCTTCTCCCGGGTGCCAAACTCTTGAGTGTATTAGGGCTGAAAGGGCTGCGTGGTGTGAGGTGGGGTCGCTCTCGTTGTTGCGGACGAGTCTGAACGAGTTATCTCGGTGCCAGTAATTGGTGTCTAGTTGTGTGGGGACAAAATCGGGGTCGCCAGTGTGGTTCGGTGGTCGGTGGGGTTTGTTCAGGAAAGTGATCATGAAGGGATCACTCGGATCATAGTCAGAATCGCTGGGTGTGGGTCCTGTTGCATGGGGATAGTAGGGAGGCATTCTGTGGCTATCGTCTGAGTCACAGTTGCTGTCTCTGCTGCTGCAGTCTGTGGGCGTTCCGGGGCGGAGTGTATATTTCGGGGGGTGGAGTCGAGGTCGAGTCCGTGGCTGGGATGGACGTGGTGGGGTTGGTAGGGTTACGTTGGCTGTGGGCGGGTTGTGGTGTGCTGCGTCGAGCATGACGTGGTGTGTGTGGTTCAACTGTGTTCCATATGCCTTCAGCTCGTTTATATGAAACCACGCAGTCTTACCATTGGGGTACGTTATTTTATAAATGGAAGGGCTTACTTTATCCACAATGGAATACGGACCCGAGTATTTTGGTGACAGGAATGTGCTGGGGTTATATACAGAGAGCATCACTTGCTGTCCGATACTGTACTCAGTCGCATGCACTGTCTTGTCGAAACAAGCCTTGCTCTGTTTCTTTCTGGTGCCCAATTTTACTGCGGCTGCTAGCTGAGCCGTTTTAACATTTTCCACTAATTGTGCTACTGCTTTCTCGTGTGTGAGGGCCGTCACTTCGGGGCTGGTCAAGTCCAAACCTAATAAATATTCTGTGCCTTTCATGGGGCGTCCGGTCATGAGGGTGTGTGGGGTGTAACCTGTAGAAGTAGAAATTGTGTTACACAAAAACATCAGCACAAAAGGGAGGACTGAGTCCCAAGTGGAGTTGTTCTGCCGGACCATTTTTCTGAGGGTGGATTTTAGAGTCCAATTCATGCGTTCCACGATACCACTCGACTGTGGGTGGTATGCTATGTTGAATTTTTGGGTGATGCCAAATATCGTGAGGACGTTCTGCATGACACGTCCCGTAAAATGGGAGCCATGGTCAGATTCAATGCTGCGGGGGAGTCCCCATCTTGTAAAGATGTGGTGGGTCAAAATCTTGGCTGTGGTTTTTGCCATGTTAGTGCGGGCTGGGAATGCTTCCACCCATTTTGTAAATGTGTCCATTACCACAAGTACATATTTATAGCCATTCCTACAAGGGGGCAATGGTCCTATAAAATCGATCTGGAGGTTAGTCCAGGGGCCATTAACGGGTCGGGTGTGGCTGAGTTGAGCCTTTTTGGCATATCTGTCCGGGTTATTCTGGGCACAGATAAGACAATTTTCTATGTAATGGTTTACATCATCCTTTAAATTCGGCCACCAACAAAGCTGCTTGAGATGGGCTGTAGTGGGATTGATTCCCTGATGTCCATGACCGTCATGGAACAAGCAAATCAGTTGATTCCTGTCCTGTTCAGTAACCACATAAAGGGTGTTTTTTAACACCACACCGTCATGTGTGGTCAGTGCATTTCTAAATCTCTCATAGGGAGCTGGATATTTCCCTTTTACAATCTCTCAAAGATTGCTGTCCTGCTTCTGGGCATCCACTAGATCCTCGATCTTTGTCTGTGAGACCTGAACTGCACTCACTGGTGCGCTTTCGGGGGGTGTCCAAAGGTATCCGTGTCTGGAACCTGCTTTGGCCAGTGCGTCGGCTTTCACATTTCCAGGGGGGGGAGGAACGATGGTGACTGCGGACTTTGATTATCCCTTAAGTCCTGTTCTGGGCTCTTTCTAAAATATGATGGAGCAATGGGGCTGAGGGGAGGGGTTTTCCGCCTGCGGAAACAAATCCTCTTGCTTTCCACAGGGGCAGAAATTCCATGAGGCTGTTGCAGACATAGAGGCTGTCCGAGTATATGTCTGCTGGGCTGGGGAAGGAATCTGGATGCTCAACTATATATGCGATGGCCGCAAGCTCTGCTGCCTGCGCGCCTAAGTGTCCGGGTAGTTTTAACGATATTTCCTCGAGGGCGCGTCCCTGCACGTCCTCGACATAGATACCGCAACCTGTTATGCGCTTCCCATCCAAGACTGTGGAAGATCCATCCACATAGATCCTTATGGGCTCACACGTGTCCGTGTGCTGGGGTCTCTGAGTTGAACTATCTATCTTTCTGGGGGGTGTTTTAGCGATAAAGGGGCCTGTGTTGTGGTGTGGAGAGATGATTTCACATTCATGGGGGGTTCTGGGGTACTGTAAGTTGTCGGCTAATAGGTGTGTGTCTTTGTCCTTTTAACAGTGATGTCCCGTCCCTGCAAGAGAAGGGTCCATCTCGCTGCTCTAATTTGGCTAACTGTACCGTCCTTGAGTCGTCCGTCCAGTAAAAGTTGGGTGGGGGTGTGTTCTGTGAGAATTGTGATGGGGTTCAGTCCGGTAATGTATGAAAAATACTGCACTGCCCAGAATACTGCGAGCACGTGCCTCTCACAGGCTGAAAATCCCTGCTCCACAGCATCTAAAAGTCTGGAGGCGTAAGCTACGGGCCTTAACTGGTCGTGCCGTTCCTGGAGGAGCACGGCTGAGAGGGTGCAGTCTGTGGTCGCTACCTCTATGGCGTAAAGGGAAAGCGGGTCTGGAACTTGTGGTGCGAGGGCTGCTATGAGTGCCTGTTTTAAAGAGTCCGCAGCATTCGTATGCTGCGGAAGCCATTCCCAGGGGGCTCCTTTCTTTAGGTGGTCTGAGAGGGGTGCTGCCTTGCTGGCGACACCATCAATGTGGTTTTGGCCAACCAGTCCTAAAAACGACCGGAGGGCTGAAACGTTCTGGGGAAGGGGCAATTTAGCAATCGAGTCAATCCTTTTGTGCTCAATCTCGCGTTTACCATGTGTGATAATTGTTCCCAAATATATCACTTTATCTTCCAAAATCTGGGCCTCTTTGGGGTTGACTTTACAATCAATTGAATGTAATAGTTCCAGGAGTTCGGACAGAAGCTCAATGTGCTCTGCCTTGGTGTCTGTCTGCAGTAGTAGGTCGTCCACATACTGCACCAGACATTTGGGGCGAGAGAATTTGGCTAATCCATTTGCCAGCTGTCGGTGGAAAATGGAGGGGGAATTGTGGAAGCCTTGTGGCAAGCATGTCCACGTGTACTGCTGTGCTTTAAAGGTGAAGGCAAATTTGTACTGGCACGCCTTTGCCAATGGAATGGACCAGAATCCATTACTGACGTCCAAAACCGTAAAGAATCGGGAATTGAGTCCCAGCTTGAGCATGGTCTCGGGACTTGTTGCTACTGTGGGGGCTGCTGCGGGGGTGACTTTGTTGAGTTCCCGGTAATCGATGGTCAGTCGCCATGATCCATCGGGCTTTCTCACTGGCCAAATTGGGGCATTATTAGTGGAGGCTACTGATCTAAGTACGCCCTGCTCTAATAAGCTTTCTATTACCTTGGAGATTTCTCCCTCTGCCTCTTGGGGAAATCCGTACTATTTTGGGGGTCTAGGGTCAGGTCCTGTTACTTGTACGGAGCCAGTCATCCGTCCACAGTCGTGCTTGTGGGTCACGAATGCTGCCCTGTTCTTTTGCAGAACTGCCCTAACCTGCTTGTCCGTACTAAGCGTGGTCGAGTTGAACCAAAATTCGCCTACGGTGCTAATTTTGTTCATGTATTCTCCTATGTTGAGCGTTGCAGGGGCTCTTGCAGATTTTGCCATCTTCCAGACACACTGGTTGACTGGATCGAATGAAAGGTGGTGGGAATTCATGAAATCGATTCCCAAAATGTGCTCTGCTGTGTGGGGCAGGTCAACTAACACTACGGGGTGCTTGGTGGTGATGGTTCCGATTTGAATGGGTACAGGGGCTGTGATGTGTCCCTGCTCTGAGTGGCCTGTAAAGCCGCTGAGGGTGGTAGTGGCTGTAGTGGGCCACGTGTCTTTTTGAAACAGGGTGGAGGAATTTATTGTGGTGCGGGACCCTCCTGTGTCCCAGAGAAATTCGATGGGCTGTCCCCGAATTTTTGCTGCAACTACCGGTCGTCCGGACCTGTCCCAAAGGGTGTCGCAGACCCAACTGGGGGAGCCCGTACACCGTCAGTCCACTCCGGTCAAGTCTGTCTGATCTGAACGGGCGCTAATGCTATGAATGGGCTCTGTCTTTTTCTTAATCAGAGTGCCCGTCTGCTGGGCTCTCTGTGGCTTTTTAGGGGCATTGCACTCTCTTGCAAAGTGTCCCAACTGTCCACAGTTGTAACACTCCTGTGACTTGGGTGGGGGGCTGTTCTTTCCCTCATTCACCCATGCGGGGTTCTGGTGGGTTTTTACTGCCTGCATATCTGCGCCGGCCTGCTTTTCCTCGGTATTCTGGACTGAGGGTTTACTTTGAGCAGATTGCTCCCAAGCGCGGGACAATCTTTTCACTACCCACTTCTTGTTATGGGCCTCCTCTGAGGGATCATAACTCACGCAGGGTTTCTGTCCTGTTTCTGTGGCATGGGAGATAAGGGTGCGGGTCCATTTGGCCATGTTGTCTGGGGACAAATGGGCACGGTCTAAGTCTCCAAAGATGCTGCAAAGTGGATCCACAGGCGTCCAGCAAACGCTGTGGGGTGCTCGGATTTCTTTTGCCTACATTTGTTGAGGCCATCTACGGGGTCACCCCGGTTATACCCGATCGCATCCAGGATCGCGGTATGCATTTCTGCAAGGGTGCCTCCTCCTACATTCTGTGGGTCGGGAAGGGCTGCTGCTACTGACGGATCTAAACTTAAAACGGTGAGCTTTACATGCTCTCGCTCATCCAGGCCGTACATTGTCGCCTGATGCTTAACTGTGGCAAAGAAATGGTGGGGTCTGAGGTGGGGAGGAACGGTGTGATCTTATCGCATGCGTCCCGTAATTGGGTCACTGTTAAGGGGGTGGAATATAGAAATTCCGCATCATCCGATGTGGCTGTGCGGTGGGTGGTGACTGGGTTCATTGGAGCCTGAACTACCTGCTGTGTGGGGGGTTGGGGCGCTTTTCTCTTTTGTGGCTTTCCCTGCGCACATGTTCCCTGAACATATCTCTGCGCTGTTTCATTCAACTCTTCCCAATCAGGGCCGTCTTCCTGATCTAATCTTTCTCTAACGGTTTCCTGGAAACCTTTCTGAACAGAAAGCTGTGATTGCAGCTCTGCAACCTGCTTCCGGCACTTTGCGTGATCTAGCATGCTTTGTCTTTGTTCTGTAGTAGCAGCATGGAGTGCTCTTAATGCTGCCTTGAGGTCACTACACTGTTTTTGTAATGCCTCTACCTGTTTTTCCGTTTCTTCTCATACCAGGACTGCACGCTGCGTGTCCTGATAGGCCTTTTCGTATTGAGACTGGAAGCTGCTTAAGTGCGCCAGACAAGACTGGTGAGCCCTTTTGGCGTCATCCACCTCTCCATCTTTTGCTGCCAATTTCCTTCTCAAGTCTAAATTCTCCTTTTCTACCTCGCTTACATCGACCTCACTCATCTGATGTATGCCTTCAACGTCTTTCCAGAGCGTCCTAACGACCTCCCCTGTGCCTCGCAATTGTGCCAAGCAGGACACGATTGCCATCGGCTTGCGAGCTTGCGAGCTTTCCCTAAGTTCTTTTTGTGGATCTCGCTCAGGGTCTCCCACCAAGTATGTCCTATACTCCCAGGACCTGATTCCTCGTTATCACAGGGTTCATTCCCTTTCCCTTTGAGATATTTCCTGATCTCTTCCTCCCAAATGGGACATTGTCCCACTCTACTGCTGCTGGTCGCTGTGACTGCAAATTCCTCAGGGTTCATGAGGCGCTGCATTGCCTGCATTGCCATCTTTCCTGTCCGAATGCTTTTTTAAAATTTGGAACAGGGGAGCTAAGGCGGTGCTGTAAATATGGGCACGGCTTTCGCTACATTCCGATATACAAACGTCCGACAGTTTTGACGCAACAAAAATCTATCAGTTTTACCTTACAGCCCTGTTAGTTATGCATGCATACACACACTTCCGAATTATGACTATTGATCAGAACTGCTTGAACACTTGTGGTTTTCTGTTTCCAATTGGATCTCTAATTCAAATTCTGGGTTCTCTTGGAGTGGTTTTCCACTTCTAGATCGGGTCCCATCAGGATGTCGCCAAATAAATGTTGCTAACTTTTGCCTTAGTTTAATTGCTCTGTTTTATCACCTTTGCTCTTGAGTCGCCAGATATCTTTCTGATACCGCCACGTGGTTCAAGTCCGAGTAATGATCAATAATCCAATACACCGCTTAGTAAGATTTCAATCAAAGCACATTTATTATACACAGTAATCAATACTCATGCACAAATTCTACGTCTAAGCTACTTCCAGGACTAACAGGCCAATACTTAACTCGGAACTGGCCCACCAGGTCAGGGAAACGAATGGCCTTTCGTTCGGGTTCTGAGCCTGCGGGATTCGAAGTTGGTACAGATTGGTAGCTAGGAGCGCCTATCTCGTAGTGAGCATTGAAGTAAGACTTACTCTATTTCAGCGATGGCTGGACCGGTCACTGTCAAGGGTTGTTTCGCGTTGCTGAATGACCGGGTCAAGAAGAACGATTTGAACTTGGACTCTATTCTTATAGTCCCCAGGGGCTTCCCGCCTTTCGGGGCGGACCCTGTACCTGGTTCCAAGTGATTGGACTTTGTCCCAATCACTTGGTTCGATTTTCTCCAATGCTGGAGCGATTCCTTGATCGATGGGCGGTCTTGAGGTGGTCGTTCACCTCCCTTTGTGTAGGCTTCTGCTGGCGCTGACGAGTCTGGGTTGGCTTTCTGTATTTAAATGTTGCTCATTGTTCCCAGGGACTGCTCATTACTATGCAGATGGCTGGTGTTTTGTTATGCTGATGGTTGCCGGTATTAATCTTGTCTGGCCTTTCCAGAGGTAAATACACACTCAACCCGCAGCTGCTTGTTTGTGTCCTGTTGGCTGACTTTCCCATCAGCCTTTGCCGTTCGCCATTTTAAATCGGGAGTTAGTCATTCTAAATCGGGAGTTAGCCATTTTAACTGGCTACAGCACCACACTGCTGCAGATGTACATCAGGTGGAGGCAGGAACCCCCAGGCGAGACAGCAGTCACAGGTTTGCTGGATCCCAGGACCCTGCTGGGTGGCAGCCTGTTATCAGGCTATCTCGGAGCTGATGGAGATGATAGGGAGTGATCAGGACATTCAGAGGGAGATGTCAGCGACGCTCCAGCAAGTCGACAGACACTTTGAGGAGTCACAGAGGCTACGGGCGCAGGAGATGTCACCAGCAATGAGTGGCACTGAGGCCAACACTGCTAGGGTGGCGACCGTAGTGGAGAGCCTGGTGCATGATGGTGGCACCATGAGTGAAGTTGTCCAAGGAGTGGTGCAGTCGGTGAAGGCCATGGCTGAGGGTCTCGGCAGAATGTCCAACTCGATATGGGACCTTACCCGGTACCAGGCTGACGTTGGTGTGGTTCTGCGGGACATGTCCTGCTTGTCGTGTTGTCATGGTTATGTTGTAATTCACCGACGTACCACTAGGAGTCTCACTAGTATGTAAGTGAATGCAAAGTCAGCTGACCAGACACTGGCTGGAGGAAATAAAGGAGAAAGCTTGCATGTGCATGATTTTGCTGTCGTTCATCTGTTGTCTTGTACATAGTTTAACCCCGGTTAATGTTAATAAATTATTTATAACTTTAACTGCAAGTGTGCTTGTAATAAAACAAGAACATTACACCGCTCTCAGATGGGAATGGCCGAGGCACTGTGGAGCTTGTCTCAGTCGCAGGTGGGCATTGCCGAGGGGCTGCAGAGCATGGCCCAGTCACTGAAGAGCATGGACAAAAGCATTGGGGAACCGCCCGCCCCCAATGCTGGCAGAGCCAGATAGTGCAGGGGCAGCCAGGGCTCGAACCAGCTGCCCCTCCATCCCAGGGTTAACCCCAGGGCCCTATGGGCATCGAGCATGAGGAGGGGGCATGGGTGCCAATCCGGACCCGTCCAATGGAGTGGCGATGGTGGCAGCAGCTCCCCCGGTTCCACCCCTCTGCTGAGGCCACCTCTCACAGCCAGCACACAGGACAGGGCGGTACAACTGTGCATGCGTCGCCGGCAAGTGAGCCGAGGCTTTCCGGCCCCAGAGCCCGCCAGGGCCATGAAAGCCACGGGACGTGATAGGCAGCTGGCTGCCTCCACCTCTGCTGTGCATCCTGGGGACACACCGAGAGGGCCAAACACATTGAGAATCACTGAGGGCACTGGGAGGGGGAGGACAGGGTGGGGTGGGGTGGGAGTAGGTATGGGGTGAGGGGGGGTGTCATGTTGGGTGTTCTGGTCTACAAACAGGTCAACATGGCTGGTGTTGGTGTAACTCTATTTTATGAACAGCTCAACTGTGGTAACATACTGTAAGCTTGGGTACGTGCATTACCAGCTTATCTGTGGACCCTGTCCTATTACTATCTGGGTGAGGCACTCAGCACATGGTGAATGTCTGAGAGGCAGGCTGTGAGCTCTGTGCTCTGAGCTGGCTGCTGCTAGAATGAGCGGGAACTCTGGTGTCCCCTGTCTTTACAGTGCGTGTGCTCTCACTGGTGATTGGCTGTGATGTTGTGTATGCTGGTTGGTCCTACACTGTCCATCAGTGTGTCAGTGTGTGTGTGATTGCACCATAATATGCTGATGTATATCATGACAAGGGGGTGAGGGGGAGGGCGCCGTTACCATCAGGAGAGTGGGGAACTGTTACACACAATAAACACCCTTGTGCACAACCATTATAATGCCTCTGTCACTTTCTTCCTCAATGGTGGCCGACCTGTGAACCCTTGGCCCATATCTCCTCATGAAATGCACCCACCCTCCAGCCGTGGTCATCATCATAGAATATCATAGAATTTACAGTGCAGAAAGAGGCCAGTCGGCCCATCGAGTCTGCACCGGCCCTTGGAAAGAGCACCCTACTTAAGCCTCCACCCTATCCCCGTAACCCACACACCCACCTAATCTTTTAGACACTAAGGGGCAATTTATCATGGCCAATCCAGCTAACCTGCACATCTTTGGACTGTGGGAGGAAACCGGAGCACCCGGAGGAAACCCACGCAGGCACAGGGAGAAAGTAAACTCCACACAGTCACCTGAGTCCAGAATTGAACCTGGGACCCTGGAGCTGTGATGCAGCAGTGCTACCCACTGTACCACCGTGCCCACGTGTCTCAAGAGCTGTGTCCCATCCCCTGGGTGTTTGGATGTTGGCTGCTGAGTGCGTGGTGTGGCCTCCTGCACTATTCAAGTACAGTGTCCAGTCATCAAGGTGTGACTGAGATGCCAGGCAATGAAACCCACATGCTACATGGTCCGCCCACCCATGGGAATCCACTTGGTCATGTAAAGTGCTCACTTAAACATGGTTGCCAATTCACTATTAGCAATAGCCTTCAGCCGCACAGCCAGAAGCCTCGGCAGTCGATGGGGGTTGTGGGTGGTCGGTGGGCAGATGTGCAGGGGCAAGGGTTGCCCCTAGAATGGGTACACACGATCCAGGGGTTAGCATGGTGGTGCCGCGCACGGTTGTCCCCCGGTTGCCCACCCCCAGTGCCTCCCCCTAACCTCCCAAGGTGGCCCACCCCTGTGAAGGATCCCCCACCTCCAGCAGGAGGGTCTCCCATCCTCAGCCGAGAGTTCCCGACTCTCCCCACCGAGCACTGGGGTGGCAAGCCCAGTGACCCCAGGCTCTTTGCCACTTTTGGCAAGAGGCAAAATGTAAAGGCTGTTTGAATGTTGTGAAACAGAGGGCGTGATTTGAGGTAAACATTTCTAAGTGTCATTTTGGGCGCAATTGACAGGGTGTTGTTCATCAAGATCATGGTCCGTATTCAACAGCACTGAGTGTCGTAAATTAGCCGCCACAAGCTTTTCGCCATTCCTGGCTATCTCACCGTCTGATTCGCCAGACTCGCACCTCAACGTCTTGCCGCTAACAAGGGGTGCTGATTTTAAACGCTCCTTCACCATTCACTCCCAGTCAGCGCGCAGACCAGCCCCTCGCATTAGCGATGCCAACCTGGCCAAGCTCCTTGATGCTCTCGATGAGGAACGCAGCATCCTGTTCCCCTGAGGGGGTTGGAAGGCCAGGAGCAGGGTCACCAATACCGCCTGGGAGGCAGTGGCAGTGGCTGTCAGTGCGGGCAGCATGACCAGGAGGACCGCTGTGCAATGTAGGAAGAGGACCAAAGACTCCACCGAGCTGCAAGGGTACGTTACCAACTCTCTCGTGGCATCAGTTATGCCTGCCACCCCTCAAATTCCCAAACTACTTCCCGCCCCCCACAAATCACTGCCTTACATTTCGCAGCCTCCCCACATCCGATCTTCATGTTTGTTCCTCACCACCCCTCGTGCCCACCAGCACAACCCCTTCATGTCCAGTTGTGGTGCCCACACATGCCACCTGCCAAAGACCCCCTATCGATTAAGGGAATGGCTCACAAAGCCCTCTCTTTGTCCTTGCAGGAGAAGAAAGCGTATGGTAGGCAGGAAAGGGCCAAGAAGGGGGTGGGGCGTTGGGGGGATTGGGGGGGGGGGGGGGGGGCTGGTATCCGAGATCCGAGTCCTTACCCCTAAGGATAAAGTGCCCTGGAGGCCGTGGTGTTGACCAAGGAGAGAGAAGTCACCGAATCCACTGCTCCTTCACCTAGATGCCCTGTTACAAATGAGTTGTTCATGTCAGACAAAATTATCATTCCCTCTCACTGACCATGTGTCCATTCTCTCGCAGAATGAATGAAATGAAATGAATGAAATTAAAATCGCTTATTGTCACAAGTAGGCTTCAAATGAAGTTACTGTGAAAAGCCCCTAGTCGCCACATTCCGGTGCCTGTTCGGGGAGGCTGTTACGGGAACCTCCTTATGGAGTGGCCAGGCCCTCTGGAGTCATCCCTACCGCCCTGTCACCCAAGAGAACACCTCAGAGGAGAACTCCGACGAGGTGCGCTGTTATCACTCCCACCTTTCACCAACTCAGGGACACACACCTCGGTGGACAACATTAATGGACAGGCTTATAGGCACAATCTGGTGAGCAGCATACTGTTGCTGATGAACATCAGGTGGAGCCAGGGACATCCAACGGAGACAGCAGTCAGAGGTTTGCTGGTTCCTAGGACTTAGCTGAGTCCCAGTCAGATGTCGAACCTCTGGACAAGGTTATCCCAGAGTTGATACAGATGCCAGGACGCGGCCATGAGATTCAGGAGTAGCTGTCAGCGACATTCCAGAAAGCGCATAGCTGATTGGAGGAGTCCCAAAGGCTACGGGTGCAGGAGATGATACCGAGATGGCACCCAGGCCAACAGTGCTAGGGTAGTGCCGCAGTAGGAAGCCTGCAGCACAAGGTCAATGTCTTGAGTGTGGTGTCCAAGGCATGGCTCAGTCTGCGATGACCATGGCTAAGAGCCTTGACATCATGTCCCAGTCACTGAGAGATGTGTCCCAGAAACAGGTGGACATTGCCGTGGCACTCCACTGCTTGGCCCAGTCACTGAGGGACAGGTAGACATTGCCGCGGCACTCCAGACCATGGCCCAGTCACTGAGGAATGTTTCCCAGACACAGGTAGACATTGCTGTGGCACTCCAGAGCTTGGCCAAGTCACTGAGGGGCAGGTAGGCATTGCTGTGGCACTCCAGAGCATGGCCCAGTCACTGAGGAACGTTTCCCAGAAACAGATGCACATTGCCGTGGCACTCCACTGCTTGCCCCAGTTACTGGGGGACAGGTAGACATTGCTGTAGCACTCCAGTGCATGGCCCAGTCACGGAGGAACGTTTCCCAGACACAGGTAGACATTGCTGTGGCACTCCAGAGCTTGGCCCAGTCACTGAGGAATGTTTCCCAGACACAGGTAGACATTGCTGTGGCACTCCAGAGCTTGGCCAAGTCACTGAGGGGCAGGTAGACATTGCTGTGGCACTCCAGAGCATGGCCCAGTCACTGAGGAACGTTTCCCAGAAACAGATGCACATTGCCGTGGCACTCCACTGCTTGGCCCAGTCACTGAGGGGCAGATAGACATTGCTGTGGCACTCCAGACCATGGCCCAGTCACTGAGGAATGTTTCCCAGACACAGGTAGACATTGCTGTGGCACTCCAGAGCTTGGCCAAGTCACTGAGGGGCAGGTAGACATTGCTGTGGCACTCCAGAGCATGGCCCAGTCACGGAGGAACGTTTCCCAGACACAGGTAGACATTGCTGTGGCACTCCAGAGCTTGGCCCAGTCACTGAGGGATGTGTCCCAGACACAGGTAGACATTGCTATCGCACTCCAGAGCATGGCCCAGTCACTGAGGAACGTTTCCCAGAAACAGATGGACATTGCCGTGGCACTCCACTGCTTGGCCCAGTCACTGAGGGACAGGTAGACATTGCCGCTGCACTCCAGACCATGGCCCAGTCACTGAGGAATGTTTCCCAGCCACAGGTAGACATTGCCGCGGCACTCCAGACCATGGCCCAGTCACTGAGGAATGTTTCCCAGACACAGGTAGACATTGCTGTGGCACTCCAGAGCTTGGCCCAGTCACTGAGGGGCAGGTAGACATTGCTGCAGCACTCCAGAGCACGGTCCAGTCACTGAGGAACGTTTCCCAGAAACAGGTAGACATTGCTGTCGCACTCCAGAGCTTGGCCCAGTCACTGAGGGGCAGGTAGACATTGCTGTGGCACTCCAGAGCACGGTCCAGTCACTGAGGGATGTGTCCCAGACACAGGTAGACATTGCTGTTGCACTCCAGAGCATGGCCCAGTCACTGAGGAACGTTTCCCAGAAACAGATGCACATTGCCGTGGCACTCCACTGCTTGCCCCAGTTACTGGGGAACAGGTAGACATTGCTGCGGCACTCCAGTGCATGGCCCAGTCACTGAGGGATGTGTCACAGACACAGGTAGACATTGCTGTGGCACTCCAGAGCATGTCCCAGTCACTGAGGGATGTATCCCAGACACAGCTGGACATTGCCATGACACTCCAGAGCATGGCCCAGTCTCTGAGGGATGTATCCCAGACACAGGTAGACATTGCCGTGACACTCCAGAGCATGGCCCAGTCACTGAGGGATGTATCCCAGACACAGGTAGACATTGCTGTGGCACTCCAGAGCATGTCCCAGTCACTGAGGAGTATTGCAGAGCGCATCAACACCATGGCGCAGTCGATGGGGAGGTGCCAGGACAGGGGGAGCCAGATGATGCAGAGGCCTCTGGAACCCACTCCAGCTGCCCCTCTGTCCCATGGAGACCCCCAGGACCTTAAGGGCACCATCAGGGAGGAGAAAGCTCTGGAGGCCAACCTGGGGCCTGCCAACAAGGAGACGAGGTCTCCAGTCCTTTTGAATCCCTCCCTCATGACATCGGCACATCTCAGGGGCAGCGGGCAGAACAGGGAGACACAGTGATGCCAATGACACCGGTAAGTCGGCCAGGGCCCTCCATCTCCTGGCTCTCCAGAGGACGTCCACCAAGGGCATCAAAGGCCACAGGGCGCTAAAATCAGCAGACCGCCTCCACCTCCAATGTGCATCCTGGGGACACACCAAGACTTAGCAGTAGACCACAAAAGATTGAGGATCACTGATTGAGCACTGGGGTGGCACTATCTGTAGCTAGGAGGAATGGAAATGTCAAATGTTCACCAGTAAAAAACGTAACACCTGATTCATGTGAAATCTCTGTCATGTTCATCGTCAGAGTGGGCCTGCCTCTACACCCAGGCCCTGCTGCCCTCCGTTCCCCTCAAACCTGGCCCCCATGCACACTGGTCCAAGATCAAATTCCCCCAATGCAGATCCCATTCATAGGATGGGTGTGAGTGCGCTGTCAGCAGGAAGACGGGAGTCAGACTTTGGCAATAACTTGAGGAGAACCAGAGCTCACTTCGCAGCGAATGGTTATCACTCTCCTGCCTTGTGCATTGACCCATTGACAGTGCCGACACAGGCCCATCACCCTCGGGGTGATGTTACACAGTCGCTGGGAGAGTGGAACAGGGTGATTGGGATGGAGCGGTGGGTGGGGGGGGGGGGGGGGGGGGGGGGATGCAGGGAGGGTAGGTGGGGTGTGGAAGGGTCAGGGAATGGGGGATCGGGGGA
This sequence comes from Scyliorhinus torazame, assembly GCF_047496885.1. NCBI lineage: Eukaryota > Metazoa > Chordata > Chondrichthyes > Carcharhiniformes > Scyliorhinidae > Scyliorhinus > Scyliorhinus torazame. The sequence goes on along the minus strand of NC_092707.1, from coordinate 121,099,985 downwards.
ATGGGGGAATGAGGGGAAAGGAGGGAATGAGGGGAAAGAGAAAATGGGGGGAAGGGAATGGGGAAAGGGGTGAGCTGATGAACAAAGCCTCATCCTATGAGAATTGGGCAATGATGAGGGCCTCCCTGGTCCTCCAGACATGCCGGACCCTTGTAGCCGCCTGTCCTCCATCCTCCGGCTCCTCTACGGACTCGTTCACCTTCCTCTCCTCCTCCTCAGATGAGGGTGCATGTCTTTCCTCCTCTTCCAGCATGTCGACCTGCTGCTGTGGCAGGTTGCGGAGGCCATAGCAGACCACCACAAAGTGGGAGACTCTCTGAAGGATGTACTGCAGTGCACCACCAGAGAGGGCCAGGCATCGGAACGGCATTTTGAGCAGTCCGATATGCCTCTCAGTGAGAGCACGGGAGGCAACATGGGCCTCGTTCTGGCGGGTCTCCACCTCAGTCTCCAGCCTCCATACTGCTGTCATCAGCCAGGATGTCAGCGGGTACCCCTTATCCCCCAAGAGCCAACCCGTCATCCTAGGTTGGTCCTCGAAGGTGCCGGGGATCACCGGGTGACCCAGGATGTAGCTGCCATGCACACTCTCTGGGAAGCGTGCACACATATGCATGATCTGGAGGCGGTGGGCACACACAAGTTCAACATTCAGGGAGTCAAGCTTCTTCCTGTAAATGAAGAGCACTCCCTAATGACCCGTGTGCACAAAGCAACATGCAGCCATCGGTTACCCCTGGACCTGGGGCATCCCGGCGATGACAGAGAATCCTTCAGCCTGGGCATCTTGGTGGGCTTGGTCCAGCTCAAAGTTGATATAGCCAGCTTGCCAGGCGTACAGGGTAACCTCACTGATGCACTTGTGCGCTGCAGTTTGGGAAATACCGCACAAGTCCCTGCTCGAACCCTGGAATGAGACTGTTACATGTAAGTTCAGGGCTGCGTGACCTTCACGGCCACCGGGAACGGGTGTCCTCCTCCTCCAAAGGGTGCCAAGTCCGGGAGGACATGGCAGAGGTGCCACACTGTCTCTTTGTTGAGACGGAGTCTCCAGCAGTACATGCTGTCCGTCACCTCCTCGAAAGGCAATGACGCCTGTATACCTTGGGCCATCGCCTGCCTCTCCCTCTGGGTTCCTCCTCAGCCTGATGGGCGGCCAGGTCTTCAAGGAGTGCGGCAGCCCTCTGCACATGGGGTGCCACCTCCAACTTACATCACGCTGCTGCCTTCTCTGCCGTCTGGCTGCCTGGGCTGCCAACAGCAACACAAGGGCATTCTCTGAGGGCTCGACACCACCATCCATTTTGGTATCTGTAAGGAATTGGACAAGGAGAGAGACCAAAAATAGATTAAGGTTTCCACCCCGGGACCCTCAAATCCCCCAAACCTCCCCCTTAGGTGTTCCGCTTCTCTCAGAGTGCCATCCACCCAGCCAGTTGTACTGGAAAACCTTGCTCTGCACACTCACCTACGCACCCCCGGCCACATTGAGCCCCTAGACTCCAGAGCCCAGATCTCTGCCTGTAACATTAGGGAAACCGTGCTCAGGTGCCCTACCCTGATCCACACACTCACTCTTTGGGCGTGAGGATATCCCCAGTGCTGAAGCCCAGCTCTTAAGTGTTTGATTGTTGGCTGCTGCCTCTATGATGCTGACACTTCTAGAGGTCAGCAAACTGTTCAAACTTCAAAGTTTTGATTGGAATGCGATGCAATGATTATCATCCGATACATGGCACGTGTACAAACGAGAATGCACTTCAGTAATATTTTATTGGCAAAAACGATCAACATTAACAAAGATTTGAAAATTAACTGAGTAACATTCACAGCTTCACAGCACCAGTGACTTGGGTTCAATTCCCGGGTTGCGTCACTGTGCGGAAGTCTGCACGTTCTCCCTGTGTCTGCGTGGGTTTCCACCAGGTGCTCCAGTTTCCTCCCAGAGTTCAAAAATGGATTGACTGAGCCAAATTGCCCCTTAATGTCCAAATGGGGTTGCTGGGTTATGGGGATATGGTAGAGGTGTGGGCTTAGATATCGTGCTCTTTCAGGAGCCGGTGTAGACTCAATGGGCTGAATGGACATAGCTGCATTGTTAATTCTATGATATCACACTAGCCATTAAACAAAAGGAAACATCACCGTTTTATATTGGGACCAATATAGAGCGATAGCAACTCATTTTCACAAAACAAAAACACATGGGGCGAAATTCTCCCCCAACGGCGCGATGCCCGCCGACTGGCGCCCAAATCAGCGCCAATCAGACGGGCATCGCGCCGCCCCAAAGGTGCGGAATGCTCCGCATCTTTGGCGGCCTAGCCCCGACATTGAGGGGCTAGACCGGCGCCGGAGGGATTTCCGCCCCGCCAGCTGGCGGAAATGGCGTTTGTTGCCCCGCCAGCTGTTGCGGAAATGCGGCGCATGCGCGGGAGCGTCAGCGGCCGCTGACAGTTTCCCGGCGCATGTGGGGGAGCGTCAGCGGTCGCTGACACTTTCCCAGCGCTGCGTGGGAGCGTCAGCGGCCGCTGAAAGTTTCCCGCGCATGCGCAGTGGGGAGAGTCTCTTCCGCCTCCGCCATGGTGGAGGCCGTGGCGGAGGCGGAAGGGAAAGAGTGCCCCCACGGCACAGGCCCGCCCGCGGATCGGTGGGCCCTGATCGCGGGCCAGGCCACCGTGGGGGCACCCCTCGGGGTCAGATCGCCCCGCGCCTCCCCCCCCCCCGAGGACCCTGGAGCCCGCCCACGCCGCCTGGTCCCGCCGGTAAATACCAGGTTTAATTAACGCCGGCGGGACAGGCAATTTCTGGGCGGGACTTCGGCCCATCCGGGCCGGAGAATTGAGCGGGGGGTCCCGCCAACCGGCGCGGCCCGATTCCCGCCCCCGCCCAATCTCCGGTACCGGAGACTTCGGCGGGGGCGGGATTCACGGCGGCCAACGGCCATTCTCCGACCCGGCGGGGGATCGGAGAATGACGCCCATGGTATCACCCCTTGCAGGTTCTTCAACAGAAATGGAGGACAAGCTTGAAAATGTTTTATCATGTCCAGAGCTTTGTCGTAGAAATCATCAGTGCATTACTTGTTCCACATATCAGTGCCATTCTCCATCTATGTTCTGCAGCTGTGCAGGCCCTCCCACATAGCCCAATCTCACCGGAATTAAATCCTGGCATCCACAAATTCCCCTGGCTCAAGCTGCAGTTGAACATCCTTGACCTCCATCGTTTATCCCGTGGTGGCCATGCCAGTTACATGCAGCACTCAGCACACCAGCAACAAAAGCATCAGCATCTGCAAAAGCATTTCTTCAACATTTTTATCAGGTGGCTCATTTGGATCAATGTCATGCACCAGGTTCCGCAGCAACTTCTTACTTCAAACCTTCTGGACACGTACAGCCCCCCCCCCCCCCCCCCCCCACCCCAAGCCCTGGTGTTCCAGGTTCCAGGTATCTTAGAAAAAATCGTCCTTCTTTCAGGCTACAGAAAAAGTAGGAAACAGCAGCAGCCTCCAGGCATTTGCAGCTACGAGCAACAACAAGCAAGAAACACTACCTACAGCACCACTTGAGAATATTTTGTGTATTAAAAGATCAACAGTACCTTTATACAAACAGATGAAAACCAACTACTTAACGGTCCATAAATCACACTAACCATTAATCAACAAAGAAAAGGCACCATGGCACACACACACAAGCTACTGAATATCGGTACAAATGCAACCAAAAACCAAAGTTCGATATCCAGATTTTCTACTGGCATTCAAGGTGCAGTAAAACAGCCTCGACGTCCAGCATGTTTGACTCTCGGTGATGTGCTAGTCAACATGCACCACTAACTCACAATAAAATGACCAGCAATCTGCATCAGCATTTCTTCACCACCTTCATCAAGTTGCTCATTCGGATCAATTTGCCTCTCTCTCTCCCTTCTGCAGCTCCCAGCAGTAGACTTCCCAGCAGTGGAAAATAACACCGACCCGGAGCACACCAGAAAAGAGAAAGAGCTCCCCTTACCCCTCTCAAGCCCAGGCAGTATGTCATCTTCCCTTTCTTACTCCAGGCTACAGAAAAATAAGGGAACAGCAGCGGCAGCCTCCAGGCATTTGCAGCCAGAAGCAGCAACAAGCAGCAAACACTACCTGCAGTGCCACTTGAGAATATTTTAGTGGCAATAACGGTCAACAGTAACAAAAATTTGAAAATCAACTATGTAACATTCCACATATCCACAAACAGCAAACAACAAAGAAACACACCATTCCATATTAGTACCAATACAAAGCTATATCAGCTCAATTCCACAAAAATAACCAACACACGGTATCACCCCTCACAGGTTCCTCAATCGAAATGGAGGACAAGTTTGAGAATGTGTTATCATGTCCAGAACATTGTCGTAGAAATGATCTGTCCATCAATGGAAAAAGAAGGAAACAGCAACAGCAGTCTCCAGGCATCTGCAGCCACCACCAGCAGCAAGCAGAAAACACAACCTGCAGCTGTGAAGTGCTCTCACAAGGCCAGTTCCTTATTAGCAATAGCCTTCAACTGTGAAACTAGAGGCTGCTCACAGTCAAAGAGATTTAAAATAACCTTCAACATATAACTCAGAACAGGACTTTGTCCTGGAGGTGTTTGGTAGGACAGACAGACGGCAGCTGTACTTGGATAGCCACAATATTTAAAGATGACTTGAAGGCCTCATAAATGAAAAGCCCCTCAACATCTCCCCTCCCTTTCCTCGGCCCAGCGGCGACCCTTGACCAGGACCAAGTAAACCTCTCTGAGGGATCGTTTGCCCCCCCCACTCTGAACTATCGGGCAGCAGCTCCAGTGCCCTTGAGAAAATAAAAATGGCCACTCACCTCCTCAGTTCCCCCCAGCAGCTATTGTGCCAGCTTCACATTTTTAAAAAGGAGTACTAAACAACGCCCGCATCATTTCTCGCTGGGGAGCCGGTTAATTCCTGGGAGACCTTTGCATTAGACTTCAATCTCACTAATGAGATGGAAATTGATGCTAATCAGGGTTAGGGTTATGCAATGATATGCAGGCCATATTTGGGCGTGATCCGGAACTTGCCATCGGGTGCGGGTCAGTATGATAACAAACTGATTCACGCTTGGTGCAATTCTCGATTTTCGTCTTTTCTGCTATTTAACCGATGCGCACAGATCTGCACCAGGCACAACATGGTGGTTAAATCGCACCCAGATTGCTCTGATTGAGTGTTAGGAGCTAAATTGCACATCTTAGATATCCTGAAGCACTCAAATCTCTGGTAAAGACAACATTTGGTAAAGGTGACAATTGTTTTGCAATTTCTCCATCTATCAGTGCCTCCTGAACAAAATGGCTGTGTTAAGACATGCTTTCTTTAAGGGAAGACAGACTGTTTACCATATGATAAAAGCTTTTGGTGTATTGTCCAAATCTTCACTGGCTGAAAGATGGGAAAGTTTCAACCATGGGAATCTCTAGTCAAGGGAAGTGATGTCATCCAGAGTCATTCCGTAAGGCAGGAAACAATTTAGAGAGTATGAAAAAACTTGCCCCCAGAGTCTTTCTCGCATACATTCGTGACTGCAAGCTGCTTTTGACCCTAAAACCTTAGAGGATTGTAAAATAAGAGACAACACTACCCAATTAGCAACTTTCTAGATTCTTCAAATACATCACTTTCTGCTGAAAGTAAAATGAAGCTCCTCGGACTTCAGTATAATACATTCGCAATGCTCCTGTACCTGAATGGATTATACAGGACCAATTATAAAGAAGAAACACACAGGACTCCTGAGTTCTTGTGGCAGTTGTCTGGTGATTAAAAACAACAAAACAATCTGAAATCCCAATGAATTAACATTATCTGTTAAAAAAATTTAAAATTGCCTCTTAACATCCAAATATTATCACAGCTCCCAATGCCTATTGAAATACAATTGCTCTTTGCAGCATTTTGAAAGAGATAAATCATTTACTCACATAGTCAATGCAACTATAGACGCTTTCAATCTGACTACTAATCAAACAAGTTAACAATGCCATGAATGATGTACACAGTACATAGAGTACTATGTAACCCAGGCTTATTTCTTACGGAAGGATTAAAGAACAACGAACAGGTACATATGGTGGATAGCAGATGGAACTGCATTTTCTGTGCTATATTTAGGCCTCCACTGTGTACTCACCTGCTCACTTGCCTAGCCTCTCAGGAACAAAGGACCATAGTCTAATTTATACCCATAGCAACATTTTTCACTTTGAGGTTGTTTTGCGACGGAAGAACCTCCTGATGTGAGGTACTTAAACATGTAAAATAAACATCTACATGTCTACACATTAAGCACACAGGAAGCAGATGCTATTGACTTGGGATGTGTTGCTGATAAACAACCCTGCAATGGAAAGGGTAGTGCTGATGGTGCATATCGGTTGCTCCTGGCATGTTCAATAACTTTACATGTACTGCTAACACGGACCTGAGTTTTATTTTGCATCTGACAACTCATCATGAAGGTCAACAATTTCCAGCAAACTATTTCAGTCCAGTTGAGTGTGGCATTCCATATTTACATGCATCACCTATCAACTCTGGGAGGTTATTAGCCTAAGTAGCCTCAGTCAGGAATCCAGTCGAGTTCTGCCACTCAAGGGGAATAAATTGGTGGCTCCTGCAGAGATAAAGGCTTTATAAAAGGGATGGAATCTTTCATGCTGAAAAAGAGTGACTAAAAATACCTGTAGATAATAGTCAGTTCTCTTTGTTCAAAGAGGTTTGAGTTTAAAGCAAAAGCATAGTCCGACCAGACAGAGACTATTTGGAATCTTTACCGTCCAGATACATCACTAAAATGCAAGGACAAGTCAAGCATGTGTAGACAAATGTGACCCACTTTAGTCCATCACTAAGTTTGAAGTGTAGTTCATGCATAAAAGACAATTGCACCAGTGTATTTTTAAATGCAGCAGAAGCCAGGGCATTTTTAAAATATAACTCTCATAATAGTTTATTTTTCCACTTTCAAAGTGAATATTATTCTACGTGGCATTCGGAATGATAAGCACCAGAGAGTAAAATTAGAACATTACGTAAAGTAACTCAATTTTTAAAAATCAAGTATTTTCTAACATTCATTCAAAACATCGAATCTTGCAATTGAGATTTTAAAAGCTTTAATGGTCCTTTCGAAATTAATATGTATTTCTTACTATTGCATTGATCTGATATTTAATCAAAATGTGTTCATCAGTATCAGTTATTGTCTTTGTCACTCACTCACAAAATATCTGCATAGTGGACCCAAATCAACCTTTGCTGTAAACAACTGCATAGAACATCTGTATACCAAATCGATTTTGCTACCCATTTCCTGTATAACCGAATTGCAATAAATAAGACAATTGGATATGCTGGGATTGCTGAAAGTATTATAAACCTCAAACCTCACTATGTATTCTTTCTCTAAAGTCCATTACAATGATCAATTCCGCATTCAAATAATTTGAATGATACAGTTTCAAGTTAATCCACAAAATGTCCGGAATTGGCCCAATTCGGTGACCTCTCCATTTTTAAAAGGCTGGGGTGAATTCTCCGTTGGCTGGATCTCCATTGCATCGGCAGCGCACCCCCGCCCATAGGTTTCCCAGCGGCATGGAGTAGCTAAAATGGGACATCCCATTGGCCAGCGGCAAGAGCAGAGAATCCTGCTGCTAGCAACGGGTGCGCCGCCGAGAAACATGCGGCTGGGGAGGCGGAGAATTCACCCCAGTCTATCCTAATGGGCATGTGCACTTTTAATTATAGATTTCCCTCCTATCGTGGCTGTTGTCATGATAGCAGTCATTAAATTACCCTTTGAAGTGCAGTTTTGTTGCAATGTAAGAAACCATTAGCTAAAAATATTTTGCGATGGCCTGAGATTGTGAAATATGCTGTATTAATGCAAGTTTTTCTTTATTTTTGTTGTTTAATGATGAGTTAATGTACATTCAAATTTGTGCACAGCAAGCTCCCACCAACAACAATGTGATAATATCTTGATGATGTTGATTGACATATCCTTTATATCTACCTGGGAGAGCAGGTCAGACCCTGGATGAATATTTCATCCAGAGACCTCTGACAGTGCAGTATTTCTTGGAGCAGGGCTTGACAACTTCTTTTGCATGAAGAATCTAATAAAACACATGTGTATCACTGAAAAAAGACACACGTTGAAGTTTTTCATCTTTCACCCATCAGGACATTCACAAGAATACCAAATGTAAGCAACAATGTATACTTTGAGACAAGCTGCTGATTGGTTGAAAGATGGACTCTGATAGGGCTGTGAAGTAGCACAGTGGTTAGCACAGTTGCTTCACAGCTCCAGGGTCCCAGGTTCAATTCCCGGCTTGGGTCACTGTCTGTGTGGAGTTTGCACTTTCTCCCCGTGTCTACGTGTGTTTCCAAAGATGTGTAGGTTAGGTGGATTGGTCATGGTCATGGTAAATTGCCCTTAGTGTCCAAAAAAGGTTAGTTGGGGTTACTGGGTTACGAGGATATGGTGGAGGCGTGGACTTAAATAGGGTGCTCTCTCCAAGAGCTGGTGCAGACTCGATAGGCTGAATGGCCTCCTTCTGCACCGTAAATTCTATGATTAGTGGACGTGTTGTCATGCGGAGTGCATCAATTAACTGATGTCATTTGAGTAAATTTCAACTGAATTTCAGTGTCAGTGTGATGCTGGGTATGTGGGCCAAAGGTCCCAAAGACTGATGTATCATATCAAACGGTATGTCCCTTTGGCTGTTTGCAACAGGCAAGGTACAGACTGTACCTAACCAGCCTATGCTTGCAAAACTCTGAACAGAATGTCCAACGTTACATGTATTCCACGATTGGACAACATTTGCTAAACAATCCCGATTGTGCTAAGAAGTTCGTGGACAACCAATTTAAAATTATCAGTCAGGCTTGCAGTGTGGTGCACTTATGCATTTCTAGAAGCTAGGTATATTAATACACAGAGCAATGTGTTTTGCAGACAGACAAAACATGTAACCCATTGCATCTGTTTCAACTGAACAAAACAGGTGAAATCCATTAATGATTCATTACCCAGGATGATGCCTTGACCAATCACCTGCCTGGTTTGGATTTAAACAAAGCTTGGCAGTTAACTGCCAGTCATCTGTCCACTGAGGCATTCTCCCTGGGAAAGCCTCAACCAACTGAAATCCACTTGTTGCCCAATCAGCACACTTCTCATGAAGTATAAATGGGTGTTCATTTTACATTTGGTAATCTTGTGAATGTCCTAATGGGTGCAAGGTGGAAAGCTTTGACATGTGTCTTTTTTCGGTGAAACTCAGGTTCTGTGCTACCGAATTACTACAAAATGAATGCATTGAATTTTACTGGTCCCAGGGAGGCAGGCTGGGAGATGGCCATTGGTTGAAGGGGTGCCGGGAGATATGCACGAAACTGGGTTGAAGCAGATCCTAATGTGGGTCCGCCTTTAGAGCATTTGCACGCAATCAGAAACAAACAACCTGCCTGCCCCAAGGAGGTGGGCAGCCAATTTACATAGTTAACCACCCTATTAAGCACCATTTTACAGTGCAATTGGCATTTTGCTGATGGCTAGGTGACCTCCCACTGCTTGTGGAGGCTGGGAGTTGAATGGAGTTGGCCTCCCAGTGGTGCAGTAGGGAAGGCCTCATTGGCATACATGGTAGCACCCACAGCCCAATGGCCTTCCTAAACGTGGTTGGGACTTGGGAGTCCTTGTTCATGATTCTCTTAAGGTTAATGTGCAGGTTCAGTCGGCAGTTAAGAAGGCAAATGCAATGTTAGCATTCATGTCAAGTGGGCCAGAATACAAGACCAGGAATGTACTTATGAGGCTGTATAAGGCTCTGGTTAGACCCCATTTGGAGTATTGTGAGCAGTTTTGGGCTCCGTATCTAAGGAACCATATGCTTGCCTTGGAAAGGGTCCAGAGGAGGTTCACAAGAATGATCCCTGGAATGAACAGCTTGTCGTATGAGGAACGGTTGAGGACTCTGCGTCTGTCCTTGTTGGAGTTTAGAAGGATGAGGGGTGATCTTATTGAAACTTACAGGATCCTGTGAGGCCTGGATAGAGTGGACGTGGAGAGGATGTTTCCACTTGTAGGAAAAACTAGAATCAGAGGACACCATTTCAGATTTAAAACAGAGATGAGGAGGAATTTCTTCAGCCAGAGCGTGGTTAATCTGTAGAACTCTTTGCCGCAGAAGGCTGTGGAGGCCAAATCACTGAGTTTCTTGATTAATAAGGGGATCAGGGGTTATGGGGAGAAGGCAGGAGAATGGGGATGAGAAAATATCAGCCATGATTGAATGGCGGAGCAGACTCGATGGGCCAAGTGGCCTAATTCTTATGGTTTGCCTTCCAGCCTCATGTAACTAGAACAAGTTTATTTTGAGCAAAGTTATGTTTTTCGTAAATATAATTTGAAAGTGTAAAAGCTAATAATGATTAACTTTCTATCCCCAGAGAAAACACATTACTCTTATTTTTCTTGACAATTCCTTTTAAGGCATTTTTCAGGCTAATGCATTTTTCAGGCTAACGTGGTCTAACTGGAAAAGTTTGGGTGTGGCAAATGAGATGTTAAAGAGACGTATGCTGCATATCCCTACCTTAAAAGTGTCAGCCTGGGTGATTGTGTTCATGTGCTGAAACATGTGTGCAAGAGAAAAAATAAATCAAGCAAAGAGAGATGAGCAAGACAAGATATTTGTCACACTGCCCACAATATTCCTGGGTTAATAGTTGCTACACAACAAAAATGGCAAACAAGTGTCACAAAAGTAAATCAGAAATAATGATATAGCACGTTCTACTGTCAATTGGACACACAAAAAGCACAATTAGTGGGCAAATCTCTCTAAGTCTGTGAGCCTTGTCTCACAGTTCAGCTGAAAACTGGCACAATAAAGCTGATCAGGTGGCAGGCAGCATGATTTCCACTCTGAACCCACAGGCAACATCCCTCAAGGGGCCGGTAGCAAAGGCCATTTTTAAATGATTTATCTTTCTGGCAAACAAACCCTTTCAACAAAAGTAACAAATGCTGGCATACATTATATTTAGTCTTACGATTATTTTCCGCGAGTGAATTATAACAAATACTCAGCTGGTTAGCGGACCTGATTTTTAAGGCGCAATTTCTGATATTTTTCTTTGACCACTTTGCCTCAAATGTTGCATGTCATTCTCAATAATAAATGGCTAACCATATGTTACAAAACAGTTACATAATTATGTGATTCAGATTGTAAATATCAGGAGTAAAGATCAAGTGGTTCTAATCATCCAAATTTTAGAATTCATATAACTGGTTTAATTTTAATTGCTGCCATCTGTTATCTTATGCAATGCATATACACTGCATTGATGTAACCTCTGAACAAATTCTATTATACATACAGAAAGAAAAAACATAATAGTTCATGTTCTTCACTCAATAATTTTTATTCTTCTCAAATGTAGAAGTGTAATCCTTACTGTACAATTCCCTTTATTCAAATCAGTCCATTTGTGTTCAGCAATGCTGCATTATGAACTATTCTGCTTAAACTCATGATCAGAGAAATAATTACCAGAAATGGTAGCAGCTCGGTGTGCACACACATTTATACTCCGCCTACTGGGCGGAACCAGCAGGCAGGGATCTACCCCCATACCAGTAGTACAGGAGCCTTACCATTTTACCTCTAATACAAGTATTATACAAACAGTGGTGACTACCACATTCAACCCCTGTTAAAAAAAGAGTCCAGCGGGGGTGGTGGAAAACTATTTACAGGAATGTGAGAATTTAAAGTTTACAGTCTGGTGAAAATGTACAAGTTTAGCTGTCGGGTGCCTTGATCCTCTGCTGTGAGCGCCCCGCTCCCAGTGGTGATGCAGACGCCGGCTTGGTCGCCTATGACTCTGGGAGCGTGTTGTCCCCATCTTCATCCCCGGGTGGAACCAGTGGGAGGACGCATCGACCTGGGGCGGGGGCTGTAGTGAGGTGCGCTGGGGGGAGGGTGGGTGCGCCGGGGCAATCGGAGGGGGGGGTTGTCAGGTGATGTGGGGCCGTGGGTGGGGATCCAGCTGGTGCCAGGTCCCTGAGGGAGACTATGTCCTGGTGGCCGTCGGGGTACGTACTGCGGGTTCGCATGCAGCAGCTGTACCCTTTCGACCAACAGGTCCGCTTTGTGGAGCCGCACGTGTTTGCGGAGGAGGACGGGTCCTGGAGCTACCAGCCATGTTGGGAGCGAAACCCCGGAGGTGGACTTCCTAGGGAAGGCAAGGAGACGTTCATGCGGGGTTTCATTAATCGCAATGCAGAGTAGCAATCAAATAGAGTGGAGCGCATCGGGGAGGACCACCTGCCATCGGGAGACCGGGAAATTTTTAGACCGCAGGGCCAGCATGACGGCCTTCCAGACCGTCCCATTCTCCCTCTCCATCTTCCCGTTTCCCCAGGGGTTGTAGCTGGTCGTCCTGCTCAAGGCAATGCGCTTGCTAAGCAGGAACTGATGCAGCTCATCATTCATAAAGGAGGATCCCCGGTCGCTGTGGACGTAAGCGGGGAAACCGAACTGGGCGAAGATGGTGCTGAGTGCTTTAATGACTGTGGCAGATGTCGTATTGGGGCATGGGATGGCGAAGGGGAATCTGGAGTATTCATCGACCACGTTCAGGAAGTACATGTTTCGGTCAGTGGACGGGAGGGGCCCTTTGAAGTCCATGCAGAGACGTTCAAAGGGGCGGGTGGCCTTCGCCAGGTGCGCTCGGTCTGGCCGGTAGAAGTGCAGTTTGCACTCCGCGCAGATCTGGCAGTCTTTGTTGACAGCCCTGACCTCCGCAATGGAGTAGGGCAGGTTGCGGGCCTTTATTAAGTGAAAGAACCGGGTGACCCCTGGGTGTCAGAGATCATCGTGTAGGGCCCGGAGTTGGTCCACTTGTGCGCTGGCACATATACCTCGGGATAGGGCATCGGGGGGCTCGCTGAGCTTACCGGGGCGATACAAAATCTCATAATTGTAGGTGGAGAGCTCGATCCTCCACCTTAAGATTTTATCATTTTTGATCTTGCCCCGCTGTGTATTATTAAACATGAAGGCGGACTTCCGGTTGCGGCTATGCGGAGCTAAGCCGCACGATTCGGCAGCTCCCGCTATTACGGACTTTCGGGCTCATTGGAGGAGCCCCAATGGAATTTTTTTGAAGACAACCCGTGGGGAAGGGAAGAGAGAGGACCCCCTCCAACTTTTATGGACCGGACCAGAAGTGCAACAGCCAAAAAAGCGGCATTGGAGCAGCGGGAGAAGTGAGGGAAAACAATCAAAATGGCGGCAGCCGAGGACAAAGCGGAGTGCGGGCCGGAGCTGCAGGAATTCATCAAGTGCTTCTTCGAGGAGCTGCGCAAGGAGATGCTGGCGCCTATGCTGGCGGTAATTGTAGGACTAGGGATAACCCAGAAGGCCCACGAGGTAAAGATCCAGGAGGTACAGAAAAGAGTCAGTGAGAATGAGGACAAGCTCTTGGGCCTGGCGGTGAGAGTGGAGCAGCACGAAGCGCTACACAAGAGGTGGGCGGGAAGACGCGAAGACCTGGAGAACAGGTCGAGGAGAAAGAATCTGCGGATCCTGGGTCTCCCAGAAGGAGTGGAGGGTGCCGATGCCATGGCAAACGTGGGCACGATGATCGGGGCGATGATGGGCGCGGAGGCCCCTTCGAGGTTGCTGGAGCTGGACGGGGCACACCGGGTGCTGGCGAGGAAGCCCAAGGCAAATGAGCCACCAAGGGCGATGGTGGTGAGATTTCACCGGTTCACGGACAGAGAGAGGGTCCTGAAATGGGCCAAGAAGGAGCGGAGCAGCAAGTGGGACAATGCAGAGATCCGAATATACCCGGACTGGAGCACGGAGGTTGCAAAGCGGAGAGCGGGTTTTAACCGGGCCAAAGCGGTGTTGCACCGGAAAGGAGTGAAATTTGGAATGCTGCAGCCAGCGCGACTGTGGGTCACATACAAGGACCAACACTATTACTTCGAAACGCCTGAAGAGGCGTGGACCTTCGTACAAACCGAAAAGATGGACTCTAACTGAGGGTTTGTGAGGGTGGGGGGGATGTTTGAGGTTTGATGTGTGATGGTTGTTGTATATAGGGGGTCAATCACGCGCAGGAAATGTTACATGGGCTGGGGGAGAGAGACAAGGCCGCGACAGGAGCTGCGCCAGAGGGGGCAGGGCAGGCTTTGGAAAGCGCGTGATTTTTTCCCGCGCGCAGGAAGAAAGGCGGGAAGGGGAACGAAGGAACGCATATTGATTGAGAGACTCCCACACGGGGAGGTCAAAGGGACGGCGGGGGAAGCCGGGGTCAGCAGGTGTCAGCTGACTTACGGGAGTGATATGGGGGGAGCAAAAAAGCTAGACAGGGGTCTAGCTGGGGGAGGGGAGGGAAGGGAAGGGGGAAAGGGGGAGGGGGAGGGGGGGAAAGGGTTGCTGCTGCACTGGCTGAAAGGGAATGGGACATAGAAAAGGTGGTCGGGACGGGGGTCCCCCGGCTGGGGGACTGGAGGATGAGGGCGACGCGGACACGGGACTGGCCCAGAAAAGGAGATGGCTAGCTGGCACGGGGCGGGGGGAGGGGGGGGGGGGGGGGGGGTGAGAGCCCCTCCAATCCGGCTGATAACGTGGAACGTGAGGGGCCTGAATGGGCCGGTGAAGAGGGCTCGAGTGTTCACGTACTTAAAGGGACTGAAGGCAGACGTGGCTATGCTCCAAGAGACACACCTGAAGGTGGCGGACCAGGTCAGGTTAAGAAAGGGATGGGTAGGACAGGTATTCCACTCGGGACTGGATGCGAAGAATAGAGGGGTGGCAATATTGGTGGGAAAGCATGTGTCATTTGAGGCCAAGACTATCGTAGTGGATAATGGAGGAAGATATGTAATGGTGAGTGGTAGGTTGCAAGGGACGTGGGTGGTGTTGGTAAATGTATACGCCCCGAACTGGGATGATGCTGGATTCATGAAGCGCATGTTGGGGCGCATTCCGGACCTGGAGGTAGGAAGCCTGATAATGGGAGGGGACTTCAATACAGTGTTGGACCCAGAACTGGACCGCTCCAGATCAAGGACTGGAAAGAGGCCGGCGGCAGCCAAGGTGCTTAGGGGGTTTATGGATCAGAATGGGGGGAGCGGACCCATGGAGGTTTGCAAGACCGCAGGCCAGGGAATTTTCTTTCTTCTCCCATGTACACAAAGCCTACTCCGGGATAGATTTTTTTGTTCTGGGCAGGGCGCTCATCCCGAGGGTGGAGGGGACAGAGTATTCGGCCATAGCCGTTTCAGATCACGCCCCGCACTGGGTGGAACTGGGGCTGGGAGAGGAGAGGGACCAACGCCCGCTGTGGCGGCTGGATGTGGGACTGCTGGCAGATGAGGTGGTGTGTGGGAAGGTGAGGGGGTGTATCGAAAGGTACTTGGAGGCCAACGACAATGGGGAGGTGCGGTTGGGGGTGGTATGGGAGGCGTTGAAGGCGGGGATCAGGGGAGAGCTAATCTCCATCAGGGCTCATAGGGAGAAGACAGAGGGCATGGAAAGGGAGAGGTTAGTGGGGGAGATTTTGAGAGTGGACAGGAGATACGCAGAGGCCCCGGAGGAATGATTACTTGGGGAATGACGACGGCTCCAGACGGAGTTTGACCTGTTGACCACAGGGAAGGCGGAGGCACAGTGGAGGAAGGCGCATGGGCGACCTACGAGTATGGGGAAAAGGCTAGTCGGATGCTGGCACACCAGCTCCGTAAGAGGACGGCAGCGAGGGAAATAGTGGGAATCAAAGGTGGAAGGGGAGCCACAGTTCGGAGTGCGACAAAATTAAACGAGGTATTCAAGGCCTTCTATGAAGAGCTGTACAGCTCCCAGCCCCCAGCGGGGGAAGAGGGGATGTGACGATTCCTAGACCAACTGAGATTCCCGAGGGTGGAGGAGCAAGAGGTGGCTGGTTTGGGGGCACCAATTGGGTTGGAGGAGCTGAGCAAGGCTTTGGGGAGCAGGCAGGCGGGGCCGGCCCTGGGGCCGGACGGGTTCCCGGTGGAGTTCTACAGAAAGTACGTAGACCTGTTGGCCCCACTACTAGTGAGGACCTTTAAAGTGGCAAGAGAGGAGGGGACCCTGCCCCCGACAATGTCGGAAGCGACAATTTATTTGATCCTAAAGCGGGACAAGGACCCACTGCAATGTGGATCGTACAGGCCGATCTCGCTCCTCAATCTGGATGCAAAGTTGCTGGATCGAGGACTGTGTCCCGGGGGTGATCCACGAGGACCACACGGGATTCGTAAAGGGCAAGCAATTAAACACTAATGTGCGGCGGCTCTTAAACGTGATAATGATGCCATCGGAGGAGGGAGAGGTGGAGATAGTGGCAGCTATGGACGCGGAAAAGGCCTTTGACCGAGTAGAGTGGGAGTACCTCTGGGAGGTGCTGCGTAGGTTTGGGTTCGGGGGAGGGTTTATCAATTGGGTTAAGCTCCTTTACAGAGCCACAGTGGCGAGTGTAGTGACGAACCGGCGGAGGTCGGAGTACTTTCGGCTGTTCCGAGGAACGAGGCAGGGGTGCCCCCTGTCCCCCCTGTTGTTTGCATTGGCGATCGAACCATTGGCCATGTCATTGAGGGAGTCTAATAAATGGAGGGGGGTGGTCCAAGGGGGAGAAGAGCATCGGGTGTCGCTATATGCGGATGACCTGTTGTTGTACGTGGCGGATCCAATGGAGGGGATGGTGGAGGTCATGCAGACTCTCAGGGAGTTTGGGGAGTTTTCGGGCTATAAGCTCAATGTAGGGAAGAGTGAGCTTTTTGTATTACAGGCAGGGGACCAAGAAAGAGGGATAGGGGACCTACCGCTGAGGAGGGCGGCAGGGAGTTTTCGGTATCTGGGGATCCAGATAGCCAGGAGTTGGGGGGCCCTACATAAACTGAATCTGACGAGGTTGGTGGAGCAAATGGAGGAGGACTTCAAAAGATGGGACATGTTACCGCTCTCGCTGGCGGGTCGAGTGCAGTCGGTCAAAATGGTGGTCCTCCCGAGGTTTCTGTTTGTGTTTCAGTGCCATCCCATCGTGATCACCAAGGCCTTTTTCAAGAGAGTAGGCATGAGTATAATGGGGTTTGTGTGGGCGAATAGGACCCCGAGGGTAAGGAGAGGGTTCCTGGAACGAAGTAGGGACCGAGGAGGATTGGCGCTGCCAAACCTGGGGAGCTATTACTGGGCAGCAAATGTGGCGATGATCCGCAAGTGGGTGATGGAGGGAGAGGGGGCGGCATGGATGAGGATGGAGATGGCGTCCTGTAAAGGAACGAGCCTGGGGGCGTTGGTGACGGCACCGTTGCCGCTCTCACCGACAAGGTACACCACGAGCCCGGTGGTGGCGGCAACGCTAAGGATCTGGGGCCAGTGGAGACGGCACAGAGGTGCAATGGGAGCCTCAGTGTGGTCCTCGATCAGGGGCAACCACCGGTTTGTCCCGGGAAGGATGGACGGGGGGTTCCAGAGCTGGCATCGGGCGGGGATTAGAAGAATGGGGGACCTGTTCATTGACGGGACGTTTGCGAGCCTAGGGGCATTGGAGGAGAAGTTTGAGATACCCCTGGGAAATGCTTTTAGATATTTGCAGGTGAGGGCGTTTGTGAGGCGACAGGTGAGGGAATTCCCGTTGCTCCCGGTACAAGAAATTCAAGATAGGGTGATCTCGGATGTGTGGGTCGGGGAGGGCAAGGTGTCGGCAATACACCAGGAGATGAAAGAAGAGGGGGAAGCGCTGGTAGAAGAGTTGAATGGTAAATGGGAGGAGGAGCTGGGGGAGGAGATCGAGGAAGGTCTGTGGGCTGATGCCCTAGGTAGGGTTAATTCCTCCTCCTCGTGTGCCAGGCTCAGCCTGATACAATTTAAGGTGGTCCACAGAGCCCACTTGACGGGGGCGAGGTTGAGTCGGTTCTTTGGGGTAGAGGACAGATGTGGAAGGTGCTCAGGGAGCCCGGCGAACCATGTCCATATGGATAAACGACATGGCTGGGTTCATAAAGCTGGAGAGGATTAAGTTCGCCTTGAGAGGGTCTGCGCAGGGGTTCTACAGGCGGTGGCAACCGTTCCTAGACTATCTCACGGAGCGTTAGAGGAAGGTCGGTCAGCAGCAGCAGCAACCGGGGGGGGGGGGGTGGGTTATTGTTTGTAAGGGAGAAAAATTGTGTTGTTAAAAAACTTTAATAAATATATATTTTTTAAAATTAAACATGAAGGCAACCGACCGTTGGTCAGTGAGGAGTGTGAATCTCCTGCCGGCCAGCTAATGCCTCCAATGCTGCACAGCTTCTACGATGGCTTGGGCCTCCTTTTCGACAGAGGAATGCCGAATTTCAGAGGCATGGAGGGTGCGGGAAACGAATGCCACGGGTCTGCCTACCTGTTTGAGGATGGCAGCCAGAATAACGTCCGATGCATTTCTCTCGACCTGAAAGGGGAGGGTCTCATCGACCACGTGCATCGCGGTCTTGGCGATGTCAGCATTGATAAGGTTGAATGCCTGGCGGGCCTCAGCCGTCAGGGGGAAATCTGTTGCGTGGATGAGTGGGCGGGCCTTGTCCGCATAGTTATGGACCCACTGGGCGTAATAGGAGAAAAACCCCAGGCAGCATTTCAGGGCCTTGGGGCAGAGGGAGAGGGGGAGTTCCATGAGGGGGCGCATGCGGTCAGGGTCGGGCCCTAAAACTCCATTTTCCACCACATAGCCAAGGATGGCTAAGCGGTTGGTGCAGAACACACGCTTCTCTTTATTGTACGTGAGGTTCAGGAGTTTGGCGGTGTGGAGAAATTCGGAAAGGTTAGCGTCATGGTCCTGCTGGTCGTGGCCGCAGATGGTGACGTTATCTAGGTACGGGAAGGTGGCCCGCAGTCCGTACCGGTCAACCATTCGGTCCATCTCACGTTGGAAGACCGAGACCCCATTAGTGACGCCGAAGGGAACCCTAAGGAAATGGTAAAGGCGGCCGTCTGCTTCAAACGCAGTGTATTGGCGGTCCACCTTGTGGATGGGGAGCTGGTGGTAGACAGATTTCAGGTCCACTGTAGGAAAGACCCGGTACTGTGCAATCTGATTGAACATATCAGATATGCGTGGGAGGGGGTACGCGTCAAGCTGCGTGTACCGATTGATGGTCTGACTGTAGTCAATGACCATCCTGTGTTTCTCCCCAGTCTTTACTACTACCACTTGGGCTCTCCAAGGGCTGTTGCTGGCCTCAATGATACCTTCCCCCAGCAGCTGCTGGACCTCCGACCTGATGAAGGTCCTGTCCTGGGCACTGTATCGTCTGCTCCTGGTGACGACGGGTTTGCAATCCGGGGTGAGGTTTGCAAACAGGGAAGGTGGGTCGACCTTAACGGTAGTGAGGCCGCAGACAGTAAGGGGTGGTAGGGGTCCACCAAATTTTAGAGTTAGGCTCTGGAGGTTGCACTGGAAGTCCAGGCCGAGTAACAGGGCAGTGCAGAGGTTGGGGAGGATGTAGAGCCAGAAGTCGCTGAACTCTACGCCCTGGATGGTGAGGGTGGCGATACAGTATCCCCGGATTTCCACGGAGTGGGATCCGGAGGCCAGGGAGATTCTTTGGGTAACGGGGTGTACCGCGAGGGAGCAGCGCATTACCATACAGGGATGGATGAAGCTTTCT
The DNA here is from genome assembly GCF_047496885.1 of Scyliorhinus torazame. Classification (NCBI taxonomy): domain Eukaryota; kingdom Metazoa; phylum Chordata; class Chondrichthyes; order Carcharhiniformes; family Scyliorhinidae; genus Scyliorhinus; species Scyliorhinus torazame. Next base: position 121,080,211 of record NC_092707.1, on the reverse strand, counting down.
GTGCTCCCGGAGTCCAGAAGGCAGGTTGTCTTGTGCCCATCAACTTTAACCGTCGTCGTCGCGGTTGCGAGGTTGTGCGGCCGGGGCTGGTCGAGCGTGATGGAGGCGAGCGGCGGCTGGTGTTGGTAGGCCCCGGGCTGGTCGGCGGCGGTGGCAGGCGATGAGCGGCCAGATGAGGTGCCCGACAAGCCGGGGTCCTGAGGCGGCGTCCAAAATGGCGCCGAAGATAGCGGCGCCCACATGGCGGGTGGTGTTAAAGATGGCGGCACCCACGGGCCGCACGTGATCTGCTGGGAGGAAGATGACAGCGCCCACGGGCCGCACGTGGGCTGCGGGGATGAAAACGGCGGCGCCCACGGGTCGCACATGGGGGTGCAGGAACGATGGGCCTGGATACAGCCGCAATCGACCGGGACTGGCACACCCCAGCGAAATGTCCCTTCTTCCCGCAGGCCTTGCAGATTGCGCTCCGTGCCGGGCAGCGCTGCCGGGGGTGCTTTGTCTGCCCGCAGAAATAGCATTTGGGCCCCCCGGGGTTGGCTGGCTGCCGTGCAGCACAGGCTTGGGGCTGGCTGGGGGGCGACAGCTGGTGGGGCCCACGAAGTCCATGAGGGCGCCGTGCGGTCGGGGGCATGTGACTGTACGTTACGAGAGGCAACAGTCAGTGAGTTTGCCAGTTGCCTGGTTGCCGCAAGGTCGAGGCTACCCCCTTCTAATAGTTGCTGGCGGATGTACGCTGACCCCATGCCCGTGACAAAAGAGTCTCTGATAAAAATTCAGTATGTTCGACTGCCGAAACTGCCTGGCAATCACAGATCCTCGCCAGGAAACGCAGGGCACGCCAGAAATTGTCTAAAGACTCACCATGGAGTTGCTGTCTCGTGGACAGGAGGTCCCTGGCATACAGTTTGTTGATTGGGGGGCGAATATAATGTCCTTTCAGGAGCTCCATTGCTTCCGTGTAAGTGGGCGCATCCCGGATAAGGGGAAAAATATCGGAGCTCACCCGTGAGTAAAGGACCTGGAGTTTCTGTTCTTCCGAGAGTTGGTCCGTCGCGGATGGGAGACAGCTCTCGAAACAAACGAGCCAGTGGTCGAAGGCCGATGCAGCGTTGGCTGCTTGCGGGTGCAGCTGTAGGCGATCAGGCTTGATGCGTAGTTCCATCGCTGTAATATCTCTACTTAATAAATTGGTGCACTATCAATTACAACAAGACAAGAGTAGAGAGTAATCGAGGCTTTATTAAGCAGAGATGTGTTGCCTCCTGCAGCTGCTACCAGAAATGGTAGCAGCTCGGTGTGCACACACATTTATACTCCGCCTACTGGGCGGAACCAGCAGGCAGGGATCTACCCCCGTACCTGTATTACAGGAGCCTTACCATATTACCTCTAATACAAGTATTATACAAACAGTGGTGACTACCACATGGACTCAACATTCAGTTGAACAATTTCAGATGGCGATATCTGCCCCCTATTTTGTTTCCTTTTCTTCGCATGTTTCAAGCTCAGTCTTGTTTTTCTCTTGTTTTGCCTAAGGAAGGGCAGCACGGTAGCACAGTGATTAGCACTGCTTCTTCACAGCGCCAGGGACCCGGGTTTGATTCCCGGCTTGGATCACTGTCTGTGCGGAGTCTGCACATTCTTCCCGTGTCTGCCTGGGTTTCCTCCGGGTGCTCCGGTTTCCTCCCACAAGGCCCGAAAGATGTGCTTATTAGGTGAATTGGACATTCTGAATTCTCTCTGTGTATCCGAACAGGCGCCGTAGTGTGGTGACTAGGCGGTATTCACCGTAACTTCAATACAGTGTTAATGTAAGCCTACTTGTGACAATAGTAAAGATTATTATTTTTTAGGATGGCAGCTGCTCATTATTCTGCCACTCACATCTCCTCCGGATGTGCTGCTTGTTTCTTTATTTGTCCCATTATCCCTCCCTTTGGCTTTGCCCCACAACTCTTTCCTTATTTAATGTCTCTCGTCTTCAACCGATCGCGGATGTTTCCTTTTGTTCTTCATCGATCCTCCTCTTTTTGACCCACTTGAAATCTATTACATTTCTAGCCTTACCCAGTTCTGATGAAAGGTCATCTGGCAACTGCAGCATTTTGCTTTTCTATCCAAATTATTTATTCTTCACCTTTCTCCCACACTGACCTTTCTGTACTCGGTCTCTTGCAATGTTTTGTCGAAGGTAAACACAAGCTCAAGGAACAGCACCTCATCTTTTGACCCAGCACTCTAGCTTCAAGTAATACAGTGTTTGTATAACCATCAGTGTAGTTAAGAGCACTGTTATGGTGTATAACAGATTTCTGTTCAGGTGTTTTTCTTTTAAGTTAATAAATATTCTTTATTTATTGATCACAGAATGACTGCACGATTCCTTCCTCGCTTGCGTATCATTTCTCACATTATACCAAATTTTAAAAATACACCACGAGGAATTAATGTTCCAAGTTACCCTCCTGGGTTTTGTGCATTTAGTAGGGCAGCATGGTAGCACAGTGGGTAACACTGTTGCTTCACAGCTCCAGGGTCCCAGGTTCGATTCCTGGCTTGGGTCACTGTCTGTGCGGAGCCTGCACATTCTCCCTGTGTCTGTGTGAGTTTCCTCCAGATGCTCCGGTTTCCTCCAAGTCCTGAAAGATGTGCTGTTAGGTAATTTGGATATTCTGAATTCTCCCTCAGTGTACTCAAACAGATGCCGGAATGTAGCAACTAGGGGCTTTTAACTTCATTGCAGCCTACTTGTGACAATAAAGATTATTTATTTTTATATCAGCAGGGTTCTGTTATGGGAGAGGTATTTTCAGAACATCAAAATGTATCATGGAGTTCAACCAACCTCTCCTTTAATGCTATTTGTTGCTTTTCCGAGCACACGGCTTGTTCCCTAGGTGTGGGATTACAATTATGGACACGTGGGTTTTTAAACACAAAACAATGTTTATTCCATGAACTCAACTTAACCTCTTAAATAAACATTGGATCTCTTAACACCCCTTACTTCAAAGATAACCCCGAAAATATTACAACACTAAATAATCCTTCAGTTATTCCTTTCAACATCCATGAGACTTAACACCTTTAAACAGAAACACATCAGGTTAAAGGCTTTACTATTATGAGTTTAAATCACCCAAATGATTCAGAGATAGTCTTTCATGGCAGAGATCACAGCAGATCCAGCTCACTGCAAACACAGACACACCCCAAGCTTTTTTCAAACTGAAACTAAACTGCAAAATGGCTGAACTAAAACCAAGCTCCACCCACACTCTGATATCACTGCATTTCTTAAAGGTACATTGCTTAAACATCCATTTCTTAAAGGTACTCTCACATGACAGTTCTTAAAATGAGGATTTAATAATTCATATCATGATACCGAAATTGACCATATCAACCCTTCAAGAGCATTTATATCTACTCGATAAATTTGGACTCCCATACTGCAGGTTCAGGCCTTTGGAACATAACAAATGGGGTCTGTTTGAACTCAGCACTAATTTCAAATATCCCTGTTGATTCTCTGCCCCGCCGAGCCACATTTCTGCCCCGACCTGCCGGCGGGAGTCTCCGTTACGCCGGCCGGTCAATGGGTTTTCCCATTGTGGGGCAGCCCCAAGCCATTGGAAAACGCCTGGGCTGCCAGCAAAACAGAGAATCATACTGGCGGAGAATCCCACCCCAGGTTTCCCACCTGTATGAGTCAGTCATACAGTGTGAAAATCTGATCCCTCCTCTGGACATATATTTACATTACCCATAACCACTCCTTTGGCCTTGTACAATTAAACCTTTTGCCATTTAATCTCTCCTACCTTCCACCCTATCACTGACCCCCCACCTTCTGAAATGAAAATCACGTATTGTCACAAGTAGGCTTCAAATTAAGTTACTGTGAAAAGCCCCTAGTCGCCACATTCCGGCACATGTTCGGGGAGACTGGTACGGGAATTGAACTGTGCTGCTGGCCTGCCTTGGTTTGCTTTATAAGCCAGCTATTTAGCCCTGTGCTAAATTCTGTTCTTTCCACAATCCTCCATTGATTTGTTCATTTCTCATTTCCACATTTTCTCAGTTTTGATGAAAGATCACAGACCGAGTTCTCCTACATCATTTCCTACGTTACACAGTGACTATATTTCAAAACATACTTCATTGGCTGTAAAGTGCCTTGGGACACCCTGAAAGACGGTGTATAAATGGAAGTCTTTTCTTTTTCTTTCAATGAAAGGAGGTAAGGGTTACACTCAATACAGATAAACCTCATCCAAGCATAAATCTCGAGTGTTCCAGTACCCTCATTGCATAACATTGTCCAATTATTCATTATATGGTCAGAATATTAAATGCAGTTCAACACTGCCGAGTTCCATTGAGAGATGATAGCATTTCCTGAAGTCTAATCATTTGTATGTAGATCTGCTATTTGGTTTAGATTGAATTGCTGCATGGGTGCTTTTATTGGCTGTTATACAAAGATTTACAAATTGGCTATTTTTACTCACAATTTATAGAAATTTAATAAATCATATTTCTGCCTCAAGCGCATAATTGCTAATACACATTCCATTCCAGTCATTACTTTTACACTGCTGACATGAATCCAAACGTAATAATAATAATAGTTTATTGTCACAAATATGAAGTTACTGTGAAAAGCCCCGAGTCACCACATTCCAGCGCCTGTTCAGGGAGGTTGGTACGGGAGTGGAACCCATGCTGCTGGCCGTATTCTGCATTACAAACCAGCTGTCTTAGCCCACTGAGCTAAACCAGCCCTTAACAACAATTCAGCCAGATGTCCAATATGTTTCAAAATCCAAGCATCACTTTGCAAGATCTCCTCAAGCCATTAACTCACCCTTTAACATCCTTCCGAGTTCATCTCTGAGTTACTGTGCTGTCCTGGATTTATGTCCAGTGCACATTAAAAAACCAACAGCAATCTATGGAACTGGTTATTTTCAACCCGGTTTTCTGAAAAAGAAAACATTAAAAGTGATTTTAAAGTAACTTTTTAAACAAAGTAATTAAAGTTTAATTATTTTCTGAACTGGCGGTGGATTCTATCTTCCCGCCGCGTGTCACTGGGATTTCCCATTGAAGCCACCCCACGCCCCGGGAAATGCGTGGTATGAGTGCACTGCCAGCGGGAAAAGACAATCCCAACAGCCGGATAATTCTGGCCCATATCCTTCAAGATGGCAAGGTGCTGCTAGAGACTTACTTGCTCAAAGTGACATTGATCAGCTAAAGGCATTGACCAATAAAGGGCTCCACCATGCTCCATGCTAATCTTATTCCTATTTGGTCTTTAGATCCAATGAAGCACCCAATACTGGAATAAGCAGTAATTGTCGGGAAATTAATTTCTCCAATTTCAGTGGATTCTCCCAAAATGGGACTATGTCCCCTATGCCGGCGTAAAAATTTGGCCAGTTGGATAACGAACTGGCTAACCGATAGAAGTCAGAGAGTGGTGGTGGATGGCAAATATTCAGCCTGGATCCCAGTTACCAGTGGCGTACCGCAGGGATCAGTTCTGGGTCCTCTGCTGTTTGTGATTTTCATTAATGACTTGGATGAGGGAGTTGAAGGGTGGGTCAGTAAATTTGCAGACGATACGAAGATTGGTGGAGTTGTGGATAGTAAGGAGGGCTGTTGTCGGCTGCAAAGAGACATAGATAGGATGCAGAGCTGGGCTGAGAAGTGGCAGATGGAGTTTAACCCTGAAAAGTGTGAGGTTGTCCATTTTGGAAGGACAAATATGAATGTGGAATATAGGGTTAACGGTAGAGTTCTTGGCAATGTGGAGGAGCAGAGAGATCTTGGGGTCTATGTTCATACATCTTTGAAAGTTGCCACTCAAGTGGATAGAGCTGTGAAGAAGGCCTATGGTATGCTCGCGTTCATTAACAGAGGGATTGAATTTAAGAGCCGTGAGGTGATGATGCAGCTGTACAAAACTTTGGTAAGGCCACATTTGGAGTACTGTGTACAGTTCTGGTCGCCTCATTTTAGGAAGGATGTGGAAGCTCTGGAAAAGGTGCAAAGAAGATTTACCAGGATGTTGCCTGGAATGGAGAGTAGGTCTTACGAGGAAAGGTTGAGGGTGCTAGGCCTTTTCTCGTTAGAGCGGAGAAGGATGAGGGGCGACTTGATAGAGGTTTATAAGATGATCAGGGGAATAGATAGAGTAGACAGTCAGAGACTTTTTCCCCGGGTGGAACACACCATTACAAGGGGACATAAATTTAAGGTGAAAGGTGGAAGATATAGGAGGGATATCAGAGGTAGGTTCTTTACCCAGAGAGTAGTGGGGGCATGGAATGCACTGCCTGTGGAAGTAGTTGAGTCGGAAACATTAGGGACCTTCAAGCAGCTATTGGATAGGTACATGGATGACGGTAAAATGATATAGTGTAGATTTATTTGTTCTTAAGGGCAGCACGGTAGCATTGTGGATAGCGCAATTGCTTCACAGCTCCATGGTCCCAGGTTCGATTCCGGCTTGGGTCATTGTCTGTGCGGAGTCTGCACATCCTCCCCGTGTCTGCGTGGGTTTCCTCCGGGTGCTCCGGTTTCCTCCCACAGTCCAAAGATGTGCGGGTTAGGTGAATTGGCCAATGATAAATTGCCCTTAATGTCCAAATTGCCCTTGGTGTTGGGTGGAGGTGTTGAGTTTGGGTATGGTGCTCTTTCCAAGAGCCGGTGCAGACTCAAAGGGCCGAATGGCCTCCTTCTGCACTGTAAATTCAATGATAATCTATGATTAATCTAGGACAAAGGTTCGGCACAACATCGTGGGCCGAAGGGCCTGTTCTGTGCTGTATTTTCTATGTTCTATGTTCTATACCGGCCCCCACACGTCCAGTTTGGAGTCTGCGCATGCGCATGGCGGTGGTCTCCAGCGGCGGCGCCAGCTCAATGGCGGACTCGGACCGTGGAGCCAGACGCAAAAATCGCGTTCGGCGCGGGGATGCGGCGAATTCAGCCCACCACCTCATTTGGAGAATGAAAAGGCGATGGACATATTTACCATACCTGGGCTGGTTTAGCTCAGTGGGCTAAACAGCTGGCTTGTAATGCAGAACAAGGCAGCAATGTGGGTTCAATTCCTGTACTGGCCTCCCTGAACAGGCGCCTGTGACGACTAGGGGCTTTTCACAGTAACTTCATTGAAACCTACTTGTGACAATAAGCTATAATTATTATATATTATATTACCTTGAGATTGTATACATGAAAAGGTACATATTCATACACCAGCTTTATTCTTCTAATGCTTCACACTTGTCCTATTCATCTTCCTGTAACTAGAGATCAAACCAGCCTTTTGTTTATCTTGTATACGTAACAGCAGCTCTCACCATGCACACAATGGTTATACAGCCAAAAATTGATCATTTCTCGCTAAGTATGTTAGACAGTCACACTTGATCACATCCGAGCAATGGTAGCTTTTGTGGAAAAAATAATTGAAAACGTTGGGTGGGATTCTCCGTTTCTGAGACTAAGTGTTGACGCTGACGCAGAATTCGTAGAGTTCCTTGACAGCAAAACTGGGGCCGCACCTGCACCGAAGGTGCTAGCATCGGTGTCACGTGGAACAAAATCGATTCCAATGAGAAACGGTGCCGGATTCGTCGGTTTCGCGATTGACACTCAGGAGACTGACAAGCTGCAGTCGCATATACACACTGCATTTCCCAAACACTCCATCCCAGCCACCAATATAGTAGCAAGATGTGCGGTCCCAAGATTCACTGAGCTGGATGCCTTCCTAGATGCGGTGGAGGAGAGCAGGACGACCCTGTACCGCGGCCCGGGAACGAGGCTGCCAGCCGCCATTCGCCGTGCCTCAGCGCAGGTGGTAGATGTGGCGAGCGCTTGGGAAACATCATCCGGACTAGCCAGCAGTGGAAAGAAAAACTGCACAGCCTCCTCAGGGCGGCCAGGGTGAGTAGGCAGCACTGTGCCCCTAGCACTAACCCCCACCCCACATACCTGTATCCCGACACCACACCCCTCCCCCATTCAGAAGGAGGGAGAACCCCCATCTGGCACCACATGCCGGTACCCATACTGGCTGCCATAGCCAGGTGCCCTGGCCACTGTGGCTACCAGCTACCCATCCCCTGGGTTTCATGCATCGGACTGTCTAATGCTGTTGTTTTCTGCCCCCAACCCCCCCCCCCCCTACCCCCCCACCGCCCCCCCACCCCCCGGCCAGGAGGAAAGGGAGATCACCGAGGTGGAGTTTGGCCATGGGTGAGGAAGTGAGGCCCCGCTTAGTTGTGATTCCCCATGGCACATGGGTCAAGCCCTCCCTCAACACCACCCCCACACCACCCTCCTCCCCACACCACCCTCACTCTATACCACTTCTAAACTCTGGAGAGTATAGGCCGAAACTGTTCAAACTCTCCTCATACGACAAACCCCTCGTTGCTGGAATCAATCTAGTGAACCTCCTCTGAACTGCCTCCAATGCCACTACATCTTTCCTGAAATAAGGGGACCTAAACTGTGCACAATAATTCAGGTGCGGTCTTACCAATGCCTTGCATAGTTACTCCAGGTGCGGTCTTACCTATACCTTCAGTGTACTTTACTGAAGAGACTCCTGGGACACTATCTGGTGCTCACCACACAGCTGCTCTGGTACAACAGGTGAAGGTAGGAACTCCCGAGGGGACAGACGGTCGGAGAGCGGGCCGACCTGAGGAACTAGCTGCCATTCAGCAGCTTCCGGGCTTCAGGAACATAGAGTCCCATCGATTGTGGAGATGCAGCCACAGAGCCAGGGACTACATGAGGGGTTGTCGGAGAGCATCCAACACCTGCAGGTGCAGTTGGAAGAGTCCAACCGCGTGCAGCAGCAGGAGGTGGTGCCGACAATGCTTGCCTCCCAGGCCACCACCGCATGGGGTGGTGTCCGCGTTGGGGGCATTGCGGGCTATGGTCTTGCCTGTGGATCAGCATGTCCAAGGCCGGGTGCATTCTGTGCAGGCACTGGCAGAAGCCCAGAATAGGGTTGCCGCCATACAGGCAGCATGTGCCAGAGAAAACAGGACATCGCAGCGGCACGTCTGAGCATGGCCCAGTCACAGCAGGACATAGCTGGGAACATCATCAGCATTGCCCAGGCACTGGCTGAAATGGTGCAGACACAGAGGGATGTAGCCCAGTCCCAGAGGGAGATGGCACAGTCATTGGCTGATGTGACACAGGCCCAGAAGATGGTGGCACAGTCATTGGTTGATGTGGCGGAATCCCAGATGGAGATGGTCCACTCCCTGTGCTCCATGGCCTCGAGCATGCAGAACCTGGTAGAGACCAGAGCGGGCCTCCAGGACTAGCAGCGCCAGGTGCCCTCGGAGATTCATGGGACAGCTCCCTCGCACTCCCATCCCATGGAGTAGCCTGGGGGTCATCAGGCACCCCAAGGGAGGAAGAGGTGATGGGGCCCACGCTGGTGACTCCCGCAGAGGAGGTGCTGGAACACCGCAGCATTTCGGAGTCCTCCCTCCTGTCCCTGGTGCAATTGCTGGGCAGAGGGACCCATCCAGGTCTGGTCGCCCCAGAAGATGCCTGCCAACGGGGACACATGTTGCAGGGCGGGAGTCACAGCATGCCACCTCCACTCCTGCTGTACAATATGGGGACCAACCTAGATGTAGTGTTAGGGCCCCGAAGGCCAGAAAGTTAGGCAGCAATTAAGTTGGCACAGGTGCAGGGTACACACTAGCTACGGGGGCTAGGGCATATATTTCTGTATATTTGTGCACATTAAACACCTGTTACCACTGTTACAACCTGCCTCAGTGTTCCGTCAGGTGGATGTGATGGTTCGGCTGGTCTGGGCTGGGCAGAGACGGCTGGGGTGGAATGGGCGGATGTTGTGGGTGGCCTGGGCTCCTCCCCCTCACCAACCCCACCACCATCACCCCATGGGTGCACATGGTGCCACCTTCCTTGCCTACCTGAGCCCCATGTTCTGCCTGTCCTCGCCCTCCCCCGTGTCATGATATGCAAACATGCAGCTAATGAACATATAGAATCGGACACGACCAATGAGCAGTTAGGACACTCAGGGGTGGTATCTCACTATAAAAGGGATGAAGCACTCACAACCCGCTTCTTTCCACAGACCAACATCTACAGAGTAAGACAGGGTGTATCCTCAACATCACACCCCAGCACATGGCTTAGAGCAAGGCTGGTTCAGTTAGACTGAGTTACTACATTTAGATTAGCAGAGAGTCGAACTCATTGAGAACTGTGCTAATAGTTCAATAAAACACATTGAACTCACTTCAAAGTCTGGAGCATCTTTTACTCAAAGCTGCATCAAGTGGCAGCTTGTGTTATTCCAAATTACATAACACAACATGATACCAGGGGTCTGTTCAATTTAGTTAGTTCCACTCAGCAAGATCCGTGATGACCAGCGAATGTATACCGGCACAATGGAAAAGATTCCGGCTCCTCACCAGTTCAGGACCTCCGGCAATCTCAATGCCAACTTGCGGACATTCAAGCAGAAATTTCAGCTTTACGTCGAAGCACCAGACCTCAATGGTGCATCTGATGCAGGGAAGATAGCTCTTCTCCTCACCACAGCGGGTGATCACGCCTTGGAAATATTCAACTCCTTTCACTTCACCGAAGACCAGAACAAGACAAAGTTTCAGACCATCCTGGACAACTATGACAGCCACTGTGAGGTGGACACCAACAAAATCTTCAAGCGCTACATATTCAAGCAGCGATTGCAAGGTAAAGACGAATCCTTCAACTTCTATCTAACTAACCTTAGACTGCTAGCGCAATCCTGCAACTTTGGATTCCGAGGACGAATGGCGAGGAGTGATGAGGTCAACCACTGCCCCATCCAGTTCAAGCTGGACACAGGTGCCTCTGCCAACCTTCTCTCACAGGCAGACTTCAGATGCATTAAGAAGCCCCCCAAGCTCCTTCCAGCTGTCTGCAAGCTCTGGATTACAATGGGAATGCCATCATGGCACTGGGATCCTGCCATCTGCACGTATCCAACCGACACACACAAGCACGATTACGTGTTGAAATTGTTAAGCCGTACAGGGCATCCCTACAAGGTGCACACGCCTGCAAGCAGCTGAACCTCATTCAAAGGGTTTGCACCACGACATCCTCCCATGTGGATCTTCAGGCCGGCATCGACGACATCCTCGCCCAGTATCCAGGTGTATTCGATGGGATGGCATGCTGCCGTATCGATCAAGGTTCTGCTCCAGCCTTATGCCAAGCCAGTAGTCCATGCACCACGACGAGTCCCTACTCCACTGAGAGAGCACCTGAAGGCACAACTCAAAGATCCTCAGCAAAAAGGCATCATATCCAAGGTCCCCGAACCGACTGACTGGGTCAGCTCGATGGCGTGCATAAAGAAGCCTTCGGGGACCTGCACATCTGTATTGATCCCAAGGATCTCAATAAGAATATCATGCTTAATCCCCCATCCCGAAGTGGGAGGAACTCATGAGTGAGATGGCACACGCATGCTTCTTCACCAAAGTGGATGCATCACAGGGATTTTGGCAAATCCAGCTGGAAGAGTCCAGCAGAAGGCTCTGCACCTTCAACATGCTTTTTGGCAGATACTGCTACAATCGCATGCCATTTAGCATCATCTCGACATCGGAGATATTCCATCGCATCATGGAGCAGATGATGGAAGGCATTGCAGGGGTACGTGTGTACCTAGACGACATCATCATATGGTCCACGACCCCTGAAGAACATGTGTTCCGTCTCAAGAAGGTATTCCGCCGTGTACATGCCAATGGCCTAAAGTTAAACAGGTCCAAATGTTGTTTTGGCACATCGACGCTCAAGTTCCTAGGTGACCAGGTCTCACAGCATGGTGTGCGCCCGGACACAGACAAAATCAAGGCCATCGAGGCGATGAAGGTCACTTAGGACAAGAAGGCGGTGCTGCGCTTCTTGGGTATGGTCAATTTTCAGGGCAAGTTCATTCCAAACATGGCCACACACACCACAGCCCTACGCAACTTGGTGAAAAAATCAACTGCCTTTGAGAGGAAGGCGGCACACCAGACAGAGTGGCTGGAGCTGAAAGCCAAGCTCACCACTGCACCAGTCCTGGCATTCTTCGACCCGGACCGGGAGACAAAGATATCCACAGATGTGAGTCAGGATGGCATCGGTGCGGTGTTGCTTCAATGAGATGACACATCATCCTGGGCACCAGTAGCCTACGCATCAAGGGCGATGACGCCCACTGAAACCATATATGCACAGATTGAGAAGGACTGCTTGGATCTTCTCACTGGCATCCTCAAATTTCATGATTATGTCTACGGCCTGCCAACATTCACTGTCGAGACGGATCATAGGCCTCTGGTCCACATCATCCACAAGGACCTGAACGACATGACGTCTCGGTTGCATTGAATCCTGCTTAAACTTAGGAGGTGTACACACCTGGCAAGGAGCTCATCATCGCTGATGCATTGTCCCACTCCGTCACCTCGCCCAGTCCGTCGCTGGAGATCATCCAGCACATCGAATCGCAGGTGCAGCTGTGTGCTAGCACTCTCCGGGCGACAGGTGAGAAGGTAGTTCTCATCCGTGATGAGACAGCCAAGGACCCCCTCTTGCAGCGCGTCATCCACAACCTCACCAATGGCTGGCAGAAAAGGCAGTGCCCACAATTTTACAATGTGAAGGATGACCGGACGGTGATTGATGATATCCCCCACAAGCTGGACAGATTGTCATTCCGCTCAGTTTCCAGAGCTTGGTGTTGCGCCAGATTCACGAGGGACACCTGGGCGTCGAGAAGTGCAGATGCAGAGCCCGGCAAGCTGTCGATTGGCCCGGCATCAGCCAGGACATCACAAACATGGTCCTGAACTGTGCTACCTGTCAGCGGTTCCAGCCAGCGCAGAGCAAGGAGACGCTCCAACAGCATGTCATAGTGACCTTTCCATGGTCCAAGGTTGGCATCGACCTCTTTCATGCGAATAGTCGCGACTAGGTATTGATCATTGACTATTTCTCGAATTACCCTGAGGTGCTGAAGCTCCCGGACCTCACCTCTCGGACCGAGATCAAAGCCTGTAAGGAGACGTTCTCAAGGCATAGCATCCCAATCACCGTCATGAGTGACAATGGCCCGTGCTTTACCAATCGAGAATGGTCCACGTTTGCCAGGTCATACAATTTCCAGTATGTCACCTCCAGACCGCACTATCCGCAGTTCAATGGAAAAGTCGAGAAAGGTGTGCACATTGTGAAACAGCTCATCTGCAAGGCCGCGGACTCTGCTTCCGACATACACCTTGCACTGCTCGTGTATAGCGCGACTCCATTGTCCACTGGCATGTCGTCGGCTCAACTCCTGATGACCAGGGACCTACGGACGACGCTTCCAGCTATACATCTGCCCAACCCCTGTGCTGCAGAAGATGCAGCAGCTCAGAGACCGTCAAAAGCAGGGCTATGAAGCCCATGCCACTGATCTGGCTGTGCAATCCCCAGCAGACACTATCAGGATCCAGATACCAGATGGTGGGTGGTCTGCCCCGGCTGTCGTTGTTCGACAGGCTGCGCCCCGCTCTTATGTTGTACGTATGGCTGATGGCTCCATCGTGCGAAGCAATCGACGGGCACTGCGCAAAGTTGCCTGCACGTAACCACTTCCTCCTCCATTTCCATATGTTGAATTGCCACCTCTTGATACCTCGCACGACGAGACCACCAGTCAGGCTTCCATCACGCCTGTCAAGGCGCCGTCGTCCCCTCCGCCACCTCTCCGGCGGTCGACCAGGATCAGACGCAAGCCTCAGAGACTGGACTTGTGAACATTTGTTTTGTTTGCTCTGTTCTGTTATCCTCCGTCAGTCACGTTAGACAGACTCATTCACAAGTAAATACATTCACATACGCCAACAAAACATTTTTAAAAAGGGGAGATGTCATGCTATGTAAACATGCAGCTAATGAACACATAGAATAGGACACGACCAATGAGCAGTCAGGACACTCAGGCAGGGGCGGAACTACTATGAAACTAATGAAGCTTACGTTTCAGGGCCCCTAATCCCGGAGGGGCCCCAGAAGCGACTTTAATCCACATTGCTTAAAAATTTTGGGTCTACTGTATGAGAAGGGGTTTTTAAAAAATAATAATATTAATAATATAGTGTAATTCAATACAAAATAATAGTTAAAATAAAAATGTTACGGTTATTAAAGTATCATGTAGGCTAGCCGTAAACGAAAAAACGTTCAAATTAAGGATGTTTCATTCTAAATATATTTAATCTAAAATAATTATAAATAATTTAAAACACTATTAACATTTGTGACAGAAGTACAAACAGTAAATGATGTGTCGTAACAAAAAAGGGGAGCCGTTGAAAAGGGAATCACAATGCTAACGTGAATTTTCAACGTGATAGCACTCGTGATAGCGATCTAGACAAGAATTTTTTTCAATAAAGTGTTCATAAGGATACTAAATTTTAATTACCCCTACTCAAAAATAAATGTTATATTTAGAAAAGAAAGGTAAGTAATAAAGGTGAAATAGTGTTAGATTAGCCTAAGCCTATTGTTTTTATGAAGAGGTGAACGGAAGGTAGGCTACGACCGCATAGCCTTGGCTAATACTATATCATAAGTATTTATGAAAAAGTAATAAAAGGGTGAATTTGTGTTAAATTACAGGTGTTTATTATGAAAAGTGTTCAAATAATGGTAAAATTGTGTTACATTACCTTAGCCTATGAGTTTTGGTGGCCTATTCTTGCCTAACTTAGTATAGCCTAGTGTAGGCTAGCTTGAACATAGGCTAGTTTAGCCTATTTAGCTTATTTATTATAAATCTTAAAAAATGGCGCTTTACTTTCTGAGAAGGTTTTTTCCTAAAAAACCTTTCTCAGAAAGTAGACCTAAAATGTTTTCCTTTCAAAGCATGCGACAATAGTCGCACGACTCAAATTGATTAATTTTTTGTTGTATATATTTCAACAATCCCAAAGTTTGAGAGTCAGTAGCACAGATGTTGTAAAGGTAGAGTATCGCGGTAAGTTGACTGTTCTGCGGTGGCTAATGTAATTTTTTCCCCTTTTTAACAGAGGTCAAGACTCTAGAGGAATAACAATGAGTTCACGGAAGTACTTAAGTGGATACCGAAAACGCAAACTCAATGAAAAGCGATCTGACAATTTCTAAATGTCAAAAACTAACAAACTATTTTGCAATGTCAAGTTTGTCAACACCTACAGTTGAAACAAGCCAAACAAACACCATTGAAGTCAGTGATAGTGCACAAACCGTGGGAGCTCTTTCTAGCAATATTCAACCCACTGTTGACGCTTTTGAGACAGATGACGATCACAGTGGTCAACATGAAAGTACCGTGGCACAAGCAGAGACTGAGCAGAAACAGAAACAGGAAGCAAATTCAATGATTTCAAAGAATACAGTGACCTCGAAAACTGGCCCATAACAGTTGATAATGATTTCATACAGAATTGTTTAATGCAAGACATAGGTTTTTTCAAAATAAAAAACCAGATGATGTATATACCGAATCAAGCAAGGTTTACAAGGAGCAAAACAGAAGTTTCTCAAACAAATATTTTGAAAAAAGATTGAAAAATGGCCAGACTGTGATGAGATCCTGGTTAGTTTACTCAAAGAGCAAAGGCTGTATATACTGTTTTGTTTGCAAACTCTTTTCTAAATGCCAAACATCACTTACAACAGGTGGGTTTTCTGACTGGATGAATGTATTCAGAACTCTGGAGAATTATGAAGACAGCATGGAACATAAGAAGACGATGTTGTGTTGGATAACAAGAAAGTCAAATAAAAATACTGTGGATCAGCAACTTGAAGAACAGATGAGAAAAATCATACAGTACTATTTTGAAGTACTGAAAAGAGTTGTAGCTGTTATAAAGTTTTTAAGTGAAAGAGGTTTGGCATTTAGAGGTCATGAGGAGAAGTCGGGCTCACCAAATAATGGAAACTTCATGTGGGCCATTGAACTTATTGCAGAGTTCGACCCATTTTTGCATGAACATCTTGAGAGATGTAAAAATGAAAAAGTAAATGCGACTTACCTATCCAAACCCGTGTATGAAGAATTGATACAAATCATGGGAAAACATGTGCAAGATGAAATTGTGAATCAAATCAACAACCTAGACACCAAATACTACTCTATTATTGTTGACTCTACGCCTGACCTGACACATGTTGACCAGCTGGTAATTGTGGTTCGATACTGCTATAATGGAAAACTCTGTGAGAGATTTTTAACATTTTTACCGATAGAAAACCATTCATCCACGACCTTGTTCAACAAAATACAACAAGTCCTGGGTTAACATAAGCTTTCATTTGAAAATATCCGTGGTCAGTCCTACGATAATGCATCTAACATGAAGGGCTCGGAGAAAGGGCTGCAAGCACTCTTTAAAAACATTAACAGCAAACTATGTACCATGTGCAGCCCATTCACTTAACCTTGTTGGAGAAAAGGCAGTGTCTACTGTACCTGAAGTTGTTGACTATTTTGGCATTTTGCAGGAGCTGTATGTTTTCTTTTCTGGATCTCCACGAAGATGGGGGATTGCGTGGAAGAACTTAAAAAGGAGATGAAGAAGGAGCTGTTGGCCCCGATATTACAGGCGATTGAAGGGCTAAAGGAGGAGAAAAAGACCCAGGAGCAGGAGCTTTGGGTCGTGAAGGCAAAGGCTGCTGAGAATGAGGACGACATACAGGGCCTGGTGGTGAAGACAGAGATGCACGAGGCACAACACAAAAGGTGTGCGGAAAGGCTGGAGGTGCTGGAGAATAATGCGAGGAGGAAGAATTTAAGGATTCTTGGTCTTCCCGAAGGTGCAGAAGGGGCGGACGTCGGGGCATATGTGAGCACGATGCTGCACTCGTTAATGGGATCGGAGGCCCCGACGGGCCTGTTGGAGGTGGAGGGTGCCTATCGAGTTATGGCGCGAAGACCGAGGGCTGGAGAAATTCCTCGAGCCATAGTGGTGAGATTTCTCCGATATAAGGACAGAGAGATGGTCCTCAGATGGGCAAAGAAAACTCGGAGCAGTAGGTGGGAGAACGCGGTGATCCGCTGTGGTAGTATGTATTGGGGGTCATGTGGGACTGGAAGCCCTAATGTCATTGGCTGACAGATCCCGGGTCCTGGTTGGCCGTTGACCTCATGCTCCGCCCTGAAGGCGAAGTATAAGAAGTCGGTGCCTTCCCCCGCAGGCCAGTTTACTATCGGGCTGCTGGGGAACAGACACGCTTAATAAAGCCTCATCGACTTCACTCTATTCGTCTCACGGAGTCTTTGTGCGCTACAATTTATTAAGCGTGCCTAAAAAGGACTATGGTGCTCAGGATCATTCCAGAATGCCTGAGGATCAGCCCCCACGCAGTGAATGCGGCAGCAGCCTTCAAACACTGGCAGACTTGCTTCGAGGCCTACATTAGATCGACCACAGGCCGAGTCTCAGACGAACAAAAACTGCAGGTCCTGCACTCGAGGGTGAGCACGGAGATTTTCACCCTCATTGAAGACACCGACGATTTCCAGACGGCGTTCACAGCACTGAGAAGTCTCTACGTTCGCCCAGTTAACCAAATCTACGCTCGCTACCAGCTCGCGACAAGACGGCAAGCTCCCGGAGAATCGATGGACGAGTTCTACGCCGCGCTGCTGATTTTGGGACGAGCCTGCAGCTGCCCGTCGGTGAATGCAAACGAACATACGGACATGTTAATGCGCGACGCTATTGTGGCAGGTATGCAATCCTCCCAAATCCGCCAAAGACTTCTAGAAAAAGAGTCGTTAGGACTCTCAGAGGCACGGGCCCCGGCAGCCTCCCTGGACGTAGCCGCGCGTAATACCCGCGCCTACGGCCCCGACCGCGCGGCAGGCCATTGGGCCCCGTACGTACCCGTCGCGGCAAACCCCCTACCCCCCCCCCCCCGGACACCCCACAGGCTTGCGCAGTCCAAACGCCGAGTCGCACCGGGGGCGCCCGCTGTTATTTCTGCGGCCAGGCGAAGCACCCCCGACAACGCTGTCCGGCCCACGCAGCCATCTGCAAAAGCTGCGGGAAAAAGGGCCACTATGCGGTGGTGTGCCGATCCCGCGAGGTCGCCGCCGTCCCGGGGCCACAGGGAGCCCTACAGGCAGTCTATGCCTCCCAACCCCCCCAGCACGCCATGTGCGACCCGCAGACGCCGCCATTTTGGGTCCCGACCACCGCGGTCCCGGGAGAACTGGGAGCCCTGCACGCCGCCTACGCTCCCCAACCCCCCTTCCCGCAGTCCATGTACGACCCGCTGCCGGCGCTCCCGATTTGGGTGCCGGCCAACACTCTCCACGGAGAGGAAGGGGTTTTTCGCGTCCCGAACGCCACCCTCACCCCCGTCCCGCACCCCACGCCTGACCCACCGGCGCAACCTACCTGGGCCCCGACCACCGCTGTCCCCGGCGAGGGAGCTCCGCGCGGTCCCAGCGCTCGCGGCCCCACGACTGGCCCGCCGGCGAAACCTACCTGGACCCCGACCACCGCTGTCCCCGGCGAGGGAGCTCCGCACAGTCCCAGCGCTCGCGGCCCCACGACTGACCCGCTGGCGCCGCCGACCTGGGCCCCGACCACCGCTGTCCCCGGCGAGGGAGCTCCGCGTGGTCCTAGCGCCCGCGGCCCTGGCGCTCGCAGTGAAGGAACTCCGCGCGGTCCTAGCGCCCGCGGCCCTGGCGCTCGCAGTGCAGGAACTCCGCGCGGTCCTAGCGCTCCCAGACCCCCCAGCACACCATGTGCGACCCGCAGACGCCGCCATTTTGGGTCCCGACCACCACGAGGGGAGGAGGGGCGCCGCCATCTTGGACCGCCCCCGACCTGTACGACGCATGGGTCGGCCATTTTGTCCACCCCCGACGCCATCTTGTGACCCCTCAGCCACGTGCGATGTATGGGGGCGGCCATTTTGTCCATCCCCGACGCCATCTTGGACGGCAACAACGGACCCCACCCCACTACTACAACCACGGCTCGCTTCGGTTACGCTCGATCAGGCTCGGCCCCGGACTCTCCAGACGACGACGACAACGGTCCTAATTAACGGCCACGAGACGCCATGCCTAGTCGACTCCGGGAGCACGGAAAGTTTGATACATCCCGACACGGTAAGACGCTGTTCCTTAACTACCTACCCCAGCGCACAAAAGATTTGCCGAGCTGCAGGATCCCACTCCGTACAGATCCAGGGATTCTGCATAGTTACCCTAACGGTACAGGGGAGGGAATTCAAAAACTACAAACTTAACGTCCTTCCCCAACTCTGTGCCCCCACCTTGCTGGGCTTAGATTTTCAATGTAACCTACAGAGCCTTACGTTTAAATTCGGCGGCCCCATACCCCCACTCACTATCTGCGGCCTCGCCACCCTCAAGGTGCAACCCCCGTCCTTGTTTGCAAACCTCACCCCGGATTGCAAACCCGTCGCCACTAGGAGCAGACGGTACAGCGCCCAGGACCGGACGTTCATTCGCTCCGAAGTCCAGCGGCTACTAAAGGAGGGCATAATCCAGGCCAGCAATAGTCCCTGGAGAGCGCAGGTGGTAGTAGTGAAGACAGGGGAGAAACAAAGGATGGTCATTGACTATAGTCAGACCATCAACAGGTACACACAACTAGACGCGTACCCTCTCCCCCGCATATCGGACATGGTCAATCGGATTGCCCAGTATAAAGTCTTCTCCACCGTGGACCTCAAGTCCGCCTACCATCAGCTCCCCATCCGCCCAAATGACCGCAAGTACACAGCCTTCGAGGCAGACGGGCGATTATACCATTTCCTACGGGTCCCTTTTGGCGTCACAAACGGGGTCTCGGTCTTCCAACGGGAGATGGACCGAATGGTTCATCAACATGGGTTACGGGCCACGTTCCCGTACCTCGACAATGTAACCATCTGCGGCCACGATCAGCAGGACCACGACGCCAACCTCCAAAAATTCCTCCAGACCGCCAAAGCCTTGAACCTCACGTACAACGAGGACAAGTGCGTTTTTAGCACCGACCGGCTAGCCATTCTGGGCTACATAGTGCGCAATGGGATAATAGGCCCCGACCCCGAACGTATGCGCGCACTCATGGAATTTCCCCTCCCGCACTGCCCAAAAGCCCTGAAACGCTGCCTGGGGTTCTTTTCGTACTACGCCCAGTGGGTCCCCCAGTACGCAGACAAGGCCCGCCCCCTAATACAGACCACGACTTTCCCTCTGTCGACAGAGGCTTGCCAGGCCTTCAGCCGCATCAAAGCGGACATCGCAAAGGCCACGATGCGCGCCATCGACGAGTCCCTCCCCTTCCAGGTCGAGAGCGACGCCTCTGACGTAGCTCTAGCGGCTACCCTTAACCAAGCGGGCAGACCCGTGGCCTTCTTCTCCCGAACCCTCCACGCCTCAGAAATCCGCCACTCCTCAGTGGAAAAGGAAGCCCAAGCCATAGTGGAAGCTGTGCGACATTGGAGGCATTACCTGGCCGGCAGGAGATTCACTCTCCTCACTGACCAACGGTCGGTAGCCTTCATGTTCGATAATGCACAGCGGGGCAAGATTAAAAATGACACGATCTTAAGGTGGAGGATCGAGCTCTCCACCTTCAACTATGAGATCTTGTACCGGCCCGGAAAGCTGAACGAGCCGTCCGATGCCCTATCCCGCGGCACATGTGCCAACGCACAAATTGACCGCCTCCAAGCCCTCCACGAGGACCTCTGCCACCCGGGGGTCACTCAGTTTTACCACTTCATCAAGTCCCGCAATCTCCCATACTCTTTAGAGGAGGTCCGTACAGTCACAAGGGACTGCCACATCTGCGCAGAATGCAAACCGCATTTTTTCAGGCCAGATGGAGCGCACCTGATTAAGGCTTCCCGCCCCTTTGAACGCCTCAGTCTCGATTTCAAAGGGCCCCTCCCCTCCACCGACCGCAACGCATATTTCCTTAATGTAGTGGACGAATACTCCCGCTTCCCTTTTGCCATTCCCTGCTACGACATGACCGCGGCCACAGTCATTAAAGCCCTGAACAGCATCTTCACGCTGTTCGGTTACCCCGCATACGTCCACAGCGACAGGGGGTCCTCTTTCATGAGTGACGAGCTGCGCCAGTTCCTGCTCAGCAAGGGCATAGCTTCAAGCAGGACGACCAGCTACAACCCCCGGGGGAACGGGCAAGTAGAAAGGGAGAACGGCACGGTCTGGAAGGCCGTCCTACTGGCCCTACGGTCCAGGGATCTCCCAGTTTCACGGTGGCAGGAGGTCCTCCCAGACGCTCTCCATTCCATCCGGTTGTTATTATGTACAAGCACTAATCAAACGCCTCACGAGCGTCTCCTGGTCTTCCCTAGGAGGTCCTCCTCAGGAACATCGCTGCCGACCTGGCTGGCGGCCCCAGGACCCATCCTGCTCTGAAAGCACGTGCGGGCACATAAGGCGGACCCGTTGGTCGAAAGGGTTCACCTCCTCCACGCAAACCCCCAGTACGCCTACGTGGAGTACCCCGACGGCCGACAGGACATGGTCTCCCTGCGGGATCTGGCGCCCGCCGGCACCACGCACACCCCCCCGACACCATCAACCCAACCGCCCCCCTTCCTGCCACCGCCGCACCCCGCGACCGCCCCCTTCCCAGGAGGATCAGTCCCCCTCCCCTTTGCACCGACAGCTGAAACCGTGCGGCTCCCGGAGGCGACAACACTGGTACAAGCACCACCACCACCGCCGGGGCCGAGGCGATCGACACGGATGACCAGACCGCCTGACCGACTCGTGGCGTCGATGTAAAACAAAGATGGACTGTCCAATGAACATTTTGTTTTTCCTATACCCTCTGTAAATAGTTGTAACAGGACGATACTGTCCAATACTGTACTACCATGTAACTGTTCTATCCTCCCAGGACCAGCCCTGTAAACCCTTACCACCATACGAAGCATCACCCCGCCGGGTTCATTTTTGACAAGGGGTGAATGTGGTAGTATGTATTGGGGGTCATGTGGGACTGGAAGCCCTAATGTCATTGGCTGACAGATCCCGGGTCCTGGTTGGCCGTTGACCTCATGCTCCGCCCTGAAGGCGAAGTATAAGAAGCCGGTGCCTTCCCCCTCAGGCCAGTTTACTATCGGGCTGCTGGGGAACAGACATGCTTAATAAAGCCTCATCGACTTCACTCTATTTGTCTCACGGAGTCTTTGTGCGCTACATCCGCGTATATCAAGATTGGAGTGCGGAGGTGGCGAGAAGGAGGGCAAGCTTTAATCGGGCCAAGGCGGTGCTGCACAAAAGGAAGGTTAAATTTGGAATGCTGCAGCCGGCAAGACTGTGGGTCACACATCAAGGGAAACACCACTACTTTGAAACGGCAGAAGAGGCGTGGACATTTACTGTCGAGGAGAAACTGGAATAAGCGGGCTAGAAAAAGAACGTTTGGGACAAAGTGGTGGGGCGAATATGTGGGGTGAAGAGGGGGGGAAAAGGGGGAAGAGATGATTTCCCAAGTTGTTAATCCTGCGACCCTGTAACTTTTCTCTCTTCCCCATGTCGTGGGGGAGGGGGGGAGGGAGGATGAGGAGCTGGGGGCGCCGGCCATTGGGGGCGGGGCCAAATGGGAAGCGCGGGCTTTGTTCCCGCGCTATGGTAATCATGGCGGGAACAGGGAAGCAGGAAGGAGGGGGCCTCGCACAGTGGGAGCCGAGGTCACGGGGGGAAGCCGAGGTCGGCCATAGTTTGCTGACTTCTGGGAGCAACATGCGGGGTGCAATTACGCTAGTGAGGGATCTAGCGGGGGGGGTGGGGGGGGGTTAACTGGGTTGCTGCTGCTGGGGAGAAGGGGGAGCTGGTATGGGGTGGGGTGGTCGGGGCGGGAGGGCGCCGTTGGGGGGAGATACGGCTACGTGGGAACCGGGTGAGGAACTGGATTGAAAAAGGAGATGGCTAGTCGACAAGGGGGGGGGCGGTAAAGAGCCCCCCAACCCGGCTGATCACGTGGAATGTGAGAGGGCTGAACGGGCCGATAAAGAGGGCACGGGTACTCGCACACCTAAAGAAACTTAAGGCAGATGTGGTTATGCTGCAGGAGACGCATCTGAAACTGATAGACCAGGTCAGACTACGCAAAGGATGGGTGGGGCAGGTGTTTCATTCGGGGCTAGACGCAAAAAACAGGGGGGTGGCTATACTAGTGGGGAAGCGGGTAACGTTTGAGGCAAAGACCATAGTGGCGGATAGTGGGGGCAGATACCTGATGGTGAGTGGCAAATTGCAAGGGGAGGCGGTGGTCTTAGTGAACGTATATGCCCTGAACTGGGATGATGCCAACTTTATGACGCGTATGTTAGGACGTATCCCGGACCTAGAGGTGGGGAAGTTGGTAATGGGTGGAGATTTTAATACGGTGCTGGACCCAGGGCTGGACAGATCGAGGTCCAGGACCAGAAGGAGGCCGGCTGCAGCTAGGGTGCTTAAGGAATTTATGGAGCAGATGGGAGGAGTAGACCCCTGGAGATTTAGTAGACCTAGGAGTAAGGAGTTTTCGTTTTTCTCCTATGTCTACAAAGTTTATTCAAGAATAGATTTTTTTGTTTTGGGAATGGCACTGATCCCAAAGGTGACGGGAACGGAGTACACGGCTATAGCCATTTCAGATCATGCTCCACATTGGGTGGACCTGGAGATAGGGGAAGAAAAACAACAGCGTCCACCCTGGAGAATGGACATGGGATTATTGGCGGATGAGGGGGTGTGTTTAAGGGTGAGGGGGTGTATTGAAAGGTACTTGGAACTCAATGATAATGGGGAGGTACAGGTGGGAGTGGTCTGGGAGGCGCTGAAGGCAGTGGTTAGAGGGGAGCTGATATCTATTAGGGCACATAAAGGAAAGCAGGAGGGTAGGGAAAGGGAGCGGTTGTTGAAAGAACTTCTGAGGGTGGACAGACAATATGCGGAGGCACCGGAGGAGGGACTGTACAGGGAAAGGCAAAGGCTACATGTAGAATTTGACTTGTTGACTACGGGTAATGCAGAGGCACAATGGAGGAAGGCACAGGGTGTACAGTACGAATATGGGGAGAAGGCGAGCAGGTTGCTGGCCCACCAACTGAGGAAAAGGGGAGCAGCGAGGGAGATAGGGGGGGTGAGAGATGAGGAGGGAGAGATGGAGCGGGGAGTGGAGAGAGTGAATGGAGTGTTCAAGGCATTTTATGAAAGATTATATGAAGCTCAGCCCCCGGATGGGAAGGAGAGAATGATGTGCTTTCTGGATCAGCTGGAATTTCCGAAGGTGGAGGAGCAGGAGAGGGCGG
Source organism: Scyliorhinus torazame (assembly GCF_047496885.1). NCBI lineage: Eukaryota > Metazoa > Chordata > Chondrichthyes > Carcharhiniformes > Scyliorhinidae > Scyliorhinus > Scyliorhinus torazame. Next base: position 121,055,779 of record NC_092707.1, on the reverse strand, counting down.
GACTGGGAGCACAGATTGAGACGGAGGAAGTAGTGAAAGGGATTGGGAGCATGCAGGCGGGGAAGGCCCCGGGACCAGACAGATTCCCAGTTGAATTCTATAGGAAATATATGGACTTGCTGGCCCCGCTACTGATGGGAATCTTTAATGAGGCGAGGGAAGGGGGGCAGCTGCCCCTGACTATGTCAGAGGCAACGATATCGCTCCTCCTAAAGAAGGAAAAAGACCCGCTACAATGCGGGTCCTTTGGCCTATTTCCCTCCTGAATGTGGACACTAAGATTCTGGCCAAGGTAATGGTGTTGAGGATAGAGGATTGTGTCCCGGGGGTGGTTCATGAGGACCAAACTGGGTTTGTGAAGGGGAGACAGCTGAATACAAATATACGGAGGCTGCTAGGGGTAATGATGATGCCCCCGCCAGAGGGGGAAGCGGAGATAGTGGTGGCGATGGATGCCGAGAAAGCATTTGATAGAGTGGAGTGGGATTATTTGTGGGAGGTGCTGAGGAGATTTGGCTTTGGAGATGGGTATATCAGATGGGTACAGTTGCTGTATAGGGTCCCGATGGCGAGCGTGGTCACGAATGGACGGGGGTCTGATTATTTTCGGCTCCATAGAGGGACGAGGCAAGGATGTCCTCTGTCCCCGTTATTGTTTGCACTGGCGATTGAGCCCCTGGCCATAGCATTGAGGGGTTCCAGGAAGTGGAGGGGAGTACTCAGGGGAGGAGAAGAACACCGGGTATCTCTGTATGTGGGTGATTTGTTGCTATATGTGGCGGACCCGGCGGAGGGAATGCCAGAGATAATGCGGATACTTGGGGAGTTTGGGGATTTTTCAGGGTATAAATTGAACATGGGGAAAAGTGAGTTGTTTGTGGTGCATCCAGGGGAGCAGAGCAGAGAAATAGAGGATTTACCGTTGAGGAAGGTGACAAGGGACTTTCGGTACTTGGGGATCCAGATAGCCAAGAATTGGGGTACATTACTGTAGCGCACAATGACTTACGAGAGAGACGAGTAGTGATGAAGTCGATGAGGCTTTATTAAGCGAGACTTGTCCCCAGCAGTTCAGCAACAGAATGAAGCGGCGGGGAGAAGCTCGGGTTCTTATACTCCGCCTTCAGGGCGGAGCCAGGAGTCAACAGCCAACCAGGACCCGGGATCTGTCAGCCAATAGCATCACGGCTTCACAGTCCCACATGACCCCTAATACATACCACCACATTCACCCCTTGTTAAAAGGGAACCCGGCGGGGTGGTGGTTCGCATGGTGGTAGGGGTTTACAAGGCTGGTCCTGGGAGGAAAATTTCGGGCATGTTATTACAGTTTTAGCCCTACACTGGGCTATGTACAAGGTTTGTGAAACTATTTACAATATTAGTAAGAGATTTTTTGTTCAGTCCAACAACATTCTTGGTGTCACGCCGATGCCACGAGTCGAGCGGGTGGTCTGGTCTTCCTCGTCGATCGCCTCAGCCCCGGTGGTGGTGCAGGTGCTTGTTCAGGCGTTGTCGTCTCCGGGAGCGTTTCGGTGTTTGTTCCTGTTTTACTCCTGGGCGGGCACGGGAGAAGGACCGATCCTCCCGGGAAGGGGGCGGTCGCGGGGTTCGCCGGTGGCAGGGAGGGGATGATCGGTGTCAGGGGGGTGTGTGTGTTGCCGGCGGGCGCCAGGTCTCGCAGGGAGACCGTGTCCTGTCGGCCGTCGGGGTACGCCACGCAGGCGTACTGCGGGTTCGCGTGGAGGAGGTGAACCCTCTCGACCAACGGGTCCGACTTGTGCGCCCGCACATGTTTCCGGAGCAAGATGGGTCCTGGGGCCGCCAGCCAGGTCGGCAGCGACGTTCCGGAGGATGACTTCCTGGGGAAGACAAGGAGGCGCTCATGAGGCGTTTGGTTAGTGGTGGTACACAGCAGTGACCGGATCGAGTGGAGAGCGTCCGGGAGGACCTCCTGCCACCGGGAAACTGGGAGATCCCTGGACCGTAGGGCCAGTAGGACGGTCTTCCAGACCGTGCCGTTCTCCCTCTCTACTTGCCCGTTCCCCCCGGGGGTTGTAGCTTGTCGTCCTGCTCGAGGCTATGCCCTTGCTGAGCAGGAACTGGCGCAGCTCGTCACTCATGAAGGAGGACCCCTTGTCGCTATGGATATATGTGGGGCAACCGAACAGTGTGAATATGGTGCCAAGGGCTTTAATGACTGTGGCCGCTGTCATGTCGGGGCAGGGGATGGCGAAGGGGAAACAGGAGTACTCGTCCACCACGTTCAGGAAGTATGTGTTTCGATCGGTGGAGGGGAGGGGCCCTTTGAAATCCAGACTGAGGCGTTCAAAGGGGCGGGAAGCCTTGATCAGGTGCGCTCTATCCGGCCTGAAAAAGTGCGGTTTGCACTCCGCGCAGATGTAGCAGTTCCTGGTGACTGTACGGACCTCCTCCACAGAGTAGGGGAGGTGCGGGACTTTATAAAATGGTAGAACCGAGTGACCCCCGGGTGGCAGAGGTCCTCGTGGAGGGCTTGGAGACGGTCTATTTGTGCGTTGGCACATGTGCCACGGGATAGGGCATCGGACGGCTCGTTCAGCTTTCCGGGACGGTACAAGATCTCGTAGTTGAAGGTGGAGAGCTCGATCCTCCACCTTAAGATCTTGTCATTTTTAATTTTGCCCCGCTGTGCATTATCGAACATGAAGGCTACCGACCGTTGGTCAGTGAGGAGAGTGAATCTCCTGCCGGCCAGATAATGCCTCCAATGTCGCACAGCTTCCACTATGGCTTGGGCTTCCTTTTCCACTGAGGAGTGGCGGATTTCTGAGGCGTGGAGGGTGCGGGAGAAAAAGGCCACGGGTCTGCCCGCTTGGTTAAGGGTGGCCGCCAGAGCTACGTCGGAGGCGTCGCTCTCGACCTGGAAGGGGAGGGACTCGTCGATGGCGCGCATCATGGCCTTTGCGATATCCGCTTTGATGCGGCTGAAGGCCTGGCGAGCCTCTGTTGACAGGGGGAAGGTAGTGGTCTGTATTAGCGGGCGGGCCTTGTCTGCATACTGGGGGACCCACTGGGCGTAATATGGAAAGAACCCCAGGCAATGTTTCAGGGCTTTGGAGCAGTGGGGGAGGGGAAATTCCATAAGGGGGCGCATGCTTTCGGGGTCGGGGCCTATTATCCCATTGCGCACTACGTATCCCAGGATGGCCAACCGGTTTGTGCTAAAAACGCACTTTTCCTCGTTGTATGTGAGGTTCAAGGCGTTAGCGGTCTGGAGGAATTTTTGGAGGTTGGCGTCGTGGTCCTGCTGATCGTGGCCGCAGATGGTTACGTTGTCGAGATACGGGAACGTGGCCTGCAACCCGTGCTGGTCAACCATTCAGTCCATCTCCCGTTGGAAGACCGAGACCCCGTTCGTGACACCAAATGGGACCCTTAGGAAGTGGTATAGACGCCCATCTGCCTCGAAGGCTGTGTACTTGCGGTCACCTGGGCGGATGGGGAGCTGGTGGTAGGCGGACTTGAGGTCCACGGTGGAGAGAACCTTATACTGGGCAATCCGATTTACCATGTCGGATATGCGGGGGAGAGGGTATGTACCTGTTGATGGTCTGGCTATAGTCTATGACCATCCTTTGCTTCTCCCCGGTCTTTACTACTACCACCTGGGCTCTCCAGGGACTATTGCTGGCCTGGATTATGCCTTCCTTCAGCAACCGCTGGACTTCAGACCGAATAAATATCCGGTCCTGGGCGCTGTACCGTCTGCTCCTAGTGGCGACGGGTTTGCAATCCGGGGTGAGGTTTGCAAACAAGGACGGCGGTTCAACCTTGAGAGTTGCGAGGCCGCAGATAGTGAGTGGGGTTATTGGGCCGCCGAATTGAAATGTTAGGCTCTGCAGGTTACACTGGAAATCTAATCCCAGTAATGTGGGCGCGCAGAGTTGGGGAAGGACGTAGAGCCTGTAGTTTTTAAACTCCCTCCCTTGCACCGTTAGGTTCGCGCTGCAGAACCCTTTGATCTCTACGGAGTGGGATCCTGCAGCTAGGGAAATCTTTTGCGTACTTGGATGGATGGTCAGAAAACAGCGTCTTACCGTGTCTGGGTGAATGAAACTTTCGGTGCACCCGGAGTCGATCAGGCTTGATGTCTCGTGTCCGTTGATCAGCACCGTTGTTGTCGTCGTCTGGAGCGTCCGGGGTCGTGATTGATCCAGCGTCACCTAAGCCAGTCGTGGTCGTAGTGTCTCGTCGTCTTCTTCGGACCCCGTGGAGCCGTCGATGCTGGGGTCCTTTGTTGTCATCCAAGATGGCGGCATCCATGAATCGCACGCGGCCGGGGGTGGACAAAATGGCCGCCCCCATGGATCGCACGTGGTCGGGGGTGGACAAAATGGCCACCCCCATGAATCGCACGTGGCTGGGGGGTCACAGGATGGCGGCGCCCTTCCTCCCCTCGTGGTGCCCGGGACCCAAAATGCCAGCACCCGCGTGTCGCACATGGGGCGCTGGGGGGGTTGGGGCGCGTTTGGGATGCGCTGGGCTCGTTCTTCTCCGGGGATTGCGGCGACCCCCCAGGGCTGGCACACATCCGCGTAATGGCCCTTCTTGCCGCAGCTTTTGCAAATAGCTGCGCGGGCCGGGCAGCGCTGCCGGGGGTGTTTCGCTTGCCCGCAGAAATAGCAGCGGGCCCCCCCGGGATGGTCTGGCGCTTTAACCGCGCAAGCCTGTGAGGGAGGGGGGGGGTTTGTCGCGACGGGGGTCCACGGAGCCCAAGGGGCTGCCGCGCGGTCGGGGCCGTAGGCGCGGGCGTTTTGCGAGGCCACATCTAGGGAAGCTGCAATGGCCCGTGCCTCTGAGAGTCCTAGCGACTCTCTTTCTAAAAGTCTTTGGCGGATTTGGGGAGAGTTCATACCTGCCACAAACGCATCGCGAATTAGCATGTCCGTGTGTTCGATCGCGTTCACCGGCGGGCGGCTGCAGCCCCGTCCCAAAATTAGCAGCCCGGCGTAGAATTCGTCTAACGATTCTCCGGGACTTTGCCGTCTCGTTGCGAGTTGGTAGCGCGCGTAGACCTGGTTCACGGGGCGAACGTAGATGCTCTTCAGTGCTGCGAGCGCCGTCGGGAAATCCTCTGCGTCTTCTATGAGAGGGTAAATTTCCGGGCTTACCCTCGAATGCAGGACCTGCATTTTCTGGTCTTCTGTGATCCGGCCGGGGGCCGTTCGGAGGTAGCCTTCAAAACAAGCTTGCCAGTGTTTAAATACTGCTGCCGAGTTCGCTGTGTGGGGGCTGATCCGCAGGCATTCCGGGGCGATCAGGAGCTCCATAGTCCTTTAAGCTCGCTTAATAAATTGTAGCGCACAATGACTTACAAGAGATAAGTCAAGGACTTACCTCCCAGCAACCTCCTTCCGCAATGCTCCCGCTGAAACTGACTCACCAGCTGTTCTCACGCCGAAATCGACTGGCCTGCCCCTGCAAAGAGATTTGGCAGGAAGGATCAAGGAAAACCCAAAAGCTTTCTATAGGTATGTCAGGAATAAGCGAATGACTAGGGAAAGAGTAGGACCAGTCAAGGACAGGGATGGGAAATTGTGTGTGGAGTCTGAAGAGATAGGCGAGATACTAAATGAATATTTTTCGTCAGTATTCACTCAGGAAAAAGATAATGTTGTGGAGGAGAATGCTGAGCCCCAGGCTAATAGAATAGATGGCATTGAGGTATGTAGGGAAGAGGTGTTGGCAATTCTGGACAGGCTGAAAATAGATAAGTCCCCGGGACCTGATGGGATTTATCCTAGGATTCTCTGGGAGGCCAGGGAAGAGATTGCTGGACCTTTGGCTTTGATTTTTATGTCATCATTGGCTACAGGAATAGTGCCAGAGGACTGGAGGACAGCAAATGTGATCCCTTTGTTCAAAAAGGGGAGCAGAGACAACCCCGGCAACTATAGACCGGTGAGCCTCACGTCTGTAGTGGGTAAAGTCTTGGAGGGGATTATAAGAGACAAGATTTATAATTATCTAGATAGGAATAATATGATCAGGGATAGTCAGCATGGCTTTGTGAAGGGTAGGTCATGCCTCACAAACCTTATTGAGTTCTTTGAGAAGGTGACTGAACAGGTAGACGAGGGTAGAGCAGTTGATGTGGTGTATATGGATTTCAGCAAAGCGTTTGATAAGTTTCCCCACAGTAGGCTATTGCAAAAAATACGGAGGCTGGGGATTGAGGGTGATTTAGAGATGTGGATCAGAAATTGGCTAGCTGAAAGAAGACAGAGGGTGGTGGTTGATGGGAAATGTTCAGAATGGAGTACAGTCACAAGTGGAGTACCACAAGGATCTGTTCTGGGGCCGTTGCTGTTTGTCATTTTTATCAATGACCTAGAGGAAGGCGCAGAAGGGTGGGTGAGTAAATTTGCAGACGATACTAAAGTCGGTGGTGTTGTCGATAGTGTGGAAGGATGTAGCAGGTTACAGAGGGATATAGATAAGATGCAGAGCTGGGTAGAGAGGTGGCAAATGGAGTTTAATGTAGGGAAGTGTGAGGTGATTCACTTTGGAAGGAATAACAGGAATGCGGAATATTTGGCTAATGGTAACGTTCTTGAAAGTGTGGATGAGCAGGGGGATCTAGGTGTCCATGTACATAGATCCCTGAAAGTTGCCACCCAGGTTGATAGGGTTGTGAAGAAGGCCTATGGAGTGTTGGCCTTTATTGGTAGAGGGATTGAGTTCCAGAGTCGGGAGGTCATGTTGCAGCTGTACAGAACTCTGGTACGGCCGCATTTGGAGTATTGCGTACAGTTCTGGTCACCGCATTATAGGAAGGACGTGGAGGCTTTGGAGCGGGTGCAGAGGAGATTTACCAGGATGTTGCCTGGTATGGAGGGAAAATCTTATGAGGAAAGGCTGATGGACTTGAGGTTGTTTTCGTTGGAGAGAAGAAGGTTAAGAGGAGACTTAATAGAGGCATACAAAATGATCAGGGGGTTGGATAGGGTGGACAGTGAGAGCCTTCTCCCGCGGATGGATATGGCTGGCACGAGGGGACATAACTTTAAACTGAGGGGTAATAGATATAGGACGGAGGTCAGAGGTAGGTTCTTTATGCAAAGAGAAGTGAGGCCGTGGAATGCCCTACCTGCTACAGTAGTGAACTCGCCAACATTGAGGGCATCTAAAAGTTTATTGGATAAACATATGGATGATAATGGCATAGTGTAGGTTAGATGGCTTTTGTTTCGGTGCAACATCGTGGGCCGAAGGGCCTGTACTGCGCTGTATTGTTCTATGTTCTATGTTCTATGTAGAGACGAGTAGTGATGAAGTCGATGAGGCTTCATTAAGCGAGACTTGTCCCCAGCAGTTCAGCAACAGAATGAAGCGGCGGGGAGAAGCTCGGGTTCTTATACTCCACCTTCAGGGCGGAGCCAGGAGTCAACAGCCAACCAGGACCCGGGATCTGTCAGCCAATAGCATCACGGCTTCACAGTCCCACATGACCCCTAATACATACCACCACAATTACACAGGCTTAATTTAACACGGTTGGTGGAACAGATGGAGGAGGACTTTAAGAGATGGGACATGGTGTCCCTGTCACTGGCAGGTAGGGTGCAGGCGGTTAAAATGGTGGTCCTCCCGAGATTCCTTTTTGTGTTTCAGTGCCTCCCGGTGGTGGTCACGAAGGCTTTTTTCAAAAGAATCGAGAAGAGTTTTATGAGTTTTGTGTGGGCCGGGAAGACTCCAAGAGTGAGGAGGGGATTTTTGCAGCGCAGTAGGGACAGGGGGGGGCTGGCACTACCGAGCCTAAGTGAGTACTACTGGGCCGCCAATATTTCAATGGTGTGTAAGTCGATGGGAGAAGAGGAGGGAGCGGCGTGGAAGAGATTGGAGAGGGCGTCCTGCAGGGGGACTAGCCTACAAGCTATGGTGATGGCACCGTTGCCGTTCTCACCGAAGAAACACACCACAAGCCCGGTGGTGGTGGCTACATTGAAAATTTGGGGGCAGTGGAGACGGCATAGGGGAAAGACGGGAGCCTCGGTGCGTTCCCCGATAAGAAATAACTATAGGTTTGTTCCGGAGAGAATGGATGGGGGATTTGGAGCATGGCAAAGAACTGGGGTAGCGCAATTGAGAGATCTGTTCGTAGATGGGACGTTTGCGAGTCTGGGAGCGCTGACGGAAAAATATGGGTTGCCCCAAGGGAATGCATTTCGGTATATGCAACTGAGGGCTTTTCCGAGGCAACAGGTGAGGGAATTCCCGCAGCTCCCGACGCAGGAGGTGCAGGATAGAGTGATCTCAGAGACATGGGTGGGGGATGGTAAGGTGTCGGACAAATATAGGGAAATGAGGGACGAGGGGGAGATCATGGTAGATGAGCTGAAAGGGAAATGGGAAGAAGAGCTGGGGGAGGAGATTGAGGAGGGGCTGTGGGCTGATGCCCTACGTAGGGTAAACTCATCGTCCTCGTGTGCCAGGCTAAGCCTTATACAATTTAAGGTGTTACACAGGGCACATATGACTGGAGCACGGCTCAGTAAATTTTTTGGGATAGAGGATAGGTGTGCGAGATGCTCGAGAGGCCCAGCGAATCACACCCACATGTTCTGGTCATGCCCGGCACTACAGGGGTTTTGTGTGGGGGTAGCAAAGGTGCTTTCGAAAGTAGTAGGAGTCCGGGTCGAACCAAGCTGGGGGTTGGCTATATTTGGGGTTGCAGAAGAGCCGGGAGTGCAGGAGGCGAGAGAGGCTGATGTTTTGGCCTTTGCGTCCCTAGTAGCCCGGCGCAGGATATTGTTAATGTGGAAGGAAGCCAAACCCCCGGGTGTGGAGACCTGGATAAACGAACATGGCAGGGTTTATAAAGTTAGAACGGATTAAGTTTGTACTAAGGGGTTCGGCTCAAGGGTTCACCAGGCGGTGGCAACCGTTTGTCGATTACCTCACAGAAAGATAGAGGAAATGGAAAAGAAGAAGACAACAGCAGCAACCCAGGGGGAGGGGGGGGGGGGGCCGAGGAATCGGACGGACTCTCAGGGATGTTATTGTATATGTATAGGCACTTGTTTTAGGTAATGTATATTGGACTGTTGGATTGTATCTTTGGGGAGTATTTATTTTTGACAAGGCAGTTGCCATTTAGTTTGGTTTTTGTTTCTGTTCATATATTATTTATTTATTTGTTTAAAACTGGCCACTGTTATTTATATTGCTTTATTGTTGTTTAAAAGAAACACTACGTACTGTTATGTTTGGCCAAAAAATCTTGAATAAAATATATATATTTTTTTTAAATGCATACTTTATAAAAGAACAAATTTCGGTCTACCATGACTGAAGAGCGCTTAAATTCTTTATGCATATTGTCTCTAAAAAATGACATTGCAAGGAAGCTCTCATATGACAAAACTGTACGTGAATATGTTGCTAGAAAAAACAGAGAAAAGAGTATTATGTAAAATGTGCTTCATGTAGTATGTATTCTCATAGGTGTCTAAAATAAAAGATTATATTGACTGTGGTCTTTTCTATGTTTTATTTCATCATTCTATGATGCATCATGCATGTATATAATATTTCCCTAATTTTCAACCCCTCATAACTCGAAAACTACAAGGCATAGGAAATTTTTATTCACACCAGTGACTTTGACATGTGAGATAATCCAGTACAGCAATTTTAATCAAAATCTGAGATGTAGTGGTTAAATTTAAAAAACAATTCTGGTGATCTGTCATGGAACAGCCCCATTGAAGAAGATAACAGTGGTTACCCAGACCTCGTTGCTGGTTGCAAAGGGGCCCCCACGGTAGCTTTGTGGATAGCACAATTGCTTCACAGCACCAGGGTCCCAGGTTCGATTCCGGCTTGGGTCACTGTCTGTGCAGAGTCTGCACATCCTCCCCGTGTTTGCGTGGGTTTCCTCCGGGTGCTCTGGTTTCCTCCAACAGTCCAAAGATCTGCAGGTTAGGTGGATTGGCCATGATAAATTGCCCTTCGAGTCCAAAATTGCCCTTAGAGACCAAAATTGCCCTTAGTGTTGGGTAAGGTTTCTGGGTTATGAGGATGGGGTGGAGGTGTTGACCTTGGGTGGGGTGCTCTTTCCAGGAGCCGGTGCAGACTCGATGGGCCGAATGGCCTCCTTCTGCACTGTAAATTCTATAATCTATAACAGTTCAAGCTTCAGGGCCCCAAAAATGTAGGTCCGCCACTGCACTCAGGGGTGGTATCTCATTATATAAGGGATGAGACACTCACATCCCACCTCTTCCCACAGACCAATGTAGCGCAACAATTACTCACAAGTCGAGAAGTGATGAAGTCAATCGAGGCTTTATTAAGCAAGACTTGTTCCCCAGCAGCTCAGTTACAGAATGCGGCTGCTGGGAGAACCTGGGCTCTTATACTCCGCCTTGCTGGGTGGAGCCAGCAGGCGGCAGATCCAACCAGGACCCAGTGTCTGTCTGCCAAAAGCCTCTCGGCTTCACAGGTACCGTACTATCCCTAATACATACCACCACATTCACCCGTTGTTAAAAAGGAACCCGGCGGGGTGGTGGGTCGCATGGTGGTAGGGGTTTACAAAGCTGGTCCTGGACACTATTTTCGTACAGTGGCTAGGCATTGAGCTCAACAGTTTACTATTTACAGGTTTTGTCAGAATTATGTACAGATTTTTGTCACACAGATTCCACGAGTCGAGCGGGTGCCCTGGTCGTCCTTGTCGATCGCATCAGCTCCGGTGGTGGTGCAGGTGCTGGCTCGGGCACTGTCGTCTCTGGGAGCGTTGCGCTGTTCGTCCCTGGTTCTTTACTCCTGGGCGGGCACGGGAGGAGGACCGATCCCCCCGGGAAGGGAGCAGACATGGGGTGCGCCGGTGGGAGGGAGGGGGTGATTGGTGTTGGGGGTGTGTGTGTGTTTCTGGCGGGCGGCAGGTCCCACAGGGAGACCGTGTCCTGTCGGCCGTCAGGGTACGCCACGTAGGCGTATTGAGGGTTTGCGTGGAGAAGGTGAACCCTCTCGACCAACAGGTCCGATTTGTGCGCCCGCACATGCTTTTGGAGCAAGATGGGTCCTGGGGCTGCCAGCCAGGTCGGCAGCGACGTTCCGGAGGAGGACATCCTAGGGAAGACAAGGAGGCGCTCGTGAGGCGTTTGATTAGTGGTGGTACACAGCAGCGACCGGATGGAGTGGAGGGCATCCGGGAGGACTTCCTGCCAACGGGAAAATGGGAGATTTCTGGACCGTAGGGCCAGTAGGACGGTCTTCCAGACCATACCGTTCTCCCTCTCTACCTGACCGTTCCCCCGGGGGTTGTAACTGGTCGTCCTGCTCGAGGCAATGCCGTTGCTGAGCAGGAACTGACGCAGTTCGTCGCTCATGAAGGAGGACTCCCTGTCGCTATGGATGTACACGGGGAAACCGAACAGTGTAAAGATGGTGCCAAGGGCTTTAATGACCGTGGCCGCGGTCATGTCGGGGCAGGGGATGGCGAAGGGGAAACGGGAGTATTCGTCCACCTCGTTTAGGAAGTACGCGTTGCGGTCGGTGGAGGGGAGGGGGCCTTTGAAATCCAAACTGAGGCGTTCACAGGGACGGGAAGCCTTTATCAGGTGCGTTCTGTCTGGCCTGAAAAAGTGCGGTTTGCATTCTGCGCAGATTTGGCAGTTCCTGGTGGCTGTACGGACCGCCTCGACAGAGTAGGGGAGGTTGCGGGACTTCACAAAATGGTAGAATCGAGTGACCCCCGGGTGGCAGAGGTCCTCGTGGAGAGCTTGGAGGCGGTCTACTTGTGCGTTGGCACACATGCCGCGGGATAGGGCATCGGACGGCTCGTTCAGCTTTCCGGGACGATACAAGATCTCATAGTTATAGGTGGAGAGCTCAATCCTCCACCTTAAGATCTTGTCGTTCTTGATTTTGCCCCGCTGTGCATTATCGAACATAAAGGCTACCGACCGTTGGTCAGTGAGGAGAGTGAATCTCCTGCCGGCCAGGTAATGCCTCCAATGTCGCACAGCTTCCACTATGGCTTGGGCTTCCTTTTCCACTGAGGAGTGGCGGATTTCTGAGGCGTGGAGGGTCCGGGAGAAAAAGGCCACGGGTCTGCCTGCTTGGTTGAGGGTGGCCGCCAGAGCTACATCGGATGCATCGCTCTCGACTTAGAAGGGGAGGGACTCGTCGATTGCGTGCATCGTGGCCTTTGCGATATCCGCTTTGATGCGGCTGAAGGCCTGGCGGGCCTCTGTCGACAGGGGGAAGGTAGTGGACTGGATTAACGGGCGGGCCTTGTCTGCGTATTGGGGAACCCACTGGGCGTAGTACGAGAAGAAGCCCAGGCAGCGTTTCACGGCTTTGGAGCAGTTGGGGAGGGGAAATTCCATAAGGGGGCGCATGCGTTCAGGGTCGGGGCCTATCACTCCATTACGCACTACGTATCCCAGGATGGCCAGACGGTTAGTGCTAAAAACGCATTTTTCCTCGTTATAGGTGAGGTTCAGGGTGTTAGCGGTCTGGAGGAATTTGCGGAGGTTGGCGTCGTGGTCCTGCTGGTCATGGCCGCAGATGGTTACATTGTCGAGGTGGGAACGTGGCCCGCAAACCGTGCTGGTCAACCATTCGGTCCATCTCCCGTTGGAAGACCGAGACTCCGTTCGTGACGCCAAATGGGACCCTTAGAAAATGGTAGAGCCGCCCGTCTGCCTCGAAGGCCATGTACTTGCGGTCACTCGGGCGGATGGGGAGCTGGTGGTATGCGGGCTTGAGGTCCACGGTGAAAAAGACCTTGTACTGTGCAATCCGATTGACCATGTCGGATATGCGGGGGAGAGGGTACGCATCTAGCTGCGTGTGCCTATTGATGGTCTGACTATAGTCTACGACCATCCTCTGCTTCTCCCCGGTCTTCATAACTACCACCTGGGCTCTCCAGGGACTATTGCTGGTCTGGATTATGCCTTCCTTCAGCAGCCGCTGGACTTCAGACCGGATAAACGTTCGATCCTGGGCGCTGTATCGTCTGCTCCTAGTGGCGACGGGTTTGCAATCCGGGGTGAGGTTCGCAAACAAGGAGGGTGGTTCAACCTTGAGGGTCCCGAGGCTGCAGATAGTGAGGGGGGGGGGTATAGGGCCGCCGAATTGGAACGTTAGGCTCTGGAGGTTACATTGGAAATCTAACCCTAAGAGAGTGGGAGCGCAGAGTTGGGGAAAGACATAAAGCCGATAATTCTTAAACTCCGTCCCTTGCACCGTTAGGTTCGCGATGCAGAACCCTTTGATCTCTATGGAATGGGATCCCGCTGCCAGGAAAATCTTTTGGGTGCTCGGACGACTGGAAAGAAAACAGCGTCTTACCGTATCCGGATGGATAAAACGTTCCGTGCTCCCAGAGTCGATCAGGCATGGCGTCTCGTACCCGTTGGCCAGCACCGTTGTTGTTGCCAGTTGGAGCGTCCGGGGCCGCGATTGGTCCAGGGTCACCGAAGCCAGTCGTGGTTGTTGCATCGCAGCGTTTTCTTCAGACCCCGTGGAGCCGTCTATGCTGGGGTCCTTGGCTATCAGCCAAGATGGCGGCATCCATGGATCGCACGCGGTCGGGGGCGGACAAAATGGCCTCCGCCATGGATCGCACGCAGCCGGGGGGGTCACAAGATGGCGGCACCCATCCTCCCCGCGTGGTGTCCGGGATCCAAAATGGCGGCGCCCACGGGCCGCACATGGATCGTTGGGGGGGTTGAGTCTGCTGTCCCCGTTCTCCCCCGGAGATAGCGGCGACCCCCCGGGACTGGCACACTGCTGAGTAATGCCCCTTTTTGCCGCAGCTTTTACAGATGGCTGAGTGGGCCGGGCAGCGCTGCCGGGGGTGTTTCGCCTGCCCGCAAAAACAGCAGCGGGGCCCACCCGGATGGTCTGGTGCTCTGGCCGCGCAGGCTTGCGGGGGGGTGGGGGTGCCACGGAGTCGGTCGCAACGGGGATCCACGGAGCCCAAGGGGCTGCCGCGCGGTCGGGCCCGTAGGCGCAGGCATTTTGTGAGGCCACGTCGAGGGAGGCCGCAAGGGCCCGTGCGTCTGTGAGACCTAACGAGTCTCTCTCTAACAGTCTCTGGCGAATTTGAGAAGAAGTCATACCTGCCACAAAAACATCCCTGATTAGGAGCTCCGTATGCTCGTTTGCGCTCACCGACGGGCAGTTGCAGTTCCTTCCCAATATCAACAGCGCACTGTAGAACTCGTCTAGCGATTCTCCGGGGATTTGCCGTCTCGTCGCGAGTTGGTGGCATGCGTAGACCTGGTTTATGGGCCGAATGTAGACTCCTTTCAGCATGGTGAGCGCCGTCGGGAAATCCTCCGCATCTTCGATGAGCGTGTAGATCTCCGGGCTCACCCTGGAATGCAGGACCTGCATTTTCTGGTCTTCCGTGGTCCGGCCAGGGGCCGTTCGAAGGTAACCTTCGAAGCACGCTAGCCAGTGTTTAAACACGGCTGCCGAGTTTGCTGCATGGGGGCTGATTCGCAGACACTCCGGGGCGATCCGGAGTTCCATTGTCTTTTTAAGCTTGCTTAATAAATTGTAGCGCAACAATTACTCACAAGTCGAGAAGTGATGAAGTCAATCGAGGCTTTATTAAGCAAGACTTGTTCCCCAGCAGCTCAGTTACAGAATGCGGCTGCTGGGAGAACCCGGGCTCTTATACTCCGCCTTGCTGGGTGGAGCCAGCAGGCGGCAGATCCAACCAGGACCCAGTGTCAGTCTGCCAATAGTCTCTCGGCTTCACGGGTACCGTACTACCCCTAATACATACCACCACAAACAACATCTACAGAGTGAGACAGGGTGTATCCTCAGCATCACACCCCAGTACGTGGCTTAGAGCAAGGCTAGTTCAGTTAGACTGAGTTACTACATTTAGATTAGCAGAGAGTCGAACTCATTGAGAACTGTGCGAATAGTTCAATAAAACACATTGAACACACTTCAAAATCGGGAGTATCTATTACTCAAAACTGCATCAAGTGGCAGCTTGTGTTATTCCAAATTACATAACACAACACCCCGCATCTCCTTGTCGGAGGAAGCCTGGTTTTCCTCCTCCTCCAGCACATCGCCCCTCTGCTGCGCGATGTTGTGGAGGACGCAGCAGGTCGTCACGATGCTAGCGGCCCTCTCGGCATCATACTGGAGGGCCCCTCCAGAGCAGTCCAGGCACCATCAGGAGGCCGACGCACCGCTCGATCACACCCCTGGGCATCATTGTAGCGGATTTCGGCTTCGGTCCGTGGCCTCTATATAGGTGTCATAAGTCACAACCGCAGAGGATTACCCCTGTCACCCAGGGACCAACCCCCCAGCTGGGGGGGCATCTCAAACATGTGAGGAATTGTTGAGCGTGCCAGGGTGAAAGCATGTGCACACTGCCCGGGAATCAGGCGCAAACGTGATGATGCGCAGCTGATGGTCACATATCAGCTGCACATTCATCGAGTGGAACACCTTTCAAATTGTGTAGATTTGCCTGTCATCTGCAGGTGCTCGAGGGGGACATGCATCCCATCGATCACCTCCTGGATCTGAGGCATCACATCGATGGCAGCGAACCCCGCTGCCCGGTCCTAATTGAAGTGGATGTATTGACCACCTGGGCATATAGGGCCTCCATGACGGTGCAGATGCACCTCTGCACCAAAGTCTGTGAGATCCCCGATAGATCCCCACTCGGCACCTGGAAGGACTCCGTGGCGTAAATGTTCAGGCCGACTGTCACCTTGACGGCCATCGGGAGTGGGTAACCTCACCAATACCCCCAGATGTGCCATGATGTGGCAGATGTGTCGTATGGTCTCTCTGCTCAGCCGGAAATTTCAAGGGCATGCCGGGTCTGGCAGGTCCTCGAATGTCAGGCAGTGCGGGTACTAAAGAGGCCTCATGCAGTAGCTCCCTGACACCTCCTTTTCCTTAGCCTGGTGGGCGGCTGGCTTTCCATCCTGGCGGCTGCCACCTGTTCCTCTGCTGCACGCTCTACTGCTGCAGCTTCCTCCTCCTTCTTGACCAGCGCCCGCTCGTACAGCCGCTGGGCATCCCCCAGGGCTGCGACGACAAGCAGGAAGGCCACCACTGTTGGTTGAATTCCAATATCCATTGTCTGCAGGGGGTGAAAGGCCGGCATGTTAGCATGGTGCATACCCCCGTGCCCAACCAGGTCTAACAGGCTACTTGGTGGCCCTGGTTGTCACTGTGGGCTCTGCCCCCACATGTTCACCCTATCACTGCACCCCTGACCCTGTCGATACCCAGCACCATGGCGCCTCTGGCCTTGGCACCCATCCCTGATGCCAAGGGTACCGTCGGCTGGCACTGTCTTCACCAGCGGTAAGCTACACGGCCCCTGACCGGGCCCCCGTGGGAGCTACTGTGGGTATTGCCCTGCGTGGGCTTCCGGCGGCAGCAGCAAGGTTCGGGGGGTATTTTAAGAGGGTGGGGTGGGTGTCACTCTGTAGAGCCATGCCAAGGTGGGTGGTCAGTGGGGTGCGCAGCAAGGGCAGCATGGTAGCACAGTGGTTATCACAGTTGCTTCACAGCTCCAGGGTTCCAGGTTCGATTCCGGCTTGGGTCACTGTTGTCGTGTTGGGTGTTCCGATGCACAAATGATCCAACACGGCTGTAGATGGTACAACTCTGTTTCATTGTCTTAACAACGGTAACAACTAACTACTGGCTTGGGTACGTGCTTCACCAGCTAACCTGTGGACCCAGCCCTATCACTATCTTAGTGAGGCACTCAGCACATGGTCTATGTCTGAGTGGCACGCTGTGAGCTCTGTGCTCTGAGCTATCTCCTGTTAGAATGAGTGGGAGCTGTGGTGTTCCCTGTTTTATAGTGTGTGTGCTCTCACTGGTGATTGGCTGCAATGTTATGTGTGTTGGTTGGTTCAACTACCTGTCCATCAGTGTGTGTGTGATTGCACCATGATATGCTGATGTGGATATCATGACAACTGTCTGTGCGGAACCTGCACGCTTTCCTCGTGTCTATGTGGGTTTCCTCCGGGTGCTCCGGTTTCCTCCCACAGTCCAAAGGTGTGCAGGTTAGGTAGATTGGCCATGATAAATTGCCCTCAGTGTCCAAAAAAGTTAGGTGCGGTTACTGGGTTACGAGGATAGGAGGCATGGGCTTAAGTAGGGTGCTCTTTCCAAGAGCCGGTGCAGACTCGATTGGCCAAATGGCCTCCTTCTGCACTGTAAATTCTCTGATCTATGATCTGTAAGATGGCTGCCTTGCAGGCCAAGGTAGTGGTTGTCTGTGACTGGATACTGCCCTAGTCCCGTGGGGGATCACCTCAGCCACTCGAACTGTTCCACCGTCAGGCCATCCCCCTCTTTCACCCCAGCCAGCCCGGCCAGTGTCTGGTCCAGCAGCCCGCAGTCACTCCTCCCCGTGTCCTACCTCCTCTCTCTCTCCCTCATCAGCCACAATGCTGGTTTCACGTTCTTTAAAAGCACAAGTGAACCGTGCCACCGGGAACTCGGAGGAGGAGAATCGCAGAGGGCCCGGAGGATACCGAGTCGGGCTCGCTAATGACATGCAAGTGTTGTTTACTGTACGTGCATTCCAGAATGCTGTCGAGGTGACGGAGGGCGACATGCATCCCGTCTATCGCCTCCTTGACCTGGGGCATCCAACGATGGCGGCGAACCCTGCTGCCCGGGCATCCTTGTGGACTCGGTCCACACGGAAATGGATGTATTGTTCCGCCTGGGCATATAGTGCCTCCGTGACGGTGTTGCTGCACCTGGACACAGAGGTCTGTGAGATCCCGGACAGGTCCCCATTCGGCGACTGGAAGGTCCCCGTCTCATACAGGTTCAGGGCGACCATCACCTTGGTCACTGGAAGTGGGTGTCCTCCCCCTTACCCCCATGGTGCCAGGTGTGCCATCATCTGGCAAATGTGTCGCACTGTCACTCTGCTCATCTGGAGTCTTCAATGGCATGTCTTGTCCGGCAGGTCCTTGAATAAGAAGCGGTGCCGGTACACACGGGGCCTCATGCAGCGCCTCCTTGGCACCTCTTCCTCCTCTTCCTCGGCCTGTTGGGCGGCCGGCCCTCCAGGCTGTGTGGCTGCCTCCTGCCCTCTGCAGCCCAGTCCTCTGCAGCCCGGTCCTCTGTAGCCCGGTCCTCTGAAGCCCAGTCCTCTGCAGCCCGGTCCTCTGTAGCCCGGTCCTCTGCAGCCCAGTCCTCTGCAGCCTGGTCCTCTGCAGCCCGGTCCTCTGCAGCCCGGTCTGATGTGTTGGGTACTCTGCTACACAGACTAACCAACACGGGTGCGAATGGTACAACTCCGTTTTATTGATAACATTTATTTACAGGGGTAAACTGGTTACTGAGGTTCGATCATAACCCTAGAATCTGTGGACCTATTCCTAATACTATCTTGTAGTGGCACTCAGCACATGGTGGATGTCTGAGTGGCTTGCTATGAGCTCTGTGCCCTGAGCTGTCTCCTGCTGGAATGCTCAGGAAGTGTTGTGTTCCCTGTTTTGTACTGTGTATGCTCTTGCCTGTGATTGGCTGTGGTGTTGTGTGTGTGTTGATTAGTCCATCCATCAGTATGTATGTGCTATGATGTTTACCTGAATATCATGACATCCCCCCTTTTGTACAAGAACATGTGCCTATGTGGTTATAAATAAAGATGTGTACTGAGTGCAGCTGAATGTGTGTGTGTGCAATATCTACAGCATGTACATGGGGCTAAACTATATACAAGGGGCGATGTCGGGTGTGACATAACAATGACGTTGTACCATAAACAAAGAACGGGGAAATGTTGAGCGACAAAAACGAACTCCTGTAACGACAAGGAAGAACAGAAACATATTAACACAGTGGTATTATGAGATCAATGTACAAACAGGCTCATAAGTCCAGTCTAGTAGGTGGGCGACGAATTCGGGTTGACCGCCTCAAGGGTGGGTCTGGATCCACCGGCTGAGGAATGGGCCTGGCCACGGGCGACGACGGAAGGGGCATGGTGGCAGGAAGCTCCACGAAGTCGATATCAGGAACAACAGGAGGGCGCGGTGTCGGTGTAAGTTCCAGTAGCAAGCGTGGAAGTAGGCGAAGAGCCTGGCGATTGCGCCTGCGAATGGAGCCATCAGGCATTTGAACCAGGAACGAGCGGGGAGCCACGCATCAGAGAACTTCGGCAGGTGCTGACCAGCCACCTTCTGGTAGGTGGATGCGGACATCGTCTCCAGGCGCCAGGGCGGGAAGATCAGTTGCCCGTGTGTCATATGCCATCTTCTGGCGAACGCGCTGCTGTTGCATTCTGTGTAGTACCGGAGCATGGTTGGTTGTGGGTACCAGAATGGATGGCACAGTGGTCCTGAGGGCGTGACCCATCAACAGCTGGGCTGGTGAGAGGCCAGTGGCTAGTGGGGCCGAGCAAATGGCCAGCAGGGCTAGGCAGAAATCCGATCTGGCAGCAGCAGCCTTGCAGAGGAGCCGCTTGACGATGTGAACGCCCTTTTCCGCCTTTCCATTGGACTGCGGATGCAGAGGGCTGGACGTCACGTGTGTGAAGCCATACGAAGCAGCAAAGGACGACCATTCCTGGCTGGCAGAACAAGGCCCATTGTCCGACATGACAGTAATCGGAATGCCATGGCGAGCAAAGGTGTCTTTCCAGGCCCTTATGACAAGGTATGATGTTAAATCGTGCAGGCGTATGACCTCTGGATAGTTGGAAAAGTAATCAATGACAATTACATAGTCCCTGCCAAGCGCGTGAAAAAGGTCCACACCCACCTTCGCCCAGGGGGACGTCACCAGCTCATGGGGCTGAAGCGTCTCAGGAGGCTGCGCCGGTTGAAACCTTTGGCAGGTGGGGCAGTTGAGCACCATATTGGCAATGTCATCACTGATGCCCGGCCAGTATACCGCCTCTCGGGCCCTCCATCTGCACTTCTCAACACCCAGATGGCCTTCGTGTAGTTGGTCGAGGGCCAGCTTGTGCATGCTGCGCGGAATCACAATCCGGTCCAGCTTTAGAAGGACACCATCAATGACGGACAAGTCGTCTCTGACATTGTAGAACTGTGGGCACTGTCCTATGAGCCACCCACCCGTCATGTGACGCATCACCCGTTGTAGAAGGGGGTCAGCTGCAGTTTCCCGGCGAATACGGGCCAGACTGGAGTCGTCAGCTGGCAGATTTGCCGATGTGAAGGCCACCTGCGCTTCGACCTGACAGACGAACCCCTCCGAATCTGGCGGTGTGCTCACTGCTCTAGATAGGGCATCCGCAATGATAAGGTCCTTTCCCGGGGTGTAGACCAGTTGGAAGTCATACCTCCTGAGTTTAAGTAGGATGCACTGGAGGCGAGGGGTCATCTCGTTCAGGTCCTTATTTATGATGCTGACCAGGGGGCGATGGTCAGTCTCAACGGTAAACTGGGGGAGACTATGCACGTAGTCATGGAACTGGTCTATTCCGGTCAGCAAGCCCAGGCACTCCTTTTCGATCTGCGCGTAGCGCTGTTCTGTGGTGGTCATGGCCCACGAGGCATAGGCGACCGGGGCTCATGACGCAGTGTCATCCCGCTGTAGGAGTACCGCCCCAATGCCGGACTGGCTGGCATCAGTCAAAATTTTAGTGTCACGAGATGTGTCGAAAAACGCCAATACCGGGGCTATGGTGAGCTTAATTTTGAGATCCTCCCATTCCTTCTGGTGTGTGGGCAGCCACTGGAACTCCGTGGACTTCTTGACTAGGTGGCGCAGAGCTGTCGTGTGGGAGGCAAGGTTGGGAATGAACTTCCCCAGGATGTTGACCATGCCTAGGAAGCGTAGCACTGCTTTCTTGTCTGCCGGCTGCGGCATGGCTGTAATGGCGCTGACCTTGTCTGCATCCGGACGGACCCCTGACCGGGAAATGTGGTCCCCCAGGAACTTCAGCTCGGTTTGGCCGAAAGAACACTTGGCTCGGTTGAGGCGCAGGCCGTTTTCCCGTATGCGCGCAAAGACGTGCTGGAGACTATTGATGTGCTCCTGTGGTGTGGTGGACCAGATGATGACGTCGTCCACGTAGACGCGCACCCCTTCGATGCCCTCCATCATCTGCTCCATGATCCTGTTAAAGATCTTGGATGCCGAGATGATGCCAAATGGCATTCTGTTATAGCAGAACCTGCCGAAAGGGGTGTTGAAGGTGCACAGCTTTCGGCTGGACTGATCCAGTTGGATCTGCCAAAAACTCTTCGAGGCATCCAGTTTTGTGAAGATTTTAGCCCGGGCCATTTCGCTTGTGATCTCTTCCCGTTTGGGTATGGGGTAGTGTTCCCTCATTATGTTGTTGTTGAGGTCTTTTGGATCAATGCAGATCTGGAGCTCGCCGGAGGGCTTCTTAACACACACCATGGAGCTGACCCATGGCGTGGGCTCCGTGACCCGGGATAGCACCCCTTAGTCCTGGAGATCCTGCAGCTGCTGCTTGAGGCGGTCTTTGAGTGGCGCTGGGACCCTGCGAGGTGCGTGAATGACCGGGGTGGCGTCCGGTTTGAGCCAAATTCTGTAGCTGTAGGGCCGTGTTCCCATGCCCTCGAATGCCTCCTGGTTGTGGGCGAGGAGCGATTGGAGCTGTGCCCTGAATACTGCATCCGGGAAGTCAGACGTGCTGTCTGGAGACAGAGTGTGGACTCGTTGCACGAGGTGGAGAACCTTGCATGCCTGTGCACCTAGCAGGGATTCCTTTGATGACCCAACTATCTCGAATGAGAGTGTGGCCATGTGTGTGTTGTGTGTCACCTGGAATTGGCAGGATCCCATAGCCGGGATAACGTTCCCATTGTAGTCGACCATCTTGCAACGGGATGGCCGAATTGGTGGTCTGACCTTCATGGCATAGAAGGCTGACCATGCTATGAGGTTGGTGGAGGCGCCAGTGTCCAGACGGAATGTTATCGGTGATTGGTTGACCGTTAGGGTGGCACACCATTCATCACCCGGATTGACAGTGTTCACTTGCAACGGCTGGTGGGTCCTGTCTGGAGACATCCAGTTCCCATTAATGACCACAACACGGAAGGCGTCCCGGTCGTCTGTGTCACTGGTCTGGATATCGTCTGGGCACGACTCGTAGTAAGGAGGCTGAATGGTCCGCACGTCCCTGCGAGGTCGTCGGAATTGGGGAACATTGGCAGGTTGAGCTGCCCGACAGCAAGCAGCGTAGTGGCCCATCTTGCCATAGCGGAGGCATTGTCGGTTTCTTGCGGGATATTGCCGCTTTAAATGTGCGGCACCACAGTTGCCGCACGTCGTGACGTCATGGCGTTCGTTGCGCCACCACGCATGCGCAGTTCGGTCTTGCGTCGAGCGCACCTGCGCATCACGTCCCTCTGTGTCGACGTTCTTGGCGCGCACAAACGCGGGAGGCCTTGAAAAGCGCGCAAAATGGCCGCCCTCGTCCGGGCCGTGGGCCGGGAGGAACTTGATCGCCCGGACCCGTTCGGCCTCGCAGGATGCCCGCCTCGCCGATCCGGCCGCGTAGGACCCCTGCCGCGCCGATTCGGCCGCCTGAAATTGGGAGTAGCGGCTAGTCGCGTTTTCATGCAGGACACAGGCCTCAATTGCGGAGGCTAGTGGTGGTCGGTTGGACGGGGTGTTTGGGTCGGGGGGGGGAGTGCTGTGGTGGGGGGTGGGGTGCGGAGTTGGGCGCACCCATACGACCAGTATCACTGTGTGGAACCAGGGGCCAGGGTGGGTGGTCAGCAAGATGGATGCTGTAATGATGGTCGGTGCCAGGGCACCGCCCCAGTCCTGTGGGGGGCACCCCTGTTCTCGGCCTGTTTCCTCCCTCTCTCCCGGCCCTGGCAGGAGTCCCCTGCACCGCAGCCAGCACGGCCGGTATCCGGGCCGGCAGCCCGCAATCACTCCACTCTGTTTCCTATCTCCACTCTCTCGCTCAGCAGCCACGATGCCAGGTTCACAATTTGTGGGACCTCAAGTGAACCACGCCGTCAGGAACTTGACCCATCGGAGGCGGTGAATCTCCGAGGCCAGGGAGAATAGGGTGTCAGGCCCGCCATTGATATGCTTACTATACTTTAACACCATGTGACCGCATTTATGCCATTTGTGGGGTGCTGGAGCATCCCGATTTGGTGTCAAAATGGAGTCAAACCAGTGCCTACCGCGATTTTGGTGTTGGAGGCTATTCGCCGCCCAATCGCATTTCGCGATTTTGGTGTCAGCTAATGGAGAATCCCACCCCATGGGCGGGATTCTCCGGTCTCCGTTGCCAAAGTCACATTCGCCGATCGGCTGGAGAATCCACGTTGGTTCGGGAATCGGAGACGGCGCGGCTTTAGCGAAGCTCCGCCCTGCCAAAACGGCATACTCTCGGAGTACGCTGCATGCCGTCAGGGTGGCCTCAGGACATTAGATGAGGTCCTCCCCCCCGATGCGCTGCCCCCCATGGGCCGAGTCCCCGATGGCGTCGGTCACTCATGGTATTTATTTTCGGAAACTCGCCTTGGAGGCTGCGGACTAAGACCAGCGCTACCACAGTCGGGGAGGGAGCCGATCCACAGGCTGGGGGTGGGGGGGGGGCTTTGGCGGGTGCTGGGGGCACTGGTGGAGGGTGGTCCGGGTGTGGCAAGCCTGGCCAAAGGGGATCACTATTTGGCAGGCCGGGTCCACGGGCAGCTGGCGCCATGTTGCACAGCGCGGCAGCTGCTGACCGTTGACATGCGCATGCACGGCCACAGACTCGGCAATTCTCCGGTCGTATCCACAGCTAGGCCTAGCCCCCTACCTGACGGAAGATCGCTGGCCATTTTGGGCCATATTTTCGGCCATAAAACGCCACCGTTCCCACGCTAGCTTCAGCACTTAGTCTCAAAATCGGAGAATTCAGCCCCATGTGTCTAATTCCTTCTCAAAGAATTTTTGGGCTATGCACGAACTATCGCGGAAGTAAATAATTCCATTCTAGTCTATTGTCATGTGAGAGTACCTTTAAGACATGGATGTTTAAGCAATGTGCCTTTAAGAAAACAGTGATGTCAGAGAGTGGGTGGAGCTGAGGTCAGGTCAGCCATTTTGCAGTTTTGCACTTTGAAAAAGAGCTTGTGTGTGTCTGGGTGTTTCCAGAGAGCTGTAGTTTTAAAAAGCAGCTTATATGTGTCTGGGTGTTTCCAGAGAGCTGCAGTTTGAAAAGCAGCTTGTCTGTGTGTTTCCAGAGAGCTGCAGTTTGAAAAGCAGCTTGTGTGTATCTGTGTGTTTCCAGAGAGCTGCAGTTTGAAAAGAGCTTGGCAGTGTCTGTGTTTGCAGTGAGCTGGATCTCTGCCATGAAAGACTATCTCTGGATCATTTGGGTGATTTAAACTCATAATAGTAAAGCCTTTAACCTGATGTGATTTTGTTTAAAGGTGTTAAGCCTCTTGGAAGTTTGAAGGAACATTTTAGGAAATTATTTACTGTTGCAATATTTTCTAAGTCATCTTTGAAGTAAGGGGTGTTAAGAGATCCAATGTTTATTTATGATGTTAAGTTGAGTTCATGGAATAAACAGTGTTTTGTGTTTAAAAACCCACGTGTCCATAATTGTAATCCCACACCTAGGGAACAAGCCGTGTGCTAGGAAACACAACAAATACATTAAAGGGAGAGGTTGGTTGAACTCCATGATACATTTTGGGGTTCTGAAAATGCCTCGCCCAAAACCCTATTAAAAAATAATTTTTCTGAACTACCCTGAATTTTAAATATGTTTATCTAAAATCTGTTGCGTCCCATTGCAGTCTCTCTAACTGACTTTGGGAGGCGGTGGAGCAGTGGTATTGTCACTAGACTGGTAATTCAGAAATCCAGGGTAATGCTATGGGGGTGCTGGGTTTGAATCCCACTATGGCAGAGGGTGAAATTTGAATTTAGTAAAAATTAAAATTCTGATGATGACCAATGAAACCATTGTCATAGATCATAGATCATAGAATTTACAGTGCAGAAGGAGGCCATTCGGCCCATTGAGTCTGCACCGGCTCTTGGAAAGAGCACCCTACCCAAGGTCAACACCTCCACCCTATCCCCACAACCCAGTAACCCCACCCAACACTAGGGGCAATTTTGGACACTAAGGGCAATTTATCATGGCCAATCCACCTAACCTGCACATCTTTGGACTGTGGGAGGAAACCGGAGCACCCGGAGGAAACCCACGCACACACGGGGAGGATGTGCAGACTCCGCACAGACAGTGACCCAAGCCGGCAATCGAACCTGGGACCTGGAGCTGTGAAGCAATTGTGCTATCCACAATGCTACCGTGCTGCCCATTGTCGATTGTCATAATAACCCAACTGGTTCACTAATGTCCTTCAGGGAAGTTAAATCTGCCATCCTAACCTGGTCTGGCCTACATGTGAGTTCAGACCCAGTTCAAGGACAATTAGGACCCAGCCAGCGATGCCCACGTCCCACATCAAAAAAAATATAGGCCAAGATTTCACCAGCCCTATTAAGATACAGAGGGAGATGGCAAAGCTGTTAAAAGGTAGCAGATGACATTGGGAGCCCAACATCTTAGTGCTGCCACATGATATTACTAACAGTGCAAACCCTAATTGTGACCATAAAGGTCCAATTAAGAGTCACCTCCCATCTCCATCAACATTCTGTTGGCATCAGGACGGGTTGCTGCACATGGGGAGGATGCTAGGTAAATCCTTGTGGTCTCCCAGTGGGTCCTTGCTGCCGTTCATCTTCCTGCAGCCTTAGCAACAGCCTCTTAAAATGACGAGACTTTTGAGGGATCCACCCTCTGATTGGGCCAACAGCTGTGGAGAGCAGCTCACCGTCCTCAACGGGTTGCTGATGCAGGCAGCAGCCTGTTAATTGGCTGCCACTGGTAAAATGTTTTCCAGGGTCCAGGTACTCGGTGGAGTGGGATCGGATTCAGATTTCAGCCCAGTGGTGGGACTCCTCCTCCCCCTCCCCCCCCCCCCCCCCCCTTTAAAATTCAATCCATGGAGGTGACTTCTAATTTTGACCGTACCACAAACCTTTTTGATCTTGAAGATCAATCCTTAATCTTCTCAGATGCACCCCATGACTTTGCAAATCTGTCTTCAGAGCTATAACTGCCCGGCTGATGCTGCAGTCCTTCCTTGCTTTTATATATTTGCTTCAATGAGTGCCGAAGGTTGTTCAAATTACTCCATTAAGGCTGAACTATGGTCTAATATTACCTGTAGTTTTTATGTTTTATGACTCTCGGTACAAACCAAGGATTCCATTTGCTTTTTCATGTCATTAGCTATTTGCTCCTCCAGCTTTAAAGATATATGTTTACACACTCTAATGTCCCTGCTTCTCTACTCTCTAGCAGACAATCTTCCTCTATTAATTCTCAAATCCGTCACTTCACCATTCTCCATGCTGAAAATATCTTTCACCCGTCTGCTCAACTCAAACACCAGCCTATGTTCTGCATTTTTCACAACCCACATCACAATTTGTCAACTTCCCCTTTTGAAGTAATTGTCTAAATTTCAATATTATTCCTGCAGTTGCAAAGTTTTGATGATACATGACTACAGTGCATAAATGCAGCCTCAATACAAGCTACTCCCGAATACCGCCCACCACAATTTTCTAATCCGAGAAATGACTACAACAGGAGCAAAATACTGCGGATGCTGGAAAACTGAAATAAAAAGAGAAAATGCTGGGAATGCTCAGCAGGTCAGGCAGCATCTGTGGAGCGATGAACAGCTAACAAATGTTTCAGGTCAATGACCCTTCATCAGACCAGATGAAAATAGGTCACCATCCTAAAATGTTAACTCCTCTTCTCTCTCCACAGATGCTGTGAGGTGAGAGTATTTTCAACACCTGTTTCTTTTTATTCTGTTTGCTCCTACTTTCTGTTTTGATGCTCCAACATCTCGCTTAATTCCGTGGATTTTCACAGGGGTGCTAGCACCTCCTTTTTCAAGGCAGGATTCACATGTGTCATACTCAGATATTTTGCCAGAATTTTGTTCGCTACAGAATTTTGGAAATTGTAACCATAATTTATGCCATTTGTTTGCCCAGCTTTCCTCAGTTATACAGATGTAAACTAAAGATTCCAGTCACGTACCTAGTTTATAGCTTGATCATATTAGTTAATGAGAGGATGTTTCCTCTTACCAGAGAGACCAGAACTAGGGAACACAGGTTAACAATATGGAGTCTTCATTGAAGACGGAGCTGAGGAGAAGTTTGTTTCTCTCGGAGGGTCCTTAGTCCATGGTATTCTCTTCCACAGAGAGCAGTGGAGGCTGGGTCAATTAATATATTTCAGGCTGCGTTAGACAGATTCTTGATGTACCAAGAGGTCAAAGGGCATAGGAGGTAGACAGGAAAATAGAGTTCTGGTCACAATCAGAATTGTCGTGTTGGTGATGACATCCACTCTCATGGATGCGTTCCAGAAAATTCAGCTAGTCAAGCCCAAGACGTATTGTATCAAAGAGTTATTCAAGGATCGATGTACATACAAAGCGATACTCGCAGGTCGACAAAATGTACATGCCCGAAGCACATCCCCAATCGTTGACGCATTTACTAGAACACCCAAACATAGCAAGACATGTGAAAAGTGGTTTACTGCAGGCACCAAGGAAATGTCTGGATTTCCATCAATTCCACAAACGAAGTGACAGAAAGGATCAATGGCAGCAGCAGCATTCTAGCACAAAGACTGATGCAGCTACAAGGAACTATGCACTGATCCAAACAGACTGTACACAACGGGTGCCTTCCAGCAATAAGAATACCGTCTGGTATCCTGTCAAGAACATATACATGAGGTGACTGACAAACTAGAAAATGATGATGATGTGCACGCTAAGGTGAAGAGTGGTGAATACACATTTCACAATGCCAATCTCTTGGAAAACACTGATACCATCACACCGTCCAAAGCGTTTATCAAGATTCAAACTATCTGCCCTAAGAAAGTTGATAACTACTCATTACTGGTGAAGATTTCCACTGGGGCGGGGGGGGGGGGGGGGGGGGGGGAGTGCCAACATACTACCCCTGTGAATTCTATGAGACATGTATCCACGGACATGGAAGGCCATGGTGAAACCTACCACTGTCCAACTTTCAGCGTACACTAGTTCACTAATTCCATGTGCAGCATCCATAGTCCTGAAGTACAAGTACAATTAAAACTTCCTGAGTGTCACAGGTGTTCTACTTCTTGGAGATTAAGGCCTAGACATTGCAGGTCTACCGGCATATCGTGATCTCACGGCAATGACAATCCATGGAATCAGTCACACCCTGTATGGCAGATCAACCTCAGAAACGACTCCAATCACTTGTGATGGATGCAGGGTCTCAGATATATTGGATTATAACCATTTGGAAATTTAAGGGTTAAAAGCCTTGGTTAGACTGTGCTTGTCTGCAGTAGTCATGTTTTTAAAATAATCTTACTTTGCAAGGCCAGAAAGCTTTTAGGAGCCAGAGATAAAATTAACCATCGTAAAAGCTTGGGCTAGTGCACTGCTTGACTAGGGGGAGTCTCTGGGGAGTTACTGTGTTTTCAGCCTGGGGAGTTAATTTGTTTTCAGCTTCGTGAGATGATGTGATTGTCGGCTGGAGCAAAGGTATTCAGACTTTTGAGAAAACGTTTGAGTCGAGTTCTGATCTGGCTAACACTGAATCCACAAGTAAGGTATTTTGCTCTCACAATAGGATAGTTAAAATGGTTAACAGTATTTAAAGCAGTGCAGACTTGTCAGAGGACAAGAGAGAAGCTGAAACAAATCAGTTCAAACAGCTTTCTGAAGAAACCCAGCCAGAGTCTGCAGGGGTTCGAACAGGCGGCAAATCTGTTCTGGAAAGCAAGTATTACTCTGAGCATTTGGGATGTAGGATGTTTTGAGAGCTGTATTTTTTTTCTTTCTTGTTGTTTAATTGGGAATAAAAATAATAATTAAGGATATAGTAGATACTGTATTTAGTATTATTGTTTAAAGTGTCATGTGAGAGTACCTTCAGGAAATGGGTGTTTAAGAAATGTATCTTTAAGAAATGGGTGTTTATCAGTGATGTCAGAGTGTGGGTGGAGCTCGGCTGTCAGTCAGCTTTTTACTTTCGTTTTAGGCTGTTTGCTGTAGGATGTGTTTTAGTTTCGTTTTCAGAGCTGGATAGCTGCTATCACAGCCAGAAGTGGGGCGGGATTCTCCAAGCCTGGGGTCGGGTCGGAGAATGCCACGCCGCCCACGGAGCAGAGAATCGCCGCCATTGGCGCTGGCGCGTTTGGCGTGGCGCCGGTCACGGGCCGCCGATTCTCCGGCCTGGATGGGCTAAGCAGTCGCTCTAAAAAGGCTAAGTCCCACTGGTGCCATCCACACCTGGTCGCAGACGGCGGGAACTCTGCGCGCAGGGTCGGGGGCGGCCTGGGGAGGGGGGCCTCCAATGGGGCCTGACCCGCGATGGGGACCCACCGATCGGCGGGTCAGTCCCTCATTTCCCCGGGCCTATTTTCTTAGGCGCCAGCCCCATAACTCCCACGTCATGTTGCGTCGGGGCCGGCGCGTTGAGGGAGGCCACCGCGCATGCATGTGTTGGCGCCAGGGCCACTGAACCACTCCAGCGCCATGCTGGCCCCTATAGGGGCCAGAATCGGTACTCCCAGTGGCACATTCACGCCATCGTGAAACGCAACGGTGTTTCCGACTGCGGGACACTCTGCCGCCGAATGGGAGAATCCCGCCCGGGATATTAGTCTCTCTCTCTGTAATCTAAAAACTGTAAATTGATCATTTGGTGATTTAACACTAACAGCAGCTCTCAGAAGTGACTTTAACGTGATGTGCTTCTGTTAAAGGTTTTGTTTTTAAGTCTTATGGATATGAAAAGGATAGCTTAAAGGATTACTTAGTGTTGTATTCTATGGTGGTTGTATTTGAATTAATGGTTGCTAAGATGTTCACTGTATGTTTTAAAAAGGTTAACTGGAGTTCATAGAATAAACATTGTTTTGCTTTAAAAAATACTTTTCCATTTCTGCTCTACCACACCTGTAGAGTGGGCCGTGTGCTCCCCATACCACAATCTAGTAAATGTTGTTGGTCAGATGAACTCCATGATACACTTTGGGGTTCTCTAAATCCTGGCCCATAACAAATTGGAGGCTTGAGGGGGATAAAAGTCTATCTATTGGATTGGCTTAGTGAAGTTAAAGACAGTGAGGGGTGAGCATATTGTGGTTGCTTTTCAGGTGTGGTATTTTAGTTTCAGTAGGGAGTGTGTTGTGGCCAATGGCTCTTTCAGAGGCTCTGAAATTTTGGGGGGAGGAGACGGTCACACGCAATACCTTACAGACAGAGACTAAAAGCACAATGTTAGATTTGGCAAAAACATTGCAATTAACATTACCTGACAAAATGCAAAAAGATGAGGTAATTATGGCCATGGCTAAGCATTTAAAGTTGCCTGAGATACAGTGCGACTCATTGGAAATGGCAAAAATTCAGTTACAAATTAAACAAATGGAACATGAGAAAGAACTAAAGCAGCTTGAATACGAAAGAGATAGAGAGGAAAAAGAAAGAGAAAGGGAGATACAGGTCAGGGAAAAAGATAAAGAGACAGAGTTTGAACTTCAGAAAATGGCCACGAAACATGACGTCAGTTAAAATTGACAGGCGTAAAGGGAAACGTACAGTTGGATGATAGTGATGAGGATAGTGAGAAAGAGCGTCATAGTCAAAGGATTGGTGGGATCTATTGAAATATGTCCAAGCATTGCCAAGGTTTGATGAGGATGAGAAGCCTTTTTCATTTCATTTGAGAAAGTAGCTAAACAAATGAAATGGTCACATGATATGTGGGTATTACTGATTCAAACAAAGCTAGAAGGTAGGGCGAGTGAAGTGTTTGCATCACTACCGGAGGAGGTATCTGGGACGTATGAGGAGGTGAAAAAATCCATCTTAGGTGCAAATGAACTAGTGCCTGAAGTCAACAGACAAAGGTTTAGAAATTTAAGGAAAGAACCTGGTCAAACATACATGGAGTTTGAAAGGATCAAAGAGAG
This sequence comes from Scyliorhinus torazame, assembly GCF_047496885.1. Classification (NCBI taxonomy): domain Eukaryota; kingdom Metazoa; phylum Chordata; class Chondrichthyes; order Carcharhiniformes; family Scyliorhinidae; genus Scyliorhinus; species Scyliorhinus torazame. The sequence goes on along the minus strand of NC_092707.1, from coordinate 121,024,680 downwards.
TAATTTTGATTGGTGGATAAGGGCTTTGAAAATAGACCAAACGGATTAAGTTCTCAGAGAAATTATACTTTTGGAGGAGTTTAAAAATTCAATTCCTGATGTAGTGAGAACTCATGTGGAAGAGCAGAGGCTTAAAACTGCGAGATTAGCAGCAGAAATGGCAGATGATTATGAATTAGTTCATAAATCAAAGATTGGTTTCCGACATCAGTTTCAGTCTGTGAGGGATAGAAACTGGGGACATGAGAAATACTCACGTGATAAAGGTAAAGATGATGTGTTGGGAGATAATAAGGAGAGTATACCTCAGATTAAAAAATAAATCCAGGAGGGTGGAAAAGAAATGAAAAGTTTCAAATGTTTTCACTGTAATAAACTATGCCATGTAAAGTCAGTGTTGGTGGTTGGAGAGAAGCACGAGGAAGGCTGAAGTGGTAAAACAGGATAAGACAGTGGGGTTTGTTAAAGTGGTAAAGGAAAGCCCAAGTGAAGTGAAGGAGGTGCGAAAGATTGTACAGCCTGATCAAGAGGTGATTGATAAGAAGGTGCCAGATCTCTTTAAAGAATTTACTTGTGTGGGTAAAGCTTACTTATGTGTATCAGGAGGAGCAGGTAAAGAAGTCACAATTTTAAGAGATACGGGAGTTAGTCAATCTTTAACGGTAAGAGATAAGGAATTATGTAGTTTGGGAAGAATGTTGCCAGAAAAGATGGTGATATGTGGAATTCAAGGTGAGAGGAGTAGTGTTCCATTATATAAAGTAAGATTGGAAATTACAGTGAAGAGTGGTGAAGTGGTAGTAGGAGAAATAGAGAAACTATCTTGTCCAGGAATACAGTTTATCTTGAGGAATGATATAGCTGGATCGCAGGTGGGAGTGATGCCTACTGTGGTTCATAAGCCAGTGGAAAATCAGACAACTGAAGTGTTGAAGGTCGTATATCCTGGGATTTACCGGATTGTGTAGTAACAAGGTCGGAAAGTCACATGTTAAGACAAGAGGAGAAATCAAAGAGTGAAGATGACGCTGAAGTGCAATTATCAGAAACGATTTTTGATCAGATGGTTGAAAAAGAACAAGAACAGGTAGAGGATGAGGCGGATATTTTTAGTTCAGGAAAATTGGCAGAGTTACAACAGAAAGATGTAGAAATAAAACGGATGTATCAGAAAACATACACAGAAGAGGAATCTGAGTGTATACCAGAGTGTTATTACCGTAAAAGTGATGTTTTGATGAGAAAATGGAGACCTTTACATATGCAGGTGGATGAAAAGTGGGCAGAAGTTCATCAAGTCGTATTGCCGGTAGGGTATAGAAAGGAGGAGTTGTGAGTTGCACATGAGGTACCAGTGGGAGGTCATTTGGAAATAAGGAAAACTCAAGCTAAAATCTAAAAACATTTTTATTGGCCTGGACTACATAAAGATGTAGTTAAATTTTGTCAATCACGTCACACATGTCAAGTGATAGGGAAATCTCAAGCAGTGATAAAACCAGCACCCTTAATACCCATTCCAGCATTTGAGGAACCTTTTATAAGGGTCCTCATTGATTGCGTAGGACCGCTTCCTAAAACAAAAAGTGGGAATCAATTTCTTTTGACTATAATGGATGTGTCTACTAGGTTTCCAGAGGCCATTCCAGTACGTAATATTACAGCTAAAAGATTGTGGAGGAATTACTTAAATTCTTTACTTGATATGGACAACCCACAGAAATACAATCGGATCAAGGATCAAATTTTACCTCAAGGTTATTCAAAGAAGTTATGGATAGCTTAGGAATAAAACAATTTAAATCAACTGCGTACCATCCAGAATCACAGGGAGCGTTAGAAAGGTGGCATCAGACATTAAAGACAATGTTGAGGGCTTATTGTCAAATTGTCCAGAGGATTGGGACAAAGGAATTCCATTCATTCTGTTTGCAATTAGGGATGCACCTAATGAGTCAACCAAATTCAGTCCTTTTGAACTAATTTTTGGTCATGAGGTAAGAGGATCACTTAAATTGATTAAGGAAAATTTGGTGAGAGAGAAATCGGAAATTACACTATTGGATTGCGTGTCAAATTTTAGGGAACGATTAAATAGAGCAGGTGATTTGGCTAGACAACATTTAGAAGTTGCACAAAATGTGATGAAACGGGTCGCGGACAAGAAATCCAAAGTTCATAATTTTGCCAGTGGAGATAAAGTTTTAGTGTTGTTACCAGTGGTAGGTAAGCCTTTAAAGGCTAGGTTTTGTGGACCTTATCAGATTGAAAGGAAATTAAGTGAGGTGAATTATGTGGTAAAAACACCAGATAGAAGGAAAACTCACCGAGTGTGTCATGTGAATATGCTTAAAAGGTACTTTGAAAGGGGAGGAGAGAAAAAGGAGGCGATTTTAATGATTCTAACTCAAAGTGACGAACCAAATCCAGATGACTGTGAATTTAACAGACCTCAAATTAAATTGGAATACGAGGATGTTCTTAAAAATTGGGATAAATTGTTGAGTTACCTTCCAGAGGAAAAACAAACTGACCTGAAAGAGTTATTGATATATGGGCAAGTTTGTGGAGATAAATTGGGAAGTGCTAAAATGGCTATACATGGTGTAGATGTGGGAAATGCTGTTCCAATCAAACAACATCCATGTAGACTTAACCCTTTAAAATTGGCACAGACTAACAAAGAGGTTGAGGGTATGCTTAAAAATGGCATAATTGAAGTGGGTTGCAGCCAATGGAGCTCACCCACAGTGATGGTACCAAAACTGGACGGTACCCAACAGTTATGTGTGGACTATAGAAATGTTAATGCACTTACAAGAACGGACTCTTACCCTATCCCACGTTTGGAGGATTGCATTGAGAAAGTGGGACAATCAGCTTTTATTTCCAAACTGGGTTTACTTAAAGGTGACTGGCAGGTACCTTTATCCAAAAGGGCGAAGGAGATTTCAGCTTTTGTGACTCCAGATGGTATATACCAATTCAAAGTTATGCCATTTGGCATGAAAAACGCCCCAGCCACATTTCAACGGTTAACTAACAAAGTAGTATCAGGATTACCCAATTTTGCGGTATACATCGCCGATCTGGTAATTTTCTGCCAGACATGGAAAGAACATTTAAAACATCTGATGGAGTTATTGGATCAACTTCAGGAGGCGGGTTTGGTGATAAACCTAGCCATAAGTGAATTTGGAAAAGCCCAAGTCACTTTACTTGAGGAGTTTCCGATACCCTCGAGGCGAAGGGAAATAATGTGATTTCTTCGCATGAGTGGATTTGATCGAACATGGGTGAAAACTCTTTGTAGCATGGTTGCTCCACTGATGGACTTGCTGAAGAAACGTCGAAAATTTCAGTGGACAGCGGACTTTCACAGGCATTTGACTGCCTGAAAGCTGTGATAACCAATGCTCATGTGTTGAAGAATTGCAAGGGACTCTGTGACCAGATTGAACTAAAGTATCTGACTTTAAAGAGAAATGCCGAGGCATAGAGAAATGGACGGATCATGCAGAGACATTCTCGTTCAAAGAGACTGTCAATCAAGAAGGATTTCAGTTGGAGGAAGAAGAATGAAAATAAATGGACTATATTATTATACCTGTTTGCATGTGTTGTTTTTTGCAACAAAAAAGTATATTTACTGCGTGCATTTCTTAAAGGATAGTGAAAAGGTGAACAATGAAACCATCTTGAAGTTGATGGTTTATTTTTTTTTTCTTGGGGGGAGGTGTCATGTGAGAGTACCTTTAAGAAATGGGTGTTTAAGAAATGTACCTTTAAGAAATGGGTGATTATCAGTGATGTCAGAGTATGGGTGGAGCTGGGCTGTCTGTCAGCTTTCGACTTTCATTTTAGGCTGTTTGCTGCAGGGTGTGTTTTAGTTTCCTTTTCTGAGCTGGATAGCTGCAGTCACAGCCAGAAGGGGTATTAGTCTCTCTTTGTAATCTGAAAACTGTAAATCGATCCTTTGGTGATTTAAAACTAACAACTGCTCTCAGTAGTGACTTTAACCTGATGTGCTTCTGTTAAAGGTTTTGTTTTTAAGTCTTATGGATATTAAAAGGAAAACTTAAAGGATTACTTAGTGTTGTATTCTTTGGGGGTTGTATTTGAATTAATGGTTGCTAAGATGTTCATTGTATGTTTTAAAAAGGTTAACTTGAGTTCATAGAATAAACATTGTTTTGCTTTAAAAAATACTTTTCCATTTCTGCTGTACCACACCTGTAGAATGGGCCGTGTGCTCCCCATACCACAATCTATTAAAAGTTGTGGGTCAGGTGAACTCCATGATACACTTTGGGGTTCTCTAAACCCTGGCCCATTAGAAAAGGGTAATTGTATGCTTTTTTCTGGTGTGAGGTTAAAGATTTTAATACTGTGTTAATAATAAAGTTTTGCTTTGAAAATACCAAATCCCTATTTTTTTGTGCAATCACTCGCGGAGTGAAATATTCTTTCCACACAGTCTTACAAAATAAACTAAAATATTGGAGTTTCATTCCTGTATCCTAGCCACTGTTGGGGTCTGATCTGGGATCATAATGCACTTAGTTCATGACCTAACATTGAAAAATCCAGAATGTTTCAACAAAATTGTAAGATTCAAGGAAGCTGGAACTTACAAGAGAATGCAAACCAGCCAACTGGTACAACTACCAGCAGATAAAGAAAACAACGGCAAAATATTCCACGTTATAGAAACTGTGGAAACCCATCATTAAAGCATGATCTGATTCAATTCAGCATATCCATGACCATGGAGACCATTTTGGTTTTACATGGATAGGCATTTCCCAGGAAGTCATTTTTAAAGGCAGGCAGGTCACTATATCAGTATCTTAGCAATCTGATATACTTCAACAACTTCATCATTTACACATGGACATAGATTGGATGAGAAGACTCGTGAGAGAGACTGTCTATTCACCTGGTATGAATAATAACACCAAAGCCATCAGCATTTAGGGCAGCACGGTAGCATTGTGGATAGCACAATTGCTTCACAGCTCCAGGGTCCCAGGTTCGATTCCGGCTTGGGTCACTGTCTGTGCGGAGTCTGCACATCCTCCCCATGTGTGCGTGGGTTTCCTCTGGGTTCTCCGGTTTCCTTCCACAGTCCAAAGATGTGCAGGTTAGGTGGATTGGCCATGACAAATTGCCCTTAGTGTCCAAAATTGCCCTCAGTGTTTGGTGAGGTTACTGGGTTATGGGGATAGGGTGGAGGTGTTGACCTTGGGTAGGGTGCTCTTTCCAAGAGCCGGTGCAGACTCGATGGGCTGAATGGCCTCCTTCTGCACTGTAAATTCTATGATAATCACAAAGTGTGTCGCATGTCAAGAGTATTTGCCAAGTCAGCATAAAGCATCGTTCATGCCTCATGAAGTTCCAACCTATCCTTGGTCTAAAATCACATCAGATCGCCTTCATGTCAATGGCACAGACTTTGTCGTCATTATCAACTACTTTACCAAGTATCCATTATTCAACAACTGCACAATAAGTCAAGTAATTCTTCAGTAAGCTATTTCAGGAAATGTATGAGAAATGGAATGTTGATCACATTACTTCTTCTACTCATTGCCCTGGATCTAAAGGCGGGGGAGGCAGGAGTCGAACTACAGTCAGGCAAAATGAAAAAATAATTCCAGTTGTTTATAATAAAGGGGATCATTTGTGCCATAATTTCCATAAGGATCAGAAGGGAGGAACTTGGTTGAAGTGTAGACCCTAGGAGCTGGGATCCAAATTGGGGGGAAATCTGGGGCCATGGATACATTTGATGAAGACTGTACCATATGGACCACATGTGAGGGAAGATTCCAATTATGTCTCATACAAAATCAGACACTTCAGAGCCTGAAGGTCGCGTAATTTCTCATCTCAGTATGGCATGAAATCTTTCGGCTGCTCCAATAGTTATGTCACCGAGCAAAACCAGGAGATGAGTCCCACACCAAATTAATGAAAATCTTATAGGTGCATTACTGTCCTATACCGTTATTGATTGCAGAAAGGTTTTGAATCTACCGTCAAAGTCAGGAACAAAATGAAAGCATTTTACATTTTGTAGCGACTTTTAGAAGGTTAGCAAAATATTGCGAATTTGGTACAAAACTTGATGGCAATTCGGCACCCGCTGTGATCCGAGCAAAGACAGGTCTAATATCATACACTGTACAGACAGATAATGAAAGAGTTTGGTGATGTCATGCTGATCAGTTACTTGCTGCATGAAGGCAATTCGCAGAAACTTCTTAAGAGTTTCTTCTCTTGGAAAATGTGGAGTAATAATTCGGAACAGAGACACAGAGAGTAGTTCAGATTTTGTTTCTGAGGATTTTCCAATACCTAGTGACAGATACTGGAGTAACTACCCAGGAGATACCAACTACTGAGGGGAATGAGGACACGTCCTAGGTCTCAACTTGCCAAGTTCTAGAACACCAAATCCAACCAAAAAGGAATAGACGTCCACCACAGAGATTGTCTGATTGAATTGAATAATTAATCATTGTTGTTGCACTGATGAAGTAAAGCGGGAGGGTGTTATGTATCAGAGAATACATCCATGCTGGTAAAGCATCATGGATTATGTAGCAACATCAGCAGAGTGTTTGCATGGGATTTGCGTTCTTCATCTTAGATTGTATGAGCAACACCTCTTAATAAAACCTCTCATCGTGTTTGAAATAATCCAGAGTGTGGGCACCTCCATACCTTTTCTCTTTGCGGCAAACAAATAAATATAACAGAGGGAAAATCAGATCCATTCCAACTTGAGGACAAGATCCCAGATGCAGTCAGCGATAACATCCGAGAAGGCAGTATTGTGGTGCAGTGGTTAGCACTGCTGTCTCACGGCGCCGAGGTCCCAGGTTTGATTCCAGTGCTGGGTCACTGTCCGTGTAGAGTTTGCACATTCTCCCAGTGTTTGCGTGGGTTTCGCCCCCACAACCTAAAGATGTGCAGGGTAGGTGGATTGGCCACTCTAAATTGCCCCTTAATTGGAAAAAATGAATTGGATACTCTGAAATTTAAAACAAAAGGAAAAACATCCGAGAATGACAAGCCCACAGATCACTGTGAGCAATTAAAGAAACCTCTAGACAAGGTTAATAATAATCGCTTACAGGTTGCCATTATAGGATCTGGACGTACCAGCAGATTACAATTACATTTCAGAGACTCATTCATTCATCAGTTCTATGCACTTATGTAATGGTAACTAAACATAAATCTGTATTGTAAGTAGTATTGTGACACCCTGGGCTAGTACGCAGTCAATTTAAGCCCCATTTGACACGGATCCGCAACACAATTCAATTAACCAATAATTGTTCGAAAAAAGCCTGAAGTCTTTGGCCCTTGATTGCCCAATAATTACTAGATTTGTACATTTAAACACAATTACTTTTTTATTTATTGCAATAACCATAATAAATATGCAGCAAATACAACTGGTATACTATTATCTAAATCCTAATCCGCCACTTTAACTTTAACCCCACTCACTACACACACAAGATAGACAAACACAGGGGAGGAGAGGTGTGAAAATCATAAAAGAAAAAAGAGTCTTTGTTTCAGATGGCTGCTTCCAGCACACTGCCTTCAAACCAGGCTTTCGGGTCATCTCCCACTGCAGATTGATCCAGCTCTTTGCAGATTCAGAAATACACCAACTCACAGCCTTTTTGGAGAAAGAGAGAGAGAGAGAGATAATGTCCTTTCCCTTGAGGATTCAAACTCTGTTTTCCTTAGGTCTCTGGACATCATCCAACTGAGGCAAGATCTAATCACCACAAGTCACCGTGCAGAATATCGCCTTTTGATCAATTCATTAACCATCAGCTAATAAATCGAACCATGTCCCACCCCATCTCTCGGGTGCTGAGAAGTCTGGGCCATGCTTTCCAAAGCTATCAGCACCATATACTATGTTGTACCTTCTTGAATCCCTGCTTCTCACGGCTGCATGACTTAGAGATACATGGCTATTAAGCATCCATGGATCAAGAATGATAACGGCAAAAATAAAGAAAGGGGACATAAGAGAATCAGCAGGAAGGACCCTTCCGATAGTTATACTTCTTTGGAAGGGGGGGGTGGGAGTATCTTTCAGAAGAAAGGGGAATGTAGTAATATACCTTTTTAAACGATAGCAGCGAGACATCACTAGAAGGGAAGTGTGTCATTTGATCCAGTCTCAGTTTCACTTTGGCCTGTGAGAAGAACACAGCACACACAGCTCTGCTGCTGATGTCTTCAAGTTTTTTATCTTTGCATAAATATTCTCATGTGTCTAGTCTAAATAAACAAACCCACAACATGTTAATCCAATGCTTTATGAGTGATCAGTGTCTTTATATTATTATGACAACATGAAATATAATTAATGTATTTTTTAAACCATTGGCATCTGCTGAAACAAAGCTTTGGAATATTTCTGCACAATATCCATTATTTAACCTGAACTAGTTGCCTTTCACTGAAAGTGCTTCTCTGGTGCTGGATGATTTCTATTGGAACTTAACCTAATCAACTTTAGGATAAAAGGTTAATGATTGCTGAAAAGAGAGACAGTTTGCTGAAGCTTTTCCTCTTGCACTCATCAGGACAACTGCAATGTCAAATTTCAAATGATGCAATGCCTTGGCCAAGCAGAGTCGATTTGCCAACCGATCAGCACCCTGTTCTCCTATCATTTAAATTGTAATCTTTTGAAATTTAACCTTCTTGTATTTGCCCTGATCAGTGCAAGGTGAAAAGTTTCTTCAACATGTCTCTCTCTATTGAGGAATGATCAAGTACTGAATGACCAGATGACAAGTTTAATTATTTTATTAATGTGGTAGTATGTATTCTGTATTCTGTGTGGAAAATATAAATGATTCCCTTCTACAGTGTTTTTCAAAATTCACTGTGCTCTGCACTCTGCCGTGAAAGTCACATAGTCTATATCCATGTAGATCATCCATGCATTTCAAAGATATGACTCATACACCCTCGTAACCTTCGTTGTGCATCAACCTTTTTTGAAAATTTAATTAACATTGATATCATCTCATCCTCAAACCTGAACATCTATATTTCTGGAATGTCATAAAATAATAACTAAAGATTCACTTTCTATTTCCTCAGCACTTCTGAGTGCATGACTTTGGCCAGGTGTCCTACATTCATTTAAATTATTGAATGTTTTGAGGCATAAGGAACAGGAGGACATTCTGCCCATCAACCCTGTTCTGCCACAGCTGACCTGCACCGTATCCCAGTTCCCTCAACCAACATCATTAAAACTATTAAAGTCATCATTTAACTCATTGCTTCATGTGGGATCTTGTGCACTAATTTGATTGGCGAATTTCCCTTAACTACAAAAGTGACTACATTTCAAAAGTTGTTCAAAAGCACTTTGGGATATACATGTACAGGTATTGGGCGGGATTCTCCGTTGCCCAACGACGATGTCGTAATCGGCGATAGGGCGGAGAATCGAGTCCGATGCCCAAATCGGGACAGATGCCAGTTTGACGATGGTCAGCCTGCTCTGCCCCCTGCGAATAGGATGGATACCCATGGATAGGATAAGTATAGGGGGATACGGCACAAGGAAGTGCTGAGGGTTTTGGCAAAGGTTGGTATCATGCCTGGTACAGGCCTGGAGGGCCAAAAGGCCTGTCCCTGTGCTGCATTGTTCTTTGTTCTTTGAAATGGCATCATCACTGTGCATGCCATTGCAATGGCATTGGCATGTCAAAAGCAGGACCTCTCGTGATGCTCCACCCCCCAGTTCCCGACCACGCAGGACACATGTGGTCTCAGCGGTCGGTAACCCTGTGCGGCGGCTGCGGACTGTGTCCAGCGCCACCCACCCGGCCGGGATCCGTGCTGCTGGCAGGGGGGGGCTACCGCGTGGGCTGGAGGGACTGGTGGGGAGTGGCCAGGGGGTGGCCTGTGGGGTCGCGGATGGCGGGTCAGGTCCGCACACGGCCAGCGCCAAGTTGTACGGCTCAACCACTGCAGGATGTTGCCGTGCGCATACACATCCAGGGACCCGGCTGCTTTAGGCGCGGGAGCCGGGAGTTTCATCTGGCGCTGCTGTTAGCCACTGACCGGTTCAGGAATCGATGAGGAGTCAGTGCCGATTTTTCAGTTGTAGAACTCCTGCTAATTTTCCGTTCGAGCCGGCACTTAGCTGCTGAAACGTAGAAGCCAGCCCATTATCTTTCATCCCCTTATAAATTTCAAGCCTCGCTGATATATTTATGCTCTTGGGAAATAAAGAAGAGCTACCTTTGCTCTGTTGTTGTGAAATTAATTGACAATTGTTTAAAGGTTCAAAGAATTCTTTGAAATTTGTTATTTACTCGGAAAACCTTTTTGATAAAATGGAGTGGATCAACATGGTTATTCGTCCATTCAGGGGACTCAGCCCTTAACCATAAGGTTAAGAATTCGAATCTCAACCTGACTGTCACTGAAAGCTATTGAAATATAGAAAAATTATGGCACAGAAGGAGACCGAATATAAAACAAATGGGGAAGCAGGAGACCATCCCGCCCACCATTTGGAAATGTGAACCCTGGTCTCCCACATGACAGTGAAGATTATTAACCAGTCTAAAGGGGAATACTTGAGTAGCTTGAAAGTTTTCAACTTAGCTATGCAGCATAGATATGAGGGCGGCACGGTGGCACAGTGGTTAGCACTGCTTCCTCACAGGGACCCGGGTTCAATTGCAGGGGCTGGTTTAGCACAAGGCTAAATCGTTGGCTTTTAAAGCAGACCAAGGCAGGCCAGCAGCGCGGGTTCAATTCCCGTACCAGCCTCCCCGAACAGGCTCCGGAATGTGGCGACTTGGGGCTTTTCACAGTAACTTCATTTGAAGCCTACTTGTGACAATAAGGGATTTTCATTTTCATTTTCATTTCATTTCAATTCTGGCCTTGGGTCACGTTGAGTTTGCACTTTCTCCACGTATCACCGTGGGTTTCCTCCAGGTACTCCGGTTTCCTCCCACAGTCCAAAGATGTGCATGCTAGGTCGATTGGCCAAGCTAAATTGCCCCTTAATGTCCAAAAAGATGTGTAGGTTAGATTAAGGGGTTAATTGGATAAGGCGGGGGAGTGAGTTTGAGTGAAGTACTCTTTCAGATGGTCTGCAAATTCGATGGGCCGAATGGCCTCTATCTGCACGAGGAATTCTATGAACAATTTTTGTTCAAGCGTGGGAAAAAGAGACAAAAAAAACACAGCTCAAGTCATGGGTCACAGCAACTAATTGAAATTAAGCTGCTAAACTAAATTATGTACAATTATAAATCATGTTCGAGCTGCATAGCAACAGAGTCCAAATATTGAAATTTTAAACATCTCAACAATTATATATGATTATCATTTAATGCAGACAACTCTTACCTTGTAAATTAAAGATTCAAATTATGCCATCAAAGTAATCCAAATGGAGAGTGAAATAGGATAGTCCAGGGAGGAGAAGCAATTGCATTTCAGTTCATGCGATAGTAGATATTATGGTGCCTTTTTTTACTTCATGCATGTGCAACTGTACATCTCAAAATGCTTTGTCCCAGATTTTGAAGGATTTGCAATGTTATTTGCAGAATGGCACTGACAATCTTTTACATCAGTGGCCAATATTTCTGTTCAATAAGTGAAGCTTCAATCCAATGGAAAAATAAAATAAAACGGGGTTAACAAAGGGTTCTCCTGATTTCTACTGCACACAGTTCTTACAGACTCCATCACATGTCTCCTTCCTTGTTCCTTGATGACAGTAAGTTAGTGCTTGAGTTGATGTACATCTGCTACACTAACCAAATGGAAATTTCTTGAACCTTAGGCCTGTGGACCTATGCAAAATATCAGCAATTCTAAAATAGACTATTGATTCAGTCAGAGGAGAAGGTGACTGGGGAACAAACAAAGATCAAAGAAATGTACAGCACAGGAACAGGCCCTTCGGCCCTCCAAGCCCGTGCCGACCATGCTGCCTGACTAAACTACAATCTTCTACACTTCCTGGGACCGTATCCCTCTATTCCCATCCTATTCATGTACTTGTCAAGATGCCCCTTAAATGTCACTATCGTCCCTGCTTCCACCACCTCCTCCGGCAGCGAGTTCCAGGCACCCACTACCCTCTGTGTAAAAAGCTTGCCTCGTACATCTACTCTAAACCTTGCCCCTCTCACCTTAAACCTATGCCCCCTAGTAATTGACCCCTCTACCCTGGGGAAAAGCCTTTTACTTTTCCCAAAGCACCACAGTAAATACGTTGGGCGGGATTATGCCACCCCCCTGGCGTTCTCTGACTCAGCGGGGGGGTCGGAGAATTCCTCCCATTATTTTTCCTTCAGTCACTGTTTCGACAACATCCTGTGAACAGAAAATGCACAAATGTATTTGTTTCAGGAAGGAGTGTTGGCCAAGACATCATGGTGAACTCCTGACTTTTACTTGCATTATGATATTTTATGACCACCAAAACAGAGTTCATCTTATTAGGAAAACAAAAGTCGTTTTCAGAGATTTATATTTGTATTGGTAAACATGGACAATAAGGAATAGTTTTAAGATGGTTTAAGTTAATGTTTCTGTGCCTGGAATCTATAGTTAGATTCATGCTGGACAAAGGTGTTCGTAATGGGGGTTAGTTAAGTTCCAACTGGGATTTTATTGTGCTTAGAGAGGGCTACAGTGTGAAAAACAAATTAAAAGCATAAGCATGTGGGCTTTGCTTAGTTTTAACTGGAAGCCAGAGCAGTTGAAGCCAGGTCACTGAAGAATGAACTGCTCTCAACTCTGCCAGGAGAAGCTGGACAGAAGAAGACAGCTGCAAAGTGGCAGGCATCCTGAAGTACAAGTTACAGCCCAGCTAATCGGGGATTTGGGACAGAAAGAGTACCTAAGAAGTCTGAAGTTAAGAGAATAGAGATTAAGTTATTGTTCAGAAGAATTCAAAGAGCAAACAAAGTTATCTGAGGTAAAGAGACAGTTGTATTAACTAAATTTAAAGTGGGACAGCTGTAATTAGATTTAAAGTGGGACGGCAGGCTTCAGAGGTAGATACAGTGTTATGTCATTTTAATACCATCTGGGAATCAAAAGTTAGAGCAGTTTACACAGCAGTTAGAAAAGAATCCCGACAGTGCAGAGGGAGGCCATTTGGCCCATTGAGTCTGCACCGACCCTCTGAAAGAGCATTCCACTTCCCTGTCCTAACCTACACATCTTTTTTGAATACTAAGGGGCAATTTAACATAGCCAATCCACCTAACCTGCACATCTTTGGACTGTGGGAGGAAACCCATGCAGAACATGGAGAAAGTGCAAGCTCCACACAGACAGTCACCCAAGGCCGGAATTGAACCCGGGTCCCTGGCGCTGTGAGGTGGGAATGCGAACCACTGTACCATCGTGCCATCATGCGGTAAGACAAAGAAATCCTAAAGGGGATGGTATGAAATTCTAGACTGGATTCAATATTAAATGTGGAGCAGAATGGTGTTTGAAAGTAAATGCTAGATGTAAAAATAGGCCTGAATTTCGGAATGTAAATGGTCAAGGGAAAGCATAGTTATGAGAGAATTTAAACCGTGTTTTTGAGAGTGGAGTTTGGCAACTCTCATGTGATCATAATTTGGGTTGTTCTGAGGAGAAATTCACAGACAATAAGACCATAAGACATAGGAGCGGAAATAAGGCCATTCGGCCTGTCAAGTCCACTCCACCATTCAATCATGGCTGATTTCAACTCCATAAACCCGCTCTCTCTCCATAACCCTTAATTCCTCGAGAAATCAAGAATTAGAATATATAAGAATTATAAAATTATAATTACAATAACTTGGGTTCAGTGCGGAGTGTGTGGATTTGACCGCAGTATGCTTAAAAGGGACTTTGGGTTAATGAGACCATTGTAGATTAAGATGTACTTTACAATCTATGTTAATCAAATCTTTGTGTATTTGTTAAACTAAAGGGGGAGTAAAGGAATATTGTATAATAGACCAACTTTATATGCTTAATAAATGTTTTTTATTATTGTTAGAACTAATTCATGTTCTGTAACTCTATTCCTCCATGTTATATGCAAAAGAATTAAAAGTTACGGCCTTTATAGCCAGGGTTCTATTCTGGAATCTTCCTGTCCAGTTATAACATCAACTGGGATCGGAACAATCTGAAGGCCGGGATAAGATTCAGGAGTTTGACTGATGATGCAATACCTTGACAATCGCCAGCCCTGTCCAAGGTGTCGTATAAACATTCAATTCATTGACCATGTTCACCTAATGCCAAAGCTATAGGGCTTCTATTGGTTTTGGTTCAAACTCCAGCTTTATCATGGGTAGAATTCTCCATTTGGGAGAGTAAGTGTTGTCGCCCGAACTGAATTGCATATGCTTTGCGTTCCCGTTGGGGGTGCTAATCGGAAAGTGAGACTGGATATGCAAATGGACCTGCACTCTGCCCACATGAATTCAGAGCAATTCCCATTCCCACTGGCGTCTGATTTGCTGGGACCAGAATTAACACTGGAGGGCCTGACAAGCTGGAGCTGTTTATGAGCACTCCACTCCCCACGCACTCTCATTCCAGCCATGAAGATGGCTCCACAGCGACCTGCCCCAGATTGACAAAGAGTGAGCGCGAGACAATGCTGAATGTGGCGGAGGAGAGGAGGGACTCCATGTTCCCCAGGTGGACAGCAGATTCAAGTCACGGTGCATGTGTCCTTTGTTTGGGATGAGTTCTGCTACCCCCATTTCCCTTGCAGTGGGGCTGCACTTCAGATGAGTGCACTGAGGAATGCCAGTATCTGACGGGCCACAATTGAGCTTGGCCACATCCATTTATGGGTCACCTGGGGTCTGAGAGTTTCCAGAGGGGTGGCCTGGATGGGCTCCCAAATGGCCAGAGGCTCTCTAAATATTTGCAGGACACAGAGAGCAGTCAGCAGAGTGAACAGCCAGGGGCCTGTAAGTAGCAGCAGTGGGGTGCATTTACAACACATTCTGCAGCAATGGTGGTCTGAGCAAGGCCAGCCTGATCCCATAGAGGACATCCTGAGTCCACAGACGTGGCACCCCAGCCCAGACAGCCACCCCCCAGCAAGTTCAACAATTTTGGAGGATTTTAAAAAGTTTTCATCACCTTCTCACGCCTCCTCAGCAGCCAATTGTGCCGAGGACCCACTTGTAAATACTTGCACCAATTTGTGTTCACGTGACTTCCGCCTAAGTCACGTGGCAGTCGAGGGCAGCACGGTAGCATAGTGGTTAGCCCAATTGCTTCACAGCTCCAGGGTCTCAGGTCCAGGTTCGATTCCCGGCTGGGTCACTGGCTGTGCGGAGTCTGCACGTTCTCCCCGTGTGTGCGTGGGTTCCCTCCGGGTGCTCCAGTTTCCTCCCACAGTACAAAGTTGTGCAGGTTACGTGGATTGGCCATGCTAAATTGACCTGAGTGTCCAAGGTTGCCCTTAGTGTTGGTTGAATGGGGTTACTGCATTATGGGGATGGGGTGGTGTGGGCTTGGGTAGGGTGCTCTTTCCAAGAACCGGTGCAGACTCGATGGGCCGAATGGCCTCCTACTGCACTGTAAATTCTACATAAGTGTGGCAGAGTATCGCGGAAGGGTGGAACATACTGGGCGGGTTTCTCCACTCCCGCGCCGAAGTGCCCACGGCGTTGTGAACGCCGTCGAGGTTCACAACGGCGCAAAACGGCCCCTATCCCGACCGATTCAGGCCCCGACAATGGGCTAGGATCGGGGCCGCGTCAGCTACACATGCCAGGCCTTGTCGCCGCGTAAAGGCGGCGCCGCATAGATGACGCGGCCGGCGCCGCATAACTGGCGTCACCCGCGCATGCGTGGTTACCGTCCTCTCCGAGTCCGCCCCGCAAGAAGATGGTGGACGGATCTTGCGGGGCTGCGGAAGGAAGGAGGTTCTCCTTCAGAGAGGACGGCCCGACGATCGGTGGGCACCGATCGCGGGCCATCCCACATTTGAGGTACCCCCTGGTGCAGGTTCCCCCCTCCCCCCCGCCCCCCGCAGGCCGCCCCCCCCCCAGCGTTCCCGTGCTATTCGCGACGGCAGCGACCAGGTGTGGACGGCGCCGGGGGGAACCCGCCGTTTTGGCCTGGCCGCTCGGCCGATCCGGGCCTGAGAATAGCGGGGGTGCCGGAGAATCGCCATTTTGGGTGTCTCCGGCGATTCTCCGGCCTGCGGCCCGTGGAACTCGACGGGGCCGTTCCCGCCACTTGGGAGAATCGCGGGAGGGCGTCGGACCGGCGTCCCGGGAAACTTTTGGTGGCCCAGGCGATTCTCCCAACCAGCGCGGGAGTGGAGAATCTCGCCCCATGTGTCCAACCCGCTAATGATATTTAAATCCATGCAAATTATGGTTTTGCAAGGACCCACCAGTGCAGGGCGCAAACTTTGATATCACCGCCAGCGAGGGACCGGAGCATGCGTCGGAATCGACACCGGGAGCAAACCTGGATTATTGGATTACCTACGATTCTCCGCCCAATCGCCATTCGAGCTTCCGGTGTTCTGAAGCAGTGAATCCAGCCCTATCTGTCTGTTATTGCTTTTTGTCAGATCATCTGACATAACATGAAGTAAAAGGGAGATACAAAAAATTATACGTTTTGCGCCTTTAATTGTCTTAATAACAGCTGCTCGTTACCCATAGAGCAGTATTGAATAACAGTATGGATGCCTTGTCAGCCACCATAACCTGGTCCATGTCTTTCAGGAGCAGTAGCTGAAAAAGAGATGTGCTAATTGTCATGATATTCAAACACACACATCATGATGGACACACCAACAAACAAATCAGAGCACACAACACCACAACCAATCACACACAAGGACAGCAACCACATAAAAGCACGAGCACGACACCTGGTGGACAGTAGGTCTGGGGACAAAGACACGGACAAGACCTGTTACAAGATCACAAACAGGGAATCCCCACGTGCAGAGTATCAAGACAAAACTGTACATAGAAAGTTTAAATAAAATAGCGTTGTACAATATACAACCGTGTTGGCTCATCGGTGTGTCAGAACGCCCAACACCACATGGTACAGGAGTGGATCGATACCTGCCAACTAACCTGCCATTCTGGACATGGACCGCACCGACAAACCGCAGCCGTTGCAAGTCGCGGGGAACCTAGGTACCAATTGGAAGCTCTTCAGGCAGCGATTTGACCTGTACATCCGAGCCAACGAAAAACAGAGTGCCTCGGATGAAACGAAGATTGCAATGCTCCTCTTCTACGCAGGTCAGCACGCCCTCGACGTCTTCAACTCACTGGTGTTCGAAGAAGGTGAAAACCAATCCAAGTATGACACGGTCATCCTCAAACTGGACCAGCACTTTAAGGTTGAAGTGAATGAAAGTTTTGAAAGATACCTCTTTCAGCAACGCCTGCAAGGTAATGAGGAGCTTTTTCAACCCTTTTTGACGAACCTCCGAATTCTAGCGCAGTCCTGCGGTTACGGCAGCACCACAGAGTCCATGATCAGGGACCAGATTGTTTTTGGCGTTGCCTCTAGTGGCCTACGCCAGCAGCTTCTTAAAATAAAAAGCCTCACCTTAGCGTCTGCTGTGGAAGCCTGTGTCCTCCACGAGAATGCAACCTGCCGTTTTGCCCGATTTCAGGCGTCCGAGTTGGCACGGAGGGGGTCCCCAGCCGTCGAATCGGCAAGCCAGGCCGCCCACGATGCCGAACGCATCCAGGCCGTCGATTACTTCCCGACCCACGGCCCGGACGACAGCGGCCGCTTCCCGCGCTTTTTGCGGTCTCCCGCGCCGGTGCGCGCCAAAAATAACGGCCACATCGAGGGACGCACTGCGCAGGCGCGCCCACCGCAAGATCGCACTGCGCATGCGCAGTGGCGCAACGAACGCCGTGACGTCATGACGTGCGGCAATTGTGGAGCTGTACACTTAAAAGGGCAATGTCCTGCTAAAAACCGACAGTGCCTCAGATGTGGCAAGATGGGCCACTATGCTGCCCACTGTCGTTCGGCTCAACCCATGGATCCTGCACATCCCCGACAATCTCGCAGACAAGTCAGGACCATCCAGCCCACGCATCAAGACTTCCAGTTAAGTGATGCAGATGACCAGGATGCCTTCCGCGTTTCCGTCATCGATGTCAACAAGGTCAATGCCATCAATCCAGCCGATGAGTGGTGTGCCACCCTGATGGTCAACCGATCGCGCGTCACCTTCCGTCTGGACACCGGCGCATCCGCCAACCTGATTGCATATTCTGCATTCCAGGCCATGAAGGTCAAACCACCCATCACGCCATCCCGGCTCAAGATGGTTGATTATAACGGGAATGTCATCCCGTCCATAGGATCTTGCCAACTACAGATAACTCACAAGATGCACACGGCCACACTCCCCTTCGAAGTTGTCGGCTCATCAAAAGACTCGATACTGGGCGCACAGGCGTGTAAGGTCCTTCACCTGGTACAGCGCATTATGTCTCTCTCTCCAGATGAGATATCCGACTTCCCGGATGCTGAGTTCCACGCAAATCTCCATTCCCTCCTTGCTCACAACCAGGAGGTTTTTGAAGGCATGGGGACATTGCCATACACGTACAAGATTCGACTCAAACCGGACGCCATCCCTGTCATTCACGCACCTCGCAGGGTTCCTGCGCCACTCAAAGACCGCCTCAAGTTGCAGCTGCAGGCTCTTCAGGACCAAGGGGTCCTATCCAGGGTCACGGAGCCCACGCCATGGGTCAGCTCCATGATCTGTGTAAAGAAGCCCTCTGGCGAGCTCCGCATATGTATAGATTCTAAAGATCTGAATAACAACATCATGCGGGAACACTATCCCATCCCGAAACGAGAGGACCTCACCAGCGAGATGGCGCAAGCCAAAATATTTACCAAATTGGATGCGTCCAAAGGATTTTGGCAGATCCAATTGGACCCGGCCAGCCGAAGGCTATGCACGTTCAACACCCCTTTTGGCAGATTCTGCTACAACCGGATGCCATTCGGCATCATTTCAGCATCTGAAGTTTTCCACCGCATTATGAAGCAGATGATGGAAGGCATCGAAGGGGTATGTGTATATGTGGACGATATCATCATTTGGTCCACCACTCCGCAGGAACACATGCATCGTCTACGACGTGTCTTCACCCGCACACGACAAAAATGGCCTGCGTCTCAACCGCGCCAAGTGTGCCTTCGGCCAGATGGAGCTGAAATTCCTCGGGGACCACATCTCACGATCAGGGGTCCGTCCCGATGCAGACAAAGTTAGCGCCATCACAGCCATGCCACGGCCGGCTGACAAGAAGGCTGTCCTAAGATTCCTGGGCATGGTCAACTTCCTTGGGAAGTTCATTCCCAACCTGGCTTCTCATACAACGAATATGCGCCATCTCATAAAAAAATCAACAGAATTCCACTGGCAGCAATCGCATCAGCTGGAATGGGAGGAGCTCAAGCACAAACTGGTCACGGCACCAGTGCTGGCATTCTTTGACACGACTCGCCCTACAAAGGTCTCAACAGACGCCAGCCAATCTGGTATTGGAGCGGTACTCCTGCAAAAAGACAGCACGTCGTCATGGGCCCCGGTTGCATATGCCTCACGAGCCATGACCCCGACCGAACAGCGCTACGCGCAAATAGAAAAATAATGCCTGGGCTTGTTAACTGGACTGGACAAGTTGCACGACTATGTGTATGGCCTGCCACGATTTACGGTTGAAACTGACCACCGCCCCCTGGTCAACATCATTAACAAAGACCTGAACGACATGACCCCTCGCCTTCAGCGCTTCTTACTTAAACTCAGGAGGTATGATTTCGAACTGATCTACACTCCGGGGAAGGAGCTCATCGTGGCGGACACGCTCTCCCGAGCAGTGAGCACACCACCAGATGCGGAGGGGTTCGTGCGTCAAATTGAGGCACACGTGACTCTGACAGCAGCAAATCTGCCAGCTGATGATCCAAGTCTGGCCCACATACGCGCAGAGACGGCGACTGACCCCCTTCTGCAGCGAGTGATGCGCCACATGACGGAAGGGTGGCTCAAAGGGCAGTGCCCCCAGTTTTATAATGTGCGAGATGACCTTACCAACATAGACGGGGTCCTTATGAAATTAGACAGGATCGTTATTCCGCACAGCATGCGCCAGATGATTCTTAATCAACTACACGAAGGCCACTTGGGCGTCGAAAAATGCAGACGAAGGGCCCGAGAGGCGATATATTGGCCGGGTATTAATGAAGACATAGCCAACATGGTGCTCAATTGCACAACCTGTCAGAGGTTTCAGCCGGCGCAACCTCCGGAGATGCTTCTACCACACGAGTTGGTGTCGTCCCCCTGGGCGAAGGTGGGTGTTGACCTATTTCACGCGCTCGGCAGAGATCACATCGTTATTATAGACTACTTCTCAAACTACCCGGAAGTCATGCCTCTCCATGATCTGACGTCGTCCGCAGTCATTGGGGCCTGCAAGGAAACATTTGCTCGCCATGGCATTCCAAGGACTGTCATGTCAGACAATGGACCCTGCTTCGCCAGCCGTGAATGGTCGTCCTTTGCCACAGCATATGGTTTCACTCATGTGACATCCAGCCCTCTACATCCACAGTCGAACGGGAAGGCTGAAAAGGGCATCCACATTGCCAAGCGGCTCCTGTGCAAGGCGGCTGCTGCCGGATCGGACTTTAACCTCGCCTTGCTGGCCTATCGATCGGCCCCGCTATCCACGGGTCTCTCGCCAGCGCAGCTCCTAATGGGTCGCTCCCTCAGGACGACGGTACCGTCCATCCTGGCACCAAAAACAGACAATGAGACGGTTCTTCGGAACATGCAAATGCAGCGTGATCGCCAGAAAAGTCAGTACGACACACGAGCGACGGACCTGCCCCCCCCTGTCCTCCGGAGACAAAGTACGCGTCCATCAACCGTATGGTGGTTGGTCAGCACCGGCCGAAGTCCTCCGACATGTGGCTCCCCGCTCGTTCCTGGTTCGCATGCCGGGTGGTTCAGTGTGTCGCCGCAATCGGCGCGCCCTTCGCCGACTTCCACGCTCGCAGCCACACAGTACGCACACGCCAGATCCTCAACAGGCTTCCAAGGATGACTTTGTGGAGCTGCCGCAGATCACGCCCTCTCCATCGCTACTCCTGCAAAAAGACAGCACGTCGTCATGGGCCATGCTTGCACATCAGCCGGTGGTTCTTGACCCACCCTTGAGGCGGTCAACCCGAACTCGTCGCAAGCCCATTAGACTGGACTTATAACACCGTTCATATGTCTAACAAGTTACACAATTTTATATGATAACCTGTTGTTGTTTATCGTTCCAGATATCGTCTGACTGGACCACTGTTCAAGTTTTTTTTCCTGTTCGCATTCATGTTCTGTTATGGTACAACCTTGTTCATGTGACGCACCCGACATCGCCCCATGTAAATAGTTACGTCATTTGCACATGCTGTACACAACACACACACACTCTTAGATGCACTCACGACGCGATCATATTTATTACCACGTAGGCACATATCTTTGTAAAAAGGGGGGATGTCATGATATTCAAACACACATATCATGATGGACACACCAACAGACAAATCAGAGCACACAACACCACAACCAATCACACACAAGGACAGCAACCACATAAAAGCACGAGCACGACACCTGGTGGACAGTAGGTCTGGGGACAAAGACACGGACAAGACCTGTTACAAGATCACAAACAGGGAATCCCCACGTGCAGAGTATCAAGACAAAACTGTACATAGAAAGTTTAAATAAAATAGGGTTGTACCATATACAACCGTGTTG
The DNA here is from genome assembly GCF_047496885.1 of Scyliorhinus torazame. Classification (NCBI taxonomy): domain Eukaryota; kingdom Metazoa; phylum Chordata; class Chondrichthyes; order Carcharhiniformes; family Scyliorhinidae; genus Scyliorhinus; species Scyliorhinus torazame. Next base: position 121,002,779 of record NC_092707.1, on the reverse strand, counting down.
GCTCATCTGTGTGTCAGAACGCCCAACACCACACTAATGTGATTACTCCAGTAGCCCACAACATTTATTTGCTAAAAGGTTAGTTCTTGTGTATATTAAAACATACCCATTGTGGGCCTTGTCGCCTGTGAGTAATTGGCAGTCAGAAAATTTTCTTTTAGCAGGAAATTAGTTCTAAGGAAATAAACAAACAAAAATAGTTGAAGCAATTCTCATCCTTTGGAAAGCTTCTTTTTTACCAACTTCCCTTCTGGGACCAAAAATCGCATGTATGCATATCAAATCACTAATTACAGAATTCTGTTCGGAACTAAAGAGTGAAAAAAAGTAAAATTTAAGGAGTGGAACACAAGATCTGATTGCCCAGTGTGTCTTTTGGCATAAATCCCAGATTAAAAGTTATTTTATGCATTGTGACTGCTTGTATTAAAACCTAGGAGGAGGGTGTAGAAGGATGGGTGAGTAAATTTGCAGATGACACTAAAGTCGGTGGAGTTGTGGACAGTGCGGAAGGATGTTACAAGTTACAGAGGGACATAGATAAGCTGCATCGCTGGGCTGAGAGGTGGCAAATGGAGTTTAATGCAGAAAATTGTGAAGTGATTCATTTTGGAAGAAATAACAGGAAGACTGAGTACTGGGCTAATGGTAAGATTCTTGGCAGTGTGGATGAGCAGAGAGATCTCGGTGTCCATGTACATAGATCCCTGAAAGTTGCCACCCAGGTTGAGAGGGTTGTTAAGAAGGTGTACGGCCTTTGCGTCCCTAGTAGCCCGGCGCAGGATATTGCTAATGTGGAAAGAAGCCAAGCCCCCGGGGGTGGAGACCTGGATAAATGACATGGCAGGGTTTCTAAAGCTAGAGCGGATTAAGTTCGTTCTAAGGGGGTCGGCTCAAGGGTTCACCAGGCGGTGGCAACCGTTCGTCGAATACCTCGCAGAAAGATAGATGGAAGGGGAAAAAGGCAGCAGCAGCAGCCCGGGATCGGGGGGGGGGGGGGGGGGGGGGGGGGGGGGGGGAGGAGGAACCAGAAGGACTCTCAGGGTTGTTAATATATACTGTATAATATGTATAGGTCGTTGCTACAGATAATTATATATTGGACTGTTAAATTATATTTTTGGAGAGTGTTACTTGTGATAAGGCAGTTGCCAATTAGGGTTAGTTTTCATTTTTGTTATTTATTATTTATTCATTTTCTGTTTATAAAATAGGTCATTGTTATTTGTGTTGTTATAATATTGTGTAAAGGATGCACAATGTACTGTGTTGGTTGACCAAAAATTTTCAATAAAATATTTTTTTTAAAAAGGTGTACGGTATGTTAGCTTTTATTGGTAGAGGGATTGAGTTTAGGAGCCATGAGGTCATGTTGCAGCGATGCAACACTCTGGTGCGGCCGCATTTGGAGTATTGCGTGCAATTCTGTCGCCGCATTATTGGAAAGATGTGGAAGCATTGGAAAGGGTGCAGAGGAGATTTACCAGAATGTTGCCTGGTATGGAGGGAAGATCTTATGAGGAAAGGCTGAGGGACTTGAGGCTGTTTTCGTTAGAGAGAAGAAGGTTAAGAGGTGACTTAATTGAGGCTGGGCTATTTTTGGGTGGGCGGTCAGGGTTGGGTGCACGGCCGATCGGGGGGTCTATTTTTAAGGTCCAGCTCTGCAGTCTGAGTCCACCATGGAGCACGGCGCAGCTGCTGGAGGCCATCATCGTGCACATGCATGGCCTCCGACCCGGAAGTGCGGGGGCCCGTATCTACAGCAAAAGTTGCTATATTTACGCCAGGTCCCTGCTAGCCCCCTGCAGGGCTAGGAATATGTGGCCCTTTCACACCAGTTTTTCTAGCATGAAAGGCCACAGTTTTTATGACGGCGTGGGGACATAGTCCCGAAAACAGAGAATCCAGCCCCTGGTCTATAATATCTGGCCAGTAATGGAGAGAGTCCTACAGATTACTTCCTCTCAGAGATTTCAAAACACCTTTAGTTATTTTAAATTGTATTTTGAAAGAAAAGTATGTATTGTGGCAACAAATCAATATTGAAGCAAAGGAGTAAAGTACGGTAGTACCAGGCTTGACAAATATTAGATGTGACGATGACTCTTATTGATCGGAGAGAAACTTCAACACTGGTGTACTACTGAATTGGTTCAACATAGAGGGCTTCCAGATGAATAACTAAAAGTAATATATATTCATCAATATAATTTAAAATATGCACTGAAAACACCATCATGTGAATGTAAGTCAAATAAAACTATTTCCACATAGAAGCGAATAATCCAGCACAGCAAATAACACACAGCACTGAAAAACAATCTTGTGTCTTTAATATCACCATGGATTTGAGGACATTATGTGCAGATGATTCAGTTTTTAATGCAAAACCAATTTTCAGTGAGTGGTACCACTTCAATAGATGTCTATATTATTCCTTGGAAAGAAAGAGCAATCAGTCAAAACATGACCTCAAACATATTGTGGAGTAGAGGAACAGCATGTAGGTGTGTGCGTGTGTGTACATGTGCATATTGGAGAGAGGTTTTGTACTAAATCAACATGCTTCCATTTATGGGGCAGCACGGTAGCATTGTGGATAGGACAATTGCTTCACAGCTCCAGAGTCCCAGGTTCGATTCCGGCTTGGGTCACTGTCTGTGCGGAGTCTGCACATCCTCCCCGTGTGTGCGTGGGTTTCCTCCGGGTGTTCCGGTTTCCTCCCACAGTCCAAACGTGCAGGTTAGGTGGATTGGCCATGCTAAATTGCCCTTAGTGTCCAAAATTGCCCTTAGTGTTGGGTGGAGTTACTGGGTTATGGGGATAGGGTGTGGAGGTGTTGACCTTGGGTAGGGTGCTCTTTCCAAGAGCCGGTGCAGACTCGATGGGCTGGATTTCCTCCTTCTGCACTGTAAATTCTATGATAATTCTATGTTCTTAAAGCTCTGATTCCTGGAAATATCTGCATTACTGCCAAAACTAGCCTCCCCACTTTGCTATGCAATTTCAACCTTCACTCCATTCCCCACAGACTGAAAGTTTAAATCTTTCTTCTAGTTATGGTGAAATTGTCCAAATATTCTTCACACTTTTGTTTAAGGGTTCACTCACAAGCACCAAAACAAAGAAAATGTTTCCCTCTCAATCTTTAAGACTCTCTGATTCACACAATTAATTGTGGGGAGGTCTCAAATGGAAACGGTAGTAGTATGAAAAATATTTCTAAAACAAATGAAAGGAAAGAGAGCAGAAATTCAGCTTTAGGCACTACAGATAATGGTAAAATTAAAAGATTGAAACATAGAATTCCCACAGTACAGAAGGCCATTCAGCCCATCAGATCTGCACCAGGGGTACATTGGCACGGCCAATCCACCTAATCAGGACATCTTTGGACTGTGGGAGGAAACCAGAGCACCCAAAGGAAACCCATGCAGACACGGGGAGGACATGCAAACTCCATACAAACTCCATACATGCTAACCACTGTGCCACCTTGCAGCCCACGGGAAGTCATTAAACCAGGGGAGAGTAATAAGAAATGTGTGAGTAAACTGTGAGCAGTAGGACAATTAGGACCAAATAAATGATCTTGATACAAACGCAGGGTGTATTAAGAACAAACTGAATGAATTGCAGGCACAAACTCAACTTGGTAGCCATTACAGAGTCATGGGGCGGGATTCTCCGAGCCTCCGTGCCAAAGTCCCGCTCGGCGCGGGGGCGGAGAATGTGGCGTCAGACCCACGATCGGGTCCGATGCCTTCCCGCGATTCTCCGCAACCTGGAGAATCGTCGGCAGTCGCGCGCGGGGTCGACGCGGTGCCGTTCGGGGGCCATTGAAAGAGGCCGTCGAGGCGATTCACTGCCAGCAGCTGGCCGAGTTCCCACCGATGTGGGTCACTCGTGGTTCCACCCGGTGGGACTTCGGAGTGGCGGCTGTGTAGCCACCTGAGTTGGCCACTTCCCGACTTAAAATGGAGAACAGCAAAGGCTGAAGGGAAATTCAGCCAACACAGGCAAAAACTAGCAGGTGCAAGTTTACTGTGTATTAGACTCTGCAGAAACCCAGACAGCTTCGATACAAGCAGCCATCTGCATAGTAATGTAGCAGCCATCTACATAGTAATGAGCGAAACATTTAAGGTAAACAAAGCCAAGCCAGACTCCTCGGCGCCAGCAGGAGCCAACTCAAAAGAGGTTAACGGACACTTAAAGACCACCCAATGATTAGGGAACAGCTCCAGTATTGGAGAAATCGAACCAAGCGATTGGAACAAAGTCCCATCACTTGGAACCAGGTACGGGGTCCGCCCCGAAAGGCGTAAAGCCCCCAAGTTCAAATCGTTCTTCTTGACAGGGTCACTCAGCAACGCGAAGCAACCCCTGAGAGTGAACTGTACGGCGGCCTGCAAGAAAGTAAGTCTCAAGTCAACGCTCGCTATGAGATAGGCACTCCTAGCTACAAGTCCATACCAGCTTTTGAATCCCGCAGACTCAGAACTCGAACGAAAGGCCATTTGTTCCCTTGACCTGGTGGGCCAGTCCGAAGCTAAGTATAGGCCTGTTAGTTATAGAAATAGCCTAGAAAGTAGAGTTTATGCATGAGTAGCGATTTACTGTGTATAATAAATGTGTATTGATTTGAATCTTACTAATTGGTGTGTTGAGTTATTGATCATTACTTGAACTTGAACTCGTGGCGGTATCATAAAGATACCTGGCGACTCTAGAAGGCATACATCTAATGAGCAAGGTCGATGTCAATGAGGTAGAGAAAGGGAATGTAGAATTAAGGAGGAAGTTAGCAGCAAAGGACGGAGAGGTGGATGATGCCAAGTGGGTAGACCAGTCTTGTCTGGCGCACCTAAGCAGCTTCCAATCCCAGTACGAAAAGGCCTATCAGGACACGCAACTTGCAGTCCTGGTACGAGAGGAAACCGAGAAGCAGGTAGAGGCATTGCAGAGGCAGTGTAGTGACCTGAAGGCAGCGTTAAGAGCACTCCATGCTGCCACCACGGAGCAAAGACAAAGCTCATTAGACCACGCAAAGTGCCGGAAGCAGATTGCAGAACTGCAATCTCTGCTTTCAGTTCAAAAAGGATTCCAGGAAACCTTTGGATCACAGCTAGATGAGGAAGACGGCCCTGATTGGGAAGAATTGAGTGAGACAGCGCAGAGATATGTTCAGGGAACATGTGCGCAGGGAAAGCCCCAGAAGAGAAAAGCGCCCCAACCCCCCACAGAGCAGATCGTTCAGGCTCCGATGAACCCAGTCACCACCCACCGCACAGCCACATCGGACGACACAGAATTTCTGTACACCACCCCCTTAACAGTGACCCAATTATGGGACGCGTGCGATAAAATCAAACCGTTCTTCCCCACCTCAGACCCCCACCACTTCTTTGCCAGAGTAAAACAGCAGGCTACCATGTACGGCCTGGATGAGCATGAGCAAGTAAAGCTCACAGTTTTGAGCTTAGACCCTTCGGTCGTAGCAGCCCTTCCCGACCCACAGAATGTAGGAGGAGGCACCCTTGCAGAAATGCATACCGCGATCCTAGACGCGATCGGGTATAACAGGGGTGACCCCGTAGATGGCCTCAATAAGTGCAGGCAAAAGAAAACCGAGCACCCCACAGCGTTTGCTGGACGCCTGTGGATCCATTTTGTAGCAGTTTTCGGAGATGTAGACCGCACCCATTTGTCCCCAGACAACATGGCCAAATGGACCCGCACCCTTGTCTCCATTGCCACAGAAACAGGACAAAAAGCTTGTGCCAATTATGATCCCTCAGAGGAGGCTCATAATGAGAAATGGGTTTTTAAAAGATTGTCCCGCACCTGGGAGCAATCTGTTCAAAACAAACCCACGAATAAAAATTCCGAAGAACAGCAGGCAGAAGCAGACATACACACAGTTAAGGCACACCAGAATCCCAAATGGGTAAATGAAGGCAAGAACAGTCCCCCACAAAAGTCACAGGAGTGTTACAGCTGTGGACAGTTGGGGCACTTTGCAAGAGAATGCAATGCCCTACAAAAGCAACAGAGAGCCCAGCAGACAGGCACTCTAAATAAGAACAGGGCAAAGCCAATACATAGCGTTAGCACCCGTTCAGATCAGACGGACCTGAACGGAACGGACTGACGGTGTTCGGGCTCCCCCAGTTGGGTCTGCGACACCCTTTGGGATAGGTCCGGCCGACCAGTAGTTGCAGCAAAGATACGGGGACAGCCCATCAAGTTTCTCTGGGACACAGGAGGGTCCCGCACCACGATCAATTCCTCCACCATGTTTCAAAAGGACACGTGGCCCACTACAGCCACCATCACCCTCAGCGGCTTTACAGGCCACTCACAGCAGGGACACATCACAGCCCCTGTACCCATTCAAATCGGCAACATCACCACCAAGTACCCCATAGTTTTAGTCGATCTACCCCACACAGCTGAACACATTTTGGGCATAGATTTTATGAATTCCCACAATCTGTCCTCCAATCCAGTCAACCAATGTGTCTGGAAAATGGCAAAATCCGCAAGAGCCCCCGCAACACTCACCATAGGAGAATATGCAAACAAGATTAGTGCAGTTGGCGAATTTTGGTTTGACCCAACCACAATTAGCACAGACAAGCAGGTTAGGGCAGTTCTGCAGAAGTACAGGACAGCATTCGCAACCCACAAACACAACTGTGGCCGGATGACTGGTTCGGTTCAAATCACAGGACCTGACCCTAGACCCCAAAAGCAATACGGATTTCCCCAAGAGGCAGAGGGAGAAATCGCAAAAATGATCGACAGCTTATTAGAGCAGGGCGTACTCAGATCAGTAGCCTCCACTAATAATGCCCCGATTTGGCCAGTGAGAAATCATGGCGACTGACCATCGATTACCGGGAACTCAACAAAATCACCCCTGCAGCAGCCCCCACGGTAGCCACAAGTCCCGAGACCATGCTCAAACAGGGACTCAACTCACAATTCTTTACGGTTTTGGATGTCAGTAATGGACTCTGGTCCATTCCATTGGTGAAGGCGTGCCAGTACAAATTTGCCTTCACTTTTAAAAACCAACAGTACATGTGGACATGCCTGCCACAAGGATTCCACAACTACCCCTCCATTTTCCACTGACAGCTGGCAAATGGTTTGTCAAAATGTTCTCACCCCGAATGCCTGGTGCAGTATGTGGACGACCTATTACTGCAGACAGACACCAAGGCAGAGCACATCGAGCTTCTGTCCGAACTCCTGGAAATCCTTCATTCAATTTGTTGTAAAGTAAACCCCAAAAAGGCCCAGGTATTGGAAAACAAGGTGATATATTTGGGTTCAATTATCAGACATGGTAAACGTGAGATCGAGCATAAAAGGATTGACTCGATTGCTAAATTGCCCCTTCCCCAGAACGTTTCAGCCCTCCGGTCATTTTTAGGACTGGTTGGCTACTGCCAAAACCACATTGACGGTTTCGCCAGCAAGGCAGCACCCCTCTCAGACCTCCTAAAGAAAGGAGCCCCCTGGGAATGGCTTCCGCAGCATACGGATGCTGTGGACTCTTTGAAAAGAGCACTCATAGCAGCCCCCACACTACAAGTTCCAGACCGCTTTCCCCCTAGGCGATAGAGGTACCAAGCACAGACCGTACCCTTCCGGCCGTGCACCTCCAGGAATGGCACGAACAGTTAAGGCCCGTGGCTTACACTTCCAGAGTCTTAGATGCTGTGGAGCAGGGATTTTCAGCCTGTGAAAGGCACCTGCTCGCAGTTTTTTGGGCAGTACAATATTTCTCTTACATAACCGGACTGAACCCCATCACAATCCTGACGGAACACACCCCCACCCAGCTTTTACTGGACGGACGATTTAAGGACGGTACAGTCAGTCAAATAAGAGCAGCTAGATGGACCCTTCTTTTGCAGGGACGGGACATCACTGTTAAAAGGACCAAAACCCACACTTTCTTAGCAGATAATCTACAGTACCCAGGCACCCCCCATGAATGTGAAATCATCTCACCACACCAGAACACAGGCCCCTTTATTGCAAAAACACCCCCCAGAAAGATAGGTAGTCCAACCCAGAGCCCCAAGCACACAGACATGTGCAAACCCATAAGAATATATGTGGATGGATCTTCCACAATATTAGAAGGGATGCGGCATTTATGTCAAGGATGCGCAGGAACGCGCCCTAGAAGAAATAACAATAAAACTTCCAGGACACTTAGGCGCACAGGCGGCAGAACTAGCAGCCGTGGCATACATTGTAGAACACCCAGATTCCTTCCCCAGCCCAGCAGACATATACTCGGAGAGCCTCCATGTCTGCAACAGCCTTACAGTGTTCCTACCCCTGTGGAAAGCAAGAGGATTTGTTTCCGCAGATGGAATACCCCTCCCCTCAGCCCCATTGCTCCGTCACATTTTAGAAAAAGCCCAGGGCAGGACTTTTGGAATAGTTAAAGTTCGTAGTCACCAGCGTTCCTCCCCCCCTGGAAATGAAAAAGCCGACGCACTGGCAAAAGCAGGTTCCAGGCACGGATATTTTTGGACGCCCCCCGAGAGCGCACCAGTGAATGCAGTTCAGGTCTCGCAGGCTAATATCGAGGATTTAGTACAATCCCAGAAGCAGGACAGCAATCTCAGGGAGATTTTGAAAGGAAAATTTACGGCACCTTATGATAGATTTTAAAATGCTCTGACCACACATGACGGTGTGGTGTTAAAAGACACCCTTTATGTGGTTCCTGAACAGGACAGGAATCAGCTCATTTGTTTGTTCCATGACAGTCATGGACATCAGGGAATTGATCCCACTACAGCCCACCTCAGGCAGCTCTGTTGGTGGCCAAGCTTAAAAGAAGACGTAACGCACTACGTTGAGAATTGCCTTAACTGTGCCCAGAACAAGCCAGACAGATACGCCAAGAAAGCTGAACTTAGTCACACCCACCCTGTTAATGGCCACTGGACTAACCTCCAGATGGATTTTATAGGACCATTGCCCCCTTGCAGGAATGGTTATAAGTATGTACTCATTCTGATAGAGACGTTTACAAAATGGGTAGAGGCATTCCCATCCAGAATGAACACGGCAAAGACCACAGCCAAGATCTTAACCCACCACATCTTTACGAGATGGGGACTCCCCCGCAGCATTGAATCCGACCAAGGTTCCCATTTTACGGGACGTGTCATGAAGAACGTCCTCACGATATTTGGCATTACCCAAAAATTCCACATCGTATACCACGCCCAGTCAAGTGGTATCGTGGAGAGCATGAGTCGGACCCTAAAATCAACCCTAAGAAAAATGGTCCAGCAAAACAACACCACTTGGGATTCAGTCCTCCCTTTTGCGCTGATGTTTTTGCAAAATACAGTTTCAACATCTACAAGTTACACCCCACACACCCTCATGACCGGATGCCCCATGAAAGGCACAGAATTTTTATTTGGATTAGATTTGACCAGCCCCGAAGTGACGGCCCTCACACACGAGAAAGCAGTAGAACAACTGGTAGAGAATGTTAAAACGGCTCAGCTAGCAGCCACGGTACAATTAGGCACACAAAAGAAACAGAGCAAGGCCTGTTTCGATAAGACAGTACATGCAACTGAGTTCAGTGTAGGACAGCAAGTCATGCTCTCCATATACAACCCCAGCACATACCTGTCACCTAAATATTCGGGTTCGTACTCCTTTGCGGACAAAGTAAGCCCCTCCGTGTACAAAATAATGTTCCCCAACGGAAAGACTGCGTGGTTCCATATTAACCACCTTAAGGCATATGGACCACAGTCGAACCACACACACCATGCCATGCTCGACGCAGCAGACCACGCACCGCCCACAGCCAACGTAACCCTACCCTCCCCCAACACACCCAGCCCAACCACGGATTCAACCCCGACTCCACCCCCGAACTATACACTCCGCCCCGGAACGCCCACAGACTGCAGCAGCAGCGACAGCGACTGTGACACAGACAATAGCCACAGCATGCCACCCTACTATCCCCATGCAACAGGACTCACACCCAGCAAATCTGACCACAATTCGAATGATCCCTTCATGATCATTTTCCTAAACAAACCCCATTACCGACCACCAACCTACAATGACGACCCCGACTCCATTCCAACAGAATTGGACACATCCTTTTGGCACCGGGACAATTCATTCAGACTCGTCCGGAATGACGAGATGGATCCCAAATCACACCATGCAGCCCTATCCGCCCTTATACACTCAAGAGTTTGGCGTCCGGGAGAAGATGACGACTTTGAGTCTGACTCCCAAAGCGAGAACCCCTTTGCGACCCTGTTCGCAACTGATAACTGAGGTGTCCAGATGATGTTTGAAAAAGGAACCGCTTGGGAGAAAACGGTGTCCTTTCTGATGGAACCTGCAGCATGTTTAATGTTGTTTGTAGTGGTATTGTTAAATGTTGTTTGTAAGATCAGAAATTTTTTCCACGGCCCCACGCCTTATTTGTCTACAGAAACCTTTGAGAACGTGCCAGCACACTCATCGGCCGAAACATCTGAGAGCTTGCCAGACCCCGTTCGTAACTGCTCTTCTGGTTCGAAGGTAGAACCAATACGGCAACCCCCCACGATGACTACATTTCTTGCCCGTTCTTGTCGGTTGCTCAGGCAGTGGAGAAACGGCATTGGGACCCGCCGTGCCTGAGGACCCCCCCTCTGGTCAGCTACGCTCGGGTAGAGCACACACGGCATTGGTCGTCATCCTACCCGGGGATTCCATCCAAATCTTACCCGTCGCGGCCCATACGCACCTCATTTCGGCAATTTTTGTTCAAAACGTTTTGTTTTGTTTTCAGGCGACCCTGAGGTTGCCAACCCTATACTATTTACATCCTCAAACATTTGGATGGTAAATCGCACAGCCTGCGAGATGGTTCGCACTGTTTCAGTATTTTTTTTTAAGTGTGTCTTATCCTGAATATTCGGTTTAAAAAAAAAAATGAGTGAGTCACACATGGTGACAAATTGTAAAGGGAGAATTGGCACTGAAGGACAGACATACTAACAGATGAGATATTAAACCAAGATAGTAACAGACACTATGCTTGATCCCACAGAACCCCAGAAGCTCCAGGAAAAGAGACGAAACAGAGAGAAGAGAAGAGAAAGAAGAAGAACCATGAGGACATCCTCCATGTTGCTCATCACCCTAATGAACATTTGGTTGTGCGTGAACGCGAACCCCCTGACTCCAACCACCCCCAGCCGTTAATGATTCACTTCCCCATAGCACCCAGAGCCCAGTCACAAGTGACACCACACCATCTTGGTGTGACAGGTTTATAACCTGGTACTCCCTGTCCTACTTAATAGAATCCCTACTAGTATTGGCGATACTCTGCTGCATCGTGCAGACTATTTGTCTGAGGAAATGGCGAAGGAGAGCCTACCGCGCTCGCACCCCGGTATACAGAATAAGATCCCTTATTTTCAGTTATGACCAGACCCCCGACCCCCGCGATCTATGATAAAGAACATTCGTTTGCGTTCTTTTTGTGAATAAAGAAATGTGTTTCATGAGCGATTGTACAATCATGAGCTTGACTGCCAAGCCAGGAAAAATGTGAATAAGGCTGCCATGATTTTGTGTGTATTGTTTAAGAAGTTAATATGATTGAATGTTTGAGTGAGTGTAGTTTATTAAGGACAGTTAGAGGTACCGTTTTTCTTATTTTGTAATGCATGTCCCTGTTTTGACATAGCGCCACTTAGAATATTAGTTAAACTTTTTCTTGTATTGTTATGGTCAGTGTAAAGGCCATAGAAGAGTGCTCGCCGGGTCAGGGACTGAAGACAATGCAGTTATGTGATCCTTCACGCTTCGCGTTAGGATCACAAGGAGGGTGTGTAGCCACCTGAGTTGGCCACTTCCCGTCTTAAAATGGAGAACAGCAAAGGCTGAAGGGAAATTCATCCAACACAGGCAAAAACTAGCAGGTGCAAGTTTACTGTGTATTGCACTCTGCAGAAACCCAGACAGCATCGATACAAGCAGCCATCTGCATAGTAATGTAGCAGCCATCTACTTAGTAATGAGCGATCCCCGGGAACAATCGAAACATTTAAGGTAAACAAAGCCAAGCCAGACTCCTCGGCGCCAACAGGAGCCAACACAAAAGAGGTTAACGGACACTTAAAGACCGCCCAACGATCAGGGAACAGCTCCAGTATTGGAGAAATCGAACCAAGCGATTGGAACGAAGTCCAATCACTTGGAACCAGGTACGGGGTTCACCCTGAAAGGCGGTAAGCCCCTGGGGACTATAAAGTAAAGCCCCCAAGTTCAAATTGTTCTTCTTGACAGGGTCACTCAGCAACGCGAAGCAACCCCTGAGAGTGAATTGTCAGGCGGCCTCCAAGAAAGTAAGTCTCAAGTCAACGCTCGCTACGAGATAGGCGCTCTTAGCTACCAGTCCATACCAGCTTTTGAATTCCGCAGACTCAGAACCCGAATGAAAGGCCATTTGTTCCCCTGACCTGGTGGGCCAGTCCGAAGCTAAGTATAGGCCTGTTAGTTCTAGAAATAGCCTAGAAAGTAGCGTTTATGCATGAGTAACGATTTACTGTGTCTGATAAATGTGTATTGATTTGAATCTGACTAATTGGTGTGTTGAGTTATTGATCATTACTTGAACTTGAACCTCATGGTGGTATCATAAAGCTACCTGGTGACTCTAGAGCAAAGGTTATAAGACAGAGCCAATTGAACCAACCAAAAGTTAGCAACAGCTGCGGATCCAGTCTGCGGCCGCTCTGGTGGGGTGTTGGGGGGGGGGGGGGGGGGGGGAGGATCTGTCACAGAGAGGGCCTCCAGGACAGCCAGGCTCGCGATCGGGGGCCACCGATCGGCGGCCGCGCGATCTGGGGGTGGCCCATATTGTTGCGGCCGGCTTGCTGTGTGGGTCGGCCATGTTGCACAGGACCACCGCCGCCGCGTGCATGCGCAGACCCTCGGCCGGAGGTGCAGGGTCCCGTATCGGCAGCCGGAGCTGCGTGGACTACTCCGGGGCCTTGCTAGCCCCCTTCAAAATGGAGAATCACTCTGGACTTTCTCCATGAAAGTCCCCATGCGTGCCCATTTTCTCGCGGACGTGGGGACATCGCCCCATTTTCAGAGAATTCCGCCCATGGTCTTCAAGACAGTCTAATTTACCAGGTTAAAGGAACTACAGGAAAGAAAAGGATAATGGTAGAGAAATGTGGCCTTAGCAATTTAAGGATGAAATCACTTCAATGATTGAGAGGATATATGATGTGGAGATGCCGGCGTTGGACTGGGGTGAGCACAGTACGAAGTCTTACAACACCAGGTTAAAGCCCAACAGGTTTGTTTCGATGTCACTAGCTTTCGGAGCGCTGCTCCTTCCTCAGGTGAATGAAGAGGTCTGTTCCAGAAACACATATATAGACAAATTCAAAGATGCCAAACAATGCTAGGAATGCGACCATTAGCAGGTGATTAAATCCTTACAGATCCAGAGATGGGGTAACCCCAGGTTAAAGAGGTGTGAATTGCATCAAGCCAGGACAGTTGGTAGGATTTCGCAGGCCAGATGGTGGGGGATGAATGTAATGCGACATGAATCCCAGGTCCCGGTTGAGGCCGCACTCATGTGTGCGGAACTTGGCTATAAGTTTCTGCTCGGCGATTCTGCGTTGTCGCGGTTCCTGAAGGCCGCCTTGGAGAACGCTTACCCGGAGATCAGAGGCTGAATGCCCTTGACTGCTGAAGTGTTCCCCGACTGGAAGGGAACATTCCTGCCTGGTGATTGTTGCGCGATGTCCGTTCATTCGTTGTCGCAGCGTCTGCATGGTCTCGCCAATGTACCACGCTTCGGGACATCCTTTCCTGCAGCGTATGAGGTAGACAACGTTGGCCGAGTCGCACGAGTATGTACCGCGTACCTGGTGGGTGGTGTTCTCACGTGTAATAGTGGTATCCATGTCGATGATCTGGCACATCTTGCAGAGATTGCCATGACAGGGTTGTGTGCTGTCGTGGTCACTGTTCTGAAGACTGGGTAGTTTGCTGCAAACAATGGTTCGTTTGAGGTTGCGCGGTTGTTTGAAGGCAAGTAGTGGGGGTGTGGGGATGACCTTGGCAAGATGTTCATCGTCGTCAATGACGTGTTGAAGGCTGTGAAGAAGCTGACGTAGTTTCTCCGCTCCGGGGAAGTACTGGACGATGAAGGGTATTCTGTCGGTTGTGTCCCATGTTTGTCTTCTGAGGAGGTCGGTCCGGTTTTTCGCTGTGGCGCGTTGGAACTGTCGATCGATGAGTCGAGTGCCATATCCCGTTCGTACGAGGGCATCTTTCAACGTCTGTAGATGTCAGGTGCCTGGACCTCTCTGGGGCCGCCCTCCAGTATCGGTCAGATAGGGTCGGCCGCATCATTGTGGTGTGCTGCGTCCTGCACAACATCGCCCAGCAGAGGGGCGATGTGCCGCAGGCAGAGGAGGGCGGAGTGGAGGAGCAGCAGGAAGAGGCCCAGTCCTCCCCAGATGAGGGGGATGGGGGCAATGGTCAGGGCAGACGGGGTAGACACAGGCGGGTGGCTGTCCACCGTTACCGGCTGGCCCAGCGGGCACGGGACAGACTGATAGACGCCCGCTTCACTGACTAGATGGGCGTGGGAATCGGGTAGTATGGCCACAGACCGCACACCATGACAACAGCCGACCACCCACACCCCCCACCCATCCACCCACCCAGCACCCTCACCCCTCTCCCCAACCCCACACACCCCACCCGCATGCACACCACCCCCCCCCCCCAATTGCCGATCCACCGGCGGCACAACGGGCCGGGCTCACCCAGTTGCGGGTGGACGCGTGTCTATCGCAGGCCATGGAGGATGATGACAACCCGCCTCCGATGAGCTCCTGGCTCTACATCGTTGGACTATGTCTGACCCATGGCCACAGTACCACCATCCACCCGGACCATCCCTGCATGCGGCTGTGACACTGCAGCGCACGGTCCCGTCCTCTGCCCGGGGGATGTTGATGGCGGCCCAGGGGGAAGGGGGCAGACTCACCTGGGGCTGAGGTAAGACCACCCGTCACACACACACTTGCGCTCAACGTACATGACACGCCCGCACACTTTGGACAGAGCACAAAGGCAGCTTCGGTAGGTGTAACATTGACTTTAATAACCAAAGGAGTTCATGCACGTGCCCTAGCCCCTAAAACTCATCTGTGCCCTGCACCTGTGCCAACTTACTCAGTGTCTAATTGTTTGGCCTTACGGGCCCTTTGACTACGTCTACGTGGTTCCCCAGACGGTACAGCAGAACTGGAGGTGGACTCCTGTGATTCCTGCCCTCTGACACTGGATCCCTTTGGCGGCCGTTTCCTGGGGCGTCCTGGCCTAGATGGGCCAGGCTGCGGCCCGGGCGACTGGGATGGTGAGCTGCCAGCCTGTCCTGCCCGTTGCCCACCCAATGCACCTGGGACGGAAGGGGGGGAGTCCGAGGTGTCGCGGTGTACCGGGACCTCCCCTACAGAGGGAGCCGGGACGGACCACACCACCTCCTCCTCCCTCGGGGTGCCCGATGGCCCCCAGGCCTCTACATGGGTGGGGGATGTGAACGGACTGGCCATCCGACGCGCCCCCGACATCTGGCGCTGCCAGTCCTGGAGGCCCGTGCTGGTATCGACAGGGGTCTGCAGGTTTGCAGCCATGGAGCCCAGGGGGTTGTCGAACCCTGTCTGTGACAGTGCGACGCCGGCTCGCACATGGCCACTGGCGCCGATGCCCTCAGCGATGGCCTGCTGAGACTGGGCCATGGCCTGCAGAGACTGGGCCATGGCCTGCAGAGACTGGGCTATGGCCTGCTGAGACTGGGCCATGGCCTGCTGAGACTGGGCTATGGCGTTGAGCGCCTCTGCCATCTGGCGCTGGCACTGGCTCATGGCCTCCTGTGAGAGGGCAGCCATTTCCTGGGCCACAGACGCCGCCTGCACGGAAGGCCCCAGGCCTCGCAAACCGTTCCCCATGTCTGACACCGTCGCACCCATTGCCTCCACCGCGGACGCCACCCGTGCGGTGTCAGCCTGGGTGGCACGCATGACCGGGACCACTCCCAGCTCCTGGACGCGGGTGGACTCCTCCACCTGCGACCGCAGCCGCCGCAAGCCACCCGTCACCCTATTCGCTCGTCTCCGTGTCGGTGGTTGCATCGGATCTATGTGTGGGTGTGGTAACTGCAGGAACCCGGGATCCATCTGGGCGGCAGATGTTCGCTTGGCGTGGGCTGCCCTCCGACCGCCCGGTCCCTCTGCTGCTCCTACCTCCACCTGCTGTACCGGGACGGCTGTGTTGTGCGCACCAGTGAGTGTACCAGACGCCTCATCACTAAAGTGCCCAACCGTGGTGAGTGTTTCTGCGATGGTGGAGGGTGTTGGTGACAGCAGTGGCGTTGTGTCGTGCTCTTTGTCCCACTCTGAGTCCATGGCACTTTGGGGTGGGGGTTCGTCTCCACCCATCCACTCTGAGTCACTGTCCGGTATTTCGTCTTCCCGGGTAGGGGTGTCCTGGGTAGTGCTGTCCCGGGTAGTGCTGTCCCGGGTAGTGCTGTCCCGGGTAGTGCTGTCCCGGGTAGGGGTGTCCTGGGTAGTGGTGTCCCGGGTAGGGGTGTCCTGGGTAGTGGTGTCCCGGGTAGGGGTGTCCTGGATAGTGGTGTCCTGGCTCGGATGTGACGGGGGCCTGTGGCTGCCCCCCTCATCGCTGGGTGGTCGCTCCCGCACGTGACGGGGGTGTCGTCTCCCTGTTGCTCCAGGTCTCTCCGTCTCCCGTGGTGTGCGAGGGGCATCCTGCGGGCGTCGCATGCTGGAGGGTCCGGGTCTCTCCGTCTCCCGTGGTCTCCGAGGGGCATCCTGCGGGCGTTGCATGCTGGAGGGTCCGGGTCTCTCCGTCTCCCGTGGTGTGCGAGGGGCATCCTGCGGGCATCGCATGCTGGAGGGTCCGGGTCTCTCCGTCTCCCGTGGTGTGCGAGGGGCATCCTGCGGGCGTCGCATGCTGGAGGGTCCGGGTCTCTCCGTCTCCCATGGTGTGCGAGGGGCATCCTGCGGGCGTCGCATGCTGGAGGGTCCGGGTCTCTCCGTCTCCCGTGGTCTCCGAGGGGCATCCTGCGGGCGTCGCATGCTGGAGGGTCCGGGTCTCTCCGTCTCCCGTGGTCTCCGAGGGGCATCCTGCGGGCGTCGCATGCTGGAGGGTGCGGGTCTCTCCGTCTCCTGTGGTCTCCGAGGGGCATCCTGCGGGCGTCGCATGCTGGAGGGTGCGGGTCGCTCCGTCTCCTGTGGTCTCCGAGGGGCATCCTGCGGGCGGTGTGCATCTGCGGGGATGGGTGCCTGGACGTTTGGTCCTGCGATACACAATGAAGCATGCATGGTTAGACATCAGGCAGTGATCAGGTGATACGGGGGAGGGGGATATAGGGGAGGGGGGATATGGGAACGGGCTGTTGGTGGCTCACTTGCTCGTGGGGCCCCGACCTCTGCATCAGCAACCTCCCGGTCCTCAGGTCCGCCAGCCAGTTCCAGGGCCCTTTCCTCGTGTACGGTCAGTGGCCTCTCATCAGCGGGCCCTCCTCCAGTCCTCACATGCTCCCTATTGTTGTGTGCGCGCTTCTCCTGTGGGGGGGTGGTGGTGGCAGGGGTAAAAGGCAACAGTGTTAGGCAGGTATATGTTGCACGCCATCGGTTGCGCGTGCATTGCAGAGGTTAAGGTTAGGGCTGGATTCACTTGGGGATATGGGGGATATGGGGGAGGGGGGGATATGGGGGAGGGGGGATATGGGGGAGGGGGGATATGGGGAGGGGGATATGGGGGAGGGGGGATATGGGGAGGGGGGATATGGGGGAGGGGGATATGGGGGAGGGGGGATATGGGGGATATGGGGAGGGGGGATATGGGGGAGGGGGATATGGGGGAGGGGGGTATGGGGGATATGGGGGAGGGGGGATATGGGGGAGGGGGGATATGGGGGAGGGGGGATATGGGGGATATGGGGGAGGGGGGATATGGGGAGGGGGGATATGGGGGAGGGGGGATATGGGGGATATGGGGGAGGGGGGATATGGGGGAGGGGGATATGGGGGAGGGGGGATATGGGGGATATGGGGAGGGGGGATATGGGGGATATGGGGAGGGGGGATATGGGGAGGGGGATATGGGGGAGGTGGATATGGGGGATATGGGGGAGGGGGGATATGGGGGAGGGGGTTATGGGGGAGGGGGGATATGGGGGAGGGGGTTATGGGGAGGGGGGTATGGGGGAGGGGGGTATGGGGGAGGGGGGTATGGGGGATATGGGGGAGGGGGGATATGGGGGAGGGGGGATATGGGGGATATGGGGGAGGGGGGATATGGGGAGGGGGATATGGGGAGGGGGGATATGGCGGATATGGGGGAGGGGGGATATGGGGGAGGGGGGGATATGGGGGATATGGGGGAGGGGGGATATGGGGAGGGGGGATATGGGGAGGGGGGATATGGGGGATATGGGGGAGGGGGGATATGGGGGAGGGGGGATATGGGGGATATGGGGGAGGGGGGATATGGGGGAGGGGGGATATGGGGGAGGGGGGATATGGGGGAGGGGGATATGGGGAGGGGGGATATGGGGGAGGGGGGATATGGGGGATATGGGGAGGGGGGATATAGGGGAGGGGGGATATGGGGGAGGGGGGATATGGGGAGGCTCACCCTGCCTGCTCTTACGAGGTCGTTCACCTTCTTGTGGCACTGGGTGCCTGTCCGTGGTGTTAGGGCCACAGCGGTGACGGCCTCTGCCACTTCCCTCCACAGACGCCGGCTGTGGTGTGGGGCAACTCTGCGGCCGTGCCCGGGATACAGGGCGTCCCTCCTCTGCTCCACCGCGTCCAGGAGCGCCTCCACATCGCGTGACTCGAACCTCGGGGCTGAGCGACGGCTAGCCATCCAGTCGGGTGTTGCGGTCGGGTGTTCCGGTCGGGTGGGGGGGAGCTGCGCGGCCTTATGAGCCGTCACGCCGTGCAGCGCGTATGACGCTGCACGGCGTGAACCATTGCGCAAGCGCGGATCCCGTCACGTCGCTGCTTGCCCATTTCGGGCCGGAGACTATCGGCCCATTTTTATGACCTGACGCAAGTGGGATTTGCGCCGTTTTTTGCGCCGATCGGCGGACTTTCCGCCGATAACGGAGAATTTCGCCCCAGAAGTGTAAGATATTTGTCGAGTATGTTCGGGATAGTTTTTTGCAGCAATATGTCCTGAAACCTACATGGGGGTTGTCAATATTATATTTGGCAATGAAAAATTAGCCAGATCGAATTAACAGCTGAGCTGATTGCAGTGATACCCTAAAAAGGACAGAGTAAGGGTCACCTGGCCTGTGTGACCAGTTGGGTCTCAGAGTGGGGAATCAGCCCAGGAGGAGTTCTCCTCGGCAGAGGTATTTTATAATTAGCTGCAAACATGCTGCGGTTCTTGAAGATCACAAAATAAATCATTTTTTGTTGACGAATGAAGGCTGGGATTCTCCGTTGCGAGTCTACCCAGCTACCACTGCTAGCAAGGACGAAAAATTTGGCCGCGCCATTCGCTCGTATTGGGAATCTGTATGCCTGCTGCTTGTTCATGTGATTTCACATTGAAGCCACTCTATGCCGCTGGGAAACCTGTGGGCGAGAGCAGGCTGCCAGCAGGGCCAGAGAATCTTACTGCCAGCAAAAGCCTGGAGAGTCCCACCCAAAGTCTATGAAAGTGCGTCATTGCAATAGCCCAACACTTGGGAATGTTCATTGAATCATGACCATGATTGAGTTCAATATACTGCTTGAAAGAGCGAAATATGAAAAGGCGGCACGTTGGCGCAGTGGTTAGCACTGCTGTATCACAGCACCAGAGACGCAAATTTGATTCTGGCCTTGGTTGACTGTGTGGAGTTTGCACTTTCTCCCCATGCCTGCGTGGGTTTCCTCTGGTTGCTCTGGTTTCCTCCCACAGTCCAACGATGTCCAGGTTAGGTGGGGTTATGGTGTTGTAGGGAAAAGGCATGGGAGTCGGGTAGGGTGCACTTTTAGGTGGTTGGTGCAGACCTGATGGCCGAATGGCCTCCTTCTTGCACTATAGGGATTCTATGGCTACTAAGATAAAGCAGATTTTGATGCAGTGAAACAGAGAATTTCCAGAGTAAACAGTATAAATATGAGAATAGGTAAAACAACAGACGATCAGTGGAGGGGGGTAATGAATGTAGGAATTTCAGATATAATGTATTATATGTGTTTGGTGGAGTAAGGGTTAAAAGCCTGGGTTAGTGTGTGTGAGACTGCTGTAGTAGTGTTTTTGAAAATCCTGGTTTGCAAGACAGCGAGGCTTTCTGGGAACCAGAGGTGAAATTAAAGCTTCAGAAAACTTTGGGCTAATAGATTTTTGCTTATATTAAGAGAGTTCTCAGTGGAGTAGTTAATTTGAGACATTATCAGTTTAGGAAGATCATATAGTTAGTTAATGTGAAGAGCCATGGGTTGAAGCAGTCAGGTGTTGAGGTTCAGTTTCAGTTTGAGGCTGGAAGCCAGCTGAGAAGTTTCTAAACAAATTCTGCATCGTTCTGACAAGGTTCAGATCTATCTTTTCAAACAGACTCAAAAGACATCTCTGTACAGCAAATATTCCTGAATGCCAACTGTATTTAAAAGTGGATTGGGGTCTGAGATAGTTTTGTTGTTTGAGTGGATGCAAAGATAGCACTTAAGGGTTATTGTGTCACTGTATTGATTAACATCATTTAAGGGGTAATTGCAAGTTATTTTCTTGTGTGATGTTAAAGATAGTTTAATACCATGTTAGTAATATAATACTGTGTTTGTTTTAATACACCATATCCCTATTTTGAATGAAATCACTCCTGGAGTGAGGTATACTTTCCTCTTACAAAATGAAAATAAAATATTGGGGTTTATGTCCAGTAGGTCATAGAAGGCAGAGAGTAGCAATGGAAGGGTGCTTTTCTGATTGGAGGGCTTTGACTAGTGGTGTTCCACAGAGATCAGTGCTGGGACCTTTGCTGTTCATAGTATATATAAATGATTTGGAGGAAAATGTAACTGGTCTGATTAGTAAGTTTGCAGATGACACAAAGGTTGGTGGAATTGCGGATAGCGATGAGGACTGTCAGAGGATACAGTAGGATTTAGATTGTTTGGAGACTTGGGTGGAGAGATGGCAGGTGGAGTTTAATCCGGACAAATGTGAGGTAATGCATTTTGGAAGGTCTAATACAGGTAGGGAGGCTTTAGAGAGGGTGAAGAAGACATTTACCAGGATGTTGCCTGGTATGGAGGGCATTAGCTATGATGAGAGGTTGAATAAACTCGGTTTGTTCTCACTGGAACGAAGAAGGTTGAGGGGCGACCTGATAGAGGTCTACAATATTATGAGGGGCATCAACAGAGTGGATAGTCAGAGACTTTCTCCCAGGGTAGAGGGGTCAATTACTAGGGGGCATAGGTTTAAGGTGCGAGGGGCAAGGTTTAGAGGAGATGTGCGAGGCAAGTTTTTTACACAGAGGGTAGCGGGTGCCTGAAACTCGCTACCGGAGGAGGTGGTGGAAGCAGGGATGATAGTGACATTTAAGGGGCATCTTGACAAATACATGAATAGGATGGGAATAGTGGGATATGGACCCAGGAAGTGTAGAAGATTGTAGTTTAGTCAGGCAGCATGATCGGCACGGGCTTGGAGGGCCGAAGGGCCTGTTCCTGTGCTGTACTTTTCTTTGTTCTTTGTTCTTTGATACAAAATCAGCTCATATCCCTAAAGGACAATGGTTCTACTTACCAAAAAATAATAAATGAGAAAGAGGTAAGAGACAAATAAAATTAAAAAGAAAATCTTGCAAAATATAGCATAAATCGTGGCAAATGGGAAATATACAAAGAACAGCGGAGGGTGTAGCAACAGAGAGGTAGATAAGCCTAAAAAGAAGTAATGAAAAACCAGCAAGGGATGTGTAAAAACAATACTATTTTTTATTTACAATTACAGTCGGAAAAAGAAGGTGCTTAGGAGCATTGTGGGCTCCATTAAAACTGACAACAGTGATATTGTAAATGAAAAGAAGGACATGTGAAATAATTACTTTGCATTATGCTTTACCTCAGAGAAAGAGATCAGAATGCTGGACAACACAAGTAAAACAATTTTGAATCAAGGACATGGTCTCACCAAAATTATTGCAAATGAAATAACAGTAATTAAGAAAATAATGACACGAATGGCTGAAAAGTCCCCTGAGCCAGATCGGAAGGTTTTAAAGGAAGTAGATGAAAATATTGAAGATGTCTTAAGGCATTATGGGTGGGGTTCTCCGATTGCCGCGCCAAAATCACGTTCGGCGATTGGCCGGCGAATCCGTTTTTACGCCACCTGAGGCCCTCCCCCGATGCTCCGCCACCGATGGGCTGACTTCCCGACGGCGTCGGCCGCGTGTGCTCACTGTTTTCGGGGACTTTGCATGGCGTCAAAGTCTCAGAGGGGAGGTCTTGTGGCGCAGTGCATTACGTCATTGCTGCTGAGCCAGAAGTTCTGGGTTCATATCCCATGCCAGGACTTGATGGCCAATGTGACCAACCAGGCTGAAAATCAATCTGCAAATCCTGCCAATGGCAGGTGATAAGATTGGGAGAGATGCCTGATCACGTCCATGGGATGGAACAAATGTTGGAGTCTCTATCATCACTATCTATAGTTCCTGGCTATAACATGCATGTAAAAGTGTATGTCGCCACAGGAACTCAGACTCCCCGAGTGAACTGAACCCCCTTCACCCCAATTAACAATTAACCTGGGGACTTTATCCAACGCCTTCTGGAAGTCCATTAAATAATATCCATAGACATTCTGTCGTCCACTACCATGAAAGGATTGGCAGAAGTTTGGAACTCTCTTCCATAAACAGCAATTGATGCCAGATCAAATGGTAATTTTACAACTTAGACTGATAGATTTTTATCAGCCAAAGGTATTCAGAGACAATTGGCAAAGGTGGGTCTATGGAGTTTGGTCACAGATAAGCCACGATCTCAATGAATGGTAGAACAGGCTAAAGGATAGAATGGCCTCCTCCTCTTCCTTTGTTCCACAGAAGAAGAAAAGATCCTTTTTATGTAGAAACTAAATTATTTCCCAGCATGAAATGGTTAAAAGGTGTCTCTAAACATTAACGTTTCTAAATTTCACTTCAGGAAACAGATTCTTTTAAAAACATGCCAAAACTGCCATTCATAATCTGATGGGAAATCAAATAAGAAATCCATTTAGCATCATCATTTTGATTGATTGTCAAGTTATGAATCAGCATAGAATATTCAAGCAATGAAAATTGAATCTTCTTTATGTTGTCACCAGACATTTTAGAGAAGCAATTGGTCCACGTGCTGGCACAGAATTAATGCTGTTGGATAGAACAGTATGTTCAACGCTGATTTTTAATCAGCAAGGAAATTAAGAGTTGTGGGGTTAAGGTGGGAAAGTGGAGTTGAGGATTATACCAGATCAGTCATAATCTCATTGAATGGTGGAACAGACTCGATGAGTCAAATGGCCTATTTCTGCTCCTATGCCTAATGGCCTTGTGATGTCAACCTCCATTTTTGGCAGGTATGGGGATATGAACACAATGCCGGATTTTGAGTTTGATTGCGTGCAATAGAATATAAGTCACAATAGCAAGTTGACTGCGTTACTGGACGACAGATCCAGTGACTTGGAACTGGGTTTTTGCTGAATCAGGACAACTTAGGGCAGAGAACATACTGTGCAGAAGGGAGGCTATTCGGCCCATCGAGTCTGCACCGACCCACTTAAGACCTCATTTCTACCCTATCCCCGTAACCCAATACCCCCTCCTAACCTTTTTGGACACCAAGGGCAATTTAGCATGGCCGATCCACCTAACCTGCACATCTTTGGACTGTGGGAGGAAACCGGAGCACCCGGAGGAAACCCACGCAGACATGGGAGAACGTGCAGACTCCGCACAGACAGTGACCCAGCAGGGAATCGAACCTGGAACCCTGGCACTGTGAAGCCACAGTGCTAGCCACTGTGCTATCATGCTGTCTTAGGAGACCTTTAAAAATGATGGGCTGACCTGGTTATTTTTCTTATGATTCTCTAATTTCATAGAATTTACAGTGCAGAAGGAGGCCACTCGGCCCATCGATTCTGCACTGGCTCTTGGAAAGAGCACCCTACTTAAGCCCACACCTCCACCCTATCCCCGTAACCCAGTAACCCCATCTAACCTAAGGGCAATTTAGCAAGGTCAATCCAACTAACCTGCACATCTTTGGACTGTGGGAGGAAACCGGAGCACCCAGGGGAAACCCACGCAGACACGGGGAGAACGTGCAGACTCCGCACAGACAGTGACCCAGCAGGAAATCAAACCTGGGACCCTGGCACTGTGAAACCACAGTGTTAACCACTATGCTACCGTGCTGCCCCTTATGAGGAGAGTTTGAGTGGTTTGGGCTTGTACACATTGATGTTTAGAAGAATAAGAGGCAACCTTATTGAGACATACAGGATTCTCAGGGGCTTGATAAGATAAGTGCTGAGAGGTTGTTTCCCCTTGTAGGAGAGTCTGGACCAGAGGGCATAATCTCAGAGTAAGGGGTCGCCTATTTAAGACAGAGATGAGGAGGAGTTTGTTCTCCCGCGTTGAGGATGGGTTGTTAAGTATGATCAAGGCTGAGAAGGACAGATTTTTAATAAATAAGTGGATCAAAGGTTATGGGGATAAGGCAGGAAAGTGGAATTGAGGATTATTTTGTCAGATCAGTCATGATATCATAGAATGGTGGAGCGGACCTGATGGGCCGGATGGCCTACTTCTGCTCCTACGCCTTATGGTTTTATGATATGGACTTCCATTTTTGGCAGGTATGAGGGTATGGAGGATATCAAAGGGCATGGTGGATATTAGGGGGCTTGGATGGGACATGGGGAATATCAGGGGGCATGATGCCATGGGGGGTGGACAGAGGAGTGCTGCATGCAAGGGATGAAAGGTAAAAGGCCTAACAGTCTTTAATAAACCAGGGTCGAAGTTCCAGAGAACTAAGGCAGGACTTCTAACCACTCTGCCTTGCCACTTGCATGCTTTTGAACTGCCTCTGGAGTATGTTCAGAGGAGGTCATGGGAGTGGAAGGCCCAACTCCCATCCCACTCTCAACTCCACACGTGAAAATATGGGGGGGGGTAGGTGTTCTTTTAAAGGAAATGGGTCTGCCGAGTCAGGAGGTTTCTTGACTTAACCGCATCCCCTGCTCCACCCCCGCTCCAAGAAAATCCAGCCCATGAGTTCAAATTCCATCATGGCAGTTGGGGATTTTAAATTCCGTTAATCGAATCACCCTGGTATTGAAATAAGAATGCTATTATCAATAACGGTGAAAACCAAACTACCAAACTGTCATAAAAATAACCTGGTTTGTTCATGTCCGATAGGGAAGGAAATCTGTCATCATTCCCCAGTCTTCCCCAAGTGTGATTCCTGAGCTACAGCGATGTAACTGAACCTGACAGCCCTCCAAAATGGCTCAGCAAGATACTCATTTAAGGTCAACAAAGCAGCTCACCATCACCTTCTCAAGAGAAATTTGGGATGGGCAAGAAATGCTAACCTTACCAACAACCACATTCTGTGAATAAATTTATTTCAAAAACTGTCTGGGTGATAAATAATAGAAATAATATAGCTTGAAACAAAACCAGAATTCAATAATGTAGATTTTACAAACAGCAAGAAAATTGGAAAGCTGAAAATCAGTAATAACATTTGGAAATAATCATGCGTTGCTAGACCACTGAAGTTTGAACGAGAATCTTTAATGAATTAAATTCAAATCCACTGGTTTTAAGATTTCATTAAAGTCTTCATGACATGTTTAATAAAATTTTGCAGCAATATGAACAACCTGCATTAGCATCACAGCGGCAGCTTTATTTTATTATAATCGAATCCAAATAAATGTAACTTGTTTACCAGTAAATTAGTTTATTCCACTGAGGCACTTGTCAAACCAAAACAGAATGCTTGAATAGGAACAGAAGCGACATTGACCATAGATAGGTTAGTGTGAACTCAATTGATGGTTCTCCAGTGTCAGGATTTCACAGCACAGCCTTAAGTCCCTGGATCTGTCTACCTCACAATGCGTGCTGTGAGGGGGATCATGACACAAATCTAACTTGACAGCAGCGTGCTGAATCTCAGTGTTCTCACATTGACAACGCAGGGTCTTTGGCAGAATAATCATTGGATACTTTGGCACAATTGGTTAACCCATTTGCCATTACATACATGCAGATCCCATAAATTGAACACAAGACTTCAACTGACCACATCTTTCCATCTGTTTCAGGTAATGAAATCTACCAAGTTTGAGCATTGTGTAAAAGTTACAGAGGGCATGCTTAGCATAGTGCCTGGATTATAATTTTCAAATAATCAAAGAATGAGGGGAGATCAAATTGAGGTATACAAGATGCTAAAAGGTATGGATAAAGTAGCCGTGGAGCATCTGCTTCCATTTGTGGGGCATTCTAAAATGAGAGGTCATTATCTTAGAATAAGAGGTAGCAAATTTAAAACAGATTTGAGGAGAAACTACTTCTCCTAAAGGGTTGTGAATCTGTGGAACTCGCCACCCAGAGTGCGGCGGATGCGATGACAGTGAGTAAATTTAAGGAGGAGTTCGACAGATTTTTAATTGGTAATGGGTTAAAGGGTTATGAAGAATGGGCAGGACAGTGAAGTTGAGGCCAAGATGGGATCAGCCATGATCATATTGAAGGTGTTTAGGCTCGGGAGGCTAAATTGCCGACTCCCACTCCTAGTTCAAGTATTTTAGGGAGGAGATGCTCTGGCTGAGTTCGCAATCCAACACTTGGTCTGTAACAGTATAGGTAACAGATGAGTAACATATCTGCCATGATCGAGTGGCGGAGCAGACTCGATGGACCGAATGGCCTAACTCTGCTTCGTTACCTTATGAACTTACAAACTTTATAACAGGTATAAGGTATAATTGTACCATTCAGCCAAGACAACAGATTTTTCACAGAGGAGCATTTTCTTAAGACCAATGTGAAAATGATTTGCTCATATCTTTTCAGTAACAGCATATTATTATGAAAATGTGTTTCATGGAATCACAGAAAATGTATGGCACAGAAAGAGGCCACTTGGCTCATCATGTCTGTGCCAGCCAGACAATGAGCCACCCAGCCTTCTCCCGCTTTCCAGCATCAGCTCCATAGTCCTGCAGATTAATAGTCTTTCTCACACTGTAAATGAAGCTGGTTAAACATGTCCTATAAGTACCGTGGTTTAACTGCATCCATTCACTTATCATTCATACCCATATAATTCCACACACATTGCATATTCCTTTCACTGACAGTTGGGAGAGAGTGGAGAAAGGTGACTTGAGGAAAACATGTTAAAGTCACACGAGGATACAAGAATGAAATTAAATAATAAAAGCCGAATTATGGGATGGATTCTCCATTTGGAATACTAAGTCCCCACGCTGGCATGAAAACGGTGGTGTTTTACGCCAGGACAACTGGCGCAAAACGGCCACTGATACCTCGTTTTGCTTGGGACGAGCAGGGAGGCAGTGTAGAACTCCCAGCTCTAGCTGCCGATACGGCCCTGGGCAATTCCAGGTCCGTGGCCGAGCATAAGCACGGTGACAGCCTGCAGCGACGGCGCCATGTTTCATGGCGGACTCAGCCCATGGACCCGGATTGCAAAAGTAATGCCCCACATCGGCCGCTCGCGCACCCCGGACAACCAGCCCACGGTGCCCCCAACCCCGAATAAAGCCCCCCCCCCCCTGCCCGCGGATCAGCCCTCTCCCGACTCTGGCGGCGCCAGACTGAGTCTGCAGCCGCCATGCTAAGTTCACGACGGGTGAGACCACACGTGTCCCACGGCACCAGGAACTCGGCCGTTCGGGGACGGAGAATCGCGGGGTGGGCCTCAGGCAATGGCCTGAGGCCATGGATACGAGGCGCGGTGTACTCCTACAGTACGCCGCTTTTCAGGGGGCGGAGAATCCGAAAACCGGCGCCGCCCCCGATTTCGGCGTCGGGGAGCAGAGAATCTACTCCTATGTATGTAGGTCAAAAGTGTGATTAATACATATGAAAAATGGGAGGGGACTCTGAGAAACTGGACTGGACTGGAACCAATCTCCTGCATTGCATAGTATACTGAGGCAGCTTAATTAAAGAAACTCTACTGTTTTCGGTCAGTTACCTCAGGAGGGATTTATGGAGATGAAGTAATGGGCTCCTATTAAATAAATCTGTCAGGTGTCAAACACGTTACGGACTTAACAAGAACATTTGTAATGAAGTCATACCATTCAATAGACGCTCGTTAAAAAGTTCTCAAAACGTGAAGTTTGCAAACTAGATGATTGTGTATATTGAAAATAACCATCTCCGCAGCTGGCTCTGGTTCATATTGCACAATATCTTTCATAAAATCACAAATACGATTGAATTTATGCAGTTTATAGAGGAAATATTTGGACACTGTACCGAAGTTAGCAGCGGTTATTTGGGAAGAGAGAGGGAGAGAATATACTGTCCATTACATAAAGTAGGAGAAAGGGGCCATCTTACATGCACTTTGTGAATTGTATTCCACTAGTACGCGGGTATGTTCTGGAGTCTGTTACTTGCTTGGATCCAAATTTTCCAGCCGATGAAGCAAAAATACCTCGGGCGGGATGTTTTGGCTGCGCCCGCTGCACGATTCGCCACAGACGGGGCGGGGGCCATTTAAAGGTCCATTGACCTCGGCCGGGAATTTCCGGTCTCAGGGCGACGCAGCCGAAAAACCCCACCCTTCATGCGGAATTTCACAGCACCGTCATGGTGAGGTAGGACCATACAATACGCCGAACCATTCAAAACTCCATTGAGGTTGGCAGGAACAGAAGATCCCACCGGTGGGAGATGCCATAAAATTGTGCCACTCATTGCCTCAGCACCTCTCCCAGAACCTATTTTCAAATCCTTCTAGCATCATGTACATCTTTCCCACACACATAAAATCTCTCCCGTGAAATAGCATGTAAGCTAATTCACTATCAAAAGATAAAAGGAACCACAAATACCTAAATCCTGCAATAGCTGTTAAAATTGTACCGGAGGAGAAGCCAATCTTCTTCACTCAAGGAAGGCACATAGAATGAGAACAGGGTAACAGAGGTCTTCAAAGATACCCTGAAGACTTATCTCAAGAAATGCAACATAGATGTCAACGTTTGAGATCTTGCTCTGAAGGAACCTACCTGGAGGAACCTCCTGATTGAAGGGACACAATTCTCCCAGAACACCAGACAATAAGACGAGGTCCAGAAAATGAGCCTGAGAAAGGAATGCCAGCCGTCTTGAGCACACAGATCAATCCCAGCTCCTAGAAACATCTGCCAAATGTGCGGTCAAAGATGCATTCTAAGATAAGGCTCTACATAAACACCCACAGAACCCATGACCGATGACAAGGTGTTTCTTAGGTCAACAACCATACTCGTTCGTGAGTGATTGCCAAAGAAGACTTTTCGTAGAGTGTGCTTTTAGATCCTCCAAGTCTAGAATTAAACAACAATAATCTTTATTGTCACAAGTAGGCTTGCATTAACATTGCGGTGAAGTTACTATGAAAATCCCATAGTCACCACACACTGGCACCTGTTCGGGTACACGGAGGGAGAATTCAGAATGTCCAATTCACCTGACAGCACGTCTTTCGGGACTTGTGGAAGGAAACCAGAGCACTCGGAGGAAACTCATGCAGATACTGGGAGAACGTGCGGACTCCGCACAGATAGTAACCCAAGCCAGGAATCGAACCTGTGACCCTGGCGCTGTGAAGCAACAGTGCTACCCACGTGCGGAAAAGCAGTTGCTGTGGCGCAGCTTCGCCGATGAAAGCCGGGAGACCCCGCTCCCGGGATATACCCGGCTCGCTACGCCTCGCGAGATCCAATGTTGTTGCAATGTAAATCCTGCTCACATTGGGCGGGATCATGTTTTGACAAATCTGCATATTAGAGCGAGGCAGTAAGCCTCACTCTAATGAGTAGATTCCCGAGATACCTGCGGCTTTGCGTTTCCACCACTTTGCCCCAGAGACCTCGGACGAGCGCCATTCAGCACTGGTCCCCACAAACGGTGGAGCAGGAAACTCCCTGAAACTCCAGGGCCCCAAGAGGATGTCCGCCAGGGGCATCAAAGCCCACGGGACACAGCAGGCAGTTGGCTGCCTCCACCTCTGATGTGCATCCTAGGGACACACCTAGGCCCAGTGGTAGAGCACGGGAAAGCAGTTTGAGGATCACTGAGAGGGCTCTGGGGGGAGAGGGGGGAGGGGGTAATTGTCCTGGATGCCTCTTTCACGCCCCCCAACGCCTGACAAAACACGTGCCTGTGACGGGTGTGAGTGAGTACTCAGCCATAGGCAGGGGTCAGACAATGGCAAAGATTGAGGAGATCTAGCACACAGCTCTCAGCGGGTTATCATCACCGCCTGCCCTTGACAGTGACCTGCTGACAGCGCCGACACACTCCCATCATCCTGGAGTGAAGGTACACAGACCCAGAGAGGGTGGGACAGGGTGGGAGGGAAGGGGGTGGATAATGGGGAGGTGGGGAAGGAGAAGGCTGGAGGAGAGGGGCTGGGGTGGTAGGGAAGGGCGGAATGATGGACGATGCTGTAGTGTTACCTGCGTGGTCGATAACACGTGTTACTCAATCCTTGGCTGATGGTGAGGTCCTCTGAATCTTGTTGAAGAAGACTCAAACTCGTCCAGTAACAACAAAGGTTTATTGAGTAACTATAACTATTAATGCGTGAGTTCTTTACCTTAACATGGGAACTAGGAATTGGATAACAAGATTTAACAATTGTAACTCCACTAACTATCTATGTGATTCTGATGTTTCCCTGTTCACCGCACACCCGAGAGAGAGACAGAGACCCCGTGTGGCTGCCCTTTATACCCCTGTTGGTCCAGTCCTCTGGTGATCATGTGGTGCTGCTATCTACCCATTAACCCCTTGTGTGCATGCACCTACAGAGATCACCACATCTCTCCCTTTTTAATGAGCGACAGGTTTTCTGTATGGTGTAACGAAAACGAAACAAACAATATGAATTAAGTCAACTGGGAACAGATAAAACAAGTAACGCTGTGTACAGAATGGGATGGTATTAATGACTGTACAAAGTCAATCAACGTTTAAAAAGAACAATTCTAACGAAAAACTTTGTGAGTCCAGACTGTATGCGTTTGATCAGGTGGGTTGATCCTTTCGCTTGTCGTTGAGGTGGCAGTGTTGATGTCGCCATGTCGTTGTGACCGTCAGTGTTTATGTGTGTCCGTGAGGACATCATGAGACATCGGAATGGTCGAAGTTAGTTGACGTCAGGAGCGGACTTGCTTTTGTGCTTGCAGTGTTGACCCCGTATGTCATCTTTTTTGCAAGCTGGGTTGGGCGATTGCTGCGGCGCAGACACAAAATCACGAGATCTGTTGTTGGTGTGGTTTTGTTCACTGCTTTGATATACAGTGGGTAGACATTTAATGTCTGCTGCTGGTTGCTCATACAAGGCAGATAGACCGTCTTCCTCGTTCACGGCTGTCGCTCCGGAGTCGTCACTGGTGGCCATTCTGTCAACGAGCTCGCTATGGAGGCCGGTATCACTCCCTCAGTGGAGTCAATCTGTGCTCTCTGCGTGGCGTCGCCTTCTGCTAGGATATATGACGTGGTTGTCATCCATTTTGTCGACGAGCTGCCATGTCATCATGGTACTGGATTCTCCCACCATGAGACTCGTATGGGACTTGGCACCCATGTTGCTGCTGCAATGACCATCAGATCCGGAGAACTGATCCATGGCTGAGTGGCATTCGTCAGCGAGCAAATCATCGCTTCTTGTCAAGGATGTGTCATGGTGCTCTATTTGTCCAATGAGGAACTCATTCCCTGAACAATCATCGTCAATGAACAAATCTTTTGCTATGGATTTGTCATTGTGCTCTTCTCTTTGGGTGTTGCAAACGGTATGTTTCAGGGTGCTGCGGCATTGATCTTTAACTGTGGGTGGAGGCTCGAGCTTCATTCTGTCGCTGGGGAAAATAATTTTTTGTTTTGAGACTTTAAACTCCTTTTAGTTCACTTTCGGGCATTTTGGATGAGGCGTGGTGATGTAAGGTTCCTCCGCGACTGTGACGTGGCCACACGGTAGGAGTTATCATAGGCAAGGTCATCGTTTTCGGACAGGTAATCACTGAATATTGGTTGGCGGTCCATAGATGCCACATTCCAAACGTCGCAGGGTCTTAGTTGTTGTCCCGTGGAAGTCATCTGTAGCACATCTCGACGTTTGAAGGCATTGTGGTTGTACTTTCCACACCTCAGGCACTGTTTGCCATAAACTGGACATTGCCCTTTTAAGTGGGCGTGTCCGCAGTTATGACACGTCATGTCGCCGTCCTGGCACATTCGCGCATGCGCGGCAGCATTCTCAGCCGGTTCCAGTCTCCGTGCTGCGCATGTGTGTGGGCCACTTGCAGATTCGCGCGTGAGGGATTGCCGGTGGAGGAGCGCCTTCAAGAAGCCTGGGCCACCATTTTGACTGCTTCAACTTAATGGTGGTGGAGGTCTTGGTCCCGGTAAGTAAATTGTTGATATTGTGCTTCAGTGATTTCATGAGAAGAGCATAGTTGTGTAGCCATTTCAAGATCAAGATTTTTGTGTTTAAGGAGAGATTTTCTGAGTACCTCATCAGAAATGCCACTGGCAATCTGGTCTCTGATGAGGGAGTCACGGAAGGTCTCATAATTACAGGATTGGGCCAGCAGCTTTAAGTCGGTGAGAAAGCTGCTGAATGATTCTCCTGGTCTTTGTATACGCCTGGTGAACTTGAAGAGTTCAAATGTTTCATTCACCTCCGATTTGCTGTGGGTATCGAATTATTTTATAATTGTGTCCCACTTATTCTTGGCCTCCCCTTCGGCATAGGTAAATGAGTTATATATCTCCATGGCCGGTTTCCCTGCCGCAGCTAAGAGGTGTGCAATTTTTTTTTATCTGGCGCAGCGATCATGTGCTTAATTTCCAGAAACAAATTAAATTGTTGCAGGAAAATCTTCCAATTATACTGGAGATTACCAGAGGTTCTGAGGTGTTCTGGAAGTGATTCCATCTTACCGGTGTGTGCTCAAGAGATCCGAGTGTAGCGATGCCTTCCTTGGCCGAATATCTTATCCGAGTTTTTTTTTTTCTTTTCTCTTGTCTGTCGAACCTAAGCTAGCTAGTTTCTATTTTTGTTGTTAAGGCCAACAGACTCCGTGGTACCATGTAGTGTTACCTGCGTGGTCGATAACACGTGTTACTCAATCCTTGGCTGATGGTGAGGTCCTCTGAATCTTGTTGAAGAAGACTCAAACTCGTCCAGTAACAACAAAGGTTTATTGAGTAACTATAACTATTAATGCGTGAGTTCTTTACCTTAACATGGGAACTAGGAATTGGATAACAAGATTTAACAATTGTAACCAAATGTAACTCCACTAACTATCTATCTGATTCTGATGTTTCCCTGTTCACCGCACACCCGAGAGAGAGAGAGAGACCCCGTGTGGCTGCCCTTTATACCCCTGTTGGTCCAGCCCTCTGGTGATCATGTGGTGCTGCTATCTACCCATTAACCCCTTGTGTGCATGCACCTACAGAGATCACCACAGATGCCACATCCTTTGTGAATCTGGCAAGGATAGGGGCCTCCCTGGCCCTCCGGGCTTGCAAGACCTTCACTGCTGCCACCTGTCCTTCATCCACTGGCTGGTCCTGCTGGTCTTCCCCAGGCTTGTACTCCAGCCCCTCCTGGTCTGGTGCCTCCTCGGCCTCCACCTCAGATGTGGCCACATGTTCCTCCCCCTCCACCTCCAACACGTCACCCCGCTGCTGTGCCAGGTTGTAGAGGACACAGCAGACCACCACAAAGAGGGAGACCCTCCAGGGGGTGTACTGCAGTGCACCACCAGAGGTGTTGAGGCCTTGGAACCGGGTCTGGAGGTGTCTGGTGCACCGCTCAATGACAGTCCAGGAGGTCACCTGGGCCTCGTTCTATCGGGCCTCTGCACCGGTTAACAGCCTCCGTACTGGTGTCATTAGCCAAATCCTCAGTGAGTACCCCTTACCCCCAAAGATTCGCAAAGCAGCTGGAGATGCCCGACTGCCCCAGGATGTAGCTGTCGTGCACACTCCCTGGGGAGCGTGCACACACGTGCATGATCTTCATGCGGTGGTCGCACACAGTGGGACACCTTCCTGTTGATGTAGGGCACTCCCAGACGGTCCGGTCAGCGCAAGACAACATGTATGCCATCTATTAGCCCCAGAACCCGGGGCATCCTGTCGATATTGGCAAATCCGGCTGCAGGAGCATCTTGTTGGGCCTGGTCCATGTCAAAGTATATACAGCTCGCTGCCCAAGCAAACAGGGCATCCGTGACTTCAAAGATTCACTTGGGGATTGTAGCTTGTGAGATGCCACACAATTCCACGCTCGAGCCCTGGAGTGATCCTGAGGCATCGGTGACCTTGACGTCCACCGGGAACGGATATCTTCCTCCTCCACGAGGTGCCAGGTCCGTGAGGACATAGCACGGGTGCTGCACCATCTCCTTGTTGTGGCGGAGCCTCCTGCAGCACACGCTGTCTGTCATCCATTTGAAAGACCAGCGACGACTGTACACCCTGGACCGCCGCTGGCCTCCCCCTCAAAGTCCCTCCCTGGCCTATTGGGTGGCTGGGTTCTCAGGGTGCAGGACGGGCACTGTACATGGGCCGCCACCTTGAGCCTCTGACGATGTTGCTGCTGCCGCCGTCTCCGACATTTGCCACCTGGCCAGCCAGCAGCACCATGAGGGCTGCTTCTGTGGGGTCCAAGATATCATCCATTGTGTGTGATACCTAAAAGGAACTGGGAGAGGGTGAGAGACTGACAACCAGTGGTGTCTTCCTCCCAAGGACCCTCCATGTCCTCCATCACTCCCCGTCTCACCACCATTCCCGCCTCCCCCCCATCCAATACTTCCTGCCCACGCATCCCTAGCCACAGCGGGTGCCCCTGGTCACCAGACCCCACACCCTGTACCCCAGACACCCGAACGTAACATTACCTGGACCAGGCGCTGGTCCCCTCACTGGTGCGCACACCCACCCTCTGGTCACCGATATGTCTCTAATGCTGGGGCTCAGCCCCTGGGTGTTCGGATGTTGGTCGCTGCATCTGTGATGCTGCCTCCCACAGTGTTTAGGCACAGTGTCCAGGCACCATAGTCTGAGTGGGATGCTCGGCAGTAACTCCCACATGCTATATGGCATGCCTAACCAGGGGGATACACTTGGGATGTGTGAAGTGCTCACTTAACTACAATTGCCAATTCCCTATTAGCAATAGCCTCCAGCCACGTGGCCAGAGCCCTCTGTGGTCAGTGGGAGTAATGGGTAGTCAGTTAGTGCTGGGGCTGGAATTGCCCCTGGAATGGGACCACATGGTCCAGGGAATGGCATAGCAGACTTGCAGAGACACATCTTCTCTCCCCCTCCAGCCGAACCCTTTGGCGGCCACCCCATCCCCCTGCTCCGCCACCCCCAGATGGCGGCTCACCTAGACCGAGGCAGGACGCCTCAGGGACTCCCCCACCACCCTCCGAGTACAAGGGCAGCAACCCCAGTGCCCCCGGGCTCTTTGCCTGAGAGCAAAGATGGCTACTCACCTCCTCAGGTCCTCACAGCAGCCCTTCCGCCAGCTTCACGTTTTTAAACAGGAGTACTAATCAGCGGCAGCATGACCACTTGCCGGGATGAGGGGTTAGATCATAGGAGGTCATTAGATAGGGGGTCACTCCCCCAAATCGTTTGGAAGTTGGGCTTAAGTGGTGATTATTGATTTCTTGCCACACTATGGCGAATCCTGATTTCACCAACAGGAGCAGACTGGTTAGATCCCAAACAGATTGGTGCCCAGCACAGTTCTCAAAAGTGCTATATAAATGCAAGACTTTCTTTAATCTTCTTGTACACAGACCAAGTTGAAAAAACTGGCATTTGCAACCTAAATTTCCACAGTTCTAAGCTATGCAAAATACTTGCTTTGAGGAAAGATAATATTTTGACTAGAAATATATTACATATGAATTATTGTCCTGAACACCAAGCTCTGACATTATCTTCATCCACAGCCTGTTGAATAAATAGCAATGGTGTCTATTTGATAAGCACACACTGTGAGGTTAATTGTGGCTTCTCTTAATTAAACAGCCCTAATGAGTGAAAACAATTTCCCCAATATTTGTCTCTGTACATTTATTTTAACAAATCCATAAACACAGAAATGTTTAACCATACAAATATTGGCATCAGTTTCATTCTTGCTTCGTTTTACATTTTAACATCATTGTAAAACAATGATGTTAAAATGTAAAACGAAGCAACAATGAAACTGATGCCAATATTTGTATGGTTAAACATACAAATAAATGCTATAACACATTATTTTTGTAAAACAATGATGTTAAAATGTAAAACGAAGCAAGAATGAAACTGATTTCGGCGGCAGCGGTGCGCAGGGGCCTTCTGGGAGGTGAGTAGTTAGTTTAAAAGCTCTTACCTTTACAGGAGCAGCCCTTTGGATTTCGGCGGCAGCGGTGCGCAGGGGCCTTCTGGGAGGTGAGTAGTTAGTTTAAAAGCTCTTACCTTTACAGGAGCAGCCCTTTGGATTTCGGCGGCAGCGGTGCGCAGGGGCCTTCTGGGAGGTGAGTAGTGAGTTTAAAAACCTTACCTTTACAGGAGCAGCCCTTTGGATTTCGGCGGCAGCGGTGCGCAGGGGCCTTCTTGGAGGTGAGTAGTGAGTTTAAAAACCTTACCTTTACAGGAGCAGCCCTTTGGATTTCGGCGGCAGCGGTGCGCAGGGGCCTTCTGGGAGGTGAGTAGTGAGTTTAAAAACCTTACCTTTACAGGAGCAGCCCTTTGGATTTCGGCGGCAGCGGTGCGCAGGGGCCTTCTGGGAGGTGAGTAGTTAGTTTAAAAGCTCTTACCTTTACAGGAGCAGCCCTTTGGATTTCGGCGGCAGCGGTGCGCAGGGGCCTTCTGGGAGGTGAGTAGTTAGTTTAAAAGCTCTTACCTTTACAGGAGCAGCCCTTTGGATTTCGGCGGCAGCGGTGCGCAGGGGCCTTCTGGGAGGTGAGTAGTTAGTTTAAAAGCTCTTACCTTTACAGGAGCAGCCCTTTGGATTTCGGCGGCAGCGGTGCGCAGGGGCCTTCTGGGAGGTGAGTAGTTAGTTTAAAAGCTCTTACCTTTACAGGAGCAGCCCTTTGGATTTCGGCGGCAGCGGTGCGCAGGGGCCTTCTGGGAGGTGAGTAGTTAGTTTAAAAGCTCTTACCTTTACAGGAGCAGCCCTTTGGATTTCGGCGGGAACCGGAAGTTCGACCTCTGGCAAGTCCCCCCCCCCCCCCAATTCTGGTGGAGAGGAAACCCGAGACACTACACGTGTAGTGTCTCCCACCCACCCTCCTCCTCTAACCTAATAATAAGACCCATTGGTGTAAGGTAAGTGCCATATTATATTATATATTATTAGCATTGTGCAGGCCAAGGATTGGAGGTGGAGGAGCAGTCTCTGTCAGCGAGAGAACCTGAGAACATCTCAGAAGGTAAGCAAGTGATTTTTACTTTTATACCTTTTTTCAAATTGTGTGTGTCGGGGGGGACAGAAAAGCTGTGACCTGAGTGGCTGGTTGGGATTCTAACCTAAATTTTTTTGACTATTTGGGAACTAATTAAACATAATAACTTAATTATAATTTAGAGGATATCTAAGCCAGAGATCGGAGGATATTATAGTTAGCTATCGCATTTCTATTAGAAATCTAGTGCTAGGAAACAGATAGTTGACAGTAACTTTGTAATTTAAAAAAAAAAAAGTATTTATAAAAAAAAAAGACAAATTTTAATTTTAATTAATTGACGCAATGTCAGTTAGAGGGGTGCTGTGCTCTGACTGTGAGATGTGGCAGGTCCGGGAGGCTTCCAGCGTCCTGGATGGCTTCATCTGCAGAAAGTGCACCCAACTGCAGCTCCTCACAGACCGCATGGTTCGGTTGGAGCAGCAATTGGATGCACTTAGGAGCATGCAGGTGGCGGAAAGCGTCATAGATCGCAGTTATGTAAGTGTGGTCACACCCAAGGTGCAGGCAGAGAAATGGGTGACCACCAGAAAGGGCAGGCAGTCAGTGCAGGAATCCCCTGTGGTTGTCCCCCTCTCGAACAGATATACCCCTTTGGATACTGTCGGGGGGGATAGCCTATCAGGGGAAAACAGCAGCAGCCAGAGCAGTGGCACCACGGCTGGCTCTGATGTTCAGAAGGGAGGGTCAAAGCGCAGAAGAGTAATAGTTATAGGGGACTCTATAGTCAGGGGAACAGATAGGCGCTTCTGTGGACGTGAAAGAGACTCCAGGATGGTATGTTGCCTCCCTGGTGCCAGGGTCCAGGATGTCTCCGAACGGGTAGAGGGAATCCTGAAGGGGGAGGGCAAACAGGTAGAGGTCGTTGTACATATTGGTACTAACGACATAGGCAGGAAGAGGCATGAGGTCCTGCAGCAGGAGTTCAGGGAGCTAGGCAGAAAGTTAAAAGACAGGACCTCGAGGGTTGTAATCTCGGGATTACTCCCTGTGCCACGTGCCAGTGAGGCTAGAAATAGGAAGATAGAGCAGACAAACACGTGGCTAAACAGCTGGTGTAGGAGGGAGGGTTTCGGTTATCTGGACCACTGGGAGCTCTTCCGGGGCAGGTGTGACCTGTATAAGATGGACGGGTTGCATCTAAACCGGAGAGGCAT
Source organism: Scyliorhinus torazame (assembly GCF_047496885.1). Classification (NCBI taxonomy): domain Eukaryota; kingdom Metazoa; phylum Chordata; class Chondrichthyes; order Carcharhiniformes; family Scyliorhinidae; genus Scyliorhinus; species Scyliorhinus torazame. Next base: position 120,963,720 of record NC_092707.1, on the reverse strand, counting down.
AAATATCCTGGCCGCGAGATTTGCTAGTGTCACACGGGAGGGTTTAAACTAGTATGGCAGGGGGGTGGGCACGGGAGCAATAGGTCAGAAGGTGAGAGCGTTGAGGGAGAACTAGGGAATATGGACAGTGTGGCTCTGAGGCAGAGCAGACGGGGAGAAGTTGCTGAACACAGCGGGTCTGGTGGCCTGAAGTGCATATGTTTTAATGCAAGGAGCATTACGGGTAAGGCAGATGAACTTAGAGCTTGGATTAGTACTTGGAACTATGATGTTGTTGCCATTACAGAGACCTGGTTGAGGGAAGGGCAGGATTGGCAGCTAAACGTTCCAGGATTTAGATGTTTCAGGCGGGATAGAGGGGGATGTAAAAGGGGAGGCGGAGTTGCGCTACTTGTTCAGGAGAGTATCACAGCTATACAGCGAGAGGACACCTCAGAGGGCAGTGAGGCTATATGGGTAGAGATCAGGAATAAGAAGGGTGCAGTCACAATGTTGGGGGTATACTACAGGCCTCCCAACAGCCAGCGGGAGATAGAGGAGCAGATAGGTAGACAGATTTTGGAAAAGAGTAAAAACAACAGGGTTGTGGTGATGGGAGACTTCAACTTCCCCAATATTGACTGGGACTCACTTAGTGCCAGGGGCTTAGACGGGGCAGAGTTTGTAAGGAGCATCCAGGAGGGCTTCTTAAAACAATATGTAAACAGTCCAACTAGGGAAGAGGCGGTACTGGACCTGGTATTGGGGAATGAGCCCGGCCAGGTGGTAGATGTTTCAGTAGGGGAGCATTTCGGTAACAGTGACCACAATTCAGTAAGTTTTAAAGTACTGGTGGACAAGGATAAGAGTGGTCCGAGGATGAATGTGCTAAATTGGGGGAAGGCTAATTATAACAATATTAGGCGGGAACTGAAGAACATAGATTGGGGGCGGATGTTTGAGGGCAAATCAACATCTGACATGTGGGAGGCTTTCAAGTGTCAGTTGATAGGAATACAGGACAGGCATGTTCCTGTGAGGAAGAAAGATAAATACGGCAATTTTCGGGAACCTTGGATGACGAATGATATTGTAGGCCTCGTCAAAAAGAAAAAGGAGGCATTTGTCAGGGCTAAAAGGCTGGGAACAGACGAAGCCTGTGTGGCATATAAGGAAAGTAGGAAGGAACTTAAGCAGGGAGTCAGGAGGGCTAGAAGGGGTCATGAAAAGTCATTGGCAAATAGGGTTAAGGAAAATCCCAAGGCTTTTTACACTTACATAAAAAGCAAGAGGGTAGCCAGGGAAAGGGTTGGCCCACTGAAGGATAGGCAAGGGAATCTATGTGTGGAGCCAGAGGAAATGGGCGAGGTACTAAATGAATACTTTGCATCAGTATTCACCAAAGAGAAGGAATTGGTAGATGTTGAGTCTGGAGAAGGGGGTGTAGATAGCCTGGGTCACATTGTGATCCAAAAAGACGAGGTGTTGGGTGTCTTAAAAAATATTAAGGTAGATAAGTCCCCAGGGCCGGATGGGATCTACCCCAGAATACTGAAGGAGGCTGGAGAGGAAATTGCTGAGGCCTTGACAGAAATCTTTGGATCCTCGCTGTCTTCAGGGGATGTCCCGGAGGACTGGAGAATAGCCAATGTTGTTCCTCTGTTTAAGAAGGGTGGCAGGGATAATCCCGGGAACTACAGGCCGGTGAGCCTTACTTCAGTGGTAGGGAAATTACTGGAGAGAATTCTTCGAGACAGGATCTACTCCCATTTGGAAGCAAATGGACGTATTAGTGAGAGGCAGCACGGTTTTGTGAAGGGGAGGTCGTGTCTCACTAACTTGATAGAGTTTTTCGAGGAGGTCACTAAGATGATTGATGCAGGTAGGGCAGTAGATGTTGTCTATATGGACTTCAGTAAGGCCTTTGACAAGGTCCCTCATGGTAGACTAGTACAAAAGGTGAAGTCACACGGGATCAGGGGTGAACTGGCAAGGTGGATACAGAACTGGCTAGGCCATAGAAGGCAGAGGGTAGCAATGGAGGGATGCTTTTCTAATTGGAGGGCTGTGACCAGTGGTGTTCCACAGGGATCAGTGCTGGGACCTTTGCTCTTTGTAGTATATATAAATGATTTGGAGGAAAATGTAACTGGTCTGATTAGTAAGTTTGCAGACGACACAAAGGTTGGTGGAATTGCGGATAGCGATGAGGACTGTCTGAGGATACAGCAGGATTTAGATTGTCTGGAGACTTGGGCGGAGAGATGGCAGATGGAGTTTAACCTGGACAAATGTGAGGTAATGCATTTTGGAAGGGCTAATGCAGGTAGGGAATATACAGTGAATGGTAGAACCCTCAAGAGTATTGAAAGTCAAAGAGATCTAGGAGTACAGGTCCACAGATCACTGAAAGGGGCTACACAGGTGGAGAAGGTAGTCAAGAAGGCATACGGCATGCTTGCCTTCATTGGCCGGGGCATTGAGTATAAGAATTGGCAAGTCATGTTGCAGCTGTATAGAACCTTAGTTAGGCCACACTTGGAGTATAGTGTTCAATTCTGGTCGCCACACTACCAGAAGGATGTGGAGGCTTTAGAGAGGGTGCAGAAGAGATTTACCAGAATGTTGCCTGGTATGGAGGGCATAAGCTATGAGGAGCGATTGAATAAACTCGGTTTGTTCTCACTGGAACGAAGGAGGTTGAGGGGCGACCTGATAGAGGTATACAAAATTATGAGGGGCATAGACAGAGTGGATAGTCAGAGGCTTTTCCCCAGGGTAGAGGGGTCAATTACTAGGGGGCATAGGTTTAAGGTGAGAGGGGCAAAGTTTAGAGTAGATGTACGAGGCAAGTTTTTTACGCAGAGGGTAGTGGGTGCCTGGAACTCACTACCGGAGGAGGTAGTGGAGGCAGGGACGATAGGGACATTTAAGGGGCATCTTGACAAATATATGAATAGGATGGGAATAGAAGGATACGGACCCAGGAAGTGTAGAAGATTGTAGTTTAGTCGGGCAGTATGGTCGGCACGGGCTTGGAGGGCCGAAGGGCCTGTTCCTGTGCTGTACATTTCTTTGTTCTTTGTTCTTTGTTGATGCCAATATTTGTATGGTTAAACATACAATTAAATGCTATAACACATTATTTTCCACTTAACAATAACACACATTACATACTTTACAGGATATTAAATATTATTTGTGACTGCAACTTTACAGCAAGAATTTTAATAACAAATATTAGATGGACCACCAATTAAAATGCTTTTCTGAGTCATTTCTCTTCTAGGTTGGCGAACTACAATGAGAGGGCAGTTCAATCTTCAGCTAGTAACCAGTAAGTACTAAGAGACTGAAAACAAAGCACTTGTTCTGTTCTGTTTAAACAGGAATGTAATATAAAATAATTGCATCAGAATCTTCAGGCTTTAAATGCTGGTTACAAAGTGCAAGGAGAAAATAAAGCAAATCTAGCTTGTGATATGATAGATTAAGCATAGAGAGCATAATATGGAACTTTGCAAGCAAGACAAAGGTAAGGGACGGTATTCTCCATTTTCTGGTGCGCTGCGTCTCCGCTGCCAGCAGGACCCTCCATCCCGCTAGCCTTTGGAGGTATTGTGGGATTATGAGGATTTTGGAGGAATTCGGCCAGTTCTCGGGGTATAAATTAAATATGGGGGAAGAGTGAGGTCTTTCTGATCCAGGCGAGGGGGCAGGAGAAGAGGCTGGGGGAGTTGCCATTTCAGGTGGTGGGGGGGGATTTTCGGTACTTGGGCATTCAGGTGGCGTGGGGGTGGGAGCAACTGCTCAAGCTGAATTTGGCCTGATTGGAGGAACAAACAGATCAAGGGGGATTTTGGGCGATGGGATGTGCTCTCGCTGTCACTGGCGAGATGGGTGCAGTTGGTGAAACTGGCGGTGTTGTGTTATGTACTCAGGGATAACACAGGCAGCAACTGGATGCAGCTTTAACCAAAAGATACTCCAGACCTTGAAGTTAGTTCAATCTGATTTGTTGAACCAGTAGCACAGTTAGCACAGTTCTCTGTGAGTTCGACTCTCTGCTAACCTAATTGTGGTTACTCTGTCTGACTGAACCAGACTAGCTCTTAGCCACGTGCTGGAGGTGTGATACTGTACATACACCCTGACTCACTCTGTAGATGTTCATTAGTGGAAAGAGGCAGAGTGTGAGTGCCTCGTACCTTTTATAGTGAGATACCACCCCTAAGTATTCTGCCTGCTCATTGGTCATGTCCTGTTCTCTGTGTTCATTAGCTGCCTGTCTGTGCCTGTCTGGATATCATTATCTGCATGTCTGCATATCATGACATCTCCCCTTTTTTTTAATGTTATGTTGGCGCATGGAAACGTACTTACATGTGGTGGCATATATTAACATATTTACAAGCGGTGGCATTTGTGAACGTATTTACATGTGAAGATAGCTGTCTAATGTGAGAAAACAGAACATAGCAAACAAAACAAATGTTCATAAGTCCAGTCTCTGGGGCTTGCATCTGATCCTTGTCGACCGCCGGAGAGGTGGTGGTGGGGACGACGGCGCCTTGACAGGCGGGATGGAAGCCTGACTGGTGGCCTCGTAGTTCAAGGTATCAGGAGGTGGCAAAACAATGGATGGAAACGGAGAAGAAAGCGGTTGCAGGCAGGCAACATTGCGCAGTGCCCGTCTGTTTCGTCGCACAACAGAACCATCAGCCATACGTACAACATACGAGCGGGGCGCAGCCTGTCGAACAACGACAGCGGGAGCAGACCAGCCACCATTCGGTATCTTGATCCTGACAGTGTCTGTCGGGTATAACACGGGCAAATCGGTGGCATGAGCATCATAGCCCTGCTTTTGCTGGTTTCGGAGCTGCTGCACCTTCTGCAGCACTGGGAGGTGATCCAGGTTGGGCAAGTGTGTGGTAAACCACTGTGTTCTGATATTAGAGGTTGTACGGTAGAACCTGCACTACAGGTTCACCTGTGGTCCCTGCATGCTAGCTCCGCCCAGGAGGCGGGTTATAAATATGCGCAGCCATTTTGCCAGCTGCTGTGGGAGGCCACACATCAGATACTAATAAAGTCTCAGTTTGGATTCAACTTTGTCTCCAGTCAAATTGACCGTGCCTCAATTTATTAGTATCAGATTCAGAAGATGGACCTCCGGATTAAACCAGATCGCCTGCAGCTGGATCCACATGCAAGCGACGCCAGAAAGGACTTCCAGCACTGGCTAGCTTGCTTTGAAGCATATATCAACGCGGTGCCGACCCCTGTTCCAGAAGCTCAGAAGATTCAAATATTATACTCCAGACTCAGCTCCAAAGTCTTCCCGCTGATCCAGGATGTGCCCAATTACGCTGATGCCATGACTCGACTCAGGGACAATTATGAACAGAAGACAAACACGCTCTTCGCCAGACACGTGCTCGCCATGCGTACTCAACTACCTGGTGAGTCAATCGAGGTCTTCTGGAGAGCCCTGATCCCACTGGTACGGGACTGTGGCTGCCAGGACATTACAGCTAAGGAGCACTCAGATCTCCTCATGAGGGACGCTTTTGTAACTGGGATTGGGTCTGATGTTATCAGGCAGCAGCTCCTAGATGGGCTTAGACCTCGCAGAGACTAAAACACTAGCGCTCTCCATGACGGTCGCCCTGCACAATGTCCAGTCCTATGCCCTCAACCGCACGGCCCACTCCTCCTACGCTTCATGGGCCCCACACGCAGCCGCCCCAGCGGGGGTGCTGCCTACCCAATACGCCTACACTACGCGCCAGCCAGTGATCTCCGGGGGGCTCCGATGCTATTTTTGCGGCCAGCAAAAACACCCCCGCCAACACTGCCTGGCCCGCGCTGCCCTCTGTAAGGCCTGTGGGAAGAAGGGCCACTTCGCTGTGGTGTGCCCCTGGCCCGCTCAGTGCCAGCGGTCGCCCCCCCCCCCAACCCGGTCACGGACAATGGGCGTCGCCATCCTCCTCTCCTCCCCAGGCCATGTGCGACCAATGGGCGCCGCCATCTTCTCCCCCGCACAACACGTGCGTTTCATGGGCACCACCATCTTGCTCCACCCCCGCAACGTACGTTCCATGGGCGCCGCTATTTTGTAATCCCCAGGACCTTTGGGCGCCGCCATCTTGTTCACCCCGCAGCACATGGACACCAACGGCGTTACCGGGACCTCAACTCAACGGCCACCTCACTACCCAATGATCAACGACGGCTCACCTACATGGCAATCGACCAGTCCCGACCACATAATCTGACCAACGCATCCACCAGCGTGAAAGTCAACGGCCATGTGACCTCCTGCCTACTGGACTCCGGGAGCACCGAGAGCTTTGTACACCCAAATATGGTAAGGCACTGCTCCCTTAAGGTACACCCTACCAATCAAAGTATCTCCCTGGCCTCCGGATCCCATCGCGTAGCGATCCGTGGGTACTGCACGGTCACGCTCACAGTCCAAGGCATAGAGTTCCTCGGCTTTCACCTCTACGTCCTCCCTAACCTCTGTGCTGCACTTACCCTCGGCATGGACTTCTAGTGCAACCTCCAGAGCCTGACCCTTAAATTCAGCGGACCCTTACCACCTCTCACTGTGTGCGGCCTCGCGACCCTAAAGGTCGATCCTCCTTCCCTCTTCACCAATCTAACTCCAGATTGCAAACCCGTTGCCACCAGGAGCAGACAGTACAGCACCCAGGATAAGGCCTTCATCAGGTCCGAGGTCCAGCGGTTGCTTCAGGAAGGCGTCATCGAGGCCAGCAACAGCCCCTGGAGCGCTCAAGTGGTAGTGGTTAAGTCTGGGGAGAAAAACCGAATGGTCGTGGACTAGAGCCAGACCATCAACAGGTACACGCAGCTCGACGCGTACCCCCTCCCACGCATATCTGACACGGTTAACCAGATTGCACAGTACCGGGTCTTCTCAACGGTGGACCTGGAGTCCACTTACCACCAGCTCCCCATCCGTAAATCGGACCGTCCATACACTACCTTCGAGGCAGACGGCCATTTACATCACCTCCTTCGGGTCCCCTTCGGCGTCACCTAAGGGGTTTCGGTCTTCCACAGGGAAATGGACCGAATGGTCGACCGGTATGGTTTGCGGGCCACGTTTCCGTACCTAGACAATGTGACCATCTGCGGCCATGACCAGCAGGACCACGACGCTAACCTCGCTAAATTTCTCCGCACCGCCACACTCCTCAACCTCACGTATAACAAGGAGATGTGTGTGTTCCGCACAAACCACTTAGCCATCCTCGGCTATGTTGTCCAGAACGGAGTTCTGGGGCCCGATCCCGACCACATGCGCCCCCTCATGGAGCTCCCACTGCCCCAAGGCCCTCAAACGTTGCCTGGGGTTCTTCTCATATTACGCGCAGTGGGTCCCAAACTATGTGGACAAGGCACGCCCACTCATACAGTCTACTCATTTCCCCCTGGTTGCCAAGGCCCAACAGGCTTTCGCCCGGATCAGAGCTGATATTGCCAAAGCTGGGATGCACGCTGTAGACGAAACACTTCCTTTCCAAGTAGAAAGTGACGCATTGGACGTCGTCCTTGCTACCACCCTCAACCAGGCAGGCAGGCCCGTGGCATTCTTTTCCCGCACCCACCAGGCCTCTGAAATTCGGCACTCATCCATCGAAAATGAGGCCCAGGCTATCGTTGAGGCTGTGCGACATTGGAGTCATTACCTGGCCGGCAGGAGATTCACTCTCTTCACTGACCAACGGTGGGTAGCCTTCATGTTCAACAACACACAGCGGGGCAAGATCAAAAATGATAAAATCTTGCGGTGGAGAAACGAGCTCTCCACCTATAATTACGGGATTAAGTATCGCCCTGGCAAACTGAACGAGCCCCCAGACGCCCTATCCCGAGGTACATGTGCCAGCGCACAAGTAGACCGACTCCGGACCCTGCACGACAGCCTTGGGCACCCAGAGGTCACTCGGTTGTACCATTTCATTAAGGCACAAAATTTGCCCTACTCCGTCGAGGAAGTAAGGACAATCACCAAGGACTGCCAGGTCTGTGCGGAGTACAAGCCGCAATTCTACCGGCCAGACCGCGCGCACCTGATGAAGGCCTCCTGCCCCTTTGAACGCCTCAGCATGGATTTCAAAGGCCCCCTCCCCTCCTCCGACCGACACACGTATTTCCTCAGTGTGATCGATGTCCAGCTGGCCATGCGATCCAGAAATCTCCCGGCCTCCCGCTGGCAAGAGGTCCTCCCTGATGCACGACATTCCATTTGCTCATTACTCTGCACTGCCACCAACAGTACACCACATGAACGTCTTTTTGCCTTCCCCAGGAAGTCCACATCTGGGGTATCGCTCCCAACTTGGCTTACAGCTCCGGGAACCGTGCTTCTCCATAAACATGTGCAGCTCCACAAGGCAGATCCGTTGGTGGAGAGGGTGCACTTGCTCCACGCAAATCCCCAGTACGCCGACGTGGCGTTCCCCGATGGCCGCCAGGATACCGTCTCCCTCAGGGACCTGGCACCAGCAGGTTCCACCCCCACATCTCCCCGGCACCACTCTCCCTTCCCCCGCCGCCCCCATCACCATCCGTCCTCCCCCTGCCCACCCCCGTTGATGAAGAGGATTTTGGCACGCTCCCGGAGTCAACTTCGACCACGACAGCGCCAACATCGCCGTCACCACTTCGTCCATCTCAAAGAACCATCAAGGCACCGGACCAGCTGAACCTCTGACCGGCACGCTGGATGACCAGAGACATATTTTTACTGCTCTGTAAATATTAAAATTTCTAATTGTATATAGTTATTCACCACCCCCGCCGGACTCAATTTTAACAGGGGATGAATGTGGTAAGCCACTGTGTTCTGATATTAGAGGTTGTACGGTAGAACCTGCACTACAGGTTCACCTGTGGCCCCTGCATGCTAGCTCCGCCCAGGAGGCGGGTCATAAATATGTGTGGCCTCCAGCTCGCAGCCATTTCGCCAGCTGCTGTGGGAGCATGAAATCGAGACCTGATACTAATAAAGCCTCAGTTTGGATTCAACTTCGCCTCCAGTCAAATTGATCGTGCCTCAAAGTGTATGTCTGGAAGTGTCGGCCGCAGGTCCCTGTTCATCAGGAGTTGAGCCGGCGACATGCCAGTGGTCAGTGGGGTCGCCGTGTACGCAAGCAGTGCGAGGTAGATGTCAGAAGCAGAATCGGCGACCTTGCAGATGAGCTGTTTCACAATGTGCACCCCTTTTTCAACCTTCCCATTGGACTGCGGATAGTGTGGGCTGGAAGTGACATGTTTGAAATGGTATGACTTGGCAAACATAGACCACTCGTGGCTGTTGAAGCACGGACCATTGTCACTCATGACAGTGAGTGGGATACCATGCGTGGAGAACGTCTCCTTACAGGCTTTGATGCCGGTCCGAGATGTGAGGTCTGAGAGCTTCACGACTTCAGGGTAATTGGAGAAATAGTCAATAATCAACACGTAGTCACGACCATTCACACGAAAGAGATCGATGCCAACCTTGGACCACGGGGAGGTCTCGATTTCATGCTGCTGGAGCGTCTCCTTGTTCTGCGCTGGCTGGAAGCTTTGACAGGTCGCACAGTTGAGGACCACGTTCGAGATGTCCTGGCTAATACTGGGCCAGTAGACAGCCTGCCTGGCTCTGCGTCTGCACTTCCCGACGCCCAGGTGTCCCTCATGGATTTGGCGGAGCACCAAGCTCTGGAGAATTGAGTGGAAAGAGGCAGAGTGTGAGTGCCTCGTGCCTTTTATAGTGAGATACCACCCCTGAGTGTCCTGCCTGCTCATTGGTCATGTCTTGTTCTCTGTGTTCATTAGCTGCCTGTCTGTGCCTGCCTGTATATCATTATCTGCATGTCTGCATGTCATGACAGACGGTCCTCCCCTTGTTTGTGTTCCAGAATCTCCCAATTATTATTCTTAAGGCTTTTTTAAGAGGGTGAATGTGATTATTTCAGGATTTGTTTGGGCGGATAAAGTCACGGGGGTGAAGAAGATGCTGCTGGAGCGGGGTCGGAGATTGGGCGTAGTTAGTTCATAATTATTATAAGTAGAGCCAACAATAATTAGGAATTATTATTGGGCAGCGAACATAGCTATTGTTCGATAGTGAATAGTGGGGGAGGGGTCGGTGTGGCAGCGGATGGAGGCAGCCTCTTGCAAGGATACGAGTTTGGGGGCATTGTTGATGGCATCTCTGCCATTCCCACCAGCCAGGCACCCCACAAGCCCAGTGGTGGCTGCGGCCCTTACAGTTTGGGGACAGTGCCAGCAGCATCTGGAGCTGGAGGGGACCTCGGTTTGGGCACCGATTTGTGGAAATCAGCGGTTTGTTCCGGGGTGGATGGGTGGGGGGTTTCAGGGGCGGCATCGGGCGGGGATTGAGTGGTTTGGGGATCTGTTCATTGATGGCAGCTTTCCAAGCTTGGAGGAGTTGGAGGAGGAATTTGAGCTGCCCGTCGGGAATGGGTTCCGATATTTACAGGTGAGGGACTTTGTTCGGAGGCAGGTACCGTACAGCCCTCACCTACCGCCCCAGGGACTACAGGGCAAGGTAGTGTCAAGATCAGGGGTAGAGGAGGGTAAAGTGTCAGAAATTTATAAGGAGTTGATGGATTGGGAGGGGGCACGATAGGAGTCGTGAAGTGGAAGTGGGAGGAAGAGTTGGGTAGGGAGTTGGATGCTGGGCTGTGGGAGGAGGCCCTGAGGAGGGTGAATGCATCCTCGTTGTGCGCTAGGCTTAGCCTTATCCAGTTTAAAGTGGTGCACAGGGCACATATAACTGTGGCCAGGATGAGCAGGTTTTATGAAGGAGTGGAAGACAGGTGTGGGCGGTGTGCTGGTGGGCCCGCAAATCACGTCCACATGTTTTGGGCCTGTCCGAAGCTTGGGGGATTCTGTCAGGGCTTTGTCGACATTATGTTGGAGTTCTTGAGGGTGAAGTTGGTCCCGAGTCCAGAAATGGCGATCTTCGGAGTGTCAGTAGACCCTAGAGTCCAGGGGGTGAGGGAGGCCGGTGTCTTGGCCTTTGCCTCCTTGGTAGCCTGGAGACGGGTATTGTTCGACTGGAGGGACTCAGGGCCTTCAAAACCGGGGGTGTGGGTAAGCGACCTGGCAGAGTTTCTCCAGTTAGAAAAAATAAAGTTCACCTTGAAGGATTCTGTGGGGGGGTTTCCCGGAGGTGGCAGCCGTTTATCGACTTCTTCGAGAAAAGTTACAACGTCAGCAGTGGGGAGCTAAATTGAGGAGGCGGGGTAGGGAAGTGGGGGCGGGATGGTGGGGTATTTTGCTGAGTTTGTTAATTGCAGCCCTGTTGGTATGTTTTGATTTGTGTTTATGTTTGTTGTGTGAAAATATAAATGCCTCAATAAACTATTTTTCAAAAAAAAGAATACAGGATGTATTACTGGAACAAAGCATCCAGGAACTCCCAAATGTTTATTATCTATTTACAACTACGTACAAGGATTAGATAAGCACGAGGCTCCTTCCAGAACCATCTCTCTCTGAATTCTAGCGACACATGATCTGACATCATTGATGATGTATATTAGCTATTAACATAATAGCTATTAATCCTTTATACTACACTAACAACAACTTTAATTTATATATCATCCTTATCTTAATAAAACATTCCAAGTTGTTTCACAAGGTCTATACTGGAATAACGAAAGCATAGAAGAATGTCATTCAGCTTTTGAAGATTATGCAGGTACATAATTTTATAGGGAATGACTGCTTCCTGCAGTTAGGGAGCCAGCAAAAAGGTACTATTACTTTGAAGACAGTGGGGCGACAGGAGAGAAAGTCCTCTATGCAGAGAGTTAAAAGAAGTAAAGCACAGAGGGTATTTGAAGCAGAAATTATGAGAAGAGTACAAACATTTGGATGTTCTGATTGTGGGAGATGCAAACCTAACTATTTGGCAGGTAAATGTAGAACACCTGAGCATCAAGTGAAGTTAGAAGCTTGTGTTGGTATACTTAGATACCCAATTATCTCTTGGGTATGAAGCCATTCCTGAAACATAAGCCAGTGATTTATTTCTTGCTAACTGACTGATCAATAAGCAGATATTTGGCTCAAATTCTGATTGGTTTGATGAGATCTTGCATATTATTTAGATTATGGAGGTTAGTCCAGGCCCAACACTATGGAGAAAATTAGTAAAGTGTTATTCATTAACTTGTATTGAGAATGAATGGACAAGTGTTCAGAACATTACTGTGGATGTGGCACGGTGGTGCAGTGGCTAGCACTGCTGCCTGACACGCCGAGGTCCCAGGTTCGATCCCGGCACTGGGTGGAGTTTTCACATTCACTCCATGTCTGTGTGGGTTTCACCCCCACAACCCAAAGATGTGCTGGTTAGGTGGATTGGCTACACTAAATTGCCCCTCAATTGGAAAAAAATAATTGGGTACCCTAAACTTAACAAAAAGAACATTACTGTGGAGAACGGTATAGTCTGTTTCTACCTTTAATAAAAGCAAATTACTGCGGATGCTGGCATCTGAATCCAAAGAGAAAATGCTGGAAAATCTCAGCAGGTCTGGCAGCATCTGTAGGGAGAGAAAAGGGCTAACATTTTGAGTCCAGGTGACCTTTAACAAAGGGTCATCTGGACTTGAATATTTAGCTCTTTTCTCTCCCTACAGATGCTGCCAGACCTGCTGAGGTTTTCCAGCATTTTCTCTTTGGTTCTACCTTTAATAATATTGTTCCATAGTTCACAGCAAAAAGTACAGTGTAAATGAGTATTTCTTTTTTCACATTCCAAAGCCTATAGATCGCATGAGGGCTCATGACATATCCAGTACTGAGATACAGAACTAGGCTTTTTGTTCAACACCCTGGACAGGGGCTAGTTTAGCACAGTGGGCTAAACAGCTGGCTTGTAATGCAGAACATGTAATGTTCTGCAGAACATGCAGAATGCAGAAAAATACTTTTCACTGTACCTCGGTACACGTGACAATAAACAAATCCAATCCAACAAGGCCAGCAGCATGGGTTCAATTCCCGTACCGGCCTCCCCAAACAGGCGCCGGAGTGTGGCGACTAGGGACTTTTCACAGTAACTTCATTGAAGCCTACTTGTGACAGTAAGCGATTATAGTATGACTATATTATTGGATCAATATATTGGCAGGCACTGTAAGTAAAATGTTTCACAATAGTTCAAAAGGGGAATCAGCTCACATACAAGAGAGTGGACTCTGACACTGAATTACAAAAGAAATGCCAGAGTAAAGCCCAAAAACAGCACCTTGTGCTTGTTTTGTATTTATTTTGCACCCAATTCTGTGCTGTTGAGTGGGCTAGTGTCAGCACATAGAACTGTTAAATCACCATAACGATGGTAGTGCGATTGAAAGCCAAGATTCAGAAACCTTTGGAACCTGTCAGATCTTACTTTAATTCTCACCTAATTTAACCATTTTCAAAAGTATTGCAAGGACTTAATTGGGCAAAGGAAAAATGATCATTGGTCCCATGTAACTGTGGATGCTGAAAACTACAACAAAAATAAGAAAAAAGAAGCAGAAAATACTGGAAATACTCCGCGGGTCAAGCAGCATCTGTGAAGAGAGAAACAAAGTTCACGGGCTGTATTTTTCCACCCCGCCTGCCTCAAGATCGCCACGAGGCGCAGACAATGGAGACGTCCATTGACTTCGGGCGGGATTCTCCTGTCGCCGGGCGAACGCGGCCGGAGAATCCCGTCCTATGTTTCAGATAGCCTTTCGTTTGTTCAAGAAAAGATTAAAAGACGTAAAATGTTTAAAACAAGTAGCCAGCACATGCTTGAATCTGTTCAAGCTGAGACATACTCTGGAGAGAATTTGTGCATTTATCCAATCTGAATGCTTAGCCCTAAGTATGGCCTCTTCTCGAAACACATTCTTCAATCTTGATTGGCTTCAGAAAAAAAAAACACTAAATGGTCAGTAAGGTTTAGGAGACAGCAAACGGTTAAAAATGAGAAGAAACGACAGGGTCTCTATTGATGCTATTGAATCATGGAAAATGCAGAATTAATTTGCTCCCATCAGATTTTTCTAACCTGGACATAAAATAGTCAATTTACAAAGCTTTGTACTGAAGCCTCTTTAATCATTCAGTGCTTAGCAAATCCCATATTTTATGCAAAACTGATTTAGATTCCAAAATGGCCTGCTGTCTCTGGGTTAAATTTGGCAGGATTTGATTTGGTGTGCTAAGTATTACAAAAACAATGTAATTAGAAACATTGCACGGTTGTAGCAGAGTTCTGAATAATGTGAACAAGTGCAATTCAGAGAAAATTTAAATTCTGCATTTGGATCAGCTTTTTTGGCTTGTATTGACTGTACAATCTGTATCTTTTTAATGCAGAATCAATGGAATGGAAAATACTTATTCCGAGAGGATTTCTTTTTGGAATGGAGACATTTTTGTTTTCTAAGTAATCGTATTTACATAATTCTTATTTACAGCCAATACGTCATTAAAATATTGGAGAAAATAAACTTGGTGGGGAAGCCAAAGGTTTGCAGTACGTTTAGTCCTTATTTATTTGTACCAGTGATATTAGTTAGTTTTCAGAGTAACAATGTGAACCTTTTTTTTAGGCCTCTGTTGCTTACTCTCACATTTTGGGAGACAAATGATCGGTTTTCAGCCCAATTACACAGAACTCTGGTGATCACAGACTGACATGCTCACTAAGGGTTCATCTGTGTGATCACAGAATACTATGCTGCTGAAATAGAAGACATTTAAGTTTCTATGGAGGAACCCTGTAAAATAGATATTAAGACATTCACATGAACAATCTATAGTTACTCCCAAATTCTCAGTGGTGAATACTGATCCTTCCATTAATTCATTCCTTTATGTAACAAACCATGTCATAAATTCAGTGAGATTTGGAAGAGTAATTCCCAAAGTGATCCAAAGTATAAAAAATACAAGTCCCACAGCATATTCCAAATGAAATTCGTATTCACTTTTGTAAGTAAATTCCATTGTAATTTGTGATTCCAATCTCCTGTAGCAACTGAAAATAGTACACTTAATACTGAGTGAAAGAAGTCACCACATAATTCTCAAATCTTATGATCTTAGCTTTTATCTCGCATGGAGATGGTAAACAAATTAGTCTAAATAAAAAATACTTCAGTCATACTCCATATGTAGTATATATAATGCTTTGTCTCGTGTTAGCTGTGGTTCAGTCACTAGCATTCTTACCTTTAAGTCAGAAGATTGTGGGTTTAAGTCCTGCTCCATCAACACTGCTGCCTTTTAGATGAAACATTAAGTTGAGGCTCCGTCTGCCCTCTTAGATGCACGCAAAAGATGCCATGGCACTAATTTGAAGAACAGGGGAGTTATCCCTGGTAGCCTAGAACAGTATTTATCCCTCAGTCAACATCACAAAAACAGATTGTCTGGGTCACTATTGCTGTGTGTGGGAGCTTGCTGTGTGCAAAATAGCTGACACATTTCAGAAATTGCAACAGTGACTCCACTTCAAAAGTACTTCATTAGCTGCAAAACACTTTGGAACATACTGTGGTTGTGAAAGGTGCAAAAGAATTGCAAGTCTTTCTTTTTATACAATTGGCCTCAAAATGTTTTGAGCAAAGGTCAATATTTTCCCGTGAGGAAAGGTACTGTTAAATAATTGCAGTCTGATGCACGATCAATTACAATTAAAGACGAGGTAGTAACATAACTGAAGGCTTTAATAGACTAGAACTGTTCCCCAGCAGCTTCGGTACAGAATGAGGGCTGCCGGGACGGCACCGGTTCGTATACCCCACCTGTCAGGGCGGAGCTACATACCAAACAGCCAATGGTAAACTCCTAGCTTTAACCAATGGTCTTCAGCCTCTCGGGTACTGCAATAGCTGATAATACCACATTCACCCCCTGTTAAAAAAGAGTCCGGCGGGGGTGGTAGCCAGTGGTTACAATTGCATCTAACATGGAATGATCAGATATGGAGGTACCGTGATACCTCCTTACAGGGTTGTCGAGAATATTTACAAGCGTGGAAGATATATACATTCAGTGTTCATTTACAGTTACAGTTACAGTTACACTGAAGCAATCAGTCGGTCGGGTGGCCTGGTCGTCCTCCTGGATCGTCTGAGCTTTGGTGGTGATTGGTGGCGGGAGGACTGACCCTCCTGTGAGGTGCTGTGGAGGGGGGGGGGTAATGGTTCGGGTGCGCGTGGGGTTCCGGCGGGCGCCAGGTCCCGAAGGGAGACTGTATCTTGCCGGCCATCAGGGAACGCCACGTAGGCGTACTGGGGGTTAGCATGCAGCAGGTGGACCCTCTCGACCAACGGGTCCGACTTGTGCGCCCGCACGTGATTCCGGAGCAGGATGGGTCCGGGTGTTGCTAGCCAGGTTGGGAGCGAGGTCACGGAGGAGGACTTCCTGGGGGAGACAAGGAGACGTTCATGAGGTGTCTGGGTGGTAGTTGTACAGAGCAGTGACCGGATGGCGTGGAGGGTCTCCGGGAGGACTTCTTGCCAGCGGGAGACTGGGAGATTCCTGGATCTTAGGGCCAGTAGAACGGTCTTCCAGACCGTTCCATTCTCCCTCTCTACCTGCCCATTTCCCCGGGGGTTGTAACTGGTCGTCCTGCTTGAGGCAATGCTCCTGTTGAGCAGGAATTGACGCAGTTCGTCGCTCATAATGGAGGACCCCCTATCACTGTGTATGTACGGGAGGAAACCGAACAGTGTAAAGATACCCTGGAGGGCCTTGATGACGGTGGTTGAGGTCATGTCGGGGCAGGGGATGGCGAAGGGGAACTGGGAGTACTCGTCAATCACATTCAGGAAGTACATGTTGCGGTCGGTGGAGGGGAGGGGGCCTTTGAAGTCCATGCTGAGGCGTTCAAAGGGATGGGAAGCCTTTATCAGGTGCGCCCTCTCTGGCCGGTAGAAGTGCGGTTTGCACTCCGCGCAGATTTGGCAGTCCCTGGTGGCTGTCCTGACCTCCTCGATGGAGTAGGGCAGGTTGCGGGTCTTAATGAAGTGGAAAATACGAGTGAGCCCCGGGTGGCAGAGGTCCTCGTGGAGGGCTCGGAGGCGGTCCACTTGTGTGGTGGCATATATGCCGCGGGACAGGGCATCAGGAGGATCATTTAGCTTCCTGGGACGATACAACATCTCGTAGTTGTAGGTGGAGAGTTCCATCTTCCACCGCAAGATCTTGTCGTTTTGTATCTTGCCCCGCTGTGCATTATCGAACATGAACGCCACCGAACGTTGGTCAGTGAGGAGAGTTAATCTCCTGCCGGCCAGGTAATGCCTCCAATGTCGCACAGCTTTTACTATGGCTTGTGCCTCTTTTTCGACCGAGGAATGGTGAATTTCGGAAGCATGGAGGGTACGGGAGAAGAAGGCCACGGGTCTGCCCACTTGGTTGAGGGTGGCGGCCAGAGCTACGTCGGACGCATTGCTCTCGACCTGGAAGGGGAGGGACTCGTCGATGGCGCACATCGTGGCCTTTGCAATGTCTGCTTTGATGCAGCTGAAGGCCTGGCGGGCCTCCGTCATGGGGAAGGTTGTGGACTGGATTAGGGGTCGGGCTTTGTCTGCGTAGTTAGGGACCCACTGGCTGTAATAGCTGAAAAACCCGAGGCAGCGCTTCAGGGCCTTGAGGCAGTGAGGGAGGGGGAACTCCATAAGGGGGCGCATGCGTTCAGGGTCGGGGCCTATAACTCCATTTCGCACTATGTAGCCTAGAATGGTTAGACGGTCGGTGCTAAATATGCATTTATCCTTATTATACGTTAAGTTAAGGATTTTCACAGTCTGGAGAAATTTTCGGACGTTGTTGTCGTGGTCCTGCTGGTCATGGCCGCAGATGGTGACGTTATCAAGATACGGGAACGTTGCGCGTAAGCCGTACCAGTCAACCATTCGGTCCATCTCGCGTTGGAAGACCGAGACCCCGTTAGTGACACCAAAGGGAACCCTTAAAAAATGATAGAGCCGCCCATCTGCTTCGAAAGCAGTGTATTTGCAGTCACTAGTACGGAGGGGTAGCTGATGGTAGGCGGACTTGAGATCGACCGCGGAGAAGACCTTATATTGCGCGATCCTGTTTACCAGGTCGGATATGCGGGGGAGAGGGTACGCATCCAGCTGCGTAAACCTGTTGATGGTCTGACTGTAGTCAATGACCATCCTATGTTTCTCCCCAGTCTTTACCACCACTACTTGAGCTCTCCAGGGACTGTTGCTAGCTTCAATGACCCCTTCCCTCAGTAGCCTTTGGACCTCTGACCTGATGAACGTCCGGTCCTGGGCACTGTACGTCTACTCCTGGTGGCGATGGGTTTGCAATCCAGGGTGAGGTTCGCAAACAGGGAAGGCGGGTCGACCTTAAGGGTCGCGAGACCACAGGCAGCAAGGGGGGTATAGGGCCGCCGAATTTGAAGGTCAGGCTTTGCAAGTTATATTGGAAGTCCAACCCCAGGAGTGTAGCCACGCAGAGGTGCGGCAGGACATAAAGGCGGAACTTGTTGAATTTTTTGCCTTGGACAGTGAGGTTTGCTAGGCAAAACCCCTTTATCTCCACCGAGCGTGACCCGGAGGCCAGGGAGATTCTTTGGTTTACAGGGTGGGTAACAAGTGAACAGCGCCTTACCGTGTCGGGGTGTATAAAGCTTTCCGTGCTCCCAGAGTCGATCAGGCAGGATGTCTCATGGCCGTTGATGAAGACCGTTGTCGTTGCTGTTGCGAGTGTCCGAGGTCGATTTTGGTCCAGAGTCACCGAGGCCAGATGAAGTAGTTGCGGGTTTTGATCGGGCAGCGTATAGTCGGCCGTGCTGGGGACCTGGGGCCCTATCCAAGATGGCGTCTCCCATGGGTCGTACATGGTGGTCGGGGATGGACAAAATGGCGGCGGGGATGGACAAAATGGCGGCGCCCATCCGTCCAGCGTGGTGTCCGAGGGGCAAGGTGGCCACGCCCGTGGGTCGCACGTGGTCCTAGGATAGGGGGGGTGGCGGTGAGTGCTGGCCGCCTGGGGCCCGATGGGAAGGTTGCCGCGGCGGTCCAGAGTCGCTGGAGACAGCAGCCACGGCTCGTGCCTGGCAGACCCCCACAAAATGGCCCTTCTTGCCGCACCCTTTGCAGGTGGAGGTGCGGGCCGGGCAGCGCTGGTGGGGGTGCTTCGCCTGCCCGCAGAAGAAACAGCGGGGCCCGACGGAGTTAGCGGGCCGTCTTACAGCGCAGGCCTGCGGGGACACAGGGAAGGTCTGTGGGGCTGCCGCTGCGCGATGCCACTCAGCCCAGGGGGCCGCCACGCGGTCGGGCGCATAGGACTGCGCGTTTCTGGAGACAACGTCCATGGACCCTGCCAGGGTCTGTGCCTCTCTAAGTCCCAGGGTGTCCTTTTCTAAGAGTCTTTGGTGAATCTCTGAGGAGCTCACACCTGCTATGAAGGCATCCCGGATTAGGAGTTCCGTGTGCTCGCTCCCCGAAACTTGCAGGCAGTCACAGTTTCTGCCCAGCACCAGTTGTGCACGGTAGAACTCCTCCAACGATTCCCTGAGGCTTTGCCGTCTAGTTGCAAGCAGGTGACGTGCGTAGACCTGATTTACAGGGCGGATATAATGTCCTTTTAACAGTTTGATTGCAGCATCAAAGTCCTCCGTCACCTCGATGAGGGTGAAGATTCCAGGGCTTACCCTTGAGTGCAGGAGATGCAGTTTCTGTTCTCCTGAGGGGGTGCCTCCGGCCGTCTCGAGGTAGCCTTTAAAGCACGCCAGCCAGTGTTTAAATATCGCCGCCGAGTTCTCCGCGTGGGGGCTGAGTTGTAGACACTCCGGCTTGATTCGGAGGTCCATCCTTTCAGCTTAAGTGTAGTCTATTAAATTGATGCACGATCAATTACAATTAAAGACCAGGTAGTAACATAACTGTAATGATCCACAGGAGGCAGGGGTTCCGTCACCACACCAGTATTTATTTGCAATAATTTATCTACAAGAGGAGCTCCAAACAGTGCTGCTAGCATTCCAATCAACTTAAGACTGCCTCACAAAGCCTACACAGGTGCTTATATGGGCCCCCTCAATGAGCTATCATTGAGGGAGCTCATACTCCAATTGGCCAATCAATAATGCCAATGGGAGGTCATTACACCCCCCCCCCCCCCCCCCCTCCCCAAGGTCCGAGGAATTCCTGCCAGCTGGCATTCCTCTGAGCTTCTTCCTGCTCCTCCTGTCCGGGTCTGCCACCTCTGTGTCGTCCGCCGGGTCGTTCTCTGACGTTGGGGGGGGGGGGGGGGGGGGGGGGGGGGGTGCCTTATAGGTGCCCGTCTTTTCCTTGACGACCTCCTTGGAAGTTGTACTTCCTCCTCCTCGGGAAGAGGTTTCGCGGCGGCCTCGTCGAACGTGTCCATCTCCGACTCTGACGACTGGATGACGAGGTCTGGCAAAATTGCTGGGGTGTGGGTATCTTTCCCGTCTGAGCTATCCCAGCTTGAGGCGGTCCTGCTTCGACTGCCTCCAGGTGTGTTTCTGCTGCCCTTATTTGGTCTAGGTGTTTCTTCGGCACCTTACCTCCTATCAAAACTTTATATGATATGGACCCTGTTTGGGACTCTACCGTGCCTTTGACCCACGTTGGTCCATTCCCATAATCCTTGACCCAAACCGGTGCCCCCACCTGGAAATGTCTCTGCTGCCGACTATTATCATGCCCCCTGCGTTGGACCTCCTGTTGTTTCTCCACTTTCCCCGTTAAATTTGGGAAAAGGAGACTCAGCCTCGTTCGCAGCTGCCTTCCCATTAAGAGTTCAGCTGGCGGTATGTCCGTTGTGAAATGCGGTGTGTCCTGTAATCAAACAGCCAGCGGGAGAGCGGTGTGTCCATTGACGCTGCCGGCTGCTTCTTGAGTCCGGCTTTTAGTGTCTGGACCGCTCCCTCTGCCAGGCCGTTGGACGCTGGATGGTAAGGGGCCGTTTTGATGTGGCGGACTCCGTTTCCCTTTAGGAATTTTCCAAATTACCCACTTGTGAATGCCGTTCCGTTGTCCAACACCAATACCTCCGGAAGTCCATGTGTTGCAAACGAGGCCCTGAGCTTTTCAATTGTCGATGCTGTGCTTGCCGCGTTTACCCAGTGGACGTCCAACCATTTGGAGTGGGCGTCCACTATCACCAAAAACATTGAGCCCATGAAAGGGCCGGCGTGGTCAATATGCAGGTGGGTCCACGGTCTGCCTGGCCATTCCCACGGGTGCAATGGCACAGCTGGTGGCACTCTTTGCCCCTGTTGGCACTCCTGGCACCGACGTACCAAGGCTGCTATGTCTGTGTCCAATCCTGGCCACCAAACGTAGCTTCGAGCTAGCATCTTCATTTTAGACACCCCTGGGTGTCCGTGATGTAACCCGGTTAAGATTGCCCAATGGCCCTGAGCTGGGACTATTACCCGGGCTCCCCATAATAGGATACCATCTTCTATGGTTATTTGGTCCTTTCTGCTCCAGTATGGGTGCATCTGGGGCTCCACTGGTCTCTCCAGTTCCCCTGTTAGCAGTAAATGCTTCATCTTGGCTAAAACTGGGTCTTTTTGCGTCCACAACCGAATATGTTGTGCGTCCACTGGTAGGGTGTCCAAAAAATTTAGAGTCATTACTGTCTCCTCTACTTTCGGTATTAGTGGCGGGGTGTCTGGGAGGGGAAGTCTGCTCAAAGCATCTGCATTTGCTACTCGCGTTCCCGGTCTGTGCTCCAGAACATATCTATACACCGCCAGTAGCAACGCCCAGCGTTGGATTCTAGCTGATGCAATCGGGGGTATTGACTGGTCTTCTTTTAATAACCCTAATAACAGCTTATGGTCCTTCACTATGGTGAATTTCCACCCGTACAGATACTGGTGAATTTTTTTTACTGCAAATATCACCGCCAGTCCTTCCTTCTCGATTTGGGCGTACTTTCTCTCAGCCATCGCCAAGGTCCTCGAAGCATAGGCTATTGGCCGTTCTTCCCCATTCCTTCCTCTATGGGCTAAGACGGCTCTTACCCCATAAGGTGATGCGTCACACGTGACCACCAACGCCTTCCTTGGGTCATAATGCTCTGGGACATTTTCGGATGACAGCTGTTCCTTAATGTCCCTAAATGCTCGGTTTTGGCGGGCAGACCATTTCCATTCTTGTCCCTTTTTTAGTAGCTGGTGGAGGGGTTCTAGGATGGACGCCCTATTTTCAATAAATTTGCCATAATATGTTACCAATCCTAGAAATGATCGTAGCTCCTGGACCGTGGTGGGAGCTGGGGCTTCTTTTATTGCCATTACTCGGTCTTCCAATGGGTGTAAGCCCGACTCGTCTACTTTATATCCCAGGTCACTTGTGGGGCCAGAAAAACACATTTTTCTCTTTTCAGCCGGATGCCTGCCTTTGCGAAACGCCTGAGCACTTTCTCCAGGTTCCTTAAGTGTTCCCTGTTTGTCCTACCCGTGATTAAGACATCGTCCAAATAAATCGCCACCTGCGATAGTCCCTGCAGAATATTTTCCATCGTACGCTGGAATATAGCGCAGGCTGATGACACTCCAAAGGGTAGCCTAATATAACAAAAAAGTCCCTTCGGGGTGTTGATCGTAGCGAACTTCTGGGAGTCCTTGTCCAGTTTTAACTGCAGGTAGGCGTGGCTCATGTCCAGTTGGGTGAACAAAAGCCCACCTGCCAATTTGGCATATAGGTCGTCTATTTTCGGGATTGGGTTTGTCCAGCAGTTCGTATTTGTTTACCGTCTGTTTGAAATCTCCACAGAGACGTATCGAGCCGTCTGGCTTCAAAATTGGTACCACCGGCGCTGCCCATTCCGAGAACTGTACTGGTCTGATAATGCCGTCACGCCGTAACCTTTCTATTTCAACATCTACTTTCTTCCTTAATGCAAAAGGTACCGGCCTGGCCTTACAAAATTTCGGAGGGCTTCTGGGTCCATGTGCAAAGTTGTTTTGGCGCCTATAATTTCCCCCAAACCTTCTTGGAAGACCTCCGGGTATTTTTGGAGTACTCCACTCAACTGCCCGCTTCCACTCTGGAAAATTTTCATCCAATCTAAGTTTAGGTCTTTCAGCCAGTTCCATCCGATTAAGTTCGGTCCGGAGCCCTCTACTATCGTCAATGGTAATCTGAGCAATTGTTTGTCATATTCCACGGGTACATGAGTCGTGCCTAGAACTTCCAGGGGTTCCCCCGTGTAGGTTTTAAGTTTTGTCGATGTTTTTGTTAGGGTTAGTGGCTGGAGTCCATCTTTGATTTTTTTAAATGCTGCCACTCCCATTACTGATACGGCCGCACCCATGTCTATTTCCATTATTGTCGGCCGACCGTTCACCCGTGGGGTAATCTTAATAGGTTCTGCTTTCTTCGTCGCAATATTATATAACTGTTCCCCTTCGGAGGAGGATGGGGCATCTAGGTTGTGTACTTCCCTGCGACCCCACCTGCTATTCCTCTTTTGCCACCTCCTTCTAGGGTTTCTGTCGCTGTTACCCCACTCTGTCTGGTGCCAGAAACGGTTCTTCTCTGTTGGGGGAGCCTCAGCCGGTAGATCCCTCTGTCTCCAGTTAGTCCTAGCAGTCTTGGGGGCAGTTCTGGGGTTTTCCTTTGGCCCTCTGTTCCTCAGGCTTTTCCTGAGGGTGACTATCTGGTAGCTGGACCCATTGTGGTAGTCCCTCTCCCAGGTATCTACCTCCATTGGCGTGCCCTGTAGTTCCTGCGCCCCACTTGCTGCCTTTTCTAGGGACAGTGCGAGCTGTAACGCCCGCCTGCAGTCTATTTGCGTTTCCGCCAACAGGCGCTTCTGTATTTGGAGGTCATTTATGCCACACACTAACCGGTCCCGAAGCATTTCATTTAGCGTCGGGCCGAACTCACATTTTTCCGCCAGCCTTCTGTCGGGTCAAGAAATTTGTGACTGACTCTCTGTCTTCCCGCTTCGTTGTGTAGAATCTGTACCTACGCAAAATGAGGGGTGGTTTTGGGTCATCGTGCTCTTCCACCAATTTCGTTAATTCTTGGAAAGGTATCGTGTCCGGTGTATCGGGATAAGTTAGACTACGTATAATGGCGAAGGCTGAGGGTCCGCACGGCGACAGCAGTATAACCCGTTTCCTTCCATCCTCCGTTATCTCATTGGCCTGGAAAAAATAACACATTCTCTCCACATACTGGGACCAGTCCTCAATAGTCGGGTCGAATGCATCCAACTTCCCACAAAGAGCTATTTTTGAAAGAGCAAGGCAGCTGGTCTCCGCAAGGTTCTTGGTTTACCTCGTCGCCACTGTAATGATCCACAGGAGGCAGGGGTTCCATCACCACACCAGTATTTATTTGCAATAACTTATATACAAGAGCAGCTCCAAACAGTGCTGCTAGCATTCCAGTCAACTTAAGACTGCCTCACAAAGCCTACACATGTGCTTATATGGGCCCCCTCAATGAGCTATCATTGAGGGAGCTCATACTCCATTGGCCAACCAATAATGCCAATTGGAGGTCATTACAATAACTGAAGGCTTTAATAGACTAGAACTGTTCCCCAGCAGCTTCGGTACAGAATGAGGGCTGCTGGGACGGCACCGGTTCGTATACCCCGCCTGACAGGGCGGAGCTACATACCAAACAGCAAATGGTAAACTCTTAGGTTTAACCAATGGTCTTCAGCCTCTTGGGTACTGCAATACCTGATAATACCACAGTCTTTGACGGGTCGTAAGTTAACTCATTAAGACGTAGCATTCACCATTACATTCTTTTGTTTAGAAAGGTTGCATAACAGTAATAGATACAGATGTAATGCACATACACACATACCACATTCACTTCAGAACAGAGATAAATTAAGTTATTCACAATTTCAGCTAGCAACAGAGATTGTACGGAATAGATTTATCGCAACCTCAAATATACTTTTGTTTATTGTTCCGTATATTAATTTTGTATTTCTTCCTTGTGGCTTTCAAACTATCCCTCACTCCTAACCATGCCTCCAGCCGAGCAGCTCCATTCTTTCAGCCCACAACCATGGTTAACCCTCGAGGTCCCATTCTGCCTTCCCACCATCCACTTCAGTCACACTGCTGAAACTCCCACACACAGAACCACTACTCATTATTTCAGGCTAGCAGCATTGCTATGAATCACCTGGCCTAAATGACTCTCTCTTTCAGCCCACTTCTGGAACCCACAGTGCTGGTCTTGCCAACTCTCTTTGGGTAAGGAAGCCCATTTTCAGTGTAAAGTACATGGAGATTCTGGTGGTGATGTAATTGATTGATAATTTATAATCTTTATTGTCACAAGTAGGCTTACATTAACACTGCAATGAAGTTACTGTGAAAAGTCCCTAGTCGCCACATTCCGACACCTCTTCGGGTACACAGAGGGAGAATTCAGAATGTCCAAATTACCTAAAGCACGTCTTTCGGACCTTGTGGGAGGAAACCAGAGAACCCGGAGGAAACCCACGCAAACGCGAGGAATACGTGCAGACTCCGCACAGACATTGACCCAAGCCGGGAATCGAACGTGGGAACCTGGCGCTGTGAAGCCATTGTGCTAACCACTATGCTACCATGGATGTGGGGGATGGGAGGAATTTTCAGTGTAAAGTCAATGGGGTTTCTGGAAAGGAACTGTACAATACTTTACTGTGGGACTGAGGGAAGGTGGGAGGGTGGTTGAAGAAGATTTGTTTAAAAGAGTAATTGGAGATTTCTGGTGGGAAAATTTGCATTAAAGATTTCCTGAAGAATGCAGTTACAACTGTGAGTATTTTTCTGGGTGGGGTTTTACAGAAATACTTGGAGTTTCTGATAGGGAGGAGTACTCACAGTAGAATTTACCTGCAGATGCAGGAGGATTTACCACAGGGATTATTTGTGTTGGAGTGGAGGGGATTCAATTGACAATAGAAAATAGCTGCAGGTTTCTTGCATGCACTTTTGCAATAGAGTGCACCTGGCAGTTTCTTTCAGGGGGATATTTACAACAGAGTATACTTGTAGTTCTGGCTCCGCTGGCACAGTGGTTAGCACTACAATCTCACAGCACCATGCATCGATTCAGACCTGGGATGACTGTCTTTGCGGAGTTTGCATGTTCTCCCCGTGTCTGCATGGATTTCCTCCGGGTGCTCCGGTTTCCTCCCACAATCCAAAGATGTGCAGTTTAGGTGGATTGGTCATGCTAAATTGCCTCACAGTGTCCAAAGATGTACAACTTTTATAATAATCTTTATTGTCACAAGTAGGCTTACATTAACACCAGAAATGAAGTTACTGTGAAAAGCCCCCAGTTGCCACATTCTGGCACCTGCTCGGGTTCACAGAGGGGGAATTCAGAATGCCCAAATTACCCAATAGCATGTGTTTCGGGACTTGTGGGAGGAAACCAGAGCACCCGGAGGAAACCCAAGCAGACACGGAGAGAACATGCAGACTCCGCACAGAGAGTGACCCAAGCCGGGAATCAAACCTGCACCATGTCACTGTGACACAACAGTGCTAACCACTGTGCTTAACTAGGGTTACGGGTATAGAATAGGGCAGTGGGCCTAGGTAGGCTGTTTTTTGGGAGGGTCGGTGGAGACTTAATGGGCTGAATGACCTCCTTTTGCACTGTAGGGATTCTATGCATTGGGGACAAGATTTAGAGCAGACATGAGGTGTACGTGGAAGACAAGGTTTCACTGTACAAAGTACAGAGAAGGAGAATTTTCAGGAAAGAATGCAGTGGAATGGTGGATGTACACTACAGAATGTGGAGTTATTTACAGTGGCTCAGTTAGTAGCACACACATCAGGATCAGCTGGTTGTGAGTTCAAATCCCTTTGGAGTGCAAAAAGTTTGTGGAGTACTGATGGAACTCCAAAATGTCAAAAACGAGGATTGGGTGAGATATTAAACTGGAGCCTCATCTGCCATCTCGGGTCGACATAATAGATTTTGCGGCATGAAGATGAGCAGGGGAGATATCCTGGCCAATATTTATTCCTCAATTCAATATCACACACAAAAAATATTGTCTGGTTGTCAAGGTATATTCCCTTAAAATGGAAAGATAGGGCAAATAAAACCAGAACTCACTGGATGCAAAAGGAGATATAAATTAAGATAAGGAAGAAAAAGAGTGTTTGTGACAGGTAGAAAATACAGTTGAGAACCAAGAGAAATACAGAAGCTTCAGAGGGGAGGTGAAAAGCACACTAGAGAAATGAAGAGGGATTCTGAGAAAAGAATGGGAGCCAACTTAAAGGGGAATTCCAAAGTCTTCTAATGGCAAATAAATAGTAAAAGGAGTAGTGCCGATTAGGGATCTAAAAGGGGATTTACACATGGAGACAAGGGGCATGACTGAGATATTAAATGAATGCTTTGCATCCATCTCTACCAATGAAGTAGACACTACCCAAGTCATGGTGAGGAAATTCTGTCTCTAGAAGGGTTCAAAATTAATACAGAGAAAGTGTTGATTAGTCTGTCGGGACAAAAAGTTGACAAGAACTGGATGGGATGTATCCAAGGGTATTGAAGGAAGTGAGAATGGAAATTGCAGGGGGGCTGGTCATAATCTTCCAGTCTTCTTTAAACTCAGGGGACTGGAGAATTGCAAATGTCACGCCCTTGTTCAAAAACAGTTGTAAGGATAGCCCCAGCAATTACAGACCAGTCAGTTTAACATCAATGAGGACCAGTTTCTAGAAACAATTATTCAGGATAGAATTAGTAGTCACATCGAAAATGTGAATTTATTAGGAAGAGCCAGTATGGTTTTCTAAACCTTATCTAATTTACTGGAGTTTTTTGAGGATGTAACAAAAAGGGTCAATGAGGGTAATGCTGTTGATGCGGTATACTTGGACATTCAGAAAGCATTCGATACAATGCCACAGAACAGACTTGCAAGAAAAGTTATAGCTCATGGAATAAAAAGGACGGCAGCAACATGGATAAAGATTGACTGAATAATAGGAAGCAGAGAGTAATGGTCAATGGATATTTTTTAAGGCTGGAGGAAGGTTTGTAGTGATGTTCCTCAGGGCTAGGTATTGGGACCTTTGCTCTTCATGATTTATATTAATGACCTAGTTCTTGGTCTGCAGGGAATAGTTTCCAAGTTCACAGATGATACAAAACTTGTATTGTTAACTGTAAAGTGGATTATGTAGTACTGCAAAGCACACAGACATGTTGATGAAGTGGGCAGATAAAGTTAATGTGGAGAAGTGTGATGTCATCCATTTTTGTAGGATGAACATGGAGAGACAATCGAAAATAAGGGCTAAAATTAAAGGAGTGCAGGAGCAGTGGGACCTGGGAGTAAACATGCATAGATTATCGAAGATGGTAGGACAGATGGAGAGAGCAGTTAATAAGACAGATGGTATTCTGGGCTTTATTAATAGGGGCATAGAGTACAAGAACAAGCAGGTTATACTGAACTTATACAAGACACGAGTTAGACCTTAGCTGGGATATTTTGTACAGTTTGGCCGCCATACTATAGGAATGATGTGAATGCTTTGGAGAGAATGGTTCCGGGGTGAGAAACCTTGTTTATGAGGATAGATTGGAGAGGTTGGGACTGTTCTAATAGATTCATAGAATCCCTATGGGAGGCCATTCTGCCCATCGAGTCTGCACCGACCCTTTGAAAGAACACCCTACTCAAGCCTCCGCAATCCCATAACCTCACTTAACCTGCACATCTTTAGACACTAAGGGGCAATTTAGCTTGGCCAGTCCACCTAACCTGTACATCTTTGGGCTGTGGAAGGAAACCGGAGTACCCGGAGGAAACCCACGCAGTCATGGGGAGAACGTGTACACTCCACAGTCACCCAAGGCTGGGATTGAACCTGGGTCCCTGGTGCTGTGAGGCAGCAGTGCTAACCACTGTGCCACCATGCCGCCCCGCGCCCCACTCCTTGGAGAGAAGAGAGTAGATTTGATAGAGATGATCAAAATCTTGAGTAGATCGGGAGATATGGTTCCCCCTCGTAAAAGGATCAAGAACAAGGGGGCACAGATTTAAAGTGATTTGCAAAAGAAGCAAATGTGATATAAGAAAACACTTTTTCGCACAAGGGGTGGTTGGGATCTGGAATGCATTGCCTGTGGGCATTAGATGAGTACCCGAATAAAGCCGATATGCAGGGTTACAGAGAAAAGGCTGGGGAATGGCACTCAGTCATGATGTTGGTTTGGAGAGCTGGTGCAGACAAGATGGACCAAATTGCATCCCTCTGTGCCGTAACAATCCCGTGATTCTGTGATTATCACATTGCTGTTTGTGGAGGTTGATGAGTGCAGATAACTGTCACAGTTCCTCCATTACAAAACGGCTACACTTCAAACTCTCACTGGCTGTAAAGCACTCTGGGAGAACCAATGGCCGTGAAAGGCGCCTTCTCACTGCATATTTATTTTAAAAGAACTCCTGAGGCTCCATGGCATGGGGGAATTTTTACAATATCCCAGGCTCTGCTTTTTTTTATAAAGTAATGACCGCGAAGGAAAAGCCACTTCCTTTCCGCCTCACGTGGCATGCCCTCACCTCTCCTATCCCACTCATCACCCTGCCTCCTGTGAACCACAGCGCGGGAGGTCCCCCGGAGTTCTGAACGTTTAGCTTACTACTGATGGGTATAATAATAAATCAGTCACAAAATTATAACCTCAGTTTCCGGTTCAATTACTTGAATGCCCAACTCTGATGTAAATTGCCAAAAAATAAATAAATCTCGAAATGCAAGTTTTTTTTTAAATTAGAGGAAAATGTCCTGTACTAGTCCTGTCCTCCAGCGGCAGTTTCAGGTGACGTGCCATGACTCTGCGTCTTTATAGGAAATAAAATGCTCCATGCGTGTTTTATGACACTAAGAGTTTGGTGAGGAAATCCTCCACTCATGTTATAAATCATCATCCTGTTCAGGTGGATGCATCTTACGTAAATTAAAGAAATATTCAGTGAAGATATTTAATTATTGTCCTTTCTGCAATACAGCCATTGTGAATGTGCCCTTGCTCTCGGGTGTGTGTGTGTGTTACTGGGGGCGGGAGCTGGTCACTCAACTTTTATGAATGGAGCTCATTTGCATTCGGCGCGCGTCCCCGCCAGGCTCATGACTGCGCTTCGCCTTGACGTCAGTGAGGTGTCTGCTCTGTGCATCAATCAGTGAGCAGAAGTGAGTCAGTGACTGACTCCTCCGGCGAAACGCTTCAACTCCAGCACCCTGGCACTCTGCAATCTCACTGATGCAGCAGATACCACAGCGACAGGAACCTGCAAGCAGTAGGAGCCGCTCCTCTACTCACAGCCTCGGCTCGCAGTTGTATATCAAGATATATATAATATAAATAATATACTTCTGCTTTGTCTGACAAAAACAAGAACTTGAATGTGCAGCATCTAGGCAAACAGGTAATGCTCAGATTTGCAATGACTGAAATGGGAGCAGAGAGAACAGAAGGGTTTGCAGGAGTGGGTTGATGGCGCTCGGAGAGTTTTTTTGGGTTAAAATGTTGTATCTGCTGTCGCATTTTCTAATGTAAGAGAAGTGAATGCAATTGACATGCATCTTATGTGCGGAGCGGTCATGTTAAGTAGTGATGGAAATGACAAGGTGGGCATGTTTGCATTAAATAAATGGTAAACGATTGTCGAGAAATGTTTTCAGTGTTTACATCGTATCGACTATAACTTTTAATTAGTACACTTATAGTGTCCAGAATTGTTTTTTTTTTAAACTTGTACAAACACGCTTACATGTTACAGGTAACACCAAGAACATGAATGAGAATATCTCTAAAAACTCCACTGACGATCAGTCAGGCTGGTTCGAATCCAATGAGGACAGTTCATCTCTGGATTTAGCCTTTGCAGTTCAGCAGCCCTCACTCAATCCCTGGGACATTGTGCTCTGTGTCTCCGGGACCGTCATCGCCTGTGAAAATGCCATTGTTGTCGCTATCATTTTCTACACGCCAGCTTTGAGAACGCCCATGTTTTTGCTGATAGGGAGTCTGGCCACGGCTGACCTGTTGGCGGGGTTGGGACTCATTGTCCACTTCGTGTTCCTCTATTGCATTCGATCTGAAGTAGTGGGTCTCGTCACAGTCGGACTCTTGGTTGCATCGTTTACCGCCTCGGTGAGCAGCCTGTTAGCCATCACAATCGACCGTTACCTCTCACTGTACAACGCGCTAACTTACTATTCCGAAAGGACTGTCACCCGGACCTACATCATGCTGATCCTAACCTGGACTGTTTCCATCTCCTTGGGTCTGCTTCCCGTCCTGGGTTGGAATTGTCTCAAAGACATCTCCATGTGCAGCATCGTGAAGCCGCTCACCAAGAACAACCTGATCATTCTGTCCATATCATTCTTCATGGTCTTCGGAATGATGCTGCAGCTGTACATGCAGATCTGCAAAATAGTCTGTCGCCATGCTCACCAGATCGCACTACAGCGCCACTTCCTCGCAACTTCTCACTATGTGACAACCAGGAAAGGCATCTCCACACTTGCAGTCATTCTCGGAGCCTTTGCAATCTGTTGGCTACCGTTTGCAATCTATTGTCTGATGGGAGACTACAACTACCCATCTTTATACACCTACATCACCTTCTTACCAGCCATCTACAACTCGATGATAAACCCGGTCATCTATGCTTATCGGAACCAAGATATCCAGAAAGTTCTTTGGACGGTGTGTTGCAGCTGCTTTCCCAACAGACTTTCCTTTCGGTCCAGATCTCCTAGTGATGTCTAGTTCCTTAGAATCCATTCGCTCTAGAAATCAATCGAGTCTTAACAGTGCCTGCCAGTCTCTCAGGAGCTGAAGACTTGTGAAGCGACCAAAGCTCTCCACTCAAACCATTGCACTGAAGCCAAATGGAAATCGGGAAACAAGTGATATTGAGGCTGCAAAAAGAGCCTCTTCGTGGCAAGGACCAAGAAATGAAATGCAACTTAAACACTTTGTGTACTGTACTTGGATTTGCACAATCGTTAAGAAAAAATAAAACAACTGTATAAAACGTACAAGGCACTTTGAATTTCAATCTTTACTGTAACATTGCACAGAGTTTATTTAAATAAAAATAGTCGTTTGTGAGTTTTTGTTTGAGATTTGAGATGTATTCTTGTTTACAATCACCAATAAAAAGGTCATAATTTGTGATAGAAATATTTTCCTCTTTTATTTCAACATTCTCGACAGTTTTTAAGTGTATTCCAACATTTAAACATTTACACAAATTAGCGAGCATCTCCTCAGCTCACTCTTCAAATGTTAAACGTACATTAAACATGATTTAACTGAAGCAACTTCAATAAATTGTTAATTAGAAATCATTTTTTCTTATGCAAAATATGCGGAGGTCCACACTATCTGATGAGTAGTTGCATTTTCAGCAATACTGTTGTAACGTAACGTGCATTCTTAATGAACAATTGCATAATTTGTTCAGGTAAAGGTGACGTTTGAACATCAGCAGATTTTTGACCGTGTTACAACGGGCAGGACCAGCAGAGGGAGTAACCTTCCCATCTTGTACAGATTTCATTACGCATGGATTCTGTGCACGTATTGGTGATGCAGGTTTTGGGTGAGGTTTGCATTGCAGTACACCCCCGGTCCTGATAAAACCCATCTTCTCGAAAATATACTTCTTAAATTTCACGCCTGATTCTTAAGCAGCCATCTCGTCTTGTAAATGGCACCAGTCTAAAACAAACACATTTTATAATATATGTTAGCAGCAGTCAACGTTCTCTTCTTGCTTTCTAATGAGAACATAATATTAACCTTTATTGTCACAAGTAGACTTACATTAACACTGCATTGAAGTTACTGTGAAAAGCCCTTTGTCGCCACATTCCGCGCCTGCTCGGGTGCACAGAGGGAGAATTCACAATGTCTAATTAACCCAACAGCACGTCTTTCGGGACTTGTGGGAGGAAACCCACGGAGACATGGGGAGAACGTGCAGACTCCGCACCAAGCCGGGAATTGAACCTAGGACCCTGGTGCAGTGAAGCAACAGTGCTAACCACTATGCTACCGTGCTGCCCAACAGCACGTGTACAACAGTTTTAATCAAGAACATCTGTATTCAGGTGATGGTTAAATGAGATATGTGCCAGTCCACTCCCCACATGTTGATTTATTTACAGGAAAGGAGATGGTCAGAATTAGCTGAAGTATGAGTCATTTGGAGGTCAATCTTAAGAGTGCCCTCCGGCCAAGCGACTCCTCCACTCCTCCTCCGCAGTCACTACTTCACTCTTTTCTCCACATTCACTCTTTTCTCTATTCTCTCCTTCACTTTTTCCACTCTGGCAGTCTCTCCTTCTCCACTCTCTCCTTCTCAACTCTCTCCATCTCCACTATCTCTCCCTCGGCAGTCTCTCATTCTCGACTGTCTCTCTGCAGTCTCTCCTCCACATTCTCCACAGTCAATCCTTCTCTACTCTCCTCTACTGTCTCTCAACAGTCTCTCCTTCTCCACTCTCTCCATCTCCACTATCTCTCCGTAGTTTCACATTCTTGACTCTTGTCTCTCTGCAGTGTATCCTTCTCCACGCTTGCTTTCTCCACTCCTCCACTCTGTCTGTCCGCAATCTCCCTTCTCCACTCTCGCATTCTCCACTCTCCTTCTCCACTGTCTGTCCCGTCTATCCTTCTGTACTCTCTCCTCCACTTTATATCTCCGCAGTCTCTCCTTCTCCACTCTGTATCTCCGCAGTCTCTCCTTCTCCACTCTCTCCTCCCTTTAGTTCTCCACTTTCTCCTCCAATGTGTCCCAGGATGCTGTGGGAAGCACGGGAGGATATTGCAAGGGCTCTGACCCCAAATTTTAATTCCTCTCTGACCACAGGGATGTGCCAAAGGACTGGAGAAAAGCTAATGTGGTCCCACGATTGAAGAAAGGTTGTAGAGGTAAGCCAGGGAGCTACAGACCTGTGAGTTCCATGCCAGTGGTAGGGAAACTATTGGAGAAGATTCTGAAGGAGAGAATCTATCTCCAAATGGAGAGGCAAGGTTTGATCAGGAATAGGCAACATAGCTTTGTCAAAGGGAGGTCAAGCCTAACAAATGTAATTGAATTTGTTGAGCTTTTAACCAGGTGTATAGATGAGGGTTGTGTCATTGATGTTTCAACAAAGCCTTAGACAAGGTCCAACATGGGAGACTTAGAAAGAAGGCAAATGCACCTGGGATACAAGGGAACTTGATAAGGTGGATTCAAAATTGGCTTAGCTGTAGGAGACAGAGGGTGATGACAGACGGCTGCTTTAGTGTCTGTGACGAATGTGATATAAAATAGTTACTTTAGAGATATTAGTTACTGTAATGTAAACATAGGCCGGTCTGATTCTGTTAGTTCACAGACAAAGGATTTCAGAACGCATGCAAAGCAAGGGGCAGGGGTGTCCAGATAAGGAGGAGAAAAGGATGCTGGGTAATAGGAGGCCAGAGGAAGGGATGAGAAGTGAGCCAATCAGGATGTATGGCCAGGTCAGGAGGGGTATAGGATGACCTATGGGAATCGTGTATGTGAAACTTGATGCCATTTGAATGTATTTGCAGAAATCCCTTTGTCTCCTTCTTCATTTGTTTCCCGGGGTCTAGGAGACTAGCTGTGTCCTGTGCCTGTGTGAAATGAATCAGACTTGCAAGTCAAATAAAAGAACTAATGCTATACCTGCAAATCCATCTCGACTTTTATTGAGGCCAGACTGACGGGTAAAGAAATTTATGGTTTGTCATTTGGTGCCCGAAAACTGGGATTTCTCAAGACGGTTCTGACCAACCGCGAAATCAGAATTAGACTGATTATGAACAGGGAGAGTGGGAAAACGGGCCCACAATGTACAGCTGGAAAATGACCGCGCATTGCTTTTTCCCCTCTTCTTATCGTCTGATTAGTCTGGTCACTCGCGGTTGGTATGGAAAGATCGTCTCGACGAAATCAAAGGTCAGTCTGGGGATTAGAAATGTAATTGATGGGATTTCATATTGTTGATTCGGCTTTGGGATAGGTTTTGGGTTGATGGAACATCTAAACAGAGATGATTCAATTCCATGTGTGAGTTCTGATTCGGCTTGGGTTAGGTTTTGGGTTGATGTAACATCTAAACAGAGATGATTCAATTCCATGTGTGAGTTCTGATTCGGCTTGGGTTAGGTTTTGGGTTGATGTAACATCTAAACAGAGATGATTCAATTCCATGTGTGAGTTCTGATTCGGCTTGGGTTAGGTTTTGGGTTGATGTAACATCTAAACAAAGATGATTCAATTCCATATGTGAGTGTTTTGAATAACTGATGTGACCTCAGGATGAGGGTTCAGTTCAATGAGTGTTTTTAAATCTAAAGATGGTTTAATTCCATATGTTAGTGTTTTGAATAACTGATGTGACCTCAGGATGAGGGTTCAGTTCAATGAGTGTTTTAAATCTATAGTTGATTAAGCTAAAATTGTATCCTTGGACTGAAATGGCGAGAAACGATAAATTTTAAAACAAACTGGATGCTGCATGTTAGTTAAAGCAGAAGTCTCTCAAAGGGTTAACAGCAGCCAAAGTTAAAGACTACAGACAGTGCTTCTCACACGGGCCTTGAGATAACAGCAGCAGCCTGTGGTGTAATCGGATACCTTTCTTTCGAGTCAGTGAACTCCAGCAAAGTTACGTTTTGAATTAATAAAAGGAAACCAGTGGGTTTCTCCACCTCTTTAATAAAAGTTTATTATTTTCGAAAGCAATTGATTGAAATTGCCAGAATCTTAAGTTTTACTTACTTGAAATAATGTCAATCTCATTTTATTTGTGAATTAATGGAAACTTAAAGAAACTCACTGACACCATTTTAAAAAGTGTAAATCTGGAAATGACAGCTGACTTTGCTCCGGTATAAATCACCGCAGCTAACTGTTCCCTCATTGATAGCAGTCAACATTTTGTGAATGTAAGAAAAACTTGTTGAAAGAAAATTGTTAAGATAAAGAATTAATTAAGTTGTAAAAGTTATACAAGTTTGTGTTAAGCAAATCGTAAATTTAGTTCTGAGTTGAGATCAGAGCTAAGCTTGCAGGTTGCAGTAATTCAATTTGAATTTTCAAACATTTTAAGTTTTAAAAGAACACTGTTAGAACCTTTTCAATAATTTTGCCAAGGAGCAAAAATTGCCATTGGTTATAAATAAGCAAATAAAAAATAAAAATATATTATAATAAAAAAGAAAGAGCCAAAGTATGAAAGCTAAAGAGTTAATCAGATTATGGAGACAATGGGCGAAATTCTCCCCCAACGGCGCGATGTCCGCCGACTGGCGCCAAAAACGGCGCCAATCAGATGGGCATCGCGCCGGCCCAAAGGTGCGGAATGCTCCGCATCTTTGGGGGCCGAGCCCCAACATTGAGGGGCTAGGCCGGCGCCGGAGGGATTCCGCCCTGCCAGCTGGTGGAAATGGCGTTTGTTGCCCCGCCAGCTGGCGGAAATGGCGTTTGGTGCCCCGTCAGCTGGTGCGGAAATGCGGCGCATGCGCGGGAGTGTCAGTGGCCGCCGACAGTTTCCCGCGCATGCGCAGTGAGGAGAGTCTCTTCCGCCTCCGCCATGGTGGAGGCCGTGGCGGAGGCGGAAGGGAAAGAGTGCCCCCACGGCACAGGCCCGCCCGCGGATCGGTGGGCCCCAATCGCAGGCCAGGCCACCGTGGGGGCACCCCCCGGGGACAGATCACCCCGCGCCCCCCCCAGGACCCCGGAGCCCGCCCATACCGCCTGGTCCCGCCGGTAAATACCAACTTTAATTTACGCCGACAGGACAGACAATTTCTGGGCGGGACTTCGGCCCATCCGGGCCGGAGAATTGAGCGGGGGGGGGTCCCGCCAACCGGCGTGGCCCGATTCCCGCCCCCGCCCAATCTCCGGTACCGGAGACTTCGGCGGGGGCGGGGATGGGATTCACGGCGGCCAACGGCCATTCTCCGACCCGGCGGGGGGTCGGAGAATGTCGCCCAATATTGTCAACATGAGAGGGATAAGATCATGTTATCAAGTTGGCAGAACAATGCCCTTAAAATGGGAATTCCAATTAGTGAAGCATGTAACCAAAAAACATTACAGGTCTTGAAAAAGGAGTGTGCATTCAAAAAACGCGCAAGTAAAGACAGGGAAGGCTCGGGTCAAACAAAAGATGGGCTACGTAGTTCAATGGCTGGCCTTGAATTGACAGAATATGACGAATTGGACAATTTGACCACATCGGCTAGGATTCCGACTGCACCTGTAGCACAGTCTGCACTAATTCCAGAACCACCAGAGTATAATAATTTATATCCAGTCACTGCTCCCCAGATTCATAGAACATAGAACATAGAACGATACAGCGCAGTACAGGCCCTTCGGCCCACGATGCACCGACATGGGAAGTCAAAAAACAAAAGCCATCTAACCTACACTATGCCATTATCATCCAAATGCTTATCCAATAAACTTTTAAATGCCCTCAATGTTGACGAGTTCACTACTGTTGCAGGTAGGGCATTCCACGGCCTCACCACTCTTTGCGTAAAGAACCTACCTCTGACCTCTGTCCTATATCTATTACCCCCCAGTTTAAAGCTATGCCCCCTCGTGCTAACCATTTCCATCCACAGGAGAAGACTCTCACTGTCCACCCTATCTAACCCCCTGATCATTTTGTATGCCTCTATTAAGTCTCCTCTTAACCTTCTTCTCTCTAACAAAAACAACCTCAAGTCCATCAGCCTTTCCTCATAAGATTTTCCCTCCATACCAGGTAACATCCTGGTAAATCTCCTCTGCACCCGCTCCAAACCTTCCACGTCCTTCCTATAATGCGGTGACCAGAACTGTACGCAATACTCCAAATGCGGCCGTACCATAGTTTTGTACAGCTGCAACATGACCTCATGACTCCGGAACTCAATCCCTCTACCAATAAAGGCCAACACTCCATAGGCCTTCTTCACAACCCTATCAACCTGGGTGGCAACTTTCAGGGATCTATGTACATGGACACCTAGATCCCTCTGCTCATCCACACTTCCAAGAACTTTACCATTAGCCAAATATTCCGCATTCCTGTTATTCCTTCCAAAGTGAATCACCTCACACTTCTCTACATTAAACTCCATTTGCCACCTCTCAGCCCAGCTCTGCAGTTTATCTATGTCCCTCTGTAACCTGCTACATCCTTCCGCACTGTCGTCAACACCACCGACTTTAGTGTCGTCTGCAAATTTACTCACCCCCCCTTCTGCGCCCTCCTCTAGGTCATTGATAAAAATGACAAACAGCAACGGCCCCGAACAGATCCTTGTGGTACGCCACTTGTAACTGAACTCCATTCTGAACATTTCCCATCAACCACCACCCTCTGTCTTCTTTCAGCTAGCCAATTTCTGATCCACATCTCTAAATCACCCTCAATTCCCAGCCTCCGTATTTTCTGCAATAGCCTACCGTGGGGAACCTTATCAAACGCTTTACTGAAATCCATATACACCACATCAACTGCTCTACCCTCGTCTACCTGTTAAGTCACCCTCTCAAAGAACTCGATAAGGTTTGTGAGGCATGACCTACCCTTCACAAAGCCATGCTGACTATCCCTAATCATATTATTCCTATCTAGATGATTATAAATCTTGTCTCTTATAATCCCCTCCAAGACTTTACCCACAACAGACGTGAGGCTCACCGGTCTATAGTTGCCGGGGTTGTCTCTACCCCCCTTCTTGAACAAAGGGACCACATTTGCTATCCTCCAGTCCTCTGGCACTAATCCTGTAGCCAATGATGACATAAAAATCAAAGCCAAAGGCCCAGCAATCTCTTCCCTGGCTTCCCAGAGAATCCTAGGATAAATCCCATCAGGCCCCGGGGACTTATCTATTTTCAGCCTGTCCAGAATTGCCAACACCTCTTCCCTACGTACCTCAATGCCATCTATTCTAATAGCCTGGGTCTCAGCATTCTCCTCCACAACATTCTCGTTTTCCTGAGTGAATACTGACGAAAAATATTCATTTAGTATTTCGCCTATCTCTTCAGACTCACACACAACTTCCCATCCCTGTCCTTGACTGGCCCTACTCTTACCCTAGTCATTCTTTTATTCCTGACATACCTGTAGAAAGCTTTTGGGTTTTCCTTGATCCTACCTGCCAAATACTTCTCATGTCCCCTCCTTGCTCGTCTTAGCACCCTCTTTAGATCCTTCCTCGCTATCTTGTAACTATCAAGCGCCCCAACTGAAACTTCGCACCTCATCTTCACATAGGCCTCCTTCTTCCTCTTAACAAGCGATTCCACTTCTTTGGTAAACCACGGTTCCCTCGCTCGACGCCTTCCTCCCTGCCGGACCGGTACATGCTTATCAAGAACACGCAGTAGCTGTTCCTTGAACAAGCTCCACATATCCAGTGTGCCCAACACTTGCAGCCTACTTCTCCAACCTATCCCCCCCAAGTCATGTCTAATGGCATCATAATTGCCCTTCCCCCAGCTATAACTCTTGCCCTGCGGGGTATACTTATCCCTTTCCATCACTAACGTAAACGTCACCGAATTGTGGTCACTGTCCCCAAAGTGCTCACCTACCTCCAAATCTAACACCTGGCCTGGTTCATTACACAAAACAAAATCCAATGTGGCCTCTCCTCTTGTTGGCCTGTCAACATATTGTGTCAGGAAACCCTCCTGCACACATTGTACAAAAAACGACCCATCTAATGTACTTGAACTATATCTTTTCCAGTCAATCTTTGGAAAGTTAAAGTCTCCCATAATAGCTACATGTTACTTTCGCTCTTATCCAGAACCATCTTCGCCATCCTTTCCTCTACATCCCTAGAACTATTTGGAGGCCTATAGAAAACTCCCAACAGGGTGACCTCTCCTTTCCTGTTTCTAACCTCAGCCCATACTACCTCGGAAGAAGAGGCCCCATCTAGCATCCTCTCCGCCACCGTAATACTGTTTTTGACTAGCAGCGCCACACGTCTCCCTCTTTTGCCTCCTTCTCTGAGCTTACTAAAACACCGAAACCCCGGAACCTGCAACAACCATTCCTGTCCCTGCTCTATCCATGTCTCTGAAATGGCCACAACATCCCAGGTATCAACCCATGCTGCCAGTTCCCCTACCTTATTTCGTATACTCCTGGCATTGAAGTAGACACACTTCAAACCACCTACCTGAACACTGGCCCCCTCCTGCGAAGTCAAATCTGTGCTCCTGACCTCTATACTCTCAATCTCTCATACCCTAAAACTACAAGCCAGGTTCCCATGCCCCTGCTGCATTAGTTTAAACCCCCCCAAAGAGCACTAACAAATCTCCCCCCCAGGATATTTGTGCCCCTCAGGTTCAGATGTAGACCATCTTGTCTGTAGAGGTCCCACCTTCCCCAGAAAGAGCCCCAGTTATCCAGAAATCTGAATCCCTCCCGCCTGCACCATCCCTGTAGCCAGGTGTTTAATTGCTCTCTCTCCCTATTCCTCATCTCATTATCACGTGGCACGGGCAACAACCCAGAGATAACAACTCTGTTTGTTCTCATTCTGAGCTTCCATCCTAGCTCCCTGAAAGCCTGCCTGACATCCTTGTTACCTTTCCTACCTATGTCGTTCGTGCCAATGTGGACCACGACTTGGGGCTGCTCCCCCTCCCCCTTAAGGACCCGGAAAACACGATCCGAGACATCACGTACCCTTGCACCTGGGAGGCAACATACCAAACGTGAGTCTCTCTCGCTCCCACAAAATCTCCTATCTGTGCCCCTGACTATCGAGTCCCCAATTACTAATGCTCTGCTCCTCACCCCCTTCCCTTCTGAGCAACAGGGACAGACTCCGTGCCAGAGGCCCGTACCCCATGGCTTACCCCTGGTAAGTCCCCCCCCCACAAGTATCCAAAGCGGTATACTTGTTACTCAGGGGAACGACCGCAGGGGATCCCTGCACTGATTGCTTCTTCCCAGTCCCTCTTACAGTTACCCATCTATCTCCAATCTTTGGTGTAACTAATTCCCTGAAGCTGCTATCTATGACCCCCTCTGCCTCCCGAATGATCCGAAGTTCATCCAACTCCAGCTCCAGTTCCCTAACTCGGTCTTGGAGGAGCTGGAGATGGCAGCACTTCCTGCAGGTAAAATCAGCAGGGACACTAACAGCATCCCTCACCTCAAACATCCTGCAGGAGGAACATTGCACTCCCTTCCCTGCCATCCTTCTAACATCTAACCAAGATCTGGTTAATAAATAAATAAAAAATAAATGTAAAAAAAATTATAATAATATAATATGGCACTTACCTCACACCAATGGGTCTTATTATTAGGTTAGAGGAGGAGGGTGGGTGGGAGACAGTACACGTGTAGTGTCTTGGGTTTCCTCTCCACCAGAATTTATTGGTTGGGGGGGGGGGGGGGGGCGGGGGGGCCTTCCCAGAAGTCCGCGGATTGAACTACCAGTTCCCGCCTTATATTTAAAAAAAAACAGAAACGGGACCAGGTAAGTGATTTTAAAGTAAATACTCACCTCCCAGAAGGCCCTTGCGCACCGCTCCCGCCGAAATCCAAAGGGCTGCTCCTGCAAAGGTAAGTGTTTTTAAAGTAAATACTCACCTCCCAGAAGGCCCTTGCGCACCGCTCCCGCCAAAATCCAAAATCATGCCAGCCCCTCCAGCCCCTTTGGTACCATCTTCACTTTCTGAGGGAGAAGGGGGGCTCTGTTCCACAAGCCCAATTAGCTCTAGGACCCGATCTCGGACAGCGAGAGAAGGGCCTGATCCTCTCCAGAAACAATCAAGCATACCACCTAAATCCCTTCAGACCGATAAGGGGGAACAGAAAACTCCGAGAACAAAGGTAGAAGAAAGTGATGGTTCTGAGGAGAAGGAGCTCCCTCTAGTGACAGGGAGGGACGTCGAAGTCTTAGAAGAGCCAGAGGGAATAGCTAGAGTGCCCCTGGTGAGACTCGGAGACAGTTGCCGATTCAGAAAATACCAAACCCTGACGCTGTGACGGCCGGGGCCCAGCCCACGATAGACGTTTATTTCCCATGGAGACCCAGTGAGATGATGGCTATTATGGCTACAATTCCAGACAGAAAAAAAATCTCCTGCTGCTTTTGTGGATTACCTGAGAACTACCATCTTAATTTATCAAGCTGATTCTAGGGACCTCTGGGCCCTAGTCCAGCAGGTTTTAACCCCAGCAGAGTACCGCAATCATCTTAATCACTTGAATTATGCTAGCCATGCCACACTTCAGCAAGCCCATGCGTTGGACGATGATAGACGGATACAAATCCTGAATGCGTTGAATAGCACATTTCAAAAGCCCATAAATATTTCTGCTATCTTAGACCTCAAACCTAAAAAGATTGAAGAGCCAGAGGAATTTCTGGAACGTTTTAATGAAATCTACCGTGGGTAGTCAGGCGACTTGCCATATCAAAATGGTCAGAATTCCCCTCAATATTGTGCTATGTTAATGCATTGCCTACCACCTTCCATGGCTACTGCCGTGAAATGTAATAACATGAATTGGACAGAGAACACCCCTTCCCAAATGGCCAGGGCAGTCAGATTTTATTGGAAGGAGGGTGTAGGCCAGGAAGGAGGCTCAGTTACAAAGGTTAAGACTGAGTATGTAATGAAAAAGGATGATCTGAGACCCCAACCAGCGGCAGAAACGGTAGCTTACCAGCTGGAACCCCAATATTGTGACTTTGGGTGGGTGGATCAGCGAGGGGGAGGATATCAAATCCACCCAAATGGACCCTCAGCTCCTCTTTATGGCCCACCGTATGCACCACCAACAGCTTTACAACCGCCGCCCCCTCTGAGGGGCCATTAGTCTACTGAGAGAAGAGGACAGGGCAGATATAGAGGGAACAATTCATGTTTTAATTGCGGCCGTGCAGATCACTGGCATCAGGAATGCCCCATTA
Organism: Scyliorhinus torazame; assembly: GCF_047496885.1. Classification (NCBI taxonomy): domain Eukaryota; kingdom Metazoa; phylum Chordata; class Chondrichthyes; order Carcharhiniformes; family Scyliorhinidae; genus Scyliorhinus; species Scyliorhinus torazame. The sequence continues at coordinate 120,920,656 of NC_092707.1, read as the reverse complement.
AAAGACAGGCAGCAGAAGGAGACTACTCGACCCAAAGGAGGGGGTACCCACCAAGGGGAGGACAGACGAGATACACTGACTTCTCCCAGGCAAACCCTTTCCCAACACAGGATTGACTAGCTAATTTAGTCATAAGGACTCTCCAATCGGACAGGGAACCTATTATTTCTCTGCAGATCGAAGATCAATATCACTCATTTGTAATTGACACTGGAGCAGCCATGTCTTCTGTGCAATCAGAACTTCGCCTACCACTATCCGACCACACGCAGCATTTGTCGGGGTCCCAAGGACAGGTGTGTGAGTATCCTATCTCTGAACCTGTGACAGTCACTTACGAGAATAAGTCTGCAGATCATCAGTTTGTAGTGACTACTGGATTGGACTGTAACTTGTTGACCCGAAATTTACTGTGTATCTTCCAGCTACAGCTAGAGTGAAATGATTAACACTCGACTGCAGCATCACCGGGGAGATGATGTTTTGGAATATGTCAATCCACAGGTCTGGGCGGAATACCCATCACAAGTGGGAAAGACAAATGTTACACCTATTAAGGTAACAATTAAGGACCATGTAAAGCTGCCTTCCATTCGGCAATACCAGAAGCTGCCCCGTCTATAGACAAATTAATCCGAGAGCTGTTGCAACAGGGTATTTTGGTCCCTTGCCAATCAGAATGTAACACCCATACTTGCTGTGCCTAAACCAGCTAAGCCAGACCAGTACCGATTAGTACAGGATTTACATTCAATCAATGCCATCGCACAGCTGTTACATGCTCTCACTCTCCAACAGGATATTACGGTATAGCTCCCACTCGGTCATCGCACTACTGAGGCAACTGCAGACTCAGCATCTTACTGCAGCTCGTCAGAATAGGCATGAGATATACCTTTTGAACAATCCACGTCTGACATTTAAACACTGTACCACTATCAATCCAGCCTGTTTTCTTAGTGGTCCCCCTGTCCATGAAGACGCACCTGGCCACGACTGTTTAGCCTTGATTCAGGAAAGTACCACAATAAGGGACGATTTGAGTGATATTTCGTCAGAACAACCTGACATGATTATGTGTGGTCAAATATCCCACCAGGGTTTAGTTAATGACCTACTACAGGCCCTCCTTATGCCCGTGCAGATTTCCGTCATTAAATGCGCTGCCCATACAAACGGTAAGACCCCAGTTGATGTTGGTAATGAACAAGCAGATTGTGCAGCCGCACAAATTCAGCAACTGATGGTGCCTAAAATGTTAAGTCCGACTAAACGATCTACTATAAATATGTCTGCTTCTGACAAGCCAATGCCAACCATCCAAGACGTTAATAAGGTTACAGGAGGACGCTCCTGAGAGTGATAAACAAATGTGGAAACGGTTAGGTTGTACATATGATTCTGTTTCCTCTTTATGGACCACGGCAGCACATCAGACTTGTATGTCTGATGTGCTGGCTTTATGGGTCACTGAATGTGTACACTTTGCAACTCATTGTGGGGCTCGGGGGACTAGTGATTTGTTGCTGGACACTTGGTGGCACCCTAAAATGCAGGGGTTGGCTCAGAGTATCAGCACTTGGTGTTTGATTTGTCAGCAATATAACACCGGAAAAGGTATCCCTTGTGGTATGAGGCAAACCCCGTTGCCCAGTGGTCCCTTTGAGACGCTCCAAATGGATTACATTGAGTTCGAAAGATGTCAATGTTATAAATATGTTTTGGTCATTGTGGATGTGTTCAGCAGATGGGTTGAGGCGTATCCGACTATCGATAATAAAGCTGCTACTGTGGTTAAAGTTCTGATGTGGGAAATCATTCCCCGGTACAGAATACCAGCTCAGTTGAGTTCTGATAACGGGCCTCATTTTCTTGGACAGATTAACCTGCCTCCCTTCCCCAGTGCTATTTTACAGGTGTGGAGCATGATGGGGTGGCTACGCACCGTCTGTGTGATCTTCGGCCTCACCTCGCTTGGAGTGTCATCGGCGACGGACATGGAAAAGGGAAATATTATCTACATTTGTAACCAAACTACAAGGACATTTCGGCTATGCAGAGGTGATGTTCTTCGCTGCCCCCATATACGAGGACGTGGTATCGACACATGGAAGGTCATCAGGTTAACGGACAATGCAGGGCTCATGAAGCAATTGCACTGGTCCCGGCGATGGGAAGGGAACATTACATGGACATTGCCTTGTTTTTGGAGTACATGTAAATTTGATTTTGGATGTGTTAAGATTGGTGCGATAAAGGTAAAATCAGACCGTCAAGCGAGGGTAGGAAGAGGTTGTGAGAGAGAGAGGGGGACTAGAGAGAGGACGGGGCGTGTAAGGAGGGGAGTACAACTAGAACGTAGGTTATCAGGAGATACACTTAATTTAGTTAAAGGCCAAACTGAGGAAAACCCGGGTAGTATGAATCTCTTCTACCAGATTTACCACCGCTTGTATGGCCACGGACAGGTTGTCTGCTACCCGAACCCCGCAGCGGTGTCTAGGTTATTTTCTGTTTCACCGCTTTGGGGCACTCCCCAAACGGTGGTTCATTGTCAGCGTTCCGAGCCACCGCCCGAGCAAGTCACTCTTCCTTACGATCCAGGTTCAGCACCACCGGCTATTTGCCTTCCCCTTCCTCGGGATAATTCCCACTCACAGTATGATAGGCTGCAACGGTGGAGGGCGTACATACCTAGCCACTTCACTCCCAATAGGGATTCCCGGTCATACGAGAATTGTTTCAGCAGTGAAGGATGCGGCTGTTTGCTGGTAGAGGTGGAAACGAATATAACATGTCTGTTCCCCACCTGTACGGACAGGAGATGTCATATCACCCAGGCGTCTGGCCAATGCGTTTGTTAAAACACCACCTGCATTCCATTGAACGCCGGCCTCCAGCTCCTTTGTGGCTGGGCGAATGTCTCTCATATCACTGTTGGGACTAGGGCTTTCCGCATTGCTAGGTGGCCCGAATGGGCGTTTCAAAGCTGGATAAACTGGGCTACTGGGGGATCCCTGCGCAACCAATATACTGATTGTGATGCTAGCCTGCACACGGAGCAAGGATACTACTTTTTATTTAATGGCACAGCGACCAATGTTTTGTCACCCCCATTTCCCCGCCAAATTGCTATTGGGACTCTAGTCCCTACCACAGTCCCCTGCCCCTCGGCGTGGATGCTGCATACTCAGTTAACCCGCCGGGCAGTCTCAGCTGAATTCTGCGAGAACTGGAAACAACCTCAGGTTCTCGCACCCAACCGGGGCCACTTAGCCGGGTGGGGAATTCTGAGCGTCTTGTAGCTGCGGTTGTTTGCAATGCAGAACCGGTATGCTCTTGACTATCTTCTGGCCTATGAGTGTGGGGCATGCGCCATAGTACAGGGCAAGTGTATCATGGCAGTTCAAGACTTAACCGCCAACATCACTAAATTTATGGATCGCATACGGGATCACCTGGACGGAATGCAGGATCCTGGCTCTTAGGGTAACTGGGGATTTGGAGGTTGGAAGGACTGGTTGATAAATATGGCCATGTATTTAGTGGTGGCTATTGGCTGCATCTTTGTGGGCCTGGCCATCCTTAAATGTGTGATGGGTAGAATGCGGAGTGCACTGGAACAGATCAACGCCCCTAGAATCTTGGCTGGTAAAATCCACGAGAGTGCAGTGGATGAAGGGGGCTACTACAGGAATTGGAAATGCAGTGACAAATCTTTTTAGATGAGGGACCGTAGCTATGGGTTGAATAGTTCGGTTATCATGAAATGATAAAAGGAGGGAATGACGAATGTGATATAAAATAGTTACTTTAGAGATATTAGTTACTGTAATGTAAACATAGGCCGGTCTGATTCTGTTAGTTCACAGACAAAGGATTTCAGAACGCATGGCAAAGCAAGGGGCAGAGGTGTCCAGATAAGGAGGAGAAAAGGATGCTGGGTAATAGGAGGCCAGAGGAAGGGATGAGAAGTGAGCCAATCAGGATGTATGGCCAGGTCAGGAGGGGTATTGGATGACCTATGGGAATCGTGTATGTGAAACTTGATGCCATTTGAATGTATTTGCAGAAATCCCTTTGTCTCCTTCTTCATTCGTTTCCCGGGGTCTAGGAGACTAGTTGTGTCCTGTGCCTGTGTGAAATGAATCAGACTTGCAAGTCAAATAAAAGAACTAATGCTATACCTGCAAATCCATCTCGACTTTTATTGAGGCCAGACTGGCGGGTAAAGAAATTTATGGTTTGTCATCTGGAAACCAGTGTCCAGTGGCGTAACACAGGGATCTGTGCTGGGTCCCCTATTATTCGTAATTTATATAAATGACTTAGATGACTATATGGAGGCAGGGGGGATGGGTAGGATCAGTAAGTTTGCGAATGACACACAGATTGGCTGGCTGCTTAACAGTGAGGTCGAGTGTCTTAGGTTACAGGAATGTTTAGACAGATGGACAAATGGGCAGCAAAGTGGCAGATGGAATTTAACCCTGAAAAGTGTGAGGTGATACACTTTGGAAAGAGTAATGTGACAAGTAAGTATTCAATGAATGGCATGACTCTGGGGAGTCCCAAAGAACAAAGGGACCTTGGAGTGTTTGTCCATAGATCTCTGAGGCAGAAGCGGAGGTTAATATGCTGGTTAAAAAAATGGCTTATGGGACACTTGCCTTTATCAATCAAGGCATAGATTACACAATCGGCGAGGTCATTTTGGAGTTGTATAGAACTTTGGTGAGACCACAGCTGGTGTACTGTGTGCAATTCTGGTCACCACATTATAGGAAGGATATGATTGCACTGGAGGAGGTGCAGAGGAGATTCAACAGGATGTTGCCTGGGATGGAACATTTAAGTTATGAAGGGAGGTTGGATAGGCTTGGGTTGTTTTCACTGGAGCAGAGGAGACTGAGGGGCGACCTGATCAAGGTTTACAAGATTATGAGGGGCATGGACAGGGTGTTTAGAGAGCAGCTGTTCCCTTAGTTGAAAGGTCAGTTATGAGGGGACACAGGTTCAAGGTGAGAGGTTTAAAGGGGATTTGAGGAAAAACATTTTTTCCTAGTGGATGGGGACAGTCTGGAATTCACTGCCTGGAGGGTGGTAGAGGCAGGTTGCTTCACATCCTTTAAACAATACCTGGATAATCTCTAAAGTGGTGCACGTGAAACTGGACCCGGGTCCTCGGGTGGCCATATTCAGGGTGTCGGACCAGCCGGGGTTGGAAACGGGTGCAGAGGCAGATGTTGTAGCCTTCGCCTTGTTGATCGCTCGAAGGCGGATCCTAATGGGATGGAGAGCAACCCCTCCACCCTGTGCCCTGGGGTGGCAGGGGGACCTGTTGGAATTCTTAACTCTTGAGAAAGTTAAGTTTGAACTGAGGGGAAGGATGGAGGGATTCTACACTTCATGGGCATTATTCATTATGCACTTTCAAGAACTGGATAACATCAAACATTAGTTGCGGAGGGGGGGGGGCGGTGGGAGGGTTGGGGGGGGAGGGGGACTGTATGTGTTAATGGTGACTTTGGGTGATTCCTGATTCCTTTTTGTCATTTGTTTATGTTAACATGCGGGCTAATGTTTGGGGATTTGGTGGGAGGATGGGATCGTTGTTATTGATATGGGGATTGACATTATATTTGTTACTGGAGCTGGTTTAGCACAGTGGGCTAAACAGCAGGCTTACAATGCAGAACAATGCCAGCAGCGTGGGTTCAATTCCCGTACCGGCCTTCCCGAACAGGCGCCGGAATGTGGCGACTTGGGGCTTTTCACAGTAACATCATCAAAGCCTACTTTTGACAATAAGCTATTATTATTACTGCTTATTGTTTATTGTTGGTGGGTGCAAATGTGGGAGAAAATATGAAAAAGGAGGAGAATATAAATATTTTTTTTAAAAACCAATACCTGGATGACCACTTGGTGCGTCATAACATTCAAGGCTATGGGCCAAGTGCTGGCAAATGGGATGGGGTAGACAGGTTAGGTGTTTTTCATGTGTTAGTGCAGACGGGATGGGCCAAAGGGCTCCTTCTGCATTGTATTATACTATGATTGTGTCCCTCCTCAGTCAATCCTTCTGTACTCTCTCCTTCTCCACTCTATCTCTCCGCACCGTCCCCTTCTCCACTCTCTCCTCTCCATTCTCTTCTTCTCCACTCCCTCCTTCTCCACTCTGTTTCTCCGAAGTCTCTCCTTCTCCACTCTCTCCATCTCCACTCTCTTTCTCTCCACAGTCTCTCTTTCTCCACTCACGCTCAGCCAGTCACTCCCTCTCTCTCCGCAGCCTCTCCTTCTCCACGCACTCCTTTTCCACCTTCTCCTTCTCCACTCTGTTTCTCCGCAGTCTCTCCTTCTCCACTCTGTCTCTCAATTTCTCTCCTTCTGCACTCTCTCCTTCTCCACTCTCTCCTTCCCCACTCTCCCCTTCTCCACTCTGTCTCTCCATAGTCTATCCTTCTCTACTCTCAACTTCACCACTTTCTCCCTCTGCAGTCTATCCCTAAGTTAACCAGGGAGAACCAGTGGATGTTGTTTATTTAGATGGGAGAAGACTTTTGACAAGGTCTCACATAGCAGATTACTTTGTAAAGTTAAAGCACATGGGATTTGTATGTAGTTTCCTGAGATGGATAGAAAGCTGGTTAGCAGACAGGAAGGAAAGTGCTGGGCAGCACGGTGGCGCAGTGGGCTAGCCCTGCTGCCTCACGGCGCCGAGGTCCCAGGTTCGATCCCGGCTCTGGGTCACTGTCTGTGTGAAGTTTGCACATTCTCCCTGTGTTTGCGTGGGTTTCGCCCCCACAACCCAAAGATGTGCAAGGTAGGTGGATTGAATACGCTAAATTGCCCCTTAATTGGAGAAAAATGAATTGGGTATACTAAATTTATTTTTAAATAAGAAAGGAAAGTGCTGGAATAAATGGGTCTTTTTCCAATTGGTAGTCAGTAACTAGTGCAGTACCACAGGGATCTGTGCTAGGACACCAACTGTTCACATTATATGTTAATGATTTGGACAGGGAACAAAATGCGTTATCTCTAAATTTACAGATGGTACAAGGTTGGGAGGAAGGGTGAGCTGTGAGGAGGATGCAGAGATGCTTCAGTGTGATTTGGACAAGCTGGGTGAATAGGCATATGCATGGCAGATGCAATATAATGTGGATAAACGTGAGGTTGTCCACTTAGGTAGCAAAAATAGGAAGTTAGATTATTATTTGCAAAGGTGTAAATTGAGATAAGGGGATACTCAACGAGACCTTGGTGTCTTTGAGCATCAGTCGCTGAAAGTAATCACGCATGTACAGAAGGCAGTAAAGAAGGCAAATTGCTTGTTGACCTTCATAGTAAGAGAATTTGAGTATCGGAATAGGGATGTTTTACTGCAATTATATAGGGTGTTGGTGAGGCCACACCTGGAGTATTGTGTGGCATTTTGGTGTCCATATCTGAAGAAGGATGTTATGCTATATAGGGAGTTCAGCAAAGGTTTACCAAGCTGATTCCTGGGATGGCAGGATTGTCATATGAGGAGAGACTAAATTGGCCCCCCAACTGCCAGCGAGAGATAGAGTAGCAGATCGGTAGAGAGATTTTGAATAGGCGCAAAAGTAACAGGGTTGTTGTGGTAGGGGATTTTAACTTCCCCTATATTGACTGGTACTCACTTAGTGCTAGGGGCTTGGATGGGGCAGAGTTTGTAAGGTGTATCAAGGAAGGCTTCTTGATGCAATATGGAGATAGTCCAACTAGGGAAGGGGCAGTACTGGACCTGGTATTGAGGAATGAGCCTGGACAGGTGGTTGAGATTCAGTAGGGGAACATTTTGTGAGTAGTGATCACAATTCCATAAGTTTTAGGGTACTTTTGGATAGGGATGAGGGTAACCCTCGCATTAAGGTGTTAAACTGGGGAAACGCAAATTATGGTAACATTAGAAAGGAACAGGAGAATTTGGATTGGGTGGAGGGTAAATCAACATTGGACATGTGGGAGTCTTTCAAGCGACAGTTGATTAGGATTCAGGAAAGTCACGTTCCTGAGAGAACGAAGGATATGGGAAGTTTAGGGAGCCTTGAATAACGAGGAATATTGCGAACCTCGTCAAAAAGAAAAAAGAGGCTTTTGTGCGGTCCAGAAGGGTGGGAACAGCACTTAAGGAGTATAAAGAAAGTAGGAAGGTACCTAGCCGGGAAATGAGGAGGGCTAGGAGGGTCATGAAAAGTAGGATTAATGTGAATCCCAAAGCTTTTTATTCATATGTTAAAAAAAAAGAGGGTGGCCAGGGAAAGGATTGGACCACTTAAGAACAGTGGGAGGAATCTATGTGTTGAGCCAGAGGAAATGGACGAGGTACTAAATGAGTAATTTGCATCAATGTTCACCAAAGAAAAGGTCTTGGTGGAAGATAATTCTTGGGTAGGCTTTGTGGACAGTCTGGATCATGTTGACATCGCAAAGGAGGAGATATTGAGTGTTTTAAAAGGCATTAAGGTAGATACGTCTTCTGGGCCAGATGGGATTTACCCCAGAATACTGAGGGAAGCAAGGGAAGAAATTGCTGGGGTCTTAACTGACATCTTTGTATCCTCATTGGCTACAGGTGAGATCCCAGAGGACTGGAGAATAGCTAATGTGGTATCGCTGTTTAAGAAAGGTAGCAGGGATAATCCAGGAAACTATAGGCCGGTGAGCCTCACGCCGGTAGTAGGTAAATTGTTGGAGAGAATTCTCAGTTTCAGGATTTATACCCATTTGGAAACAAATAGACTCATTAGCGATAGACAGCATGTTTTCTTGAAGGGGAGGTTGTGCGCCACTAACTTGATCGAGTTTTTTGAGGAGGTGACAAAGATGATTGATGGGGGAGGGCAGTGGATGTTGTTTACATGGACTTCAATAAAGCCTTTGACAAGGTGCCTCATGGCAAACTGGTACAGCACGGTAGCAGCATGGTAGCATTGTGGATAGCACAATTGCTTCACAGCTCCAGGGTCCCAGGTTTGATTCCAGCTTGGGTCACTGTCTGTGCGCAGTCTGCACATCCTCCCCGTCTGTGCGTGGGTTTCCTCTGGGTGCTCCGGTTTCCTCCCACAGTCCAAAGGTGTGCAGGTTAGGTGGATTGGCCATGATAAATTGCCCATAGTGTCCAAAATTTCCCTTAGTGTTGGGTGGGGTTACTGGGTTATGGGGATAGGGTGGAGGTGTTGACCTTGGGTAGGGTGCTCTTTCCAAGAGCCGGTGCAGACTTGATGGGCCGAATGGCCTTCTTCTGCACTGTAAATTCTATGATAATCTATGATAATCTATGAAAAGGTGAAGTCACACGGGATCAGGTGGCAAGATGGATACAGAACTGGCTCTGTCACAGAAGGCAAAGAGTAGCAGTAGAAGCAGTAGATGTTTTTCTGAATGGAAGGTTGTGACTAGTGGTGTTCCACAGGGATCTGTGCTGATGCCTCTGTTGTTTGTAGTACACATAAATGATTTGGAAAAAAATGTAACTGGTTTGATTAGTAAGTTCGCGGATGACACCAATGTTGGTGGAGTGCCAGAATGTGCTGAGAATTGTCAGAGAATACAGCAGGACATAGACTTGGGCAGAGAAATGGCAAATGGAGTTTAATCCAGACAAATGTGAGGTAATGCATTTTTGTAGGTCTAACATAGAGGCGAAATAGATCGTAAATAGCAAAACTCTTAGGAATATAGAAAGCCAGAGAGATTTGGGCGTGCAGATCCACAGATCTTTGAAAGTGGCAACACAGGTGGACAAGGTAATCAAGAAAGCATACAGAATGTATGGCTTCATTGGACGGGGCATTGAGTATAAAAACTGGCAAATCATGCTACAGCTGTATAGAACCTTGGTAAGGCTGCACTTGGAATATTGCGCACATTTCTGGTCGCCATACTACCAGAAGGATGTGGAGGCTTTGGAGAGGGTACAGAGGAGGTTTACCAGGAAGTTGCCTAGTCTGGAAGGTGTTAGCTATGCGGAGAGGCTGAACAGACTCAGACTGTTTTTATTAGAATGACGGAGATTGACGGGTGACTTGATAGAGGTCTATAAGATTATGAGGGGCATGGAGCATAGAATCAACAATGCAGAAGGAGGCCATTCGGCCCATCGGGTCTGCACCGGCCCTTGGAAAGAGCACCATACTTAAGACCACACCTCCACCCCGTAACCCAGTAACCCCACCCAACCTTTTTTGGACACTAAGGGCAATTTATCATGACCAATCCACCTAACCTGCACATCTTTGTACTGTGGGAGGAAACCCACGCAGAATGGGGAGAAGGTGCAGACTCCACACAGACAGTGACCCAAGCCGGGAATCGAATCTGGGACCCTGGAACTGTGAAGCAACCATGCTAACCACTGTGCTACCGTGCCGAGTGGATGGGCAGGCACTCTTTTCCAGGGTGGAGGGGTCAGTCACCAGGGGGCATAGGTTTAAGGTCCGTGGGGCAAAGTTTAGAGGAAATGTGTGAGGCAGGTTTTTTACACAGAGGGTGGTGAGTGCCTGGAAGCAGATACATTAACGGTGTTCAAAAGGCATCTCAACAAATACATGGATAGGATGAGTATGAAGGCATACAGCACTAGGAAGTGCTCAGGGGTTTGGCCAAGGGTGGTTTCATGACCGGTACAGGTTTGGAGGGCCGAAGGGCCTCTTCCTGTGCTGTATTGTTCTTTGTTCTTATATTCATTGGAGTTTAGAAGAGTGGGAGGGTGTCTAATAGAAACTTACAAAATTCGAACAAGTTTAGACAGGGTCAATTCAGAAATAATCTTTAGAAGTCCAGAACTAGGGGTCATAGTTTGAGGATAAAGGGTAAACCTTTGAGGACTGAGGTGAGGAGAAATTTCTTCACACAAAGAGTGGTGAATCTATGAAATTCATTACCACAGAAAGTAGTTGAGGCCAAACCCTGTGTGATTTAAAGAAGGAATTAGATATAGCTCTTGGGGCTAAAGGGATCAAGGGATATGGGGGGGAAGGTGGGATCAGTGTATTGAACTTGATGATCAGCCATGATCATAATGAATGGCGGAGCAGACTCGAAGGGCCGAATGGCCTCCTCCTGCTTCTATTTTCTATGTATATTTCTATGTAAAAGCCTTACATCTTCTTTGATCACATTGCTTTCATTCCAGGGTTACTCTGCCTACTAGTGTAGATTGCTGAGGACTTTGCCTTTGCTGCTATTTATTCCAGAAGATTGAATGGTGAAAACTATAACACAGCATTGCAGAAAGAGGAAAATCCAACTCCTAGAAATCTTTCACAATCTTGGTAGAAATTAAATGGGATTGGGTTAATGTCATTTTTGACTCATTGCAGGCATTTAAAATTGATCCAGTAACCTTGGACTGGTTTTACCGATCGCCGCCACCGAAATCGCGTTCGGCAATGGCCGGAGAATCCTCGTTTATGCTGGAAACGGGGGCAGCGCCGTTGTTGCGATGCCCTGCCCCCTTAAAAACAGTGTACTTGGAGAGTACAACGCACACCATATTAATGGCCTCAGGACGTCACCTGAGGCTCACCCCGATGCTCCGCCCCCGATGGGCCGAGTCCCCGACGGCTTCGCTCGTGTGTGCTCACACTGTTCAGGGACCTCGCGTGGCGGCTTTGGACTGAGTCCAGCGCCGCCACAGTCGGGGGGGGGGGGGGCGTCCACTGGCAGGCGGGGCTTCGGCGGGGGCTGGGGGGGCTGGTGGGTGGTGGTCTAGGGGTGGCGAGGCTGGTTGCAGGGGAGCAGTTTTTGGCAGGCCTGATCCATGCACAGCCGGCACCATGTTGCACTGCGCAACCACCGCAGGCTGCCGCCGTATGCATGCGCGGCCACGGACCCAGCCATTCTCTGGCCGTATTCGCAGGTAAAGCGGATGGAGGGTCGATGCATAGCCACAGGATCGGAAATCCAGCCCTATGTATTTTGCACTCACCAAATCGCCATGGTTTGGGCAATTTAAATTAAAGCACTAAACACACTGTGGAATTGACACCTTTAAATTTCTTCATGTCATATATTTGACATGAGAAGCTAAGAAATAGGGCAGCCTTAGGCTATTCGGCCTGTGGAGTCTGACTCACCATTTAAGAAGATCACGGCTGATCTGTCCTCAACTCAACCTCCCTGCACTATCACCATTCTTTGATTCCCCTTTGTATCCAAAAATCTATCTATCTCTGTCTTGAACATAGCCAGTGTCTGAGCTTCCACAGTCCTCTGGAGTAGAGAATTCCAAAGATTCACAATTCTTAAGTTTCAGTAAATAAATTTTATCATCTGGCTGATCCCTTAGTTTGAAATTGTACTTCCTGGTCTAGCTCTCCAGCCAGGGGGGAAACATTCTACCCAGCATTAACCCTGTTGGACCCTTTAGAATTTTGCATGTTTCAAGAAATGGGGATGAGGGTGTAATGATATGTATATAGGTACGCCAGTGAAGGGTTAATCATTACATCTCAGTGGGCAGCACGGTAGCACAGTGGGTAGCACAGTTGCTTCACAGCTCCAGGATCCCAGGTTCGATTCCCGGCTTGAGTCACTGTCTGTGCGGAGTCTGCACATCCTCCCCGTGAGTGCGTGGGTTTCCTCCGGGTGTTCCGGTTTAATCCCACAGTCCAAAGATGTGCAGGTTAGACGGATTGGCCATGATAAATTACCCTTAGCATCCAAAAAGATTAGATGGGGTTACTGGGTTACAGCGATAGGGCGGAGGCATGGGTTTAAGTAGGGTGCTCATTCCAAGAGCCGGTGCAGACTCGATAGGCTGAATGGCCTCTTTCTGCACTGTAAATTCTAAGTTCTATGTTCTATATGTAATTCAAACACTCGGGGGCACCACCAGTTCCCAGTATAAATATCAGATCTCAGGAAATCTTGGGTAGCAGGTTAGTGGAAGTGTTGGCAGATGAGAAGTATTGATCACAGCTCAGGGAGTAGTTTAGATTAGACAGAAGTAGCATGAGTACATCATTAGTAGTCAATATTAGATTATAAGTTACTGTTTAACAGACTCAATCTTTCTTTATTAATAGTTATAGCTCTGTAGTGTGTGTGCACTCTATTTAATTTAATCGTTATTCAATAAATTAGTTTTGCTTCAACCTAAAGATTGGTGGTTTCTTTATCATCAACTCATCCAACCATTCTGGATCACAAGGCAAAGAATGACGACATATTACCACAAAGTGTAATATAACATGGTACCAGGATTGTCTACTGTAGCTAAATAGCATAGTTTAATAAGAATCTAGTACAGAAAACTAAGAAGCTATTCGAATCTCTGTGACTTCAGAACTTCGACGAATCCAGGACTGATGGACAAAACTCAAGCTCCACCTCAACTCCGGATCACTGGTAAACTTGATCTTAACTGGCGGGTGATCAAGCAGCAGTTTCAAATTTATTTAGAGGCTTCTGATTTGAATAATGCTACCGATGCTCATAAAATTGCTCATCTACTATCTATTGGCTGGTCCACATGCCATCGAAAACTGTAACTCTTGCAATATACGGAAGATCAAGATAAAACTAAGTTTGAAGTAATAATTGCAAAGTTTGATCGTCATTGCAAAATTCAAACAAATGAAACATTTGAGCATTTTATTTTGAAAAAGAGAATGCAAAACAAGGGTGTATCAATTGATTGCTTTGTTGCTAATCTTAGACTGTTAGCTCAATCTTGTAACTTCTCAGTATTGAATGATTCAATAATCAGAGACTAAATAGTCTTCAATATAATTGATGAAAAGCTCAGAGAACGGTTGCTGAGACAAAAAGATCTCACGCTTGAAAATGCGACTGAAATGTGTCATTTCCATCAGTTATTGAAATGTCAGTTCCATTAATTTTTTCTCTGTGGAAAGGACGCGAAAACTAACCATGAGGTAGAGAGTGTTAAGGCAGTGTCGCAAATGAAGAAGTTGCACATTTCGGACGGCAGCCATCTTGCACGCGCAACTCCATGAAGGTATTTTCCATGATACTGTGACAAACTCTCAAGTTTGTGAAGATTCACAGAGGACTGTAAATACTTCTACGTCACCTCCTCATGTTTTAAGAAGATCTACCAGGAGAAGAAGAAAGCCAAACAGACTAAACATGTGAATCATTATTTTTGAACTCTGTTTTCATTGTTGATTTTTTTACTACGTTACAAAGGTATATACATATCATGTATTGTAATAATATTATGCATTTTTTCCTTTGTTGTACATAGAAAAGAAATGTTAAAAAAGGTGGATGTAATGATATGTATATAGCCAATGAAGGGTTAATTATTACATCTCAGTGTAATCCAAACACGAGAGGGCACCACGAGCTCCCAGTATAAATATCAGGGGCGTCATTCTCCGACTCCCCGCCGGGTCGGAGAATGGCCGTTGGCCGCCGTGAATCCCGCCCCTGCCCGCGCCGAAGTCCCCGGTACCGTAGATTGGGCGGGGGCGGGAATCGGGCCGCGCCGGTTGGCGGGACCCCCCGTTCAATTCTCCGGCCCGGATGGGCCAAAGTCCCGCCCAGAAATTGCCTGTCCTGCCGGCTTAAATCAAACCTGGTATTTACCGGCGGGACCAGGTGGCGTGGGCGGGCTCCGGAGTCCTGGGGGGGACGTGGGGCGATCTGACCCCGGGGGGTGCCCCCACGGTGGCCTGGCCCGCGATCGGGGCCCACCGATCCGCGGGCGGGCCTGTGCTGTGGGGGCACTCTTTCCCTTCCGCCTCCGCTACGGCCTCCACCATGGCGGAGGCGAAAGAGAATCTCCCCACTGCGCATGCACGGGAAACTTTCAGCGGCCGCTGACGCTCCCGCGCATGCGCCGTGAAACTGTCAGCGGCCGCTGACGCTCCCACGCATGCGCCGCATTTCCGCGCCAGCTGGCGGGGCAACAAATGCCATTTCCGCCAGCTGGCGGGGTGGAAATCCCCCCGGCGTCGGCCTAGCCCCTCAATGTTGGGGCTAGGCCACCAAAGATGCGGAGCATTCCGCACCTTTGGGCCGGTGCGATGCCTGTCTGATTGGCGCCGTTTTTGGCGCCAGTCGGCGGACATCGTGCCGTTGGGGTAGAATCTCGCCCCAGATCTCAGGGAATCTTGGGTAGAAGTTTAGTGTAAGTGTTGGCAGATGAGAAGTATTGATCACAGCTCAGGGAGTAGTTTAGAGAGAAGTAGCACAAATACATCATTAGTTAATATTAGATTATAGGTTACTGTTTAACAGACTCAGTCTTTATTAATAGTTATAGCTCTGTAGTGTGTTCGAACTCTATTTAATTTAATCATTATTCAATCAATTAGTTTTGCTTCAATCTAAAGATTGGTGGTATCTTTATCATCAACTTATCCGACCATTCTGGATCACAAGACAAAGAATAACGACATATTATCACAAAGTGTAATATAACAGCGGGGGGGAATAAAACTAAAAAAAACTAAAGAGCAGAGGCAAGACAAAAGAGATAGGTATTATTACGGAAATGAAAAATAAACCATGACCGGAGGGGATAGAGAGTAAAAAATATAACAGTAAAGCAACAAATGAGACTAGAGATTATAGAAAGAATAAAAGGACAAAACTGAAAGCTCTGCATCTAAATGCGCGTAGCATTTGAACCAAAATAGATGAACTGTGATCGCACATAGAAATACGTAAGTACGATTTGATAGCCAATACAGACACATGGCTGTAGGATGACATGGATTGGGATTCTGAATATTGAAGAGCTCAGGATATTTAAGAAGGACAGGAAGTGAGGAAATGGTGGAATGGTGGTTCTGTTCATTAGTGCTGGTATTAGCACAATAGAGAGGGAGGACCTAAGTTCAGGAAAGCGGGATGTGAAAATGGTTTGGTTAGAGGTGAGAATTGATAAAGGCAAGAAGTAACTTGTGGGAGTCATGTATGGGCCCCGTAACAGTAACCACATGGTAGGAGGGAGCATAATGGAAGAACGAATTGGAGCTGGTCAGAAAGGCACAGTGATAATCTTGGGAGATTTTAATTTACAATTAGACTGGAAAAGCCAGATGAGCAAAGGTAGCATCGATGAGGAGTTCACAGAATGTTTTCAGGATAGTTTCTGAGAACATCACATTCCGGAACCAACCTGAGAGCAGGCTATACTACACCTGGTATTGTGTAATGAGATGGGAGTAATTAATGATCTCATAGTGAAGGTTCAGCTAAGTAGCAGCAACCATAATATGATTGAATTTTACAATCAATTTGAAGTAGAGAGAAGTGGGTTTGAGACTTTGAGGGTAATTATGAGGGCGTGTAAGTCGAGCTGGCTAAAGTGAATTGGCAAATTAGATTAAGGGATGTTGAAATATAATGGCAAACATTTAAGGGGTTGTTTTAGAATGTACAGAATAGATCCATTCCAAGGGTGAGAAAAAGTCCAAGGGATGGACCCACCATCTGTGGTTAATTGGAAAGGTTAAAGATGGATGTCAAGGTGGCACAGTGGTTAGCACTGCTGCCTCACACTGCCAAGGACCCATGTTCAATTCCAACCTTGGGTGATTGTCTGCGTAGAGTTTGTATGTTTTCACTGTGTCTGTGTGGGTTTCCTCCAGGTGCTCCGATTTCCTCCCACAGTCCAAAGATGTGCAGTTTAGGTGGATTGATTGTGCTAAATTGCCCTTAGTGTCCAAAGGTTAGGTGAGGTATGGGGATAGAGTGGGGGAGTGGGCTTGGGTGGGTTGCTCTTTCAGAGGGTCGGTGTAGACCCAACGGGCTGAATGGCCTCCTTCTGCAATGTAGGGATTCTATGATTCTATGGCGTCAAACCCAAAACATAAAGCATATAATTGTGCAAAGACGGATGGCAGGGTCTGGTGACTATGAGGGAGTAGGTCGCACATTTGGTGGCTCCCGCTCTGGTTAGACATTCGGACCTTCCCCCCCGACTTTCTTTTGCATTTTTAAGCGCTGGACTTGAAGAAACAGTGAACAAGTGTCTGGTGTATATATTGGTTTATGGAACAGAGAGCCCGAAGGGGTCGAAAAGGAAGAAACAAAAAGACAGGCTCGAGCTGGGTGTTGGCTGCAGCAGCGGACAAGATGGCCGGTGTCCAGACCCTTGGGGCTTCGGCCCAACCATCAACGGAGGAGCTGATGGAGGTCACCTGGGAAGGCTTCGCCAGACAAACGGGAATGTCTGGAGCCGATTAAGGAAACGGTGGAGGGGATGGAGCGGAGGCTAGATGCCCAGGACCGGACGCACCAGAAACTGGAGAAGGTGCTGGCTGAACAGGAGGAACACCAGACGGCGGTGGAGATGGAGGTGGGGATGCTGAGGGGCCGGCAAGAAAGGCTGCTGGAACAGGTAGAAGATTTGGAGAACAGGTCCCGTAGGCAGAACCTAAGGATTGTTGGCCTCCCGGAGGGGGCGGAGGGGACTGACCCGGGGAGTTTGTGGCGAACATGTTCCAGAAGCTGCTGGCAGATGGGGCTTTCCCCCGACCGTTGGAGGTGGATCGGGCGTACAGAGCGCTGGCGAGGAAGCCGCGGCAGGGAGACACCCCACCGGGTAATGGTGGTCAGGTTTCACAGGTACCTGGATAAGGAGCGTGTTCTCCAGTGGGCCAAGCGCACGCAGAGCTGTACGTGGGACAACAGCATTCTGCGGGTGTACCAAGATTTAAGCGTGGAGGAGGGCAGGCTTTAATCAAGTCAAGTCGATCCTGTTCAAGAAGCAGGTTAAGTGCGGACTGTTGTGTACCCGGCGCGACTTTGGGTTACGCATGAGGACCAACATCATTACTTTGAGTCACCCGAGGACGCTACGGAGTTCGCCAGGAGGAAAGGACTGGTGCCAACTTGAGAACACTCTGCTCTAAGTTTGAGAAACTGTTTTTCCTGTTCGTTTTAAATGCTGTTTGCACTGATTTACTTGTTTGTTCGTTTTCGTTCTTGGCTTTTCTCTTCGATAATTGAGTTCTGTTTAAGAAGGGAAAGTAGTTTTCAAAAATGATTTGATTTCGGTGAGTTTTCTGTATTGTGACGGGGATGGTGGTGGAGACTTTTGACTTTGTATTATTTTGAGTAGTATTACTTTGATCTGTATGACGGCGAGAGTTTGGCTTTGTTTTTCTTTATACTGACCTTGGTTGGAGTCTGTTTCTTAAAGTGAAATGAGTGGGAGGTTGTCGGGGCTGGGTTGATGAGGGCGATGGTTTCGATGGGCGGGGGGAGGGCAGGTAGGCAACAATAGGTGGGAGACATGCTGGCACCGGAGCCATGGGGCACCAGGCTAACTGGGTGAGCTAGTCTGCAGGAGCACAGTGGGAGGTTTGTATACAATCAGATTAGGGATGGGGTTAGGTTACAGAGTGTTGTTGCTAGGGGGGGAGGGGAGGGTTGTTCGGCTGACGAGGGAGGAATTTGATTTTAGAAGTGGCGAAGAGGTCGGGGATAGGCGCTGCCAGGAGGCGGGGCTACAGAGGCGCGGGGCAGGGGCTGGTGGCAGGCCCAGGAAAGGGGATGGTTGACCGGCAGGAGGGGGGGGTGCGCGGTGCCCCCCCCAACTAGGCTGGTCACGTGGAATGTTAGAGGGTTAAATGGGCCGGTGAAGAGGGCAAAAGTGTTCGCGCATCTTAGGGCTCTAAAGGCGTCGTGATAATGTTGCAGGAGACGCACTTGAAGGTAGCAGACCAGATTAGGTTGAGGTAGAGCTGGGTTAGTCAGGTATTCCACTCAGGGCGAGATACTAAGACCAGGGGGGGTCGCGATTCTGGTGAACAAGCGGGTGCAGTTTGAGGTGGGGAGTATTGTTTCGGATGGGGGAGGTCGCTACGTTATGGTTAGCGGTAAGCTGGAAGGGAGGAAGGTGGTCCTGGTCAACATATATGCGCCAAACTGGGATGATGCGGATTTCATAAAGAGTGTGCTGGGGAAGATACCCGACCTGGATTCCCACAAGCTGGTTATGGGAGGGGACTTCAATACAGTTATTGATCCAGACCTGGACCAGTCGTGTTCAAAAACGGGCAGAGTGTCAGCAATGGGAAAAGAGCTGAGGGAGTTCATGGAGCAGATGGGGGAGTCGACCCCTGGAGGTTTAGAAGGCCGACAGGGAAGGAGTTCTCCTTTTTCTCGCACGTCCATAGGGTCTACTCCCGGATCGATTTTTTTATACTGAGTAGGGATCTACTGACAGGGGTGGATGCGCAGTATTCGCCAATCGCCATTTCTGACAATGCCCCGCATTGGGTCGAGCTACAGGTGAGTGAAGAGAGCTTCCAGCGCCCGCAGTGGAGGCTGGATATGGGACTGCTGGCAGACGAAGGGGTGTGCGAGAGGGTGAGGAAGTGTATACAAAACTACCTGCAGGTCAACGATACGGGGGAAGTCTCAGCAGCGGTGGTGTGGGAGGCGCTCAAGGCAGTGGTGAGAGGGGAGCTGATTTCAATCCGGGCTCACAGGGACAAGACGGACAGGGCAGAGACGGACCGACTGTTAGCAGAGATCCTGAAGATTGACAGGAGGTATGCGGGGGCCCCGAGTGCGGAGCTCTTGAGGGAATGGAGGAGGCTGCAGGTGGAGTTTGGGTTGAGGTCCATGGATAAGGCAGTGGAGCAGCTCAGAAAGGCGAGGGCTGCGGTATATGAACACGGAGAGAAAGCCAGCAGGATGCTGGCTCAGCAGCTCAGAAAGTGGGAGGCGGCTAGGGCAATAGGTAAAGTGGTGGGTGGAGGCGGTAAATTGGTAGGGGAAGCGGCGGGTGTGAACAGGGCTTTCAGGGACTTTTATAGCAAACTCTATAGCTCGGAGCCCCCCGTGGGGCCGGAGGGGATGAGACGCTTCTTAAACGGTCTGACATTCCCCAAAGTGGGCAGGGAGCTAGTAGAAGGGCTGGGCACCCCAATCAGAGCTGAGGAGTTATTTGAGGGTTTAAAGGCCATGCAGTCAGGTAAAGACCTGGGGCCGGATGGGTACCCGGTAGAATTTTATAAAAAGTTCTCCGGGATATTGGGGCCGCTGCTGGTCAAGGTTTTTAATGAGGCAAGGGACAGAGGGGTGCTGCCCCAGACGATATCGCAGTCTACCATCTCCTTGATTTTAAAACGCGACAAGAACCCCGACTCGTGTGGGTCTTATAGGCCGATCTCCCTTCTTAAAGTGGATGTGAAACCGCTGGCAAAGCTTTTGGCCACTAGGACTGAGGATTGTGTGCCGAGTGTTATTAGGGAGGACCAAACAGGGTTCGTTAAAGGTAGGCAACTGGTGGCGAATTTAAGAAGATTGCTCAATGTGATCATGATGCCCCCAGAGGGAAAGGAGGTGGAGGTAGTGGTGGCAATGGACGCGGAGAAGGCGTTTGACCGGGTAGAGTGGGATGATGCACTATCAATTACGACGAGAGGAGAGTAGAAGTAATCGAGACTTTATTACACAGAGATGTGTGGCCTCCTACTGCAGCTTACAAAAAGGCTGCTGTTCGGAGAGCACACACATTTATACTCCGCCTCCTGGGCGGAGACAGCAGGCAGGGATCTACGCCTGTACCTGAAGTACCGGGGCCTTACCGTAATACCCATATATACAATATAATACAACAGTGGTGACTACCACATTCACCCCCTGTTAAAAATGAGTCCAGCGGGAGTGGTGGAAAACTATATACATACAGATTGGTTTTAAAATTACAGAGAAGGTTACAAATTTAGACGATTGGGCACCTTGATCGGTCATTGAGAGCGCCGCAGTGCTGGTGGCAACTCAGGCGTCGGCTTGGTCTTTGGTGACTCCGGGAGCGTGTCAAAATCCTCTTCATCCCCAGGTGGGAGCAAGGGGACGACGGATTGTCCTGGAGCGGGGGCTGCGGTGGGGTGGGCTGGGGGAGGGGAGGGTGCCGCTGGGGCAGTGGGGGGGGGGGAGGTGTGTAGGTACCCAGCTGGTGCCGTCGGGGTACGCTACGTAGGCGTACTGCGGCTTCACATGGAATAGCTGTACTCTCTCAACCAACGGGTCCGCCTTGTGGAGCCGCACGTGCTTGTGGAGGAGAATGGGTCCTGGAGCTGCCAGCCACGTTGGGAGCGAAACCCCGGAGGTGGACTTCCTGGGGAAGGCAAAGAGACGTTCATGGGGGGTTTAGTTGGTTACGGTGCACAGGAGCGACCGAATGGAGTGAAGTGCGTCGGGGAGGACCTCCTGCCAGTGGGAGGCCAGGAGATATCTGGACCATAGGGCCAGCTGGACAGCCCTCCAGACCGTCCCATTCTCCCGCTCCACCTGCCCATTTGCCCTGGGGTTATAGCTGGTCGTCCTGCTCGAGGCAATGCCTCTGTTGAGCAGGTACTGGCGCAGCTCCTCGCTCATAAATGAGGATCCCCGGTCGCTGTGGATGTAGGCGGGGAAACCGAACAGAGCGAAGATGGTGTTGAGGGCTTTGATGACGGTGGCAACGTCATATCGGGGCATGGGACGGCGAAGGGGAATCGGGAATACTCGTCAACCACATTAAGAAAGTACGTGTTGCGGTCGGTGGAGGGGAGGGGCACTTTGAAGACAACACAGAGGCGTTCAAAGGGGCGGGAGTCCTTCACCAGGCGCGCACGGTCTGGCAGGTAGAAGTGCGGTTTACACTCCGCACAGACCTGGCAGTCTCTGGTGATAGCTCTGACTTCCTCGATGGAGTAGGGCAGATTGCGGGCCTTAATGAAGTGGTAAAAGCGGATGACTCGCGGGTGACAGAGGTCGTCGTGCAATGTCTGGAGTCGGTCCACTTGTGCGCTGGCACCTGTACCTCGGGACACGGCATCGGGGGGCTCGTTGAGTTTACCGGGGCGATGCAAAATCTCGTAATTGTAGGTGGAGAGCTCGATCCTCCACCTCAAGATTTTATCGTTTTTTTATCTTACCCCGTGATGCACGATCAATGACCACTAAAACGTGGTTGTAGTCCAACTGAAGGCTTTAATTAGCTATATGTTTCCCCCAGCAGCTCAGGTACAGAATGAGGGCTGCTGGGATGGCACGGGTTCTTGTACCCGGGCGATCAGGGCGGAGGTATTATACACTCTAGCCAATAGCAAGCATACAGGTTCTACCAATGGTACTTCAGCCTCTCAGATATCGTAATACCTATAATACCACATTCACCCCCTGTTAAAAAAAAGTCCGGCGGAGGTGGTGGCCAGCAACTACAAAACATAACAACATGGTATAATTAGTTATGGAGATACCGTAATACCTCCGTACAGTGTTTAGTAACTATTTACAAGTCTGGTAGCTGCGTACATTTGGTGTTTCATATTTACAGATCACAGTTAAAATGAAGCAATCAGTCGATCGGGGGACCTGGTCGTCCTCTGTGATCGTCGGAGCCTCGGTGGTGACTCCGGTGGAGGCTCAGGCATCTGTGACTCTGGGAGCGTGGCTTCGATTTCCATGGCAGCTTCGTCACCCCTAGACGGCGCTGGTGGAGAAAACGGCTGACCTGGGGAGGGAGCAACTGGGAGGGGGGGCGTCGGTGGATGGGGGGGGCCTAGGCCAGGGTGGCGGAAGGACTGATCCTCCTGTAAGGTGCTGCGGTGGAGGGGAGGGTGGGACTGGTGGCTGGAATGTGCGTGGAGTACCGGCGGGCGCCAGGTCCTGTAGGGAGACCGTATCTTGTCGGCCGTCGGGGTACGCCACATAGGCATACTGAGCGTTAGCATGGAGCAACGGGTCCGACTTGTGCGCCCGCACGTGTTTTCTGAGCAGGATGGGTCCGGGTGCTGCCAGCCAGGTCGGGAGCGAGGTCCCAGAGGAGGATTTCCTAGAGAAGACAAGGAGACGTTCGTGAGGTGTCTGATTGGTGGTTATACAAAGTAGTGACCGGATGGAGTGGAGGGCATCCGGGAGGACTTCTTGCCAGCGGGAGACTGGGAGGCTTCTGGACCGTAGGGCCAGTAGGACGACCTTCCAGACCGTTCCGTTCTCCCTCTCTACCTGTCCGTTGCCCCGGGGGTTGTAACTGGTCGTCCTGCTCGCGGCGATGCCCCTGCTGAGCAGGAATTGATGCAATTCGACGCTCATAAAGGAGGACCCCCTATCGCTGTGTATGTAGGCGGGGAACCCGAACAGTGCAAAGATGCTATGGAGGGCCTTGATGACGGTGGAGGCGGTCATGTCAGGGCAGGGGATGGCGAATGGGAACCGGGAGTACTCGTCAATCACGTTGAGGAAGTACGTGTTGCGGTCGGTGGAGGAGAGGGGGCCTTTGAAGTCCATGCTGAGGCATTCAAAGGGACGGGAAGCCTTTATCAGGTGCGCTCTCTCTGGCCGGTAGAAGTGCGGTTTGCACTCCACGCAGATTTGGCAGTCCCTGATGGCTATCCTGACCTCCTCAATGGATTGGGCAGGTTGCGGGGTCTTGACGAAATGGAAAAAGCGAGTGACCCCCGGGTGGCAGAGGTCCTCGTGGAGGGCTCGGAGGCAGTCCACTTGTGCGGTGGCACATGTGCCGTGGGACAGGGCGTCAGGCGGCTCATTTAGCTTCCCGGGACGATACAAGATCTCATAGTTGTAGGTGGAGAGTTCGATCCTCCACAGCAAGATCTTGTCGTTTTTTATCTTGCCCCACTGTGCATTATCGAACATGAAAGCCACCGACCATTGGTCCATGAGGAGAGTGAATCGCCTGCCGGCCAGGTAATGCCTCCCATGTCGCATAGCTTCTACTATGGCCTGGGCCTCTTTTCGACTGAGGAGTGGTGGATTTCGGAAGCATGGAGGGTACGGGAGAAGAAGGCCACGGGTCTGCCCGCTTGGTTGAGGGTGGCCGCCAGAGCTACGTCGGACGCATCGCTCTCGACCTGGAAGGGGAGGGACTCGTCGATGGCATGCATTGTGACCTTTGCAATGTCTGCTTTGATGCGGCTGAAGGCCTGGCGGGCCTCTATCGACAGGGGAAAAGCTGTGGATTGGATCAGGGGACAGGCCTTGTCCGCGTAGTTTGGGACCCACTGGGCGTAGTAGCTAAAAAACCCTAGGCAGCATTTTAGGGCCTGCGAGCAGTGCGGGAGGGGGAACTCCATAAGGGGGCGCATGCGTTTAGGGTCAGGGCCTATAACTCCATTTCGCACTATGTAGCCGAGAATGGCTAGACGGTCGGTGCAAAACACGCATTTATCCTTATTGTATGTTAGGTTAAGGATTTTAGCGGTCTGGAGAAGTTTTCGGAGGTTGGTGTCGTGGTCCTGCTGGTCGTGGACACAGATGGTGACATTATCGAGATACGGGAATGTTGCCCGTAAACCGTACCGGTCAACCATTCGGTCCATTTTGCGCTGGAAGACCGAGACCCCATTAGTGACACCGAAGGGAACCCTTAAGAAGTGATAGAGCTGCCCGTCTGCCTCGAAGGCAGTGTATTTACGGTCACTAGTGCAGATGGGGAGCTGGTGGTAGGCGGACTTGAGATCCACCATGGAGAAGACCTTATAATGCGCGATCCTGTTTACCAGGTCGGATATGCGGGGGAGAGGGTACCCGTCCAGCTGCATAAACCTGTTAATGGTCTGACTGTAGTCGATGACCATCCTATGCTTCTCCCCGGTCTTTACCACCACTACTTGAGCTCTCCAGGGCTGTTACTGGCTTCAATGACCCCTTCCCTCAGTAGCCTTTGGATTCTGACCTAATAAAGATCCGGTCCTGGGCACTGTAGCATCTGTTCCTGGTGGTGACGGGTTTGCAATCCGGGTGAGGTTCGCAAACAGGGAAGGCGGGTCGACCTTAAGGGTCGCGAGGCCGCAGACAGTAAGGGGGCGTATAGGTCCGCCGAATTGGAAGGTCAGACTTTGAAGGTTGCACTGGAAGTCTAAACCCAGGAGTGTAGCCGCGCAGAGGTGGGGAAGGACGTAGAGCCGGAAATTTTTGAACTCCCTTCCCTGGACTGTGAGGTTTGCTAAACAAAACCCCTTTATCTCCACTGAGTGGGAACCGGAGGCCAGTGAGATTCTTTGATTAACAGGGCGGATGAGGAGGGAACAGCGCCTTACTGTATCGGGGTGTATGAAGCTCTCCGTGCTCCCAGAGTCAATTAAGCAGGACGTTTCGTGCCCGTTGATGAAAACGGTCGTCGTAGCGGTTGAGAGTGTTCGAGGTCGAGACTGATCCAGAGTCACCGAGGCCAATCGCAGTAGTTGGGAATTCTGTTCAGGCAGTGTGTGGTCGGCCGAGCTGGGGTCCTGGGGCTTCATCCAAGATGGCGTCTCCCATTGGTCGCACATGGCAAGGGGTGCACAAAATGGAGGCGCCAATCCCTCAAGCGTGGCATCCGTGGAACAAGATGGCGGCGCCCAGGGTCCGCATGTGGCCCTGGGATATGGGGGTGACGGCGACCGCTGGCCACACGGGGCCCGTGGAGATGTTTGTGGTGGCGGTCCGGATTCGCTGCTGGAGACCGCGGCCACCGCTCGGGCCTGACATACCCCCACGAAATGGCCCATTTTGCCGCATCCCCTGCAGGTGGATGCGTCCTTTAACCTGATGTGATTTTGTTAACAGGTGTTAAGTCTCTTGGATGTTTGAAGGAACATTTTAAGGAATTATTTACTGTTACAATATTTTCTGAGTTATCTTTGAAGATTTCGGCGGGAGAACATCTGGTGAGTCAGTTTCAGCGGGAGCAGTGCGGAAGTGGCTGCTGGGAGGTAAGTCTGTCCTTTAAAAGCACTTGTCTTTGCAGGGGCAGGCCAGTCGATTTCGGCGGGAGTGGAGCTGGTGAGTCAGTTTCAGCGGGAGCAGTGCGGAAGTGGCAGCTGGGAGGTAAGTCTGTCCTTTAAAATCACTTGTCTTTGCAGGGGCAGGCCAGTCGATTTCGGCGGGAGAACAGCTGGTGAGTCAGTTTCAGCGGGAGCAGTGCGGAAGTGGCTGCTGTGAGGTAAGTCTGTCCTTTAAAAGCACTTGTCTTTGCAGGGGCAGGCCAGTCGATTTCGGCGGGAGAACAGTTGGTGAGTCAGTTTCAGCGGGAGCAGTGCGGAAGTGGCTGCTGGGAGGTAAGTCTGTCCTTTAAAATCACTTGTCTTTGCAGGGGCAGGCCAGTCGATTTCGGCGGGAGAACAGCTGGTGAGTCAGTTTCAGCGGGAGCAGTGCGGAAGTGGCTGCTGGGAGGTAAGTCTGTCCTTTAAAAGCACTTGTCTTTGCAGGGGCAGGCCAGTCGATTTCGGCGGGAGAACAACTGGTGAGTCAGTTTCAGCGGGAGCAGTGCGGAACTGGCTGCTGGGAGGTAGGTCTGTCCTTTAAAAGCACTTGCATTTGCAGGGGCAGGCCAGTCGATTTTGGCGGGAGTGGAGCTGGCTGGTTAGTCAATTTCAGCAGGAGCTGAGAATTTTTTTTTTTTTAAATTAGTGTTTTAGGCGGGTGTCATGATATTCAAACACACACATCATGATGGACACACTAACAGGCAAATCAGAGTACACAACACCACAACCAATCACAGACAAGAACACCAACCACATAAAAAGCACGAGCACGACACCTGGAGGTCAGTAGGTCTGGGGAGAAGGAAACAAGAAAGAGCTGTTGAAACACCACAAGCAGGGAGCCCCCCACGTGCAGAGTGCAAAGACCAAGTTGTAAATAGTGAGTTTAAATAAAGAAGCGTTGTACCATATGCAACTGTGTTGGCTCTTCTGTGTGTCAGAACACCCAACACCACATGGTACAGGAGTGGATCGATACCTGCCTACCAACCTGCCATTCTGGACATGGACCACACCGGCAAACCGCAGCCGATGCAAGTCACGGGGAACCTAGGCACCAACTGGAAGCTCTACAGGCAGCGATTTGACCTGTACATCCGTGCCACCAAAAAACAGAATGTCTCGGATGATTCGAAGATTGCAATGCTCCTCTTCTACGCAGGCCCCCACCCAAACGATGTCTTTAATTCACTGGTGTTCGAGGAAGGCGAAAACCAGGCCAAATATGACACGGTCATCCTCAAAATGGACCAGCACTTTCAAACTGAAGTAAACGAAACTTTCGAAAGATACATCTTTCAGCAACGCCTGCAAGGTAAGGAGGAGCTTTTTCAACCCTTTTTGACGCACCTCCGGATTCTAGCGCAGTCCTGCGGTTACGGCACCACCACAGAGTCCATGATCAGGGACCAGATTGTTTTTGGCGTTGCCTCTAGTGGCCTACGCCAGCAGCTTCTTAAAATAAAGAGCCTCACCTTAGCGTCTGCTGTGGAAGCCTGTGTCCTCCATGAAAATGCTGCCTGCCGTTTTGCCCGATTTCAGGCGTCCGAGTTGGCACGGAGGGGGTCCCCAGCCGTCGAATCGGCAAGCCAGGCCGCCCACGACGTTGAACGCATCCAGGCCGTCGATTTCTTCCCGCCCCACGGCCCGGACGACAGCGGCCGCTTCCCGCGCTTTTCGCGGTCTCCCGCGCAGGTGCGCGCCAAGAATAACGGCCACAACGAGGGACGCACTGCGCAGGCGCGCCCACCGCAAGATCGCACTGCGCATGCGCAGTGGCGCAATGAACGTCGTGACGTCATGACGTGCAGCAAGTGTGGAGGTCTACACTTAAAAGGGCAATGTCCTGCAAAATACCGACAGTGCAACAGATGTGCCATGATAGGCCACTACGCAGCCCGCTGTCGTGCGGCTCAACCCATGGATCCGGCGCATCCTCGACAACTTCGCGCACGAGTCAGGACCGTCCAGCCCACGCATCACGACTTCCAGTTAAGTGATGCAGATGACCAGGATGACTTCCGAGTTGCCGTCATTGATGTCAACAAGGTCAATGCCATCAATCCAGACGATGAGTGGTGTGCCACCCTGACGGTCAACCGATCGCGCGTCGCCTTCCGTCTGGACACCGGCGCATCCGCCAACCTGATTGCTTACTCTGCAGTCCAGGCCATGAAGGTCAAACCACCCATCACACCATCCCGGCTTAAGATGGTTGACTATAACGGGAACGTTATCCCGTCCGTAGGATCTTGCCAGCTACAGGTGACTCACAAGAGGTACACGGCCACACTCCCCTTCGAAGTTGTGGGCTCATCAAAGGACTCGTTACTGGGCGCACAAGCGTGTAAGGTCCTTCACCTGGTACAGCGCATCATGTCTCTCTCTCCAGATGAGATATCCGACTTCCCGGATGCTGAGTTCCACGCGAATCTCCATTCCCTCCTCGCTCACAACCAGGAGGTTTTTGAAGGCATGGGGACATTGCCACACACGTACAAGATTCGACTCAGACCGGACGCCATCCCTGTCGTTCACGCACCTCGCAGGGTTCCTGCGCCTCTCAAAGACCGCCTCAAGGCACAACTGCAGATTCTTCAGGACCAAGGGGTCCTATCCAAGGTCACGGAGCCCACGCCATGGGTCAGCTCCATGGTCTGTGTAAAGAAGCCCTCTGGCGAGCTCCGTATATGTATAGATCCAAAAGATCTGAACAACAACATCATGCGGGAACACTATCCCATCCCGAAACGAGAAGACCTCACCAGCGAGATGGCGCGAGCCAACATATTCACTAAATTGGATGCGTCCAAAGGATTCTGGCAGATCAAACTGGACCCGGCCAGCCGAAGACTATGCACATTCAACACCCCTTTTGGCAGATTCTGCTACAACCGGATGCCATTCGGCATCATTTCGGCATCTGAAGTATTCCACCGCATTATGGAGCAGATGATGGAAGGCATCGAAGGGGTACGTGTATATGTGGACGATATCATCATTTGGTCCACCACTCCGCAGGAACACATGCATCGTCTTCGACGTGTCTTCACCCGCATACGGCAAAATGGCCTGCGTCTCAACCGTGCGAAGTGTGCTTTCGGCCAGACGGAGCTGAAATTCCTCGGGGACCACATCTCAAGGTCCGGGGTCCGTCCCGATGCAGACAAGGTTAGCGCCATCACAGCCATGCCACGACCGGCTGACAAGAAGGCTGTCTTAAGATTCCTGGGCATGGTCAACTTCCTTGGGAAGTTCATTCCCAACCTGGCTTCTCATACAACAAACATGCGCCATCTCGTAAAAAAATCGACGGAATTCAACTGGCACCAGTCGCATCAGCGGGAATGGGAGGAGCTCAAGCACAAACTGGTCACGGCACCAGTGCTGGCCTTCTTTGACACGACTCGCCCTACAAAGATCTCAACAGACGCCAGCCAATCTGGTATTGGAGCGGTACTCCTGCAAAAAGACAGCACGTCATCATGGGCCCCGGTTGCGTATGCCTCACGAGCCATGACCCCTACCGAACAGCGCTACGCGCAAATCGAAAAAGAATGCCTGGGCTTGTTAACTGGACTGGACAAGTTCCACGACTATGTGTATGGCCTGCCACGATTCACGGTCGAAACTGACCACCGCCCCCTGGTCAACATCATTAACAAAGACCTGAACGACATGACTCCTCGCCTCCAGCGCATCTTACTCAAACTCAGGAGGTACGATTTTGAACTGATCTACACTCCGGGGAAGGAACTCATAGTGGCGGACACTCTTTCCCGAGCAGTGAGCACACCACCAGATGCGGAGGGGTTCGTGCGTCAAATTGAGGCACACGTGACTCTGACAGCAGCAAATATGCCAGCTGATGATCCTTGTCTGGCCCACATACGCGCAGAGACGGCGACTGACCCTCTGCTGCAGCGAGTGATGCGCCACATGACGGAAGAGTGGCTAAAAGGGCAGTGCCCCCAGTTTTATAATGTGCGAGATGATCTCACCAATATAGACGGGGTCCTTATGAAATCGCATAGGATCGTCATTCCACACAGTGTGCGCCAGATGATTCTTCGTCAACTACACGAAGGCCACTTGGGCGTCGAAAAATGCAGACGAAGGGCCCGGGAGGCGGTATATTGGCCGGGTATTAATGAAGACATAGCCAACATGGTGCTCAACTGCACAACCTGTCAGAGGTTTCAGCCGGCGCAACCTCCGGAAACACTTCTACCACACGAGATGGTGACGTCCCCCTGGGCGAAGGTGGGTGTGGACCTATTTCACGCGCTCGGCAGAGATCACATTGTTATTATAGACTACTTCTCAAACTACCCGGAAGTCATGCCTCTCCATGATCTGACGTCGTCCGCAGTCATTGGGGCCTGCAAGGAAACGTTTGCTCGCCATGGCATTCCAAGGACTGTCATGTCAGACAATGGACCTTGTTTCGCCAGCCGTGAATGGTCGTCCTTTGCCGCAGCATATGGTTTCACTCATGTGACATCCAGCCCTCTGCATCCACAATCGAACGGGAAGGCTGAAAAGGGTGTCCACATCGCAAAGCGGCTCCTGTGCAAGGCGGCTGATGCCGGATCGGACTTTAACCTTGCCTTGCTGGCCTATCGATCGGCCCCGTTATCCACGGGCCTCTCGCCAGCGCAGCTACTAATGGGTCGCTCCCTCAGGACGACGGTACCTTCCGTCCTGGCACCGACAACAGACCATGAGGCGGTTCTTCGGAACATGCAACTGCAGCGTGATCGCCAGAAAGGTCGGTACGACACACGAGCGACGGACCTGCCCCCCCTGTCCTCCGGAGACAAAGTACGCGTCCATCAACCGTATGGTGGCTGGTCAGCACCGGCCGAAGTCCTCCGACAAGTGGCTCCCCGCTCGTTCCTGGTTCGCATGCCGGATGGTTCCGTGCGTCGCCGCAATCGGCGCGCCCTTCGCCGACTTCCACGCTCACAGCCACACAACACGCCAGATCCTCAACAGGCTTCCGAGGATGACTTTGTGGAGCTGCCGCACATCACGCCCTTTCCATCGCCACCCATGGCCATGCCTGCACAGCAGCCGGTGGTTCTTGATCCACCCTTAAGGCGGTCAACCCGAATTCGTCGCAAACCCATTAGAATGGACTTATAATACAGTTCATATGTTTAATAAGTTGGACAATTTTACATGATAACCTGTTGTTGTTTATCGTTCCAGATGTCGTCTGACTGGACAACTGTTCAAATTTTTTTTCTTCTTCTCTCGTTCGCATTTCTGTTATGTTATGGTACAACTGGATTCATGTGACGCACTCGACATCGCCCCATGTACATAGTTCCGTCATAGACACATGCTGCACACGACACACACACACTCTTAGATGCACTCACGTCACGATCATATTTATTACCACGTAGGCACATATCTTTGTAAAAAGGGGGGATGTCATGATATTCAAACACACACATCATGATGGACACACTAACAGGCAAATCAGAGTACACAACACCACAACCAATCACAGACAAGAACACCAACCACATAAAAAGCACGAGCACGACACCTGGAGGTCAGTAGGTCTGGGGAGAAGGAAACAAGAAAGAGCTGTTGAAACACCACAAGCAGGGAGCCCCCCACGTGCAGAGTGCAAAGACCAAGTTGTAAATAGTGAGTTTAAATAAAGAAGCGTTGTACCATATGCAACTGTGTTGGCTCTTCTGTGTGTCAGAACACCCAACACCACAGCGGGAACAGGAAGTCGACCCGCGGACGTCTGGGAAGACCCTCACCAATAAATTCTGGTGGAGAGGAAACCCGAGACACTACACGTGTAGTGTCTCCCACCTGCCCTCCTCCTCTAACCTAATAATAAAACCCATTGGTCTGAGGTAAGTACCATATTTTATTATATTATTATTATTTTTTATAAAAAATTTAATTTAGTTGTTAGCCAGATCTTGGTAGAAAGTTAGAGGAATGGCAGGGAAGGGAGTGCAATGTTCCTCCTGCAGGATGTTTGAGGTGAGGGATGCAGTTAGTGTCCCTGCTGATTTTACCTGCAGGAAGTGCTGCCATCTCCAGCTCCTCCAAGACCGAGTTAGGGGACTGGGGCTGGAGTTGGAAGAACTTTCGGATCATTCGGGAGGCAGAAGGGGTCATAGATAGCAGCTTCAGGGAATTAGTTACACCAAAGATTGGAGATAGGTGGGTAACTGTAAGAGGGACTGGGAAAAAGCAGTCAGTGCAGGGATCCCCTGCGGTCGTTCCCCTGAGAAACAAGTATACCGCTTTGGATACTTGTGGGGGGGACGGCTTACCAGGGGTAAGCCATGGGGTACGGGCCTCTGGCACGGAGTCTGTCCCTGTTGCTCAGAAGGGAAGGGGGGAGAGGAGCAGAGCATTAGTAATTGGGGACTCTATAGTCAGGGGCACAGATAGGAGAATTTGTGGGAGCGTGAGAGACTCACGTTTGGTATGTTGCCTCCCAGGTGCAAGGGTACGTGATGTCTCGGATCGTGTTTTCCGGGTCCTTAGGGGGGAGGGGGAGCAGCCCCAAGTCGTGGTCCACATTGGCACTAACGACATAGGTAGGAAAGGGGACAAGGATGTCAGGCAGGCTTTCAGGGAGCTAGGATGGAAGCTCAGAACTAGAACAAACAGAGTTGTTATCTCTGGGTTGTTGCCCGTGCCACGTGATAGTGAGATGAGGAATAGGGATGATGCAGGCGGGAGGGATTCAGATTTCTGGATAACTGGGGCTCTTTCTGGGGAAGGTGGGACCTCTACAGACAGGATGGTCTACATCTGAACATGAGGGGCACAAATATCCTGGGGGGGAGATTTGTTAGTGCTCTTTGGGGGGTTTTAAACTAATGCAGCAGGGGCATGGGAACCTGGATTGTAGTTTTAGGGTAAGGGAGAATGAGAGTATAGAGGTCAGGAGCACAGATTTGACGTCGCAGGAGGGGGCCAGTGCTCAGGTAGGTGGTTTGAAGTGTGTCTACTTCAATGCCAGGAGTATACGAAACAAGGTAGGGGAACTGGCAGCATGGGTTGGTACCTGGGACTTCGATGTTGTGGCCATTTCAGAGACATGGATAGAGCAGGGACAGGAATGGATGTTGCAGGTTCCGGGGTTTAGGTGTTTTAGTAAGCTCAGAGAAGGAGGCAAAAGAGGGGGAGGTGTGGCGCTGCTAGTCAAGAGCAGTATTACGGTGGCGGAGAGAATGCTAGATGGGGACTCTTCTTCCGAGGTAGTATGGGCTGAAGTTAGAAACAGGAAAGGAGAGGTCACCCTGTTGGGAGTTTTTTATAGGCCTCCTAATAGTTCTAGGGATGTAGAGGAAAGGATGGCGAAGATGATTCTGGATAAGAGCGAAAGTAACAGGGTAGTTATTATGGGAGACCTTAACTTTCCAAATATTGACTGGAAAAGATATAGTTCGAGTACAATAGATGGGTCGTTTTTTGTACAGTGTGTGCAGGAGGGTTTCCTGAAACAATATGTTGACAGGCCAACAAGAGGCGAGGCCACGTTGGATTTGGTTTTGGGTAATGAACCAGGCCAGGTGTTGGATTTGGAGGTAGGAGAGCACTTTGGGGACAGTGACCACAATTCGGTGACGTTTACGTTAATGATGGAAAGGGATAAGTATACACCGCAGGGCAAGAGTTATAGCTGGGGGAAGGGCAATTATGATGCCATTAGACGTGACTTGGGGGGGATAAGGTGGAGAAGTAGGCTGCAAGTGTTGGGCACACTGGATAAGTGGGGCTTGTTCAAGGATCAGCTACTGCGTGTTCTTGATAAGTATGTACCGGTCAGGCAGGGAGGAAGGCGTCGAGCGAGAGAACCGTGGTTTACCAAGGAAGTGGAATCTCTTGTTAAGAGGAAGAAGGAGGCCTATGTGAAGATGAGGTGTGAAGTTTCAGTTGGGGCGATGGATAGTTACAAGGTAGCGAGGAAGGATCTAAAGAGAGAGCTAAGACGAGCAAGGAGGGGACATGAGAAGTATTTGGCAGGAAGGATAAAGGAAAACCCAAAAGCTTTCTATAGATATGTCAGGAATAAGCGAATGACTAGGGAAAGAGTAGGACCAGTCAAGGACAGGGATGGGAAATTGTGTGTGGAGTCTGAAGAGATAGGCGAGATACTAAATGAATATTTTTCGTCAGTATTCACTCAGGAAAAAGATAATGTTGTGGAGGAGAATGCTGAGCCCCAGGCTAATAGAATAGATGGCATTGAGGTATGTAGGGAAGAGGTGTTGGCAATTCTGGACAGGCTGAAAATAGATAAGTCCCCGGGACCTGATGGGATTTATCCTAGGATTCTCTGGGAGGCCAGGGAAGAGATTGCTGGACCTTTGGCTTTGATTTTTCTGTCATCATTGGCTACAGGAATAGTGCCAGAGGACTGGAGGACAGCAAATGTGGTCCCTTTGTTCAAAAAGGGGAGCAGAGACAACCCCGGCAACTATAGACCGGTGAGCCTCACGTCTGTAGTGGGTAAAGTCTTGGAGGGGATTATAAGAGACAAGATTTATAATCATCCAGATAGGAATAATATGATCAGGGATAGTCAGCATGGCTTTGTGAAGGGTAGGTCATGCCTCACAAACCTTATTGAGTTCTTTGAGAAGGTGACTGAACAGGTAGATGAGGGTAGAGCAGTTGATGTGGTGTATATGGATTTCAGCAAAGCGTTTGATAAGGTTCCCCACGGTAGGCTATTGCAGAAAATACGGAGGCTGGGGATTGAGGGTGATTTAGAGATGTGGATCAGAAATTGGCTAGCTGAAAGAAGACAGAGGGTGGTGGTTGATGGGAAATGTTCAGAATGGAGTACAGTCACAAGTGGAGTACCACAAGGATCTGTTCTGGGGCCGTTGCTGTTTGTCATTTTTATCAATGACCTAGAGGAAGGCGCAGAAGGGTGGGTGAGTAAATTTGCAGACGATACTAAAGTCGGTGGTGTTGTCGATAGGGTGGAAGGATGTAGCAGGTTACAGAGGGATATAGATAAGCTGCAGAGCTGGGCTGAGAGGTGGCAAATGGAGTTTAATGTAGAGAAGTGTGAGGTGATTCACTTTGGAAGGAATAACAGGAATGCGGAATATTTGGCTAATGGTAAAGTTCTTGGAAGTGTGGATGAGCAGAGGGATCTAGGTGTCCATGTACATAGATCCCTGAAAGTTGCCACCCAGGTTGATAGGGTTGTGAAGAAGGCCTATGGAGTGTTGGCCTTTATTGGTAGAGGGATTGAGTTCCGGAGTCGGGAGGTCATGTTGCAGCTGTACAGAACTCTGGTACGGCCGCATTTGGAGTATTGCGTACAGTTCTGGTCACCGCATTATAGGAAGGACGTGGAGGCTTTGGAGCGGGTGCAGAGGAGATTTACCAGGATGTTGCCTGGTATGGAGGGAAAATCTTATGAGGAAAGGCTGATGGACTTGAGGTTGTTTTCGTTGGAGAGAAGAAGGTTAAGAGGAGACTTAATAGAGGCATACAAAATGATCAGGGGGTTGGATAGGGTGGACAGTGAGAGCCTTCTCCCGTGGATGGAAATGGCTGGCACGAGGGGACATAGCTTTAAACTGAGGGGTAATAGATATAGGACAGAGGTCAGAGGTAGGTTCTTTACGCAAAGAGTAGTGAGGCCGTGGAATGCCCTACCTGCTACAGTAGTGAACTCGCCAACATTGAGGGCATTTAAAAGTTTATTGGATAAACATATGGATGATAATGGCATAGTGTAGGTTAGATGGCTTTTGTTTCGGTGCAACATCGTGGGCCGAAGGGCCTGTACTGCGCTGTATTGTTCTATGTTCTATGTTCTATGAAAGGGGTGTTAAGAGATCCAATGATTATTTAAGATGTTAAGTTGAGTTCATGGAATAAACAGTGTTTTGTGCATAAAAACCCATGTGTCCATAATTGTAATCCCACACCTAGGGAAAAGGCCGTGTGCTAGGAAAAGCAACAAATCCATTATCATAGAATTTATCATAGAATTTACAGTGCAGAAGGAGGCCATTCGGCCCATTGAGTCTGCACCGGCTCGTGGAAAGAGCACCCTACCCAAGCTCAACACCTCCACCCTATCCCCATAACCCAGTAACCCCACCCAACACTAAGGGCAATTTTGGGCACTAAGGGCAATTTATCATGGCCAATCCACCTAACCTGCACATCTTTGGACTGTGGGAAGAAACCGGAGCACCCGGAGGAAACCCACGCACACACAGGGAGAAAGTGCAGACTCCGCACAGACAGTGACCCAAGCCGGAATTGAACCTGGGACCCTGGAGCTGTGAAGCAATTGTGCTATCCACAATGCTACCGTGCTGCTCCTAAAGGGAGAGGTTGGTTGAACTCCATGATATATTTTGGGGTTCTGAAAATGCCTCGCCCATAACAATTGGGGGCTCGAGGGGGATAAAAGTCTATCTATTAGATTGGCTTTTGTGAACTTAAAGACAGTGAAGGATTGTTGCTTTTCCGGTGTGGTATTTTAGTTTAAGTGGGGAGAGTGTTGTGAACAGTGGCTCTTTCAGAGGCTCAGAAGTTTTTGGGGATGGAGAATGCTACACGTAGTACCTTACGGACAGAAACGAAAAGCAGACTGTTGGATTTGGCAAGAACATTGCAGTTAACATTACCTGACAAAATGCTAAAAGATGAGGTAATTATGGCGGTGGTTAAGAATTTTAAGTTGCCTGAGATAGAGTTTGACTCATTGGAAATAGCAAAAATTCAGTTGCAAATTAAACAAATGAAACATGAGAAAGAATTAAAGCGGCTGGCATACGAGAGTGAGAGAGAGGAAAAAGAAAGAGAAAGAGAGAGAGAGGAAAAAGAAAGAGAAAAAGAGAGAGAGGAAAAAGAAAAGGAGAGAGAAGAAAGAAGAAAAGAAAGAATAGCCCTTGCAGAACAAAAAGAAAAAGAAAGGGAGATACAGATCAGGGAAAAAGATAAAGAGAGGGAGTTTGAACTTCAGAAAATGGCCATGAAACATGACAATCAGTTAAAATTAGCAGAAGTAAAGGGAAATGTACAGTTGGATGATAGTGATGAGGATAGTGAGAAAGAGCGTCATAGTTGAAGGCTTGGTGGGGATCTATATAAATATGTCCAAGCATTGCCAAGGTTTGACAAGAAGGAAGTGGAAGCCTTTTTCATTTCATTTGTGATGGTAGCTAAACAAATGAAATGGCCACAGGACATGTGGGTATTACTGATTCAAACAAAGCTGGTAGGTAGAGCTAGTGAAGTTTGCGTCACTACCGGAGGAGGTATGTGGAACGTATGAGGAGGTGAAGAAATCCATCTTAAGTGCATATGAGCTAGTGCCTGAAGCTTACAGACAAAGGTTTAGAAATTGAAGGAAAGAATTTGGTCAAACATACATGGAGTTTGAAAGGCTCTAACAGAGTAATTTTGATAGGTGGATAAGGGCTTTGAAAATAGACCAAACGTATGAAGCTCTCTGGGAAATTATACTTTTGGATGAGTTTAACAATTCAATTCCTGATGTAGTGAGAACTCGTGTGGAAGAACAAAGGGTTAAAACTGCGAGATTAGCAGCGAAAATGGCAGATGATTATGAATTAGTTCATAAATCAAAGATTGGTTTCCGACATCAGTTTCAGCCGGTGAGGGATAGAAACTGGGGACATGAGAAATACTCAAGTGGTAAAGGTAAAGGTGATCTGATGGGAGACAATAAAGAGAGTGTACCTTAGATTAAAAAAGAAATCCAGGAGGGTGGAAAAGAAATGAAAAATTTCAAATGTTTTCACTGTAATAAACTAGGCCATGTAAAGTCACAGTGTTGGTGGTTGAAGAAAAGCACTGGGAAGGCTGATGTGGTAAAACAGGATAAGACAGTGGGGTTTGTTAGAATGGTAAAGGAAAGCCCAAGGGAAGCGAAGGAGGTGCAAACGAATGTACAGCCTGTTCAAGAAGTAATTGTTAAGAAGGTGCCAGATGTCTTTAAAGAATTTACTTGTGTGGGTAAAGTTTACTCATGTGTATCAGGAGGAGCAGGTAAAGAAGTCACAATTTTAAGAGATACAGGGGCTAGTCAATCTTTAATGGTAAGAGATGAGGAATTATGTAGTTTCGGAAGAATGTTGCCAGAAAAGGTGGTGATATGTGGAATTCAGGGTGAGAGGAGTAGCGTTCCATTATATAAAGTAAGGTTGGAAAGTCCAGTGAAGAGTGGTGAAGTGGTAGTAGGAGTAATAGATAAACTATCTTGGCCAGGAATACAGTTTATCTTGGGTAATGATATAGCTGGATCACAGGTGGGAGTGATGCCTACTATGGTTGATAAGCCAGTGGAAAATCAGTCAACTGAAGTGTTGAAGGACGAATATCCTGGGATTTTTCCGGATTGTGTAGTAACAAGGTCGCAAAGTCACAGGTTAAGACAAAAGGAGAAATCAAAGAGTGAAGATGAAGTTGAAGTGCAATTATCAGAAACAATTTTTGATCAGATGGTTGAAAAAGAACAAGAACAGGTGGAGGATGAGGCAGATATTTATAGTTCAGGAAAATTGACGGAGTTACAACAGAAAGATGTAGAAATAAAACGGATATATCAGAAAGCATATACAGAAGAGGATTCTGAGAGTATACCAGAGTGTTATTACCGTAAAAATGATGTCTTGATGAGAAAATGGAGACCTGTACATATGCAGGCGGATGAAAAGTGGGCAGAAGTTCATCAAGTAGTATTGCCGGTAGGGTATAGAAAGGAGGTGTTGCGAGTTGCACATGAGGTACCAGTGGGAGGTCATTTGGGAATAAGGAAAACTCAAGTTAAAATCCAGAAACATTTTTATTGGCCTGGACTACATAAAGATGTGGTTAACTTTTGTCAATCATGTCACACATTTCAAGTGATAGGGAAACCTCAAGCAGTGATAAAACCAGCGCCCTTAATACCCATTTCAGCATTTGAGGAACCTTTTACAAGGGTCCTAATCGATTGTGTAGGACCGCTTCCTAAAACAAAAATTGGGAATCAATATCTTTTGACTGTAATGGATGTGTCTACTATGTTTCCAGAGGCCATTCCAGTACGTAATATTACAGCTAAAAGGATTGTGGAGGAGTTACTTAAATTCTTTATTAGATATGGACTACCCACAGAAACTCAATCGGATCAAGGATCAAATTTTACTTCAAAGTTATTCAAAGAAGTTATGGATAGCTTAGGAATAAAACAATTTAAATCAACTGCGTACCATCCAGAATCGCAGGGAGCGTTAGAAAGGTGGCATCAGACATTAAAGACAATGTTGAGGGCGTATTGTCAAGATTATCCAGAGGATTGGGATAAAGGAATTCCATTCGTATTGTTTGCAATTCGGGATGCACCTAATGAGTCTACCAAATTTAGTCCTTTTGAACTAATTTTTGGTCATGAGGTAAGAGGACCACTTAAATTGATTAAGGAAAAATTGGTGGGTGAGAAATCGGAAATTACACTCTTGGATTACGTGTCAAATTTTAGGGAACGATTAAATAGAGCAGGTGAATTGGCTAGACAACATTTGAAAGTTGCACAAAATGTGATGAAACGGGTATCGGACAAGAAATCCAAAGTTCGTAGTTTTGCCAGTGGGGATAAAGTTTTAGTGTTGTTACCAGTGGTAGGGGAGCGTTTAAAAAATAGGTTTTGTGGACCGTATCAGACTGAAAGGAAATTAAGTGAGGTGAATTATGTGGTAAAAACACCAGATAGAAGGAAGACTCACCGAGTGTGTCAAGTGAATATGCTTAAAAGGTACTTTGAAAGGGAAGGAGAGAAAAAGGAGGTTTTAATGATTCTAACTCAAAGTGACGAACCAAATCCAGATGACTGTGAATTTGATATACCTCAAATTAAATTGGAAAATGAGGATGTTCTTAAAAATTGGGATGAATTGTTAAGTTACCTTCCAGAGGAAAAACAAACTGACCTGAAAGAGTCATTGATATCACATGGGCAAGTTTGTAGAGATAAATTGTGAAGTACTAAAATGGTTATACATGGTGTAGATGTGGGAAATGCGGTTCCTATCAAACAACATCCATATCGACTTAATCCTTTAAAATTGGCACAGGTTAACAGAGAGATTGAGAGTATGCTTAAAAATGGCATAATTGAAGTGGGTTGCAGCCAATGGAGCTCACCCATAGTGATGGTACCTAGACCAGATGGTACCCAACGGTTGTGTGTGGACTATAGAAAGGTGAATGCAGTTACAAGAACGGACTCTTATCCTGTCCCACCATGGAAGGATTGCATGGAGAAAGTGGGACAATCTGCTTTTATTTCCAACTTCCAGACATGGAAAGAACATTTAAAACATCGTATGGAGTTCTTCGATCAACTTCAGGTGGCGGCTTTGGTGATGAACCTAG
Source organism: Scyliorhinus torazame (assembly GCF_047496885.1). NCBI lineage: Eukaryota > Metazoa > Chordata > Chondrichthyes > Carcharhiniformes > Scyliorhinidae > Scyliorhinus > Scyliorhinus torazame. The sequence goes on along the minus strand of NC_092707.1, from coordinate 120,880,517 downwards.
CCGAAAGTGAATTTGGAGAAGCCCGAATCACTTTCCTTGAGGAGTTTCCAATACCCTAAAGACAAAGGGAAATAATGTGATTTCTTAGCATGAGTGGATTTGATCGAACAGTTGTGCAAAGGTTTTGTGGCGTGATTACTCCACTGATGGAATTGCTGAAGAAACAGAAAACATTTCAATGGACAGCGGACTTCCAACAGGCATTTGACTGCCTGAAAGCTGTGATCACCAATGCTCCTGTATTGGAGAATTGCAAGGGACTCTGTGGTCAGATTGAACTAAAGTATCTGATTCTAAAGAGAATTGCCGAGGAGTAGAGGAATGGATGGATCGTGCAGAGACTTTGTTCAAAGAGACTGTCAATCGAGAAGGATTTCGGTTGGAGGAAGAAGAACGAAGAAAAATGGACTATATTATTATACCTGCTTGCATGTGTTGTTTTTTTTTTAAAACAAAAAGGTATATTTACTGTGTACATTTCTTAGTGGATGGTGCAAAAGTGAAAAATGAAACCATCTTGAAGTTGATGGTTTATTTTTTTTTCTTGAGGAGAGGTGTCATGTGAGGGTACCTTTAAGACATGGATGTTTAAGCAATGTACCTTTAAGGAAACAGTGATGTCAGAGAGTGGGTGGAGTTGAGGTCAGGTCAGCCATTTTGTAGTTTAGTTTTGCAGTTGGAAAAAGCAGTTTGTGTGTGTCTGTGTGTTTCCAGAGAGCTGCAGGAAGAAAGCAAGGTGCTGGAGCTGAAGTCAACCAAGCTAATATATCTCTGCCATTCTACAGAAAATATATATATCCTTTAACCTGATGTGATTTTGTTTAAAGGTGTTAAGTCTCTTGGATGTTTGAAGGAACATTTTAAGGAATTATTTACTGTTGCAATATTTTCTGAGTTATCTTTGAAGTAAAGGGTGTTAAGAGATCCAATGTTTATTAAAGATGTTAAGTTGAGTTCATGGAATAAACAGTGTTTTGTGCTTAAAAACCCACGTGTCCATAATTGTAATCCCACACCTAGGGAAAAAGCCGTGTGCTAGGAAAAGCAACAAATCTAATAAAGGGAGAGGTTGGTTAAACTCCATGATACATTTTGGGGTTCTGAAAACACCTCGCCCATAACAGTAGGCAGGAGTGTGGAAGTGAGTGTCGTGTTGGGTGTTCTGATGTACAAACGATCCAACACGGCTGGAGATGGTGTAACTCAATTTTATTAACTACTCAATTGTAACAACACACTGCTAACTTGGGTACGTGCATTACCAGCTAATCTGTGGACCCTGTCCTATCACTATCTGGGTGAGGTACTCAGCACATGGTGAATGTCGGAGTGGCAGGCTCTGAGCTCAGTGCTCTGAGCTGGCTGCTGTTGGAATGAGCGGGAACTGTAGTGTCCCCTGTTTTTATAGTGCATGTGCTCTCACTGGTGATTGGCTGCGATGTTGTGTGTGTGCTGGTTGGTCCTACTGCATGTCCATCAGTGTGTGTGTGATTGCACCATGATATGCTGATCTAAATATCATGACAGTGAGGTTACAATCAGATCAGCCTGATCTTATTGGATGGTGGAGCAGGCTCGAGGGACCAAGTGGCCTACTCCTGCTCCTAATTCATATGTTTTTATGTCCTAAAGAAAGCAAGTCTGGAGAATCAATAATGGAAAACAGGTAAATGCCAAATGAATTGAACTGGTATTTTTTTTATCTATCTTCACTATAGAGGATACAAATAAAACCCCAGGAGCAGCTATAAACCAGGAAATAGAAGGGAGGGAGGAACCCGGGGAAATTACAGTCACCAGAGAAGTGTTGCTGAATAAAGTGTTGGAGTGGGCTGACAAGAGACAGGGTCCTGATGGGCTTCATCCTATTGTTTTAAAGAAGTGTCTAGTGAGGTAGTTGGTGCATTGGTTTTCATTTTCCAAAACTTCCTAGATTTGGGGATGATGCCATTAGATTGGAAGTTAGCAAATATAACTTTATTCAAAAAGAGAGGGAGACAGAAAGCAAGAAACTACAAGGCAGTTAGCTTAACATCTGTTGTAGGGAAAGCATTAGAAGCTATCATTAAATAAGTTATAGCAGGGCACTTAGATAGCCTCAAGGTAATCGGGCAGAGTCATCATTGCTTTATGAAGGGAAATTATATTTCGACAACTTATTGGAATTCTTTGAGGAAGTAGCTTGGCTGTGGATAAAGGGGAACCATTGGAAGTAAGGCCAGCAACGAGGGTTCAATTCCCGTACTGGCCTCCCCGAACATGCGCCGGAATGTGGCGACTAGGGGCTTTTCACAGTACCTTCATTGAAGCCTACTTGTGACAATAAGCAATTATTATTATATTATTATTTGAATTTCCAGAAGGCAGTTGTTAAAGTGCCACATAAGGTTATTGTAGAAAATGAAAGCTCCTGTTATAGTGGCTAACATATTGGCATGGGTATAAGATTGACAGCACGGCAGCATAGTGGATAGCACAGTTGCTTCACAGCTCCAGGATCCCAGGTTCGATTCCCGGCTTGGGTCACTGTCTGCACGTTCTCCCCGTGTGTGCGTGGGTTTCCTCCGGGTGCTCCGGTTTCCTCCCACAGTCCAAATATGTGCAGGTTAGGTGGATTGGCCATGCTAAATTGGCCTTAGTGTCCAAAATTGCCCTTAGTGTTGGGTGGGGTTACTCGGTTATGAGGATAGGGAGGAGGTGTGGGCTTGGGTAGGGTGCTCTTTCCAAGAGCCGGTGCAGACTCGATGGGCTGCATGGCCTCTTCCTGCACTGTAAATTCTATGATTCTCTGATTCTATGACTGGCTAAGAGGAAACAGAGAGTAGGCATAAATGGGTCTTTTTCAGGTTGGCAAGATGTGACGAGAGGTGTGCACAGGGATCAGTGCGAGGACCTCAACAGTTTACAATTTATATAAATGACTTGGATGAAGAGATGGTTGTCAAATTTGCTGGTGACACAAAGGTAAGCAGGATAGTAAGTTCTGAAGAGGACATAAGAAGGATACAAAAACATTTGGATAGGTTAGGTGACTGGACAAAGATCTGGCAAATGGACCATAATGTTGGAAAATGTGAAATTGTCCATTTTGGCAGGAAGAATAAAAAAGAAGCTAAATAATGAGAGATTGCCACGCTCTGAGGGGTAGAGGGATCTGGGTGTCCTCGTACATGACTCATAAAAGGCTGGTATACAGGTACAGCAAATAATTTGGAAAACTAATAGAATGTTATAGTTTATTGTGCAGAGAATTAATTTCAAAAAGTAGAGAGGTTATGCTTCCATTGTACTAGGCACTAGTGAGACCACAGGTGGGTTTCTCCGTTAGCCGACGCCAAAATTGGGAAAGGCGATTGGGCGGACAATCGGTCTTGACTCCAAAATCATGCCTGGCACCGGGTTCATGTCAAATCGCAATTCTCCAGTGCCTTGACAGTGGCATCAATGCATTTCATTCCAAATATACAGTAAACGCTGTTCGCATATCATTAGCGGGCCCGACCCAGTATTCTCCGGGACCTCCACGATCCTCTCCGGAGGGAAATCCCAACGGCAAGGTTCGCTTGTCCTTTTAAAATTGGGAAACGAACGCCGTGGCTGATGAAGGAGAGAGAGTGGGTTCGAGAAGCATCCAACATTGCTATAGTGTGCTAACATTTGTGCCGCTGGCCAGGGCCTGGGGGACGGCCAGGTCGATGGACCATGGGGTCAGGGTGAATGGGCATGGAACACCATTGCCACAGCCTGCGAGGCAGCCATGTGGCTGTGCACACTGTTGACTGCCCACTGTGAACTTAGTGCCATGTGTTGTCTGGGTATCCCCCAGACCACCCCCCTAGATATCCTCCAGCACCAGCCGACCCATCAACAGGATGGGCATGCTCTAGCGCAACCAGTGCCATCCTGTTGGCTGGGATGAGTGTATGTGGGGAGTGGAGTGTTACTGTGCGGCTGGATCTTGTCAGTGTGTCAATCCCGACCCCGGCGAATCGGACACCGTTTTTCATTGGAATTGATTGTATTCCAAGTGGCACCGGTGGGGAGTTGGCTCCTGGGTGACAGGGGTTATCTGCTGTGGTTGGAGCTGATTACACCTATCTGGAGACCACAGACTGAAGCAGAGACATGCAACAATGACACCCATGCAGTGACCAGGTCCCTGATCGAGCACTGCTTCAGCCTTCTGAAGATGTGGTTCAGGTGCCTGGACCTCTCTGGAGAGGCCCTCCAGTATGATGCTGAGACGGTCGCCCACATTGTGGCAGCCTGCTGCGTCCTCCACAACATCATGCAGCAGAGGGGTGACATGCTGGAGGAGGAAGAACACCACGCCTCATCCGACAAGGAGGATGCGGGAGGTGGGGAGAATGGGCAGGACATGTGACCCAGGCAGCCACGGGAGGCTGCATGACGTGCGCGCAAGGGCCAACGGGCACGTGATGCTCTGATCGCCTCCAGGTTCACCAACTGGGGGGTGGGACTGGCCAGGGGCAAGGACACCATATCCCAACCAACCAGCCCCCCCCTCCCTTCACTCCCCCCCCATCCCGGCTGACCCCCCCCCGCCCCCCCCCCCCCCCCCCCCCCCCCCCACCTGCAACTCCCTTCATGTTATATACCCGCCTCCCTACAGGCATGCCGGCCCTGGATTGACAGTCTGGTCAGTGGGATGGAGGATGATGACAACTCACACTGCAATGAACTCTAGTGCACTGCATCATGCGACAACGTATGACTCCTGCCCATGGTAGCACTTTCCACCGTCCACCTGGATGATCCCTGCATGCGAGCTAGCCATTCCATCACATGGGCCCATCGGATCCCTGGGGTGATGGTGGTGGACACGGTCTGGGGGAGCCCATACCATCCACAACATCCGCCCCTTCCTCCACCCCCCCCAGCACCCTCTCTCTGGCCATCCCAGACCAGCCTACCCCTCACACCCATCTGACAGAGCACCGAGGCAGGTTGTTACAGTGGTAACAGTTGTTTAATGTGACAATGTATATACAGATTTGTGCACTAGCCCCTTTAACTAAACTGTGCCCTGCACCTGTGCCAACTTCACTGGTGTCTAACTTTCTGGCCTTACGGGCCCGAATGCCATGTCTAGCAGGGTCCCCAGTGGTACAGCAAGAGTGGAGGTGGCCTGCTGTGATTCCTGCCTGCGACCTGGGTACGCTTTGGCAGCCGTCTCCTGGGGCGATCGGGCATGGATGGGCCTGGCTGCAGCTGGGGTGTCCCAGGTGGTGTGGTGTGACCCTGTTCTGCCCGCTGTCCATTTGATGCGCCAGGGATTGGAGGGTGGGGTGGGGGAGTCCGAGGTGCTGCAGTGTTCCGTCACCTCCCCTGTGGGAGTCACCGGCACAGGCCCCATCACCTCCTCCTCCCGAGGGGTGCCAAAGGCCCCCAGGCAGCTCCATGGGTTGGGGGTGTGAGCAGAGCTAACCCGGAGGCTCCCGCCACCTGGCGCTGCCAGTCCTGGAGGCCCGCTCTGGTCTCGACCAGGGTCTGCACGATTGTGGCCATGGAACACAGGGAGTGGACTGTCTGTGCCTGGGACTGCGCCACATCACATTGCGACTGTGCCATCACCCTGTGTGTCTGTGCCACATCAGCCAGTGATTGTGCCATCTCCTTCTAGGACTGGGCCACGTCGGCCAGTGCCTGGGCAATGCCGCTGGCATTCCCTGCCATGGTCTTCTGTGACTGGGCCACGCAGAGGAGCACTGTTGCAATGTCCAGGTGGCTCTGGCACATGGTCGTCTGTGAGGCGGCAACCTGCACAGAATGCCCCAGGCTTGGTCATGCTGATCCACAGATAAAACCATCGCCCCCAATGCCTCCACTGCCAACGTCACCCGTGCGGTGTTGGCCTTGGTGGTATGCATTTTCGGCACCACCTCCTGCTGCTGCACACATTTGGACTCCTCCAACTGCACCTGCAGGTGCTGGATGCTCGCCGACATCCCCTCGTGTAGTTCCTGGCTCTGAGACTGCATCTCCATGATTGATGGGACTGTCCGTTCCAGAAGGCCGAAGCCCATCTGGACGGCAGCTAGTTCCTGGAGTCGGCCTACCCTCCAACCGTCCGCCCCCTTAGATGTTCCTACTGTACCAGATCAGCTGTGTGATGTGCTCCAGAGAATGTCCCAGGAGCCTCTTCACTGAAGTGCCCAACCGAGGTGAGTGTCGCTGGGATGGTGGAGGATGTTGTGATGGAAAGTCAGTGTCATCTTCCAACTCGAGTTCCGGGATCTCCTGAACCTCGGTTGGAGGCCTGGGATCCGAGCTGCTCTCCTCGTCACTGTTCGGCTCATAGAACATAGAACATAGAACATTACAGCGCAGTACAGGCCCTTCGGCCCTCGATGCTGCGTCGACCTGTGAAACCACTCTAAAGCCCATCTACACTATTCCCTTACTGTTGACCATTTGAATGCCCTTAGTGTTGGCGAGTCCACTACTGTTGCAGGCAGGGCATTCCACGCCCTTACTACTCTCTGGGTAAAGAACCTACCTCTGACATCTGTCCTATATCTATCTCCCCTCAATTTAAAGCTATGTCCCCTCGTGCTAGACATCACCATCCGAGGAAGAAGGCTCTCACTGTCCACCCTATCTAATCCTCTGATCATCTTGTATGCCTCAATTAAGTCACCTCTTAACCTTCTTCTCTCTAACGAAAACAGCCTCAAGTCCCTCAGCCTTTCCTCATAAGATCTTCCCTCCATACCAGGCAACATTCTGGTAAATCTCCTCTGCACCCTTTCCAATGCTTCCACATCCTTCCTATAATGCGGCGACCAGAATTGCATGCAATACTCCAAATGCGGCCGCACCAGAGGTTTGTACAGCTGCAACATGACCTCATGGCTCCGAAACTCAATCCCTCTACCAATAAAAGCTAACACACTGTACGCCTTCTTAACAACCTGGGTGGCAACTTTCAGGGATCTATGTACATGGACACCGAGATCTCTCTGCTCATCCATACTGCCAAGAATCTTACCATTAGCCCAGTACTTCCTGTTATTCCTTCCAAAATGAATCACCTCACACTTTTCTGCATTAAACTCCATTTGCCACCTCTCAGCCCAGTGCTGCAGCTTATCTATGTCCCTCTGTAACTTGTAACATCCTTCTGCACTGTCCACAACTCCACCGACTTGAGTGTCATCTGCAAATTTACTCACCCATCCTTCTACACCCTCCTCCAGGTCATTTATAAAAATGACAAACAGCGGTGGCCCCAAAACAGACCCTTGTGGTACACCACTAGTAACTGGACTCCAGTCTGAACATTTCCCATCAACCACCACCCTTTGGCTTCTTCTAGCTAGCCAATTTCTGATCCAAACTGCTAAATGACCCTGAATCCCATGCCTCCGTATTTTCTGCAGTAGCCTACCGTGGGGAACCTTATCAAACGCTTTACAGAAATCCATATACACCACATCAACTGTATATTGCTTTACCCTCATCCACCTGTTTGGTCACCTTCTCAAAGAACTCAATAAGGTTTGTGAGGCACGACCTACCCTTCACAAAACCGTGTTGACTATCTCTAATCAAATTATTCCTTTCCAGATGATTATACATCCTATCTCTTATAAACCTTTCCAAGATTTTGCCCACAACAGAAGTAAGGCTCACTGGTCTATAGTTACCGGGGTTGTCTCTACTCCCCTTCTTGAACAAGGGGACAACTTTTGCTATCCTCCAGTCTTCTGGCACTATTCCTGTAGACAAAGATGACTTAAAGATCAAAGCCAGAGGCTCAGCAATTTCCTCCCTAGCTTCGCAGAGAATCCTAAGATAAATCCCATCTGACCCAGGGGACTTATCTATTTTAACACTTTCCAGAATTGCTAACAACTCCTCCTTATGAACCTCAAGCCCTTCTAGTCTAGTAGCCTGAATCTCAGTATTCACCTCAACATCATTGTCTTTTTCCTGTGTGAAAACTGACGGAAAATATTCATTTAGCACCTCTCCTATCTCCTCGGACTCCAAGCACAACTTCCTGCAACTGTCCTTGACTGGCCCTACTCTTACCCTAGTCATTCGTTTATTCCTGACATAGCTATAGAAAGCTTTAGGGTTATCCTTGATCCTACCTGCCAAAGACTTCTCATGTCCCCTCCTGGCTCTTCTTAGCTCTCTCTTTAGGTCCTTCCTAGCTAACTTGTAATTCTCGAGCGCCCTAACTGAACCTTCATGTCTCATCTTTACATAAGCTTCCTTCTTCCTCTTGACAAGTGTTTCGACTGCTTTAGTAAACCAGGGTTCCCTTGCTTGGCCACTTCCTCCCTGCCAGACAGGTACATACGTATCAAGGACATGCAGTAGCTGTTCCTTGAACAAGCTCCACATTTCCATTGTGCCCATCCCCTGCAGTTTTCCTCTCCATCCGATGCATCCTAAGTCTTGCCTCATCACATCATAATTGCCTTTCCCCCAGATATAACTCTTGCCCTGCGGTATATACCTATCCCTTTCCATCACTAAAGTAAACGCAATGGAATTGTGGTCACTATCACCAAAGTGCTCACCTACCTCCAAATCTAACACCTGTCCTGGTTCATTACCCAGTACCAAATCCAATATGGCCTCGCTCCTCGTTGGCCTATCTACATACTGTGTCAGGAAACCCTCCTGCACACATTGGACATAAACAGACCCATCTAAAGTACTCGAACTATAGCGTTTCCAGTCAATATTTGGAAAGTTAAAGTCCCCCGTAACAACTACCCTGTTGCTTTCACTCCTATCCAGAATCATCTTTGCAATCCTTTCCTCTACATCTCTGGAACTTTTCGGAGGCCTATAGAAAACCCCTAACACGGTGACCTCTCCTTTCCTGTTTCTAACCTCAGCCCATACTATCTCAGTAGACGAGTCCTCATCAAACGTCCTTTCTGCCACCGTAATACTGTCCTTGACTAACAATGCCACCCTTCCCCCTCTTTTGCCACCTTCCCTGAGCTTACTGAAAGATCTAAACCCCGGCACCTGCAACAACCATTCCTGTCCCTGCTCTATCCATGTCTCCGAAATGTCCACAACATCGAAGTCCCAGGTACCAACCCATGCTGCAAGTTCACCCACCTTATTCCGGATGCTCCTGGCATTGAAGAAGACACACTTTAAACCACCTTCCTGCCTGCCGGTACACTCCTGCAACTTTGAAACCTTACTCATGACCTCACTACTCTCAACCTCCTGTATACTGGAGCTACAATTCCGGTTCCCAAGCCCCTGCTGAACTAGTTTAAACCCTCCCGAAGAGCATTAGCAAATTTCCCCCCCAGGATATTGGTACCCCTCTGGTCCAGGTGTAGACCATCCCGTTTGTAGAGGTCCCACCGACCCCAGAATGAGCCACAATTATCCAGAAATCTGAAACCCTCCCTCCTGCACCATCCCTGTAGCTACGTGTTCAACTCCTCTCTCTCCCTATTCCTCATCTCGCTATCACGTGGCGCGGGTAACAACCCAGAGATAATAACTCTGTTTGTCCTAGATCTAGGTTTCCACCCAAACTCCCTGAATTCCTGCCTTACATCCCCTTTTCCTACCTATGTCGTTAGTACCAATGTGGACCACGACTTGGGGCTGCTCCCCCTCCCCCTTAAGGATCCCGAAAACATGATCCGAGACATCACGCACCCTGGCACCTGGGAGGCAACACACCAATCGCGAGTCTCTCACGTTCCCACAGAATGTCCTATCTATCCCCCTAACTATGGAGTCTCCATTGACTAATGCTCTACTCCTCGCCCCCCCCCCCTTCCCTTCTGAGCAACAGGGACAGACTCCGTGCCAGAGACTTGTACCCCATGGCTTACCCCTGGTAAGTCGCCCCCCCCAACAGTATCCAAAGCGATATACTTGTTACTAAGGGGAACGACCACAGGGGATCCCTGTACTGACTGCTTCCTCCCAGCCCCTCTCACCGTCACCCATCTATCTTTATTCTTCGGAGTAACTACATCCCTCAAGCTTCTATCTATGACCACCTCTGCCTCCTGAATGATCCGAAGTTCATCCAGCTCCAGCTCCAGTTCCCTAACGCGGTTTCTGAGGAGCTGGAGATGGGTACACTTCCCACAGATGAAATCAATAGGGACACTGACGGCGTCCCTCACCTCAAACATTCTGCAGGAGGAACATTGCACTACCTTCCCTGCCATCCCCTCTAGATAAAAAAAGAAAAAGAAAGAAAGAGCTTACCTGTTATTCACTCCCCTTCTCAGCAAGCACTCACTCAGCAACATCTCTGCCCTGCACGATAACACCAGCCAATGAACTTATTGTTTTGCTGTGATGTCACCCCTGATGCACAATCAATACTCTTGAGACCACAAGGAGTCATATCGATTCAGCTTTAATCAGATGGAACTGTACCCAGCAGCGATGTTACAGAAGTGGAGGCTGCTGTATACCCCGCCTCTCAGGGCAGGGCTATGTACATTACCCAATAGTAGACCCCGCGGTCTAGCCAATGGTCATTCCTCTCTCAGGTACTGCAATACCTGGTATTACCACATTCACGCCCTGTTAAAAAAAGAGCCAGCGGGGTGATGGTCAGTGTTACTGTCGCCTTTTCATGGTAGGACCAGGTATTGCAGGTACCATGCTGTCGAGGGTTGCGGAGAAAGTTCTTGTGTTGTTTATTTTCTTCATGGTGCTGCAATCAGAAGATCGGGCGGCCTGGTCGTCCTACTGGAGCGCCTAAGTTTCGGCAGCAATCCTGGTGAGGGCCCCGGCGGTAGTGACTCCGGGAACGTGGTGTCTTCCTCCCAGGCAGTTTCGTCACCCCTAGGCGGCGCTGTAGGGTCAAAAAATGGGCAGGAGGAAGGGGTGCCTGTAGGGGGCGTCGGTGCCTGCTCGGCTCTGGGTCGGGGTTCTGGCGGCAGTACTGACCCTCCGGTCAGGTGCGGTGGGGGGAGGGGGGGGCAGTGGCTCGGGCGCGCGTGGGGCTCCGACGGGCAGCAGGTCCCGAAGGGAGACCGTATCTTGCCGTCCGTCGGGGAACGCTACGTAGGCGTACTGGGGGTTGGCATGCAGCAGGTGGACCCTTTCGACCAGCAGGTCCAACTTGTGCGCCCTCGCATGTTTCCGCAGCAGGACGGGTCCGGGTGTCGCTAGCCAGGTTGGGAGCGAGGTCCCCGAGGAGGACTTCCTGGGGAAAACAAGAAGACGTTCATGAGGTGTCTGGTTCGTGGTAGTATACAGCAGTGACCGAATGGAGTGAAGGGCCACTGGGAGGACTTCTTGCCAGCGGGAGACTGGGAGATTCCTGGACCAAAGGGTCAGCAGGACGGTCTTCCAGACCGTTCCGTTCTCCCTTTCTACCTGCCCATTTCCCTGGGGGTTGTAGCTGCTCGAGGCGATGCCTTTGCTAAGCAGGAACTGGCGCAGCTCGTCGCTCATAAAGGAGGACCCCCTATCACTGTGGATGTATGCGGGGAAACCGAACAGTGTAAAAATACTTTGGAGGGCCTTGATGACGGTGGTTGTGGTCATGTCTGAGCAGGGGATGGCGAATGGGAACCGGGAGTACTCATCAATCACGTTCAGAAAATACGTGTTGCGGTCGGTGGAGGGGAGGGGGCCTTTGAAGTCCATGCTGAGGCGTTCAAAGGGACAGGAAGCCTTTATCAGATGCGCCCTCTCTGGTCGGTAGAAGTGCGGTTTGCACTCCGCGCAAATTCGGCAGTCCCTGGTGACTGTCCTGACCTCCTCGATGGAGTACGGCAGGTTTCGGAACTTAACGAAATGGAAGAACCGGGTGACTCCCGGGTGGCAGAGGTTCTCGTGGAGGGCTCGGAGGCGGTCTACATGTGCGGTGGCACAAGTGCCGCAAGATAGGGCATCGGGAGGCTCGTTCAGCTTCCCGGGACGATACAAGATCTCGTAATTGAAGGTGGCGAGTTCGATCCTCCACCGCAAGATCTTGTTGTTTTTTATCTTGCCCCGCTGTGCATTATCGAACATGAAGACCACCGACCGTTGGTCCGTGAGAGAGTGAATCTCCTGCCGGCCAGGTAATGCCTCCAGTGCCACACAGCTTCCACTATGGCCTGTGCCTCCTTTTCGACCAAGGAGTGGCGAATGTCGGAGGCATGGAGAGTGCGGGAGAAGAAAGCCACGGGCCTGCCCGCTTGGTTGAGGGTGGCGGCCAGAGCTACGTCAGACGCACCGTTCTCGACCTGGAAGGGGAGGGACTCGTCAATGGCGCGCATCGTGGCTTTTGCGATTTCTGCTTTGATGCGGCAGAAGGTCTGGCGGGCCTCCGTCGACAGGGGGAAGGTTGTGGATTGGATCAGGGGTCGAGCCTTGTCGGCGTAATTAGGGACCCATTGTGCATAGTAGCTAAAGAAGCCGAGGCAGCGCTTTAGGGCCTTGGGGCAGTGAGGAAGTGGGAACTCCATGAGGGGGCGCATGCGTTCAGGGTCGGGGCCTATGACTCCATTTCGCACTACGTAGCCTAGGATGGCTAGACGGTTGGTGCTAAACACGCACTTCTCCTTATTATAGGTCAGATTTAGGAGGTGCGCGGTCTGGAGAAATTTACGGAGGTTGATGTCGTGGTCCTGCTGGTCATGGCCGCAGATGGTGAGGTTGTCAAGATACGGGAACGTTGCGTGTAAGCCGTACCGGTCAACCATTCGGTCCATCTCACGCTGGAAGACCGAGACCCCGTTTCTGACACCGAAGGGAACTCTTAAAAAGTGATAGAGCCGCCCATCTGCCTCGAAGGCAGTGTACTGGCGGTCACTATTATGGAGGGGTAGCTGGTGGTAGGCAGACTTGAGATCCACCGTGGAGAAAGCCTTGTATTGCGTAATCCTGTTTACCAGGTCAGCAAAAGGGGGGAGAGGGTACGCATCCAGCTGCGTAAACCTGTTGATGGTCTGGCTATAGTCGATGACCATCCTATGTTTCTCCCCGGTCTTTACCACCACTACTTGAGCCCTCCAGCGGCTGTTGCTCGCTTCGATGACCCCTTCCTTCAGCAGCCTTTGGACCTCGGACCTGATGAAGGTCCGGTCCTGGGCGCTGTACCGTCTGCTCCTGGTGGCGACGGGTTTGCAATCCGGGGTGAGGTTTGCAAACAGGGAAGGCTGGTCGACCTTAAGGGTCACGAGGCCGCAAACAGTAAGGGGGGGTATAGGGCCGCCAAATTTAAAAGTAAGGCTTTGTAGGTGGCACTGGAAATCCAGTCCCAGAAGGGTGGCTGCGCAGAGCTGCGGCAGCACGTATAGGCGGAAATTGCGGAATTCCCTGCCTTGGACGGTGAGGTTCGCGAGGCAGAACCCCTTTATCTCCACTGCGTGTGACCCGGAGGCCAGGGAGATCCTTTGTTTGGTGGGATAGGTGACCAGGGAACAGCGCCTTACCGTGTCACGTGGACGAAGCTCTCCGTGCTCCCGGAGTCGATGAGGCATGACGTCACGTGGCCGTTGATGGCGATCGTCGTGGTGGCCTTTGCTAACATTCGGGGCCGACTCTGGTCCAAGGTAATGGAGGTCAGCTGCAGCAAGGAGTTTAGATCGTGCAGCGCATCGTCAGCCGTGTTGGGGGCTTGAGGCCCCATCCAAGATGGCGCCGGCCATGGATTGCACATGGAGTCTGGGGACTCCGAAGATGGCGGCGGGGAGGAACAAAATGGCGGCAGGGAGGGATCAAATGGCGGCGCACTCTGCTCCAGGGTGGCGGAGGGCAGCTGCAACAAGGGGTTTTGGTCGGGTAGTGCGTAGCCAGCCGTGCTGGGGGCTTGAGGCCCCATCCAAGATGGCGCCGGCCATGGATCGCACATGGAGTTCGGGGACGGAGACCCCGACGATTGGACCGGCGAGGGACAAAATGGCTGCGCACACTCATAGAATCATAGAATTTACAGTGCAGAAGGAGGCCATTTGGCCCATCGAGTCAGCACCGGCTCTTGGAAAGAGCACCCCACCCAAGCCCATACCCCCACCCTATCCCCATAACCCAGTAACCCCACCCAACACTAAGGGCAATTTTGGACACTAAGGGCAATTTAGAATGGCCAATCCACCTAACCCGCACATCTTTGGACTGTGGGAGGAAACCGGAGCACCCGGAGGAAATCCACGCACACACGGGGAGGACGTGCAGACTCCGCACAGACAGCGACCCAAGCCGGGAATCGAACCTGGGACCCTGGAGCTGTGAAGCAATTGTGCTAACCACTATGCTACCGTGCTGCCCACTCCTCCAGCATGGTTGCCGGGGGCAGAATGGCTGTCGCGGCGGGGTGCCACGCAGCCCAGGGGACGCGGTGCGCGCGGGGGCGTACGCAAGGGCGTTCTTGTACGCCACGTCCATGGACCCAGCCAGGGCCCGGTCCTCAGTGAGGCCCAGCGTGTCCATTTCGAGTAGCCTTCGGCGATTGTCGGGGGAGACCATACCTGCCACGAAAGCGTCTCGAATTAAAAGTTTGTGTGCTCGTTCCCCGTCACTGCTGGGCAGCCACAGTCTTGGCCCAGCACTATCAGTGCCCGGTAGAAATCTTCGAGTGTCTTATCTGGGCTCTGCCGTCTCGTTGCCAGCAGGTGACGGGCGTAGACCTGGTTCAGTGGACGAATGTAATGTCCTTCCAGCAGTTTCATGGCTTTATCATAGTTCGCCGCCCCTTCGATCAGGGGGTAGATCGCCGGGCTGACCCGCGAGCGTAGGAGGTGTATCTCCTGCCTTTACGTGGGGGTGTCGGCAGCAGCATCGAGGAAGCTCCGGAAGCATGCCAGCCGATGCTTAAAAATCGCGGCAGAGTTTTCTGCGTGAAGGCTGAGCTGAAGGCACGCCGGCCTGATGCGGAGGTTCATCCTTCAAAGTACTTATCTGATTAAATTGATGCACAATCAATACTCTTGAGACCACGAGGAGTCATATCGATTCAGCTTTAATCAGATAGAACTGTACCCAGCAGCGATGTTACAGAAGTGGAGGCTGCTGGGACGGCATCGGTTCTTATACCCCGCCTCTCAGGGCGGGGCTATGTTCATTACCCAATGGTAGACCCCGCGGTCTAGCCAATGGTCATTCCTCTCTCAGGTACTGCAATACCTGGTATTACCACAACTCCTAAATTGATTTTTAATTTCAGCCTGCTGTCCAGAGGTGTCCCTCTCAGCTCCGGCTCTTTTTAAATCTCCACGACTCGCAGCTCCCGCGCTTTTTCAATCTCCGCTCCTACTCTCAGCTCCTGCTCTTTTTAAATCTCTGCGACTCGCAGCTCCCGCGCTTTTTAAATCTCTGCTCCGACTCGCAGCTCCTGCTCTTTTTAAATCTCCGCGACTCGCAGCTCCCGCGCTTTTTAAATCTCCGCTCCGACTCTCAGCTCCTGCTCTTTTTAAATTTCCGCGACTCGCAGCTTCCGCGCTTTTTAAATCTCCGCTCCGACTCTCAGCTCCTGCTCTTTTTAAATCTCCGCTCCGACTCTCAGCTCCCGCTCTTTTCAAATCTCCGCTCCGACTCGCAGCTCCTGCTCTTTTTAAATCTCTGCTCCGACTCTCAGCTCTCGCTCTTTTCAAATCTCCGCTCCAACTCGCAGCTCCCGCTCTTTACAAATCTCCGCTCCGACTCGCAGCTCCCGCTCTTTTCAAATCTCTGCTCCGACTCTCAGCTCTCGCTCTTTTCAAATCTCCGCTCCGACTCGCAGCTCTCGCTCTTTTCAAATCTCCGCTCCGACTCTGAGCTCCCGCTGTTTTCAAATCTCCGCTCCGACTCGCAGCTCCTGCTCTTTTCAAATCTCCGCTCCGACTCTCAGCTCTCGCTCTTTTCAAATCTCCGCTCCGACTCTCAGCTCTCGCTCTTTTCAAATCTCCGCTCCGACTCGCAGCTCTCGCTCTTTTCAAATCTCCGCTCCGACTCTCAGCCCTCGCTCTTTTCAAATCTCTGCTCCGACTCACAGCTCTCGCTCTTTTCAAATCTCCGCTCCGACTCTCAGCTCCCGCTCTTTTCAAATCTCCGCTCCGACTCTCAGCTCTCGCTCTTTTTAAATCTCCGCTCCGACTCGCAGCTCTCGCTCTTTTCAAATCTCCGCTCCGACTCTCAGCTCTCGCTCTTTTCAAATCTCCGCTCCGACTCTCAGCTCCCGCTCTTTTTAAATCTCTGCTCCGACTCTCAGCTCTCGCTCTTTTTAAATATCCTCTCCGACTCTCAGCTCCCGCTCTTTTCAAATCTCCGCTCCGACTCGCAGCTCCTGCTCTTTTTAAATCTCTACTCCGACTCTCAGTTCTCGCTCTTTTTAAATCTCCGCTCCGGCTCTCAGCTCCTGTTCTTTTTAAATCTCTGTGACTCTCAGCTCCAGCGCTTTTTAAATCTCCGCCCCGACGCACAGCTCCTGCTCTTTTTAAATCTCCGTGACTCTCAGCTCCCGCTCTTTTCAAATCTCCGCTCCGGCTCTGTGCTCCCGCTCTTTTCAAATCTCCGCTCCGACTCGCAGCTCCTGCTCTTTTGAAATCTCCGTGACTCTCAGCTCCCGCTCTTTTCAAATCTCCGCTCCGACTCGCAGCTCCTGCTCTTTTGAAATCTCCGTGACTCTCAGCTCCCGCTCTTTTCAAATCTCCGCTCCGACTCGCAGCTCCCGTTCTTTTCAAATCTCCGTTCCGACTCTCAGCTCCCGCTCTTTTCAAATCTCCGCTCCGACTCGCAGCTCCTGCGCTTTTTAAATCTCCGCTCCGACTCTGAGCTCCCGCTCTTTTCAAATCTCCGCTCCGACTCGCAGCTCCCGCTCTTTTCAAATCTCCGCTCCGACTCGCAGCTCTCGCTCTTTTTAAATCTCCGCTCCGACTCGCAGCTCTCGCTCTTTTCAAATCTCCGCTCCGACTCGCAGCTCCTGCTCTTTTCAAATTTCCGCTCCGACTCTCAGCTCCCGCTCTTTTTAAATCTCTGCTCCGACTCGCAGCTCCCGTGCTTTTTAAATCTCCGCTCTGACTCTTGGCTAACGCTCTTTTCAAATCTCCGCTCCGACTCTCAGCTCCCATGCTTTTTAAATCTCTGCTCCGACTCTCGGCTCCTGCTCTTTTTAAATCTCCGCTCCGACTCGCAGCTCCCGTTCTTTTCAAATCTCCGCTCCGACTCGCAGCTCCCGCTCTTTTCAAATCTCCGCTCCGACTCGCAGCTCCTGCTCTTTTCAAATCTCCGCTCCGACTCTCAGCTCCCGTTCTTTTTAAATCTCCGCTCTGACTCGCAGCTCCGGCTCTTTTTAAATCTCCGCTCCGACTCGCAGCTCCCGTTCTTTTTAAATCTCCGCTCCGACTCGCAGCTCACGCTCTTTTTAAATCTCCGCTCCGACTCGCAGCTCTCGCTCTTTTCAAATCTCCGCTCCGACTCGCAGCTCCTGCTCTTTTCAAATTTCCGCTCCGACTCTCAGCTCCCGCTCTTTTTAAATCTCCGCTCCGACTCGCAGCTCCGGCTCTTTTTAAATCTCCGCTCCGACTCGCAGCTCCCGTTCTTTTTAAATCTCCGTTCCGACGCGCAGCTCCCGCTCTTTTTAAATCTCCGCTCCGACTCACAGCTCCTGCTCTTTTTAAATCTCCGCTCCGACTCGCAGCTCCCGTGCTTTTTAAATCTCCGCTCTGACTCTCGGCTAACGCTCTTTTCAAATCTCCGCTCCGACTCTCAGCTCCCATGCTTTTTAAATCTCTGCTCCGACTCTCGGCTCCCGCTCTTTTTAAATCTCCGCTCCGACTCGCAGCTCCCGTTCTTTTCAAATCTCCGCTCCGACTCTCAGCTCCCGCTCTTTTCAAATCTCCGCTCCGACTCGCAGCTCCTGCTCTTTTCAAATCTCCGCTCCGACTCGCAGCTCCCGTTCTTTTTAAATCTCCGCTCCGACTCGCAGCTCCCGCTCTTTTTAAATCTCCGCTCCGACTCACAGCTCCTGCTCTTTTTAAATCTCCGCTCCGACTCGCAGCTCCCGTGCTTTTTAAATCTCCACTCCGACTCTCGGCTCCTGCTCTTTTTAAATCTCCGCTCCGACTCGCAGCTCCCGTGCTTTTTAAATCTCCGCTCCGACTCTCGGCTCCCGCTCTTTTTAAATCTCCGCTCCGACTCGCAGCTCCCGTGCTTTTTAAATCTCTGCTCCGACTCGCAGCTCCCGTGCTTTTTAAATCTCCGCTCCGACTCTCGGCTCTCGCTCTTTTCAAACCTCCGCTCAGACTCTCAGCTCCCGCGCTTTTTAAATCTCCGCTCCAACTCGCAGCTCCCGTTCTTTTCAAATCTCCGCTCCGACTCTCAGCTCCCGCTCTTTTCAAATCTCCGCTCCAACTCGCAGCTCCCGCTCTTTTCAAATCTCTGCTCCGACTCTCAGCTCCCGTGCTTTTTAAATCTCCGCTCCGACTCTCGGCTCCCGCTCTTTTTAAATCTCCGCTCCGACTCGCAGCTCCCGTGCTTTTTAAATCTCCGCTCCGACTCGCAGCTCCCGTGCTTTTCAAATCTCCGCTCCGACTCTTGGCTCCCGCTCTTTTTAAATCTCCGCTCCGACTCTCGGCTCCCGCTCTTTTTAAATCTCCGCTCCGGCTCGCAGCTCCCGTGCTTTATAAATCTCCGCTCCGACTCTCGGCTCTCGCTCTTTTCAAATCTCCGCTCCAACTCTCGGCTCCCGCTCTTTTTAAATCTCCGCTCCGACTCGCAGCTCCCGTTCTTTTTAAATCTCCGCTCCGACTCTCGGCTCCTGCGCTTTTTAAATCTCCGCTCCGACTCGCAGCTCCCGCTCTTTTCAAATCTCCGCTCCGACTCGCAGCTCCCGCTCTTTTCAAATCTCCGCTCCGACTCTCAGCTCCCGCTCTTTTCAAATCTCCGCTCCGACTCTCAGCTCCCATGCTTTTTAAACCTCCGCTCCGACTCGCAACTCCCGCTCTTTTCAAATCTCCGCTCCGACTCTCAGCTCTCGCTCTTTTTAAATCTCCGCTCCGACTCGCAGCTCTCGCTCTTTTCAAATCTCCGCTCCGACTCTCAGCTCTCGCTCTTTTCAAATATCCGCTCCGACTCTCAGCTCCCGCTCTTTTTAAATCTCTGCTCCGACTCTCAGCTCTCGCTCTTTTTAAATATCCACTCCGACTCTCAGCTCCCGCTCTTTTCAAATCTCCGCTCCGCCTCGCAGCTCCTGCTCTTTTTAAATCTCTACTCCGACTCTCAGTTCTCGCTCTTTTTAAATCTCCGCTCCGGCTCTCAGCTCCTGCTCTTTTTAAATCTCTGTGACTCTCAGCTCCAGCGCTTTTTAAATCTCCGCCCCGACGCACAGCTCCTGCTCTTTTTAAATCTCCGTGACTCTCAGCTCCCGCTCTTTTCAAATCTCCGCTCCGGCTCTGTGCTCCCGCTCTTTTCAAATCTCCGCTCCGACTCGCAGATCCTGCTCTTTTGAAATCTCCGTGACTCTCAGGTCCCGCTCTTTTCAAATCTCCGCTCCGACTCGCAGCTCCTGCTCTTTTGAAATCTCCGTGACTCTCAGCTCCCGCTCTTTTCAAATCTCCGCTCCGACTCGCAGCTCCCGTTCTTTTCAAATCTCCGCTCCGACTCTCAGCTCCCGCTCTTTTCAAATCTCCGCTCCGACTCGCAGCTCCTGCGCTTTTTAAATCTCCGCTCCGACTCTGAGCTCCCGCTCTTTTCAAATCTCCGCTCCGACTCGCAGCTCCCGCTCTTTTCAAATCTCCGCTCCGACTCGCAGCTCTCGCTCTTTTTAAATCTCCGCTCCGACTCGCAGCTCTCGCTCTTTTCAAATCTCTGCTCCGACTCGCAGCTCCTGCTCTTTTCAAATATCCGCTCCGACTCTCAGCTCCCGCTCTTTTTAAATCTCCGCTCCGACTCGCAGCTCCGGCTCTTTTTAAATCTCCGCTCCGACTCGCAGCTC
Organism: Scyliorhinus torazame; assembly: GCF_047496885.1. NCBI lineage: Eukaryota > Metazoa > Chordata > Chondrichthyes > Carcharhiniformes > Scyliorhinidae > Scyliorhinus > Scyliorhinus torazame. The sequence continues at coordinate 120,860,632 of NC_092707.1, read as the reverse complement.
CCGTTCTTTTTAAATCTCCGCTCCGACTCGCAGCTCCCGCTCTTTTTAAATCTCCGCTCCGACTCACAGCTCCTGCTCTTTTTAAATCTCCGCTCCGACTCGCAGCTCCCGTGCTTTTTAAATCTCCGCTCTGACTCTCGGCTAACGCTCTTTTCAAATCTCCGCTCCGACTCTCAGCTCCCATGCTTTTTAAATCTCTGCTCCGACTCTCGGCTCCCGCTCTTTTTAAATCTCCGCTCCGACTCGCAGCTCCCGTTCTTTTCAAATCTCCGCTCCGACTCTCAGCTCCCGCTCTTTTCAAATCTCCGCTCCGACTCGCAGCTCCTGCTCATTTCAAATCTCCGCTCCGACTCTCAGCTCCCGCTCTTTTTAAATCTCCGCTCCGACTCGCAGCTCCCGTGCTTTTTAAATCTCCGCTCCGACTCGCAGCTCCCGTGCTTTTCAAATCTCCGCTCCGACTCTTGGCTCCCGCTCTTTTTAAATCTCCGCTCCGACTCTCGGCTCCCGCTCTTTTCAAATCTCCGCTCCGACTCGCAGCTCCCGTGCTTTTTAAATCTCCGCTCCGACTCGCAGCTCCTGCGCTTTTTAAATCTCCGCTCCGACTCTCAGCTCCCGCTCTTTTTAAATCTCCGCTCCGACTCGCAGCTCCGGCTCTTTTTAAATCTCCGCTCCGACTCGCAGCTCCCGTTCTTTTTAAATCTCCGTTCCGACGCGCAGCTCCCGCTCTTTTTAAATCTCCGCTCCGACTCACAGCTCCTGCTCTTTTTAAATCTCCGCTCCGACTCGCAGCTCCCGTGCTTTTTAAATCTCCGCTCTGACTCTCGGCTAACGCTCTTTTCAAATCTCCGCTCCGACTCTCAGCTCCCATGCTTTTTAAATCTCTGCTCCGACTCTCGGCTCCCGCTCTTTTTAAATCTCCGCTCCGACTCGCAGCTCCCGTTCTTTTCAAATCTCCGCTCCGACTCTCAGCTCCCGCTCTTTTCAAATCTCCGCTCCGACTCGCAGCTCCTGCTCTTTTCAAATCTCCGCTCCGACTCGCAGCTCCCGTTCTTTTTAAATCTCCGCTCCGACTCGCAGCTCCCGCTCTTTTTAAATCTCCGCTCCGACTCACAGCTCCTGCTCTTTTTAAATCTCCGCTCCGACTCGCAGCTCCCGTGCTTTTTAAATCTCCACTCCGACTCTCGGCTCCTGCTCTTTTTAAATCTCCGCTCCGACTCGCAGCTCCCGTGCTTTTTAAATCTCCGCTCCGACTCTCGGCTCCCGCTCTTTTTAAATCTCCGCTCCGACTCGCAGCTCCCGTGCTTTTTAAATCTCTGCTCCGACTCGCAGCTCCCGTGCTTTTTAAATCTCCGCTCCGACTCTCGGCTCTCGCTCTTTTCAAACCTCCGCTCAGACTCTCAGCTCCCGCGCTTTTTAAATCTCCGCTCCAACTCGCAGCTCCCGTTCTTTTCAAATCTCCGCTCCGACTCTCAGCTCCCGCTCTTTTCAAATCTCCGCTCCAACTCGCAGCTCCCGCTCTTTTCAAATCTCTGCTCCGACTCTCAGCTCCCGTGCTTTTTAAATCTCCGCTCCGACTCTCGGCTCCCGCTCTTTTTAAATCTCCGCTCCGACTCGCAGCTCCCGTGCTTTTTAAATCTCCGCTCCGACTCGCAGCTCCCGTGCTTTTCAAATCTCCGCTCCGACTCTTGGCTCCCGCTCTTTTTAAATCTCCGCTCCGACTCTCGGCTCCCGCTCTTTTTAAATCTCCGCTCCGGCTCGCAGCTCCCGTGCTTTATAAATCTCCGCTCCGACTCTCGGCTCTCGCTCTTTTCAAATCTCCGCTCCAACTCTCGGCTCCCGCTCTTTTTAAATCTCCGCTCCGACTCGCAGCTCCCGTTCTTTTTAAATCTCCGCTCCGACTCTCGGCTCCTGCGCTTTTTAAATCTCCGCTCCGACTCGCAGCTCCCGCTCTTTTCAAATCTCCGCTCCGACTCGCAGCTCCCGCTCTTTTCAAATCTCCGCTCCGACTCTCAGCTCCCGCTCTTTTCAAATCTCCGCTCCGACTCTCAGCTCCCATGCTTTTTAAACCTCCGCTCCGACTCGCAACTCCCGCTCTTTTCAAATCTCCGCTCCGACTCTCAGCTCTCGCTCTTTTTAAATCTCCGCTCCGACTCGCAGCTCTCGCTCTTTTCAAATCTCCGCTCCGACTCTCAGCTCTCGCTCTTTTCAAATATCCGCTCCGACTCTCAGCTCCCGCTCTTTTTAAATCTCTGCTCCGACTCTCAGCTCTCGCTCTTTTTAAATATCCACTCCGACTCTCAGCTCCCGCTCTTTTCAAATCTCCGCTCCGCCTCGCAGCTCCTGCTCTTTTTAAATCTCTACTCCGACTCTCAGTTCTCGCTCTTTTTAAATCTCCGCTCCGGCTCTCAGCTCCTGCTCTTTTTAAATCTCTGTGACTCTCAGCTCCAGCGCTTTTTAAATCTCCGCCCCGACGCACAGCTCCTGCTCTTTTTAAATCTCCGTGACTCTCAGCTCCCGCTCTTTTCAAATCTCCGCTCCGGCTCTGTGCTCCCGCTCTTTTCAAATCTCCGCTCCGACTCGCAGATCCTGCTCTTTTGAAATCTCCGTGACTCTCAGGTCCCGCTCTTTTCAAATCTCCGCTCCGACTCGCAGCTCCTGCTCTTTTGAAATCTCCGTGACTCTCAGCTCCCGCTCTTTTCAAATCTCCGCTCCGACTCGCAGCTCCCGTTCTTTTCAAATCTCCGCTCCGACTCTCAGCTCCCGCTCTTTTCAAATCTCCGCTCCGACTCGCAGCTCCTGCGCTTTTTAAATCTCCGCTCCGACTCTGAGCTCCCGCTCTTTTCAAATCTCCGCTCCGACTCGCAGCTCCCGCTCTTTTCAAATCTCCGCTCCGACTCGCAGCTCTCGCTCTTTTTAAATCTCCGCTCCGACTCGCAGCTCTCGCTCTTTTCAAATCTCTGCTCCGACTCGCAGCTCCTGCTCTTTTCAAATATCCGCTCCGACTCTCAGCTCCCGCTCTTTTTAAATCTCCGCTCCGACTCGCAGCTCCGGCTCTTTTTAAATCTCCGCTCCGACTCGCAGCTCCCGTTCTTTTTAAATCTCCGCTCCGACTCGCAGCTCCCGCTCTTTTTAAATCTCCGCTCCGACTCACAGCTCCTGCTCTTTTTAAATCTCCGCTCCGACTCGCAGCTCCCGTGCTTTTTAAATCTCCGCTCTGACTCTCGGCTAACGCTCTTTTCAAATCTCCGCTCCGACTCTCAGCTCCCATGCTTTTTAAATCTCTGCTCCGACTCTCGGCTCCCGCTCTTTTTAAATCTCCGCTCCGACTCGCAGCTCCCGTTCTTTTCAAATCTCCGCTCCGACTCTCAGCTCCCGCTCTTTTCAAATCTCCGCTCCGACTCGCAGCTCCTGCTCATTTCAAATCTCCGCTCCGACTCTCAGCTCCCGCTCTTTTTAAATCTCCGCTCCGACTCGCAGCTCCCGTGCTTTTTAAATCTCCGCTCCGACTCGCAGCTCCCGTGCTTTTCAAATCTCCGCTCCGACTCTTGGCTCCCGCTCTTTTTAAATCTCCGCTCCGACTCTCGGCTCCCGCTCTTTTCAAATCTCCGCTCCGACTCGCAGCTCCCGTGCTTTTTAAATCTCCGCTCCGACTCGCAGCTCCTGCGCTTTTTAAATCTCCGCTCCGACTCTGAGCTCCCGCTCTTTTCAAATCTCCGCTCCGACTCGCAGCTCCCGCTCTTTTCAAATCTCCGCTCCGACTCGCAGCTCTCGCTCTTTTTAAATCTCCGCTCCGACTCGCAGCTCTCGCTCTTTTCAAATCTCCGCTCCGACTCGCAGCTCCTGCTCTTTTCAAATTTCCGCTCCGACTCTCAGCTCCCGCTCTTTTTAAATCTCTGCTCCGACTCGCAGCTCCCGTGCTTTTTAAATCTCCGCTCTGACTCTTGGCTAACGCTCTTTTCAAATCTCCGCTCCGACTCTCAGCTCCCATGCTTTTTAAATCTCTGCTCCGACTCTCGGCTCCTGCTCTTTTTAAATCTCCGCTCCGACTCGCAGCTCCCGTTCTTTTCAAATCTCCGCTCCGACTCGCAGCTCCCGCTCTTTTCAAATCTCCGCTCCGACTCGCAGCTCCTGCTCTTTTCAAATCTCCGCTCCGACTCTCAGCTCCCGTTCTTTTTAAATCTCCGCTCTGACTCGCAGCTCCGGCTCTTTTTAAATCTCCGCTCCGACTCGCAGCTCCCGTTCTTTTTAAATCTCCGCTCCGACTCGCAGCTCACGCTCTTTTTAAATCTCCGCTCCGACTCGCAGCTCTCGCTCTTTTCAAATCTCCGCTCCGACTCGCAGCTCCTGCTCTTTTCAAATTTCCGCTCCGACTCTCAGCTCCCGCTCTTTTTAAATCTCCGCTCCGACTCGCAGCTCCGGCTCTTTTTAAATCTCCGCTCCGACTCGCAGCTCCCGTTCTTTTTAAATCTCCGCTCCGACGCGCAGCTCCCGCTCTTTTTAAATCTCCGCTCCGACTCACAGCTCCTGCTCTTTTTAAATCTCCGCTCCGACTCGCAGCTCCCGTGCTTTTTAAATCTCCGCTCTGACTCTCGGCTAACGCTCTTTTCAAATCTCCGCTCCGACTCTCAGCTCCCATGCTTTTTAAATCTCTGCTCCGACTCTCGGCTCCCGCTCTTTTTAAATCTCCGCTCCGACTCGCAGCTCCCGTTCTTTTCAAATCTCCGCTCCGACTCTCAGCTCCCGCTCTTTTCAAATCTCCGCTCCGACTCGCAGCTCCTGCTCTTTTCAAATCTCCGCTCCGACTCGCAGCTCCCGTTCTTTTTAAATCTCCGCTCCGACTCGCAGCTCCCGCTCTTTTTAAATCTCCGCTCCGACTCACAGCTCCTGCTCTTTTTAAATCTCCGCTCCGACTCGCAGCTCCCGTGCTTTTTAAATCTCCACTCCGACTCTCGGCTCCTGCTCTTTTTAAATCTCCGCTCCGACTCGCAGCTCCCGTGCTTTTTAAATCTCTGCTCCGACTCGCAGCTCCCGTGCTTTTTAAATCTCCGCTCCGACTCTCGGCTCTCGCTCTTTTCAAACCTCCGCTCAGACTCTCAGCTCCCGCGCTTTTTAAATCTCCGCTCCAACTCGCAGCTCCCGTTCTTTTCAAATCTCCGCTCCGACTCTCAGCTCCCGCTCTTTTCAAATCTCCGCTCCAACTCGCAGCTCCCGCTCTTTTCAAATCTCTGCTCCGACTCTCAGCTCCCGTGCTTTTTAAATCTCCGCTCCGACTCTCGGCTCCCGCTCTTTTTAAATCTCCGCTCCGACTCGCAGCTCCCGTGCTTTTTAAATCTCCGCTCCGACTCGCAGCTCCCGTGCTTTTCAAATCTCCGCTCCGACTCTTGGCTCCCGCTCTTTTTAAATCTCCGCTCCGACTCTCGGCTCCCGCTCTTTTTAAATCTCCGCTCCGGCTCGCAGCTCCCGTGCTTTATAAATCTCCGCTCCGACTCTCGGCTCTCGCTCTTTTCAAATCTCCGCTCCAACTCTCGGCTCCCGCTCTTTTTAAATCTCCGCTCCGACTCGCAGCTCCCGTTCTTTTTAAATCTCCGCTCCGACTCTCGGCTCCTGCGCTTTTTAAATCTCCGCTCCGACTCGCAGCTCCCGCTCTTTTCAAATCTCCGCTCCGACTCGCAGCTCCCGCTCTTTTCAAATCTCCGCTCCGACTCTCAGCTCCCGCTCTTTTCAAATCTCCGCTCCGACTCTCAGCTCCCATGCTTTTTAAACCTCCGCTCCGACTCGCAACTCCCGCTCTTTTCAAATCTCCGCTCCGACTCTCAGCTCTCGCTCTTTTTAAATCTCCGCTCCGACTCGCAGCTCTCGCTCTTTTCAAATCTCCGCTCCGACTCTCAGCTCTCGCTCTTTTCAAATATCCGCTCCGACTCTCAGCTCCCGCTCTTTTTAAATCTCTGCTCCGACTCTCAGCTCTCGCTCTTTTTAAATATCCACTCCGACTCTCAGCTCCCGCTCTTTTCAAATCTCCGCTCCGCCTCGCAGCTCCTGCTCTTTTTAAATCTCTACTCCGACTCTCAGTTCTCGCTCTTTTTAAATCTCCGCTCCGGCTCTCAGCTCCTGCTCTTTTTAAATCTCTGTGACTCTCAGCTCCAGCGCTTTTTAAATCTCCGCCCCGACGCACAGCTCCTGCTCTTTTTAAATCTCCGTGACTCTCAGCTCCCGCTCTTTTCAAATCTCCGCTCCGGCTCTGTGCTCCCGCTCTTTTCAAATCTCCGCTCCGACTCGCAGATCCTGCTCTTTTGAAATCTCCGTGACTCTCAGGTCCCGCTCTTTTCAAATCTCCGCTCCGACTCGCAGCTCCTGCTCTTTTGAAATCTCCGTGACTCTCAGCTCCCGCTCTTTTCAAATCTCCGCTCCGACTCGCAGCTCCCGTTCTTTTCAAATCTCCGCTCCGACTCTCAGCTCCCGCTCTTTTCAAATCTCCGCTCCGACTCGCAGCTCCTGCGCTTTTTAAATCTCCGCTCCGACTCTGAGCTCCCGCTCTTTTCAAATCTCCGCTCCGACTCGCAGCTCCCGCTCTTTTCAAATCTCCGCTCCGACTCGCAGCTCTCGCTCTTTTTAAATCTCCGCTCCGACTCGCAGCTCTCGCTCTTTTCAAATCTCTGCTCCGACTCGCAGCTCCTGCTCTTTTCAAATATCCGCTCCGACTCTCAGCTCCCGCTCTTTTTAAATCTCCGCTCCGACTCGCAGCTCCGGCTCTTTTTAAATCTCCGCTCCGACTCGCAGCTCCCGTTCTTTTTAAATCTCCGCTCCGACTCGCAGCTCCCGCTCTTTTTAAATCTCCGCTCCGACTCACAGCTCCTGCTCTTTTTAAATCTCCGCTCCGACTCGCAGCTCCCGTGCTTTTTAAATCTCCGCTCTGACTCTCGGCTAACGCTCTTTTCAAATCTCCGCTCCGACTCTCAGCTCCCATGCTTTTTAAATCTCTGCTCCGACTCTCGGCTCCCGCTCTTTTTAAATCTCCGCTCCGACTCGCAGCTCCCGTTCTTTTCAAATCTCCGCTCCGACTCTCAGCTCCCGCTCTTTTCAAATCTCCGCTCCGACTCGCAGCTCCTGCTCATTTCAAATCTCCGCTCCGACTCTCAGCTCCCGCTCTTTTTAAATCTCCGCTCCGACTCGCAGCTCCCGTGCTTTTTAAATCTCCGCTCCGACTCGCAGCTCCCGTGCTTTTCAAATCTCCGCTCCGACTCTTGGCTCCCGCTCTTTTTAAATCTCCGCTCCGACTCTCGGCTCCCGCTCTTTTCAAATCTCCGCTCCGACTCGCAGCTCCCGTGCTTTTTAAATCTCCGCTCCGACTCTCGGCTCTCGCTCTTTTCAAATCTCCGCTCCAACTCTCGGCTCCCGCTCTTTTTAAATCTCCGCTCCGACTCTCGGCTCCCGCTCTTTTTCTATCTCCGCTCCGACTCGCAGCTCCCGTTCTTTTCAAATCTCCGCTCCGACTCTCGGCTCCTGCGCTTTTTAAATCTCCGCTCCGACTCTGAGCTCCCGCTCTTTTCAAATCTCCGCTCTGACTCGCAGCTCCCGCTCTTTTCAAATCTCCGCTCCGACTCTCAGCTCCCGCTCTTTTTAAATCTCCGCTCCGACTCGCAGCTCCGGCTCTTTTTAAATCTCCGATCCGACTCGCAGCTCCCGTTCTTTTTAAATCTCCGATCCGACTCGCAGCTCCCGCTCTTTTTAAATCTCCGCTCCGACTCACAGCTCCTGCTCTTTTTAAATCTCCGCTCCGACTCGCAGCTCCCGTGCTTTTTAAATCTCCGCTCCGACTCTCGGCTAACGCTCTTTTCAAATCTCCGCTCCGACTCTCAGCTCCCATGCTTTTTAAATCTCCGCTCCGACTCTCGGCTCCCGCTCTTTTTAAATCTCCGCTCCAACTCGCAGCTCCCGTTCTTTTCAAATCTCCGCTCCGACTCTCAGCTCCCGCTCTTTTCAAATCTCCGCTCCGACTCGCAGCTCCTGCTCTTTTCAAATCTCCGCTCCGACTCTCAGCTCCCGTTCTTTTTAAATCTCCACGACTCGCAGCTCCCGTTCTTTTTAAATCTCCGCTCCGACTCGCAGCTCCCGCTCTTTTTAAATCTCCGCTCCGACTTACAGCTCCTGCTCTTTTTAAATCTCCGCTCCGACTCGCAGCTCCCGTGCTTTTTAAATCTCCGCTCCGACTCTCGGCTCCCGCTCTTTTTAAATCTCCGCTCCGACTCGCAGCTCCCGTGCTTTTTAAATCTCCGCTCCGACTCGCAGCTCCCGTGCTTTTTAAATCTCCGCTCCGACTCTCGGCTCTCGCTCTTTTCAAACCTCCGCTCAGACTCTCAGCTCCCGCGCTTTTTAAATCTCCGCTCCAACTCGCAGCTCCCGTTCTTTTCAAATCTCCGCTCCGACTCTCAGCTCCCGCTCTTTTCAAATCTCCGCTCCAACTCGCAGCTCCTGCTCTTTTCAAATCTCCGCTCCGACTCTCAGCTCCCGTGCTTTTTAAATCTCCGCTCCGACTCTCGGCTCCCGCTCTTTTTAAATCTCCGCTCCGACTCGCAGCTCCCGTGCTTTTTAAATCTCCGCTCCGACTCGCAGCTCCCGCTCTTTTCAAATCTCCGCTCCGACTCTCAGCTCCCGCTCTTTTCAAATCTCCGCTCCGACTCGCAGCTCTCGCTCTTTTTAAATCTCCGCTCCGACTCGCAGCTCTCGCTCTTTTCAAATCTCCGCTCCGACTCACAGCTCCTGCTCTTTTCAAATTTCCGCTCCGACTCTCAGCTCCCGCTCTTTTTAAATCTCCGCTCCGACTCGCAGCTCCGGCTCTTTTTAAATCTCCGATCCGACTCGCAGCTCCCGTTCTTTTTAAATCTCCGATCCGACTCGCAGCTCCCGCTCTTTTTAAATCTCCGCTCCGACTCACAGCTCCTGCTCTTTTTAAATCTCCGCTCTGACTCGCAGCTCCCGTGCTTTTTAAATCTCCGCTCCAACTCTCGGCTAACGCTCTTTTCAAATCTCCGCTCCGACTCTCAGCTCCCATGCTTTTTAAATCTCCGCTCCGCCTCTCGGCTCCCGCTCTTTTTAAATCTCCGCTCCAACTCGCAGCTCCCGTTCTTTTCAAATCTCCGCTCCGACTCTCAGCTCCCGCTCTTTTCAAATCTCCGCTCCGACTCGCAGCTCCTGCTCTTTTCAAATCTCCGCTCCGACTCTCAGCTCCCGTTCTTTTTAAATCTCCACGACTCGCAGCTCCCGTTCTTTTTAAATCTCCGCTCCGACTCGCAGCTCCCGCTCTTTTTAAATCTCCGCTCCGACTTACAGCTCCTGCTCTTTTTAAATCTCCGCTCCGACTCGCAGCTCCCGTGCTTTTTAAATCTCCGCTCCGACTCTCGGCTCCCGCTCTTTTTAAATCCCCGCTCCGACTCGCAGCTCCCGTGCTTTTTAAATCTCCGCTCCGACTCGCAGCTCCCGTGCTTTTTAAATCTCCGCTCCGACTCTCGGCTCTCGCTCTTTTCAAACCTCCACTCAGACTCTCAGCTCCCGCGCTTTTTAAATCTCCGCTCCAACTCGCAGCTCCCGTTCTTTTCAAATCTCCGCTCCGACTCTCAGCTCCCGCTCTTTTCAAATCTCCGCTCCAACTCGCAGCTCCTGCTCTTTTCAAATCTCCGCTCCGACTCTCAGCTCCCGTGCTTTTTAAATCTCCGCTCCGACTCTCGGCTCCCGCTCTTTTTAAATCTCCGCTCCGACTCGCAGCTCCCGTGCTTTTTAAATCTCCGCTCCGACTCGCAGCTCCCGTGCTTTTCAACTCTCCGCTCCGACTCTTGGCTCCCGCTCTTTTTAAATCTCCGCTCCGACTCTCGGCTCCCGCTCTTTTTAAATCTCCGCTCCGACTCGCAGCTCCCGTGCTTTTTAAATCTCCGCTCCGACTCTCGGCTCTCGCTCTTTTCAAATCTCCGCTCCGACTCTCGGCTCCCGCTCTTTTTAAATCTCCGCTCCGACTCGCAGCTCCCGTTCTTTTTAAATCTCCGCTCCGACTCTCGGCTCCCGCTCTTTTTAAATCTCCGCTCCGACTCTCGGCTCCCGCTCTTTCAAATCTCCGCTCCGACTCGCAGCTCCCGCGCTTTTTAAATCTCATGGGGCGGCTCTAATCCTAATTCTGTTCGCAAAGCACGTCAAGGCATCAATTTAACCCCAATTCTTTACACCAGTAAATAAAAAATGTTTGGTGCATGCCAAGAATTTTAAAATCTTATATTAAAGTTGTTTTATTCAGAATATTTATTGCATTCAACTGATCAAGCGTGAAGTGAGAGAAGTCAAATAGAAACTCACTGACAGGTTTGCATTCTCTGCCTCTCCAGCCATGTGTTTCTCGACGGCACACCATTGCTGGCAGTGGGATTCTCCATTCCCGCCACTGGTCAATGGGATTTCCGATTGTAGCCAACCCACGCCGCCGGGAAACCCGGGGGTGGGGGGTGCGCTGCTGGCGGAATGGGGAATCCCGTCGGTAGAGAATTCATATTGTTGCTGCTTGAGAAGGTGGGAATAAGTGAACAGGGCTCACTCCACATTTTTAAGCATTTGACAATATCTAACCAGGGGCTATGGGCTGGATTCTCCATTCCAGAGGCTAAGTGCTGACGCCAATGGAGGATCCGTGGTGTTTCACATTGGGAAGATCGGCACAAAACCCTCACCGATTCTGGTACCAGTGAAGGACTAGCACCGGCACCGCGTGAAACACCCGTGGAACGTGCGCAAAATGGTCAGAGAATCGCTGGGTCCTGTGCTGCACAGGCGCAGGGTTGACCAGCTGCTGCCGTGCACGCGTACACCCCCCACACACACACCATTCACACCGGAGAAAATGGTGTGAATCTTTCCAGCCGTGCTGAATCGCATACCCGCCCACCCCCACCCCACAGCCCACTTCCTGACCACCCCTCACCCCTCAAACCGACGCCTGCCCCAATTCCAGTCTTGGAAGCCATTCTCTGCCTGATTACCGTTCCCGATTTCGGGGTCAGACTACGGAGAATCCCGCCCTTTGTCTTCAATCTTCAAGGAACAGATAAGCAAGTGCATGGCTTACTTTTAAATTGTATTCTCGTAGTCAATTGCACAGCTATTTTAAACTACCTCTGTTTCCTCACTCTTACCTGGAGAAAGTGAACAGGTGACCTGTTTCCAAACCTCATAGCTGCCCTGAAATAAGATGGCGTAAGATGTATGACACAATAGTTGCCTGGATTGTTTCCACATAGATAAGTTCGCCAATTTTATACACTTCATGACCCTGAAAGCCTGACTATAGTGCATATAATATACTGTACATATCTCAACTGCAATTTGATTATTGCTGTACTGAAAACAATTCAAGTAAGGTTGACGAGGGGAACCTGGAATATCCTAAAATAAATGAAGGGAATTAAAATTATATATACCTTCTTCAGTTCAGGAGATAACTAAAAATAGCTTTCATGTAATATCTTTCAGGTAAATGTCCCAAGGCATTTTATGGAGATTAGTGATGATCAAATAGGAATTTTGGAAGATTATAGCATCTACCAAGGTGTTACCCAGGCAATGGTGGCAGAGGAGTAAATTGGCACTAAAAGGAAATGTTAGACAAGGCGCTGGGACCAGAGGAGATGAATCCAACGATATTGAAGGAAGTGAGAGTGGAATTTGCCGGGACCATAAACTTCCAGTCTTCCATGGACTCAAGGAAGGTGCCGGAGGACTGGAGAATTGAAGACATTACACCCTTGTTCAAAGAAGATTGTCGGGATAAGGCCATCAATTACAGACCAGTCAGTTTAACATCAGTGGTGGGACATTTCCAGAAACAATTATCCAGGATAGAATGAGTAGTGACATGGAAAATGTGGGTTGATTAGGAAGAGCCAACATAGATTTCTAAATGGGAAATCATGTTTAAGTAACTCGCTTGAGTTTTTTGAGGAGATGATAGAAGGGGTCAATGAGGGTAATGCTGTTGATGTGGTGTACATAGACTTTCAAAAGATATTTGATACAGTTCTGCACAAGAGACTTGTGAAAAAAATTATAGTTCATGGAATAAAAGGGACAGTAGCAACATTGATACAAAATTGGCTGAATAATAGGAAGCAGAATAATGGTCAATGGATATTTTATGGGCTGGAGGAAGGTTTGTGGTGGAGTTTCCCAAGGGTTGGTATTGGGACCCTTGCTTCTCCTGATATATATTAATGATCTTGACCGTCGTGTGCAGGAGGCAGCAAGTTTGCGGATGACACTAAACTTGGAAGTATTCTAAACTGTGAGCTGGACAGTGTAGAACTTCAAAAGGACATAGACAAGTTGATGCAGATATATGGCAGATGAAGTTCAATGAGAAGAAGTGTAAGGTGAGGCAGTTTGGTAAGAAGAACATGAACAGACAACATAAAATAAGGGGTACATTCCTTAAAGTGGTGCAGGAACTGTTAAATATGTAGTTGAATGCAATGTCTCTTTAAAAGGCAAGTCACGTGACAGGCCGTGATATCATAGCAACTTCATGGGCTTTTCTTGGTCTAGTACCAGCCTTTGTACAGTGAGCATTCATCTAATAAATCTCTGTTGATTATTGCAATCAACCCATGTGCAAATGCAATCCTATTCTTTTATGCTGTTAGTACAAAGATGAAACAGTACAAAAAGAAAACTGGCGATGAGGGACAGATCAGAAAAAAATTATTTTAAGAAAGAAAAAAAGTTGGTCGAATTTGAGGCAGATCAAGAGGAGGTCAGAAATCATACCAGTAAGGTTTTGAGGGCAAATTCAACGGAAGGGCCCATAACAAATGTAAACCGGCACTTCAAGGAATTCGGGCTGCAGAGCTCACCACATGCAGTACAGTAAGACACAGAGGCAGAGAACAAAAGATTCTCATATTGCAAGCTGTTACAATTAGCAATTCAGCTTTATTTAATGAGACCGGTGATTTAAAGGAAATTAGGAGAGTATTCTGATATCATTGAAAAATGGCATGAAATTTTGCTGTGATGGGCTAATTTGAGAACTGGAAATCGTACTCAGAATGAATCCTCTATTATATTCCAGCCAATAAGATTTTGGAAGATATTCCTAAATACAATTGGAAGCAAAACTTTTAACTTGTGAAGAAGTTTTGTTCAGCCTGAGGAATCTGGTGCTAAGAAGTATCAATAATTGATAAACTATTAGAAGACAATAATTTACCAAAGTCATTAATTATCAGGGAGAGGTTTGGGAATCAGTTAGATAGGGAACATATTACACAATTCATTGCAAACTGCAAACGCCTTGCAGAATTTGGCGAATTTGGCGACTTGTTAGACAATACAATTAGAGATCGTTTGGCTTGTGGTTTGAGAAATAAAGACATTCAGAGAAGCTTATTATTCAAATGAAAACAGCACTATATACTGCCATCTCAATGGAGTTTGCCGCTAAGGAGACTTTTCAGCTTGGAGCAGGCACAAGGATTCATAAACTGGCTGCTGCCCAGAGGAAATCTACCCAGCAACAGGCGTGTCATCGCTGTGCAAAAAATAGGCCATTCACAGGCTGATTGTTGGAGCAATGACAGTAATTGTAAAAACTGTGGCAGAACTAGTCACACAGCACGAACTTGATTGAATAAAATAGCTTCTCCAGAGAAGGACACTCAGAGGAAGACACAGGACTCATTTAAAGGAGGAAACAAAACAAATTCAAGTAAGAAAATTCACAATGGGTAAGAAAAGAATAACACCCACGGTGAAGCTAAAGCACTTCATTCTGATGAAGAACTGAAGCTGAATGTACTCTCAGTCCAGGGCGAGTCACGCTGTGTGTGAGTAAATCCAAAACTGAATGGACAACCTATCAAAATGGAGGTCAATATGGGGGCTGCCATCCCCCTAATTCGTGAGACCATCAATAAACAGAAACTGAATCACCTGCCTTTGAAACCACATATGTCATGCTGAGGACCTATACTGAGAAAATAGTGCCTCTCAGAGGTTAAATTGCAGTCAAGGTAGAAATAAGTGGATAAACTGCAGAGTTACCACTTCATGTGGTCCGAGGAAGTTTTCCAGCTCTCTTTGGCCACTCTTAGTTGATTCAAAGTCAGACTTACAGATCATCATAGCAAAATACAGCAGTGTTTTTAAGCCACACTGGGGACCATGAAAAGAATACACGTGTCCCTGAAGATCAAGGAAAATAGCCAGCCAAAATGTCTCTCAAGGCTAGAGAAGTATGTTATATATCCAAAGGTAGAATCTGAACTACTGAGATTGTGGAAACACGAGTCTTAGAAGCCATCACTTGTGACTGGGCAACATCTATTGTATCTGTCATGAAACAGGATAATTCATATCTGTGAAGATTTTAAAACAACAATTAATGGGCTACCGTTGATTGAAAAATTGTTCACAGGCCTAGCAGGAGGACAGAAGTTCAGCAAGATTGATCGATCGCAGGCCTACCTGCAAATGAATGTTGCAGCTGAATCTCAACACCTGATCACCATCATCACACACAAAGGCCGATTCCACTATAGAAGATTACCTTAACGTTGCATGAGCTTTATTTCAGCGGCCCATGGACCAGATCCTTAGTGGTCTACAAGGGGTACAATGTTACCCAGCACGGATGAACAAGAACATTTACAAATCTTAGAAGCCACACTGAACCACCTTCAGATGCATGGTCTTCGTTTCAGGAAAGATAAATGTTCTTTCTTTCAGACATCCATGCAATATTTAGGATTGTAATCAATAGTAAGGGTCTACACAAGACACCTAAGAAGTTGGAAGCTATTATGGAGCCTCCACGATCAACAAATTAAACTCAACTAAGTTAATTTCTAGGGTAAATCAACTATTATGGAAAATTCATCAAAAATTTGGAGACCCTACTGAAACCGTTACATACCTTGTGTACTAAACAAGCAAGGGACTAGACATCAGAATGCAAAAAAGCATATCAATCCGCTATAGAAGCACTGAAGAATTCAGAAGTATTGGTACATTTCAACCCAAAGCTACCATTACAACTTGCCTGTGATGCTTCGCCGTACAGTGTCGGAGTGGTGGTGTCACATTGACTACCTTCAGGGAAGAAAGACCAATCGCTTTTGCATCATGTACGTTTACAAGTGCAGAGTCCAACTATGCTCTGTTGGAGAAGGAGGCACTAAGTATTATTTTTGGTGTCCGGACATTTCACCAATACCTGTATGGTCATCACGTACATTGCTGACGGACCACAGACTCTTAACAACTAGTTTTGAGCCGCACAAAGGTGTCCCTTTCTTGGCTGCAAGTAGATTCCAACGATGGTAGTAAATTTTATCTGCACATTCCGTCAGTCAGAGAGCCATGCCAGTGCTGATGCATTATCACGTTGCCTTTGCCTGCTGGCCAGATATCACTCAGCCGTGATAATATTTTTTATTGTGCACAGAGAGACCATTCCAGTAACTGCAGCTTAAGTCCAAAGACAAGTCAGAAATAATCCCATGATGGGGAAGGTACTGGAAGTGATATTAAAGGGGAAGATGGCAGGGAAACATTCTGAATTTAAGCTGTACATTTCTAGGCATCTCAAATTAACAGCAAAGGGTGGATTTCTGTTGTGGGGGATTGGAATAATTAATCCTCCACATTTGCGACAAAGAGTATTGGAACAATTACATGAAAATCACCTAGGTATAGTTTGAATGAAGAACTAGTATGAAGCTACTTTCGGTGGACAGGAATTTATGGCCAGATAGAAGAAAAAGCAGGACTCTGCCAGTCATCTGTGTGGATAAGGAATACACTGCTGCTGTCCCCATTGCATCCATGGGAGTGGCCTAAAATGCCATGGCAACATCTACACATTGACTTTGCTGGTCTATTCAAGGGGCACATGTTCATGGTCACTGTAGATGCACATTCAAAGTGGCCTGAGGTGGTCCAAATGAAGTCAACAATTGCAGAACAAACCATTGAGAAACTCAACGAGATTCGGAAAACCAGAACAAATCGTGTGTGACAATCAGCCATAGTTTATAGCCCAAAACTTCGAAGGCTACTTAAAGATGAGGGTGTCCAACATATAAAATCAGAACCTTACCCCCTCATCCATGAATGGTTCAGCTGAAAGGTTTATCTGGTCCTTGAAGCAGCATTGAGAACTTCCAAGAGCCAAGGTTCACTACATCGCCATGTTTACACATTTTTAGCAACATATCAAAATATGGCATGTGTGACTATACACGGCTTTGCTATTGAGGAAAAGCAACCTGAAGACTACCTTTGATTTACTCTTGCCAGAGGAGACATCTGACATAGTAGAGTGAATCCAACAGTCACAGATCTTGAGACGAGAAAGTAACTCAAGGAAGCACGTGTTTCAGCAAGGAGAATAAGCGTGCAGCTACACCCTTAGTGAGTAGTGGGTTCCTGCCACTGTACTGGCTCAGCGGGCCCAGGGCGGGATTCTGTGGGAATTGGCGGGGCGGGTATCTCCGGCGCGAAGGAGTGGCGTGAACCACTCCGGCGTCAGGCCGCCCCAAAGGTGCAGAATCCTCCGCACCTTCAGGAGCTAGGCCGGCGCCGGAGGGCCTCCACCGGCCGGCGCGAGTTGGCGCAGGCACGGGAGCGGCAGCATGTGCTGGCGTCACCCCAGCGCATGCGCAGAGGGCTTAGTCTCTGCACCGGCAATGGCGGACCGGTACATCCGCCGGTGCGGAGGAATAGAGTGCATAGGCCCGCCCGCGGATTGGTGGGCCCCGATCACGGGCCAGGCGACCGTGGGGGCGCCTCCCGGTGCCAGATCCCCCTGCGCCCCCTCGAGGACCCCGGAGGCAGCCCGCGCAGCCAGGTCCCGCCGGTAAGTACCTACTCTAATTTACGCCGGCAGGACTGGCCGAAAATGGGCGGCCACTCGGCCCATCGCGGGCCAGAGAATCGGCGGGGGGGGGGGGGGCGCGCTGCTAGCGGCCGCCGACCGGCGCGGCGCGATTCCCGCCCCCACCAAATCGCCGGCAGCGGAACATTCGGCAGCCGGTGGGGGTGGGATTCACGCCGCCCCTTGGCGATTCTCCAATCCGGCAGGGGGTCGGAGAATCCCACCCCTAATCTCCTACACGGTCCAAATGACAGGCGTACTCGTGTGGAGACGCCATGCCTATCAATTGTCAACACGAGTTAGTGTGCCACTGCGTGAACTACCTCCGGATGTAACGGTCTCTGTTCCATCTGATTGTGTGACTTCTAGTCCATGCACAGAACCAGAGATTGTACCAGATGTACCTGCTACCATTAGTCTTCCCTCAGAAAAAAGAGACTGTGAAGCCTTCCAGTGTAGAGACATCTACTGGAGAACCTGAAATTGCATCTCAGGTTGAGAATGACAAAGTCCCGGAAGTGCGCAGGCAACCAGTGAGAAATAGACACCCATCTGATCGTCTATCCTATTGATTGTGTTATTATCATGTAATAATTTAGTGCCTGCACTTGTGTATATATGTAAATGATTATGTTAAAATACTGTTTATTAGTTGTATAGGACCTTAAAAGTGAAGGGGGAGGGATGTTATATATGTGGGTTGTTATAGCTGTGTGCAATGTCTTTTTACGAGCCAAGTCACGTGACAGACCATGACATCATTGGCTACTTTCCAGACTTTTGCCCTTAGTCCCAGCCCTTGTACAGTGGAGATACATCTAATAAACCTCTGTTGATTACTGCATTTAAATCATGTTCAACTGCAAGCCTATTATTTTATGCTGTTAGTACAAAGATACCACAGGAAGAGAGGGTCCTGGGTTTATATGTGCATAGGTCATTGAAGGTGGCAGGACAGGTGGAGAGAGCAGTTGATAAAGAATAAAGTGTTCTGTGCTTTATTAATAGGGGCATAGAGTACAAGAGCAAGGAGGTTATGCTGATCATATACAAGATAGTTAGAACTCAGCTGGATTATTGTGTACAGTTCTGGGTGCCACACTATAAGAAGAATGTGAATGCATTGGAGAGCGTGCAGAAGAGGTTTGCAAGAATGGTTCCAGGGATGAGAACCTTCAATTATGAGGATAGATTGGAGAGGTTGGGACTGTTCTCCTTGGAGAGAAAGCAGCTAAGAGGAGATTTGATAGAGATGCGCAAAATCATAAGGGGCTGGATGGAGTAGGTCAGGATAAATTGTTCCCACTCGAAAAATGACCAAGAACAAGAGGGCACAGATTTAAAGAAGCAACATGTGATGTGAGAAAAAACTTTTTCACACGAGTGACTTGGGTCTGGAATGCATGACCTGGAAGTGTGGAGGAAGCAAGTTCAATCAAGACCTTCAAGAGGGCATTCGATGATTATTTGAATAGAAACAATGTGCAGGGGAATGGGGAAAGGGCAGGAGAATGGCACTAAGTTATGATGCCGGTTTGGAGAGCTTGTTCAGACACAAGGGGCTGAATAGCCTCCCTCTCAGCTGTAAAAATTCTATGATTCTGTGAAGTTAAAACCAGAAGTTTAGAAAAAGTATTTGCAAGTGGCCTTATTGCCGACTCCCATAACCATCAATTCACTTGTCAATCAACAATCTGTCCAACTCTGCCTTGAATGGGCAGCACGGTCGCACAGTGATTAGCACAGTTGCTTCACAGCTCCAGGGTCCCAGGTTCGATTACTGACTTGGGCCACTGTCTGTGCGGAGTCTGCACGTTCTCCCCGTGTCTGCGTGGGTTTCCTCCGGGTGCTCCGGTTTCCTCCCAGAGTCCAAAGACGTGCAGGTTAGGGAGATTGGCCATGCTAAATTGCCCTTAGTGACCAAAAGAAAGGTTAGGTGGGGTTACTGGGTTACGGGGATTGTGTGGGCTTGGGTAGGATGCTCTTTCCAAAGGCCAGTGCAGACTTGATGGGCCGAATGGCCTCCTTCTGCACTGTAAATTCTGTAAATTCTCTGAATACATTCAGTGACTCAGTCTGCACTGTGCTCGGTGGAAGAGGATTCCAAAGACAAACAGTCCTCGAAGAAAATTCTCATCATCTCAGTCTTAAATGGAGGATCCTGAATTTGAAATTCTGCCCCCTCGTTCTGGACTCTCCTTCTTAGCATCCACCTTGTCAGGCACCCTTGGAATCTTATGTTCCCATAAGATTGCCTGATTCTTCTAAATCCCATGAATATAGACCCAGTCTGCCCAAACACTCCTCATAAGACAACCAATTCATCTGAGGACACAGCCTACTGAACTTTCTCTGAACTGCCTCCAATGCAAGTATATCACTCCTTATGGAGACCAAAACTGTACACAATACTTCAGATGTGGTCTCTGAATGTCCTGTACAGTTATAGCAAAACTTCCCCCTGTTTCAAAATGTAGTGGCACAGCTACTTTCATTGGGTTATCAAGTTAAACAATTTTATGCTCCACCACTGCCCTCCAGAGGCCAAAGGCACAATTACAGGGTAAGACATGATGTGGAGATGCCGGCGTTGGACTGGGGTGAGCACAGTACGAAGTCTTACAACACCAGGTTAAAGTCCAACAGGTTTGTTTCGATGTCACTAGCTTTCGGAGCGCTGCTCCTTCCTCAGGTGAATGAAGAGGTCTGTTCCAGAAACACATATATAGACAAATTCAAAGATGCCAAACAATGCTAGGAATGCGAGCATTAGCAGGTGATTAAATCTTTACAGATCCAGAGATGGGGTAACCCCAGGTTAAAGAGGTGTGAATTGTCTCAAGCCAGGACAGTTGGTAGGATTTCGCAGGCCAGATGGTGGGGGATGAATGTAATGTGACATGAATCCCAGGTCCCGGTTGAGGCCGCACTCATGTGTGCAGAACTTGGCTATAAGTTTCTGCTCGGCGATTCTGCGTTGTCGCGGGTCCTGAAGGCCGCCTTGGAGAACGCTTACCCGGAGATCAGAGGCTGAATGCCCTTGACTGCTGAAGTGTTCCCCGACTGGAAGGGAACATTCCTGCCTGGTGATTGTTGCGCGATGTCCGTTCATTCGTTGTCGCAGCGTCTGCATGGTCTCGCCAATGTACCACGCTTCGGTGTACCACATCCTTTCCTGCAGCGTATGAGATAGACAACGTTGGCCGAGTCGCACGAGTATGTACCGCGTACCTGGTTGGTGGTGTTCTCACGTGTAATAGTGGTATACATGTCAATGATCTGGCACGTCTTGCAGAGATTACCATGACAGGGTTGTGTGGTGTCGTGGTCACTGTTCTGAAGACTGGGTAGTTTGCTGCAAACAATGGTTCGTTTGAGGTTGCGCGGTTGTTTGAAGGCAAGTAGTGGGGGTGTGGGGATGACCTTGGCAAGATGTTCATCGTCATCAATGACGTGTTGAAGGCTGTGAAGAAGATGACGTAGTTTCTCCGCTCCGGGGAAGTACTGGACGACGAAGGGTATTCTGTCGGTTGTGTCCCATGTTTGTCTTCTGAGGAGGGAGGTCCGGTTTTTCGCTGTGGCGCGTTGGAACTGTCGATCGATGAGTCGAGTGCCATATCCCGTTCGTACGAGGGCATCTTTCAACGTCTGTAGATGTCTGTTACGCTCCTCCTCGTCTGAGCAGATCCTGTGTATACGGAGCGCTTGTCCATAGGGGATGGCTTCTTTAATGTGTTTAGGGTGGAAGCTGGAGAAGTGGAGCATCATGAGGTTATCCGTGGGTTTGCGGTAAAGTGAAGTGCTGAGGTGACTGTCCTTGATGGAGACGAGTGTGTCCAAGAATGCAACTGATTTTGGAGAGTAGTCCATGGTGAGTCTGATGGTTGGATGGAACTTATTAATGTCATGGTGTAGTCGTTTCAGTGATTCTTCGCCGTGGGTCCAAAGGAAAAAAATGTCATCGATGTATCTGGTGTATAACATCGGTTGAAGGTCCTGTGCGGTGAGTAGGTCCTGTTCAAACTTGTGCATGAAGATGTTGGCGTATTGGGGTGCGAATTTGGTCCCCATGGCTGTTCCGTGCGTCTGAATGAAGAACTTGTTGTCGAAGGTGAAGACGTTGTGATGCAGAATGTATCTGGATCCAGGGTAAGACAACATGACACTGCACAAGCTAAATTGTTAAGCCACTTGGTACCAGAATAATTTGTTGCAATGCAGAATAATTAAAGGCCTAGATGGTTAATTATTAAGTTAATGAAATAGATGCAATGAATTTAACAACAGAAAATACAGCATTTCAATGGAAACAATAAAATGATTGGGTCTGAACTTCTATTTAGCTTCAGAAAATTAAAATCATTGATTAATAATAATAATAATCTTTATTGTCACAAGTGGGCTTACATTAACACTGCAATGAAGTTACTGTGAAAAGCCACTAGTCGACGCATTCCGGCACCTGTTTGGGTACACAGAGGGAGAATTCAGAATGCCCAAATTGCCTAACAGCATGTCTTTCAGGACTTGTGGGAGGAAACCGGACACCCGGAGGAAACCCACACAGACACGGGGAGAACATGCAGACTCCGCACAGACAGTGACCCAAGCCGGGAATCGAACCTGGAACTGTGAAGCAACAGCATTTCAGACGTAATTCATGCCCATGATTAACTTGAGCAAGATGAGCATACAAAGGGCACCTTTTCAAATCTGCACACTCAAATTGTTCAATAATATTTTGGTGTTTTAGGCGAGTCATGTGTTTTTTGAGGTGCAGCAGTGGAGTTGCAGTTGGAGCAAACCCTTAATTCAGTGTTTTTCAAAATTTTTTCTTTCGGCGACCCACTTTTATCAACCGGTCGACCTTTGTGACCTACACCAGCCGAACTTCGCAATCCACACCGACCGACCTTCGCGAACCACGCTGGCTGACTTTGGCGACCCACGCCACCCGAACTTCGCGACACAGCATTTCTTCTTACATTTAATATGACAGGTGAGCCTGCTTGTTCCTTACGATCTCACATGCTTTGTCATTCAATGTTACATTTCTGCTAAGAACTTCAGCTGATGATTTAAGTTCTCACTGCATCCTTTGAATAAAATCAAGAGGTTTGTCCTTTTTAAGTTTTGAGGGTTTTAAACTTTCATTTGCCAGTTCTTCCTTGCACATACCACACATGGGCTTTGCATCCTGATTTGCATTGGCACAATTAATAAAGCAATAATTCAAGAAATCATCTTTATATGTTCCCGATTTCAGCTTCTTCTTAATGGATTGTTCTCCAGAGGCCCTGGCGCTCACACCAGCACTGCTTTGTCTTGCCGTGGACTCTCCTCAGCAGCTCTCTGCAGCAGATTCAGTTGTGAGATACTGACTTCTTTGCCTCTGGCCCTCTCTTCCTTACTACAAAACAATCTATCTTCATTTCTTCACACAGTTCTGTTGCTTGTTCGCTGGCAGCTACAAAATGGAGGACTCTCTCCTTCTTGATTTTGTGCCCAAAGCACAAACCACGTGACATCAGTGTACATGCCGGGCACATGACCTGCTCTCTGCTGCTGCTTCTTGCGGGAAGACTTTGCTATTTTAAAATGGCGCTGACATCAGGAGGAGGCAGTCTGCCCTGCTGGACCCCAGGCTTGGGCACTGCTGGATCCGCCTGAGGGGGCACGCATGCACCGGGTGGCCAGCATTCTCAACCTAAAAGCCGGACGCGGCCTTTGGACGCCTGTCCTGCGGTTGGGAAAGTCGTGAACGATTGCTCTGCTACCCTCCTGACACCCGGCCGCGGGGTCACGGCCCTGAGGTTGTAAAACCCTGCATTAATTGATATCGAGTACAAGACATGATTAAATTTGGTTTCCTTCATAGCAACAAGGATTCAGAAAATATGTCAATGAACTATAGGTGTTATATTGTGGAGGTTTCTGCCAAGCAACTGGGTGAGATTGACTATTGCATCTCAAGCAAGCATCTTGCAGTGGAGGTTAGTGTTTAACAGGTCAATATCAATGTTGCCAAGAGTTTTGAGTCTCCAAAAAGGATTCCCGCTTTCTTTCAACGCTGCTTGCCAGACACTGCTAGCTACTGTAGCTCCAAGTATTAGTGCATTACTTAACAGTTAATCTTCCAATGATCTTACTTCTCCAAATACCCCAGCTAACAAAAAAGTTCTCTGGTCAACTTTTATTTTTACTTCAACTGATTCAATCAGATTATTCTGGAATATGCTAAACCATCAGCCAGCAGTTATCATTTATATCTTTTTTTTATCAAACAATTTTATTGAGGTATTTTTGGCATTGTAAACAGTAACAATATACATTAGTGTGCAAATATCAATTACAAAAACATAGTGCAAATAACAGTTCCTCTTTCGTAAATAGACAAATAGACTCGCCTATTCTTCCCCCCTACTCTACACTATTCTACGCCCCCCCCCCCCGCACTGACAGTTAGTTCCCCGCGAAGAAGTCGATGAATGGTTGCCACCTCCGGGCGAACCCCGATAGTGATCCTCCTAAGGCAAACTTGATTTTTTTTTCCAAGCCGAGAAAACTTGCCATGGCCAACAGCCATACTTCGGTCTTTGGGGGCTTTGAGTCCCCCCAGGCCAACAGTATTCGTTGCCAGGCTACCAGGGAAGCAAAGGTCACAATGTCGGCCTCTATCCCCTCCTGGACTCCCGGGTCCTCCGACACCCCAAACATCTCCACGTCTGGACTCATCGCCACCCTTGTTTACAGTACCCGGGACATGATGTCTGCAAATACCTGCCAGCACCCCCTGAGTTTTGGGCACACCCAGAACATGTGGACATGGTTCGCTGGTCCTCCCGCACATCTAGCACACTTGTCCTCCAGCCCAAAGAATTTACTCATCCGGGCCACCGTCATGTGGGCCCGGTGAACTACCTTGAACTGAATCAGGCCGAGCCTGGCACATGTTGCGGTTGCATTTACCCTCCTCAGAGAGTCTGCCCATACGCCTCCCTCCAACTCCCCACCAAGCTCCTCCTCCCACTTGAGTTTCAGTTCCTGTGTCCTCCGCTCCCATAAGCTCCTTATAAGTATCCGAGACTCCCCCCTCTCCCCAGGAAACTACCGTCCTGGATCCCCCTTGGTGGAAGGCATGGAAAGGACGGGACCTGTCTACGTACGAAATCCCGCACCTGCAAGTACCGAAAGTAATTCCCCCTACCAGCCCGAACATCTCCTCCAGCGCCCTCATGCTCGCGAAGCTCCCTTCCATGAACAAGTCGCCCATCCTTCCCACCCCCGCCACGCTCGAAACCCGCCATCCATCTCCCCAGAACAAATCGGTGGTTGCCGCATATTGGGGACGAGATCGACGCTCCCACTTCCCCTGCATGCTTCCTCCATTGGCCCCAAATCCGCAGATCCGCCACCACTATAGGGCTGGTGGAGTACCTGGCCGGCGGGAGCGGCAGAGGAGCCGTGGCCAGGGCTGCCAAGCTGGTGCCCCTGCACGAAGGTGCCTCCACCCGTTCCCAAACCGACCCCGTACACACCATCCATTTCCTTATCATGGCTATGTTAGCTGCCCAGTAGTAGTTGCTGAGGTTCGGCAATGCCAGTCCCCCCTCGCTACGGTTCCGTTCCAGCATCCCTCTCTTTACCTACGGGGACTTCCCCACCCAAACAAATCCCAGGATGATTTTATTGATCCTTTTAAAGAAGGACCGCGGAATGAAAATATGATATAGCAGTCTAACCCAGTCCACAAAGCCTTCCCCAAACCCAAACCGTCCCAGCACCTCCCATAAATAGTCCCACTCCACCCGGTCAAAAGCCTTTTCAGCATCCATTGCCACCACTACCTCCATCTCTCTGCCCTCCGGGGGGCATCAGAATCACATTGAGTAGCCTTCTTAGGTTGGCTACCAGCTGCCTGCCCTTTACAAACCCCGTTTGGCCCTCCACAATCACGTCCGGTACACAGTCTTCGATTCTGGATGCCAGGATCTTGGCCAGTAGTTTAGCGTCAACATTAATCAAGGAGATTGGCCTGTAGGACCCACAGGCTTCCGGATCTTTATCCCGTTTTAATATCAGCGAGATGGTGGCTTGCGACATCGTCGGGGGTAACACCCCCTTGTCCCTTGCCTCATTAAACACCCTAACCAGCACCAGCCCCACTATCACCGAGAACTTTTTGTAGAACTCCACTGGATACCCGTCCGGCCCTGGGGCTTTACCCGACCGCATGGCCTTCAGGCCCCCTATTACTTTTTCAGCCCTAATCAGGGCCTCCAGCCTCTCTACCATCCCCCTGCCCACCTTTGGGAAGGTCGGCCCATCTAGGAAGCGCCTCATCCCCTCCGGCCCCGAGGTATACAGCTTGCTGTAAAAGTCCCTGAATACCCTGTTCAACCCTGCCGGGTCTCCAACCCGGTTCCCTGCCCCGTCCACTACCGACCCCATTTCCCTGGCCGCCTCCCTCTTCCCTAAGTTGCTGTGCCAGCATTATGCTGGCTTTCTCCCCATACTCTTACACTGCGCCCCTTGCCTTTCTGAGCTGCTCTATGGCCTTCCCAATGGATAGCGCCCCCAGCTCCGCCTGCAGTCTCCGTCGGTCCCTAAGTTGCTCTGCCTCGGGGACTCCGCATATTCATTCCCTGTCCATCCGTTTCATCTCCTGAACCAATCTGTCCATCTCTGCCCTGTCCCTATGGGCTCGGATTAAGATCAGTTCCCCTCTCACCACCGTCTTCAGCGCGTCCCAGGGCACCGCTGCGGAGACTTCCCCTGTATCCCCCCGTTGACCTGGAGGTAGTTCTGCATGCCTTTCCCCACTCTCTCTCACACACCCTCATCTGCCAACAATCCCACCTCTAACCTCCATTGTGGGCACTGGTAACTTTTTTTGCAGACCTGCAGGTCAACCCAATGTGGAGCATGGTCCGAAATAGTGATCGCCGAGTATTCTGTATCCCTCACCCCCTCCAAAAAGTCCCTACTCATAATAAAGAAGCCATTTGTGATGAAGAACACCCCCACAACATTTCAGAGGCTCACAGAGTGATTTGAGGATGGAGTAGCTTTGCCGTATACATCGATGATGGAGTGGTGTTCAGCTAGAGTTGGGAAGAACATCTACACCACCTAAAGGAACTGTTTGACAGCGTCAAAGATGCCAGTCTTGTGATGAATCTAGCAAAATGCAAATTCTTTTGCCCACATTTAATACCTTGGACACATAGTGGGACATGGTCAAATGACCCCAGAAGATGCAAAAATACAGGCCATGTGGGAGTTCCCGGAATCTACCGCCAGAAGAGAGAAAAATGTTAAGATTCCTGGGAATGAGCGAACCCTATCGCAAGTTTGCGCCAAATTTTAGTAGAGTGATAGCTTCACTCAGAGCTCTTAAAGAACAAGCATTTTAACTGGTGCCAACTAAAAACTGTTGACAAACCCAATGACAGCAGCACCCAATTACAAGCAGTTTAAATTGGCGGTGGATGTGAGCGACATTGCTGTAGGAGTCTCGTCACTGCAAGGCGACAAACTTGGCCAAGAGAAGGGGGTGAGATATTTCTCAAGGAAATCAAAACCACCTGCAAAAGTATTTGACAATTGAAAAAGAGGGCGCGATCCAACGGCCACGCTGCACCTGAAAAGCAGCTCGTCTGGGCGCAGCGTGGCCCTCAAAAGCCAGGAGACCCTTCTTCCAGGTTCTATCTGGCTCGCAAGATGGATCCTCCCATATTGTGTTTGGGCTTGGGGGGAGGTGGGGGGGGGGGGGGGGAGAAGAGAGATTGTTTTGCGGGGCCTCGGCGATCGGGACGAATTCAATATGGCGTCCTGATCTCTCACTACAATGGGGAGTTGTGCAAGCACAGCTCCTCCCTGTGCAAAACAGAGCTATGTGAGGCCTTGGCCGCGCTTTCCGTTTGGGCCCTTATTCAACGTGAGTCGCATTGAACTGTCACGTGTTTCTCAGCACAGTGTGTCGGGAAACACATGGCTAAATGCGCTCGCTAGGGGACTTTATTCCCTTTTGGGAGAATTGCGCTCAGATTTCAAGCCTGGTACTGGCAATATAACATTGAGTTTTATGTTGCCAGCAAACAAGCAGAGACAATTATATATGTGGACCACAACCCTTGGAAATTGAGTTTGGAACTCCTGGTTATTCCGATGGAATTTGCTATTGCAACCATTTAACTTTAATATCTTTACGCGGCCAGGAAAGAGAGTTTGCAGATGCTTTATCCCAAATATAAAAGAAACATTTGAGAACAGTGGGTGTAAATTCTCTGGGACATCTATGGAAATGTGTTAGCGGAAGAAATTGTGATGTGTCAGGATTGGTATAATAAAGATGTCTCAAGTATTGTAATAGCACAGGTCAAGGGCAAACCAGAAGGCATGGGGTTAAATATATACCAAGGGAAAACCAGCAAGCAAGGGGTTAAAGTCACCCACATTGGAAATGATTTAATCATCTCAAGAGCATTTGAATATGGAAAAAGGAAACACAGGAGGCTCCAGTAAGTTTAAGGGATCCATTGTCCAACACATTCGCACCTCTTCTCGACGTTAAATATGTTAAGCACAAACCCATGAGATTGTAAGGAAACATTATATTCTTTAATCATTTTCCCATTACAGGAACCAGAAAATATGCATAATTACTTTGTATTGTTCCGAATGATTCAGTGATGTCAATACCTGCTTGTGACTCCGAAGAACTTTAAATATATATGCATGTAATTCGGAGGACAGGCAGAGCTGACTTTTGCGAGCTACAGGATAGTCGCACAATCTATCTCTCCTGTGTGCACATAGTTTTTCCGAATTAAACGTTTTACCAACATCACGCAGTTGAGAATAGACTTTGAAGTTTTTCTTCCATCCAACAAAATGTATGCTTTGGAATTTTCTGATGTTTAATAAGATAGAACTAATAAGGATTGAGAAATGAAACATCTTTCAAATTAAGATGTTTCATTTTTAAGGGGGGGGGGGGGGGTGAGAAAGAGAATGTATCATGGATCTGCCCAGTAACAGCAGTAAAATAAATTTAAGAAGGCATAGGATACCATCTGCCCAGCGTCAGGGCGAAATCTGCCTAGCGACAGTGGTAGCCAGCATTCAAAAGACATGCTGAGATGCAACTTTTCCAGTAACAGAAAATAGTAGGCATCTGCACACAACCAGGTGTAAATCACCATATTACTAGAAATAGCTTACATAAATGATTGAGAGATCAGTGGAGGTAAACACATGCTAATTGCTAGAGTCAAGGAACTGGAGGCAGAAAGCTAAATACACGGAATGAAGAATCAAAGAGGAACATGGTATAATTGTCAGCACCCTCAGAAGCAGACAGGTCAATTTTCATCTAACAGCCTGAGACACCAGTTTACAAGAGACGGTCAGTTTTACATTACGTCTTAGAGCCAAGGCCTTGCAGAAACCTTTTGTAAAGGCAATTTAGATCTTTGCTGGATTAGGAAATGACATTTCCCAGACTTGCTTATCAGCCCTTATTGTATGGTAACTGTAAGCAGAATTTGACATACTTAATTTGGATGTTGTTTGGGGCAAGGGTACGTCCTACGTTCAGGGATCTTGATATATTTTGGTATTAAGGGTACTTTCTACATAAACTGTGTATGTGTTTAGGGATTCATATTCTTAATTGTCCAAGAGTATTGTAGCGCTGTTTGTGTGTAGTTGTCTTTCTTTTAATTTGATAGTCTTTAATAATTGTTACACGGTGACTGGGCTGGTTATTCTCATTGGGGTTTTACGTGACTTCTCTCAATTCCAAAATCAAAACTATACACCCGCACCAGTTATCCAAGTTGGGAAACCCTCGCAGATAACATCAGCGGGATTCATGACACACACCCCATACCTCCCTCATATTTTCACTTCAGTACATTGTGGTCCATCTCACTTTAGTAATGTCTATGGTGTTCTCCCAGATTATTAGCTTCATTTAAACCATTTCAATAACCCCATTTTTTTAAAAATAAAAGAACATGCTGTACATAACCAACTTTCATGGCCACAGGATGTTTCAAAGTGCTTGTCAACTAACAAAGTACTTTTCAGAGGTAGCTATTGTTGTAATGTAAGCAAATGCAACAGGCCATTTCTGTACAAGGTTCCACAAGCAACAATGGGGTATGTGATCAGGTAATCTGCTCTTTAGATGTATTGGTTCAGGTAAAAAATCTTCTGCCACGACAATGGGAGTGCTATCTTGCTACTCTTCAAATAACAGCAGTAAAAATTCTCCCAAATATTTTAAAGTGTGGTTTCCAGCAGGAATCAAGTGCGACTCCTGCCGGATGGATCAGCACGATTCAGATCAGAATCTGGCGATTTGCGCCGTGGGACCCGAAGAACAGATCACGCATCCCTAAAGGTTGCCGCAATCTCAGAATTAACACTACAGCCCGCCCCTGCTCCCCAAATCACTGGCAAGGCACGGCCCCAAATGCTGTCAAAAAGCTTAAGTGAGGGACACCGCACTATGGGTTTGCCAAAGGCCCCCCCACCCCCTTGGCACTAACAGGTTGGCATTGTTCCCTGCCACGAGCAACCTGGCACTATCAGGTTGGCATTGTCAGGGCAGAACTCAGACATTGCACCTGTTTTTTCTAGGACCTCAGAACAGAGGAAACGCGAAGAAAAACTGGGTTAGAAACAACACCTGCGCAAGAGGAAATATTTCAAGATAAGGGACCATGAAGAGCTATAAAAGTCCTCCTTTGAAATAACTTGGACGTGGTAATAAATGGTGAAATTGAATGTAAACAATGTAGTTCCAAATATTTCCAACACATCAAAGGGAAGACTTTTACCTTCTTCTGACAGATCATTTAACTTGACATGCTGACCATTTAATTATTTTCAAAGTTACCGAGGGAAGAGTTGCCACACGACTCCCATCCCAGAGAAGACCTCATTTCGAATTCCCCCCCCCCCCCCCCCCCCCAAAACCGGCACCTCCCCTGAAGGACCCCCCTCAGCACCCTGGAGGGAAACAGAGAGAGCCAACTTATCACCCCACCCCCACGCGGGACTTCCAGCTTTTGGGGGGGGGGGGGGGGGCGATGAGAAAGAGAACCGAAACATCCCGGGAGGCTGCTGCATTCCAATTCAATTTCATGAATGAAATTGAAATGGATGCTAACGTGTTTTGATCGAGGAGAACCAAATCTCGCCGGGGTGGCCACCCCAGCGAATTGCCCCCTGTATTTCTGACAGTGCAGCACTCCCTCGGTAATGTACGGGGGTGTCAGGCTATATTTTGCTTTACAGAGGAACAAAATGCAATATACCCCCATCACTTAAATTACCTTTTGGCTTCCTTTCTACTTTGGAAATTGATGGACATTTCACTTTTCCTACTTTATTACACATCAGTTCAGAGAACTTACAATACTCGTCACCATCAATATTTGCCATGTTGAGCTGAACTTCAAACTAATTAATGAAGATGTTTTGGATAAATCCTACATTTTTCACAATTCACATTTGACATGCTCAATGCAACTTCAGTTTACCAAAATTTCGAAGGCAGATTTCTAAAGCGATGGTGTGGTCATGACTTAAGTGAAAGGAGGAAAATTTTAAAATGCATATTAAAAGAAATCAGGCCCAATTAAGTACAAGTTTTCGTAATCATTTATTTTATCAATCTTCAGGAGGTCCATAACAAATTCTGCACATGATCTTTAGTTACATATAATTCTAATTAAATACATTCTTGTGAGCATCCCTGCTATAGTTTTAAGTCTTGGTAAGTTCTATTGAAATTACTTGGGAGTAACTCCAGATAAATGCCCACGCCAGGGAGAGAAGAGCAGAGGGGAGGAAATTAATTAACCCAGCTGCCCGATTTTGATGCTGTATAATTACAAAATCTACCTGAAAGCACTAAGAAAATAATCTGTTCAATTTAGATCAAGATTTTGAACACTTAGTTTTATTGTACATAACATTCCATAATGTTATTTTTGATTAGCACTAAATTTGCATAGTTTTGTCAGTGAAGCTCTCTCCTCACATCCATGATTGCATAAGCAAGATGTAGGAACACTTACAAATGATGTAAACAAAGCAAAGATTAAATTACAGTTCCCTCATAAGTTTAGAGTCATTTTATTTGGTCTGTCATTAAATGCTTCCTTACAGACAATTACCTGTGTATACTTGTAGGCAATTAATACAGGAAGTTGGTACTTGTAGGAACATGTCGCCATACTGAAAAAGAAACTGTTAGGGCCTGAAGATTCCTACAAAAGACATTTTACACATGTTCCCTTTAAAACGTTTTCAATAAAGCACTTTGGTGACATTGCTAATTACAAAAAAGACATGTTGGTATGATTTAAATCAATAGGAACATTTTAAAGAATTTATTTAAACCCAATATACACTCAAATGTGAACATGGACTCTAAACTATATCTGCGTATATATTTTCATATAGCTGATGTATAAGATTATAGAATTCCATCATTCTAACTACAGTATTTGATTAAAAGGCAGAATACCATTAATTTATATAGAAGAAAATATTGGCGGATAAATATAATTTCATTGTTGGATGATCATGTGCACTGCAATTAAAGTCTGAAACAACACAGCAAGATATTTTCATTTTAGGAATCCAGTGGTTTTTAGCACATTTATCCGCCTTGTTAAAATGTTTGAGTACATGCAGTGCATATGGTGAATCCTGAAAGGACAAGTTTTATTGCTTTGTAAATGTGGCACTTCACATATGATAAGCCCTCCATAATAATGCCAAGTGTTTTCTTGTCTGACATGCACCTTCCCAACAGATTCACAGCCTGTGCAAATAATACATTAGAGTACTACATCTATGTGTGAAGACATTGTTGGAAAAGATTTGGCTTTTCAAACAGAAGAATATTGGCAGTTGGTGATTTGTGTCAACATAGCCCAGCTTAATCAGACCATTCCTCATCATCAAACTCTGATTCTTCAGAATCACTATATTCAACCGCGATACGTCTGGACAAGATCGTTGCCACATCATTTCCAACCCGGTCCCGCTTTTCCTCTTGTTCTCGTTGTTCTTCAACTTTACGAAGCTGGAAGCCTAGTGAACAAACAAAAAGGATTTGAAATGCCAGGTTCACATCAAAAATAGGTAATCTGGCCTAGTCCAGGTTGCAGCTTTAGATCAAATTTAATGCAACAGCATTTTAATGCTGGAGACTGACAAGATATTAGCATCCTAAAATTAAACTGGGGACATATTATGCCGGCATCTCTGTAATCCAATTTCATTCTATTCTCAATAAAACAAAAGAAGCCACCATCTAGCAATGACAATAAACATGGGATGAGGTGTTACATGCTGGCAGCAACCCCTCCACCGTAATTTACTCGACGTTAGCCTCCTAATTTGTCACCTCTTGTGTTCCTGTCCTAAGGAATAGTAGGCAGGCTCCTTATGTTGCCATTTCAATGAGGGAGCACCAAGAGAAGTGGGCACTGCTGAGGCAGGTCAGAAACCACAAAAGGATCTCAACGTAGAAGGACCCTCGGGGGTATGTCTTTATGTTAAAATACAAGGGGCAAAACCATTATGCCCAAGGATGAGGTTTCCTCTGAGGTAGAAACATAGGAACAGGAGTATGCCATTTGGCTGGTCAAGCCTGCTCTGCCATTAAATTAGATCATCGTTGATTATCTACCTCAGTGTGGGGAAAGTGGCACTATCTCCATATCGCTTGATTTTATTAGTATCTAGAAATCTATCGATCTCGGTCTTGAACATGCTCAATGATTAAGCATCCAGAGTCCTCCAAGGTAGAGAATTCCAAAGATTTAACCCTCTCAGTGAAGAAATTCCTCCTTATCCAAGTCCTAAATGGTCTACCCTTTATCCTGAGATACGTCCCCTGCTTTTAGTATCACCAAAATACTCAGTTTTTCAAACCTTATATCCAATTTTACCATTCTTTTCTAAATGCCCAGTTATCATATCCTTTATAATAGATTCTAACATTTTCTCCACTACTAATATGGTCTGTAGTTCTCAGTCTTCCTCCCTTCTTAAACAGTGGGGCTACATTTGCTACTTTCCAATCTGCAGGAACCTTTCAAGAATTTTGAAAGACAACCACCAATGCATCCACTATGTCTCTAGTCGTCTCATTCAACACTCTGGGATAAAGCTCATTTGGTCCAGGCAATTTGTCGACCTTCAACTTAATTGACTTTAAATACTACCTCTTTATTAACACTAATTTATTTTAGTTCCTAAGTTTCACAAATCCCTTGGCTACTGAGTATTCCTCAGAGATTTCCTGCACCTTCTTCCATGAAGGCAAAGTAACTGTTAAATTTCTCCACCATTTCCCTATTCACCATTAAAAATTCTCCTGTCCCCACCTGTAATGCATCCAACATTTATTCCAGCTAATCTGTTCTTTTGGACATACCTAAAGAAGCTTTTACAGTCTGCCTTTATGTTCCTCACTAGTTTGCATTCATAATCACTTTTTCTTTTCTTGGTTCGTAAGTTTGCAGATGACACAAGATTGGTGGCATAGTGGATAGTGAAGGTGGTTATATAAGATTGCAACAGGATCTTGACCAATTGGGCCAGTGGGCCGATGAATAGCAGGTGGAGTTTAATTTGGATAAATGTGAGGTGATGCATTTTGGCAGATCAAATCAGGGCAGGACCTACTGAGTTAATGGTAGGGAGTTGGGGAGAGCTACAGACCAAGAGAGATCTAGGGGTACAGGTTCATAGGCTCCTTGAAGGTGGAGTCGCAGGTGGACAGGGTGGTGAGGAAGGCATTCAGCATGCTAGGTTTTATTGGTCAGAATATGGAATACAGGAGTTGGGACGTCTTGTTGAAGTTCTACAAGACATTAGTAAGACCACACATGGAATACAGTGTTCAGTTCTGGTCCCCCTATTATAGGAAGGATATTGTTAAACTAGAAAGAAAGCAGAAGAGATTTATGAGGATGCTACCAGGACTTGATGGTCTGAGTTATAAGGAGAGGCTGGGACTTTTTACCCTGGAGCGTAGGAGGCTTAGGGGTGATCTTATAGAGGTCTATAAAATAATGAGGGGCATAGGTGAGGTAGATAGTCAACATCTTTTCCCAAAGGTAGAGGAATCTAGAACCAGAGGGCATAGGTTTAAGGTGAGGGGAGAGATACAAAAGAGACCAGAGGGGAAATTTCTTCACACATCTTCCTGATATGTATAGTACAATTAAACCCCTTAATTATTCAGTAAGCACTGAAGATTTTCCCTTTGAATAAAACTGCAACTGAAAATGTAACACATCTAGTTTTCTTTTACTTCATTTTAAATAATAGTTATTATTCATAAAGTTCCCTTCTTCACTATTTATTATTCTGCTACTGAATTACTGTGGATTTGATCAGCATTGTATACTAAAGGTATTATTCAATGTCAAATTGATTCCAAAGATAAATTAGTTATCAGATGCGATATGCTTACTTTCAACTGACTAGGTTAAAACCAAAGTATTTGCAGAACTCTCAAAATGTCCCCTTATATGAAACATTATTAAAAAGCAATCTGTAAACCAAAGTTATATATCAATCAATAATTTTTTCAGCTATATTGGTGTTCAAGATGTAACAGTAATCTGAACAGTCATGCACTAGTTGCCAGGAGAAAGCAATGAACCTCAGCAAGAAATAGCCTTCAATGCAAGCACATTTTAACACCAACTTTATTTAACTGGACAAAAACCTAATTGTATCCATTTGACATTCCCTCTGTACAACAAACCAA
The DNA here is from genome assembly GCF_047496885.1 of Scyliorhinus torazame. NCBI lineage: Eukaryota > Metazoa > Chordata > Chondrichthyes > Carcharhiniformes > Scyliorhinidae > Scyliorhinus > Scyliorhinus torazame. Next base: position 120,825,914 of record NC_092707.1, on the reverse strand, counting down.
AGTACAAAACCAGCTTTACCTTGTCGAATAGCTGACAGCAAGTCAGTCCTAGCATCACTCACTGGTGGCACAGAGGCTTTGGGTTTTGGCTCCGAAGTTGGAGGTGGTGGCACTGGGGCACTGTTAAAGGATAATGGCGGTGGGCCTGGAGGTGGTGGGGGAGGAGGGGGAGGGGGTGGTGGAGGGCCATTTCCTCCTCCAGAGGATAGGAATGGCTGGACAGGAGCAGCAGGGAACTGATCAGTTGGAGGAGGAGGAGGAGGAACTGATGGAGCATCAATCCCATGGAAATTTTGATTAAACTGCATTGGAGGCATTGAGGGAGGGGGTGGAGGTGGAGCAACAGGAGGTGCATGTCCCTCAGCTCCCATGAATGGTGGTGGTGGAGGAGGAGCTGGTGGTGGAGCAGGTCCAATTCCCATTGGTGGGCCAGGAGGTGGTGCTGGAGGAGGAATAGTCGGGCTGCCAAGACTAATCCTTTTATGGGTTGAAGAATCCTTTGGCACATCCATGGCATAACTGCAAGAAAAGTAAAAACAATTAGCACAAAATTGCAATTCCCATGCACATAAAGTCCTCATTTCAAGTTGTGTTTGCATTTCTGAAAATCATGACCAAGTGAAACACTGGTTCAGATAGGAATCAATGTTAAAATAGTGAGGTTCTGGTGGACATTCCTCATCAAATACTGTAAGGAGGCGCGCAGCGGCGAGAGGGGCCACCTGTCTGCGAGTTTGGGGGAAAGAGACCGCAAGTCAGTGAGTGGCTCCAAAATTGCACCGATTGACTCATGGGGAGGAACCACGTTAAAATTAATCTTCTGCCACTTAACGAGATTACAAGCCACAATAATTTACTGATGTCAAAGCAAAACATCAAATGGGTGTAACCAAACAAGAGGTACTAATTTAACCATTTGCTGTAGTGCACAATGGGAACATTTATGCTACATTCACAGAATTCTACTTTTCTGCAACTGTATTACACTTTTCCAGAGTGTAAAAACTCATTAACTCAATTACAAATGTTTAAAATTGTCTGGTTTCTGTGGAAACTCCACTGAAGTCACAAAGTTTAAGTCACAATAGCATTGCTTTATTTTGCCCAGGTAGCATTAAAACAGAATGTTGTTTTGCTACAAGGATAGTCTCTTCATAAGATTTACTGGTAGTTGGAGTACAGAAATAGTATAATAAATTGCATTTAGATAAACCATAGTGATCAAATCTTTCACAGCCTAAACGCATGCTCCAGAGATCCTGGTTTAGCACACAATCCTGTGTTTAAGTTTCTATGTACAAGGAACGTGGTAGAGGTTCAAGGTAGCAAGCTGTGAATCTGCACAATTTTTCTTTTTAAAATACAGAAAATGCTGGAAATACTCAGCATATCGGGCAGAATCTGTGGACAAAGGAATTTAGCACTTCAGATTGATGACCAGGTTCTAAATAAAGATCACTGATCTGAAATGTTAATTCCGTTTCCCTCTTCTCAGCAGGGATTCTTTCAGTGGCCACGCAGCAACACAAAGGTCCACAGGCAGGTTGGGCACAAGTCATTCCCTTCAAATTTGAAGTGTTCACTCACTTCAATAAGTTGCCTGCTCACTCCATAAAAATCAATTGATCAGGTGCACTGAACTCCTACTGAAGTTAAACTCTACACTCTGTGCCTTTTACAATATATTGGGCTATCACTGCTCAAACTGGCTTTTGAACAGTCAGTGAGTGAAGGATTTAATTATTGTACAACTTCATTGAGGTTTTTTTCCATGAATTAAAAATTAGTCATATTACTCAATGTCAAAAAGTTTCCAAAGATCTATTAACAATATGTTTATTCATATACTTTTAATTTAACTTACTCAAAATCAGGTGGTGGTGGTGGTAAATCAGCCCCTGGGGATGCTGGAGGAGGCGGAATGACTGAATCACGATATGTTCCATGAGTTCTATAAACAAGATCTTCATTTCCGTCAGAACCTATGGTTCCATTAGGATAGATCTCATGGTTATTGGATCTGTAAAATAAACAATTATCTGTAAAACTGGCAATCCAAATATCAGCGTTCAGGATATTTTAATTTTGTTCAAGGTATACAGACATCACAATAAATAATTCACATACTTTTGCACTATATCTGGCGAGCTGGATGCGCAGTGACGAGCTGGTGGCAAGTAGAAATAATTCTGCGGTTATTAATTGTTCGTACAAGGATTTTGGGTCAGAAACGTACATTTCGTTGCTTTTTCATAAATGTTTTTGGACCTAATACTTGTTATTTGCGTGCTTGTCTTTTGTATTTTTTGTTACTACATATAAGGGATCATGTTTCGACTTCCGGTTGCGGCTATGCCTAGGTAGGTCGCACGTTCGGCAGCTCCCGCCGAGAACTGACTTTTGGGCTCTCTAGAGGAGCTCCAACGGCAATTGTTCGACGGCTTCCAGTGTGGGAAGGTGACAGCAAGGTCCCCCCCGGCAGTATATGGATTAGACCAGGAGTGGAGCGGTGAAAAAAGTGATCTTGGAGCAGCGAAAAGTGAGAGGGAGGAAAAACAAGATGGCAGCGGGTGGAGACCAAGCAGCATGGGCGCAGTGGTCACAGGAGCAGCAGGGGTTTCTTAGACGCTGCTTTGAGGAGCTGAAGACCGAAATGCTGGCATCAATGAAGGCGGCGATTGAGAAGCTAGTGGTGACCCAGAAGGCCCAAGGGGCGGCGATTCGAGAGGTGCGGCAAAAAGCCTCGGAGAACGAGGACGAGATCGTGGGCCTGACGAATGTGATAGAAAATAATTGTTTTAGAGATATTAGTTACTGTAATGTAGAGATAGGCCAGTCTCATTCTGGTGAGTTCACAGACAAAGGATTTCAGAACGCATGGCAAAGTAAGGAGGAGGTGTGTCCAGCTACGGAGGGGGAAAGGATGCTGGGTAATAGGGGGCCAGAGGGAGGGATTGGAAGTGAGCCAATTAGGATGTATGGCCAGGTCAGGAGGGGTATAGGATGACCTATGGGAATCGTGTATGTGAAACTTGATGCCATTTGAATGTATCAGTAGAGATTCCTTTGTCCTACAGACTCACTCGATTCCGGGGGTGCAGAAAGCAGGATGTGTTCTGTACCACCGTGAATCGAGACAGACTTGCAAGTCAAATAAAATAACTAATGCTATACCTTCAAATCAGTCTCGACTTTTATTGAGGCCAGACTGACGGGTAAAGAAAATTATGTTTTGTCAGGCCTGGCGGTGAAGGTGGAGGCGCAGCACAAGAGATGGGCGGAAAGATTGGAGGACCTGGAGAATAGGTCGAGGAGGAAGAATCATCGGATTCTGGGTCTCCCTGAGGGAGTGGAGGGGCCCCGATGTCGGGGCATATGTGAGCACGATACTCAATTCGCTGATGGGAGCGGGAGCCTTCCCGAGGCCTCTGGAGCTAGATGAGGCTCACCGGGTCCTAGCAAGGAGACCCAAGTCCAACGAGCTGCCAAGGGCTGTAGTGGTGAGGTTTCACCGCTTTATGGAAAGAGAGTGTGTCCTGAGATGGGCCAAGAAAGAGCGGAGCAGTAGGAGGGAGAATATGGAGATCCGAATCTACCAGGACTGGAGTGCAGAGGTGGCTAAGAAAAGAGCTGGTTTTAATTGGGCCAAGGAGGTGCTCCATCGAAAGGGGGTGAAGTTCGGTATGCCGCAGCCAGCGCGACTGTGGGTCATGTTCCAGGATCGACACCACTACTTCGAAACGCCTGAGGAGGCATGGAGCTTCATACGGACTGAAAGGTTGGACTCAGATTGAGGGTTTGTTGTGGGGGGGGGGGGGGGGGGGGGGGGGATGTTTGCTGAGTTTGGGGAATGTTCTTTTTGTTAGGGTGCTGGGTGGGGATGGGTGAAGGGACTTGATGGGAAGACTGTAGGAGAGTGTGTGCGTCGGTGCTGGAGGGGCAGACCCCCACGAGGGAAGAGGGGGAGTGGAGGCCCGGGGAGGGGAATTGGGGTAAGGCCGCAAAAGGAGCTGCGCCAGAGGGGGCGGCTCAGGAAAGCGCGGGCTTTTTCCCGCGTTAGAGAAGGACGGGGGGGGGGGGGGGGGGGGGGGGAGGAATGGGTGGTGCTGGAGGGGGGCGCACACTGACTGCCAGGGAGTGGGAGGGGGGACTCTCACACTGGAGGGGGTCGATGGAATGGCGGGAGGGGCCAGGGTCAGCAGGAGTCAGCTGACTTACGGGAGTGTTATGGGGGAGCAAAAGGGCTCGATGTGGATCTAGCGGGGGGGGGGGGGGGGGGGGGGGGGGGCACAGAGGGTTGCTACTGCATTGGCCAAAGGGGAGCTGGAAGTAGGAGAGGTGGTTGGGGCAGGGATCCACCGACTGGGGGACTGGAGAGCGCGGGAGGCGCGTGACTGGCCTAGAAAAGGAGATGGCTAGTCGGGGGGGGGGGGGGGGGGGGGGGGGGGAGGGGGGGGGGAGTAGCCCCCCAATCCGGCTGATAACTTGGAATCGGAGGGGCCTGAGCGGGCCGGTCAAGAGGGCTCAGGTGTTCGCGCACATAAAGGAACTGAAGGCAGACATGGTTATGCTTCAGGAAACGCATTTGAAGGTGGCAGATCAGGTTAGGCTGAGAAAGGGATGGGTTGGACAGGTGTTCCATTCAGGACTGGATGCAAAGAACAGAGGGGTTGCAATACTAGTGGGGAAGCGGGTGTCGTTTGAGGCAATGAATATTGTCGTGGATAGTGGAGGTCGATATGTGATGGTGAGCGGTAGGCTGCAGGGGGTGCGGGTGGTACTGGTAAATGTACATGCTCTGAATTGGGATGATGTCGGATTTATGAAGCGCATGCTGGGTCGGATTCCAGACCTGGAGGTAGGAAGCTTGATAATGGGGGGGGATTTCAACACGGTGCTGGACCCAGCATTGGATCGCTCTAGGTCCAGGATGGGTAAGAGGCCGGTTGCGGCCAAGGTGCTTAGGGGATTTATGGACCAGATGGGAGGAGTGGACCCATGGAGGTTTGTCAGGCCCCAGGCCAGGGAATTTACATTCTTTTCCCACGTCCATAGAGCCTACTCCCGGATGGATTTTTTTTGTTCTGAGCAGGGCGCTAATCCCGAAAGTGGAGGGAACGGAGTACTCGGCCATAGCCATCTCGGACCACGCCCCGCACTGGGTGGAGCTGGAGGAGGAGATGGACCAGCGCCCGTTGTGGCGCCTGGATGTGGGACTGTTGGCGGATGAGGTGGTGTGTGGGCGGGTGCGGGGGTGCATTGAAAGATATTTGGAGGCCAACGACAATGGGGAGGTGCAGGTGGGGGTAGTCTGGGAGGCGCTGAAGGTGGTGGTTAGGGGAGAGCTAATCTCCATTAGGGCCCACAGGGAGAAGAGAGAGGGGAGGGAGAGGGGAGAGGTTGGTGGGGGAGATTTTAAGGGTGGATAGGAGATATGCAGAGGCCCCCGAGGAGGGGCTACTCAGGGTGCGACGGAATCTCCAGACGGAGTTCGACCTGTTGACCACGGGGGAAGCAGAGGCACAGTGGAGGAAAGCGCAGGGGGCGATGTACGAGTATGGGGAGAAGGCGAGTCGGATGCTGGCACACCAGCTTCGTAAGAGGGAGGCAGCGAGGGAGATAGGTGGAATTAAGGATAGAGGGGGGAATACAGTGCGGAGTGCGGTGAGAATAAATGAGGTATTTTGGGACTTTTATGGGGATTTGTACCGATCTGAGCCCCCAGCGGGGGAAGAGGGGATGCGACGATTCTTGGATCAGCTGAGGTTCCCGAGGGTGGAGGATCAGGAGGTGGCTGGTTTAGGGGCACCAATAGGGCTGGAGGAGCTGGTTAAAGGATTGGGGAGCATGCAGGCGGGGAAGGCCCCGGGGCCGGATAGGTTCCCGGTCGAGTTTTATAGGAAGTACACGGATCTGCTAGGCCCGTTGCTAGTGAGGACTTTTAATAAGGCAGGGGGGGGGGGGGGGCCTGGACTCCGACAATGTACGGGGCGCTGATCTCTCTGATCCTGAAGCGGGACAAGGACCCACTGCAGTGTGGGTCGTGTAGACCGATCTCGCTCCTTAATGTGGATGCTAAGTTGCTGGCAAAAGTGCTGGCTACGAGAATCGAGGAGTGTGTCCCGGGGGTAATTCATGACGACCAGACAGGGTTCGTAAAGGGCAGGCAGCTAAATACGTGCGGAGGCTCCTCAACGTGATTATGATGCCCTCGGTGGAAGCGGAGGTCGTGGCAGCTATGGACGCGGAGAAGGCTTTCGACCGGGTGGAGTGGGAGTATCTTTGGGAAGTATCGGTACAAATCCCCTTCTGCACTGTAAATTCTATGATTCTATCAGTGTTGCGGAAGTTTGGGTTCGGGGAGGGGTTTATCGGCTGGGTCAGATTGTTATATAGAGCCCCGGAGGCAAGCGTGGCTACGAATCGGCGGAGGTCGGAGTACTTTCGGCTGTACCGAGGGACGAGGCAGGGGTGGCCCCTGTCCCCCTTGCTGTTTACAGTGGCAATTGAGCCCTTGGCCATGGCACTAAGGGAGTCCAGGAAATGGAGGGGACTGGTCCGTGGGGGAGAGGAACATCGGGTGTCGCTATATGCGGACGACCTGTTGCTGTATGTGGCAGACCCAGTGGAGGGGATGGCGGAGGTCATGCGGATCCTAAGGGAGTTTGGGGACTTCTCGGGGTACAAGTTGAATGTAGGGAAAAGTGAGCTCTTTGTGGTGCATCCAGGGGACCAGAGAAGGGGGATAGACAACCTGCCACTGAAAAGGGTGGAAAGGAACTTTTGGTACTTAGGGATCCAGGTGGCTGGGAGTTTGGGGGCCCTGCACAAACTCAATTTGACGCGGTTGGTGGAGGATTTTAAAAGATGGGGTGTGCTGCCACTCTCGCTGGCGGGCAGGGTGCAGTCGGTTAAAATGGTGGTCCTCCCGACGTTTCTATTTGTGTTCCAGTGCCTTCCCATTATGATTCCCAAGGCCTTTTTCAAACGGGTAAGCAGGAGCATCATGGGTTTCGTGTGGGCAAATAAGATCCCGAGAGTAAAGAGGGCGTTCTGGAGCGGGGTAGGGACAGGGGGGGGGGGGCTGGCTCTGCCGAATTTGTGCGGATACTATTGGGCAGCCAATGTGGCGATGATCCGTAAGTGGGTAATGGAGGGAGAGGGGGCAGCCTGAAAGAGGTTGGAGATGGCGTCCTGTGCGGGCACGAGCCTGAGGGCGCTGGTGACGGCACCACTGCCGCTCTCGCCGACAAGGTACACCACGAGTCCGGTGGTGGCGGCAACGCTGAAGATCTGGGGGCAGTGGAGGCGACACAGGGGCGAGGTGGGAGCCTTGGTTGGGTCCCCGATTCGGGAGAATCATCGGTTCGTCCCAGGAAGGATGGATGAGGGATTTCGGAGCTGGCATCGGGCAGGGATTAGGAGAATAGGGGACCTGTTCATAGATGGGACGTTTGCAAGCCTAGGGGCGCTGGAGGAGAAGTTTGGGTTACCCCCGGGGAATGCTTTTAGGTATATGCAAGTGAGGGCGTTTATGAGACGGCAGGGGAGGGAATTCCCACTGCTCCCGGCACAGGGGACCCAGGACAGGGTGATTTTGGGTGTATGGGTTGGAGAGGGCAGGGTCGCGGCGACGCAGTGGAGGAGCTAAAGGGCAAGTGGGAGGAGGAGCTTGGGGAGGAGAGAGATGAGGGTCTGTGGGCTGATGCCCTGAGTAGGGTTAATTCTTCCTCCTCTTGCGCCAGGCTCAGCCTAATACAATTCAAGGTTGTTCACAGAGCGCATATGACAGGGGCGAGGATGAGTAGGATCTTTGGGGTGGAGGACAGGTGTGGGAGGTGCTCGGGGAGTCCGGCAAATCAAGTCCATATGTTCTGGTCGTGCCCGGCACTGGAGGGGTTTTGGTGGGGTCTTGCGAGGGCTATGTCCAAGGTGGTGAACGTCCAGGTCAAGCCAAGCTGGGGGTTGGCATTATTTGGGGTAACGGACGAGCCAGGAGTGCAGGAGGCGAAAGAGGCCGGTATCCTGGCCTTTGCGTCCCTGGTAGCCCGGCGGAGGATCTTGTTATTATGGAAGGACGCGAAGCCCCCCAGTGTGGAAGCCTGGCTAAATAACATGGCAGAGTTCATTAAGCTGGAGAGGATAAAGTTTGCCTTACGAGGGTCTGTGCAGGGGTTCTTCAGGCGATGGCAACTGTTCCTAGACTATCTCGCAGAGCGTTAGAAGGTCAGCAGCAGCAGGTGGGGGGGGGGGGGGGGGGGCTTCCCTACGAGTACCTTTAAATGTCATGTCATGTACATGGGGAAACCCAATGTAAATGTTTTGTACAATGTACAATGTTTAATTGTTGTGTTTGCGTTTCTTTTATCTTCTGTTATGGGGGGGGGGGGGGGGGGGGGGGCCTGTCAAAAATTGTTGGAAAACTTGAATAAACATATTTTAAAAAAAATAAGGGATGATGTTTCATTTGGGTGCAAAATTACCCCACTTCAGTATTGTGCCTGTGTGCAATACTCAAGTTCTGTACGAACTACTACTTATATTTTTTATTAATATTAGATTATAAATATGGCAAAACTTACACGGCTTCTTCTGCCACAGATTTAGCTTCCACAAATTCCTTGCCCATTTTCAACCTCTCCCATTCTTCTTTCCGAGTTCTTATTTTCCGTGGATTGAGATTTCCTCTGTTTGAAACATCCCTTTTTTCTTTCTAGATAAAGTCAGAATAGCAATTGGCACATTTCATTGTGTTTTGTAAGACTTGTGATTTGAAACAAAATAGAAAAACTAAAGTACATTCATATCACAGTTCTGATGAAAGTTTGTTGAACCAAAACACCAATTGTTTTTCTCTCCATAGATTCTTCTTGACCTCAGTAAAGCATTACGCTTTTATTTTACATTGCAATTTACAAGTGAACAAGCAGTATACTTATTATGCAGTAATAAATAATGCATACAGAAAAAGCTGTTTGAACTCAGCAGGTCTCTGGTAACATCTGTGGAGAGTCAATACGATTCTTCTAGACTTCTGTATATGTTTCAAAAAGTTAACTGTTTCTCTCTCCACAGATGCTGCCAGATCTGCTGAGTTTCAGACGTTTTCTGTTTCATAGAATCATAGAATTTACAGAGCAGTAGGAGGCCATTTGGCCCATTGAGTCTGCAACAGCCCTTGGAAAGAGCACCCCATTTAAGCCCGCACCTCTACCCTATCTCTGTAACCCCACCTAACCTTTTGGACACCAAGGACAATTTAGCATGGCCAATCCACCTAACCTGCACATCTTTGGACTGTGGGAGGAAACCAGAGCACTCGGAGGAAACCCACACAGCCATGGGGAGATAAAGTGCAAACTCTCCACATAGTCATTTAAGGCCGGAATTGAAGCTGGGTCTCTGGAACGGTGAGGCAGCAGCGCTAACCATGATGCCACCCTGCCGTTTCTATTTCAGATTTCCATATGTGAAGAGTATTTTGTTTTTACTTATTACACAATACTTTTCGGGAGTATATTTATCAAAAATACCTATTATCCCACATTAGCTGTGAAAAATTAGACTCAAGTAGGAGTCTCTCCAAGCCTGTTCCGCCATTCACCAAGATCATGGCTGATGTATGACCCAACTCCCGATTTGCCCCATATCCATTAGACTGTTGGATTATAAAAATCAATCTCACATCTGAAATTTACAATAGTTCTACCATCAATTGCCATTTGTGAAAGAATTCCAAACTTCTAACATCCTTTGTAAAGTGTCTCGTGCTGAAAGTCCAAAAAAAAGCCTGATTTATGTCCCCATGTCCCAGATTCCTAACCAGCAGAAATAATTTATCTTTACCTGCACTTTGATCCCATTAAATTTCCCTTTTAACTGTCTAAATTCCAGGGAATACAACTTTAGGTTACACAATCTCTTCACAATTTAACCCTCAAAGTACAGCCATCATTCCAGTAAACCTACGCTGCACTCACTCCAAAGCCTTCTATCCTTTTCAAGGTGATGCCCAAAAAGTATGATCTAGACCAGTGGTTTTCAACTCAACTGGTGTGCCACAAGAACCGTGCATGTGTGCCGATGCCTGCTGTGTGCAGGTTCCGCTCAGCCCATCCTGACATACATGCCATATATGGAGAGCAGGAAGCCCATGTTGGAGCAGCTCCAGCCTACCTGAGGAACAGCTCAGGCAGTCTGGGCCATTTCCCTCCATCAGGTCCCGCTAATAAATTCCAAATGTGTCTTCCGAATTTGTATGTCCAGTTCCTGCCATTTATCAACACTGGAATTTCTCCTCCCTTTCACCAGTGCTGGGCTGAGAAAGAAAACTATTGCAAGTTCCTGGTTCTGATACCTGTGCAGTGCTTCTTCTGCAAAGCACAAATGTGTGAAATTCGTATACGAACATCGACACACCCCAGCACTGAGAAGATTATGCTGTAGGACCCCGACTGGGTTATTACTTTCCTGCACTTTCGTGGAACGTGTGAAGAATTCGGTTCTCCCAATCCGGTCCAGGTTTCCCCATTCATATAAATTTTGTTCCCTTCTCTGGAAAGTTGGGGCCCTTTCCCAATTTAGCCCTGCACTGTAGAATTTTGCCAAACTAGTTTCTAATTTACGGAAAGTCGATAATTTGTTTAGCACTTTCAATACCAGTTTTGATGAAAGGTTAGCACCCCAAAATATTTACTCTACTGTTTCTCCATCCACAGATGATGCTCACCCTATTGGAATCTGCAGCATTGACAGGTCTTGTTTTTAAGTCAAAGTACAGTTTTTCCTCAAACTATTTTGCAAGAATGCTAATGGGTTTATTTCCTTGGACTGGAGTTTCAGAAGAGAATGTTTTGTATCTATGCATTAAGAATAGTTTTAATTCCTCATAGTTCTTCATTTGTCCGTGAATATTTCTCTGACCGAAGGCTACCCACTTAACAGTGCAGGCTCTGGGTGGGAAAGATTGGGGAATAGACCGCTCACAGCATTTCCTTCATTTACGAACCTTCATATTGTGAAATACAGACTTTAAAAAGTGAAAACAATTGAAACCTTTAATGGAAAACATTTCTAAATGGTGTACTTATGGAATAAAAATATTGGATTTCACATGCAAATAGTGATAATGCTTCCACTGGAAACTGCATTAAACGGTGCCTTGACATGCTTTTGAATTTTTGGAGATAACAGGTATTTGCTTAAGGGCAGCTCAGTTGGAGAAAATCACAGGTGTGCCTCAGGATTTTAGTATAAAGGTGTGCCGTGATAGATAAAAGGTTGGGAACCACCGGGCTAGACGAGGCTTTGTACAACTGAAACATGACTTTTGCCGCCTTTTATTCTCGTCCTCCAGATCTAAAGTATTTCATTAGCCTTTTTGATTATTTTCTGTTTTAGTTATGTATTTGAATCAAACTTCTCCCCAAGTTCTAGCTTTCCACTATTTAAGAAGGCCCCTGTTGTACCCTTTACAGGTCAAAAATAGATGACCTCACATTTGACTACATTGAAATCCATTCAGTCTTGACCAGTTACTCGATCAGCATCACTTTATAATGTTTCACTTCCATTTATTAATGTTCTCAATATTCTTGGGACAAGATGTATAGAACTGAAGTGACCATTGTACATTCTGTACACCAGTTTGATAAACAATTTACAAATTGAATTATTCATTAATTGTCAAATGTTCTCATTTCACATTGATTGGAGGGATCAACGTACTCATGATTAAACAGACCTTTAAACTTTACAGCACAATTTTCCAACATGAGAAGGCTGGTATGTTTCCATGTGATTGTTACTAATTAAAAGCCATGGTGTTTCCAGGGTCTCTGGTAACTTTCTACTGACTTCAATAATTTTGGTCGATACTTAAATTAACTGGACCAGCAGAAAACTAGTGGAAGGCCTTTTTTTAAGCTACATTTATTCTACATTGTTACTGGATCTCATTGCAAAGTACTTCATTCAGTATTTCTTTCTGATACCAAAACAGCCAGTTAATAAATTAACCTTCATGTAATTAATCAGTTGGTGCGAATCTGAAATGTTGACATCCAGAGCTTTGCCTTTTAAGGTTCCTATGCTCCAGGAATGTCAATAATGTAAGCCACAGAATTAATCCTTCAATGCATCCTAGAAAACTTCAAATGACTTAAACAAGGGTCGGCACGACAAATAAGGTACCCTAAATCGATAAGCTATAATGAGCTGATAGATGAAATGGGAACATAGGCTCAAAATGGCAGGTGATATTTTTTATAGTTGTTCATGAAATGTGGGCGTCGCTTGCGAGGCCACCATTTATTGTCCATTTCCAGTTGCCCTTGAGAAGATGATGGTGTGCTGCCTTCTTAAAACTCTGCAGTCCATGTGTTGTAGGAAAACTCAAGTGCTGTTCGGAAGTGTGTTCCAGAATTTTGACACAGCGATGTAAAAGAATGGTGATTTAGTTCCCAGTCAGAATGGTGTGAGACTTGGGAGGGGAACCTGCAGATGGGGTGGTGTTCCCATGCACCTGTTTCCCTAGTCCTCCTCGATGGTACAGAACACAGGTTTAGAAAATGCTGTCGAAAGAGCCTTGGCGAGTTGCTAGTGCATCTTGCACATGTATATACTATGTCGATGGTGGAGAGAGAAAATCTTTCTTTTGGTGGATGGGATGCCAACCAAGTGGGCCACTTTATCCTGGACGTGAAGGTGCTCGAGTTTTGTTGGAGCTGCACTCATCCAGGCAAGTGGACAGTATTCAATCACACTCCCGACTTGTGCTTTGTAGATGGTGGACAGGTTTTGGGGAATCAGGAGCAGAGTTACCCTCGGCAGAATTCTCAGCCTCTATCCTGCTCTTGTAGCCACACGGGAGAAAGTGCAAACTCCACACAGAGTGACCCAGCAGCATGAATAGCATCCTTCTGCACTGTAAATTCTATGTCAGTGTTGTATCTGTAGTGGAGCAGCTTGGCTAAGGGTACAGCTAGTTCTGGAACACAAGTCTTGTACCATTGCCAGAATGTTGTCAGGGCCGTTGCAATATCCAGGGCCTTCAACCGTTTCTTGATATCGCGTGGAGCAAAGCAAAGTAGCTGAGGACTGGCAGCTATGATGCTGGGCACCTCGGGAATAAGTCAAAATTGATCATCCACTCAGCAGATTAGGCTGGAGATGTCTTCAAATGCTTCAGCCTAGTCTTTTGCACTGCTGCTCTGAGCTTCCCCATTGGGCAATTTGTAGATTCTCCTCCTCCAATTAGATGCTTAATTGGGTACCACCTTTCATGACTGGATGTGGCAAGACTGAAGACCTTAGATCTAATATTGAAATGAAGACATTTTCTAAGAGGTAGAAGATAACGTAAAGATAGAGGATGCTACATGAAGGAGGGAGCTTTTCTTCCTCATTCAGCTTTTCCTTTCCCTTTAACCTAATCGGGCTCCATTCACTTACTAGTTCATCTTTTACAACTTTCTTACAGACCTTTGACTTCAAAAGTAAATTATTCCAGGTAACTTTGTCCAATCGCTAATATGTTTACACTGGCAGACAGCGTCAACAGATCATTTCTCGCAGGCAGCGCGGTGGCGCAGTGGGTTAGCACTGCAGCCTCACGGCGCCGAGGTCCCAGGTTCGATCCAGGCTCTGGATCACTGTCTGTGTGGAATTTGCACATTCTCCCATTGTTTGCGTGGGTTTCGCCCCCACAACCCAAACGATTTGCAGGGTAGGTGGATTGGCCATGCTAAATTGCCCCTTAATTGGGAAAAATGAAATGGGTACTCTTAAATTTATTTAAAAAAACATCATTCCTCCATAGCCAATTACCTGCCATTTAGAGGCTCACAACATAATCGCTTGCACTCTGGATTTTAGGCAATAGTGCAGTTTGTCTACAGCCACTGTCCGATGCCAAGATTCTGTATAGTCAGAAGTTTATGCACACAAAATAGAAGGCATGTTGACATCGTTCTGGTATTAGGTTTTTATCTTTAAGTCACTGCAGTTGCCTGGAACAATTCCTCTTGCACCTGTCATGCTGGTATAAATTCAGCAGTTTAGACTGCAAAGTTCCTGTCATTTTTAATTGATAGTACCCGCGTGCTACAGTAAAACACACAAGGAAATGCAATTCATAAATTAAGAGAATCACACTCTGTACAATTTCAGTTTTGAACTGCTCATTCACCATTATTTGAGACTAAAATATAAAACAGTACCCTGTGTTTCCTTTTCTCTTTCATTATCTCCTTGGTGTCTTGCAGCATTTGCTCTTTCCAGAGATCAAAGAAATAGGAAGGGTCAGTGTAAAACTTAAGGCTGTCTTTTCCATCATCTCTGTAACAGAAGGAAATCACCATCAACACATGTTGAAAAACTACAAGGATTCTGATAGAAGGGTAACTTTTAAGATCCAGCAGCTAATGGCAATGATGAACTATTTACCAAAATAAATCTGATAGTGACAGTTTCTATTAATGCCTGTGGCCAGGTCTCACAACTATTTCATTTCCCTAACTTTGTTGGTCGCAGCTTGCCCATCAGTCAAAAGGTTTTAAACAGGAATTCCACTTCAACAGATGATTGAAGGTCTGCTGTATTCTCAGAGCGCAGAACGGCACAGTAGCACAGTGGTTAGCACTGTTGCTTCACAGCTCCAGGGTCCCAGGTTCGATTCCCCGATTGGGTCACTGTCTGTGCAGAGTCTGCACGTTCTCCCTGTGTCTGTGTGAGTTTCCTCCGGGTGTTCCGGTTTCCTCACACAAATCCTGAAAGACATGCTGTTAGGTAATTTGGAAATTCGGAATTCTCCCTCCGTGTACCTGAACAGGCGCCGGAATGTGGCGACTAGGGGCTTTTCACAGTAACTTCATTGCAATGTTAATGTAACACTAGTTGTGACAATAAAGATTATTAAGCTGCTAGATGCAATTTTTTTGGATAGTACTTTGAACTCAAACTATCTGCCTGTTTTGGTCATTAAAAAAAACTAAACAATTGAAAGGCATGCAAGGACTTCTGCCAGTGTTCCGGGTAACACTGATCGTCAGCCTTCACCACCAAAAGAACTGTTTAACTGACTATTCAAATCATTTTCTAATTTTGACAACTTGCTGTGCACAAATTAATTGCCACATTTACCTACAGAACAACGGATTCATCCGAATACAAAGAACTTGTGTAGAAGATCGTAGTTTAGTCGGGCAGCATGGTCGGCACGGGCTTGGAGGGCCGAAGGGCCTGTTCCTGTGCTGTACATTTCTTTGTTCTTTTTGTTCTAACTATGGGATATTTTGAGGACAAAATAAGGTGTTCCAGAATCACCAACATATTCTGGTCCATGGCAATATATATTATTTGTAGAACATAGAATCCCTACAGCGCAGGAGGCCATTTGGCCATCGAGTCTGCACTGGCCCTCCGAAAGAGCACCCTACCTAGGCAACTCCATCATTGTAACCCCACCTATCCTGCACATCTTTGGGCTGTGGGAAGAAACCGGAGCACCCGAAGGAAACCCATGCAGACACGGGGAGAACGTACAAATTTCACGGACAGTGACCCAAGATTGGAATTGAACCCGGGTCCCTGGCACTGTGAGGCAGCAGTGCTAGTGTTGCGCTTCCTTTAGTTACTGTAAAGAGGCGATTGTTTAACAGATAGTTCCTAAAGCGGATATATATATATTATATATATATATATATATATATAATATATATAAAATGAAGATTAAATTAGTGGATCACTGAAATTGAAACATCAGGGGTCAATATTTGTCTGTCTGAGGACTGAAAGAACAACTGCTTGAGTAACTTCCAAAAAGGGCCAAGACGGCTGGCAGTTGACAAAATTAAATTATTAATAATAATAATAATCACTTATTGTCACAAGTAGGCTTCAAAGAAGTTACTGTGAAAAGCCCCTAGTCGCCACATTCCGGTGCCTGTTCGGGGAGGCTGATACGGGAATTGAACAGTTTCCAATATAGAAGTTTCAGACAACAGATGTAAATAATTGAGCTTTGACAAAGTCATCGGACTCGAAACGTTAGAGGTCTTTTCTCTCCCTACAGTTGCTGCCAGACCTGCTGAGATTTTCCAGCATTTTCTCTCTTTTGTTTTAGATTCCAGCACCCGCAGTAATTTGCTTTTATTAGTTGAAAATAATTGCTTCTCAATTAATAGAATTGGGGCTTTAAGTTAGTACTTCAGGTTATATGCCACCCAACTTATTTGATAATATGATGCACAAAATCTTTATGATTATTTAAAAGGCTGAAAATTCAAAATCCTGTGATGTATTCTAGTCAGGCAGGATTTCACCAAGCTGGTCACCATTCTGTCCATTACAAGGATTATATAATGTGCATTTTAAGAATTGGACAACCATTTCTCTTCCCATCATTGAAAACATGCAATGTCGCTTGCTAGAACACTAGTAATGTTCATTTTACACAAATAGGGACAAATTCAAAAATATTAAACTTCTTGTACTTTCTAAATTACAAGCAAAAAAAGTTTCAAATGCATTCTTATTTATATCACATGATAGTTAGCATCTCATACCTGTAAGGAGTTAGAATATGAAGGGGTGGTGGCTTGTCACATGTATTGTATGTATCATCAATAGGAACTGGCAGAGATGATCGACAAAACAACTGTTGATCCTGATTTGTGCAGCTTTTGAAAGCTTTCCTCAAGTTGATCGTTTGCAATGAAACTGAAAATAAATAGATTTGCTTAAAGCTTCAAGCATGCTCATGCTAGTTTTTCACTAACTTGCCCATGTGGCCATTCTACATTTACATGTCTAACTGGCAAGGTTCTTTAACCTATTCAAGGGGTATCATGGGTAAGCACACCCCACACAACCACCTCTCCCCCCCCCCACCAAATCCACCATTATCACGTTCTTTAATTTCTTTAGCCGAGGAATATCGACGAATTGCAATACCCCACCATCTCAGCTGACATCAGCTTAGTACAGTTTAAGAAACCTGGACTCGAGGTGCATGAATATACCAGTGAATTTACACGTTGATTAGGGGAAATCATTTTAATATCTTCTCCCAGTCCGATTAAATCATTTTATCTTTTTTATTTATGCTCATTCTGTTCTTTTTATTTTCCAGTGTTCAAGATGACAGACGTACAAGAAAGATTACATACTGTAAATTCTGTTTTTCAGAAATGTTCTTTTGCCTCAGCTGGAATTTCACTCCTTCCATTGTAAACATAGGAGATGCAAGAGTTGTCCTTTCACTTCCTCCGATTAGGGATCAACCGATTAGGGCTCCAATCACTATTTTTGGACGAGGCAGCAATTTACTTGCACCTCTTCCAAGCTGTGTATGGAGTATTCATTACATTTAATGCAATGTCCTCTCCATGAGAACCAAATGCAGATTTGGAGACCATTTTACTACACCGCTCCATTCTGTTGGCAAGTGTAACGCTGAGCTTTCATTTTCGTGCTGCATTAATTCTGTCTCATTTCCACTTTCCTGTCCATGATATACTGTACTGATCCAATGAAACTCAACAAACTCAAGGAACAGAATTTCATTGTTCCAGTAGGCGCGCTGCAGTCTTCTGGACAGCGCTTTTTTGTTTTAAATTTGGGCTGTGCCTAGCCAGAGAAGGCTCAATATTGACCGTGGGTGCCTGAAGGCATTGCTCTACTGACCAGCATTAACCTGTTTTAAGTGCAAAATTCAATAACCAAAATTTAAAAAACACTAGCCAGCAAAGTGATGAAGCTCTGCAGGTCTGGCGGTGGAACGGGGAAACAGCTTTTAGGCGTTTCTATATTAAGACCCGAACAGAACTAAAAGCACAGAATGATGAGGTTTGCATTACCACTAGATGTTTTATATGAACTTGACAGTACAAGAAAGCAACTTCACATGGTCTCTAAATGAACATGAATAGCACCACCAGGTCATTCTTACCATCTTCTACTTTGGGATCAAGTTGCGTTACTTTAAGCTGCAAACGGTCAATTCGCTCTCCAAGGTTATTTACTCTAACAGCAAAATTGCCTGCTTCCCTAAATAGCTCGCCAAAGATATCCTCGGCATATTTACCTGATAACAATTAAAGACAACAGATTAACAGCCAAGAATTATAACATTTTCTCACTTAAAAATGCTGAGATCGAAATTCTGCAACGTTATTGGGTTTCTTCAGTTATTTGCTCACAAGCAAACACAGTGCAGCATCTTCTGGACTACATGCTGTCCAGTCAACAGGTAAATAAAACTTGCAAAAAGCGGATTAAAGACGTCAACATAAATGCATTAAGTGTTCTGAATGAAAAATGTGAATTGAGATTCAAATTACTGGGAAGGGCAAGGGGTGGAAATTATATCAGAAAAGGAGACAAGGATAGACTAATAGCATTAACAGCAATATAGATTAGGCAAGAGTTTAATTGTGCTCTCTGGTTATAAGATATTCAGAAGGATGAAGAATAATGAAAAAGGGAGTTAGTATTCAAAGGTTCCATTACAGCGTAAACAGTGCAACTAAAATAAAAGTTTGAATTTAAGGATTTAAAAGTAAAATATTGATACAAGCTAGTCTCATACTTGTCGAAATTTCATTTTTGAACAGTACACCAATCTATTTTTTAAAAAGATGTTATAAATAGTTTAAACATTCCCTAAATTAATGTACAGAAACAAAAATAACCTATATTTACATTTGTTTCCATTTATGAGGCAGACAGCAGATTGCAAAGTGCCCATTCGAGACACTTCCTTCATTCTGGAGCTCCAAGAGAACAGATGTTGCACTATTTCCTATGATACATTTCTCTTTATTTGAAAATGCATTTTTGATGAGTAAGATGACCCAAATATACTATGACACGGGCACTATCAGCAAAAGAGAGCCTCTGGATAGTCAGTGGCAAAGAGAGCAAACCCCATCACATAAATCAAAAGCTATGCAGAGACAAATAAGAGGTACACAAGCTCAACCGGAGCCCCTTCATTGTTGCACAGTGCACACGGGGTTTTCAGAAGGCTAAATAAAACTTGGCCTTTCGATGACAGACAATTGAATTTAGCAAGTGAGTGAGTTCTGTGGAACTCACTCAATTTCATTGAGATTTTTATCAAATGGTGAGTAGAATAGCAAAGAAAAAGGAGTTAAAAATAGACATGTGTTTAAACTTTGAACGTTGTTTATTTTTGTTTCAAGAACAATCTTGAGATGAAGAGAGACTAAGCAATTTTTGAAAGGTGTGTGTCAGGAAAATGAGCTCTCTTTTTAAAAATTAACAAATGAGACAAACAGACTATGATACTTACTCAAGCTGCCAAGCTGCCGGATGACATTTGCAAGTGTAATATTTGTTACACATTCCAATTCACTTTGAACACTTTTAGGCAGAGGCTGGCGGCATAGATACCTCGGTTCAATGTTCCTCGTCACTAAAGGCATTGTAGTTCAGAAGCTAATGCAAGATAAAAAGACCTGGAAATACAAATCTTAAAATTAAAATGTGAAAATCCCGAGTGTAGTACTGGTTAATAGTCATGGAAGGAAGCATGGAAGCTTCAGCCATGATTAAGGAACGGATTACTACAAAACATGGTCAGTCTGTTAAAATAAAGATTTCAAATTCTTTATACAACCAAAAAACTCCACACCTGGTCTCCATTCCAACTGTATTCCCAGAAAATAAAATACTTTTGATAAAACCACATCCCCATTATAGATTTCAGAAGTTAAAATTATCCTACTCAGTGTTACTATGCAAAACCGTTAACTTGGCTTCTTTTAAGATAAACTATGGAAGCAAAATGAGAACATTATATATTTGAGGAAGTAATGGGAAGTTCTGAAATGGTTCCTTTCACATTTGCTTTTCAAAATTTCCCCTGCCCAATGTTTAGCCAACTATCTGGTCTACCAAAAACCTCTTGCATATCACCAATTTGTTTAAGAAATCTACCAATATTAAAGCCAGTGTGTTCAAATTTGTAGCTGTTCAGCCCATCTCTTCTTGGCATGCTACAGAAAAAACCAATCGCTTGCTACTGAACCTAATACAGGTTTACCATATAAAAGGAATCGATGATGATGGTCTACTACAGGCATTGTCAAACTCAGGGGCCACCCACGGGCGGGTGTCAGGAGGGTCGCGGAGCAGTCCGTCGCGGCGCTCCAGATCGTGCAAATCTGCGCGCAACAGCCGGCTATTAATAACGCCGGCTGCAAGCGGCCTTCAAAATGGCCGCAAACATGGAAAAAAAATGTGGTTGCACTGCGCATGCGTGCCAGATTATCGGCGCGCATGCGCAGTGCGGCCGCTTTTTTTTTTTATAAACGGTCGCAGATTTTTGTTTTACAAGTTCGGGTGGGTTTTATTCATTTAATTTTTTTTTTCATTTATTTTATTCATTTAAAATTTAAAAAAAAATTTTTTTACAAGTTCGGGGGGGTTTTATTTGATAAAATTTTACAGGAAAAAATGCAGAACTTTGAACAGATGGAGACTGCATACTTTCCGACACCGGAAGGCTTCACCTTCATCCAACAGGTTCCATTGGAGGAGTGGGTACGAGGGCCAAAGGGACCCAAAACCATTTCCTCCATTTTTGTCAGCAGCAAACAAGGCAAGGGAAAATGATGGGTCGCCAGGTCAGCTGGCGTGGGTCGCAAAGGTCGGCCGGTTGGTAAAAATGGGTCCCCGGAAAAAAAGTTTGAAGAACACTGGTCTACTACACATGCCAGAACTCAATCTCTGCAAAAGTGAGTTGTAGCTGTTCTGTCAAAGTGAACAATTGAGGTAACAATACAATTAACGCTTGGTGTTCAAGCCAGGAATTGGAGCACTGGAGAGCTGCAAACTTATATTCTGCATCAAAAAATGTAACCTCTGTGGAACTCACTCTACAGTGATGCTGTCAGTTAGACATCTAACATTTGTACATAGTCTACAATTTGTTGAACCAGCGTTGTTTCATTGAGTTTGCATTAAACGTGAAAGGTCCTTCCATGCACTGAGGTCATGTCATGAAGGATTTGATCCATTATAGATGCCTCTTGTTTGCAACTAATATTTAAATCTAAGGCACTAAACTGTTTGCAAGAAATACGAAGCACTACAATTTGTTGATCTTGGTCAGAGTAAACGGGATCCGCACATTGCAATTTATTATTATTTTTTATTTGTTCACAGAACGTGTGCGCTGCTGACTAGGCTGGCAATTATTACCCATCCTTAGTTGCCCTTGGGAAGGTGGTGGTGGTGGTGGTGGTGATCAGCCTTCCTAAACCGCTGCAGTCCCCGAAGGATGGTACACCACAGTGCTGATAAAGAGGGAATTCTAAGAATTTGATCCAGTGACAGAGAAGAACAGCAAGATACAAATCAAGGTGGTGAGTGACTTGGAGAGGAACTTCCAGGTGGTGGTGTTCCCCAGGTATCTGCTGCCCTTGCCCTTCCAGATGGTAGTAGTCATGGGTCTGGAAGTTGCTGAGCAAGGAGCCTTGGTGAGTTCCTGCAGTGCATCTTGTAGATGGTACACACGGCTGCCACTATTCATCGGTGGTGGAGGGATTGAGTGTTTATGGAAGGGGGAGCAATCAAGTGGGTTGCTTTGATTTGGATGGTGTCATACTTCTTCAGTGTTGTTGATGGTGCACTCATCCAGGCAAGGGAAGTATTCCATCACACTCCTGATTTGTGTCTTGTAGATGGTGGACAGGTTTTGGAGAATCAGGTGGCGAGTTTCTCGCCATAGGTTTCCTAGCCTCCGACCTGCTCTTGTAACCACAACGTTTATATGACTAAAGGTAACCCCCAGGATATTGATAATGGGGCATACAGACATGGTAATACCATTGAACGTCAAGGGATAATGATAGATCCTCTCATCAGTCATTGCCTGGCACTTGTGCAGCACAAATGTAACTTGCCACTTGTCAGCCCAAGCCTGGATATTGTCTAGGTCTTGCTGCATTGGGACATGGACTGCTTCAGGATTGGGCATTCTGAAGAAAATTCAGGCAACAGCAATTGTGTAAATTGAAATCGATCATTAAAACATGCTAACTTCAATTTAGAACATTCAACTGCTCCTTCAAACTGCAATAACAAATAGTTGCTACATAGATAGTAGTGACTGTTCCCCAAGTGACAATAATTCAAAGAATGTGTAGCAGATATTTTACCATAATTATCATTCAAGATTAATATTTTAATTTTAAATCAAAATCAGAGTATTCTGGATAATGACATTTAAAAAAACAAAACTTACCAGTCACATCCTCAAAAATAATCTGATAGATCTTGAAATAATTATTCTCGAAATAATTATTCTCAGGGTTAAATGAGTACTAATAAATTCACTGACGCAACTGTAAATCTTTAAATTGGTCTCCACAGTTTAATCAGACGGTAAAGTGATCAGAACACTACGACCTATTATAGTTCAACAAATTGTCCAACTTACTGGTTCTGTAAAATATGGTGGGATAGCAAACTTGTGCCAAAACTTTCAGTTCAATGACTGGAGAATTTTTATTGGAAACAATGCAGCTCTTCTTAAACATTATGTTGACACAGCTTCAGGCTGACTAGCAGAAGGCAGTCAAGCTCATCCCAGATAAGCACCAATCTCAGAAGGGCAGGTCTGCATTCCAAATACAATTCTAAAAATACTTGTTACTTCATCAACTTGAATTTACAGGAAAAGCATGCATATACACTATAATAGATATCAGACCTTACAGGCATATTATTTAAAAAACTAATTAAAAAAATATAAAACGCAGAGTCTAGATTTTCACCGTCAGTGGTACATCTTTGTAAAAAGGTTAGAAACCAAATAATTTAGGTTCAATTGACAGAATATGATTTCCAATGCTGATTCACAGCACAGGTTTTAAATTGTGTTCAGTGATACTTGCCATTTAATAAATGAACTGACCCGTACTGGAGGAACTTAAACAACTTAAATATTTCAAATAACTAAACAGGATTCCAGCCAACTCAGTACCATTTGTTGCCTGGAATATTGTTCCAATATAAAGTACTCCTTCAACCAAAAATCAGGTAATGATCATATTTCACAATGCAATGATGATTGTTCTTGTGAAGTTGTGCTAATGAACACAAAAGTATCCCCAGTTGTTTCTTCAGAAGCAACTTTTATAATGTAAGTGAGCTCTCTTGAAAACAGGTGCACAACGAGGGTGCACATTACATTCAACAGTGGTTAGCACTGCTGCCTCACAGCTCCAGGGTTCAATTCTGGCCTTGGGTGACTGCGGAATTTGCACTTTGACCCAGTGTCTGCATGGGTTTCCTCTGGGTGCTCCGATTTCCTCCCACAAAGATGTGGTTAGGTGGATTGGTCATGCTAAATTGCCCCTTAATGTCCAAAGGTTAGATGGGGTTACTGGGATAGGGTGGAGACATGGGCTTAAGCAGTATGCTCTTTCCAAGGGCCGTTGCAGACTTGATGGGCTGAATGGCCTCCTTCCGCACTGTAAATTCTATGATTCAACAATGACAGAGAAAACCCAGTATAGAAAATATATGATTCACTATAATGCTGAGATTTTACGAATAAAATCATTTTTAAACACGCGTAAAATGTTTCAGGTACAAGAAACAAAAGGTTTTGATGGCCGGAAATGCACCACATGTCTTGAAATGACCTTGCAGCTCACAAAAAATGCTCCAAAAGATAATTACAACAACATGCATTTGTATTGCGACAGAAGTGAAGTCAGATAAAAATGTCAGAGGAGTATAGAACCTTGGTAAGGCACACTTGGAATATTGCGCACAATTCTGGTCGCCACACTACCAGAATGATGGAGGCTTTGGAGAGGGTGCAGAAAAAGTTTACCCAGATGTTGCCTGATTTGGAGGGTGTAAACTATGTGGAGAGGCTGAATAAACTCGGATTGTTTTCATTAGAAAGACTGAGGTTGAGGGGAGGCCTGATAGAGGTCTACAAAGTTATGAGGGGCATGGATAGAGTGAATGGGCAGGCACTCTTTCCCAGGGTGGAGGGATCAGTCACCAGGGGGCATAGGTTTCAGGTCCGTGGGGCAAAGTTTAGAGGAGATGTGCGAGCCAAGTTTTTTTATGCAGAGGGTGGCGAGGGCCTGGAACGCGTTGCCAGGGGAGGTTGTGGAAGCAGATACATTAACGGTGTTCAAAAGGCTTCTTGACAGACACATGGATAGGATGGGTATAGAGGGATATGGCACAAGGAAGTGCTGATGGTTTTGGCCATGGGTGGGATCATGACCGGTACAGGCTTGGAGGGCCAAACGGCCTGTTCCTGTGCTGTATTGTTCTTTGAGTTGGAGGACAGGTGGCCAAAAGTTTGGTCAAAGAGTTGGGTTTTAGCTTGAGAAGCAGATATTTAGGGCACAGAATTTTCCAGAACAGGATGGCTGAAGGCAAAGCCACTAGTTAGGGGAAGGGGTTGTTTAAGTAGTCAGAGTTAGCAGTACTAAGATTATGAGGTGGCTGGAGGGAGGGATGAACAATAAGATTTGCAAACTTGAAGTGCCAAAGAACCAGAAGCCAATATTAGTCGGAGGCACAGGAGTGATGCATGACCTCCTGCTGGTTAGGGCCAGGTGTCAGAGATTTGTGTACATGGAAAGTAGAGAATGGGAAGCCAGCAGAGCATTTGAATGGTCAAATTCAGCAGCCATAAAAGCATGAATGGGGGATTTAGCTGATGGGCCGAGTGTAAGTTCATAGAATCCCTATAGTGCAGAAGGAGGCTTTTCGGCCCCATCAAGTCTGCACCTACCTTCCAAAAGAGCACGCTACCCATGCCCAATCCCCCACCCTATCCCCACAACCCCAACCAATGTTTGGACACTTAAGGGACAATTTAGTTTGGCAAATCCACCTAACCTGCACATCTTTGGACTGTGGGAGGAAACCGGTGCACATAAAGAAAACCCACGCAGATACGGGGAGAAAGCACAAACTGCACAAAGTCACCAAAGGTCGGAATCGACCCTGGGTTCCTGGCACTATGAGGTAGCAGTACTAACCACTGTGCCACCATGCCGCACAAAGGTGGCTGAGGCAAAAGACTTGATTAACATGTCTTAGTTGATTGTTTCCAAATTTATGTGACATTAACTACATCCATAAATTAAACAAATTAACAGGAATTGAGGAGTTTGTTGTAACTAACTCAACTGTTTACACTTCTGATAGCACCAGTTATTACCGAATGAAATATCATTTAGTCATCATGTGGAGGTTACACCACTACACAGTAAATTAACATTTTGCAACTAGGGTGGATGGATCACAGTGAAAGAAAGGCGATATTGTTCCAAGTGGTATTGTTCCAAGTGAAGATGGTGAGTTGCTTGTGACCCTGTCACATGACAGTTGCAAAACTGGTTTATTGATTTTCCTTTGGTGACATGAGCAGGGTAGATTTATCAAAGATACCAGACTTAATTTAATGAATGTATTCAATCCTATGGGATGGGATTATACTGTTGCCAAGGTGCTGGCGAAAGACCTATTTTTCTTTCGTCACTGTGCAACACGTTAGCAATTTAGCCAACAAAAATCTACCATTCACAAAACTTAAAATTCCAATTGACGCAGAATCTACAGCCTTGAAAGATGTAGAGTTTATCTTCACTGAATAA
This sequence comes from Scyliorhinus torazame, assembly GCF_047496885.1. Lineage (NCBI taxonomy): Eukaryota > Metazoa > Chordata > Chondrichthyes > Carcharhiniformes > Scyliorhinidae > Scyliorhinus > Scyliorhinus torazame. The sequence goes on along the minus strand of NC_092707.1, from coordinate 120,800,250 downwards.
TTTAAAGGATTGAATTATTAAATCTGTTTGTAGAAACTGGGTTTATGTTCCTTTTGAGTTTAGAATGTTGAGGGGTAATTTAATTCGGAAGTATTTAAGATATTAACAGGAAAAAACAGGGTAGATAGATAAACTGTTTCCACTGGTTGGAGATTCTAAAACTAGGGGGCATAGTCTAAAAATTAGGGCAGATTCAAATAAACCATTTCCTCTGACAAAGGAATGCAGAACATGAAAACGTAATCTTAAAAATTAGAGCTGGAGTTTTTACTGCAGAATGGTAGATTCACCTTCTGACTTTTGTTTTCTAGTATTCTTGAGCTAAGGGTACATCCTATTATCCGTTCAAGATAACTTTTGTATCAGTGTACATGGTCACCTAAATGACTGGAAGCTACTAAAACAACATCTTCTCTGGCTGGGGAGGGCTCAGCATTCATTCCACTCAAAACCGAATTTCCAACTCTCATTGTTTGTCTGAAACAAAAACTGCAATCCAGTTAAAGTACAAGTGCATAATCATTGCTACTCTATTATGAGACCCAAGGACGGGGTGGGTGACCAGCCAGTGGTCCTAGTACACATTGGTACAAACGACACAGATTTTAAAAAGAGACGAGATTCTAAAAGCAGAATATAGAAAGTTAGGAAAAAAGTTGAGAAGTCGGACATCAAAACGTAGTGATCTCAGGATTACTACCAATGCCACGTGGCAGCACGGTAGTACAGTGGTAGCAATGTTGCTTCACAGCTCCAGGGTCCCAGGTTCGATTCCCGTCTTGGGTCACTGTTTGTGTAGAGTTTGTACGTTCTCCCAGTGTCTGCGTGGCTTTCTTCCGGGTGCTCCAGTTTCCTCCCACAAGTCCCGAAAATCATGCTACTAGGTAATTTGGACATTCTGAATTCTCCCTCCGTGTACCTGAACAGGCTCCGGAATGTGGCGACTAGGGGCTTTTCACTTTCAATGTAACTTCATTGCAGTGTTAATGTAAGCCTACTTGTGACAATAAAGATTATTAGTAGTAGTGAGAGTAGAAATAGCAGGATACATCAGATGAATACATGGCTGAAGAAATGGTGTGAGGGTTTCAGATTCCTGGGGCATTGGGACCGGTTCGGGGGAGGTGGGATCTGTACAAACTGGACAGGTTACGCCTGGGCAGGACCTTGCCCAGAGGGGTACTTGCTAGAGTAGTTGGAGGGGGTTTAAACTAATATGGCCAGTGAATGGAAACCTATGTGAGGATTCAGAGCATGGGGTATCAAGAACAAGAGAAAAAGACAGCAACAAAAATAATGGATAGCCAGAGAAATCAAGGGCCAGAATCAGACAAGGACACAATAAAACAAATAGTAGGGACGGGACGAGGAACATTAAAAGGACTAGCCTAAGGTTGTGTACCTGAATACTTGGAGCATTCAAAATAAAATGGATGAATTTGTTGCGCAGATAGATGCAAAGAGGTAAGATATAGACGTAGACAAGATTCTAAGGTGACCAAGGATGGGAACTAAACATTGAAGGCTATTCAGTTTTTAGGAAGTATAGACAGTAAAGAAAAGGTGGTCGAGTTGCATTGATCAAAGAAGATATTGATACAATATTGAAGAAAGATATTTGCACAAGACGATGCGGAATCTATATGGGTTGAGTTAAGAAACACCAAGGGGGAAAATTGGGATTTCGCAAACGGACATATTTCAATATTTACAGGTGGTTCGGGAAGATTTTTCCATCTTTTCCAATGATGACCCCCTTCCTCCTTGTTGAAGAGAGTTCTGTCATTGGTGGGGATGAAGGAGGGGTACACATCCAGGGTTTATGGGAGGCTTATAGCAGAGGAGATGTCATCCTTGGTTAGGATCAAAGTCATGTGGGAAGAAGAGCTGGAGGACGGGTGTGGTGTGAGATTCTGCGAAGAGTGAACACAACATCATGTGCAAGGTTAGGGCTGATACAGTTGAAGGTGATGCATAGGGCCCATTTGACCAAATCCAGGATCGGTAGGTTCGTTTGTGGGAGTGAAGGATGACTGTGGACGGTGTAGAAGAGGCCCTGCAAATCATGTACCTGTGTTCTGGGCATGTCCAAAGTTCGTTGGGATCTGAGTCTCCTTGTTCAGCACCATGTCATCAATTCTACAAACTGAGCTGAAACCCTTTCAAAAGTGGCCATATTTGGGGGTTTTGGACATGCAGATAGGGGCAGAGGCCAATGTTCTGGCCTTTGCCTCACTGATTGCTTGTGGGCGGGTACTGATGGGGTGGAGATCTGCCTCTCCATCCAGTGTCTCTTACGGCTGTGGGACATTATGGAATGTTTTATCTTGAAAAGTTAAGTACACCACGAGGGCAACAATTGAGGGGTTTTACCGGAGATGGCAGACGTTAATTTTGTATTTTAAAGGTTTTTTGTTGGGGGGGGGGGGGGGGGGGGGCACAGTTCTTGCTGTTATTGTTTGCATTAGGTATAATATTGGAAAAACTGAATAAAAATGTTTTAAAAAGGAATACCAAGGGGCAAAAAAACATTCATTGGGGTGGTATACAGACTATCAAACTGTAGTGGTAATGTTGGGAATAGCATTAGACAGGAAATCAGAGATGCTTGTGATAAGAGATGCATCTGTGCTCATGGGTGACTTTAATCTGCATCTAGATTGGGCGAGTAAAATTTGTCACAGTACAATAAAGGAGGAATTTCTGAAGTGTGTACGGGTTTTCTGGACCAGTATGTTGAGGAACCAACAAGGGAACAGGCCATCTTGGACTGGATAACGGTGGCAGAGGTCATGTCAGGGCACGCGGTGGCAAAAGGGAATCTTGAGTATTCGTCAACAATGTTGAGGAAGTACACGTTACGGTCAGTGGAGGGGAGGGGCCCTTTGGAGTCGATGCAGAGGCGCTCAAAGGGGCGAGAGGCCTTTACCAGGTGCGCCCTGTCTGGCCGACAGAAGTGCGGTTTGCACTCCACGCAGACCTGACAGTCCCTGGTCACGGTCCTGACCTCCTCGATGGAGAAGGTTGCGAGCCTTGATAAAGTGAAAAAAACAGGTGACCCCTGGGTGGCAGAGGTCATTGTGGAGGGCCCGAAGTCAGTCTACTTCTGCGTTGGCACATGTACCGCAGGATAGGGCATCTGGGGGCTCATTGAGCTTCCAAGGTCGATACAAGATATCGTAGTTGTAGGTGGAGAGCTCGATCTTACCCCACTGTGTATTGTCTCGTCCACAGCGTGCATCACGGCTTTGTCAATATCTGCCTTGATGCGGTTGAATACCAGGCGGGCCTCAGCCGTCAGGGGAAAAATGGTGGATTTAATGAGTGGACGAGCCTTATCCGCATTATTGGGGACCCACTGGGCATAGTAAGAGAAGAACCCCAGGCATCTCTTCAGGGCCTTGGAGCAGTGGGGGAGGGGGGAGGGGGGAGTTCCAGGAAGGGGCGCACGGTAGCATGGTGGTTAGCACAATTGCTTCACAGCTCCAGGGTCCCAGGTTCGATTCCCGGCTTGGTTCACTGTCTGTGCGGAGTCTGCACGTTCTCCCAGTGTGTGCGTGGGATTCCTCCGGGTGCTCCGGTTTCCTCCCACAGTCCAAAGATGTGCAGGTTAGGTGGATTGGCCATGCTAAATTGCCCGTAAGTGTTCAAAATTGCCCTTAGTGTTGGGTGGGGTTAGTGGGTTATGGGGATAGGGTGGAGGTGTTGACCTTGGGTAGGCTGCTCTTTCAAAGAGCCTGTGCAGACTCAATGGGCCGAATGGCCTCCTTCTGCACTGTAAATTCTATGAAATCTATGGATGTTGTGCAATGAGAAAGGATTAGTTGGGAATCTAGTTGGGAGCGAACCCTTGGGGATGAGTGACCATAATATGTGATAAAGTTATCAATGTGGATAGTGAGGTAGTTGATTGAGACCAGGGTTCTGAATCTCAATAAAGGCAACTATAATGATATGAGGCATGAGTTGGCTATGATGGACTGGGAAACATTACTGAAAGAAAGCACAGCGGGAAGGCAATGGCACACATTCAGGGAATGAACAGATCAACTCCACAAGTTGTTTAGGTGCAAGAGTAGAAGGGAAACTGTGACCAAACCGTGGCTTACAAAGTAAATTAGAGATAGTATTAGATTCAAAGAGGCATACAAATTAGCAAGAAAAAGCAATAGACCCGAGGATTGGGAACAGTTTAAAATTCAAAGGTGACCCAAGGGATTAAGGGGGAAAATATAATGTGAAAGTAAGCTAACGGGCAGCATAAAAACTGACTGTAAAAGTTTCTATAGGTATGTAAAATGAACAAGGTTTATAAAAACCAATGTAAGCCCCTTACAGTCAGAAACAGGGGAATTCATAAGAGGAACAAAGAAATGGCTGAGGAACTAAATTTGTACTATGCTTCTGTCTTCACAAAGGAAGACATGAATAATGTACCACAAGTTCTGCGAAACACAAGTTTCAGTGAAGAGCTGAAGGAAATTAGTATTAATAAAGAATAGTTTTGGGGATGTTAATGGGATTGAAGGCAGATAAACCTCCAGGGTTTGATACCCTTCATCCCAGGGTACTTAAGGGGCCCTAGAAATATTAGATCCATTGGTGGTCATTTTCCAAACTTCTTTGGACTCTGAAATGGTTCCTACTGATTGGAGGGCAACTAACATAATCCGACTATTCAAAAAAGGGAGGCACAAAGAAAATAGGGAACTATAGACCAGTGAGCCTAACGTCGGTAGTAGGGAAGTTGCTAGAGTCTATTATCAAGGATTTCATAGCACAGCATTTGGAAAGCACTGGTATAATCAGACAAAGCCAGCATGGATTTACAAAAAGGGGAATCATGCTTGACAAATCTACTAGAATTCTTTGAAGATATAACTAGTCGAGTTAACCAGGGAGAACCAGTGGATGTGGTTTATTTAGATTTTCAGAAGGTTTTCTACAGTCTCACATAGCAGATTACTTTTGTACAGTTAAAGAGCATGGTTAGCAGATAGGAAGCAATAAGTTGGAGTAAATGGGTCTTTCTCCAATTGGCGCAGTGGCTAATGGGGTACAACAGTGATCCATGCTAGGACCTCAACTATTCACATTATATATTATTGATTTGGATGAGGGAACTAAATGTATCACCTCCAAATTTGCAGCTGATACAAAGTTGGATGGGAGGGTGAGCTGCGAGGAGGATGCATGGATGATTCAGCGAGGTTTGGACAGGCTGAGTCAGTGGGCACATGCATGGCAGATGCAGTACAATGTGGATAAATATGAGGTCATCCAGTTCGGTAACAAAAGTAGGAAGGCAGATTATTATTTCAGTGCGTGTAAATTGAGAGAGGTGGATACTCAGTGAGACCTTGGTGTCCTCGTGCATCAATTACCGAAAGTAAGTGTGCAGGTACAGCAGGCATTGAAGAAGGCAAATGGTATGTTGGCATACATAGCGAGAGGATTTGAATATAGGAATAGGGATATTTTATTGCAATTGTATAGGGCACTGAAGAGGCCACACCTGGAATATTGTGTGCAGTTTTGGTGTCCTCGTCTGTGGAAGGATGTTCTCGCTGTGGAGGGAGTGCAGCGAAGGTTCACCAGTCTGATTCCTGGGATGGCAGGACTGTCACATGAGGAGAGACTAAGTTGGTTAGGATTATATTCACTGGAGTTTAGAAGAGTGAGAGGGGAATCTCATAGAAACTTACAAAATTCTAACAGGATTAGACAGGGTAGATTCGGAAAGAATGTTCCCAATGGTAGGGAAGTCCAGAGCTAGGGATCATGGTTTGAGGATAAGGGGCAAACCTTTTAGGACTGAGACGAGGAAACATTTCTTCACCCAAGAGTGGTGAATCTGTGGAATTCACTACCACAAAAGTAGGCAAGGTGAAAATATTGTGTAACTTCAAGGAGTTCTATATAACTCTTGGGGCTAAAGGGATCAAGGGATTTGGGAGGAAGGCTGGATCAGGGTATTGAACTTGATGATCAGCTATGATCATAATGAATGGCAGAACAGGTTTGAAGGGCCGATTGGCCTCCTCCTGTTTCTATGTACAAGGAGTACTTCAAAATATATCCCTCAATATGAATAGGGACAATTCTGCAGCATTGGTAGGCACTGCGAGAGCCATGCATTATATATGACAGCATGAAATAATCAAGGGCGGCATTAGCAATGAGTAAAGACAGTCTGGCAGCTCCCATCTAAGAAGTACTTGACATATATTGAACAGCTCCCAATAACCTGCAACTGAGGGCTTTGATTTAAATTTGAACAGTAATATTTTAATATACAATCCGGTTTCTTTTTGTTAAAAAAAACAATTTGTTAGTAGCTGTCAGGAGGTAGGTTGCCATGGCTTTGTGATTTATTGTCAGACAGGTGGAGATAGGAAGTTTTCACCCAGCCCTTTCCTCTATAGGCCAGCTAAGACTGAAAACCATGCCTCCCCACCTAAATTATCACAAAAAAGCATTCACCTCAAAGACAAATCAAAGGCAATTAAAATTATCACTTAGTCCAGGGCACGATGCAGGTCAGTGACGATGTATGGCTCTGAAAGCTGGACCATTTAGAAAAGTGATGATGCTCAAATAAGAGACTTTGAAGTGAAAGGACTCCAACAGATATCGTGCGTCACGGAGAGCCAAGTAAACAAATGAGTGGGTGCTTGAGAAATCTGGTGGTAAGAGGAACTCGTTTGAGGCAGTGATATTTAAGGAAGTTCTCATTCAACAGTAGGGGAGTTTTTGGAAGAATTAATGCAAGGATAAACACCTTGAAACCCCAAGTGGCATGGATGGATATCAGAATGTGGACTGGCCTTTCTATGGGCAGGGAGGACAGCAGAGAAAATAGCCTGACACATCACTAAGTTACATTGATGTTGGGAGTCCACTGCCATTTTCTCAGGGCAGTGAGCAATGGGAAACAAATGCCAGTTTTGCCTATGACACTCTCTTAGCATGGGCCATCTTCCCCTACAGCATACCCTGGAGAATGCAGCCATATTCCATCCTGTGCACATGACCAAGCTAGCAAATCCTTATTTGCTTGATTAGCGCTAGCATGCTTGGCACATCTATCCTATATGATTTTCTTTATCTAGTTTTCATGGGTTGTGGGCATCACTGGCAAGGTCAGCATTTGTTGCCCATTCTACCTGCCCCTGAAATGAATAGCTTGCTAGGCCATTTCACAGAGAATTTTGTCAATCACATTGCTGTGGGTCTGGAGTCATATGTAGGCAAAACCAGGTAAGAACGGCAGATTTCTTTCTCCAAAGGACATTAGTGAACCAGGTGGGGGTTTCCACTAACCAATGATAGTTCCATGGTTACCATCATTGAGAATAGCTTTATATTTATTTATTAATTTACTTACTTGGTAATTGAATTCAAATTCCACCAGCTATTATGGTGGGATCTGAACCATGTCCCCAGGGCATTAGCCCAGGCCCCTGGATTACCAACTCAGTGACATCACCACTACACCACCATTTTCCAGAGAGCAATGGTCAAAGTCCCTATCATTGACTAAAATTAGGCCCATGCCAAGGATGTGTCAGACAATGGAGATGGAAGCTATTAAAGTGAAGGTTGGTCAGGCTTGCTGTCACATAGCAAAGGATACAATCCTTATACACAAGTATCTTGGTCTTGTAGATCACTTTGTTGTCTTTCCATGCCTGTTAATTAGTCAGCCAAAGTTGGTGGCCGGCCGCCTTTCCAACTTGTTTGCTGAACTCTTTGTCAAGAGACTGGTTATCTAATGAACCAAGGCCCAAGGACATATGAACCAGCAGATCTCTCTGAAAGGCATAGGGCTGCAAGTGACCTTGGATTAAGCACAAATGATCTCCACCAGTGGATGATTTTACAATTAATACACTCAAATGATGCACCGAAGTATCATATAGCAAGCAATTGTGCTAAAATAATTTGAAGAGCTGCATTTGTTTGCACAGTCCACGAGTTTCTGTAAAAATCATGGAATCTTAGCATAGTGGTTAGCACCACGGCTTCACAGCGCCAGGGTCCCAAGTTCGATTCCCGGCTTGGGTCACTGTCTGGGCAGAGTCTGCACGTTCTCCCCACTTGCCTGCATGGGTTTACCGGCGGGGCTCCGGTTTCCTCCCACAAGTCCCGAAAGATGTGCTATTAGGTAATTTAGACATTCTGAATTCTCCCTCGGTGTACCCGGACAGGGGCCAGAAATTGGCGACTAGATGCTTTTCACAGTGACTTCATTGCAGTGTTAATGTAAGCCTACTTGCGACAATAAAGATTATTAAATTAAATAATTATTAAATCTTTTGATTCAAGATTGGTTAACAATCAATTTAAACACTGATAAATATCATCAATGGCTCCATGCAAAACAAGCTTGACAAGTTGAGACCATGAAAAATTAAGCTAATGTGATTTAGATTTGTTCCCCTAACAATGTGTCAAAAATAGCTACACAGTGGTTGCTCACCAGTTGCATGACACGGGTGCTATTTCCTACAGACATCTGCAAACTGAAGTTTCCTTAATATCAGCTACTTCACAATGTGTCTGCTGTGCAGCTTTTCAGAGACCTTTCCCCCTTTCCCCCCCCCCCCCCAAAAAAACCTATAAAACCTGCTTACGAAACTATAAGCACCAAAATGAATTTGAAAGTAAACCATTTTAGGAGATCTGTCTAAACTGCTTGTGTTTCAATGATTAGTTTACAGTTTAATACGAATCATTGGTTATAAAGTGTTTTCATCTCCCCTGCTCCCTCTAACTTGTACATAGCTGATAACTGATGTGGAAAAGACTTCTTCCCCCTCCCCCATATGCTTCTAATCTCAAACCACAAGCACACTTCCTGTTGGATGATTTCAGTCAGTTTTATTATTTGCCCCACCCATTGACAATGGCTGTACTGCAGCATATTTGCGTCACTGTTCAGCAACTTAGCAATACCACTTGTTTTCAAGCAGCAGTATTGTTTTTGCTTGGAAATATAATTAATAAATAGCCAAAACATTCTGTGGAGAAAGGAATATTCAAACTAGCGGAGTGGTACAATGGGCTGGATTTTTGTCCTCAAGGTGGGAAAAATCCCGGCTCGGCTGCCCGTCTCAAGAGAAAGTGCCCATAAGGACATAATTTTCAGTGTAGACTCAGTGGCAAGGTGGGTGCAAGATGCCTTTGGTCAGCCAGCCCTGGAAAATGTATGGAGGGAGTCACAGGGGCTGCTGGGTGCAGACGCAAAGGCACACAGCTCTCCCAACCAGCTCACACCCACACCCGTCCCCCCAAAACACACTCGCAATGCCACATCCATCAAGCCCCACCCATCCCTCATCACTACTCATAACGTTCTCCCATGCTAAGCTATGCCCCCAACATCTTCCCAGCACCCAGCGCAAATCCGATGGTCTCTCATGACTCCAAACCAAGCTATGGCATTTCCATCCTATTCACCCATGATACGCTGTATAGAAGCCTGGCCCTATTGAGACAGGGGAATGTGTTTTAAAAGAAAAGCTTTAAAAGCAATCATTCATTGATAACTTTCAACTCTTTAAAAAAAGGCATCTCTTTGCCAGTTAATCGGGTTGTGGCAATCATCCAGACTCTAATGTATCAATAGCTGAAACGGCAAACACTTGAAACCTGTTTTGTAAATAAACATTGATCTATGCTGTCAATTTCACAGATATCCAAAGTTGTGAATAAAGGAATATTTTAATAATAATCTTTGTCGTCACAAGTAGGCTTACTTTAATACTGCAATGAAGTTACTGTGAAAAGCCCCAAGTCGCCACGTTCCGGCGCCTGTTCGGGTGTGCAGACTGCGCACAGACAGTGACCCAAGCCGAGAATCGAACCTGGGACCCTGGCACTGTGAGGCAGCAATGCTAACCACTGTGCTACCATGCCACCCTCCCTGAGGTTCAGGTGTTTCGGCAGGCCAAGGGCCCAGAAATCTATTAGCCTGTTGAAACACTGAGCCACAGGGAAAAGCATTGCTTAATTGACAGTTTCGCAGTCGGGTTTCGCGGGCCGCAGGCCGGAGAATCGCCAGAGACACCGAAAATGGCGATTCTCCGGCACCCCCGCTATTCTGAGGACCAGATGGGCCGAGCGGCCAGGCCAAAACGGCGGGTTCCCCCCGGCGCCATCCACACCTGGTCGCTGCAGTCGTGAGCGGTGCGTGAACGCTGGGGGGGGCGGCCTGTGGGGGGAATCCTGCACCGTGCTTTACCTGAAATGTGGGGTGGCCCGCGATCGGTGCCCTCCGATCGTCGGGCCGTCCTCTCTGAAGGAGGACCTCCTTCCTTCCGCGGCCCCACAAGATCCGTCCCCCATCTTCTTGCGGGGCGGACTTAGAGAGGACGGCAACCATGCATGCGCGGGTTGGCACTGGCCAAACTGCGCATGAGGGGGTGACGCCCGTTATGCGGTGCTGGCCACGGCATCTATGCGGTGCCGCTTTTACGCGGGCGACAAGGCCTGGCACATGTAGATGACGCGGCCCCGATCCTGGCCCATTGTCAGGGCCTGAATCGGTCGGGACCAGGGCAGTTCCGCGCCGTCGTGAACCTCGATGGCGTTCACGACGGCGCTGCCACTTCAGCGTGGGAGTGGAAAATCGCGCCCCATAGTGTGCCGCTGTTTCGACTTCTTCACTTTCAAAAACCCAGAGGACACCAGTGATGCACTGGAGGCGATGAATGGAAAATCACTCAACGGGCTGCAGATCCAGGTGGACCACACCTGGAAGGCAGCAGCTATGGCTCTTGATGTTGGATTCTTGGGGGGTGGCTATTTCCATGGCGAGGGAGGCAGCAATTACAGAGTATGCTGCTCCTACAACAAGTGACACTCAGTCTGGGTCTTGTTCGGAGGTCCAGCCTCCTCCCTTTCAGTTACAGGTACTTTCTTTTTTGTTTAAGGGACAGGTGGAGATCAGTTAATTTCCCAGCCTCGTGTTTCCCAAGCTGGATTATAATTGGCCAATTTGTCCCCGTCCATGTACCAGAGTGAGAGGCCGGCGGCTGTTGATCCACCCAGGGTGAATAATAGTGATTTTAAGTAAAATCCTTTTTTACGGAATTAACTCGGCCCCAACCCAGTCCGTAAAAATGGGATTTGCCTGTACAATGGCAGCCAAATCAGTCAGGAGAAAAGGGAAGAGCGTTTGGAAGCCCTCCTGGATGCAAGGCTAAGTGATGTAAAGTCCCATGGCAGCTGACAAGCAATGTCAAGGCAGTAGAATATCTTTGTGCCCAACGCCCTTGTTCATCTAGGTGGTTGAAGCCATAGATTTGGAAGATGCTGTTGAGTAAGCCCTGGCAAGTTGCTCCAGTGTTGATACTGCTGCCACTATGTGCCAGATGTTCAAGCGAGTGAATATTTAAGGTAGTGGAGGGGGTGCCAATCAAATGGGCTGCTTTGGCCTGGATGGTGTTGTAGCCAGTTAAAATGGCTAACTCCCGATTAGAATGGCCAGACGCCGATTTAAAATGGCGAACGGAAGAGGCTGATGGGAAAATCAGCCAACAGGACTCAAACAGGCAGCTGCAGACAAAACTGTGTTTTCGCCTCTGGGGAGGCCAGACAGAATCGATACCTGCAGCCATCAACATAACAACACACCGGCCATCTGAATATAAATTAACAAACCCCGGGAACAATGTGCAACAAATTAGACACACAAAGCCAACCCAGACTTTTCGGCGCCAGCAGGAGCCTACACAAAAGAGAGGTGAATGACCACCCCAAAACCGCCCATCGATCAAGGAATCGCTCCAGCATTGGAGAATATCAAACCAAGTGATTGGGACGAAGTCCAATCACTTGGAACCAGGTACAGGGACCGCCCCGAAAGGCAGGAAGCCCCTGGGGACTACAAGAATAGAGTCCAAGTTCAAATCGACCCTTCTTCTCCTCTCTCCACCCTTCGAGACCCTTCTGCTGACCTTTGTTCTTTCAGGAAGTGTAGAAGATTGTAGCTTAGTCGGGCAGTATGGTCGGCACGGGCTTGGAGGGCCGAAGGGCCTGTTCCTGTGCTGTACATTTCTTTGTTCTTTGTTCTTTGTTCTACAACAGCCGTGAGAACCGTATGTCTTACTCCAACACTCGCTACGAGATAGGCACTCCTGACTATCGACCTGTATCCGCTTTGAATCCCGCAGGCTCAGAACCCATACGAAAGGCCATTAGTTTCCCTGGCCTCGTGGGCCATTTCCAAAGGTAAGTATTGGCCTGTTAGTTGTAGGAAGTAGCTTAGAAGTAGAATTAATGTATAAGTATTGATTACTGTATATAATAAATGTGCGTTGATTTAACTCTTACTAAGCGGTGCGTTGGATTATTGATCATTACTCGGACTTGAACCACGTGGCGGTATCAGAAAGATACCTGGCGACTCAAAAGCAAAGGTGATAGAACAAGAGCAATTAAACTAAGGCTAAAACGAGCAACAGTGTCCAGCTTCTCAAGTGGAGTGTATTTCATCACATTCTGGACTTTTACCTTGTAATTGGTGGACAGGCTTTGGGGAGTTAGGAGCTGTGCTTGTAGCCACACTATTTATATGGCTACTTGAGTTAAGTTTCTGGTAACTTTTCTGGTGAAGGATTCAGTGATGGTAATGCCAATCCATTAAAAGTCAAGGAGAGATGGTTAAATTCGCTCTCGTTGGAGATGGACATTGCCTGGCATTTGTGTGGCACAAATATTTCTTACAGTTATCAGCACAAGGCTGAACGTTGTTCAGGTCTTGCTCCAGGAAATCAGGGACTGCTTCATTACCTTAGTTACAAAGGGAACTAAACACTGCAAACATCATTGAACATTCCACCTCCGATCTGATAGAGGAAAGGTTATTGATGTGAAGATGGTTGGGCCTAGGTTACTACCACGTGGAAATCCTGCACCCATGCCCTGGGACTCCAGGTTTCCACCAGGTGCTTCGGTTTCATCCCACAGTCCAAAGATGTGCAGGTTAGGAGGATTGGCCATGCTAAATTGCCCCCTAGGGTGGGTTGCAGGAATAGGACAGGCGATTGGGCCGACGTAGGGTGGTTTTTCAAAGGGTTGGTGCACTTGATGGGCCGAATGGCCTCCTTCTGCACTATAGGGATTGTATGACTGAGATGACGGACCTTCAATAAACAATCTTCCTTCGTGCTAAGTATGACTCCTACCAGTGGAGAATTTTTCTCCAAATTCCCATTGACTCCAATTTGACTCTGGCTCCCTGATATGTTACAATCTAAGGATTATATTCCTGCTTACCTAGTCAACAGAAAAGTGGAATCACATCACAGAGAACCCATGATCTGTTTTCAGGGTACTAAACCCAAGTTATCTAGCAAAATAACCCAAAACACATGGCAACTATCTTGCTCGTCACAATTTAAAACATAGAAAAAAATAAGATCAAAACCTAGCTTGTAATGCACTCTAGTGAACCTTCCTATTGGAGAACAGCAATTACTGTAAATTAATTTTTACATGTGAAGAACAGTGAAGACAGGGCATCGCAGTGGTGCAGTGGTTAGCACTGCTGCCTACAGCGCTGAGGGCCCAGGTTCGAATTCGGCCCCTGGTCACTGTCCATGTGGAGTCTGCACATTCTCCCCGTGACTGTGCGTGTTTCACCCCCACAACCCAAAGATGTGCAGGTTGGTGGACTGGCCACGCTAAATTGCCGCTTCAATTGGAAAAAAAGTGAAGAAAAAAGAAAATCTGATTTCTTCAACTGTCTATCCCATTTCTCACTAGCTTGCAGAGGAATATTTTATACATCTGGAGTCAAGTCTTCTTTAGGATAGTAAGTGCTCGGCCAAATGTTTTACAAGATGGTAATTTTCTGTCACAGGTCAATGATGATAGATGATTTTTTTTTATAATCACCGTAATTAATTAGATTAATGATATAACTTCTCAATTTATGAAAAAAGCAGTTTGTTGGAGCTGTACATCAAATGCACAATACAGACTACAGGGAGGATGAGAACGACCAAGAAAAAGGCTGAAATAAAAGATGAGCCTTAGTTCCTGTTCTAATTGCAGTCAAAAGTCACACCAGAGAACAGTCCAGCATGAGTCACAGGACTGTCAGCAGTTCTACTAAAACAATTTTTAAACTTACTGAGAAGTTCCACAATTTTTAAAGAGAGAGTAAAATTTGTTACACACTGAAAAAACATCATGCCAAAGGCTGTTCCCCTAAAGAGACCAGACGTCTTACCCTCACAAATAAATAAACGAGGAAAAACGTGTGTCTCGACCTTATACGTTGTAATCAGGATACACATCATTTAACCCAAACAGTAAATGCACAGTGTTTATCCTTCACATAAACAGTAGATCTAATTACATTTACCCACTCCGTACCTTGCTCTCTACCAACCCTTCAATCTAACCTAGAATGCAAGATAGCTCAACCACACCCAGCTAAACATTTCAGGAAAACAGTTGGGTCAACTTAAATAGTGATTGCTTGGGATGATAAGAGCGTAAAATGACTTTCCATGTTAGGTACATTTATCAGTGAAATCCACCGTTTGCAAGGTTTTTGAAGGCTATCGTTCATCACAAAAGCATATTCCCTTAAATCAGACATCATTCATAGCAAAGCACAAGTAAGGATATACAACTATTCATAATGTAATCTCTAGGTCCAAACAATATTTTCATGGCACGAGTCGAAATGCCTGACAGGATTCCAGTGCTGTAATTTGCCAAGGCATAATAGTTACTTTTTGCATTCAGACAGCAAATTCAGTTTCACACAATAGTCCACACATATATAAGTAAAATCATTTAACATTTCACATTGCTGCAACACAATTTATACAACAAAGTTAATATTTACAATAATAAGGCATTATTGAAATTTTAAATATAGCTGATCTTTGCTAGCTTAATTGAAGACAGTTCTCTTTAATCTATATTACTAACTTTCCAACACCATCTATAACTCCTGAAATTTTTTTTTTAAGCTAACTTCACAGCTGGTTAAAAAAGCGAAAAAAGAATGATTCCGCAAGCCCAAAGAAGACACAGAGAATTCTTGCTGGGGCAGGTAAAAGTTCTATCCATCCCACTGAAAAAGCCTAACATGAAGGCAGCAGGGTCAGCAGAATTATAACACTCCAGGTTTCCTACCTCCTTTTCTCCAAGCAACCTGGATTGAAAGGTGACACGACAGTGGTCACACTTCAAAAGTATTCCATTAGCTGTAAAGCACTACCGAGATGGTTGTGAAAGTTCTACAAAAATGCAAATCTTTCTTTATTCCATTCTCGTGTTCTTCAGTTGAGAGTGAGCGGAGTATGTGTCTTGGCAGACTACAACAAATTGCAATGGATGGCAATGATATTTTGCCTTTTACTGCTTCCTTTAACCCATTACTAGCAAACATGGTCATGTTCTAGTGCTAACAAAGCGCTCGGGATCACCCCTCCAGTGTGATTAAATATATACTGGTGTGAAATCCCTTAACTCAGGATCAGTTTGACCCTGCGGTGTTAATCACATGAGCAAACGCCACCACACAGCAGAACCTTAAGTCAACAGAAGCCAAATCAGAAATAACCTGCATAAGATTAAAAATTCAATGCCAGATTTTAGGGCAAGATTAAATACTTTCTTAACCATCGAACTGAGATAAAATTCCAGCAAGAAATCAGAGGAATATTCTATCCTTAGTGAGGATAACAATCCAAAGGCTCAATAAGTTAATGCCACCTTAAGACAATGTATTTTTAAATTTCAGATCTAAATTTGACATAGGTGCATAACCCAACCTAGCCTTGTCAAAGCAACAAAAGCATGATTTAACATGCAACTTTGTGTGGAAGCAATTGTCATCTTTCAATTGGAGATCTGAATCCTCCCACATCCTACATATTCACATCTCCACAGCAATTTAATTATCCAGAATGAAAATAGGAAACATAATGTATGACCAGGAAAGAGCTTAGACCTGAAGGATCTATTAACTCAATTGTTAATCTATTTTTTCGCACGTTACCGATCTGCAGTATATTCTCAGGATTTCAGTTTTCCACCATTTGCAGGTTATTTTAAAAATCTAAAATTTAGGTCAAATAGGTTAAATATAATTTTTGAGATTAAAAAAAGCTTATTTTAAAAATAAAAACACCGACTACTCAAACGTCAGATTCAAACGTATTCCCTCGACATTCATTGCTCACATAAGCAATGACTTGTGGGAAGACAAGAATAGTTAAGTACACACACAAGTTTGACTCAATGATTGGAATGGCAGCGCATACATTCAACAAATGATTTATGAGATTCCAATTTCACAGCAGTACACCAGGTTCCAATTTGACTAACAAGTGTTTTTTTAAAAAGGAAAGTATAATGGGGAAGTGAAATATCCGTATCTGAGAGCAGGTTGCTATACTTCTTTTTAAATACACTTAAAAGCCAGAGCAACATAATACATTTACTTAAGAAAACGTGCAATAGTTAAACTACTCAGTTCACAAGTTGTTTATTTCAAATAGTCCGATAATTCAAATTTGAGGACTAAGGTATGAAAATCTAGATGATGCCCTCAAAACAAGGAATGGGGATGATCAATTCATCACAATCCGGAACCAAGTATTTCCCCTTCCTCAAAATGAAAGTTTAAATGGCCACAGCAGTTGATCATGATAAGTCTTGCCTTAAACTGAAACATTTGACAAAATTGTTTTCCATCTCCGAACATGAAGTAGTTGATAAAATACATAAAACAAAATCAAGTATTGCTGCAGAAACACTTTAACACCCAAACAAACTGGCCCACCTTTCAATATGACAAGTTAAACATTGCAAAGCCCTTCTTTGGCTCAATATATCTTGGGCCGGTTAGCTCAGTTGCCTAGATGGTTCATGCATGGTACAGAATGATGCCAACAGCATGGGTACAATCCTCAAACTAGCTGTGGTAATGAAGGCCTGCCACCAGACCTGCCCTATAACCAATTTGTTTTCTCTAATGGACAGGGACACCTTGGTCCATCATGGGCTAATTAGCAACATCGGTCAATCGTAAATTTCTAAACAGTCTTTTATAGGAGGCAACTTGCAAACATCTATAAAGGCAGCATCAAGTATTACAAAATTGAGCAGCAAGTAGGAATCTCTCTTTCCCAGTTGCTGCATGTTTGTACTATTTTGTGTTTGTACAGTATTAGGAAAACAAAGTTAGTTTAAAGGAATTTATATTTGTATTGGTAAACATTAGAAAAAAGGCAGTTTTAATTGGGTTTAATTTAATGTTTCTGTGCCTGGCAGGGTAAAACATAGTTCAGATTCATGCTGGACAAAGGTGTTTGTCTGTGTGGGAGTTGGTTTCAATTCCAACTCTGACCAACTATTGTGCTTAGAGAGGGCTATGGCATGAAGAGCAAATAAACCAAAAGTGATTGCAGTTGAAAATAGGTAGTGAGAGAGCAGGCCGCTCTCATGGCTATGCTGAAGCAGTTGGTTTAGAAGGCTATAGAGGAAACATCTCTCTAAACTGTGCCTCAAGAAAAACCATACTCTGGAGTCATAGTTAAGAAAACAAGTGCAAAGCTCTGACGAGCAATTAGTTAAGGGAACTAGAGAAATGAAGAGAAGTTACAAGAAGTCATAGGTTAAAGATACTAGAACAGAGCACTGTTCAGTAAAGACAAATGGAACGGAGAAGCGGAGATGCCAGAACGATATCTGAAGTGATTTAAAGGCTTGTGGGATTTTACCACAGCCTGTGGAACATGAGTTGAAATAAGTGTGGAAATCGGTGAGGCGATTTTGGAGTTTGTGGAAAAGTTGTTCAGACAAAGGAAAACTAAAAGGCGATGTCAAATCCTGGACCAGATGTGTTTTAAGTGCAGTGGAAGCTTTGTTTAAAAGTGTTATTTGGAAAATCAGGTCTGGATTTTGGTGAAACCGCGAAGGGAAAGCATTATTATGAGAGAAAATTTTAAAGCGTGATTTTGGGAGTGGAGTTTGGAAGCTCTCATATGACAATCATCTGGGGGGATTCTGAAGAGAAACCCACAGGCACTATATTGGGTACAAGCGGGGTGCATGTATTTGACCACACTCATTTTGTGTGCTTAAAAAGGACTGTGTTAATGAGACCATTGTAGATTAAATGTACTTTGTAATCCATGCAAATCCTAAAAGCTATGATCAATTCTTCAGATAAGGAGGAGGTAAAGGCGTATTGTATCATTGATCCTATTTTTTTCATGTTTAATAAATATCTTTTTCTTGTTGTTAAAAGTAATTAGCGGTTCTGTTACTCTGCTCCTGCATGTTTTATTAAAAAAGTGAAAGTCACTCTTTCCCATCCAGTTGTATCAACTGGGATCATAACAAAAGTGGGGGTTCATCCAGGATTTCAAAACGTGGAGAAAGGGCTATTGAATGCTGATGAATGTGGATTAGTAATCATTTGTTGCGATATTTTGAAACATGGAAATTAAGTTACTGTATGTTGGATTGTAAAATGTGTTCTGATATTTATTGTTTTCAGAGGGAATTGGAAATGGAGAAGTTAGTAATGGCAGAAAGAGAAGAGAGAGAGAATTTCAACTGAAAATGATGCCAGTTAAAGCAGAGACACTGGAGCAAGTTGAGGAAGGAAGTAGTTCTAGACATATAGGGGAAAGTTTAACTTTATACAAGCACTTCCAAAATTGAGGAAAAGGATGCAAAAGCATTATTTCTTTTGAAAAGGTCGCGAAACAGATGAATTGGCCAAAATAAATTAGAACATGACTTTTACAAAGTAGAGCATAGGTACAACGGTAAGGTGTATAAATCATTGTCGGAAGTGGTATCTGTAGATTGTGATGTAGTTGGGAAAGCCATCCTTCATGCGTAGGAGTTGGTTCCTGAGGCATACAGGCAGAAATTTTGAATGCAAGAAAATAGCCTGGACAAACTCATTGAATTCAAGAGGGTAAAGCAACATAATTTTGACCATTGGCCGTTGGATTCAGGAGTTAAAGATAGTGCGAACATACAAAGCCCATAGCGAGGTCATTCATTTAGAAGAATTCGAAGATTCACTTCCTTTGGTTATTAGGATGCATGTTGAGGAACAAAAGGTTTAAAAACTGCTAAACAGACAGCAGATTTAGCAGATGATTACAAAGTGGTCCATAGAGCCAAACCGGAACAAATGGTTAAAACTGCTAGAGACAGACAGTAGTTAGCTGAGGATTACAAAGTGGTCCATAGTGCCAAACATTTTTCCATCATCCTTTTAAACATAAGGATAGAAGGTGGGAAGTAGAAAAGCAAACAAATAGTCCAGGAAGAGATGGAACAGTTAGAAAAGATCAGGAAATTTCACCTCCGATCAGAAAGGAATTTGCCGAGGGTGGAAGTGACATTTGGAGGCCGAAGTGTTGCCATTATAATAAAATCAGACACATTAGGGTAGATTGTTGGAAATTAAATTGAAGATCAGTTGCAGTAGTCAGAATGGAAGAATCTGAAAAGGAAACGTCTGTTAAATCTGTAGCATTGGTGCAGGTGAATCACACTCTTTCAGAGGATAGGTCTCAAAATAGTTCAGACAATTATTTGAGTACTGTGAATGAAATCAAGCTATTGGAGCTTCTAGATGTTTTGTTTTAAAGGGAGAAATATTTGCTTATTCATCTAACAAAATAAGCAAACAAACTAACATTTTGAGAGATACTGGAGAAGATCAAACATTGATGGTAGCTGATGATAAAACATCCTGGAATACAAGTTGTATAAAAGAAAAAGTATTACTAAGAAATATGAATGGAAGGGATGAACCTGTTTCTTTGTGTAAAGTTAATTTAAGGAGTAATTTTGTGAATTGAATTGTTACATTGAAACAGCTAAAGATTTTGACAAGCAAAGAGATGTTAACACACAAAAATGACATTGTGTCGGTGTTAAAATTAAATACAAATTTACCACATATGAATTTGGAAAGTGGGCTCGGGAGTGGAACTAGGCCTACAAGTGACGAAAAAGACAATTAACAATTGCACTGTAGACTTTGGAGTTCAAAACTGGAAATCAGAAGAAAAGGAAACACAAGAATTGACTTATGTCAATGGTACCATGTAGTTTCAAATGATGCTGCTGAAGTTAATGTCCTTGTTTTTCTTAAATCATTGTAATTATATGACATTTAAGGGATTTATATTTGTAATGGTAAATATTAGAAATAAGGTATTGTTTTAATTGGGTTTATTTTAATGTTTCTGCGTCAGGAAGGATAAAACTTATTAGTTAGATTCATGCTGGACAAAGGTGTTTAGATGTGTGGGGGTTGGTTTCAATTCCAATTGTGATTCTATTGTGCTTAAGAGGGCTATGGCATGAAGAGTAAACAAACCAATAGCGATTGCAGTTGAAAACAGCTAGTGAGAGAACAGGGAGCTCTCACAGCTCTGCTAGAAGAAGTTAGCTTAGACGGTGAGATAGCTTTGCTATCAGAAGAACCATACCATGGAATCAAGGTTACATTTTTCAAAATCTTTATTAGTGTCAAGTAGGCTTACATTAACACTGCAATGAAGTTACTGTGAAAATCCCCTAGTCCCCACACTACGGCACCTGTTCGGGTACATGGAGGGAGAATTCAGAATGTCCAATTCACCTTACAAGCATGTCTTTCAGGACTTGTGGGAGGAAACCGGAGCACCCGGAGGAAACCCGCAGACACAGGGAGAACGTGCAGACTCCGCAAAGTCAGTGAACCAAGCGGGAATCGAACCTGGGACACTGGCACTGTGAAGTAACAATGCTACCACTGTGCTACCATGCCACATGAAAACAAGTGCAGACATCTGAAGAGCAGGTACTTAAGGGAAATAGAGAAATGACAAGAAGTTTCTGAGTAGTCTGAGGTGAAAGGTGCTAGAACTGTTGAATAAAGAGACAGAACTGAGAAGGCTGAAATGCCAGAAAGATATCTGAAGTGATTTTCAAGCTTGGTAGGTTTTACAGCCTGTGGAACACCAGTTGAAAAAAGTGTGAAGATCAGTGGCTGGATTTCAGAGTTTGTGTGAAAGCAGTTAAGACAAAGCAAACCCTGGTAATTATAAGCCGGTTAGTCTTACTTCGGTGGTCGGTAAGTTAATGGAAAGGGTCCTGAGGGATAGGATTAATGACCATTTGGAAAGATGCGGCTTAATCCGGAATAGTCAACACGGATTCATGAAGGGCAAGTCTTGCCTCACAAATTTGATTGAATTATTTGAGGAGGTAACTAAGTGTGTAGATAAAGGTAGAGCAGTTGATGTCGTATACATGGATTTCAGTAAGGCGTTTGATAAGGTTCCCCATGGTCGGCTCATGAAGAAAGTAAGGAGGTGTGGGATAGAGGGAAATTTGGCCAACTGGATAAGTAACTGGCTATCACATAGAAGACAGAGGGTGGTGGTGGATGGAAAATGTTCAGACTGGAGACCAATTACCAGTGGTTACCACAGGGATCAGTGCTGGGTCCTCTGCTATTGGTGATTTATATAAATGACTTGGAGGAGGGGGCTGAAGGGTGGGTCAGTAAATTTGCTGATGACATCAAGATTGGTGGAGTGTGGATGAGGTGGAGGGCTGTTCTCGGCTGCAAAGAGACATTGATAGGATGCAGAGCTGGGCCGAAAAATGGCAGATGGAGTTTAACCCTGATAAGTGCGAGGTGATTAATTTGGTAGGGCAAATTTGAATGCGGATCACAGGGTCAACAGCAGGGTTCTGAGGAATGGGGAGGAACAGAGAGATCTTGGGGTTCATGTCCACAGATCTCTGAAGGTTGCCACTCAAGTGGATAGAGCCATGAAGAAGGCCTATAGTGTGTAAGCGTTTATTAACAGGGGGCTTGAGTTTAAGAGCCGTGGGGTTATGCTGCAACTGTACAGGACCCTGGTGAGACCACATTTGGAGTATTGTGTGCAGTTCTGGTCACCTCATTATAGGAAGGATATGGAAGCATTGGAAAGGGTGCAAAGGAGATTTACCAGGATGCTGCCAGGATTGGAGGGTGGGTCTTATGAGGAAAGGTTGAGGGAGCTAGGGCTTTTCTCATTGGAGCAAAGGAGGATGAGAGGCAACTTAATAGAGGTTTATAAGATGATGAGGGGGATAGAGTGAACGTTCAGAGACTATTTCCTCAGGTGAATGTAGCTGTTACAAGGGGGCATAACTATAAGGTTTGGGGTGGGAGATATAGGAGGGATGTCCGAGGTAGGTTCTTTACACAGAGAGTGGTTAGGGTGTGGAATGGACTGCCTGCTGTGATAGTGGAGTCGAACACTTTAGGAACTTTCAAGCGGTTGTTGGATAGGCACATGGAGCACACCAGAATGGCAGGGAGGGGGATAGCTTGATCTTGGTTTCGGACAAAGCTCAACACAACATCGAGGGCCGAAGGGCCTGTTCTCTGCTGTACTGTTCCATGTTCTAAGGGGATGTTGTGAAATCCTGGACTGGATTCACTGTCAAAAGTGAAGAGGAAGCTTTGTTTAAAAGTGTCATTTGTAAAACATGGGACCGAATTTCAGAATGCAAACCGTAAAAGGAAAGCATTATTGTAAGAGAGGATTTTAAAGCTTGTTTCTGGGAGTGGAGTTTGGAAGCTCTCATATGATAATCATCTGGGCAGGCAGGGAAGAGGAGAAAACCATTGACACTAACTTGGGTACAGAGCAGAGTGCGTATACTTGACCCCAGTCATCTTGTGTGCTTAAAAGAGATTGTGTTAATGAGACCATTGTAGTTTAAGATGTTCTTTG
Organism: Scyliorhinus torazame; assembly: GCF_047496885.1. NCBI lineage: Eukaryota > Metazoa > Chordata > Chondrichthyes > Carcharhiniformes > Scyliorhinidae > Scyliorhinus > Scyliorhinus torazame. The sequence continues at coordinate 120,777,460 of NC_092707.1, read as the reverse complement.
TAATCTGTGTTAATCCTAAAACCTGTGTGTAATTCTTATGATGGGGGGGGGGGGGGGGGCACGGGTGGAAGTAAAGAAATATGGTATCATAACCCAGTTTTTTCATGTTTAATAAATATCTGGCATGAACAAGATGGGTTAAATAACCTCCTTCTGTGCTGTAATTTTTATGAGTTAGTTCTATGATCTTTTTCTTGTTGTTAAAACTAATAAGCAGTCAGGTGACTCTGTTCCTCCATGTTTTAGTTTTTGTAAAGTTAGTCTTTTGAGCAAGGATTCCATTCTGGGATCTTCCTACCCAGGTATTACATCAACTGGGATCGTTAAAAGCAAGGATATTGACTGAGGCCAGCCAGCGTCTGTCCCACAGAGTGAGACTTGCTCCCTGCATTCAGAGACTCCCAAGGTGCTCGCTATTTGGCAGGAAGAGAGGCCCGGCTCCAGCCTCACAACCTGGCAGCGTCCCCGTCCCCGTCCCGTCCCGTCCTTTCCACCCGCACCAAAAATACCCCTGCCCCCGCACCGACCTGAAACAGCAAACACCTCACTCAACCCGACTGCCAGGATCAGCCGCTTCCAAACTCGCCCTCAAATCGCCGAGCTCCAGCCCTCAGTCTCGCCGCCACCGCCCGACATAGCAACGCCTAAGCCCGCCCCGATATGGTGATCAGCGGGAGACTTCCGGCACTCGGCCCGACCCTGTAGTCTGATTGGTTAGAGGTTATGTCAATCTGTTCGACGTCGGTTCCGCACTGAGCAGTGACGTAATGCCTGATCTGACACGCCGGAAAAACCATTTCAGATTAGGGGGAAAGGAAGGGGGGGTGGAGAGGGATTAAAACCGAAAGGGTTAGAAAACAGAAACTGTTCAATTTTAATTCATGTCAGCTGTTTTCTCTGATTATAAATAATGGAATCATTTTAAGACTGCAATTATTGTAATATATTAACTGTTTACCTGCTTAATTATTATTGATAATTTAAAACACCCCTCTGGAATATTGGTGCTGTCCCAAAATTGGGCATTCCAAAACTGACAAGTTTATGCAGAGGTTGAAAGCTCAGCAATTCACAGCAGTATTTAGTAATGGGACATTCACACCATTGTTTTGAGCACCTGCAGACATTTTACAGGCATTGGGCAATCTGGGTTATTTTGCAATATGATCTGTTGGATTTGAATCATGGAATCACATAATTCCTACAGTGCAGAAGGAGGCCATTCGGCCCATTGAGTCTGCACTGACCCTCTGAAAGAGCACCCTATCTAGGTCCACTACCTTGCTCTATCCCGGTAACCCCACCTAACCTGCACATCTTGAACACTAAAGGGCAATTTATAATGACCAATCCACCTAACATGCACATAAATCTTTGGACTGTGGAAGGAAACCGGATCACCCGGAGGAAACTCACGCAGACATCGGGAGAAAGTGCAAACGCCACACAGTCACCCAAGGTTGGAAATGAACCTGGGTCCCTGGCACTGTGAGGAAGCAGTGCTAACCACTGTGCCACCGTGCTGTCCTGTTGCAATCATTGCCCTTTTCTAAAAAAAATAGACATTTTATGTTTGTAAGATTTCAGTCCTACCTTAAATATAGTAAAGATTTTACAAAATCCCAGAATGGTTACAACACAGAAGGAAGTTGCAGCACCTTCACCCCATCATGTTTGTGCTGGCTTTCCGATGGAGCAATTCATCTGATGTCACTCCCCTGCACATTCTTTTCTGTTAATAATCCAATTCCTTTTTAAATGTCTTGATTGAATCTGCCTCCACCACACTCTCAGACAGCACATTCCAGATCCTAACCACTCGCTGTGCAAATCTGCCTACACCACACTCTCAGGCAGTGCATTCCAGATCCTAACCACTCCCTGTATGAATCTGCTTCCACCACACTCAGGAAGAGCATTCCAGATCCTAACCACTCGCTCCGTAAACAGGTTTTTCATGTCACCATTGCTTCATGTAAGATTTCTGTCCTACCTTAAAAGAAATACAGTAAAGATTTTACAAAATCACAGAATGATTGCAACACAGAAGGAAGTTAAATCTGTGCCTTCTTCTCAATCTTTCCACCAATGGGACAAAGGTTTCCCTACCTACTCTGTCCAGACCCTCATAATTTTTTTAATCAAATGTCTTCTTGTTTTGTAATCGGTGTTGAGACAGAAGTTTGGGGGATTGTCTATTTTCCCAAAGAATGCTGCTCAAGTCTGCAGTTTCTCAAAATCATTCCCCTTTATTTAGAGTAAACATTTACACTATTGGTACTCTTCATGAGGAAGGGGCTTCTCCTCTTTCCAGATCTCCCTTCCTTCTCTGTTATGGGACCTGACATTATTATATAAGCATCATGCATGCTTCTGCTGTTGAGCCTTTACATCTCACCCAAATCTGTATCTCATTCATATTTACACCCTCCTACACCTCTCCCATTGTCTCAGACTTCACAGGCTTAATCATTGAGGTGACCAAACTCCCTGATCTCGTTCTGATCTTTTAAGGTTGACGATATTTCATACTCTCCCTTCTGTCGGTGTAAGTGTTTGTCTCCTGGATAACTGTAGAGCTTGTAGTAAGTCTTTCCTCTTCATTAAGATCTGAGTATTAAATCCAAATTTCTATTGGTTTTCTCTCAAAGAATATTAAGGCACTGTGATTTCTCCTTGATCTGTCTCAATCCTGTACAATCTTGGTTTTGAATGGCGTGATGCAACGGCCTCACTGAGCCCGAAAAGCAGCTCACCGTGGCACAGTGTGGCCATTGAAAGCCGGGAGACCCAGCTCCCGGGATCTACCCAGCTCGCAACGTCTCGCGAGATTCGACGTAATCTTACGAGACGTTGCAATGTGAATCCTGCCCTTTTGAGCAAATGTGCATATTAGAGCGAGGCTTAATGTGCAGATTCCCGAGACCTGAGGCTTGGGAATTCAATCCCTTCGCCTCAGAGACCTCGGACAAGTGCTGTTCAGCACTGGTCCCCACAAACAGAAACCAGGCAGAACAGCACTCATGGAAGGCGGCCCAGGGGATCGGAGGCCCCCAGCTGCATGCCGTTTGGGCAGGATGATGCCTTGGCATTGCTAGTGCCAGCCTGGCACACTGGCAGTGCCACCTGGGTTCCAGACTGGCACTGCCAAGGTTCCTAGGTGGCACTGCCAGCTGCCATGGTATCAGGTTGGCACTGCCATAGTGCATTCAGGCTGGGGGCGAGGTCAGGGATTGTTTCGGGGGCCTTGGAGATCAGGACACTATTTAAAAATTACATCCCAATCTCTCACTACAATGGGGAGTTCTGACGAGCAGAGCTCCCCCCTGAGGAAGGAGCAGCGCTCCGAAAGCTAGTGACATCGAAACAAACCTGTTGAACTTTAACCTGGTGTTGTAAGACTTCTTACTGTACAGAATGGCTGTGCATTCCCCGTTCAGGCGCCTTATTCAACGCAAGTCGCAACTAAACACACTCGCTAGGGGACTTTGTTCCTTTTTGGAGAATCGTGCCGGGAGACCTTTCAATGACTGTACCTTCCTTCAGTTGATCTTGAACCCAAACTCTCTCCCCAGGCCTCAGCACTGGGAACACATGAGCTCGATGCCAGTGATTAAAGTTCCAAGACTAGTTGGTTCTCTGTTCTTCCTCACTTTATGTTCTGTGTTGTGGCTGTGGTGAAGATGCACACAAAACATCTAGTTCTTTACCAGTAAGATAGTTTATTGACAAAATTAACACGTGGAAAGATAACTAATAAACTATAACACAAACGGTAACGTTGAATGAATTCTTTTGGAGCTCCTTCCAATGCAACTGTCCTTTGATATGACTTACTACCAACTGCCGGATCTCTGGAGTCACATGGTGGATCACTATCGCCACCTGCTGGTTGGAAGTCATATAGATAACTATATACATTACTGTGCACATGCATATCACCACACCTCATGCTGTGTTTCCTTTCTCGTGGCCATTCGTGATGATGTTGGATTTGAGTGTTTGTTCTTGCTGCTTATGGCATAAATAGAACAGTTAGAAATAATTTCTTCTATTAAGCAAGTAATGCCTGGCCACCAGGTTGTTTGCTGTGCCCTTGCACAGCATTGTGCTATTCCTGATGACCATGGTGAAGTCTTTGAAGAATACCAACCTAAAGTTCTCTCGTATGACTACTGATTCGTTGAGGGTGGCATGGTAGCACAGTGGTTAGCTCTGTTGCTTCATAGTGCCAAGGACCCGGGTTTGATTTCCACTTGGGTCCCTGTCTGTGTGGAGTCTGCACGTTCTCCCCGTGTCTGCATGGATTTCCACCGGGTGCTCTGGTTTCCTCCCACAAGTCCGGAAGGCGTGCTGTTAGGTGAATTAGACATTCTGAATTCTCCCTCAGTGTACCCAATCAGGCGCCAGAGTGTGGAGACTAGGGGATTTTCACAGTACCTTCATTGCAGTGGAACGTAAGCCTACTTGTGACAATAAGAAAGATTATTATTAAGATTAGTATGTAATCAATAACTGTGAGGTCCTTGCCCTGTTCAAAGTACTCCCGTATCGGATTAGTGAGAATATAGTCAGGCCATCCTTCCAGACAGCGCTCTCAGAATTGGAGACATTCTTCATCTCGTTGCTCGGCTTCGCAATTCCTTTCATGTTCAGAAGGGTGACTCGTAGCTTAAGGTTTGTTTCAATTTTGTAATGCAATCCCATAACACAGTCTAAAACATTTTTCCATGTCAACGTTGCTGCCAATGCTTCTTTTTCTGTATTGGCATATCGGTGTCCTGTTTCTGGTAGTGACCTTGAGGCATAGTTGACAGGTCTATGCTTGCCATCTCTCTGCACTTGAAATAAAACTATTCCCAGACCTGTAGACAATGCATTTGTTGCTATTATGGTCAGCAATTCTGAGTTGTAATGTGCCAAAATGTCAGAAGAGATTAGTACAGTGGTTAGCACAGTTGCTTCACAGCTCTGTCATGATATCCATATTAACATATCATGGTGCAATCACACACACACACTGATGGACAGATAGGCAGAGCAATCAACACACACACAACATCACAGCCAATCACCAGTGAGAGCACACGCACTATAAAACAGGGAACACCACAGTTCCCGCTCATTCTACCAAGAGATAGCTCAGAGCACAGAGCTCACAGCGTGCCACTCAGACATACACCATGTGCTGAGTGCCTCTCTCAGATAGTGCGAGGGCTGGGTCCACAGGTTAACTGGTGAAGTACGAACCACAGCCAGAAGGTAACAGTTGTTATTGTACAGAATAATAAAACAGAGTTGTACCATCTACAACCGTGTTGGTTCGTTTGTGTATTGGAACACCCAACACGACATACCAGGACTGGAAACTCGCCAGCGACTGTGAGACCTACCTGCACCTCTTCAGAGATCCGCCATCCTGCGCCATGGACACCATCAGCCCGCCGCAGCCGCTCCAAATTGCTGGAAATCTCGGCGTCAACTGGAAGCTGTTTAAACAGCGCTTCCAGCTCTTCTTAGAAGCCACAGACAGGGAGAATGCATCGGACACCAGGAAGATCGCCCTCCTCCTCTCCACGGCGGGGCAACACGCCATCCACATCTACAACTCCCTTGCATTCGCGGAAGGCGAGAACAAGACGAAGTACAAGACGGTCCTTACTAAAATTTGAGGAACACTTCAGCGTGGAAGTTAATGAGAGCTTCGAGAGGTACCTCTTCCAGCAGCGCCTGCAGGGTAAGGATGAGCCTTTTCAATCTTTTTTGACACACCTATGTATCCTCGCGCAGTCCTGCGGCTATGAGGCCACCTCCGATTCCATGATTCGGGATCAGATAGTTTTTGGGGTCACCACGGACATCCTACGCCAGCAGCTCCTCAGAATAAAGCGCCTCACCCTAGCCACCACCATCGAAACCTGCAACCTCCTCGAAAACGCGACCAGCCGGTACTCCCAATTCCAGGCGGCCGAATCAGCACGGCAGGGGTCCTACGAGGCCGAGCGGGTCCAGTCGATCGAGTTCCTCCCGGCCCGCGGCCCGGACGAGGGAGGCCATTTCGCGCGCTTTCCGAGGCCTCCCGCGCCTGGATGCGGCAAAAGAGGGGACGTCGACGCAGAGGGACGTGATGCGCCGGCGCGCTCTACGCAGGACCGCACTGCGCATGCGCCGTGGCGCAACGAATACCATGACGTCGCGACGTGCGGCAACTGTGGATCCGCACACTTAAAGCGGTAATGTCCAGCCAAAACTCAACAATGCCTCCGCTGTGGCAAGATGGGCCACTATGCTGCCTGCTGTCGAGCAGCTCAACCTGCCAACGCTCCGCAATTCCGCCAGCCTCGCAGAGACGTGCAGGCCATTCAGCCTCCATACACCGAGTCATACCCTGACGATATACAGACCGGTGATACCGACGACCAGGAACCCTTCCGCGTTGCGGTAATAGACAGAAATCGGATGTCCCCAAGTAGGACCCACCAGCCGATGCCAGTGCACAGCGTTAATCTGGGCGATGAATGGTGTGCCACCCTAACGGTCAACCGATCACCAATCACATTCCGCTTAGACACTGGTGCCTCCGCCAATCTCATTGCATGGTCAGCCTTCCACACCTTGAAGGTCAAACCACCGATTCGGCCATCCCGCTGTCAGTTGGTCGATTACAACGGTAATGTTATCCCCGCCATGGGGTCCTGCCAGCTCGAGGTTGCACACAATTCATACACAGCCACACTGTCTTTTGAGATAGTTGGATCCTCGAAGGACTCTCTGTTAGGCGCATAGGCGTGCAAGATCCTCCACCTCGTTCAGCGGGTACACACTTTGTCTCCAGAAGGAACGTCCGATTTCCCGGATGCAGACTTTAGGGCGCAGCTCCACTCGTTCCTCGCCCACAACCAGGAGGTTTTCGAGGGCATGGGCACACTGCCCTACACTTACAGAATACGGCTCAAACCGGACGCCACACCGGTCATTCACGCACCTCGTAGAGTCCCAGCACCACTCAGGGACCGCCTCAAGCAGCAGCTGCAGGATCTCCAGGACCAAGGAGTGCTTTCTCGGGTCACGGAGCCTACGCCATGAGTCAGCTCCATGGTGTGCGTAAAAAAGCCCTCTGGCGAGCTCCGTATCTGCATCGACCCGAAAGACCTGAACAATAACATCATGAGGGAACACTACCCCATACCCAAACGGGAAGAAATCACGAGCGAAATGGCCCGGGCTAATATTTTTACAAAGCTTGATGCCTCAAAGGGCTTTTGGCAGATTCAACTGGATCAGTCAAGCAGGAAGCTGTGCACTTTCAACACTCCCTTTGGCAGATAATGCTACAATAGGATGCCGTTTGGCATCATCTCGGCATCCGAGGTGTTTCATCGAATCATGGAACAGATGATGGAGGGCATCGAGGGGGTGCGCGTCTATGTTGATGACGTCATCATCTGGTCCACCACACCACAGGAGCACATCAGTCATCTCCAGCGTGTCTTTGCTCGGATACGAGATCACGGCCTGCGCCTCAACCGAGCCAAGTGTTCTTTTGGCCAAACTGAGCTAAAGTTTCTGGGGGACCACATATCCCGGTCAGGGGTGCGTCCGGATGCCGACAAAGTGGCAGCTATTGCAGCCGTGCCGCAGCCGGCAGACAAGAAGGCAGTGCTACGCTTTCTCGGGATGGTCAACTTCCTGGGGAAGTTTATTCCCAACCTTGCCTCGCACACAACAGCTCTTCGTCACCTGGTAAAGAAGACTACAGAGTTCCAGTGGCTGCCCGCACACCAGAAGGAATGGGAGGAGCTCAAGATCAAGCTCACCACCGCCCCGGTGTTGGCGTTCTTCGACACTACTCGAGACACAAAGATCTCGACTGATGCCAGCCAGTCCGGCATTGGGGCGGTACTCCTGCAATGGGACGACACTGCATCATGGGCCCCGGTCGCCTATGCCTCGCGGGCCATGACCCTCACAGAACAGCGCTATGCGCAGATTGAAAAGGAGTGCCTGGGTTTGTTAACCGGCATAGATAAATTCCATGACTATGTGTATGGTCTTCCGCAGTTCACCGTGGAGACCGACCATCGCGCCCTGGTCGGCATCATACAAAAGGACCTCAATGAGATGATCCCTCGCCTCCAGCGCATTCTGCTCAAGCTCCGGTGGTACGACTTCCAACTTGTCTCCACACCTCATCATCGCGTATGCCCTGTCCAGAGCAGTGAGCCTGAATCGGGGGGGTTCGTTTGTCAGGTCAACGCACAAGTAGCCTTCACATCGGCTAATCTGCCGGCTACTGATGCAAGTCTGGCCCACATTCGCCGTGAGACTGGGGCTGACCCCCTTCTACAATGTGTGATGCGCCACCAAGGGTGGCTCAAGGGGCAGTGCCCACAATTCTACAATGTCCAGGACGACTTGGCCGTCATTGATGGTGTCCTCCTAAAGCTGGACCGGATTGTGATCCCATGCAGCATGCACCGGCTTGTCCTCAAACAATTGCACAAAGGCCATCTCGGGGTTGAAAAGTGCAGGCGGAGGGCCCGAGAAGCTGTGTACTGGCCGGGCATCAGCGACGACATCGCCAACATGGTGCTCAACTGCCCCACCTGCCAAAGGTTTCAGCCGGCGCAACCCCCGAGACACTTCAGCCCCATGAGTTGGTAACGTCCCCCTGGGCGAAGGTGGGTGTGGACCTTTTTCATGCGCTCAGCAGGGTCTACGTCATTATAATTGACTATTTTTCCAATTATCCTGACGAATGTGATATAAAATAGTTACTTTAGAGATACTAGTTAATGTAATGTAGAAATAAGCCACTTTGATTCTTTTAGTTAGGGACAAAGGAATTTGGGACCGCATGGAAAAAGCAGGAAGAGGTGTGTCTATAAGAGTGAGGATGCATTGATAGGGGCCAGAGAAAGGGATTGGAAGTGAGCCAATCAGAATAGATTAAACAGGTCAGGAGGGACCTAGGCTGACCTATGTCCGTCGAGTATGTGAAACTTGATACCATTTGAACTGATTTTGCAGAGATCCCTTTGTCTGGTAGTTCAGTCGTTTTCTGGAGTGTAAGAGGCAGGACGTCCTGTTACATTCTGTAAGATGATTAAGCTTGCAAGCTAAATAAATAACTTCTGTTTACGTGCAAATCCGTCTCAACTTTTATTGAGGCCAGACTGACAGAGAAAGAAGATAGGAGATCAACATTTGGTGCCGAAACCCGGGATTTCTCTGGGCGATCCTGTTCCAACTGCGAAATCAGAATTAGACTGATTATGAACAGGAGGACGGGAACAAAGGGCCCTCAATGTAGAAATGGAAAACGACCAGCATTGATTGTTCCCCTCTTCTTATCGTCTGATTAGTCTGGTCACTCGCGGTTGGCACAGAAAGACCGCCTCGACGAAATCACAGGTCAGTCTGGGGATTAGCACTTTAATTGATGGGATTTCATATTGTTGTTTCGGCTTGGGTTAGGGTTTTGGGCTGATGGGACTTTAAATAATAAAGGTTCAGTCTATTATCGGGGTTCAGAGGCTGATGTGACTTTAAATAATAAAGGTTCAGTCTATTATCGGGGTTCAGAGGCTGATGTGACTTTAAATAATAAAGGTTCGGTCTATTATCGGGGTTCAGAGGCTGATGTGACTTTAAATAATAAAGGTTCAGTCTATTATCGGGGTTCAGAGGCTGATGTGACTTAAATAATAAAGGTTCAGTCTATTATTAGGGTTCAGAGGCTGATGGGACTTTAAATAATAAAGGTTCAGTCTATTATATGGGTTCAGGGGCTGATGGGACTTCAATAGATGGGGGTTCAGTCCAGTATAACTGTTTTTAAATCTGAAGATGGTTCAACTCTATGTGTGAGTGTTTTAAATATATAGTTGATTAAGCTAAAATTGTCTCCTTGGACTGTAAAGTTCCGAGGTCTAGTTGAGATTGTGAGGTTGAAGCAGAAGTCTCTCAAAGGGTTAACAGCAGCAGGCGGAGTTGAAAACAGACAGTGCTTCTCACTCAGGCCTTGAGATAACAGCCTGCAGTGTAATCGGATACCTTTCCTTTGAGTCAGTGAACACCAGCAAAGTTACGTTTTGAATTAATTAAAGGAAACCAGTGGGTTTCTCTACCTCTTTGATAAAAGTTATTATTTTCGAAAGCAATTGATTGAAATTGCCAGAATCTTAAATTTTACTTACTTGAAATAAGGTTTATCTCATTTTATCTGGAGATTAATAGAAACTTAAAGAAGATCATGGACACCATATTAAAAAGTGTCAATCTGAAGATGATAATTGATTTTGCTAATACTTATGATAGTTGATTTTGCTAATACTTATGTGTATGTAACAGAAAAAAAACTTGTTAAAAGAAAAAATTGTTAAGATAAAGAAATAATTAAGTTGTAAATGTTATACAAGTTTGTGTTAAGCAAATTGTAAATTTAGTTCTGAGTTGAGATCAGAGCTAAGCTTGCAAGTTGCAGTAATTCAATTTGAATTTTCAAACATTTTTAAGTTTAAAAAAAAAGAGAGCAAATAGAGAAAAGAAGGACACAGATCTTGAATGCGTTGAATAGCACATTTCAAAGGCCCATAAATCTTTCTGTTATCTTAGACCTAAAACCTAGGAAGATTGATTAGCCATAGGAATGTCTGGGGCGTTTTAATGAAATCTACCGGGGGCAGTCAGGCGATTTGCTGTATCAAAATGGTCAGAATTCCCCTCAATACTGTGCTATGTTAATGCATTGCCTACCACCTTCTGTGGTTACTGCTGTGAAATGTAATAACATGAATTGGACAGAGAACGACCCTTCCCAGATGGCAAGGGCAGTCAGATTTTACTGGAAGGAGGGTGTAGGCCCAGAAGGAGGCTCAGTTACAAAGGTTAAGACTGAGTATGTAATGAAAAAGGATGATCTGCGACCCCAACAAGGGGCAGAAATGGTAGTTTACCAGCAGGAGCCCCAATATAGTGACTTTGGGTGGGTGGATCAGCGAAGAGGGGGATACCAAACCCACCCAAAAGGACCCTCACCCCATTTTTATGGTCCACTGAATGAATCAACAGCTCTACAACCGCAGCCCCCTCTGAGGGGCCATTGGTCTACTGGAAGACGAGGCCGGGGCAGATATAGAGGGAACAATGGATGTTTTAATTGCGGCCGTGTAGATCACTGGCAACAGGAATGCCCCTTTAAAAGACAGACAGTAGAAGGAGATTATCCGACCCAAAGGAGAGGGTACCCACCAAGGGGAGGACAGATGAGATACACTGACTTCTCCCAGGAAAACCCTTTCCCAACACAGGATTGACTAGCTAATTTAGCCATAAGGACTCTCCAATCCGACAGGGAACCTATTATCTCTCTGCAGATAGGAGATCAACATCACTCATTTGTCATCGACACAGGGGCAGCGATGTCTTCTGTGCAATCAACACTTAAATTACCAATATCCGACCACACGCAGCAATTATCAGGGTTCCAAGGACAGGTGTGTGAGTATCCTATTTCTGAACCTGTGACAGTCACTTACGAGAATACGTCTGCAGAACATCAGTTTGTAGTGACTACTGGATTGGACTGTAACTTGTTGGCCCGAGATTTACTGTGTATCTTCCAGCTACAGCTAGAATGCGGAGATGAGGGGGTAACGGTTACATCATGGAGGATGAGACAACAGTGCTATATTTCTATCACCCCCCAGTGGTGGACGTTAGACATTGAACAGCCACTATCACTGCATCACGTTACCCTGGCCTATGACAGAACTGGACGAAACAGGGAGTTGGAGGACAAATACTGGCCATTACTTGAGACCGAATGGCCAGTCAAGGTTACAGCCACAGTCACGGGAAAAGAAGGTACAGCCTGATGTTAGAAGGTACAGCCGATTTTGTTACAATATCACCACATTTATGGCCACAGTCAGCTTCGGTAAGCCCTCATATTACACGTCAGGTCCATGACCAGTACCATGCCAGGGATATGGGGCGAATGGTCAGCATCTTACCGCAGCTCGTCAGAATAGGTATGAGATATACCTTTTGAACAATCCACGTCTGACATTTAAATACTGTACCACTATCAATCCAGCCTGTTTTCTTAGTGGTCCCCCTGTCCATGAAGACGCACCTGGCCACGACTGTTTAGCCTTGATTCAGGAAACTACCACAATAAGGGGCGATTTGAGTGACATTTCGTCAGAACAACCTGACATGATTATGTGTGGTCAAATATCCCACCGGGGTTTAGTTAATGACCTACTGCAGGCCCTCCTTCTGCCAGCGCAGATTTCCGTTATTAAATGTGCTGCCCACACGAATGGTACAACCCCAGTTGACGTTGGTAATGAACGAGCAGATTGTGCAGCGCGAACAGCCGCACAAATTCAGCAAGTGATGGTGCCTAAAATGTTAAGTCAGACTAAACGATCTACTATGAATGTGTCTGCTTCTGACAAGCCAATGCCAACCATCCAAGACGTCATAAGGTTACAGGAGGACGCTCCTGAGAGTGATAAACAAATGTGGAAACGGTTAGGTTGTACATATGATTCTGTTTCCTCTTTATGGACCACGCCTGCACATCAGACTTGTATGTCTGATGTACTGGCTTTATGGGTCATCGAATGTGTACACTTTGCAACTCATTGTGGGGCTCGGGGGACTAGTGATTTGTTGCTGGACACTTGGTGGCACCCTAAAATGCAGGGGTTGGCCCAAAGTATCAGTAATTGGTGTTTGATTTGTCAGCAATATAACACCGGAAAAGGTATCCCTTGTGGGAAGGGGCAAACCCCGTTGCCCAGTGGTCCCTTTGAGACGCTCCAAATGGATTACATTGAGTTGGAAAGGTGTCAATGTTATAAATATGTTTTGGTCATTGTGGATGTGTTCAGCAGATGGGTTGAGGCGTATCCGACTATCTATAGTAAAGCTGCTACTGTGGTTAAAGTCTTGATGAGGGAAATCATTCCCCGGTACGGTATACCAGCTCAGTTAAGTTCTGATAATGGGCCTCATTTTATTGGACAAATTAACAAGGAGTTTTGCTCCCAGTTGGGCATACGCCAGCAGTTACACTGTGCTTACAGACCACAGGCAGCCGGGGTGGTTGAAAGACACAATCAGACCCTCAAAACTAAATTGGCTAAATTAAGAGCAGACACGGGACTGACATGGCTTAAGTTGCTCCCCGTTGCCCTCTTCCAGCTGCGGGTTACACCTGCGGGACCGGCCCGGCTCTCTCCCGCCGAGATTCTCTATGGCAGGCCTCTTAGAACTCCCTGGAGCCTGCAGGTTCCCAGACGGGTTCAGTTTCATCAGATGACTGAGGAAATGACCACCTATGTTCTAGCCCTTACGCAAGTGCTCAAGGAACTCCATGGCCAAGTCCGCGCGGCTCACGAGCCATTGCCCAGTACCTAGCTCACTTTCAGTCCAGCCCGGTAGTTATGTAATGGTCAAAAATTGGACTAGGAAGGGGTCGGAGCCGCGATAGGACGGGCCCTTCCAAGTTCTCCTTGCCACCCCCACAGCAGTTAAAGTGGAGGGGCGAAGTGCTTGGGTCCACCTACATCACTGTAAATTGAGCCCATCTCCACTACTGTAAAAGGTCGGATACTAACCTGCCTCCCTTCTCCAGTGCTATTTTACAGGTGTGGAGCATGATGGAGTGGCTACGCATCGTCTGTCTGATATTTGGCCTCACTTCGCTTGGCGTGTTATTGGCGATGGACATGGAAAAGGGGAATATTATGTATCTGTGTAGCCCCAACCAATCTACAAGGATACATCACCTATGCACAGGTGATGTTCTTCACTGCCCCCATCTACGAGGACATGGTATCGACTCATGGAAGGTCATCAAAGTTAAGGAGAATGCGGGAGTCATGAAGCAGCTGCACCGGTCCCGGCGATGGGAAGGGAACATTATATGGACATTGCCTTGTTTTTGGAATACATGTAAATTTGATTTTGGATGTGTTAAAAGTGGTACAATAAAGGTAACATCAAGCTGTCAGAAGAGTGTAGGAAGAGACCATGAGAAAGAGAAAGGGACTAGAGAGAGGACGGGGAGTGTGAGAAGGGAAGTACAGCTAGAACGTAGGTTACCGGGAGATACACTTAAGTTAATTAAAGGCCAAACTGAGGAAAACCCGGGTAGTATGAATCTCTTCTACCAGATTTACCACCGTCTGTATGGCCAGGGACAGGTTGTCTGCTACCCAAACCCCGCAGCGGTGTCTCGGTTATTTTCTGTTTCACCGCTTTGGGGCACTCCCCAAACGGTGGTTCATTGTCAGCGTTCCGAGCCATTGCCCGAGCACGTCACTCTTCCTTACGATCCGGATTCAGCACCACCGGCTATTTGCCTTCCCCTCCCTCGGGATAATTCCCATTCACAGTACGATAGGCTGCGACGGTGGAGGGCGTACATACCTAGCCACTTCACTCCCAATAGGGGTTCCCGGTCGTACGAGAATTGCTTCAGCAGTGAAGGATATGGCTGTTTGCTGGTAGAGATGGACACAAATATAACATGTCTGTTTCCCACCTGTACGGACAGGAGGTGCCATATCACCCAGGCGTCTGGCCAATGCGTTTGTTATAGCACCACTTGCGTTCCATTGAACGCTGGCCTCCAGCTCCTTTGTGGCTGGGCGAATGTCTCTCATATCACTGTTGGGAATAGGGCTTTCTGCATTGCTGGGCGGCCCGAATGGGCATTTCAAAATTGGATAAACTGGGCTACTGGGAGGTCCTTACGCAACCGGTATGCTCTTGACTATCTTCTGGCCCGTGAGGGTGGGGTATGCGCCATAGTACAGGGCAAGTGTATTATGGGGATTCAGGACTTGACTGCTAACATTCCTAAATTTATGGATCGCATACGGGATCACTTGGACGGGATGCAGGATCCTGACTCTTGGGGTAACTGGGGATTTGGAGGATGGAAGGACTGGTTGATAAATATGGCCATGTATCTAGTGGTAGCTATCGGCTGCATCTTTCTGGGCCTGGCCATCCTTAAATGTGTGATGGGTAAAATGCGGGGTGCACTGGATCAGATCACCGCCCCAATCACCGAGAAAAAAAATTTAACTGTTAAAATCCATGAGGGTGAAGCAGATGAAGGGGGGCTAAGACAGGAATTGGAAATGCAGCGACGAATCTTTTTAGATGAGGAACCGTAGCTATAGATTGGATAGTTCGGTTATCATGGAATGATAAAAGGAGGGAATGACGAATGTGATATAAAATAGTTACTTTAGAGATACTAGTTAATGTAATGTAGAAATAAGCCACTTTGATTCTTTTAGTTAGGGACAAAGGAATTTGGGACCGCATGGAAAAAGCAGGAAGAGGTGTGTCTATAAGAGTGAGGATGCATTGATAGGGGCCAGAGAAAGGGATTGGAAGTGAGCCAATCAGAATAGATTAAACAGGTCAGGAGGGACCTAGGCTGACCTATGTCCGTCGAGTATGTGAAACTTGATACCATTTGAACTGATTTTGCAGAGATCCCTTTGTCTGGTAGTTCAGTCGTTTTCTGGAGTGTAAGAGGCAGGACGTCCTGTTACATTCTGTAAGATGATTAAGCTTGCAAGCTAAATAAATAACTTCTGTTTACGTGCAAATCCGTCTCAACTTTTATTGAGGCCAGACTGACAGAGAAAGAAGATAGGAGATCAACAATCCGGAGGTCATACGCCTGCACGATTTGACATCGTCCGCTGTAATCAGAGCATGTAAAGAAACCTTCGCTCACCATGGCATTCCGCTCACCGTCATGTCTGACAACGGGCCCTGTTTTGCGAGCCAAGAACGGTCTTCTTTTGCCGCTTCATACGGCTTCATACACGTGACGTCCAGCCCTTTGCAACCCCAGTCGAATGGCAAGGCGGAAAAGGGCGTCCATATTGTGAAGCGGCTCCTCTGCAAGGCTGCTGATGCCGGATCTGACTTCTGTTAGCCCTGCTGGCCTATCGCTCGGCCCCACTGTCCACAGGCCTCTCACCAGCCCAGCTGTTGATGGGTCGCACCCTCAGGACCACTGTGCCGTCCATTCATGTTCCTAAACCCGACCATGCTCCAGTACTGCAATGGATGCGACAGCAACGTGCTCAGCAGAAGGTGGCACATGACACTCGGGCAACTGATCTTCCTGCCCTGGCGCCTGGAGAGAACGTTCGCATACACCTACCGGAGGGTGGCTGGTCGGCAACTGCCGAGGTTCTCCGTGGCGTGGCTCCCCGCTCGTTCCTGCTTCGTATGCCTGATGGCTCCATTCGCCGGCGTAATCGGCGGGCCCTTCAGCTGCTTTCGCACTCGCTATGTGATCATGCACCGGTGCCATGCCCTCCTGATGTCGATTTTGCGTGGAGCTTCCTGCCACTCTGCCTATTCCTCTATCGTCTGTGGCCAGTCCCATTCCTCAGCCCCTGGATCCTCACCCACCCTTGAGGCGGTTAACCCAAATTTGTCGCCCACCTACTAGACTGGACTTATGAGCCTGTTTGCACATTGGACTCACTGAATTGTTGTGCAATAATGTTAACGTGTTTCTTTATTGTCGTTCCAGGAGTTCTCTTTCGATGTTTGATGATTGCACTTGTTTTGTTTGTAGCACAACCTCGTTGCTCTGTTGCACCTGGCACCTTCTTATGTATATAGTTTAGCCTCATGTACATGTTGTAAATATTGCACACACATACTCAGCCTCACTCAGTACACACTAATATTTATTACCATGTAGGCACATATCCTTGTGAAAAGGGGGATGTTATGATATCCATATTAACATATGGTGCAATCACACACACACACTGATGGACAGATAGGCGGAGCAATCAACACACACACAGCATCACAGCCAATCACCAGTGAGAGCACACGCACTATAAAACAGGGAACACCACAGTTCCCGCTCATTCTACCAGGAGATAGCTCAGAGTACAGAGCTCACAGCGTGCCACTCAGACATACACTATGTGCTGAGTGCCTCTCTAAGATAGGGCTAGGGCTGGGTCCACAGGTTAACTGGTGAAGTACGAACCACAGCCAGAAGTTAACAGTTGTTATTGTACAGAATAATAAAACAGAGTTGTACCATCTACAACCGTGTTGGTTCGTTTGTGTATCGGAACACCCAACACGACAAGCTCCAGGGTCCCAAGTTCGGTTCCCGGCTTGGGTCACTGTCTGTGCGGAGTTTGCACTCTCTCCCCGTGTCTGCGTGGGTTTCCTTCGGGTGCTCTGGTTTCCTCCCACAGTCCAAAGATGTGCATGTTAGGTGGATTCGGCATGCTAAATTGCCCTTAGTGTCTTAAAAGGTTAGCTGGGGTTACTAGGTTACGGGGATAGGGTGGAGGTGTGGCCTTAGGCGTTGGGCTCTTTCCAAGGGCTGATGCAGACTTGATGGGCCGAATGGCCTTCTTCTGCACTGTGTAACCCAGTAACCCCACCTAACCTTTGGATACAAAGGAGCAATTTAGTATGGCCAATCCACCTAACCTGCAAAATTTTGGACTGTGGGAGGAAACCGGAGCACCCTGAAGAAACCCACGCAGACACAGGGAGAATGTGCAAACTCCACACAGTCACCCGAGGCTGGAATTGAACCCGGATCCCTGGAGCTGTGAGGCACCAGTGCTAACCACTATGCCATCGTGCCACCCTAAAACAATAATGATCAAATGGTGTTATAAATAAGTCAGCAATCTGGATTCATTGTCCAGAGGCAATTACCAAAATCCACTGTTTACATCCAATTTCATAAATAAAGTATTCTTGATTAGTTTGGCCATCGGGTGGGCGGATCTCACATTCCACTGATTTGTTTAGTTGGGTTAAATCCATACAGATTCTTATAGAGGCGACTTTGGCGCCATAACCATTCCTGAGCACCATTCTGTTGGCATGGTGACCGGTGAGATAACCCGTTGCTGTACACCGTCTGAATTTCACCCGTGACTTTGTCCATGAGTGGGTCAGGGACTTACCTCGGTGTAAAGAGGCAAATTGGTTTAGCATCAGCTCATAGGGTGATAAGGTACTTAAATGATTTTGGAAATTCATTTTGAAATGTACTGCTGTAGTTCTCATCAGCAGCTTCATCCACTGTATGGTCTCATTTCACTTTTAGGCATTGGCCGGGTCTCCGGCCTCCTAGTTGCACATTTCTTTGTGGCGGGAGGCAGTACGCTATTTGCTGATAGTGGAATTCTCTGCTCCTTCCACTGTCAATGGGAATTCCCATGGAAGCCACCCCAAGCCTCCAGCAAACCTACGGGCAGGGGTGCCCTGCCAGTGGGACCAGAGAATCCTGCTGCCAGTGAATGGCTTTGATTTTGAATGACATGGAGACGTTTGAGGCTTCCTTTATCTTTATATTCCAACTTTGCTTAAGTATGTGGATTCTCAAAACCATTACTCTCTACGGAAATATTTATACATTTGGACTGCTACATGAAGCTGGATCTTATCCTCCTTCCAGATCGCTCTTACTTCTCAATCACGTGATCTGGCATCATTATTACGTCAGCAATACGTATGCTACTGATGTTAACCCTTTACTGTACACTTCTCCCAACACAGAAGGAGTTTATTAATTCCATCATGACATGCCAACCAAAATCCTACACTCCAGCTCTTGGTCCAGAGTCTTGTAGATTATCACACTTCATGTGCCTATCCAAGTCATAGAGTCATTACAGGACAGAAGCAGCCCATTTAGCCCATCAAGTCTATGGCAGCTCTCTGCAACATAATCCAGTCAATCACATCCACTCTGCTTTAAATTAATATCCTACAAAATATTGGAGAAATGTAAGGTATAAAAATCCGACCAATTCCCAAGACCTGATGGCCTGCATCATGCGGGTTCTAAAGGAGGTGCTGCAGAGATAGTAGGTGTGCTGGCTGTAGTTTTCCAAAGTTCCTTAGATTCAGGAATGGTTCCACTAGTTTAGAAGTTGGCAAATGTTACACTGCTTTTCATGAAATGGGGGAGAGAGAAAGCAGGGAACTGCACATCAGTTAGCCCAACATCAGTTTTTGGGAAAATGCTGAAATCTCTTATAAAGGAAATCTTAACAATCACCTGAGAAAAGCATTATGATTAGGACAATTCAACATGGTTTTACTAAATGGAAATCCCGTTGACAAATTTCTTTGAGTTTTTGTGTATGTAAACAGTAGTGTAGATAAAGGGGAACCAGTAGATGTAGTACACCTGGATTTCCAAAAGGCATTCAATAAGGTGCTATGTTAAGAGGCAGAATAAGAGCTCATGGAGTTGGGGTAATAGTTAGCATGGAAAGAGCATTGGCTAACGAATAATAAACAGAGCATCGGCATAAACAGAACTCTTTCAAGTTGGCAGGCAGTGAATAGTGAAGTGCCGCAAGGATAAGTGCTGGGGCCTCGATGATTAACAGTCGGAATTATTGACTTTGATCAAGAGCATAGGGTAATGTACCTAAATTTGTTAATGATACAAAGCTTGGTGGAAAGGTAAGCTGTGGAGAGGATACAGAGAGGCTGCAAAGAGAGATGGGTGGGATTTTCTGGCCCTTCCCACCAGTGGGATCGGAAGATCCTGCTGAAGGAGACCCCCCACCCCTCCCCAGTGGAAGGTTTCCCGGTGGCAGGACGAGTGAGCCATGCAAAATGCTGAAGACGTCGACAGGATGAGAAAATCCTGCCGCCAACCAATTGCGGACTGCCTCTTACTGCGGGGAGCTGGAAAATCCGGCCCAAAAACAGTTGAGGTGAGTGGATGATAAAATGGCAGATGGAGTAAAATATACAGTGAATTGTGAAGTTCTTTGCTTTGGTTGTTAGAATGAAAAAACAGAATATTTTTTAAAAGGTAAGAAACTTGTATATGCTGATGTTGAAAGAGACTTGAGTGTGTTTGTACAAGGAGTGCCGGAAATTAGAGTGCAAGAATAAACAAGTCTTTTGGAGAGACCACATCTGAAATATTGTGGGCAATTTTGTTATCCACATGTAAGAAAGGACATATTTGTATATGGGGTGGTACAGCGGAGGTTCCTGGGACAAGGGAGTTGTCCTATGATGAAAAGCTAAGTACATTGGGCTCTTATTCTCTGGGATTTAGAAGAATGAGAGGCAATTCATTGAAACCTACAAAATTCCAAAGA
Source organism: Scyliorhinus torazame (assembly GCF_047496885.1). NCBI lineage: Eukaryota > Metazoa > Chordata > Chondrichthyes > Carcharhiniformes > Scyliorhinidae > Scyliorhinus > Scyliorhinus torazame. Next base: position 120,757,283 of record NC_092707.1, on the reverse strand, counting down.
GGCTTGTCAGAGTAGATGCTGAGTGATTGTTTCCGCTGGTCAGGGAATCAAAAACATGGGAGCCCAATCTCAGGATAAGGGACCAATCATTTGGGACTGACACAAGGAGAAATTTCTTCACTCAGAGGGCTGTGAATCTTAGGAATTCTTTACCCCATGGAATTGTGGATGCTCCACCATTGAATACATTTAAGGCCAAGACAGACAGACGTTTGGTCAGTCAGGAAATTAGGAGATATGAGGAGCGGGAGAGAAAAAGGAGTTGAAGCCCAAGGCCACGCTGAATAAGAATATAAGAACTAGGAGCAGGAGTCGGCAATTCAGCCCCTCGAGCCCACTCCGCCATTCAGTACGATCATGGCTCACCTCCTCTCGGCCACAACTCCACTTTCCTGCCCGATTTCCATAACCCTTCAACCCATTACTAATTAAAAATCTGTCTATCTCCTCCTTAAATGTACTCAATGTTCCAGTATCCACCACACTCTGGGCTAGTGAATTTCACAGATTCACAGCCCTTTGAGAGAAGTAATTTCTCCTCATCTCCGTTTCAAATCTGCTACCCATTATCCTAAAACTATGACCTGCCGTGCAAGATTGCCCCACAAGAGGAAGCATCCACTCGAAGTCTACTTTGTCAATACCTTTTATCATCTTATATACCTCAATTCAATCTCTTCTTCTAAACTCAAGAGAACATAGGCCTAAACTGCTTAATCTCTCTTCATAAAACATCCCTCATCTCTGGAACAAATCTAGTGAGCCTCCTCTGAAGTGTGCCTAATGCAACTACATCCCTCCTCAACTAATGGAACCAAAACTGCAGGTGCGGTCTCATCAATGCCTATATAGTTGCAGCAACACCTCCCTACTTTTATACTCTATTCCTTTAGCTATAAAGGCCAAAATTCCATTTGCCTTCCTCATTATCTGCTGTACTTGCGTGTTAGTTTTCCGAGATTCATGCACGAGGACACCCAAATCCCTCTGCACCGAAGCACTTTGAAGTTTCTCTCCATTCAGTAAATAAGTTGCCTTCCCATTTTTCCAACCAAAATGGTTAACCTCACGCATACCCACATTAAACTCCAGCTGCCAAATTTTGGCCGACTCATCTAACCTATTTATTTCCATTTGTAAATTTCTTATTTCCGCATTGCAACTTACTATCCCACCAATTTTAGTGTCATCTGCAAATTTGGCTATAGTGCCTTCTATCCCTGCATCTAAGTCATTAATATAGATTGTAAATAGTTGGGGCCAGATGACCAAACCCTGTTACATCTTGTCTACCAGAAAAATATGCATTTCTCCGGATTCTGCTTTCTGTTGGTAGCCAGTCTTCTATCCAAGGTAATAAATTACTCCTAATCTCATGTGATCTTTGTCATGATATTCAGGTGAACATCACAGCACACACACATAATGATGGACAGATCAACGGACCAATCAACACACAAAACACGACAGCCAATCACGGACAAGAGCATACTCAGTACAAAGCATGGAACACGACACTTCCTGGGCACTCGAGCAGGAGAGTGCTCAGGGCACAGACCTCATTGCCAGCCACCCAGAGGTTCACCATGTGCTGAATACCAGAGTTTAATATGTTAATAGTTCATTGAAATAAAACTGGGTTGTACCATTCGCAACCTTGTTGGTTCGTCTGTGTATCAGAGTACCCAACACTTCAATCTTAACTTGTGCATTAACCTTTTTTGCATCACCTTATCAAATGGCTTCTGAAAGTCTAAATATACTACACTACAGGATGTCCATTATCCACTTGATTTGTTACATCTTCAAAGAATGGCAGAGCAGGCTCGATGGGCCAAGTGGTCTGATCCTTCTCCTATTTTTTATGTTCTTATGTTCTTATCCCTTTCGCCCTACTAGTCTATTTCCCTAAGTGCCTCTCCAATTTCTCTTCCGATCATCTCTTCTACCTCTCACGTAGGCAACAAATTCCAGGTCATGAACACTTTGAGCGTGATCTAACGGCCAGGTCGTGCTGGGCGCGAATCTGAGCAACCCGGTTAGACCGCGGGAGAGTCATAAATCGGGAACGACCGGGGAAGGAAAGGGGAGTGGCCACCATCGGTGGAGGGTCGTCCCTGGGCTGAGAGGCTCAGTGCACGCAGGTCCGACAAGCCACCCACCAGAACGTGTATACCCATAATGGGGGCAACTCCAGTTGCTGCCTGTCCCTCCCACCAAACACCCCCAGGACAGAGCACTGTCCGTGGTAATATGGTGAAGGTCACTTTAACCCCCACTGACCATGGCCGCACTGCTGAAGGCTATCACTAATAAGGAATTGGAAATGTTTGTAATGTGAGAACTTTACAGTTCCCAAGTAGATTCCTGTGGGTAGACGTTCCACGTCGCAGGCAGGTGTTACTGTTTAGCAACCCAACCAGACTGTGAGGCCTGGAAACGTTGCCTGAACACTGAAAGCTTCAACACTGCAGGGCAGCCAGCGGACAATCAAATACCCAAGAGCTGGGTTTCAAGTGACCAGAGGGTGGGTACGTGGATCGGGGGGGGGGGGGGGGGGTGGGGGGGGGGAGTCACGCGGTACCTGAGCCTGGTCCTAGTACTGCTCCTGGTGGGGGTCTGGGGTCCGGTGCCTAGGGGCCCCTGCTGTGCCCAGGGGCCCTGCTGTGGCTGGGTCCCCCAGCACAATCTGCTCCTTAGATGGCACCCTGAGAGGTAGTAAGAAGTCTTACAACACCAGGTCGAAGTCCAACAGATTTGTTTCGAATCACTAGCTTTCGGAGCACAGCTCCTTCCTCAGGTGAATGAAGAGGTGAGTTCCAGAAACATATATGTAGACAGAGTTAATGATGCAAGACGATACTTTGAATGTGACTTTGCAGGTAATTAAGTCTTTACAGGTCCAGACGGAGCAACTGGAGAGAGGGATAATCACAGGTTAAAGAGGTGTGAATTGTCTCAAGCCAGGACCGTTGGTAGGATTACGCAAGCCCAGGCGAGATGGCGGGGGGTGGGGGGGGGGGGGGGTGGGTGAGTGTAATGCAACATGAATCCAAGGTCCCAGTTGAGGCCGTACTCATTTGTGCGGGAAATGGCTCTAAGTTTCTGCTCGGCGATTCTGCATTGTCGCGCGTCCTGAACGCCGCCTTGGAGAACGCTTACCTGAAGATCAGAGGCTGAATGCCCTTGACTGCTGAAGTGTTCCCCAACTGGAAGGGAACATTCCTGCCTGGTGATTGACGGCGATTTCTGTTCATCCGTTGTTGCAGCGTCTGCATGGTCTCGCCAATGTTCCACGCATCGGGACATCCTTTCCTGCAGCGTATGAGGTAGACAACGTTGGCCGAGTCGCATGAGTATGCACCACGTACCTGGTGGGTGGTGTTCTCACGTGTAATAGTGGCACCCATGTCGATGATCTGGCACGTCGTGCAGAGATTGCCAAGGCAGGGTTGTGTGGTGTCGTGGTCGATGTTCTGAACCCTCTGTATACACAGGATCTGCTCAGACGAGGAGGAGCATAACAGACATCTACAGACGCTGAAAGATGTCCTCGTACGAACGGGATATGGTACTTGACTCATCGATCGACAGTTCCAATATGCCACAGCAAAAAATCGCACTGACCTCCTCAGAAGACAAACACGGGACACAACCGACAGAGTGTCCTTCGTCGTCCAGTACTTTCACGGAGCAGAGAAGCTACAACATCTTCTTCACAGCTTTCAACACGTCATCGATGAAGACAAACATCTTGCCAAGGTCATCCCCACACCCCCACTACTTGCCTTCAAACAATCGCGCAATCTCAAACAGATCATTGTTTGCAGCAAACTACCCAGCCTTCAGAACAGCGACCACAACACCACACAACCGAAAGCTAGTGATTCGTAACAAACCTGTTGGACTTTAATCTGGTGTTGTAAGACTTCTTACTGTGCTCACCCCTGTCCAACACCGGCATCACATCACTCTGAGAGATGCCAGGAATGTAAGGGTGGAGAAGGCTTGGTGCATTAGAGGGTACTAGGGTGGAGGAGCTGCACCAGGAGGGGCTGGAGGACAAGCCCAGGGAGGATCCACGGGAGAAGCCAGAGGATGGAGTACAGGAGGTGGCCGCGAGGGTCTGGCATGCCCGGAGGGCCAGGAAGCCCCTTATCCACACCTGCTTCTCATAGGATGTGGCTTTGTCCTCCATCTCACTCCATCTCCTGATCCCACCCATCGTCCCCTCCACCGTCCCCCCCCCCCCCCCCACCTGGGCCGGGATTCTCCCCTACACGGTGGGGCGGGGGGTCCCGATGGGATGGAGTGGCGGGAACCACTCCGGTGTCGGGCCGCCCCAAAGGTGCAGATTTCTCTGCACCTTAAGGGGCCAAGCCCTCACCTTGAGGGGCTAGGCCCGCGCCAGAGTGGTTGGCATGCCGCCGGCCAGCGGGAAGGGCCTTTGGCGCCGCGCCAGCCGGGGCCGAAGGGAATCCGCCAGCCGGCAGAAGTCCGCTCATGCACGGGAGCGTCAACTGCTGCTGACGTCATCCCCGCGCATGCGCGGGGGGGGTGGGGTCACTTCCGAATCGGCCATCGGTGGGCCCCAATCGCAGGCCAGGCCACCGTGGGGGCACCCCCGGGGCTAGATCGCCCTGTGCCACCCCAGGACCCCAGAGCCCGCCCGCGCCACCAGTCCCGCTGGTAAGGTAGGTGGTTTTACAGCAGCGGGACTTCGGCCCATCGCGGGCCGGAGAATCGCCGGGGGGGGGGGGTGCCGCCGACCGTCGTGGCGTGATTCCCGCCCCCGCCGAATTTTCGGTGCCGGAGGATTCGGCGGCCGGCAGGGGCGGGATTCACGCTGTCCCCCCGGCGATTCTCCGACCCGGCAGGGGGTCGGAGAATCCCGCCCCTGATCCGCCGCTCCCTACCCCCTCCCCAAGATTCACATCAGAAGTGGAGGCAACCTGCTGCTTACTGCACTCTGTGGCCTTTGATGTCCCTGGCGGTCATCCCCTGGAGTGCCTTAGGCTGGTGTGCCACAACTGACTTGTCGGTGGCACATGCCTCGCCATGCCACCCTGTTCCACCCATTGACCCCATGACGCACTGTTGTCAGGAAGTGGGGGGATTCCGGAGAACCTGTGACTGCCGTTGTCTCTCTGCAGGGAAGTTCCAGGTTAGCCTCCAGTGCTCCCTCCTTCCAGTCGGTGCTCTTGAGGCCCTGGGGGTCACCTCGGGATGGAGGGGCAGCTGGGTTGAGCTCCAGAAGCCCCTGCGACATCTGGATCTGCCAGCCCTGGCATCTCCCCAATGTCTGAACCATGGTGCCTGTGGTGATCTCTGTATATGTTAATACATGATTAGTTTTTTTTTTAATAAATATTTTATTGAAAATTTTTGGTCAACCAACACAGTACATTGTGCATCCTTTACACAACATTATAACAACACAGATAACAATGACCTATTTTATATAAACAAAAAACAAAAAATAAATAAATATTAAATAACAAAACTGAAAACTAGCCCTAATTGGCAACTGCCTTGTCACAAGCTACACCCCCCCCCCGCCCCCCCCCCCCCCCCCCCATCCCCCCCCCCCCCCAAATCCTGGGCTGCTGCTGCTGCCTTCTTTTTTCCCCCATCTATCTATCCGCAAGATATTCGACGAACGGTTGCCACCGCCTGGTGAACCCTTGAGCCGACCCCTTAGGACGAACTTAATCCGCTCTAGCTTTATGAACCCCGCCATGTCATTTATCCAGGTCTCCACCCCCGGGGGCTTGGCTTCTTTCCACATTAACAATATCCTGCGCCGGGCTACTAGGGACGCAAAGGCCAAAACATCGGCCTCTCTCGCCTCCTGCACTCCCGGCTCTTGTGCAACCCCAAATATAGCCAACCCCCAGCTTGGTTCGACCCGGACTCCTACTACTTTTGAAAGCACCTTTGTCACCCCCATCCAAAACCCCTGTAGTGCCGGGCATGACCAAAACATATGGGTATGATTCGCTGGGCTTCTCGAGCACCTCGCACACCTATCCTCCACCCCAAAAAATTTACTGAGCCGTGTTCCAGTCATATGTGCCCTGTGTAATACCTTAAACTGAATCAGGCTTAGCCTGGCACACGAGGACGACGAGTTTACCCTGCTTAGGGCATCTGCCCACAGCCCCTCCTCGATCTCCTCCCCTAGCTCTTCTTCCCATTTCCCTTTTAGTTCATCCACCATAGTCTCCCCTTCGTCCCTCATTTCCCTATATATATCTGACACCTTACCATCCCCCACCCATTTCTTTGAGATCACTCTGTCCTGCACCTCTTGCGTCGGGAGCTGCGGAAATTCCCTCACCTGTTGCCTCGCAAAAGCCCTCAATTGCATATACCTGAATGCATTCCCTTGGGGCAACCCATATTTCTCGGTCAGCGCTCCCAGACTTGCGAACTTCCCATCCACAAATAGATCTTTCAGTTGCGTTATTCCTGCTCTTTGCCACATTCCATATCCCCCATCCATTCCCCCCGGGGCAAACCTATGGTTGTTTCTTATCGGGGACCCCCCCAATGCTCCAGTCTTTCCCCTATGTCGTCTCCACTGTCCCCAAATCTTCAATGTAGCTACCACCACCGGGCTTGTGGTGTAGTTCCTCGGTGAGAACGGCAATGGGGCTGTCACCATAGCCTGCAGGCTAGTCCCCCTACAGGACGCCCTCTCTAATCTCTTCCACGCCGCTCCCTCCTCCTCTCCCATCCACTTACTCACCATTGAAATATTAGCGGCCCAATAGTACTCACTTAGGCTCGGTAGTGCCAGCCCCCCCCTATCCCTACTACGCTGTAAGAATCCCTTCCTCACTCTCGGAGTCTTCCCGGCCCAAACAAAACCCATGATACTCTTTTCTATCCTTTTAAAAAAAGCCTTCGTGACCACCACCGGGAGGCACTGAAACACAAAGAGGAATCTCGGGAGGACCACCATCTTAACCGCCTGTACCCTCCCTGCCATTGACAGGGCTACCATATCCCATCTCTTGAAATCTTCCTCCATCTGTTCCACCAACCGCGTTAAATTTAGCCTGTGCAATGTGCCCCAGTTCTTAGCTATCTGGATCCCCAGGTAACGAAAGTCTCTTGTTACCTTCCTCAACGGTAGGTCCTCTATTTCTCTACTCTGCTCCCCTGGATGCACCACAAACAGCTCACTCTTCCCCATGTTCAATTTATACCCTGAAAAATCCCCAAACTCCCCAAGTATCCGCATTATTTCTGGCATCCCCTCCGCCGGATCCGCCACATATAGTAGCAAATCATCCGCATACAAAGATACCCGGTGTTCTTCTCCTCCCCTAAGTACTCCCCTCCATCTCTTGGAACCCCTCAGCGCTATCGCCAGTGGCTCAATCGCCAGTGCAAACAGTAATGGGGACAGAGGACATCCCTGCCTTGTCCCTCTATGGAGCCGAAAATATGCCGATCCCCGTCCATTCGTGACCACACTCGCCACTGGGGCCCTATACAATAGCTGCACCCATCTAACATACCCCTCTCCAAAACCAAATCTCCTCAACACCTCCCACAAATAATCCCATTCCACTCTATCAAATGCTTTCTCGGCGTCCATCGCCACTACTATCTCCGTTTCACCCTCTGGTGGGGCCATCATCATTACCCCTAACAGCCTCCGTATATTCGTGTTCAGCTGTCTCCCCTTCACAAACCCAGTTTGGTCCTCGTGAACCACCCCCGGGACACATTCCTCTATTCTCATTGCCATTACCTTGGCCAGGACCTTGGCATCCACATTTAGGAGGGAAATTGGTCTGTAGGACCGCATTGTAGCGGGTCCTTTTCCTTCTTTAAGAGAAGCGATATCGTTGCTTCAGACATAGTCGGGGGCAGTTGTCCCCTTTCCTTTGCCTCGTTAAAGGTCCTCGTCAGTACCGGGGCGAGCAAGTCCAAATATTTTCTGTAGAATTCAACTGGGAATCCGTCCGGTCCCGGGGCCTTTCCCGTCTGCATGTTCCTAATTCCTTTCACCACTTCTTCTACCTCGATCTGTGCTCCCAGTCCCACCCTTTCCTGCTCTTTCACCTTGGGAATTTCCAGCCGATCCAAAAAGTCCATCATTCTCTCCCTCCCATCCGGGGGTTGAGCTTCATATAATTTTTTATAAAATGTCCTGAACACTTCATTCACTCTCTCCGCTCCCCGCTCCATCTCTCCTTCCTCGTCCCTCACTCCCCCTATTTCCCTCGCTGCTCCCCTTTTCCTCAATTGGTGTGCCAGCAATCTGCTCGCCTTCTCCCCATATTCATACTGTACACCCTGCGCCTTCCTCCATTGTGCCTCTGCAGTGCCTGTAGTCAGCAAGTCAAATTCCACATGCAGCCTTTGCCTTTCCCTGTACAATCCCTCCTCCGGTGTTTCCGCATATTGTCTGTCCACCCTCAAAAGTTCTTGCAGCAACCGCTCCCGTTCCTTACTCTCCTGCTTCCCTTTATGTGCCCTTATTGATATCAGCTCCCCCCTAACCACCGCCTTCAACGCCTCCCAGACCACTCCCACCTGGACCTCCCCATTGTCATTGAGTTCCAAGTACTTTTCAATACATCCCCTCACCCTTAGACACACCCCCTCATCCGCCATTAGTCCCATGTCCATTCTCCAGGGTGGGCGCCCTCCTGTTTCCTCCCCTATCTCCAAGTCCACCCAATGTGGGGCATGATCCGAAATGGCTATAGCCGTATATTCCATTCCCCTCACCTTCGGGATCAATGCCCTACCCAGCACAAAAAAGTCTAAGCGCGAATAGACTTTATGGACATAGGAGAAAAACGAGAACTCCTTACTCCTAGGTCTACTGAATCTCCACGGGTCCACACCTCCCATCTGCTCCATAAAATCCTTAAGCACCTTGGCTGCTGCCGGCCTCCTACCAGTCCTGGACTTCGACCTATCCAGCCCTGGTTCCAACACCGTGTTAAAGTCTCCCCCCATTATCAGCTTTCCCGTCTCTAGGTCCGGAATGCGTCCTAGCATTCGCCTCATAAAATTGGCATCATCCCAGTTCGGGGCATACACGTTTACCAAAACCACCATCTCTCCCCGTAGTTTGCCACTCACCATCACGTATCTGCCCCCGTTATCCGCCACTATAGTCTTTGCCTCAAACATTACCCGCTTCCCCACTAATATAGCCACCCCCCTGTTTTTCGCATCCAGCCCCGAATGGAACACCTGCCCCACCCATCCTTTGCGCAGCCTAACCTGGTCTATCAGTTTCAGGTGCGTTTCCGGTAACATAACCACATCTGCTTTAAGTTTCTTAAGGTGTGCGAGTACCCGTGCCCTCTTTATCGGCCCGTTGAGCCCTCTCACGTTCCACGTGATCAGCCGAGTTGGGGGGCTTCCCACCCCCCCCCCTTGCCGATTAGCCATCATCTTTTTCCAGCTTCTCACCCAGTTCCCACGCAGCTGTATCTCCCCCAGGCGGTGCCCCCCCGCCCCTCCTCTCCCGTACCCACTCCCCCCTTTCCCCAGCAGCAGCAACCCAGTAATTCCCCCCTCCCACCCCCCCCGCTAGACCCCCCGCTAGCGTAATTACTCCCCCCATGTTGCTCCCAGAAGTCAGCAAACTCTGGCTGACCTCGGCTTCCCCCCGTGACCACGGCTCGCACCGTGCGACGCCCCCTCCTTCCTGCTTCTCTATTCCCGCCATAATTATCATAGCGCGGGAACCAAGCCCGCGCTTCTCCCTTGGCCCCGCCCCCCATGGCCAACGCCCCATCTCCTCTCCCTCCCCACCTCCCCCCATCACCACCTGTGGGAGAGAGAAAAGTTACCATACCGCAGGATTAGAACATAAAACCCCTCTTCGCCCCCCACATTCGCCCCACCACTTTGTCCAAACGTTCTTTTTAATAGTCCACTCATTCCAGTTTTTCTTCTACAATAAAAGTCCACGCTTCATCCGCCGTCTTAAAGTAGTGGTGCCTCCCTTGATATGTGACCCACAGTCTTGCCGGTTGCAGCATTCCAAATTTTATCTTCCTTTTATGAAGCACCGCCTTGGCCCGATTAAAGCTCGCCCTCCTTCTCGCCACCTCCGCACTCCAGTCTTGATAAACGCGGATCACCGCGTTCTCCCATTTACTGCACCGAGTTTTCTTCGCCCATCTAAGGACCATTTCTCTATCCTTAAAACGGAGGAATCTCACCACTATGGCTCTGGGAGTTTCTCCTGCTCTCGATCCTCGCACCATAACTCGGTACGCTCCCTCCACCTCCAACGGACCCGTCGGGGCCTCCGCTCCCATTAACGAGTGCAGCATCGTGCTCACATATGCCCCGACGTCCGCCCCCTCCACACCTTCAGGAAGACCAAGAATCCTCAGGTTGTTCCTCCTTGCGTTGTTTTCCAGTGCCTCCAACCTCTCCACACATCGTTTCTGATGTGCCTCCTGTATCTCCGTCTTCACCACCAGGCCCTGTATATCGTCCTCATTCTCGGCTGCCTTCGCCTTCACGACCCGAAGCTCCTGCTCCTGGGTCTTTTGTTCCTCCTTTAGCCCTTCGATCGCCTGTAGTATCGGGGCCAACAGCTCTTTCTTCATTTCCTTTTTTATCTCCTCCACGCAGCATTTCAAGAACTCTTGTTGTTCAGGGCCCCATATGAAACTGCCACCTTCCGACGCCATCTTGGTTTTTGCTTGCCTTCCTTGCCGCTGTTCCAAAGGATCCGCTGCAATCCGGCCACTTTCCTCTCCTTTTTCCATCCGTGCCCAGGGGGAATTCCCTTCTGGTTTACCGCACGATGTTTTTAGCCGTTAAAATTGCCGTTGGGGCTCCTATCAAGAGCCCAAAAGTCCGTTCCACCGGGAGCTGCCGAAACGTGCGACTCAGCTGGTCATCGCCGCACCCGGAAGCCAATGCATGATTAGTTAATGTGCAGTCAGTACAGTCAGATGAGCACTAGATGGCAACACTAACAGGAACTATATAAGGTGTTTCCCGCTCTTTCTTAGTGTTAGTGTGTGTGTATTTCAGCTAGAGGTTAGACGTGACCAGTTCAGAGTGCAGTGCATTATATTAATTGTTAATTTAATCTAATCTTAGTTAATTCCATTACTAGTCAAAGTATTAAAGTAAAAGAACTCACAAGTATATTATTTTGTTACTCAATAAATTATTTGTCATCAACTGGAAGACTTTGACTATTTATCATCAAGTTAAATACAACTCGACTAGATAAATGAGCAATATATATATTACATCTCTGTAATATAACACTAATCAGAAATGCCTCCAAGAATGGGGCAGCATGGTGGCGCAGTGGTTTGCACTGCTGCCTCACAGCGCCAGGGATCCGGGTTAAATTCCTGCCTTGGGTGATTGTCTGTGTAGAGTTTGCACTTTCCATCTGTGTCTGAGTGGGCTTCCTCCGGGTGCTCCGGTTTCCTTCCTCCCACAGTCCAAAGATGCGCACGTTAGGTGGACTGGTCATGCGAGATTGCCCCTTAGTGCCCAAAAGGTTAGGCGGGGTTACTGTGTTAGTGGGAAAGGATGGGGGCGTGTGCCTAGGTAGGGTGCTCTTTCACATGGTGAGTGCAGACTCAATAGCCCGAATGGCCTCCTTCTCCATTGTAGTGCAGAAGGAGGCCATTCAGCCCATCGGGTCTGCACCGGCACTTGGAAAGAAAACCCCACGTAAGCCCAGGCTTCCACCCCATCCCAGTAGCCAGACCTTACTAAGGGACAATTTAGCACGGCCAATCAGCTAACCTGCACATCTTTGGACTGTGGAAGGAAATCGGAGCACCCGGAGGAACACCCACGCAGACAGTTACCCAAGGCTGGAATTGAACCCGGGCCCTTGGCACTGTGAGGCAGCAGTGCAAACCACTGTGCCACCGTGCCGCCCATAACTTGGGTTGATGCTTTCAACCTCTGGAATGAATTGGATATAACTTGTAGCTTCCCAGTATCAGCAGGAAGCCATGGCCTGCCGATACTGAGAGAGAAAAATGTGCCCTTACTTGTGCTTAGAAAGCCTGGTGAACGTTCTGTCATAATATCCACTCATGTATATAATGAGATGCAGACAGGCAGTGATTGACACATAGAATGGCCAGTAAGCATACAACACAGCACAGCCAATCACCAGACAGGACACTACCACTATAAAGCCAGAGGGCACTAGGTTTCCCGCGCTCTTGGGACCCAGCTACTGAGACAGTCAGAGTCCACGAGCTAGCAAACACAAACACCATGCGGTAGCTATTAAGTCTGGTCCTGCTACTACAAGGTCACTAGTCAGACCAGTATAGTGTCTACCCACAGCTGAATATGTACAGCAGTTCATCTAGGTGAATAAAACAGTGTTGGATCTTCTCCTGTGTTGGACGTCTGTTTCTAACTTCCCTGCATCGAATGTAGTCCACATCGAACCAACCTGCCTCACACATCACTTTCTGACTCCAGTGGCAGCCTTGGGCTTACGGCAGGACATTCTGTGCCGGTCTCGGCTTGGCGCAGTTCGTATGTAGCCATGCCCCTTTGTGATGCAGCAGCTACGGGAATGCACGTTCAGGTCAGGTGCTAAACTGCAGATTTGTATTGAAGGCACCAAGCAACAGATTTTACAGCTGTTTTAAAGGTATTTTTAAGTTTTACACAGTTTTGTTATGCTCTTTCTTTTACACAGGCAATGCTATAGTTGTTGGTTCTTTTAAAGTAATTTTAAATTTTATTTTTTATGATCAAAAGTGATTATTATTAAATACTTTTCAATGAATATATGTTTTGTTGTTTGTTTTAAATCTGCGAAACTATTTAAATCCGAACTACATTATAACTTTACGTGTGGCATGCTTAAAAGTGTTTGTATGTTTTAATTTAATTTATGGCAACTAAAAATTTAGTTGGGAAGAAGAGAAGTTAGAACTTCTCGGACCATGAACAATGGAGATTCTTGAAGCAAGACAAAATGTAAATAACACCGTCTCCTTACAGACCTGCAGAAGGGGTCATATGATGTTACAAGATGGTTATGACTTGGTCATGAGGGTCGGATACTCCATTGCCCCATACGCTGGTGGCTGGATTCTCACTTCTACCTGCTTGCCAATGGGATTTCGCATTAAAGCCACCCCAAGCCACCAGGAAACATGCGGACAGGGGTACTCTGCCAGCTGAAAAAGTGAATCCCACCGGCTGGAGAATTCCGGCCAACATCCCACAAGTTTCAAATATTGGGCAGGATTCTCTGGTGTCAGGATTGTCTGGCCTTACCGGCAAAGCACCCCTGCCCGTAGATTTCCCGGCGGCGTGGGGTGGCTTCAAAGAGAAATCCCATTGACAAACTATGGGAAGAGAGAATCCCACCTCCAGCAAACAGCATACCAAAATTCTCTGTCCTTACTAGCAGAAGTAGTGGAGTGGACGCGCAGCAGACAATCCAGGCCAAGATTTAAGAAGTGCCCCCCAGGGCTTTTTACTTTTAGCTGTCACTGTCCTTGTAACATCTGATTTTTTTTGACCCGTGTTTATCATTATTATATTTCTGTCTTGTTTATTTAATTTATCTTATTCATTTATAATCATCACATAATTAAATGTGGTGTTTTGATGTTTCAGTAAGACATTGACATTTGGTGTCTCAGTAAGAATTTGTAAGGTTTAAGGAAAACATTTATTAACAAAATTAATGTTATAAATGCGAAACTTTGGTAACATTTTAACATTTAAATTAACGTTTAACATTAGAAGCTACTGTATGCCATTTTGTTTAAAAGCTCCCTCAACTTTTCCAAATTTTTTGAAATAAAATATATCTTTTCACTTTAACACAACGATCAATAAAATAGATAATTTTACGTGAACACAATAATTCCGTTGTATTTCTGTAAATCGGGGTGGGAGGGGGAAGGAGGGAGGGGATGTGGGGGAGAAGGGCGGGATCAATGTCCAAATGGAGCAGATGCCAGGTGAACCCAAACTGCTGGAGGATTCTGAAATTCAATTGTAATCATAAGACTCAGGATCCGACTAAATACGAGACTACGCCAGATACAAGTGTGTTCAAACAAGAGTCACCAGTTTATTGAGTTATCAAACTGACAACAGAAATGACACTTAACCAGATAGTAGATGCAGCCGCTTCACAGTGGGATATTGAATCTCAGTCAGTTGGGGTGCTCTTCCTCTCTCCAAAATTCTTCTTTCTTCTAACTACTACCTTCATTCTGCTTCTGGTATCACTGAAAAGCAGACCTTATTACCCTTTCTAAATTACAGCCACAGCCTGACCAGTGGTAACCCTATTGGTCCATGTAGTATATGATTGGATTCTGGTTGGATAGGTGAGGCATGTACAGTGCATGGTCATCTCCTAATGTCGATTCTTCTGGGACAGAAAGCACGATTAGCCCATTGTTGCATACTTTGCGTATGTCGTGTGAATTAAATCAGATGCTTATAGTGTCTGTAAGTGTTGTTACTTCGATCAGATTTCAAATGTCTCTGCATTTTGGATGATCTCCTGGTTGATATATTTTACTGTGGCTATTTTACTTTCAGAACAGTTGCAAAGCTATTTATAATTAGTACTATAATTATACTTAAAAATCTAGACAAAGTGTGGGTAACATAAATGGATCACAATCATGAGTATTTAAAAGGTGTGCTGGATAAAATATTTTCACACATTCAGTTATGGTTGGTACAGTCACAGTGATTAAAGTCAAAAGGATTAGATAGTTCCAAAACTAACCATCCACTAACAGATGTTAAACCTCATAAAAAAATATATGTAGATCCTTGATTCTGTATTATAACTAAGCCAAACTGCTAACCTCTACACTGCCCTGACATCACCTCGAGCCTGGGCTTGCACACCTGCACCAAGAGGTATGTCTGCATCAGGCTCCATATTACCCTCCTCCAGATCATCCACTTCTGGTGGCAAATCATCTTCTGGGTGAATGCTCAGTCCATGGTGAAGGAAAGGTTGTGCAAAACAACACACTACAACTGTCGTGAATTTTATCTTCACTGTTGTGGCTGTGTGGCAGTTAGTGTTCAGCTTCAGATCTTGCTTCAACATTTCACAACATTTCACAAAGACCTCTTATTACTTCGTTGCTGAGACACAGTCTCCTGGTACACATCTCCTCTGACATCATTTCATATGATGTCCTTTGCCTGTACACTCTTAGGGGTAGGTAATTGATTCACATCCTCACCAGTCAGACATGTAGCTTGACTCCAGATTTTGAATCTGCAGTGGATTCTGCAATGCCTGTCAGAGCGATAATTCACATTTGCTTACAGGAAGCTTACATATGTTAAACTTTGTGAAAGCATTTGAAGTAATCATTGAAGCCTGTGAGGATTAACCTTACATCAGGGAGATTCTTAAATAACGCAACTTAAAATACATTGCAAAATCAGTGAGGAGGACAGGCGTGCTAACATTAGTGTCCTTGAAGGAGTCAAGAGCACCAGTATCGAGGTCATGATCACCTGAAACCCATTCCGCTGGGCCGACCATGTGCTTAGGATGTTAGAGACTGTGGTGGTATGTATTAGGGGTCATGTGGGACCTGTGAAGCCGAGATGCTATTGGCTGACAGATCCCGGGTCCTGGTTGGATCTGCCGACTTCTGGCTCCGCCCTGAAGGCGGAGTATAAGAACCCGAGCTTCTCCCCGCAGCTTCATTCTGTTGCTGAGCTGCTGGGGACAAGCATCGCTTAATAAAGCCTGGATCGACTTCATCACTTCTCGTCTCTCGTAAGTCATTGTGCGCTACAGAGACCCAACTGCCAAAGTAAATCTTCTTCTCCCAGCCCAAGAAAGGATTGCAAACTAAGAGAAGGACATAGAAAGTGCCTCAAACACACTCTGAAGACTTACCTCAAGAAATGCAACATCGACATCAACATCTGGGAGACCCTTGCTCAGAAGAGACCTACTTGGAGAAACCTCCCGATTGAAGGGACACAATTCTTCGAGGATACCTGACGGCAAGAGGAGGCCCGGAAAAGGAGCCTGAGAAAGGAATACCTGCAATCTCGGGTGCGATTTAACAGGAAAAAAGCGAATGACATGAAGATTAGCAGAGTTGCTGATAGTGCCGAGGATTGTCAGAGGATACAACAGGATAGAGATAGATTGGAAACTTGGGCACAGAAATGGCAGATGGAGTTTAATCCAGACAAATGCAAGGTGATGCATTTTGGAGGATCAAATCTAAGAATGAATTATACTGTAAATGACAGAACCCTCACGAACATTAACATACAGAGGGATCTGGGCGTGCAGGTCCACAGTTCCCTAAAAGTGACAACACAGGTGGCCAAGGTGATTGAGAAGCGAATGTCATGCTTACCTTCATCAGCTGGGGCATTGAGTACAGGAGTTGGGAAATCATATTGCAGCTATATAAAACCTTGGTTAAACCACATAATAATAATAATCATCTTTATTGTCACAAGTAGGCTTACATTAACACTGCAATGAAGTTACTGTGAAAATCCCCTAGTAGCCACATTCCGACACCTGTTCGGGTACACAGAGGGAGAATTCAGCATGTCCAAATTACCTAATAGCACGTCTTTCGGGACTTGTGGGAAGAAAACGGAGCACCCGGAGGAAACCCACGCAGACACGGGGAGAACGTGCAGACTCCGCACAGACAGTGACCCAAGCCTGGAATTGAACCTGAGACCCTGGTGCTGTGAAGCAAAAGTGCTAGCCACTATGCTACCGTGCTGCATTTGGAGTATTGCGTGCAGTTTTGGTCACCACATTATCAGAAGGACATGGAAGCTTTGGAGAGAGTGCAAAGAAGGTTCACCAGGATGTTGCATGGTCTCGAGGGTTTTGGCTATGAGAAGAGGTTGAACAAACTAGGATTTGTTGTGTCCTGTGATGTAACCGTCATAATGATGTACACAGAACATATAGTTGATTAACTATAGAGATGACATATTAAAAACACATGGAAAAGATAACTAAGGAACTACATTACAGATGATGGCTACTGAATTCAGTGAATTCTCCTGGAGCTCCTGGAGCTACTCTAAGTGCGACTATCTTGTACGTCTTACTACCAACTGGTGGGTGACTTGAGTCACGTGATAGATCTCTATTGCCACCAGCTGGTTGGAGGTTGTATTACCGTGCACAGGCATATCACCACATCCCCCTTCCTCTGGAACTGTTAACATTTGTATTCAAATATAACTGTTTTACAAAACATGATCTGCATTGTCAGTTTACACATGTCATATCTCCAGATGCACCTGTGCTTCACACAACGTGATATGCCTGATGAATGTGTCTCTGGTGCACAGCTTATTGAACAGTCACAACGACATCGCCCCGTTGGTCTTCTGAACTTTTATCAACTGCCCAATGTCGTTTTAACTTCCAGAAGCCCTGTTTTCTTGCTGGTCTCTTTTTAGCGCGATGCTTCTTGCTGCATCATCGTATGCTTTCTGGCCTGTCGGCCACATTGCAGATGCCTTCTTCTTTAGTACTGCAGGTGCGACCCACGGTATCCTCCACTTCCCTTCTCTTCTTTTTCTTTTTTGCTTTGGTCTGTGCCATGGGACTATTTGCTTGTGGATCGTCTGCTGTGCAGGCTGACCCTGGCTCTTCCTCCATCATAACTATTACAGAGCCTTAGCAGGACCGATGAGTTTTGGTTGATCATGGTTGTGTCCACATGCTGGGTTGATTGCCCATCACCTGGTGAAACATCCAGCGTCGGCATACTTTTGGATGACTGTGTGGTCGCAGTCAAGTCTGCAACTTCAGGAACAGTCTGCAAAGCTTCGCACTCTGGTGTCTGGGTTGGATCAATGTCCCCAACGTTGGGTGCTGTTCCGTCATTTTGTTTTTGAGCCCCAACTGGTGGCTCACCCTCACTTGATATGAAGATGTATGGGTCGTCTTTTGCTGAAGAGCTGATTAGTGGCTCATCTGATAGGATGATATATGTTTAGTCTGTCATTGTAGAACTGCACACAGATGTATCCATCTGCCTTTCTAGCACGTCTCTCAATGGAGTGGCCTCAAGTATTGGGGAGTCCGCTGCAGGAACCATTTCATGTGCAGGAGATGATTCATCAGTTTTACCAGAATGGGAATATTTCTTCAGTTATCTGTCTGATCGGCATAGGCTTGGAGGGCCAAAGGGCCTGATCCTGTGCTGTACTTTTCTTTGTTCTTTGAAAAAAAACAGAATCCCATTTTGGACGCGTTAAGTGGGGTGTTTCTCAGCACCTGCAGAGTTGAGAACGGCCCCACTATCAAACTGGACTCTGTTTTTTTGGCCACGGCGAGGAACGCCCCACCGAGCCTGCACTTACCTTCATCTTGTCAGTGCGGGAAGAGATCAGGGTGCCATATTTAAATGACACCCCAATCTCTGGACCCCCCACCACAGCCTCCGGAACCCTCAACACACCAACTTACTTGTTACGGTGTCTGCGAGTCCCATTCCCCCCCCCCCCCCTCCCCCCCCCCCCACTCCCCACCACCACGTCACTCCACCTCATAAGGGCACAGCACCCCTCCAGGCCTGATCCCTGGCAGTGCCAACCGAGGACCTGGGCACCTTGGCATTGCCACCCTGGCAATATGGCGAGGTCTCCCAGGTGAGCCTAACTGCTCACTTAAATATGGAAATCTGCATCCTGCCCAGTAAAGGCAAGATTCAGATCGAGACATCCCGAGCATCACAAAGTTATTACAAGGTAGAGTTCAGTTATGACTTACTGCCCCTTCTTGATAAAGGCTGCAAACCAAATTCTATTCACCGCAACAGCGATGTGTATTTTTGTAGCCCCTTTAAATCAATTAATTATTCCAAGGTGTTTAAGAAAAGTCATCCTTGTGCTAAAATAACACAACAGCTAAATCACATACCTAGTAATTATTACATTCCATTTTAAATAGCTGTTCTTTGGCAATAGATTCATTACAGTGTGCAAGTTGAGTCACTAAGGCATTAATCTCGATCGTTTGAAACTCCATTTCAAAGCCACCAACGCTACTGCTTTACCTGGCTCTCTGAGGCTGAACCAAATTATGAACAACTTCTAGAGCTTAAGATGTAGAAGCAAAAGTAGGCTATACAGCCCATCTGAATGCTCCACCATTCAATGAGATCATGGCTGATCTGATTTGATATTCCTCAACTCCACTTTCCCACTTTATTCTCATAACCTTCGATTTCCTTACTGATTAACAATCTGTCCATCTCAGCCTTGAACACACTTAATGACCCAGTCGCCACAGCCCTCTGCGGTAAAGAATTCCATAGATTCCCTACCCTCAGAGAAGAAATTCTTCCTGAAGCTTGGCCTTGAAATGAGCTTCTGATCGGAGGAGGCAGGGCGCCATGGACAACCTGTTGGATCTTTCAGACCCGCCGAAGTCTACAGTGTTTCAGTGTTTTGCATGACTCCTCTGCCTCATCGCCAGGGAACCTGCCGCGGGGAGTCATCTTCAGGTGGGACAGGAAGATCCTGCCCGCAGTGCTAGCTCTTTCTTTCTCTTTTTAAGAAGAAATCCAAGGCATTACACCAGCCAGTGTGATGTAGGAGCGGTTTCAAGACCTGTGTATTGAGTCAGCTTCCACGTGGGGTTATTCACCCCAGTTGGACGCGATCCAATCCCTGAAGCTGCTACATTTAAACTTATCCAATAGAATTGCAAGCAGTGTTTAAACTTCACCCAATAGAATTGCAAGCAGTTTTAAACTTCACCCAATAGAATTGCAAGCAGCGCAATGATTGATCCTCATCCTGACAGCTATGCTTACTAGTAATTTGCTGTGCATTCATTGTCTGTGAAAAGCGGAACAGCAAAACCAGCATCCTGCATTTGTTTCACAAAGACAAGATATCAGAAGTGATGTCCTTCTGGACAAGTTAGCTATCCTAAATCCCATTCGATTACTTATTACTGCTATGCCCTAAAAATACATGTTTAATGACTAATAATGATTACTCAGTCCTAAAATTCATCTCAATGCTTAATAAAGTAGCTGATGTAAAACTACTGGGGCGTCATTCTCTGACCCCCCACCGGGTCGGAGAATGGCCGTTGGCCGCCGTGAATCCCGCCCCCGCCCCCGCCGAAGTCTCCGGTACCGGAGATTGGGCAGGGGCGGGAATCGGGCCGCGCCGGTTGGCGGGACCCCCCGCTGGATTCTCCGGCCCGGATGGGCCGAAGTCCCGCCCAGAAATTGCCTGTCCCGCCGACGTAAATCAAACCTGGTATTTACCGGCGGGACCAGGTGGCGTGGGCGGGCTCCGGGGTCCTGGGGGGGGGCACGGGGCGATCTGACCCCGGGGGGTGCCCCCACGGTGGCCTGGCCCGCGATCGGGGCCCACCGATCCGCGGGCGGGCCTGTGCCGTGGGGGCACTCTTTCCCTTCCGCCTCCGCTACGGCCTCCACCATGGCGGAGGCGGAAGAGACTCTCCCCACTGCGCATGCGCGGGAAACTGACAGCGGCCGCTGACGCTCCCGTGCATGCGCCGGGAAACTGACAGCGGCCGCTGACGCTCCCGCGCATGCGCCGCATTTCCGCGCCAGCTGGCGGGGCAACAAACGCCATTTCCGCCAGCTGGCGGGGCGGAAATCCCTCCGGCGTCGGCCTAGCCCCTCAATGTTGGGGCTAGGCCGCCAAAGATGCGGAGCATTCCGCACCTTTGGGCCGGCGCGATGCCCGTCTGATTGGCGCCGTCTTTGGCGCCAGTCGGCGGACATCCCGCCGTTGGGGGAGAATTTCGCCCCTGTAGTGGCATGCTAACTATTCAGTTTTAAGAGGTATCATCGCTGAACCCCCCCTTCACAGTACAGTGAAACTGAAACTAATGATTAATATTCCATATTGCGCATCACATATCGCTGTGACAACATCCTAACTCACACCAAGTCCCATTCACCCATCACCCCTCTGTGCTCGCTGACCTACACTGCTTCCCAGTTAAGCAACAACTCAATTTTAAAATTCTCAAGCTACGTGGGCGGGATTCTCCAATAATTGAGCTATGTCCCCTCACCCGATCTCGGGTTTGACGCCCATTCTCCGCCCCCAAGCTGATCGTGATTTCGGCTCGGAGAATCCCGCCCAGGGTCTTTGTAATCTCCTCCAGCTCTACTGCTACCAGCACTGGAACCTTTGGCAGCCTCACATCGTCTTTGCAAATAAAACTTATTGTTCTGGTATATCCAACAGTTCATAAACATGCATCAATTCTCAAAAAAATAGATTCTTTTTAACTGTTGTTGAAAACCTAACAGTTTTCAATTTCGTATGTTGATATCAATGTGTAGAATTTCTGTGAAAGTTCATCCCTCCCAGGTGAGGCACAACAGACAAGTATAGGTGGTACCAGGTTGATTATAATATATTCTTTATTACCTTCTTGCATGTGAATGATAGTTTAATCCTGTCAAGTCTCATGCATAAGGTGTAGAGCACCAAGATTAGGGATGGGCAAGAGGCCAAAAGGAGTAGATCTTGGAATGTTGTAGGGATGGAGGAGATTGCAGGTTTAGGAAGTAGTGAGGCCATGGAGCAACTTATAAAGGGTGAGAATTTTAAAATCGAGATGTTGCCTGATTAGGGGCGGGATTCTCTGGCCTCCTCGCAGCGTGTTTTTTGCCAGCGGTACATAGACCACTGTTGGCCGGTGGCCGCCGCTAGCAATCGGATTTCCCGTTCAATGTACCTCACGTCGCTCGGAAACACACGGCGTGGGTGCATCTTCTGCTGAACAAGAGTTCCTGCTGGCGTGAAGAGCAGAAAGATCTTGCCCTAGGAGTCAACATAAATCAGTGAGCGGATAATGGCTGAACTAAACTTGGTGAGTGAGGACATGGCAGTCGCGTTCTGGATTATTTCACATTTATGGAGGGTGGAAGGTGGGAGACTGGTCAGGAGAGCAGTGGATTGGGTATCAGCAGCAGATGAGCTGAGGCAGAGACAGAGACAAACAATTATTCTGAAGGTGGAAGTGGAAGGGTGGCGTGGATATGTATTTGGAAACTCATTTAAGGATCAAATAAGGGAGAGGTGGTGAAATAGTGGTAACGTGGTGGGGCTAGTAAACCAGAGGCCCAGGCTAATGCCCTGGGGAAATGGGTTCAAATGCCATCACGGAAGCTGGTGGAATTCAATTGATAACATTTGGAATTAAAAACTTGTCTCAGTAATGGTGACCATAAAACTATCATCGATTGCCATAAAAACATATCTGGTTCACTAATGCCCTTTAGGGAAGGAACTCTGCCGTCCTTACCCGGTCTGGCCTACATGTAACTCCAGACCCACATAATGTGGGTGACTCGTAACTGCGCTCTGAAATAGCATAGCAAGTCACTCAGTTTCAGGGCAATTAGGAATGGGAAACAAATGCTGACCATGCTATCAATGCATAAATCCCGCAAAAGATTAAGTTAAAAAAATTGTGAACAGTCTGGTTCACCCTCAAACAGGATCCAGGGAGGGATGGAATCAGTCACTGGAGAACAAAGTTTGTGCAGGGACCAAAAACAAATGGCTATTATATCATTCAACTGCAAAGTCGTACTCCAATAAATGTCTTTACTATACCTATTGATTCAATATTGTCACACTCGATTGCATTTCCTCATACTGAGATGTACAAGCATATTAATATAAATTCTTTAGTTCTGACGTAAAATCTATCCTGACACTTTGCAATGTTGGGAAAATTGATGGAATTTACTTCAGAACCAGTGTCTTTATTTACATCTTAAATCCATATTTCTTAACATAACGTGACAACCCAATAGACTTAAATAAGTGAGCACGTGGTACTCAATGGGTAAGAAATTGAACAGAGTGAATGGATGGTTGAACTGCAACGATCAGTTTTCCACTTGGTCAAAGTCGAAAATTACCCTCAAAAGTCTTTTTGTCATTACCTCTGAAAACATCTTGTTACGACATGGGCTGTCAAGCTTTCACAACTTTCTGCATATAATGTGCTCTAGAGATTACAATCACTGGATATGATGCTGAGAAAAATGTGACAACAAATTGAACAATTTAACATGATTTGCTTCCTCCTGCCAGTTAATAATAAAAGTTGTGATGTCCTTGTAAATCCAGTGTAGTGTGCAGCCACTTAAAACATTAAAGAAGTGAACCTATGAGACTTCCGGGTGCGGCTATGCAGAGCTAGGTCGCATATTCGGCAGCTCCTGCTTGGAACGGACTTTTGGGCTCTTTTACAGGGCCCCCACGGCATTTGTTTGACATTTCCCGGTGTGGGAAGAAGGCTGCAATATTCCCCTGACAGTGTCCCCCAGGAAGGGTATGTCTCTGGGTTGCCAGACACGGCAGAAACAGTAAAAGGTTTGGCTGCAACTGCAGGATAAACAGGGCCTCTGCCAGCATGCAGGCGGGGGAAGGGCAAGCTTAAAGCTGCAAGCTGACCTGAGGGCCTGTATCAAAGGTGAATTCTAGCAGCAGAGGGAACAACTGTGAAAAGACCTCATCAAGGCCACTGAAGGGACTTCCGGTTGCGGTGATGCCTAGCTAGCTGCACGCTTCGGCGGCTCCAGCTCCGACGGACCTTCGGGCTCTTTTAAGAGCCCCAACGGGGAATTTTTCGACGACGCAACCCGGTGTGGGGTGTGTGAGAAGGGAGTCCCCCCCAAACGAAGGAGGAAAAAACCGGCGGCGGCGGCTGCAGCACGAGGAATCGTCGACCAAAGGGTCAGAAAGAGAGAAGTACAAGATGGCGGCGGAGAAAGCGCAGGCGACAGGGGGGCCTGAGCAGGATGAAATTGTGAGACGGTGCGTGGAGCTGCTGAAGAGGGAGGTGCTGACCCCGTTGCTACAGGCAATTGAGGGGCTCAAGGAGACATTAAAGACCCAGGAGAGAGAGCTCCGCGTGGTGGAGCAGAAGGTGACAGATATTGAGGACGAGATCCTGGGCCTGGCGGTTAAGACACAGACGCACGAGGCACTTCATAAAAAGTGTACTGAAAGGATCGAAGCCCTAGAAAATGGAGCGCGAAGGAAGAACCTTCGGATACTGGGTCTCCCTGAGGGTGTGGAAGGAGTGGACTGTGGAGCGTACGCAAGTACGATGCTGAGCTCACTGATGGGTGCTGAGGGACTGATGCTGCAGGAAATGTTATTGTTAATGTTATGGTTGAAGTTAATTGAGAAGTAAATTGGGAAGGGGGGAGACATTGGGGAAATGTGGGCGCCGGTGAGGGGGGAAAGACGGGACATAGTTGGAGAATGGGGAAGGGAGGGGGAGGGGAAAGGGAGCTGCGCCATAAGAGGCGGGTCAGGTAAAGGGATGTTCCCGCGCCAGAAAGAATAAGGCGGGAAGACAGGCGCAAGGCGGATGGGAGTTCCCCACACAGGGGGGGTCGAGGAGTGAGCAGGAGTAGCCGGGGTCAGTTGAAGTCAGCTGACTTACGGAAGTAATATGGGGGGAGCAATCATGCTAGAAAGAGATCTAGCGGGGAGGGGGGGAGGGAGGGGGAGGGTGGGGGACAACTGGGTTGCTGCTGCGGAAATCCAAAAGGAAATGGCTAAAGAGTGGGTGGACGGGGATGGTGTGCGACGCTGGGGGAGCGAGCGGGAGCGCGGAGGCGGGATATGGGACTGGCCTAGAGAAGGTAATGGCTAGTCGACACGGGAGGGGGGCAGGTAGCCCCCTAGTGAGGTTGATCACGTGGAACGTGAGAGGCCTGAACGGACCGATAAAAAGGGCCAGAGTGCTCGCGCATTTGAAAGGACTAAGGGCAGACGTGGTTATGCTCCAAGAGACGCACCTAAAGGTGGCGGACCAAGTTAGGCTAAGGAAAGGATGGGTGGGGCAGGTGTTCCACTCAGGACTGGACGCAAAGAATAGAGGGGTGGCCATTTTGGTGGGGAAACGGGTAGCATTTGAAGCAAAGAACATCGTAGCAGATAGCGGAGGTAGATATGTAATGGTGAGTGGCAGGCTGGAGGGAATGGAGGTCGTGTTGGTTAATGTGTATGCCCCAAACTGGGACGATGTGGGATTTATGAGACGGATGCTGGGGCGTATATCGGACCTGGAGTAGGAAACTTGATTTTAGGAGGGGACTTTAATACGGTGCTGGACCCGGGGCTAGATAGATCCAGCTCAAGGACCGGAAGAAGGCCGGCAGCGGCCAAGGTACTTAAGGAGTTTATGGACCAAATGGGGGGAGTGGATCCATGGCGATTTCTTAGACCTAGGGCTAGGGAGTTTTCCTTCTTCTCCCATGTCCATAAAGTGTACTCCCGGATAGATTTTTTTGTTTTGGGAAGGTCGTTGATCTCTAGGGTGGAAGAAGCTGAGTACTCAGCCATAGCGGTTTCGGATCATGCCCCACATTGGGTGGACCTGGAATTAGGAGAGGAAAGGGAGCAGAGAACATTCTGGCGATTAGATGTGGGACTGATGGCGGATGAGGGAGTGTGTGCAAGAGTGCGGGGGTGTATTGAGAGATACCTGGAGGTCAATGGCGACGGCGAGGTCCCTGTGGGAGTGGTATGGGAAGCACTAAAAGCGGTGGTCAGAGGAGAGCTGATCTCCATTGGGGCTCACAAAAGGAAAACAGAGGCCAAGGAAAGGGAAAGATTACTGGGGGAGATTTTAAGGGTGGATAGGGAATTTGCAGAGACCCCGGAGGAGGAATTGTACAGGGAGAGGAGACGACTCCAGACGGAATTTGACCTTCTGACCACCAGAAAGGCGGAGGTACTGTGGAGGAAGGCACAGGGGAGGAGGTATGAATATGGGGAAAAGGCTAGTCGCCTGTTGGCTCATCAATTGCGAAAGAGGGCAGCAGCGAGGGAGATAGGAGGAATTAGAGACGAAAGGGGAGACACGGTGCGAAGGGCAGGAAAGATAAATGAGGTGTTCAAGACCTTCTATGAGGAACTGTATAGGTCTCAACCCCCAGAGGGAGAGGAGGGGATGCGGCAGTTCCTGGACCAATTGAGGTTCCCGAAAGTGGAGGAGCGGGGGGTGGTAGGCCTGGGGGCACCGATTGGGGTGGACGAGGTTATTAAGGGACTGGGAAGCATGCAAGCAGGGAAGGCCCCAGGACCAGGCGGGTTCCCGGTGGAGTATTACAGAAAATATGTGGACTTGTTGGCCCCGTTGATGGCGAGGACGTTCAATGAGGCCAGGAAAGGGGGGACTCTACCCCCGACGATGTCGGAGGCGACGATATCGTTAATTTTGAAGAGGGATAAAGATCCGTTGCAGTGCGGGTCCTATAGACCCATTTCATTATTGAACGTGGACGCCAAATTGTTGGCAAAGGTACTGGCATCGAGGATAGAGGACTGTGTCCCGGGGGTGGTGCACGAAGACCAGACAGGGTTCGTAAAAGGGAGACAACTGAATGTTAACGTGCGACGACTATTCGGGGTGATAATGATACCCCCAGTGGAGGGGGAGGCAGAGATAGTGGCGGCAATGGACGCTGAGAAGGCATTTGATAGGGTGGAGTGGGAGTATTTATGGGAAGTGTTAAGGAGGTTTGGATTTGGGAACAGGTTTATTAGCTGGGTTAGACTTCTTTATGGGGCTCCAACGGCAAGCGTAGTTACAGGTCGACATAGATCGGAGTATTTCCGACTATATAGGGGAACAAGACAGGGATGCCCGCTGTCTCCATTGTTGTTCGCGTTGGCAATTGAACCTCTGGCCATGGCGTTGAGAGACTCCAGGAAATGGAGAGGGGTGATTAGAGGGGGAGAAGAGCACCGAGTCTCGTTATACGCGGATGACCTATTGTTATACGTGTCGGATCCAGCGGGGGGGATGATAGAGGTAATGCGAATTTTGAGGGGGTTCGGGGATTTCTCGGGGTATAGGCTAAACATGGGGAAGAGTGAATTATTTGTGATACATCCAGGGGACCAGAGTAGAGAGATAGAAGGCTTGCCTCGAAGGAAAGTGGAAAGAAACTTCCGATACCTGGGGATTCAGATCGCTAGGAGCTGGGGAACCTTGCACAGACTTAATCTGACACAGTTGGTAGAACAAATGGAGGAGGATTTCAAGAGGTGGGACATGCAGCCTCTATCGCTGGCGGGCAGGGTGCAAGCAATTAAGATGATGGTCCTCCCGAGGTTCTTATTTGTATTTCAATGTCTCCCTATACTAATCACCAAGACCTTTTTTAATAAAATAAACAGGAGCATCACGAGCTTCGTGTGGGCAGGGAAAGTTCCGAGAGTAAGGAGGGGGTTCCTTCAGCGTAGTAGGGACAGAGGAGGATTGGCACTACCGAACTTGGGCGATTACTATTGGGCCGCCAATGTGGCAATGATACATAAATGGATGATGGAGGGTGAGGGAGCGGCGTGGAAAAGACTGGAGAGAAAGTCCTGTAAAGGGACGAGTTTAGAGGCGCTGGTAACGGCGCCGCTACCGATCTCACCTAAAAATTTTACCACGAACCCGGTGGTGGTGGCAACATTGAATATCTGGGGACAGTGGAGGCGACAGAGAGGGGTGCGGGGAGCCCTGGTGGGGTCCCCAATCAGGAACAACCATAGGTTCGCCCCAGGAAGAATGGATGGAGGATTTCAGAGCTAGTACCAGTTGGGAATTAGGAGAGTGGGAGATTTATTTATAGATAGGACTTTTGCGAGCTTGGGAGCATTGGAGGAAAAGTATAACTTGCCCCGGGGAAATTTCTTGAGATATATGCAGGTGAGGGTGTTTACTAGACAACAGGTGAGGGAATTTCCATTGCTCCCGACACAGGGGATACAGGACAGGGTGCTTTCAGGGGTGTGGGTCGGAGAGGGCAAGGTGTCAGAGATTTATCGAGAGATGAGGGAAGAGGGGGAGGAGTCGGTGGGCGAACTAAAAGGAAAGTGGGAAGAAGAACTAGGGGAGGAGATAGAGGAGGGTATGTGGGCTGATGCCCTAAGCAGGGTAAATTCCTCTTCCTCATGCGCCAGGCTTAGCCTGATTCAATTTAAGGTGCTAAATAGAGCACACATAACGGGAGCAAGATTGAGCAGGTTCTATGGAGTGGAGGACAAATGTGGGAGGTGTGGCGGGAGCCCTGCAAACCACGCACATATGTTTTGGGCGTGCCCGGCACTGGAAGGGTATTGGAAGGGAGTGACGGGAGTGATTTCGTGGGTGGTGAAGGCCCGGGTCAAACCAGGCTGGGGGTTAGCTTTATTTGGAGTTGCGGAAGAGCCGGGAGTGCAGGAGGCGAAAGAGGCCGACGTTATGGCCTTTGCGTCCCTAGTAGCCCGGCGCAGGATCCTACTCATGTGGAAGGAGGCGAAACCCCCCGGACTGGAGGCCTGGGTAAATGATATGGCGGGGTTCATTAAACTGGAACAGATAAAGGTTGCCCTGAGAGGATCGGCTCAAGGGTTCACCAGGCGGTGGCAGCCATTTCTCGACTACCTAGGGGAACGTTAGAGGGAAGTCAGATGACCAGCAGCAGCAACCCAGGGGGAAGGGGGGGGGGGGAGGGGGGGAGGGGGGGGGGGGGTTTAGTTTAGTTTAGGTCAAAGATAAAGGGGTTTTGTTACTTGTGTATTGTTAAAAATTTCTGCATTGTTATTGTTGCGTTTGCTTTGTAAGAGGGGAAAAATTGTTGTTTGGGAAAAAAATTTCAATAAAACATATTAAAAAAAAAGAAGTGAACCTACAATTGAGTATCACTGCTGGTTTTTAAGGTCCCTATAAGTTCTGTGGTAAACACCACGAGTAACACGTTGCATGTATTACGGCACTGCTACTCTATTACAGGTACAACAGTAAATCCCAGCCTGCTGGCTCCTCCCAGCAGACAGCGTATAAAAGTGTATGCTCTCCTGCGCTGCTCCCATTCTGGTTCCAGCTGCAGGAGGCACAACATCTTGTACAATAAAGCCTCGATTGTTTCACCAATCACGTCTTGTGGTAATTGACGGTACATCAATTTATTGCACAAGATTTTAAAAGATGAACATCTTAATCAAGCCTGATCGCCTGGAGCTGAGCCCTCACGCAGCCTACGACCACTGGCTAGCCTGCTTTGAAGGCTACCTCAGAGCAGCCACTGAAGAACTCTCGGACCCACAGAAGCTCCAAGTCCTCTACTCACGGGTGAGCCCTGAAATTTTTCCCCTCATCCGGGATGCGCCCACCTATACAGAAGCGATGACGCTACTAAAGGGACATTACATTAAGTCGGTGAATCAAGTGTATGCCAGGCACCTCCTGGCCACGAGACGACAACTCCCGGGGGAGACTCTGGACGATTTCTTGCGGGCCCTACAGATTCTTAGTAGGAACTGTGACTGCCAGGCAATTTCGGCAGTCCAACACACCGAACTATTAATCAGAGACGCTTACGTCATGGGCATGAAGTCTACGTACGTTCGCCAGCGACTATTGGAAGGGGTACGCTCAATCTTGCGGAGACTAGGAAGTTTGCTAATTCACTAGAAGTGGTTTCCCGTAATCTGAAGGCCTACACCCCGACCGCGCAGCACCCTCGTGGGCATCGTGGGCCCCACCAGCTGCCGACTCGAGATCACCGCAAGCCTGCACCGCGCAGCAGCCAGCCAACTCCGGGGGGCCCAAGTGTTATTTTTGCGGCCAGAACAAACATCCCAGGCAGCGCTGCACGTCGCGGAGCGCGACCTGCAATGGGTGCGGGAAGAAGGGCCACTTTGTTTACGTTTGCCAGGCCTGGTCGGTCGCCGGTATTTCCAGGCCCGGCATTGCTACACCCCCCACGTGTGATCCAGGGGCGTCGCCATCTTCTTCACCACAAGTCACGTGTGGCCCGCGGGTGCCACCATCTTCCCCCACAAGCCACGTACGACCCGTGAGCGCCACCATCTTTGATGTCACCGACCAAGTGCGCCCCATGGGCGCCGCCATCTTCAGTGCCATTTGGACCGCGCCTCAGGACCCCTGCTCGTCTGGCCGTTCGCTGCCCGCTGATACCTCCGCCACCGCTGATCAGCCCGGGACCTCCCAACATCTTCCGCAGCTCGCCTCCATCACCCTGGATCAGTCTCGGCCCCGCAACCTCGCGACCGCTACGACGACGGTGAAGATCAACGGGCACGAGACGACCTGCATCTTTGACTCCGGGAACACTGAGAGTTTCATCCACCCTGCTATGGTAAGGCGCTGCTCCCTCCCGGTACTCCCCGTCTCACAGAAAATCTCCCTGGCCTCCGGATCCCATTCCATAGAAATCCGGGGGTACTGTGTCGCGACCCTCAGCGTTCAGGGTGTAGAGTTCAGCAACTTCAAGCTCTACGTCCTCCCCCACCTCTGCGCTGCCCTGCTACTAGGCCTTGATTTCCAATGCCACCTCTAAAGCCGTACTTTGAAATTTGGCGGACCCCTGCCCCCCTTCACCGTCTGCGGCCTCACGACCCTTAAGGTCGATCCACCTTCACTGTTTGCAAATCTCACCCCGGACTGCAAGCCCGTCGCCACTAGGAGCAGACGGTACAGTGCGCAGGACAGGACCTTTATCAAGTCGGAGGTCCAACGGCTTCTGCGGGAGGGGATCATTGAGGCCAGTAACAGCTGCTGGAGAGCTCTAGTGGTGGTAGTGATGACTGGGGAGACACAGGATGGTCATTGACTACAGTCAGGCCATCAACCTGTACATGCAGCTCGACTCGTACCCCCTCCCACGTATATCTGACATGGTCAATCAGATTGCGCAGTATCGAGTATTCTCCACAGTAGACTTGAAGTCCACCTACCACCAGCTCCCCATCCGCCCGGAGGACCACCAATACACTGCGTTCGAAGCAGATGGCCGCCTCTACCATTTCCTCAGAGTTCCCTTCGGCATCACCAATGGGGTCTTGGCCTTCCAGCGAGAGATGGACTGAATGGTTGACCAGTACGGGCTGCGGGCCACCTTCCCGTACCTAGATAACGTCACCACCTGCGGCCACGATCATCAGGACCACGACGCAAACCTCCAAAAATTCCTCCATACCGCCAAACTCCTTAACCTCACTTACAATAAGGAGAAATGCGTGTTCCGCACCAACCACTTAGCCATCCTTGGCTATGTAGTGGAAAATGGAGTCCTGGGGCCCGACCCCGACCGCATGTGCCCCCTCCTGGAACTCCCTCTCCCCCACTGCCCCAAGGCCCTGAAACGATGCCTGGGGGTTTTCTCGTATTATGCCCAGTAGGTCCCTAATTATGCAGACAAGGCCCGCCCACTCATTAAGTCTGCAGTTCTTCCCCTGATGGCTGAGGCCCAACAGGCCTTCAACCACATCAAGGCGGACATCGCCAAGGCCACGATGCACGCAGTTGACGAGACCCTCCCCTTTCAGGTGGAGAGCGATGCATCAGACGTAGCTCTGGCCGCCACCCTCAACCAGGCGGGCAGACCTGTGGCTTTTTTTTCCCGCACCCTCCATGCCTCCGAAATTCGGCACTCCTCTGTCGAAAAGGAGGCCCAAGCCATTGTGGAAGCTGTGCAACATTGGAGGCACTACCTGGCCGGCAGAAGATTCACTCTCCTCACTGACCAACGATCGGTTGCCTTCATGTTTAATAATACGCAGCGGGGCAAGATCAAAAATGACAAGATCATGAGGTGGAGGATCGAGCTCTCCACCTATAACTATGAGATCTTGTATCGCCCAGGGAAGCTCAGTGAGCCCCCTGATGCCCTATCCCACGGTACATGTGCCAGCGCACAAGTGGACCGACTTTGGGCTCTCCACAATTACCTCTGCCACCCGGGGGTCACCCGGTCCTTCCATTTTGTCAAGGCCCGCAACCTGCCCTACTCCATTGAGGAGGTCAGGACCGTAACCAGAGACTGCCAAGTCTGCGCAGAGTGAAAGCGGCACTTCTACCGGCCAGATAGAGCGCACCAGGTGAAGGCCTCCCGCCCCTTTGAGCGCCTCAGCATGGACTTCAAAGGGCCCCTCCCCTCCACCGACCGCAACATGTACTTCCGCAACGTAATTGATGAGTACTCCCGATTCCCTTTCGCCATCCCATATCTCGACATGACTTCTGCCACGGTCATCAAAGCCCTGCACAGCATCTTCACTCTGTTCGGTTTCCCCCCCTACATCCACAGCGATCGGGGATCCGCCTTCATGAGTGACGAGCTGCGTCAGTTCCTGCTCAGCAAGGGCATCGCCTCGAGCAGGACAACCAGCTACAACCCCCGGGGAAAAGGGCAGGTGGAGAGGGAGAATGGTACGGTCTGGAAGGCCGTCCTGCTGGTCCTTCGGTCTAGATATCTCCCAGTCTCCCGCTGCCAGGAGGTCCTCCCCAACGAGCTCCACTCTATCCGGTCACTCCTGTGCACCGCTACTAATGAAACCCCTCATGAGCGTGTGTTTGCCTTCCCTAGGAATCCACCTCCAGGGTCTCGCTCCCAACATGGCTGACAGTTCCTGGACTCGTCCTCCTCCGGAAGCATGTGCGGAGCCATAAATTGGATCCCTTGGTTGAGAACGTCCACCTCCTCCATGCAAACCCGCAGTACGCCTACGTGGCACATCCCGACGGGCGACAGGACACAGTCTCCCTCCGCTGGGTCTCCACCCACAACCCCCGACCTGATACCGCTCCTACACCCCCCCCGGTTGCCTCATTCACCCCTGCGCCACCCACCCTCCCACCAGCGAACTTCACCGCAGCCCCCACTCCAGCAGGATCCGTCCCCTCACTGGATCCACTAAGGGGTGATGAAGAAGAGGACAACACGCTCCCGGAGTCGCAGGTGACCACATCGGCGCCCACATCACCACCAGGACTGAGGCGATCGCAGCGGAGGGTCAGAGCCCCCGACAGACTCAAACTGTAATGTTTTTCTTCACCCCCGCCGGACTCTTTTTTTAGACAGGGGGTGAATGTGGTAAACACCACTTGTAACTCATTGCATGTATTATGGTATTGCTACTCTATTACAGGTACAACAGTAAATCCCAGCCTGCTGGCTCCTCCCAGCAGGCAGCGTATAAAAGTGTCTGCTCTCCTGCGCTGCTTCCATTCTGGTTCCAGCTGCAGGAGGCACAACATCTTGTGCAATAAAGCCTCGATTGTTTCACCATTCTCGTCTTGTGGTAATTGACGGTACATCAAGTTCCCAAAGTGGTACACATACTTCTGACTGTAAAGACAAACAATAGGTATCCTTTACCCATACCTGAAGCAGGTATTTAGGCCTTTGCTTACACAAATTAACAGCCTTATGACTGCCTCAAATTCCACTGTAACATGAGACAGGCAGCACCATCATGAGCTGTACAAAGAGCCCTACACATTGCCTGCAGAAAGATGGTAAATGACTTACCTGTAAGCATCCTCTTGAACGTGGCTGTTCTCAGAAGATTCACCACCTCTAATCTCTCCTCTCCTCTCCCCTGAGATCTCCAATCTTCAGGCTCCATATCCCAGCCACGAACTGCTCCACCTGCAAGGCCTGTGCACGACCCGCTGAGGCCCAAAAGAGGATGTTCACATTTTTCTAGGCCATGTTCTTACAAGACAGCGAGGATAAGTTTTTTCCAAATATAAATGTTTGTCACCTTAACTTTGAGCTCATTTACCAACAGCTGATCGCATTATTGCTGTTGATCTCAAAGAATAAGCCAGTAGTAATAATCTCCTTAGTTACTTTCTCAAGACTGTCTTTCTTTAGGATGTTGTAATCAGCATTACAGATTGGTCCTCAGGTTGTCAAATAGTAAAAAATTTAAATTTGGAAAATAAATCATATGGTATCCTGCAGAACTTTCTGTTTTTGTCAATATGGGATATAAAATGAATTTTCCAAGAAGCATTTATAATAATTTGACCACCAAAATCCAAAGGGATCATTTATTAATAAGTGTAAATAGTGCCAAAACAACTTGGGCATTGACATGTTATGCAAGAGACCTTGGGCGGGATTCTCTGTCCCGCCACCTCCCTTTTTCCGTCGTGGCGTACCCCCGCCGGCAGCGGGATTCTCTGTTCCGGCAGCCAACAATGGGGTTTCCCATTGTAGCACAATCAATCACTCACGAGACGAGATGAGATGGAGTCAATCGATGGCTTTATTACGCAGACTTGTTCCCCAGCAGCACAGTTACAGAATGCGGCTGCTGGGAGAACCCGGGCTCTTATACTCCGCCTTACTGGGTGGAGCCAGTAGGCGGCTGATCCAATCAGGACCCGGCGTCTATCCACCAATAGCCTCTCAGAATCACAGGGTACCGTAATACCCCTAATGCATACCACCACATTCACCCCTTGTTAAAAAAGAACCCGGCGGGGGTAGTGGGCCGTATGGTGGTAGAGGTTTACAGAGTCGGTACCTGGGATGCCACTAACACAGCAGCTATGCTCCGATATCAAACTACCAGAACTATTTACAATGCCGTTTTTACTGGGCAACTGAATTACTTACAGAGGCATTTATTGCTTTGTTATAAAGATTCGATGAGTCGAATGGGTGCCCTGGTCCTCCTCCCCGATCATCTCAGCCCCGGTGGTGATGCAGGCGCTGGCTCGGGCACCGTCGTCTCTGGAAGCGTGGCGATGTCTCTTCCTGCTTCACTACCCCTAGGCGGCGCCGGGGGAAGGACCAATCCACCCGGGTAGGGGGCGGCTGTGGGGTGCGCCGGTGGGAGGGAGGGGGTGATTGGTGTTGGGGTGGTGTGTGGAGTTCCGGCGGGCACCAGGTCCCGCAGGGAGACCGTGTCCTGTTGGCCGTTTGGGTATGCCACATAGGTGTACTGAGGGTTCGCGTGGAGGAGATGAACCCTCTCGACCAACGGGCCCGATTTGTGCGCCCGTACATGTTTTCGGAGCAGGATGTGTCCCGGGGCTGCCAGCCAGGTCGGGAGTGACGTTCCAGAGAAGGACTTCCTAGGGAAGACAAGGAGGCGTTCGTGGGGTGTTTGATTTGTCGTGGTACAAAGCAGCGACCGGATGGAGTGGATGGCGTCCGGGAGGACTTCCTGCCAGTGGGAGACTGGGAGATTTCTGGACCGTAGGGCCAGCAGGACGGTCTTCCAGACCGTTCCGTTCTCCCTCTCTACCTGACCGTTTCCCCGGGGGTTGTGACTGGTCATCCTGCTAGAGGCAATACCTTTGCTGAGCAAGAATTGACGCAGTTCGTCGCTCATGAAGGAGGACCCCCTATCGCTATGTATGTAGGCGGGGAAACCGAACAGTGTAAAGATGGTGCAGAGGGCTTTAATGATCATGGCCACGGTCATGTCGGGGCAGGGGATGGCGAATGGGAAACGGGAGTACTCGTCAACCACTGTTATTGAAAATATGGAAAGATGTGTCATTTGAAACATGGAAGTCTGGCAATATCTGGTCTGAGAGAAACATGAGAGGATACAGGGAAAGATCCCACAAAGGGTTAACAGCATATTCCAGGAGAGGATTGTAAAATGCAGATATCCTTGGTCAAACAGGCTTAGCAAACAAGACAAACAGGCTTTTGAATGAAGCCAAAAACAATGGCTCACACGTTCATTGAAAGTAAATATCTTAGTTAGCAGCTGGAAAAAAGGATGAGGTTCAGTTGAATTCTAGGTGTGAAAATTTGCTAAACCAGGTAAATTAAAGAAAACTGGAGACTATCAGTCGATGAGAAACATAATTCAAAGCCAAAATCAAAGTCAAAATTATGAGCTGAGGACACAATTGGAAAATAAAACTATAGAAATGATAGGAATTAAAGGTAACACCTCTTGAAGTCAAAGCATTTTGAACATCACAAAGGAAACAATGTAATCAGATCTTTGAGATGAAGTCATGTCAAAATGAGTACTTAGTTGGATTAGAATGTTTAGATCAAAGATACTTTTTACAATCAAAGTGAAAAATGTTACTTCACAATAAAGTCATAAAAACTAGATAACTGTTAGAAAAATATATAAACCTAGAGACCAGAGCAGGAACGAGAACCAGGGGCAGGATCCTCTGCAATCGGCACGATGTCCGCCGACCGGCGCGGCGCGATTCCTGCCCCCGCCGAATGTCTGGTGGCGGAGAATTCGGGACACGGCGGGGGCGGGATTCACACTGGCGGGGGATCGGAGAATCGCGCCCCAGAACTCAGAGGGAGAGAGAGAGAAGCAGAGAAGGAACAAGAGAAGCAAGCAGAGTCAGATTACAGTCAGATCGGTCATGGGAAAGATAAGACATAGCAGCCGAGCTAAAATAGCTAATACATCTAAGGAAGACTAGAATTTAAAGAGTCAGCTCAGAGATAGCCAGCAGAGTCAGCTGTCACAGCTCGGTACATGGGAAGGATGTACCGAGTCAACCAGCAAATACATTTAAAGAAGACCAGATTTTTAAAAGAAGATTGATTGTCAAGGTGGGCCTGAAGGTCCCTTCAACCAACCAGAAGGATCCAGAAGCAAGATCTTTAACTTTTCTGTAAAGACAGCGATTGCATCTTTTAAAAGAAAAAAAATTATAATAAAATAACTTAATTTAACCTGAAATAGTGGTTATTCCAAAGTCTACTTTACTTACTTAGCAATGCGGACCCAGGATCGATGCTACTAAGTGGTAAGTAGATGAAATCTTCGGTGAAGGTATGGGTTATACCGGGGGATAACTTGAAAACATAGTTTGACCTGAATAGCACCCACTGAAGCTTGCCTCGGAGTCGGGGAGTGAGAATCCCTGATCACCATTTAGAATTACGGCCCTTTTTGGAAACGGGGAAATCTAAGAATAGTGGTGAGTTTTCAAAAACACCACGTTCAGGAAGTACGTGTTGCGGTCGGTGGAGGGGAGGGGCCCTTTGAAGTCCAGACTGAGGCGCTCAAATGGACCGGAAGCCTTTATCAGGTGCGCTCTATCTGGCCTGTAGAAGTGCGGTTTGCACTCTGCGCAGATTTGGCAGTTCCTGGTGGCTGTTCTGACCTCCTTGATGGAGTAGGGCAGGTTGCAGGTCTTAACGAAGTGATAGAACAGAGTGACTCCCGGGTGGCAGAGGTCCTCGTGGAGGGTTCGGAGATGGTCCACTTGTGCGTTGGCACATGTGCCGCGGGATAGGGCATCGGAAGGCTCGTTCAGCTTTCCGGGACGATACAAGATCTCATAGTTATAGGTGGAGAGTTTGATCCTCCACCTTGTCGTTCTTGATCTTGCCCCGCTGTGTATTGTCGAACATGAAGGCAACCGACCGTTGGTCAGTGAGGAGAGTGAATCTCCTGCCGGCCAGGTAATGCCTCCAATGTCGCACAGCTTCCACTATGGCCTGGGCCTCCTTTTCCACTGAGGAGTGGCGGATTTCTGAAGTGTGGAGGATGCATAAGAAAAAGGCCACGGGTCTGCCCGCTTGGTTGAGGGTGGCGGCCAGAGCTACGTCGGACGCGTCGCTCTTGACTTGGAAGGGGAGGGATTCTTCGATCGCGTGCATCATGGCCTTTGCAATATCCGCTTTGATGCGGCTGAAGGCCTGGCAGGCCTCAGTCGACAGGGGAAAGACAGTGGACTGAATTAACGGACGGACCTTGTCCTCGTAGTTGGGGACCCACTGGGCGTAGTATGAGAAGAACCCCAGGCAGCGTTTGAGGGCCTTTGGGCAGTGGGGAAGGCGGAGCTCCATGAGGGGGCGCATGCGGTCAGGAGTGGGCCCCAGAACTCTGTTCTGGACCACATAGCGAAGTATGGCTAAGCGGGTCGTTCTAAACACGCACTTCTCCTTGTTGTACATGAGGTTGAGGAGAGTGGCGGTGTGGAGAAATTTGGCATGGTTGGCATCGTGGTCCTGCTGGTCATGGCCGCAGGTGGTGACGTTGTCTAGGTACGGGAAGCTGGCTCGCAAAATATACCAGTCGACCATTCAGTCCATCTCCCTTCGGAAGTCCGAGACCCCGTTAGTGACGCCGAAGGGAACCCTGAGGAAGTGATAGAGACGACCATCCGCCTCGAAGGCAGTGTATGGACGGTCCGATTTACGAATGGGGAGCTGGTGGTAGGCGGATTTGAGGTCCATCATTGAGAAGACGCGGTACTGTGCAATCTGATTGACCATATCAGATATGCGTGGGAGGGGATACGCGTCGAGCTGCATGTACCGATTGATGGTCTGGCTGTAGTCCACGACCATTCTGTGTTTCTTCCCAGTTTTAATGACTACCACTTGGGCTCTCCAGGGGCTGTTGCTGGCCTCGATGATGCCTTCCCGAAGCAGCCGCTGGACCTCGGACCGGATGAAGGTCCTGTCCTGGGTGCTGTACCGTCTGCTCCTGGTGGTGACGGGTTTGCAATCCGGGATTAGATTTGCAAAGAGAGAACATAGAACATAGAACATAGAACAATACAGCGCAGTACAGGCCCTTCGGCCCACGATGTTGCACCGAAACAAAAGCCATCTAACCTACACTATGCCATTATCATCCATATGTTTATCCAATAAACTTTTAAATGCCCTCAATGTTGGCGAGTTCACTACTGTAGCAGGTAGGGCATTCCACGGCCTCACTACTCTTTGCGTAAAGAACCTACCTCTGACCTCTGTCCTATATCTATTACCCCTCAGTTTAAAGTTATGTCCCCTCGTGCCAGCCATATCCATCCGCGGGAGAAGGCTCTCACTGTCCACCCTATCCAACCCCCTGAT
Source organism: Scyliorhinus torazame (assembly GCF_047496885.1). NCBI lineage: Eukaryota > Metazoa > Chordata > Chondrichthyes > Carcharhiniformes > Scyliorhinidae > Scyliorhinus > Scyliorhinus torazame. The sequence continues at coordinate 120,718,644 of NC_092707.1, read as the reverse complement.
CATTTTGTATGCCTCTATTAAGTCTCCTCTTAACCTTCTTCTCTCCAACGAAAACAACCTCAAGTCCGTCAGCCTTTCCTCATAAGATTTTCCCTCCATACCAGGCAACATCCTGGTAAATCTCCTCTGCACCCGCTCCAAAGCCTCCACGTCCTTCCTATAATGCGGTGACCAGAACTGTACGCAATACTCCAAATGCGGCCGTACCAGAGTTCTGTACAGCTGCAACATGACCTCCCGACTCCGGAACTCAATCCCTCTACCAATAAAGGACAACACTCCATAGGCCTTCTTCACAACCCTATCAACCTGGGTGGCAACTTTCAGGGATCTATGTACATGGACACCTAGATCCCTCTGCTCATCCACACTTTCAAGAACTTTACCATTAGCCAAATATTCCGCATTCCTGTTATTCCTTCCAAAGTGAATCACCTCACACTTCTCTACATTAAACTCCATTTGCCACCTCTCAGCCCAGCTCTGCAGCTTATCTATATCCCTCTGTAACCTGCTACATCCTTCCACACTATCGACAACACCACCGACTTTAGTATCGTCTGCAAATTTACTCACCCACCCTTCTGCGCCTTCCTCTAGGTCATTGATAAAAATGACAAACAGCAACGGCCCCAGAACAGATCCTTGTGGTACTCCACTTGTGACTGTACTCCATTCTGAACATTTCCCATCAACCACCACCCTCTGTCTTCTTTCAGCTAGCCAATTTCTGATCCACATCTCTAAATCACCCTCAATCCCCAGCCTCCGTATTTTTTGCAATAGCCTACCGTGGGGAACCTTATCAAACGCTTTGCTGAAATCCATATACACCACATCAACTGCTCTACCCTCGTCTACCTGTTCAGTCACCTTCTCAAAGAACTCAATAAGGTTTGTGAGGCATGACCTACCCTTCACAAAGCCATGCTGACTATCCCTGATCATATTATTCCTATCTAGATGATTATAAATCTTGTCCCTTATAATCCCCTCCAAGACTTTACCCACTACAGACGTGAGGCTCACCGGTCTATAGTTGCCGGGGTTGTCTCTGCTCCCCTTTTTGAACAAAGGGACCACATTTGCTGTCCTCCAGTCCTCTGGCACTATTCCTGTAGCCAATGATGACATAAAAATCAAAGCCAAAGGTCCAGCAATCTCTTCCCTGGCCTCCCATAGAATCCTAGGATAAATCCCATCAGGTCCCGGGGACTTATCTATTTTCAGCCTGTCCAGAATTGCCAACACCTCTTCCCTACGTACCTCAATGCCATCTATTCTATTAGCCTGGGGCTCAGCATTCTCCTCCACAACATTATCTTTTTCCTGAGTGAATACTGACGAAAAATATTCATTTAGTATCTCGCCTATCTCTTCAGACTCCACACACAATTTCCCATCCCTGTCCTTGACTGGTCCTACTCTTTCCCTAGATCCCTAGAAGGCGGATCGACCTTTAGGGTTGCGAGGCCGCACACAGTGAGGGGTGGTAGGGGACCGCCGAATTTGAGGGTTAGGCTCTGGAGATTGTACTGGAAGTCCAGGCCTAGTAGTAGAGCAGCGCAAAGGTTAGGGAGGACGTAGAGGCGGAAGCCGCTGAATTCTACGCCCTGGACCGTGAGTGTGACCGTACAGTACTCCCGGATCACGACGGAATGGGATCCGGAGGCCAGGGAGTTTCTTTGGTTGGCGGGGAGCAGCGCCTTACCGTATCCGGGTATATGAAGCTTTTGGTGCTCCTGGAGTCCAGCAGGCAAGAGGTCACGTGGCCATTGATTTTCACGCTGGTCGATGCAGTGGCCATGTTGTGCGGACGAGACTGGTCGATCGTCACTGAGGTAAGTCGTGGTCGGTCGTCGCTGGCGTCGGATAATGGGGAGCCTGGGGGGCCCAGGTCCTGGAATGCTGTCCGTGTCCATGCATCGTGGGGGAGACAAGATGGCAGCGCCGAAAGATCCTGCGGGGGTCAAATGAGAAATTACCTCATGGGCCGCACATTGCGGGGGTTGGACAAGATGGCAGCGCCGAAAGATCCTGCGGGGGTCAAATGAGAAATTACCCCATGGGCCGCACGTGGACTGAGGGGGGAAGATGGCGGCGCCCATTGTGCGTAGACTAGGGGGGTGGGGGCGATAGTGGTGACTGCGCGGGCCTGGCACACAGCGGCAAAGTGGCCCTTTTTGCCGCAAGCCTTGCTAAGGGCTGCGCGGGCCGGGCAACGTTGGCGAGGGTGTTTCTGCTGGCCACAGAAGTAACATCGGGGACCCCCGGGGTGCGCGGGCTGGCATGTGGCGCAGGCGAACTGGCTGGGTAAGGGCCCCGCTGGGGCAGCCGTCTGTGGGGTCCACGATGCGTAAGAGGGGTGGGCTGCGCGGCTGGGGGGGTAGGCCTGACTGTTGCGCGAGGCAATCATCATAGAGAGCGCTACCTTCTTTGTCTCAGCTAGATCGAGCATGGCCCCTTCTAACAGTATTTGGCGTATGAGGTCCGGCCCAAGCCCCGTAACGAATGCGTCCCGCATAAGGAGGTTTGAATGTTCAGTGGCCGTAACGGCCTGACAGTCACAGTCCCGGACGAGTGGGATTAGGGCCCGCCAGAAGTCTTCTATGGACTCACCAGGGAGTTGAGAGCGAGTGGCGAGTGCATGCCTGGCGAAGAGCGTGTTCGTCTTCTGTGCGTAGTTTTCTTTGAGAAGCACCTTGGCGTTGGCATAGTTCGGGGCGTCCTGGATCAGTGGAAACACGTTGGAGATCAACCTTGAGTACAGGATCTGTATCTTCTGAGCCTCCGGAACAGGGGTGGTCGCTGAGTTGATATACGCCTCGAAGCAAGCTAGCCAGTGATTAAAGTCCTTTTTGGCGTCGCTTGATTGCGGATCCAGCTGCAGGCGATCTGGTTTGATTCGGAGGTCCACCTTTTAGAAAATCTTAGAGCAATAAATTGATGCACGATCAATTGAACAAAGACTAGAGTTGGATGCAACTGAGGCTTTATTGCTCTAAGAAGTGTGGTCTCCCACAGCAGCTGGTGAAATGGCTGCTGAATGGAGGGCATGCATATTTATACTGCGTCTACTGGGCGGAGCCAGCAGGCAGGGACTACCGGTGAACCAGTAGTGCAGGTCCTACCTTACATCACCTAAAATAGATGCAACAGTGGTTTACCACACTGGTACTACCAGGCTGGCAGTGCCAATGTGACCAATGTCAGGTTTCCTGTGTCAGGGGTCGGGCCTGGGGGGGAGAGGGGCGCTCTTGAGGACCCCCAAGGAGTTAAATTGGATGAAGTAGTACGGTGTGGAGGCCACGGGGGGGTGCTGAGGGGGGAGTCAAAAGATCAGAGCTGCCTTTAGAAATGGTGCCCCGACCCACAAGTAGTCTGCGGGCGCCGAGAAGCACCCCGCTAAAGGCACTGTTCAGCAGATATTAACTCAAGTCTGATGAATCGCGCCCTATATCTACAGGTTCCTCTTTATCCTCCCTGTTTGTTACATCCTTAAAGAACTCTAATGTTTGTGAAACCGGATTTCTCTTTCAGAAAACCATGCTGACTCTGTTTGATTGTATTACGATTTAACAAATGCTCTCCTGCTGCCTCCTTAATAATAGATCCCAGCATTTTCCCAATGACAAATGGAATTCGAACTGGCCTACAGTTTTTGACATTCAATTCTGACCCCTCAGGACTGATCAAAAAGCTTCCCTGAGACCACAGGGAACTTTCACCTCTACTCATCTATAATTCATACACTGGGTTAAAATTCTGGAATTCTCTCCCTAACAGAACAGAACCATGTACTTATACCACACGGACTGCAAATGTTCAAGATGGCGACTCACAACTACCTTCCAAAGGGCATTTAAGAATGTGTAACAAGTATAGGCCTCGCCAATGATGCTCACATCTTAAGAATTAATTTTTAAAAACCTCTCAAAATACACCTCACAGTTGAATGTTTGAATGACATGCTAGCCAGTGTTACAAGTTCTTCATAGTGTAATGTCTTTATTCAACTGAATATAAGATGGCTGCCTGCAGGGAGTCCATCATGGCAGAGATCACATGACTATAGCAAACCAGATAGGACATGTTACACAGTTGCATTTCAAAACCCAAACATCCCTCTTTTCATAAACAAATAAAAGAACAAGCATCATCCTATTCCTAATGAATTAAATACAAATTTATATTCATTATCATGTGTAATTGTGAGTTACCCAAGTTACCCATTATACCAAATTGAGAGTTGAACGTTTGTACCCTGACTGACTCTCCAAAGCTCAACTCTGGTAATGGTTTAGCAGTCTTGCCAAAATGAAATTTGGCTTCCTGTCATTTCACCTTGATTCTTTTTACTTGTGTCTGTTACTACTGCTGGTTTTAGTTGCTATTGGAAGAGGAGTTTGTGAGTGGCGTGACATTACTGCCTTCCATGCTTTCGGTCAGCCTATTTCCCTACTTGAGGATTGCCTTATGTATATCTGTGCTAGATTTGCTCAATTCCTTGATGATTTCTTTGGCAATTTTCACTGCCGCCTCAGTTTTTCCATTCAACTGGGGATAGGATTATGTATAGTGTTGAATAACCCAACCCTTTGTTGAACTCAGCTGAACTCAGGGCTATTATCACTCATCATAATGTCTGGAATGTTGTAACGACTGAAGTGTGCTTCCAAGCATTCTTCTACAAGCCTACTGACATCATTAAACTCAGCTGGTCGACCTCTCAATAGTCAGAATATTGGCCTACAGTGACAAGATAATCTGTTCCTGCTTTCGTGAAGAGGTCTTTCCCAGCCTCCTCCATTGTCTGTCTGGGGATGTGTCATCAATGGCTCTCTGGCTTGTTTAGGTTGGTACTCATTACAGGAGAGGCATTGGCATAGTGGTATTTTCATTAGACGAGTAATCCAGAGACCAAGGGCAACGGGACCCGGGTTCAAATCCCAGCAAGACAGATGGTGAAATTTGCATTCAATAAAAATCTGTAATTAGATGACTATGAAACCATTGTCGATTGTTGAAAAATCCCATCTGGTTCATTAATGTCCTTTAGGGAAGGAAATCTGTTGTCCTTACCTGGACTGGCCTACATGTGATCCACAGCAATGTGGTTGACTTGGAAAATGCATCTGAAATACACTCAGTTCAAGAACAATTAAGGATGAGCAATAAATCCCAGCCAGCGATGCCCACATCTCCTGAACGAATTTTTAAAAAATTACAATCCACATTGGCTGTTATTAATTTAATCTTTGATTTAATTACTTATGTTTGGCCAGTAGAGCACTTTCTTTGCCTTCCTCAGAATCAATTCTTGATGGTTTGCATGGGATGTGCTGCATCTCTCCTGTCATCTCCTTAGGGACGGTGACCCTGTATCCTTTGTACAAGATGCCACCTTGGACTGTCACTTCATCTGAGTGTGCCCAATGTGCTCTTCTGACCACAGGTGTGTTCTTGATGTTCTCAGACTATCCTTTCATCACTACTTCTTGCAGCATTTAGAGAGTTGCATCTTGTTGGATAGTTTGCTTGAATTGAGCAAAGCACTTTTCTTCCAGATTCAGGGTACAATTCAATGTAAAAATGTCAAAGTGTCATTTTGGGCGTGTTGGGCAGGGTATTTTGTGACAGCTTCAATGTTGAGATGGAGACCACTATTCAACAGCAGCTAGCCGTTCTTTTTAGCCTTTGGGAAGGCCATGCTTTGAAATTTGTAGGGCAATGGGGAGCTGAACATGCCAGTAGGAATGGCTCCTCACACATCAGGATTCCATTTTGAAAGATTGCCTCAATCTCTAAGTGAAATTGAGGGTCTTCGACCCCTCCCCCTTTCAGGACCTCCCCCATCACCCCTTAAACTTTCTGCGGCCCCTTAATATCCCCCCCCCCCCATCCCCCGTTTCATGGGCATGAGCCCTCTCAGGCCCAGACCCAAACATGATGGCACTGCCAGCCACTGCCAGGATGCCCAGCTGGCACTACCATGTGCCTGGGTGCCAGCAGGAGTGCCAATGCACTACCCTCCCCTGTCCCTGACCACCTAAATGGCTTTCAGGACCCCCTGAGTTACCATCATGCCTGGTCCATGACTTGTGGAAACAAGTACTAATTGGTGCCTGGTTGAGGCCCCGCACACGTGGCCATTGACTCCCGAGAGCCGGGTGAATGCGATGTCATGTCATCCATGAATATTGACCCCAGTGAGGGCGAGGTCCAGAAGGCCATTTGGACCTCTCCCGCTATTCACCTGCACGCGGCTCCAAGCTGGGCGTGACACAAAGTTTGATCATGCCCTCAATGTCTCTGCGGGATTGACGATTTCCAGATCATGGCAAACTGCTGCTTCACATTGAATCTGGAAGATTTCACATTCTGTTGTAGTCTCCTCAACATCCTTCATGGAGAGTGTTGCTTTTAACAGCAGGTCGGTGATATACATCTGTTTCCTTTGCTTGTATATCACATTCAGATAATATCTCTGTGAACAAAGTGGCATTCTTTGTAGATGCTTTGGAGCAGATAGTAACGGTTTGAGAAAAATGCATTAAAGTGACTTGGGGTTGGACTTCACAGTTATTCTGTCTCTCCCAAGCAGGTACTGATATAAATGCTCACAAGCAAAAACAATAGCCAGGCACTCTTTCTCATAACTGAGCATAGTGCCCTTCAGTTTGCGTTTTTGTCCTGGATGCCAATGCAACTGGTTGTCCTTCATGGCTCAGGTCGCTGGCATCACTGTAAAGTGGCTTCATAATTGATGTCATTGTACTTCAGCACTGGCACTGTCGTCATTCATTGTTGAGTTTTAGTGAAATCTGCTTCTTGTTCTGTACCCCCATACCACTGCACCTCCTTGGCAGTGTGCTTGTGTAATGGTTCACACTTCAATGACAAATTTGGTAAAGACTTTGCTAAATAGTTCACAAATCCACAAATCAATGCACTGTTTTCACATCTGTTAGTTGCTGCATTGCTGCTACACCTCTCACCTTGTCAGGATCGGGGCAAAGACCTTTTGCTGTCAGTACTGACCTATGTACATGACTTTAGGCATTTTCAATTGCTATTTTTTCCTCATTCAACTTCAGGTTAATCTGGCAAGCTCTTTCTGGCAGTCGTTCCAATTCTGATCACTGTCAGCTATGGTTTCTTTTAATGTGTCTCCACATCCCACAGATTAATAGATCATCTATTATGGCTTCCACTCCGGCAATATCACTGACTATCTCATACTGCACGATGACACTCTTCTGGAGCTGTAGAAATGCCAAACGTCATCCACAACCATCTGTATCACCCAAAAGGTGTCCAGAATGTAGTTAGAAAGCTGCTGCTTTCATCCAGCTTCACTTGTCAGTAATCATCCTTCACATATATGGTAGGAAAGATCTTTGCCTTGGCAAATTGTGGGGAGGCGATGGTGTAGTGTTCTTGTCATGGCGCTAGTACGCCAGAAGCCCAGGGTAATGCTATTAATGTTAGCTCTGTTTCTCTCTCCACAGATGCTGTCAGACCTGCTGAGATTTTCCAGCATTATTTATTTTTGTTTCAGGTACCATCATCTACAGTAATTTGCTTTTACCTTAGTGTTTAATCCACTACCACCTTTCTTCCAGGAATGCCTACCTTGAAGAAGTACTGCTCTTCTCTCCACCAGGATTTCTTTTTCTCCCTGTCCACTTTCTGGCTATCCATTTCCCTTCTAGTGGCTGGCCAGGCGTTTACCAAAACTTGCTTTCACAGCCACATTTCCTACTTAGCCATGATCATCACCATTTACATTCCCTTTGTCTGGTTGTCCACAACATCTTTGTCAATCTCTCCCTAGACTCCACCTATCGCTGGCCTTCTATCCAGCCCTTACTGTTCGACCCATCCTCCCCACTACAGTATAAATCTCATCCTTTTTCCAGCTCTCTCTAGCTCTGAGGAAGAGTCATCCAGACTTAAAACATTAGCTCTGTTCTCTCTCCACAGATGCTGTCAGACCTGCTGATATTTTCCAGCATTTTCTGTTTTTGTCATGCTCTGGGGACCTGGGTTTGAATTCTATCTTGGCAGATGGTGAAATTGAAATTCAGTAAAAAATCTGGCCCATGACACCATTGTCATAACAACGCATCTGGTTCACAAATGTCTTTTAGGGAAGGAAATCTAGCATCTTTAACTGGTCTGGCTTGCACATGACTCCAGATCCAGAGAAATGTGGGTGAATAGAGGTAAGCAGTAAATGCTGACCCAGTCAGTGACACATAGTGAGATCTCTTCAGCACAGTATTTCAATCCTTTGGGCCTAAGCCGCTATCCTGGTTATTTCCTGCTACCCAGTCTGCAGTAGTTGTCACTTTCTTGATTACTCCATTCTTTTCCAGCTCTTCTATCTTGTTTTTTTAGCTTGACTTGAGGGGAAGGGGAACTCTTTTCCGCGGATACTGAATTGGTCACATCTACTTCAAGATGATATCCTCCAGGTCGACATCCAAGCCCTGTGAACACATCCACTCATACAGGATCTATTCAGCAGTCAGTGGTTTTACAACACTGTGCCATGTTATAAATCTCTGTTAGCATGTTCAGGTTCAACAGTCCAAGCTTTAGGCTTGCTCAAGCTGAAATGAATGGCTGTTGCGAATCATCCATGATCTGGAATTCCAGATCTTCCTTCTTGTGATTACATTGTGCTCTCAGACTCGTCTCGGCATGAGTATTGTGTCATCATAGTGCCACAACCTTATTTACGAGGGCTTCATTATTGGATTACCATGTTGAACCACTTTATGCAGGTCTCTGAAGGTCATGATATTGCAAATACCTATCTGACACTTCTTGTTCACTTAATGCTCATCTTCTGTGGTCATCATTCCAACCGTTGCAAAGAATTTATCACCTGTAGACTTGATGTAACCAACCTTCATCAGGCTCTTCTGCTGATATCTCTCCAGTGGCCAGTGTTCTGCTTCTTTTTGACGAAACACCTTTGTGAAATGATTCAGCTTCCTGCAATGAAAACCCTGCTTTCCCCACACTGGACAATCCTTTCCCTTTGCATGATGTCCTCCACAGTATTGCTTACCTCTACATCCATCACTTTCCCACAATTGTTCCGCTCTTTCAATTTGGAATGTCTCTCACCTGAGTTTACCTCCATGGTAGCAGCGAAACAACCAGGAAAGCTGTTCTGCCTTATAACATCTGACTGATGTTCTACAGCCTCTGCATTTCTGCACAGACCTATCAGCCTCTGCATTTCTGCACAGACCTATCGCTTTCTTGAGAGTAGGTTGCTCCTCCCTCAGTAGACTTGCCCTCACTGCAGGATCTCTTATGTCAAAGACTCTTGTAGTTTGGCATTTCATTGCTGTGGAAGGGATATCCTATGAATATTTGTGCTCTCTCTTTCGATGGAGAAGCAGGTAGAGCAAGAACATGGCATTGCCAGCATGGCATGTGTCTTGGTGGTACAGGGTGCCATTGACTGGGTTTGGATTTGATTTATTATTACGTGTATCAAGGTACAGTGAAAAGTATTGTTCTGCGTACAGTCCAAACAGGTCGTTCCATACATGAAAAAACAGAGGACATGCATAAATACACCATATAGGCGACAAGACGGTGGCACAGTGGTTAGCACTGCTGCCTTACGTCGCTGAGGACCAGGGTTTGATCTCAGCCCCGGGTCACTATCTGTGTGGAGTTTGCACATTATCCTCGTGTCTGCAAGGGTCGGTCTCACCCCCACAATCCAAAATTACATGCGAGTTAGGTGGATTGGCCACGCCAAATTGCCCCTCAATAAGGAAAAAAAGGAATTGGGTACTCTAAATTTATACAAAATAAATAAATACACAATTTCAATACATAGGCACAGACATCAGGTGAGCATACAAAGTGTCGTACTACTCAGTAGAGAAGATGTGTGAGGAGATCAGTTCAGTTCTTAAGAGGATCATTCAGAAATCTGGTAACAGCGAGGAAGAAGCTGTTTTTCAACCTGTTAGTGCGTGTTCTCAGACTTTTGTATCTCCTACCCTATGGAAGAATTGGAACATAGAATAACCCAGGTGGGAGGGATCTTTGATTATGCTGCCCACTTTCCCCAGGCAGCGGGAGGTGCAGACAGAGTGAATGGATGGGAGGCAGGTTCACGTGATGGACTGGGCTGTGTTTATGACTGCATGCATGATGTATGTTGAAATTTCATAGGATTGTCATTGCAAGTGGAAAATATGTCAGTTCTGCCGCATATCTCCTTTCATTTCAACATGAGCTGGGAGTGAAAAATGAATAACCATTTTTTGTCTCACTTAGTGTTTTACTTGAAGCTTTCAGTTCACTTTTCCTTGTCTGTGTTTTTTATGTTCTTCAGCAGCATTTAGCAGGTTGGAACATTTCAGTGCTCCTCTTTTAGCAGCTATCGCTTTTCTAACAGCTTTACAGAACTTCATCTCAGTTCCACTCCTGACATCATGTTATAAGCTCAAAGACTACAATATTTCTCATGTAATGTCTTTATTGAACTGAATGTAAGTTGGATGCCTGCTGGGAGACCCTCATAGTCTGATCACATGACAGTGGCAAGCCAGACAGGATATGTAGTAGTGATTGCATTTCTTTTGTGAGGGCCACGAAGAGTACAACATGAGTTTGTGAGTGAAACAAAACTTAATTTTATTTACACTAATATTTACACAGCACCAGTAGTTCATTTCTCTCTATCCGGTGCCTAACTGGCAAGCTCTATTTATGCAACAGAAAAGGTTAACAATTGCCCTGCCCCCTTATTGGGGGAGCTCACATTCCCCATTCTCTGGATGGCTGCAGGTTGTGGCTTCTGTGTGCTTCTGCTTTCAGCAGCAAACTGCTCGCAGGCTTTGTTTCTGTTTTCTGTTTGTTGCCCTTTCTGCTTCTGTGAGCTGGAGTGAGGCTAGGCAATGAGGAGGTATTGGCTGGCCTGCTATCGAACCAAAGAAGGGATAAGTATGCTTTCTCTGAGCCAGAGGAGGAAGGAGAGTGTCTTGGACAATACTGTTGCTACCTGGAGGCTGTGGGTCTGCTTGCTGTTGCTCCTCTACTTCACCTGATGCCGGTGTTTGTCTATTTACATTGTGTACCTTGTGTTGCCCTATTATGTATTTTCTTTTTATCATATTTTCATGTACTTAATGGTCTGTTTGAGCTTCTCGCAGAAAAATACTTTTCACTCTACCTTGGTACACGTGACAATAAACAAATCCCATCCCTGCTTCTTTGACCTGGAGTAAGGCCAAGCAATGAGGAGGTATTGGCTGGCCTGATACCGAACCGAAGAAGGGATAGGTATGCTTTCTCAGAGCCAGAGGAGGAGGTGGAGGATAGTACCTTGGACGACACTGTTGTTACCTGGAGGCTGTGGTTCTGCTTGCTGTTGCCCCTTCTGCTTCTTTGACCTGGAGTGAGGCAAGGGAAGGTTTTGGCTGGCCTGTTACTGGACTGAAGACAGGGGAGGGATTCATTCTCGCCCCTTCTGTTTTGTATTTATGTGGTTTCAGGTAATGATTGTTTCTGTCTTGAAAGTCTGCTGCTGGAACTGCCAGAGGGGGCAAGAGAGGAGGTATGCCGTGAGTACTACTGCAACTGCCTGGGTCCATATATATTCTCTTTGCTGCCCCTTCTGCTTCTTTGACCTAGAGTGAGGCAAGGGGAAGGCTGGCCTACTACCTGGTTGAAGACTACGGAGGGTCTGCTCTTGCAGTTTGCTGGTACTTTTGTTGTAGTATTGACTACTTATTGACTTTTGCCTGTTCCATGTTTGGAAGAGTAAGTTGTTTGCTACTGCCTCCTTTATTCCTTTGGGCCGGACCTTGGACTAGGTGCTGTCAGGGGATCAGATGCCAGTACTGCAGGTGAGGAGGGGTGGCGGCCTGATTCTACTGAACAACTTGAAGGCTGTGTTGAGATACCTTGTGGACTAATGATGACTTTATTTTGCTGGTGACTATTTATTGCTTCCAGTTTGGAAGCTGTGTAAAATACTGATGCTTTTTCTATTATTGTCTGGTTATATTTTGTGTATAGAAGTTGTATGCTTGTTATTGCAATGTTCTTTACCATTTACTGCCGAGAGGCTGTGGGCTTGCCTGATGCAGCTCCTCTGGCTTCTGATTGCCTGGAGTTTCTGGAATCATTTCCAGTGCTGGAGAGAGGGAGTTGCTGCTCTCTCTCGCTCTCTCTTCTGCCATGCTTTGTATCGGTGTGACTTTTCCGGTGTACTGGCTTAAAGACTTTCCGCTGATGCGCGTCTACTGCTGGGGATATGGGAAGGTGGGAGAGTTTTTGTATTGCCAGTTGTGTGTTGCTTGATGTCTGGAGGCCATGAGCTGGATTCTCCGATTCTGAGACTAAGTGCTGACGCCGGCGTGGGAACAGTGGTGTTTTATTACCGAAGAAATGGCACGAAACAGCCACTGATCCTCCATCTGTTGGGGGGCTAGCAGGCACGCAGCGCAAAGCCCTCGGCTATAGCTGTGGATACAGCCGGAGAATTGCCGGGTCCGTGGCTGCGCATGCGCACGGCGGCGACCCGCAGCGGCAGCACCGTGCAACATGGCGCTGGCAGCGCGCGGACCCAGCCTACCAAATAGTGCCTCCCTTTGGCCAGGCTTGCCATCACCGGACCAACCTCCACCAGTGCCCCCTGCCCCCACCAAAGCCCCCCTGCCCGCACGGATCAGCTTGCCCCTGACTGTGGCGGCGCTGGACTTAGACCGACGCCGTCAGGAACTCGGCCCATCGGGGGGAGGGCCTCGGCTAACGTCATGAGGCCGTCCTGACGATTTGGAGGGGGAGGAGCATCGCAAATGCGGCACTGCCCCTGATAGCGGCACCAACGGGGATTCGCAGCTGATCGATGAACACGATTTTGGCGTCAGAGACCAGAGAATCCTGCGCCTGTGTTTGTCAGCTGTTGCCCCTTTTGTCTGCGGCCTGGCTCCCAGAATGGGGTTATCGCTTGATTAATTCTTGATTAATAAGAGGGTCAAGGGTTATGGTGAGAAGACAGGAGAATGGGGATAAGAAACATATCAGCCATGATTGAATTGTGGAGCAGACACGATGGACTGAATGACCTAATTCTGTTCCTATGTCTTATGGTCTTGCTCTTCCGCCATTCCCTGCGGCCGGGTGCTGCAGGAGGGGGAGGGAATGGCGGGTTGACTTGAATGCTGGTATCCTTATTGTGTAGCCAATTGTCCACTGTTGCTATTTGGAGTCCATGTGCTTATCATCTACAGCCCCTTTATCCACATCACGAGGCATTCTGGCTGTCGGGAAGCCTGCGGGAGGCCTTTCTGGGCATCTGGCCACTTCATGCTTCCGTTCGAGTGTAATGCGGCCTGTAGTTTGGGCCCAATATCTCAATCTTTCTCCTGCTCATCAACCTAAATTCACAGCTTTGCATGGTATATACCTAGTGTATACCAGGCATTAACCTTACCCAAATCAATAAATAAATAATAACAATAAATTTATCTATCTGAAATAGAACTCTGTGTTCCTCTGATATTGGCTTCATATACACACCCTGCAATTTGTTGTCCTCCCTACAGTTCTCCAAGTCATATACTATCAACATCTTGTGGGTTACCATTAACCAGAAACTGAACTGGACTAGCCATATAAATACTGTGGCTACAAGAGTAGGTCAGAGGCTCCCAGAATGGGAGTAACGGCGAGTAACTCACATCCTGACTGCCTAAACCCTGACCACCACCTACAAAACACAAGTCAGGAGTGTAACAGAATACTTTCCACTTGCCTGAATGAGTGCAGCTCCAACATGCCAGCCATGATTGAATGGTGGAGCAGGCACGATGGACTGAATGACCTAATTCTGTTCTTAGGTCTTATGGAAGACTCAAGAAGCCTGACACCATCCAGGGCAAAGCAACCTGCTTGCTTGGCACCCCTTTCACAAACATTCAAGCCCTCCATCACCCACACAGTAGCATCCGTGTGTACCATCTACAAGAATGCACTGCAGTAACTCACCACGGCTCCTTAGGCAGCTCCTTCCAATAAGGAGCAACTCTAATCTATAAGGACAAGAGCAACAGATACCTGGGAACCACACCACCTGAAGGCTCCCCTTCAAGTCACTCAGCGTCCTGACTTGGAAATACATTGCCGTTCCTTCACTGTCGCTGGGTCAAAATCCGAGAACTCCCTCCCTAACAGCACTGTTGGTGTACCTACACCACATGGACTGCAGTGGTTCAAGAAGGCAGCTCACCACCACCTTCTGAAGGTAAATTAGGGATGAGCAACAAATTCTGGCCTAGCTAGCGAAACCCACATCCCGTAAAACTGAATTATACAAAAACCTCCGGAATTACTTAAATCTTTTTGCTTCTCCACTTTCCTCTTCTCTCCTTGACCAAGTGATTGGTCAACCCTCTCAGTAACCCCTTCTTTGATTGGATATTTATTTTTGTCTAATTCTGCCCCACAAAGCACCCTGGAATAATTCCTATTAAAAATACACAACATGAATGCAAGTTGCTGTTGTAAATGACATCTTCCAGATGCATACCCATCTCCCCAGTACATTTAGATCTGCCTGTAATTTATTTTTTTCATCTCAGATTTTTGTATCAGTCATGAACAATAAATTATTTGGAACAACGTGTCTGCCTGGAATTTATCTTATTTCTCCCATTATCTGAATAGCAGTCTTCCTGATATAGTAGGTAACTCAAGGGGAAGAGGGCAGTGCATTCAAAAGGTAGGCTATGAGATCACAAGCTAGAGTTCCTGCTCATCAATGGCAGTAGTATCAGTGCAAACTAGATGGCTGGTACCAGCTGATCCAGTGCATAAGGTTAGGGAATGTTAAACTTAAGTGAATTATGGTGTAGCACCATGACATCTCTAGAGGGGAAGTGTGTCATGTGATCCAGTCTCAGTTTTACTTTGACCTGTAAGCAGAACACAGCACATACTTTCAGCTAACGGTCCACGATTTTTTGGATGTCATTTCAGGATACATGTGAGAAGTGGAACATTGGCCACACTACTTTTTCTCCTCCTTACCCTGGATCTAATGGCCGAACTGGATGAATGATTCCACAGTGAAATTCATAATTCTTAAATGCAGACAGACGTAGCAAGATCTACATGTTGCATTGTTACAGCTACGAGTGACACATTTAATTGCAACTGTTCCATCACTGACAGAGCTGTGTTTGACCAGTGCATACCAATTTATCTAACACTTATCCATCTTACTTTCTCAGAAATTAGACAGCAACATTTAAAATTGCAAGTGAAGATGACCAAAGTGCACAATAAAAATGCAGGTACAGAATTGCCAGGTTGGGAAAACAAGTCTGCATTCAGGATCCCACAGAGGGTACACAACAATTAGCCGAGATGACAAGGACTTTTCCAGAAACAAAGTTCTATGAATTAATTACACACTAAAGCACAACCGGAAAGCACAATTGAGAAGAAATAAAACCTATTCTAATTCTCAAACACTGTGCAATTCTATTGCATTGAGGACAAGACCCCAAATGCAATCAGGAACAACATCCAAGAATGACAATCCCACAGATCACCATCAGCAATTAAAGAAATATGCAGACTAGGTTACCGTAACAAAATCTGGGCATATCGGCAGATTACCACTACGCTCCAGAAAGTGATATTGTTGTGTAATGATGTTTGTTCTGTGATGAATGTAAGAAATTGGTATATGGTTACAACCCCCTGGGCTACTGTGCAGTCAGTTCCAGCCCCACTTGGCCCAGAGTCACAGCACAATTGAAATTAACTATTAATTCTTTGAAAGTACCGGAATTCTTTGTTCTTTGGCTGCCCAATACCCAATGACTACAGACATCAGGGGTGGGATTGTCCAACCTCCCGCCGGGCCGGAGAATCCCCGGGGGGGCGGCGCGAATCCCACCCCACCACCCCAACACCGGCTGCCGTATTCTCCGGCGCTGTTTTTCGGGCGGGGGCAGGACTCACGCCACGCCACGCCGGTAGGGGGCCGTTGGCAGCAGACCCCCTGGCGATTTTCCGGGCCCCGATGGGCTGAGCATCCGTCCGTTTTTGGCCAGTCCCACTGGCATGGGTTACACATGGTCCCACACGGCTGGACCTGGCAGGTAAGTCAGCGTGGGCAGTCCTCGGGGGGGGCGCGGGGGATCCGGCCCTGGGAGGGGGCCTCCACAGTAGCCTGGCGTGCAATCGGGGCCCACCGATCTGCAGGCGGGCCTGCTCCGTGGGGGCACTCCTTCCCTCCACGCTGGCCCCTGTAGGGCTCCGCCATGACCGGCGCAGAGAAGAGAACCCCCTGCGCATGTGCCAAAACACGACGGCCGGTCTGCGCATGTGCGGAATCACACCGGCGGTCCCACGCATGCGTGAGATCACGACGGTCGTTCCGCGCATGAGCAAACACGTGCAGTCCCTTCGGCACCGGCTGGAGCGGCGCCAACCCCTCCGGCGATCCCTCCCGAGACAGGTGAGAATTCCTCACCCCGGGGGCCCGTTGGCGCCGGAGTCGTTGGCGCCGGTTTTCCCGCCGGCGTGGGGACTTAGTCCCCGGAAGAGAGAATCCCGGACTTGGTTTCGTAAATTTTTTCAAAAATTCCAATTAAGGGGCAATTTAGCGAGGTCAATCCACCTACCCCGCACATCTTTGGCTTGTGGGGGTGAGACCCATGCAGAGACGGGGAGAATGTGCAAACTCCACACAGACAGTGACCTGGGACCAGGATTGAACACAGGTCCTCGGAGCCGTGAGGCAGCAGTGCTAACCACTGCGCCATCTTGCTACCCCGATGTTTTGTAAATTTAAACACATTTTTTATTAATAACAATAACTGTAATTCAATAGGCAGCAAATACAACTGGTTAACCATTATCTAATTCCTAACCCCCTTCTTTAACTCATCCCATCCTCTACACACACACAGAAGACGGACAAATACAGAGGGGGAAGAGGGGTGTAAAAAAGAATAAATGAAAAGTAAAAGGATAAAAGTCTCTGTTTCAGATGGACATCTTCTAGTTCGATTCTTTTCAGTCGAGGCCTTAAGTTGGATGCTCTTGCTTTCAGCCTGTAATGATTTTCACTGAGAATTCATCACAATCTCAAGACGTCTCTGCAGTCTCAGAAAAAAGCACTCAGGAAATCTTTTTTGGAGAAAGAAAGCGAGAGAGAGAGAGAGAGAATGACTCATGGCTTCTCTCAGCGTCCAGGTTCTCTGAAAACCCCCACCTGGCTGAACCCAATAACCGCCTGACACCGGGCAGAATATGGGCTGGGATTCTCCCAGAATCGGCGAGGCGGCCGTACCGGCGCCAAAGAGCGGCGTGAACCACTCCGGCGTCGGGCCGCCCAGAAGTTGCGTAATCCTCCGCACTACCAGGGGCTAGGTCGGCGCTGGACGGGTTGGCGCCACGCCAACTGCCGCCGAAAGGCCTCCGCCGGCCAGCACGAGTTGACGCATGCGCAGGGGCTTTCTTCACCGCGCCGGCCATGGCGGAGCCTTACAGAGGCCGACGCGGAGGGAAAGAGTGCCCCCACGGCACAGGCCCGCCCGCAGATCGGTGGGCCCCGATCGAGGGCCAGGCCACCGTGGGGCCCCCCCCCCCAGGGCCGGATCCCCCCGCTCCCCCCGAGGACCCTGCTAACTGCCCTCCAAGCCAGATCCCGCCGGTATGGACCATGTCCAATCCACGCCGGCGGAACTGGCCGAAAACAGGCGGCCGCTCAGCCATCGGGGCCCGGAGAATTACCGGGGGGAGCGCTGCCAACGGCCCCTGATCGGCGCGGCGCGATCCCTGCCCCTGCCCATAAAACGGTGCTGGGGAATTCGGCAGCTGCCGTCGGAGCGGCGGGGCGGGATTCATGCCCCCCCCCGGCGATTCTCCGTCCCGGAGGGGGGTCGGAGATCCTGCCCACGGTCTTTGGCCAATCCATTGGCCATCAGCTGACCAATTGAATCAAATCCCTCCAATCTCTCGGTGCCAGAAAGTCTGAGTTCTGTTGTTCAAAATCTAAATCTTCATAGCATAGTGTACTATTTTGCACTTTTGAGTTCCTCACTTCCTCTGCGCAACTTAAAGGTAAATGTAGCATATGAGGAAACCCGGAGTTGAAGCAATATGTTATCTGAAGAGTCGAACTATCGTATAGGCTTGTTGTCTCCACTGGGGACCGAGGGTCACCATTCCGCCATTGTTAAGGGAACATGTCCTAAACAAACTTCATGAAGGTCATAGAAAATTACTGCTGATGCTGGAATCTGAAACAAAAACAGAGAATAGTGGACAATCTCAGCTCCCTTCGGATCCCTTCTCTCGCCACAGATCTGTCAGACCTGCTGAGATTGTCCAGTATTTTCTGTTTTGTTTCATGAAGGTCATTGTGAGGTGATAAGAATGAAGGAGATATCCAGAAACTATTTTTGGTGGCCAGGGCACGATAGCAAAATCGAGGAGAAGGCGGACATGTGTTCGGCTCATGCAAGGATTCAAAACCTGCCGCCACTAGTGCCATTATATCCATGTGAATGGCAGAAGGGTCATCGAAGGATGAATGTTTTTCATTGTTGTAGGTGCACACTCAAAATTGCCTGAAGTTGACATTATGAAGACTATGTCCTCGGAGAGGATAATGGAAAGACTGGGTGACATTTGTGCAAAATTTAGTTACCCTGAACAGCTTATTCGTGAAAATGGGCCACAATTCGCAAATTATCTAAAGGAGAATGGACTCCAACACATCTGATTTGCTCCTTATCACCCTGCCAGAAATGGGCTGGCTGAAATGTTTGTTCAGACAATGAAGCATTCATTGAAGGTAACTCATGAGTAAGGATCATTGCAAAATGACTGAACCAATTTGTGATGACATACAAAAATACAATGCATTCAACAACCCAATGTTTTCCGGCATTACTCATGGTAAAATGTCAGTTATGCACATTGTTTGATCTGCTGAAGCCCCCGAAGGCAGGAGACATTGTTTTGTTTTTATAAATTTAGAGTACCCAAGTATGTTTTGTTGTTTTTCCAATTAAGGGGCAATTTAGCATGGCCAATCCA
The DNA here is from genome assembly GCF_047496885.1 of Scyliorhinus torazame. NCBI lineage: Eukaryota > Metazoa > Chordata > Chondrichthyes > Carcharhiniformes > Scyliorhinidae > Scyliorhinus > Scyliorhinus torazame. The sequence continues at coordinate 120,699,534 of NC_092707.1, read as the reverse complement.
CCTAACCTACACATCTTTGGGTTGTGGGGTGAAACCCACGCAGACATGGAGAGAATCTGTAAACTCCACACGGACAGTGACCCAGGCCCGGGATTCGAACCCGGGTCCTCAGCGCTGCAGTCCCAGTGCGATCCACTGTGCCACATGCCGCCCTAATAAGAGAGATTGTTGAGAGGAAACAGGAAAGTCAGGTTTTGGGACATGAGAACAGGGATAAATGCGGTGTTTTTCATAAAGGTCAAGAAGTATTGGGAAGGAACTATACCAACAATGAGAAGTGGACACCCTCCATTGTCTTAGCACAGACAGGACCAGCCTCCTACACTATTCAAACTCAGGACAATGTTGTGTGGAGAAGACCACTGACCAACGCTTAGCAGTTAGAACTAGTTTGCCAGAGACAGAATCAACTGAGAGTCTGCAACAAACTGTGCCAAGTGAAGGCCTGTACATCCCTGAGAACCTGATAATATCGGAAACAACTGTGGAAGACAGTATCTCAGTTGAGGACACTTCAATACCGAGTCAACCTCCAAATCCTATGTCGACTCCAATTGAGGCAGTAGCGGACGATGTCCAAACTACACCAAAAACACCAGAGGTTACAGTCAACACAAAAAAGCAGACAACTGAGGTTCGGCAATAACCACACAGGAATCTATGATCTCCAAACGTCTAACTTATTGACTGTTGTGTTTGTTAATTGTTCTTATTGTAAATTTTTATTGTTAACCTTACAATGTTTTCCGGCATTACTCATGGTAAAATGTCAGTTATGCACATTGTTTGATCTGCTGAAGCCCCCGAAGGCAGGAGACATTGTTTTGTTTTTACACCCATTGGTGTAAGGTAAGTGCCATATTATATTATTATATTATTAGTATTGTGCAGGTCAAGGATCGGAGGTGGAGGAGCAGTCTCTGTCAGCGAGAGAACCTGAGAACATCTCAGACACTCAGAAGGTAAGAAGGTAAGTAAGTGATTTTTACTTTTATACCTTTTTTCAAATTGTGTGTGTCTGGGGGAAACTGAAGTGACATCACAGAAAAGCTGTGGCCAGAGTGGCTGGTTGGGATTCTAACCTAAATTTAAAAAAAATTTGAGTATTTGGGAACTAATTAAACATAATAACTTAATTATAATTTAGAGGATATCTAAGCCAGAGATCGGAGAGTATTATAGTTAGCTATCGCATTTCTATTAGAAATCTAGTGCTAGGAAACAGGTAGTTGACAGTAACTTTGCAATTTAAAAAAAAAGTATTTAAAAAAAAAAAGACAAATTTTAATTTTAATTAATTGACGCAATGTCAGTTAGAGGGGTGCTGTGCTCTGACTGTGAGATGTGGCAGGTCCGGGAGGCTTCCAGCGTCCCGGATGGCTTCATCTGCAGAAAGTGCACCCAACTGCAGCTCCTCACAGACCGCATGGTTCGGTTGGAGCAGCAATTGGATGCACTTAGGAGCATGCAGGTGGCGGAAAGCGTCATAGATCGCAGTTATGTAAATGTGGTCACACCCAAGGTGCAGGCAGAGAAATGGGTGACCACCAGAAAGGGCAGGCAGTCAGTGCAGGAATCCCCTGTGGTTGTACCCCTCTCGAACAGATATACCCCTTTGGATACTGTCGGGGGGGATAGCCTATCAGGGGAAAACAGCAGCAGCCAGAGCAGTGGCACCACGGCTGGCTCTGATGTTCAGAAGGGAGGGTCAAAGCGCAGAAGAGTAATAGTGATAGGGGACTCTATAGTCAGGGGCACAGATAGGCGCTTCTGTGGATGTGAAAGAGACTCCAGGATGGTATGTTGCCTCCCTGGTGCCAGGGTCCAGGATGTCTCCGAACAGGTAGAGGGAATCCTGAAGGGGGAGGGCAAACAGGCAGAGGTCGTTGTACATATTGGTACTAACGACATAGGCAGGAAGGGGCATGAGGTCCTGCAGCAGGAGTTCAGGGAGCTAGGCAGAAAGTTAAAAGACAGGACCTCGAGGGTTGTAATCTCGGGATTACTCCCTGTGCCACGTGCCAGTGAGGCTAGAAATAGGAAGATAGAGCAGACAAACACGTGGCTAAACAGCTGGTGTAGGAGGGAGGGTTTCCGTTATCTGGACCACTGGGAGCTCTTCCGGGGCAGGTGTGACCTGTATAAGATGGACGGGTTGCATCTAAACCGGAGAGGCATAAATATCCTGGCCGCGAGGTTTGCTAGTGTCACACGGGAGGGTTTAAACTAGTATGGCAGGGGGGTGGGCACGGGAGCAATAGGTCAGAAGGTGAGAGCATTGAGGGAGAACTAGGGAATAGGGACAGTGTGGCTCTGAGGCAGAGCAGACGGGGAGAAGTTGCTGAACACAGTGGGTCTGGTGGCCTGAAGTGCATATGTTTTAATGCAAGGAGCATTACGGGTAAGGCAGATGAACTTAGAGCTTGGATTACTACTTGGAACTATGATGTTGTTGCCATTACAGAGACCTGGTTGAGGGAAGGGCAGGATTGGCAGCTAAACGTTCCAGGATTTAGATGTTTCAGGCAGGATAGAGGGGGATGTAAAAGGGGAGGCGGAGTTGCGCTACTTGTTCGGGAGAATATCACAGCTATACTGCAAGAGGACACCTCAGAGGGCAGTGAGGCTATATGGGTAGAGATCAGGAATAAGAAGGGTGCAGTCACAATGTTGGGGGTATACTACAGGCCTCCCAACAGCCAGCGGGAGATAGAGGAGCAGATAGGTAGACAGATTTTGGAAAAGAGTAAAAACAACAGGGTTGTGGTGATGGGAGACTTCAACTTCCCCAATATTGATTGGGACTCACTTAGTGCCAGGGGCTTAGACGGGGCGGAGTTTGTAAGGAGCATCCAGGAGGGCTTCTTAAAACAATATGTAAACAGTCCAACTAGGGAAGGGGCGGTACTGGACCTGGTATTGGGGAATGAGCCCGGCCAGGTGGTAGATGTTTCAGTCGGGGAGCATTTCGGTAACAGTGACCACAATTCAGTAAGTTTTAAAGTACTGGTGGACAAGGATAAGAGGGGTCCGAGGATGAATGTGCTAAATTGGGGGAAGGCTAATTATAACAATATTAGGCGGGAACTGAAGAACATAGATTGGGGGCGGATGTTTGAGGGCAAATCAACATCTGACATGTGGGAGGCTTTCAAGTGTCAGTTGAAAGGAATACAGGACAGGCATGTTCCTGTGAGGAAGAAAGATAAATACGGCAATTTTCGGGAACCTTGGATGACGAGTGATATTGTAGGCCTCGTCAAAAAGAAAAAGGAGGCATTTGTCAGGGCAAAAAGGTTGGGAACAGACGAAGCCTGTGTGGCATATAAGGAAAGTAGGAAGGAACTTAAGCAAGGAGTCAGGAGGGCTAGAAGGGGTCATGAAAAGTCATTGGCAAATAGGGTTAAGGAAAATCCCAAGGCTTTTTACACGTACATAAAAAGCAAGAGGGTAGCCAGGGAAAGGGTTGGCCCACTGAAGGATAGGCAAGGGAATCTATGTGTGGAGCCAGAGGAAATGGGCGAGGTACTAAATGAATACTTTGCATCAGTATTCACCAAAGAGAAGGAATTGGTAGATGTTGAGTCTGGAGAAGGGGGTGTAGATAGCCTGGGTCACATTGTGATCCAAAAAGACGAGGTGTTGGGTGTCTTAAAAAATATTAAGGTAGATAAGTCCCCAGGGCCTGATGGGATCTACCCCAGAATACTGAAGGAGGCTGGAGAGGAAATTGCTGAGGCCTTGACAGAAATCTTTGGATCCTCGCTGTCTTCAGGGGGTGTCCCTGAGGACTGGAGAATAGCCAATGTTGTTCCTCTGTTTAAGAAGGGTAGCAAGGATAATCCAGGGAACTACAGGCCGGTGAGCCTTACTTCAGTGGTAGGGAAATTACTGGAGAGAATTCTTCGAGACAGGATCTACTCCCATTTGGAAGCAAATGGACGTATTAGTGAGAGGCAGCACGGTTTTGTGAAGGGGAGGTCGTGTCTCACTAACTTGATAGAGTTTTTCGAGGAGGTCACTAAGATGATTGATGCAGGTAGGGCAGTAGATGTTGTCTATATGGACTTCAGTAAGGCCTTTGACAAGGTCCCTCATGGTAGACTAGTACAAAAGGTGAAATCACACGGGATCAGGGGTGAACTGGCAAGGTGGATACAGAACTGGCTAGGCCATAGAAGGCAGAGGGTAGCAATGGAGGGATGCTTTTCTAATTGGAGGGCTGTGACCAGTGGTGTTCCACAGGGATCAGTGCTGGGACCTTTGCTCTTTGTAGTATATATAAATGATTTGGAGGAAAATGTAACTGGTCTGATTAGTAAGTTTGCAGACGACACAAAGGTTGGTGGAATTGCGGATAGCGATGAGGACTGTCTGAGGATACAGCAGGATTTAGATTGTCTGGAGACTTGGGCGGAGAGATGGCAGATGGAGTTTAATCCGGACAAATGTGAGGTAATGCATTTTGGAAGGGCTAATGCAGGTAGGGAATATACTGTGAATGGTAGAACCCTCAAGAGTATTGAAAGTCAAAGAGATCTAGGAGTACAGGTCCACAGGTCATTGAAAGGGGCAACACAGGTGGAGAAGGTAGTCAAGAAGGCATACGGCATGCTTGCCTTCATTGGCCGGGGCATTGAGTATAAGAATTGGCAAGTCATGTTGCAGCTGTATAGAACCTTAGTTAGGCCACACTTGGAGTATAGTGTTCAATTCTGGTCGCCACACTACCAGAAGGATGTGGAGGCTTTAGAGAGGGTGCAGAAGAGATTTACCAGAATGTTGCCTGGTATGGAGGGCATAAGCTATGAGGAGCGATTGAATAAACTCGGTTTGTTCTCACTGGAACGAAGGAGGTTGAGGGGCGACTTGATAGAGGTATACAAAATTATGAGGGGCATAGACAGAGTGGATAGTCAGAGGCTTTTCCCCAGGGTAGAGGGGTCAATTACTAGGGGGCATAGGTTTAAGGTGAGAGGGGCAAGGTTTAGAGTAGATGTACGAGGCAAGTTTTTTACGCAGAGGGTAGTGGGTGCCTGGAACTCACTACCGGAGGAGGTAGTGGAAGCAGGGACGATAGGGACATTCAAGGGGCATCTTGACAAATATATGAATAGGATGGGAATAGAAGGATACGGACCCAGGAAGTGTAGAAGATTGTAGTTTAGTCGGGCAGTATGGTCGGCACGGGCTTGGAGGGCCGAAGGGCCTGTTCCTGTGCTGTACATTTCTTTGTTCTTTGTTCTTTGTATTGTGTTTCATTGCAAAAACCTCTAAAGTAAAGGGGGAGGAAAGTGTTGTGTATTCATGTTTGTTCCTAGTTGGAACAAGGTCACTTTAAGAGTTTGATCACGGGACATACTGATGATGTCAACAGCAGGTTGAGCAGGCTAACATTTAGTCTATTCTAGCAGCCTGTGTGAACTTATGAATATACATCAGTGAAACTACTAAATGGTCTGGTATCATTTTGTAAAGTCATTTACAGAGCTATTACATCAGGTTGCTCACTGATGGAGGACTGGGCGCTCTGATCATTATTGCTTAGGATTGCTGATAAAACCATTTGTAGCTGTATTAATAAAACTGCATCAAGTTATCATTTCTCATACAGTAAGAGGTATCTTGTCTGGAAAGAAAAAGCAAGAAATAATTGCATTCTACTCCACTGCCCAATTGCACTGGTTCATGGAAGATTTTACATATGATTATGCCCAAAGAGATAATTCTGCCCCCTGTAGATTCCATGAATGTTATTGAATTCGCGGCTGAAATGGAAAAAGCAATGCTGAGAAAAGGAGACATAACAGCACTGGGTAAGAAGTCTGAAAATCATCTGTCAGAAGAAAACAGTGATGGAAATGTCCTGAAAAACTGAGAGAAGGTATATAAATGCACATTCTTTTTTTCTCTTATTAACTGTAAACTGCAAACTCGGAAACTCTTGAGAGAATAGGATTAGATGGCTGTTGGTTCTTCAGGGCGGAATGGCCTTCCAACCATCACTGTTTTTAGCTAACATATGATGATTGATCCCTTAGTGAGGTACTGTAGAGGGAGAGTGGCGGACTGATTGGTATCAATGGTGTTTACTCCAGCAGGAGAGAAAACATGGCAAGAGAACGCCAAGTTGTGAATAATAGATATTTTCAGTAAAACAAAATGTTCCTCAGAGATGCTCAGCAGAGGGCCCCTGTAATACTCCAGTTAGCCAGTAGAGGTCAGCTGTGGCTCACTCTTTTTCATTTAACTGTGGTATGTGAGCTGTGTGGTTTCAATCAGGCTAGCCCTGCCTCCATTCTGAACTTTACGACCGAGAATTCAGTTCAAATGCCACATTAGAGCACAAGAAACATGACGGCCACCTACTGAAAAAGCAGGTCTTACGTGGAATCAACAGGGGAAAGTGCTTTGTGCTTTCGTGAAAATAATCAAATTGTACACAGCAACATGAATTCAAGGGACTAACGGGCCAGACACACACTGTCTGATCAACAAATTACATTTTTTAGAGATTATTTCCTCAGGTTAATACACTCAGCAACAGAGGTTTCAGGCCCGTCTACCGTGACATGATACACAGTATGAAATAATGATTCTGTGCACATAATTCAGGTCCTACCTTTTCCTTGCTCCAGAGCTGGGGGTTTTGTCATTAGAGATTCTTATTCCAGTTCTCCTGACCTCAGCAGTGAAGGGTCAGCTGTCTGCATGCATTGATCTCCCTCTCTGTGCAGTGAGAAAGGAAAAACTCAATTGTAACTCAGAGCTTAACTCTTGCCATTACACACCGTGACTGAAATAATGGAATGAATCACTTCAAGTTCCCCAAACGTAATCGGGAATTTTCATCGGTCAAGCTGCCAATTTTTAAAAAATGGATAGTACAACCTCAGGTAGAAAGAGTAATGAAACCAGTGAAGGTTATTAGGAGAAGCTGGCATGTCACATCAATATTCGAGACATGATGTGGATAAAAATGTTTTCTTTATAACAGTTTGATAAATAAACTAATGGCCTAACAATAATTTAGTCCAGAACCAAGAGGCCGTGTCTCAGGGTAAGGGTCTGCTATTTGTTGCTGCGATGAGAAATTTCTTCACTCAAAGGATTGTGAAGTTTAGGAAGTTTCCATCCAGTGCATGCTCAGTTTTTAAATACATTGAAGAAAGCGATCTGCAGACTATTGGGAACTAAAGGGAATCGAGGGATATAGGGGTTGGGTGGGATAGTGACATTGAAGTTTAGCCCAGAATGAAGGAGCTGGTTTGAGTCACCTAATCCAGCTCTGATTTCTTCTCTTTAAATATTCTTATTTGTGGCTCTACTGTCACCGTCCCCATTCAGAGTGTGGTCTGAAAGGGGACTTACCATCCTGTTCTAACTTGTTTTTGTGAAGCCTTAACACATTCCATCTTTTAATTCATGATAGTGTCCATCTGAACTGATGCTGTGGCTCAGAAATGGTGTCAAGTGATTTGGATGAAGTTGCCAGAAAACCATTTTTCAGGCTTCCCTCGCTGTTGGGCAGTGCGCTGCTGGTGCTGGGCGTTTGGAGATTATTTGGAGACAAAGGTGGTTTAGAAGTGTCAGCAACTTATTCAATTCCTGCATCACAAAATTTTAATTTATGTGGGAACTCTCTCTGCTGGTGAATTGCATAACTTCAAGATCAACTATAAAGACTTATCTATCCATAGCACCCTTAATGATCACAGGGCATCCCAAAGTGCCTTACAGCCAATGAAGTATTCATTGAAGTGCAATGTAGGAAATGTAGCACCACTTTCAGACAGCAAGACCCCGCAAACAACAATGTCATTTGGTAGTACAGTGCTTACTTTACAGGGGAGGCAGTGGCATAATGGTATTGTCACTGGACTAGTAATGCAGGGACCAGGTTCAAATCCAACCCCATGGTGGTGAAACTTGAATTCAATAAATACAACCTTGAATTAAAAGTCTAATGATGACCATGAAGCCATTGTTGATTGTTGTAAAAACCCATCTGGTTCACAAATGTTCTTTAGGGAAGGAAATCTACTCTCCTTGCCTGGTCTGACTCCAGACCCATAGTAATAGTAATGTGGTTGACTCTTAAATGCCCTCAGGAATGGGCAATAAATATTGGCCCAGGCAGCGATGCCCATATCTCATGAATGAATTAAAAAAACTTGAGCATTGCTGCAAAAATAAATGTTGCCAAAAATGTTCATCTTGCACTCACCAGGTATTTTTGCAATTGTCCTGCTGAGTGCAAGGCAAAAAACTTCAACAAAATGTCTTCCTTCAGCAAAAAATGGCAATATGATAATGACAAAATAATATGTCTTTGAGATTTTGGCTGAGGGTTAAACATTGGCCAGGGCACTGGGGATACCTTCCTTGCTCTTCTTTGAAATAGTGCCAGCCATCTGAGAGGGTAGGTGGGGCCTTCGCGTAATGTTTTGTCTGAAAATGACACCTTTGACAGTACAGCATTTGTTCAGTGCTGTGGATTGTCAGCTTTGATATTTGTGTTCAAGTCCAGTGGGACCTGCTTCTGTTTCAGGGGTGAGAGTGCTACCCACTGACATAGCAATATATGGTGTATAAAAGATATGACTGACATGAAAGGAATTCAGGGTTAACGCCAAAGTGATGACAAACAATCTGCAGCTGTCAACTTATTTTCATTATCATTCTGCAAAAACTGATTATTATTTTTAATATTTCTGTGGTATACTATTGGTATTCTGTAAAGTGGGGGCTGTTTGTATGTGTGTATGACAAGTTTAATTAAGCTGGGGACTGACATCAAAGGGACTGGGTGTGAAAGGCAGGCATTTGAAGAGAACTGGGCCAAGTAAACACAACAGGAGTAGAAATTTGCAACAGGTGATAAGTGAGAATTTGGATTTTTAGCTGTTATTCAGTTTATATTGATGCTGTAGTGAAATGATAGCACAATGAAATATTTAAGAGCAATATTTAATGTGTATTTAATATAGGGTTTTTCAAGGGACAAAAACTGTCCGAAAGGTACCAACAGATTAAAGACATACCTTCAGCAAGAGAAGCATTATCCCTAAAGTATATATTTTCTTTTTCAGTAGGTATATGACCTCTGTTGAGGTATAGCTCTACAGGAAAGCTACTTCACCCAAATAGTGTTTCTTCACACATTGATTTAGACAACAAGGACTTGAGTTGGAAATTTCCCCACTCAACAGACCTGCCTGACAATATCGCAGTCTTTGTTCTGCGGAGGCAGATGTACAGTAAAATCAGGCCCATCAGCTCTGGAAGCACATCACAGACAACCGTGGAGTGTCCAAGTTCTAGGGTAGGCTGGTTAGAAGGCCAGTCTCATTCCCTGGGACTTCATCCTAGTTGTTATATAAGATCTTAGGCTATCTACCTCCTAATCCTCACCTCCTCACCCACCCCAACATCCACAAACCTTATACCCTCCAGGTTAAATCATATCCTCTCACCCCATATGCGATGGCCCTCAATACGCCATGCCAACTCACCTGAAGCCCATCCTGGTGTGAAGAAAATATTATTTTTAAATATTTATGTGGTCTATTATGTTATTCTGTAAAGCAGGATTGTGGGGGCTGTTTGTACATGTGTATGACTAATTTAATTAACCCGTGGACTGAGTGTCGACAAAGAACATCAAAGAAGCTGGATGTGAATGGCAGGCATTTGGCATGAATAGGGCCAAGTAAACACAACATGAGTAGAGATTTGCATTAGGTGATAAGGATTTGGATTTTTAGCTATTGAATTTCAGCAGGAGAGATAAGAAGGAGCTTAAAATTGGGAAGCGGTCACAAATAACGAAGGCAGGGTTATTAAATTTTATGTTGACTGAAAGTCATGGCCAAAATTAGAACGTAAAAGGTTTTTATACATATCAAAGAAGTACATATCAAAGAAGGATAAAGACAATGGGAAAGATGAATGAAGAGAAGAAAAACATATTTAAAGAGAAGTTGGAAGTTGTGATAGATTTGACCATATGAGGGCTCTTGGAGAGAGTGCTCCCTGCTGAGACAGGACTGTGAGGAAATGAAGTGAGCAGCCTTCAGCCACACCAGAGAAGTGTCTGGTTGTTCCAGAAAATAGGGTTTTGGTTTAAAAGTCAGAGAAACCTTGTGGGATACCTCTTCTACAGCGATAATGGATTGTGGCTTGTGGTAATATTACTGGAAATTTATAGATTAAATATCTCTAAGAACTTTTGTTTAAAGTGGTGTTTATTGTGAGCCAAACTAAATAAGAATCTTTGGGGGAGATGTTCTGTAAGACTAATTTTAATTGTGTAAATATAATCATGTGTGATTAAGTTTTCTTTTCTTTCGTTAATAAATGTTTATATTTTAATATTTAAAATCTCGAAAAGTGTGACTGGAATTTATGGCTCTTGACTGATTCTCTGGCTTCTGTGCACATTCCTCAAGGTAAAATCCAAATTGAAAAAAGTTGTGATCGCTTATCAAGTTTCCATTTTGGGGATTTGGCTCGAATGGCACTTACCACCTTCTGGATCATAACACTGAGCAAACCTAAAATGCCATGTGGAGATGAAAAAAGCATGGGCGGGATTCTCCGTCCTGCTGCACCAGTTTTCTGGTGTGGCCGCCCCCGCCGGCAGCGGGATTCTCTGTCCTGCCAGCCGGCCAATGGGGCTTCCAAACTCAGCACTGAGTTCAAATGGTCCTGCTGATTTTGGGTTCCCCTTCATGTGTAAATCATACCCCACTCCCTGGCCATGTTGGCAAAATTGGATCTGCCGAAAAAGGGAGAAAGGCATCTGTGTCCCGCCCACCATTTTTGAAGATCTATGAGCCTTTACGAATATGCGAAAATTGGGGCCAAAGTGTTAACACCTACTCCTCATCCTGTCCATACATGAACACTTTTCATCAGAGGTCAGTGACTCTAATCAAAAGCAAGAACTCTGACCTGATTTTTTTTCTCCTTCACTAATGTTGGGCTGTTGTTGTCAACTGTACCACCAGTCTGGCTGAAGTCAGGTAATGCATCACAGGTCAGGGGTGAAGCTGCCTACCGCATCATATTGTGTATTTTGGCTGGAGAAACTATGATCAAATGTGATTTTCCTATCAGTGGCAGGAAGACAAAGATTACTGATGAAAAATCGATGTCAAAACTGCCCTGATGTTGCAGAGCATACCTTAAAAATATTACTATTTTTTGAAGGGCAGTATAGAAGCACATGATGGACCTTTTGTTGCAGTTTAAATAAAATCATAGGAAATAGGAACAGCATTCACCATTTGGTCCATTGAGTCTGCTCCACCATTCAATAAGATCATGGCTGATCCAATTATTACCTTAACTCCACTTTGCAGCCTGCACCCGTCCCCGCCCAGCACCTGCCCCTTGCAACTCTATCCCCCGCAAGCTCTTGACTCCCGCGTCAATCAAAAATCTGTCTAACCCAGCCTTGAGTATATTCAGTGACCCAGCTCCGGCTGCTCACTTGGGGGAGAGAATCCTCTGAGAGAGGCAATTCCTCCTCAGCCCTGCATGAAATGGTGACCTCTCATTTTGAAACTGTGCCTCCCCCCCCCCCCCCCAATTCTAGATTCCTCACAAGGGAGAACATTCTCTAAGTGTCTACCTTGTCAAGTACTCTCAGAATCCTATATCTTTCAATAAAATCACCTCTCGTTCTTCTAAACTCAAAGAGGTATAGGCCCAACTTGCTCAACCTTAGGTGGATTGGCCATTCTGAATTGCCCTTAGTGTCCAAAAAGGTTAGATGGGGTTACTGGATTACGGGGATAGAGTGAAGGTGTGGGCTTAGATAGGGTGATCTTTCCATGAGCCTGTGCAAACTCGATGGGCCAAATGGCCTCCTTCTGCACTGTAAATTCTATAATGTATGATCTATGAACCTTTCCGAAAGCAACCCCTTCATCCCAGGAACCAGCCTTATGAACCTACTCTGAACTGATCTAATGCAGTATATCCTTCCTCAGCTAAGGAGATCGAAACTGAACACACTACTCTAGGTGCAATCTCACCAACATCCTGTACAGTTGTAGCAGTACTTCCCTATGTACATACTCCTAGCCCCCTTCCAATAAAGGCCAACATCTTAGTGTATATTTGTGTCCTTAATATTTTATTTCCAAGTGTATGTTTATGCTCTTCCTTGATCTGAACCATAAACCTGGCGATGTTTCTGTGCAGATGTGTGAGACTCCCCCCGTGCCTAAATAACTGTGTGAAATGGGAGCTGACTTTTCCAAAATCTGTTTACCTGCTCCCTCCAGTTTTAATTAGAAAAGAAGAAAAATTATCCATCAGCTAGTGTTATTCAGATGAGCAAATATTTTGTTGGCAAACATTTGAATTCCAGTTGGACTCCACTCACAGGTCCAAAATTCACCCAATCATCAGGAAGCAAAAAGCTCATGTCTTCCCATTCTGTCACAGCCTGTTTGAGACATAGCATTAATCAATGAGCAATAGTGCTTGCAAACTGAGTTTGTGTCCTTTTACTCCAGCTCAATAATTACACAATTTAATTGGTACGCCCATTTATTTTTTGTATGTTCAAATCAAATTGTGAATATCTTTCTTGGGTTGGCTGGGACCCAGCCTATCTATTAGTTATATTTTTCTGTTGGTCCTCATGAAGAAGCTCATTTTTAGTTTCCTCTTGGATCACCCAATATTCCCCAAGAGAATTAATTCCCAGGGAGCTGCCTGTGCCAGTCTTGATGCGAAAAATCAAATGTATAAAAAAGTTATATGTGGCTAATTTAACCTTTGTTTTCCCAAACCTCCACAGTTTGAAAAATCTGTCTCCCTATCGACATCTTCTTCTGACTGTTCAGCTATGATCAGATATTCAGAGTGCAGGGAAATCACATTTTGCATTTTCAACAGCTTACTATTATGTGGCCCAATCTCCCATTGTCAGATAAAGGAATTTTCCAGTTTTACAAAAAGTACCTGCAAGATCATTCTCCTTCATTTACAGATAAAATATGTGCCGTGATGTCCTGATGTAGCCTTCCTTCCACAGGGGCCAATTTATTATGAATGAAGTATTGAAGTTATTGCTGTTTAATCCAAGGGGAGAAACTTTGACTGCAACAGATAAAATCTGCTAACAGCAAACAGTGCGCTTTGGTGCAGTCATGAAGCGTGACAGCTTTTAAGTACATGCTGTTCCGCGGCCGGCTGTTCCAGGGATAGTGTCTGTCCAATAAACTCACCCTCTTCCAACCAAACATTGCTCTTTAACAAACCAAATTAACAGAGGAATATTCCCTCAGGCTCCTGAGCATCCAAAGACTTAAAGCAAGGCCGTCTGTTGTACTGAAAGACCTTACCTTTTGATGCCCAAGCTGTTTCGTTCATGGTGCCAGCTTCTTAGTGGTGCTGTGGTATCTCTGAGCTGCCAGGCTACAACTGGGATTGTGCCAATCTGGAAACAACCTATGATGCCACAGCTGCTGTCCCTTCTGCATTGAGCTTTTGGAGCAAAATCCCGTACCTAGCATTCCATCTTCAGCATTCTCGAATCAATCATTGCAATCAATCAACTTCTTCTTGTTCAACACTGACTGAGAATGTGGGATAAAATAAAAGAGAAATGATAAATACATTAATTTAAAATCATAGGCAAAAGATAACGTGAAGAATATGTATTGCTGTATAAAACTAATCAGTGCAGTTAAACTCTGAAGCCTGCTTCACAAGATAACAGAATTGAAATAATTTCTTCATTAGTACTGATTTCAAAATTCAATCAGATGATTTTTATTTTTTTCCTCGAATTTTTTAAAAGATTTTTCTTTTTCTGTCTGTTTCTTTTGAGAAGAGCTGAGTGGATCAAGGTAGATCAATTAACATGCGCAGCTGAAATAGATAGATTGTGAAATATTTTGAATTCAGGAAGGGCTCTGCAGTGATCCTAAATTCAGCTCCCGTTCAGGGTCAGGCTCCAAGCCAGCTCCCCTGTTGGTGGCACCAGCACATACTGTTTAACTACAAGGTATACATTGGGAGAAGGTAACTTATGCAAAATAAACCACCCCACGGAGATGACAGTCCAATAGCCATAAAATGAGTAATTTATTCAATTTTTGCTTCCACGATGAATATCCACAATGTGAAATATTAATCAATTTTAGACTTAAATTATTCACCCACTTTTTTCTGTAAGTTTAAAATTTTAAATAACTCCCCCATTTTTTACCTAGTTGTGGAAAAATAATGAATCAAATGCGATAATTCACATTAAATGTAAAATGATCAAAAATAACATGTTTGCTCCAGTGGGCTAGAGAGCTGGTTTGTGATGCAGAACAAGGCCAGCAGCGCGGGTTCAATTCCCGTACCAGCTGAGAATTCTGAATTCTGCCTCTGTGTACCCGAACAGGTGCCGGGATGTGGCGACTGGGGGCTTTTCACAGTAACTTCATTGCAGTGTTGATGTAAGCCTACTTGTGACAATAAAAAAAAAGAAGATTAAATGAAAGGAAACACAGTAGGACTGACATCTTCACCCTTTCAAAGCAGCCTTTTAAATCTGAAAGTAGATAATTTTACATATTGCAATGCTGCCTCCAAATGTTAACTCTTTACCGCTTATCAAAGAAAGTATAAACAAGGGAAGAAACTCTTGATGCATAATTTTGCCATTCACCATAAAGCAGAAAAGCACAATTTAAACAGTAAAGATATACTTAGTGACGTAAACAGTGTCCTGCACATTCCAATATTTAGGTTTAAATCAAAGCTGAAAGTTTCTTCCTAGGAAAGTAAAACACAGAGCTTAGCAATTATTCAGGTCACTTGCCCATTAGTTGCAGATATTCTGAGCATTTTGACATTTCGTAACCCTTGCATCACCAGACTATGGTGATGAGTCAGTATTTATTACCAGTGACAGCATTTGAATAACCCAGAAAGGCGAAGTTTGTTCATCAGTTAAGCCCAAGATTGGATCACTGCCGATAATTCCCAGATGATATTGTTGATGTTATATGGTGAATAAAGAATTTTAAGTTCATCACACTATCAGCAGTAAAGCCATTTAAATACGACAATCTTACAGATACAGTAATCAGCCAATGTAATTCCAAAAAACGGACAAAGAGAGGAGCGAGAACGCAAATATCTCTAGTCCTTCAGTTTAATGCAGTCCAAACATAATAGGCAAACACATAATAATAATTATTATTATTGTCACAAGTAGGCTTACATTTCAATGAAGTTACTGTGAAAAGCTCCTAGCCACCACATCCCGGCGCCTGTTCAGGTACACAGAGGGAGAATTCAGAATGTCCAAATTACCGAACAGCACGTCTTTCGGGACCAGTGAGAGGAAACTGGAACACCCGGAGGAAACCCACGCAAACACAGGGAGAAATGTGCAGACTCCATGCAGATAGTAACCCAAACCAGGGATTCGAACATGGGACCCCGGTGCTGTGAAACCACAGTGCTAACCACTGTGCTACCGTGCTGCCCATGGGGTAAAGGGTAAATATAATTTGTCGCAGTTGAGAAAAACCATTCAATCATTTTATGACAAAACATATTTTAAAAAGATGGAACATCTATTTGCTCTTATTGCCATTCTCATCCAAGCTCATTCTTTTAACAAAAGGTTGATGTTCCAATATCGTGCTTTACTACATTTTCTTTAAAACAGCTGAGAAATAGGTTTTCATATATATCAGTTCAAAATTATAGAAGAATCAGGTAGTAAACTTAATTCCAATGAGAAGCTCTAGCCTAGATCAATATGTCAATAGCTTATACAAAAACAAAAATAAAAATTCAACCTTGTCCTAAATAATTTTGTGAACTGCACATCTGTTATAAAACTTCTGAAGATAATTCTTCACAAAGATGCGTTTAAAATAAAAGTAACTTAAAGAAAGCAGTAACTTTCCTTCTTTAGTATTTCCGACATATTTTAACACCATAAATTAAGATTTAAGTGTTAAAAATATGAATCCTAACCCACATCCTCCTCTAACTCATCCCTTCCAGCGAGATGAGAGATTCCAAGGAGGTGGGTCATCACTTTAAATATTATAATGAAGCTACAAGGCTAATTTTTAGTCACTATTTTGAGCTTAGATGTAAATGATTGGATTGTCCAAACCTCAGGAATCCCAGCAGCTAAACTCAGGCAAGGACAATCACGTTTAGAAGGTAAGCATTTTTCCACCAACTGCTGGTTCTAGTAATCCTGCCTGGGGAACCTCCATGACAGGACACCACCCCATCCTGCTGATTGTTCCATGAGCCTTCGATTCAATCCCCTCCCAGATCCCATATCATCCTTCTACACATTTGACCACCTGCCCAGGCCTCCGACCGCCCCTCATAAGCTCCCAATTTGCCTATCTGTCTCTGATACTGTCTCATACCAAAGCTCAAACACAGCCTTCCTGGGGTTCACATAACTGGCAATCTAGGACTCTGAGTTCAATACCCTCAGGACCTCTTCCATCTCAGGATCTGCACAAGAGATCATTAATGTCATGTTACAGCATGTTATAAAATTTATGTCAATACTTTATGGGCTGCATTGCCCATTTCTGAGACTGTTGACACCAACTGAGAATCCCTTCCTATGCTTTTAAGAAGCACAAAAGGTAACAAAGATTATAGCTTCCAAAGGATCACCTGACTGTTTTGTGGATTGAAACCTCTCCAATCTCAGCCATCTTCTAAGCAGTCCAAGGTAATAAAGTAATAAACAGCAGCATTGCCTTGACAGTAGGAGAAGGACCCTGCCCAATCCGTTCCAAATTCAAATTCACCTGAGAAGCAACCTCCTAGACATTCAACCATAACAGGCTTTGCAGCTTATTGAACATCCACTGCTTTACAAAACATTCATTTCAACCAAAGAATCAATTCATCTAAGAAACTACAGGCCTGCCACAAAAGAGATTGAGACAATCGTAAACTATAATTGTATTATCTTCCCCTCATCTGTATCTTGCCTTTGTGTGAGTGACAGTATGGCTGAATCTAGTGAATGAAACATTGTGTTTTCTATTTTTTTTAAATGTATTTTATTACAAACATGCATCAAAACAGGTTACAGCAAATAAACACCCTGGGAAACATACTTCCCAACAATCAATTTTACAGTCTGTACAGATCTTTCCCCTTTTCCCCCTTGCCGCCGTGCAATCAGAGAGGCGAATGCCATGACATCGGTCTCCCTCCTCTCCATGAGCTCCGGCTTCTCTGAAACCCCAAGTATCGCCACCAAATGGTTCGTGTCCACCTCCTCCTCCTCTATCCTGGCTATGACCACGAACCTGCCCAGAATCTTCCCCATTTTTCGCAACCCCAAAACATGCGTGCGTGATTCGCTGGCCCCCGCCCACACCTCTCACACTCATCTGCTACCCCCAAAAGAACCCACTCATTCTCACCCGAATCATATGCACCCTGTGTACCACCTTAAACTGCATTAGGCATTGTGTTTTATACACCTGGGGCGAATATGTGATAATAAATAACTTTGCTTATTTTTAATTTCACATAAAGCTTGCTGTTGGAATAGTTTAAATTGTGGTGGCCACTCTGTGGGTATGAAAACGCACACCCCTCACATGCAAAACATACTGATCACAGAAGGTAAGAAAACACACAAACTTTGGCCATGACATTAGGAAAAGTGAAACAGCATGAAATTGGAGATAGTCGTGACATTGGTTGGTAATTACTTGGAGGAACAGAGTAGATAAAAAAGGATAATTTCCTCATTGGAAGCATATGTCAAGTGATGTTCCCAAGGATTCTTGTTAGGTCTTCAGCATATTCATCAATGACTTGGATGAAGAAACATCTTAATTTGCAGATGACACGACCTTATGAGGCACAGTACTGTAAATTGTGCAGAAGTTAAAGAGTTTCAAAAGCAGACTTTGAACAAGAAGGTCCTTGCACGATCCGTCCATTTCTCTACGCCTCGGAATTTCTCTTTAAAGTCAGATACTTTAGTTCAATCTGATCACAGAGTCCCTTGTAATTCTCCAACACAGGAGCATTGGTTATCACAGCTTTCAGGCAGTCAAATGCCTGTTGAAAGTCCATTGTCCATTGAAATTTTTGACGTTTCTTCAGTAAGTCCATCAGTGGAGCAATCACACTATAAAACCTTTGCATAAATTTTTGATCAAATCCACTCATGCCAAGAAATCACATTATTTCTCTTTGTCTCGAGGTTATTGAAAACTCCTCAATAACTGTTGGTTTCACATCCCGTGTGACCATTCGAACCTGTCCGATTGTATGGCCAAGGAAAGTGACTTTGGCTTTTCCAAATTCACTTTTGGCTAGGTTTATCACCAAGCACGCCTCCTAAAGTCGATCGAATTACTCCATCAGATGTTTCAAATGTTCTGTGCATGTCTGGCTGAAAATGACCAGATCGTCGGTGTATACCGCACAATTGGGTAATTCTGAAACAACTTTGTTAGTTAACCGTTGAAATGTGGCTGGTGCGTTTTCCATGCCAAATGGCATAACTTTGAATTGGTATATACCATCTAGAGTCACAAAGGCTGAAATCTCCTTCACCCTTTCGGATAAAGTAACCTTTAAGTAAATCCAATTTGGAAATAAAAGCTGATTGTCCCACTTTCTCAATGCAATCCTCCAAACGTGGGATAGGATAAGAGTCCGTTCTTGTAATTGCATTAACCTTTATATAGTCCACACACAACTGTTAGGTTTTGGGACCATTACTATGGGTGAGCTCCATTGGCTGCAACCCACTTCAATTATGCCATTTTTAAGCATACTCTCAATCTCATTGTTAACCTGTGCAAATTTTAAAGGGTTAAGTCTATATGGATGTTGTTTGATTGGAACAGCATTTCCCACATCAACATCACGTATAGCCATTTTAGTACTTCCCAATTTATCTCTACAAACTTGCCCATGTGATATCAATAACTCTTTCAGGTCAGTTTGTTTTTCCTCTGTAAGATAACTCAACAATTTATCCCAATTTTTAAGAACATCCACATTTTCTAATTTAATTTGAAGTATGTCAAATTCACAGTCAGCTGGATTTGGTTCGTCACTTTGAGTTAGAATCATTAAAACCGCCTCCTTTTTCTCTCCTTCCCTTTCAAAGTATCTTTTAAGCATATTCACATGACACACGGTGAGTTTTCCTTCAATCTGGTGTTTTTACCACATAATTCACCTCACTTAATTTCCTTTCAATCTGATAAGATCCACAAAACCTTGTTTTTAAAGGTTCACCTACCACTGGTAACAACACTAAAACTTTATCTCCACTGGCAAAACTACGAACTTTGGATTTCTTGTCCGCTATCCATTTCATCACATTTTGTGCAACTTTTAAATGTTGTCTAGCCAATTCACCTGCCCTATTTAATCGTTCCCTAAAATTTGACATGTAATCCACTAATGTAATTTCCAATTTCTCACTCACCAATTTTTCATTAATCAATATAAGTGGTCCTCTTACTTCATGACCAAAAATTAGTTCAAAAGGACTAAATTTGGTTGACTCATTAGGTGCATCCCTAATTGCAAACAATACGAATGGAATTCCTTTATCCCAATCCTCTGGATAATCCTGACAATAAGCCCTCAACATTGTCTTTAATGTCTGATGCCACCTTTCTAACGCTACCTGCAATTCTGGATGTTTTAAATTGACGCAGTTGATTTAAATTGTTTTATTCCTAAGCTATCCATAACTTCTTTGAATAACCTTGAAGTAAAATTTGATCCTTGATCCGATTGTATTTCTGTGGGTAGTCCATATCTAGTAAAAATTTAAGTAACTCCTCCACAATCTTTTTAGCTGTAATATTACGCACTGGAATGGCCTCTGGAAACCTAGTAGACACATCCATTATAGTCAAAAGATATTGATTCGCACTTTTTGTTTTAGGAAGCGGTCCTACACAATCGATTGGGACCCTTGTAAAAGGTTCCTCAAATGCTGGAATGGGTATTAAGGGCACTGGTTTTATCACGGCTTCAGGTTTCCCTATCACTTGACATGTGTGACATGATTGAAAAAATTTAGCTACATCTTTATGTAGTCCAGGCCAATAAAAATGTTTCTGGATTTTAGCTTGAATTTTCCTTATCCCCAAATGACCTCCCACTGGTACCTCATGTGCAACTTGCAACACCTCCTTTCTATACCCTACCGGCAATATTACTTGATGAACCTCTGCCCACTTTTCATCCGCCTGCATATGTGAAGGTCTCCATTTTCTCATCAAGACATTACTTTTACGGTAATAACACTCTGGTATACACGCAGATTCCTCTTCCGTATATGCTTTCTGATATATCCGTTTTATTTCTATATCTTTTTGTTGTAACACTGCCAATTTTCCTGAACTAAAAATAACCGCCTCATCCTCCACCTGTTCTTGTTCTTTTCCAACCATCTGATTCAAAAATCGTTTCTGATAATTGCACTTCACCTTTACCTTCACTCTCTGATTTCTCCTCTTGTCTTAACCTGTGACTTTGTGACCTTGTCACTACACAATCCGGAAAAATCCCAGGATATTCATCCTTCAATACTTCAGTTGTCAGATTTTCCACTGGCTTATCAACCACAGTAGGCATCACTCCCACCTGCGATCCAGCTATATCATTACCCAAGATAAACTGTATTCCTGGACAAGATAGTTTCTCTATTACTCCTACTTCCACTTCACCACTCTTCACTGGACTTTCCAATCTTACCTTATATAATTGAACACTACTCTTCTCTCCCTGAATTCCACATATTACCACCTTTTCTGGCATCATTCTTCCTAAACTACATACTCCTCATCTCTTACCACTAAAGATTGACTAGCTCCAGTATCTCTTAAAATTGTGACTTCATTACCTGCTCCTCCTGATACACATGAGTAAACTTTACCCACACAAGTAACTTCTTTAAAGAGATCTGGCACCTTCTTATCAATCACCCCTTGATCAGGCTGTGCAATCTTTTGCACCTCCTTTGCTTCACTTGGGCTTTCCTTTACCACTTTAACACACCCCACTGTCTTATCCTGTTTTACCACATCAGCCTTCCCAGTGCTTTTCTTCAACCACCAACACTGTGACTTTACATGGCCTAGTTTATTACAGTGAAAACATTTGAAACTTTTCATTTCTTTTCCACCCTCCTGGATTTCTTTTTTAATCTGAGGTACACTCTCCTTATTATCTCCCATCAGATCACCTTTGCCTCTACCACTTGAGTATTTCTCATGTCCCCAGTTTCTATCCCTCACAGGCTGAAACTAATGTCGGAAACCAAGCTTTGATTTATGAACTAATTCATAATCATCTGCCATTTCTGCTGCTAATCTCGCAGTTTTAACCCTCTGTTCTTCCACATGAGTTCTCACTACATCAGGAATTGAATTTTTAAACTCATCCAAAAGCATTATTTCTCTGAGAGCTTCTTACGTTTGGTCTATTGTCAAAGCCCTTATCCACCTATCCAAATTACTCTGTTTGATCCTTTCAAACTCCATTTATGTTTGACCAAATTCTTTCCTTAAATTTCTGAACCTTTGTCTGTAGGCTTCCGTCACTAGTTCATATGCACCTAAGAAGGATTTTTTTCACCTCCTCATACGTCCCAGATACCTCCTCTGATAGTGATGCAAACATTTCACTAGCCCTACCTACCAGCTTTGTTTGAATCAGTAATACCCACATGTCCTGTGGCCATTTCATTTGTTTAGCTACCTTCGCAAATGAAATGAAAAAGGCTTCTACCTCCTTCTCGTCAAACCTTGGCAATGCTTGGACATATTTAAATAGATCCCCACCAAGCCTTTGACTTTGATGCTCTTTCTCACTATCCTCATCAGTATCATCCAACTGTACATTTCCCTTTACGTCTACCAATTTTAACTGACTGTCATGTTTCATGGCCATTTTCTGAAGTTCAAACTCTCTCTCTTTATCTTTTTCCCTGATCTGTATCTCCCTTTCTCTTTCTTTTTGTTCTGCATTCTTTCTGTTTTCCTTTCTTCTCTCTCTCTTTCCTCTCTCTCTCCTTCTCTTTCTTTTCCTCTCTCTCGCTTTCTCTTTCTTTTTTCTCTCTCTCTCTTTCGTATTCAAGCTGCTTTAATTCTTTCTCATGTTCCATTTGTTTAATTTGCAACAGAATTTTTGCTATTTCCAATGAGTCAAACTGTATGTCAGGCAGCTTTAAATGCTTAGCCACTGCCATAATGACCTCATCTTTTCGCATTTTGTCAGGTAATGTTAACTGCAATATTTTTTGCCAAATCTAACAGTCTGCTTTTAGCCTCTGTCCGTAAGGAACTGCGTGTGACCGTCTCCACCGCCAAAACGTCAGAGCCTCTGAAAGAGCCATTGCCCACAACACACTTAAACCAAAATACCACACCTGAAAAGCAACCATAATATGCACACCCCTCATTGTCCTTAAGTTCACTAAGAACAAAGAACAAAGAACCCAATCCAATAGATAGACTTTTATCCCCTCAAGCCCCAAATTTGTTATGGGCCAGGGTTTAGAGAACCCCAAAGTGTATCATGGAGTTCACCTGACCCACAACTTTTAATAGATTGTGGTATGGGGAGCACACGGCCCACTGTACAGGTGTGGTACAGCAGAAATGGAAAAGTATTTTTTAAAGCAAAACAATGTTTATTCTATGAACTCCAGTTAACCTTTTTAAAACATACAGTGAACATCTTAACAACCATTAATTCAAATACAACCCCCAAAGACTACAACACTAAGTAAACCTTTAAGCTTTCCTTTTTAACATCCATACGACTTAAAAACAAAACCTTTATCAGAAGCACATCAGGTTAAAGTCACTACTGTTATTAGTTTTAAATCACCAGGATCGATTTACAGCCTTTAGATCACAGAGAGAGATTCATACACCTTTTGGCTGTGACTGCAACTATCCAGCTCTGAAACGAAACTAGAACACATCCTGCAACAAACAGCCTAAAACGAAAGTAAAAAGCTGACAGACAGCCCAGTTCCACCCACTCTCTGACATCACTGCAGTAGTAAACACCCATTTCTTAAAGGTACTCACACTACAGATATTCATATACACACCCATTTATAAACACTCATTTCTTAAAGGTACTCTCACATGACAACTGTGATATTGGGCAGATATTTCTTTTTTTTTAAATCTTTTTATTCTCCTCATTTTTAACATTTTCATTAAGTAAACCACAAAAGGAAACAAACAAACTCAAATACAGTACCAATACCCCAAACAGCACCCCATTCAGTATACAGACCAAAACATCACCCATACATTCCAAGCAAAAAAGAAAATGAACAGTCAATCAATAAACAGTGTTATCAAGAACATCAATAACAACAACCCCCCCTTCCCACCCCCCATGTTCGATGGCAACAAATTTGTGAAAGTGCGTAATAAACAGTCCCCATGAATTGTAGAACCCTTCCTGCATCCAATGCACCACCTCCGATGGGCCGAGTTCTCGACAGCACAGGCCACGTGTGGTCTCAGCGGTCTTGAGCCTGGCATGGCGGCTGTGGAGAGAGAGGGAAAGAAAGACGTTTGTGCCACTGGCTGGAGGGTTTCTGCCAGGGCTGTGGTGGTGGGTGGCCAGGAGGTGGGCTGTGAGATCGGAATGGGCGGGTATGCGGTCCAGCACAGCCGGTGCCATCTTTTCCGGCACGATCAGTGCGTGTGTGGGGGGTGTAGGCGTATGCACGGCTGCAGCTTGTCACCCCGGCACATGTGCAGCACGGAACCGGCAATTCTCCAGCCGTTTTCCATGCATTCCGCTGGTGTTTCATGCGGTGCAGGGCTATCCCCTCACCGTTAGTGGAATCGGTGCGGGTTTCCCGCCACTTTTCCTGGCACTTAGCCTCAGAAACGGAGAATCCAGCCCCTATGTTCCACCTCACCCCTGTACTATTCCCTTCCACAGTCCCAAGCTCCTTAAAGCGATGGTCAAATGCTCTATCACTAATGCAAATAGCAGAAGCAACATAGGACACCCCTGCCTGGTCCCCCGGTGCAGAGCAAAGTACCACAAATTCATATTGTTTGTGTAGACATTCGCCCTTGGTTCCTTATGTAATAGCCGTACTCTGTCCATGAATCTTGGCCCGATCCCAAACCTCTCAAGTCTGCAATCAAATATCCCCATTCTACTCGATCGATTGCCATTTTTGCATCCAGCGCAACCAACTTTGAGGTCAGTAGACGTTGCTTTTGCCTCCCGTGGGAGCCTCGTTCCTATAAGTTCACCCGAGTGCCAGTAGCAAAAACTCTGCATCAAGGCTGGAAATGGGAGGAAGGCGAACCTGGAATGGGGGATTGGTATTGGATAGAAGGGTAGAGCTAAGACTGGACAGAGGAAGTCAGCTAAGGGGGTTAGGATGGGGAGAGCGCCGGGGAAGGGGTAGTAATGAGTGCCTTACTCGGTGGGGTCGGTGTTGTTGACAGTGGGTTCTGATGGAGGGGTGAGGATCACAGGGTACTGGTGATAGTAACAGTAACAATCAGAGTTGGGGAGTGGGATGTGGTTGGGTGGCATGTCCAGGGTGAGAGTCTGGTAGGTGAAGTTCTCAGCATTGGGAGGCACCATGGAACGTGACTAGGCAAGTTGCTCAGGTGACAAGAGGGAGCAGGGCCAGGCTGGGCATTGGGATGGTGACCGGTTTTTGTTCTGGGGGGTGAGGAGGAATGTGGAAGTGGATCGTGATAGGGTCCAAGGTAATGCAGAGAGGCTCAAGGGTTACAGAGGGGAGAGGAATGGTGATTTTAGACAGGCCTTTGGTGATGGGGAAAGTTGATGGGTCACACGGGGAGGGTAGAAGGTGATGTCATGAGTTTGGATGTTAAAATGGACCATTTTCCAAACTGACCTTGACCAGGCAGTTAGTCAGTCAGTGAGATTGCTTAAAGTGGGAGGAGGGTAATTTCAAATGGGTGGAGTTCAAGTTCAGCAAAGGGAAACCCTTTAATAAACAAAATGAAACAGGATGTTGATCAAGCTCACTTGTGTTCTTCTCTCTATGGGGAAGCTCACATGGCAGCCGGTTTGTTCCCCATTCAAGTGTATCTCATAATATTGAGATCTCGGCAAACAGTTGTGCTGCCATTCATACTGGGCCAATTGCCATTGGCTGATGTCAGAAGGAGGGATGAAGGGAGGGAGGTGGATGCATCCAAGAGGCACTGCTGGTCGAGGGCAGCCAACTTGTGACTCCAAACCCCTATCCTCCTGGGTGAATGGTCATGTATTTAGTCCTTCTTCGTTGCCAAGGCAATAGTCTCTCTGTGGAGTCTCAGGGTAATGAAGGTGAGTGAAAAAGTGTCAGAGTGAGATTTCTTGCACATGGCTCTCAGCACCCTGGTCAGAGAGTAATGGCTCCATATGCATTGATGCATGAACAGCAGGATATTCCAGGGTGTCCTTTACCTGGAAGAGATGGGGTGGGGATACTATGTCTGGACAGTGGCCAGGTGAAGGGTTTAGCACTTGCCCACTGGCTTTGAGATGGATGGAACCCTGTAAAGGACATGCTTAATTTGTTCACATATGCACTATGGAGTCGATGGTGCAGGCTGTAAGCAACCCTTCCTTGGTAATGGTTCTCATCGAGATGGGGCATAGGAGGCCCCATCACATTTGGATTAGGGCCATGAGGAGCAAGGGCCAGAGCAGCAAAAGCAGTGGAGACATCCTTAAGGTAAAGAATATGGACGACTGCATAGGTGAGCATTGGTAAGGCCATGGGTGTACCACATGCGTCAGCTTATCAGGAGATGCACAGAAAGCAATATCAGAGGTGTCCTCATATGTCCTGGGATGTGGTTGCTCACATCTGAAAGCTTCTCCAATCCAAGCTGTGGTCGCAAGGACTCTGGAGGAATAAGGTAGAATTCCTGGTCTGCTGTGTGTGAATAACTGTCCAGGTGCCGGTTAAATCTGGTGTCAGGACCTTCAATCTCATGAGATATCGGTGGTCCTGGTGACTTCCTGCTTATCGCCACCAGAAGATTTGCCAAGTTCCTCACGGGTGCATAATTAATTAACTGACCGGCGGAAGATCGTGCGTATTGTAGCCACTTAAAATGGCCAACTCCCGATTCAAAATGGCGAACGGCAAAGACTGATGGGAAAGTCAGCCAACAAGACAAAAACGAGCAGCTGCAGGTTGGCTGTGTATTTACCTCTGGAAAGGCCAGACAATATCGATACCAGCAACCATCAGCATAACAAAACAACAGCCATCTGCATACTAATGAGCAATCGCCGGGAACAGTAAGCAACATTTAGACACACAAAGCAAAACCAGACTCTTCGGCGCCAGCAGAAGCCTACACAATGGGAGGTGAACGACCACCTCAAGACCGCCCATCGATCAGGGAACCGCTCCAGCATTGGAGAAAATCAAACCAAGTGATTGGGACAAAGTCCAATCACTTGGGACCAGGTACAGGGTCCGCCCCGAAAGGCGGGAGCCCCTGGGGACTATAAGAATTGAGCCCCAAGTTCAAATCGCTCTCTTCTCTTCCTCTCCACCCCTTCGCGCTCTTCGTCCTGCCCGGGTCACCCAGCAACAACGAACCAACATTGACCGTGACCGGTGCAGTGACCCCAGTGAAGATCGAACTCGTAAGTCTTAATTCAACGCTCGCTACGAGTCAGGCGCTCCTAGCTACCAATCTGTACCAACTTCGAATCCCGCAGGCTCAGAACCCGAACGAAAGGCCATTCGTTTCCCTGACCTGGTGGGCCAGTTCCAAGTTAAGTATAGGCCTGTTAGTTGTAGAAGTAGCTTAGACGTAGAATTTATGCATGAGTAGCGATTACTGTGTATAATAAATGTGCTTTGATTTAAACCTTACTAATCGGTGTATTGGGTTATTGATCATTACTCGGACTTGAACCTCGTGGCGGTATCATAAAGATACCTGGCGACTCGAGAGCAAAGGTAATAAAACAGAGCAATTGAACCAAGGAGAAAATCAGCAACAGTATTCAGCCATCCCACTAACCAGCGGGAATTACG
The DNA here is from genome assembly GCF_047496885.1 of Scyliorhinus torazame. Lineage (NCBI taxonomy): Eukaryota > Metazoa > Chordata > Chondrichthyes > Carcharhiniformes > Scyliorhinidae > Scyliorhinus > Scyliorhinus torazame. Next base: position 120,672,452 of record NC_092707.1, on the reverse strand, counting down.
TCATCATTCCCACCCGCCATCTGACTTAGTCTCCAGAATGGAAAATTCTGCCAAAAGTTGTTTCTTGATTGAAAAATGTAACTAATTATCCAGTAGTTCAAGTTAAACACCTTTACTGGAATAGTGTAGCAGAGAACTGCAGGAACTACAGGAATACTGAAAAAATATCAAAGGAACAATTGAAATGCACATGATCAAAAACTGAGCACAGTAAAATCTGTGTAATGCAAAGTTCAGTCATTTGGCAAAGTACTCGTTGATTGTCATGTACTTCCTGTTGACAGCACAGAGATTCACAAGACAGCTGGCTTATTTGTAACTCACTGCCTCACCAATTGCACAAATGGGGTGCCCTGGCAATAGTGGCAGCTGATACCACTATCATTGTCTGGTTGGGTCATTGCCTCCCTCTCATTCTCATTATGAGTCAACAGGTTTCACCTTGATCAGCAATCCAGGCATTTGGGGGCAGATGGTTCGTAGTGGCAATGTGACCGGCCTAATATTTTAATAATATTGGTAATCCAGTGACCCAGCTCGACTAAACCTCTGGGGACATAGGTTCAAATGTCACCATGGCAGCTGGTGGAATTTAAATTCAATTAATATACCTGGAATATAAAGTAATGGTGACCATGACAACCATAATCAATTGTTGTAAAAATTCATCTGGTTCACTAACATCCTTTAGGGAAGGAAATCTGCCGTCCTTACCTGGTCTAGTCGACCTGTGATTACAGACTCATAGAATTGCACTTGACTTTTAACTACCCTCCGAAATGACCTAGCAAGCCACCCAGTTCAAGGGCAATTAAGGATGGGCAACAAATGCTGGCTTGCCAGTTGCGTCCACATCCCATGAATGAACAAAGTAGAAAAATAATTGGATTTTCTTTCCGGACTTTTAAAACTCATATACAGGATGGGTGCGTTGCTGGCTAGGCCACAACTTAACATCCAAATAAATGGCTACAAGTTGTTAAAGTACCACCCAACTCCCACATACCTCGGAGTGACCTTAGATAGGACACTGACCTTCTGGGAACATCTAAAAACTGCAGCCGAGGTCAAATCCAGAGACAACTTGATTGCCTAACTAGCTGGCTCAACGTGGGTTACCACCACCCTCCCAACCTCAGCACTCGCACTCTCATACTCAGTAGCAGAATACTGCACCCCTGTTTAGTCAAGATCATCTCTCACACACACAGAGTTGACATACAGCTGAATGCTACCATGTGTATCAATACTGAAACATTATGTTCAAACACCACACCCTGACTCCCTGTCCAGGCAAACATCACATTCCCACATATCTACCGATATACAACAACCCACATGTATCACATCATGGAAGAACGTCTAATCCACAGACTCAGCGGGGACCTATCTACACTCAACACAGCAGGACCAGAAGAAACTGCTTCGTTTAGGGACTTAGCATTCGCTAAATAAATAAAAATATCCTTCCTGTGGTTTTGAGACTGGAACTGCATCCATTATCCCAAGTGTGGTCTGACCAAGGTTCCAAGGAAATTTAACATTACCTCCTAGCTTTTGGTTTTTGCTCCATTCAAAATGAATGTCATTAATTTATTTGCAGTCTTGTAGCCTTATCAAATTGTGTTGCTATGTGGAGTGATTTATCTATTTGTATTTTCAGATCCATTCTTTGTTCCTCTATTTTATTAGTTTCCTATCATCCATTCCTAAATTCTCTTCTTATTCCTCTGACCAAAATGAACTACTTTGCACTCATTATATAGAATTTTATTTGTTTTATCAACTTCTCTGGATGCCCATTTATGTTTTCCTATATTTTGGTGTATCCCTCCACATTACCTATAATTTGGTACATATTGTAAGGGTCCTTCCTGTTGATTCCCTTTTTTCCCCCTTTAATTTGCTGTAATTATTTTGATCTATGGACACTTAATGGACATGTATCTTTAAGTCGAGCAAGGGAAGTGAGGAATTCAAACGTTACAAAAGTGAACGCTCTGCCAGCTTTGGACAGCAAAACCCAGAGTTTTTGGGACCCAAGAGATGGGGTGGGACTTTGTTCGATTGATAGAAAGACCATAATCTGGTCGGTAACAGGTGGTGATTGGATCCTGCCTAAGTGGGATGATTCCCAGAGACCTAAGGAAAGCAGAGTTGAGACCTGGACACACAGAGAAAAGGACCTGCTCTCTCCCACTCGTGTTTTCTCCAGAAATGCTGTTTGCTGCTGTGCTTCTAAACTGCATAGACCTGCGTGAATCTATAGTGAAAACCATTACAGACTGGAAAGCAGCACTCTCGACCTGAAAGCTTGGTTTGAAGGACAGTGAGCTAGAAACAACCATCTGAAACAAAGACTCTTATCGTTTACTTTTATTTATTATTTTCACTCCTCTCCTCCTCTCTCTGTTTGTTTGTCTTGTGTCTGTGTGTGCAGAGGGTGAGGAGCAAGTCAAAATGGGGGGTTAGGAATGAGATAATAGTTAACCAATTGTATTTGCTGCATATTTCCTTAGAGTTCATGTTATTAATAAAAGGTTATTGTGTTTAAATTTACAAACCTGGTGACTGTAATTATTGGGCAGTCATGGGCCAAATTTTTTTTCTAAGAATTATTGGTTAATTTAATTGTGTTGTGACTCCGGGTCAAATGGGGCTAGAATTGAACCACCACTAGCCCACGGGGTCGTAACAATATCATCTTCAAATTTCACCATTGTATCTCCAATTTCAGAGTCCAAATCATTTATGTATAATTTAAAACTCACAGCTGCTGGCAGCCACAACAGAGAACTTATGTTCAAAGAGATTTTGTTGCTTCTGAGTATGCCTTCAGTGATGGTGTGGGATCCTCAACCATCTCAGGTGCAGCTGTTCGTTCTGTTTGTGGGATGAATTCACAGTTGCGAAAGCAATTAGTATTCACTTCTGCTTTCAGCCCTCTCGCATGATGTGGATTGTCTTCTCAACGTCCAATGTAAACAGCACATCAGCAACATGCACAGCAATCACTTTTCACACCAAATACTTCCTGCGGTGCTATTTCACAGCACAGATCCATTGGCTGGTGCCACATTTTGATGGTCAAAAGACTCATTCAATTACATTCAGATGCTGACACTTCATTGTGAGCACAACGAGGGAGGCAACTAGGGATGCTGCCTGTGTTAGTCAAAGTGAAACAGCTACAGCTCAAAATAGGCAGCCATCAAAGCCTTTTGGGGCACAGACAGCATCAACAACAGAAATCGTTTTTTTTTGTAGGCAATTTCAGAACACCAGCAACTTTCTTTCTTTCTTTCTCTCCAATCGTGCTTGTTCTTTGAAGGCGGATAGAACAATAATGTGTGCAAGGGGACTGAAAGGTTTGTGTAACGGTATTAGGCAGTTCTGTGCAGGTTATAAGTTGGTGGGACATCCAGATTCAATTTAATTCAAAAGCTCAACTGCTTTATTAATTTACTTATTTACTGGTGAATCCTCTACATCATACCGTTGCAATCTCAGAAGAGCTGCCCTTGCAGAAATATGATAATTTTGCTATTTCCTAAGTGAGCCATTTTTTCAGCCCTGGTAAATTTAGTGTAACAACGTGATAATGTTCCGCTGTAGACACACTTCCATTGGAGCTCTTGCAGTTGTTAAGGGGAGGAGATACATAATCCATCAGTTTAGATAGACGACAATTCGAGTCCATGAGCTGAAAGGACACTGATCTGTTGCACAATGGCATTCAGCAATGACCATGCTTAACATCACCACAATGTGACATCTACAGTAAAACAAACCTTTCAGTGGAATTTTCATCATTCAACTTTAAGTAAAACTAAACTTTAGAATTGTAGGTGTTCAGAGAACTAATGACACCACCGCATTACAAATCAAGTCATTGAATCCACCATAAATAAATGTCTTGCAAGGCAGTTACCATGGAAACACCGTCACTTTAAAAGCGTGAGTGGGCTATTTCAAAAGGAGGAAGCATCCCTTCATATACAGAAGTCAATTCTGCCGCACAATTGAACAGAGTTCATCACAACAGCTAAGAAGAATAAAGAAAATAATGACAGAAGTCAGCCATCAACCCAGTGTTCAACAATCTGTTAATTAGACTGAGGCCAATGGAATGGCAGCTGAGTCAGGATGAAGATAAAAACCTGGTTATGGCTCCACACACCTGAAATATCCTCTTGTCTGTTCTGAGCTCCTGACCTGTGCACTGCCAGCTCTTGCTGCTTTTTACCTTCAGATTTCCAACATCTGAAGTGGACGGAAAGGTTGCACAGTGGTTAGCACGGTTGCTTCACAGCTCCAGAGTCCCAGGTTCAATTCCTGGCTTGAGTAACTGAATGTGCGGAGTCTGCACATTCTCCCCGTGTCTGCGTGGGTTTCCTCCGGGTGCTCCCATTTCCTCCCACAGTCCAAAGATGTGCAGGTTAGGTGGATTGGCCATGATAAATTGCCCTTAGTGTCCAAAAAAGGTTGGGTGGGGTTACAGGGATAGGGTGGAGGTGTGGGCTTAGGTAGGGTGCTCTTTCCAAGGCCCGGTGCAGACTCGATCGGCTGAATGGCCTCCTTCTGCACTGTAAATTCTATGATCTATGATCTGAACTTTCTTAAGCTCTTGCTTAACTGATCAGAATTAATCCTGTGTATGTATTTAGTAGAATCATGGGGGTGGGGGGATTTTCTTCCCCAGCTTCAGCGAGAGGGAATGGCGGAGGGAACGAAGAATCAAGCAGATGTCCCAAAATGGCAGTTCTGCCAGCTAGATTCTCCCACTCGATTGTCTCCCCCCATCAATGACGTAACAGGGTTCTGGCCATGCAGTGACAGAAACCCCATTCTAATATATTTACAAATGATTAGCGGGCCTTCCCGCTGAAACATCTGTTAAGAACACCACTGTTGTTACCTGCAAGAGTGTCTCAAGACCCCGAAGAATAACTTTAAACACTGATTCTTAGCCCGTAGTGTGGGGCCGCGCCTATTACGGTGGAGAAGATGATGGAGGTGATGGCTGGAGGGTTCAAAAGGCCATTTTTGAAACATTTTGAAAAGCATCATAGGTGATGGTGGTTTCGTTTGGGTGAGTGATACCTCTGCCCCAGTGAGAGAGGGAGTTGGTGAGAACTTCGATAGCGGTGCAGGAGCAGGGGTAGAAAATGAAAGGGATGGAGGAGACCTTGGCATGGCACAATGCCCACTTCAGCAGTGGGCAGCACGGTAGCATTATGGATAGCACAATTGCTTCACAGCTCCAGGGTCCCAGGTTCGATTCTGGCTTGGGTCACTGTCTGTGAGGAGTCTGCACATCCTCCCCGTGTGTGCGTGGGTTTCCTCCGGGTGCTCCGGTTTCCTCCCACAGTCCTAAGATGTGCAGGTTAGGTGGATTGGCCATGATAAATTGCCCTTAGTGTCCAAAATTGCCCATAGTGTTGGGTGGGGTTACTGGGTTATGGGGATGGGGTGGAGGTGTTGACCTTGGGGAGGGTGCTCTTTCCAAGAGCCGGTGCAGACTCGATGGGCCGAATGGCCTCCTTCTGCACTGTAAATTCTATGATAATCTATGAACTCGATGGATGAGGAGCTGCGGAGGGTGACAGAGGTTAACAGAGGGCTGAGAGCCAAGGTAGAAGTCCTGGAGAACAGGGTGACAAACCTTAACCTAAGGATCGTGGATGTGCCTGAAGGGGTGGAGGGCGGAGACCTACAGAATCCTTCATGAGATGCGAGGGAGGTTGATGGGGGAGGGGCAGGAACCCTTCCAATATGAATTGGACAGGGCCCACCGGTCGCTCTGGACGAAACTGAGGTTAAACGATCCAACGAGGGCGGTGATCATCTGTTTCCAAAATTTCTAGGTGAAGAAGAAAGTGCTGAGGTGGGCAAAGTGGAAGCGTAAGGTGGAGTGGGAAGGCAAGGGTATACGCATATACCAGGACTTGACGGCGGTGACCTTAACCTCACATACAAGAAGGAGAAATGCGTGTTCCGCACCAATCGCTTAGCCATTCTTGGCGATGTCGTGGAAAATGGAGTCCTAGGGCCCGACCCCGACCGCATGCGTCCCCTAATGGAAATCCCACTCCCCCACTGCCCCAAGGCCCTGAAACAATGCCTGGGGTTTTTTCCTATTACGCTCAGTGGGTCCCTAATTATGCGGACAAGGCCCGCCCATTCATTCAGTCCACAGTTTTCCCGAGGCGGCTGGGGCCCGCCAGGCCTTCAACCGCAACAAGGCAGACATCGCCAAGGCCACGATGCACGCGGTCGACGAGTCCCTCCCCTTCCAGGTGGAGAGTGATGCATCGGACGTAGCTCTGGCCGCCACCCTCAACCAGGCGGACAGGCCAGTGGCCTTCTTTTCCCGTACCCTCCATGCCTCTGAAATGCGGCACTCCTCTGTCGAAAAGGAGGCCCAAGCCATTGTGGAAGCTGTGAGACATTGGCGTCATTACCTGGCCAGCAGGAGGTTCACTCTCCTCACTGACCAACGGCCGGTTACCTTCATGTTTAATAATACGCAGCGGGGCAAGATCAAAAATGGCAAGATCTTGAGGTGGAGGATCAAGCTGTCCACCTATAATTATGAGATTTTGTATCGCCTGGGGAAGCTCAATGAGCCGCCTGATGCCCTATCCCGTACATGTGCCAGTGCACAAGTGGACCGACTCCGGGATCTCCACTATGACCTTTGCCACCCGGTTCTTCCATTTCATCAAGGCCCGCAACCTGCCCTACTTCATTGAGGAGGTCAGGACCGTCACCAGAGACTGTGTGGTAGTCACCACCATTGTATTGTATATACCGCATACGAGAGGTATTACGGTAAGGACCCTGTACTACAGGTACGGGGGTAGATCCCTCCCTGCTGGCTCCGCCCAGTAGGCGGAGTATAAATGTGTGGGCTCTCCGAGCTGCAGCCATTTCAGCAGCAGCTGCAGGAGGCTACACATCTCTGCGTAATAAAGCCTCGATTACACACTACTCTCGTCTCGTCGTAATTGATAGCGCATCTTGCTCGCCTCACAACACGTGCGGCCGTGGCCGCCTCCATCTTCCCCGCCTCAGGACCCCTGCTCGTCGGCCACCTCATCGGGCCACTCATCGCCTGCAACCGCCGCAGACTAGCCGCGTCTCGCCTCCATCACAATCGACCAGTCCCGACCGCACAACCTCGCGACTGCGTCGACGACGGTGAAGGTCGACGGGCACAAGATATCCTGCCTTCTGGACTCCGGGAGCACTGAGAGCTTCATCCACCTCGATACGGTAAGGCGCTGCTCCCTCACGGTACATCCCATTAACCAGAAAATCTCCCTGGCCTCCGGATCACTCCATGGCGATCCGGTGGTACTGTACCGCTGCCCTCACCATCCAGGGTGTAGAGTTCCACGGTTTCCGGCTCTACGTCCTCCCCGACCTCTGCGCTGCCTTGCTACTCGGCCTGGAGTTCCAGTGCAACCTCCAGAGCCTAACCCTGAAATTTGGTGGGCCCCTACCACCCCTTATTGTATGCGGCCTTACTACCCTTAAGGTCGACCCGCCTTCTCTGGTTGCAAACCTCACCCCGGATTGCAAACCCGTCGCCACCAGGAGCAGACGGTACAGCGCCCAGGACAGGATCTTCATCAGGTCTGAGGTCCAGCGGCTGCTAGGGGAAGGTATTATCGAGGTCAGCAACAGGCCCTGGAGAGCCCAAGTGGTAGTTGTGAAAATTGGGGAGAAAAACAGGATGGTCGTTGACGACAGTCAGACCATCAATCGGTACACGCAACTCAACGCGTACCCCCTCCCACGCATATCTGATATGGTCAATCAGGTTGCACAGTACTGGGTCTCCTCGACAGTGGACCTGAAATCTGCCTACCACCAGCTCCCCATTCGCAAGGCGGACCGCCCGTACACCGCGTTTGAAGCGGACGGCCGCCTTTACCACTTCCTTAGGGTTCCCTTTGGCGTCACTAACGGGGTCTCGGTCTTCCAACGGGAGATGGACCGAATGGTTGAACGGTACGGACTGCGGGCCACCTTACCGTACCTGGATAACGTCACCATCTGTGGCCACGACAGGACCACGACTCTAACCTTTCCAAATTCCTCCACAGCGCTAAACTCCTCAACCTAACCTACAACAAGGAGAAGTGCGTGTTCAGCACGACCCGATTAGCCATGATCGGCTATATGGTCCAGAACGGAGTGCAAGGGCCCGACCCCGATCGCATGCGCCCCCTCATGGAACTCCCCCTTCCCCACTGCCCCAAGGCCTTCAAACGATGCCTGGGCTTCTTCTCGTACTACGCCCAGTGGGTCCCTAACTATGCGGACAAGGCCCGCCCACTCATCCACTCCACCGTTTTCCCACTGATGGCCGAGGCTCACCAGGCCTTCAACCATATCAAGGCCGACATCGCCAAGGCCGCGATGCACGCGATCGACGAGACGCTCCCCTTCCAAGTCGAGAGTGATGCATCAGACGTCGCTCTAGCCGCCACCCTCAACCAGGCAGGCAGGCCCATGGCAATCTTTTCCTGCACCCTCCATGTCTCCGAAATTTGGCACTCCTCCGTCGAAAAGGAGGCCCAAGCTATCGTTGAAGCTGTGCGGCATTGGAAACATTACCTGGCCGGCAGGAGATTCACTCTCTACATTGACCAACGGTCGGTTGCCTTCATGTTCAACAACACACAGCGGGGCAAGGTCAAGAACGATAAAATCTTGAGCTGGAGGATCGAGCTCTCCACCTACAATTATGAGATTTTGTCTCGCCCTGGTAAGCTCAACGAGCCCCCCGATGCCCTGTCCCGAGGTACATGTGCCAGCACACAAGTGGACCGACTCCGGACCCTGCACGACGATCTCTGTCACCCAGGGGTCACCTGCTTTTCTCACTTCATAAAGGCCCGCAATCTGCCCTACTCCATCGAGGAAGTCAGGGCTATCACCAGAGACTGCCAGGTCTGCGCGGGGTATAAACCGCACTTCTACCAGCCAGATCGAGTGCACCTGGTGAAGGACTCCCGCCCCTTTGACCGCCTCAGCGTGGACTTCAAAGAGCCCCTCCCGTCCACCGACCGAAACACGTACTTTCTTAATGTGGTTGACGAATATACCAGATCCCCCTTCGATGTCCCATGCCCCGATATGACGTCTGCCACCGTCATCAAAGCCCTCAATACCATCTTCGCTCTGTTCGTTTTCCCCGCTTACGTCCACAGCGACCGGGGATTCTCATTTATGAGCGATGAGCTGCGCCAGTACCTGCTCAACAGGGGCATTGCCTCGAGCAGGTCGACCAGCTACAACCCCCAGGGAAATGGGCAGGTGGAGCGGGAGAATGGGACAGTTAGGAAGGCCATCCAGCTGACCCTACGGTCCAGAAAACTCCCGATCTCCTGCTGGCAGCAGGTCCTCCCCGATGACCATCACTCCATTCGGTCGCTCCTTTGCACTGTGACTAACGAAACTCCCCATGAACATCTCCTTGCCTTCCCCAGGGAGTCCGGGGTTTCGCTCCCAATGTGGCTGGCAGTTCCAGGACCCGTTCTCCTCCGCAAGCACGTGCGGCTACACAAGGTGGACCCGTTGGTTGAGAGGGTACACTACTTCACGCGAACCTGCAGTACGCCTACATAGCGTACCCCGACGGCCGCCAAGACACAATCTCCCTCAGGGACCTGGCACCAGTTGGGTGTCCCCCCCCCTGCCCCGGCGCCACCCTCCGTCCCCACAGCACACCCCACCACAGCCCCCGCTCCTGGACGATCCGTCCTCCCCTTGGTCCCACCCGGGGATGAAGATGAGGTCGACAAGCTCCCGGAGTCACCGACGACCGAACCAACGCTGAAATCGCCACCAGAACTGCGGCGTTCGCCACGACGGATCAAGGCGCCCGGTCGTCTGAATTTGTAAACTTTTCCTGAAAACCAGCGCCGGAGAATACGACAGCCGGCGTCGGAGCGGCGGGGCGGGATTTGCGCCGCCCCCCGGGGATTCTCCGACCCGGCGGGGGGTTGGAGAATCCCGCCTTATGTATTGAGCTAGAGGAAATAGGCAACGTATAAATGAATACTTTGCATCAGTGTTCACCAACGAAAGAGATTTAAAACATGGAACATAGAATATTACAGCACAGTACAGGCCCTTCGGCCCTCGATGTTGCGCCGTCCGTGAAACCACTCTCAAGCCCATCTACACTATTCCCTTATCATCCATATGTTTATCTAATGACCATTTAAATGCCCCTAATGTTGGTGAGTCCACTACTGTTGCAGGCAGGGCATTCCACCCCCTAACTACTCTCTGAGTAAAGAACCTACCTCTGACATCTGTCCTATATCTATCTCCCCTCAATTTAAAACTATGTCCCCTCATGCTAGCCATCACCATCCGAGGAAAAAGGCTCTCACTGTCCATCCTATCTAATCCTCTGATCATCTTGTATGCCTCTATTAAGTCACCTCTTAACCTTCTTCTCTCTCACAAAAACAGCCTCAAGTCCCTCAGCCTTCCCTCATAAGATCTTCCCTCCATACCAAGCAACATCCTGGTAAATCTCCTCTGCACCCTTTCCAATGCTTCCACATCCTTCCTATAATGCAGCGACCAGAATTGCACGCAATACTCCAAATGCGGCCCCACCAGAGTTTTGTACAGCTGTAACATAACCTCATGGCACCGAAACTCAATCCCTCTACCAATAAAAGCTAACGCACCGTACGCCTTCTTAACAACCCTCTCAACCTGGGTGGCAACTTTCAGGGATCTATGTACATGGACACCGAGATCTCTCTGCTCATCCACACTACCAAGGATCTTACCATTAGCCCAGTACTCTGTCTTCCTGTTATTCCTTCCAAAATGAATCACCTCACACTTTTCTGCATTAAACTCCATTTGCCACCTCTCAGCCCAGCTTTGCAGCTTATCTATGTCCCTTTGTAACTTGTAACATCCTTCCGCACTGTCCACAACTCCACCGACTTTAGTGTCATCTGCAAATTTACTCACCCATCCTTCTACGCCCTCCTCCAGGTCATTTATAAAAATGACAAACAGCAGTGGCCCCAAAACAGATCCTTGTGGTACACCACTAGTAACTGACTCCAGTCTGAACATTTCCCATCAACCACCACTCTTTCTCTTCTTACAGCTAGCCAATTTCTGATCCAAACTGCTAAATCACCCTGAATCCCATGCCTCTGTATTTTCTGCAATAGCCTACCATGGGGAACCTTATCAAACGCTTTACTGAAATCCATATACACCACATCAACTGCTTTACCCTCGTCCTGTTTGGTCACCTTCTCAAATAACCCAATAAGGTTTGTGAGGCACGACCTACCTTTCACAAAACCGTGTTGACTATCTCTAATTAAATGATTCCTTTCCAGATGATTATACATCCTATCTCTTATAAACCTTTCCAAGACTTTGCCCACAACAGAAGTAAGGCTCACTGCTCTATAGTTACCGGGGTTGTCTCTACTCTTGAACAAGGGGACAACATTTGCTATCCTACAGTCTTCTGGCACTGTTCCTGTAGACAATGATGACATAAAGATCAAAGCCAAAGGCTCAGTAATCTCCTCCCTAGCTTCCCAGAGAATCCTGGGATAAATCCCATCCGGTCCAGGGGACTTATCTATTTTCACACTTTCCAGAATTGCTAACACCTCCCCTTTATGAACCTCAAGCCCTTCTAGTCTAGTAGCCTGAATCTCAGTATTCTCCTTGACAACATTGTCTTTTTCCTGCGTGAATACTGATGAAAAATATGCATTTAGCACCTCTCCTATCTCTTCGGACTCCATGCACATCATCCCACTACTTTGTGGAAGATAATTCTTAGGTAGGGTGTGTGGACAGTCTGGATCATGCTAATATCGAAAAGGAGGAGGTATTGGGTCTTTTCAAAGATATTGAGGTAGATAAGTCTCCTGGCCGGATAGGATTTACCCCAGAATACTGAGGGAAGCAAGAGAGGAAATTGCTGGAGCCTTGACTGACATCTTTGTATCCTCATTGCTACAGGTGAAATCCCAGAGGACTGGTGAAAACCTAATGTGTTTAGGAAAGGTAGCAGGGATAATTCTGGAAACTATAGGCCGGTGAGCCTCACGTCAGTAATCGGTAAATTATTGGAGAGAATTCTCAGGGACAGGATTTATACCCATTTGGAAACAAATGGACTCATAAGTGATAGACAGCATGGTTTTGTGAAGGGGAGGTCGTGCCTTGGGCAGAGCAATGGCAAATGGAGTTTAAGCCAGGCAAATGTGATATAATGCATTTTGGTAGGTCTAACATAGAGGGGAAATATACCATAAATGGCAAAACTCTTAGGTATCTAGAAAGTCAGAGAGATCTGGGCGTGCATGTCCACAGATCTTTGAAGGTGGCAACACAAGTGGACAAGGTAGCCAAGAAAGCATACGGAATGCTTGTATTCATTGGACGGGGCACCGAGTATAAAAACTGGCAAATCATGCTACAGTTGTATAGAACCTTGATAAGGTGCCATTTGGAATATTGCGCACAATTCTGGTCACCACACTACCAGAAGGGTGTGGAGGCTTGGGAGAGTGTGCAGAGGAGGGTTACCAGGATGTTGCCTGATCTGGAGGGTGTTAGATATGTGGAATAGACTGAATAGACTCGGACTGTTTTCGTTAGAAAGACGGAGGTTGAGGGGTGACCTGATAGAGGTCTACAGGATTATGAGGGGCATGGATAGAGCGAATGGGCAGGCACTCTTTCCCAGGGTGGAGGGGCCAGTCACCAGGAGGCATAGGTTTAAGATCCAAGTTTAGAGGCAAAGTTTAGAGGAGATGTGCGAGGCAGGTTTTTTACACAGAGGGTGGCGAGTGCCTGGAACACGTTGTCAGGGGAGGTTGTGGAAGCAGATACATTAACAGCATTCAAAAAGCATCTTGACAAACACATGGATAGGATGGGTATAGATGGATACGGCACAAGGAAGTGCTGAGGGTTTTGACAAAAGTTGGTATCATGGCCGGTGCAGGCTTGGAGGGCCGAAGGGCCTGTTCCTGTGCTGTACTGTTCTTTGTTTTTTGTAATGGGACCATTAAAGAAACAAAAGATGTATCTAGAGGAGGTATAAGTGAGAAAAGCAGAAACAACAGCTGCTGTCCAAAAATAAAACAAAAACATTATGTAGATGGTTCTATTGAAATTATTGACTGAGACTTCAACAATTAAAACAAATTATTTTAATCAGTTTAGAAATGTTTTCTGTTGCATCCACAATCAACATTTAATTTTTAAAAGCTGATATTACAGTAGAATGCTGTACCACATAGACATGTACTCGCATACAGCTACATTGACACAAACACTTCACTAATGCAGTGTCACCTCATTTCTTAGCAACAGCTCAGTGATAGAAACTGAAGCTTTGAACAGAATTTGTGTGTTTGGGACATACAACAAAGTTTGCTGTTTGCACATTGCACAGAGCACAACACAAAAACACAGCTTCTGGGTGCCCACAAAATAATGCTGAATTTTTCATAAACTTACCAACTCTGATAATAAACAATTTCCCATTCATGTGAAACAACAAATTGTAAAGCAATTATTAAAAGGTTATTTTACATTTGCAACACCTTTGTGTAGAATCTTGACCGATAATGAGTAACACCACCTGCTAGGCGTCAAAGGCTATTAGACGTAAATCAATGCAAAACGCAGCAGTAATGTTAACGCAACAAATGTTTTTTGAGTCTGTCACAGCAAACAAAAATGCCTTCAAATATAGGTTAATACACCTTGATCTTAGCATTTCAATCATTCCTTCACTTTACGTAGGATTTCTGAATCAAATAAAACACTAAAAATTGTTTATTTTCAAGATTTACACAGCCAATGGGAGAGCTGGATTAGGCCATTCGGTCCCTTGTGTTTGCTCTGCTATTTAATTAGATCATGGCTGATTGTAGACTTCAGCAACACCTTCCTACAATATCCCTATATCTCATCATTCCCTCAGAATCCAAAAATATGTTAAACTTTGAAGCGAATACACTTAACGACTGAGCATCCACAGTTTCAGTCCTAAATGTCTGACTCCTTTATTCTTATAATATCTTCTCAGAATCTACCCTGTCCATCCCCTAAAGCATTTTGTATGTTTCTATAAGGTCATCTTTCTTTTAAACTCTTGGGAATATAGATAGGCCCATTCTACTCAATCTCCCCTCCATAGACAGTCTCCTCATCCCAGGAGTCAATCTAGTGAACATCTGTTGCACTCCCTCTTGGCAAGTACGTCTTTCTTACTCACTCAAGAAGACCTGAACTATACACAGTACTCCATGCATGATCTCACCAAGGCCCTATCTAATTGCAGTAAGACTTCTTTAATTCATTAACCAATTTTCAGTAATGAAGTTGATATTGATCCTGCCCTTTTAGTCTTGTCTTCAACCATTGCTGTGGAAGACTTAAATTCCACAGAGGAGAAGAGAGAGAGAGTTTACTGTATCCTTAATGGTACTTTACTGAATGGATGCTTTTGCAAATGATTGACCAGTGAAGTTATACAAGATGCATCATTTGACGTGGTATAAAAATGATAGGCCTGGAATCTCAACCATTCGAAATTCTGTCTGCTGCCACAAAAAAGGAATATCGTATGGTGTTGTCTTGTCTTTTGCTAAATAAATTCTGTGGGGAATCTGTACATTAAATGAAGCAGCAAAGATATCCAGACAGGTTCTTGGAGCTGTCTCCAGGTAGTTTTCTCTGCATGAATGATGCCATTGTTGTAACCAGCGCAATTAACCTTACAAGGTTGTTGCCATAAACAAATGTAACTTGTGCATTAAAGGGTAGTTTATACAACATGGATTATAACAGAGTTAAGTAAAACCAGGTTTTGCGAACATTCTGAAGAAGAGGACAAAGCAAGCACTCTGAAGCTAACCAACCTCAATTAACTGATCACGTTGCAATTTACACCCAAATAGAACAGGTTTTCTGCAAATGTGAATGGAAGGATGAAATTTACTGCCAGTTTTCCAAGGCCAGCTCATCATTATAATTGTGCATTACTGCAGGTGCAGATTTCAACATGTGCTGGAAGCAGAAAGTGGGAGCAGTGAACTGTATCTAGATAAATTTTAAATGGATGGTGGTAATTACAAAGAAGAGACACGAGAAGATGTCAAACAACTGTGAAAGCCTTTGGAAAGGGGAAAAAGGCATCTCAACTCATTTGCAGCCCCTGTTAAGGCTGAAGAAACAAAGCATTGACAATAAAGGGAAAACCCAGGTGCAGGTGTGATTCCTGCATCACCTTTTCAATTGCTGCCGAGATGGCGTTTTGTGACACTTTTCCCCTCCACGGCATCCCATAGATCAGTAAAAGGAGGCACAGCAAAGATCAATTACAGCTACTTACTGTCA
This sequence comes from Scyliorhinus torazame, assembly GCF_047496885.1. Lineage (NCBI taxonomy): Eukaryota > Metazoa > Chordata > Chondrichthyes > Carcharhiniformes > Scyliorhinidae > Scyliorhinus > Scyliorhinus torazame. Next base: position 120,657,017 of record NC_092707.1, on the reverse strand, counting down.
CTGGATTTGCTATCCCTCTGCTGCAGCGTGGCCCCCAAGTTCATCTGATTGGATTTGTCTGAAAAAAATAACCAAATGGATCAAACAGAATCTTATCGTGTTTCAGCGATTTCAAATTCTGCAGTCCCAAATGAATGTGGCACATGAACCTGTGAAACGGACCTACACAAAGAAATGACCAGCTCCAGAGAAATTAAATTTACACAAAGTCAAGTATTATGATGTCGGAAAACTTAAAAGCCACTTACAAAGATATTGTTATTCTTAAGAGTTCCCAGCGCTAATCTTGAGGGGATTCATGTTTCCCCAGAAAGTTTAATGTTATAAACGGATTTCTAATATTACAAACTGCACAGCATTACATTCAACTGATTATCAATATTGTCACCAATCAATGCTGCGAGTTGACAGGATTAAAACACAAATAACTTCTTCAGACGCTCATATCCCTTGTTCATATCTGTATGTATCTGCAGGTAATTGATACATTGCATTTTTGCAATACAATTGTAAAGAAGGAGCAAACTAATGAAACAAGGAGTATAGAATTTCTCAGCTCAACTTGGTTATCCTTGCTCTGTGGAGTTTCTGAAATCCACACACCCATTGTGAATTAGGAAATGTATCCATCAATACTACATATCTAAATTGACTACGAACAAAAAATGATCAATTTCAAATTCTGCCAGAACAATTAACAATTTCACAAATTCATAGACTCGCATGTCCCGCTATCTGCATCCTGAACTCGGTATTCCTGCTTTTCTTCATAGAATTAGAATAATAGAATCCCTCCAGTGCAGAGGGAGGCCATTTAGGCCCATTGAGTCTTCACCGACCCTCCGAAAGAGCACTCTACCCAAGTCCACGCCAATGTCTACCCACCCTATCTCCGCTACCTAACCTGCACATCCCTGGACACTAAGGGGCAATTTAGTATGGCCAATCTACCTAACTTGCACATCTTTGGACTGTGGGAAGAAACGGAGCACCCGAAGGAAACCCACGCAGACACGGGGAGAATGGGCAAGCTCCACAGCGACAGTCATCCAAAACCAGAATCAAACCCGGGTCTCTGGCGCTGTGAGGCAGCAGTGCTAACCTTTGTACCACAATGCCGCCACATTTTCAATGAATGTTACCTGCAACACTTCATTTTTTTAACCATGTGTATCTTGCATCAATACTGACCCTTGATTGAAAGGGTCGCTGAGTTCAACCTTCTTGAGAAACTGAGGTTCTTTAATTTTTTAAGAAATGAGTGAGAAGAAATAACAACGGTTATATTTACAGATTGCGTAAGAGATTAAAAGGTACATATAAAATAAACCAAAAAACTATTTCAAGATATGTCAAGGTAGTAGAAAAAGTGGGTATAAGCTAAAGCTAATGATAGGAAAGATTAGGATGGATACCAGAAAGAACTTCATGCAGAAAGTGTGCAACATTTGGAAGATAAATCTTTCTACTGCTCAGAAAAACCTATTCGCCGAATGGCCTATTCCATGTGTCTGTATTTTGTAATGTGACATTCAATAAACAATTCTGTCATATGTTTGCCTAATTGCAAACTTCTTTAAAATGTCTGGGTTAATCACAGCATTTTATTAATCCACTAACAAAATGTGAAGAAGAGCTCTTATTAAATTTTTTTCCAATTAAGGGACTTTAGTGTGGCCAATCCACCTACCCTGCACATCTTTGGGTTGTGGGGGGGAGACCGACGCAGACATGGGGAGAATGTGCAAACTCCACATAGACAGTGACCCGGGGCCGGGATTGAACCCGGGTCCTTGGGGCCATGAGGCAGCAGTTCTAAACACTGCGCCACCGTGCTGCCCCTGGTTTCAGTGAGGTGGATTTGAGAGTCTCTTTGTGACACTCTCTGGACAAGGGGGCCAGCAATTCTAATATTTAACTGAGATGACGTTCTTCAGATTTTAGCAGCCATTTAAATTTAACAGCTGTTTGTTAGATGTCCCAGAAGCTCTGCAGCTGAAGCGTGTGAGGAGAAGCTGGATCCAACAGGAAAAGTATTCTGTCAGCTCTGCGTGTGTGCTAGCAGGGTTAATTTCTCCACCCATGATTTTTTTCCCCCATGCCTTCTTGACCCTGGCACTGCCCCCTCCCCCCACACTCTTCAACCCTATCAGCTGATCCCCAATCTTATTGTTTCTTGGGAACTCCATGCAGTGATCCCTGGCTGCAGTCTTGGGGCACAGGCTATTCCTGCCAACACCCAGACCACCTCTCAATCTGACTGGCTGCCAGGCAGAAAATGGTGTAAAAGATTCAACTCAAGTCCTGCCGCTGGGTCATCGAGCCATTCTGGTAGAGAAGGAGGATTTGGATTTGGATTTGATTTATTGTCATGAGTACCAAGGTACAGTGAAAAGTATTGTTCTGCGTACAGTCCAGACAGATCGTTCCATACATGACAAAAACATAGGACATACATAAATACACAATGTAAATACATAGACACAGGCATCGGGTGAAGCATACGGAATGTTGTGCTACAGAGTAGAGGAGATGTGTGAAGAGAACTGTTCAGTCCATGGGAGTGTCATTCAAGAGTCTGGTAACAGCGGGGAAGAAGCTTGTTGTTGAATCTGTTAGTGCGTGTTGTCAGACTTTTGTATCTCCTACCCGATGGAAGAAGTTGGAAGAGAGAATAACCTGGGTGAGAGGGGTCTTTGATTAATCAAGCTCATACTGCTTTCTGTCATCAACCCAGAAAAACGCATATGGAACAAGATGGAGGCAGAGGTCATGATCTGAAATTGCTGAACTCCATGTTGAGTTCAGAAGGCTGTATAGAGTTGAAGGATAGATGCTGCCCCTCGAGCTTGCATTGAGCTTCGCTCAAATACTGTAGCATGTCAAGGACAGAAAAGTCACAGTGGGAGCAAGGTGGAGATTTAAAACAAGCGCCAAGAAGCTCATGCCTGCAGACTAAATGGAGCCATTCTGCAAAGCGGTCACCCAGAAAGCAGCTTTTATTTATGTCACTGGCAAGGCCTGCATTTGTTGTCCATTCCTATCTGCCCTTTAACTGAGTGGCAGTTACGAGTCACCAACATTGCTGTGAGTTTGGAGTCACGGGAAGGATGGGTAAGGATGGCAGATTTCCTTCCCTAAAGGAGATTAGTGAAGCAGATGGGGTTTCACAACAATCGATAATAGTTTCATGGGGCGTCATTCTCCGACCCCCCGCCGGGTCGGAGAATCGCCAGGGGCTGCCGTGAATCCCGTCCCCGCCAGTTGCCGAAGTCTCCGGCACCGGAGATTGGGCGGGGGCGGGAATCGCGCCGCGCCGGTTGGCGGGCCCCCCCACTTGATTCTCCGGCCCGGATGGGCCAAAGTCCCACCAATAAATTGCCTGTCCCGCCGGCGTAAATTAGAGTACCTATTTACCGGCGGGACAAGGCGGCGTGGGCGGGCTCCGGGGTCCTGGGGGGGGCGCGGGGCGATCTGACCCCGGGGGGTGGCCCCACGGTGGCCTGGCCCGCGATCGGGGCCCACCGATCCGCGGGCGGGCCTGTGCCGTGGGGGCACTCTTTCCCTTCCGCCTCCGCAACGGTCTCCACCATGGCGGAGGCGGAAGAGACTCTCCCCACTGCGCATGCACGGGAAACTGTCAGCGGCCGCTGACGCTCCCGCGCATGCGCCGCCCCGACATGTCATTTCCGCGCCAGCTGGCGGGGCAACAAAGGCCGTTTCCGCCAGCTGGCGGGGCGGAAATCCCTCCAGTGCCGGCCTAGCCCTCAATGTTGGGGCTCGGCCCCCAAAGATGCGGAGCATTCCGCACCTTTGGGGCGGAGCGATGCCCGTCTGATTGGCGCCGTTTTGGGCGCCAGTCGGCGGACATCGCGCCGTTTGGGGAGAATTTCGCCCATGGTCATCATTACTGCGACTAGGGTTTAATTCCAGGTTTAATAAATTGCACCAGCTGCTGGGGTAGGATTTAACCCATAACCCCAGAGCAATAACCTGGGCCTCTGGATTACTATCCCAGCTACAATCCCAACTTCTCCAACCTATCCCTGGTGCTAAATTTCCTCATGCGTGGAATCACACTAGCAAATCTATACCCTCTCAAGGACCGCCATATCCTTCCTAAAGTGTGGTTGCCAGAACTGGAACCAGTACTCTGGTTGGGACCTAACCAGAGTTTTGTAGAGATGCAGCTAAATTTCCCTGATTTTGTACTCTTCTAGTTATGAATTCCAAGATCTTGCATGCTCTGCTAACCACTCTCTCCATATTATCTACTAACTTCAAAGAACTATGCACATGCATGCCCAGGTCCCTCTGTTCCTGCACACTCTTCAGAAGTTTTCCATATTGTCTTTCGCTATCCCTGTAACAAAATCCATCACTCCATACTTCTCTGTATTAAGTTCCATCTGTCACTTGTCTGCCCATTCCCTGAGCCTCTCTTTATCCTGTTGCAATTGATTAGCATCATCCTCACTGTGAGCAACGCCTTCAAATTTGGTATCAATGACAAATTTGGAAATATTACTCTGCAATATCTAACATGACACTTTACCCCTCCTAATCCACGAGCTTTAGTTTTGCAAGCCAGTTTTCACGTGCACTTGCTCAAAGGTTTTCTTAAAATCCTACAGATGACATCTATTGCATTCCCTTCAACAACCTTCTCTGTTATTTCATCAGAACATTCAATTAGATTAGTCAAGTACATTCTGCCTCTTACAAATAGGTGCTGACTGTCCTTAATCAACTCAAACCTCTACATGTGCCTGTTAATTCTTCCCCTAATTATTGTTTCAGGATCATTTTGAGGCTCCCCAGTGATGATTCAGCAGCGGTGGTCTTTCTTTATTTCAAATATTCGGTAAGTGCTGACAGGCTTGCTTGAGATTGAGGTTCTTTCTCTCTCTCACCCTCAGCGGCAAACTGAAAAGATTGAGGCATTTTCTCTATCCTCTGTAGCATGCTGAAAAAACAATAGCCTTCAATCTTTAAGAGGCCACTTGCCATCCTCAATTGGATGACGTGTGCAACCTTTGGCCACTGATTTGACAATCCAGGCAAAATCGATGTCCGATGACTGCTACCGACATGGTGCAGGATCGCAACCTGCATTTGACCCCAACGTCCCAACCCAAAACATAAAATTCTGTCCCTGTACAGTGTAGAGTAAAGGGCTATTAGTTATGTTAATTAGATAATGATGTTATCAATGATATAAGTCTGATACCAGGGTTAGATGACTCTAAGAGAGCAAGCCAGAGCTGTCTGAAAATGTATACACTGACAATGTCTCCTAGTCATTCATAGAATGAGTGAAACCTCATCAAAACATCTAGCATCTTTCATAGTCTCATGTACAAAATACTACACAGTCAACAAAGTACTTTTGAAGAATAGTCACATTCATCCGCTTGAAGCATCATTAAAACAGATATCTGAGCAATCAAAGTGAATTTGTTAGACTTTATGTATATACCAGGTCCAGAAGTTCCATCATTGTGCATTCACTGAATTTGTTTTTCCCATCAGACCTTTAATAGGAGTAATCTATAGGTCCCCAAACAGTAGCTCCACAGTTGGTACAGTATAAACCAGGAAATACTGGGAGCTTGTAAGAAAGGTATGACAATAATAATGGGTGATCTTAATATGCATGTAGGCTGGATTAATCAAATTGGCCAGGGTATCCTCAAGGGAGAGTTCATTGAATGTATTAGAGATTGTTTCTTGGAGTAATATGTTGTGGAACCAACCAGGGAGCATGCTATTCTGTATTTGTTGTTGTGTAATGAGGAGGGATTAAGTAATGAATTCATAGTTAAGGATTCTCCAGGGAAGAGTGATCACAGCATGCTAGAATTTCAAATTGAGTTTGAGGGCAAGAAACTGGAGTCCATAACACCATAAGACCATAAGACATAGGAGCAGAAGTAAGGCCATTTGGCCCATCGAGTCCACTCCACCATTCAATCATGGCTGATATCAACTCCATTTACCCACTCTCTCTCCATAGCCCTTAATTCCTCGAGAAATCAAGAATTTATCAACTTCTGTCTTAAAGACACTCAACGTCCCGGCCTCCACCGCCCTCTGTGGCAATGAATTCCACAGACCCACCACTCTCTGGCTGAAGAAATTTCTCCTCATCTCTGTTCTAAAGTGACTCCCTTTTATTCTAAGGCTGTGCCCCCGGGTCCTAGTCTCCCCTGCTAATGGAAATAACTTCCCTACGTCCATCCTCTCTAAGCCATTCATTATCTTGTAAGTTTCTATTAGATCTCCCCTCAATCTCCTAAACTCCAATGAATATAATCCCAGGATCCTCAGACATTCATCGTATGTTAAGCCTACCATTCCTGGGATCATCTGTGTGAATCTCCGCTGGACCCGCTCCAGTGCCAGTATGTCCTTCCTGAGGTGTGGGGCCCAAAATTGCTCACAGTATTCTAAATGGGACCTAACTAGTGCTTCATAACGCTTCAGAAGTACATCCCTGCTTTTATATTCCAAGCCTCTTGAGATAAATGACAACATTGCATTTGCTTTCTTAATTACGGACTCAACCTGCATGTTTACGTTTAGAGAATCCTGGAGTAGGACTTCCAAGTCCCTTTGTACTTCAGCATTATGAATTTGTCACCGTTTAGAAAATAGACCATGCCTCTATTCTTTTTTCCAAAGTGCAAGACTTCGCACTTGCCCACGTTGAATTTCATCAGCCATTTCTTGGACCACTCTCCTAAACTGTCTAAATCTTTCTGCAGCCTCCCCACCTCCTCAATACTACCTGCCCCTCCACCTATCTTTGTATCATCGGCAAACTTAGCCAGAATGTCCCCAGTCCCGTCATCTAGATCGTTAATATATAAAGGGACCAGCTGTGGCCCCAACACTGAACCCTGCGGGACACCACTCGTCGCCGGTTGCCATTCCTAAAAAGAACGTTTTATCCCAACTCTCTGCCTTCTGCCTGACAGCCAATCGTCAATCTATGATAGTACCTTGCCTCGAATACCATGGGCCCTTATTTTACTCAGCAGTCTCCCATGAGGCACCTTATCAAAGGCCTTTTGGAAATCAAGATAGATAACATCCATTGGCTCTCCTTGGTCTAACCTATTTGTTATCTCTTCAAAGAACTCTAACAGGCTTGTCAGGCACGACCTCTCCTTACTAAATCCATGCTGACTTGTCCTAATCCGACCCTGCACTTCCAGGAATTTAGAAATCTCATCCTTAACGATGGATTCTAGAATCTTGCCAACAACCGAGGTTAGGCTAATTGGCCTATAATTTTCCATCTTATTTCTTGTTCCCTTTTTGAACAGGGGGGTTACAACAGCGATTTTCCAATCCTCTGGGACTTTCCCTGACTCCAGTGACTTTTGAAAGATCATAATTAACACCGCCACTATTTCTACAGCTATCTCATTTAGAACTCTCGGATGTAGCCCATCTGGGCCCGGAGATTTATCAATTTTTAGACCTCTTAGTTTCTCTAGCACTTTCTCCTTTGTGATGGCTACCATATTCAACTCTGCCCCCTGACTCTCCGGAATTGTTGGGATATTACTCATGTCTTCTACTGTGAAGACTGACGCAAAGTACTTATTTAGTTCCTCAGCTATTTCCTTGTCTCCCATCACTAGATTACCAGCGTCATTTTGGAGCGGCCCAATGTCTACTTTTGCCTCCCGTTTGTTTTTAATGTATTTAAAGAAACTTTTACTATCATTCCTAATGTTACTGGCTAGCCTACCTTCATATTTGATCCTCTCCTTCCTTATTTCTCTCTTTGTTATCCTCTGTTTGTTTTTATCGCCTTCCCAATCTTCTGACTTCCCACTACTCTTTGCCACATTATAGGCTTTCTCTTTTACTTTGATGCATTCCCTGACTTCCTTTGTCAACCATGGCTGCCTAATCCCCCCTCTGATAACCTTTCTTTTCTTTGGGATGAACCTCTGTATTGTGTCCTCAATTACACCCAGAAACTCCTGCCATTGCTGTTCTACTGTCTTTCCCACTAGGCTCTGCTCCCCGTCGATTTTCGTCAGTTCCTCCCTCATGCCCCTGTAGTTACCTTTATTTAACTGTAACACCTTTACATCTGATTCTACCTTCTTTCTTTCAAATTGCAGACTGAATTCTACCATATTATGATCACTGCCTCCTAAGTGTTCCCTTACTTTAAGATCTTTTATCAAGTCTGACTCATTACATAACACTAAGTCCAGAATGGCCTGTTCCCTCGTGGGCTCCATCACAAGCTGTTCCAAAAAGCCCTCCTGTAAACATTCAATGAATTCCCTTTCCTTGGGTCCACTGGCAACATTATTTACCCAGTCCACCTGCATATTGAAGTCCCCCATGATCACTGTGACCTTGCCTTTCTGACATGCACTTTCTATTTCGTGGTGCATTTTGTGCCCCTGGTCCTGACCACTGTTAGGAGTCCTGTACATAACTCCCATTATGTTTTTTTTCCCTTTGTGGTTCCTCAACTCTACCCACACAGACTCCACATCATCTGACCTTATGTCGTTTAGTGCTATTGATTTAATTTCATTCCTAATTAACAAGGCAACCCCGCCCCCTCTGCCCACCTCTCTGTCTTTTCGATAGGTTGTGAATCCCTGGATGTTTAAATGCCAGTCCTGAACCCCCTGCAACCACGTCTCTGTGATGCCTACCACATCATACCTGCCAGTCACAATCTGGGCCACAAGCTCATCTACCTTGTTCCGTACACTGCGCGCATTTAAATATAGCACCTTTAATTCTCGATTGATCGTCCCTTTTTGTTTTCTTAGTGTGGTGGACCTTGGTTTACTGAGCCTTTCCATACACTGTGTCATATTTTGTGAGATGGGGACTATCGTAACCTTTTCTGAGTTCTGTCTTTTTGTGCTTTTTTGTATTCCTAAGTAGCTATGCTTCCCACTGATTACTTCACCTCTTGGTTCCCTGACTTTCCCTTTCCCCCAATCTCTAGTTTAAAGTCCTATTGACCACCCTATTTACTCTTTTTGCCAGAACACTGGTCCTAGCTCGGTTCAGGTGGAGACCATCCCAATGGTATAGGTCCCCCCTGTCCCAAAACTGATGCCAGTGTCCCATGAAAAGGAACCCCTCTTTCCCACACCACTCTTTCAGCCACGTGTTAACTTCCCTTATTCTTGCCTCCCTATGCCAATTTGCACGTGGCTCGGGCAGTAATCCGGAGATTATGACCCTTGAGGACCTGTTTTTTAATTTGAATCCTAGCTCTTTATAATCTCTATAACAGGTCCTCTTTCCTAGACTTGCCTATGTTGTTGGTACCGACATGGACCACAACAACTGGATCCTCCCCCTCCTTCTCCAGTATCCTTTCAAGCCGGTCAGAGATGTCCCGCAGCCTGGCACCGGGCAGGCAACATACCATGCGGGACTCTTTATCCTGCTCACAAAGGATACTATCTATCCCCCTGATAAAAGAATCCCTGACAATTACAACTTGCTTATTTACTCCCTCCCCTTGAATGGCCTGCTGAACCATGGTGCCTTGGTCAGCTGACTCATCCTTCCTGTAGCCCTGTTCGCCATCCACACAGGGAGCAAGTGCCTCGTACCTGTTGGACAGGGTCAAGGGCTGAGGCTCCTGAGTTCCTGACTGCTGGCTCCCTTTACCTGCCTCACTTGCAGTCACACCCTGCTGTCCCTGGCCACTGGCAGGATTTAAACTACTTACTCTGATGGGTGTGACTGCCTCCTGAAACACAGTGTCCAGGTAAGTCTCCCCCTCCCGGATGTGCCTCAGTGTTTGAAGCTCAGACTCCAGCTCATCAACTCTGAACCGGAGCTCTTCGAGCAGCCAACACTTGCTGCAGATGTGGTCGCTGCAGCTCGCAATGGGATCTGCCAGCTCCCACATCAAGCAGCTCAAGCACATCACCTGACCAGCCATCTCTAATTAATTAATTAGTTTAATTTAAGTTTACGAGTTTAGCTGTGTTTTTTTCAAATTTGGGGCAGATTTGCTATCAACCAATCAGATCACAGCTTCCCTCTGACGTCACTTTTGAAAAGAAAAGTGGAAAACAGGAAGTTACCGTTAGGTTTTTATACTAACACAGAGACTGCTCCTCCTCCTCCGAACGGCTCCCGATACTAGGCCCGAAGAAAGAGAGAGAACAAAACAGAAGGGAAAAAGCACCTTCTCCCACTCTGCACCAAATTACCTCACTGCACCACTAGAATCCCACTCTAGTGTTCTGGATTTAAACAAAGGTAATAGAAAACATGGAAAATAGGAGCAGGAGGAGGCTATTCAGCTCTTTGAGCCTGAAATGATATCGGCATGAGGACAGATTTGGCCCCAGTGGACTGGGAAGGAGGACTAAAAGGTAGGACAGTTGATGAGCAGTGGCAGATGTTCAAGGAGCTATTCAATTCCTCCCAACTAAAATAGAGAGGAAGAAAGATAGTAAGAAGAGGGAAAACATCAATGAGCACAATTTATTGGAAAAGAAACAGAGTCCCGGTTTGAGCACGTTGAGCGGAGTGTTTTCTGACGCTTGCAGCATCGAGAACAACCCCGCTATTAAATGGGACAATGCTTCTTTTTTGGGCCTTGGCGAGGAACACCCTGTTGAGGCCTCACTTAGACTTGTTTCCTGCACTAAAAAACTCAGCTTGTCAGGAATAGATTGTGGCGCTTTTTAAAATGGTGTCACAATCTCTGAACCCCCCATCGCGGCCACCGGACCCCCTCAACTTACTAATTAGGGGTCCGCAACCCCTGTACCCCTCCTCATACCCCTTGCCAGCTTGGCAGTGCCACCTGGCCATTCTGACCATGTGCAACCTGGCACTGCCAGGCTGGCAGTACCACAGTGCCCAGGTGGCATCAGGAGTGACAACATCACCCCTCTGCCCAAAGCATGACTGCCCAAGTGTCTGGGAGACCCCGCTTCCCCCCCAAGTGCCTGGTCACCTGGTCCAAGTTTGTGTAAACCAGTGCTTAATGGCGCCTGGTCGGGGTTTCCGAGGCAAGATCATTAAGTCCTGCGCTTTGGGTAACTCTGACGCAGACATATTCAAGTGAGACTAACTGCTCAATTGAATATGCAAATCTGGATCCCGCACATTGAGGGTGGAATCCAGATCATGATGCCTTGCGCGAGCTCGCTAGATCGCACTCGGTGTAGCGAGCATTGTAAATCATGCAAGAGGCCTCTCTGAGATTTACCAGCCTAGTTGCATCCCGAGTTGGGCGCGACAAGGCAATACAGAGATAATAGAAAGGGAGGAATTTAGAACAATCATCGTCAATATGGAAAAAGCATGTAGCAAGTTACTGGGATTTAAGGCAGACAAGTCCCCAGGGCCCAATGGCCTATCCTGGGGTCTTAAAGAAAGTGGCAATAGAGATAGTGGATCCATTGGTTAGAATATTCCAAGATTCCTTGGATTCGGGAAAGATTCCAGTGAATTGGAAAAATTCTAATGCAGCGCTTTTATTCAAAAAGGGAGGATGGTAGAATGTAGGAAATTACAGACCAGTTAGTTCAACATCTGTCATTGGGAAATTGTTAGAGTCCATTATTAAGGAAGTAATAACAGGACATTTGGAAAATCAAAGCGCAATCCATCAGAGTCAGCATGGATTTATGAAGGGTAAATTGTGTTTGATTAATTTGCTAGAGTTTTTCGAAGATAGAATAGAATTTACAGTGCAGAAGGAGGCCATTTGGCCCGTCGAGTCTGCACCGGCTCTTGGAAAGAGCACCCTACCCAAGGTCAACACCTCCACCCTATCCCCATAACCCAGTAACCCCACCCAACACTAAGGGCAATTTTGGACACTAAGGGCAATTTTATCATGGCCAATCCACCTAACCTGCACATCTTTGGACTGTGGGAGGAAACCGGAGCACCCGGAGGAAACCCACGCACACACGGGGAGGATGTGCAGACTCCGCACAGACAGTGACCCAAGCCGGAATCGAACCTGGGACCCGGGAGCTGTGAAGCAATTGTGCTATCCACAATGCTACCGTGCTGCAAGCTAAGTGAATAATGGGGAACCTATAGATGTTGTATATCTGGACAAAGAACAAAGAACAAAGAAATGTACAGCACAGGAACAGGCCCTTCGGCCCTCCAAGCCCGTGCTGACCATGCTGCCCGACTAAACTACAATCTTCTACACTTCCTGGGTCCATATCCCTCTATCCCTATCCTATTCATGTATTTGTCAAGATGCCCCTTAAATGTCACTATCGTCCCTGCTTCCACCACCTCCTCCGGTAGCGAGTTCCAGACACCCACTACCCTCTGCGTAAAAAACTTGCCTCGTACATCTACTCTAAACCTTGCCCCTCTCACCTTAAACCTATGCCCCCTAGTAATTGACCCCTCTACCCTGGGGAAAAGCCTCTGACTATCCACTCTGTCTATGCCCCTCATAATTTTGTAGACCTCTATCAGGTCTCCCCTCAACCTCCTTCGTTCCAGTGAGAACAAACCGAGTTTATTCAACCGCTCCTCATAGCTAATGCCCCCCATACCAGGCAACATTCTGGTAAATCTCTTCTGCACCCTCTCTAAAGCCTCCACATCCTTCTGGTAGTGTGGCGACCAGAATTGAACACTATACTCCAAGTGTGGCCTAACTAAGGTAAAGGAATTTGATATGATGCCACACAAAAGGTTAATGCACATGGTTAGATCACATAGTGTTAGGGGTAATTTACTGGCTTGGATTGAAGACTGGCTACCAACAGAAAGCAGAGAGTCGGGATAAATGGGTCCTTTTCCTGGTTGGCAAGATGTAACTAATGGGGAGCCACATGGTTTGGTCCTCTGGCCCCAGCTATTTACAATATATATTAATGACTTGGATGCAGGGATAGAAGGTTCTATAGCCAAATCTGCAGATGACACTAAAAGAGGTGAGATAGTAAGTTGCAATGATGAAATACAAATGGATGTAGTTGGGTGGATGGGCTAAAATTTGGCAAATGGAGTTTAATTGGATAAGTGTGAGGTTATCCATTTTGGTTGGAAAAATAGAACGGCAGCTTACTATCTAAATGGAGAGAAAGTTCAGAGTGCTTCGATGCATAGAACAATGAACATACAGTGCAGAAGAAGGCCATTCGGCCCATCGGGTCTGCATCGACCGACTTACGTCCTCACTTCCACTCTATCCCCATAACCCAATAACCCCTCCTAGCCTTTTTGGTCACTAAGTGCAATTTATCATGGCCAATCCACCTAACCTGAACGTCTTTGGACCGTGGGAGAAACCAGAGCACCTGGAGGAAAGCCACGCAGACACGGGGAGAATGTGCAGACTCCGCACAGACAGTGACCGAGTGCGGAATCGAACCTGGGACCCTGTGAAGCCACAGTACTATCCACTTGTGCTACCGTGCTGCCCCAGATGCAGAGGGACCTGGGTGCCCTTATGCATGAATCGCAGAAAACTGGTATATAGGTACAGCAAATAGGGAAGACAAATGGAATTTTGGCATTTATTGTTAAAGGAATAAAGTATAAAAGTAGGGAAGTATTGTTGCAACTGTCCAAGGCATTAATGAAATTGCACCTGGAGTATCATTTGGTCCCTTTACTTGACGAGGGATATAATTGCAGTGGAGGCAGTTCAGAGGAGATTGATAGTTTGACTACAGAGATGAAGAGTTTATCTTATGAACAGAGACTGAACAGTTTGGGCCTAAACTCTTTTGAGTTAGAAGATTGAGAGGAGATCTAATTGAGGTATGTAAGATGATAAATGTGATCGACAAAGTAGATGTTTTCCCTTGTGGGGCAATCTAGAATGAGAGGTCATAGTTTTAGGATAAGGGGTAGCAGTTTTAGGATAAAGGGTAGCAGATTTAAATCATAGTTGAGGAGAAAGGGCAGCACGGAAGCATAGTGGTTAGCACTGTGGCTTCACAGTGCCAGGATCCCAGGTTTGAGTCCCGGCTTGGGTCACTGCCTGTGCGGAGACTGCATGTTCTCCCCGTGTCTGTGTGGGTTTCCTCCGGGTGCAACGGTTTCCTCCCACAGTCCCGAAAGACATGCTATTAGGTATTTTGCACATTCTGAATTCTCCCTCTCAACCCGAACAGGCGCCGGAATGTGGCGACGAGAGGCTTTTCACAGTAACTTCATTGCAGTGTTAATGTAAGCCTACTTGTGACAATATAGATTATTAAAAATTACTTCTCTCAACAGGTTGTGAACTGAGGAATTCACTACCTCAAAATTTGGACGGATGCGGGGACATTGAGTGAATTTAAGGAGGAGTTAAACAAATTTTTAATTAGTAATGGATTGAAGGGTTATGGAGGATGGGCAGGAAATTGGAGATAAGGCTGAGATGAGATCAGCATGATTGTGTTAAATAGCGAAGCGGGCTCGACAGGCTGAATTGCCTACTCCTGCTCTTAGTTCTTATGTTCTCATGTTCTCTTCAGTTCTTGCCAACGCACTTGTCATCTAACACACACATGCTTCCCTCCAATATGCAATCCATTTCTAAATATGGAAATTGCGCTGGTTTCATCTTGCAATTGTGCCCACATTAAGCTGCGATCAAAAGATTTATTTGTATTGGTTGTTGAAATGCAACATTTTTCCCACATTGTTATAATATTCTTAATTTTTAAAGTTCTGAAATTCATTGTCAGAATTCTAGCTGACTGAATCAGTGGCACATATGCTTACCCTCCCTTATCACTGATTTTGCACAGGTTGCCTTGGCTTTTGCTGAATTACCTCATTACTGATTAGACATTTCATTTAGCTTTCAGTATCTCACATATAAATTTGGGATTAAAATCTTCCAATTTATTCTCTTCAGTCTTTCACCTTGATACTTAACATTAGTGTTGTAAATACGACAGCAGTATCTAATCTGATTTTGGCATTGATTCTAATGTACTTGTTCAATCAAACCTTGTTCAACTGATACAAGCCACTGCTAGATTTATCAGTTTAAGTCAGCACTGCAACTTGTCTCTTTCAATAGATACAATGGGCGCTATTCTTCCCCCCCCCCCCCCCACCCCACGCCGGGTGGGAGAATCGCCGGGGTGCCATGCGAATTGCGCCACGCCGCCCGAACCTCCGCACGTGATTCTCCCACCCCCCCGGAAACCAGCGGCATGCGATTCGCACCGGGCGCTCGGAGAACCGGCGAGCGGCGATTCTCTGGCCCGGATGGGCCGAGCGGCTGCTACGACACGAAAGGTTCCCGCCGGCGCCGTCCACGCCTGGTCGCTGCCGGCGGGAACTCTGCGGGAACTCTGGGGGGTGCGGCCTGTGGGGGAGGGAGGGGGGCTCCTTCACCGGGGTGGCCTCCGATGGGGACTGACCTGCGATCGGGGCCCACCGATCGGCGGGCCGGCCTATCCCCCCCCGGGCCTACCTCCTTCTGCGCGCGGCCCCAGAACACCGGCTCCATGTTGGTGAGGGGCCGGCGTGCGTAAGACGTTCCCCGCGCATGCGCAGGATGGCGTGGCCCAACTGTGCATGCGCAGGTTGGCGCGGCGCCCATTTGGCGCCGTGTAAGGACGCTGGAGGGGCGTAAACCGCTCCAGCGCCGTGCTGGCCCCCCTGCGGGGGGCAGAATAGATCGTGTCTATTTTGCGCCCTCATGAAATGCGACGGCTTTCACGACGGCACGAACACTTGGCCTCAATATCGGAGAATCGCCCCCATTGACTTTAACAGCAATGTTAATAAACTTGAGGTAAGCACCAAATTTTAGTTGAAATTCAAATATTTGACAGATTGTTGAATTTATCAATTTGTACAGTTAATTCAATACATGGATTACCATTAAATCACAGCAAAACATGGTGCATTCACATCGAAGAAAACAATTACACCTGGTGGTGGTGGTGGTGACTTTATTGTAAGTACTAATAAACCACTGTGTGCTCTAGCTTATGGCTTATGAGTGGTTGCTTACCTCAGATCTAACAAGATACTACTCTCAATAAGGTGCAGGAGCAGCGGGACCTGGATGTGCATATGTCATTAAAGGTAGTAGGACAGATTGAGAAAGCAGTTAATAAAGCATACAGTATCCTAGGCTGTTTTATTAGGGGCATAGAGTATAAGAGCAAGGAAATATGAGTGCACATAGGCACCAACGACATAGCTAGGAAAAGGGATGAGGATCCAAAAAGTGATTTTAGGGAGTTAGGTTGGAAGCTAAAGAGCAGGAAAAGCAGAGCAGTAATCTCAGGATTTCTACCGATGCCACGTGCAAGTGAGGCAAGGAACAGAGAGCAAGTGCAGCTGAACATGTGGCTACAGGGCTGGTGTACGAGGGAAGGCTTCAGATATGTGGATCATTGGGATATCATCTGGGGAAGGTGGAACCTGTACGTAAAGGACGGATTGCATCTAAACTGGAGGAGCATCAATATCCTGGGTGGTATTAAGGGCCAGGGTTTAGAGAACACCAAAGTATATCATGGAGTTCACCTGACTCACAACTTTTAATAGATTTTGGTTATGGGGAGCACAAGGGCCCACTTTATAGGTGTGACGCAACCGAGATCTAAAAGTATTTTTAAAACAAAACAATGTTTATTCTATGAACCGAGTTAACATTTTATAAACACACAGTAAACAGTTTATCAACTACCAATCCTGATAACCCTCCAAAAGATACAGTACAGATAACCCTTAATACCTTTTCAACAACATCCATAAGTTAAACCCTTTTTACAAAGACAGCAGGTTTAAATTCTCTACAGAACCAGGTATTACTTTGAAATCATCAAGTGATCGGGAGACATTCTTTTTCATGAAGAGAGAGAGATCAAATGTACATCTGCTTACTTCTAATGCAGCTCTCCAACTGAAAGCAAAACTAAGACACACTGCAACTCACAGCTCAAAACAAAAGGAAAAAGACAGACAGGCAGACAGCCCAGCTCCACCCACACACTGACATCACTACAGCTATTTGATAAACACCCATTACTTAAGGATACATCCACCTGACAGTGGGAGGTTTGCTAGAGCTCTTCGAGAGGGTTTAAACTAGTTTGGCAGGGGGATGGGAACCAGAGCTATGGATCAGAGGATAGGGTAGCTGTTGAACAGGCAGAAATAGTATGCAGCAAGTCTGTGAGGAAGGATAGACATTGATAGATCAAAGTTGCACTCAGAGGAATGGGTTAAAGTGTGTCTGTTTCAATGCAAGGAGTGTCAGGAATAAGGGAGATAAACTTAGAGCATGGATCAGTACTTGGAACTATGATGTTGTGGCCATTACGGAGACATGGATTTCACAGGGGCAGGAATGGTTGTTAGATGTTCTGGGATTTAGATGTTTTAAGAAGAATAGGCTGGGAGGTAAAAGGGGAGGGGGAGTAGCACTGTTAATTAGGGAGTGCATCGCAGCTCTGGTTCTCTGTCCGTGTGGAGTTTGCACATTCGCCCCGTGCCTGCGTGGGTCCACCCCACAACCCAAAGATGTGCAGGGTGTGGTGATTTGCATATGCGTAGCACTGTATTTTGTTGGGTGTCCGACATCCGACCATCAAGGTGAGGATGATGATCCACCATGTGACTCCACAGACCGGCAGTTGGCAGTAAATCGTACTAGAGGACAGTCGCATTAGAAGTTGTTCCAGGAGAATTCACTTATTCATTACCGTTTGCCTTATAGTTCGTTAATTATCTTTCCATGTGTTCATTTTGTTAATAAACTATCTTCCTAGTCAAAGAACTAGATATTCTGTGTGCATCTTTACCATGGCCACAACACAGAACATAACATGGTACCAAGCGTGCAGAATAATTGAAGATAACTGTGGAGAAGACAGGACAAAACAGATGGAAGAAAGAAAAGAGAAACTTTTTCCACCTACCTGGGAAACTACGGGCAACTAGAACTCAATGCGCAGAAAGACGTGAAGTTCGAGATGGAAGGTCTGAAGGGACCTCACCAGCTTCAAGTCACCGGTGATGCAGATGAGAATTGGCGTGTTTTTAAGCAGCAATTAAAACTCTATGTTGCAACCCTAGGCCTGCAGGCACAGCCTGACGGGAGGCGTATTGCGATGCTGCTCAGGTAGCAGGTCCTCAAGCCATCGAAATTTATAATATCTTCCCAATTGACAGCGAAGCAAAAAGCAAAACCTTCGATGAAGTAATAAAATAATTTGATCGACATTGCTCCCCGTAAAAAAATGAAATATTCAAGCGTTATATCTTTTGTATGCATATTCAGAAGGCAGGCGAATCTTTCAATAATTTTCAAACCAACTTGCGATTGAAGGTGTAGTCGTGCAATTTTAGTACTTTAAAGTCGTCGATGATCCGGGATCAGATAGTGTTCGGGATATCAAATGACAAGGTATGCAAGAGACTATTAAGGGAAAATTAGCTTCAACTAGAAAACGGAATCAAGATTCGTCATGCCTGTGAGCTAGCTGCATAGCAGATTAATGCGCTCAATCTGAAACATTTTGGTGCCAATGTGGAAGAAGACACCAGCGCCATAAGCATTGTGATGCGGTTGAATAAGAAACGTGGTCGCCATTTTATGCCAGTGATCGACATTTGCCATGACAATGTCCAGCATTTGGAAAGGTATGTTTCAAATGTGGCAGAACAAATCACTTTGCGAGCCAATGTTTTCACGTCCAATGGCGGACCAAACATGATCAGTCAATGTGATTGATCAGATGTGCATTGAAGACCTGTTTTTTGTTGATCTGATTTCGACTGAGGACACGATGAGTCCGAATATGCAAAGTAAAGAAGTTTTTCAGTTGCGGTAATAGTGATGGTGATGCTGATACCATGGAGGACAGATGGACAATTCTGAATGGCACTTTAATTAAATGCAAGCTCGACACGGGAGCGATGGCCAACCTTATCGGTTGGTCAGATTTGAACAGACTGAGAGTCAAACCGACAGTTGTCAATCAAATAAGTCTGCTGCGAGACTACAATGGGATGGAGATTGCGACGCTAGGCGCAGGTGAGCTCAAATCATGGGTACACAACAGGAGTCACACCATAACATTTTCCATTGTGGATACGGAACGGAAGTCCATCATAGGAACAGAAGCGTGTGAGGCACTGAACCTAGTTGTACATTCCAGACAGCGCTGCAACAGAGGTTCATTGGAACTGGCAACGAGATGAAGTGGAGCAGTTATCCAATGAGATAAATGCAAAAGTCAAGGTGGAGAAAGATAAACCAGATGAAGAGATGGAGGAGTCAAAATGAATTCCAGAATTCTGGTTGACAGAATTCTGGTTGACAGTCATCAAAAATATGGATTTGCTCAGTGACATGACACAGGAGCATGATAAACCTATCTTAAAGCATTTACAAGATTTACAGGTGAAATCCTGTAAACAAGATTCTGGACAGCCAATGAGTTTTACCCTGGAGTTTAAATTTGAGCCCAATGAGTATTTCACAAATGAAGCAGTGACAAAAACATACCAGATGGAGTTGCAGCCTGATGAGTCAGACCTTTTCTTCTTTGATGAACCCGAAATCACAGGACGTTCAGGGTGCCAGATCGACTGGAAGAAAGGAAAAAACATTAAATTGAAAACCATTAAAATGAAGCAGAAGCATAAGGGTCGGAGTACTGGAAGAACAGTCATGAAAACTGTACCAAATGACTCTTGTAAATTTTTTTTAGTCCTCCTGAAGTTCCAGAGGATGGGGAACTGGATGAAGGTTCTGCGGCAAAACTCATTGCTGAATTTGAAATTGGTCACTTCTTGCAAGAACACTAAATTCCGTGAGCAATGTTATACTTCACAGGAGAGGTTATTGCAGACTGTGATGATGATGATGATTACAATGATGATTTTGCTGATGATGATTACGATGATAATGATTATGATGATGATGATTATGATGATTGTGATGTGGAAAGTGAAGAATCAGGTGATGAGTCGGAAGACTATGAAAGTTTATTTAGTTTATTTGGCATTAGTGACGAGGTGATATCAAGTGGCATCCAACCTGCGCCGGACAACAATGAGTGTGAAAGTTCGAAGATGGAGTGTGCAGAGGCTTAAAGTGAAATTGCAACAGCAGACAAATTAGCTGAGAGCAAATAAACTGCGAACAGCCAAATGGTAACCAAAGCAATAATTCCCATTTTGGAGAAATTGGCTGCAGAGAAGTACGATGAATTATCCTATGCCCATGGAATGGTTCCTGTAGTGGAATTCCAAGTATTCGAGGCCAGTCCATGAAAAAACTTGCAGCAATAACAGATGGATACATTTTTGTGCAGTTCTACAACAACAGACGAAGCATGTATCAGTATATCAGATGAGGCTGCGCCACTAATTGAGATGGGCATGTAGTGCAGCATTCGAGCACCATGGATCAACCAAAACTCCTCAATCCAGCAAAGGCTCCAGAATCAGCATTTGTGGCAGAGGAGCCAGAAACAGCTTTCACAGCAGTTGATCCAGAGACAGCTATTATAGCAGAAGATCCAGAGACAGCTATCACAGTAGTAGATGCAGAAGCAGCCATTCCAGCAAGGGATCCAGAAACAGCTAATCCCTTGGCCAAGACTAGCAGCAAGAATGATGTTCTAGGTGCACAGGCAGATGTGAGTGTGAACCATACCAACTTCACGGATGGTGCCACTAAAGCTAAGAAGAAAAGGAGAAGGAAAGAGCTGATTATAAAAAAGAGAAGGAAGGGTAAGAGAAGAGTCAAGGCCACAGTTGGTCGACCGGGTAGCAGCCGCGACAGTGCAGACACAAGCATCGGCAATAAGGCTAATATACAAGAACACACACAGAGTAGGAAGCATCGCTTCAAAAGGCTGAAAGTGTTGGTGACTCAAATATCAGCCAGAAAACCGGTCTTTCGAAAGATGAAACGAGATCACGTATTCGGTCAAGATTCAGGTGACCAACAAGAAGATGTCATTAACCCAAAAGACTGAACGTGTAACAAATTGTGTACAAGGGGCACATTTGAAATTATTATGCATATCATGTTTTTTAAGCACAGTTATATTTGTTAAACATTCACATTTCTAAAGGAAGGGAGATGTGGTGATATACATATGCATCAAAATGTATATAGTTGGATGTATGACCTCCAACCAGCAGATGGGGATGGTGATCCACCATGTGATTCAAAAGATTGGCAGTTGGCAGTAAGCCGTACTAGAGGTCAGATGCATTAGAAGTCGTTCCAGGAGAATTCACTTATTCGTTACTATTTGTATTATAATTCATTAGTATCTTTCCACATGTTAATTTTGTCAATAAACTATCTTACTAGTCAAAGAACTATATATTCTGTTTGCATCTTTACCACAGCCACAACACAAAACATAACACAGGGTAGGTGAATTGGTCATGCTAAATTGCACCCCCTCCAAAATCTTCCCAGATAGGTTTGCACTGGGAGTGAGATGCTGCCTGACGCAGAGTATTGTAAATATGTAAATAAATTCATCTTTGTTGATGACAGCTTCCTTTGAGTTATTATACTGAGAAGTAAAATCATTTTCTTGACTGCATAGCCTAATGACATCTGATGAGAAAAGTGATCAAGACATCAGGAAGCACATAACAGTTGCAAAACAAACCTTCACAAAAAATGTCAGACCTTTATTGCAATAAGAACATTCTCAATGGAAAGTAGAATGACATGACTAAAATCTTATAACTGGTCGACGTTACTAAATGGATGCTAAATTTGGAATATAAGCAAGAAAATGGAAGGTAAATTACAAGAAACAGAGATGTGAGACTGAATTTCCTGCATCTCATTGTGACAGGAAATATATCGGCCAGACACACTTTTTTAAAATTTAAAAAAATATATTTATTAAGATTTTTAACACAGCTTTTCACCCTTACAAACAAACCCTCCACCTCGTAACAAATAGAAAGAAAACGCACATTGCAAGGCATAACATGGTAAAACGATGTGTTACAGAACTTTGTACATGTATTTTCTTGCTCAAATACCCCCAGACAGACCCCCCCCCCCCCAAGGTTGCTGCTGCTGCTGACCGACCTTCCTCTAACGCTCCGCGAGATAGTCTAGGAACGGTTGCCACCGCCTGTAGAACCCCTGCGCAGACTCGGCCAGACACACTTAATCATGAGAGAAACCACACGTCAGACTCCTGGTGGCAAGGAAACCTCCCCCGGTTAGGTGGAGACAGGGAGGAATCGATAGGGGGGACACCCTGCTTGCGGCAGGAGGTTAATTAGGCTCATTAATGAGCCAATTGATGTCAATTATCCCTGAATTGATGAGGGTTTTATGGTAGTTTAGGGATTAAATGCAAATATCTGTCTGATTTGCCTGTGGCCTTCAGGGGTGGGGAGGGGTCTCTCGTTCAAAGGCACCCTGCTTGTGTGTGTGGGTGGCTTGTGGTGGGGGTGCCAAATCAAACATTGGGAAGGGGGAATGACCACTGAAAGCCGCCCCCTGGCCTTGCCTCTGACCTGCTTGTACCTCCCCCTCTCCCACAAC
Organism: Scyliorhinus torazame; assembly: GCF_047496885.1. NCBI lineage: Eukaryota > Metazoa > Chordata > Chondrichthyes > Carcharhiniformes > Scyliorhinidae > Scyliorhinus > Scyliorhinus torazame. The sequence continues at coordinate 120,634,498 of NC_092707.1, read as the reverse complement.
CCCTGGCTGCAATCCCCGTCCTGCCTTCACTTGCCTGAGTCCAGGGACCCCATGATGTTCTCTGGTGAAGGACCTGCAGCATTACTGGCAGCAGCCACTGTGCCTGTGGGTGCTGACGACACTGAAAAGCTGCTGCTTTCTGATTGACTGGCAACTCTTGATGGGTGAGGTTTCCACCTACGGGGCCTTAAATCCTAGGAAATAAACCAATGCTAGCCATTCATATGCTGGAGAGGCATTTATTTACTTGGGCCTCCTCCAGATCCTGTTCTCAAATTTTCACACCCCTCGCTGGTGATGTAACAAGGTTCCTAGACAGGGGGCGATGCTAGGCAGGCCCTTTGGGGAGCCTATTTGGGAGTGATATCCTCTTACGTGTGATGGGGGTTGCCCTGGTACTTGTTTGGGGTGGGGGAGGGGATGTTGCCCGGGTGTGCATGGGGGTGGTTGCCCCAGTGCTTTGTGGGGGGTGGGGGTGGGGGAGGGAGGGGTGGTTGTCCCAGTGCTTGTGTGGGGGTGGGTGGTTGCCCTGGTTCTTGTGTGGGGGAGGGGCATTGCCCTGGTTCTTGTGTGGGGGGTGGTTGCCCTGGTGCTTGTGTGTGTGGGTGGAAGAGATGCCCTGGTGCTTGTGGGAGTGGTTGCTCCAGCGCTTGTGGTGGGGGAAGCAGTATTGGTTTGTATCGGCGATCGTGCACCCTATAAAAATAGCACTCAATCTCTGTGGAGCCGGAATTGCCAGCTCTATCAATTCCTGCCCCATCAGCGTGATGGCAAAAATCACGCCCTCAGATTTTCTGTGCACAGAATGCCTGAGATTCTGCAGTGAAAACTCGCTGTGCAGCTGGAGAGCTACACAACCGTTTTCTCGCCCCAGCCATCATACTGCACACAAAGTGCCAAATTCCACCCATGATGGGGATTTTTTGGAAAGCACCACACAAATAATGAGGAAATTTTGAGAAAAGCAGACACACAAGAAGACTTTTTGCAGATGATCACCAAAAACAACTACAATTCTTTGTGCATCTACTTCATGGAGAGAGGAAGTAGCACATCTGGCAGTGACTGGGAAAACTGAGGGCAGCAGAGAGTGAGGGAGACAAAGGAGGAAATACACTGACAGTTTAAAAATCAGAACAAGTGCAAGATTTGAGAAGAACATCAAATTGTAATCGAAGACCTTGATTGTTGGAGAGCCATGATCGCTGGAGAGCCATGACCGCTGGCATTGTAAAACATGGGTTGGGATTTTCCAGTCCCGCTCACGGCAGGAACTGTCATGGGCAGGAATTAAAAATGTGGAGAAACAGTGACGTTCAGCAGGATGGGCAAATCCCGGCCACGGGCGGGACAGAGAATCCCAGCCATGGCACCTGAAGTAGAAGAATTCGATACACAAATCTTCATGGATTAATCAGTAGCCCCAAACAAGTGCTGTTGCACTAGGTAATTACAAACATATTAACCCTGGAAGTGAATGTATATTTTGATTTTAAAATGCTAAAACCCTTTATTTAATGAATGGTTTCTTGTCACTTTCCAAAGATTCAACACATGGGGCGTCATTCTCCGACCCCCCGCCGGGTCGGAGAATGGCCGTTGGCCGCCGTGAATCCCGCCCCCGCCCCCGCCGAAGTCTCCGAAGGGAGAAAAGTCGGCGGGGCGTTAATGGCGCCGCTGCCGCGGAGAATGTCACGGGTCTGCGCAAGGCAGCCGATTTTCGGCCTGCCGATATTCTCCCTTCCGGATGGGCCGAAGTCCCATCGACGTGATGACCGTTCACGTCGACGTGAATCAAACCTCCTTTTCATCGGCGTGACCCGGTGCTCCAGGCTCACGCCGACCAGCGAGGAGGTGAGTGACGGCCTGGGGGGTTGGCTCTGGGCAGGAAATGGCGTGGCCGCAGACTGATTGCCTGAGGAGAGGTGTGTCTCGGCTTGTGTGTGTGTGCGGCGGGGGGGGGGGGGGGGGGGTGGTTAGAGTAGGCTGGGCTCCGGGGGAGTGCCGGGAGGGGGTCCGTGCCGGGGTGGAGGTTGGGGGTTGTGGAGGGGGTCCGTGCCGGGGTGGAGGTTGGGGAGGGGGTCCGTGCCGGGGTGGAGGTTGGGGAGGGGGTCCGTGCCGGGGTGGAGGTTGGGGAGGGGGTCCGTGCCGGGGTGGAGGTTGGGGAGGGGGTCCGTGCCGGGGTGGAGGTTGGGGGGGGGTCCGTGCTGGGGTGGAGGTTGGGGGTTGGGGAGGGGGTCCGTGCCGGGGTGGAGGTTGGGGGGGGGTCTGTGCTGGGGTGGAGGTTGGGGGTTGGGGAGGGGGTCCGTGCCGGGGTGGAGGTTGGGGGGGGGGGTCCGTGCTGGGGTGGAGGTTGGGGGTTGGGGAGGGGGTCCGTGCCGGGGTGGAGGTTGGGGAGGGGGTCCGTGCCGGGGTGGAGGTTGGGGAGGGGGTCCGTGCCGGGGTGGAGGTTGGGGGGGGGTCCGTGCTGGGGTGGAGGTTGGGGGTTGGGGAGGGGGTCCGTGCCGGGGTGGAGGTTGGGGGGGGGTCCATGCTGGGGTGGAGGTTGGGGGTTGGGGAGGGGGTCCGTGCCGGGGTGGAGGTTGGGGAGGGGGTCCGTGCCGGGGTGGAGGTTGGGGGTTGTGGAGGGGGTCCGTGCCGGGGTGGAGGTTGGGGAGGGGGTCCGTGCCGGGGTGGAGGTTGGGGAGGGGGTCCGTGCCGGGGTGGAGGTTGGGGAGGGGGTCTGTGCCGGGGTGGAGGTTGGGGAGGGGGTCCGTGCCGGGGTGGAGGTTGGGGGGGGATCCGTGCTGGGGTGGAGGTTGGGGGTTGGGGAGGGGGTCCGTGCCGGGGTGGAGGTTGGGGGGGGTCCGTGCTGGGGTGGAGGTTGGGGGTTGGGGAGGGGGTCCGTGCCGGGGTGGAGGTTGGGGGGGGGTCCGTCCTGGGGTGGAGGTTGGGGGTTGGGGAGGGGGTCCGTGCCAGGGTGGAGGTTGGGGAGGGGGTCCGTGCCGGGGTGGAGGTTGGGGAGGGGGTCCGTGCCGGGGTGGAGGTTGGGGGGGGGGGTCCGTGCTGGGGTGGAGGTTGGGGGTTGGGGAGGGGGTCCGTGCCGGGGTGGAGGTTGGGGGGGGGTCCGTGCTGGGGTGGAGGTTGGGGGTTGGGGAGGGGGTCCGTGCCGGGGTGGAGGTTGGGGAGGGGGTCCGTGCCGGGGTGGAGGTTGGGGGGGGGGGGTCCGTGCTGGGGTGGAGGTTGGGGTGGGGTCCGTGCTGGGGTGGAGGTTGGGGGTTGGGGAGGGGGTCCGTGCCGGGGTGGAGGTTGGGGGGGGGTCCGTGCTGAGGTGGAGGTTGGGGGTTGGGGAGGGGGTCCGTGCCGGGGTGGAGGTTGGGGAGGGGGTCCGTGCCGGGGTGGAGGTTGGGGAGGGGGTCCGTGCCGGGGTGGAGGTTGGGGGGGGGGTCCGTGCTGGGGTGGAGGTTGGGGGTTGGGGAGGGGGTCCGTGCCGGGTGGAGGTTGGGGGGGGGTCCGTGCTGGGGTGGAGGTTGGGGGTTGGGGAGGGGGTCCGTGCCGGGGTGGAGGTTGGGGAGGGGGTCCGTGCCGGGGTGGAGGTTGGGGGGGGGGGTCCGTGCTGGGGTGGAGGTTGGGGGGGGGTCCGTGCTGGGGTGGAGGTTGGGGGTTGGGGAGGGGGTCCGTGCCGGGGTGGAGGTTGGGGGGGGGTCCGTGCTGGGGTGGAGGTTGGGGGTTGGGGATGGGGTCCGTGCCGGGGTGGAGGTTGGGGAGGGGGTCCGTGCCGGGGTGGAGGTTGGGGAGGGGGTCCGTGCCGGGGTGGAGGTTGGGGGGGGGGTCCGTGCTGGGGTGGAGGTTGGGGGTTGGGGAGGGGGTCCTTGCCGGGGTGGAGGTTGGGGGGGGGTCCGTGCTGGGGTGGAGGTTGGGGGTTGGGGAGGGGGTCCATGCCGGGGTGGAGGTTGGGGGGGGTCCGTGCTGGGGTGGAGGTTGGGGGTTGGGGAGGGGGTCCGTGCCGGGGTGGAGGTTGGGGGGGTCCGTGCTGGGGTGGAGGTTGGGGGTTGGGGAGGGGGTCCGTGCCGGGGTGGAGGTTGGGGAGGGGGTCCGTGCCGGGGTGGAGGTTGGGGAGGGGGTCCGTGCCGGGGTGGAGGTTGGGGGGGGGGTCCGTGCTGGGGTGGGTGTTGGGGAGGGGGTCCGTGCCGGGGTGGAGGTTGGGGGGGGGGGTCCGTGCCGGGGTGGGTGATGGGAGGGCAAATGAGTTGGTCCACCTGGCCAGGTGCCAGCCTCCAACAGTTGGACCTATGCGGTCCATGCCACCTGGCTGGGGGGAGGAGGGGATATGGGCAATGATGACATGTCGTCGTTCCCCTCCCCCCCACCAGGCCGTCATGTTTTCAGACCATCCAGCGATGTTGGCCGCCGTGGTGGCAGCCGCTCATGTCTATGTTGCCCTGGATGAGGAGGAGGAGGAGGAGGAGGAGGAGCGTGCCAGAGAGGCGGCGCAGGCTGCCGCAGAGGGGCAGGCGGCAGCCGCCCAGGCTGGAGGGACACCTGACCGACAGGACGAGGAGGGGGAGGAGGACGTCGCGGCCCCACGGCAACGGAGGCACCCGAGGGCGCCCCGTGTGTACCGGCCCCGGTAGTCATACCAGGACCTCACGGACCGGGAATGCAGGAGGAGACTCCGGATGAGCCGGGAAACCGTGGCACACATCTGCCACCTGCTGGCACACCTGTCACCGCGTGGCACTGGCGGGGGACACCCTCTCCCCGTGTCCGTCAAGGTTACGGTGGCCCTGAACTTTTATGCAACGGGGTCATTCCAGGCACCGAGTGGGGACCTGTCCGGCATATCGCAGACATCGGTGCATCGGTGCATCCGGGCAGTGACAGATGCCCTTTATGCCATGGCGCACCGCTACATCCGCTTCCCCGTGGACCGGGCCAGCCAAGATGCCCGGGCCGTGGGCTTCTCTGCCATTGCCGGGTTCCCCATGGTCCAGGGCGCGATCGATGGGATGCACGTCGCCGTGCGGCCACCTGCAGATAACAGGGCCGTGTTCACTAATAGGAAGGGGACCTATTCGATGAACGTACAGGTGGTCTGCGACCACCGCATGATGATCCTGCACGTCTGCGCCCGTCACCCAGGCAGTGTACACGACTCATTCGTGTTGTCGCGGTCATCCATCCCCGGCATGTACGAGGGACGCCATCCCCGGCTGAGGGGCTGGTTGCTGGGCGACAGGGGCTACCCATTGCGATCGTGGCTGATGACGCCTATACGGAGGCCACGCAATGAGGCGGAGAACCGCTACAATGATGCCCATGTAGCGACAAGGGGAGTGATCGAGAGGTGCTTTGGCGTGCTGAAGATGCGTTTCAGGTGCCTGGACCTCTCTGGGGGCGCCCTCCAGTATCGGTCAGATAGGGTCGGCCGCATCATTGTGGTGTGCTGCGTCCTGCACAACATAGCCCAGCAGAGGGGCGATGTGCCGCAGGCAGAGGAGGGCGGAGTGGAGGAGCAGCAGGAAGAGGCCCAGTCCTCCCCAGATGAGGGGGATGGGGGCAATGGTCAGGGCAGACGGGGTAGACACAGACGGGTGGCTGTCCACCGTTACCGGCTGGCCCAGCGGGCACGGGACAGACTGATAGACGCCCGCTTCACTGACTAGATGGGCGTGGGAATCGGGTAGTATGGCCACAGACCGCACACCATGACAACAGCCGACCACCCACACCCCCCCACCCATCCACCCACCCAGCACCCTCACCCCCCTCCCCAACCCCACACACCCCACCCGCATGCACACCACCCCCCCACTCCCAATTGCTGATCCACCGGCGGCACAACGGGCCGGGCTCACCCAGTTGCGGGTGGACGCGTGTCTATCGCAGGCCATGGAGAATGATGACAACCCGCCTCCGATGAGCTCCTGGCTCTACATCGTTGGACTATGTCTGACCCATGGCCACAGTACCACCATCCACCCGGACCATCCCTGCATGCGGCTGTGACACTGCAGCGCACGGTCCCGTCCTCTGCCCGGGGGATGTTGATGGCGGCCCAGGGGGAAGGGGGCAGACTCACCTGGGGCTGAGGTAAGACCACCCCTCACACACACACTTGCGCTCAACGTACATGACACCCCCGCACACTTTGGACAGAGCACAAAGGCAGCTTCGGTAGGTGTAACATTGACTTTAATAACCAAAGGAGTTCATGCACGTGCCCTAGCGCCTAAAACTCATCTGTGCCCTGCACCCGTGCCAACTTACTCAGTGTCTAATTGTTTGGCCTTACGGGCCCTTTGACTACGTCTACGTGGTTCCCCAGACGGTACAGCAGAACTGGAGGTGGACTCCTGTGATTCCTGCCCTCTGACACTGGATCCCTTTGGCGGCCGTTTCCTGGGGCGTCCTGGCCTAGATGGGCCAGGCTGCGGCCCGGGCGACTGGGATGGCGAGCTGCCAGCCTGTCCTGCCCGTTGCCCACCCGATGCACCTGGGACGGAAGGGGGGGAGTCCGAGGTGTCGCGGTGTACCGGGACCTCCCCTACAGAGGGAGCCGGGACGGACCACAGCACCTCCTCCTCCCTCGGGGTGCCCGATGGCCCCCAGGCCTCTACATGGGTGGGGGATGCGAACGGACTGGCCATCCGACGCGCCCCCGACATCTGGCGCTGCCAGTCCTGGAGGCCCGTGCTGGTATCGACAGGGGTCTGCAGGTTTGCAGCCATGGAGCCCAGGGGGTTGTCGAACCCTGTCTGCGACAGTGCGACGCCAGCTCGCACATGGCCACTGGCGCCGATGCCCTCAGCGATGGCCTGCTGAGACTGGGCCATGGCCTGCAGAGACTGGGCCATGGCCTGCAGAGACTGGGCTATGGCCTGCTGAGACTGGGCCATGGCCTGCTGAGACTGGGCCATGGCCTGCTGAGACTGGGCTATGGCGTGCTGAGACTGGGCTATGGCGTTGAGCGCCTCTGCCATCTGGCGCTGGCACTGGCTCATGGCCTCCTGTGAGAGGGCAGCCATTTCCTGGGCCACAGACGCCGCCTGCACGGAAGGCCCCAGGCCTCGCAAACCGTTCCCCATGTCTGACACCGTCGCACCCATTGCCTCCACCGCGGACGCCACCCGTGCAGTGTCAGCCTGGGTGGCACGCATGACCGGGACCACTCCCAGCTCCTGGACGCGGGTGGACTCCTCCACCTGCGACCGCAGCCGCCGCAAGCCACCCGTCACCCTATTCGCTCGTCTCCGTGTCGGTGGTTGCATCGGATCTATGTGTGGGTGTGGTAACTGCAGGAACCCGGGATCCATCTGGGCGGCAGATGTTCGCTTGGCCTGGGCTTCCCTCCGACCGCCCGGTCCCTCTGCTGCTCCTACCTCCACCTGCTGTACCGGGACGGCTGTGTTGTGCGCACCAGTGAGTGTACCAGACGCCTCATCACTAAAGTGCCCAACCGTGGTGAGTGTTTCTGCGATGGTGGAGGGTGTTGGTGACAGCAGTGGCGTTGTGTCGTGCTCTTCGTCCCACTCTGAGTCCATGGCACTTTGGGGTGGGGGTTCGTCTCCACCCATCCACTCTGAGTCACTGTCCGGTATTTCGTCTTCCCGGGTAGGGGTGTCCTGGGTAGTGCTGTCCCGGGTAGTGCTGTCCCGGGTAGTGCTGTCCCGGGTAGTGCTGTCCCGGGTAGGGGTGTCCTGGGTAGTGGTGTCCCGGGTAGGGGTGTCCTGGATAGTGGTGTCCTGGGTAGTGGTGTCCTGGCTCGGATGTGACGGGGGCCTGTGGCTGCCCCCCTCATCGCTGGGTGGTCGCTCCCGCACGTGACGGGGGTGTCGTCTCCCTGTTGCTCCAGGTCTCTCCGTCTCCCGTGGTCTCCGAGGGGCATCCTGCGGGCGTCGCATGCTGGAGGGTCCGGGTCTCTCCGTCTCCCGTGGTCTCCGAGGGGCATCCTGCGGGCGTCGCATGCTGGAGGGTTCGGGTCTCTCCGTCTCCCGTGGTCTCCGAGGGGCATCCTGCGGGCGTCGCATGCTGGAGGGTTCGGGTCTCTCCGTCTCCCGTGGTCTCCGAGGGGCATCCTGCGGGCGGCGCATGCTGGAGGGTTCGGGTCTCTCCGTCTCCCGTGGTCTCCGAGAGGCATCCTGCGGGCGTCGCATGCTGGAGGGTGCGGGTCTCTCCGTCTCCCGTGGTCTCCGAGGGGCATCCTGCGGGCGTCGCATGCTGGACGGTGCGGGTCTCTCTGTCTCCCGTGGTCTCCGAGGGGCATCCTGCGGGCGGTCTGCATCTGCGGGGATGGGTGCCTGGACGTTTGGTCCTGCGATACACAATGAAGCATGCATGGTTAGACATCAGGCAGTGATCAGGTGATACGGGAGAGGGGGATATAGGGGAGGGGGGATATGGGGACGGGCTGTTGGTGGCTCACTTGCTCGTGGGGCCCCGACCTCTGCATCAGCAACCTCCCGGTCCTCAGGTCCGCCAGCCAGTTCCAGGGCCCTTTCCTCGTGTACGGTCAGTGGCCTCTCATCAGCGGGCCCTCCTCCAGTCCTCACATGCTCCCTATTGTTGTGTGCGCGCTTCTCCTGGGGGGGGGGGGGGGGGGGGGTGGTGGCAGGGGTAAAAGGCAACAGTGTTAGGCAGGTATATGAATGCACGCCATCGGTTGCGCGTGCATTGCAGAGGTTAAGGTTAGGGCTGGATTCACTTGGGGATATGGGGGATATGGGGGAGGGGGGATATGGGGGATATGGGGGAGGGGGGATATGGGGATATGGGGGGAATATGGGGGATATGGGGGAGGGGGGATATGGGGGATATGGGGGATATGGGGGAGGGGGGATATGGGGGAGGGGGGATATGGGGGATATGGGGGAGGGGGGATATGGGGGAGGGGGGAATATGGGGGATATGGGGGAGGGGGGATATGGGGGATATGGGGGATATGGGGAGGGGGGGATATGGGGGAGGGGGGATATGGGGGATATGGGGGAGGGGGGATATGGGGGAGGGGGGATATGGGGGAGGGGGGATATGGGGGAGGGGGGATATGGGGGATATGGGGGATATGGGGGAGGGGGGATATGGGGGAGGGGGGGATATGGGGGAGGGGGGGATTTGGGGGAGAGGGGATATGGGGGATATGGGGGACGCTCACCCTGCCTGCTCTGACGAGGTTGTTCACCTTCTTGTGGCACTGGGTGCCTGTCCGTGGTGTCAGGGCCGCAGCGGTGACGGCCTCTGCCACTTCCCTCCACAGATGCCGGCTGTGGCGTGGGGCAACTCTGCAGCCGTGCCCGGGATACAGGGCGTCCCTCCTCTGCTCCACCGCATCCAGGAGCGCCTCCACATCGCGTGACTCGAACCTCGGGGCTGAGCGACGGCCAGCCATCAAGTCGGGTGTTGCGGTCGGCTGTTCCGGTCGGGTGGGGGGGAGCTGCGCGGCCTTATGAGCCGTCACGCCGTGCAGCGCGTATGACGCTGCACGGCGTGAACCACTGCGCAAGCGCGGATCCCGTTACGTCGCTGCTAGCCCATTTCGGGCCGCAGACTATCGGCCCATTTTTATGACGTGACGCAAGTGGGATTTGCGCCGTTTTTTGCGCCGATCGGCGGAGTTTCCGCCGATAACGGAGAATTTCGCCCATGATGTTAAACCCAATTCAATTGAAATATCTAAATAATTCTGCATTTCCCTATCTATCCACCATATCCAAAAACAAATGATAAATCCCTCTGTGCTTGAAACCATCAGATATGTCAAACAGCTTGGTCCTGCCAAGGTATGTTGTAACATTGGATGGCACAATTCAGCTACTGTGCTTGTTTACACACATGTTCCCATATCAAACTTTTAATTTCTGTCCTGATCGAGGTTTCTGAGCAAATTAAATTACATAGAAGCCTAAAATATCTACACCATTTGAGACAAATGACTGCCCAATGGAGCTTTAACTCTATAAAGGGTTGCTCTAAATGAATCATGGGGTGGTAACTCAATTGAGGGGCTTAAAATGTAATTAAATACAATAGCAAAGCTGTGCTCTTTCCAAACATTTGGGCCTTTCAATTAGATTATCATCTTACTCAAAGGCACCTGTTCCAGATCAAACCGTGTGCAAAATTTTGAACTTTTTGTTCAAAAGAACTGTACTTACTGTGGAAGTCATTTGAAAATTAATGTTAGTACATAGAATCATAGAATAGAACCATAGACTCCCGACAGTGCGAAAGGAGGCCATTCAGCCCATCGACTCTGCATCGACCCTCTGGAAGAGCACCCTACACAGACCCACTCCGTCACCCTGGCTGGGATTCTCCGAGCCCGCGCCTAGTCAGAGAATCGGCAGGGGCACGGGAAATTCCAGCCACGCTGCTCCGACGACGGGCCGCTGACTCTCCGCCAACCGGAGAATCGGCGGCAATCGCACTCGAGCGGTCGCCGCGGCACCGCTGAAATAGGCCCCTGCGGTGATTCTCCGCGGGCGACCGGCAAAGTTCCCGGCGATGTGGTTTACATCTGGTACCACCCAGCGAGAGCGGGGACCCGCGGCCGCAGTGGTGGTCCTGGCAGCGGGAATCTGACTCCAGGGGGGATGATGCGACCATCAATTCACGCGAAACCAAGAGTAGAAGTAAACTGTGGCTTTAATCAACAAGAATAGTGCCTGCCTGTGACTGGGCTGCTAGTGAGAGCCGCCTACAGGGCTACTGCTCTTTATACCTCCCCTCAAGGGGTGGAGCCAGGGGCGGAGCCCACAAGGCAACATGCTACATTGCAGGTAATACCTTACAATGGTCCATAGGTGGAGCCCACATGGGCAACAGCATGATATAGTTATATACATGGTGAATGGTTACTGCAATACATTCACCACATTCACCCCCTGTTAAAAAAATGAAGTCCGGCGGGGGTGAAGGGATCATAAGTTCAGCCTGTCCAGCGCACGGATCGTGCGCTATGATCGCCGAAGCTCTGGTATCGCAGTAGGCCCGGGTATCAAACTCATCCGTGCTGGCCTGGGTAGTGAAGTCGCTGGTGCGGGCACAGACGTGGACTCCGGGAGCGTGTCTTCTGGAGCTTCATTCCTGTGGGTCGGTGAAGGGGGAATGAAGAGCGGGAGGGGGTGTGGGTGCCGTGTAGGGGCGGGGGCGCTGGTCAGCATAGGTTGGGCGGGGTAAGTTGGGGTGGCGTGGTAGTGGAACATGCGGGAAACCGTATCCTGTCGGCCGTCGGGGTGTTCCATGTAAGCGTACGGGGGGTTGGTGTGTAGGAGCTGGACCCTCTCGACCAGGGGGTCGGACTTATGGCTCCTGACGTGTTTACGGAGCAGGACGGACCCCGGTGTCTTCAGAGTACGGAACGAGGCCCCTGAGGTGGATTTCCTGGGGGAAACAAACAGGCAGTCATGAGGGGTCTCGTTTGTGGCCGTGCAAAGGAGGGACCTAATAGAGTGGAGTGCATCGGGGAGGGCTTCCTGCCAGTGGGAAACTGGGAGATTCCTAGACCGTAGGGCCAGGAGGACGGTCTTCCAGACCGTCGCGTTCTCCCCCTCCACCTGCCCGTTTCCCCGGGGGTTATAACTGGTAGTCCTGCTCAAGACGATGCCCTTACCGAGCAGGTACTGACGCAGTTCGGCGCTCATGAACGATGAGCCCCAGTCACTGTGAACGTACGTGGGGAAACCAAACAGGGTGAAGACACTATGTAGGGCTTTAATGACGGTGGCCGCGGTCATGTCGGGGCAAGGGATTGCAAAGGGGAAGCGGGAGAACTCGTCAATGATGTTGAAGAAATATGTGTTGCGGTTGGTGGAGGGGAGGGGCCCTTTGAAATCGATACTGAGGCGCTCAAAGGGCCAGGATGCCTTTACCAAGTCTTATCCGGTTGATAGAAGTGTGGCTTGCACTCCGCGCAGTTTGGGCAGTCCCTGGTCATGGTCCTGACCTCCTCGGTGGAGTAGGGCAGGTTGCGGGCCTTGATGTAGTGGAGAGGCCGGGTGACTCCCGGGTGGCAGAGGTCATCGTGGATAGCCCGTAGTCGGTCAGCTTCCATGCTGGCGCATGTGCCGCGGGACAGGGCTTCTGGGGGCTTGTTGAGCTTCCCAGGACGATATGCCATATCGTAATTATAGGTGGAGAGCTCGATCCTCCACTTCAAGATCTTATCATTCTTGATCTTGCCCCGCTGCGTATTATCGAACATGAAGGCCACGTTGGTCGGTGACGAGGGTAAATCTCCTACCAGCGAGGTAGTACCTCCAGTGCCGCATGCCTTCCACGATGGCTTGGGCTTCTTTTTAGACCGAGGAGTGTCGAATTTCGGAGGCGGTGAGGGATCGTGAACAAAATGCTACTGGCCTGCCTGCCTGATTGAGGGTAGCGGCGAGGGCGACCTCTGATGCGTCACTCTCCACCTGGAAGGGGACGGACTCATCCACCACGTGCATCGCGGCTTTGGCGATATCCGCTTTGATGCAGCTGAAGGCCTGGCGGGCATCAGCCGCCAGTGGGAAGATGGTGGCCTTGATTAATGGCCGGGCTTTGTTCGCTTAGTTGGGGACCCACTGGTCGTAATAGGAAAAGAACCCAAGGCACCTTTTCAGGGCCTTGGGGCAGTGGGGAAGGGGAAGTTGCAGGAGGGCGCGCATACAGTCAGGGTTGGGTCCTAGAACTCCGTTTTCCACGACGTAGCCGAGGATGGCTAGTCTGGTTGTGCGGAAAACGCAGTTCTCCTTGTTGTAAGTGAGGTTAAGGGTTCGGGTGGTTTGGAGAAATCTCTGGAGGTTGGCCTTGTGGTCCTGCTGATCATGGCCGCAGATGGTGACGTTGTCCAAGTACGGAAATGTGGCCCGCAGCCCGTACTGGTCCACCATTCGGTTCATCGTTCTTTGGAAGACCCCGTTTGTGACGCCGAAGGGGACCCGGAGGAAATGGAAGAGGTGGCCGTCTGCCTCAAAGGCCGTGTAGCGGCGGTCCCCTGGGCGGATTGGGAGCTGGTGGTACGCAGACTTCAGATCCACCGTGGAGAACAGGCGGTAGTGCGCGATCTGGTTAACCATGTCTGCAATCTGGGGAAGGGGGGACGCATCGAGGTGCGTGTACCGGTTTATGGTTTGGCAGTAATCTACAACCATCCGGTTCTTTTCCCCTGTCCTGACGACCGCTACCTGAGCTCTCCAGGGGCTTTTGCTGGCCTCAATGATTCCCTCCCGCAAGAGTCGCTGGACCTCAGACCTGATAAAAGTCCTGTCCTGGATGCTGTACCTCCTGCTTCTGGTGGCGACTGGTTTACAGTCGGTGGTGAGATTTGCAAAGAGCGGGGGAGGGTCGACTTTTAGGGTCGCGAGGCTACATACGGTGAGTGGGGGTAGGGGCCCGCCGAACTTCAGAGTTAGGCTCCTGAGGTTACACTGGAAGTCCCGCCCCAACAAGAGAGGAGCACAGAGGTCGGGGAGTACATATAACTTAAAATTGGCGTACTCGGCGCCCTGTATTGCGAGGGTTGCGGTAGTGCACCCCCGGATCTGCACCGAGTGCGACACAGAAGCGAGGGAGATGGTTTGATGTGCCGGGAAGATTGGGAGCGAGCAGCGTCTTACCATGCCTGGGCGAATGAAGCACTCCGTGCTCTCGGAGTCGAACAGGCAGGGCGTTTCGTGTCCATTTACCCGGACGGTCATCATGGAGCTCCAGAGGTGTTTGGGTCGCGACTGGTCAAGGGTGACCGCGCTGAGTTGCGGGTAGCCGGCATGGTCGGAGGTGCTGGGGCGGTCCCAAGAGGGCAGCCCCCGTCGGTCGCACATGTCGGCGGCGTTGCAGATGGCAGCCAAGATGTCAGGCGGTGGGGATGATGGTGTCCAAGATGGCGGCCCCCATGAGTCGCACGTGGCGGGCCGCGTGAGCGAGGATGGCCAAGATGGCGGCCCCGTGAGTCACCCACGTTGTGCGGGCTGGAAGATGGTTGTCCCCACAGACAACACGAGGCCGATGATGCATTCGGGGGGTGGAGCCGGCAGGCAAGCTGCTACACTGCGGGATCTGCGGTCCTGTGAGTCTGAGGGTTGGCCCTGTGCTTTTGAGGGTTTGGACCTGGCCTTAGCGAAATGTCCTTTTCTTCCGCAGTCGCTGCAGTTCACGCTCCGGGTCGGGCAGCTGATGCCGGCCGCAGAAATAGCAGGGTAGCTCCCCATGGTGGGCGGGAGCCGTGCAGCACAGGCCTGGGGTACTCTTTGGTCGGGGGTCCACGAGGAGGTCACGTGATCAGACGGGAACGCGTTGAGGCTTTGGAACGCTACTACTAGAGAGGAGGCTAACTTTACCGTCTCTTCCAGGTCTAGGGAACCTTTCTCGAGTAGGTGCTGTCTCACGTAGTTGGACCTGACCACAGCCACGTAGGTGTCCCGGACGGCAAAGTCCATTTTTTGAATGGCTGTAACGGCCTGGTAGTTGCAACTTCGCGCAAGGATTTTGAGGTCGCGTAGGTACTCTTCCAGCGATTCCCCGGGGCATTGGCGGTGAATAGTGAGGTGATGCCACACGTATACCTCGATCACGGGCCTTACAGAGAGGCACTCTAGCATCGCGAGGGCGTCTGCGTAAGTGGAGGCTTCGACGAGTTGCACAGAGATTCGATGGCTCACCCGAGTCGGAAGGCGAGGAGGAGGCGCGAGGTAGGCCTTGAAACAGCGGAGCCAGTGCGAAAAAATCCCTTTGGCCTCCACGGCCTGCGGGTCGAGTTCCAGTCGGTCAGGTTTGAGGGCCAATTCCATGGTGGTGTTGTAGTTGATTAAATTGATGCGACCATCAATTCACGCAAAATCAAGAGTAGAAGTAAACTGTGGCTTTAATCAACTAGAATAGTGCCTGCCTGCGACTGGTCTGCTAGTGAGAGCCGCCTACAGGGCTACTGCTCTTTATACCTCCCCTCAAGAGGTGGAGCCAGGGGTGGAGCCCACAAGGCACCAACATGATACATTACAGGTAATACCTTACAATGGTCCATAGGTGGAGCCCACATGGGCAACAGCGTGATACAGTTATATACATGATGAATGGTTACTGCAATACGTTCACCACAGGGGGCCTCAGCGGTGGCCAGGCCCGCGATCGGGTGCCACCGATTGGTGGGACATCACGATCAATGGGGGACCTACCTTACTCCGCACGGGCCCGCTGTGTGGCTCCCCCATGTCGGCGGCGCCTGCGCCGTGTGAGCCGCCGCGCGCATGCGCGAACCCGATTGCGGCCGCCGTGCACATGCGCGGCCGCGCGATCGGGACAGCAGGGCCCTGCCGGCAGCCAGAGCTGCGGGACGCACGCCGGGGCTCTGCTAGCCCCCTGGAAAATGGAGAATAACCCCGGACATTCGAGGAAAAGGTCCTGAGTGATTCTCGCTCGTTTTCCGGCAGGCGTCGGGACTTACTCCCCAAAAGTGTGAATCCCGGCCCCTATCTCCACAATCCCACCTAGTGGCAATTTAGCATGGCCAATCCACCATGTTTGGACTGTGGGAGGAAACCGGAGCACCCAGAGGAAACCCACGCAGACACAGGAAGAATGTGCAAACTCCATACAATCACCCAAGGTCGGAATTGAACCGGGTCCCTGGCGCTGTGAGGCAGCAGTGCTAACTACTGTGCCTTCGTGCAGCATGGAAATGATATATTGCTGATATGATAGCATGGTCACGCACATTTATGACAACAGACCTGATAGCATAATTGGATCAAAGGAATTTAATATCTGCTTTTTTAAAAAATCATTGATGCAGAAACTTTCACTAACCTGTGGAAAATCCAAAGAAATGGAACAGAACTGCGATTGGAAAATAGTTCTGGAGTATAAAATTCAATAAAACTGCAGAAAAAGGTTTTTCTTTAGTCTGTAATATTTGCAATGTCAGGAGATAAATAAATGACCCGAAACCATAGAAGGTTAAAACAAAGAACTAACATTTTAACAACAAGTAGGTTCTTAATCAAAATTTAGACCCCCGAAAAATTAGATGCTGAAGCTCTGTAAATCTAATTGCCAAATTTGCATACCTTCAGTTCTTTCAGGTGAACTATTCCACTGAACAATGTGATCCAATACAGAGAAACTGGTGACTGAGAGCTATAATGATAATGCTGGCATTAGACAAATAGGAACTGTAATCCTCCTTAAATCAGACTAATTGGACTAACATCAGTTCTGAAATTACCAAATTCAGTATAGATTAAGGATCAAGCCTGAGGTCTTTCTGATCTGTGGTACTGAGGTATATGAAATGACACCAATCTCTAGATTTCTTCATTTTCATTACGAATAACAACTGAGGAGTGAATAATGGTCACAAAGTTTCTATTCTAATCCTTTGGAAAAAATCAATAACGATTGAAATGAAAAAATATTTTCAAGTGCCTGCGTTCATTATTGCCAACTAATTACGTGCTGGCAGTATTGGCCACAACAATGTCAAATCTGGACTTTACAAAAACTTGTAGCCCAAAATGTAAGTTCAGCAGGATGGAATGTAATACAATATAAGTGAGAGGGCTGCAAATTGGGGCAGAGTCCAGGCCATCTCAGTTTCTAGTCCATTGCAGAATGCACAGATTGCAGTCCAAAAAGGCTAGGCCCTGTTAAACAGGCTCCTTTGGAAATGTGTTTATGGTAATTTCTGAGAACCCTGCACAGCTCATGCCTGTTACACCCAACAAATCCCATCCCTGCCTGAGAGCAAATGCCTCTTGTAAAATGTGTTCTTTACATGGTGAATAAATGTAATAGCCCTATTGCCATTAACGGGATCCTTTGAAAATATTTCCTACGTAGCAGTAAGATTTTCGAGTTAGATTTAGATGTATTGTCATGTGTACCAAGGTATAGTGAAAAGTATTGTTCTGCATACTGTAATGTGAGAGTACCTTTAAGAAATGGGTGTTTATAACTGGGTGTGTATATAAGTATCTGTAGTGAGAGTACCTTTAAGAAATGGGTGTTTGTTGCTGCAGTGATGTCAGAGAGTGGGTGGAGCTGGGCTGTCTGTCAGCTTTTTACTTTCGTTTTTGGCTGTTTGCTGCAGGGTGTGTTTTAGTTTTGTTTTCAGTGTTCGAGTTGAAGCCAGACAGAGCAGGTGCACTGTTGATCTCTCTGCCATCAAAAGACTATCTCTTGATCATTTGGTGAATTCAGAATTCTAAATGTTCTCAGTAGTGAATGTAAACCTAATGTGCTTCTGGTAAAAGGTGTTTTAAGTCTTATGGATGTTAAAAGTAAAGCTTAAAGGATTACTTAGTGTTGTATTCTTTGTGGGTTGTATTTGAATTAATGGTTGCTAAGATGTTCACTGTATGTTTTAAAAAGGTTAACTTGAGTTCATAGAATAAGCATTGTTTTGCTTTAAAAAATACTTTTCCATTTCTGCTGTACCACACCTGTAGAGTGGGCTGTGTGCTCCCCATACCACAATCTATTAAAAGTTGTGGGTCAGATGAACTCCATGATACACTTTGGGGTTCTCTAAACCCTGGCCCATAACAATACAGTCCAGGCAGATCGGGAGTTAAGGGGCGGGATTCTCCAATAATGGGGTTATGTCCCCACTCCTGAAGAAAGCCCAGGGTGATTCTCCTAGCTGAAGAGCAGGGCCCTCTATCGACAGCCAGAGCTGCGTGGAGTACTCCGGTGCCCTGCTAGACCCCTTCAGGTAGGAGAATCACTCTGGACTTCCGGTCGGGGGTCCGCGCATGCGTATGGCGACGGCCTGCGTCGGCCGCCCCACACGACATGGAGGACCCACACCACAGACCGGCACCAAAAAGATAGGCCCACCCCCCCCTCGGGACCGTGTGTGCCCGCGGATCGGTGGCCCCCAATCGATATCCTGGCTGTCTGTGAGGCCCCCCCTGGTGAAGGATCCTCCTCCATCAGACCCCCAACAGAGATTCCCTTATCAAAGATCCCACATCAGGGGGACTGGAGCATCAGCCCAGTGTCATAGAACATAGAACATACAGTGCAGAATGAGGCCATTCGGTCCATCGAGTCTGCACCGACCCACTTAAACCCTCACTTCCACCCTATCCACGTAATCCAATAACCCCTCCTAACCTTTTTGTTCACTAAGGGCAATTTATCATGGCCAATCCACCTAACCTGCACATCTTTGGACTGTGGGAGGAAACCGGGGCACCCGGAGGAAACCCACACAGACACGGGAAGGATGTGCAGACTCCGCACAGACAGTGACCCAGCGGGGAATCCAACCTGGGACCCAGGCGCTGTGAAGACACAGTGCTATCAACTTGTGCTACTGTGTTTGCCAGTGTGTCATTTCTCCGCCTCATCGGGAACCCCGCTACCAGCAGCGGGCGGCAAAGAATCCACCCCCCATTTTTTCCAGGAGGCTGGAGGTTTTGGGTCAGTGGTTTGTGTACTTATGCCCCTTGGAGGCATCCACTTCCCTCCCTTCATCCCAGCCGCTGACAACAGCAGCCAATCTGCAAAGAGTGAATGGCAGCTCAGGAATGTGATAGGTTCTCACGAGCAGGAGATGCATTTATCAAGGAGCAATTGCAGTTTATTAGGGCTTTGGAGTGCCGAGAGCAGAAGATCGGCTGAGCCTAGTTTTTCATGAAGTGGACGAATAATAATGTGCCATTTCACTGGGCTTCAATAAATGAGGCATTAACTCTTCCTACCTGTTATGAGAATCTCTCCCATTTCGAATGCTTGAAACCTTCAGCATGGTGCATGCCAGGTTTGCCAGTGCGTCAAGCAACGTCTTGCCTCACCGTCTTACCCACCAAGTCTCCCCATCATCCTGCATAATCGCAACATTGTCATTCATCTCTCTCCTGTAGCCCTTCAAACTCTCCAGTTATGCTTGCCCTAATTATTATTTTGGCCATCATTCCTGCTCCCCTACCTGATCTCTTCATATGCTCTTCCTGACCCTGATAACTCACATTTTCAATGCCAGCTGTACCCTGAATTTCCACGAACCCCTCTCCGCCAATCCTCACCCCCCGCGCCACCCCAACACCATGAGACCATCCACTACCCTGGCCGTGTCACTAGCATTTCCACCCTACCTGATCCAACTCTCTCCCCTGACTGTGAGCGTATCCTCTGGGTCCCAGTACCCTTCTTCAAACCCATAGGAACAAATTCAAGCACTTATGTACTTTAGACACATCTCTCTACAATGTCCATTGCCCTGAGAGGCCATCCACAACCCTACAATGGGAATACGGCATATTTGAAATGCCTACCCTCCTGAACAAGCCCCAGTCTGGCTTCCTTCCCAAGATAACCTCCCACCGCTGGTTCTCCCTTCTATGCCAGCCTCTGCACTATCCTCCCCTGACCCCATTCATGTTCCTCCCCTCTCCAGCATTTACTCTACCCTTCTGCCACTTAGCCTACCTCCAGTGACCAGCCTGTTGTACATTTTTTTTGAAAAATAGACTTTGTTCATAAAATATCTGAAAGAAATATTGCAAAACATTTCAAATTGTCATAACCAGGAAAGTGCAGTGACATTCACATTTTCTCCAAAGGTCAAGATGTGCTCTGAGGTGCTTCAATTCAGTAATGAAGATATTACAAACATTCCAATATTTTTGATACAGAGAGTACGATGCTGTTCAAATGATCTGCATGGGTCATGTTGAACACTTGAGGTGCTTCAACACAATTGCCTTTACTATATACAGTCAGAATAAACTTACAGAGGAGTTTCACCTGGTTACCGGCTCCTTGGTGTACATTGGCTGAAAGGCTGGAGGCTGACATTTCTGAGCGCTCTCTAAGAAGACCAAAGCAGAGGCTACTCACTTCAAAGTCCTGGAAGACGTCACCCTCGCTAGGTGCACGCTGCTTATACAGTCGGAAATGTGAACTAATTTCTCACTGGTGGAGAACTTAATCTGAGGGCGGCACTTAATTCAGGCAAATTGGCCTATCAAGGAGTTTGCATGACATGCTGGTGAATGCAAAAGGGCTCCCGACATGGTTCTTTGGGAAGCTTGGCCCGCCTTTGAGATCCCAAGAACCTCATTGCAAAAGTTCATCCCACCATCAGGAAACCAGGATTGTTGGATTCCTGTTAAATTAAGTTTCCCTGTCCACCAATCATTCCCGCAGGATGGAGTGGAATAATCGGGCTAATCTCTTTACTGTATTTGTGCCAGTGTCAGGAGAGAAAAATGTGAGGGTCTTAGGAAGGTATTTCAAGGCAGGGCAAGAGGTGGCTGGCATGTTGATGAATGAAACTTCAGAGGGCAGAGGCAAGATGGCTAGAGGAGCACAGAATACAAAACAGGCAGTTATTGACTGCTCCATTTCCTGGGTTTCTAATTCCCAGTCAAAATTAGGAAAACTAGAGCTTGGTGCCATTTCATATAACTCAGTGTCATATCAGATCAGGAAGATTTCAGGCTTGATCTCTGAACTTGTTCATTTCACAACTGATGTTACTCCAATTAGTCTGATTTAAGGACGATTACAGTTCCTGATTGCCTAATGCCAGCATTATCATCATAGCTCTCCGTCACCAGTCTCTCTGCATTGGATCACCAAGTTCAGCATTGTTCACCTGAAAGAAATGAAGATGTGCAAATTTGTCAATTAGATTTATAGAGTTGCAGCATTATAATCTTTTGGGGGTCTTTGTTTTGGTTAAGCACTTATCCACTATTACAATGTTGGTTCTTAGTTTTAACCTTCTAAGGTTTCTGGTCATTTACTTACCTCCTAGCATTGCAGATATTGGGGTGGATTCTCCGCCACCTGCTGCCAGTAGCAGGGTTCCCGATCTGGCGGAGAATCGAGCGTTGGGCTAAAAAAGGGATCAAGTTTATTGATCATTCCCTTCACGCTTGAATGCATCTCTCTTAGCCTACTTTGATTCTAACCACAACATTTATGAACAATCTTGCTATGATTGACAGACCTTCACCATATCAAAGACAGATATGTGCTTCCTGCTGTGAAAAAGAGGAACTCAAAACACAAAGATCAATAAATAAATAATCCACAAAACAGCTGTCTCTGGAGTAATACAATAGTCAGTCACTGGCTAATGCAATGTATTGCTGTGTGAAATTTAATAGTAGATCTGCATTTCAAAGGCCGTCAAGGGATTTCAAGCCCTTTGAAGGGTACTGGGCTTTCAAAACCCCTTGACACTTGTAACAGTTGCTGCTTTAAACACTACTGTCTGAGGCAGCAGATGTTAGGAAAGGGTAAGTGAAAATGCAGTGATTTTGCAACCTACTCTCTGAGCTGCCTCTTTAGGGTTCAGGCAGTGGTCTCTGATGGGAAGTCTGATGGGGGTTTCTGATGAGGGAGTCTTATGGGGGTCTCTGATGAGGGGTCTCTGGTGGGGAGTCTGATGGGGATTCTTATGGGGGTCTCTAATGGTAGCATCTCTGCTAGTGGTCTGATGGGCGGTTCTGCTGGTGGTCTGTCTTGGGGGTCTAATGGGCAGATCTGATGAGGTGGCAGGAGGGTAATCTGATGGAGAGACTAGGGGGCGTCAGATGGGGGATTAGTAAGGGGGGGGTCGGGTCACCGTCATGCTTATGTGCTGTGGGGGACTCATGGTAGTGGGGGGAGGATGCCCTTACTTTTCAGGGGGGGGCAGGATTTGCATTGTGGAGGGTAGGGAGCCCAACCACCAGACCTCAGTATCAGGCTGCCTGCTAAAATGGTAGCCCGACCAGAATTCTGACAGAATCTTGCAAGCTTCCTGTTATAACCTGCCTACTTACCATTGGCTGGGGACTAATGACAATCCCACAATCCTGTGGGAGTGTGAGCTTCCCCAATGAGGGGAGCGGAGAAACCATTAGTAAACTCCTAGTATAAATAAAGCTGGCCAGCTTAGGAACCAGCAGGAAGGAGTGTGCAGCAAGGGAAGTTGCTGCTGCTGTTATATATATATATGTTATTGTAAATAAATGTTATTACTTTGTATCCTTAAAACTCGTGCTGGATTCTTCGTGGCCCTCACAAAACTGGCGCCGAAGGTTAAAGTGAATAGCTGTCTACACTGCTGAAGCCACCTCCCTGGATTTTTGTTGGATACAGGTTGGAAGTTGTTTTCTATTATACCATGCCTCTGTACGGACGTTTGGATGTTTTTGATGCTGCGCTGGAAAGCTGGAACCAGTACACACAACGGGTGCGTTACTATTTCCGGGCAAACAATATCACCGAAAACAAGCGCCAGGTGGTCATATTGCTCACCGCCTGCGGCCCGCATATGTTTGGGATGATTAGGAGCCTTACGTACCCAGCTGCGCCGGACACCAAAACGTTTGATGAACTTGTGAATATAGTGGGGCAACATTTTAACCCAACCCCGTCCACGATCGTCCAGCGTTACTGGTTTAATACCGTTGAGAGGACCCCTGGAGAATCCCTTGCCGATTTTCTATCCAGGCTACGCAGGATTGCGGAGTAGTGTGACTATGGTGAGACCTTGTCAGAAAAGTTACGCGACCGTTTGGTTTGCGGTATTAACAATGCGGCCACCCCGACTTCCGGGTGCGGCGATGACCAGCTAAGTCGCACGTTTCGGCAGCTCCTGGTGGAACGGACTTTTGGGCTCTTAATAGGAGCCCCAACGGCAATTTTAACGGCTAAAAACACTGTGCGGTAAACTAGAAGGGAATTCCCCCTGGACACAGATGGAAAAAGGAGAGGAAAGTGGCCGGATTGCGGAGGATCCTCTAGAGCAGCGGCAAGGAAAGCAAACACAAAGCAAGATGGCGTCAGAAGGTGGCCGTCTAGTATGGGGCCCTGACCAACAAGAGTTCCTGCGGCGCTGTGTGGAAGAACTTAAAAATGAGATGAAGAAGGAGCTGCTGGCCCCAATATTACAGGCGATTGAAGGGCTAAAGGAGGAACAAAAGACCCAGGAGCAGGAGCTTCGGGTCGTGAAGGCAAAGGCCGCTGATAATGAAGACTAAATACAGGGCCTGATGGTGAAGACAGAGATGCACGAGGCACAACACAAAAGGTGTGTGGAAAGGCTGGAGGTGTTGGAGAATAATGCGAGGAGGAAGAATTTAAGGATTCTTGGTCTTCCCGAAGGTGCGGAGGGGGCGGAGGTCGGGGCATATGTGAGCACGATGCCTCACTCGTTAATGGGATCGGAGGCCCCGACGGGCCCGTTGGAGGTGGAGGGAGCTTATCGAGTTATGACGCAAAGACCGAGGGCTGGAGAAATACCTCGAGCCATAGTGGTGAGATTTCTCCGATATAATGACAGAGAGATGGTCCTCAGATGGGCGAAGAAAACTCGGAACAGTAGGTGGGAGAACGCGGTGATCCGCGTATATCAAGATTGGAGTGCGGAGGTGGCGAGAAGGAGGGCGAGTTTCAATCGGGCCAAGGCGGTGCTTCACAAAAGGAAGGTCAAATTTGGAATGCTGCAACCGGCAAGACTGTGGGTCACACACCAAGGGAAGCACCACTACTTTGAGATGGCAGAAGAGGCGTGGACATTTATTGTGGAGGAGCAGCTGGAATAGGCGGGCCACAAAAAGAACGTTTGGGACAAAGTGGTGGTGTGATTACGTGGGGTGAAGGGGGGGAAAAAGGGGGAAGGGATGATCTCTCAAGTTGTTAATCTTGCGACCCTGTAACTTTTCTCTCTTCCCCATGTCGTGGGGGAGGGGGGGGAAGGATGAGGAATTGTGGGCGCCGGCCATTAGGGGTGGGGCCAAGTGGGAAACGCGGGCTTTGTTCCCGCGTTATGGTAATCATGGCGGGAACAGGGAAGCAGGGAGGAGGGGGCCTCGCACAGTGGGGGCCGAGGTCACGGGGGGAGCCAAGGTCAGCCAGAGTTTGCTGACTTCTGGGAGCAACATGGGGGGTGCGATTACGCTAGAAGAGGATCTAGCGGGGGGGGGGGGATTAACTGGGTTGCTGCTGCTGGGGAGAAGGGGGAGCTGGTACGGGGTGGGGTGGTCGAGGCGAGCGGGCGCCGTCGGGGGGAGATACGGCTCCGTGGGAACCGGATGAGGACCTGGATTAAAAAAGGGGATGGCTAGTCGACAAGGGGCGGGGTAAAGAGCCCCCAACCCGGCTGATCACGTGGAACGTGAGAGGGCTGAACGGGCCGATTAAAAGGGCACGGGTACTCGCACACCTAAAGAAATTAAAGGCAGATGTGGTTCTGTTGCAGGAGACGCATTTGAAACTGATAGACCAGGTCAGACTACGCAAAGGATGGGTGGGGCAGGTGTTTCATTCGGAGTTAGACGCAAAGAACAGGGGGGTGGCTATATTAGTGGGGAAACGGGTACTGTTTGAGGCAAAGACCATAGTGGCGGATAGCGGGGGTAGATACGTGATGGTGAGTGGCAGATTGCAAGGGGAGGCGGTGGTTCTAGTGAACGTATATGCCCCGAACTGGGATGATGCCAATTTTATGAGGCGAATGTTGGGACGTATCCCGGACCTAGAGGCGGGAAAGTTGGTAATGGGGGGAGACTTTAATACGGTGCTGGACCCAGGGCTGGACAGATCGAGGTCCAGGACCGGGAGGAGGCCGGCTGCAGCTAGGGTGCTAAAGGACTTTATGGAGCAGATGGGAGGAGTAGACCCCTGGAGATTTAGCAGGCCTAGGAGTAAGGAGTTCTCGTTTTTCTCCTATGTCCATAAAGTATATTCACAGGTAGACTTTTTTGTTTTGGGAAGGGCGCTGATCCCGAAGGTGACAGGGACGGAGTACACGGCTATAGCTATCTCGGATCACGCTCCACATTGGGTGGACCTGGAGATAGGGGAGGAAAAAGAACAGCACCCGCCCTGGAGAATGGACATGGGACTATTGGCAGATGAGGGGTATGTTTAAGGGTGAGGGGGTGTATTGAAAGGTACTTGGAGCTTAATGACAATGGGGAGGTTCAGGTGGGAGTGGTCTGGGAGGCGTTGAAGGCAGTGGTTAGAGGGGAGCTGATATCTATTAGGGCACATAAAGGAAAGCAGGAAGGTAGGGAAAGGGAGCGGTTGCTGAAAGAACTTTTGAGGGTGGACAGACAATATGCGGAGGCACCGGAGGAGGGACTGTACAGGGAAAGGCAAAGGCTACATGTAGAATTTGACTTGTTGACTACGGGTAATGCAGAGGCACAATGGAGGAAGGCACAAGGTGTACAGTATGAATATGGGGAGAAGGCGAGCCAGTTGCTGGCCCACCAACTGAGGAAGAGGGGAGCAGCGAGGGAGATGGGGGGGTGAGAGACGAGGAGGGAGAGATGGAGCGGGGAGCGGAGAGAGTGAATGGGGTGTTCAAGGTATTCTACGAAAGATTATATAAAGCTCAGCCCCCGGAAGGGAAGGAGAGAATGATGTGCTTTCTGGATCAGCTGGAATTCCCTAAGGTGGAGGAGCAGGAGAGGGCGGGACTGTGAGCACAGATTGAGATGGAGGAGGTAGTGAAAGGGATTGGGAGCATGCAGGCGGGGAAGGCCCCGGGACCAGACGGATTCCCGGTGGAATTTTATCGGAAGTATATGGACTTGCTGGCCCCGCTTCTGACGAGACCTTTAAGGAGGCTAGGGAAAGGGGGCAGTTGCCCCCGACTATGTCAGAGGCAAAGATATCGCTCCTCCTAAAGAAGGAAAAAGACCCGCTGCAATGCGGGTCCTATAGGCCCATTTCTCTTTTAAATGTGGATGCTAAGATTCTGGCCAAGGTAATGGCGACGAGGATAGAGGACTATGTCCTGGGGGTGGTTCATGAGGACCAAACTGGGTTTGTGAAGGGGAGACAGCTGAACACGAACATACGGAGGTTGCTAGGGGTAATGATGATGCCCCCGCCAGAGGGGGAAGCGGAGATAGTGGTGGCGATGGATGCCGAGAAAGCATTTGATAGAGTGGAGTGGGATTATCTGTGGGAGGTGCTGAGGAAATTTGGCTTCGGAGATGGATATATCGGATGGGTACAGCTGCTGTATAGGGCACTGATGGCGAGTGTGGTTACGAATGGACGGGGGTCTGATTATTTCCGGCTTTACAGAGGGACGAGGCAGGGATGTCCCCTGTCTCCGTTATTGTTTGCACTGGCGATTGAGCCCCTGGCCATGGCACTGAGGGGTTCCAGGAAGTGGAGGGGAGTGTTTAGGGGAGGAGAAGAACACCGGGTATCTCTGTATGCGGATGATTTGTTGTTGTATGTGGCGGACCCGGTGGAGGGGATGCCAGAGATAATGTGGATACTTGGGGAGTTTGAGGATTTTTCGGGGTATAAATTGAACATGGGGAAAAGTGAGTTGTTTGTGATGCATCCGGGGGAGCAGAGCAGGGAAATAGAGGATTTACCGCTGAGGAAGGTAACAAGAGACTTCCGATACTTGGGGATTCAGATAGCCAAGAATTGGGGAACCTTGCACTGGCTTAATTTAACACGATTGGTGGAACAGATGGAGGACGACTTCAAGAGATGGGACATGGTGTCCCTATCACTGGCGGGTAGGGTGCAGGCGGTTAAAATGGTGGTTCTCCCGAGATTCCTCTTTGTGTTTCAGTGCCTCCCGGTGATGGTCACAAAGGCTTTTTTTAAGAGAATTGAGAAAAGCATTATGAGTTTTGTGTGGGCCGGGAAGACCCCGAGAGTGAGGAGGGGGTTCTTGCAGCATAGTAGGGATGGGGGGGGGTTGGCACTACCGAGCCTAAATGATTATTACTGGGCCGCCAATATTTCAATAGTGTGTAAGTGGATGGGAGAAGGGGAGGGAGCGGCGTGGAAGAGATTGGAGAGGGCGTCCTGCAAGGGGACCAGCTTACAAGCAATGGTGACGGCACCGTTGCCGTTCTCACCGAAGAAATACACTACAAGCCCGGTGGTGGTGGCAACATTAAAAATTTGGGGGCAGTGGAGATGGCATGGGGGAAGGACGGGAGCCTCGGTGCGGTCCCCGATAAGAAATAACCATAGGTTTGTCCCGGGGAGAACGGATGGGGGATTTGGAGCATGGCAAAGAGCTGGGGTAGTACAATTGAGAGATCTGTTCGTAGATGGGACGTTTGCGAGTCTGGGAGCGCTGACGGAAAAATATGGGTTGCCCCAAGGGAATGCATTTTGGTATATGCAACTGAGGGCTTTTGCGAGGCAACAGGTGAGGGAATTCCCGCAGCTCCCGACGCAGGAGGTGCAGGATAGAGTGATCTCAGAGACATGGGTGGGGGATGGTAGGGTGCCGGATATATACAGGGAAATGAGGGACGAGGGGGAGATCATGGTAGATGAGCTGAAAGGGAAATGGGAAGAAGAGCTGGGGGAGGAGATTGAGGAGGGGCTGTGGGCTGATGCCCTACGTAGGGTAAACTCGTCGTCCTCGTGTGCCAGGCTAAGCCTGATACAATTCAAGGTTCTACACAGGGCGCATATGACTGGAGCACGGCTCAGTAAATTTTTCGGGGTAGAGGATAGGTGTGGGAGATGCTTGAGAAGCCCAGCGAATCACACCCACATGTTCTGGTCATGTCCGGCATTACAGGGGTTCTGGGTGGGGGTGGCGAAGGTGCTTTCGAAGGTGGTGGGGGTCCGGGTCGAGCCAAGCTGGGGGTTGGCTATATTCGGGGTTGCAGAAGAGCCGGGAGTGCAGGAGGCGAGAGAGGCTGATGTTTTGGCCTTGCGTCCCTAGTAGCCCGGCGCAGGACATTGCTTATGTGGAGACCTGGATAAACGACATGGCAGGGTTTATAATGTTAGAACGGATCAAGTTCGTCTTAAGGGGTTCGGCTCAAGGGTTCACCAGGCGGTGGCAGCCGTTCGTCAACTACCTCACAGAACGATAGAGGGAATGAAAAGAAAGAAAGACAACAGCAGCAACCCAGGGGGGAGGGGGGGGGGGAGAGAGGGGGGGGAGAGAGGGGGGGGGGAGGATCTGGGCGGGCTCTTAGGGATGTCATTGTATATGTATAGACATTTGTTATAGGTAATGTATATTGGACTGTTGGATTGTATCTTTGGAGAGTAACTATTTTTGACAAGGCAGTTGCCATTTAGTTTTGTTTTTGTTTTTGTTTCTGTTTATATATTATATATTTACTTGTTTAAAACTGGCCACTGTTATTTATATTGCTTTATTGTTGTTTAAAAGAAAAACTATGTACTGTTATGTTTGGCCAAAAAATCTTGAATAAAATATATATTTTTTTAAAAAACAATGCGGCCACCCAGAGAAAGTTGTTAGCTGAGCCAACATTGACTTTTCAACAGGCCATTCAAATTGTATTGTCCCGAGAGAGCGCAGAACGAGGAGTGCAGGAGCTACAGGGAATGGAAGTGCATGCCTTGGGGCGCAACCCCTTCCGTCCGAAAACGTCCCCCCGCACTCCTGCGGTACCTTGGACGAGGCAACGTCCGGACAGTCGCCAGTGGCCGTCGGACATTCCTCCCCAAAGGGAGCCTTCTCCAGAACCAATGGATGAGGAGCCATTTCCGTGTCAGACTTGTACGTGCCGACCCCGTTGCGGACGGCGGTCCTGGGGGCACCAGAGGCGCCGTCGTTCCGACCGAAACTGGGACCAGCCCAGGGGCTGTAACTGGGACCAGCCCAGGGGCTGTACCTTCCATGTGGATGAACCTGCGGCGACTACTCCTGAGGATGTGGAGACGGAGGACGACTGCCTGCAGTTGCATTGTGTGGCAGCTCCCCGTGTGGCCCCCATTAAGGTGACAGTACGGGTCAATGGCCACCCGCTTGAGATGGAGTTGGACACTGGCGCAGCGGTCTCTGTGATCGCCCAGAGGACATTCGACCGCATCAAGCAGGGTATACAGACCCTTACATTAACCGACTCACAGGCCAGGTTGGCCACCTACACGGGGGAACCACTGGACATTGCAGGAACTACAATGACCCCTGTTGTTTATGGACGCCAGGAGGGGCGTTTCCCACTTATCGTGGTGCGCGGCCATGGGCCCAGCCTGTTGGGTCGGGACTGGTTGCGCCATTTGCGGTTGCAATGGCAGCACATCCTCCAAACAGTTTCTGAAGGGTTGACTGAGGTGCTAGGACGATACCCAGATGTATTCCAGCCTGGTTTGGGGAAAATAAAAGGGGCCGTAGCCCGTATCCAAGTCGAACCAGGAGCCACGCCGCGCTATTTCCGGGCGTGCCCGGTGCCTTACGCCTTGCTCAAGAAGGTAGAAGGGGAGCTCACTCGTTTGGAGAGTTTGGGTATTATCAGGCCCGTCTGTTTTGCTGACTGGGCAGCACCAATTGTACCTGTAGTGAAGCCAGATGCCACAGTTCGCTTGTGTGGCGACTATAAACTTACAGTGAATACGGCTTCCTGACTCGACTGATATCCAATGCCTCGCATAGAGGATCTCTACGCGAAGCTTGCAGGTGGACTCTCGTTCACAAAATTAGATATGAGTCACGCCTACCTGCAGTTGGAGCTGGACCCTGCCTCCCGACCATATGTAACGATTAATACACACCGAGGCCTGTATGAATATACACGGTTGCCCTTTGGAATATCCTCTGCCTGCGCAATTTTTCAACGTGTTATGGAGGGCATTTTGAGAGGTTTACCACGTGTTGCTGCCTACTTAGATGACATTTTGATTACAGGGACGTCGGAGCAGGAACATTTGGAAAATCTGGAGGCTGTCCTTAGATGCCTTTCGGAGGCTGGAATCCGTTTACGTCGCACAAAGTGCATATTTCAGGCAAAGGAAGTAGTCTACCTAGGTTATCGGGTGGACCCCGAAGGTTTGCACCCCGTCGCAGAGAAGGTGCGTGCAATTCAACAGGCCCACACCCCAACTGACACTTCGCATCTTCGTTCTTTTCTCGGTCTCGTAAACTATTACGGGAAGTTCCTCCCCAATCTGGCAACTACGCTGGCCCCTTTGCACCTTCTGCGAAAGAAAAATCACACCTGGGTTTGGGGTAACCCGCAAGAAATCGCTTTCCTGCGGGTAAAGCAACAATTGTCGTCATCTGGGTTACTAACCCACTATGATCCTGGAAAGCCTTTGCTCGTCACATGTGATGCATCCCCGTATGGTATTGGGGCCGTCCTGTCCCACAAGATGGAGAACGGGGCCGAGCGACCGATAGCTTTGGCATCCCGCACATTGACTGCAGCGTAGAAAAAGTACGCGCAGATCGAGAAGGAGGGCCTGGCAGTGGTCTTTGCGGTGAAGCGCTTCCACCAGTACGTGTATGGCCGCCATTTCACTATCGTGACTGATCATAAGCCTCTGCTGGGACTTTTCAGAGAGGATAAGCCAATACCGCCCATTCCTTCCGCACGGATCCAGCGCTGGGCTTTGTTGCTTGCTGCATACGAGTATTCTCTGGAGCACAAACCAGGTACGCAGACAGCAAATGCCGACGCACTGAGCCGATTGCCTTTATCGACCGGCCCCATGTCGACCACCACCACCGGTGAGGTGGTGGCAACCCTACATTTTATGGACACCTTGCCTGTCACAGCATCACAGATCCGTGAGTGGACCCAGACGGAGCCAGTCCTGTCAAAGGTTCGGCACATAGTCCTGTATGGTGGGCAGCATAGACAGCTCCCAGGCGAGTTGCAGGCATTTTCCTCCAAGCTGTCAGAATTCAGCGTGGAAGACGGCATCTTCTTGTGGGGGATGCGTGTGATTGTCCCGGAAAAAGGCCAGGAGCTGATACTAACAGACTTGCACAATGGGCATCCAGGTGTGACCAAAATGAAAATGTTGGCCCGGAGTTATGTCTGGTGGCCAGGCCTCGACACCGACATTGAGAAGGTGGCCCAAAACTGCTCCATTTGCCAGGAGCATCAGAAGCTTCCGCCGACCGCGCCCCTACATCACTGGGAATGGCCAGGGCGGCCTTGGGCACACTTGCATGCAGATTTCGCAGGCCCTTTTCAAGGATCCATGTTCCTTCTATTAATTGACGCCCAGTCTAAATGGCTAGAGGTGCATAAGATGCAGGGGACAACGTCCTGCGCAACAATTGAAAAGATGCGTTTGTCGTTTAGTACGCATGGCCGCCCCGAGGTGCTGGTCACGGATAACGGCACTCCATTCACGAGTGAGGAGTTTGCGAGGTTCACGAAGATGAACAGCATACGCCATATCCGCACTGCCCCTTACCACCCAGCTTCAAATGGGTTGGCAGAGCGTGCAGTGCAGACATTCAAAAGAGGCCTTAAGAAGCAGTCTTCCGGATCAATGGACACGAGACTGGCTCGCTTTTTGTTTACGTATAGGACCACCCCCCATGCGGTGACTGGGGTAGCTCCCGCAGAACTACTAATGGGCCGGAGACTTCGCACCCGCCTTAGTATGGTTTTCCCGGACATTGGCGCAAAAGTACGCCGCACACAAGAACGGCAGGGACAGGGATTTTCTCGGCATCGGCCGATTCGGCAGTTTGCGCCCGGTGACCCAGTGTTCGTTCGGAATTTTGCTGGTGGTGCCCAATGGGTTCCTGGTGTAATCTTTCGCCAAACGGGCCCTATATCTTACCAGGTGCAAGCCCAGGGTCATCTCCAGCGCAAACATGTAGACCACGTTCGGTCCAGAAGACTATCCCCTCAAAAGATTCCCCGCCGCCGGAGCTCATTACTACAGCCGCAGAGACCAGAGACAAGGGAAGGTAGTCTTCACAATCATCCACTGGTGCCTCACTCGAAGCCTGCGCAGGTCGTTACAGAACCGAATGGAGATAGAGACGCTGACATGACGGAAGCAGCAGACTCTGACTCCGAGATGGAGACACGGGATGCATCAGAGGGGGAATCCTCGGGTCCACGGGACGTGGATGTCCAACCATTGCGCCGTTCATCACGGAAGCGCCGGTCTCTGTCTCGTTACACGCCGCCTGATCCAGCGCCGCGTGCAAATGGTGTCCGGCCTGCGGCAAAACGAGTCCGGCGCCCTCCTTCGACAGGGCCTTCGGTGGATTCCTTGGACTTTGGGGGGGAGGGATGTTATAACCTGCCTATTTACCATTGGCTGGGGACTAATGGCAATCCCACAATCCTGTGGGAGTATGAGCTTCCCCAATGAGGGGGGCGGAGAAACCATTAGTAAACTCCTAGTATAAATAAAGCTGGCCAGTTTAGGAACCAGCAGGAAGGAGTGCGCAGCAAGGGAGGTTGCTGCTGCTGTTATATATATATGTTATTGTAAATAAATGTTATTACTTTGTATCCTTAAAACTCGTGTTGGATTCTTCGTGGCCCTCACAAAACTCCCCTCCATGCATACATTTGCATGGAAGTAGAGAGGGAATCACCCCTGGGCATCGCTCCTAGAGCCAGCGGAGACCAAGAGCAATTCTGCCTCAGCGGGAGCAATTAGTCTCAAGAATGAGGAATCCAGCTCATTGAAAGTGAAAAGTGAAAGTTGCCAAAGTGCCAGAGGACCATAGGCTAATCTCCCCTATTTGAGAGAGAGAACTAAAACTGGTGGTGATTTAACCTGAGGGTCACCACTCATCAGGCGAGGGGCAGGGTTGAGAAAGCGGGGCCTTCATGAATAAGCTCAGCATGTAAGGGAATTGAATCCACGCTGTTGCCGTCACTCCGCATCAATTACAGATTAAACAAAAACCTTTCTCTGCTGTTTTATTGAATTTTATACTCTGAAAAACTCAAACTATTTTTCAATCGCATTTCTGTTCCATTTCTTTTGATTTTCCACAGGTTAGTGAAAATATCCTCGTTTATAATTTTTAAAAATCTTAAATTAAATTCCTTTGACCCAATTATACTTTCAGGTCTGTTGTCATAAATATGTGTGACCATGCTATCATATTAGCAATATATAACTGACATGTGCTAACACACTCATTTTCAAATGGCTTCCACAGCAAATGCAGTTCTTTTGAATAGAAAGTCCCAAATCTTGCACATGGTTTGATCTCGAACGGATGCCTTTGAGTAAAATGACAATCTAATTGAAAGGACCCAAAGAGTTAGAGGGTGTTTAGGGGTCATGGTGCTCTAGTAGAAGGAAGGGCCATTGAGGCCATGGAGACATTTCAAAG
The DNA here is from genome assembly GCF_047496885.1 of Scyliorhinus torazame. Lineage (NCBI taxonomy): Eukaryota > Metazoa > Chordata > Chondrichthyes > Carcharhiniformes > Scyliorhinidae > Scyliorhinus > Scyliorhinus torazame. Next base: position 120,601,509 of record NC_092707.1, on the reverse strand, counting down.
TGTGTAAGTGAAAATCAAAGCATCCCAGTCAATTCACTGCAGTTCTGACAAGCAATCGGAACCTGGAAAGGATAGCTGTCTCTCTGCTGTGAATGGCTAAATAAAAGATTATAAAAATAGATAAGCAGGCAGGTGGCTAGATGGTCCATTTTATTTATGCTTTTAGTTTGCATTTTTTGCATCAGCATTCTTTATAAAGCTGTCCACAATTGCTTCTCTGTGAGACATGAGAATAGCAACTTGTCTTTTTTCTTGTGTCTTGGTGTGGATGATGTGCATTATTTTGACAGCAGTTGGACAGAAATGTCTAGTTCAAATCCACTAGAGAATTTAATGAACCCATTTCACTGGAATACAGTCCTACATAAGCCATTGGCACCTTCACTGCTAACGACACCTTTTTTTAAACTTTGAAGAGGGAATGGTTGTTAACATTTGCTAAGGAGTCTGGTATTCACAACTGATCAGGAATACACTGTCATGCAAATATTAACCCTCCAATACCAGAGCACTTGCACTGATGACACGGGGGGGGGGAATCCACTGGACATTTCCCACATATCATAATTTATATTTCTCAAAATGATTTGTGTGGGAGGGAAAAAAGACAGTGGTATTCTCCTCAGATCTATAGCAACTCATGCTTTTGAAAAATGCACAAATTATACAAGATGTCCAAAAATGAATAGCACAGCCATATGTAAACTAAATGTTTGAGAATGTGGTCTGGATCATGTGACTGAAATGGATGACAGCAGTGTCCCCTGGGGGGATACAGATGATCACTCTGTTGATGATCACACTGCAGTAACAGTCATCAGCAATAAAATCCAGTTAGGCTTCATCGATTTACATACTTTCTCACAGGACATCCATGTTGCTAGATAATTTGGAGACTCATTTTATTTTTAAACATCTAAAGAGAGTATTTCAAACAGTTAAGATTTTATAGGGAGCCTTGTTTGAAAGAAGGGATGAAAAATGGTTTGGAGTTCTCACAGGGTACTTAGAGAATTTTAGCTCTGCTATTTCTCTTCCAGCACCATTACTGTACTGTAGAAGCCATGATGCATCTTCTACAACAGCAGCAATAACAAGGCATTCAAAGAAATAATATCGAGGATCCTGCTGGGTGCAGTATGAAGGTACTAGTGCCTTGTGCGAATGTTAATATCATTCTTAAAGGGGCAATACTCTTCATTCAGGTACAATGAATGAAATCCTTGGGCTGGATTCTCTGGTCGCTGATGCCAGAATCGTGTTCGGCGATGGGCAGGAGAATGTAAATTCCCGACAGAATCGGGGGCAGCGCCGCTTCCGCGATGCTCCGTTCCCTCCAAAGTGGCATACTCTAGGAGTACGCCGCGCCACGTATCCACGGCCCCAGGCCATTGCCAGAGGCCCGCCCCGCGATGCTCCGCCCCCGACTGGCTGAGTTCCCGACGGTGTGGGACCCGTGCGGTCTCACTCGTTGGAACTTGGCGTGGCGGCTGCGGTCTCAGTCCAGTGCCGCCAAGTTGGGGGAGGGTCGATTCATGGGGGGGGGGCGCATTTTCAGGGCTGGGTGTACAGTGGTGGGGCGGTCCAGAGCGTGTCAGCCGGCCGAAGCGGGGGACTATTTTGTGGACCGTGAGGGGCATCGACCATGAAGCCCAGCGTGGCCCCGGCAGGCCGCCGCCATGCGCATGTGCGGCCATGGACCCGGCAATTCTCCAGGCCGTATCGGCAAGTAGAGCCAGGTGCTCTACACTGCTTGGTTGCAAGCCCCCTCCGGAACAGAGAATTACCCCGACACGGGGACTTAGTCTCCAGGGCCGGGATCCTGCCTACCCGGCGGGGCGGGGGGTCCCGGCGGGATGGAGTGGCGCGAACCACTCCGGCGTCGGGCCGCCCCAAAGGTGCGGAGCATCCGCACCTTTAGGGGCCAAGCCCTCATCTTGAGGGGCTAGACCCACGCCGGAGTCATTGGCGCACCGCCGGCCGGCGGGAAAGGCCTTTGGTGCCACGCCAGCCAGGGCCGAAGGGACTTCGCTGGCTGGCGGAAGGCCGCGCATGCGCGGGAGCATCAGCGGCTGCTGATGTCATCCCCGCGCATGCATGGGGGGGTCACTTCCGCGGAGGCTATGGCCGAGGCGGAAGGAAAAGAGTACCCCCACGGCACAGGCCCGCCCGCGGATCAGTGGGCCCCGATCGCGGGCCAGGCCACCGTGGGGGCACCCTCCGGGGCCAGATCGCCCCGCGCCCGCCCAGGACCCCAGAGCCCGCCTGCGCCGCCAGTCCCGCCGGTAAAGTAGGTGCTTTGATTCACGCCGGCGGGACTGGCATGACAACAATGGGACTTTGGGCCATCGCGGGCTGGAGAATCGCCGGGGGGGGGCCCGCCGACCGGCGCGACGCGATTCCCGCCCCCGCCAAATTTTCGGTGCCGGAGAATTTGGCGGCCAGCGGGGGCAGGATTCACGCCGCCCCCCGCGATTCTCCAACCCAGCGGGGGGGGGGGGGGGGGGGGGGGGGGGGTCGGAGAATCCCGCTCCAGAACGGAGAATCCAGCCCCTTATATTTTAAAAGATTCTTCTCACTTTGACCTTAGAAATTCAGGATTTTTCTCAGCATTTTTATTAAACCCACCCAAAATATCCTGCTGGCAAATAACGGCATTTTAATTGTGGGGGATGGTGAGACGGTGGCAGGGGGGGGGGGGGGGGTTGTCATTCAGTAGTTAGGAGAGGTTTAGAGCAGGAATCTGCTCCTAACTGATTCTCACCCACCTGGTGTGAAGGAATTAGTGTCAGGGTAAAAGACCAGGAGCAGACGGAGATGAAATTCAACTTCACGATTCCCAATGACTGAATGAGAAATGTCAAAGGATTGCCAAGGTCAATGCCAAGTCCCAAGATTTTCTGAAGCTGTGGTGGAGGTCATGTTTGCAGAGATAATGGCAAGAACAGTTCTTTGGTAGACAAAGGTAGCCAGAAGGAGGAGGTTCATGCAGTTTGAACAGAGATGGTTCAGTTGGTGAATTTCACTTTGATCATCCCATAAATGGATTTCAGCAATGTTTTAATCAGCTTAACAACAGTCAATGCAGGGAGAATCCACGCAGAAATAATAAGAAAATGTTGGAAGCATGACTCCCCGCTTCATCTTCCAGAGTTGCACGATGTGAGTTTGATGAATGAGACCATTTATGCAGAAGAAAACCTCACCTACCTCTAACAATTATGTATTCCTTTCCTGCCACTCCACCATCGCAAATCACACTTCCTGTTTGAATTGCAAATGACTGGATTGCCGACTACCTGCATCTGAAAGTATAACAATGATAAAATGTCTTCATAGGCCAGGGAGAAATTACATTGTGAATTAATCTGTCTCCTGTATGAATCGTGAGTTTTTTATTTGCAATGAAGAAACATGTGGATAGTAATGAAATGCTCCCTACGACCAATCCAACCAACAAATATAGGACATTTCAAAGCCAAATGTCTGTTCAACTATTAACTGTCATCTGCGTAATGCTTAATGAGTGATATGAATAACGTCACCAGCGGCTGTTTGGGAACATCCAAATGGCTAGAAATGTGTTGTTGTCACATTCACAGTCGCAGATAATGCTGTGCTCCTTTGGAAGGAGACTACAGATTAGTTTCAGCAGCTGGTATATTTCCATTCCCGCAGCTGGGAGTAATAACAACCTCCGTAAAGATACAGTACCATGGGGCTAATAATCTAGAGGCCCAGACTAATAACCTGGAGACTGGAGTTCCAATCCCACCAAGGCATCTGGGAAATATAAATCTTGTTAATTAAAAAAAGTCAGGAATAAAAAAGTTAGTTTAAGTACTAGCCATGGGGTGGGGTGGTTGTGATGGAGGGTAACTTGCAGGTGCTACTGATTGCATGCCTCTGCTGCTCTTGTCCTTCTCGCTGCTTGAGCTCACGGTCTGGAGGGGGCTGCTGAAGTAGAGTTGGGGACGAGCAGCAGTGCATCTTCCACGTAGCACTCAATGTTGATGGTGCTGGAGTCCAGGCAAGTGGACAGTATTCCCTCAAACTCCTCACATGTACATTGTCATGGTGACAGGCATTGGGGAGTCACAGTGTCACATATCAGCCACAGAACTAGCAACATGACACCTACTCCTGCATCAGGATTGCTTACAATCCATCTACCTATCTTAATGCAGGAGAAGGCCATAAACAACAGGCAAGAGAGGGGGAAGACAGAAGGAGACATGCTCAACATCCAGTCCCTAACACAATTTGAGCAGCAGGGTGCCGAGCTGACAAGAGAGGACCATAACTGGGCGTGTGCTGAGGGCAAGGTCAGCCTTGCCCCAGTATCCAGCGAGGAAGCATGTTCAATCTTTGCCAATTGAAACCTGAGGGTGAGACTCTGTGTAATGCAGGAGGCAGCCTAGGCAGTCACAAATTCCCCCCTCTTACCATCCCAGGTGCCAGCAGGAAGAAGGCGAGGCCAGGCCCTGCACCTGAACTTCGCCCCACCCCGCAGGAGACACCAGCAGAGGACGAGGACAACTTCTCACCTGTTGGTGGTCACAGCATTCACCTTCACCCTTGACCAGCCCAGAGACACACACCATGTTGGCTCACAGATCTGGTTTAGGCTCAGACTCACACTCTGGTAACCCACTCCCGGACATGTTTCCACAGCAGGGAGAGGCAGTGACAGCCAAGGGGCCCGCACTCTGACGACTGCTGGAGATGATGCCCTTGCTAAGTCTGAGTCAGATGATGAGCCTCTGGAAGCAGTCATGGAGAAGATGCCTGAGTATCATCGAGATGCAGGGAACATCAAGCAGAGGCATTAGAGGCCCTCAACAGAATAGTACGCAAGGTGGAAGTGGTAGTATGTGTTAGGAGGATTATGGTACCTAGTAATGCCAGAATACCATTGGTGGAGAATGTACTTGTTCCCATTGGATAAGCTTGCATGTTAGCTCCGCCTTGCAAGGTGGGGTATAAGAGCCCGTGCTGCCCCAGCAGCTTTCTTCTGTACCTGTGCTGCTGGGGGAAATATCTAGCGTATTACAGACTTCAATTGTCTCCAATTTCGTTTCTGAGGTTATTGATTGTGCATCAATTTAATACTCTAGATTTAAAAGGATGGAGCTCCGAATCAAGCCGGAGTGTCTGCAACCCAGCCCCCACGCGGCAAACTCAGCGGCAACCTTCAAGCACTGGCTGGCGTGTTTTAACGGATATCTCGGAACGGCCGAAAACACACCCACGGGAGAACAGAAACTGCAAGTCCTGCACTCGAGGGTGAGCCCAGAAATTTACACCCTCATTGAGGACGCGCCGATGCAGCAATGGAGCTGCTGAAAGGACATTATATTCGCCCGGTAAACCAGGTCTACACCCGACATCTGCTAGCGACGAGGCGACAAATCCCTGGGGAATTGCTGGAAGAATTCTACCATGCGCTCCTGGTGGTGGGGAGAAACTGCAGCTGCCCGCAAGTTTCGGCGAGCGACCACACAGAACTTTTGATCCGGGACGCTTTCGTTGCAGGTATGCTGTCCTCCCAAATCCGCCAGCGATTGCTGGAGAAAGACAGCTGATGCCTCAAGGAGGCATGGGCCCTTGCCGGCTCCCTGGATGTGGCCTGCCGAAACGCCCGCGCTTACGTCCCCGACCGCGCGGCAGCCCCCTGGGCAGCGTGGAACCTCCCCGCGGCCGACCCTGAGACATCTCCCATCCCCCCACAAGCTTGTGCTGCAAGACGGCCTGGCAACCCCGTGGGGCCCCGCTGCTATTTTTGCGGGCAGGCCAAGCACCCCCGGCAGCGCTGTCCGGCCCGCACATCCACCTGCAAGGGATGCGGTAAAAAGGGCCACTTCGTGGTGGTATGCCAGGCCTGGGCGGTCGCTGCGGTCTCCGTTGGCGAGTGTGGACCCCCACCACAATCCTCTCCACGGTCCCCGTGCAGCCAGAGGGCGCCGCCATCTTCCTCCTCCAGGGCCACATGCGGCCTCCGGACGCCGCCATCTTGTCCCGCAGACACCACGTGCGATGGATGGGCACCGTCATTTTGTGCACCCCCAGCCATATGCGACCAATGGGCACCGCTATCTTCGATGGACTCCCAGGACCCCAGCTCGGCTGACCACACACCGCCCGAAGAGAACATTCAACTGCTGCCACGAGTAGCCTCGGTGACCCTGGACCAGTCTCGGCCCCGATCACTATTGACTGCTACGACGACGGTGCTTATCAACGGGCATGAAACGTCCTGCCTAATCGACTCTGGGAGCACGGAGTGCTTCATACACCGCGACACGGTAAGGCTCTGTTCTCTCCCCATCCACCCCGTTAATCAAAAAATCTCCCTGGCCTCTGGATCTCACTCAGTAGAGATCAAGGTGTTTTGTATAGCTAACCTCACAGTCCAAGGAAGGGAGTTCAAAAACTACCGACTCGACGTCCTTCCCCACCTCCAAAGCTTAACATTCAAATTCAGCAGCCCTATAACCCCCCTCACTATCTGTAGCCTCAAGGTCGCTCCGCCCTCCCTGTTTGCGAACCTCACCCTGGATTGCAAACCCGTCGCCACCAGGAGCAGACGGTACAGTGCCCAGGACCGGATCTTTATTAGGTCAGAGGTCCAACGGTTACTGAAGGAAGGTATCATTGTAGCTAGCAACAGCCCCTGGAGAGCTCAAGTAGTGGTGGTAAAGACCAGGGAGAAGCATAGGATGGTCATCGACTACAGTCAGACCATCAACAGGTTTACACAGCTCGACGCGTACCCTCCCCCCCGCATATCCAATCTGGTCAACAGGACCGCGCATTACAAGGTCTTCTCCACGGTGGATCTTAAGTCCGCCTACCACCAGCTCCCCATCCGCACTAGTGACTGCAAATACACTGCCTTCGAAGCAGATGGGCGGCTCTACCACTTCTTAAGAGTCCCCTTCGGTGTCACTAACGGGGTCTCGGTCTTCCAGCGCGAGATGGACCGAATGGTTGACCAGTACAGTTTACGGGCCACATTCCCGTACCTCGATAATGTCACCATCTGCGGCCACGACCAGCAGGACCACGACACCGACCTCCGGAAATTCCTCCGAACCGCAAAAATCCTTAACCTAACAAATAACAAGGATAAATGAGTGATTAGCACCGATCGCCTAGCCATCCTCGGCTACGTAGTGCGTAATGGAGTGATAGGCCCCGATCCTGAACACATGCGCTCCCTTATGGAGTTCCCCCTCCGGCACTGCTCCAAGGCCCTGAAGCGCTGCCTAGGTTTGTTTTCTTACTATGCCCAGTGGGTCCCCAACTATGCGGACAAGGTCCGTCCATGATCCAATCCACAGTTTTTCCCCTGTCGATAGAGGCCCGCCAGGTCTTCAGCCGCATCAAAGCAGACATTGCAAAGGCCACGATGCATGCCATCGACGAGTCCCTCCCCTCCCAGGTCAAGAGCGACGCGTCCGACGTAGCTCTGGCGGCCACCCTCAACCAAGTGGGCAGTCCCGTGGCCTTCTTCTCACGCACCCTCCACGCCTCCGAAATCCGCCATTCCTCAGTCGAAAAGGAGGCCCAGGCCATAGTAGAAGCTGTGCGACATTGGAGGCATACCTGGTCGGCAGGAGATTCACTCTCCTCACTGACCAACGGTCGGTTGCTTTCATGTTCCATAACGCACAGCGGAGCAAGATAAAAACGACAAGATCTTACGGTGGAGGATCGAACTCTCCACCTACAACTATGAGATCTTGTATTGTCCCGGGAAGCTAAACGAGCCTCCTGACGCCATATCCCACGTCACATGTGCCAACATTCAAGTGGACTGCCTTCGAGCCCTCCACGAGGACCTCTGCCACCCGGGGGTCACTCGAGTTTTCCACTTCATCAAGCCCCGCAACCTGCCCTACTCCATCGAGGAGGTCAGGACAGCCACCAGGAATTGCCAAATCTGCGCGGAGTGCAAGTCGCACTTCTACAGGCCAGAGAAAGTGCACCTGATAAAGGCTTCCTGCCCCTTTCAATGCCTCAGTATGGATTTCAAAGGCCCCCTCCCCTCCAACGACCGCAACACGTACTTCCTGAACGTGATTGTCGAATACTCCCGGTTCCCTTTTGCCATCCCCTGCCACGACATGACCGCAACCACCATCATAAAAGCCCTCCATGGTATCTTTACGCTGTTCGGGTTCCCCGCTTACATACATAGTGATAGGGGGTCCTCCTTTATGAGCGACAAACTGCGTCAATTCCTGCTCAGCAAGAGCATTGCCTCGAGCAGGATGACCAGTTACAACCCCCGGGGAAACAGACAGGTAGACAGGGAGAATGGAGCGGTCTGGAAGACCGTCCTACTGGCCCTGCGGTCCAGAAATCTCCCAGTCTCCCGCTGGCAGGAAGTTCTCCCGGATGCCCTCCACTCCATCCGGTCACTGCTGTGTACCACGACCAACCAAACACCTCACGAACGTCTCCTTGTCTTACCTCGCTCCCGACCTGGCTGGCAGCGCCCGGGCCCGTCCTGTTCCGAAAACACGTGCGGGCACACAAATCGGACCCATTGATCGAGAGGGTCCATCTCCTATACGCTAACCCTCAGTACACCTACGTGGCGTACCCTGACGGCCGACAGGATACGGTCTCCCTCCAGGACCTGATGCCCGCTGGATCCCCACACACATCCCTGCCACCAGCCCCACCCTCCCTCCCACCGGCGCACCCCACAGCCACCCCCTTCCCAGGTGGATCAGTTCTTCCACCGTCCTCGTCTAGGGGGGATGAAGCCGCCGCAGAAGCCAAAACCATGCTCCCGGAGTCACAGACGCCCGAACCTCCACCGACATCACCACCAAAGCTACGACGATAGCAGAGGACGACCAGGGCCCCCGATCGACTAATTGCTTTCTTTTGAAATGTACATTACTATAAATAGTTAAAAGTTGTAATGAGGCAAAACGCTGTACGGTACCTCCATAACTATAACTTCTACCACGTTGTAATGCGAAGCCACCACACATGCCGGACTCTTTTTTAACAGGGGGTGAATGTGGTAGTCTGTGTTGGGAGGATTGCGGTACCTAGTAATGCCGGAATACCATTGGTGGAGAATGTACTTGTTCGCATTGGATAAGCTTGCATGTTAGCTCCGCCTTGCAAGGCGGGGTATAAGAGCCCGTGCTGCCCCAGCAGCTTTCTTCTGTACCTGCGCTGTTGGGGGAAACATCTAGCGTATTAAAACCTTCAATTGTCTCTAATCCCGTTTCTGAGGTTATTGATTGTGCATCAGTGGAGGAGTCCATCTGCGTCCGCTCTGAAGTAGTGGCTCTGACATGTAAGTGCATTGAAGTCTCCACTGGGAGGATGGTGGATGCTATGGAGTGCCTGGTCCAGCAGAACGACCTGTTTCGGCCCGAGATGTGCACAGACCTGTGCTTCATCACTGTAGCCATGGGTGAGCTTTTGCAGTGGCTATGTGAGAGTGAGACCTCAACCCCTCCAGGTGCTCTGTCTCCTCAAGCAGTGAGGGAGGGGCTTTTGCGTACCCAAAGTTATGAGGAGCATCATGTGGACTCACCTGGAGATTCCACCCAGGACTCTCCAATCACCTCCATATGTTCTGAACCCTCTCTGTCTGTGATCCCACCATCTCCAGCCTCCGAGACCACTGAGGATGATACTGCTGCTCACAGAAGACCCAAAGAAGACTAGACTTTCCAGGCTCAGTCCTGCAGGGGACGACCACCAAAACCATCAAAGACAACAGGGCATCAGTCATTGTATATAGCTATTCAACATTTGTAATGTATGTATCATTGCACTTTATGTGGGTCTCCAGGGTTTTTCCTGCTGTTGCTTGTGAACACTGGACTCCTTTCCGAGGGAGGGGTGTCAGGCAGGGTCTATGTCCTCCTGACTCATTCCTGCACATGGAGGCACTGCTCTTAGCCAAGGCTCATGCAAGTCATGTGCGAGTAGCCTCCCACTCATATATGCCAGTTCCCTCCACAGGCCTTTGGACCCTACAGAGAGACCTTTGCTTTGTCAGGATAGATTCTCAGGGTTCTCCCTCTGCTGGGTTCCTCCCTCTGAATATTCCCATACCTCCCAAGGTGTCCTGGTTCCCCCCATCAGGTTTTCTGGCTCCCTCCCTACCCTAAACATTTCCTTGACACTCCCATACCTGAGGTCATGTGGTCCTACTGTACTCCAGGCAGTGATTTATCAGGTAAGTGATCCCTCGCCATGTGGACACCCCGTTAGTAAGGTCGTGAATTAGACCAGCATGAATTCCTCATGATGTGGCAAAGGACATGCTGCAGGAAGGAAGGGGGACATTCCTGCCTGTTGCACACTTAAATAACATTAATCATTTCCCAATGATCTTCTGCGGGAATGGTAATCCATCATTATCCTGCCATGAAAGGCAGCATCCACCATCATCCCACCATAACGGGTCAAAATCCACCATTATCCCACCATAACAGTCAGGATCCACCATTATCCCACAATAACAGTCAGAATCCACCATTATTCCACAGTAACAGTCAGGATCCACCATTATTCCACAATAACAGTCAGAATCCACCATTAACCCACCGTAACAGTCAGGATCCACCATTATCCCATTATAACAGTCAGGATCCACCATTATCCCACCATAACAGTCAGGATCCACCATTATTCCACAATAACAGTCAGAATCCACCATTATCCCACCGTAACAGTCAGGATCCACCATTATCCCATCATAACAGTCAGGATCCGCCATTATCCCATCATTTACGGTAAAATGATATAGTGTAGATTTATTTGTTCTTAAGGGCAGCACGGTAGCATTGTGGATAGCACAATTGCTTCACAGCTCCAGGGTCCCAGGTTCAATTCCGGCTTGGGTCACTGTCTGTGCGGAGTCTGCACGTCCTCCCCGTGTCTGCGTGGGTTTCCTCCGGGTGCTCCGGTTTCCTCCCACAGCCCAAAGATGTGCAGGTTAGGTGGATTGGCCATGATAAATTGCCTTAGTGTCCAAAATTGCCCTTGGTGTTGGGTGGAGGTGTTGAGTTTGGGTAGGGTGCTCTTTCCAAGAGCCGGTGCAGACCCGCTGGGCCGAATGGCCTCCTTCTGCACTGTAAATTCAATGATAATCTATGATTAATCTAGGACAAAGGTTCGGCACAACATCGTGGGCCGAAGGGCCTGTTCTGTGCTGTATTTTCTATGTTCTATGTTCTATAACAGTCAGGATCCACCATTATTCCACAATAACAGTCAGGATCCACCATTATTCCACAATAACAGTCAGGATCTACCATTATCCCACAATAACAGTCAGGATCCATCATTGGCCCACAACTGTCAGGATTCACCATTATCCCACCATAACAGTCAGTATCCACCATTATGCCACAATAATAGAGACTATTTCCTCGGGTGGATGTAGCTGTTACAAGGGGGCATAACTATAAGGTTTGGGGTGGGAGATATAGGAGGGATGTCCGAGGTAGGTTCTTTACTCAGAGAGTGGTTAACGTGTGAAATGGACTGCTTGCTGTGATAGTGGAGTCGGACACTTTAGGAACTTTCAAGCGGTTATTGGATAGGCACATGGAGCACACCAGAATGGCAGGGAGGGGGATAGCTTGATCTTGGTTTCGGACAAAGCTCGGCACAACATTGAGGGCCAAAGGGCCTGTCCTGTGCTGTACTGTTCTCTGTTCTATGTTCTATGTTCTATATAACAGTCAGAGTGGACTTCCGGGTGCGGCGATGACCAGCTAAGTCGCACGTTTCGGCAGCTCCCGGTGGAACGGACTTTTGGGCTCTTAATAGAAGCCCCAACGGCAATTTAAACGGCCAAATACACTGTGCGGTAAACTAGAAGGGAATCCCCCCGGACACGCATGGATAAAGGAGAGGATAGCAGCCGGATTGCGGAGGATCCTCTGGAGCAGCGGCAAGGAAGGCAAGCTCAAAGCAAGATGGCGTCGGAAGGTGGCCGTTTGTTATGGGGCCCAGACCAACAAGAGTTCCTGCGGCGCTGTGTGGAAGAGCTGAAAAAGAATTGAAGAAGGAGTTGTTGGCCCCGATATTACAGGCGATTGAAGGGCTAAAGGAGGAGCAGAAGACTCAAGAGCAGGAGCTTCGGGTCGTGAAGGCAAAGGCTGCTGAAAACAAAGATGAAATACAGAGCCTGGTGGTGAAGACAGAGACGCACGAGGCGCAGCACAAAAGGTGTGTGGAAAGGCTGGAAGTACTGGAGAATAATTCGAGGAGAAAGAATTTAAGGGTTCTGGGTCTTCCCGAAGGCGTAGAAGGGGCGGACGTCGGAACATATGTGAGCACGATGCTTCACTTGCTAATGGGATCGGAGGCCCCAACGGGCCCTTTGGAGGTGGAGGGAGCTTATTGAGTTCTGGCGCGAAGACCAAAGGCTGGAGAAATACCTCGAGCCATAGTGGTGAGGTTTCACCACTACAATGACAGAGAGATGGTCCTAAGATGGGCGAAGAAAACTCGGAGCACGCGGTGATCCGCGTATACCAGGATTGGAGTGCGGAGGTGGCGAGAAGGAGGGCAAGTTTTAATCGGGCTAAGGCGGTGCTTCACAAAAAGATCCAGTTTGGAATGTTACAACCGGCGAGATTGTGGGTCACACACCAAGGGAAGCACCACTACTTTGGGACGGCAGAAGAGGCGTGGACATTCATTGTGGACGAGAAGCTGGAATAGTCTGGCGAGAGAAAGACCTTCTGGGACAAAGTGGTGGGGTGATTATGTGGGGCGAGGAAAAAAGGGGGGGGATGATTTTTCAGTTTGTTAATCTTGTGGTCCTGTAACTTTTCTCTCTTCCCCATGATGGGGGGGGGGGGGAGTATGAGGAACTGTGGGCGCCGGTCATTAGGGGCGGGGCCGAGTGGGAAACGCGGGCTTTGTTCCCGCGCTATGGTAATTATGGCGGGAACAGGGACGCAGGAAGGAGGGGGCCTCGCACAGTGGGGGCCGAGGACAAGGGGGGAAGCCGAGGTCAGCCAGACTTCGCTGACTTCTGGGAGCAACATGGGGGGTGCAAATATGCTAGGAAGGGATCTAGCGGAGGGGGGAGGGGGGGTTAACTGTGTTGCTGCTGCTAAGGAGAAGGGGGAGCTGTTATGGGATTGGGTGGTCGAGGCGGGAGGGCGCCGTCGGGGGGATACACGGGTACGTGGGAACCGGGTGAGGAGCTGGGTTAAAAAAGGGGATGGCTAGTCGACAAGGGGGGGGGGGTAAAGAGCCCCCCAACCCGGCTGATCACGTGGAACGTGAGAGGGCTGAACGGGCCGATTAAAAGGGCACGGGTACTCGCACACCTAAAGAAATTAAAGGCAGATGTGGTTATGTTGCAGGAGACCCGTCTGAAACTGATAGACCAGGTCAGACTACGTAAAGGATGGGTGGGGCAGGTGTTTCATTCGGGTTTGGATGCGAAGAACAGGGGGGTGGCTATCTTGGTGGGGAAACGGGTACTGTTTGAGGCAAAGACCATAGTGGCGGATAGTGGGGGTAGATATGTGATGGTGAGTGGCAGATTGCAAGGGGAGGCGGTGGTTCTGGTGAACGTATATGCCCCGAACTGGGATGAGGCGTATGTTGGGATGTATCCCGGACCTGGAGGCGGGAAAGTTGGTAATGGGGGGAGATTTCAATACGGTGCTTGATCCAGGGCTGGACCGATCGAGGTCCAGGACCGGGAGGAGGCCGGCAGCGGCCAGGGTGCTCAAGGACTTCATGGAGCAGATGGGAGGGGTAGACCCCTTGAGATTTAGTAGGTCTAGGAGTAAGGAGTTCTCATTTTTCTCCCATGTCCACAAAGTATATTCACGGATAGACTTTTTTGTCTTGGGAAGGGCACTGATTCCGAAGGTGACAGGGACGGAATATACGGCCATAGCTATTTCGGACCACGCTCCACATTGGGTAGACCTGGAGGTAGGAGAGGAAAAAGAACAGCACCCACTCTGGAGAATGGATATGGGCTTATTGGCGGTTGAGGGGGTATGTTTAAGAGTGAGGGGGTGCATCGAAAGGTACTTGGAGCTTAATGACAATGGAGAGGTTCAGGTGGGAGTGGTCTGGGAGGCTTGAAGGCAGTGGTTAGAGGGGAACTGATATCCATAAGGGCACATAAAGGGAAACAAGAGGGTAAAGAAAGTGAGCGATTGCTGAAAGAACTTTTGAGGGTGGACAGGCAATAGGCGGAGGCACCGGAGGAGGGACTGTACAGGGAAAGACAAAGGCTACATGTGGAGTTTGACCTGCTGACCACGGGTAAGGCGGAGGCACAGTGGAGGAGGACACAGGGTGTACAGTATGAGTATGGAGAGAAGGCGAGTCGGCTACTGGCCCACCAATTGAGGAAGAGGGGAGCAGCGAGGGAGATAGGTGGGGTGAGAGATGAGGAGGGAGAGATGGAACGGGGAGCGGAGAGAGTGAACGGGGTGTTCAAGGCATTTTATGAGAGGTTATATAAGGCTCAGCCCCCGGAAGGGAAGGAGGGAATGATGTGTTTCTTGGATCAGCTGGAATTTCCTAAGGTGGAGGAGCAGGAGAGGGTGGGACTGGGAGCACAGATTGAGATGGAGGAGGTGGTAAAAGGGATTGGGAGCATGCAGGCGGGGAAGGCCCTGGGACCGGACGGTTTCCCGGTGGAATTTTATAGGAAGTATATGGACTTACTGGCCCCGCTTCTGACGAGAACCTTTAATGAGGCTAGGGAAAGGGGGCAGCTGCCCCCGACTATGTCGGAGGCAACGATATTGCTCCTTTTGAAGAAGGAAAAAGACCCACTGCAGTGTGGGTCCTACAGGCCCATTTCTCTTTTAAATGTAGATGCTAAGCTCTTGACCAAGGTGATGGCGATGAGGATAGAGGACTGTGTCCCCAGGGTGGTCCACGAGGATCAAACTGGGTTCGTTAATGGGAGACAGCTGAACACGAACATACGGAGGTTGCTAGAGGTAATGATGATGCCCCCACCAGAGGGGGGAGGCGGAGATAGTGGTGGCGATGGACGCCGAGAAAGCATTCGACAGAGTGGAGTGGGATTATCTGTGGGAGGTGCTGAGGAGATTTGGTTTTGGAGAAGGGTATATCGGATGGGTACAGCTGCTGTATAGGGCCCCGGTGGCGAGCGTGGTCACGAACAGACAGAGGTCTGATTACTTTCGTCTTCATAGAGGGACGAGGCAGGGGTGTCCCCTGTCTCCGTTACTGTTTGCATTGGTGATTGAGCCCCTGGCCATAGCACTGAGGGGCTCCAGGAAGTGGAGGGGAGTGCTCAGGGGAGGAGAAGAACACTGGGTATCCTTGTATGCAGATGATTTATTGCTGTATGTTGCGGACCCAGTGGAGGGGATGCCTGAGATAATGCAGACACTCAGGGAGTTTGGGGAATTTTCGGGGTACAAATTGAATATGGGTAAGAGTGAGCTGTTTGTGGTGCATCCGGGGGAGCAGAGCAGGGGAATAGATGACTTACCGCTGAGGAAGGTGACAAGAGATTTCCGGTACTTAGGGATTCAGATAGCTAGGAGTTGGGGAACCTTACACCGGCTTAATCTAACAAGATTGGTGGAACAGATGGAGGAGGATTTTAAGAGATGGGACATGGTGCCCCTGTCACTGGTGGGTAGGGTGCAGGCGGTTAAAATGGTAGTCCTCCCGAGATTCCTCTTTGTGTTTCAGTGCCTTCCGGTGATGGTCACGAAGGCTTTTTTCAAGAGAATTGAGAAAAGTGTCATGAGTTTTGTGTGGGCCGGGAAGACCCCGAGAGTGAGGAGGGGGTTCTTGCAGTGTAGCAGGGATAGGGGGGGGCTGGCACTACCGAGCCTAAGTGAATACTACTGGGCCGCCAATATCTCAATGGTGTGTAAGTGGTTGGGAGAAGGGGAGGGAGCGGCGTGGAAGAGATTGGAGATGGCGTCCTGCAAGGGAACCAGCCTACAAGCAATGGTGACGGCGCCGTTGCCGTTCTCCCCGAAGAAATACACCACAAGTCCAGTGGCGGTGGCAACACTAAAAATTTGGGGGCAGTGGAGACGACATGGGGGAAGGACGGGAGCCTCGGTGCGGTCCCCGATAAGAAATAACCATAGGTTTGTCCCGGGGAGAATGGATGGGGGATTTGGAGCATGGCAAAGAGCTGGGGTTGTGCAACTGAGAGATCTGTTCGTAGACGGGACGTTTGCGAGTCTGGGAGCGCTGACGGAAAAATATGGGTTGCCCCAAGGGAATGCATTTCAGTACATGCAAATGAGGGCTTTCGCGAGGCAACAGGTGAGGGAATTCCCGCAGCTCCCGACGCAGGAGGTGCAGGATAGAGTGATCTCGGGGACATGGGTGGGGGATGGTAGGGTGTCGGATATATATAGGGAAATGAGGGACGAGGGGGAGATCATGGTGGATGAGCTGAAGGGGAAATGGGAAGAAGAGCTGGGGGAAGAGATCGAGGAGGGGCTGCGGGCTGATGCCCTACGTAGGGTAAACTCGTCGTCCTCGTGCGCCAGGCTAAGCCTGATACAATTCAAGGTTTTACACAGGGCGCATATGACTGGAGCACGGCTCAGTAAATTTTTCGGGGTAGAGGATAGGTGTGGGAGATGCTTGAGAAGCCCAGCGAATCACACCCACATGTTCTGGTCATGTCCGGCACTACAGGGGTTCTGGGTGGGGGTGGCAAAGGTGCTTTCGAAGGTGGTGGGGGTCCGGGTCGAGCCAAGCTGGGGGTTGGCTATATTCGGGTTGCAGAAGAGCCGGGAGTGCAGGAGGCGAAAGAGGCTGATGTCTTGGCCTTTGCGTCCCTAGAAGCCCGGCGAAGGATATTGCTTATGTGGAAGGAAGCCAAACCCCTGGGCGTGGAGACCTGGATAAATGACATGGCAGGTTTTATAAAACTAGAACGGATAAAGTTTGCACTAAGGGGTTCGGCTCAAGGGTTCACCAGGCGGTGGCAACCGTTCATTGACTACCTCGCAGAACGATAAAGGAAATGGGAAGGTAACAGCAGCAACCCAGGGAGGAGGGGGGACGGGGGGGGGGGGGGGGAGGGCCCAGGCGGGTCCTCAGGGGTGTTTTTGTATAAATATTTGTATTAGGCTATGTATATTGGATTGGATTGTTTGATTTTATTTTGGAGAGTTATTATTTTTGATAGGGCAGTTGCCATTTAGTTTATATATTATTTACTTGTTAAAAACGGCCACTGTTATTTATACTGTTTTACTGTTGTAAAAAGGAAAACCTTTGTATTGTTTTGTTTGGCCAAAAAAATTTGAATAAAATATATTTAAAAAATAAAAATAACAGTCAGAGTCCACCATTATCTCATCATAACAGTCAGGATCCACCATTATTCCACCATGAAAGCCAGGACCAAATGTTCCTGTCTTCATTTCTGCCATTTGGAAGTCATTCTTTTCCCCCTGCTGTCGCATTCTCCGCTCCCAGCTGCCACAAACTCCGTCACTGGCAGTGGAGGAAGATTCCGGCCTTATTTGTATGTTTCAACCTCCCTTTTCTCTTGAGTATTTGAATGTTTTTGGCCTCCCAAATCCATCTTTTTTTTTCCAAGAACTTCAGGTTTGAATGCTTCCATTTAGGTTCATACCCCTGCCTCAGTACCAAAATGGACTTATCAAGTGGTATCCTACGTGACTGTGAAATTGTTTACCACACCAATCTCCTCCAAACCCTCTCCAATGTCATCCATCTGAGAGAAACTTCACTCACCGTGCTCTATCTTTGCTGATCCAATGTAGCTAGAGTTGGCCCTGCATTGGCATCTCCTCCTCTGCAAGAATCTTTTTCTCATCTATATATTGCCTCTTGACGACATGGGGCGTCATTCTCCGACCCCCCGCCGGGTTGGAGAATCGCCGGGGGCTGCCATGAATCCCGCCCCTGCCGGTTGCCGAAGTCGCCGGTACCGGATATTCGGCGGGGGCGGGAATTGGGCCGCGTCGGTTGGCGGGCCCCCCCGCTCGATTCTCCGGCCCGGATGGTCGGATGCCGAAGTCCCGCCAATAAATTGCCTGTCCCTCCGGCGTGGATTAAACCACCTTTAGAACGGCGGGACAAGGCAGCGTGGGCGGGCTCCGGGGTCCTGGGGGGGGGGGGGGCGTGGGGCGATCTGGCCCCGGGGGGTGCCCCCACGGTGGCCTGGCACGCGATCGGAGCCCACCGATCCGCGGGCGGGCCTGTCCCGTGGGGGCACTCTTTCCCTTCTGCCTCCGCCACGGTCTCCACCATGGCGGAGGCGGAAGAGACTCCCTCCACTGCGCATGCGTGGGAAACTGTCAGCGGCCGCTGACGCTCCCGCGCATGCGCCGCCCGGAGATGTCATTTCCGCGCCAGCTGGCGGGGCACCAAAGGCCGTTTCCGCCAGCTGGCGGGGCGGAAATTCCTCCGGCGTTGGCCTAGCCCCTCAATGTTGGGGCTTGGCCCCCAAAGATGCGGAGCATTCCGCACCTTTGGGGCGGCGCGATGCCCGTCTGATTGGCGCCGTTATGGGCGCCAGTCGGCGGACATCGCGCCGTTCCCGGAGAATTTCGCCCATGATCTGAAAGCTCAGTGTTAATTTTCAGATGGATACTGATGACACACACCTCATTCTCAGGGTCACATTTCTCAGGCTCTCCTGGGCCCAACCATCTTCAGCTGCTTCATCAATGACCTTCCCTCCATCATAAGGTCAGTGGTGGGGACTTTTCCTGATGACTGCACAATGTTTAGCACCATTCACAACTCCTCGGATAATGAAGCAGTCCATGTACAAATGCAGCAAGACCTGGACAATATTCAGGCTTCGGCTGACAAATGACAAGTGACAACTGTGCCAAAAGTGGCAGGCAGTGACCATCTCCTGTAAGAGAATCAAACCATCGACCCTTGACAATGACATTACCATCACTGAATCCCCCGCTATTGACATCCTGGAGGTTACCATTGACCAGAGACTGAATTGGACCAGCCACATAAATACTGTGGCTACAAGAGCAGGTCGGAAACCAGGGGCGGGATTCTCCAACCCCCCGCCGGGTCGGAGAATCCCCGGGGGGGGTGGCGCGAATCCCGCCCCGCCGCCGGCTGCCGTATTCTCTGGCGCCATTTTTCGGGCAGGGTTGACGCCGTGCTGGTCGGGGGCTGTTGGCAGCCGCTCCCCCCACAGCAATTCTCCGGTGTTCCGATTTTGGCCAGTCCCGCCGGCGTGGATTACGCATGGTCCCACACGAAGGGATCTGGCAGGTAAGTCGGCTGGGGCGGTCCTCGAGGGGGGGGGCGCGGGGTGATCCGACCCTGGGGGGGCCCCAACGGTGGCCTGGCCTGCGATCGGGGCCCACCTATCTGCAGGTGGGCCTGTGCTATGGGGGCACTCCTTCCTTCCGCGTCGGCCCCTGTAGGGCTCGGCCATGGCCGGCGTGGTGGAGAGAACCCCCGCGCATGCGGCAAAACACGGCGGTGGTTCCACGCATGCACGAGATCATGCCGGCCCCTTGGTGCATGCGCGAACTCGCGCAGTCCCTTCGGCGCCGTCTGGAGCGGCACCAACCCCTCCGCAGTCCACCTAAACCCCGGAAGCGCGGACACTTTCGGGGGCTGTTGATGCCGGAGTGGTTGCCGCCGGTTCTCCCGCCGTCGTGGGGACTTAGTCCCCAGAAGGGAGAATCCTGCTGCAGGAATCCTGTGGTGAATAACTCACTCTTGACTCCCCAAAACCTGTCCACCATCCAAATGGCACAAATCAGGAGTGTGATGGAATATTCTCCACTTGCCTGGATGAGTGCAGCTCCAACAACACTCAACTTAAACATTCCCTCCCTCCATTACTAATGCACAGTAGCAACAGTGTGTACCATTGACAAGCTGCACTGCCGGAACTCCCCAACGTTCTTTAGGCAGCACCTTCCAAACCCACGACCACTTTCATCTGGACTGACAAGGGTGGCAGACACATGGGAGCACCATCACCTGCAAGCTCCCCTCCAAGTCACTCACCACCCCGACTTGGAAATATATTGCCGTTCCTTCACTGTCACGAGATAAGAATCCTGGAACTCCCTCCCGAATCAATTTCAGATGCCAGCATCTGCAGTAATTTGTTTTTGTCCTACAAGCCTGTTGGACTCAGTCCCAGATCCTTCGGGACGGGACGCGCAACTGGTTGGGGACATTATGGTGACCTGCATGCACGTAGGTGATCCAAATGCTGCCCTAACTGCTGGTTTCCAAACTGAACCCGATGGGCCACCAGACCAGTCTGCCGAAGTATAGTCCCGGAGAGCCAACAGGCACAGAGGGTGAAATTTCCAAATAAGTACTTGGGCAGGTTTCTCCGCCCCGCTGCACCAGATTTCTGGTTCAACACACTTACGGGATTCTCCGTTTCGCCGGCTGGGCAATTGGGTTTTCAATTGTGGGGCAGCCCCATGCCATTGGGAAACCCCCAGGCTGCCGGCAAAATGGAGCATCCCGACGGCGGAGAATTCAGCCGCTTGTCCCCTGGCGCAAAACGACGGGGCGGACAATGCAGAGTAAGGCCGAACGCCTGCTGAACCTGGGCACAGCAATTTTCGCCCGATAACCCCAAGCGAGAGCGGAGTCGCCATCCTATGAACAGCTCTGCCAGAGCCACCCCTGTTAGGGTATGTGGAGTGGTCCAATACGTAAACAAAGGTCTGGCCAAGGGCGTGTCTAATGAGTCTGTCATCGGCTTGTGGAGGTCTTGCTTGAAGCTTTGAGTGGCCCTCGCGGCCAACACATTGGATGCCAGATGATAGGGGGCCGTCCTTACATGCCGGGTGCCATTGGTCTTAAGAAATGCCGAAATATCCGCACTTGTAAAGCACAACCCATTGTCCGTTATGAGGGCATCAGGGATGCCATGCATGGAGAAAGAGAGACACATTTTCTCCACCATTGCATCAGAGGTTATATTTGTCATCCGATGGATCTCTAACCATTTGGAATGGGCGTTCACTAACAGTAGAAACATGGAGCCCGGTCACTCCCAAGGATGGAGCGGTGCAGCGGCGGAGAGCAACTTGTGTTCCTGGCAGAGAGGTATTGCTGCACTGACTTCTCGATGTCGGCATCGAGTCCAGGCCACCATACATAGCTCCGTGCCAGCATCTTCATTTTGGTCACCCCTGGGTGCCCGTTGTGCAAGTCTCATAGCACAAGTACCTGGCCCTTAGCCGGGATCACAACCCAGGTGCTCCACAGTAGTACGCCGTCTTCTATACTAAGCTCGGACATCCCTGAAGAAAAACCCATAGTCCTGTCTGGTTTCAGAACCCGGGCAACTGTCGATGCTGACCACGTATGTGGACGAAGTGTTGCACCCAGGCAAGGATGGGATCCGTCTGGGTCCATTTGTGGATACGAAGTGCGGTAACCAGCAGGAACTCCATAAAATTCAACATGGCCACTATCTCGTCCACCATAGGGGGAGATGAGGCTGCAATTGGCAGGCTCAGCGCATCGGCATGTGCATTGAGACACGGCGTCTGCCCTGAAGAATGCTCATAACCAGCGAGCAGCACTTTATCTTCTCGAAAGAGATCCAGGAGGGGTTTGTGATCCATAGCACAAATAGAGCGGTGATCATGGAAGTATTGGTGGAATTTTTTACACCGAAGTTCATCGCCAAACTGTCCTTCTCAATCTGTACGTGCATGCGCTCGGCGGCAGTCAGCACCTGGCATGCAAAAGCGATCGGCTGTTTGTTACCGTCCGGCATCCAATGGTCCAGGATGGCCCTTGTCCCGTAAGGTGCTGTGTCACAGCGGTTTACCCGGGTCATTGTGGTTCAAGACGCCTGATGAGGATAGCTGCCATTTGATATGATGAAAATCTGCCTCCTGCGTCATACCCCAGAGCCAGTCCTGGTGTTTCTTCAAAAGGAGATGGAGAGGGACCAGTCCCACGCCCAGGTTTGGAACGACTTGCCGTAGTAATTCACCAAGCCTAGAAACGAGCGGAGCTCATTGTGTCCATTGGTGCGGGGGCCAACTGCATGGCGCACACCTGGGGCGGGATTCTCCGAGCCTGAATAGGCGTTTACGCAGGAACGGCCCTCGACGACGGGCGTCATTCTCCGACCCCCCGCCGGGTCGGAGAATGGCCGTTGGCCGCCGTGAATCCCGCCCCCGCCGAAGTCTCCGAAGGGAGAAAAGTCGGCGGGGCGTTAATGGCGCCGCTGCCGCGGAGAATGTCACGGGTCTGCGCAAGGCAGCCGATTTTCGGCCTGCCGATATTCTCCCTTCCGGATGGGCCGAAGTCCCGTCGACGTGATGACCGTTCACGTCGACGTGAATCAAACCTCCTTTTCATCGGCGTGACCCGGTGCTCCAGGCTCACGCCGACCAGCGAGGAGGTGAGTGACGGCCTGGGGGGTTGGCTCTGGGCAGGAAATGGCGTGGCCGCAGACTGATTGCCCGAGGAGAGGTGTGTCTCGGCTTGTGTGTGTGTGCGGCGGGGGGGGGGGGGGGGGGTGGTTAGAGTAGGCTGGGCTCCGGGGGAGTGCTGGGAGGGGGTCCGTGCCGGGGTGGAGGTTGGGGGTTGTGGAGGGGGTCCGTGCCGGGGTGGAGGTTGGGGGGGGAGTCCGTGCTGGGGTGGAGGTTGGGGGTTGGGGAGGGGGTCCGTGCCGGGGTGGAGGTTGGGGAGGGGGTCCGTGCCGGGGTGGAGGTTGGGGAGGGGGTCCGTGCCGGGGTGGAGGTTGGGGGGGGTCCGTGCTGGGGTGGAGGTTGGGGGTTGGGGAGGGGGTCCGTGCCGGGGTGGAGGTTGGGGAGGGGGTCCGTGCCGGGGTGGAGGTTGGGGGGGGGGTCCGTGCTGGGGTGGAGGTTGGGGGTTGGGGAGGGGGTCCGTGCCGGGGTGGAGGTTGGGGGTTGGGGAGGGGGTCCGTGCCGGGGTGGAGGTTGGGGGGGGGTCCGTGCTGGGGTGGAGGTTGGGGGTTGGGGAGGGGGTCCGTGCCGGGGTGGAGGTTGGGGAGGGGGTCCGTGCCGGGGTGGAGGTTGGGGGTTGGGGAGGGGGTCCGTGCCGGGGTGGAGGTTGGGGAGGGGGTCCGTGCCGGGGTGGAGGTTGGGGAGGGGGTCCGTGCCGGGGTGGAGGTTGGGGGGGGTCCGTGCTGGGGTGGAGGTTGGGGGTTGGGGAGGGGGTCCGTGCCGGGGTGGAGGTTGGGGAGGGGGTCCGTGCCGGGGTGGAGGTTGGGGGGGGGTCCGTGCTGGGGTGGAGGTTGGGGGTTGGGGAGGGGGTCCGTGCCGGGGTGGAGGTTGGGGGTTGGGGAGGGGGTCCGTGCCGGGGTGGAGGTTGGGGGGGGGGTCCGTGCTGGGGTGGAGGTTGGGGGTTGGGGAGGGGGTCCGTGCCGGGGTAGAGGTTGGGGGTTGGGGAGGGGGTCCGTGCCGGGGTGGAGGTTGGGGGGGGGTCCGTGCTGGGGTGGAGGTTGGGGGTTGGGGAGGGGGTCCGTGCCAGGGTGGAGGTTGGGGGGGGGGGGGTCCGTGCCGGGGTGGGTGATGGGAGGGCAAATGAGTTGGTCCACCTGGCCAGGTGCCAGCCTCCAACAGTTGGACCCATGCGGTCCATGCCACCTGGCTGGGGGGAGGAGGGGATATGGGCAATGATGACATGTCGTCGTTCCCCTCCCCCCCACCAGGTCGTCATGTTTTCAGATCATCCAGCGATGTTGGCCGCCGTGGTGGCAGCCGCTCATGTCTATGTTGCCCTGGATGAGGAGGAGGAGGAGGAGCGTGCCAGAGAGGCGGCGCAGGCTGCCGCAGAGGGGCAGGCGGCAGCCGCCCAGGCTGGAGGGACACCTGACCGACAGGACGAGGAGGGGGAGGAGGACGTCGCGGCCCCACGGCAACGGAGGCACCCGAGGGCGCCCCGTGTGTACCGGCCCCGGCAGTCATACCAGGACCTCACGGACCGGGAATGCAGGAGGAGACTCCGGATGAGCCGGGAAACCATGGCACACATCTGCCACCTGCTGGCACACCTGTCACCGCGTGGCACTGGCGGGGGACACCCTCTCCCCGTGTCCGTCAAGGTTACGGTGGCCCTGAACTTTTATGCAACGGGGTCATTCCAGGCACCGAGTGGGGACCTGTCCGGCATATCGCAGACATCGGTGCATCGGTGCATCCGGGCAGTGACAGATGCCCTTTATGCCATGGCGCACCGCTACATCCGCTTCCCCGTGGACCGGGCCAGCCAAGATGCCCGGGCCGTGGGCTTCTCTGCCATTGCCGGGTTCCCCATGGTCCAGGGCGCGATCGATGGGATGCACGTCGACGTGCGGCCACCTGCAGATAACAGGGCCGTGTTCACTAATAGGAAGGGGACCTATTCGATGAACGTACAGGTGGTCTGCGACCACCGCATGATGATCCTGCACGTCTGCGCCCGTCACCCAGGCAGTGTACACGACTCATTCGTGTTGTCGCGGTCATCCATCCCCGGCATGTACGAGGGACGCCATCCCCGGCTGAGGGGCTGGTTGCTGGGCGACAGGGGCTACCCATTGCGATCGTGGCTGATGACGCCTATACGGAGGCCACGCAATGAGGCGGAGAACCGCTACAATGATGCCCATGTAGCGACAAGGGGAGTGATCGAGAGGTGCTTTGGCGTGCTGAAGATGCGTTTCAGGTGCCTGGACCTCTCTGGGGGCGCCCTCCAGTATCGGTCAGATAGGGTCGGCCGCATCATTGTGGTGTGCTGCGTCCTGCACAACATAGCCCAGCAGAGGGGCGATGTGCCGCAGGCAGAGGAGGGCAGAGTGGAGGAGCAGCAGGAAGAGGCCCAGTCCTCCCCAGATGAGGGGGATGGGGGCAATGGTCAGGGCAGACGGGGTAGACACAGACGGGTGGCTGTCCACCGTTACCGGCTGGCCCAGCGGGCACGGGACAGACTGATAGACGCCCGCTTCACTGACTAGATGGGCGTGGGAATCGGGTAGTATGGCCACAGACCGCACACCATGACAACAGCCGACCACCCACACCCCCCACCCATCCACCCACCCAGCACCCTCACCCCCCTCCCCAACCCCACACACCCCACCCGCATGCACACCACCCCCCCACTCCCAATTGCCGATCCACCGGCGGCACAACGGGCCGGGCTCACCCAGTTGCGGGTGGACGCGTGTCTATCGCAGGCCATGGAGAATGATGACAACCCGCCTCCGATGAGCTCCTGGCTCTACATCGTTGGACTATGTCTGACCCATGGCCACAGTACCACCATCCACCCGGACCATCCCTGCATGCGGCTGTGACACTGCAGCGCACGGTCACGTCCTCTGCCCGGGGGATGTTGATGGCGGCCCAGGGGGAAGGGGGCAGACTCACCTGGGGCTGAGGTAAGACCACCCCTCACACACACACTTGCGCTCAACGTACATGACACCCCCGCACACTTTGGACAGAGCACAAAGGCAGCTTCGGTAGGTGTAACATTGACTTTAATAACCAAAGGAATTCATGCACGTGCCCTAGCGCCTAAAACTCATCTGTGCCGTGCACCCGTGCCAACTTACTCAGTGTCTAATTGTTTGGCCTTACGGGCCCTTTGACTACGTCTACGTGGTTCCCCAGACGGTACAGCAGAACTGGAGGTGAACTCCTGTGATTCCTGCCCTCTGACACTGGATCCCTTTGGCGGCCGTTTCCTGGGGCGTCCTGGCCTAGATGGGCCAGGCTGCGGCCCGGGCGACTGGGATGGTGAGCTGCCAGCCTGTCCTGCCCGTTGCCCACCCGATGCACCTGGGACGGAAGGGGGGGAGTCCGAGGTGTCGCGGTGTACCGGGACCTCCCCTACAGAGGGAGCCGGGACGGACCACACCACCTCCTCCTCCCTCGGGGTGCCCGATGGCCCCCAGGCCTCTACATGGGTGGGGGATGCGAACGGACTGGCCATCCGACGCGCCCCCGACATCTGGCGCTGCCAGTCCTGGAGGCCCGTGCTGGTATCGACAGGGGTCTGCAGGTTTGCAGCCATGGAGCCCAGGGGGTTGTCGAACCCTGTCTGCGACAGTGCGACGCCAGCTCGCACATGGCCACTGGCGCCGATGCCCTCAGCGATGGCCTGCTGAGACTGGGCCATGGCCTGCAGAGACTGGGCCATGGCCTGCAGAGACTGGGCTATGGCCTGCTGAGACTGAGCCATGGCCTGCTGAGACTGGGCTATGGCGTTGAGCGCCTCTGCCATCTGGCGCTGGCACTGGCTCATGGCCTCCTGTGAGAGGGCAGCCATTTCCTGGGCCACAGACGCCGCCTGCACGGAAGGCCCCAGGCCTCGCAAACCGTTCCCCATGTCTGACACCGTCGCACCCATTGCCTCCACCGCGGACGCCACCCGTGCGGTGTCAGCCTGGGTGGCACGCATGACCGGGACCACTCCCAGCTCCTGGACGCGGGTGGACTCCTCCACCTGCGACCGCAGCCGCCGCAAGCCACCCGTCACCCTATTCGCTCGTCTCCGTGTCGGTGGTTGCATCGGATCTAAGTGTGGGTGTGGTAACTGCAGGAACCCGGGATCCATCTGGGCGGCAGATGTTCGCTTGGCCTGGGCTGCCCTCCGACCGCCCGGTCCCTCTGCTGCTCCTACCTCCACCTGCTGTACCGGGACGGCTGTGTTGTGCGCACCAGTGAGTGTACCAGACGCCTCATCACTAAAGTGCCCAACCGTGGTGAGTGTTTCTGCGATGGTGGAGGGTGTTGGTGACAGCAGTGGCGTTGTGTCGTGCTCTTCGTCCCACTCTGAGTCCATGGCACTTTGGGGTGGGGGTTCGTCTCCACCCATCCACTCTGAGTCACTGTCCGGTATTTCGTCTTCCCGGGTAGGGGTGTCCTGGGTAGTGCTGTCCCGGGTAGTGCTGTCCCGGGTAGTGCTGTCCCGGGTAGTGCTGTCCCGGGTAGTGGTGTCCCGGGTAGGGGTGTCCTGGGTAGTGGTGTCCCGGGTAGGGGTGTCCTGGATAGTGGTGTCCTGGGTAGTGGTGTCCTGGCTCGGATGTGACGGGGGCCTGTGGCTGCCCCCCTCATCGCTGGGTGGTCGCTCCCGCACGTGACGGGGGTGTCGTCTCCCTGTTGCTCCAGGTCTCTCTGTCTCCCGTGGTCTCCGAGGGGCATCCTGCGGGCGTCGCATGCTGGAGGGTTCGGGTCTCTCCGTCTCCCGTGGTCTCCGAGGGGCATCCTGCGGGCGTCGCATGCTGGAGGGTTCGGGTCTCTCCGTCTCCCGTGGTCTCCGAGGGGCATCCTGCGGGCGTCGCATGCTGGAGGGTTCGGGTCTCTCCGTCTCCCGTGGTCTCCGAGGGGCATCCTGCGGGCGTCGCATGCTGGAGGGTTCGGGTCTCTCCGTCTCCCGTGGTCTCCGAGGGGCATCCTGCGGGCGTCGCATGCTGGAGGGTGCGGGTCTCTCCGTCTCCCGTGGTCTCCGAGGGGCATCCTGCGGGCGTCGCATGCTGGAGGGTGCGGGTCTCTCCGTCTCCCGTGGTCTCCGAGGGGCATCCTGCGGGCGGTCTGCATCTGCGGGGATGGGTGCCTGGATGTTTGGTCCTGCGATACACAATGAAGCATGCATGGTTAGACATCAGGCAGTGATCAGGTGATACGGGAGAGGGGGATATAGGGGAGGGGGGATATGGGGACGGGCTGTTGGTGGCTCACTTGCTCGTGGGGCCCCGACCTCTGCATCAGCAACCTCCCGGTCCTCAGGTCCGCCAGCCAGTTCCAGGGCCCTTTCCTCGTGTACGGTCAGTGGCCTCTCATCAGCGGGCCCTCCTCCAGTCCTCACATGCTCCCTATTGTTGTGTGCGCGCTTCTCCTGGGGGGGGGGGTGGTGGCAGGGGTAAAAGGCAACAGTGTTAGGCAGGTATATGAATGCACACCATCGGTTGCGCGTGCATTGCAGAGGTTAAGGTTAGGGCTGGATTCACTTGGGGATATGGGGGAGGGGGGATATGGGGGAGGGGGGATATGGGGGATATGGGGGAGGGGGGATATGGGGGATATGGGGGAGGGGGGAATATGGGGGATATGGTGGAGGGGGGATATGGGGGAGGGGGGATATGGGGGATATGGGGGAGGGGGGATATGTGGGAGGGGGGATATGGGGGAGGGGGGGATATGGGGAATATGGGGGAGGGGGGAATATGGGGGATATGGGGGAGGGGGGATATGGGAGAGGGGGAATATGGGGGATATGGGGGAGGGGGGATATGGGGGATATGGGGAGGGGGGAATATGGGGGAGGGGGGATATGGGGGATATGGGGGAGGGGGGATATGGGGGAGGGGGGAATATGGGGGATATGGGGGAGGGGGGATATGGGGGATATGGGGAGGGGGGATATGGGGAGGGGGGATATGGGGGATATGGGGGAGGGGGGATATGGGGGAGGGGGGAATATGGGGGATATGGGGGAGGGGGGATATGGGGGATATGAGGGGGGGATATGGGGGAGGGGGGATATGGGGGATATGGGGGAGGGGGGATATGGGGGAGGGGGGATATGGGGGAGGGGGGATATGGGGGATATGGGGGATATGGGGGAGGGGGGGATATGGGGGAGGGGGGGATATGGGGGAGGGGGGGATTTGGGGGAGAGGGGATATGGGGGATATGGGGGACGCTCACCCTGCCTGCTCTGACGAGGTCGTTCACCTTCTTGTGGCACTGGGTGCCTGTCCGTGGTGTTAAGGCCACAGCGGTGACGGCCTCTGCCACCTCCCTCCACAGACGCCGGCTGTGGCGTGGGGCAACTCTGCGGCCGTGCCCGGGATACAGGGCGTCCCTCCTCTGCTCCACCGCATCCAGGAGCGCCTCCACATCGCGTGACTCGAACCTCGGGGCTGAGCGACGGCCAGCCATCAAGTCGGGTGTTGCGGTCGGGTGTTCCGGTCGGTTGGGGGGGAGCTGCGCGGCCTTATGAGCCGTCACGCCGTGCAGCGCGTATGACGCTGCACGGCGTGAACCACTGCGCAAGCGCGGATCCCGTTACGTCGCTGCTAGCCCATTTCGGGCCGCAGACTATCGGCCCATTTTTATGAAGTGACGCAAGTGGGATTTGCGCCGTTTTTTGCGCCGATCGGCGGAGTTTCCGCCGATAACGGAGAATTTCGCCCGACGTTCTGACACCGGTTCGCGAACTTCTGAACCCCCCGAAAACCGCGCGATCGCGGCGGGCGCCACATGGCCCGGAGAATCGCGAGAGGTGGCCTGACGAGCGATTCTCCGGGCCCCCAACGATACTGCGCCCCAGATGGTCACACCGGCGTGAACATTGAACATTCCAACGCAGTAAAGGCCCTTCGTCCCTCGATGTTGCGCCGACCTGTGAAACCAATCTAAAGCCAATCTACACTATTCCATTATCGTCCATATGTTTATCCAATGACCATTAAATGCCCTTAATGTTGGCGAGTCCACTACCATTGCAGGCAGGGCATTCCACGCCCTTACTACTCTCTGAGTAAAGAACCTGCCTCTGACATCTGTCCTATATCTATCTCCCCTCAATTTAAAGCTATGTCCCCTCATGCTAGCCATCACCATCCGAAGAAAAAGGCTCTCACTGTCCACCCTATCTAATCCTCTGATCATCGGTATGCCTCTATTAACCTCTTAACCTTCTTCTCTCTAACGAAAATAGCCTCAAGTCCCTCAGCCTTTCCACATAAGATGTTCCCTCCATACCAGGCAACATCCTGGTAAATCTCCTCTGCACCCTTTCCAATGCTTCCACATCCTTCCGATAATGCGGCCACCAGAACTGCACGCAATACTCCAAATGCGGCTGCACCATAGTACAGCTGCAACATGACCTCATGGCTCCGAAACTCAATCCTTCTACCAATCAAAGCTAACACACCGTACACCTTCTTAACAACCCTATCACCCTGGCTCGCAACGTTCAGGGATTGGATTGGATTGGATTTGTTTATTGTCACTTGTACCGAGGTACAGTGAAAAGTATTTTTCTGCGAGCAGCTCAACAGATCATTAAGTACATGAGAAGAAAAGGGAATAAAAGAAAATACATAATAGGGCAACACAAGGTATACAATGTAACTACATAAGTACTGGCATCGGATGAAGCATACAGCGTGTAGTGTTAATGAAATCAGTCCATAAGAGGGTCATTTAGGAGTCTGGTGACAGTGGGGAAGAAGCTGTTTTTGAGTCTGTTCGTGCGTGTTCTCAGACTTCTGTATCTCCTGCCCGATGGAAGAAGTTGGAAGAGTGAGTAAGCCGGGTGGGAGGGATCTTTGATTATACTGCCCGCTTACCCCAGGCAGCGGGAGGTGTAGATGGAGTCAATGGATGGGAGGCAGGTTTGTGTGATGGACTGGGCGATGTTCACGACTCTCTGAAGTTTCTTGCGGTCCTGGGCCGAGCAGTTGCCATACCAGGCTGTGATGCAGCCTGATAGGATGCTTTCTATGGTGCATCTGTAAAAGTTGGTAAGAGTCAATGTGGACATGCCGAATTTCCTTATTTTCCTGAGGAAGTATAGGCGCTGTTGTGCTTTCTTGGTGGTAGCGTCGACATGGGTGGACCAGGACAGATTTTTGGAGATGTGCACCCCTAGGAATTTGAAACTGCTAACCATCTCCACCTCGGCCCCGTTGATGCTGACAGGGGTGTGTACAGTACTTTGCTTCCTGAAGTCAATTACCAGCTCTTTAGTTTTGCTGGCATTGAGGGAGAGATTGTTGTCGCTACACCACTCCACTAGGTTCTCTATCTTCCTCCTGTATTCGGACTCATTGTTATTCGAGATCCGGCCCGCTATGTACATGGACACCGAGATCTCTCTGCTCATCCACACTACCAAGAATCTTACCATTAGCCCAGTACTTTGTATTCCTGTTACTCCTTCCAAAATGAATCACCTCACACTTTTCTGCATTAAACTCCATTTGCCACCTCTTAGCCCAGCTCTGCAGCTTATCGATGTCCCTCTGTAACCTGAACATCCTTCCGCACTGTCCACAACTCCACCGACTTTAGTGTCATCCGCAAATTTACTCACCCATCCTTCTACACCCTCCTCCAGGTCATTTATAAAAATGACAAACAGCAGTGGCCCCAAAACAGACCCTTGTGGTACACCACTAGTAATTGAACTCCAGGCTGAACATTTCCCATCAACCACCACCCTCTGTCTTCTTACAGCTAGCCAATTTCTGATTCAAACCGCTAAATCACCCTCAATCCCATGCCTCCCTATTTTCTGCAATAGCCTACCGCGGGGAACCTTATCAAACGCTTTACTGAAATCCATATACACCACATCAACTGCCCTACTCTCGTCCACCTGTTTGGTCACCTTCTCAAAGAACTCAATAAGATTTGTGAGGCACGACCTACCCTTCACAAAACCGTGTTGACTATCCCTAATCAAATTATTCCTTTCCAGATGATTATAAATCCTATCTCTTTCATCCTTTCCAAGATTTTGCCCACAACAGAAGTAAGGCTCACTGGTCTATGGTCACCGGGGTTATCTCTACTCCCCTTCTTGAACAAGGGGACAACATTTGCTATCCTTCAGTCTTCTGGCACTATTCCTGTAGACAATGACGACATAAAGATCAAAGCCAAAGGCTCTGTAATCTCCTCCCTAGCTTCCCAGAGAATCCTAGGATAAATCCCATCCAGACCAGGGGACTCTATTTTTACACTTTCCAGAATTGCTAACACCTCCTCCTTATGAACCTCAATCCCGTCTAGTCTAGTAGCCTGAATCTCAGTATTCTCCTCGACAACATTGTCTTTTTCCTGTATGAATACTGACAAAAAATATTCATTTAGCGCCTCTGCTATCTCCTCGGACTCCACGCACAACTTCACACTACTGTCCTTGACTGGCCCTACTCTTACCCTAGTCATTCATTTATTCCTGACATATCTACAGAAAGCGTTAGGGTTTTCCTTGATCCTCTCCTGGCTCTTCTTAGCTCTCTCTTTAGGTCCTTCCTGGCTAACTTGTAACCCTCAAGCGCCCTAACTGAACCTTCACGTCTCATCTTTACATAAGCCTCCTTCTTCCTCTTGACAAGTGATTCAACTACTTTAGTAAACCACGGTTCCCTCGCTCAACCACTTCCTCCCTGCCTGACAGGTGCATACTTATCGAGGACGTGGTACTAATGTGGTATGAACAATCGTCAGCCAGTCGTGCTGGCTGACTATGCGGCCGGAGGAGGTAGGGGTTGGCGTGGGGGGACCTCGGGCTGGCGAAATGAGCATGGACCGTTTGCCAGGGGGGGCGGGGGGGGGGGGAAGGGGGGGGAGGCCCTCCAGGGTCGGGGGGCGGGGGAGAAAGCACGGCGGGCGGCCATCTTCCCAGCATCAGCTGGAGAATATGTCTGTTTGTGAGAGAGCACCCAAAGACCAAGAACCATTTCACAACTGGACCAAAGCACCAGAATCTTTTTTAAAGTAGTTGGAAATGAAGATCGAACAATTAATTCCACTTCTTCTACCCAGTACTCTGAAAAAGCCACCCTCGCTTAAAAAAAGTTGGTAACTATCGCAAAGTAACAACTGTCTGAACTACAAGCCAAACAGCACGTGCAGCAACTATTAAACCAGCTGTCATATGTATGGTTTTCTCCACAGTATCTTAAGCATGACTTTAACACAGATTCCAAGCAGATCTAAGGGTCTACAGTGTGCATGCACAGTAGAACAAGGTACTGTGCTGAAGCAAATATTCACTGCTGTCAGTGATTTTATTAACCCATTCACAAATTTTGTCAATCAAGAGGTTTGGAAATCTCCTTAATAAGTACTCTTATCATTCTGGCAGCTTGTAGTGTGTCTACAGTGTGTGTAGTATATTAAGACCAACAAATGCTTCAAGAATTGTTGATTCCATGTATCAATTTTATTTATATAGAAATACTTAAAAAAACATGAAGTAGCACCATTACTTAAGTTTTATCTTTATTATGTAGAACTTTAAACATCAGAAAAATAAAACTCTTGATACACTTTCAATTCTTTGCTCAGCAAATATAATATTAGTATTTGACCATGAGGTTAAAGGCCCTTTATCATAAAATAAAATATATTTATTTTTTCATAAATTACATTTACATCAAGTAACTTCACCTGCATATACATAAACAAGTAGTAAACAAATGTATTAGAATAGAGATACTGAAAACTGGGTATGGCTGCCCTCCCCCCCCCCACCCCCACCCCCCCTTCCCCACCCCTTGTGGGCCGCAGAATCGGTGCGCTATGGGGCCCGTTGACGCAGTCGTAAAACGCTCCGGTATTTACGACGGCGTCAACACTTAGCCCTATTATCAAAGAATCCCGCCCCAGGTCTTCCATCAGGTGCAACCTGGCACGGTCCACAAGCTAGCCTAAATAGACAACCTCCTTGACGTGAAATACACATTTTGCCTGTTGCAGGCGGATGCCAAATTCTAAAATGCATTGGAGCACTGCCTCTAGATTCCGCAAATGCTCCAGTTCTGTCGCATCCGTGGCCAGGACATCATCAAAGTATACTGTGACCCGTGGTAAACCCCGAAAAACACTCCCCATTAAGTGTTGATATATTGCACAAGCTGACGAAACCCCAAAAGGCAACTGGATCTATTCATAAATCCTTTGCTGCATATTGATGGCTACGTATTTCCACAAGGGCTGATCTAGCGCCATCTGCAGATCAGCATTGCTCATATCGAGCTTGGTGAACGTGCATCCGCCAGCAAGCTTGGCATAGAGATTCTCGATGCGGGGCATGGGGTATCAGTCCAACCTCAAGGCGGTATTAACCATTATCTTATAGTCGTCGCAGAATCGTACTGTCCTCCCCGGTTTTAGAACCGGGACCACCAGTGCCTCCCAATCGGAAAAACGCACAAGCCGAATAATGTCCAGGCGGTTGAGCTT
Source organism: Scyliorhinus torazame (assembly GCF_047496885.1). Classification (NCBI taxonomy): domain Eukaryota; kingdom Metazoa; phylum Chordata; class Chondrichthyes; order Carcharhiniformes; family Scyliorhinidae; genus Scyliorhinus; species Scyliorhinus torazame. The sequence goes on along the minus strand of NC_092707.1, from coordinate 120,567,571 downwards.
AACATTCACCTTATCCACCAAAGCATAGGGTACGGACTGCACCCAAAAACAATGGTTGAGTCTCCGGTCGACTTGGACTTTGGCCATGCGCTTTGAATCATCCCAAGACCAGGCTGAAAAACTTTGGAGGACTTATGTAGTCCCTCGCCCAGTCTCCCGGGATCTACCTTTAGGATGCAGTGCCATTCCAAGCGGAGGTGTCGTAGCCAATTGCAGCCCAGGTGGCTGGGGCCATCTCCTCGAACTATAATCAGGGGCAGTTGGACCAATTGGTGATCATAAACAACAGGGACCTGCACTGTCCCCAGGATTTGCAATTGCTCCCCCAAATATGTAGCCCGATGGGCCACGGTTGCCGCCAAAGTCAGTGTCCGAACACCCCGGTGAAAATGGTTGAACGTACTTTGGTCCACTATCAACACTGCCTCCCCAGTGACCAGTTCCATGCGCAGCCAGTGCCCCCATTTACCTGCAGCGGGATGTTGATGAGGGCTACGTGGAGTGCTGCTTGGCAATGGAGCTGCATCTCCGCTTCCTCTTCATTAGGAGCGTCTAAATGATAAGCCCTGCCCCTGGGTTGTGCCACTCTCAACCAGAGCGTCGGAGCCATGAGGGCCCACGCTGTCTGTAGCCACCCCGACTCCGGCAGCCGCATGTTGCACATGGAGGCACATTGCTTTTGGTCAATCCAGTAAAAGGTTTAGGCTGCGGAGGCCAGTTCGATGACCGCTAGCTGGGGCCCCGTTGTCTGCCTGACTGGGTTGATGGTGGGGGTTGCTCCGTGAAGATCCACAGCTCTCGCTGGATGATCAAGGAGGAAGGCGGACTAAAATGTTGCCCGACGAGTTCCATGAGCTGGTTGAAAGTGTGGGTGTCTGGCGCCAATGGATATATCAGATCGTCGATAACCCGATATGTCTAACACTAACAGATTCAAAAACAGCTTCTTCCCCACCATTACCAGACTCCTAAATGACACTCTTATGGACTAATCTGATCTCTTCACACATGTTCTCTACTGAGTAGTACTACACTCCTGTATGCTTCACCCGATGCCTGTGTCTATTGTGTATTTTATGTTTGCCCTATGTATTTTCTTTTCATGTACGGAATGATCTGTCTGAACTGTATGCAGAACAATACGTTCACTGTACCTCGGTACACATGACAATAAACAAATCCAATCCAATGTGTGAGCCTCACACGTCATCAGCAAGATCACTGTCTGCTGTTCGTCTTCCGTAATATTATTGGCACGAAAATAGTAGGGCATGCACTCTGCATAGGGGACCCATCCTTCGATTCCAGTATCAAATGCGTCCAAGCAGCCAAACAGAGGCATCACAAGGGACCGTGGGTCCTGACCTGCAACTGGAATTCCAGGAGATGGCTGAGTAGAAAGGCCTCAGTGTTGACAGTGGACATGTAGTTCTCCTCGTTGCCAGAATTATGTCGGTCACAAAGGAAAGGGTCCACACCGAGTTGCAAGGTTGCACAGGAGGTTTATTTCGTAGTACAGCAGAGTTCCAGCAAGTGCTACCCAACCTAGTGAGTGCTGGCCGGTTCTGAGTCGGCCAGTTTTATACCGGAAGTCTGAGGAAGCTCCGCCCGCTTAGAGCTTCTGGGAAGACCATAAGAACATAAGAACATAAGAACTAGGAGCAGGAGTAGGCCATCTGGCCCCTCGAGCCTGCTCCACCATTCAGTGAGATCATGGCTGATCTTTTGTGGACTCAGCTCCACTTTCCGGCCCGAACACCATAACCCTTAATCCCTTTATTCTTCAAAAAACTATCTATCTTTATCTCAAAAACATTTAATCAAGGAGCCTCTACTGCTTCACTGGGCAAGGAATTCCATAGATTCACAACCCTTTGGGTGAAGAAGTTCCTCCTAAACTCAGTCCTAAATCTACTTCCGCTTATTTTGAGGCTATGCCCTCTAGTTCTGCTTTCACCCGCCAGTGGAAGCAACCTGCCCGCATCTATCCTATCTATTCCCTTCATAATCTTATATGTTTCTATAAGATCCCCCCTCATCCTTCTAAATTCCAATGAGTACAGTCCCAGTCTACTCAACCTCTCCTTGTAATCCAACCCCTTCAGCTCTGGTATTAACCTAGTGAATCTCCTCTGCACACCCTCCAGTGCCAGTACGTCCTTTCTCAAGTAAGGAGACCAAAACTGAACACAGTATTCCAGGTGTGGCCTCACTAACACCTTATACAATTGCAGCAGAACCTCCCTAGTCTTAAACTCCACCCCTCTAGCAATGAAGGACAAAATTCCATTTGCCTTCTTAATCACCTGTTGCACTTGTAAACCAACTTTTTGCGACTCATGCACTAGCACACCCAGGTCTCTCTGCACAGCAGCATGTTTTAATATTTTATCAATTAAATAATAATCCCTTTTGCTGCTGTTCCTACCAAAATGGATAATCTCACATTTGTCAACATTGTATTCCATCTGCCAGACCCTAGCCCATTCACTTAGCCTATCCAAATCCCTCTGCAGACTTCCAGTATCCTCTGCACTTTTTGCTTTACCACTTATCTTAGTGGTAACCGTAGGTTTCGGCAGAGCCTAGAATATGACAGTGTATAGTTGTGTAAAGGAAATTCTCCGCTGGTTGGAGTCATACCTGGCACAAAGGAAGATGACTGGAGGTCAGTCATCTCAGTCCCATGACATCACTTCAGGAGTTTCTCAGGATAGTGCCCTAGGCCCAACCATCTTCAGCTGCTTCACCAATGACCTTTGTTCCATCATAAAGTCAGATGTGGGGCTGTTCACTGATGATTGCACAACATTCAGCACCTTTCACGAGGCCTCAGCTAATGAAGCAGCCCACGTGCAAATGCAGCAAGACTTGGACAATATCCAGGCTTGGGCTGATAAGTGACATGTAACATTCACGCCACATAAGTGGCTGGCAATGACCATCTCCAAAAAGTGAGAATCTAACCATCATCGCTTGATATTCAATGACATTACCATCACTGAATTTTCCGCTATAAACATCCTGGGGGTTGCCATTGGCCAGAAACTGAGCTGGACTAGCCATATAAATACTATGGCTACAAGAGCACATCAGAAGCTGTGAATTTATTTAATGAGTAACTCACCTACTAACTCCCCAAAGTCTGTCCATGATCCATAAAGCACAAATAAGTTCAGCTCCATCAAGACCCAAGAAGCTCAAAACCATCCAGCCCAAAGCAAACTGCTTAACTGGCACCTCATCCACCACTTTATCCAACCTGTCCTCCAGCAAACACAGTAACAGCCATGTGCACCATCTACAAGATGCACTGCAGCAACTCACCATCACATCTTCGACAGGACCTTCTAAACCTAGATCCTCTACCACCGACAAGGACAAGAACAGCGGATACTTGGGAGCATCACCACCTTCCAGATCCCCTCCAAGCCATGTATCATCCCGACTTGAAAATATATCATTGTTCCTTCACCGTCAGCAGGTAAAAATCCTGGAACTCCCTCCCCAATAGCACTGTGGGGTGTACCCACACCACATGGACTGCAGCGGTCCAAGAAGGCAGCTCACCATCCCCTTTTCAAGGGCAATTAGGAATGGGCAAAAATGTTGGTCTAGCCAGTGACACCCACATCCCAAGAAAGAATAAAAGTAATATAAGACAGGATAAATGATCAAGAAGTTCTATTATCACTCTTTTGGTGTCTGGATCCAAACAGGGATATGGTCTAGCTCAGGACACCCTGAAATTGCATGGGTTACTTGCTCGAAATGTCACCCCTTTTGCTGTCATGGTTAATATTGACTTTAGTTGGCAAATTCCAAATAATTTCTCCAGTTGCTAATGCTTTGCTTAGACGTTATATCACTATAGTGGACATACCTTCAGCAAGAACAACAACTTGCAGTAATGAAGTAGTTAAAACACAGGAAACATTCGAAGGCACCTCAGCGAAGGTGTGAGGGATCAAAAGAAAACAGGTGTTGAGTCAGAAAGAACCACACATTCTGTTATTACTGTAGGTTTCCTAATCTTGGGTGTGATTGCAGCACAGTGGGTGTACTTACACCTCAGGGACTACTGAAATTCAAGAAGGCAACTCACCACCACCTTCTGAAGGGCTACTAGGGATGGGCAATAAATGTTGGCCTAACCACCGACGCTCACATCCCATAAATTAATTAAAGAAAAACAAAACATATGTGTGTCTATGATCATGAAGAAACATGTCATTGATTAATGGTAACCACACCAGAAATTGCTCAACATTTTCTTTGTGAGGATTTTCTATTTCATTCTGCCTCGCTACTAATCCAGCTCTTAACATCTCAGTGGCAACACTGTCTGGATGCCATGGATCACCTGGACTTAGAAAAAATTAAACAATATTTGGGGTATTCAGAAGAAGCAAAATCATTTCAACTAATACACCAATCATATAAAATACCAAAATATCAAATCCATGATGTTCTTGGTAACTCCGAGAAACATAGAAGATAGAATTTACAGTGCAGAAGGAGGCCATTCGGCCCATCGAGTCTGCACTGGCTCTTTTGAAAGAGCACCCCTCCACCCTGTCCCCATTACCCAGTAACCCCACCCAACATTCAGGGCAAATTTGGATACTAAGGGCAATTTATCATGACTAATCCACCTAACCTGCACATTTTTGGATTGTGGGAGGAAACCGGAGCTCCCCGAGGAAACCCACGCAAACACGGGGAGAATGTGCAGACTCCGCACAGACAGTGACCCAAGCCAGGAATCGAACCTGGCACCCTGGAGTTGTGAAGCAATTGTGCTAAGCACTATGCTACCGTGCTGCCCAGATAGGAGCAGGAGTAGGCCATTCAGCTCTTTGAGCCTGCTCCGTCATTCAAAATCCCCTGTCTCCACGCCATACTCCCACACTCTCCCCATACCTCTACAGTGTGGGCACCTCCATACCGTTACCCTTTGCGGCAACAAAGAAATATAACACAAATAGAACATTAGACTCTACAGTGTAATCAGCAAAGTTCAGCTAGAGGATGTCAGACTGGTCAGACCATACATTGAACAGAAGTTACCAAGGCACAATTAATACAATGAAGACTTGGTGAGAATGCACAGAAAACCATGGGACAAATCTTTATCAGTTGGATCAAGCAGGCAAACACAATTTAGGAGGGGAAACTAAATCAGAAAATGCCAGAAACATTCAGCAGGTCTGGAGGGACAATGCTTCAAGCGTGTGGGACCCCTGAGCAGTTCTGACGAAATAATTAATTCTGGATTTCTATTCAATTCAAAATCTGCCAAGGTGGGATTTGAACCTGTGCCCCCAGAAAATTACCCTGGATCTCTGGATTATTAGTCCAGTGACAATACCACTACGCCACTGCCTGGCAGGGTCTAAGCACTGACCCATACAGGACCCAACCAGTCACTGCCTGCCACTTCGAAAATGGTACATTTATTCCCAATCTCTGTTTCCTGTCTGTTAACCATTTCTCAATCCATGCCAATATATTACCCCCAATTCCATGTGTTTTAATTTTGCACATTAACCTCTTATGTGGGACCTTATCAGTTAGGATCAAACACTGGAATAAAATCTTTGGCTTTAATATAAGTTATATCAATTATATTAATGGAACCATGCAAAGGTATGGGGACTCTATAGAAAGGTCCATCCAGAATGTAACCTAAAATTGAACTATAATATCATGAGGTATCATTCTGTTATGCCCAAAAAGATGTACTAAAAAAATACATAACTTTCCACAGATGGTACATTAACTGTAGTCTGTCCAGCTAGAATTGCAATAATGTTATCCTTATTTGTGAACCAATGTTGACTACTGATCTTCCAAGGATTAATTCAAGTGATTTTTTAATCAATTTCTATCTTTACCAAAAACATATTATTGAAACCTTTGGCTTCCAAATACTATTACCAGAGTCCCAAGTAAAATCTGAAATAAGAGCATTTGCTGAAGACGCTCAGCAAGTCAATCAGCATCTGTGGCGAGAGAAACAGAGTTAACATTTCAAGCCAATGAGCTTTTAACTGAACCCTGGTAAAAGGATATACATCTGAAATGTTGGGCGTGATTTAACGGCTATGTCGCCCTTGAGCTAGAGGTCGATGGGACCATTTGATCGCAGGAGAGGCCAAAATCAGGAAACATGCCAGGCGCTGATCGTTTTGCCATCTAACCGGCCTGTCGCCATTGGCGAGAACCGAATTCCGCCGTGGCGTGGTAAAAAACCAATAATCAATTAAAGCCAATCTCCATGTCATTAACAGGAACGGCCTCCTAGCAAATGCCTTATATTATCTAACCGCCTCCCCAGCAAGTCGTCATGTGGGCGCTGAGTTATTGCCTAGCATCCCAATGAGACCGTGACACTGTGCCTGAACACTGCAGGAAGCAACACCATGGATGCAGCAGCCAACATCCAAATACCCAGGGGCTGGGACATTTCTGGACCAGAGGGTGGGTGTGGTCACCGGGGACGAGACCAGCACCCGGTCCAGATAACATTATGAGCGGGTGTCTGGGGTACACGGTCTGGGGTCCAGTGACCAGGGGCCCCGCTGAGAGCGAGGGTGAGTGGGCAGGGTGTGTTGGATGGCACCCTGAGGGATGGCAGGGGATGTGGGATGGGAGGGGGGAGCCATGGGGGATTGGGAGTGGGGTGGAAGACACTGCTGATTGTCAGTCTCTCACCCTCTGCAATTCCGTACAGATCTTGGGCCCCGCGGAATTTGCCCTTGCGGTGTTGCTGGTAGGCCAGATGCTGGAGAAGGCAGAGGCAGCAGCGTCAACAGAGGTTTGAGGCAGTGGCCCATGTTCAGAGCCCTGCCCCACACCCTGAGGACCCAAGGTGTACAGGTGTGGCTGGTCCTCGTACAGATGACGGACTGTTTGTGCCGCAGGAGGCTCCCCCTCAACAAGGGGCAGTGCGGTACCTCTGCCATGCCCTTGCGGACTTGGCACAACGTGGAGAAAGAGGATACCCATTCCTGGTGGCTGCCAAGCCCTGAACAACCTCAGTATCATTCCAGAGCTCGAGCGGGGACTTGTGTGGCATTTCACAAGCTATAGTGTGCTGTGGGGGGTTTGCTCTGTGGGATCGATTTAAATACAGCTCCCCCTTGTTAGCGGGTAGCTGGCGGGCGTGATCCTGGCAAATCAGCTGGCGGGAGTATAATTTATGATGTGAAGCCCTTGGAGCCTCGTTAAGTGGACCAATTAGCGTTTGATACTGGTGACGACCTTGCAGGGTCAAGCGTCGGGAATCTCGTGGCTGTTCCGGCTCGCTACCACACTTAGAAACGTATCTGTTAAATCATGCCCGTTAACTCTATTTCTCTCTCCTCAGACACAAGCATTTTCTCTTTTTACTTCACAATTATGGGTCTCTTTATTTATTTGGGTAACGTTTCTTTGTGCTCCTGTCAAGCCTCTCAATGCACAAACGATTACTGAATCATTTTACTTTAATACTCTTCCTAGCTCTTATCTTGAAATAGTTTGCTTCACTGAGGTTTACAAGTGGCAGAATTGTCTTGACATTTGCATCGTAACATACCTCTTACCTTTTCTTTTCTTTGATCAAAGTCTGCTGTTTATTTATTTCTTTGTGGCAAGTATAGTCTTCTGAATTTAAATTTGTGAATCACGATTGTCTCAGCATCAATGCTCATTTCAAACTTTACTACATGTATTTGTCTCCATTTTCCACAAACCATAAACCAATTGGAGCTCTGACAGATCAGAGTACCTATAAAAAGCTCACTTTCAATTTTATTTTCACTTGTCTTTCTGAATATTTGCGGGGGGTGGGGGGGGCGTTCAGATTAATTCCCAAGCTCATGCATTTTATATGTCGTGAACTTCATTCCTATCTATCCTACAGTTGCAGCATTTTACTGCCATTTCAGCTAATTTTTTAATGATGTTGGATTTTGAATTGGAGTGGATTGTTTCTAGGTTCTCAGCTGGAGAGTGCTGCTTCCCACTGACAATCTGTGTGCCTGCATTGATATCACGTGAGCTTCTTTAATGGAATTCACCCCATGATCATCAGACAGTCCTTTATTCATCTACTGGTGACCTATGCCTACTGCCCTACAGGTATTGATGCATTTTCGAACAGCTAAATCATCACTCTTGGCAAATCTCTTGCATCGTTATTTGGAATTCACACTTAAATTCTGTCCAAAAGATGCTCATACCCACAATTTCTGAACCGTGTCATAGATCGAAGAGAAAACAAGTAGACTTTTTTCATCCATCTTTTTTCTGTTGAATACACGACACTGAATGCGAAAAGCATTTTCTCATTGCAACAGATTTCACATTCCTTAAGAAATGGAACAACCCCTTCCACATTTTTCCGAAATGCAAATGTACATTTCTGTTGTTTTCCTCCGAGCACAATGCAAACGAGGGGTTTTGAAACCTCGACTTCTCAGGTTTGAGCTCCTTTCAGTTGTATTTCTAAACATTGTTTACATTGTTCAAGCTATCTCCTCCACATCTGCTTCACGCTGAGCTATTTGCTTCGATTGCCGTAAGGTTTTTTTTCCCAAGAGAGAGAGAGAGGAAATACAGATCCTCCTTGCAACAGCACATAATTATCCTACTGAACCATCGTAAAATCACAGCCTAACAGCCAGCCTCATTGTATTGTTTGTCTTTTTAATCCTAGCCACAAAATGGTAGCATTTTCCACAGAATAGAGTTTCCCTATCCATACAGCAATGTTGTGGATGTCACAAGGCAGGTTTCATATGGCAGTAGCCGCAGAGTGAACTTTAATTGGTTAGCATGGGTATTTAGCACATTCATTTATGGTAGTGCGGTTGCCAAGGGAACGCTTGTTATTTTGTGTGGGAGTCTATACAGTATGTGGGTTAATGGCATACAACCTGATAATAATTTCAAAGTTATGTGTGCTTTGAAATGCAGTTCTGGGAAAATCACTTATGGTTGGTGTTCCCTTCTAGACTGAGCACTGCAACCAGTGCCATAATTGAACTTCTGTGCAAATATTGGACTAGAGCCTGGACATTATTCTTAATTAGTTAAATTGATCATTTTCCTGGTCAATGTTGCATGGTTATATCTGGAAGTATGTTTAGTCATTTATTGAAGTATAAGATGTGATCATGCAAGTGCATTTGGCTTAACCCTGAAGTTAGCAACTTGAATCTCTGAACAAATTTCCCATTGATTCTGTTGGAGGTGAGGATAAGAAAATGGGGAAGGATACGCGAAAACCATAGCTCAGGGAAAGTGCTGCACCGAATTCTGCTACAGCAGTAATGAAAAGTAGTGAGGCTATTCTTGGCTCTCAAACACTGAAGCAGTGAAAAAAAATTCTTACACTGAGAGAACCTTACGCATAGGGGTACAATAGCACAGTGTTTATTTGTTGGATTCGGAACTGAGAGACCTGGACTATTTGAACAAATTATGACACAAATCGGAACTAGGTGCTACAAAACGTTATTTCGCGGTAACGTGGTCTGGCCTGGGAACCTGTCGCTGTGGCCCTCGCAATTGGGTATGATTCCCTTTGAACTCACCGGCCTGAATTACCAGTGACTGGAGAAATAAAACGAGGTGGCCGCAAAACAGCATTTGTTTCTTGATGGCCTATACCTTGCACTAAGGTGATCATTGTGGCATTATTGTCACTGTTCCTGACAGCTTGTTTTGCTACGGTGGAGTATTTTTGAAAGAATTAAGAGCCAAAATCAACACCATATTGGACATAATCTTCAACAAGTTTACTTTCAGAAACAAAGAGTCTTACATTTTGCCACTATTAATCTTGAGGGATGGGTCTGGGCTGTCGGGAATTTAAAGATGCACCTCCAGATCACAAACTGCTCTGAAATCAAGCAGTACTGTGGGAATACTTTAACCAAAGAGACAGCAGTGGTTCAAGAATGGCCACCTCTGGGGCGGCATGTGGCACAGTGGTTGGCACTGGTATTACGGTGCTGAGGACCCGGGTTCAAATCCCAGCCCTGGGTCACTGTCCGTGTGGAGTTTGCACATTCTCCCCGTGTCTGTGTGGGTTTCACCCCCACAACCCGAAAATGTGCAAGTTAGGTGGATTGGCCACGCTAAATTGCCCCTTAATTGCTACAAAAATATTGGGCACTCTAAATTTGTAATAAAAAAGAATGGTCACCTTCCCAAGGGCAACTAGGCCCACATCCAAAGAACAATGAACAAATTCTGAGCTTCTGTAACAATGGTCCCTTAAAAATAAACCTTTACAAAAACCTTTTTTAAAAAACCAATCATTCCCCAGTCTTTAAAATGATTTAAACTGCACAATTGCATAGTTAGCCTGTAACGAAGCCAGCAACATGAAGAAGAAATAAAATACTGGGATGATGTAACACTCATATGTACGCACAAGTTTTATACCTCACCCACCAATCAGATTCTCATTTGCAGGCACAAAGTCTCAGCATTAAGCTTTCTCAGGCCAGGCAAAGCACTGCCAGATACAAAAGAAAACGTAAGTAATAGGAGCAGGAGCCATTCAGCCCTTCGAGCCTCCTCTGCCGCTCAATAAAATCATGGCTGACCTCCTACCCCCACTCCACCTTCCTACTCCATCCTCATATCCCTTGATTCCTTTCATATCCAAAAATGTACGGTCTTGAATAGGTTCAATGTCTGAATATCCACAGTTGTCAGGGGTAAAGATCCACAATTTCTAAGTGAAGACATTTCTCTCATTTCAGTTCTAAATGGTCGCCCCATTATTCTGAGAGTGTGAGCGCCTTGCTTTAGATTTCCATGCCCGGGGAAACATCCACCCAGCATCCATCCTATAAAGCTTAGAGCTCCCTCTATACTGCAGTAACAATGTACCTCAGAAGAACACTCTCTACTGCACCATTTTCCAAGCAAAATGTGGCTTTTTTTAGTGAGATTGCCAGTTACTGCCTAATACCACAGTTTTGTTGTTTTATGGGAAGCTGCATTCAGATTGTCCAAACTCATTTCAGGGAGGGTCTTGACTTCCCGAGATGCCTAGCCTTTAATCGCAGCATTCTGGGTTAGGTGTCACCAGCAGTGAATGACCAGTGTGCATCCATTCCACCAAACAGTTAAGTGTAAGAGCAGCTCTGTTGTTCAAAAATGTCCTCATATCACTTTTAAATGGTCAACTCCTTATTCTGAGACGGTGAACCCCTGATTCAGCCACTGCTGCTTTTAGATGAATAATTTAACTGCCTGTTCTCTCATAACAGAACACATGATAATTTATTGAAGACCAGAGAGTTCAGTCTCTTGGCCAATATTCATCTTTCAATCAAGAAGATAGATGCATGGGTCATTTCTCTGTTTTGAGATTGTGACATGTGCAGGTTAGTTGATGTGTCAATTTACAAACAAATCATGACTGCACTTAAAAAATGTGTAATTAGGAACATAGGAACAGGAGTAGGCCATTCAACCCCTTGAGTCTGTCCCGCCGTTTAATGAGATCATGGTTGATCTGTGGCCCAACTCCACGTCCATATCCCTTAATATCTTTGCTTAACAATAATCTATCTATCTCAGAATTAAAATTAACAACTGATCCAGCTTCAACTGCTGTTTGTGGGAGAGAGTTCCAAACCTCTACCATCCTTTGAGTGAAGAATAATCTTTATTAGTGTCACAAGTTTGCTTACATTAACACTGCAATGAAGTTATTATGAAAAGCCTCTCGTCGCCACATTCCGGCGCCTGTTCGGGTACACAGAGGGAGAATTCAGAATGTCCCATTCTCCTAATATGCACATCTTTCGGGACCTGTAGGAGGAAACCGTTGCACGTGGAGGAAACCCACGCAGGCACAGGGAGAACGTGCAGACTCCGCACAGACAGTGACCCAAGCCAGGAATTGATCTCAGGTCCCTGGTGCTGTGAAACAACAGTGCTAACTACTGTGCGATCATGCTGCCCACACATGTGCCGGTACACACAAGGCCTGATGTGGCGGCTCCTTGGCACCTTCTCCTCCTCAGCCTGGGCAGCTGCCTCCTGTTCTTCTGGGTCATGCTGCACTGCTGCACACTCTACTGCCACACACTCCGCTGCTGCAGCTTTGAGCAGCTCAGACAGCTCATACAGCCATAGGGCATGTTCCAGGGCTGCAGCGAACAGCAGGAAGGCTGTCATTGCTGGTTGAATTCTAATATCCATTGTCTGCAGGGGGTGAAAGGCTGACATGTTAGCATGGTGCATACCCCTATGCCCAACCAAGTCCAATGGGCTACATGGTGCCCCCGTTGGCACTGTGGGCTCCGTCTGCGCATGCCCCCTCCCATTCCCACACTCCTGGCCACATCCGTGCCCAACACCCTGGGTGCCTCTGGCCCTGGTGCCCATCGCTGCTGTCAGGTGTACCATCGGCTAGCGCTGGCCTTTTCAGCGGTACGCTTCACGGCCCCCACCCGATAGGGGCTACCGTGGGCGGTGCCCCCCATGCCAGCCAGCCCTGGCCAGTGTCAGGCCCGGCAGCACCCAGTTGCTACTCTCCATGTCCAACCTCCTCGCTATCTCTCTCATCAGCCAAGACACTGGTTTCACGATTTTTAAAAGCACAAGTGAGCTGCAGCATCGGGAACTTGGCCCATCGGAGGCGGAGAATCGCGGAGGCCCCAGGGAACCCCAGGTTGGGCCTCTAATGACACACAAATGGTGTTTACTGCACATGCTTTCCGCACCCCATTGACACCGCTGTCAGGGTTAACGGACAGCACGGTAGCATTGTGGGTAGCACAATTGCTTCACAGCTCCAGGGTCCCAGGTTCGATTCCGGCTTGGGTCACTGTCTATGCGGAGTCTGCACATCCTCCCCGTGTGTGCGTGGGTTTCCTCCGGGTGCTCCGGTTTCCTCCCACAGTCCAAAGATGTGCAGGTTAGGTGAATTGGCCATGATAAATTGCCCTTAGTGTCCAAAAATTGTCCTTAGCGTTGGGTGGGGTTACTGGGTTATGGGGATAGGGTGGAGGTGTTGACCTTGGATAGGGTGCTCTTTCCAAGAGCCGGTGCAGACTCGATGGGCCGAATAGCCTCCTTCTACACTGTAAATTCTATGAAATAGCGATTTGGCATCAAATTGACGCCCAATGCGAATTTAGCATTGGAACTGATTCTCCGCCCAATTGTGTTTCAGGATTTCAGAGTCAGCCAATGGAGAATCCCACTCCACTTATTTTTAAGCAGTGGCCCTTAGTTATAGATTCTCCCACAAGAGGAAATGTCCTGTGAATATCCCTCAGGATCTTGAAGGTTTCAATCAAGTCACCTCTTACCCTTCTAAACTCTGACAGATACAAGCCGTGCCTGTTTAACCTTTCTTCATAAGACAACCTGCTCATTCCAGGTATTAGTCTAGAAAAACATCTCTGACCTGTTTCTAATGCATTTACATCCTTCCTTAAATTTGGAGGCCAATACTGTATACAGTACTGCAGAAGTGATCTCAACAGTGCCCTGGACAACTGAAGCATAAAAAAATAACATTATATGAGCTTTTCTAATTACTTGTTGTTCCTGTATACTAGCCTTGTGTGATTCACCTACATCCCTTTGAATTTCAGAGTTCTGCAATCTCTCACCATTTAGATAATGTGCTTCCTTTTTATCAGTCTTGCCAAAATGGATAATTTCACATTTGCCCACATTGTACTCCATTTGCATACACTTTTCACCTATCTATGTTCTTTGTAACCTCGAGACGTCTTCATCACAACGACATTCCAATCTATCTTTGTCTCGTCAGCAAATTTAGAAACCTTCTGCGGGAGTCTCCGTCGGTGGAAAATCCCATTGGCTGGCTGTGGGAACAGAGAATCCCGCTGCCAGTGGGGACACGCCGCGCCGGAAAACGGGGCTGGTGGGACAGAGAATCCCGCTCCTTATCTTCAGTCCTTTCATCCTAGTCATTTATATAAATTGTAAAATTTGAGGCCCAGCACTGATTCCTGTGGCACACCACTCATTGCATCCTGCCAACCAGATAAAGATCCATTTATGCCAACTCTCTGCTTCATGTTAGCAAGACAATTTTCTCTCCATGTCAACAAATTTATCCCTACACCATAAGCTTCAATTTTCTGCAATAACTTTTGATGAGGGACCTTATCAAATGCCCTCTGGAAATCTAAGACCAAAACAGCCACCAGTTCCCCTTAACCGCAGCACATGTGAATTTTTTAAAGAATTCCAATACATTGGGGCAGCACAGTGGCACAGTGGTTAGCACTGCTGCCTCACAGCGCCAAGGACCCAGGTTCAATTCCAGCCTTGGGTGACTGTTTGTGTGGAGTTACACATTCTCCCTGTGTCTGCGTTGGCTTTCTCCCATTTGCTCCAGTTTCCTCCCACGCACCAAAGATGTGCAGGTTAGGTGCATTGGCCATGCTAAATTGCTCTTAGTGTCCAACAGTTAGGTGGGGTTACAGGGATAGGGCAGGGAGTGGGCCTAGGTAGGGTCTGTAGCCATCTGGGATGGCCACTTTCAGCATATAAAATGGACACTCGCAGAGCATACAGGGAAAATGGACAATGCAAAGTAACAAGCAGGCACAGAGCCTGAATGTGTATTTAGAAGACAGACTGCAGACAGGACCAAAACTCTTGGGCGATTTGCACATTGATGGTCCATCTCTGGTAAACAAAAGACGAGTGCTCAGGTAGCCGATACCGTCCCAGACATTCCGGCTCCACTAGCTCAGCAAGAAGATACAAACAAAGCAAGGCCAATGGCCACTCAAGACACGCCCAGCCATCAAGGCACCCGCCCCTTTATTGGCTCAGATCGATGGCGGTGAAGCTGCCCAATTAATTGGTACCAAGTTTAAAGCACGCCTAAAAGCGCGCAAAGCCCCCCAAGTATAAGAAGGAACCCTCGCCATGTGTTCCCTCTCTTGGATTCGGCTCTCAACTGGAGAGACCCTTCCACCTGCACCACCAGAAGCAAGTAAGTTCAAGTTCAACGCTCGCTACCAGAGGGACAACCTTAGCTGTACTCCTGCTACCTCTTCGGACCCAACAGCCTCAGATCTGAACAACGGCCATTGTTCCTCTGACCTAATTGGGCACCCAAAGTTAAGTATAGGGGTTAGTGATTGATGCGCAATCAATTACTCTTGAGACAAGGCGAGTCATAACTAATAGGCTTTAATCTGCTAGAACTGTTCCCCAGCAGCTTCGATACAGAAAGTGAAGGCTGCTGGGATGGCATTGGTTCTTATACTCCGCCTCTCAGGGCGGAGCTATGTACATCGGCCAATGGTAGACTCCTGGGTCTAGTCAATGGTCATCCACCTCTCAGGTACCGCAATACCTGGTATTACCACAGTGATAGACATAGTTTAGCCTGTAGTGTTATTGTGCATGAGTAAATCATACTGTGTGTAAATAAAGTACCATTGACTTTGGACTAACTAACTGGTGTATTGGCTCTTTGATCGGTATTCGGTTGAACCTTGTGGCGGTATCAAGAGATACCTGGCGACTCTGAAAGCATATTCATAATTAAGATTAAGAAAGGCGACCTTATTAACCACCATATTTATAGCCACTGAAAGAGAGCAACAGGTCGGTGCAGGCTTAATGGGCAGAATGGTCTCCTTCTGCACTCTAGGGATTCTATGACTCGTTAAACATGATTTCTTTATCACAAAATTGCCTGATTACCTTGGATTTTTCTACAACATCATTAATAATAGATCCTAATATTTTCCCGATGACAGGTGTTAAGCTAACTGGCCTGTAGTTTCCTACTTTTTGCCTCCCTCCCATTCATTCACACATCAATTTGAACATTGGAGCAAGAATAAGGCCATTCTGCACCTATAGTCTGTCCCACTATTCTTTAGTGATTTTTACCTCAACTCCATCTCCTCGGCATTGATCCATACCTTTTTATAGTCTAACATAATACATATCTGTCAGTCTCAGTCTTACCAATTTCCATTAACTGCAACCACAGCCTTGTGGGGGAGAGAGTTCCACATTTCCACTTTGTGTGAAAACAGACTCTCTGAATTCACTCCTGAATGTCCTTACTCCAATTTTCAGATTGTGCCCTCTTGTTCTGGGTTCTCCAATGGGAGGAAATCTGTATCTACCGTATTGAACCCTTCCATTCTTTCGGTTATTTCAGCCCTCAACCTGCTAAATTTATGGGGATAGTAGCCGTATTAATGCAGTCTGTCCTCATACTTTAGCCCATTGAACCCTAGATCATTCTGGTGAATCTGCACTTGTAGTCCCTTCAAAGCAAATATAACCTTTCTGGTGCTCAAATTGAAAACATTATTTCAGATTGTGTTTAACGGAGACATTTGCTACATGCAGATTGTTGCATGACCTTTTTTTAAAATCCCTAAATCTCCAGTAGCCTATGACAGATCATGCAGTGTTATATTTACTAAGAACAGGCAGCACGGTGGCACAGTGGTTAGCATTGCTGCCTACGGCGCTTGAGGACCTGAGTTTGAATCCCTGCCCTGGGTCACTGTCCGTGTGGAGTTTGCACATTCTCCCCGTGTCTGCGTGGGTTTCACCCCCACAACCCAAAGATGTGCAGGATAGGCGGATTGGCCACACTAAATTGCCCCTTAATTGGGAAAAATAATTGGGTACTCTAAATTTATAAAAAATTAAAATTAAAAAATTAAAATATTTACTAAGAACACCTTCTGACAGTAATCAGCTTCTTAAAAATGCTTGACAAAGAGCTTTGACAAAGAGTCACCCAGACTCAAAACATTAGCTCCCTTCTCTCGCCACAGATGCTGAGATTGTCCAGTATTTTCTGTTTTTGTTTCAGAATCCTGTATCTGCAGTAATTTATTTTTTCTTTTTTCTTAAAATGTTTTACTGCCAATTCTCATCATTTTAACTAACTCAACAGGATGTGTGGAAATTAAATAATGCTTCAAATCATGTTCTCTAGCAAGTATAAATTCATTGTCACAGTAAGGTTGCCGAAGAATAATTACAGTTAAATTAAAGCTTATTTAAACCTCATTATGTGTTTCTTGATGACCCTCTGAACCGAAACATTGCTGGATAAGTATAAAACTCCACTCAGCTGAAAGAACATCTGAAGAGCTTGTTGGTCTGTACCAGCAGCGCAACATGATAAATGGAGCACTTGAAAGAAAATGTACTCATATTTTTGAGAGGGCCAAAGAGACATTTAATACAATAGTATTTGTGTGTGGCCTGTGTTATAATGTTATCATAGAATCATAGAATTTTACAGTGCAGAAGGAGGCCATTCGACCCATCGGGTCTGCACCCGCCCTTGGAAAGAGCACCCCACTTAAGCCTCCATCCTATCCCCATAATCCCACCTAACCTTTTTTGGACATTAAGGGCAATTTAGCATTGCCAATCCACCTAACCTGCACATCTTTGGACTGTGGGAGGAAACCAGAGCACCCGGAGGAAATCCACGCAAGAACGGGGAGAACGTGCAGACTCCGAACAGACAGTGACCCAAATCAGGAATCGAATCTGGGACCCTGGAGCTGTGAAGCAACTGTGCTAACCATTGTGTGACCATCCTGGTAGAAGAATTTTAGTAGCCTGGAAAGATAGTATATATACTCCAGTGTAAAACTAGACATTCAGCTTAATGTTTCAGGCTTGACAGCAGGAATGTCATCTCATGCATGATTGTAATTCACTTCACTTGCCTACTACTGGCCCACTGCCAAACCTCTATCTATTCTGACCTCTTCCAAAGCTGCAGATTCCTCACGATTCCTCTGGTTCCTCATTGCCTGCTTCCCCCTCTCTCAAATAAACACTATCCCATTCCTCTCTCTCAAAATTTTGCTCGCCCACTCGCCTATCTCAGCCTGCTGTGAGAAGTGTTGTCCGCATGTGGAACATTCAATTTGCACTTTGGAAACCACAACGAGCTACCTCATAGATTGTTTCAGGTTCTTGTTAGCTAAAAGGTAGAGTGCATCAATTAATGCTTGAACTATATTTGAGCATATATGGCAAAAGCTGATAATGCTTGGTGCCCCTGCAGGCCAAATACATTCCCACAGGCACGGCTACACATGAGACACAAGCATTTGGAAAATATGTGAGCAAAAAAAGGAAGTCAATTCACTTCATGCATAAGACCATTGCAGAATTATGTAGGGTTTCATGTGCATGAAAAGCTATAATTCAATATACACAGAGATATTAAATAAGCTACAATAAATACCCATAAATAAAACAAAATTAATGGTGAAACCAACTTTGATATGGTCAGTCAATACTTCCCAACAACTGAAATCTGACCTTATTTGTGTAATATCATACTGCTCTCTAAACTAAAACACCAATGTTGACCAAATGTATATCATAAACTAAAAATATGAATTAATATATATGTTGATATATAATTATACTGAAGAAATGGACATGTGGGGCGGGATTCTCCCATATCGGTGCGATGTCCGCCGACCGGCGCCAAAAACGGCGCGAATCAGTCCGGCATCGTGCCGCCCCAAAGGTGCGGAAGTCTCCGCATCTTGAGCGGCCGAGCCCTCACCTTGAGGGGCTAGACCCGCGCCGGACTGATTTCCGCCCCGCCACCTGGCGAGAAAGGCCTTTGGTGCCCCGCCAGCTGGCGCGAAACTGACTTTGCCGGGCGGCACATGCGCGGGAGGGTCAGCGGCCGCTCATGGCATCCCCGCGCATGCACAGTGGAGGGGTCTCTTCTGCCTCCGCCATGGTGGAGACCAAAGCGAAGGCGGAAGGAAAAGAGTGCCCCCACGGCACAGGATCGGTGGGCCCCGATCGCGGGCCAGGCCACCGGGGGGGGCCCGCCAACTGGCGTGGGTTAACAGCAGCGGGACTTCGGCCCATCGTGGGCCGGAGAATCGGCGGGAGGGGGGGGGGCCCGCCAACCAGCGCGGCGCGATTCCCGCCCACTCCGAATATCCGGTGCCGGAGAATTCGGCAACCGGTGGGGGCGGGATTCACGCCAGCCCCCGGTGATTCTCCGACCCGGCGGGGTGTCGGAGAATCCTGCCCGTGGTCAATGGGAAGAATGGGTCAGTCAGTAAGGTAATAAGAACTCACTTTTGACAGGTCCTCTGGGTGGAGTCCAGTGGTTCCTCGCCTCTGCGGCGTCCACCAGCCTCCGCGTGAGTGGCCAATCTGTCCTTAGCTGCCCCAGTCACCTCCTGGGAATGCTCCTCGAAGGAGGTGAGAATTCTTAAGCATGGCACCGCTCCGCCAGTCTGGGCCCTCTGCCGAAGATTATGGGAGAGCTTTTCCTGAGGAGACACAGAGAGGGCAACGTTAGCCACATGCGTGGTTCATAGTGGTGTGGCAGGGGGTGTGAAAGGCGAGTTGGGGGAGTTGAAGGGGGAGGGGGTTGGAGGAAGATTTGGGGGTCGCATGGGGAGTTAGGGGGTGAATGCTTCCTTGGAGGGGGTCGTTGGTGTCTGCTCACTCATGCTGCCCGCTGTAGATCGTTGACATTTTTCGTCCTGACCACGCTCCCTTAGCTGACAGCTGCCGCCACCTCATCCTGGGCAGCACTGGCTGCCATGAGGCTGACCTCCCGGGACCCTCGGGGGAATAGGGCATCCCTCCTGGCCTCCATTGCGTCTAGCAGCTTCCCCAGGTCAGCATCCCTGAATCCTGGGGCTGGTCTCCTTGGCGCCATTGTTGTGAGCTGGCTGGGGTTGGCTGAGCAAGTGCTGCTCGTCCTTGTTAGCGGGGGGCTGGTGAGTGATGTGCCGGTGAATCACCTCCTTAATTTGCGACAAGAAGCTTGTGAGGGCTTGTTAAGTGGACCAATTATGTTGAATTTTATTGCCAGCCTCGCTGGGCCGAGCGCCAGGACGCTCGCGGCAATTCCCGCTCATTACACTCAGAAAACCTTCCGGAGAATTGCGCCCAGGGGCTGGATTCTCCCAAAACGGGGCTCGGTGTTGACACCGTCGTGAAACTCCACGACTGGCATCATCGGGTCCCCTGGTGGAGCCATTCAACGAGCCACAAGGGGCTAGCACGGGCGCATCGTGCAATGCGTGACGGACCGGCCGCCGATTCACCGGTTCCATCATTGACGTGACGCCGCGGCTCGAGTTAAAAATTCTCCCCCCACACACAGCCATCGCAGGCAAGGTGGCGGCACGCAGAGCAGAGCATCGATTTAGGGGCGGGGAGCTAGAGATCCTCCTGGACGCCGCGGAGGAGAGGAGGCTGGTATTGTACCCCGGGCTAGGCTGCAGGACAGCAGGCGGCATTGTTCACCGTGCGTGGGCGGAGGTGGTCGCGCCGTCAGCGCCGTCGGCCCGGCCAGCTGACCAGTGCAGAAAGAAGCTGCGCGACCTCCTCAGGGCAGCCAGACCCCCTACCCCCCACACACATGTGACCTATTCCCCCCCCCCCCCCCAGGGGGACGGTTCCACCCCCACCCAGACCCACATGGCTGCACCCACCCATGCCAGCCGCAATGGCCGGGTTCCAGAAAGTCTTCCTCACACATCCAACAACAAATCAGCTCAACACATCCCCTTGCAGCTCCTTTTTTCCCTTTCATCTTTGATTCTATTGTTCTCAGGACTTCTTGGGAATCAACTTTTAAAAGATATAAAAATCCTTCAAACTTTTCCTATTGTTCTCCACTTTTGGGATAAAATAAAATGTAATAACCTTCCCTTGTTTACTTATGAAGCCTTTGCAAGCAGCAAAAGCCTTTTACCCCTTTGAAAATCAACAGCTGAAAAAAACTGGGTCCCTCTCTATCTCTTAATGCAAATTTCTAACGCTTACTTACTTACTTGTAAAACCACTCGACCTTTAGTTCATTACAAATGTGCATTTAGCACCTTCACTCATCTCATCCCTCAACTCTTCTTGTCAAATGGCCTCCATTATCATTTCCCCAGCTGAATAATATGATTTACACACAGAGGCATTCAGCTTTCTTTACAGGAGAGCACAACATTCCCCCAAAATACTTTTTAAAATAACATCCATTCTCACACTTGCCCCTGGCATCACGGCTGGAGATAACACTTGCTTGTAAATTTTATGTTTTCAAATTAATTTCAGAATTCATCTATTTATTTAATCACGTCTTTCAGTCTGTCGTGCCTATTATCCGTAGGACTATATTTTGTGTTGCAGGATTGATGGAGGATGTTCCAATGTAATGGGAGAAGGGAGCGTCAGACCCAATCATCGGAATGGGCAAGGGATACAAAATAAATTAGCCATAAGTTACAGTCCCGACCATCCGCTGCAGTTAGTAGAATTCAGAAAGCAATATGACACTCTTCAATGTGTACACTTTTAAGCTTGTTAAAAATCTTCACCTCCATCACACTTGGCCCTGTCATATACATAGCCCACTTCAAGACCTGAACCAAGAATAATGTCATGAAAGATGTTGGAATAAATAATTGAAATACAGGGATGAGCTGTGTAAAAATGTAGGTGGAATGCATTTTGAATAGTGTGCAGTCAGTTCCAGCCCCATTTGACCCGGAGTCGCAACAAAGGCGAAGTTAGATTTTATTTAAAACACCCGAGGTCCTTGGTTGATCCCAATAAACAGCAGTCACCAGGCGCGAAATTCTCCGTTATCGGCGGAAAGTCCGCCGATCGGCGCATAAAACGGCGCAAATTCCACTTGCGTCACGTCATAAAAATGGGACGATAGTCTCCGGCCCGAAATGGGCTAGCAGCGACATAACGGGATCCGCGCTTGCGCAGTGGTTTACGCCGTGCAGCGTCATACGCGCTGCACGGCGTGACGGCTCATAAGGCCGCGCAGCTCCCCCCCACCCGACCGGAACACCCGACCGCAACACCCGACTGGATGGCTGGCCGTCGCTCAGCCCCGAGGTTCGAGTCACGCGATGTGGAGGCGCTCCTGGACGCGGTGGAGCAGAGGAGGGACGCCCTGTATCCCGGGCACGGCCGCAGAGTTGCCCCACGCCACAGCCGGCGTCTGTGGAGGGAAGTGGCAGAGGCCGTCACCGCTGTGGCCCTGACACCACGGACAGGCACCCAGTGCCACAAGAAGGTGAACGACCTCGTCAGAGCAGGCAGGGTGAGTCTCCCCAATATCCCCCCTCCCTCATATCCCCCATATCCCCCCCTCCCCCATATCCCCCCTCCCCCATACCCCCCCTCCCCCATATCCCCCCTCCCCCAAATCCCCCCCTCCCCCATATCCCCCTCCCCCATATCCCCCATATCCCCGCTCCCCCATATCCCCCATATCCCCCCTCCCCATATCCCCCCTCCCCCATATCCCCCCTCCTCCATATCCCCCCTCCCCCATCCCCCCTCCCCATATCCCCCCTCCCCCATATCCCCCTCCCCCATATCCCCCCTCCCCCATATCCCCCATATCCCCCCTCCCCCATATCCCCCCTCCCCCATATCCCCCATATCCCCCTCCCCCATATCCCCCATATCCCCCCTCCCCCATATCCCCCCTCCCCATATCCCCCCTCCCCCATATCCCCCATATCCCCCCTCCCCATATCCCCCTCCCCCATACCCCGCTCCCCCATATCCCCCTCCCCCATATCCCCCATATCCCCCCTCCCCCATATCCCCCCTCCCCCATATCCCCCATATCCCCCATATCCCCAAGTGAATCCAGCCCTAACCTTAACCTCTGCAATGCACGCGCAACCGATGGCGTGCATTCATATACCTGCCTAACACTGTTGCCTTTTACCCCTGCCACCACCCCCCCCCCCCCACAGGAGAAGCGCGCACAAAACAATAGGGAGCATGTGAGGACTGGAGGAGGGCCCGCTGATGAGAGGCCACTGACCGTACACGAGGAAAGGGCCCTGGAACTGGCTGGCGGACCTGAGGACCGGGAGGTTGCTGATGCAGAGGTCGGGGGCCCACCAGCAAGTGAGCCACCGACAGCCCGTCCCCATATCCCCCCTCCCCTATATCCCCCTCCCCCGTATCACCTGATCACTGCCTGATGTCTAACCATGCATGCTTCATTGTGTATCGCAGGACCAAACGTCCAGGCACCCATCCCCGCAGAAGCACACCGCCCGCAGGATGCCCCTCGGAGACCACAGGAGACGGAGAGACCCGCACCCTCCAGAATGCGACGCCCACAGGATGCCCCTCGGAGACCACGGGAGACGGAGAGACCCGGACCCTCCAGCATGCAACGCCCGCAGGATGCCCCTCGCACACCACGGGAGACGGAGAGACCTGGAGCAACAGGGAGACGACACCCCCGTCACGTGCGGGAGCGACCACCCAGCGATGAGGGGGGCAGCCACAGGCCCCCGTCACATCCGAGCCAGGACACCACTACCCAGGACACCACTACCCAGGACACCACTACCCAGGACATCACTACCCAGGACACCCCTACCCGGGACAGCACTACCCAGGACACCCCTACCCGGGACAGCACTACCCAGGACACCCCTACCCGGGAAGACGAAATACCGGACAGTGACTCAGAGTGGATGGGTGGAGACGAACCCCCACCCCAAAGTGCCATGGAGTCAGAGTGGGACGAAGAGCACGACACAACGCCACTGCTGTCACCAACACCCTCCACCATCGCAGAAACACTCACCACGGTTGGGCACTTGAGTGATGAGGCGTCTGGTACACTCACTGGTGCGCACAACACAGCCGTCCCGGTACAGCAGGTGGAGGTAGGAGCAGCAGAGGGACCGGGCGGTCGAAGGGCAGCCCAGGCCAAGCGAACATCTGCCGCCCAGATGGATCCCGGGTTCCTGCAGTTACCACACCCACACATAGATCCGATGCAACCACCGACACGGAGACGAGCGAAGAGGGTGACGGGCGGCTTGCGGCGGCTGCGGTCGCAGGTGGAGGAGTCCACCCGCGACCAGGAGCTGGGAGTGGTCCCGGTCATGCGAGCCACCCAGGCTGACACCGCACGGGTGGCGTCCGCGGTGGAGGCAATGGTTGCGACGGTGTCAGACATGGGGAACGGTTTGCGAGGCCTGGGGCCTTCCGTGCAGGCGGCGTCTGTGGCCCAGGAAATGGCTGCCCTCTCACAGGAGGCCATGAGCCAGTGCCAGCGCCAGATGGCAGAGGCGCTCAACGCCATAGCCCAGTCTCTGCAGGCCATGGCCCAGTCTCAGCAGGCCATGGCCCAGTCTCTGCAGGCCATGGCCCAGTCTCAGCAGGCCATCGCTGAGGGCATCGGCGCCAGTGGCCATGTGCGAGCCGGCGTCGCACTGTCACAGACAAGGTTGGCCAACACCCTGGGCTACATGGCTGCAAACCTGCAGACCCCTGTCGATACCAGCACGGGCCTCCAGGACTGGCAGCGCCAGATGTCGGGGGGGCGTCGGATGGCCAGTCCGTTCGCATCCCCCACCCATGTAGAGGCCTGGGGGCCATCGGGCACCCCGAGGGAGGAGGAGGTGGTGTGGTCCGTCCCGGCTCCCTCTGTAGGGGAGGTCCCTGTACACCTCAGACTCCCCCCCTTCTGTCCCAGGTGCATCGGGTGGGCAACGGGCAGGACAGGCTGGCAGCTCGCCATCCCAGTCGCCCGGGCCGCAGCCTGGCCCATCTAGGCCAGGACGCCCCAGGAAACGGCCGCCAAAGGGATCCAGTGTCAGAGGGCAGGAATCACAGGAGTCCACCTCCAGTTCTGCTGTACCGTCTGGGGAACCACGTAGACGTAGTCAAAGGGCCCGTAAGGCCAAACAATTAGACACTGAGTAAGTTGGCACGGGTGCAGGGCACAGATGAGTTTTAGGGGCTAGGGCACGTGCATGAACTCCTTTGGTTATTAAAGTCAATGTTACACCTACCGAAGCTGCCTTTGTGCTCTGTCCAAAGTGTGCGGGCGTGTCATGTACATTGAGCGCAAGTGTGTGTGTGAGGGGTGGTCTTACCTCAGCCCCAGGTGAGTCTGCCCCCTTCCCCCTGGGCCGCCATCAACATCACCCCGGGCAGAGGACAGGACCGTGCGCTGCAGTGTCACAGCCG
This sequence comes from Scyliorhinus torazame, assembly GCF_047496885.1. Taxonomy (NCBI): domain Eukaryota; kingdom Metazoa; phylum Chordata; class Chondrichthyes; order Carcharhiniformes; family Scyliorhinidae; genus Scyliorhinus; species Scyliorhinus torazame. The sequence goes on along the minus strand of NC_092707.1, from coordinate 120,542,545 downwards.
CATGCAGGGATGGTCCGGGTGGATGGTGGTACTGTGGCCATGGGTCAGACATAGTCCAACGATGTAGAGCCAGGAGCTCATCGCAGGGCGGGTTGTCATCATTCTCCATGGCCTGCGATAGACACGCGTCCACCCGCAACTGTGTGAGCCCGGCCCGTTGTGCCGCCGGTGGATCGGCAATGGGGGGGGGGGGGGGGTGGTGTGCATGTGGGTGGGGTGGGTGGGGTTGGGGAGGGGGTTGAGGGTGCTGGGTGGGTGGATGGGTGGGGGGTGTGCGTGGTCGGCTGTTGCCATGGTGTGCGGTCTGTGGCCATACTACCCGATTCCCACGCCCATCTAGTCAGTGAAGCGGGCGGCTATCAGTCTGTCCCGTGCCCGCTGGGCCAGCCGGTAACGGTGGACAGCCACCCGCCTGTGTCTACCCCGTCTGCCCTGACCATTGCCCCCATCCCCCTCATCTGGGGAGGACTGTGCCTCTTCCTGCTGCTCCTCCACTCCGCCCTCCTCTGCCTGCGGCACATCGCCCCTCTGCTGGGCTATGTTGTGCAGGACGCAGCACACCACAATGATGCGGCCGACCCTATCTGACCGATACTGGAGGGCGCCCCCAGAGAGGTCCAGGCACCTGAAACGCATCTTCAGCACGCCAAAGCACCTCTCGATCACTCCCCTTGTCGCTACATGGGCATCATTGTAGCGGTTCTCCGCCTCATTGCGTGGCCTCCGTATAGGCGTCATCAGCCACGATCGCAATGGGTAGCCCCTGTCGCCCAGCAACCAGCCCCTCAGCCGGGGATGGCGTCCCTCGTACATGCCGGGGATGGATGACCGCGACAACACGAATGAGTCGTGTACACTGCCTGGGTGACGGGCGCAGACGTGCAGGATCATCATGCGGTGGTCGCAGACCACCTGTACGTTCATCGAATAGGTCCCCTTCCTATTAGTGAACACGGCCCTGTTATCTGCAGGTGGCCGCACGGCGACGTGCATCCCATCGATCGCGCCCTGGACCATGGGGAACCCGGCCACGGCAGAGAAGCCCACGGCCCGGGCATCTTGGCTGGCCCGGTCCACGGGGAAGCGGATGTAGCGGTGCGCCATGGCATAAAGGGCATCTGTCACTGCCCGGATGCACCGGTGCACCGATGTCTGCGAAATGCCGGACAGGTCCCCACTCGGTGCCTGGAATGACCCCGTTGCATAAAAGTTCAGGGCCACCGTAACCTTGACGGACACGGGGTGAGTGTGTCCCCCGCCAGTGCCATGCGGTGACAGGTGTGCCAGCAGGTGGCAGATGTGTGCCACGGTTTCCCGGCTCATCCGGAGTCTCCTCCTGCATTCCCGGTCCATGAGGTCCTGGTATGACTGCCGGGGCCGGTACACACGGGGCGCCCTCGGGTGCCTCCGTTGCCGTGGGGCCGCGACGTCCTCCTCCCCCTCCTCGTCCTGTCGGTCAGGTGTCCCTCCAGCCTGGGCGGCTGCCGCCTGCCCCTCTGCGGCAGCCTGCGCCGCCTCTCTGGCACGCTCCTCCTCCTCCTCCTCCTCCTCATCCAGGGCAACATAGACATGAGCGGCTGCCACCACGGCGGCCAACATCGCTGGATGATCTGAAAACATGACGGCCTGGTGGGGGGGAGGGGAACGACGACATGTCATCATTGCCCATATCCCCTCCTCCCCCCAGCCAGGTGGCATGGACCGCATGGGTCCAACTGTTGGAGGCTGGCACCTGGCCAGGTGGACCAACTCATTTGCCCTCCCATCACCCTCCTCGGCACGGACCCCTTCCCCAACCTCCACCCCAGCACGGACCCCCCCCAACCCCCAACCTCCACCCCGGCACGGACCCCCTCCCCAACCTCCACCCCAGCACGGACCCCCCCCAACCCCCAACCTCCACCCCGGCACGGACCCCCTCCCGGCACTCCCCCGGAGCCCAGCCTACTCTAACCACCACCCCCCCCCCCCCCGCCGCACACACACACACACACAAGCCGAGACACACCTCTCCTCACGCAATCAGTCTGCGGCCACGCCATTTCCTGCCCAGAGCCAACCACCCAGGCCGTCACTCACCTCCTCGCTGGTCGGCGTGAGCCTGGAGCACCGGGTCACGCCGATGAAAAGGAGGTTTGATTCACGTCGACGTGAACGGTCATCACGTCGACGGGACTTCGGCCCATCCGGGAGGGAGAATATCGGCAGGCTGAAAATCGGCTGCCTTGCGCAGACCCGTGACATTCTCCGCGGCAGCGGCGCCATTAACGCCCCGCCGACTTTTCTCCCTTCGGAGACTTCGGCGGGGGCGGGGGCGGGATTCACGGCGGCCAACAGCCATTCTCCGACCCAGCGGGGGGTCGGAGAATGACGCCCCAGGTTTGTAACTTTAACACAAGTAACCTTTTATTCTGTACAGTATTATAATTAAATGGTCAGAAAATGTAACCGACTATTGAACAGAAAATATGAATAAAATAAAACGATAAAGAACTTTGCACTGGCATGACTTCCGAGGCGGGATTCTCCGACCCCCCACCGGGTCGGAGAAGCCCGGGGGGGGGGCGCAAATCCCACCCCGCCGCCGGCTGCCGTATTCTCCGGCGCCGGTTTTCGGGCGGGGGCAGGGATCATGCCACGCCGTCCAGGGCCGTTGACAGCGCCCCCCCCCCAGCAATTCTCCGAGCCCCGATCGGCCGAGCAGCCGTCTGTTTCTGGCCAGTCCTGCCAGTGTGGATTAGACATGGTCCCACACGGCGGGACCTGGCAGGTAAGTCGGCTGGTGTGGTCCTCGGGGTGCGCGGGGGAATCCGACCCTGGGGGGGCTCCCACGGTGGCCTGGCCCACGATCGGGGCCCACCGATCTGCTGGCGGCCCTGTGCCGTGGGGGCACTCCTTCCTTCTGCGCCGGCCCCTGTAGGGCTCCGCCATGGCCGGCGCAGAGAAGACAACCCCCTGCGCACGCGCCAGAATATGCCAGTTGGTCTGCGCATGCACGGAACCTTGCCGGCGGTTCTGCACATGTGCGAGATCACGCCGGCCCTTCGGCGCATGCGCTAACTCGCGCAGTCCCTTCGGAGCTGGCAGCGCGGCGCCAACCCCTCCGGCGTCCACCTAGCCCATGGAAGTGCGGAGAATTCCGCACTTTCGGGGGCTGTTGACGCCGGAGAGGCTCGCGCCGATTTTCCCACCGGCGTGGGGACTTGGTCCCCACACAGGTGAATCCCACCTTTTGATTTGATACTTCATTCTTCTATGTCTGAGATACGTTTCCTTGGCAAGGTTGACTACTTTCTCTGCAGATGCAGCATCATTTCAAGTTCACAGCAAAGGATGTGCCGGGGCACCCTTTACCCTGAGGTGGGAAGAAGGCTGCCATCAACTGCCATAAACTGGGCCTGGGCGCAGGTGGCAGAGGACATGTGTGCCACGGGCCCCAATGTAAGGATCAGCTGGCCAGCACGACCTCCTCAGGGCAGCCAGGGTGAGTAACCAGCACTATGCCTCTGGCACCAGCCCCTGCCCTCCACCCACACCTGGAGGGCGACCGAACAACACGTGTTGGCAGTCTGCTCGCACCTACCCTGCACCACATGCCAGCACCCATGCTGCCCTCCATTGCCGAGTGCCCTGTTCACAAAGGCCACCAGCATCCCACTACCTGTGCTGCCCGCATTTGACTGTCTGCCACTGTGCATTTTCCATCCCCACCCACCAGCAGGGTGGAGGTCAGGGTGGGGCCCACTGGACCTGCGGCCCCTCACTGTCGTGGAGTAATGGGCACTGTACCTGGTTGGTGGGCCTGGGGAAATCAGAGAGGCGGAGGTCAGCATTGGGGAAGAAAGTGAACCCCCATTGAGTTGCAGTGTCCCTGTGGCATGCGTGGAACAACTCCAACCCCCACACCACGCCCACACCACCCCACCACCCCCACACGCCCCAATCCCAGCACCCTCACATCACCCCAACCACAGCACCCCACAGCCCCACACCACCCCACCACCCCAACACGACCCCACCTCCCCTACACCACCCCAACACCCCGCAACCTCTACACCACGCCAACTTCCCCACATGAACACCCCAACCCACGATCCAACCATGCATCATGCCTTTTGTCCTGCAGGATTACCTGGTGATGAGGCCGTGCCTTCTGGTGTTTCCTGCCCCCAGCCACAACACTAAGACACGTTGAGCAATAAGGCAGCACCCAGCCCGTGACACCCCGGAGCACCAGTCCGAGGATGATACTGACTTTCCGTCACAGCTGTTTCCAACAAGCTCACCACGATTGAGCATTTAATGAAGAGGTTCCTGCGGCACTATCTGCTGCACACTGCACACATGCAGAGGTACGACAGGTGAAGGTAGGAACACCTGAAGGGGAGGATGCTCAGAGGGCGGCCCAACTCCAGGGACTAGCTTATGTGCAGACTTGGGCTTGGGAAGGGAGGTCTAATCGATGCTGTAGATGCAGACACAGAGCCAAGGACCACATGAGGGGTTATCAGCAAACATCCAGCACCTGCACATGCAGGTGGAGGACTCCAACTGCCTTCAGGGGCAGGAGGTGGTATCAACCATACGTGCTTCTCAGGCCAACACCGCACTCTGTGCGGGTGGTATCTGAGGCACAGCCACAGTACTTCCCTGTCACAGGCAGTTATGTACTCGGTACCTGGACATTGAAGCGGCACTCCAGAACTTGGCCCAGTCACTATGGCGGAAGTGGAAGAGACCCCCTCCACTGCGCATGCGCGGGGATGCCGTGAGCGGCTGCTGACGCTCCCGCACATGCGCCGCCTGGGAAAGTCATTTCCGCACCAGCTGGCGGGGCGGAAATCAGTCCGGCGCGGGCCTAGCCCCTCAAGGTGAGGGCTCGGCCCCTCAAGATGCGGAGACGTGAGACTCGCGCCGATATCGGAGAATCCCGCCCCTGTTCACAAATGTTTCAACCTGTGCCAGTGCTCTGTCAGAGGGTTGTGAAGGCTGCGCAGGCTGCAGAGCGAGTGGGGGGGTACCCGATCAAAAACGGGCAGCATAATCAAAGACCCCTCCCACCTGGCTTACTCTCTCTTCCAACTTCTTCCATCGGGCAGGAGATACAAAAGTCTGAGAACACGCACGAACAGACTCAAAAACAGCTTCTTCCCCACTGTTACCAGATTCCAAAACGACCCTCTTATGGACTGACCTCATTAACACTACACCCCTGTATGCTTCACCTGATGCCGGTGTTTATGTAGTTACATTGTGTACCTTGTGTTGCCCTATTGTGTATTTTCTTTTATCTCCTTTTATTTTCATGTACTTAATGATCTGTTAGAGCTGCTCGCAGAAAAATACTTTTAACTGTAACTCGGTACACGTGACAATAAACAAAATCCAAATCCCCCCCCCCCCGACCCCCGGGCTACTCCCTGGGATAGGGGTGAGGCCGGAGCAAGCTCCGGGTGCTCCGGTGCACCTGGCGCTGACAGTACTGGAGGCCTGCCCACGTCTGGACCAGCGTCTCACTGCTCACGGCCATGGGGCACAGGGACCGGACCACGCCACCCCTGGTTTGGTGTTCATTCCCCTCCTCCAGCTTGTCACCTCTCTGCTGTGCAATGTTGTGGAGGATGCAGCCGGCCACCACGATGTGGGAGACGTTCCTGGTGCTATAATGGAGGGCCCCTCCAGAGCGGTTCGAGCACCTGAGGTGTACATTCAGGACACCGATGCACCACTCTATCATGCTCCCGGTTGCAGCATGGATGCTATTGTAGCGGATTTCCGCATCGTTCTATGGCCTCTGGATAAGCGTTATCGCCCATGACCACAGCGGATAACCTCATGTTACCCATCACCCAGGAGTGCACCGCGAAGGTGTCAGGAACCGTCAAGTTTGCCACGACGAAGACGTCATGCACGCTACCTAGGTATCAAGCGCAGATGTACATGATGTGCATCTCGTTGTCACGCACCAGCTGCACGTTCATGGAGTGGAACCCCTTTCAGTTTGTGAAGATCATCTCCTCATGTGCCGGTGCTCATAGGGGGACACGCAACCGTCGATCACCCGCTGAACTTGGGGCACCCCGGCGATGGTTGCGAATCCTGCTGCCCGGGCATTCTGCTGGGCTCAATCCACATTGAAGCTGATATATTGTGCCGAGCAGGCATATAGAGCCTCCGTGATGGCACGAATGCACCTGTAAACCAAAATCTGGGAGATCCCAGACAGGTCCCCACCCGGCACCTGGAAGGACCCCATGACAAAAACGATCAGGGTGATCTCCTCCATATCCACGTGGTCCCAGGTGCACCATGATCCGGCAGATATGCCATTCAGTCTCCCTGCATCCATACGGCCAGTGTCGCTCGACACAACCACGGGCCACGATGGGTCGTCAGTGGGGTGCGCAGGAAGGTAGCTACACTGTGGCCGCGGCATAGACGGTCTGTGCCTGGCACCCCTGGTCCGGTGCTCGTCCGGATACAACGGCCCATCCCCGGTCGCCCCCCCCCGCTACTCCCCCTGTGTCCTGGCACATGCCCCCCCCCCCCCCCCCCCCCCCACCACCACCCATGCCAGAGGCAGGACTGGCAGCCCATAGTCGCATCCCTGAGAACATGTCCCGCCTCCACTCCCTCCCTCAGCAGCCACATCGCCTGTTTCCCTGTTTTTAAAAGCACAAGTGGACCTCGCCATGGGTAATTCCTCCTGACAGAGGAGGAGCACTGCGGGTGTCTTGCAGAATACCGGAACATGTCCGTTAATGATATGCCAACGGCGTTTACTGTACGTGCAGCATAAAATGCATTCACGCCACTATCGAGGCACTGGGGCATGACGTTCCGTCGGGCGCCCGATGCTCGCCTTGATTTTCAGCTGACGCGCGATTCTCCGCCTAATCGTGTTTCCGAATTCTGTCATCGGCCGACAGAGAATCCCACCCCATAGTGTCCTGACTAGCAACTTTGCTTCAACTTTGAGTCTTCTGCTTCAAGGCACATTCCAATTATGGCTCTATGGACCAAAATAATAAAATGACAAAAATGAAAATGGGAATAAAGGAAATAAACAGGAAGGCTCTTACATACCACCCCCTTAGAGGGATGAAATGTCACTGAAAGGACATTTCGTCACAAAGTATGTGATACAAATCACAATACACACATCCACTCATCCTTCCATTCCAACGACATAAGTTCCCCCAATACTTACATCTGCCACTTATCAACATATAAACTCATGACAATGCATCCTTAATAATATTGACCTTTCCAGGTATATGCACAATTTTTACATTGAATGGTTGCAACAATAAACTCCAATGGAATAATCTTGCGTTCCGAGTTTTAAATTTTTACACAACCGTAAGAGGATTCAAGTCAACTTCGACTTGGCTCTGTTTATTATCATGGCGGACATAAACTTCAAAATGCAGAAGGGCTAATAGCAATAATAAGACTTCCTTCTTAATTGTGGAGTACTTCTTTTGGCACAGACATAGTTTCTTTGAAAAGTATCCCACCGGCATTCTGTTCCTGACTCATCATCCTGTTGTTACACTGCCCGCTCCCCCAGATCACTGGCAGTCCCCCCCCCCCCCCCCCCCCCCCCGCCGGGGTTGCGGCACAGTCTTTTGGTACCTCATTTATCTTGGTGTTTTTTTTTTAAATCTTATTAAGTTACTCCTCATTGTTGGCCTCGAGCAGGTTTTGGAACAGACCGACAAACTGTCCCCCAAGTATCCAGGAAGCCTTCCTCTGACCCTCGGATGGCGTACTGAATCTTCTCCAGGTGGAGAAATTCCGAGAGGTCAGCGAGCCAGTCTGCAGCTGTGGGCGGTGCCGCCGATCGCCAGCCGAGCAGGATTCTCCGGTGTGTGATTAGGGAAGCGAAAGCAAGGGTGTTGGCCCCCTTCCCCATGTGTAGCTCTGGCTGCTCCGATACCCCGAAGATTGCCACAATCGGACATGGCTTCACCCTCACCCCCACAACCTTGGACATTGCCTCGGAGAAGGTTGTCCAGAACCCAGCAAGCTTGGGGCAAGCCCAAAACATGTGGGTGTGGTTGGCCGGACGCCTCTGGCACAGCTCACATTTGTCCTCCACCTCCGGGAAGAACCTGCTCATTCGGGTTCTGGTCAGGTGCGCTCTGTGCACCACTTTGAGCTGCATTAGGCTTAGCCTTGCGCAGGAGGAGGTGGAGCTCACCCTGCTCAGTGCTTCGCTCCAGAGTCCCCATCCTACCTCTGTCCCCAGTTCGTCCTCCCATTTTTGTCTGATCTCGTCCAGTGGAGTCCGGGCTCTGTCCAGTAGCTGTCCGTATATTTTCCCACAAAGCCCCCCTTCCCGTTGCTTGTGCCTATCAGGTCCACTAGTAGTGTGGTTTCTGGGGCCCCGGGGTACCCTACTGTCTCTTTGCGGAGGAAGTGTTTTATTTGGAGGTATCTCATTTCCTGTCCTTTTGCTAGCCTCCACTTCCTCGTCAGTTCGTCTAGTGTCGCCAGTCTGTGCCCTACATAGAAGTCCCCAACCGTCAATGTGCCCTCGTCCCACCTCCACCTTTTGAAGGTGGTATCTAGCATGGCTGGGGGGGGGGGGGGGGGGGGGGGAATCTGTGATTGCCGCAGATGGAGGCCATGGGGGACATTTTAGTTATCCTGAAATGTTGTCTGAGCTGGGTCCATGTTCTCAGCGTGGCCACTACCACTGGGCTTGTTGTGTATCTTGTTGAGGGGGATGGGAGTGCTGCTGTGGCCAGGGCCCGGAGGGTCGTTCCTTTACAGGATGCCTCCTCCATTTGTACCCAATCTGTGTCGGGTTCTTGTACCCATCCCCTCACTCTTTCTGCCGTTGCTGCCCAGTGGTTGTATTGTAGGTTTGGTAAAGCCTAGCCCCCTTTGATTTTCCTTCTTTGCAGTGTCTGTTTTGGGATTCTCGGGTTCTTACCCCCCCCCCCCCCCCCCCCCCCCACACACACACACACATGGAGCTGATGCTCTCCATGATTTCTCCCAGGTCTATTGGTGCTTCCAGCTCCGCCCGTCTGTCTTCCCCCATAACTGGTAGTTCCAGTCCGTCTAGGAACTGTTTCATCCCCACGTCCCCGTTGGGGGGCTCGGAGGTGTACAGTCCCCGGTAGAAGGTCTCAAATGCCCGATTGTCCTCCTTTGGTTCTGTTACCAGTCTGCCTCTGCTATCCTTTACCTGCTCTATTTCCCTTGTGGCTGCCTGCTTTCTCAGCTGGTGAGCCAATAGACAGCCTTGATTAGACTGTCTATGTTTTGGAAAAAGGCCTTGGGGATGAAGACCGGAATGGATCTAAACAGGAAGAGGAACCTTGGCAGTACGTTCATCTTGATCGTCTGCACTCTCCCCGCCAGGGAGAGTGGGAGTGAGCCCCACCTTTGAAGGTCTCTTCTTACTTCCTCCACCAGGCTGGTCAGGTTCCACTTGTGGATCTGTGTCCAGTCTCTGGCTATCTGGATCCCCAGGTAGCGGAATCTGTTCTGGGCTGTTTTGAACGGGAGCCCCTCCAGCTCTCTCCCTCCCCCATTTGGGTTCACTGGGATTGCCTCACTTTTGCCCAGATTAAACTTGTAGCCCGAGAATGTTCCAAACTCTTTCAGCATTTGCAGAATTGCCTTCAGTCCCTCCTGTGGCTTCGAGCCATAGAGGAGCAGGTCATCTGCATAGAGTGAGACTCTGTGCTCTCCGTCTCCTCTCCGGTTTCCCTTCCAGCGTTTTGCGTCCCACAGGACTATCGCCAGGGGTTCGATGGCTAGCGCGAACAAGAGTGGGGACAGGGGGCAGCCCTGTCTTGTTCCCCTCTGCAGCTGGAAGTATTTAGAGCTGGTGGTGTTAGTTCGGACGCTCGCTTTGGGAGCGTTGTACAGGAGACTCACCCAGGCGGTGAATCCCGCTCCTAGCCCAAACCGTTCCAGTACCTCGAGGAGGTATTTCCATTCGACTCTGTCGAAGGCCTTTTCTGCGTCCAGGGAGACGATCACCTCTGGTGTTCTCTCCCCAGAGGGGGTCACTATTACGTTCAGCAGCCGCCTGATGTTCGCTGTGAGCTGCCTATCCTTGACAAAGCCGGTTTGGACCTCTGCGACCACCTCTGGTACAAAGCCCTCCAGCCTTTTGGCCAGGACCTTTGCGAGTATTTTCACATCCACGTTCAGCAGTGAAATGGGTCTGTATGATCTGCATTCCGTCAGGTCTTTATCTTTTTTGGGTATCAGTGAAATTGTAGCCTGCGTTAGCGTTGGGGGCAGGGTGCCCCTTGCCAGTGAGTCCGCGAACATGTCCCTTAGGTGTGGGGCCAGGACCGGTGCAAATTTTTTGTAGAAGTCCGCCGGGAACCCATCGGGTCCCGGTTCCTTCCCCGCCTGCATGGAGCTGATGCTCTCCATGATTTCTCCCAGGTCTATTGGTGCTTCCAGCTCCGCCCGTCTGTCTTCCCCCATAACTGGTAGTTCCAGTCCGTCTAGGAACTGTTTCATCCCCACGTCCCCGTTGGGGGGCTCGGAGGTGTACAGTCCCCGGTAGAAGGTCTCAAATGCCCGATTGTCCTCCTTTGGTTCTGTTACCAGTCTGCCTCTGCTATCCTTTACCTGCGCTATTTCCCTTGTGGCTGCCTGCTTTCTCAGCTGGTGAGCCAATAGGCGGCCAGCCTTGTCTCCGTGTTCGTAGAAGGTCCCCTGTGTACTTGTGAGAAGTATGAAAATTCCTTCTCTCCCGGGTGCAGGAACCTCCATGGGTCCACCGCCCCCATCTGCTCCATGAATGCGCCTAGTTCTCTAGCCATGCCAGTCTTTTTCCCTGCTCTGGGGTTTCCCTGCTCTGCCATGGTCTTCTTTATGAATTCTGTGTCATCCCAGTTGGGAGTGTACACATTTACCAGTATGACCGGTGCCCCTTCCAGGACACCGCTGATCATGACGTACCGTCCCCCTGGGTCCGTAACTGTCTTGGTTTCCGTAAACCTCGTCCTCTTACTAATTAATATTGCTACTCCCCTAGCCCTCGTCCCATAGCATGAGTGGTATGTTTGTCCCACCCAGCCCTTTCTTATCAGCAGTCGGTCCTTCTCCCTCAGGTGCATCTCTTGTAGGTAGATTATGTCTGCTTTTAGGCTTCTTAGGTGGGTGAAGACTCTGGATCTTTTGACCGGGCCGTTGAGTCCCCTTACGTTCCAGGTAACAACCCTGGTGGGGGGTTTTTGACCTCCCGGTCCTGTGGGGTCACCCATACTTACCTGGTGGATGCGCCCCTGCCCTCCGGGGTTTCCCTTCGTTAGGGGGCCGTACAAAATGGCCGCGGTCACCGCTCTCACCATGAGGTCGGGCCCCAGGGCTCCGGGATTTCCTTTTGTCCAGGGGGCACCCACCATGGCCGCCAGCTGTGTGTACGCCACGTGGCTGCGCCCCTGCACTCCAGGGTCTCCCTTCGTCCTGAAGCCCTCCCGAGAGGCTGTTTGTGGCACCATCTTGGTTCCTCGCCCTGCCCCATGCCCGCCGAGGCCTGTGTTCGTGCTGCTTATCTACCTCACCCTTCCCTTTGCTTCTCTTTTGTTCTGCGCTCTCCCCCCAACTCCTCTCCCCCCCCCTTAGTCCCTGTTCCTCTGTTCCCCCCCCCCCGTGTTCTTCCCCCCCTTCTGCCCTGCCCCCCCCCTTTCTCTATGTGCCAGGCGCTCCCTCTCCCCTGAGAAGCGCGCCGCAGCCCTCCTTTCTTCCTGCCCTCCCGTGTTGGTCCTCCTCGCTAGCACGGTGGCCCCTCTCCCAGCACTTGCCCTGCTCTGGTCCTGTTTTACCTTCCTTTTGCTAGCCCTTGTCTCGCCCTCCTGTCCGCCTTTTTCACCCTCATTCACCTTGCTTCGCTCCCCCCCATCCCCCCATTGCATTGAGAGGTGGAACGAGCCCGGGAACGAGTCAGCACAGTCCCGCACAGTGCACCAAACACGTGTGTACAGTCCGTGATCGTATTGTCTCTGTTTGCGGTCTGCCCGCTGCTCTTTGTTCCGATTATTCCTTTCTTTTCCATCCCCGTCGCTTTCATGATGGCCGTTGTGGCTGTCCCTCCCCCAGTTTGTTCGCTCTAACGAACTCCTCCGCTGGGATGTTAAAAAACAGCTCCTTCCCCTCAAATGTTACCCAGAGTTTGACCGGGAATAACATCCCAAATTTGACATTACTTTTGTAGAATGCTGATTTGGCCCTGTTGCATTCAGCCCTTCTTTTGGCCAGGTCTGCCCAATGTCCTGGTACACCCTTATGGTCTTCCCTTCCCACGTGCTCGCTTTCATCTGCCGGGCCCACTTTAGGATTTTCTTCCTGTCTTGGAACCTGTGCAGCTTCATGATAATCTCTCTGGGCTGCTCCCCGGCTTTGGGCCTGGGTCGGAGCGACCTGTGCACACTGTCGATTTCTGGGGGGTTTGGAAACCTCTCCCTTCCCACTAGCTTGCCCAGCATTTGGGTGACGTAGCCTGTCGGGTCACTGCCCTCCATCCCCTCTGGCAGACCCACTATTTTAACATTCTACCGCCTGGACCTATTTTCCTGGTCCTCCACTTTCCCTCTTAGGCTTCCCTGTGTCATTACCAGCCTTTTCACCTCGGTTTCCCGAGTTACCATCCTGTCGCTCTGGTCCGAGGCGGCCCTCTCCAACTCCTGAATAGTTTTCTCCTGCACCTCCACCTTCCTTTCCAGGCCGTTGATGGTTCGCTGCATTTTTACTGTTGTCTCCGCCAGCATCTCCTTCATCATTGTGTGGAGCTCCGTCCTGAGTGCCTCCCTCATGGCATTTATCTCCGTTTTTATCTCCTCCTTTATGGTGTTTATTTCTGTTTTCAGCACGCTTCTCCATTCCTCCCCCCGTGCAGGGGGCGGGGGGGATGGTCGCCGTGTCCTGTTCCTGCTCCGCTGCTCGGCTCGCCAGCTTTTCCGCTTCCTGATTCGCCTGAACCTCCGCCTCGCCCCGTGGGGTCGTCTGCGCTGCCGCAGCTCCTGCTTTTTTCCTTCACCTTCGCTTCGCTGCTGTTCCTTCTTACATCTCGCTGTCCCCCCAATTTATTATTTGGAGGCATATTTCTGTCTGTGCCTTTCTCTTTTTTTCCTGGGTTTTGGTGCAAAAAAAACTTATTATTTTTTGTTCCCCCCAAAGAAAAAGTTTTTTTTTTTCTCCTTTTAAAAAGATTTTTTTTATAACAAGGGATTGATTTTTTAAAAGTTTTTTTTCCCTTTAAAAAAGTTTTTCTTTTTAAAAAAAATTTGCAGGTGAGGAACAAAGAAGGCTGAATTTAACAATTCTTATTTTGTTCTTGTGATCCTCTCCGTGCTCCGACTTTCCGGCCGTTTCTGAGCGATCCCCACTCCTCCTCCACGTGCAGCTCACCGGGACCAGTCTCTCCTTTTTTTTCTCTCCCTCTCCAGTTCCGTGGATCGGAGTTTTGGCACCTGGGCAGGGCCCAGTTCGCGGGACCTAAAGAATTTTATTTTTTTTAAGTTCCCTGGGAAACCCCCCCAAAAAAGCCGTGATTTTGTGGCTGTGCGGGAGTGTCTTTGCTGCAGCCGTTCCGTTCGCCTCTATCCCATGGCCATTTAATTGGGTTTGGAAAAGTCATAGGCGGCCAACACTGATTGGCTTACCAATATGGCCCTCAATTTCTCAAAAGTTATTTGGCATTCTGCAGACTGTACCATTTTTACTTGTTTCTGCAAAACATAAGGCAAAGGTACCGCTATAGTACTAAAGTTAGGTGCAAAATTTTCTATAGAACCCGCATATGCCAAGGAGCCTCATAATCTCCTGTTTTGTTTTGGGTACAGGGAAATCTAGTAATGCTATTTCCTTGGATGTTCTGGGTACCACTCGCCCTTGTTCCACAACGTGCCCTAGGTAGGTAAATTTTGCTTTTGCAAATTTTCTTTCGGCCAAATTGATAACTAAATTTGCAGTTGTTTAAATAACTCCTACAATTGTCCTATATGCTCCTTCCATGTTTCACTGTGAACTACCATGCCGTCCAAATAGATCATGCAGTTAGGCACCCTCACCACTTCTTGATGTATGAGTTATTGAAATGTAGCTGATGGGTTTTGAAATCCGAATGGCATCACTTTACACTGATACAATCCCCTTGGAGTCACAAAGGCGGATATCTCTTTAGCCCTGAGCGCTAAAGAAAGCTGCAAATACCCCTTCAACAAATTGATTTTCGAAAGGCATGAGGCACTGCCTAACCTATCGATACAGTCATCCAACCCGGGAACTTGATACAAATCCGTTTTGGTGATGGCATTGATTTTCTGGTAGTCTATACAGAACCGGGTTATTCCACCCAGCTCAGGTACTAACACGACCGGCAAACTCCAGCTACTCTTACTGGGCTCTACTAAATGATTCTCCAACATGTATTGGATTTCAGCTTCTATCTGAGATAGTTTCTGTGGGTTCAGTCGATATGGATGCTGTTTTATCGGGCTGGTGTCACCTACGTCTATAGTATGATCAGTTAGCATAGTGTACCCGTGTGTCTCTACAAACCTTCTTATGTTTTTGGAGTATCCTTACGAGATCTTTTTGTTGCTCTTCTAAGTATGCAAACTTTGTATCTAACTGTTCTAGTATTACTGTAATTGCTAGTCGTACAACAGCAGGGATGCTCTGTGAACTGTCGACCTCTTCCCGTACCTCACTCTGTCCTCTTCCACTGCTTCTACAACCTGACATAATAGTTCCTTCCTATCTTTTTCCCGACAATGATAGTTCTTCAATATATTTAAGTGCCATAATCAATCCTTCTTCCTATGGTTTGGAGTATCTATTAGGTAACCCCCTAACTGCCATTGAATTTCACTTTCAGATGTTCACCCTGCAAAGGCAACAATATCAGTTTGGAATGTTCTCAACCTGGCATGTTTGTCTGCCCACATTTTCATTCTTTCCCCGAAACTTTTCAATGCCCTTGGGATACCTGAGAAGTTCCTGTGAATCTTTCCAGAAACATGGACACATAATCTAACATTGAGGATTCACCTCTTTTGCTTTAGAAACTTCTCTTTCATCAATGTTAATAGACCCCTTTCTTCATGGTCATTACATAAGAACTAGGAGCAGGAGTAGGCCATCTGGCCCCTCGAGCCTGCTCCGCCATTTAATGAGATCATGGCTGATCTTTGTGGACTCAGCTCCACTCTCCGGCCCGTACACCATATCCCCGAATCCCTTTATTCTTTAGAAAGGCATCTATCTTTTTCTTAAAAACGCTTAAAGAAGGAGCCTCAACTGCTTCACTGGGCAAGGAATTCCAGAGATTCACGACCCTTTGGGTGAAGAAGTTCCTCCTACACTCCGTCCTAAATCTACCTCCCCTTATTTTGAGGCTATGCCCCCTAGTTCTGCTTTCCCCGACCAGTGGAAACAACCTGCCCGCATCTATCCTATCTATTCCCTTCATAATTTTATATGTCTCAATAAGATCCCCCCGCATCCTTCTAAACTCCAATGAGTACAGTCCCAGTCTACTCAACCTCTCGTCATAATCTAATCCCCTCAACTCTGGGATCAACCTAGTGAATCTCCTCTGCACTCCCTCCAGTGCCAATATGTCCTTTCTCAGGTAAGGAGACCAAAACTAAACACAATACTCCAGATGCGGCCTCACCAACACCCTATACAATTGCAGCATAACCTCACTAGTCTTGAACTCCATCCCTCTAGAAATGAAAGACAAAACTCGATTAGCCTTCTTAATCACCTGTTGCACCTGCACACCAAGTTTTTGCGACTCGTGCACCAGCACACCCAGGTCCCTCTGCACAGCAGCATGTTTTAACATCTTACCGTTTAAATAATAATCCATTCTGCTGTTATTCCTCCCAAAATGGATAGCCTCACACTTGGCAACATTGAATTCCATCTGCCAGACCCGAGCCCATTCACCTAACCTATCCAAATCCTTCTGCAGACTTCCGGTATCCTCTGCACTTTTTGCTTTACCACTCATCTTAGTGTCGTCTGCAAACTTTGATACATTGCACTTGGTCTCCAACTCCAAATCGTCTATGTAAATTGTGAACAACTGCGGCCCAACACTGATCCTTGAGGGACCCCACTAGTTACAGGTTGCCAACCAGAGAAACACCCATTTATCCCCACTCTCTGCTTTCTGTTAGTTAACCAATCCTCTACCCATGCTACCACTTTACCCTCAATGCCATGCATCTTTAGTTTATGCAGCAACCTTTTGTGTGGCACCTTGTCAAAAGCTTTCTGGAAATCCAGATATACCACATCCATTGGCTCCCCGTTATTTACTGCATTGGTAACGTCCTCAAAAAATTCTACCAAATTAGTCAATTCAAATGGCCAATTCATTGACCAATTCAAATGGGCTAAAGATTAATTTGGAGAAGCCCTGGTGGCAAATAATAAAAAATCCAATTCTTGACCCAAACTCTTGGATATTCATTGAAATAGGCCCCGATCATGATTTTGAGAGTCTGATGACATCTCTCCATAGCTCCCTGAGTTTGTGGGTGATAGGCGGTCAACTTTAGTTGCTTGATGCCAAAACCAAAAATGATCCCTGAAATTATGCCTTCCTTTCAGTCTCCCACTTCCTGTCCTTTTCAAAATTATGGGGTTGCCAGAACAAAGGTATAAATTTAAGGTTCATAACCATCAGCCATTATTGCTGCTTGTCTAGCCGTCATAACCTTTGGACTTTAACCTAAGAACTAGGAGCAGGAGTAGGCCATCTGGCCCCTCAAGCCTGCTCCACCATTCAATGAGATCATGGCTGATCTTTTGTGGACTCAGCTCCACTTTCCGGCCCGAACACCATAACCCTTAATCCCTTTATTCTTCAAAAAACTATCTATCTTTATCTTAAAAACATTTAATGAAGGAGCCTCTACTGCTTCACTGGGCAAGGAATTCCATAGATTCAGAACCCTTTGGATGAAGAAGTTCCTCCGAAACTCAGTCCTAAATCTACTTCCCATTTATTTTGAGGCTATGCCGCCTAGTTCTGCTTTCACCCGCCAGTGGAAACAACCTGCCCGCATCTATCCTATCTATTCCCTTCATAATCTTATATGTTTCTATAAGATCCCCCCCTCATCCTTCTAAATTCCAACGAGTACAGTCCCAGTCTACTCAACATCTCCTCGTAATCCAACCCCTTCAGCTCTGGGATTAACCTAGTGAATCTCCTCTGCACACCCTCCAGTGCCAGTACATCCTTTCTCAAGTAAGGAGACCAAAACTGAACACAATACTCCAGGTGTGGCCTCACTAACACCTTATACAATTGCAGCATAACCTCCCTAGTCTTGAACTCCATCCCTCTAGCAATGAAGGACAAAATTCCATTTGCCTTCTTAATCACCTGTTGCACTTGTAAACCAACTTTTTGCGACTCATGCACTAGCACACCCAGGTCTCTCTGCACAGCAGCATGTTTTAATATTTTATCATTTAAATAATAATCCCTTTTGCTGTTATTCCTACCAAAATGGATAACCTCACATTTGTCAACATTGTATTCCATCTGCCAGACCCTAGCCCATTCACTTAGCCTATCCAAATCCCTCTGCAGACTTCCAGTATCCTCTGCACTTTTTGCTTTACCACTTATCTTAGTGTCGTCTGCAAACTTGGACACATTGCCCTTGGTCCCCAACTCCAAATCATCTATGTAAATTGTGAACAGTTGTGGGCCCAACACTGATCCCTGAGGGACACCACTAGCTACTGATTGCCAACCAGAGAAACACCCATTAATCCCCACTCTTTGCTTTCTATTAATTAACCAATCCTCTATCCATGCTACTACTTTTCCCTTAATGCCATGCATCTTTATCTTATGCAGCTACCTTTTGTGTGGCACCTTGTCAAAGGCTTTCTGGAAATCCAGATATACCACATCCATTGGCTCCCCGTTATCTACCGCACTGTTAATGTCCTCAAACAATTCCACTAAATTAGTTAGGCATGACCTGCCCTTTATGAACCCATGCTGCGTCTGCCCAATGGGACAATTTCCATCCAGATGCCTTGCTATTTCTTCCTTGATGATAGATTCCAGCATCTTCCCTCCTACCGAAGTTAAGCTCACTGGCCTATAATTACCCGCTTTCTGCCTACCTCATTATTTAAACAGTGGTGTCACGTTTGCTAATTTCCAATCCGCCGGGACCACCCCAGAGTCTAGTGAATTTTGATAAATTATCACGAGTGCATTTGCAATTTCCCTAGCCATCTCTTTTAGCACTCTGGGATGCATTCCATCAGGTCCAGGAGACTTGTCTACCTTTAGCCCCATTAGCTTGCCCATCACTACCTCCTTGTTGATAACAATCCTCTCAAGGTCCTCACCTGTCATAGCCTCATTTCCATCAGTCACTGGCATGTTATTTGTGTCTTCCACTGTGAAGACCGAGCCAAAAAACCTGTTCAGTTCCTCAGCCATTTCCTCATCTCCCATTATTAAATCTCCCTTCTCATCCTCTAAAGGACCAATATTTACCTTAGCCATTCTTTTTTGTTTTATATATTTATAGAAACTTTTACTATCTGTTTTTATATTCTGAGCAAGTTTACTCTCATAATCTATCTTACTCTTCTTTATAGCTTTTTTAGTAGCTTTCTGTTGCCCCCTAAAGATTTCCCAGTCCTCTAGTCTCCCACTGATCTTTGCTACTTTGTATGTTTTTTCCTTCAATTTGATACTCTCCCTTATTTCCTTAGATATCCACGGTCGGTTTTCCCTCTTTTTACCGTCCTTCCTTTTTGTTGGTATAAACCTTTGCTGAGCACTGTGAAAAATCACTTGGAAGGTTCTCTACTGTTCCTCAACTGTTTCACCATAAAGTCTTTGCTCCCAGTCTACCTTAGCTAGTTCTTCTCTCATCCCATTGTAATCTCTTTTGTTTAAGCACAAAACACTAGTGCTTGATTTTACCTTCTCACCCTCCATCTGTATTTTAAATTCCACCATATTGTGATTGCTCCTTCCGAGAGGATCCCTAACTTTGAGATCCTGAATCAATCCTGTCTCATTACACAGGACCAGATCTAGGACCGCTTGTTCCCTCGTAGGTTCCATTACATACTGTTCTAGGAAACTATCGCGGATACACTCTATAAACTCCTCCTCAAGGTTGCCTTGACCGACCTGGTTAAACCAATTGACATGTAGATTAAAATCCCCCATGATAACTGCTGTACTATTTCTACATGCATCAGTTATTTCTTTGTTTATTGCCTGCCCCACCATAATGTTACTATTTGGTGGCCTATAGACTACTCCTATCAGTGACTTTTTTGCCTTACTATTCCTGATTTCCACCCAAATGGATTCAACCTTATCCTCCATAGCACCGATGTCATCCTTTACTGTTGCCCGGATGTCATCCTTAAATAACAGAGCTACACCACCTCCCTTACCATCCACTCTGTCCTTCCGAATAGTTTGATACCCTCAGATATTTAACTCCCAGTCGTGACCATCCTTTAACTATGTTTCAGTAATGGCCACTAAATCATAGTCATTCACGATGATTTGCGCCATCAACTCATTTACCAATTCTTATCACAGAAGGTGGTGAATTCTTAATTTCATTCAAGAGAATGATTTCTCTCAGAACCTCATGTGGAGTTTCAACTCCCAATACTTACACCCACCTACTTAAATTGTTCTGCTTAACCCTTTGAAATTCAACGTAAGTCTGTCCCGGTTGTTTCCTTAAATTCGGAAACTTGTGCTGAGATGTTGTTAGGATACCGGACCAGACTCCAACTTTTGTTACAATACTGACGAGAACACAAAACAATTTTTACATTTGTGAAACTGTGAGGAAAGGAGACTTCACCCCAGGAGTGACGACTCTGACCAATTGGTATCTTTTATATTAAAACAACCTTTAATTTAAACACATAACTTGACATTAAGAAAGAGCTTTACAATTATCAGCTAAACAGTTCTTAAATAAAAGGAAAACTTTGAACTTACTATCTACACCTGCTACTAATTGCAATTAAACAACCCAATAGAATTCAAATGCCACATATAAATAAAGTTAACAAAACAGGTTACTTGCTTATCTGTGCAGATACTTTTAGAGAGAGACCCTTTCAAGAGCAGATCCAATACACTTCTATCTTGTCAGACTTAAATCCAACGGCATTTGGCAAAACTGCTGTTTAACTTAAAATCTTATAACAGACTGCAAAACTACAGACAGACCTGGCCCCTCCCATTATTTACATAATCTATATCTATATCATGGGCAGCACAGTGGTTAGCACAGTCGCTTCACAGCTCCAGGGTCCCAGATTCGATTCCGGCTTGGGTCACTGTCTGTGCGGAATCTGCATGTTCTCCCCGTGTCTGCGTGGGTTTCCTCCGGGTGCTCTGGTTTCCTCCCACAGTCCAAAGATGTGCAGGTTAGGTGGATTGACTATGATAAATTGCCCTTAGTGTCCAAAATGGTTGGGTGGGGTTACTGGGTTAAGGGAATAGGGTGGAGGGTTTAAGTAGAGTGCTCTTTCCAAGGGCTGGTGTAGACCTGATGGGCTGATTGGCCTCCTTCTGCACTGTAAATTCTATGATTATCCCACTGCCTAGCTAAGTATAAAAACTACCCCCCATAAATTATCTTCACTCCAGGGAATAATCCAAAACATTAACAATTTTCCATTAGCCCTTTTTCTCCAACCAAGTAAGTGGTTGAAATGAATGAATACCTCATTCTTTTGTGCCACTTCTCGGTCCTCTGAAGAGATCATAATTACATTCAGCAGCCTCTGGACATTCAGTGACACCTGCCACCCCTTAACAAATCCAGTCTAGTCCTCACCTATTACCCCCGGCACATAATCATCAATCCACCAGTCACCAGTACCTTCACCAACAGCTTTGCATCCACATTAAACAGTGAACTTGGGTGGTACAACCCACACTGCTCCAGGTCCTTGTTTTTCTTTAAAATGAGCAATATCGAGGCTTGAGGCATTGTGGAGGAGAGTCTCACTCTCCACTGACGTGTTATACATCTCGACCAACAGAGGCCCCAGTTCCAACCCAAACTTCTTACAGAACTCAGCTGGGAACCCATCCAGACCCGGGGCCTTCCCCGTCTGCATCAACCCCACGCAATCCATTACCTCCCACATCCCGATTGGAGTCCCCAGTCCCTGCACCTTCGCCTCCACCACCCTTGGGAACTCCATCCCATCCAAAAACCGCTTCATGCCCTCACCCCCCCCCCCCCCCCCCCCCCCCCACCGGAGGCTTCGAGCTATACTATTTTTGGTTAAAAAGCTTCAAATACCCCCTTCACCTCCTCTGGCTCTGTTACCACCGTACCCCCTGTCATTTGTCATCCTCTCAATTTCCCTCACCGCCGCCTGTCTCCTCAACTGATGCGCAAGCATCCTGCTGGCTTTCGCCCCATATTCATATACTGCCCCCCTGGACCTGCACAGTTGCCCCACCTCCTTTCCCGTGGACACAAGTCCAACCTCCAAAATGGAGCTCCTGACTCTCCTTTAACAGGGCCTCCTCAGGCACTGCTGAGTACCTCTGGTCAACCCTCAGAATGGCCTCCACCAACCTCAACCTCTCAGCCTGCTCCACCCTCTCCTTGTGCACCCGGATTGAGATAAACTACCCCCTTACCTTCGCCTTCAGCACCTCCCACAATGTGGAGGAGAAAACCTCACCCATCCTATTCTGCTCCAAATAGTTCTGGATATCCACCCCTATCTTTTTGCAAACCTCCTTATCTGCCAACAGTCCCACATCTAACCTCCACTGCGGGTATTGGGGACTCCCCTTTGCCACCCACAATTCAACCCAATGCGGCACGTGGTCAGATACCATGATCACCAAATACTCCAATCTAACCACCCCACCAACAGCTCCTCATCCAGGACAAAGAAATCGATCCATGAGCACACCCGGTGGACATGCGAGAAGTGCGGAAATTCCATTGCCTTCGGCTTCTCAAACCGTCATGGGTCCACCCTCTCCATGCATTCCATAAACCTCGACAGCTCCTTTGCCAAGACCGACACCTTCAGGAACCTGGGTCACAACTGGTCCAACCTAGGGTCCAGCACCAGATTAAAATCCGTCGCCCCCATAATCAGCCAGTGCATGTCCAGATCCGGGATCTTTGACAAACCCGCCTCAAAATCTCCACATCATCCCAATTTGGGGCATGTACATTCACCAACACTACTCCAACCTCCCACTCACCATCACAAATTTATCCCCAGGGTCTGTCACTGTACTCCCCACTATTGACCAACACAACCATCCCTCTCGTCTTTGTATCCAACCCCGAATGAAATACCTGCCCCACCCGGCTGTTCCTCAACTTCGCCTGGTCTCTCACTTCAAATGCATCTTCTGAAGAAACACCACGTCCACCTTCAAAGTCCTTAGAGGTGCAAAAATTTGCAACCTCTTAATCGGTCCATTTAACCCCGAACGTTCCACGTAATCAATCGAGTCAGGCCACCCCCCACCCCCACCCCAACCGCCACCCCCCCCCCCCCCCCCATCCCCACCCTACCCCGATCAGCCATAGCTCCTCTTTAACCAGATCCTCCATGTCCACACCTTTTGGCCTCCCCAAAATGTCTGCCATCGTCACCCCCTAACCAACTGCGCCACACCAACTATGTCACCATCTCCCCTAAACCCTCATAAACAAAGAAAAATAAAGCAACTCACTCATCCCACACGCTCACCCCCCTCCCCAATTCTCTCCATTGATTGGCCCCCACTTCAATCCTGTTAACTAGCCTACCTGCTCACATGGTGGTCCCTGCTTGAGGCAATCGCCTATCCCCACTTCACCCCGACCATCCCTCACCCCCATTTCCCCAAGAAAGGAGCAGGATATAATACCCCGAACTTCACTCCTTTCTTGTAGAGGGCCGCTTTGATCCTATTGAATCCAGCTCGCCGCTTGGCTAACTCCACACCCAAATACTGGTAGATGTGCACCACAGTTCCTTCCCAGCTACACTCTCTCTCCTTCACCCACCGCGGAATCTTCTCTTTGTCCAGGAAAAGATGCAACCACACCACTATTGCCCTTGGCTTCTCCCCGCCTTCGGCCTCCTCCACAATGCCCTGTGCGCTTGATCCACCTCGGGAGGTTGGTCAAAAGCCCCACTCCCATCAACTTCTCAAACATATTCACCAGACACCTTGTGGCCTGCATTCCCTCAATCCCTTCAGGCAGTCCTACAATCCAGAGATTCTGCCTCCTGGAGTGATTCTCCAAGTTCTCCACCTACTCCCTCAGCCACTTCTGGCCCTCTGCCAGGAGCACAATCTCTGCCTCCAACAAGGCCAACCAGTCCTCATGATCCATCACCGACTCCTCTATCTTTTGGAATATCGAATTCTGCGCCTATAACCTTTACTCTCAATAGCTGCCGTGATTGGCTCCACTGCCTTAGCCTCATCCTCCAAGGCCCCTTGCCTCTGCTGTTGGAATTTGGCATTCAGAAACTCCACCAATTGATCAGGAGGCCACTGGGCAGACATTGACACTCCAGAGCTCTCCATCATCTTTCCCTCTGTCGCACTTCGAAAGCCTTCCTGGCCAGACTGCTGCCCCTTGATTGTTGCACTCCTCATTTGATCAGCCATAAACAGGCCCTACCAGAGGAGAATTTCTATCTCTCAGTGTCCATGCAGTTTGCACCATCTAACCCCCTCCCCCCCCCCCCCCCCCCCCCCACCAATATCAGGTGAAATGGACCAAACAGTTCCACCTCGAGCAGGAGCCACAAAATATGTGACCACCCACTACGTGGCCGCCACCGGAAGTCGGAAACCTTTTGACAGGTAAATTCAAAAGGTTTTGATAACTTCACATGCCATAATGGAATGCTGTATAATAAGCTACATATGTTTTGAATTTAGTGATTAATAGTGGGCTTTGTTTAGAAAAGGTAGGTGGTCTTTGAACTAACGAGCAGTGTGAAGGTTTCAGGTGCATTGAAGTACTTTATCCAGTGGATAAAGTGCTTTTCTGTATTCCTTCATATTGGGATCAATATTTTAATGTGTCAAAATCCCTCTATGATAGGGTGAGGGCTAGGATGTCTACACATATTTACAGAACTGGGATGATGTCCCCGTGAACAAAGTGGAGTCTTGGGAGGTAGAAGCCCGGATTCCAGACCGTTCCTGCCATCCCATCCTGAGACTACTGTGGGCAGACACTTGTAGGAGACAGAAACAGGCTAACTTGCAATTCCCACCTTGAGGATGAAAATGCAGGCCGTGCTATCCAGAAAATCAAACTGACCTCAAGTTGTAAGCTGTTCTGTGTGAGTCCTGTCACCATGTTGTTGAAAAGGCTTGTGGTTCAATTGGTAGCACACTTGCCTCTGATCAAAAAGGTTCTGGTTTCAAGTTCCACTCCAGGACTTGATGAGAGCCAAGGAAGGAATGTTAAGTGTGTTGGATTGTTAATCAGCCTTTGTGCCCTTGCAATATAACCCACCATTCTCCAAGGTGAAGGAAAAGTTTAAAGAACAAAAACAAACATCACCAGGCTAAATGTATTCCTCTTGTTTAGAGGAGACTTACTGTTGAGACAACACTGCCAAACATCATTACTAAAGTTCAGTTAAGGCAAACATATGTCACTTATCTAGGGATGACTGTCTTCGTTGAATGAAGTGCAGCGATGAAAGAAGTTGCTTGCTTACTCTGCAGCTCAAACTGGTGCAGTTCGTGTTTAGTCAGTATGATGTGCCATTTCCTGCATCCACAGTATTTTGCCTTTCTTTATGAGTGTACCATACCGTGGTCAGGAAAATAAAGACAATGCACTTGTACATATTCTGGTGAATTGTGCGGTGCTCCATGCCCCTTGTGAGAAATTCCCTAGCAAGGGCTAATACCCAGTTTTGTAGGTTGTTTACAACAACAACCTGTGCATACATAGCCCCTTTAACTCGCAAACGTGTGTCAAAACCCTTCACAGGACTATTTCCCCTTTAGTGTGGGCAACGTGATAAGGGTTTCTTTGGGATGAAAGTTGCGGACGGGTTTCAGTGCCAAATAATCTGCCCTGATACTGTTGTGATATTTCAGGTCATTGCTAACTGACCAGCCACACTGACTCGTCAGTAAACCCACCCGAGACACTTCCAACTTTGTCATAATATCTCCGTGAATGGTGTGTTTCTACCTGGATCAATAGGTTACTGAGACCTCGCCTCTGGACTTTGCTCAGCGCAGAGTGCCCTCACAGGGGGAAAGTTTACAATCTGTATATCAGAGGAACAAACCATGGGGGATATTTCAGTACTGGGTTGGAGACTGTTACAACAGGGTGATGTTCATGTCAAACATCCTGGTGACTGAAGGTGCAGAGCAGTGAGGCAGAGAAAAGATGTCACTTTTTTAAAAAAACTTTAAGTGATTCTTGGGTAAACATACAAAAAAGGACAGTCAGGCCCATTACCCGGCGTAGCCATCGCCCTCGTTAGGGCCAAACGCAAGTTACAGAGTTTGACAACTCCATGGAAAAGGATGGTGGACTACAACTCCCAGGATACATTTCAAAGACATGCCCAACATCCAGTTTAAATAAACACGGCTAAAGATCACCCTGACACCTAACTGCTGCCGAACTCACAGATGGCAGGAGACATCAGCTAGCCGATCCTCGCACCGTTTACATGAGGAACAACATAAACACACACACACACAAATCGAGCAATTCACCTGAAAGAAGAAATTCAATTCGCCATGGAAAGCAGTGCTCATTTCTTTGAAGGCACCGAAAAGCTGCTTGAGGTGTGGTTTTCTCGGAAGGATGAACGTAAAGGATCGGGAGATCTCCGCAACATCCCCAGGTACAAGTAGTGAAGCAGCGGCGGAGAGGGCAGCAGGAACCCATTTGGGAATTTCTATTTATATATAAATGCACTCACAAGCGTCTGGATGAAATGCAAAGCACAGTCGCTTTGAAATATTAGAAAAAGGAACTTGGTTCACCATCGTGCCTGCTTGTCGCTGTACGTCAGACTAGTGGGGAGGGAGAGAGCGAGGGGAGGAGGAGCAGGTTAAATCAGATCGAAATGATGGTTTAGACCTGCAGATTAATGGATCCAATGGTCGCCTACAAATAAACTATCCTTTAGCAAGCAGCACAATTTTAGCATTGAAGCAAACCAAACCACAATAAACTGTCCACTTGAATTCCTGCTAATTGGCATCAGGCATTTGTACAGTTTCAGACAAAGCTTTAAACTCAGACCCACGGAGCTGTGGCTCACATCATTCCTACTTTAAAAGAGTGTGAATGACACTCACCCTGTTCTCAAAATCAACATTTATAAAAATAATTGAAAAATGGGGTGGATGCTAGGGCAAAGAGGCATTGCAAAACCAACAGACTTACAAATGTGGCTGATATCGAAACTTTGTTTTCTTGTTTATCATTTATTATCATTAATAAAGGTAAAGTCACCATAGTCCCAGATGACCATAGGCTGCTTTCCCCTTTGAGAGGGAGAGTTGACTGGTGGTGGTTTAACCTGAGGATCAACACACCTCAGGCGAGGGGAAAGAAATGAAGGCAGGGCCTTCATGAATAACCTCAGCCGGGACTGGAATTGAATTATTATCAGTGCCCAACCCCCATCAGGACAAAAATCTGTTTCTGGTCATTTCGAGACCTCTTTTCTGACACAGGAACATTTTTTACTGATTGTCCTGACCTGTCCCGCCCGGGCTGTACCAGACCCACAGGCTGGTTTCTTCAGATTTTTGTCCCAAGCAGTTCATCACCTTCAGCAACATTGTTTAAAATGTCACTTTCAGGAAACCCTCTTATTCTTCAGACTGCCTGGGCTGGCATTCACGTGTTTATCTTTGTCTTCAAATAACTGCACAGCCCTCTGCACAGTTTCAACTACTGAAACTTTCAATTCTGGCCCAGTCAATGGATGGGGAATGGATGGATTATTGTACAACAACCCTGTCTGCCGGAGACAGCAGTGTGCTTATATGGATGCATATGAATACATTTGATTGGTGCTATATATTTTTAGGGAAGCTGAAGGAAAATGTAATTGCTGATTTAGTTTAAAAAAATTTGAAATGTAACCAACGTGTCAGCTTCTGCACATCAATGGTTTGAACACATTGTTAAGTGCAATAGAAGGTTTAAGTGGTGTGAAAGTAGGACTAACTATTTAATCAAATCTATATCTAAATTTAATAAAAACAGATTATTTGGTGTGATGACATCTTGGCCCACAGCAAACGAAAATCAGGGTAGCATTGTTAAGGGTATTAAGGGCAATGTCAGGGAGTCTGAAACATCAGTATAAGAAGGCTCTCTTGTTACAAGCACATTGACTATTAATATTAATATCCAGTCCCTTAGCAAACTCATTAAAAATACAACACACATTGTTAGTCGACCATTTCCTATCAGTGTATTTGAAACAAGATCACTGAGCACGGTCATAATTAAGAACAAAGTGCATTCTCCCAGTGATCATTACAGAAATCGTTAGTCCGGCCTCAGATATTTCAGAGGTAAGATTGTGGTTGTGACATTCAGCTGGTGTCTGACTCTGCAGTATCGGCTATCACCCCAAGCTGATAGAGCTATTCTGGGAAAGCATGTCAAACATTAAACCGTCAGCAACTGCCCACTTGTTCCAGAAACTGATCAGTATGTTTTGTTTTCAACGAATTAACAAAAATAATGTTGAAGTTTCACAACTATACAGATCACAGTGATTATTGAGTATACGGTATTATGAAAAGATGCATTTTTTTCAAAATCAAATATTTTGTATTAAGATTCTTCTTTTGAACACCCTTTGTTTAAAAAAAAGTCTCCACATTAGGCAGTGCATGGTCTCATTGATACCCAATTAGGAAGATGGTAACATTTATCAAAGTTTCCATTCCTGATCTACACAGCGAGCGTGTAGATATTGGATAAGAACAGAAAGAGACTTGCTCGTGATGCCTTTTCTCTCATCCCTAGTTTAAAATATGCCAATGCTCATTTGGTGAGTTTGCAGTTGAAGAATAGCCACTGGAAGGATGTCCAGGAGAGGCAATGAGGAGAGGGCAGAATGAAAAACCTTGGGTACAATGTGAGAGTAGAATATGCTGTAAATCACATATCTAATACCTACCTTTTAATTAACCACAAATTCTTAAACGCACTGGGAAAGTTGGTAGATGATAATTTTGTTGTATTTGGAATCCATCTTTAAAAATCTGCCTTCCTATTTTGATTATTTGTATTTGCTGTTTTAAGAAACGTTCGCCCTAGTAACCCACTGTTGCCTTGACAACAGACCATTCACATGGGCCACGTGTACCAGTGTTAGTCAGAAGTGCTTCAAGGCTATCCCTGCAACCTATACCATCCATAGATGTTGGTCCAACTTTACCGCCCCCCCCCCCCCCCTGCCCCTTGTTTCCCGCAAGCCCCCGCACTTTTGATTTCCTGCAAATTCAGACCTTCGCCTGAGGGACCCTACAGCCTCAAATATTTGGGGAAATGGGAATATTTATCATTCATCATTGCTGCTTGATAATGTTATATGTCATTTGATGTCAGCACATTCAATATAACTTGGTCAGTGTTGCTAAGCAGATTACATAACATGTTTACTCTCATTAATATTCAGGCGAAAGCTGATGTAAATTGATGGC
Source organism: Scyliorhinus torazame (assembly GCF_047496885.1). Classification (NCBI taxonomy): domain Eukaryota; kingdom Metazoa; phylum Chordata; class Chondrichthyes; order Carcharhiniformes; family Scyliorhinidae; genus Scyliorhinus; species Scyliorhinus torazame. Next base: position 120,513,810 of record NC_092707.1, on the reverse strand, counting down.
AATAGATAACATTGGAATGGACGATAAATCGTAATTATCTCTACTGTCACATTTTATTTTTGATCCACCAAATTTTCACATGTCATTGTTGCAGATTATACATTACACTTGTAACAACACACTGCTACAGTACAGAGTTTGACAATGTTCATGTCGCAGTACATTTTCCCTGTCCTTTAAAAACAGTTACTGCGACTGGACAGGTAGTCACAATGAAAATGATGCTAAAGCTTTTTGTCAGTAACTGCAACCATCTTTTGTATGAAATAGATTTGAATGGAACAAGCTGCTGAAAAATGTGCATTGTTTGATTGTCAGTGTGACAAGAACAGACTGGCAAGATGCTTATGTGCTCAGGTAAGTGACAACTGTGGGACATAATACACATATTGATTGTTGAACTGTTTTCAGGACCCTTAAATTCACTGTTTGACACATTCTTTCTGTGTGATTTTAAAAAAAACTAGCTGTGTCTTCTTTTACAATCTCCTTTGTGAATAAGAAAAGACTACTTTAGCATTTTTAAAAATTGTGGGATATATATTTTAATTTTGACAAAGTTATTTTCATTTAATAACTTGTTATATGGGCACTATAATGAATGCATCTTATTCAAGGCCAAACATTTTAAAAGCCTTCATATGCAGGCTCCAAATATTTGGTAATGTGGGGCAGTTTTGAAAGTTACTTGCTCTATTAAATTATTACGGGAAGATAAAAAGTCAGAATGATTTTCAATGGTAGTCAAAATTATAGATATAACGGGTTTGTGCAATCAACTGAATTGCTTGGCCTTAGGCCTGGCCTCCAGAGACCATTGTAACTTCCTGTTTTGAGGAGAACTGAGTGATTAATGGTAAAAGATTGTAAGTTTCATAAGAGGAATGTCGGATGTTGCATTAGGTTCAGGCATTGTTTGTGTACCCAAGGCTATTCTCTTACAGGAAAAGCACATTTAAACCATTTATAACCAGAAAACTTAAATCATTATTTGTTTTAGAAATGTAGGTTGCATTTGCAAATGTGTAAAAATAGGAACTCAATCTGCATTTAGTTTACATATCTAATGAATTAAATATATTGTGATTGTGCATAACACATTTATAGGGTGACATATTAAATGTTTATAACCTCCAAAACAAGACAAATGTTCTTCAGATTGACTCAAATAACCATGTAGTAAATTGGGGACATAATAAAAACCAAACTGGCACAATATGCAGAGGCTATGTATGATTATTTCTTATGGATTCCCTGCTTTAGGAAAGCTAATTTCCATCTCCTGCCTCTCTGAAAAGATATCAGGGAATTTTAGATCTAAGTTTGCTCTACTGCTGTAGATATCTCAACAAGCTCTCTTTTGAAAGCAAACATTTATGCCAAATCAATCCTGTCTAATAGCATTCACATTCTCACAATTTCATGGAAAGAAAAAGGGCTTATCCTTGCTTAAGGCTTGGGAATGTTGTACTTGTACTCTCTAGCATTGTGCTAATTTTCCCCTCTTGTTATTTCAGCTGTGTCTCAGTTGATTGCAATGTCACCTAAGATTGTGGGACTTGAGAGCAAAAATCTGGAGTGACAATCCAGTGCAGCACTGAGAGAGTGTTGCACTGTTTGAGTCAATGTCATTTAGATGAGGCCTTATCTACTGTCTTGGTTGAATGTGAATGGCACTATTTCGAAGAACAAGGGCGTTATCTACAGTGCCCTGGCCAATGTTTATCTCTTAATCAACATCCCAGTAAACAGATTATTTGGCCATTGTCACATTGCTTGTTTGTGGGAGCCTGCTGTGCACAAATTTCCTGCTGCATTTCCTACAATACAACAGTGACTACACTTCAAAAATACTTCATTGGCTATAAAGCACTTGTGAGATTTGGTGATCAAGAAAGGTGCCATATAAATGCAATTATTTCTTTTTTCTATCATATTTCCTCTCAGTTTTTTCTCCCGCTAAAGTAAACTTAATCAGCTGAGTCTTTCTGCGCATCTTAGCCATGGGATTCATTGAAATGCAGACCAAGAAAGCTACCAGTCCAGAAAAGGGATACCAGTCAAAATCAATCAGTTTAATCTCGAGCCTTCAATCTGTTCTAAAGATTTATTGTGGTCACTGTTACTACTGTATAATAAACTAATCACATCACTTGATTTTGTTTTCAAACTGGGTGCTATCTTGTTTCCTGATTTAGCTGAATGACAAAAATTGGCACTCAAAATAAGAAATTAGCATATTCACACAACAGCCACTCTATGTCAAAAGTATTTCTGCAAAGATTTCCCTCCATATCTCTTTGTAACATAAGGCTTGATTTCTGCTTAATTCTCCAGGTTGCATTGTATATTTATGCTTTCCCTAAATTAAAACGCACAACCCAGTACAGATTCCTAGATTGCACCAGTGTCAATTTGGCTATCACTCTAATAGGTGACCATGCCCAGAATTGTTTTAATAAATGCCACCTCTTTCTCCTCAGTCTAATATAGTGTTCCACAGGTACAGCAGGGAAAACAAATAGAAAATTGCGGTTCTAACAATACTATGTATACTTTGTAAAAATTCCGTGCTTTAAAGACACATTCCAAAAGAAATCCCCCACACATAGCTTTCCAAATAGAATTCAGCCCCAGGAAAATCATTTCTCTCAGAGCAGCTGCCATCTCATTTAATCACAGAATGGCAATATCGAACAACAATGTAAAGGTCTGGTGATCTTAATTTTAACAATCTATTGCCCATTCTCCCCTCTCCTCCACCTCACTTCACAATGCTGTACTCCTAGCTCCTCTCTTCCACAGAGCTTTACTCATCACCTCCCTGCCCCACCCCCACTCCCTTCCCACTGTGCACCCACGCCCAAGTTAGAAGGGGTTCACACTAATCATCACCGTTACATTTCAGACCCCAGACTGTCTGTGAGTAATGCCATGGGAGATCACTTAATTAACAATTAAAATGAATTAGGTAAGTGAGGAAAAGATGGATTTAATGGTGCATCTTGTGCTTCAGTTCCAGTGTACCTGGAGGGAGTACGGATACTAATTAGTTTTTTTTGCAATATGTGGGCTTAATACATTTGAAGCAAACATTTTCTTCAACTCAATAAACATAGTTGCAGTAATTAGACCGTGATGTGATGTCTATGCATGAAACATTCATTGAAATTACAATCATATGCAGTGGAAAGTTAGCTCCAAACACTGGGAAAAGATTATTGCAAAGTCATTGAAGTTTGAATGGTAGATTGTATGTTTTTAGCACTGACCTTTTAGATAACTTAAGCTAATTGCTCAGAAAGGCACTCAGATCTACAGGCAGATGAGTTTTTCCAAGGGGTAGAAGGAACAGAAATAGGCAAAATATTCTGCTGCACAAAATTGATAGAAAATCATTTTTGTTATTTTTTTCCTCCGTCAAAATCACTGACAAGGATTTTATCACACGCTGTTAAAATAAATGAATAAGTAAAAATATAGCTAGTTACACTGTACAGCTATTTTTCCAGAAGCCATGGTTTGAAATGCAAATGAAATTAGAGAACCACATAGGACTTGAGCCAATCGAATTCTTACTAAATAAAGCTAAAGATTCAAAGTTAGCTGTTTAACACTGAGTTATCATCAAACAGAGGGAATGGAAATCTCTGACCGAAATGCAGAATGAAGAAAGGAATGGAGGGTGCATTTCAAAAAGTCTAAAACTTATAAAGATTTACATTTCTAGTGCATCTTCGCCGCCTCAGGACATCCCAATGTGCTTTAGAGCCAATGCATTCTGTTTGATGGTAATCACTGTTTGTGTTTGTAATGTAGCAGCTAGGTCTGCACATATGAAACTCTCACAAACAGCAATGTGACATTGATCTCATAATCTGTTTTAATTATGTTGATTGAGGGATACAAATCGGCCCGAGCGTTTGTGGATAACGCCCCTGCTCTTCTGTGAATTGGTGTCATGGGATCCCCTGAGAGGGCAGATAGGAACTTGGTATAATCTCGCAGTCAAAAATGGGCACCTCTGACATTGTAGCACTCTCTCAGTACTGCACTGAGATGTTTCGATTTTTGTACTCAGGTCTTGGAGCAAGGTTGAACCCACAGCCTTCTGACTCAGAGGCGAGAGTGCATCATGCTGAGTCAAAATCTTTAACTTTCACATTCAAGCAATTAATTTGCTTTCTTCATCAATCAACATCAAATACACAGGTATCATTCCTATCAGAGCTCTTTGCTGCTGTTACCTAAAATGCTTTGCCACTTAGCATGTAATCCATATTCTCACTTTTTCTACCTAACTCCAGTACTGTATAATTATCTGTGTCACACTCCATTTGCCACTTCTCTGTTCATTACCTTATTCCCATCCAAATCCCTTTGGGGCATCAAACTGATTAGCATTAATTTGGTGTTATCCATCAGCTTAGAAACCTTGGGGAATATTCTGCATTCCACATCATTTATAAAAGTTCTGAATGTGTTTCCTAAATGCTTTTCCTCTCCTTTAGCTATCACTGCTCAATGTTGAATAAAGGAGCATGACAACGCATGGAGAAGAGACTGAGACGTAGAGTATAGTTAGAATTTGGTGCAGAGGGGGAAAGAGGTGTTCCTATTTCTACTTTTTTTTCAGTCTCCAGTAGTTGGTGAGTTTTCTTCCTTTGGTTCCAAGGTGAAGAATGCACCTTTCTATTACTTCAGCTGTGTGAATGATTAACGAATTGACTAAATAAACAAATAAGGTTGGACAGAAAAGACAGGGCGGGTGGTGTGCCGTGACTGCAGCATGTGGGAATCTGTGGAATGCCCTGCAAGCCAGGACAATCATATCCTCAGTAAGTGTCTGCAGTTTAGCAGGGCCCTGGAGAGGGGGGTGTAGATGGTGCCACATATTGAGGCCTGGAGGCGAGGGAGTTTGGGGGCTCAGTGTTTTAAACTGAGTTTCTTGTCATCCAGACTGTGCAGCCAGAAACGCAGGCCTGAAAGACCGACTTTCAAAAAATTCTGAACCGCCAGCCTGTGAATTCCAGTTTTTGTAAAGCCAGTCTGTCAGGCCAGTTTCATTGAATTGCTGTGCTGTTGCTTCCGACCTTTCGGCAACATCATGGTTACGATTTTTAAAAAAAAGCCCGGCAGATAACCGCAAAGCTGCACGATGATTGGAAGCAGGTTCGATTCACAGCTGACGGGCAGAATGTTCTTGGTTAAAAATCTGCCTGAAAAATGATGAATGAAAACTCTGTAATCATTCCAAAGCCAACTGGGTATTGGTGATTGAGAGGGAGATGAGTGCGTCAGATGGTGGGGATGGGGTTGGTTGGGGGTGAGGGAGTGAGGATGTGGGGGATGAGGGCACGGGGTGAGGAAGTACCGGAGGGCTGAGGGTGTGGTGGGGAGGCAGAATCTGGGGGTTTGAAAATTTGGTGTGAGAGGATGGGAGATGGGGGAGGAGGGAGGGGGGGGGGGCGAGGAAATGGTGGGGTAGAGAGGGGGTTGGGATGGTGGGGTATTGTGAGGTGTCTGGGCATGTAGGGTTTGATGGAAGGGTGAGGGGGTGGGATTTGGTGGGGGTGAGGGAGGTGAGAGGCTGGTGGAGGGTGTGACGATGGGGATTAGGAGGGATCACTTTTAAGGTTCACTATACTCTTCCCAAAATGTTATTTTGCATTTAAACCAGGTTTTTACTATGCTCTAATATGGATAGGCATAATTCTGAACACATCCTGAGTTGATGTACCAGAGGTTCGAGAATCTTCGGTCACATCAAAATAAATGTAAGAAACAGAAAACTGGGAGTGATAATAAAAATTCAGGGTGTTGTCTCACTATCATCCATTTTATCAATCTTGCAAAGTCTAGGAATTAATCCCTATAAGCCAATAGGAGAATGCTTAAAGAAAGATAATGCTTATTAAAGAAGCGTTTTTCAAATTTTTTTTTTTTAACAAACAATTTTATTGAGGTATTTTAGGCATATAGAAAAAGTGACATTGTTCAGTACAAAAAAGAAGTCAAGACACAAATTAAACATAGTGCAAACCACGGCTCTGTTCGCGCACGGACCTGCCTCAATATCCCCGACTACACTCTACACTACCCTAGCCGCCCCCCCTGCTGACGCTTACTCCTCTGCGAAGAAGTCAATGAATGGCTGTCACCTTCGGGCGAACCCTAGTAGCGAACCTCTCAAGGCGAACTTGACTCTCTCTAGGCCAAGAAAGCTCGCCATGTCCGATAGCCATACCTCAGCCCTCGGGGGCTTTGAGGCCCTCCATGCTAACAGTATTCGTCGCCGGGCTACCAGGGAAGCAAGCAAAGGCCAGAACATTGGCCTCCCTCTCTTCCTGGATTCCCGGGTCCTCCGAAACCCCAAAGATTGCCACCTCAGGACTCCTTACCACCCCAGTTTTCAATACCGGGGACATGACATCTGCGAATCCCTGCCAATACCCCCTGAGTTTAGGGCATGACCAGAACATGTGTACATGGTTAGCCGGCCCTCCGGCGCATCTAGCACACTTGTCCTCCAGCCCGAGGAATTTTCTCATCCGGGCCACCGTCATGTGGGCCCGGTAAACTGGATCAGGCTGAGCCTGGCGCATGTTGCGGTCGTGTTTACTCTGCTCAGGGCTTCCGCCCAGATACCGTCCTCCATCTCCCCCCGAGCTCCTCCTCCCACTTAAGCTTCAGGTCCTCGGTCTGCGTATCCTCAGCTCCCATTAGTTCCTTGTAGACGTCTGAAACTCTACCCTCTCCCACCTCTCTCCTAGAAACTACCCTGTCCTGCCTCCCCTTCGGCGGGAGATGTGGGAAGGACGGCACCAGTCTGCGTACAAAATCCCGCACCTGTAAGTATCTAAAGTCGTTCCCTCTCGCCAGCCCAAACTTCTCCTCCAGCGCCCTCATGCTCGGAAAGCTCCCTTCCAGGAACAGATCCCCCATCCTCACAATCCCCACCCTCCTCCACAGTCGATACCCCCCGTCCATGTTTCCCGGGGAAAATCGGTGGTTGCCGCAGATTGGGGTCCACACCGGTCCTCTTACCTCCCCTACATGCCTCCTCCACTGGCCCCAGATCCGAAGAGCCGCCACCACTATCGGGCTGGTGGAGTACCATGCCGGCGAAAGCGGCAGAGGCGCCGTGACCAGGGCTGCTAAGCTAGTGCCCCTGCACAAAGCAGCCTCCATCCGCTCCCAAACCGACCCCGCACCCACCATCCATTTCCTTATCATCGCTATGTTGGCCGCCCAGTAATAGTTGCTGACATTCAGCAACGCCAGCCCCCCTTCTCTGCTCCTTTGAAGCATCACCCTCTTCACCCGCGGGGACTTCACTGCCCATACAAATCCCAGAATAATTTTATTCAGCCTCTTAAAGAAGGACCGCGGGATAAAGATGGGGAGACATTGAAAAACAAACAAGAACCAGGGGAGAATCGTCATCTTAACAGTCTGCACCCTCCCCGCCAATGACAGCGGGAGCGCATCCCACCTCCGGACCTCCTCCCTCACTCGTTCCACCAGTCGGGACAGGTTGAGCTTATGCAACCTGCCCCAGTCCCGTGCCACCTGAATCCCCAAATATCGGAAACTCTCCCCCACTAGCCAGAACGGCAAATCCTTCAGCCTACTCTCCTGCCCCCTCGCCTGAATTACAAACAACTCGCTCTTAGCCATGTTCAGTTTGTATCCGGAGAACCGGTCAAATTCCCTCAGGGTTGCCGACCATCCCCACCATTGGGTCCGATACGTATAACAGCAGATCATCTGTATATAACGAGACTCTATGTTCCACTCCCCCCCCCCCCCCCCCCCCCGGACCAGCCCTTTCCAGCCCCTAGAAGCTCTCAGTGCAATTGCCAGAAGCTCTATGGCCAGCGCAAACAGCAGTGGGGAGAGAGGGCAGCCCTGTCTTGTCCTACGGTGCAGTCTAAAGTAGTCCGATATCGTCCTGTGCATCCTTACACTCGCCTCCGGGGCCTGATACAATAGCCTAACCCAGTCGATGAACTCCGCCCTGAAACCGAACCATCCTAGTACCTCCCACAGATAATCCCACTCGACCCGGTCAAAAGCCTTTTCAGCATCGATGTGTTGCTAACTTTTGATTGGTTCAATTGGCTCTGCTTTATAACCTTTGCTCTCGAGTCGCCAGGTATCTTTATGATACCGCCACGAGGTTCAAGTTCAAGTAATGATCAATAACTCAACACACCAGTTAGTAAGATTCAAATCAAAGCACATTTATTATACACAGTAAATCGCTACTCGTGCATAAATTCTACTTCTAAGCTACTTCTACAACTAACAGGCCTATACCTAGCTTCGGACTGGCCCACCAGGTCAGGGGAACAAATGGCCTTTTGTTCGGATTCTGAAACTGCGGGATTCAAAGCCGGTATTGACTGGTAGCTAGGAGCGCCTATCTCATAACGAGCGTCGACTTGAGACTTACTTCAGTGATGCGGCAGCTTGGACAGTTCACTCTCAAGGGTTGGTTCGCGTTGCTGAGTGACCCTGTCAAGAAGAACGATTTGAACTTGGGGGCTTAACTTTATAGTCCCTAGGGGCTTCCCGCCTTTCGGGGCGGACCCTGTACCTGGTTCCAGGTGATTGGACTTTGTTCCAATCGCTTGGTTCGATTTCTCCAATACTGGAGCGGTTCCCTGATCGATGGGCGGTCTTGAGGTGTCTGTTAACCTCTTTTGTGTTGGCTCCTGCTGGCGCCGGGGAGTCTGGCTTAGCTTTGTTTGTCCCAAATGTTGCGATTGTTCCCGAGAATCGCTCATCAGTATGTAGATGGCTGCTACATTATTATGCAGATGGCTGCTTGTATCGATGCTGTCTGGGCTTTTGCAGAGTTTAATACACAGTAAACTTGCACCTGCTGGTTTCTGCCTGTGTTGGCTGAATTTCCCTGCAGCCTTTGCTGTTCTCCATTTTACATCGGGAGTTGGCCAACCCAGGTGGCTACATGTCCTCCTTGTGATCCTAACGCGAAGCGTGAAGGATCACATAACTGTGTTGGTTTTCATTCCCTGACCTGGCGAGCACTCTTCTATGGCCTCTACACTGACCATAACTATGCAAAAAACATTTAACTGACAATTCTGAGGGGCGCTATGTCAAACAGGGACATGCATTACAAAAAAAAAAATGGGAACCTCTAACTATCCTTAATATACTACACTCACTCAAACATTTCATCACACTAACTTCCTAAATCATACAAACAAAATCATGGCATGTTTTATACACATTTTCTGGCTTGGCAGTCAAGCGCAGGATTGTACAATTGCTCATGAATATTTCTTTATTTACAAACAATCGCAAACGAATGCTCTTTATTATAGACCGCGGGGGTCGGGGGTCTGGTCGTATCCGAAAATAGGGGATCTGATCCTATATACCGGGGCGCGAGCGTGGTAGGCTCTCCTTCTCCATTTTCTCAGACGAATAGTCTGCACGATGCTGCAGAGTATCGCCAATACCAATAGGGATTCTATTACGTAGTTCAGGGAGTACCAAGTTATAAACCTGTCACACCAAGATGGTGTGGTGTCGCTTGTGACTGGGCTCTGGGTACTGTGGGTAAGTGATTCATTAATGGCTGGGGGAGTTGAGGTCAGGGGGTTCGCGTTCGCGCGCAACCAAATGTCCATTAGGGTTATGAGCAATGCGGAGGATATCCTCATGGTTCTTCTCTCTTTCTTTTCTCTTCTCTTCTCCTGGAACTTCTGGAGTTCTGTGTGTTCAAGCATAGCGTCTGTTACTATCTTGGTTTAATATCTCGTACGATAGCCTGTCTGTCCTTTAGTGCCAATTACTCCCTTTATAATTGGTCACTATGTGTGACTCCCTCATTTTATTTTCAAAAACCGAATTTCAGGACAAGATACACTTACAAATGATGAACCAGTGCAAGCCGTCTCGCAGGCTGTGCGATTTACCATCCAAATGTTTGAGGATGTAAATAGCATAAGGTTGGCAACCTAAAGGTCACCTGAAAACAAAAGAAAACTTTTTGAACCAAACTTTCCGAAATGAGGTGCGTATGGGCCGCGACGGGTAAGATTTGGATGGAGTCCCCAGTTAGGACGGCGACCAATGCCGTGTGTGCCCTACCTGAGCGTAGCTGACCAGAGGGGGGTTCTCAGGCACGGCGGGTCACAATGCCGTTTCTCCACTGCCTGAGCAACCGACAAGAACAGGCAAGAAATGTAGTCATCGTGGGGGGTTGCCGTATTGGTTCCTTCCTCGAACCAGAAGAGCAGTTACGAACGGGGGTCTGTGTTTCCGTCGACAGACGAGTTCCTCTGAACTGATGTCTGGGACATTAACAAGTCTCTGCGGACAAACTAGTTCTGCTGAACTAGCGTCTGGCCAAACTAGTTTCTCTGACTGCCAGTGGGCGTCAGAAGGGTGGTGTCGTGGGGCCGTGGAAAAAAAATTTCCGGTCTGACATACAACATTTAACAAAACACTACAAACAACATAAAACATGCTGCAGGTTCCATCAGAAAGGACACCGTTTCTCCCAAGCGGTTCCTATGAAAACATCATCTGGACACCTCAGTTATCGGTTGCGAACAGGGTCGCAAAGGGGTTCTCGTTTTGGGAGTCAGACTCCAAGTCGTCATCTTCTCCCGGATGCCAAACTCTCGAGTGTATCAGGGCTGATAGGGCTGCAAGGTGTGATTTTGGATCGCTCTCGTCGTTCCGGCCAAGTCTGTACGAATTATCTCTGTGCCAAAAGGTGGTGTCTAGTTCTGTGGGGACGGAACCGGGGTCGTCATTGTCGGTCGGTGGTGAGGTTTGTTTGGGAAAGTGATCGTGAAGGGATCACTCGAATCGTGGTCAGATTCGCTGGGTGTGGGTCTTGTTGCATGGGGATAGTAGGGAGGTGTGCTGTGGCTATTGTCCGAGTCACAGTCGCTGTCGCTGCTACTGCTGTCTGTGGGCGTTCCGGGGCGGAGTGTATATTTCGGGGGTGGAGTCGAGGTTGAGTCCGTGGCTGGGCTGGACGTGTTGGGGGAGGGTAGGGTTACGTTGGCTGTGGGCGGGGTGTGGTCTGCTGCGTCGAGCATGACGTGGTGTGCGTGGTTAGACTGTGTTCCATATGCCTTCATCTGGTTGATATGGAACCACGCAGTCTTTCCATTGGGGTACTTTATCTTGTAGATGGAAGGGCTTACTTTGTCCGCAATGGAGTACGGACCCGAGTACTTTGGTGACAGGAATGTGCTGGGGTTGTATACGGAGAGCATGACTTGCTGTCCTACACTGAACTCAGTCGCATGCACTGTCTTCTCGAAACAGGCCTTGCTCTGTTTCTTTCTTGTGCCCAATTTCACTGCGGCTGCTAGCTGAGCCGTTTTAACATTCTCCATTAGCTGTTTGACTGCCTTCTCGTGTATGAGGGCCGTCACTTCGGGGCTGGTCAAATCTAATCCATAAAAATTCTGTGCCTTTCATGGGGCGTCCGGTTATGAGGGTGTGTGGGGTGTAACCTGTGTATGTGGAAACTGTGTTTCGCAAAAACACCAGCGCAAAAAGGAGGACTGAGTCCCAAGTGGTGTTGTTTTGCTGGACCATTTTTCTGAGGGTTGATTTTAGGGTCCGATTCATGCGCTCCACGATACCACTCGACTGGGGGTGGTATGCAATGTGGAATTTTTGGGTAATGCCAAATATCGTGAGGACGTTCTTCATGACACGTCCCGTAAAATGGGAACCTTGGTCGGATTCAATGCTGCGGGGGAGTCCCCATCTCATAAAGATGTGGTGAGTGAGGATCTTGGCTGAGGTCTTTGCCGTGTTTGTTCTGGATGGGAATGCTTCCACCCATTTTGTAAACGTGTCTATCACCACGAGTACATATTTATAACCATTCCTGCAAGGGGGCAATGGTCCTATATAATCAATCTGGAGGTTAGTCCAGGGGCCAATAACGGGTCGGGTGTGACTGAGCTGGGCCTTTTTGGCGTATCTGTCCGGGTTGTTCTGGGCACAGATAAGACAATTCTCAATGTAGTGATTTACATCATCCTTTAAACTCAGCCACCAGCAGAGCTGCCTGAGGTGGGCTGTAGTGGGATCGATTCCCTGATGTCCATGACCGTCATGGAATAAACAAATCAGTTGATTCCTGTCCTGTTCAGGAACCACATAAAGGGTGTTCTTTAACACCACACCGTCATGTGTGGTCAGAGCATTTTTAAACCTCTCGTAGGGTGCTGAATAGTTTCCTTTCAAAATCTCCCTGAGATTGTTGTCCTGCTTCTGGGCCTGCACTAAATCCTCGATATTAGTCTGCGAGACCTGAACTGCATTCATTGGTGCGCTTTCGGGGGGGGGGGGTCCAAAAATATCCATGCTTGGAACCTGCTTTAGCCAGTGCCTCGGCCTTTACATTTCCAGGGGGGGGAGGAACGATGGTGACTACGAACTTTGACTATCCCAAAAGTCCTGTTCTGTGCTCTCTCTAAGATGTGACGGAGCAATAGGGCTGAAGGGAGGGGTTTTCCCTCTGCGGAAACAAATCCTCTTGCTTTCCACAGGGGTGGGAATTCCATAAGGCTGTTGCAGACATAGAGGCTGTCCAAGTATATGTCTGCTGGGCTGGGGAAGGAATCTGGGTGTTCCACTATGTATGCAATGGCCACAAGTTCTGCCGCCTGCGCGCCTAAGTGTCCTGGAAGTTTTATTGCTATTTTTTCTAGGGCGCGACCCTGCGCATCCTCGACGTAAATACCGCATCCTGTTATGCGCTTCCCTTCTAATATTGTGGAAGATCTACCCATATATATCTTTATGGGTTCGCACGTGTCTGTGTGCTTGGGGCTCAGGGTTGAACTACCTATCTTTCTGGGGGGTATTTTAGCAATAAAGGGGCCTGTGTTGTGGTGTGGAGAGATAATTTCACATTCATGGGGGGTTCCGGGGTACTGTAGGTTGTCGGCTAAAAAGGTGTGGGTCTTTGTCCTTTTAACGGTGATGTCCCGTCCCTGCAAAAGAAGGGTCCATCTAGCTGCTCTAATCTGACTGACTGTACCGTCCTTGAGTCGTCCGTCAAGTAAAAGTTGGGTGGGGGTGTGTTCCGTGAGAGTTGTGATGGGGTTTAGTCCGGTAATGTACGAAAAATACTGCACTGCCCAGAATACTGCGAGCAGGTGCCTTTCACAGGCTGAAAATCCCTGCTCCACAGCATCTAAAACTCTGGAGGCATAAGCTACGGGCCTTAACTGTTCGTGCCGTTCCTGAAGGAGCACGGCCGAAAGGGTGCGGTCTGTGGTTGCTACCTCTATCGCATAGGGTGAAAGCGGGTCTGGAACTTGTAGTGCGGGGGGGCGCTATGAGTGCTTGTTTCAACGAGTCCACAGCATCCGTATGCTGCGGAAGCCATTCCCAGGGGGCTCCTTTCTTTAGGAGGTCTGAGAGGGGTGCTGCCTTGCTGGCGAAACCGTCAATGTGGTTTCGGCAGTAACCAACCAGTCCTAAAAACGACCGGAGGGCTGAAACGTTCTGGGGAAGGGGCAATTTAGTAATCGAGTCAATCCTTTTGTGCTCGATCTCGAATTTACCATGTGTGATAATTGTACCCAAATATATCACCTTGTCTTCCAAAATCTGGGCCTTTTTGGGGTTAACTTTACAACAAATTGAATGTAAGAGTTCCAGGAGTTCGGACAGAAGCTCGATGTGCTCTTCTGGACCAGACATTCGAGGCGAGAAAATTTGGCTAAACCATTTGCCAGCTGTCGGTGGAAAATGGAGGGGGAGTTGTGGAATCCTTGTGGAAGGCATGTCCACGTGCACTGTTGATTTTTAAAGGTGAAGGCATATTTGTACTGGCACGCCTTTGCCAATGGAATGGACCAGAATCCATTACTGACGTCCAAAACCGTAAAGTTCGGGAATTGAGTCCCTGCTTGAGCATGGTCTCGGGACTTGTTGCTCCTGTGGGGGCCGCTGCGGGGGTGGTTTTGTTGAGTTCCCGGTAATCAATGGTCAGTCGCCATGATCCATCGGGCTTTCTCATTGGCCAAATCGGGGCATTATTAGTGGAGGCTACTGATCTGAGTACGCCCTGCTCTAATAAGCTTTCGATTACTTTTGCGATTTCTCCCTCTGCCTCTTGGGGAAATCCATACTGTTTTTGGGGTCTCGGGTCAGGTCCTGTGATTTGTAGTGAACCAGTCATCCGGCCATAGTCGTGCTTGTGGGTCGCGAATGCTGTCCTGTTCCTTTGTAAAACTGCCCTAACCTGCTTGTCCGTGCTAAATGTCATCGGGTTAAACCAAAATTCGCCTACTACGCTAATTTTGTTGCCGTATTCACTTATTGTGAGCGTTGCGGGGGCTCTTGCAGATTTTGCCATCTTCCAGACACACTGGTTGACTGGATCAAATGAAAGGTGGTGGGAGTTCATAAAGTATATTCCCAGAATGTGTTCGGCTGTGTGGGGCAGGTCAACTAAAACTACAGGGTGCTTGGTGGTGATGGTGCCGATTTGAATGGGTACTGGGGCTGTGATGTGTCCATGCTGTGAGTGGCCTGCAAAGCCGCGGAGGGTGATAGTGGTTGTAGTGGGCCACGTGTCCTTTTGGAACATGGTGGAGGAATTTATTGTGGTACGGGACCCTCCTGTGTCCCAGAGAAACTCGATGGGCTGTCCCCGTATCTTCGCTGCAACTACCGGTCGTCCGGACCTATCCCAAAGGGTGTCGCAGACCCAACTGGGGGAGCCCGTACACCGTCAGTCCATTCCGTTCAGGTCCGTCTGATCTGAACGGGTGCTCACATTATGTATGGGCTCTGTCTTATTCTTACTTAGAGTGCCCGTCTGCTGGGCTCTCTGTGGCTTTCGTGGGGCATTGCATTCCCTTGCAAAGTGTCCCAACTGTCCACAGTTGTAACATTCCTGTGACTTTTGTGGGGGGCTGTTCTTTCCTTCATTTACCCATGTGGGGTTTTGGTGTGTTTTAACTGCTTGTATGTCTGCTTCTGCCTGCTTTTCTTCGGGATTTTTAACTGCGGGTTTGTTTTGTACAGACTGCTCCCAGGTGCAGGACAATCTTTTTACGACCCATTTCTCATTATGAGCCCCCTCTGAGGGATCATAATTCGCGCAAGCTTCTTGTCCTGTTTCTGTGGCATGGGAGATAAGGGTGCGAGTCCATTTGGCCATGTTGTCTGGGGACAAATGGGCGCGGTCTAGGTCTCCAAAAACTGCTGCAAAATGGATCCACAGGCATCCAGCAAACGCTGTGGGGTGCTCGGTTTTCTTTTGCCTGCATTTATTGAGGCCATCTATGGGGTCACCCCGGTCATACCCGATCACGTCTAGGACCGCGGTATGCATTTCTGCAAGGGTGCCTCCTCCTACATTCTGTGGGTCGGGAAGGGCTGCTACGACCGAAGGGTCTAAACTCAAAACTGTGAGCTTTACATGCTCTCGCTCATCCAGGCCGTACATGGTCGCCTGCTGCTTTACTCTGGCAACGAAGTGGTGGGGGTCTGAGGTGGTGAGGAATGGTGTGATTTTCTCGCACGCGTCCCGTAATTGGGTCACTGTTCAGGGGTGGTGTACAGAAATTCCGTATCGTCCGATGTGGCTCTGCGGTGGGTGGTTACAGGGTTCGTTGGAGCCTGAACTATATGCTCTGTGGGGGGTTGGGGCGCTTTCCTCTTCTGGGGCTTTCCCTGCTCACATGTTCCCTGAACATATCTCTGCGCTGTCTCATTCAACTCTTCCCAATCAGGGCCGTCTTCCTCATCTAATTTTGCTCCGAAGGTTTCCTGGAATCCTTTTTGGACTGAAAGCAGCGATTACAGCTCTGCAATCTGCTTCCGGCACTTTGCGTGGTCTAATGAGCTTTGTCTTTGCTCTGTGGTGGCAGCATGGAGTTCTCTTAACGCTGCCTTCAGGTCACTACACTGCCTCTGCAATGCTTCTACCTGCGTCTCGGTTTCTTCTCGTACCAGGACTGCACGTTGCGTGTCCTGATAGGCCTTTTCATACTGGGACTGGAAGCTGCTTAAATACGCCATACAAGACTGGTGTGCCCACTTGGCATCATCCACCTCTCCGTCTTTTACTGCCAACTTCCTCCTTAACTCTAAGTTCTCTCTTTCTACCTCATTTACATCGACCTTACACATTCAATGTATGCCTTCTATCTCTTTCCGGAGCATCCTAACGACCTCCTCTGTGCCTCGCAATTGTGCCAAGCAGGACATGATTGCCATCGACTTGCGAGCTTTCCCTAAGCTCTTCTTGTGAATCTCGCTCAGGTTCTCCCACCAAGTATGTCCTATACTCCCGGGACCTGTTTCCTCATTGCTACAGAATTCGCTCCAAAGGGGCCATCCTTTCCTTTTGAGGTACTTCCTGATTTCTTCTTCCCATACGGAACATTGTCCTACTCTACTGCTGCTGGTCGCTGCGACCACAAATTCCTCTGGGTTCATGAGGCGCTGCATTGCCTGCATTGCCATCTTTCTTATCTGAGTGTTTCTTTTAAATTTGGAACAGGGGGACTAAGGCGGTGCTGTAAATACGGGTACAGCGTTCACTAATTTCCGAAATACAATCTCCCGACAGTTTTGGTGGAACAAAAAATATCTATCAGTTTACCTCATAGCCCTGTTAGTTACGCATGCATTTAATGCACTTCTGAATTATGAGGATTGATCAGAACTGCTTGAACACTTGTGGTTTTCTGTTCCCAATTGGATCACCAATTCAAATTTTTGGGTTCTCCCGGAGTGGTTAAGCCACTTCTAGTTCGGGTCCTGTCAGAATGTCGCCAGTAATATGTTGCTAACGTTTAGTTGGTTCAATTGGCTCTGTTTTATAACCTTTGCTCTCGAGTCGCCAGGTATCTTTATGATACCGCCACGAGGTTCAAGTTCAAGTAATGATCAATAACTCAACACACCAGTTAGTAAGATTCAAATCAAAGCACATTTATTATACACAGTAAATCGCTACTCATGCATAAATTCTACTTCTAAGCTACTTCTACAACTAACAGGCCTGTACTTAGCTTCGGACTGGCCCACCAGGTCAGGGGAACAAATGGCCTTTCGTTCGGATTCTGAAACTGTGGGATTCAAAGCCGGTATGGACTGGTAGCTAGGAGCGCCTACCTCGTAGCGAGCGTCGACTTGAGACTTACTTCAGTGATGCGGCAGCTTGGACAGTTCACTCTCAAGGGTTGGTTTGCGTTGCTGAGTGACCCTGTCAAGAAGAACGATTTGAAATTGGGGGCTTAACTTTATAGTCCCCAGGGGCTTCCCGCCTTTCGGGGCGGACACTGTACCTGGTTCCAGGTGATTGGACTTTGTTCCAATCGCTTGGTTCGATTTCTCCAATACTGGAGCGGTTCCCTGATCGATGGGCGGTCTTGAGGTGTCCGTTAACCTCTTTTGTGTTGGCTCCTGCTGGCGCCGGGGAGTCTGGCTTAGCTTTGTTTGTCCCAAATGTTGCGATTGTTCCCGGGAATCGCTCATCAGTATGGTTGCTACATTATTATGCAGGTGGCTGATTGTATCGATGCTGTCTGGGCTTTTGCAGAGTTTAATACACAGTAAACTTGCACCTGCTGGTTTCTGCCTGTGTTGGCTGAATTTCCCTGCAGCCTTTGCTGTTCTCTATTTTACATTGGGTGTTGGCCAACCCAGGTGGCTACACATGGCTGCCACTATCTGTACCTCCCTACTCTCCAGGGGCATCATGATCACGTTCAGCAGCCTTCTTATGTTGGCCCCTTTACAAACCCGGTTTGGTCCTCCACAATTACATCCGGTACACAGTCCTCAATTCCGGTCGCCAAAATCTTGGCCAGTAACTTGCCGTCTCCGTTGATCAAAGAGATCGGCCTGTATGACCCACAGGCGTCCGGGTCCTTATCCCGTTTCAGAATGAGCGAGATGGTGGCCTGCCGACATCGTCGGGGGTAAACTCCATCTGTCTCTTGCCTCGTTAAAGACCCTGACCAGCACCGGCCCCACTACCCCGGCAAATATTTTGTGAAACTCCACAGGGTACCCGTCTGGCCCCGGGGCTTAACCCGACTGCATGACCTTCAGGCCCCCCAATACCTCTTCGATCCTGACCAGGGCCCCCAGTCCATCCACCAATCCCCTCCCCACTCTTGGGAAGGTCAGTCCGTCCAGGAATCGCCTCATCTCCCCGGTCCCCCGGGTGGTTCCGAAGTGTACAGCTTCCTATAAAAGTCCCTAAAGACCTTGTTCAGCCCTGCTGGATCACCCACTAGATTGCCTTCCCCATCCACGACCCTCCCTATTTCCCTAGCCGCTTCCCTCTTCCTTAGTTGCTGCGCAAGCATTCTACTGGCCTTCTCCCCATGCTCATAAATCGCGCCTTTTACCTTACTAAGCTGCTCTACAACCTTGCTTGTAGTCAGCACCCCAAATTTGGTCTGCAGCCTCTGTCGTTTCCTGAGTAACTCTGGCCTCGGGGATTCCGCATAACTCCTGTCCGTCCATAGGATTTCCTTAACCAGTCGGTCTGTTTCTGCCCTATCTGTCCTGTCCCTGTACGCCCGGATTGAAATCAGCTCCCCCCAGAGCACCGCTGCCGAGACGTCTCCAGTATCGTTCACCTGCAGGTAATTCTGCATGCATTTCCTCAGACTCTCACACACCGCCTCGTCCGCGAGTAATCCAACTTCCAGTCTCCATGGTGGGCGCTGAAAGCTGTCCTTACAAAACTGCAGGTCTGCCCAGTGCGGAGCATGGTCCGATATGGCAATTGCCGAATATTCTGCCCCCACCATTCCGGCCAGCAGGCCCTTACTCACAACAAAGTAGTCAATTCGGGAGTACACCTTGTGTAGGTGGGAGTAGTACGAGAACTCCCTCGCTGTCAGCTGGCTAAATCCCCACGGATCTGCTCCCCCCATTTGCTCCATGAACCCTCTCAGTTCCTTTGCCATCGCTGGCAACCTGCCCGTTCTTGAGCATGACCGGTCCAGGCTCGGGTCCAGGACCGTATTAAAGTCCCCGCCCATGATCAACTTACGCGAGTCCAAGTCGGGATCTTCCCCAGCATCCTCCTAATAAAACCCACATCGTCCCAATTAGGGACATACACACTGACCAGGACTACTCTCACCCCTTCGAGCTTACCCCTCACCATAACGAACCTGCCACCGCCATCCACGACTGTGCCCTCCGCCTCAAATTGTACCCTTTTATTAATCAGGATCGCAACCCCCTCGTCTTAGAATCAAGCCCCGAATGAAAGACCTGACTGACTCAGCCCTTCCTTAACCTAACCTAGTCTGCCACTTTCAGGTGCGTCTCCTGCAGCAAGACTACGTCCGCCTTCAGAACCCGCAGATGCGCAAACACACGCGCCCTCTTCACTGGCCCGTTTACCCCTCTAACATTCCAGGTGATCAGCCTGGTTGGGGGGCACTTCGCCCCCCCCCCTTTTGCCGATCAGCCATCCTTTTCCTTGGTCATCCCCCCAGCCATGTGTCGCGCTTCATCTGGCCTGCCTCCTGACCGGCTCCACCCATGACCGCCTCACTGTTACCATGCGCAGTTTCCATCCCCGTCAGCCGAACAACTCCCCCTCCTCCCCCCCTAGCAACACCATCCTATCACCTAACCCCTGCTCTAATCTAACTATATGGACACCCCCCACCTCGGCTCCTGTTGACTAGCTGCACTCAGCTAGCCTTTGGCTCCCAGCCTCGGCACCATCACGTCTCCCACCCATTGTTCCCAGTCACCCCTCCCCCGACCCCTCCAGACCACTTCCCCAGATCAGCCCTACCTAAGCAAACACTCATAAACAACCCCCACAATAGCACCATTCAAGTTAAACAAGAAAAAAAAAGAGATAAGAAATAACAGGCCCTCTTCAGTCCTTCCCATACAGACACAGGAAAAAATTGCACAAAGTTCCCCTGAAATGAAATGAAAATCACTTATTGTCACGAGTAGGCTTCAATGAAGTTACTGTGAAAAGTCCCTAGTCGCCACATTCCGGCGCCTGTTTGGGGAGGCTGGTACGGGAATTGAACCGTGCTGCTGGCCTGCCTTAAAAGCCAGCGATTTAGCCCAGTGAGCTAAACCAGCCCCTTAAAATGGAAGTATCCATTTTAAACCAACCCTTTTAACTGTTTTCTTTATTAATGTCCCCCCAGCCAAACTCCAACTAATCAAAGAGCCCAAACAGGAAACATTCAGGTAAACCACGCAAAAAGCACACCAAAAAAAAGAAGATACATCCCTCCGACCCTTCAACCCCCCAATAAGGTCGAAAAAAGAAACAACAAAAACTGACCCAAACATGCAGCACTTTTCAAAACGGGAGCGACACCACATATAATTAAAAGCTCTAACATGAGTCCAAACGTCCTCAGCTCAGGGCCAGCCCTTGCCCTTATACGTGACCCACAGTCGTGCCGGAAAAAGCAGCCCGAATTTCACCTTGTTTTTATACAGTATCTCCTTCACCTGCCTGTAGCCTCCCCTCAACCTGGCCACCTCAGCGCTCAAATCCTGGTACACACGGAGGGTGGTATTGTCCCAAATACAGCTTTGTGTGCTCTTTGCCCATTGCAGCAACCATTCCTTGTCCAGGTACCTGTGAAAGCGTACCACCATCGCTCGTGGGGGACCCCCTTGTCGCGGTTGCCTCACTTGCTTTCTGTGTGCCCTGTCCACCACCAGCGGGTGCGGGAACACCTCATTCCCCAGCAACTTCTAGAACACACCCGCCACATATGCAGCAGCGTCTAGCCCCTCTGCCCCCTCCGGGAGGCCCACGATTCTCACATTCTGCCAGCAAAATCTGTTGTCCAGGTCCTCCAGCCTTTCCAGAAGCACTTTTTGCTGGTCCCTCAGCCTCCGAATCTCCACATCCGCCACCGTTTGAAAGTCAGCTTGCTCCTCCAACTTCTCCAACTGCTGGTGCTTCTCAGCCTGATCATCCTACCTTTTTCCCATCCGGTCAATCGACTTCTGTAACGGCTCCAAGTTGTCACGCTTCAGAGCCAAAAAGCCATCCTGTATAGTCTGCAGCAGCTGCTGCATTGTGGGCTGGGCTGTCGGCACCTTGCTCTGAACACCAGCCATGCTGGTCTCTCTCACAGTCTCCACTGTGCCCTTACTCGACCACTTCTTCTGCTGTTTATGGTCCCTCCTGCTTCTTAGGTCCATACAATTCTGTATGGGTCCTGTGCCTGAGTGCTATTGCTTTCCAGTTCCGCGCTCAAAAGCACAAGAAAGTCAGGGGAAAAGGTCCAAAAGTCCGACCGAAGTGGGAGCCACCAAATGTGCGACCTACTCGCTCATCGCCGCCACCGGAAGTCCGTTTTTCAAATTTCTGTTGAAATAGGTTCACCTCAGATAGGCTGTAAATTCAAAGTGTACAACACAACTTGTAAGGCAGCTTCTGGGGGAAAGGGAAACAACCTAGTTCTTGAGTTAAGCCTGTACTGAATCTTTGCACCAGAACAACAAATTCAACCTACGTTTTCCCTAAGCTGCTGGTCGGTGTCTGATTGACAAATTCTGGAGATAGTCTCATTAGTGTAAAAGGGGCAGATGCCATTTATGGTAGAGTGTGGGTTGGCACAAAATAACTCAGAATGGTAAGGTTGCATTAGCTACAGAGTTGAATTTTCTTTGTAAATTTAGTGATTTCTTTGTAGACATCAGTTTTTGGAAGCATCTTCCTAACATCAGTTGATTGCCCTGTGATTAATTATCCTTAGAGAATCAGCAATTCCTCCATTGCCACATTTCAAAAATGTGGAGGAAAAGAGTCACAGATTTGCCAATTAGCTTTTAACAACAAGAAATGTTTATTAAACATGAAAAGATTGACTATAGTACAGTATTCCATCACTCTCACTTATCTTCATATATGTGCACAGAATTTAGGGATAACACAGGTTACAAAATATATCTTATATTATAATGTT
Source organism: Scyliorhinus torazame (assembly GCF_047496885.1). NCBI lineage: Eukaryota > Metazoa > Chordata > Chondrichthyes > Carcharhiniformes > Scyliorhinidae > Scyliorhinus > Scyliorhinus torazame. The sequence goes on along the minus strand of NC_092707.1, from coordinate 120,491,836 downwards.
CTTAGTAATCACAGTTCTTGTAACCCAACAGGCTAACTGTAGTCTGACTACACTTCACTCTGAAACTCAGTGGTGGATGTCATCCAATCAAGGTTCTGTGGATTTCTCTTCAAATTCCCCCAGATAATTGTCACAACAGGGTTTCCAAACTCCCCTTTCAAAAGACATGCTTTAATATGCAATCATAAAATGATAGAAATGTTACAGCACAGAAGGAGGCCATTTGGCCCATCTTGTCCATGCCAGCCTAAGGACACCTAGGTGACCTTTCTAATCCCACCTACTGCACCCTGTAGCTTAGAGCACTTAAGGTGCAGATCCAGGTACTTTTTTAAAAACAGTTTAGGGTCTCTGCCTCCACCACCAACTTGGGCAGCGAATTCCAGACTCCCACTACTTCTGCATAAAAAAAGGTTTTTCCTCATGACCCCTTCACACTTTCTGCCACTTATCTTGAATCCATGTCCTTGGTTCTAGAATTCTCCACCAGAGGAAACAGTTTTATCCTGTCCACCCTATCTCTTCCTCTCATAATTCTGTACACCTCAATTAAGTCACCCGTCACCCATCAGTCTTCTTTGGTCCAAGGAAAATAACCCCAACCAATCCAATCTCTCCTCACAGCCACACTTTTCTAGCCCTGGCAACATTCTTGTAAACCTCCTCTGCAGTCTCTCTGGAGCAATAACATCCTTCCTGTAATGTGGCAACCAGAACTGCACACAATATTCCAGTTGTGGTCTCACCAGTGTTTTATGCAATTCTAACATTATATCCTTACTTTTATATTCTATACCTCTGCCAATGAAGGCGAGCATTCCATATGCTTTTTTAACAATCTTGTCTTGAATTGCTGCCATTAGGGACCTGTGTACCTGTATACCAAGATCTACCCCTCTTAGCATATTCCCATTCATGTGTACCCCCTAAAACTGTTTTACCTCTCTAAATGCATGACCTCACACTTCTCTGTGTTAAATTCCATCTGCCGCTTTATTTCCCACTCCACCAATCCAGCTTTATCATTTTGAAGATTATAGCTATCTTCATCAATTCTTTCCCTCAGCTGTTTTCAGCAAGGATCCACCTCCAGGATTTTCAACTCCTTTCAGTATTCCTTTGTCTTAAATAGCCATAAATATTTTTTTTTTCACATAATCTCTCAGGTACTCAGTTCCCAACTGAATAGTAATGCTCCAAAGACTGGAATAAACACAACAAGCTTATGATTGCTTCAGATGTCTGGCTTTGCTCTAGCCAATTTCATCGAATCTGCCCTCTCCAGGTCTGCCTTTAACTTCAGCGAACAGTAAACTGCTCAAATTCCAGTTCCTATTTTCCTTTTTTTACTTCAATCGTCTTGAAAACGTCTCTTCCGCCTCTAGTTTCTAGAACTAACTGTCCTTTAGTTTCTCTGGGACTTGATTATTTGCCCATTACTCCATTGTATTTATTTTCTTCCAGCAGGGCTTGAGAGCTGTTCCCTCTCTCAATTATAAGTTCCTTCTGCTATGAGTTCAGCCAAACTAAAAGTTAAAAAGCCTTCTTATGCTAAAGGTGTCCCTGGTTGCTAAGCAACAGCTCATTATTTCTCCATACTCTTGGTCACTTTATACATCATAAACTCTCTCAGCACAATGGAAGCACAGTGTGAAGCGAAATCAAAAGCTCCCATGCATGTTTCTCCTTAAACCATTGTTAACATGAATCTAACTAAGAGTTTTACACTCTCTTACACAGAAACACTAAAGTAAACTCATTTAAATTTATACCTTATTTCCAAATCCAACATAACAAACATAGAGCACTGAAAACTACCTTTGCTTCCTGACAATTATCCCACACTATCTTGGTGCTTTTCTGAGTATTGTTTAGGTGTTGAAATATTGTGATAAAGTTGTATTGCATAGTATATATTGAAAATATATTGTAGTGAGAAGTAGCAATTAGCAGAGTCTTCAGACTTGCTCATCAAGAAATCACAGATACATTTGTGCATAATTCAGTCTTGCCCTCTGGCCTCTTAAAAGCTGTGCTGCACAGCGACACCTAAGGACTCCCATGCTTCTCACTGACAACGAAGACCTATAAATGTGAGATTTTCTATTTATCTATTTAGTAGCAAAAACAGGAAGGCAGTGAATGACCATAAAACTGAGAAGGAAATGAGCAACAAGAGCTGGGTGTCCTTGTACATCTGGCACTATAGGTAAGCATGCAAGTGCAGCAGCTGGTAAAGAAGGCAAATGGTATGTTGGCCTTCATAGCGAGAGGATTCAAGTACAGGAGCAGGCTCGAAGTGCCAAATGGCCTCCTCCTGCTCCCATTTTTTATGTTGTTCAATCATTCCAGTTTGTTGCACCTTAGTCATTCGATCTTTCTACCCTGTGAGATTACTGTTTAAATAGAATCCAATTATACACCTTGTGTGAAATAAATATATTAAATAATATGCAGCAGACAGGAGAAAGTCTTACTTCTTCTACGGAATGGAAAAGATTTTGTACAGTCTATCTGAGTTGCAATTATTGCATCTTTCCCCCAAATATGAATTTACCGTGACCCTACCCATATGGTGCAATGTGCAGAACATGTTAATGAGGGCTGAGGCAGTCATCAAAATCAATGTTATCATCTGCATAGTAAATAACTAATGGGATATTTCGCTGTCAAATTAACAATATTGCACAATGTTGTTAAAGTAAAACTTGTACTCTTTGGCTTGTATTCACCTATAGGTTGAACACAAACTAACACTGCATTATATCATTGTCGCTTTTAATATTAACAACCACATGCTGCATATATATCGGACAATATAAATAGGTGTCAACAATGGGCATTATCATTTTGCTAGGACATTTCTGTGATTGTTTGGTGAAGTAATAGGTGAATCTTGAAAGGGGAAAAAATATCATGCACGATTGAAGGGGAGATTAAAGGTGGAGGGGTGATGGGGACTAAGGAGTCTGGAAACAGGAGAAGCACCAGGGCCCAGGATTTTTCTTCCTGACCCTGGTGGGTTACGGTTCAATCAGGGAGTCTGAGTTGCTGTGGCAACCTGCATGTTTTACCTGCATGTTGTAGTCTGGAGCTATGGATAGTGGTGGTAGAGGCTCCAATGTTACTTCCATCATGTAGATGACCAGGAATCTCTCCTTTTGGCATGATTTGGAAGGATTTGTGGTTTGGAACTAAAACTGTTGACCGCGCCCCTTACAGTCAGAAACAGGGGAATGTATAATACGGGACAAAGAAATGGCTGAGTAACTAAACACATACTTTGGTTCTGTCTTCATTAATGAGGACACAAATCAGATACCAGAAATGTTGGGGAATGCAGGATTTAGTGAGAGGGAAGAACTGAAGGAGATCAATATGAGTAGAGAGATGGTGTTGGGGTAATCTATGGTAAAGAAGGCTGATAAATCCTCAGGGCTGATAATCTACATCCCAGAGTACTTAAAGAAGTGATCGAGAAATAGTGAATGCATTGGTGGTCATCTTCCAGGATTATATAGACTCTGGAACAGTTCCTGCAGATTGGAGGGTGGCTAATGTAACACCACTATTTAAAAAGCGAGGTAGAGAGAAAACAGGGAATTGTAGACCAGTCAGTCTAACGGTGGTAGTGGGGAAAATTCTAGAATCCATTATCAAAGGTTTTATAGCAGAGCACTTAGAAAATAGTGGCAGGATCGGACAGAGTCAGCATGGATTTATGAAGGGAAAATCATGCTTGACAAATCAACTGGAATTCTTTGAGGATGTAACTAGTAGAGTTGACGAAGGAGAGCCAGTGGATGTGATTTATTTGGACTGTCAGAAGGCTTTTGACAAAGTCCCACATGAGAGGTTAATGTGTAAAATTAATGCGCCTGGGATTAGGGGTAGTGTATCAAGATGGATAGAAAACTGGTTGGCAGACGAAGAGTAGGGATTAACGGGTCTTTTTCAAATTGGCAGACAGTGACTAGTGGGGTACCGCGGGGATCGGTGCTAGGGCCCAGCTACTCACAATATATATTAATGATTTAGATACGGGAACAAAATGTAATATCATCAAATTTGTAGATGACACCAAGTTAAATAGGAGGGTGAGCTGTGAGGAGGAAGCAGAGATCCTTCAGTGTAATTTTGACAAAAGTTGAGTGAGTGGGCAAATGAATGGCCGATGCAGTATAATTTGGAGAAATGCAAGGTTATCCACTTTGGTAGCAAAAACGAGAAGGTAGACTATTATCTGAATGACCATAAATTAGGAGAGGGGAATGTACAATGAGACCTGGGTCTCCTCATACATCAGTCACTGAAGGTAAGCATGCAGGTTCAGTAGGCGGTAAAAAAGGCATGTGGTATGTTGGCCTTCATAGCGAGAGGATTCGAGTAGAGGAACAGGGATGTCTTTCTGCAATTGTACAGGCCTTGGTGAGCCCACTCATGGAATATTGGGTGCGGTTTTGGTCTCCTTATCTGAGGAAGGATGTTCATGCTCTAGAGGGAGTGCAGCAAATGTTTACCACACTGATTCCTGGGATGGCATGACTGACATACGAGGAGAGAGTGAATCGATTATAATAATAATAATCTTTATATTTGTCACACGTAGGCTTACATAAACACTGCAATGAAGTTACTGTGAAAATCCCCTAGTCGCCACACTCCGGTGCCTGTTTAGGTAAACAGAGGGAGAATTCTAAACATCCAAATTACCTAACAGCACATCTTCCTGGACTTGTGGGAGGAAACCGGAGCGCTCGGGGAGAATACAGACATGGGAATAATGTGCAGACTCTGCACAGACAGTGACCAAAGCCCGGAATCGAACCTGGGACCCAGGCACTATGAAGCAACAGTGCTAACCACTGTGCTACCAGGATTGTATTCGCTGGAGTTTGGAATAACGAGGGGGGAATCTCATAGAAACATATAAAATTCTAATAGGACTGGACAGGACGTTCCCGATGGAGGGTGTGTCCAGGCCAAGGGTCACAGTCTGAGGATACGGGATAGACCATTTAGGACAGAGATGAGGAGAAATGTCTTCACCCAGAGAGAGGTTGGCCTGTAGAATTTGTTATCACATGAAGTAGTTGAGACCAAAGCATTGTATGTTTTCAAGAAGCAGTTAGATATAGTACTTAGGACACAGGGGATCAACAGATATGGGGGGAAAGCGGGATTAAGCTATTGAGTTGGATGATCAGCCATGATCATAATGAATGGCGCAGCAGGCTCGAATGGTCCAATGACCTCCTCTTGCTCCTATTTTCAATGTCTCTATGTTATGAACGCACCTTCCTTAGCCATCAGGTCATGGGGTGGGACTTGAAATCTGACTCATTGCATCGTAGGACTTCCAAGTCATTTAAGTCGTCAAGTTGAATCATACACCAACAAAAAGAGGTTTACTGAGCACTTTTAGGGAATTCAACTTGACTACTTAAATAACCTGGAAGTCCTACGATGGAAATGTAAGCCTGGAATCTGAATGAATTTTCCTTGTGCTTTGTTTCCAAAGTGTGGGTAAATATTTTACTCTCACTAATAAGATAAAAAATAAGGTGGTTCATACACTTTTCATAAATTCTAGTTTCCATTAAATTTTAACTGAGGGTCAAACTCTGAACAATGAGAATTTAATTAAAACAGAAAATGCAGGAAATATTCAACAGGTCTGGCAGCATCTGTGGAGCGAGAAAGAGTTAACGTTTCAGATCAATACACTTCAACATGAAAGTTTGACATAGCTGCCGACTATTTTTCCAGTGACCAACCTCCACCCCCACCTCCACGCTGTCTCCATGCCAACCATCTCAGAGCCAGGCAATTCCATCCCACATGTTTATACTGTAGTTATAATGACCTGCTGGCCTGACACAGAGCTCTACTCCTATCCAATACATTTTTAATGTTTTGGGCTCACAAGTGAGAGAGTTAATTTGCTCAAAACGTTAAAAACAAACCCTAATTAATTCAATAAATTATCCCAGACAACTGCTGAACACTCAAGTACTTCTTTAAAATCCAGCCTCTCTCTGCACTAAAGATATATTTCATGTGTTGTCAAGCCCAATGATGTAGGACAGTCTTTGGATTAGATTTCACACCACTGAAAATGAAAATGAAATGAAAATCGCTTATTGTCACAAGTAGGCTTCAACTGAAGTTACTGTGAAAAGCCCCTAGTCGCCACATTCCGGCGCCTGTTCGGGGAGGCTGGTACGGGAGGCTGCATTCTGTGATCAGATCTGGACTAATCAATAGAGTTATACTTTTACATCAATGCAAATATTTCTCAATTGAGAATTCTGTAATCTGTAAGACCCTGAAAATTCTAGGGCAGAATACAAAAGTCAAGATCATGGTAACATATAACTACAAATTAAAATTCAAAGGTGCTGCTAGAGGACCTAGGGAACAATAGTAAACAATTAGCATTGCATTTATTATATGTGTGGAAGTGCTTCCAAAGCAGGTGGTCTTCTCCCCGCTCAGTCAGGACAGGCGCAGATTAAGCACTTCATGGATGAAGAAATGCAATATTGACACCAACTCCTGGGAAACCATCACCTTGGACCGAACCAGACAGTGGTCGAGTCTATGGGAAGGATCCCAGAATTTTGATGCTCAATGACGACAAAATTAAGAGGAAAAGTGTAAGTGGTGAAAAGAATACACCATGGCCCGAACTGATAATACTTAACCAGACGTCCCACATGACGACAAATGCTCTACATGCTATAAAGTCTGCAGATCACAATTTGGCCACATCAGCCATCTTCAGACTCATGGATGGCAACCATGCTCACTAGCGAGGGATAGCTGATAATAATAATAGAAATAATATATCAAGGACCACACACCTGAATGCAGAAAACATTCGCAATGGCCCAAAATCAATGAGTTGGCAACTTGAGAAAAATATTTAATTATGTCCTTTCTGCTTTGAATAAAAATATGTAAGAACCAGCAAACAGAGGGTAGGGAATGAGGTAGTTGAGTAAATCTGTAACTGAAGCTCTTTGTACATAGTGTTTCAGTAACATATATACACGTGAACTGTCCATGTTTATATGCATGTATTATATATTTAAATAGATGTATACATGTATGCATGCAAACCGACCATGTTTATTAAAGTGAAACAAAGAGTAAAATACAATGAAAGGATATTTTTTAATAAAGGCAATGAATGACGTGTCAGACTGAATGAAATTATTCTTTGGCCTTGGATTGTGCTCTTCTATATTATAAAACCATGCATCACAATTTGATCACATTAATTAATGTCTTTACAGAAATTACTGATTAATTCACCAGTCTTAAGTTTCTTCAACATTTCCTTCTGTAAGCAGTCCTCCCTCTCTGCAATTGTCTTTCCTTTCTCAAAGGTTAATTCACATCTTGGTTTAAATCAACTGCTGTCTACTTTTGATACAGCTGCCATCAAAAAATATCAGGAATCACAGGCAATGCCATGATATTCTGCTGTGCCAGAGGAGCAGTGGGGTACAGATTCACACCCTCATGTGCCCACACAGTGAGCTCTTGATCTCCGTTGTGCAGTCCACGCGGATGCCGGCAGGCACCAGCTGATTCCCTACAGAAAGGAAATTAAAACAAGAAGGTGATTTACCCCAAACCACAGGGACCTCTGTGTCTAGTGGCTGCGATAGAGAGTGGAGCAACTGGCTGGCCTTGGACAAGGTAATGGTGTGCAAGAAACCACAAAAGGGGAAGGAGTGAAGAAGATAAAATCATTCCAAGAGAAAAATTAGCAGTCCGTGACATTTGAATACATATCATTGAGGAACTCGAGCTTTTTATTCTCATTAACTTAAAAATCTAACACAGAAAATTCACGGCACAATTTCTCTTTAGCACACCTATAAAGCTGTATGTTCTGAAAAATAGAATTATCCTACTTTACGTTACACTGTGATTCTGCCTGGTTTTCAGCATTAATATGAAAAGTTCCAATAAGTTTCAGTTTGACTACAATCAAAACGGGGATAGCAGATTTGTTGCGGTAGTTGGCACAGTCATTAACTGCAGTCTTTATTAAAAATAGATTGAAATATAACCTTGGAAAATTGCATTGCATTTTGACCAACTCAACTTAACTCTCTAATGGGCAACTGTCCAAGGCAGAAAACAACTTCACACTTGGCATGTTAATTTTATATTTTTAATCATAGACAGACCCCAAGCTGTGTGTACAAAATCACAAGGCCATCTGCTGCAGCAGGATGCAAAAGCAGGGTTGTTGCTGACCAGTGCTGGATCTAACAAGGTGAATTCCCCATGAAGGGAACTTTTCCAGTAACTGGAAGGATGACTGCAAGTTTAACGGAGAGAAAACAAGGCACAGGAACAATGTGGAGAAATGGCCCATTTGTCTAAAGCTCTTGGGCTGGATTCTCCAGTTTGCACATTAAGTGCTGACATTGGCGTGGGGACAGTGGTGTTTTGCGCCAGAAAAAATGGCGCAAGTGTAGCACGGTGGCGAGGTCCCAGGTGAGATCCCGGCTCTGGGTCACTGTCCGTGTGGAGTTTGCACATTCTCCCCGTGTTTGCTTAGGTTTCACCCCCAGAACCCAAAGATGTGCAGGGTAGGTGGATTAGCCATGCTAAATTGCCCCTTGGTTGGAACAAATGAATTGGGTACTCTAAATTTATTTAAAAAAAGAAAAACGACGCAATAGCTGCACTGATTCTGGGACCATTGGGGGACTTGCAGTCGCTCCGGTCAAGCTCCTGGCTCCCATGTTCCGGCTGTGGCGGCCGTGCCATGCAACATTGCGCCGGCCGGGCGCAGACCCAGCCAGCCAAATAATGTCCCACTGTAGCCAGCCTCACCACCCCAGACCACACCCCACCAGTGGCCCCAGCCCCGCCAAGGCCCGTGGAACGACCCCCCCCCCGACTGGTGCGCTGGACGAAAAAAAGACCATGAGCGATCCACGCCGTCGGGAACTCGGCCCATCGGGGGCAGAACATCGGGAGAGGGCCTCAGGTGAAGTCCTGAGGCCGTTCCGATGGCGTGTGGTGTACTCCTCGAGTATGCCGCTTTTGAAGGGGCAGAGCATCGCAAAAGCGGTGACCAGAGAATCCTGCCCCTTTTCTTTCTGTTGTTTAAGGGTGCAGAGAGGAATTTTAGGTTGAAATGTTAGGCAGTTATACATTGTTATCCCACTGCATATTTCCAAAGTATTTAATCCTTTTCCGATTAGTCAGTCCGTGTTGATTGGCCAATTTCCATCAAAAATAAGAATCTCAGTAATTACTGGAAGTGTTAATAACAGCAAAGCACATTTGAATACGAACACATGGAAATAAATATGGTGGGACACTGGCTATGTTTGCAATTTCCCAAATGGTGAGATTGTAATCTCTTCACCTGTCGTTCTGAAGAGACCCCGACTGGAAGCTGACACATCCTTGCCGGAAAGGAGGGTAGTGTGCCAGGAAAATAATTACAGGGTCACTCCCAATCATCTCCCCACAGCCCAGCACCAGAAAAAATTATCCGGACGAAAGGAACCTGGGGCGAAATTCTCCGGTATTGGCGCGATGTCCGCCGACCGGTGCCCAAAACGGCGCAAATCAGTCGGGCATCGCGCCGCCCCAAAGGTGCGGAATCCTCCGCATCTTGGGGTGCCGAGCCCCAACCTTAAGGGGCTAGGCCCGCACCGGACTAATTTCCGCCCCGCCAGCTGGCGGAAAAGGCCTTTGGTGCCCCGCCAGCTGGCGCGGAAATGACATCTCCGGGCGGCGCATGCGCGGGAGCATTAGCGGCTGCTCACGGCATCCCTGCGCATGCGCTGTGGAGGGAGTCTCTTCCGCCTCCTCCATGGTGGAGACTGTGGCGAAGGCGGAAGGAAAAGAGTGCCCCCACGGCACAGGCCCGCCCGCGGATCGGTGGGCCCCGATCGCGGGCCAGGCCACCGTGGGGACACCCCCCAGGGCCAGATCGCCCCGCGCCCCCCCCCCCCCAGGACCCCAGAGCCTGCCCGCGCCGCCTTCTCCCACCGGTAAGGTAGGTGGTTTAATCTACGCCGGCGGGACAGGCATTCTACCTCTTTGACTGAGCTTTTGGCCACCTGCACGTATTATTGTCTTACGTGCTTCATGACATTCTTATGAAGCACTTTGGAACATTTCATTATGTCAAAGGCACCAAATAAAGTGAAGTTATTGCTGTGTAAAATAAAGTTGTTCTAATTCCACCTGGTTTCTTGACAGTGAGAGCAGTATGTTCGTATCGAAGCGACGGTACATTTTGAAGACGTGTGGTACCACCCTCTTACTACAGGCAATGGGACCCCTATTGGAACTGGCGCAGAAATACTGTGGTTTCGACATCATTGAGGTAAGGCATAACCAGGGATATTTCAGTTTGTTTTCCTCGCCACACCAAGGAAGGACACAGTGTAAAAAGAAAGGGACAATTATTGTGCAACTCTAGTGATAGGAGGCTGGATTATTATTCAGTCTGCTTTGACTATTCAACAAGCTCCGCCAATCTTTCGTGAACACAGGAAAGCATGAAGTGAGAAATGGCAAAACAGTGTAAATGAGAATATAATGACAGTGAAAAGATTAGACAATTAGAGAGAAGAAGAAAAACAACTCTCAAGCAGTACACAACAGAAATACTTCATGTTTGCACCTTATTCATTCCAGGATATTTTTTACTCCCGCAAAAACTTTATAAAACCAACAAGTCAAGATTACCCTCACAGGAGTTTTGAGGAAGAAGTAGAGTTCTTAGACAAATTGTTTCCAAGTAAGTTGAAAATGTTTTATTTTGCTGCTCTATTTTAAAACTGATTGAAATCCTTAGTTATATTCTGCTCCTATTCCAGATGGTGTGGCCTACTGCATGGGACGCATTCATTCAGACTGCTGGTAGGTTTCACTGAGAACATCGTTTTGTCGAGTGTCTAGATAAAATCATTTAAAACTGTGAGCACCTATTAGAATATAACAAACACTGAACTTATAGCAGCCTGAAACACCTGATTATATTAGTTAGTGTGGTTAGTATTTAGGAGAAATGCATTTATTTGGTATTGCTAAATTGAAATCTTTTTCCAACCAAAATCAGTACCAAACAAACTTAAATGTTTAGCAACTAACAATCTTTGACGAAAATCCCTTTATGGTGGGAGAACCAGAGGTTTAAGTCAGCAAAATAACAAATGTTTCTATTGACTTGGAATGAACATTGAGGGTGGCAATTCCATTTATCCAGATGAGTTCCTAATTGCAAAGTGCCATTGTGGAAAAGTCATGTGGAGACCAAGTGGTTTCTTGAAGATATTCTAGGCTGTTCTCTTGATAACTCGGACACAGTATTTACAGAGAAGATTGGCATAGATCTGGGAGCAATTAGCCTGCCTGCTGTTTGAGCTGGAGGTAGCTGAGATCCAAGATGATTTTGGATGAGGGAATATGATGAAAATCAATAATATGGGGCCGAGTTTTCCGTTCTGGAGATTTAGCGGGGTGACAGATGGAAACGTCATTGTGATTGCAACTGGATGGATTTTCAGGCCAGATCTTCCGTTTTCAGCTCATTAATTATGCATCAGCGCGGAACCCAATACATTTTGTGGTGGGCTGGGCAGGGATTCGTCTGCCCTGCTGTTAGCTCATGAGATTGAAAGCCTTGGCACCTTATTTAAATGGCATCCAGACAAATATTCAGTCACCACATGTCCGGTGAGTTGTGCCGTTCAGGTACTCCATGGTACCGAAACGATCCAAACGCCCCGCTTCATGGTTCAGTAAGGTCTCTCTGGGAATCCTCCTCCAAGTGGTCCAGAAAAGGTGGATGGCCCTCTTTCCAAAGGATGGTAGCAGGTCGGTCACCCACCTGACCACGTTGGCCTGGGATGGGGTCATCAGGTAGGTCAGCATCTCTGGCCACCAAAGTAAAGTCCCCTCTGCAGTGCATTCACGAATGATCTGAATGCTCTCTGCCAGGGGTAATTGTACCTTTTCCTCACTCTAAACGCACAGGGCATTCGCCGGTCCAAGGGTTAGAGTACACAGGGATGTCTCACACCACCAACAGATTGGATATCAGCACTGAATTCCTGCCAGGCACTTTCAGATCCCCATCTCATGTATGGTCCTGCACAAACAACATCTTCATCCCTTCCGAGGGTGGGATCAGCACACTGAGCAGGCATCTATACTTCTGAAATGCTCTTTCATCCACTGTACTCCCAGTCAATCCATCTGTCTTTATGCAGGACAAACTCGCCCATTATCAGTGTGAGGGGGAGGGACAACTCTGGAGGGAGCAGATCAGAGCTGAGGACACTCAATCTCCTGAAGAGCAGGCTGCTGAGCTGGCTGGTGAAGACAGAGATCATTCCTGTGTGGAAGGAGCGATCAGCCCACCAGGCCAGTGAGTGTTCACCCAGTATATATCAGCCACATGTGGAAAATGGCTGTGAGTGATCTATAATGTAGGAGCCTGACTAAGTCAATCACTAATTTCTATTCCAACCACTAGCAAGAAATGGGGGAGGAAGAGTTCCAGCAAGAACCTCAGCCCAACCTCCAGAGCATCTCAGATGATGGTGGTGTGACATGGTGGCGCAGTGGTTAGCACTGTTGCCTCACAGTGCCTGGGACCCAGGTTCAATTCCGACCTTGGGTGACTGTCTGTGTGGAGTTTGCACGTTCTCCCCGTGTCTGCATGGGTTTCCTCCGAGTGCTCCAGTTTCCTCCCACAGTCCAAAGATGTGCAGGTTAGGTGAATTGGCCATGATAAATTGTCCCTTGGTGTCCAAAAATGAGATCAAGGTGTGTTACGGGTGGAGTTTTCTTTCGGAGGGTTGGTGCAGACTAGATGGGCCGAAGGATTCTATGATTTCTATGATGAACATCCATCTGATGGAGACCCATCACTGAGTTCACCTACATCCTCCCACCTGCACAAATGCACACACCTCAGTGGGTCCTAGTTCTAGATTAGGCTCAGGATCACAAACTGGTGATAAAGAGACAGGCAGGGGAGCATCATGTAGGGTTGTCAGAGGCTGTCAACAGGCCGCAATTAAGGATGGAGGAGTCCATCCACATTCTGTCTGATGTTGTGGCTCCGGCATGCGAGTTGGTCGAAGTCTCCATGGGAAAGGTGGTGGCTGCCTGGGAGATCCAAGACCAGCAGAACGCATAGTTCCTATTTGATTTACACTCGGACCCGCGCTCCATCACTCTCGCAATGGCGTTCCAGCAGTGGCTAGGCAAGAAGGGGGCCCACCCCTTGACATCCCTCCAGGTGTCTCTTCTCCTTAAGGAGTCAGTGAGGGGCCCTTGGGCACACAAAGGGAAGAGGAACACCAGCCAGATACCCCGGTGGCATCCACATAGGGTGTCCTGCCACTCCAAATCCCCTCTGCCTGTGACACCATCAGACCCAGCAGGTCACACCAAGGAGGGTTCATCTGCCCAGAGCAGGAGACCCTGAGCAGGCTGAGTCCCATCAGGCCTCAAGTCTCCAAAGGATGCTCACCAAAGTTATCTCAGACAACAACTAGGGCATAGCAGTCAGCAGGCTTCCTCCACCTCTGCTGCTATGTCAGGGCTACACCTGGGCAAAGCAATAGCGTAAGGAAAATTTAAAAGTTGTGAATGCATAATGCTGGTACAGGTGTTCGATCACCGCACATACCTTTCACTTTTGTAAATATATTCCACTTTTATTCCTCTCCAAGTCTCAGGTATTGAATGGCTCGTGGATGTGATGCAATGTCCAATGTTCACTCAAGGGTACCAAATTCGCCCCCTCCCACCTCATCAATTATCTCCCATCTTGTCCCTCAGTTCCATTAAGTCTCAGTCAATGAATCACTTTTGTTCCACATCAGTGACATGAACAAAGGCACATTGTGAAAACAACGGCTGGACAATACACATTTAAACCTTCAATTTCAAACAGACATAATGTGACCTCATGAGAATTGTTCATCAAGGTTAGTGATCATCCTGATGCTGTCGCACTGAAGTCTGCTCTTTGTTGATGTTATAAGTATTTATTGTGACCAACCTTGGAGTGTTTTCACCCAAGTGCACTTTGCAATGGCCTTTATTTCATGACTGTGAGGTTTCGGTAAAAGTATTGTTCATAGTTCAGCACCATAGCCTTCCATGCCTACCTGCAGTGTTATTTTGCCTCCATGTTTAAGGCTGAATGTTATTCCTTTATTAGTTCCCATTCTCCTCATGCTCAATACTGAACGGTAGATGTTGGTTCCACTTGGTGACATTTGAAACATCTATTGGAGGGGAATGACTGTGTGATGCCTGGGTTGTGTGCTCATCCTCATGAAGCTGCCTACTTACATGTGCTTTGCTCATGAATAGCTGGCTAGCGTTGATTTACAGAATCACTCTGTGGGGTAATTGAACACCAATCGATATGAGATTTCATTACATGACTGCAAAAGGTTCAAAGAAAGGATTGGCCTTTTGGAGATGGACAATGTCGAGAATATAATGGGATGAAAGCGATGCTTCGGCAGACCCTCTGAGTACCCATCAGTGTCTACGAAGGGCCTAAATTATCATCGACTGCTGTGTGAAAACTAACTGGGCCACGTCTCTACCAGATGCCAAGACAATGCAGGATGTAAATGTGGCAGCTTCTGATAACCGATGTTAATGAGAGATTGACAAAAATCTAATGATGGTCCTGCTGAACCACTCTCTGTGAGTTTGATGCAAACATAACTCACAGCTTTGCGTCCTTGCTGTCATGTGACAGATCACTGCGCCCTGATGTCCAATGGCATCTTGGGCTCAGTTTCAAAGTGCGACCTCTGTATTAATCATGATGGAGGGATTGTGTTTGGAGAGATGGTGCTGTCTAAATGTAGCTCTGTCTTCCGATGGTCAAGTGCTAACCATTGATGAGTATTTTTCCTCTTTGGGTCACCTTGCAAAGCTGCTGTCACACTGGTATGAGTACATTGGTGTGTCCACTAGTGTTTCAGCTTCTGGAAGGCTGCCATGGCAACTGATCTTTCACATCATGGTTGGACTATGCGTAGACTGCACTCTAATGGAGTGCTGATCTCATTCCACAGCGGTCACTGCTCCCTAGGCTACTGTGCCTTCCAAAGAGGACTCCATCATTAGATGACTTATGCTTCCTCTGTTATTATTTTCAGATTGAAGACCTTTAGTCAAATGCTGATGATTACGAAGTCTAATTGTCTCCCCGGCATCGAAGGTTGAAGAAAACTTAGTTCATACCAAATTGTCTTCACCTTCTTCCTCCTGGAATCTTGTAGCTATGATGCCATCACAGGAATGTCTTCCACATTGAATCCCGCGAGACCGTTCACCCACGCCCTTGGTTTCAGCGACCCCAATGGCCTCCATTCCAGCAAGATCTGTCTCCGGGCTACCAGGGAAGCAAAGGCCAAAACATCGGACTCTCTCACCTCCTGGACTCCCTTTCATCCGACACCCTGAAAATTGCCACTTCTGGTCTCGGGACAACCTTCACCCTTATCTCGGTGAACCACAAGCCTTTCCCTTATATCAACCAAATGACCACACAACCAGTTAGTTAGTTCAAGAGATGATTTATTTACATACACAAGAAACACTTGTCAAGAGGAAGAAGGAGGCTTATGTAAAGATGAGACATGAAGGTTCAGTTAGGGCACTCGAGAGTTACAAGTTAGCAAGGAAGGACCTAAAGAGAGAGCTAAGAAGAGCCAGGAGGGGACATGAGATGTCTTTGGCAGGTAGAATTAGAATATCATAGAATGTTTACAATGCAGAAGGAGGCCATTCGGCCCATCAAGTCTGCACTAGTTCTTGGAAAGAGCACCCTAACCAAGGTCAACACCGCCAACCTATCCCCATAACCCAGTAACCCCACCCAACACTAAGGGCAATTTTGGACACTAAGGGCAATTTATCATGGCCAATCCACCTAACCTGCACATCTTTGGACTGTGGGAGGAAACCGGAGCACCCGGAGGAAACCCACGCACACACGGGGAAGATGTGCAGACTCCGCACAAACAGTGACCCAAGCTGGAATCGAACCTAGGACCCTGGAGCTGTGAAGCAATTGTGCTATCCACAATGCCACCGTGGGAGACCCCTAAAGCTTTCTGTAGATATGTCAGGAATAAACGAATGACTAGAGTAAGATTAGGGCCAGTCAAGGACAGTAGTGGGAAGTTGTGCTTGGAGTCCGAGGAGATAGGAAAGGTGCTAAATGAATATTTTTCGTCAGTATTCACACAGGAAAAAGACAATGTTGTCGAGGAGAATACTGAGATTCAGGCTACTAGACTAGACGGGCTTGAGGTTCATAAGGAGGAGGTGTTAGCAATTCTGGAAAGTGTGAAAATAGATAAGTCCATTGGGCCGGATGGGATTTATCCTAGAATTCTCTGGGAAGCTAGGGAGGAGATTGCTGAGCCTTTGGCTTTGATCTTTAAGTCATCTTTGTCTACAGGAATAGCTCCAGAAGACTGGAGGATAGCAAATGTTGTCCCCTTGTTCAAGAAGGGGAGTAGAGACAACCCCGGTAACTATAGACCAGTGAGCCTTACTTCTGTTGTGGGCAAAATCTTGGAAAGGATTATAAGAGATAGGATGTATAATCATCTGGAAAGGAATAATTTGATTAGAGATAGTCAACAAGGTTTTGTGAAGGGTAGGTCTTGCCTCACAAATCTTATTGAGTTTTTTGGGAAGGTGACCAAACAGGTGGATGGGGGTAAAGCAGTTGATGTGGTGTATATGGATTTCAGTAAAGCGTTTGATAAGGTTCCCCACGGTAGGCTACTGCAGAAAATACGGAGGCATGGGATTCAGGGTGATTTAGCAGTTTGGATCAGAAATTGGCTAGCTGGAAGAAGACAAAGGGTGGTGGTTGATGGGAAATGTTCAGACTGGAGTCCAGTTACTCGTGGTGTACCACAAGGATCTGTTTTGGGGCCACTGCTGTTTGTCATTTTTATAAATGACCTGGAGGAGGGCGTAGAAGGATGGGTGAGTACATTTGCAGATGACACTAAAGTCGGTGGAGTTGTGGACAGTGCGGAAGGATGTTACAAGTCACAGAGGGACATAGATAAGCTGCAGCGCTGGGCTGAAAGGTGGCAAATGGAGTTTAATGGAGAAAAGTGTGAGGTGATTCAATTTGGATGGAATAACAGGAAGACTGAGTACTGGGTTAATGGTAAGATTCTTGGCAGTGTGGATGAGCAGAGAGATCTCGGTGTCCATGTACATAGATCCCTGAAAGTTGCCACCCAGGTTGAGAGAGTTGTTAAGAAGGCGTACGGTGTGTTTGCTTTTATTGGTAGAGGGATTGAGTTTCGGAGCCATGAGGTCATGTTGCAGCTGTACAACACTCTGGTGGGGCCACATTTGGAGTATTGCGTGCAATTCTGGTCGCCGCATTATAGGAAGGATGTGGAAGCATTGGAAAGGGAACAGAGGAGATTTACCAGAATGTTGCCTGGTATGGAGGGATAATCTTATGAGGAAAGGCTGAGGGACTTGAGGCTGTTTTCATTAGAGAGAAGAAGGTTAAGAGGTGAATTAATTGAGGCATACAAGATGATCAGAGGATTGGATAGGGTGGACAGTGTGAGCCTTTTTCCTCGGATGGTGATGTCTAGCACGAGGGGACATAGCTTTAAATTGAGGGGAGATAGATATAGGACAGATGTCAGAGGTAGGTTCTTTACTCAGAGAGTAGTAAGGGCGTGGAATGCCCTGCCTGCAACAGTAGTGGACCCGCCAACGCTAAGGGCATTCAAATGGTCATTGGATAGACATATGGACGATAAGGGAATAGTGTAGATGGGCTTTAGAGTGGTTTCACAGGTCGGCGCAACATCGAGGGCTGAAGGGCCTGTACTGCGCTGTAATGTTCTATGTTCTATGTTCCATATCTCAACATCCAAACACAATATCTACTACGAGTTAAACTACACCTATCAGCTACAATAACCTATACTTAACTTCAGGGCGACCGGCACTGTGCAAATGGATAAAGGCCTTTATCTGGATTTCACTTGGCTGTTTCGAAGAAAGTGGTTCTGTTTCTGCTGGGCTCATCCGTCAGGTAGCGATTGTTGGTCTTGAACTTAACTGGCTGTTCCTGCTGCAATTGGGTGGCACAGGCCAGATCCAAGAGAGAGACAGAACACATGGCTGCACTCTCTTTCATCCCTCTGGGATTTTGTGCTCTTTGGGGTGGTCCTTAAACTTGGACCCAATAGTTCGACAGGGCTCTGATCACTCTCTTCGATTTCGGCCAATAAAGGGGCGGGTGCTGTCGTAGCTGGGCGGGTCCTTAGCGGTCATTGACCTTGGCAGTTGGGCTTTCTGGGCAAGGGAGTGGCGCCGATCAGTCTGTGGCTACCGGCTGCTTCATTGGAGTTCTATTGTCCTGGGAAAATGGGCCATTAAAATGTAAACGAGCGGGGGGTTTCGATCAGGTCTGGTTACCTATGTTTTAGATACACATAGGCTCTGTATCTGTCAGAGTCCTGGGTTGACCATAATTCCCATGGTCCTTTGCAGGTGGCCATCTTAGATGGATACAGCACCTCAGACATCACGTCAGCGAAACCCCGCCAGAATCCCTCCAGTTTCGGAAGGGCCCAGTCCCAGAACATGTGGACATGGTTCACAGATCCCCCCCCCTCGCACCACCCACACCTATCCTCCACCTCCTTAAAACCCTGCTCATTCTGACTACCGTCATGTGAGTACCTTAAATTTGATAATTTAATTAGGGTGAATGAGTATGCATTCACCCTCCTCAAAGCCTCCTCCCATACCTCCCTCCATCTCCCTCCCCAGCTCTTCCTCCTACTTCCTCTTAACCTCTCCTATCAGGGTGCCCTCCCAGTCCATTAACTCCTTGTAGATCTCCAAAACCCTACCATTGCCAACCCCTGTTTTCGACACCACCTTTTCCTTCAACCCCAGGGGCGGCAGGTCGGGAAAGGACGGCACCTGCTTCCTCATATGATCCCAAACCTGTAAGTACTGGAACCCATTCCCGCTGGGCAGCTCATACTCCTCGACCAACCCTCCTAAGCTTGAAAAGCTGCCCCCACGAACAGGTTTCCAAATCACTCAATCCCCGCCCACCACAACCCCAGGAACCCCGCGTCCAGCCCTCCTGGAGCAAGCCTGTGATTCCTGCAAATCGGTGCCCAAACGGAGGCACCCAACAGCCTCAGGTGCTGCCAACACTGCCCCCTCACCCTCAGAGCCGCCACCAGCACCGGGCTTGTGGAGTACCTGGCCGACGAGGACGGCAGAGACGCCGTCAACAGTGCCCTTAAGCTAGTGCCCTTACAGGAGGCTGCCTCCATCCACTCCCACACCGACCCCTCTCCCACTCTCCCACTACCCACCTCCTGACCATGACTGTGTGTGCTGTCCAGTAGTAGTTCATCAAATTTGGCAAGGCCAGCAGACCCCCTCCCCCCCCACGTCCCCTTTCCAACAGCATCTCCTTCACCCGTGGAGCCTTACCCACCCGTACAAATCTCAAAATCAAAGCATTAATCCTCCTAAAAAAGGCCTTTGGAACAAAAATCAGAAAGTTCTGAAACACGAATAAAAACCTCGGGACTACCGTATTCTTCACGGACTGCACCTACCCTGCCAATGGCAACGGGAGCACATCCCACCTCTTAAAATCCCCCTTCATTTGCTCCACCAACCTGGCAAAATTCAATTTGTGTATTTGCTCCCACCCCCGCACCACCAGATACCTGAAACTCACCTGTACCACTTTACAGGGCAGCTCGCCCAACCTCCACTCCTGCCCCCTTACCTAGATTGGAAAGCCCTCACTCTTCCCCATGTTTAACTTATATCCAGAGAACCTTCCAATGGTCTGATATGTAAAGCAACAGATCGTCAGCATATTGCGAGATCCTGTTCAAAATTAAAGATTTTGAGGCCTGCGATAATGTGGGGGGCAGCTCCCCCTTCTCCCTCGCCGCATTAAATGTCCTTACCAGCAGGCACTCCAGATCTCCCAAAAACATTTTATAAAATTCTACCGGGAAGCCATCTGGGCCCAGGGCATTCCCTGCTTGTATTGCTCCCATACCCTCCATCACCTCCACCAGCCCAATGGGTTTTCCCAACACCTCTACCAGGCCCTCCTCCACCTTGGGGAACTCCAATCCGTCCAGAAAGCACCTCATTCACTCCCATCCCGGCAGGGGGCTCCGATTCATATAACCTCTTATAAATATCCATGAAAACCCCATTCACACCACCGGGTCGAAGACCACTCTTCCCCTCTCATCATTCACCTTTCTGGGGTGAACTTCTCCCCCAACGGCGCGATGTCCGCCGACTGGCGCCAAAAACGGCGCCAATCAGACGGGCATCGCGCCAGCCCAAAGGTGCGGAATGCTCCGCATCTTTGGGGGCCGAGCCCCAACATTAAGGGGCTAGGCCGGCGCCGGAGGGATTTCCGCCCCGCCAGCTGTCGGAAATGGCATTTGTTGCCCCGCCAGCTGGCGGAAATGGCGTTTGGTGCCCCGCCAGCTGGCGCGGAAATGTGGCGCATGCGCGGGAGCGTCAGCGGCCGCCGACAGTTTCCCGCGCATGCGCAGTGGGGAGAGTCTCTTCCGCCTCTGCCATGGTGGAGGCCGTGGCGGAGGCGGAAGGGAAAGAGTGCCCCCACGGCACAGGCCCGCCCGCGGATCGGTGGGCCCCGATCGCGGGCCAGGCCACCTTGGGGGCACCCCCAGGGGTCAGATCGCCCCGCGCCCCCCCCAGGACCCCGGAGCCCGCCCACGTCGCCTGGTCCCGCCGGTAAATACCAGCTTTTATTTACGCCGGCGGGACAGGCAATTTCTGGGCGGGTCTTCGGCCCATCCGGGCCGGAGAATTGAGCGGGGGGTCCCGCCAACCGGCGCGGCCCGATTCCCGCCCCCGCCCAATCTCCGGTACCGGAGACTTCGGCGGGGGTGGGGGCGGGATTCACGGCGGCCAACGGCCATTCTCCGACCCGGCGGGGGGTCAGAGAATGACGCCCATGATGTCCCTCACCA
Source organism: Scyliorhinus torazame (assembly GCF_047496885.1). Taxonomy (NCBI): domain Eukaryota; kingdom Metazoa; phylum Chordata; class Chondrichthyes; order Carcharhiniformes; family Scyliorhinidae; genus Scyliorhinus; species Scyliorhinus torazame. Next base: position 120,470,741 of record NC_092707.1, on the reverse strand, counting down.
CCTTCTGCTTCCTCAGTTGATGAGCCAGCATCCTACTCGCCTTCTCCCCATACTCATAGACTGTTCCCCTGGCCTTCCATAACTGCCTTACCCATAGACACCAGCCCAAACTCCATCTGGAGTTTCTGCCGCTCTTTCAATAGCCAGCCTCCAGGGCCTCTGAATACCTCCTATCAACCTGCAGGTTCTCATCCACCAGCCTAGCCATCTCTGCCTGCTCTGTCCTGTCCCTATGTGCCTGTATCAACACTGCCTTAAGCGCCTCCCATAGGCTGGCAGCTGAAATCTCACCCGTATCATTCAGCTCAACATACCCCCGACCCCCGAATGGCAGCCCTCATCTGCTCACACACCACCTCATCCACTAACAACCCCACATCTAACCTCCACTGTGGGCGCTGCCCCCCCCCCAGTCCACTTGCAAGTCCACCCAATGTGCCGCATGGTCCGAAACCATGATCGCCGAACACTCCGAGCGCCAACCACCCCTGCCAGCACAGTCTTATCCATCACAAAGTAATCTGTCTGTGAGTACACCATGTGTACATGGGAGAAGTACGTCAATACCGTCGCCCTCGGTTATAAACCTCCACAGGGCCACCCCCACATGTGCTCTGTAAACCCCTTCACCTCCTTTGCCACCGCCAACACCCTCTCCAACTGCGGACTACACCGGTCCAATCTCGGCTCGATAACCATATTAAAATCCCCCTCCCACCCCCATAATCGATCGATGCTGGCCCAGGTCCGGAATCGTCCCCAACATCCGCCTCATGAACTCAACATCATCCAATTTGGGGCATACAAATTCACCATTCACCACGACCATTGGCATCATCTCCAATTTCCCACCACCATCATGAACCTTCCCCCCACCCCCCGAATCTGCTACTATATTCCCCACCTCAAACCTAGACCCCTTGTCATGCTAAACATCTTTGTGGATTTGGTCCCTCCTCTTTACCACCTATTTCTTCCTGGGGTCCCGTGGCTTTTGACTTCAACGTAACGGTCTTCCTTGAGCTGTACCAATCGGCGATGGCCCCTTCTCTTCAGTCTAATCAAAGCTGTGAACAAGGCAGTGTTACCTGCACTTCTCCTTGTTTCTGTGAATAGATACAATTGAGTTATCAATGGTAGTTCTCATTGAAGCCTCTCCCTCCAGCAATAAGACAATTATGCATTCTCCAGCCTTTGACTTACCCTCAGTCTGCACATCACAAACCAAGGCCATCCCATGCAGGATAATATCATCCTGCAGGATAACAGATGCTGAGCTTTCCCCTCAGGTGTAAATGCAGATTCACAATGAGGGTCTTTGTTGGGGTCGGAAATACCAAGTCCGAGGTCCATCAGTCAGCTGTGTGTTAGTTGTCCTCCGGTGGCCTGGACAATAACTCTGGATACCCTGTCCTCGTACTTTTATCCTGAGTGTAAGCATGGTGCCTTGAACGTCATGACCAGAGAACTGGAGGTTTGCAAGGTCCATGCAGCCTCTGTGCAACAGGTGTGCCAATTGATGTTAAATCCTGACATGCGGACTTCCGGTGACGGGGATGTGCTGAGCAGTCGCACATCAGGTGGCTCTCCTCCCGCAAACCTGCAAAATAGCCACTTTTCACTGGAAAAACGCCTAAAAATTCAACAATTCATCCCCCTGACCTTAGCAGAACAGGGGGGAAAAAGAAAAAAGAAAAAAATGCCTGGCAAAAGCCAGTCCAGGAGCCGAACAGAAACCAGGAGTGGAAAGAGCCTGGAGCAGCAACAAACGGATGAGCCGACCCATGCAGGAAGCTGCGAAACCCGAACTTCGCCGGAGCAAGAGGGCCCGACCAGCCGCGTGCGCATGAAGCCCTCCCTCACTGGGGGTGGATGGGTGCCGTTCCTTTCAAGAGCGCTGAGGGAGCACAGAGACGAGACACAGTTGGACATTCAGGCAGCAGTGAAGGGCGCAGTAGCCAAAGTTCTGGCACACATGCAGCTCGCCCTGGACAAAGCCGAAAAGAGATTGGAGGCCCAGGAGGTGACGATCACAGACCTGGAAAGGGCTGCAACGGACCAACGGACTGTCGCCCTAGAAAATGAGGTGGCGAGGCTGGTTACGACACAGGACAGCCTAAAAGGAAAGGTCGAGGACCAAGATAACCAGTCGAGACGGCAAAAGTTACGAATTGTGGGCCTGCCGGAGGGGATCGAAGGTAGGGACCCCACAGACGATGCGGCCCAAATGCCGGGCAACCTGGTGGGAAGGGAGACCTTCCCCAACCCACAAGAAGTAGACAGGGCACACCGGTCGCTCCGCCCAAAGCCCAAAGCTAGGGACCAGCCAAGGTCAATTATAGCGAAATTGCACCGGTACCAAGACTGGGAGAGAATCCTGCGCTGGGCCAGACAGACCAAGAACTGCACTGGGAAGGACATAAGGTCCGGATATACCAGGACATTGGGGCACACCTGGCCAAGCACTGGGCCGAATTCAACAAGGCAACGGTCGGGCTCTACAAGAGCCGAGCACGATTTGATATGTTGTACCCAGCCAAGCTCTGGGTCACATATCAGGGCAAGGCACACTTCTTTACAGTCCCTGCGGAGGCGGATAAGTTCATCGCAGAGTGCAGGCTGGAAAAACGGCAACAGGGGAAACGATGCGGAGCCCACGGAAAGAAACTGTAATGCTGCAATGGGCTAACTTGGGGGCGTGGGGGAGAAGAAAATAACCTCTCCCCCGCCCCCTACAACCTGTACAACCAACATCAAACCACCAACAAGAGTGATATTTGGGGTTTCAGAGAGGCCGGAGCTCATGGAGAGGAGGAAGCCCAATGCCGTGGCCTTCACCTCTCTGATTGCACGGCGGCGAATTTTGCTGGTGTGGCGGTCGGCATCGCCACCGGGGTAGTGGCTTGGTTGGGTGACCGGTACGGCTTCCTGCAGTTAGAGTAGATAAAGTATGAGTTAAGGGGCTCAGCAGAGGGGGTTTGAGAAAAGGTGGAGGATGTTTGAGGCTGTGTTTGAGGAGTTGTTCGTCGCAGGGGGGTGAGGGGAGGGGGGGAGGGGGGGGGAGGGGGGAGGGGTGGGGGAGGGTGAAAAAGGGGAAAGATCTGTACAGACTGTATAGTTGATTGTTGGGATGTATGCTTCCAGGGGTGTTTATTTGCTGTAACCTGTTTTGATACATGTTTGTAATAAAATACATTTTTTTAAAAACACCACCACTAAAGAGGCCGCTTTACGCGGGAGAAAGTGGCCTCGTTCTGAAAAACGAGGGTAGCAAAAGAGGAAAGGATGAGTGGCATCCAGACAAGTACAGGGTAAGACAGTGGATAGAGCGGGAAGAATTTCAGAGAGCGGGCGAGGAAAGGAAAGACAGTAACTCCTGGGAGGGGAGCCACCACACTAGCAGGATAGCTAGTGCCGGGACCCATGCAAAAGATGGAGGCCAGCAATGGGGACAGCACCTGGCAGGTGGGGGGGGGGTAAAATAATGGGGACAGGGGGGTAAGTGGGGAGAGAAGCAGGCGATAGTGGGAGCAGGCTACGGGAGGGGGGGATGGGACAGGGGGCACAAGGAGACTGGCTCCAGCAGGCCATAGCTGGTGGCTTAGAACAAATTGCCACTGTAAGCAACACCGAGAATGATCCCTGGGCACAAGGAGACCCGGGAGTGCAGGGGCAAAACCATGTGGCGGACGCACAGTTGGCAGGCAATGTTGGATGCCCCCTGGACAAAGGGAAATCCAGAGTGCAGGGGCCCGACCACATGGTGAGAACAGTGACTGTGGCCATTTTGGATGGCCCTCTAACAAAGAGAAACCCCAGAGCGCAGGGGCACATCCACCAAGCGAATATGGTTAATCGAACTGGAGCGGGGGACAAAAACCCCCACTAGGATAGTCAACTGGAATGTCAGCGGACTTAATTGCCCAGTAAAATGATCCAGGGTCTTCACCCACTTGAGGAATATGAAAGCCGACATAGCCTTCCTCCAAGAGACGCACCTGAGGGAGAAGGACCGACTGACCTTCCATTCCTACTACGGGATGAGGGCCAGGGGGGTAACTATTCTAATTAATAAGAAGATGATGTTCACGGTGACAAGGACGGTTACGGACCCAGGGGGACAGTACGTCATGGTCAGTGGTGCCCTAGACGGGGCACCGGTAGTCCTCAATAACACATAAGCTCCCAACTGGGACTACACGGAGTTTATAAAGAAGACCATGGCAGAAATCCCTGACATAGATACGCACCGACTGATCATGGGAGGGGGACATGCGTACAGGACCCATGGACAGATTGGTCAAACCTCAAAAGGGAAAGGACCTCTAGCATGGCAAAGGAACTTGGCCTTTTTATGGAGCAGATGGGGGCGATGGACCCATGGCGATTCACCCACCCAGGGGAGAAGGAGTTCTCCTTCTTCTCCCCAGTGCACAATGTATACTCAAGGAGCGACTTCTTTGTAGTGGGGAAATCGGTGCTTCCAGGGATGGTTAGGGTGGAAGACTCCGCAATTGTAATCTCTGAACACACTTCACATTACATGGATGTGAGGTTGGAGACAGGCAGTGCCCAACACCCCACATGGAGGTTGGACATGGCCTTACTAGCCAATAAGGCCTTCAGCGAGAAAATATACAGGCCACAGACGAATACATAAATAACAACCAGAATGGGGGGATCTCACCCTCCACATACTGGGAGGCGCTAAAGGCTGATCAGGGGAGAAATTATTGCTTTTAAAGCATGAAGAGACAGGGAGGAGAGGGCAGCTAGGCAACAGCTGGTTGACCCCATACTGGTTGTGGACCAGCTATACTCTAAGGCCCCGATTGTAGAGCTCCTGGCGGAGAGGAAAATGCTACAGGATTTTGACCTGATCTCCACGAGGAGAGCGATGCGCCAACCCCACCAGTTAAGGTGGACCCTATATGAGCACGGTGACAAGGCCAGCCCCCTGTTGGCACACCAGCTGAGAAAGCAGGAGATATTCACAGACTGGCTGGCGGGATGCACACTGCCACCCACGCTGGCACAAGCCTCAATTTCGCTAATACCTAAAAAAGACAGACCACACCAGCTGAGAAAGCAGGCAGCCACAAGAGAGATCGCACAAATAAGGGATGGCCGAGGTACACCTGAAATGGACCCAGAAAAGGTCAACGTAGCCTTCGAGGCCTTCCACTAGGGGCTGTACACTTCGGAGCCCCCAGCAGGGGACTTGGGAATGAAGCAGTTCCTTGATGGACTGGACATGCCAGTTCTGGGGACGATAGGAAACTGGGACTGGAAGCACCACTAGAACTGGGAGAGGTCATAGACAGCATTAGCTCCATGCAGGCGGGGAAGGTGCTGGGACCAGCCCGTTTCCCAGCGGACTTTTACAAAACAATCAGGATAGCACTGGCCCTGCACCTGCGGGAGATGTTCACAGACTCGCTGGCGAGGGGCACACTGGACCAACGCTGGCACAAGCCTCAATTTCGCTAATACCTAAAAAAGACCCAACAGAATGCGGATCCAACAGACCCACCTCGCTATTAAACGTGGACGCAAAAATATTGGCCCAGATCCTAGCCAAAAGGCAGGAGGACTGCGTTTCAGAGGTGGTCATCGAGGACCAAACGGCCCTTGACAGCTGACATCGAACATCAGGCACCTGCTGAATGTGATAATCATAGAATCATAGAATTTACAGTGCAGAAGGAGGCCATTCGGCCCATCGAGTCTGCACCGGCTCTTGGAAAGAGCACCCTACCCAAGGTCAACACCGCCACCCTATCCCCATAACCCAGTAACCCCACCCAACACTAAGGGCAATTTTGGATACTAACGGCAATTTATCATGGCCAATCCACCTAACCTGCACATCTTTGGACTGTGGGAGGAAACCGGAGCACCCGGAGGAAACCCACGCACACACGGGGAGGATGTGCAGACTCCGCACAGACAGTTACCCAAGCTGGAATCGAACCTGGGACCCTGGAGCTGTGAAGCAATTGTGCTATCCACAAGGCTACCGTGCTGCCCCTAATGACCACATCCGTGGAGAGAACACCTGAGGTGATCATATCCCTGGACGCAGAAAAGGCCTTCGACAGAGTAGAGTGGAAGTACCTCGTAGAGGTACTGGAGCAGTTCGGGCTCGGAACAGGATTCACCGCCTGGGTGAAACTCCTGTATAACGCCCCCATGGCGAGCGTACGGACAAACATTACCAGCTCTAAGTACTTCCAGCTGCACTGAGGTACAAGGCAGGGTGCCCGTTCTCCCCGCTGTTCTTCGCCTTAGCAATAGAGCCATTAGTGAATGCGTTCAGAACAGCAAAGAAATGGAACAGGATCCGAAGACGAGACAGAGAGCTCTATGCGGATGACCTGCTCCTCTACATCTTGGACTCACAAAGCAGCATGGAAGGAATTATTGCACTCTTGAAAGAGTTTTGAGCCTACTCGGGCTACAAACTCAACATGGGCAAAAGCAAAATCTTCCCGGTGAACCCGCAAGGGGGAGGGGCAGCGCTGGTGGGACTATCGTTTAAACAGGCACGGCAAAAATTCCATTACCTGGGGATTCAAATTGCCCATGACTGGACGGGGGTCCACAAGTGGAATCTGGCCAGTCTGACAGAGGAAGTAAAAAAGGACCTGCAGAGATGGAACACACTCCCACTCTCCTTGGTGGGGAGAGTGCAGACGATCAAAATGAACGTGCTGCCCAGGTAACCCTTCTTACTTAGATCCATCCCGATCTATATCCCCAAGGCCTTTTTCAACTCACTGTACAAACTAATTGTGGTGTTCGTGTGGTGGGGGGGGAGGAAGAATGCAAGAATGCCAAAGAAAGTTCTACAGAGAACGAAATCCAGGAGGGACTAGCCCTCCCAAACCTGCAGTATTACCACTGGGCACCGATAGCAGAAAGCATAAAGGGGTGGATAAAGGAGCTGGAAGCCGAGTGGGTGCGCACAGAGAAGGATTCCTGCAAGGGGACCTCCCTCTGGGCCCTACCCATGTCGGCACTTCCATCCCCACCCAAGAAGTACTCAACCAGCCCAGTCATGGTGGCGGCACTCCAGTCGTGGAACCAACTGCGACAACATTTCGGCCTAACCGAAATGTCCGACAAAGCCCCCATCTGCAACATCCACAGGTTTTCACCTGTGCTTGCAGACGTTCAAAAGGTACCTTCAAAAGGTACCTTACCTTCAAAAGGTAATAATAATAACAATAATCTTTGTTGTCACAAGTAGGCTTACATTAGCACTACAATGAAGTTACTGTGAAAGCAGGACAGGGGGGGACGGGGGATGGGACGCTGATAGGGATCTGTACACAGACGATGGGTAACAACACTGGATGAACTGAGGGAAATATTCCAACAGTGGCAATGAATTCAGGTACCTGCAGCTCAAAACCTCCTACAAAAAGAGACAAGGACATATCACGACTGCCACGACAGTCACTACTAGAGGAATTGCTGGACGCAGACATTTTCGGCAAAGAGAACTGTAGCAACATGTACAGGGGAAGATCAAACAGAAAAAGTACGCAAGGCACAAAGAACAAGCATTGCAGATATCCTCGGCGAGTATAGAAATTACAGGGATGAAACAAAAAAGGAAACCAAAGAGAGGGCATGAATAAAAATTAGCAAGCAAAGTTAAAGAAGACCCAAAGATGTTTTACCAATCTATTAATGATAAAAGATTAGTAAAGGAAAAAGTGGGGCCTATGAGAGATTAAAAAGGGAACGTGTGTGTGGATGCAGAGGCCTTGGGAAAGGTTTTAAATGAATATTTTGTCTCCATGTTTACGAAGGGAAGGAATGATGCAGATAAATTCGTCAGGGAGAAACACTGTGAGATATTGGATGGGATAATTATGAAGAGAGAGAAAATACTCGAAGGGTTGGAATTCTTGAAAGTTGATAAGTCGCCAGGGCCAGATAGATTCCTTATGAGACTACTGAAGGTGGTCAGGGAGAAAATAGCAGATGCTCTGAGGATAAATTTCCAATCCTTACTAGATACAGGGAAGGTACTGGAGAAATGCAAACATAGTTCCATTGTTTAAAAAGGGATTGAAGGAAATGCCAAACAATTATAGGCCAGTTTGCCTCACATTGGTGGTGGGCAAATTAGTAGGATCAATCTTGCGAGATAGGATTAACTGTCACATAGAAAGGCATGGACTATTCAGGGCTAGTCAGCATGGAATCATTAAAGGAAGATCTTGACTCACAAATTTGATTGAATTCTTTGAGGAAATGACAAGAAAGGTTGATGAAGGTAGTTCAGTGGATCTGGTGTACGTGGATTTTAGCATGGCAATTGACAAAGTCCCACATGGCAGATTTGTCAAAAATGTGATGAAAGCCATGGGATATAGGGCAATATGGCAAACTGGATAAAAAGTTGGCTTAGTAACAGGAAACAAAGGGTAATGGTCGATGGCTGCCCTTGCAAATGGAAGGTTATTTCAAGTGGTGTTCCACAGGGCTCGGTGTTGGGCCCCTTACTGCTTGTGTTATATATTAATGATTTGGACTTGAATATGAGGAAATTTGCAGACGACACAAAGGTTGGCTGAGTAGTGGATAGTGTAGAGAATAGCTATGAACTCCAAAATGATATAGATGTGTTGGTGGAATGGACGGTAAAGTGGCAGATGGATATTAACTCAGAGAAGTGTGAGGTCATTCATTTAGGGAGGCCAAACAGTTATAGGCAGTACACAATAAATGGGAATGTATTAGGAGGGTAGATGAAGTGAGAGATCTTGGTGTACAAGTACACAGGTCCCTAAAAGCAGCAGTTAAAATAGACAAGATTGTAAAGAAGGCATATGGAATGCTCTCCTTCATTGGCAGAGGTATAGAATATAAAAGTAAGGATATAATGTTAAAATTGTATAAAACATTGGTGAGGCCACAACTGGAATATTGTGGGCAGTTCTGGTCACCACATTACAGGAAGGACGTTATTGCTCTGAAGAGATTGCAGAGGAGGTTTACAAGAATGTTGCCAGGGCTAGAAAAGTGTAGCCCTGAGGAGAGATTAGATAGGTTGGGGTTATTTTCAATGGACCATGAGGGGTGACTTAATTAAGAAACACAAAATTCTGAGGATAAAATATCAAGTGGACAGGATAGAATTGTTTCCCTTGGCAGTGAATTCTAGAACCAGGGACATAGATTCAAGATAAGTGGCAAAAGGTGTAAAGGGGACATGAGGAAGAACTTTGCTATGCAGAGGGTAGTGGGAGTCTGGAATTCGCTACCTGAGTTGGTGGTGGAGGCAATGACCCTAAAATCTTTTCAAAAGTACCTGGATCTGCACCTCACGTCAGGAAGTGAGTGTCGCCTCTACCCAGCTGGGCAAGAGAGTGGGGATAAAAATCAGCCACTGTCATCATTCTGGATTCCTATTTCGCGATCATTGCTAGATCACGCTCTTGTAAATGTTGGATGAAGCTATTTTGTTGCACATTTGAAAAGTCTACATGAAGAATGATGGGTACCTATGTGATCCTGACATGGAGATTATACACCAGCTAGAGTAATCACTTTGAGAAAGGATGAGAGAACCATTTTCTGGCTCAGTCGGCTTTTTCTACTTTCAATCTGACTCTGCAAAAAAAATTAATTTATATTTTCCTCATTGATGTCACAACATTTCATGATTTTTCAGAAACTCCCGCCACTTGACATTCAGAAACAAATCACACAATCTAAACATGATAAAATACACAATTTTCTTGCAGTTCTAAAGAGTGTAGTTGCTGGAGCCTATAAGCCCCTGCATGGATAGGTATACCGTATTCCCCTTTGTTGAGGGGTCCACAACCAGAGGCTTAGGGTAAGAGATAGGAGGTTCAGAGGGTATTCAAAGGAATGGTTTTCACCCAGAGGATAGTGGGGAACTGGAACTCACTACCTAAAAGGGTAGTGATGTGTTAGGCAGGTTGGTTCGATGTGGACTGCACTCGATGCAGGGAAGCTAGAAACAGACGTCTAACACTGGAGAAGATCCAACACTGTTTTATTCAATGATAGAACTGATATACATATTCAGCTGTGGGTCGACATTATACTGAACTGACTGGAGTCCTTTTCGTAGCCTGACCAGACTTACTAGCTACTGCATGGTGTTTGCACTTGCTAGCTCGTGGACTCTGATTGTCTCAGTGGCTGGGTCCTGAGAGAGTGGGAAACCTAGTGCCCTCTGGCTTTATAGTGGTAGTGTCCTGTCTGGTGATTGGCTGCACTGTGCTGTGTGCTCACTGGTCATCCTGTGTGTCAATCACTGCCTGTCTGCATCTCATTATATACATGAGTGGATATTATGACAGGTAGGAAGTATAGTATAGATACGCACTTGAAGTGCTGCAAACTACAAGACGATGGACCAAGAGCTGGAAGGTGGAATTAAGCTGGATGGCGACTTGCTGGCCACTGAGAACATGATGGTCTGAATACTTGCTTCTGTGCTGTATGTCTTTATGATACTATACTCCAGGTGGTTTGGAGTCAATCCTCTAACCAATTACAAGCCATCTCTACTTCATCCAGGTTATTTGATTCAATGCCTGTTTTAAAAGTTGCATGATAGAGTGGCAGAATGTATTTAACTGATTAAACCACTGATCCCTGGACCACAGACCTATCACACACAAATAGACTTTGTGCTGTGAATGATATGCATTTAGTGGATAAATATAGCGTAACAAATGTCTGGCCATGAGACATAAAGCTCCATGTCAGTATAGAATTCCAATCATGCCCTAATCCATATGGCAAAGCTCTAACATCATCAGTCTCCAGGATGGATTACAGCCTTTCACTCTTTGGTAGTTGTTATTTTATGCAATGTATGGTCAGCATTCTTATTTTTGTTTTGCCCTATTTCTGTCCGGTCTGTGGGATTGAGCCAAGGTAGCTGGGAATTACGAATGTTGCTAATGTGAAATGAAGGTTGGAAAATTGTGGGCACAGTTTTCTCAAATTTCCAATGTATGCTTCAAGTGGATGTAGTTCCCGCATTTGTAGTATAGATTCCCTGAATTAGTTTTCTCATTTTTACTTTGCTCATTTCGAACTTTAATACAGCGAGCTGAATTTGACAACGTCAGATTGATACAGAAAATGTAATCATAACTGCAAGGCCAGGCAGTGACAAAGAACCACCAAAGTTAGAGTTATTTATTATTTCCCACATTTTATACATTAAAGCATTGAAATAAATATTCTGAGAAATACTGTGTTGTCTGAAATGCGGTGGTTGTGTTTCTAATAATAGCTCTATGTTAATGATAGCTTCAAATAGCCCCACCTCACGGCGCCGAGGTCCCAGGTTCGATCCCGGCTCTGGGTCACTGTCCGCGTGGAGTTTGCACATTCTCCCCGTGTTTGCGTGGGTTTCGCCCCTACAACCCAAAGATGTGCTGGGTAGGTGGATTGGCCACGCTAAATTGCCTCTTAATTGGAAAAAAATAATTGGGTACTCTAAATTTAGAAAAAAGAATTCCAACCCCACTTGACCCTGGGTCGCAACACAATTGAAATTAACTACTAATTATCAGAAAATACCCAATGTCTTTGGCTGGCCAATAACTATAGTCACCAGGTTTGTAAATTTAAACACAATTAATTTTTGTTAATAGCAATAACTATAATTAACTAGGCAGCAAATACAGCCAGTTAACTATTATTTAATTCCTAACTTCCCTTCTTTAACTCTCCCCACCTTCCACACACACACACAAGACAGGCAAACACAAAAGGCAAAGAAGGGTGTATAAACAATAGTACGAAAGGCAAGAAGTTTAAAAGTCTCTGTTTCAGATGGCCGTCGTCCTGTGAGACGTTTCTTCAGTACAGGCCTCCAGTTGGATGTTCTTGCTTTTACTCTCTAGTGGTTTTCACTGAGGATTCATCAAGATCTCAATTAAGATTTGCCAGCACATTCAGAAACCAGCAGGCAGGAAGCATTTTTTGGAGAGAGAGAGAGTGAGAGAGCGACTCACAGCTTCTTCTCTCAGCATCCAGGACTGTTTTTGCTTCCTGGGTCCCCTGAAAAAATCCAACCTGGCAGGACCCAATCACGGTCTCTCACCGGGCAGAATACAGGTCTGGATTCTCCGCCGGCGGGATGCTCCATTTTGCCGGCAGCCCGGGGGTTTCCCAACAGCGTGGGGCTGCCCCACAATGGGAAACCCCGTTGAGCAGCCGGCGTAACGGAGTATCCTGCCGGCGGGGTGAAATAGAAATGTGGGGCGGCAGGCGGAGAACCCAGCCCAGGGTCTTTGGCCACCGGTGAGCCAATTGAACCAAATCCCTCAAATCGCTCTTGGAAACATAAAAAATAGGAGCAGATGGAGGCCATTCAGCCCTTCAAGCCTGCTCCGCCATTCATTATGATCATGGCTGATCATCCAACTCAGTAGCCTAATCCTGCTTTCCCCCCATATCTTTTGATCCCCTTTGCCCTAAGTGCACTACTATCTAACTGCTTCTTGAAAACATGCAATGTTTTGGCCTCAACTACTTCCAGAGGTAACAAATTCCACAGGCCGATCGCTCCCTGGATCAAGACATTTCTCCTTATCTCTGTCCTAAATGGTCTAACCCATATCCTCAGACTGATCCCTGTTTCTGCACACACCCAGAATCAGGAACATACATAGAACATAGAACATAGATCATTACAGCGCAGTACAGACCCTTCGGCCCTCGATGTTGCGCCGACCTGTGAAACCATTCTAAAGCCCATCTACACTATTCCCTTATCGTCCATATGTCTGTCCAATGACCATTTGAATGCCCTTAGTGTTGGCGAGTCCACTACTGTTGCAGGCAGGGCATTCCACGCCCTTACTACTCTCTGAGTAAAGAACCTACCTCTGACATCTGTCTTCTATCTATCTCCCCTCAATTTAAAGCTATGTCCCCTCGTGCTAGACATCACTATCCGAGGAAGAAGGCTGTCCACCCTATCCAATCCTCTGATCATCTTGTATGCCTCAATTAAGTCACCTCTTAACCTTCTTCTCTCTAATGAAAACAGCCTCAAGTCCCTCAGCCTTTCCTCATAAGATCTTCCCTCCATACCAGGCAATATTCTGGTAAATCTCCTCTGCACCATTTCCAATGCTGCCACATCCTTCCTATAATGCGGCGACCAGAATTGCACGCAATACTCCAAATGCGGCCGCACCAGAGTTTTATACAGCTGCAAAATGACCACATGGCTCCGAAATTCAATCCCTCTACCAATAAAAGCTAACACACCGTACACCTTCTTAACAACCCTCTCAGCCTGGGTGGCAACTTTCAGGGATCTATGTACATGGACACCGAGATCTCTCTGCTCATCCATACTGCCAAGAATCTTACCATTAGCCCAGTACTCTGTCTTCCTGTTATTCCTTCCAAAATGAATCACCTCACACTTTTTTACATTAAACTCCATTTGCCACCTCTCAGCCCAGCACTGCAGCTTATCTATGTCCCTCTGTAACTTGTAACATCCTTCTGCACTGTCCACAACTCCACTGACTTTAGTATCATCTGCAAATTTACTCACCCATCCTTCTATGCTCTCCTCCAGGTCATTTATAAAAATGACAAACAGCAGTGGTCCCAAAACAGATCCTTGTGGTACACCACTAGTAACTGGACTCCAATCTGAACATTTCCCATCAACCACCACCCTTTGTCTTCTTCCAGCTAGCCAATTTCGAATCCAAACTGCTAAATCACCCTGAATCCCATGCCTCCGTATTTTCTGCAGTACCCTTCACAAAACTGTGTTGATTATCTCTAATCAAATTATTCCTTTCCAGATGATTATACATCCAATCTCTCATAAACATTTCCAAGATTTTGCCCACAACAGAAGTAAGGCTCACTGGTCTATAGTTACCGGGGTTGTCTCTACTCCCCTTCTTGAACAAGGGGACAACATTTGCTATCCTCCAGTCTTCTGGCACTATTCCTGTAGACAAAGATGACTTAAAGATCAAAGCCAAAGGCTCAGCAATCTCCTCCCTAGCTTCCCAGAGAATCCTAGGATAAATCCTATTGGCCCAGGGGACTTATCTATTTTCACACTTTCCAGAATTGCTAACACCTCCTCCTTATGAACCTCAAGCCCTTCTAGTCTAGTAGCCTGAATCTCAGTATTCTCCTCGACAACATTGTCTTTTTCCTGTGTGACTACTTCCTGCATCTACCCTCTCGAGTCCTGTTAGAATTTTACAGGTTTCTATGACATTCCCCCCCTCGTTCGTCTAAACTCCAGCGAATACAATCCTTACCAATTCAGCCTCTCCTCATACATCGGTCCCGCCAAGCCAGGAATCAGTGTGGTAATCACCAGTGCACTCCCTCTAGACCAAGAACATCCATCCTCAGATAAGCTGACCAAAACTTCACGCAATGTTCCAGGTGGGGCCTCACCGAGGCCCGTTATAAAATTGCAGCAAGACATCCCTGCTCCTGTACTCGAATCCTCTTGCTATGAAGGCCAACATACCATTTGCCTTCTTTACCGCCTGCTGCACCTGCATGTTTACCTTCAGTGACTGGTGTACGAGGACACCCAGGTCTCATTGCACGTTCCCCTCTCCTAATTTCTGGTCATTCAGTTAATAGTCTGCCTTCTCGTTTTTGCTACCAAAGTGGATAATCTCACATTTCTCCAAATTATACTTCAACTGCCATTCATTTGCCCACTCACTCAACTTGTCCAAATCAAACTGAAGTCTCTCTACATCCTCCTCACAGCTCACCCTGCCACCCAACTTGGTGTTAACTGCAATTTTGGTGATATTACATTTTGTTCCCTCAGCTATATCATTAATATATATTGTGAAAACTGGGGTCCCAGCACTGATCTCTGTGGTACCCCACTAGTCACTGCCTGCCAATTTGAAAAAGACTTGTTAATTCCTACTCTTTGTTTCCAGTCTCCCAATCAGTTTTCTATCCATATCAATACACTACCCCTAACCCCATGGGCTTTAGTTTTACACACTAATCTCTTATTTGGGACTTTGTCAAAAGCCTTCTGAAAGTCCAAATAAATCACATCCACTGGCTCTCCTTCATCAACTCTACTAGTTACATCCTCAAAGAATTCCAGTAGATTTGTCAAGCATGATTTCCCCTTCATAAATCCATGCTGACTCTGTTCAATCCTGCCACTGTTTTCTAAGTGCTTAGCTATAAAATCTTTGATAATGGATTCTAGAATTTTGCCACTACCGCCGTCAGGCTTACTGGTCTATAATTCCCTGTTTTCTCCCTATCTCCATTTTTAAATAGTGGAGTTAGATTAGCTACCCTACAATCTGCAGGAACTGTTCCAGAATTTATAGAATCCTGAAAGATGACCACCAATGATGCATCCTCTATTTCTAGAGTCACTTCCTTAAGTACTCTGGGATGTAGATTATCAAACCCTAGGGATTTATCAGCCTTCAATCCCATCAATTTCCCCAAATCATTTCTGTACTAATTGATCTCCTTCAGTTCCTCCCTCTCACTAAACCCTGCGTTCCCCAAAATCTTTGGTGTGTTATTTATGTCCTGATTTGTGAAGACAGATGTGTTTAGTTGCTCAGCCATTTCTTTGTCCCCAATTATACATTCACTTTTTTCTGACTGTAAGACCTACATTTGCCTTCACCAATCTTTTTCGCTTAAGTACTTTAGAAACTTTTACGGTCAGTTTTTATGTTTCCGCAAGCTTACTATTGAACACTGTTTTCCCATTCTTAATCAATCCTTTGGTCCTTCCTAGCTGAATTCTAAACTGCTCCCAATCCTCAGACCTGTTGTTTTTCTTGGCCAATTTGTATGCTTCTCCCCTGGATCGAATACTATCTCTAAAACTTTCCATGTAAGCCATGGTTTGGCCACATTTACTGTTTTACATTTGCACCCAACAGGAATAAACAATTGTTGCAGTTCCCTCATGCTCTCCTTGAATATTTGCCATTGCCTATCCACTGTGTTCCCTTTAAGTAACGTTTCCTAATCTATGCTTGCGCCACATACCATCGTAGCTTCCTTTATAACCATTCAGGGCCCTTAGTCTCAGAATCAACTACTTTACTCTCCATCTTGCTGAAAAATTCTATCATATTATGGTGAATCATTCCCAAGGGGTCTTGCAAAACTAGATTGCCAATGATTCCATTATCATTACCCAATACCCAGTCTAGTTGGTTCCTCAATGTATTGGGCCAGAAAACCATCCCATATACACTCCAGGAATTCCTCCTCTACGGCATTGGGGCTAATTTGATTTGCCCAATCAATATGCAGATTAAAATCACCCATAATTACAGATGTTCCTTTATCGCGTGCATCTCTAATTCCTTGCTTAATGGTATCCCCAACATCACCACTGCAGTTTGGGGGTCTATGTATGACGCCCATTAATGTTTTTTGCCCCTTGATGTTTCTCAGCTCTACTCGTACAGATTCCACATTGTCAGAGCTAATATCCTTCCTCTCTATTGCATTGCCACTCCACCGCCTTTTGCTTTTTGTTTGTTCTTCCTAAATACTCGGATGCCAGAGAGCGCTTCAGATCAGAGGCCAAATCTTCATAGCATAGTGTACTATTTTGCAACTTTTGAATTCCTCACTTCCTGTGCTCGACTTAAAGGTATATGTCCTTTAAACATCCGTAGATCAAAAATGACAATGTCAAAGTGAAAGAAATGGGAAATAAGGGAATTAACAGGAAGGGCCATTACACAGGAAAAAGGAGGAAGGCTGGCGTTAAAGATGTGAAGAATACCTGAGTAAATAAATAAATAACTGAGCAATTAAATAAATATTGCAAATCGGCTGTGGGAAAGTAGAAACGAGACAACTCTTTTATGAGACAACAAATTAAAAATGGCAGACAGAGCCAGCAACTTTACTCACATTTCAAGCTCGGGTTTTGTTGATGGTTTGTAAATCGTGCTGTAAGTATTATCACTCCGAGACCTATTGCTGAAATTTCCTGGGTCATCCTCTGGCTCTGCCACCCTCAGTTTAATGGAATCCCTGTTTATGGGCATTAGTGGGTATTTTGGCCAAAGTTACAGTGGCAGAGTGAGTCAAATTCTGGAATGTTCCCAGCACTTTCAGCTGTGGGGCATGTATGTTTTTTTTTACCTCATGTAATTTGCTTCAGTAATAGTAGCCATGGCCGAGGTTCCGGCAGGGCCACAGCAAACTTTAGAAACTACTTTCCAGGTGGTAGTCTGCATTCAGGCAACTCAGACTGCTTCGCAAACACCTCTGATATTATTGATTGCTTCACATAGCTGCATAAATTATTTGCTGAAATGGGTTTTGTGTGGAATCATCCATCAAACAAGTACAGCTAATTCAGATGCAGTCCAGTTTAATGAAATGTGTTAATTAGTTCCAGCTCAAATAGAATCAAGTTCAGCTTGCAGACCATTAATAAATACCTTTGTAAAGATTTTAGAGTTAGTGATTATGGAACACCACATTAATATATCTGAATGAACAGCACAGAATATTGTATCCCTGACAGCATTCATTGATTGTAAGATCAGACTAATTATAAATAGTTTTATGTAACCTGTAACCTGCTCAAAAGATGTACAGAATTGAATCTGTGCTGTCATGAACTTCAGTCCTACCTGTGGAAAAATCTGCATAATGAATGGGGTAGAGTAGATAGACAGACATTTGGGAACATCTGTAGCTGTTGGCAGTTGTCACATACTATTAAGTAACAATTGGATTGAATAACATCTCAGATAGTCATATCAAAGATCTGTCTTTGATGATACAGGAATAGAAAAGTTCCAGGGTAATAAGAATCAACTTAGCAGGATGTGAAGCAGAGAGTTCCGACTGCATTTTCATCCTCCACGGGATATGGGATTGGAGGTTGGTCAGAGTTAAAGTTAGCCCCACTGTCTGGCATGCTGGTGCCTCAGCTCCATCCCACCCCATGCCATTTTTACAGAGGTGGAATGGGGGTGCGGGGGCACCTGGGCTACTTGCCCATATGAGGCAGGTCACCAGTTCGGCTCATTAAGAGCCACTTGAGGCCAATTAAAAGACGTCAATGGGACATTTTCCGTTGGTGCCCAGGTTCTTGTAAGTGTTAGCAGATAGTTTAGATGCCCGGAAAGAATCTCGCAGCATCAGGCGTGGGGGCCCTCATCTTGAAACACCCTCTCTCTTACTCACCTTCCATCGCTACCTGCTGCTTCTTTCAAACTTGAAGGCCTCTGATTGACCCTTGAGCTTCGAGAGCCCACTTGCTGTCCTTAATTGGACAGAGATCCTGGGCAGGATTCACCCATGCTGCGCCGGCTGGGAGAATTGCCGTTCGCACCATTTTTTCCCACGGCGCCGGTCCGACGCCGTTCCGCCATTCTCTCAACCGGAGAGAACGGCGTCATCGAGGTCGGGGCCGCGCCTGCCGGAGAATCGCCCGAGGTACTACGTACGGCGATTCTCCGGGACCCCCGCTAATCAGCGGCCCGGATGGACCAGAGTCCCGACGGCATGGAGGAATGAGGAGGGGTTGGGGAAAGGAGGAGGGGGTGGGGAAAGGAGTGGGGAAAGGAGGAGAGGGTGGGGAATGGAGGAGGGGATGGAGGAAGGAGTGGGGAAAGGAGGAGGGGGTGGAGGAATGAGGAGGGGGTGGGGAAAGGAGGAGGGGTGGAGGAATGAGGAGGGGGTGGGGAAAGGAGGAGGGGGTGGAGGAATGAGGAGGGGGTGGGGGAAATGATGCTGCTATGCTGTGGGGGTGGTGGGTTGGGGTGGGCGGGCATGGTTACCTGCGGGAACGACATGCCAGCCGGCCTGCATGGCAGGACGGTGGCGAAGACATGCTTCCAAGTGCAGGTCATGGTGATGGGCTGAGGCCAGTGGCGCCGCTATGAGGACGGACGGCCAGATACTGTGGGCAGGGCGAAGGTTGCATGTGTGTCTGCAGCGGTACAAGGCAGCCGGGGCACCCATGTGTCCCATGGGCCCTGGCTGTCGAGGTGTCAAAGCGCCATCGTTAAACATGTTGTTGTCTCTCCTTCCAAACCCACCCCCCCCTTTGTGTAGTTCGTCATGTTTGCCCACCAGCCAGCTATGTTTGCTGCCGTGGTGGGAGCCGCTGCCCTGCAGGTAGCCATTCGGCGGCGCCAACGCAGGCGGCTCAGAGCAGCTGCTGGAGCGGTGGCTGCAGCAGAGGGACTGGCTGCAGAGGGCCCCGTGCCAGCCACTAATGCTGCAGGCCTTCCCGCCCGACAGGTGCATGAGGAGGCGGAGGGTGACAGTGACCATCACATCGTCGGGCATGCGGAGGACGATGATTCGGATCCTGATGGGGTGCAGGGGGAGGAGCAAGAGCAGGTGGCGTCCCATGCGGCCTCAAATGTACCGGGACCGCATGTCATTCCAGGAGCTTCCGGATACAGCATCCAGGAGGAGACTCCGATTGAGTCACGAGACCGTGGCACATATATGCCACCTCATGGTGCACCTGGCACCACGTGGAACGGGCGGAGGACATGCTATCCCGTTGACCATCAAGGTCACGGTTGCCCTCAATTTCTTCGCCACGGGGTCCTTCCAGGCGCCGAGTAGGGACCTCTCTGGAATCTCGCAGGCATCGGTGCACCAGTGCATCCGGGCCGTCACCGATGCCCTGTATGCCATCGCCGATTCACCTCCGTGGCCGGGATGCCGATGGCCCAGAGGGTGATTGATGGGATGCACGTTGGCATGCGTCCATCCTCGGATAACAGGGACGTTTTCCTGAACAGGAAGGGCAACTACTTGATGAACATTCAGGTGGTCTGCGACCATTGCATGAAGATAATGCGCCCAGTACCCTGGCAGCGTGCATGATGCTTTCATACTGGTTCATTCGTTCATCCCCGCTATTTTCGAGGGACAACCCCCCCCCCCGGCTGAGGGGCTGGTTGCTGGGCGACAGGGGTTACCCGTTGCGGTCGTGGCTGATGACGCCTATCCGGAGGCCACAGACCGACGCGGAGAGCCGCTATAATGAGACCCATACAGCGACCAGGGGTGTTGTGGAAAGGTGCTTTGGCCTCCTGAAGATGAGGTTCCGGTGCCTGGGCCGCTCTGGAGGGGCCCTGCAGTACCACCCCGACAGGGTCGGGCGCATAGTTGTGGTCTGCTGCGTCTTGCACAACATTGCCCAATAGAGGGGCGAGGTCCTGGAGGAGGATGCACAGGTGGAGCCCGATGAGGGCGACGCCTCTGCACATGAGTAGGAGGAGGAGGACAGACACGACCTGGGGGCAGGTTATGGCACCACCCAGCACCCCCCACTTCCCGCACCATCGCACAACCCTACCGCCCACACCACCACTTTCACAGCACCTTACACCTGCAGCACATTGTGAATGTTTTAACACAGTTGCTTGTGTCAGCGGGTGTGATCAGTGCCATGTTGAATGATGACAACCCGCTCTGCGATGAGCTGTGAGCTCCGGATCGCTAGACAATGTCGGACTCATGGCCATAGCTATACCCTCCACCTGGGTGGTCCCTGTATGTGTCACGGACAACGCACCACATGGCCATGTGGGGCAGCTGGCGTTGGTGTGCTGAGGGCGACGGGGTGTTGCGGGGGGTGGGGGGAGAGAAACACACACCCGGCCTCACCGTTGTACAGAACATCGACCCCCAGCATCACTCCGTCCCCCTCACGACCCCTCAGGCACTCGGACATAGCACAGAGGCATCTAGGTTTGGTGTAACAGTGACTTTAATCGTGACATTCACTTACACGTGCCCTAGCCCCTACAACTAAGCTGTGACCTGCAACCGTGCCAACTTACTACGTGTCTAACTTCTTGGCCTTACGGGCCCTACCACTACGTCTTGGTGTTTCCCCAGACGG
The DNA here is from genome assembly GCF_047496885.1 of Scyliorhinus torazame. Lineage (NCBI taxonomy): Eukaryota > Metazoa > Chordata > Chondrichthyes > Carcharhiniformes > Scyliorhinidae > Scyliorhinus > Scyliorhinus torazame. The sequence goes on along the minus strand of NC_092707.1, from coordinate 120,449,821 downwards.
TTCAGCAGGACGTGGATGGACTCCTCCAACTGCGTCTGCAGATGCTGGAATGCGGCCGTCATCCCGTTGTCCACTCTCTGGGTTTCCAAATGCATCGGGTCTGTGGGTGGGTCTAATAATTCCAGGAACCCGGGAACTGTCTGGGCGGCAGCTGGGTGCTGGGCCTGGCCTGCCCTCCGACCGTCCAGTCCCACGGTTGCTCCTACCTCCACCTGCTGTACCGGTTCGGCTGTGTGGTGCGCACGGTCAATGGCCCCGAAGCCTCATCACTAATGTGCCCAACCGAGGTGAGTTTATCTGCAATGGTGGAGGGTGTGGGTGACAGCAGTGCCGCAAACCCGAGGTCCTCATCTGACCCCAGGTCTGGGGTCTCCTGTGTCGATCCTTGGACCGATGCAACTAGTCCACGGCCCACGTTAGGTCACGTGTCCGGTGTGTCCGTCGACTGTCTGGCCGTTCTTCGTGCGTCACAGTCCAGAGTCCCCGTCCTAGAACATAGAACATAGAACATAGAAAATACAGCACAGAACAGGCCCTTCGGCCCACGATGTTGTGCCGAACCTTTGTCCTAGATTAATCATAGATTATCATTGAATTTACAGTGCAGAAGGAGGCCATTCGGCCCTTTGAGTCTGCACCGGCTCTTGGAAAGAGCACCCTACCCAAACTCAACACCTTCACCCAACACCAAGGGCAATTTGGACATTAAGGGCAATTTATCATTGGCCAATTCACCTAACCTGCACATCTTTGGATTGTGGGAGGAAACCGGAGCACCCGGAGGAAACCCACGCAGACACGGGGAGGACGTGCAGACTCCGCACAGTCAGTGACCCAAGCCGGAATCGAACCTGGGACCCTGGAGCTGTGAAGCAATTGTGCTATCCACAATGCTACCGTGCTGCCCTTGAGAACAAATAAATCTACACTTATATCATTTAACCGTAATCCATGTACCTATCCAATAGCTGCTTGAAGGTCCCTAATGTTTCCGACTCAACTACTTCCACAGGCAGTGCATTCCATGCCCCCACTACTCTCTGGGTAAAGAACCTACCTCTAATATCCCTCCTATATCTTCCACCTTTCACCTTAAATTTATGTCCCCTTGTAATGGTTTGTTCCAACCGGGGAAAAAGTCTCTGACTGTCTACTCTATCTATTCCCCTGATCATCTTATAAACCTCTATCAAGTCGCCCCTCATCCTTCTCCGCTCTAATGAGAAAAGGCCTAGCACCCTCAACCTTTCCTCGTAAGACCTACTCTCCATTCCAGGCAACATCCTGGTAAATCTTCTTTGCACCTTTTCCAGAGCTTCCACATCCTTCCTAAAATGAGGCGACCAGAACTGTACACAGTACTCCAAATGTGGCCTTACCAAAGTTTTGTACAGCTGCATCATCACCTCACGGCTCTTAAATCCAATCCCTCTGTTAATGAACGCGAGCACACCATAGGCCTTCTTCACAGCTCTATCCACTTGAGTGGCAACTTTCAAAGATGTATGAACATAGACCCCAAGGTCTCTCTGCTCCTCCACAATGCCAAGAACTCTACCGTTAACCCTGTATTCCGCATTCATATTTGTCCTTCCAAAATGGACAACCTCACACTTTTCAGGGTTAAACTCCATCTGCCACTTCTCAGCCCAGCTCTGCATCCTATCTATGTCTCTTTGCAGCCGTTTCCGACTCAACTACTTCCACAGGCAGTGCATTCCATGCCCCCACTACTCTCTGGGTAAAGAACCTACCTCTGATATCCCTCCTATATCTTCCACCTTTCACCTTAAATTTATGTCCCCTTGTAATGGTGTGTTCCACCTGGGGAAAAAGTCTCTGACTGTCTACTCTATCTATTCCCCTGATCATCTTATAAACCTCTATCAAGTCGCCCCTCACCCTTCTCCGTTCTAATGAGAAAAGGCCTAGCACCCTCAACCTTTCCTCGTAAGACCTACTCTCCATTCCAGGCAACATCCTTGTCACTGTCCTGGCTCGCAGCCCTCTCCTCGTCCCGACTCACGGCCATCCGTGTCATGTCTGTCCATCCTCTGTGCGTCACCCTCCAGTGCCCTCCTGTCCGTCTTCCTTCCCCCCTCTGCCGTGCGTCCGTGGGGTCGGATGAGCTTGCAGCTGGATGGCGGGGGCTTGTCTGAGACGTCCCTGGATGATCGGCTCATGACCCTGGGGAAGACAATGAGGCATGTATCGTTTGACACGCGGAGTCGGGTGTGAGGGGGTGGAGGGGGCAGTTTGAGGGGGTGGGTTCAAAGGGGGGGGCTTGGGGGCATTGTGAGGGGGTGGAGTGCCAAGGGGGGTTAGGGGTGGAGGGGTATGTGCCACGGGGTGGGTTGAAAGTGGGGGCTTGGGGGCAGTGGTATGGGGTTGCAGTGTGAGGGGGCGGGGAGGTGAGGGGCTGAGGGAGTGTAGACAGGCAGGGGAGTCTCACTTGGTCCTGCGCCTCCGATCTGGCATGGCGCTACCTCCCGGGTGGCGCTCCCCCAGCGAGGTCCAGAGACCTCTACTCATGGACGGTGAAGGGGTGCAGCACAGGTGATCCCCCTCCAGTTCTTGTATGCTCACGTTGGTTGTGAGCAGTCTTTTCCTGCGGGGGGTTTGGGGGGGGGGGGGGGGGGGGGGCGGGTAGCATCAGAGTTAGGCGGTCAGCATCAAGACGCGCAGATGTTGGCAACATTATGATTGGGTGGGGGACACTGGGCACCACGTCATGGCAGCTCTCAAGATGGGTGTGTTGCCCATGTGGGTGGGGTACAATGTGGTGTCCCCAACCCCCCCCTCCTGCGTAGGCAGGGGGGAGGGGGGGGGTCCTGCGAGATGTGGTTGGGGGAGGTAGGGAGGGGTGGGGTGTGGCCCAGGGAAACCCTCGAGGTACTTACCCTGGCAGCTCTCGTGAGGTCATGGAGCTTCTTTCGGCACTGGTCTCCAGAGCGGGGGATGTGCCCCACAGCGCTAACCGCGGTGCCCACCTCACGCCAGCCACGCTTCACAGTGCTGGATGGTTGCCGGTGCCCACGAGTTGGGCACAAGATGGCCCTGCGCTCTTCTACAGTGTCCAGCAGCGTCTCGAGATCACTGTCCCGGACCCTGGGAGCGGCACGGCGGGGCTCAGCCATCTCGATCATTCAGGTCCTGTGCGTGGATCGGCACTTTAAATGACACGGCGTGGCGTCGCGCGATGACGCTGCTGCTCTGGTGCCATGCCCACCGCGTTTCTCGCGACCCTGCTGCTGCCCCTTGTCGGGGCCTGAATCGATCGTGCCCGCGGCCGTTTCGTGCCGGCGCGTACACTCTGCCTCAAATCGGAGAATCCCGCACCCAGCCTTCATGTCAAATAATGGGCCTCCACATGAAAATCACAATAAGTGATTCTTTTCCCCGTGGGCACCTGGAAACTGGGGCGGGATATTCCGACCCCCTGCTGGGTCGGAGAATCGCACGCACCCACCCCCCCCCCCCACCCCCCCCCCCATGGCGATTCTCCGGCCCACGATGGGCCAAAGTCCCGCTGCTGGAATACTTGTCTCGCCAGCGAGAATCAAACCACCTCTCTTACCGGCGGGACGAGGCAGGGCGGGCGGGCTCCGGGGGGGTCGCGGGGCGATCTGGCCCCGTGGGGTGCCCCACGGTGGCCTGGCCCGCGATCGGGGCCCACCGATCCGCAGGCGGGCTTGTGCCGTGGAGGCACTCTTTTCCCTTCGCCTCGGCCACAGCCTTCACCATGGGCGACGCGTAAGAGACACCCCCCCTCGCGCATGCGCGGGGATGACATCAGCATCTGCTGACGCTCCCGCGCATGCGCAGGCGTCCATCGGCTGGCAAGTCCTTTCGTCCCCGGCTGGCGTGGCGCCAAAGGCCTTTCCCGCCGGCCAGCGGTGCGCCAACCACTCCGGTGCGGGCCTAGCCCGTCAAGGTGAGGGCTTGGCCCTTAAAGGTGCGGAGAAATCCGCACCTTTGGGGCGGCCCGACGGCGGACTGGTTCCCGCCACTCCATCCCGCCGGGACCCCACGCCCCGCCGCGTAGGGGAGAATCCCGGCCCTGATCTCTATTTCTCACCTTATGCCCATCGTTACAGCATCATGATTGCTCCACAATTTGGAATGCTATTTGGAGAAATTGTTCTATCTTCAGCATTCTCCCAAAAGTATTGAGTAAAATTCTGATGCGTTTCATAGAATATCACCAGCCATCCAACTATTATTTTTATCCTTTGATGGGATGTGGGCATCGTTGTCAATGCCATAATTTGTTGCAATCCCTAAATGCCCTTGAGAAGGGCATGAATTTAGGCATTGCGTCCTGTTTGGGCATTTGACTGTTGGATGTCAGCCGAGGCTCAATGAATTGCACCCTTGCCTCTGAATCAGAAGGTTGTTGGTTCAAGTCCCACTTTGGTGATTTTTATTCCATTGATGTTTGTGGGAGCTTGTTTACAAATTGGCAACCATATTTCCCGCAATACAGCGGTGACTACACTTGAAAGATATTAATTGGTTGTAAAGGGTTTTGGACATTCAAATTTCAATTTCACCTTCATTATATCTTATTACATTTCAACATCTTGGACTACTTCATCCAATTCATTTTTGGAATAGAATTGTCATTATTATGTTGGCAAATAACAACTATTTCCCTCCACCATCTCCATTCCCGTTTAGACCAGGGTGCTGAGCTCAATTGTCATCCAGCCTGAGATCAACTAACTTGGCCGAGACCAGAGGTTGAACTGAACAACTTCCACTCTGCACAATGACAGCTGTTCCATGTTTAACTTTTGTGGACAATCAATTTCAGGCTAACTATGATGCTTTCTGCTAAATGGAGTTCTGATTTGGCCTTCAGTTCGCTTGCACCATTTCCTCAATTCCCAGCTAAGTTGCAATTTCAGAAATTGAACAATGTCCATTTGCAGGTTTAAATCTGCACCTATTCAATTTGTCAAACTGGAGTTTGTAAAGCCAAAGATTTAACAATAATTGCAAATGCCGTAAATAGCTTACAGGGACTGGGATAGCACATCCACAGCTATTTGAATAAGTGACAACCTGAAACTAAAAAGATTATTCTGAAATCAGATTCAAAGTTGCATAATTCATTGAATTAGACTGATACTCGGGTACAAGAAATGGAGAAATGGTGATTTTCTCACAATGTTCACCAGAGTTCTCAACAGGCCTCCACCTGCAGCTGAAACATTTCCTGGAAATTAGGTAAAGGCCTGAGTTCCTGTACAGTGGTTGATAACAAGTTGCAATTGTCTCTCCTCTTGCCAACAGAATATTGTTTTAACTAGAAATTCTCAGGAGGCATCTTCTTTAGTTTAAATATCCTTCAAAATTCACAAGAAACAAAGAATCTGCAGATAGACCCGTTTTTATCTGCAAGTTTCTTTGCGGGGTGTGGGGGGAAACAGATGTGTTTTAAAGATATTACCACACAGAAGTACAATGAAGCAGCATGTTAGGACAGTTGAGACCACTTACACTATAGTTTTTTAAAAAATATTTTTTTTAATTAATGTTTTGCAAAGTTTTTCATAATAAATAGTAATAATCCTAACACAACAAAATAGAGTGAACATTAACATATTCCAAAAAGAGAATATGCAATTGACTAGATGTGACCCCACACGCCTCAGTCTTCCCACACCCTCCCAACGGAGCACTCACTCCCACTCCCCTACGGGTCGACCAGTTTTAGCACATAACCACAATGAAACCTCAATGAAATCTCAATGTAGTCTAACTTTGTACAACTATGAACTTCAAACGAGCAATTTCTGACACCGAATCAAATGACAAGGACCAATGAATGGAACTTTTATTCCATTAACTAATTTATGTGTTCATGACGGGTGGAGCCCATGTTGAAATGGGGTGCAGATTACTCTGGCTGCCCAGTCTCCCTTCTGCAACATTGTCCATGCCTGGATAATCTTGAAGTGTGTGCACATGATATCAGCTAATACATCTGAGGCTTTCCCTAATCTGTGTGAATCATGGAGTATCAAATGTTTCCTGTGCACTGTAATATTACAATTTGATTGTTTAATCATTTGTTCTTTTCTGTTCTTTATTAAGCATGATATTTTAATTGTTTTTTTTATTTATTATATATATATATATATTTTTTTTTAATTTTAGAGTACCCAATTCATTTTTTCAATGAAGGGGTAATTTAGCGTTTTCAGGCCACCTATCCTGCACATCTTTGTGTTGTGGGGGCGAAACCCACGCAAACACGGGGAGAATGTGCAAACTCCACACGGACAGTGACCCAGAGCCGAGATCGAACCTGGGACCTCAGCACCGTGAGACTGCAGTGCTACCACTGCACCACCGTGCTGCCCTATTTTATTTATTATATTGATGATACCTTGAAACACTGTTACAATGATTTGATATTTTTACCCAATGCTCGATGTCACCCCATAAAAATGTATTCTTTCATGGGATGACAGTGTCTTTGGCAAGGCCAGCATTTGTTACCCATCACTAATTGTCCATTTCAGAGTTAACTACACTGTTGCATGTAGGCCAGACCAGGTAAAGATGACAGATTTCCTGCCCTAAAAGGAGATTCATCAACCAGATGGGTTTGTATAACAATTGATGAGAACTGGCATGCTCACTTCCGGTGGCAGCATGTAGGGAGTAGTCGCACATGAGGCGGCTCCCACTAGGTACTTTATTTTTAGCCCTTTTGCCTAGTTTTTGGGAGGGACATTGTGGTTGAAACTTTGCTAAGTTGATGGGGTAAGCTTCCAACACAAGAGAAATGCCCAAAAGGTCCAGGTCAAATAAAGAATCGTCGACAGACTCAGAGGCTTCTCGGAGCTCATCTGCTGAGAAAATGGCGGAGGCCGCTATCACGTCTCTGGCCACCATTGATGGCCAAAATGCTTACAGGTGTTTTGGCCATGGAATCTCAGAAACAGCGGTGGGCTGTCTCTGAGGACATTCACAAGTCAGTAGAAGAGGCCCTGGCTCCCATTCAGTCGACGTTGGCGAAGATTGATCAGAAGGCAAAGGCGCATGGCATGGCATTACAGGGTATGGAAGCATCTGTTTCGAGGCAGAACGATCAGATTCTCTCCTTGGAAGCTGAGAAGGCACAGCTGGCCGGTGATAATAAAGCACCAAGGGCCAAGGTGGATGCTCTGGAGAATCGCTTCAGGAGACAACCTTAGAATCGTTCGATTGCCAGAGGGAATGGAAGGCCAAACTCTAATGGACTATATATTGAGGACATTTGGGAAAATGGTTGGGGAGCAGAGCTTGATGCCCCCTCCCAGCTGGATCGAGCCCACTGATCACTTAGACATACGCCCTGTTCTGGCAAACCACCACAGACAATCATCGTCAGGTACCACAGCTTTCAGGCAAAGGAACGAGTTCTGAGGTGGGCGGATGATCATTGGGATTAAGAATGGGAGGGCCATGCTATCAGGCTCTATCAAGATGTGGGTGCGGAACGGGCTAAAAGGCCGCGTTATGTGGTGTTTAACAAGGCCAAGGCCGCGTTATGTAAGAGCAAAGTTCAATTTGGGATGGTATGCCCTGTATATTTCCGAGTAACTTATGATTGGAAGGACTATTATTTCGATGTGCCTCAAGAGGCAGATGCTTTTGTCAGAAAGCATGGGCTGGGGTGAGTTAACTGTACTCTTCATGAGTCTTTGTAATTTGGGGGATTTGTGGTTATGGGGATTTGTTGGGTTTTCTTGTTCTTTTGTGGAATGGGTGTTGTTCCTTTGATTATTAATGTTGGATGTGGGCGGGGGGTTGGTATGGCTATTTATTTGTCTTTACTCTGTGCAGGGGCTGCCCTGCTGGCTGGAGGGTCAATTAACGGGAGCGGAGTGCTGGGGGTAACTGTAGCTCATTATTTTAGTGTAGTTTTAGATGTAAGCTGATGGTTTTTGATTAGTTTGAGGTAGTTGGGGCAGGGGAGAGGGGTTTGTACTCACCTTTTGGTGGATTGATTGTTTACTTGGGTGTGGTATTGTTGGGAGGCGGTAAGGTAGGAGGAGGGTGGTGGGGGGGTTGGGATAGTATTCTGATGGTGGCTACAGCTTGTTCCTTGTTTTGTCATGAGGAGGGGCTAGCTGGGCATCTTGAGTGGGCCCGAAGCCTGTGCTCTTTAAGTAATTGCTGGATTACCTCTCTCGGTGGAAATGGCTGACTTTGGTTTTAGAGGTGGCCCCCATTTTAGCTGGTCACTAAGGGGGTTGAACAGCCCAGTAAAAAGGTCAAGAATATTTGCTCATCGAAAAAGTTTGAAAGCTTATGTGATGTTTGTGTAGGAGACCCATTTGCGAGTCAGGCACCAGACAAGATTACGGAAGGGATGGCTGGGATAGGCATTCCATTTGTGTTTCGGTTGTAGGGATGCAGTATTGATTCATAAAAGGGTTTAATTTTCAGCTACTAAGACACTGGCAGATCCAAACGGGTGACATGTTTTTGGCAGGTTCCTCGATGGTCCCAGTTAACGTGTATGCTCCAAATTGGGATGATATGGCATGTATTAACAAGCTACTGGATTCTATTCCTGACTTGGATTCGTATCGGCTAACATTGGCCGGGGGGGGTGGGGGGACTTAAAGACTTAAATTGTGTTTTAGACTCTCAGTTGGACTGATTGAGACTTAAGTCTCTCATTCCATCATGGGTGGCAATGGCATTACTGGCTTTTGTGGAACAGATGCAGGGAGTGGGGTGGGGGGGGGGGGGGGGGGGGGGCGGTGCTGCAGATCGGTGATGGTTTTTGTATCCAAGTGACAAGGATTTTCTTTTTACCCATGTCCATCAGGTTTATTCTTGGATTGACTTTTTTGTGGTGGGTAAGTCTCTCTTTCCTGGGGTGAAGAGTGCGGGGACGCGACAATTGTTATCTCAGATCATGCCCCACATTTTGTGGATTTGGTTTTAGAGCCAGATCCCTTTCAATGCCCGCTGTGGAAATTGCACACAGTGTTGTTGACAGACAGAGGATGTTGCGAGTGCATATCCTCCACCATTGGGAAGTACATTACATTTAACAAGAGTGAGTTTATGTCACCTGTGTTGTGGAAGACCTTTAAGGTGGTCATTAGGGGAGAGATTGTTTCCTACAAGTCACATAAGGAAAGGATTGGAAGGGTGGAGTGGCAGAGGCTGGTGGATTCCATCCATGAAGTGGAAAACCTGTATTCGTTTGCCCCTACGCCAGAATTGCTGGCGAGTAGGAAAAAGTTGTAGATGGAATTTGAGCTAGTCAGGCAGGTAAAGGTAACCAGCAGTCAGGAACTCAGGAGCCTCAGCCCTTGACTCTGTCCAACAGGTATGAGGCACTTGCTCCCTGTGTGGATGGCGAACAGGGTTGCAGGAAGGATGAGTCAGCTGACCAAGGCACCATGGTTTAGCAGGCCATTCAAGGAGAGGGAGTAAATAGGCAAGTTGTAGTTGTAGGGGATTCTATTATCAGGGGGATAGATAGTATCCTTTGTGAGCAGGATAAAGAGTCCCGCATGGTATGTTGCCTGCCCGGTGCTAGGGTGCGGGACATCTCTGACCGGCTTGAAAGGATACTGGAGAGGGAGGGGGAGGATCCAGTTGTTGTGGTCCATGTCGGTACCAACAACATAGGCAAGTCTAGGAAAGAGGACCTGTTTAGAGATTATAAAGAGCTAGGATTCAAATTAAAAAACAGGTCCTCAAGGGTCATAACCTCCGGATTACTGCCCGAGCCACGTGCAAATTGGCATAGGGAGGCAAGAATAAGGGAAGTTAACACGTGGCTGAAAGAGTGGTGTGGGAATGAGGGGTTCCTTTTCATGGGACACTGGCATCAGTTTTGGGACAGGGGGGACCTATACCGTTGGGATGGTCTCCACCTGAACCGAGCTGGGACCAGTGTTCTGGCGAAAAGAGTAAATAGGGTGGTCAATAGGACTTTCCATACACTGTGTCATATAACGGTATAGGGGCAGCACGGTAGCATTGTGGATAGCACAAATGCTTCACAGCTCCAGGGTCCCAGGATTCGATTCCGGCTTGGGTCACTGTCTGTGCGGAGTCTGCACATCCTCCCCGTGTGTGCATGGGTTTCCTCCGGGTGCTCCGGTTTCCTCCCACAGTCCAAAGATGTGCGGGTTAGGTGGATTGGCCATGCTAAATTGCCCATAGTGTCCAAAATTGCCCTTAGTGTAGGGTGGGGTTATTGGGTTATGGGGATAGGGTGGAGGTGTGGACCTTGGGTAGGGTGCTCTTTCCAAGAGCCGGTGCAGACTCGATGGGCCGAATGGCCTCCTTCTGCACTGTAAATTCTATGATAATCTATGACTTTAAACTAAAGATTGGGGGGGAAGGGAAAGTCAGGGAACCAAGAGTTGAAGTAATCAGCGGGGAGCGTAGCTGCTTAGGAATACAAAAAAACACGAACAGACAAAACTCAAGAGTGGTTACGATTGTCCCCATCCCACAAAATATGACACAGTGTCTGGAAAGGCTCAGTAAACCAAGGTCCACCACACTAAGAAAACAAAAAGGGACGGTCAATAGAGAATTAAAGGTGCTATATTTAAATGCGCGCAGTGTACGGAACAAGGTAGATGAGCTTGTGGCCCAGATTGTGACTGCCAGGTATGATGTGGTAGGCATCACAGAGACATGGTTGCAGGGGGTTCAGGACTGGCATTTAAACATCCAGGGATTCACAACCTATCGAAAAGACAGAGAGGTGGGCAGAGGGGGCGGGGTTGCCTTGTTAATTAGGAATGAAGTTAAATCAATAGCACTAAACGACATAGGGTCAGATGATGTGGAGTCTGTGTGGGTAGAGTTGAGGAACCACAAAGGCAAAAGAACCATAATGGGAGTTATGTACAGGCCTCCTAACAGTGGTCAGGACTGGGGGCACAAAATGCACCACAAAATAGAAAGTGCATGTCAGAAAGGCAAGGTCACAGTGATCATGGGTGACTTCAATATGCAGGTGGACTGGGTAAATAATACTGCCAGTGGACCCAAGGAAAGGGAATTCATTGAATGTTTACAGGAGGGCTTTTTGGAACAGCTTGTGATGGACCCACGAGGGAACAGGCCATTCTGGACTTAGTGTTATGTAATGAGCCAGACTTGATTAAAGATCTTAAAGTAAGGGAGCACTTAGGAGGCAGTGATCATAATATGGTCGAATTCAATCTCCAATTTGAAAGAAAGAAAGTAGAATCAGATGTAAAGGTGTTACAGTTAAATAAAGGTAACTACAGGTGCATGAGGGAGGAACTGACAAAAATCGACTGGGAGCAGAGCCTAGTGGGAAAGACAGTAGAACAGCAATGGCAGGAGTTTCTGGGAGTAATTGAGGACACAGTACAGAGAGAGGTTCATCCCAAAGAAAAGAAAGGTTATCAGAGGGGGGATTAGGCAGCCATGGCTGACAAAGGAAGTTAGGGAATGCATCGAAGCAAAAGAGAAAGCCTATAATGTGGCAAAGAGTAGTGGGAAGTCAGAAGATTGGGAAGACTACAAAATCAAACAGAGGATAACAAAGAGAGAAATAAGGAACGAGAGGATCAAATTTGAAGGTAGGCTAGCCAGTAACATTAGGAATGATAGTAAAAGTTTCTTTAAATACATTAAAAACAAACGGGAGGCAAAAGTTGACATTGGGCCGCTCCAAAATGACGCTGGTAATTTTGTGTTGGGAGACAAGGAAATAGCTGAGGAACTGAATAAGTACTTTGCGTCAGTCTTCACAGTAGAAGACATGAGTAATATCCCAACAATTCCGGAGAGTCAGGGGGCAGAGTTGAATATGGTAGCCATCACAAAGGAGAAAGTGCTAGAGAAACTAAGAGGTCTAAAAATTGATAAATCTCCGGGCCCAGATGTGCTACATCCTAGACTTCTAAAAGAGATAGCTGAAGAAATAGTGGAGGCGTTAGTTATGATCTTTCAAAAGTCACTGGAGTCAGGGAAAGTCCCAGCGGATTGGAAAATTGCTGTTGTAACCCCCCTGTTCAAGAAGGAAACAAGGAAAAAGATGGAAAATTGTAGGCCAATTAGCCTAACCTCGGTTGTTGGCAAGATTCTAGAATCCATTGTTAAGGATGAGATTTCTAAATTCTTGGAAGTGCAGGGTCAGATTAGGACAAGTCAGCATGGATTTAGTAAGGGGAGGTCGTGCCTGACAAACCTGTTAGAGTTCTTTGAAGAGATAACAAATAGGTTAGACCAAGGAGAGCCAAAGGATGTTATCTATCTTGACTTCCAAAAGGCCTTTGATAAGGTGCCTCAAGGGAGACTGCTGAGTAAAATAAGGGCCCATGGTATTCGAGGCAAGGTATTAACATGGATTGACGATTGGCTGTCAGGCAGAAGGCAGAGAGTTGGGATAAAAGGTTCTTTATCGGAATGGCAACCGGTGACGAGTGGTGTCCCGCAGGGTTCAGTGTTGGGGCCACAGCTGTTCTCTTTATATATTAACGATCTAGATGACGGGACTGGGGGCATTCTGGCTAAGTTTGCCGATGATACAACGATAGGTGGAGGGGCAGGTAGTATGGAGGAGGTGGGGAGGCTGCAGAAAGATTTAGACAGTTTGGGAGAGTGGTCCAAGAAATGGCTGATGAAATTCAACGTGGGCAAGTGCGAGGTCTTGCACTTTGGAAAAAAGAATAGAGGCATGGACTATTTTCTAAACGGTGACAAAATTCATAATGCTGAAGTGCAAAGGGACTTGGGAGTCCTAGTCCAGGATTCTCTAAAGGTAAACTTGCAGGTTGAGTCCGTAATTAAGAAAGCAAATGCAATGTTGTCATTCATCTCAAGAGGCTTGGAATATAAAAGCAGGGATGTACTTCTGAAGCTTTACAAAGCATTAGTTAGGCCCCATTTAGAATACTGTGAGCAATTTTGGGCCCCTCACCTCAGGAAGGACATACTGGCACTGGAGCGGGTCCAGCGGAGATTCACACGGATGATCCCAGGAATGGTAGGCCTAACATACGATGAACGTTTGAGGATCCTGGGATTATATTCATTGGAGTTTAGGAGGTTGAGGGGAGATCTAATAGAAACTTACAAGTTAATGAATGGCTTAGATAGGGTGGATGTAGGGAAGTTGTTTCCATTAGCAGGGGAGACTAGGACCCGGGGGCACAGCTGAGGCACAAGTTGCCTATCGTGAGATTGGGCAGGTAAGAGGTCAGTGGCAGGTTGGTTTCCACCCCATCGAAGATATAATGCAGAACAAGGCCAGCAACGCAGGTTCAATTCCCACACCGGAATGTGACAATGCAACATTCTCTTTGTGCTGCATGAAAGTACGAGCTTAGAATAAGTGCTTAAATCCTGGAGTAGGTCTTAAACGTTCAATAATCAGAGGCATGGAATACTATCCCCAGAAAAATTTTGCAAGTACAGATTTATAGAAGTGAATAGCAATTTTCAAAACATGAAACTGCCAGCAATACACTCGGAGCACTGAATTACACCATCTCAATGTATTGTGTTCACTGATCTGTCAGGTACCTCTACACACTGGATATCAATGAAGGTTGTGGGATCCTCCAGCCTGATCAAACTCTGGAAATTTTGATGAGACAACTAGACGCTGAAGTAATGAAGCAATTCTTCCTGAAAGATGGTGTTATTGCCGATGATGTCACTCAGGTACCCATTCTCTAAGATGCACAAGGAAATATATTTGTTGAAGAACCTGAAGCTTCATAAGACTACATCTAACATAGAATGTTGTTGCTAATAAGAAGTGTTTAATTTGTGATCTTGAGAACAGTTGAAAAACCTCTGTAATTACTTATCCTCAAAAGTCCTACAGAAATTTTAAAACTGAATGAAAAGTTTATTTTTAACCACCTCAGATACATTCTTCTGAATGTTTCACACCATTCGGAATATAGGAACAGGAGAAGGCCACTTAGACCCTCAAACCTATTCTTCTATTCAATGAGATGATGATTGATCTTTAACCTACCTCCAAATACCTGCCTTTGGTCCACACCCATTGAGACCAAATTCTATCAATCTCAGAATTAAATGTTATCACTGATCTAGCATCAATTACCATTTGCATAAGAGAGTTCCGACTACTGTTCTTGCCATGTGGAGGTGTTTCCTAACTTCACGCCTGCAAGGTCTTGCTTAAAATGTTAGAGTCTGCCCCAATCCTATACCCCCTGTTTCCCTGAAGATCTTTAAAACTTTGATTAAGTCATCTCTCAAACTTCTAAATTCCAGGGAATTTAGCCCAAAGGTTGTACAATGAAGATGAAAATGATGGGAATACTTGGCCGGTCTGGCAGATTATCTGGAGAGAGAAACAAAGTAAATGGAATAAATTTTCCTAGCCCCTTGGTGAAAGGTTGGGAGGTGGGAGGGCCAGAAAAGTGTTGGGGGTGGTGTTAGCAGGAAGGTTCAATGTCTTTTTCAATGCCATGTTATATTGCCTAATTGAACTACTTAACTAATTGAACTACTTAAGTAACCAATCAGGACCAATTGCTAACTGAGGTTTGGCTTGCACCCCCAGAAACTCTGTGCAGGCAACCACTGGGTGCCAAGGTAAGCTGTCTGACAGGCTGGTCTCGGCGCTTCAGAACTTCATCCCAATTGTAATAAAACAAAATCAACAGCCCCCTAGTCCTCACCCCTCTTCCACATCACCCACACACACTTTCCATGCACATCTATGCCAACTCACGCCACTCAATGCCCCACTTGCCTTGGCTCCTCACATCCTTCATGCAAATATATTTCCCTTTACACACTCCCCATTACTCCTCATCCACTCCATGCTAATCTATGCCCCTGAATCCACTCTCCATGGCCATTTATAGTTTATATGTCAATTTACTGCCAGCCCATGCCTCGCACACTTCGCCTTTACACATTCAATGGCAATTGATTCAATATCCACTGTGGGCAGATCTCAGGAGCCATATGAGTTCAGATAAATAAAGTTCTAAGTATCACTACATTAAAAACAAGAACCCTCATTGATAAAAACCCATTTAATGAATTGAAATCCCTTCAAGTACTCAATCCAGTATAAAAATAAACATTTTCTTCAAGTGTTTAATCCCATAAAAAAACAAGCATACCCTTCAAATACTTAATCCATTATAGAAACAAAACTCTCCTTCAAGTATTAATCCCCTATAAAAAAAATATTTCCCTCAAGTATTTAATCCCTTATAAAGCATTTGTATTCTTAGCCCCACGCGAAAGAAGCTAATCGCCTGATGACAACTTGGAACTATCAATAAAATTATGACCTTACAGGCACCCCACTGTGATCAGAATAGGTTACGGAAACAGTCAAGCAGAAATAATACTGTAATTATAGCACCCCTGTTTATGTTAACAAATAGCGATTGAAATTGCAAGCACTGATTTCTTTTCAACAGGCTGGAATTTATTTTCAAAATCTGAACAGTAAGAGATTTAAATGACTTTCTTTTAGTAAATTTAGAGTGCCCAATTCTTTTTTTTTCCCAATTAAGGGACAATTTAGCGTGGCCAATCCACCTAGCTTGCACATTTTTGGGCTGTGGGGGCGAAATCCACGCAAACATGGGGAGAATGTACAAACTCCACACGGCCAGTGACCCAGAGCCGGGGTCGAACATGGGACCTCGGTGCCGTGAGGCCGCAATGCTAACCCACTGCACCACTGTGCTGCCTGAGATTTAAATGACTTGACACATTGGCAGTTCCACAGACTTTAATCAATTTGAATGCACATTTGTGTCCACCTAACCTCTGTAAATAATTCCCACAGGTTTAGACTTTTTCCTCAAATGTCCAATGCCCACGAATTGTGTTTCAAAAACCGGGATGATTAAAATTGCTTCTATTTGAAGCTAGTTGCACTTCTAAATGTGAATGCATGAAAAAACATTTTGCTCCCATTTCAATGGCAAAAATGGGTTGCCAGTTTCAATGGCAGAATTCAGGCTCCAGCGCCATTTTGGTTAAGGCATGGATCCCTTCCGGCTTTGTGAAAATGCAGGCTTTCATGAGCAACTTGGCTTCCATGTTCCTTCATGTGTTGAGCAATGCTTGTGACCTGGACCATTGGTGGAATAGAAAAAGTGGAGGAGAAATACATCTCCACAGTAAGGGAAAGATATAAAGTTTTTTTTTCCCTTCATTCATGGGATGTGGCCAGCCCCTGTTGACCATCCTTATTTGCCTTTGAGACGGCGGTGAGCTGCCTTCTTGAACCGTTTCAGTCCAAGTGGTGTAGGCACATCCACAGTGCTGTTAGGGAGGGAGTTCCAGGATTTTGACCTGCCAACAGTGAAGAAATGGCAATATATTTCACCATCAGGATAGTGAATGGCTTGGAGAGGAACAATCAGGTGGTGGTGTTCCCATATATCTGCTGCCTTTGTCCTTCTAGATGGTGGTAATCGTGGATTTTGGAAGGTGCTGCCAAGGAGCCTTGGTGAGTTCCTGAAGTACATCGTGTAGACGGCTGCTACTGTGTTGGTGGTGGAGGGCAGAGGGCAGTAGAGCGGAGCTGCTGATTGGCTGTTGCAGGGGAAATTTGCATACATCCGTTGTGGTCACCCTAACTTGAAGGTGGTTTGTGGAGGAGCTGTTGTCAAGTGACACTTAAACCCGAAACACTTCTTCAGTGTTTCCCTCCCTACCCCCTCCTAAACCAAAAAAAAATAACCGATGTAAAGATCAAGAGGAAGGCTCGAGGCAGGTAGAAGTAGAAAGAAGTTGAACCGTGACATCACAGCCTGCAGGTAAGGGAGTGGCTGGTGACTGGTAAGTAGTTTTTTCTTTTATTTTCCCCCAGGTGTTATCGTGCGGGGTACAGAGGTTGCTGAGTGAGTGCTTGCTGAGAAGGGGAGTGAATAACAGGTAAGCTCTTTCTTTCTTTTTCTTTTTTTATCTAGAGGGGATGGCAGGGAAGGTAGTGCAATGTTCCTCCTGCAGAATGTTTGAGGTGAGGGACGCCGTCAGTGTCCCTGCTGATTTCATCTGTGGGAAGTGCACCCATCTCCAGATCCTCAGAAACCGCATTAGGGAACTGGAGCTGGAGCTGTATGAACTTCGGATCATTCAGGAGGCAGAGGTGGTCTTAGATAGAAGCTTCAGGGATGTAGTTACTCCGAAGAATCAAGATAGATGGGTGACGGTGAGATGGGCTGTGAGGAAGCAGCCAGTACAGGGATCCCCTGTGGTTGTTCCCCTTAGTAACAAGTATACCGCTTTGAATACTGTTAGGGGGACGACTTACCAGGGGTAAGTCATGGGGTACAGGTCTCTGGTCCCTGTTGCTCAGAAGGGAATGGGGGAGGGAAGTAGAGCATTAGTCATTGGAGACTCCATAGTTTGTGTGTTGCTTCCCAGGTGCCAGGGTGCGTGATGTCTCGGATTGTGTTTTCGGGATCCTTAAGGGGAGGGAGAGCAGCCTCAAGTCGTGGTCCACATAGGTACCAATGACATAGGTAGGAAAAGGGATAGGGATGTAAGGCAGGAACTCAGGGAGCTAGGGTGGAAGCTTAGATCTAGGACATACAGAGTTATTATCTCTGGGTTGTTACCCGTGCCACGTGCTAGCGAGACGAGGAATAGGGAGAGAGAGGAGTTGAACACGTGGCTACAGGGATGGTGCAGGAGGGAGGGTTTCAGATTTCTGGATAATTGGGGCTCATTCTGGGGTCGGTGGGACCTCTACAAACGGGATCGTCTACACCTGGACCAGAGGGGTACCAATATCCTGGGGGGGAAATTTGCTAATGCTTTTTGGGAGGGTTTAAACTAGTTCAGCAGGGGCTTGGGGACCTGAATTGTAGTTCCAGTATACAGGAGGTTGAGAGTAGTGAGGTCATGAGTAAGGTTTCAAAGTTGCAGGAGTGTACCGGCAGGCAGGAAGGTGGTTTAAAGTGTGTTTTCTTCAATGCCAGGAGCATCCGGAATAAGGTGGGTGAACTTGCGGCATGGGTTGGTACCTGGGACTTCAATGTTGTGGCTATTTCGGAGACATGGATAGAGCAGGGACAGGAATGATTGTTGCAGGTGCCGGGGTTTAGATATTTCAGTAAGCTGAGGGAAGGTGGTAAAAGAGGGGGAGGGGTGGCATTGTTAGTCAAGGACAGAATTACGGTGGCAGAAAGGACGTTTGATGAGGACTCATCTACTGTGGTAGTATGGGCTGAGGTTAGAAACAGGAAAGGAGAGGTCACCCTGTTAGAGGTTTTCTATAGGCCTCTGAAAAGTTCCAGAGATGTAGAGGAAAGGATTGCAAAGTTGATTCTGGATAGGAGCGAAAGCAACAGGGTAGTTGTAATGGGGGACTTTAACTTTCCAAATACTGACTGGAAACGCTATAGTTTGAGTACTTTAGATGGGTCCGTTTTTGTCCAATGTGTGCAGGAGGGTTTCCTGACACAGTATGTAGATAGGCCAACGAGAGGCGAGGACATATTGGATTTGGTATTGGGTAATGAACCAGGACAGGTGTTAGATTTGGAGGTAGGTGAGCACTTTGGTGATAGTGACCACAATTCGATTACGTTAGTGATGGAAAGGGATAAGTATATACCGCAGGGCAAGAGTTATATCTGGGGGAAAGGCAATTATGATGCAATGAGGCAAGACTTAGGATGCATCGGATGGAGAGGAAAACCGCAGGGGATGGGCACAATGGAAATGTGGAGCTTGTTCAAGGAACAGCTATGCGTGTCCTTGATAAGTATGTACCTGTCAGGGAGGGAGGAAGTGGTCGAGCAAGGGAACCGTGGTTTACTAAAGCAGTCGAAACACTTGTCAAGAGGAAGAAGGAGGCTTATGTAAAGATGAGACATGAAGTTTCAGTTAGGGTGCTCGAGAGTTACAAGTTAGCAAGGAAGGACCTAAAGAGAGAGCTAAGAAGAGCCAGGAGGGGACATGAGAAGTCTTTGGCAGGTAGGATCAAGGATAACCCTAAAGCTTTCTCTCGCTATGTCAGGAATAAAAGAATGACTAGGGTAAACGGAGGGTCAGTCAAGGACAGTAGTGGGAAGTTGTGCGTGGAGTCCGAGGAGATAGGAGAGGTGCTAAATGAATATTTTTCATCAGTATTCACACAGGAAAAAGACAATGTTGTGGAGGAGACTACTGAGATTCAGACTACGAGACTAGAAGGGCTTGAGGTTCATAAGGAGGCGGTGTTAGCAATTCTGGAAAGTGTGAAAATAGATAAGTCCCCTGGGCCGGATGGGATTTATCCTAGGATTCTCTGGGAAGCTAGGGAGGAGATTGTTGAGCCTTTGGCTTTGATATTTAAGTCATCTTTGTCTATAAGAATAGTGCCAGAAGACTGGAGGATAGCAAATGTTGTCCCCTTGTTCAAGAAGGGGAGTAGAGACAACCCGGGTAACTATAGACCAGCGAGCCTTACTTCTGTTGTGGGCAAAATCTTGGAAAGGTTTGTAAGAGATAGGGTGTATAATCATCTGGAAAGGAATAATTTGATTAGAGATAATCAACACAGTTTTGTGAAGGGTACTGCAGAAAATACGGAGGCATGGGATTCAGGGTGATTTAGCAGTTTGGATCCGAAATTGGCTAGCTGGAAGAAGACAAAGGGTGGTGGTTGATGGGAAATGTTCAGACTGGAGTCCAGTTACTAGTGGTGTACCACAAGGATCTGTTTTGGGGCCACTGCTGTTTGTCATTTTTATAAATGACCTGGAGGAGGGTGTAGAAGGATGGGTGAGTACTGGGCTAATGGTAAGATTTTTGGCAGTGTGGATGAGCAGAGAGATCTCGGTGTCCATGTACATAGATCGCTGAAAGTTGCCACCCAGGTTGAGAGGGTTGTTAAGAAGGCATACGGTGTGTTTGCTTTTATTGGTAGAGGGATTGAGTTTCGGAGCCATGAGGTCATGTTGCAGCTGTACAAAACTCTGGTGCGGCCGCATTGGAGTATTGCGTGCAATTCTGGTCGCCGCATTATAGGAAGGATGTGGAAGCATTGGAAAGGGTGCAGAGGCGATTTACCAGAATGTTGCCTGGTATGGAGGGAAGATGTTATGAGGAAAGGCTGAGGGACTTGAGGCTGTTTTCGTTAGAGAGAAGAAGATTAAGAGGTGACTTAATTGAGGCATACAAGATGATCAGAGGATTGGATAGGGTGGACAGTGAGAGCCTTCTTCCTCGGATGGTGATGTCTAGCACGAGGGGACATAGTTTTAAATTGAGGGGAGATAGATATAAGACAGATGTCAGAGGTAGGTTCTTTACTCAGAGAGTAGTAAGGGCGTGGAATGCCCTGCTTGCAATAGTAGTGGACTCACCAACACTAAGGGCATTCAAATGGTCATTGGATAGACATATGGACGATAAGGGAATAATGTAGATGGGCTTTAGAGTGGTTTCACAGGTCTGCGCAACATCAAGGGCCAAAGGGCCTGTACTGCGCTGTAATGTTCTATGTTCTATGTTTATGGATAGGTATGAAAAGGTGAAGTCACACGGGATCAGGGGTGAACTGGCAAGGTGGATACAGAACTGGCTAGGCCATAGAAGGCAGAGGGTAGCAATGGAGGGATGCTTTTCTAATTGGAGGGCTGTGACCAGTGGTGTTCCACAGGGATCAGTGCTGGGACCTTTGCTCTTTGTAGTATATATAAATGATTTGGAGGAAAATGTAACTGGTCTGATTAGTAAGTTTGCAGACGACACAAAGGTTGGTGGAATTGCGGATAGCGATGAGGACTGTCTGAGGATACAGCAGGATTTAGATTGTCTGGAGACTTGGGCGGAGAGATGGCAGATGGAGTTTAACCTGGACAAATGTGAGGTAATGCATTTTGGAAGGGCTAATGCAGGTAGGGAATATACAGTGAATGGTAGAACCCTCAAGAGTATTGAAAGTCAAAGAGATCTAGGAGTACAGGTCCACAGATCACTGAAAGGGGCTACACAGGTGGAGAAGGTAGTCAAGAAGGCATACGGCATGCTTGCCTTCATTGGCCGGGGCATTGAGTATAAGAATTGGCAAGTCATGTTGCAGCTGTATAGAACCTTAGTTAGGCCACACTTGGAGTATAGTGTTCAATTCTGGTCGCCACACTACCAGAAGGATGTGGAGGCTTTAGAGAGGGTGCAGAAGAGATTTACCAGAATGTTGCCTGGTATGGAGGGCATAAGCTATGAGGAGCGATTGAATAAACTCGGTTTGTTCTCACTGGAACGAAGGAGGTTGAGGGGCGACCTGATAGAGGTATACAAAATTATGAGGGGCATAGACAGAGTGGATAGTCAGAGGCTTTTCCCCAGGGTAGAGGGGTCAATTACTAGGGGGCATAGGTTTAAGGTGAGAGGGGCAAAGTTTAGAGTAGATGTACGAGGCAAGTTTTTTACGCAGAGGGTAGTGGGTGCCTGGAACTCACTACCGGAGGAGGTAGTGGAGGCAGGGACGATAGGGACATTTAAGGGGCATCTTGACAAATATATGAATAGGATGGGAATAGAAGGATACGGACCCAGGAAGTGTAGAAGATTGTAGTTTAGTCGGGCAGTATGGTCGGCACGGGCTTGGAGGGCCGAAGGGCCTGTTCCTGTGCTGTACATTTCTTTGTTCTTTGTTTGTAGCCAATGAATCGGGCTGCTTTATCCTGCATGGTGTTGAGCTTCTTGAGTGTTGTAGCTGCGCTCTTCCAAGCAAGGGGAGAGTATTCCATTACACTCCTGACTTGTAGATTTTGGACAGGCTTTCGGGATTCAGGAAGTGAGCTACTCTCCACGGAATCCCTAATTCAGTCAATGGAACAAACATACATCTAAACTCTGGTACAAATTTACAATAAAACCCACTTATGCCCAAACGTCCTGTTTTGTTGTAAGTACTGGGAATTTTGCAATGACTTTTACTTTTATGTCTCATGGGCCACCTGACCATGTCCAATGGTATGGCCTATATATTTAACTTATTCTTTTGAAAATTCACTCTTAGCCAAATTTACCTCCAAATTAGCTTCTTAGAACACAAGAACTAGGACCAGGAGTAGGGCGTCTGGCCACTTGTGCCTGCTCCACCATTCAGTAAAATCATGGCTGATCTTTTTGTGGACTCAGCACCACTTATCCGCCTGCTCACCATAACCTTTTATTCCTTTATTGTTCAAAAATCTATCTACCTTTGTCTTAAAACCATTTAACGAGGTAGCCACAACTGCTTCACTGGGCTCCTCCTTATTTTGAGGCTATGCCCCCTAGTTCTAGTTTCACCCACCAGAAGAAACAACTTCCCTGCTTCTATCCTATCTATTCCCTTCATAATTTTATATGTTTCTATGAGATCCACCCCTCATTTTTTTAAATTCCAATGAGCATAGTCCCAGTCTACTTAGTCTCTCCTCATAAACTAATCCTCTCAACTCCGGAATCATCCTAATGAATCTCCTCTGCCCACCCTCCAGTGCCAGTGACCTTTTCTCCTTACTATTTCTAATTTCCACCCAAATGGATTCAACCTTTTTCTGCATAGGACCTATATCATCTCTCACTACCGCCCTAATGTCATCCTTAAATATCAGAGCTACACCACCTCCCATACCCTCCTGTCTGTCCTTCCGAATAGTCTGGTATCCCTGGATATTTAACTCCCGGTCATGACCATCCTGCAACCATGTCTATGTAAAGGCCACTGAATCAAACTCATTTGTGATGATTTGTGCCGTCAACTCATTCATCTTGTTACAAATGCTACGAGCATTCAGATAAAGTTCCTTTACGCTAGTTTTTATACCTTCTTTTTGAATCCTAACACCTCCATTAATAACATCTCCTGAGTTAGAATCATAGAATCATAGAATTTACAGTGCAGAAGGAGGCCATTCGGCCCATCGAGTCGACACCGTCTCTTGGAAAGAGCACCTACCCAAACCCACACCTCCACCCTATCCCCATAACCCAGTAACCTCACCCAACACTAAGGGCAATTTTGGACACTAAGGGCGATTTAACACGGCCAATCCGCCTAACCTGCACATCTTTGGACTGTGGGAGGAAACCGGAGCACCCGGAGGAAACCCACGCAGACACGGGGAGGATGTGCAGACTCCGCACAGACAGTGACCCAAGCCAGGAATCGAACCTGGGACCCTGGAGCTGTGAAGCAATTATGCTAACCACTATGCTACCGTGCTTCCCTTTATCTCTTTTCATAACTTTCCATGTATTTGAACCCACCTTCCCACATGCTAACCTGCTGCCTTGCTTCCCATTAACCATTTTACTACCCGTAGTTTTACCCTTCCTTTCCCCATCCCACGTGCTAGTTTAAAATCCTTAAGACCACCCTATTTATTCTTTCCACTGGAACACTGGTCCCAGATTGGTTCAGGTGAAGACCGTCCCAACAGTATAGATCCCTCCTGTTCCAATACTGATGTCAATGCCCCATGAAATGAAACCCCTCCTTCCCGCACTACTCCTTTAGCCACGTATTTACTTCCCTAATTTTCTCATCCCTATGGCTCGGGTAGTAATCCAGGGATTATGACCCTTGAGGACCTGTTTTTAAATTTAGTTCCTAGTACCTGATAATTCCTGAATCGGTCCTCTTTCCTAGTCTTATCTATGTTGTTTTTCCCAACGTGGACCACAACAATGGGATCCTCCCCTCCCACTCCAATGTCCTTTCAAGCCGGTCAGAGATGCCCCTCACCCTGGCATCGGACAGGCAACATACCATGCGGGACACTCGATCCTGCTTACAAAGGATGCTATCTATCCCCCTAATTCCAGAATCCCCTACAACTACCACTTGTCTTTTTGCTCCCCCGCTTGAATGGCCTCCTGTACCACAGTGCAGTGGTCGGTTAGCTCATCCTCCCCATAGCCCTTTTCCTCATCCACGCAGGGAGCAAGTACCTCTTACCTGTTGGACAAGGTCAATAGCTGAGGCTCCTCCATTCTTGAATTCAGGATCCCTCTACCTGCCTCACTCGCAGTCACACCCTGCTGTCTCTGACCACTGACCAAATTTAAGGTACTTAATCTACGGGGTGTGCTTGCAGTCAATCGAATCGTTCTTTCAGTTGTTGTAAATGCTCCTCCTACATTTGATTGAAAATCACCTGGTCGTCAATAATATATAATACAATTACTCAGTTCTGTGATAACTTTGTCAGTCTTTGAAATGTTGCTAGTGCATTCTTCATACCAACGACAAAATCTTGAACTGATAAAGCCCATCAGTCATTAAAAAAGCTGATATCTCTCTCAGCAAGTCAATGTTTGTATTAAACTTTGATTGTCCCTCTTTCTCAATGCACTTTTCCAAACATGGAATCGGATAGGAATCTGCTTTTGTCACTATATTCAGTTTTCGATCACAGTCTTTGTGATCCATTTGGTTTCCATACCATCACAGCAGGTGAACTCCAGTTGCTGCAACTTGACTCTATGGTGTTATTGTGAAGTATGAACTCAATTTATTTTTGCACTTGTGCTAATTTTACTGGATTCAATCTATAAGGATGTTGCCTTATTGGAACAAAATCCCCCACATCTATATCATGTATAGCCAAATTAGTTTTTCCCAGCTTATTACTGTAAATAGCTTTGTGTGACTGCAATCACCCTTTCAAATCACTTAGATACTTGTCTGGAAGGTAACTCAGTATTACATTTAGATCCTTAAGCACTTGCTCATTGTCCAATTTAATTCAAAGAAAGTCAATTTCTGAATCATTCCTTTATACCTGGTTTTCTGATCATTACTAATACTCCTTTTGGTTCTCCACCCTGCCAAAGCACGCTAGTAAATGATAGGGCTACTCAACTCCTTCCGCTTGGGAGCCATTGTGTCAGCTTCCTGTATTTATAAAGGAGTACTACATGCCACCCGCGTGACTCCTTGCTGGGGGGTTGGTTGATCCCCGGGAGACTGCTGCATTCAACTTCAATTCTGCTGATGAGATTGAATTGAATGCAAATTAGGATTAATGACCTTCTCACCAATATTGGGCAAGATCCAGAACTCGCCATCAGGAGGGGGCCGGGTGAATGGTAAAATGGTTTACCTGGCACGAATCTCAATTTTAGCCACTCCCGCGATTCACCCGGCGTGAATCACGCCCTAAATTTAAACATTTATTTATAAAAATAAATAAATTTCCGGACACAAGATTACATTTACACAGTTAACAGCAAATCTACAAACATTTTCCAAAACATTTCCG
The DNA here is from genome assembly GCF_047496885.1 of Scyliorhinus torazame. Classification (NCBI taxonomy): domain Eukaryota; kingdom Metazoa; phylum Chordata; class Chondrichthyes; order Carcharhiniformes; family Scyliorhinidae; genus Scyliorhinus; species Scyliorhinus torazame. Next base: position 120,424,595 of record NC_092707.1, on the reverse strand, counting down.
CTTAATGAACTTAGAGCTAGGCATCCATTTTAGGAAATATCCTTCATAGATTTCAATCTATAAGAATTCAGTAATATTGCCACAAATTTGTTGCTGCTGTATAGGAAATCTTACACAAGCTTTTCTCTCTCTCTCTCATCTGGTACTGAGAGCCAAAACATGGATTAAAACCTTGTAGACACAAACACATTTCTCTGAAGATTTGGCAATTGCTTTTCCACAGGTCTGTTTCTGGCTCACATTGCTTCAGGACCTCATAACCAGACCCTCCTACAGTCTTCAATGTCTCTTTTAATATGTTTTTTCTATTTCATCTTTAACCTCATTGTTCTGCATTCAATTGGAAGTTCCCTTCCTCAGAATTTACAGGTCTTTCATAGAATCATAGAATCATAGAAGTTTACAGCATGGAAACAGGCCCTTCGGCCCAACCAGTCCATGCCGCCCAGTTTTTACCATTAAGCTAGTCCCAGTTGCCCGCACTTGGCCCATAACCCTCTATACCCATCTTACCCATGCAACTATCTCAATGTTTTTTAAAAGACACAATTGTACCCGCCTCTACTACTACCTCTGGCAGCCCATTCCAGACACTCACTACCCTCTGAGTGAAGAAATTGCCCCTCTGGGCCCTTCTGAATCTCTCCCCTCTCACCTTAAACCTATGCCCTCTAGTTTTAGACTCCCCTACCTTTGGGAAAAGATGTTGACTATCTACCTTATCTATGCCCCTCATTATTTTATAGACCTCTATAAGATCACCCCTAAGCCTCCTACGCTCCAGGGAAAAAAGTCCCAGTCTATCCAGCCTCTCCTTATAACTCAAACCATCAAGTCCCGGCAACATCCTAGTAAATCTTTTCTGCCCTCTTTCTAGTTTAATAATATCCTTTCTATAATAGGGTGACCAGAACTGCACACAGTATTCCAAGTGTGGCCGTACCAATGTCTTGTACAACTTCAACAAGACGTCCCAACTCCTGTATTCAATGTTCTGACCAATGAAACCAAGCATGCCGAATGCCTTCTTCACCACCCTGTCCACCTGCGACTCCACCTTCAAGGAGCTATGAACCTGTACTCCTAGATCTCTTTGTTCTATAACTCTCCCCAACGCCATACCATTAACTGAGTAGGTCCTGGCCTGATTCGATCTGCCAAAATGCATCACCTCACATTTATCTAAATTAAACTCCATCTGCCATTCGTCGGCCCACTGACCTAATTGATCAAGATCCCGTTGCAATCCTAGATAACCTTCTTCACTATCCACTGTGCCACCAATCTTGGTGCCATCTGCAAACTTACTAACCATGCCTCCTAAATTCTCATCCAAATCATTAATATAAATCACAAATAACAGTGGACCCAGCACCGATCCCTGAGGCACACCACTGGTCACAGGCCTCCAGTTTGAAAAACAACCCTCTACAACCACCCTCTCTGCCTTCTGTCGTCCAGCCAATTTTGAATCCAATTGGCAACCTCACCCTGGATCCCGTGAGCTTTAACCTTCTGCAACAACCTACCATGCGGTACCTTGTCAAAGGCTTTGCTAAAGTCCATGTAGACAACGTCTACTGCACTGCCCTCATCTACCTTCTTGGTCACCCCCTCAAAAAACTCAATCAAATTTGTGAGACATGATTTTCCACGCACAAAGCCATGCTGACTGCCCCGAATCAGTCCTTGCCTCTCTAAATGCTTGTAGATCCTGTCTCTCAGAATACCTTCTAGCAACTTACCTACTACAGACGTTAGGCTCACCGGTCTGTAGTTCCCAGGCTTTTCCCTGCTGCCCTTCTTAAACAAGGGCACAACATTCGCCACTCTCCAATCTTCAGGCACCTCACCTGTGGCTGCCGATGATTCAAATATCTCTGTTAGGGGACCCGCAGTTTCCTCCTTAGCCTCCCACAACATCCTGGGATACATTTCATCAGGTCCCGGGGATTTATCTACCTTGATGCGCTTTAAGACTTCCAGCACCTCCTCCTCTGTAATATGCACACTTCTCAAGACATCACTATTTATTTCCCTTAGTTTCCTAACATCCATGCCTTTCTCCACTGTGAATACCGATGAGAAATATTCATTCAGGATCTCACCCAACTCTTGTGGCTCTGCACATAGATGTCCTTGTTGATCCTTAAGAGGCCCTACTCTGTCCCTGGTTACTCTTTTCCCCTTTATGTATCTGTAGAATCTCTTTGGATTCTCCCTTGCATTATTTGCCAAAGCAATTTCGTGTCCCCTTTTTGCCCTCCTGATTTCCCTATTAACTCTATTTCGACAATCTCTCTACTCTTCAAGGGATCCACTTGATCCCAGTTGCTTATGTACGTCATATGCCTCCTTCTTCTTTTTGATCAGAGTCTCAATATCTCGAGTCATCCAGGGTTCCCTACTTCTACCAGCCTTGCCCTTCACTCTAAAGGGAATGTGCTTACCCTGAACCCTGGTTAACACATTTTTAAAAGCCTCCCATTTACCAGCCGTCCCTTTGCCTGCCAACAGTCTCCCCCAATCTACCTCTGCAAGTTCCTGTCTGATACCATCAAAATTGGCCTTGCCCCAATTAAGAATTTTAACTCTTGGGCCAGAGTTGTTATGTTATGTTATGTTATGACCACTACTTTTTAGGTAAAAGTAAACTTACAACTGTTCCATCATTTACAGTTATATATGTTCCTTTTGAAATACAGTAATTAACTTCAAGTCACTTTCCTTATCTTCCTAATGTAAATTTCCATTCACACTGAGCACTGGTACTCCATCTTAGTTCTGCTCCACTTGAAACTCTTTGCCTTACACCTACCCCCCTTTTGATGTTCTGAACTCTGCAGTCTACTGACTTCAGTTTAATTAAGTAATTCACACTCATACACATAAATCCCTATCACAATATACCACAGAGATATTGGGAAAATATTGAAAAGTATCATACTTTGTCATAGGTTGCACAGCAGCACCAACATAGGGTGAAAGCAGGTTATCTTCCTACCTTATAGATCAGAAATACTGTCATGGGGACAGCAGACAGCTGAGAGATTACAAAATAACTATTCTTGTTGCGGGGTGGCGGGGGGGGGGGGGGGGGGGGGAGATTGAAATACAAAATAACTTTAGCCTTATGTCAGAAAATTTCAATTTCAAGCACTTGGGCTCAATTCAGAATTGGCCATATGTGATGAAAGGGTATAATTAAAGCCAGCCTCTAATGCACAATAATGTATGTTATATAAATATTATGACAAAAAAATATTTGTATGTTGAGCAACTGTTGAAAATATCAGCTTATTATTTTTAGACCATTAGTTCTCTCTATGCTGAAATGTCAGCGCATTGTTTTCCTTCAAGCTGAAAGAAATACAATGAAAATATTATAAATGCATATTAAGTATCCATCATTGATTCCATTAATGAAATAGAGGTCAGCAATGCACATTATCGTGTGTTAAATGACGATGCCAGTTTGTAAAATGATGAACTAGGAAATGATATTGCTAATGGCCAAAATTAGATGACAGAATTCTAAATTCCAACTATCAGCTAGATTGCTTTAATTTTATTTATTCATTTACATCTCAAGCCAATGGATCTGTACAATACAATCAAAATGAAAGTAATTCTGACTTGGTGTATGGGATATCTTCCTTTCAAGTGCAGGTTATTCCCCACCAGTTTTAATCAGAAGTGTGTTTTAAAGTGATGACTTTCTATCTAATGCCTCTAACAGCAAGGAAGTTTTAAAACTGGGTGACTAAATATGTTCAAGGCTGAGAAATCAGTGAGGGAATGAAGGGTTATGGGGATAAGGCGGGAAAGTGGAGTTGTGGATTATCGTATCAGATCAGTCATGATCTCGTCGAATGGAGGAGCAGATTCAACGTGCCGAATGCCCTACCTCTGTACTCATATGGTCTAAAACTAGTTGCGAAAGCAGCCAGGCTTACACTCAGCAAAGATCTGCTCCTTTCGCTGCTACGTTCATTCCAACTCCAGAATCAAACAAACTTTATGCTGATTGTATGACAAATTATTACAGTAGGCAGCTGGGAATGTCTGCCTGTGTTACATCAGTAGAATTCTAGCTATATATATTTCTTTACCCATATATTTAATGATACCGTTTAAAAGTGGGAATGCACAGCAATGTGATGTGCAGAATGCACCTGTTTGGATGTAGGTGTGTGTGGTTAGGGCGCGTTTAGCAGTATCAGGGGATGGTCCTGAGGTTTGGGCAGCATGGTGGAACAGAGGTTCGCGCTGCCTGTATTCAATTCCGGCCTTGGGTGACTGTGTGGAGCTTGCATGTTCTCTCCGTGTCTGCATGGGTTTCCTCCGGGCACTCCGGTTTCCTCCCACAATACAAATATTTGCAGGTAAAATGGATTGGCCATGTTAAATTGCCCCTTAGTGCCCAACGATGTGTGGGTTAGATTAAGGGGTTATTGGTATAGGGCAGGGAAGTGGGCTTGGTAGGAGTGCTCTTTCAGAGCGTCAGTGCAGACTTGATGGGCTGAATGACCTCCTTCCACGCTGTAGGGGTTCGATGATTCTATTAACTGGAATGGATGTGTTTAAGTTGGACAGTACAAGAGTGAGGGTGAAGAACTATATTGTGCGGGAGGGAACTCTGGGATTGGCACAGCTACTGGATGAGGGTTGGAATAGGAGTTTGACTCACTGGTACTCTCCTTGGGGATATGGTTGGGAACAAGTCCGTAGCAACAACTTGTATTTATATAGAGCCTTTCACATAAAAAAAATCCCGAACCAGGAACATTATCAAACAAAATATGTCAGCAAACCATCTTAGGATATATAAAGACAGGTGCAGGCGGCACGGTGGCACAATGGCTAGCACGGCTGCCTCAAGGCGCCGAGGATTCGGGTTCGATCCCAGCCTGAGTCACTGTCTGTGTGGAGTTTGCATATTCACTGCATGTCTGCGTAGGCCTCACCCCCACAACTCAAAAAGGTGTGTAGTGTAGGTGAATTGGCTACATTAAATTGCCCCTTAATTTGAAAAAAGAATTAGATACTCTAAAAAAATTTTTTTTAAAGAATATTAGGACAGGTGACCAAAGGCTTGGCCAATGTCATAGGTTTTAAGGAGGAAAGAGGTAGAGAGAGACAGGAGAAATTTAGGGATGGAATTCCAGAGTTCAGGGCTAAGGCAACTGAAAGCATGACCGTCAATGGTTTTTCTTTTAGTCATTTATGGGATGTAGGCATCTATAGCAATGGCTAGGCCAACATTTATTGCCCATTCCTTGTTGCCCTGCAGAAAGTGGTAATGAGCTGCCTTCTTGGTTTGTGGTCTGTACCGAGCCACATTGAAATTCCCCCACCCAGAATACATTCTGAGCCTTTCCCATCTTAGTAGTGTTCAACATGGAGGAGTACTGATTCATCAGCTGATTGGGGGAGATGGTACATCATAATCAGCAACACGTTTCCTTTCCCATGTTTCTCAGGTCCAGAGAAAATGTTGCAGACTCCCAGGGCAACTGCCTTCTGAATGTATACCACTGTGCTGCGACCTCTGCTGGGTCTGTCCTGCCGGTGGGTCAGGATGGTGGAATCCGGGACATTATCTGAGAGATATGGTTACCACAGGCTGTTGCTTGGCTAATCTATGAAGCAGCTTTCCCAATTTTGGCACAAGCCCCCAGATGTGAGCAAGGAGGACTTTGCAGGGTCAACAGGGCTGGGTCTACTGTTACCATTTCAAGTATCAATGCCAATGGTCCATCAGGTTTCATTCCTTTGTGTTTTCTTTGTAGCGATTGAATACAACTGCGTAGATAGGCAATTGCAGAAGGCATTTAAGAGTCAACCACATTTATGTGGGTCTAGAGTCACTTGTAGGCCAGACCAGGTAAGGCTTCCTGAATTGAGGGTAATGAACCAGTTGGGTTTTTCTGACAATCCATTCATGGTCATCGTCATTCCAGATTTTTTGTTTTATTGAGTTTAAATTCCACCAAGGTCCCCAGTGCACCTTGTGTCTCTGCTTACTAGTCCAGCAACAATACCACTATGCCACTGCCTCCCTTCAATGATTGAAGTCAAGAACGGTCAAGAGGTCAGAGTTGTAGGAGTGCAGAGATCTCAGAGGCTTGTGCTGCTGGAAGACATAACAACACTTGGGTGGGACATTCTGGGGCTGGCATGTCACATTAGCTGTTTTATGATGAATTCCTGAAGAATAATTACAAGTTGACAAATTAATATGACAGTCACATACATTAATAGATTCCACTCAGTGCCTCAGCCAATGCCTTTCTGGAACACATGGCCGGGTTAAATATTTTAGTTTCAAATATTAATATTCAGTCAGCAATTTTTGTCACCTTGGAAGTTGGAGAGAGGAGTAAGTACAGTTTTAAGAGCATTGTCTGTACAGATCAGTCATAAAAACTTTGAGAAAACATAACTTGCCCAAAATAGAAGTCCTGAATTGTTTTATTATCAGTTCTTGGCTAAGGAAATAAAAACAGTCGTCAGGTTAATTTACAAAAGAATTTTAATTAGCTGAAGCAGCCATGGGAATTTGCACAATTTATCTCCCATATTAACAGGATACATAAATCTTTTAAAACAGGAATGTGTCTTCAAATTGTAAACATTGGTACATTGGGGCAATATCTAAATTTATTTGTTTCTATCAGCTGGTTTTATTTTCTGAATTATATATTTTTTAATTAATTTTAAGGGACGTGAGCCCCACTGGCTGTGCCAGCATTTAAGGCCAATCCCCAACTGCCCACTATTTAGGAGGGCATTTGACAGTCAACCGCATTGCTGGAGTCACTTATAGGCCAGACCAGATAAGGACAGTTTTCTAAGGGTAACAAAGCGTTCATACCGAGTAGATCGAAACAAAACTTGCTTTATTTTACAATTACAATTTCTACAGCTTCAGGGCCTTACTGGCCGATTCTTTTTATGCAAAGCCAAGTATTGTTAAGGCTGCCCCTCCCCCTCATCAGATGGGCTCATATTCTGCAAGCTCCACGGGGTAGTTAATCCTCCCTACCCATAAGACCTGTACGAGTTATAACAGGCAGCAGATTTGTTTCTCTAATTGGCATTAGATGGGTTACTTTTAATTCCAGATTTTTAGTGAATTAAAATTTTACCATCTGCCATGGTCTTGCCCTGGGACTCTGGATTACTAGTCCAGTGACAATACCACTGCCACCCTTTCAACTCCTTCAATTGAAAACTGAATTAAATTCATTATTCAGTTTGTAGTCAGCTAACATGTGGCCCATCGAGCCTGCGCCATATGCAATGCGATCATGATTGATTTTGGGCCTCATCTCCACACTCTCCCAATCCCTACATCCCTTAATTCCCTGAGAGACAGCATCTGTCTATCACAGCCTCAGATGTATTCAATGGTGGAGCATCCATAATCCTCTGGGGTAGAGAATTCCAAAAGATTCAGAACCCTCTGGATAAAGACATTTCTCATCTCAGTTCTAAATGATCGACCCCTTATCCTGTGACTGTGCCCCATGTGTTTTAGATTCCTCAACCAGCGGGAAACAATCTCTCAGCATCCATCCTATCAAATATCCTCAGGACCTTGTAGGTTTAATTGAGATCACTTTGCATTCTTCTAAACTCCAGAGAACATAGATCCAATTTACTCAGCCGATCATTCCAGGGACTAATTTAGTGAATCTTTGTTTTTCCGCCTCCAATGCAATTATAGTCCAGAAGAATGGCAGCAGAAAGTTTGTATATTTGCCTCCAGGGTTTTGACAAAAATGGAACAATGCTATGCAACCATTGGCAGTGGCATGGGAAGTAGAGAGATACTCTGACTACTTGCTGGGTTCGCCTTTCCAAGTTGAGACCAAACATAAACCATTTATCGCCCTCTTGAATTCAACTGAGATGGTCAAAATGACCCTACATATTCAAAGGCTCAGACTTTGGTTGACGTGTTGGCAGTACATGGGATACTTTGTATGCGCCAAGAAAGTCACAGATCATGGCCGATGCTCTATCCTGATCTACACTGGATTAAACAATGACCCAAGACTTCATATTTGTTTTCAAGGTGGAAGAATTCTTATCCAACATTATTAATGATGTGGAGATGCCGGCGTTGGACTGGGGTGAGCACAGTACGAAGTCTTACAACACCAGGTTAAAGTCCAACAGGTTTGTTTCGATGTGTCGATGGTAGCCATGATGAACCGGGACCTGGGATTCATGTCACATTACATTCATCCCCCACCATCTGGCCTGCGAAATCCTACCAACTATCCTGGCTTGAGACAATTCACACCTCTTTAACCTGGGGTTACCCCATCTCTGGATCTGTAAAGATTTAATCACCTGCTAATGCTCGCATTGCTAGCATTGTTTGGCATCTTTGAATTTGTCTATATATGTGTTTCTGGAACAGACCTCTTCATTCACCTGAGGAAGGAGCAGCGCTCCGAAAGCTAGTGACATCGAAACAAACCTGTTCAACATAATTAATTCCTTGCCAGTCTCTGTCTGAAATCTTCAAGAGGTCGGAAAAGCATAAAAGGAGGACGTGAAGTATGCCTAATTCTGAGAATTTCGAAGGTTGGTCCAAATACAATCCCACTGACCAGCTCCTATGCAAATATCATGAACAAAACAGGCATTTAACAATAGCCCATGATGGGACTTCCGGGTGCGGCGATGACCAGCTAAGTCGCACCTTTCGGTAGCTCCCGGTGGAACGGACTTTTGGGCTCTTAATAGGAGCCCCAACGGCAATTTTAACGGCTAAAAACACTGTGCGGTAAACCAGAAGGGAATTCCCCCTGGACACAGATGGAAAAAGGAGAGGAAAGTGGCCGGATTGTGGAGGATCCTCTAGAGCAGTGGCAAGGAAAGCAAGCACAAAGCAAGATGGCGTCGGAAGGTGGCCGTCTAGTATGGGGCCCTGACCAACAAAGGTTCCTGCGGCGCTGTGTAGAAGAACTTAAAAAGGAGATGAAGAAGGAGCTGCTGGCCCCAATATTACAGGCGATTGAAGGGCTAAAGGAGGAACAAAAGACCCAGGAGCAGGAGCTTCGGGTCGTGAAGGCAAAGGCCGCTGATAATGAAGACGAAATACAGGGCCTGGTGGTGAAGACAGAGATGCACGAGGCACAACACAAAAGGTGTGTGGAAAGGCTGGAGGTGTTGGAGAATAATGCGAGGAGGAAGAATTTAAGGATTCTTGGTCTTCCCGAAGGTGCGGAGGGGGCGGAGGTCGGGGCATATGTGAGCACGATGCTTCACTCGTTAATGGGATCGGAGACCCCAACGGGCCCATTGGAGGTGGAGGGAGCTTATCGAGTTATGATGCGAAGACCGAGGGCTGGAGAAATACCTCGAGCCACAGTGGTGAGATTTCTCCGATATAATGACAGAGAGATGGTCCTCAGATGGGCGAAGAAAACTCGGAACAGTAGGTGGGAGAACGCGGTGATCCGTGTATATCAAGATTGGAGTGCGGAGGTGGCGAGAAGGAGGGCGAGTTTCAATCGGGCCAAGGCGGTGCTTCACAAAAGGAAGGTCAAATTTGGAATGCTGCAACCGGCAAGACTGTGGGTCACACACCAAGGGAAGCACCACTACTTTGAGACGGCAGAAGAGGCGTGGACATTTATTGTGGAGGAGCAGCTGGAATAGGCGGGCCACAAAAAGAACGTTTGGGTCAAAGTGGTGGTGTGATTACGTGGGATGAAGGGGGGGGAAAAGGGGGAAGGGGTGATCTCTCAAGTTGTTAATCTTGCGACCCTGTAACTTTTCTCTCTTCCCGATGTCGTGAGGTAGGGGGGGGGAAGGATGAGGAATTGTGGGCGCCGGCCATTAGGGGTGGGGCCAAGTGGGAAACGCGGGCTTTGTTCCCGCGCTATGGTAATCATGGCGGGAACAGGGAAGCAGGAAGGAGGGGGCCTCGCACAGTGGGGGCCGAGGTCACGGGGGGAAGCCGAGGTCAGCCAGAGTTTGCTGACTTCTGGGAGCAACATGGGGGGTGCAATTACGCTAGAAGAGGATCTAGCGGGGGGGGGGGGGGAGGAGGGGAGGGATTAACTGGGTTGCTGCTGCTGGGGAGAAGGGGGAGCTGGTACGGGGTGGGGTGGTCGAGGCGGGAGGGCTCCGTCGGGGGGAGATACGGCTACGTGGGAACCGGGTGAGGAGCTGGATTAAAAAAGGGGATGGCTAGTCGACAAGGGAGGGGGTAAAGAGCCCCCCGACCCGGCTGATCACGTGGAACGTGAGAGGGCTGAACGGGCCGATTAAAAGGGCACGGGTACTCGCACACCTAAAGAAATTAAAGGCAGATGTGGTTCTGTTGCAGGAGACGCATTTGAAACTGATAGACCAGGTCAGACTCCGTAAAGGATGGGTGGGGCCGGTGTTTCATTCGGGGTTAGACGCAAAGAACAGGGGGGTGGCTATATTAGTGGGGAAACGGGTACTGTTTGAGGCAAAGACCATAGTGGCGGATAGCGGGGGTAGATACGTGATGGTGAGTGGCAGATTGCAAGGGGAGGCGGTGGTTCTAGTGAACGTATATGCCCCGAACTGGGATGATGCCAATTTTATGAGGCGAATGTTGGGACATATCCCGGACCTAGAGGCAGGAAAGTTGGTAATGGGGGGAGATTTCAATACGGTTCTTTGGATTGAGGTCCAGGACCGGGAGGAGGCCGGCAGCGGCCAGGGTGCTCAAGGACTTCATGGAGCAGATGGGAGGAGTAGACCCCTGGAGATTTAGCAGGCCTAGGAGTAAGGAGTTCTCATTTTTCTCCTATGTCCATAAAGTATATTCACGGATAGACTTTTTTGTATTGGGAAGGGCGCTGATCCCGAAGGTGACAGGGACGGAGTACACGGCTATAGCTATCTCGGACCACGCTCCACATTGGGTCGACCTGGAGATAGGGGAGGAAAAAGAACAGCACCTGCCCTGGAGAATGGACCTGGGACTATTGGCAGATGAGGGGGTATGTTTAAGGGTGAGGGGGTGTATTGAAAGGTACTTGGAGCTTAATGACAATGGGGAGGTTCAGGTGGGAGTGGTCTGGGCGGCGTTGAAGGCAGTGGTTAGACGGGAGCTGATATCTATTAGGGCACATAAAGGAAAGCAGGAGGGTAGGGAAAGGGAGCGGTTGCTGAAAGAACTTTTGAGGGAGAACAGACAATATGCGGAGGCACCGGAGGAGGCACTGTACAGGGAAAGGCAAAGGCTACATGTAGAATTTGACTTGTTGACTACAGGTAATGCAGAGGCACAATGGAGGAAGGCACAAGGTGTACAGTATGAATATGGGGAGAAGGCGAGCCGGTTGCTGGCCCACCACTGAGGAAGAGGGGAGCAGCGAGGGAGATAGGGGGGGTAAGAGACGAGGAGGGAGAGATGGAGCGGGGAGCGGAGAGAGTGAATGGGGTGTTCAAGGTATTCTACGAAAGATTATATAAAGCTCAGCCCCCGGAAGGGAAGGAGAGAATGATGTGCTTTCTGGATCAGCTGGAATTCCCTAAGGTGGAGAAGCAGGAGAGGGCGGGACTGGGAGCACAGATTGAGATGGAGGAGGTAGTGAAAGGGATTGGGAGCATGCAGGCGGGGAAGGCCCCGGGACCAGACGGATTCCCGGTGGAATTTTATAGGAAGTATATGGACTTGCTGGCCCCGCTTCTGACGAGAACCTTTAATGAGGCTAGGGAAAGGGGGCAGTTGCCCCCGACTATGTCAGAGGCAAAGATATCGCTCTTCCTAAAGAAGGAAAAAGACCCGCTGCAATGCGGGTCCTATAGGCCCATTTCTCTTTTAAATGTGGATGCTAAGATTCTGGCCAAGGTAATGGCGACGAGGATAGAGGACTGTGTCCCGGGGGTGGTACATGAGGACCAGACTGGGTTTGTGAAGGGGAGACAGCTGAACACGAACATACGGAGGTTGCTAGGGGTAATGATGATGCCCCCGCCAGAGGGGGAAGCGGAGATAGTGGTGGCGATGGATGCCGAGAAAGCATTTGATAGAGTGGAGTGGAATTATCTGTGGGAGGTGCTGAGGAGATTTGGCTTCGGAGATGGATATATCGGATGGGTACAGCTGCTATATAGGGCACCGATGGCGAGTGTGGTTACGAATGGACGGGGGTCTGATTATTTCCGGCTTTACAGAGGGACGAGGCAGGGATGTCCCCTGTCTCCGTTATTGTTTGCACTGGCGATTGAGCCCCTGGCCATGGCACTGAGGGGTTCCAGGAAGTGGAGGGGAGTGTTTAGGGGAGGAGAAGAACACCGGGTATCTCTGTATGCGGATGATTTGTTGTTGTATGTGGCGGACCCGGTGGAGGGGATGCCAGAGATAATGCGGATACTTGGGGAGTTTGGGGATTTTTCGGGGTATAAATTGAACATGGGGAAAAGTGAGTTGTTTGTGGTGCATCCGGGGGAGCAGAGCAGGGAAATAGAGGATTTACCGCTGAGGAAGGTAACATGAGACTTCCGATACTTGGGGATTCAGATCGCCAAGAATTGGGGAACCTTGCACCGGCTTAATTTAACACGATTGGTGGAACAAATGGAGGAGGACTTCAAGAGATGGGACATGGTGTCCCTGTCACTGGCGGGTAGGGTGCAGGCGGTTAAAATGGTGGTTCTCCCGAGATTCCTCTTTGTGTTTCAGTGCCTCCCGGTGATGGTCACGAAGGCTTTTTTTAAGAGAATTGAGAAAAGCATTATGAGTTTTGAGTGGGCCGGGAAGATCCCGAGAGTGAGGCGGGGATTCTTGCAGCGTAGTAGGGACAGGGGGGGGGGTTGGCACTACCGAGCCTAAATGATTATTACTGGGCCGCCAATATTTCAATGGTGTGTAAGTGGATGGGAGAAGGGGAGGGAGCGGCGTGGAAGAGATTGGAGAGGGCGTCCTGCAAGGGGACCAGCTTACAAGCAATGGTGACGGCACCGTTGCTGTTCTCACCAAAGAAATACACTACAAGCCCGGTGGTGGTGGCAACATTAAACGTTTGGGGGCAGTGGAGACGGCATGGGGGAAGGACGGGAGCCTCGGTGCGGTCCCCGATAAGAAATAACCATAGGTTTGTTCCGGGGAGAATGGATGGGGGATTTGGAGCATGGCAAAGAGCTGGGGTAGTACAATTGAGAGATCTGTTTGTAGATGGGACGCTTGCGAGTCTGGGAGCGCTGACGGAAAAATATGGGTTGCCCCAAGGGAATGCATTTCGGTATATGCAACTGAGGGCTTTTGCGAGGCAACAGGTGAGGGAATTCCCGCAGCTCCCGACGCAGGAGGTGCAGGATAGAGTGATCTCAGAGACATGGGTGGGGGATGGTAGGGTGTCGGACATATACAGGGAAATGAGGGACGAGGGGGAGATCATGGTAGATGAGCTGAAAGGGAAATGGGAAGAAGAGCTGGGGGAGGAGATTGAGGAGGGGCTGTGGGCTGATGCCCTACGTAGGGTAAACTCGTCGTCCTCGTGTGCCAGGCTAAACCTGATACAATTCAAGGTTCTACACAGGGCGCATATGACTGGAGCACGGCTCAGTAAATTTTTCGGGGTAGAGGATAGGTGTGGGAGATGCTCGAGAAGCCCAGCGAATCACACCCACATGTTCTGGTCATGTCCGGCATTACAGGGGTTCTGGGTGGGGGTGGCGAAGGTGCTTTCGAAGGTGGTGGGGGTCCGGGTCGAGCCAAGCTGGGGGTTGGCTATATTCGGGGTTGCAGAAGAGCCGGGAGTGCAGGAGGCGAGAGAGACTGATGTTTTGGCCTTTGCGTCCCTAGTAGCCCGGCGCAGGATATTGCTTATGTGGAAGGAACCCCCGGGCGTGGAGACCTGGATAAACGACATGGCAGGGTTTATGAAGTTAGAACGGATCAAGTTCGTATTAAGGGGTTCGGCTCAAGGGTTCACCAGGCGGTGGCAACCGTTCGTCAACTACCTCACAGAAGGTCTTCTCCCGCGGCTGGATATGGCTGGCACGAGGGGACATAACTTTAAACTGAGGGGTAATAGATATAGGACAGAGGTCAGAGGTAGGTTCTTTACGCAAAGAGTAGTGAGGCCGTGGAATGCCCTACCTGCTACAGTAGTGAACTCGCCAACATTGAGGGCATTTAAAAGTTTATTGGATAAACATATGGATGATAATGGCATAGTGTAGGTTAGATGGCTTTTGTTTCGGTGCAACATCGTGGGCCGAAGGGCCTGTACTGCGCTGTATCGTTCTATGTTCTATGTTCTAGAATGATAGAGGGAATGAAAAGAAAGAAAGACAACAGCAGCAACCCAGGGGGGAGGGGGGGCGGGGGGGAGGGGGGGGAGGATCCGGGCAGGCTCTTAGGGATGTCATTGTATATGTATAGACATTTGTTATAGGTAATGTATATTGGACTGTTGGATTGTATCTTTGGAGAGTAACTATTTTTGACAAGGCAGTTGCCATTTAGTTTTGTTTTTGTTTCTGTTTATATATTATTTATTTACTTGTTTAAAACTGGCCACTGTTATTTATATTGCTTTATTGTTGTTTAAAAGAAAAACTATGTACTGTTATATTTGGCCAAAAAATCTTGAATAAAATATATATTTTAAAAAAAAACAATAGCCCATGATGATCTGGTCTTCAACCATTGTCTGGTCATTCCCAAGATGATAAGGGAAGAGATTCCCCGTAGACTCCACGGTTGCCATCTGGGGCTAGCAAAGTGAGAGTATGAGCACAGCAATCTGTGTAGTGACTGGACATTTCACAGGCTATCCAAGATTTTGTCTTCTCCAGCCACCTACAGAGCCTCTACTACCCTTTATACTTCCCAGTTAGACTTTGACAGAAACTAGGACTCAATCTCTTCAACTTTCGAGAAACAGCATTCCTCATTACTATTGATCTTTACCCAGGAAGTAAGAAGCTTCCAGACTCCACAGTACAATGACGGAGATAATGATCCAAGCATTACAGAACATATTCTGCACATAAGAGCTTCCAGACCAGATTCTCGCAGATAACTGGCCACAATTTGTCAATGAAAACGTCAAACAATTCACAGCTGACTGTGGCATTACCCACGTAACCAGCTCTCGTTTCCACCCACAGGCCAATGGAAAGACTGAAAGAGCCATAAAAGCCATCAAGAATTCTGACTGGAATTCAGCCCTGCTACACCACAGAGCTATACATTTAACTAAAATGTAAGCTCTGAAGAAGAGTCAAACAGACTTGGAACATTAAATCTATTTCTCTCGCCACAGATGCTGCCAGGCCTTCTGAGTTTTTCCATAATTTTTCTGTTTTTATTTGACCTTTAACTGATGGCTTACACCAGCAGAGCTGCCCTTGGGCCAACAGCCGAAGAGACAAGACCCTCTGATGCCACAGAACCTGAAACCCAATGGTAGGGTAGCTGAGCACAAAAGGGTGAGGAACATGGAGATCGAGAAGCAGTAGGACTGGTATAACTCCAGACATAATCAAGACTCTAGCCCTCTTAACACCAGGCCAGAAGATCTGGATCTAAATCTGAAGGTATTGTTCTTCAAAGAACGAAGCATCCATGTTTCTTGTCCAAACACCATCAGGCACTTTCAGACAAAATCCCTGATTTCATTGACACCAAAGAGAATATCATCCAATGACCTAATTCAAGACTACTCATTGGTCACAGCCACAAGATCAGTGCCTATGGACTTTGGGGATAAAAGGTGGTCGCGCAAATTCAATATAAACAGTCTAAGAAATAGTTTACCATCATTATTAAAGAAGTTAGTTTTATGAGGGGTGGTATAGTGTAATGGATGAATAGAGCAGTTACGATAATGAGTGATGTATATCACTTCAGTAGTCATGTGCCAGCGACTATGTAAGGCAAATGGAATAGTCTCTACTCAACGGAGATACATCTACCTTGAAACTCATTATGTATATAGTGTACATAATGTAAATAAAGCAATTTGGAGTCAGACCACAGTTACTCAAGGTAAGATAGACCACACAACCAAAATATGAAACCCATGGTCAGGAAACCAGGAAGTGTGAGGAACTTCTTGGAGAAAGGAAGATTAAGAGAAGATTTTATAGAGCTGCTTAAAGTTATGAGGGGACTGGGCAGAGTAGGAGAAATTGTTCTGACAGGCAGAAGGATCAAGAACCAGAGGTCACTGATTTATGGTAATTGGCAAAAGAAACAGTAAAGACATGTGGAAAAATCTTTTTATACAGTGGGTGGTTAGGATCCGGAATGCGTTGCCTGAGAGTGTGGTGGAAGCAGATTTAATTGATGCATTCAAAGGAGAATTGGATAATTATCTCAAGAGAAAAATTGCACAGGCTACAAGGAAAAGGGAGGAGAGCGTGACAAGGTGAGTTGCTTTTGCAGAGAGTCGGCACAGACCGGATGGGCTGAATGGCACCTTCTGTGCTGTAACCAACCTAGGATTCTAAATGTGGAAACTGGCCATGTATGATCTTTCTTCCTCAGATTCTGCAAGAGCCAGCGTGTTTGATGGGATTACCAAAGAGAATAAAAATAGGAGGCAGTCTGATTGAGGACAGGGAGGGAGAACACTGTACAATATATCAGGGATGGTGTCTGAGGCATTAGCCTGATGGACTGGAAGGTGAAAACTTGAGAATGAGAGGTTGCTTGATGACTGGACAGCAGAGAAACATGTTGGCAGGTGGCTGGTAAAACAAATTTGTAGTGGGGATGAGTGTGGTTACTAAAGACAGAGTAAGGCTCACTAGCATTTGCACTGCATGGTATCATGAAGCTTGGGTTAAGAGAATATTGAGGGGAAATGATTGGAAAAATTCTGTACTTGTTGGTAGATTCTTCCAAGTGTGAATAATTACAGATTGTGGTTGTGCTGTGTTTCTTTATCGCTCATCAAAAATGTGATACAATGGTCTGAGAGAGAGTTGTGACCAAGCAGAAAATGTATGTAGTCATTCACTCAAAAATGTGTATACAAATGGAACATATGAAATTAATATGGCAAAATCAAAATACTGTTGATGATGAAAATCTGATAGTATTTTTGTCAGCAAGTTACATGAAAAAAAATGTTAACGGAATTTTTTGTGGCATATATCAAATTTTGGAATTTTTATACAGAAATTTGCATTCCCCAGAGATAATTTGTTATTCCAGTCATATTTAGGGTTCCTCATGTTAAACCTGGGCTTTTGTATATTATTTTAATTTCTGTTTCAAGAAACGTACTTGCTGGGATTCTTTGCCACCGACTGCCTGGTGTGAAGTTCCAAATGTGGCGGAGAATCTCACGTTTGGCAAAGAAACGGAATCAGCACCAATGATCTGGGCCTCCGCTGGCGGTGGCATTGAGGTTCACATTCCACAACTTGTTATTAACGGGCTGGACACCGGATTCTTCACACCTCCATGGGGCTCTGGCCCTCTCCGCCAAAGGGATAAGTATTTAACCGTAGGAGCTCCCAAAGTCTATCGGAGGACCCCTCACAATCCAAATTCTGCCTGCCCCCCCCCAACAGAATCCCCTCACCAGAGATCATCATCAGAGACCCCCATCAGACCCCCCCCCCCATCAGAGGCCTCCATCAGACAGCCCCCCCAGCAGCCCCCATCAGAGACCCCACCCATATCAGAGACCACCCCCATCAGTCACCCCTGCCTCGAAGCCAAAGAGCAGTCCAGGCAGAAACAGTGAAAAATCACTACTTTCTCACTTACCTGTCCCTTGCACCTTCTGCCTCAGACAGATGTGTAGAAAACAGCAGCTGTTACTTCATAGAAAGCCAAAATTCAAAGATAAAGGATTTTATCTTCATTATTCTTTCAATATAGAAGATTGACAATTTGTCTATTGTTGACAATTGGTCCCAACAGTGGTACTGGGACCCAAATAAAATTATAATTCTCCTGACAGCAAAGAAAACAGTGTTCTAACACTTGGTGAACAATGATACTGGCTCCATTGTCAAGCTCAGCAAGTATTGAATTAAGATGGACTATTCATCTCCCTTGACTTGCTGAAAACTCAACAATTCTTGCCAACGGGCAGAATAGAACTCTCTGTACTTATGGTGCAGGGAATCCAAGACAATGGAACATTGTAAAATAATTACTCTGTCTTTTTTGGAGAATACAGTTGTAAGAGAAATACCATAAAATGGAATTTAAGGGTATAATTATATAGCATTTAAGCACAGCACACTCAGAAAAATGTGCACTTTCTTAGTGATCAATTTCATGCTTCAAATTGGATGAACTCTAGCTTATTTTATAGAATTGAAAGCAGATATGGAACAAATTAAAACCTGAAACCATTCTGCTGATTTGCTGTTTGGGTCTTTAAGCATTTTGAGAATGTTCAGCATTTCGGTCTTAAAGGAACATTTAACAAAGGCTGAATATGAATGATTTTGAACACATTACTGGAGTTTAATGTTCCTTACGCTTGCCTGAAATAATCTGCTTTTCAGATGAGTGGGATACGTGACCTGATACCGGGCTCGGTTATAGATGCCACAATGTTCAATCCCTGTGGCTACTCGATGAACGGACTGAAAGCAGATGTAAGTATTCAATGACAGAACTAAAAAACAAATATTTTAGCGCACAGGTTATGAAAACAATCTGAGGTCGGCAGCCTGTTAAATACATCTTAGTGTGTAAATAGAACTGAGAAAAAAAAAAGTCTGGTTAGTAGTTCTATTAAATGACACAAGCAGCGGGATTCTCCGTCGATGGGATCCTCCGCTCCGCCAGTAGCGCTCCCACACCCACGGGTTTCCCGACAGCCTGGGGTGGCCACAATGGGAAACCTATTTTTGAATGGAGAATCCCACTGCCGCCGGGGGCGCGCTGCACCGGAAATCGTGGCTAGCGGACCGGGAAATCCTGCCCGTTATCTTTGTGACAAGCAATTGGAAGCTCATACCAACAGATAGTATCATTGCAGATGGAGAATAAATAAAAAGATTTTGGACCCTTTTTTCTGTTTTAATGAAAGTAGGAATGCAGTGGAGGGTGATGTTGTGGGGTAGAGTTTTCTGCTTTGGACCAGTCAACATCTTTGGCACAAATCACCCCAAAAGTATTTTATCTCCTCTATCTGTCTTCACAAACACATCTGCACATCATAATCCAGCGTAATCCGGCAGTGTCTTAAAAAGTAGTTTGATTTTTGTTTAAATTTGCATTAAAACGTGACTTGGATTTGTGGGAGATTTTGATGGTGAACGGCAGTGTGTGCCATCATTACTGCTCTGAAACTAACGTCAGCATGCTGGGCATGTGCAGATTAGAGCTGAAATCATGAAGTTGCAGTCTCTCTCCCTGTGTTCCTCCTTCTAAATTACACACGTTTGCGCCAAAACTGCAACCACTGAGAACATCAGCAGGAATATCGGCTTTCCTGCTCCTACACCATCGCTTGCCACCTCATAAAACATTACCGTAGGCCGTGATCGTCTGGTTCTTCATGTTGGCAGGATCTTCCAGTCCAGCCAACTGCACACACCTGCACCGGGATTCCCGGCGTCTTGGGGTAGATCCCATTGACAACAGCGGGATCAGAAGATCCTGTCGCCAGCCAATGTAGGACCACCTCCCACAGCCGTGAAACACGCCACGAGGAACCCAGATAATCGCACCCTGCATCTTCATTCAGATATAACTGGATTATATGAAATGAAATGAAAATGAAAATCACTTATTGTCACAAGTAGGCTTCAAATGAAGTTACTGTGAAAAGCCCCTGCCCGCCACATTCCGGCGCTGTTTGGGGAGGCTGGTACGGGAATTGAACCCGCGCTGCTGGCCTACCTTGGTCTGCTTTAAAAGCCAGCT
The DNA here is from genome assembly GCF_047496885.1 of Scyliorhinus torazame. NCBI lineage: Eukaryota > Metazoa > Chordata > Chondrichthyes > Carcharhiniformes > Scyliorhinidae > Scyliorhinus > Scyliorhinus torazame. The sequence goes on along the minus strand of NC_092707.1, from coordinate 120,404,734 downwards.
ATTTAGCCCACTGTGCTAAACCAGCCCCTATATTTGCTGCAGTTTAGAAGTATGAGGGGGAACAGGCGCCGGAATGTGGCGATTTGGGGCTTTTCACAGTAACTTCATTGAAGCCTACTTGTGATAATAAGCGATTTTCATTTCATTTCATTTCATTCTTAGAAACCTGTAACATTCTAACAGGACTTGACAGGGTAGATGCAGGAAGGATGTTCCCGATGGAGGGTGTGTCCAGAACCAGGGGTTACAGTCTGAGATACTGGGTATATCATTTAGGACAGAGATAAGGAGAAATTTCTTCATCCCGAGAGTGGTGAGCCTGTTGGGAACACATTACCATAGAAAGTAGTAAAGGCCAAAAATGTTTTCAAGAAGCACTTGGGACGAAGAGGATCAAAGGATATGGGTGGAAGGCAGGAACAGATTACTGAGTTGGATGATCAGCCATGATCATAATGAATGGTGGAGGAAGCTCGAAGGGCCGAATGGCCTCCTCCTGCTCCTGTTTTCTATGTTTCTATGTTAACAGTTATGTGATTAATAAATTTCAATGAATAATGGAACTCAGCCTGAAGAATAACCTGGTATTCATTAATAGGTTTTGTAAAACTATTTTGTTTTAATAGTTGTTTGAGAATGTATTTTCAAAATTATTTGAGCTTCTACCTTCTTCACATGTCTGTCCCAATCTTTAATTTGTTTGTTGTGAAAAAAATTTAAGTGATTTTATTTTATTGCATTTGCATTCCTGTTTGTGCCTGGAAGTGTATGAGATTGTAACCCCAGCCCCAGGCTGAAAAGTCGTGGGTGAACCCTCCTCCTCAAAGATGGGTAACCCGCGACCACAGTTCCTAGCTATAAGCCTGTTCATTGGCTCAGGACGAGACTTCCATCTCCATCTAAAACAAAATGCTGTTTCTAATCAAATGGCTGGCACATCCCCTGTCATAGGAGCACCATTAATGGGGACAGCAGCCAGTCTCATACAGTGCATTGCTGGAGGCCCAACTGCAAGGTAAATGAAGTGGTTTTGAAAGGGGCAGTCAAGCTCTTCATAAAAGATTCACTTTAGTCAGCAAGGGTCAGGAATTCTGGCTACATGAGCAGCCCAACTCAGTTGTGACTGTCACAATATGGCATGGCTGCTTGGCAATGCCAACTTGGGTGAGCACCTCAGTCTCTGGCATTTTCTACTGCCACCTGATCTTTATTCGTATCCGAAGGCAGTTCAGATGAATGTGTTTGAGCTTCTTGGCAAAACACTGATACACAATCCAAGTGCTGTAAACTCAGAACAGAGCGGGGATGATCATTGCCCTATAGATCTTCATGATGTGGAGATGCCGGCGTTGGACTGGGGTGAGCACAGTAAGAAGTCTTACAACACCAAGTTAAAGTCCAACAGGTTTGTTTTGAATCACTAGCTTTCGGAGCACAGCTCCTTCCTCAGGTGAATGAAGAGGTGGGTTCCAGAAACATATATACAGACAAAGTCAAAGATGCAAGACGATACTTTGAATGCGAGTCTTTGCAGGTAATTAAGTCTTTACAGGTCCAGATGGAGCAACTGGAAAAAAGGATAACCCCAGGTTAAAGAGGTGTGAATTGTCTCAAGCTAGGCCAGTTGGTAGGATTTTGCAAGCCCAGGCCAGATGGTGGAGGGTGAATGTAATGCGACATGAATCCAAGGTCCCGGTTGAGGCTGTACTCGTGTGCGGAACTTGTCTTTCAGTTTCTGCTCAGTGATTCTGCGTTGTCGTGTATCCTGAAGGCAGTCTTGGAGAATGCTTACTTGAAGATCAGAGGCTGAATGCCCTTGACTGCTGAAGTGTTCCCAACTGGAAGGGAACATTCCTGCCTGGCGATTGTCGCGCGATGTTCATTCATCCGTTGTCACAGCGTCTGCATGGTCTCGCCAATGTACCCCGCTTCGGGACATCCTTTCCTGCAGTGTATGAGATAGGCAACGTTGGCCAAGTCGCAAAGATATTCAGGAAAAGGAGCAGAGTTCTTGTCTCTTTACTCAACAGCAGACAAAGGCGAACAATCCCGACAATTAATAGATTGAGCTGCCAAGGTAATTGAACCTATCCGTTCATGACAGGCTCTGGTCATGGACTGAAACATTGGGTTTGAGATAGGGCTTTCCAGGACCACGCTGACACAGTATTTCGTTTTCTTCATGTTGGAGAACAAGTCCATGAAACATTGTTCTCAACCGGCAGCTTGTGCACACTTATTGGCAAACAGAGTGTCTCTGGGAACCTTGCTCTTTGCCTGGAGTCATCTCAGATTGAGAAGCTTCCTGTCAATGTGTTATCTGCTTTCAATATCAAGATCGGCATCATAGAAAACAGCGGAGACTATGGCTGAGAAAACCATGAAGAGGGTTGGCGCCGGCATGGAGCCCTGCTTAACTCCATTAGTGGGAATGTGTCAAAAGACTCAACATCATCCAGGACACCTGCAAGCATGCTGTCATAGAAATGTGAACCACTGTGATGAGTTTCTCAGGGCAGCCAAATTTCTCTATTATCTTCCAAAGGCCTTCATGGCTGACTGTGTCAAAGGCCTTGGTCAGGTGTAGAGTTCCATGTTCCTGGAGGGCAGCACTGGATTCCATCACCTTCAGGACAGTTTACAATTATCAGGGTGCAGGAGCAGGAAATTTGTTTGCTGCCATTTAACAAATCCTTTAAGATCTTGTTGCAGGACATACCCAGAACAAATTGGAATTTTCAATCCTTTTACTGGACGAGGGTGAACAGTTTGGTACATGTTAGTACACAGCTGTCAGAGTCTTCGATGAGCAAAAGGAATTTTCTTTCCATCTGTGTTATTTTATGAAATTTGAGGGGGTCAGTCAGTACTAAATCAAGCACTATCCTTAAACTTGGCATCTGTGATCACTTTACTGGTCTTTTCATGAGCTGCCCTGGCTCCATGACAAGACAGTGAAAGTCCCCAACATGGCCGCTGCTTGCCTTTGCCACTGGTGCAAGGCTGACAACTCTTGCTTCATGGAGGTGCTTGGTGCCTCTAATTAATTGGGTGCTGAGTTTGCCTCTTGCCCAATCAACCCATTTATATTTTAAAATGGCACTGAGAGAGCATTGGAGTTCAATCGTAGGATCAGGACCGAGAATTGATTTGAAAATTCTGCCCCATATTTACCTGGCTCAATTATTTCAATTGGAACAGATTCACTTAGGGAGAAACGGGGATTATATTTACAAGTTATGTCAGGGAAGAACTAAGTTGAATATTTGAGGATTTTCTTTTGTCAGAGAATAAGCAGAACAGGCTGCCTGTTCGTGCAGTGAATTCTGATTTGTTGTCCACCTTCAAGAGGGAACTTGAGCTGTCCCGGTCTGGGGCAGAAATCACTTTATACAAGAGGTTGTTACTCTGTTCAATTAATCAGGGTTAATGTTGTTTCTTCGGCTAGTTACGAAGAATTTTCCAGATTTTGCTCCCAAATTGGCATGGGTTATTGTCTGTTATTTTCATTTTCCCAGGAGGTTCTCTGCAAGGGTCGGTAGGTGAGTGAGTGGGGGTTGGGGGTGGGGGGGGGGGGGGTGGGGGGAAGGGGGTGCATTGGCTAATGGTCACAGAATCAGACAGTACAACTACAAATGGGACAGGTGGATCCAGCAGCTGCTCTTTCCCCTGTTTGCTATTTTGTATGGTCGTAAGGGGACTTGTCTTCATTTTGTCTAGCTCTCCCTCATGCCATGATCTAGAATGCCAGTTTGGGATTGTGGTTCCTCAATCAGGGTCCATTTAAGAGATGTGATAAATCCTGTGTCAGCAACCAGCCTTGGCTCTATCACAATGAGAGGGCTTGTTATTGACCTGTGTAAACGTGTTGAGGAAGAAGTGGAAGCTTTCTGATTTTTTTTGTGAGTTTTTGTCTTAAGTCCATTATTTTGTAATTATTAAGTTAATTATTTTGAGCCAGTTATAGCTAGCGTGTGGGGCTTGCTCTTCTTTGTCTCATCCAAAAAAAATCCTTGCTAAATCTAACCGACCATGAAATACAGAGCTCGAAGGAGACACCAGAGGCACACTGCCTGCATATTGGTTGTTAGGAATGTTTTGCAGAGCTTGACAGCAGAAGGTGCAATAAACGACAGAGAAATAGCTCCAAAATAGTCCACATTTTTACTGAGCAATGAAATACTGCAGGCTTGCTGCCGTGTTTATTCCAATGTTGTTGTGAATCCTGTCATGTAAAATAGGCTTAAATAGTGGAAGAGAATGAGATGTGAACAGTGACCTCGAGTTTCAGTAAGGAATGAGTATACAGGGTTGGATTCTCCGATTTTGAGGCTATTGTTGCCAATGTAATGGAATACTATAATAGTGTTGCTCTTTAAAGTCGCCAATATGCCACTGAGGCTCTTTTTATGAAATGATGTTCTGTCCCAACAGCGTCGCCAATACTGTGGGTGTTTCTATTTCTCTTACTGAACCACAAGGCTTTCCCGTATATCGGTCAAATGACCACCCAACCAGTTAGTCAGTTCAAATTCAAAGATGGTTTATTTGCACACTTCAACATGCAAGCACAATACACTACAAGTTAAACTACACCTATCAACTACAATAACCTATACTTAACTTCAGGCTACCAGCACTTTGCAAGTGGATAAGGCCTTTATCTTGATCACGTGGCTGGTTTGAAGAAGTGGCTCTGTCTCTGCTGGGCTCATCCATCAGGTAGCGATCATTGGTCTTGAACTTGGCTGTCTGGTCGGTATTCTGCAGTTGGGCTGGCACAGGCCGGATTCAAAGGAGGCTGGCACTGGCCGGGTCCAAAAGAGACTGAACACATGGCTGTGTCCCCTTTTATCCTTCTGAGTTTCGCGCTCTTTGGGGCAGTCCTTAATCTTGGACCCAATAGTTCAACAGGGCTTCGATCACTGCCTTCGATTTCGGCCAACAAAGGGGCAAGTGCCTTGGTGGCTGGGCGGGTCCTTAGCGGTCATTGATCTTGGAAGTTGGGCTCTCTGAGTAAAGGGAGTGGCGCCGATCAGTCCGTGGCTGTATCGGTTTCTTGAGTGCAGTCCTATTGTTCTGGGGAAACCATTAGAATGCAAACGAGCGGGGGTTTCGATCAGGTTCAGCTATCTGGGTTGCAAATACACAGAAGCTCTGTATCTGTCTGAGTCCTGGGTTGGCCATAATTCCCATGGTCCTCTGCAGGTGGCCATCTCAGATGGCTACACTATGTCCTCACGGCGGCATGGGAATGGTGGTGTTTTACGCCCGAACATTCAGCGCAAAACAGCTACCGATCCTCCGTGTAGCTGGGGTCTAGCACGCCGGCAGCGTAGCACACCCGGCTCTAGCTGCTGATATGGCCCAGAGAATTGCTGGAACCATGGCCCGCATGAGCACGGCGGCGGCCTGCATGGCGCCGGCCGCTCACGGACTCGGCCTGTGAAATAGTGCCCCCCCCTTTAGCACGCCCCGGACTAACCCCCAACAGTGCCACCAGCCCCTGCCAAAGTCCCCCCTCCCCGCGGATCGGCCCTCCCCCGACTGGCGGCGCTGGACTGAGTCCGCCGCCGCCAGGCCGAGTTCCCAACAGGTGAGACCATGAGAGACCCACGCCATCGGGAACTCGGCTGGTTGGGAGTGAAGCATCGGGGGGCGGGACTCAGGCAGTGTCCTGAGGCCATCGGTACTGCGCGCACCGTGCTTTGGACGGGGCAGAGCATCGCAAAAGTGGAGCCGACCCCGATTTGGTTGTGAATGGGGATCCTCCGGTCGATTGCCGAACGTGATTTTGGCATTGGTGACCGGAGAATCCTGCCCATGGTCTCTACCGAGAGCTCTTAAAGGACCAAGCATTTACTTTCTCTCCAGCAGATCTTACACTCTGCATATATGTTGGAATGCGGCAAAATAAAAATAAACTAAAACTTAAAAACTTCTCCTTCTACTTATTACACATTTTTTTCTTAAGTATCCAAATTTTCACTTGGAAGAATGAAAAAGAAAGACTTTCATTTATATAGTGCCTTTCAAGACCGAAAAACATCCCAAAGTATTTTACAGCCAATTTTTTGAAGTATTGCCATTGTTATTATGCAATAAATTCAGCAGACAATTTGTACAGAACAAGCTCCCACAAACAGCAATCTAATAATCAGCTGGAAATCTGTCTTTTTGTAATGTTGATTTACAACAGAATCAATGCTCCCTCATGTCTAACACCTATTGGATGATGCACTGAGGGTGGCAAGGGCCCTCTGGGTGGGGGTCCATCACCAAGAGTGGCTCGGTTGTACCACCATAGACCGAGCTGGTGGGTCGTAAAGAACATAGCTGCTAGATTGGGTCTGCAGCCGGTAGTGAGGAACCAACAAAAGGGGAAAACCTACTTTCCGTCATTCTCATCAACCTGCCTGCAAATGTATCTGTCCATGACAGTATCGGTAGGAGTGACCACCACACAGTCCTTGTAGAGGAAGCTCACGCAGACACGAGGAGAACGTGAAGACTCCGCACAGTGACCCAAGCCGGGAATCGAACCTGGGACCCTGGCGCTGTGAAGCAACAGTGCTAACCACTGTGCTACCGTGCCATATTAGGAGAGACTAAACGCAGACTGGGTGATCGCTTTACAGAACACCTTCAGTCCATCGACAATCAGGACCCAGGCCTTCCTGTCACTTCCCATTTCAACTCACCGTCCTGTTCTCACGCCCACATTTCCATCCTTGGCCTGCTGCAATGTTCCAGTCAAGCCCAGCATAAACTGGACGAACAGCACCTCATCTTCCGACTAGGCACGTTACAGCCTTCTGGACATAACGTTGAGTTCAGCAACTTCAGACTGTGAATTCTCTCCCCCACCTTCACACCATTTTTATTTCTATCAATTCATTTTTATTTCTTCCATTGATCTGTTTTTCCCTCACCGTTGTCACCTTTCCCTCCATCCCTGTTGGACCTTCTGTTCCTAGTTGCCCTTTAACACACCGCTCACCGTTGTTCTGCTATTCACACATTCTAATCTCTTTATGTGCCACTAGCAGCACCCTTCTCAGCCTTAATTACCCCATGATGTGGAGATGCCGGCGTTGGACTGGGGTGAGCACAGTACGAAGTCTTACAACACCAGGTTAAAGTCCAACGGGTTTGTTTTAAATCACTAGCTTTTGGAGCACTGCTCCTTCCTCAGGCTCCTTCACCTGAGGAAGGAGCAGTGCTCTGAAAGCTAGTGATTTGAAACAAACCTGTTGGACTTTAACCTGGTGTTGTAAGGTTAATTACCCCAATTTCCATTCCTTTTATCTTTCTGTCCACGACAGCTTTGTTAATCTCCACCTATTGCTGGCCCCCTACCCATGTCACCCCCCCCCCCCCCCCCCCCCCCCCCCCCCAACATCGACTACAATATAAATCTGCTGTCAGACCTGCTGAGATTGTCCAGTATTCTCTGTTTTTGTTTCAGATTCCAGCATCCGCAGTAATGTGCTTTTATGACCATGGATTACTTCTCCAGTGACATTGCCATCATACCACCATCTCCCTTCCATGCATTTCTCCGTCAAACAATACCATCAAAATTGGATTAATTGGTGATTCATTTCATTGCTGTTTGCGGAAACTTACTGTGAGTCTTGAGCATTCCTGATTTTAATCGCTCCATCATTGGTGGCTGCTTGGGCCCTAAGCTCCAGAATTCCTTCCCTAAACCTCTCCCCTCTCTGCTTTGCTTTACTCCTTCAACACATTCCGTAAAACTGCCTCTTTGATCAAGCTTTTGGTCATCTTCCTTATATCTCCTGATATGCTCTGGTGTCATTTTCATTTGATAATGCTCCTGTGACATTTATTGGGATGTTTTATTACACTAATTCCGCGCTATAAGTTATTCTATGCAAAATAGTGTTTACCTATAGAACTACAGTTAATGAACTTCTAAACAATTGCTGTCCATGAAATGCTTTAGGATATTTCATCTGACAATATTGGATTTATACAGTATAGTATATCATTGAGTTGCACTTTCTAACAGATGTACATACTTGTTATTTTTCCATAAGATTGGGAAGTATTATACTTGTAAAACAGAGATTTTTTTGTCACAATAGAAATGTCTACATCATCACAATCTCTACCCCTGTCAAGTCAGGCTGTCAACCAATAATACGAACAAATTGCATTTGTATAGCACCTGTGATGTAAGAAAATGCCCCAAAGCACTTGACAAGAGCGTATGAGCAAATTTTCACAGAGGTAGGTTTTAAGGAGAGAGCTGGGGAGGTTTTTGGAGGGCATTCCAGAGCTCAGGACCCAGGCAGCTGGAGGCACAATCGCCAATGAGGAAGCGATTAAATTAAGGGATGCTCAAGAGACAGAATTGGATGAGCACAGAAATCTTGGAGTGTTGTGTGGCTGCAGGAGGTTACAGAGATAGGGAGTGGTGAAACCATGGAGGGATTTGAAAACATAGCTGAGAATTTTAAAATTGAGGGGGGGGGGTGGTTCTCCAATCCTCCATCCCCTTGTTTCTCGGCAGCTTGCCATTCGCTGGCAACAGACAGGATTCTCTACTCCCACCATTTGTCAATGGGATTTCCCATTGAAGCCACCCACGCCTCCGGGAAACCCTGGCAGTGCCAATGTTCATGCCAAAGATCGAGCCCGGGGCTGCCTTATCCTTATGAGGTGGAGTGAGGGGGGCATTGCTTAACCGGGATAGGCACAGTCAGTAAATAAAACATGGTGCACATAAATTTGAACTAAATCCTTTCTTACAGTTCAGATGGTTTATGTTAAAGAAGCCTTGCGAATAGGAATTTCTGGAATTTCTGCTCGGAATATCTATCAATGGACTTCCGGTGGCGGCCATGGTGTGAGTGGTCGCCCGCAAGGCAGCTCTTGGGAGCTCTTTGCAAGACGTTGAGAGCAAAGGTAGAGGAGCAGATAATAGATCAAGAAGGCATGGGCAGCATGGTGGTGCAGTGGTTAGCACTGCTGCCTCATGGCACCGAGGTCCCAGGTTCGATCTCGGCTCTGGGTCACTGTCCGTGTGGAGTTTGCACATTCTTCCCGTGTTTGCGTGGGTTTTGCCCCCACAACCCAAAGATGTGCAGGGTAGGTGGATTGGCCATGCTAAATTGCCCTTCAATTGGAAAAAATGAATTGGGTACACTAAATTTATAAAACAAAAATTAAAAAAGAAGGCAGAATCTGCGGTTAGTGGGCCTGCCTGAAGTGAGTGGAAGGTGCGAGTGCCACGAGATATGTTTTGAGGATGCTGGTGAGGCTGGTGGCGGAGAGGATGCTGGACAAGGCCTCTGAGGTAGACAGAGCGCATAGGTCTCTCAGGCAGAAGCCTAGAGCGGGGGAGCCGCCACTGGCAGTAATCGTGAGACTCCACAAGTTTGTGGAGAAGGAAAAGATTCTGCAGTGGGCCAGGGAGAAGTGCAACAGCTAATGGGAGGGGAACAAGGTTCAAACATATCAGGACATTGGAGCTGAGCTGGCAAAATGGCGTGCGGCATTCATTAGCGCCATGGCGATGTTATATCGGCGGCAGATCAGGTTTGGGGTGCTCTACCCGGCGAAGCTTTAGGTGATGTATGAAGGCTGGGAATACTACTTTGAGAACCCAGAAAGGGCCAATGACTTTATCAAAGAACATCAACTGGGGAGAACTGAACTGAACAAATCTGGGAGACTGAGGTGTTGGCACTTTGAAATAATTGGGAATACGGGTAGAGTAGTGGGGTTGGAGAACGGGGGGTGGGGGGTGTTCTTTTCCTCTTTTCCTTTCCTTTTTTCTTCTTCTTTCTATTATTGGGTTGACAAAGGATAGCAGGGGTGAAAAGTCTGTAAGGGGGCGGCTGTCCCCATTCTCCTCCTGCTGCCTGGGACTATGTTTTTTCTTTTTGTTTATTCTTGGGGAACGTGACCTGTGGTTCGAGATGAGTCTTTGTTTGGGTGGGGGAGGGGGAGGTTCAGCGGGGAACCTTCTTCACAGAACAGAGGGGTAAGGGGGAGGGGTGGGGCATCAGTAGGAGGAGCCTTTGGGCAGGAGTTGCCACGCTGGCAGGTGATGCTGGTGAACGGAAGTGAGGTGGAGGAGAAGGCTGACTGAGGTGGCCGTGGGGGGGGGGAGGAGACGGGGAAGCGAGTGAGGGTGAGGGTGGGTGGGGTAAGGGAGGGTAATGCATTGAGGCGAGGTTGGAGAAGAAACTTGGTCAAGGGTGGAGAAAGGGGCCATCTTGGATGGGCCAGCTACAGGGTGAAATTAACGGGGGTAGAGCCGAAAGGGGAGGATGGCGGACGGTAAAGGGGAATGGTGGTGTAATCCCCCGGTAAGGCTGATAGTGGAACATGCGAGGGCTCAATGGACCGGTGAAAAGATCTCGGGTCTTTGCGCACCTCAGGAGTTTAAAAGTAGAGGTGGTCTTTCTGCAGGAGGCACACCTCCGCATGAAGGACCAGGTTAGGCTAAGGAAAGGGTGGGGCGGGCAGCTTTTCCACTTGGGGTTTGATTCAAAGTCGCGGGGGGTGGCAATTTTGATGAGTAAGAAAACGGGGTTTGTGAGCGCGAAGAAAGTGAGGGACCTGGGTGGGAGATATGTGATGGTAAGTGGGGTACTGGAGGGGACGCCGGTGGTATTGGTGAATGTGTATGCACCGAATAGGGACGATGTAAGTTTTATGAGGGGGTTGCTGGCAGCGATCCTGGACTTGGCCATGCCAGTTGATTATGGGAGGAGATTTTAATTGAGTCCTAGAGCCGAGGGTAGATCGGTCGAGCCCCAGGTCAATGGGCAAATACGAATGGCAAAGGAGCTGGGTGGGTTTATGGAGAAGATGGGTATGGTGGACCCCTGGCGCTTCAAGAACCCAGGGGGAAGGGAGTATTCCTTTTTCTCACATGTGTACAGGGTGTAGTCCAGAATTGACTTTTTGTGTTGAGCTGGGAGATTTTGGTCGGAGTGGAGGGGACAGAGTACACGGGGATAGTAATCTTGGACCCTATGCCCCATTGGATGGAGATTCGGCTTAGATCGGGATGGGAGCAGAGGCCGGGGTGGAGGCTCGATTCAGGGTTGTTGGCAGATAGAGGGTTTTGTGACAAAGTGTGGGCTGTGATTAAAGATTATGTAGAATTGAACCAAAACAGGGAGGTATGGTGGCAACTTTTTGGGATGCGCTAAAAGCGGTGATCCGAAGGGAGATTATCTCGTTCAAAGCACATATGGATAGGGAAAGGAGGGAGCAATATGAACTGCTCATGAACAAGATAGTGGAGGTAGATATGGAGTACTCGGGGGTGTCCACCACGGAGTGATTGGTGAGGAGGAAAAAATTCCAGGAGCAATTTGATAGGCTGACAATGGGAAGAGCAGTAGGGCAGCTGTGTAGGGCAAGAGGGGTGCAGTACGAATACGGGTTGAAGGCAAGTCGAATGTTAGCGCATCAGCTACAGAGGCGAGCTGCGTCCAAGGAAATATCGAAGATGTGGACTGGGGCAGGGGGTGTGGTGTCGGAGCCGGGGAAGATAAACAAGGCGCTTCAAGATTATTATAAGGAGCTGTACAGGGCAGACCCGAGGAGGACATGGGAAGGTTCTTAGATCAACTGGAGTTTCCATAGTTAGAGGAAGAGCAGGGGCAGGCGCTAGAGGAGCCCCTGGGGCTGAGGGAGATATTAGTTTAAGGGGTATGAAGTCGGGGAAGGCTCTGTGGCCCGCTGGCTAACTAACAGAATTTTATAAGGAGTTTGTGATGAACCTGATACCACATCTCTTGGGGGCGTTTAATAAGGTGTTGGAGAAGGAGGAGCTGCCGGAGACAATGGCCAGGATTCTCCGTGCCCCACCGGATTGGAGAATCCCCGGGGGGGGCGGCGCAAATCCCGCCCCGCCGCCGGCTGCCGTATTCTCCGGCGGCGGTTTTCGGGCAAGGGCGGGGTTCACGGGGTTCGTGCCACGCCGGTCGGGGGCCGTTGGCAGCAGCCCCCCCCCCGGCAATTCCCTGACCGTCGGTTTCTGGCCAGTCCCGCCAGCGTGGATTAGACATGGTCCCACACGGCAGGACCTGGCAGGTAAGTCGGCTGGGGTGGGCCTTGGGGGCACGCGGGAGGGATCCGAACCCAGGGGCGACCCCCATGGTGGCCTGGCTCACGATCGGGGCCCACCGATCTGCGGGCGGGCCTGTGCCGAGGGGGCACTCCTTTCTTCTGCGCCGGCCCCTGTAGGGCACCGCCATTGCCAACGCAGAGAAGACACCCCCCTGCACATGCGCCAGAATACACTGGCGGTTCCGCGCATGTGCGGGATCACGCCGGCCCTTTGGCTCATGCGCGGACTTGCGCAGTCCATTCGGCGCCGGCTGGCATGGCGCCAACCTCTCCACCGTCCACCTAGCCCCTGGAAGTGCAGAGAATTCCACTACTTCTGGTCGGCTCGACGCCGGAGTGGTTCGCGCCGTTTTCGATGTCGGCGTCGGGCCATCGCGCCGATTGCGGAGAATCCCGCTGACACAACCAACGATCACAGTAATACCAAAAAAGAGGAAGGACCCGTTGGAATGTGGGTCATTTAGGCCGATTCATTGTTAAATACAGATGTGAAAGTGCTGGCTAAGTTGGTGGGGGAAAGGTTGTGTTCCGGGGGTGGTTGCGGAGGACCAAAAAGGCTTTGTAAAGGGCAGGCAGCTTTCTAGCAATCTAAGGAGGCTGTTAAATGTGATCATAACCCCGCCGAGATCTCAGTTACCATGGTGTCCATGGATGCGGAGAAGGCATTTGACGGGGTGGAGTGGCGGTACCTGTTTGAGGTCCTGGGAAGGTTTGGGTTTGGGCCAAAGTTTGTGGCATGGGTGCGCCTGTTATATGTGGCACCGAGGGCGAGTGTGCGGACCAATGACATGGGTCCACGGAACTTTGAACTACACAGGGGAACAAGGCAGGGGTGTCCATTGTTGCCGCTGCTGTTTGCGCAGGCTATAGACCTCTGGTAATGGCTCTTCGGGGGTCGGCAGAGTGGCGAGGGATTATGAGGGGATGAAGGGAGCATTGGTGTCGCTCTATGCTGATGACCTATATTGTGTGTTTCAGTCCTGCTGGATAGCATGGAGAGGATCATGGGCCTGTTGGGAAAGTTTGGGGCGTTCTTGCGATACAAGTTAAATGTAGGGAAAAGCAAAGTATTCCCAGTGAATGAGTGGGGTCAGCGAGCCAGCTTAGGGGGGGAATGTCATTTAAGGTGGCTAGAGGCAAGTTTAGATACCTGGGAATTCAGGTAGCGAGGGAATGGGTGATGCTCACAAATGGAATTTAACAAAACTAGTGGAGGCTAGGTGTAGCCATCTGGGATGGCCCCGTCCCGATTACAAAATGGACACCCGCAAAGAATGCAGGGAAAATTGGACAATGCTAAGAAACAAGCAGGTGCAAGCTCTGTCTGTTGATTAGAACCTTAAACGCTCAGACAGGACAGAAACTGCCAAACGATTTACATACTAATGAGCGATCTCCAGGGACAAAAGGGAAACATTTAGATACACAATGCTAGGACAGACTCCCCGGCGCCAGAATTAGCTAAGACAAAGCAGACTGACAGTCACCAGGACACACCCAGCGATCAGGGAACCATCCCTCTATTGGAGGAAAATCGATACCGATGATTGGGAAAGACCCAATTAGTTGAGGCCAAGTTCAAGGCCCGCCCAAAAGAGCGCGAAGCCCTTTGCAGTATAAGAGGTATCACCCAAGGGAGAATCTTTCTCCGTTGGCTTTGGCTCTCAGAGAAGAGAGAGACCTGCCTAGCAGCTACAGCAGACCAAGTAAGTTCCAAGTCAACGCACGCTACGAGATAGACGCTCCTAGTTGCTACCCTGTAAACAACTCAACCCAGCAGCCGCAGAACCGGGCAACGGCCATTGTTCCTTTGACTGAGTGGGCGCCCGAAGCTAAGTATAGGCCTTAGTAATAGTGGTAGTTTAGTTTGTAGTTTATGCATGTGTAGATTTGACTGTGTGTAAATAAATGAGCATTTCTTTTGAACTTACTAACTGGTGTATCGAGTCATTGATCAGTATTCGGTTCTGAACCTTGTGGCAGTGTCGAAAGATACCTGGCGACTCTTGAGCAAACGTGATTAAATGGAGCCAAATTAAGAACCAACCAAAAGTTAGCAACATAGGGAGGATCTGAAGAGGTGGGATAAACTGCACTTGACCTTGGCAGGGAGGGTCCAAGTGTGAAGATGAACATTCTGCCAAGGTTCCTGTTGATATTCCAGACACTCCCGATCTTCATACCGAAGGCCTTCTTTCGAAAACTGGACACAATTATTTTGGACTTTGTATGGGCAGGGAAGGTACCAAGGGTTAAGAGGACCCTGTTACAGAAGCAGCACGGAGGATTGGTGTTGCCAAACCTGCTACATTATTATTGGGCGGCGAACATGGAGAAGGTGAGGCAATGGTGGGATGAAGAGGGGGTAGAATGGGTTGGGATGGAGAAGGAATCCTGTAAGGGGTCCAGCTTAAGGGCCATGGTGACGGCAGTGTTGTCAATGGCACCAAGCAGATACTCGGAGAGCCCTGTGGTGCAGTCCACGGTGAAGATCTGGAAAGAGCTGAGGAGGCACTTTAGGATATAGGGGATGTTAGTGTTAACACTTTTGTGTGAAAACCACAGTTTTGAGCCGGGTTTGGGGGGTGGGGGGGAATTGATGGCATATATAGGAAGTGGAGAAAAGTGGGGCTGGTTAAGGTGAGGGATTTGTATCTGGAAGAAGGGTTTGCCAGTATAGATGAATTGAAGGAGAGGGTAGCGCTCCCGAGAGGGTGTGGGTTTAGGTACCTGCAGGTAAGGGACTTCGCGCGGAAGATTTGGAAGGAGTACCCCAGGTTGCCGAGGTACACCCTGCTGGAGCAACTGTTGCTTCCGGATGTAGAAGGGTAGGGCAGGATGTGAGACATATATTGATGCTGAGAGAACAGGGAAGTGAGCGGGTGGTGAAGATTAAGGAGAAGTGGGAAGGGGAGCTAGGAGGGGAGATAAACTGGGGAGTGTGGAGTGAAGCGCAACAAAGGGTAAATGCGACCTCCTCGTGATCAAGGATGAGCCTGATACAGTTCACGGTCGTACACAGGATACACATGACTCGGGCAGGAATGAGTGGGTTCTTCCAGTGGGTGGCAGACGAGTGTGAGAAGTGTGGGCAGGGACCGGCGAATCACGTGCATATGTTCTGGGGCTACGAAAAGTTGGCGAAACTCTGGGTGGGAGTGTTCACGGCCCGAGCAAGGATAGTGGGGGAGGAGGTTTCTTTGGTGGCGATATTTGCGATTTCGGAGAATCCGGAGCTGATGGATATGAGGAAGGCCAATGTTGTGGCATTCGCCTCTCTGATTGCCCGGCGACGAATCTTATTGGAGTGGCTGTCAGCAACACCACCGGGGGTAGAGGCCTGACTGGGGGACCTATATGACTTTCTTCAGCTGGAAAAGATCAAATGCAAATGAAGGGGTTCAACGGAGTGTTTCGAGGCAAGTTGGGGAATATTTGTGACTGTGTTTGAGGAGTTATTCATCGCCGGGGGGGTGGGTGAGGGGGGACCAAAAAAGGGAGTAAATTTGTACAAACTCTGTAGTTGTGTGTTGGGAAGTGTGTTTCCCAAGTTGTTTACATGTTGTAACATTTTATATACGTTTGGAATAAAATACATTTAAACAAAAGGAATATCTATAAATATTCAGCAAACAGTTTAGAATACTGAAGACAGCATAAGAAATATGTATCTTCCACAATTTCTGCAACAAAGCTTTTGTTTAAAATATGGAAGCTTTGCTCTGCAAAGATCAAACTCTTCCAAGTGATGGAGATGCAGGGCGTGATCAAACGGCTGTGCCGTGTCCAACTCGCGATGCGGCCAGGAAATTTCACGAGAGGCCTCTTGCGAAAGTTACCCAGCTCGCTACACCTTGCGAGATCTAAAGGGATCTCGCCAGGCATCGTGATCTGGATCCTGCCCACAATGGGTGGGACCCAGATTTGCATATTCAAGTGAGTAGTTAGCCTCACTTGACTTTGTCCATGTGAATCTACCCAGCGCCTGGGATCGTATCCCCACGCCTCATAGACCCTGGCCGGGCGCCGTCTAGCACTGGTCTCCACAAATGTGGAGCAGGCGGAACGGCACTTGGGGTAGTCTCCCAGAAGATCCCAGTTCCTCAGTGCAGGAAATGAAGGTAAGTGTGGCCTTGGAGGGGCCTTCTTCACCAAGGCCCAAAAGAAGAACAGAGTCCTGTTTAATAGCGAGATCATTTTTGGCACTGCAAGCGCTGGAAAACACTCTGTTACATCTGTCATAATATGACTCATGTTCATAATGAGATACAGACAGGCAGTGATGGACACACACAAGAACCAATCACCACACAGAATACAGATCAACCAATCACCAGGCAGGACACTGCAGGGTACATTACCAGTATAAAACACACGAGGCAGGAAGGCTCGGCCTCTTCGTACTGGTGATAGCTGCAGCAACAGTCAGGGTGCAATGTACAGTCAGCACCTACTACACATGGCACAGAGCAAGTCTGGGCAAGCCAGACCAAGGTTAGCAACCTTAGATTAATAGAATGTCAACCCACAGTGAACTGTGTACATTACTCGGCAAGTTCAATGAAGCAGTGTTGAACCATCTACAGCGTTGGAAGCCTGTTTTCAAGTGATACTGCATCGAGTTTCAGTCCGTGTTAATCCAACATATATAACACATCAAAATCATGCCCACAATCATTGTAAAATCTGTGCTTGCATTGTGTTTTTGCTTTTTTCCCCTGAATGGGCTGCTGTTTCTATGGCCTGTTAATTAATGCATACATTTTATTACACTGTTTTTCCACAGCTACCTCTTTCTTTGTCTCTTCATAACAATAGGGAACATATTGGACAATTCACATCACTCCAGAACCTGACTTTTCCTATGTAAGCTTCGAAACTAATCTAGCCTTGAATTCCTACACCAAACTGATTAAGAAGGTAGTGGATATCTTCAAACCAAGAACGTTTGTTACAACTCTGTTTGCTAATCAGGTGAGTTACCACCAGCAAATTTTTGTTTGTTTTGTTAGGTAGATTTGGAATACTGCACAAATTCACTTTTGTGGATCTAGATTACTGGTGTGAGTAGTTCATGTCTGCATGAGGTTATATGTTGAACAACTCAATGTTATCTCTAGGAAGGGCAGCATCGTGGCGCAGTGGTTAGCACTGCTGTCTGATGGCACCGACAACCCGAGTTCGATCCTGGACCCGGGTCATTGTCCGTGTGGAGTTTGCACATTCTCCCCATGTCTGCAGGGTAGGGGGACTAACCACGCTAAATTGCCCCTTAATTGGAAATTTTAAAAAATATATATTATTGGGAGGAACATGAATACTATTTATCAAGTGTTTCTCTAACTGCAAATGTGGGTAAATGGGATTGAATGTACAATGTGATTGGCTTGTCCTGTTAGAATTTATAGCAGATGATCAGCATATGTCCCATTGCATTGCACAGATAGAAAGGTGCCATTTTATAATATATTATTGCACACTATTGATGAGAGTATTTTCACCTTGGTAGCAATTTCGTGGTCGATGTGAATGGTCCACAGTAAGAAGGTTGTCCATTGATGAACTCTATTTAACCTGGGCCATATGTAACTGGAGGTGAAATTATTTAGCTCCACTTTCCCGATAATAAAAGGTTCTGCAGATAATTAGAAACTAATTTTAGTGCTTACCCACTGCACACTTCCAATGAAGAAAGAATGAGCTTTAATACACCAGAAAGTCAGCTGCTTGTAAGTCTCTACCATTTCCCATTAAAGAGGGGTCAGGTGATCAAAGTCAGCAGAAGACCAATTTTCTTTGATACTTTATCAAAGTTGTTCAATTGTGTTATGGGGGAGGCGTTTTCAGAACCCCAAAATGTATCATGGAGTTCAACCAACCTCTCCCTTTAATGTATTTGATACTTTACCTAGCACACAGCTTTTTCCCTAGGTGTGGAATTACAATTATGGACACGTGGGTTTTTAAACACTAAACACTGTTTATTCCATGAACTCAACTTAACATCTTAAATAAACATTGGATCTCTTAACACCCCTTACTTCAAAGATAACTCAGAAAATATTGCAACAGTAAATAACTCCTTAAAATGTTCCTTCAAATGTCCGGAGACTTAACCACCTTTAAACAGTATCACATCAGGTTAAAGGATATATATATTTTCTGTAGAACGGCAGAGATATATTAGCTTGGGTGACTTCAGCTCCAGCACCTTTCTTTCTTCCTGCAAACTCTCTGGAAACACACAGACACACACAACCTGCTGTCTCAAACTACTTTTTACTTTTAAACTGCTCTCAGCAAAATCAGCCAGGCACTTTTTAGCTGCTCTCAGCAAAACCAGCCAGGCACTCTTTTTAAACTAATTGCAAAACCCAACTGCAAAATCAAACTGCAAAATGGCTGACCTGAGCTGAGCCCCGCCCACTCTCTGACATCGCTATTTTCTTAAAGGTACATTGCTTAAACATCCATGTCTTAATGGTACCCTCACATGACACCTTCCCCCTAGAAAAAAAAATAAACCATGAACTTCAAGATGGTTTCATTTTTCACTTTTGCACCATCCACTAAGAAATGCACACAGTAAAAATACTTTTACGTTTCACAAAAAAAAAAACACACGCAAACAGGTATAATAATATAGTCCATTTTTCTTTGTTCTTCTTCCTCCAACCAAAATCCTTCTCGATTGACAGTCTCTTTGAACAAAGTCTCTGCACGATCCATCCAATCCTCTACTCCTCGGCATTTCTCTTCAGAATCAGATAATTTAGTTCAATCTGACCACAGAGTCCCTTGCAATTCTCCAATACAGGAACATTGGTGATCACAGCTTTCAGGCAGTCAAATACCTGTTGAAAGTCCGCTGTCCATTGAAATTTTTTAGGTTTCTTTAGCAAGTCCATCAGTGGAGTAATCACGCCCCAAAGCTTTTGCACAAAGGTTCGATCAAATTCATTCAGGTTAAGAAATCGCATTATTTCCCTTCGTCTTGAGGGTATCGGAAACTCGTCAAGGAAAGTGATTCGGGCTTCTCCAAATTCACTTTTGGCTAGGTTTATCACCAAACCTGCCTCCTGAAGTCGAACGAAGAACTCCATACGATGCTTTAAATGTTCTTTCCATGTCTGGAAGTTGAAAATAAAAGCAGATTGTCCCAATTTCTCAATGCAATCCCTCAAACATGGAATAGGATAAGAGTCCGTTCTTGTGACTGCATTCACCTTTCGATAGTCCACACACAACCATTGGGTACCATCTGGTTTAGGTACCATCACTATGGGTGAGCTCCATTGGCTGCAACCCACTTCAATTATGCCATTCTTCAGCATACTCTCAATCTTTCTTTAACCTGTGCCAATTTTAAAGGATTAAGTCTATGTGGATGTTGTTTGATAGGAACAGCATTTCCCACATCTACATCAGGTATAGCCATTTTAGTACTTCCCAATTTATCTCTACAAACTTGCTCATGTGATATCAATAACTTTCAGGTCAGTTCGTTTTTCCTCTGGAAGGTAACTCAACAATTCATCCCAATTTTTAAGAACATCCTCATTTTCCAATTTAATTTGAGGTATGTCAAATTCACAGTCATCTGGATTTGGTTCGTCACTTTGAGTTAGAATCATTAATACCTCCTTTTTCTCTCCTTCCCTTTCAAAGTACCTTTTAAGCATATTCACATGACACACTCGGTGAGTCTCCCTTCTATCTGGTGTTTTTACCACATAATTCACCTCACTTAATTTCCTTTCAATCTGATACAGTCCACAAAACCTAGCTTTTAAAGGCTCCCCTACCACTGGTAACAACACGAAAACTTTATCCCCACTGGCAAAACTACGAACTTTGGGTTTCTTGTCCACTACCCATTTCATCACATTTTGTGCCTCTTTCAAATGTTGTCCAGCCAATTCACCTGCTCTATTTAATCGTTCCCTAAAATTTGACACGTAATCCAATAGTGTAATTTCCGATTTCTCACCCACCAATTTTTCCTCAATCAATTTAAGTGGTCCTCTTACTTCATGACCAAAAATTAGTTCAAAAGGACTAAATTTGGTCGACTCATTAGGTGCATCCCTAATTGCAGACAATACGAATGGGATTCCGTTATCCCAATCCTCTGGATAATCTTGACAATACGCCCTCAACATTGTCTTTAATGTCTGATGCCACATTTCTAACACTCCCTGCGATTCTGGATGGTACGCAGTTAATTTAAATTGTTTAATTCCTAAGCTATCCATAACTTCTTTGAATAACTTTGAAGTAAAATTTGTTCCTTGTCCGATTGAATTTCTGTGGGTAGTCCATATCTAGTAAAGAATTTAAGTAACTCCTCCACAATCCTTTTAGCTGTAATATTGCGTACTGGAATTATCATAGATGGCCTCTGGAAACGTAGTAGACACATCCATTACAGTCAAAAGACATTGATTCCCACTTTTTGTTTTAGGAAGCGGTCCGACACAATCTATCAAAACCCTTGTAAAAGGTTCCTCAAATGCTGGAATGGGGATTAAGGGCACTGGTTTTATCACTGCTTGAGGTTTCCCTATCACTTGACATGTGTGACATGATTGACAAAATTTAACTACATCTTTATGCAGTCCAAGCCAATAAAAATGTTTCTGGATTTTAGCTTGAGTTTTCCTTATTCCCAAATGACCTCCCAATGGTACCTCTTGTGCAACTCGCAACACCTCCTTTCTATACCCTACCAGCAATACTACTTGATGAACTTCTGTCCACTTTTCATCCGCCTGCATATGTACAAGTCTCCATTTTCTCATCAAGACATCATTTTTACGGTAATAACACTCTGGTATACTCTCAAATTCCTCTTCCGTATATGCTTTCTGATATATCCATTTTATTTCTACATCTTTCTGTTGTAACTCAGCCAATTTTCCTGAACTAAAAATATCCACCTCATCTTCCACCTGTTCTTGTTCTTTTTCAACCATCTGATCAAAAATCGTTTCTGATAATTGCACTTCAACTTCATCTTCACTCTTTGATTTCTCCTCTTGTCTTAACCTGTGACTTTGCGACCTTGTTACTACACAATCCGGAAAAATCCCAAGATATTCGTCCTTCAACACTTCAGTTGTCTGATTTTCCACTGGCTTATCAACCACAGTAGGCATCACTCCCACCTGCGATCCAGCCAAATCATTACCCAAGATAAACTGTATTTCTGGACAAGATAGTTTATCTATTACTCCTACTACCACTTCACCACTCTTCTCAGGACTTTCCAACCTTACCTTATATAATGGAACGCTACTCCTCTCATCCTGAATTCCACATACCACCACCTTTTCTGGCAACATTCTTCCCAAACTACATAATTCCTCATCTCTTATCATTAAAGATTGACTAGCCCCTGTATCTCTTAAAATTGTGACTTCTTTACCTGCTCCTCTTGATACACATGAGTAAACTTTACCCACACAAGTAAATTCTTTGAAGACATCTGGCACCTTCTTAACAATTACTTCTTGAACAGGCTGTACAATCATTTGCACCTCCTTCGCTTCCCTTGGGTCTTCCTTTACCACTCTAAGAAACCCCACTGTCTTATCCTGTTTTACCACCTCAGCCTTCCCAGTGCTTTTCTTCAACCACCAACACTGTGACTTTACATGGCCTAGTTTATTACAGTGAAAACATTTGAAACTTTTCATTTCTTTTCCACCCTCCTGGATTTCTTTTTTAATCTGAGGTACACTCTCTTTATTGTCTCCCATCAGATCACTTTTACTTTTACCACTTGAGTATTTCTCATGTCCCCAGTTTCTATCCCTCAACGGCTGAAACTGATGTCGGAAACCAATCTTTGATTTATGTACTAATTCATAATCATCTGCCATTTCCGCTGCTAATCTCACAGTTTTAACCCTCTGCTCTTCCACATAAGTTCTCACTACATCAGGAATTGAATTTTTAAACTCCTCCAAAAGTATAATTTCTCTGAGAGCTTCATACGTTTGGTCTATTTTCAAAGCCCTTATCCACCTATCAAAATTATTCTGTTTGAGCCTTTCAAACTCCATGTATGTTTGACCAAATTCTTTCCTTAAATTTCTAAACCTTTGTCTGTAAGCTTCAGGCACTAGCTCATATGCACCTAAGATGGATTTCTTCACCCCCTCAAAAGTTCCAGATACCTCCTCCGGTAGTGATGCAAACACTTCACTAGCTCTACCTACCAGCTTTGTTTGAATCAGTAACACCCACATGTCCTGTGGCCATTTCATTTGTTTAGCTACCGTCTCAAATGAAATGAAAAAGGCTTCCACTTCCTTCTCGTCAAACCTTGGCAATGCTTGGACATATTTAAATAGATTCCCACCAAGCCTTCGACTATGACGCTCTTTCTCACTATCCTCATCACTATCATCCAACTGTACCTTTCTCTTTACGTCTGCCAATTTTAACTGATTGCCATGTTTCATGGCCATTTTCTGAAGTTCAAACTCCCTCTCTTTATCTTTTTCCCTGATCTGTATCTCCCTTTCTTTTTCTTTTTGTTCTTTCTTCTCTCTCCTTTTCTTTTTCCTCTTTCTCTCTTTCTCTTTCCTTTACCTCTCTTCTCTTTCCTCTCTCTCACTCTCGTATGCCAGCCGCTTTAATTCTTTCTCATGTTCCATTTGTTTAATTTGAAACTGCATTTTTGTCATTTCCAATGAGTCAAACTCTATCTCAGGCAACTTTAAATGCTTAACCACCGCCATAATTACCTCATCTTTTCGCATTTTGTCAGGTAATGTTAACTGCAATGTTCTTGCCAAATCTAACAGTCTGCGTTTCGTTTCTGTCCTTAAGGTACTATGTGTAACATTCTCCACCCCCAAAAACATCTGAGCCTCTGAAAGAGCCATTGTTCACAACACTCTCCCCACTTAAACTAAAATACCACACCGGAAAAGCAACAATCCTTCACTGTCTTTCAGGTCACAAAAGCCAATCCAATAGAGAGACTTTTATCCCCCTCGAGCCCCCAATTGTTATGGGTGAGGCGTTTTCAGAACCGCAAAATGTATCATGGAGTTCAACCAATCTCTCCCTTTAATGTATTTGTTGCTTTTCCTTGCACATGGCTTTTTCCCTAGGTGTGGAATTACAATTATGGACACGTGGATTTTTAAACACAAAACACTGTTTATTCCATGAACTTGACTTAACATCTTAAATAAACATTGGATCTCTTAACACCCCTTACTTCAAAGATAACTCAGAAAATATTGCAACAGTAAATAACTCCTTAAAATGTTCCTTCAGACTTATAGAACATAGAACATAGAACATACAGTGCAGAAGGAGGCCATTCGGCCCATCGAGTCTGCACCGACCCACATTAATCCCTCACTTCCACCTTATCCCCGCAACCCAATAACCCCTCCCAACCCTTATGGACACTACGGGTAATTTAGCATGGCCAATCCACCTAACCTGCACGTCTTTGGACTGTGGGAGGAAACCGGAGCACCCGGAGGAAACCCACGCGGACACGGGGAGAACGTGCAAACTCCGCACAGACAGTGACCCAGCGGGGAATTGAACCTGGGACCCTGGCGCTGTGAAGCCACAGTGCTAATCACTTGTGCTACCGTGCTTCCAAGAGACTTAACCCCTTTAAACAGTATCACATCAGGTAAAAGGATATATATATTTTCTGTAGAATGGCAGAGATATATTAGCTTGGGTGACTTCAGCTCCAGCACCTTGCTTTCTTCCTGCAAACTCTCTGGAAACACACAGACACACACAACCTGCTGTCTCAAACTGGCTTTCTACTTTTAAACTGCTCTCAGCAAAACCAGCCAGGCACTCTTTTTAAATTAACTGCAAAACCCAACTGCAAAATCAAGCTGCAAAATGGCTGACCTGAGCTGAGCCCCACCCACTCGCTGACATCACTGTTTTCTTAAAGGTACATTGCTTAAACATCCATGTCTTAAAGGTATCCTCACATGACAATTGTCACGTTATTTTATAAATGACATTTGATCGAATTAATTTAAAGTGCAAGGTAAATTTTCCACTTTAAAATATGATCAACATGATACACAACAGTACTTTTGTTTTATTTAAAGACTGGTGGATGCTTAATGAAATGGCTGGACTGAAGTTGTGAGTTTACTGTGCCTGACCCTTTAAGGCCATAGTTGATGTCATCTCTGTGGGATTGTTCGCCAACTAGGTATAACCAGATATTTACACCAATGACTGTTTAAAGAACACATTAGGGGGTACTTTTTCCCACTGCATTACGCCCGGTGCCGATCTTGGTGCAGTGGGAGCATCGCAGGGTAGGCCCAAATCAGGCTTCGCGCAGACGCAAAACCGACCTGCCGTTCCCGACCCGATCTGGATCATGCCCTGGCTGGCCATGATCCAGGTAATTTTATTTAAATGAGTCATTTGCAACCCATTGGAGGCCGCATTCGTCCAGCGCCCGGGAGCCACAGGTTGCACTGGCGAGGCCTCAATTGGGCGTTGATTAGCACTGGCCTCCACAAGTGGAGAGCAGGTTTTATGGCCTCGCCGGGGGTCTTGGAGGCTATTAGAGCCCCCCAGATAGTCAGCGACAGGGCAGGGTAATTCCCTGGCACTCCCCCTGGCACATTGACAGTGCTAACCTGACATTGCCAGGGTACCAGGGCCACTGTCCAGCTGCCAGGACCACTGCCCAGGTGGCAGGCTGGCAGTGACAATGTGCCAGGTTAGCAATGACATGGGTCAGGGCCTGAGGGGGGCAATACCCATTAAGGGGGGGGTCTGAAGGGGCTTCATAAAGGTTGGCGGCGCGAAGGGGAGGGGCCTGAAAGAGTGGGTGGGGGATCTCAAAAGGGGACAGGCCCTCAGCAACTCAGCAGGGTGTGTTCACTTTGGGGGCAAATCCCCACTCATGGTCAATGCCCAAGTCTGCAGGAGGTGGGGGTTTGTGGGTGGATCCTCAAGTTTACTTAGAGATCAGGGCACCCTTTCAAAATGGCACCTGGATCTCTGAGGAGCCAGTCTCACCAGCGAGTTCAGCTCCCCACTGATGAAAACATTTCTAAGTGTGGGCAAGGCTGGGAATTAACTCCCCAAGGCCCAAAGAATTACTGAGGGCATGATTTCAGGGAAAAGTTTCTAAGTGTAATTTGTGTTGGGTTTTGCTGGTAGTTTCTCACTGGCTCCGCCGGCAAGTTCGCCATCACTATCTAACGACAGTTTAGGCCGCAATTTAACTGCCTCGTCATGCCTAGTGAGGATCCGTACAAGCCAGTTCTGTTGCGGGAGCTCCTAAATCCGGAACCTCACCAGGCGCCAAGCGGTTTGTGACCAAACTTGCTCGTTCCCATTGGCGGATTCCGGAACTCGCCTCGGCGAGTAAACAATAATCACCAATTAAGATCAATCGGCATCTCATTAATGAGATGGCCACCAATCTAATGGCCTCCTGGGATCTAATGGGCTCACCAGCGAGATGCCCCATGAGCAACGATTAGTAATGGTCCACATTAACGAAGATCAGGCGGAACAGCACATGGGGGTTTCCGAGACATTGGAGGCCCCTGGATGGTCAGGGACAGGGCAGGATAGTACCCTGCACCCCCTCCCCAGCACCCAGGCACTGCCTGGCTGGCACATTGGCACTACCAGCCTGGCATTGCCACGGTGCCAGGGTGGCACTGCCAGGCTGGCAGGAGCACTGACAGGGTTCCATTGCCAGGGTTGCACTAAAGGCCCAGGCCTCAGGGGAGTAATGCTCATGAGAGGAGGGATGAGGGAGAGTATGGAAGGTGTTTTGGAGAGCAGGCATGGGTGATCTCTGGAATGTTGGAGGGTGCAGGGTGGGGGTCCCGGACAGGCCAAAAGGGGGTGTGGGACAGCTTTTCTAAGTGTCATTTTGGGTGTGATTGTCAGGGTGTTTCTCGACAGCTGCTGTGATGAGATCGCAGCCCGTGTTTCAAGGCATTTAGTGCTGGAAATGAGTCCTCAGGAGCTCCCTCGCCATTGCTGGCTGTCTCGCTGGCTGTCTCGCTGCGCTCGTGCTTCAGTGTCTCGCCGCTAACAAGGAGGAGCTGCTTTTAAACTCTTCCTCACCACTCATTCCCTGTCAAAACACAAGCATGGCACTATGCAGACCTGCACCTCGCTTTGGGGGTGCCGACCTAGCTAGTTTCTCAATGACATGGATGAGAGATGGGACACCCTGTTCCCCCGACAGGGTTGGTGAGCCAGCAGCAGGGTCAGTAATTCCGCCTGGGATGCAGTGGCAGCGGCTGTCAGTGCGAGCATCAGGTCAAGGAGTACTGCAGTCCAATATCGGAGGAAGGCCAACCTCCACCGAGCTGCAAGGGTAAGTTACCACCTCTCTCTCCTGCCGTCAGTTCTGCCTGCTACCCCTCAAATTCCCAACCCCACCCACATTCCACAAATCACTGGCTGACACCTCACACTCTCCCCAATCTTCATGCTTGTTCCTCAGCACCCCCTGGCACGCATCTCTTCATGTTCATTTGTGGTACCCACACATGCCACCTGCTATTACCCACACATGCCACCTGCTATAGACCCCCAATCCAACAAGCGTGTGGCTCACAAAGCCCTCTCTTTGTCCCTGCAGAAGATAGCTCATAATAAGCGGGAAAGGGTCAAGATGGGGGCAGAGTACGAAAGATCTGAGTCCTCACCCTCTTTGAGGGTTGGGCCCTGGAAATCGCGGGCTTGACCAAGGAGAGAGCAGTCACTGACAGCGAGGTTGGCCTGTGCTGCAGAGGTGAGGATCCACTGCCCCTTCACCCAGATGACCTGTCTCAAGTGAATTGTTCATGTCCAACAAAATGATCCTTCCCTCTCACTGACCACATGTCCATTGTAAGCAGGATCTCCATCTAGGACCATCCGGAGTCGTCCCACTTTCCTTGCCACCCAAGAGAACACTTCGGAGAGCTCCAAGGAGACCACCATCGAGGCAGCTATCATCCCTACCATCCACCAGCACGGAAACATCAGTGGACAGGCTTCTAGGGCACAATCTGGTGTTAACCACACAGTTGCTGCTGCACATCAGGTGGATCAGGAACATCCAATGAGTTGGAATGTCTGCTGAATCTCAGGAATCCCGTTAAGATGCTGAGCCTCGAGCATGCTGCCTCACGGCGCCGAGGTCCCAGGTTCGATCCCGGCTCTGGGTCACTGTCCATGTGGAGTTCGCACATTCTCCCCGTGTTTGCGTGGGTTTCGCCCCCACAACCCAAAGATGTATAGGTTAGGTGGATTGAACACGCTAAATTGCCCCTTAATTGGAAAAAATGAATTGGGTACTCTAAATTTATTTTTAAAAAGATGCTGAGCCTCTGGACAAGGTTCTCCCACAGCTGATACAGATGCTAGGACATGGCCGTGAGATTCAGGAGAGGATGTCAGCGACATTCCAGCGGGTGCATAGCTGAGTGGAGGAGTCCCAAAGGCTACAGGGGCAGAAGATGATGCCGACACAGCGTGGCACCAAGGCCAACACTGCTAGGGAGACGACCGCAGTGGAAAGCCTGGTACGAGGTCAGCGTTTTGAGTGGTGGTGCCCTCCATATCCAGGGCCTCCAAAGGACGTCCGCCATGGGCATCAAAGACCATAGGGCACAGAAGGCAGCAGGCCGCCTCCATCTCTGATGTGCATCGTGATGACACACCTAGACGTAGCAGTAGACCACGGACGACCAAGATTGAAGATCACGTTTTGGGCACCGAGGGTTGGGAGGGGGGTCACTATCTGTTGCTAGGGGCAATAGAAATGTCATATGTTCACAGTTAAAACATGTCACACCTGATACATGTGAAGCCTCTGTCATGTTAATCTTCACAGCTGATCTGCCTGCAGCCCCTACCCCCTATTCTCCACTGCTGCCCCCAAGTCCTGCCCCTCCACCTCCCCCCAGGCACAGTGGTCCAAGACCAAATGAACTCAATGCTGACCCCATTCAGATGATCGGTGTGAGCACGCTGCCAGCAGGAAGGCAGAAGTATAAACTGAGGAGCATCAGAGCTAACCTCACAGTGAGTGATCACTCTCCTGCCTTTTATGTTGACCCACTGACAGTGCCGACACAAGCCCATTGCCCTGGATAATGGTACACAGACTCTCTGGCAGGGTGGGACTGGGTAGTCTAGCGTGCAAGGCAACATGTGTGCAATCAATTACCCACTGGACCTGGGCATTCCGGTGATGGTGGAAAATCTTGTTGCCCGGGCATCTTGGTATGAACCTGGAATGAACCGGTGGCAGGTTCAGAGCTGCAGTCACCTTCATGGCCACCGGGAGCGGGTGCCCTCCTCCTCCATGGGGTGCTAGGACCGCGCGGACGTGGCTCAGGTGTCCAAATGTCTCTTTGTTGAGACGGAGACCCCTGTGGCCGTCATCTCCTCAAAAGACCAGCGACACCTGTACACCTTGGGCAGTCGGCGGCGTCCCCCTCTGGGCAGCTGGGTCTTTGGGGTGTGCAACTGCCCCCTGCATATGGGGTATCGCCTCCAGCCAGCGTCTACACTGCTGCCTTCTCTGCCGTCCAGCTGCCTGGGCTGCCACCAGCACCGCAAGGGCAGCCGCTGTGGGACCAACACCACAATCCATTTTGGTCTCTGTGAGGGATTGGAGAGAGAGAGAGGGAGGGAGACCGAAAATTAGTTAGGGCTTCCACTCTGGTACCCTCAAATCCCCAAGTCTTCCCCCACCTTTACGTGTCCCGCCTTCTCTCAGAGTGCCATCCCCCCAGCTAGCTGGAAAACCTCACTCTGCACACTCATCCCCGGCCACTGTCCCCTGCCGGGGACATTAGGGAGACCACCCTCAGGTACCCTCCCCTGATCCACACCCCCTGTGGACGCGAGAATATCCCCAATGCTGAAGCCCAGCTCGAGTGTTTGATTGTTGGCTGCTGCCTCAATGGTGCTGACACTTCTGGAGTTCCGGCAAACTGTTCAGGCTTCAACCTTTGATTGAAATGCGATGCAATAATAATCATCATCTGAGATGTGGCACGTGTACCCACAAGAATCCACATGAGAATATTTTATTGGCAAAAATGGTCACATTAACAAAGATTTTCACATATCATTTGGAATGTTAGGGGGTTGATTTTCAAATCTTTGTTAATGTCACCGTTCCATATTGGTGCCAATACAAAGCTATATCAGCTCATCTTCAAGAAAAAAAAACATATGGGGTGGGATTCTCCAATAATGAGGCTATGTCCCCACGCCCACGAAAAAACGCGCACGCATCACTCTGGACTTACCTGGAGAAAATCCAGAGTGATTCTCCGATTTGCAGGGGGCTGCATCTTCTTACTTCAAACCTGTTTGCCTTCTGAGCTCATACCTCCCCCGGAGACCGGTGTCCCAGGTCCAGATACCTTAGAAAAAATTGTCCTTCTTTCCGGCTACAGAAAAAGAAGGAATCAGCAACAGCAGCCTCCAGGCATTTGCAGCCACAGGCAGCAGCAGCAAACACAACCTGCAGCTGTGAAGTGCTCTCACAACTAACAAGGCCAATTCCTTATTAGCAATAGCCTTCAGCTGTGAAGCTAGAGGCTGCTCACAGCCAAAGGCAATAAAAGTGACCTTTAGCAGATAACCAAGAGTACCGTCCTGGAGGTGTCAGGCAGCAGCTGTAGTTGCCTCTGTAATGGGTATCCACAATATTTAAAATTTGCTTGAAGGCCTCACAGATGAAAAACTCCTCACTCCCCCTCCCAGGACGAGGGGTGACCCTCGACCCGGAACGCTTCAGCCCCCAACCAAACCCTCCTCCCTCCTCCCGAGCACTAGTGCAGCAGCTCCAGTGCCCTTGAGCTGCATGCCAGAAAATGGCAATGGTTACTCACCTCCTCAGTTCCCTTCAGTAGCCATTGCGCCAGCTTCACATTTTAAAAAAGGAGTACTAAACGACACCCACATGATATCTTGTTGGGGAGCCGGTTAATTCCCTGGAAGCTATTGCATTTGACGTCAATCTCGCTAATGATAGTGAAATTATTGCAAATTGGGTTTAATGATATGCTCGCCTTATTTGGGTGAGATCCTGAACTTGCCATCAGGAATGGACCTTAGATGGCAAACTGAATTACACCCGGCACGAATCTTGATTTTGGCCTTTCCCACCATTTAACCGGTGCGCCCAGATCCGCACCAGGCACAATGCAGTGGTTAAATTGCGCCCGTGGTTTCAGTGTAGAATACAACAACATTTTTTTTTTTAATAAACAATTTTATTGAGGTATTTTTGGCATTGTAAACAGTTACAGTGTACAGTAATGTGCAAATATCAACAAAAACATAGTGCAAATAACCAATCCTCTCTCATAAACAGTACCCGCCTATTTATCCCCCCTATTCTACTCTAATCTACCCCCCACCCCTCCCCCCCCCGCTGACATTTAATTCCCCGCGAAGAAGTCGATGAATGGTTTCCACCTTTGGTCCTCACCTAATAAAGATCCTCTGAAGGCGAACTTAATTTTTTCCAGACCAAGAAAGCTCGGCATGTCCGAGAGCCATACTTCGGTCTTCGGGGGCTTTGAGTCCCTCCAAGCCAGCAGTATGCGTCGGCGGGCTACCAGGGAAGAAAAGGCCAAGACGTCGGCCTCGCTCTCCTCCTGGACCCCCGGGTCTTCCGAGACCCCAAAAATAGCCACTACTGGACTCATCACCACCCTAGTTTTCAGTACCTGGGACATGAAGTCCGCAAATCCCTCCCAGTATCTCCTAAGTTTTGGACATGCCCAAAACATGTGGACGTGATTCGCTGATCCCCCCGTGCATCTAGAACACTTGTCTTCCACCCCCAAAAATTTGCTCATCCTGGCCACCGTCATGTGGGCCCGGTGGACGACCTTGAACTGAATCAGGCTGAGCCTAGCACATGTTGCAGTTGAATTTACCCTACTCAGGGCTTCCGCCCATACCCCGTCCTCCATCTCCTCGCCTAGTTCTTCCTCCCACTTGAGCTTCAGTTCCTCTGTCTGGGACTCCTCCCCTTTCTTGAGTTCTTGGGAAATATCCGAGACTTTCTCCTGTCCTACCTCTCCCCTGGAAACTACTCTATCCTGGATCCCATTTGGTGGGAGACGTGGGAAGGATGGGACCTGTCTGCGCATGAAGTCATGCACTTGCAAGTACCTAAAGTCATTCCCCCTTACTAGTCCGAATTTCTCCTCCAAGGCCCTCATGCTTGCGAAGCTCCCCCCCAGGAACATATCGCCCATCCTCCCCACCCCTGCCTGCCGCCATGCTCGGAATCCACCGTCCATCCTTCCGGGGGCGAATCGGTGGTTGTCGCATAATGGAGACCAGACCGATGCTCCCACCTCCCCTACATGTTTCCTCCACTGGCCCCAGATCCACAGGGCTGCCACCGCTACCGAGCTGGTGGAGTACCTGGCCGGCGGGAGCGGTAGGGAAGCCGTGACCAGGGCTGCCAAACTGTGTCCCTGCACGAAGCCACCTCCACTCGCCCCCAAATATACCCCGTACCCACCATCCAACTCCTTAGCATGACTATGTTGGCCGCCCAGTAGTAGTTGCTAAGGTTCGGCAGCGCCAGCCCACCCTCGCTACGGTTCATCTCAAACATCGCTTTCTTCACCCGCGGGGACTTCCCCGCCCAGACAAAGCCCATAATTATCTTGTTGACCCTTTTGAAGAAGGACCACGGGATGAAAATCGGGAGGCACTGAAAAATAAACAGGAATCATGGGAGAATTGTCATCTTTACCATCTGCACTCTCCCTGCAAGTGATAGTGGGAGTGCATCCCATCTCCTAAACTCGCTCTTCATTTGTTCCACCACTCTAGTCAAATTTAGCTTGTGCAGCCTGCCCCAGTCTCGCGCCACCTGTATCCCCAAGTATCGGAAACTTTCTCCAACCATCCTAAATGGCAGCCCCTTCAACCTATTCTCCTGGCCCCTCGCCTGCACTACAAACATCTCACTCTTAGTCATGTTCAGTTTGTATCCTGAGAACTGGCCAAATTCTCTCAATATTCCCAGTATACTGTCCATCCCGGCCAGTGGGTCCGATACGTACAGGAGCAGGTCGTCCGCGTAAAGTGAGACCCTGTGTTCCACCCCTCCCCTAATCATTCCCTTCCACCCCCTCGCAGCTCTCGGGGCAATCGCCAGAGGTTCTACAGCCAGTGCGAACAGCAACGGGGAGAGTGGACATCCCTGTCTGGTCACCCGGTGTAGTCTAAAATAGTCCGCTGTTGTCCTATTCGTCCTTACGCTAGCTTTTGGGGCCTGGTACAATAGTCTGACCCAGTCGACAAAGCCCTCTCCGAACCCGAACCGTCCGAGTACCTCCCACAAATAGTCCCACTCCACCCGGTCAAAGGCCTTCTCGGCATCCATTGCCACCACTGCCTCTACCTCTCTGCCCTCCAGGGGCATCATGATCACGTTGAGTAGTTTCTTAAGTTGGCTACCAGCTGTCTGCCTTTAACAAACCCTGTTTGGTCTTCCCCGATCACCTCCGGGACACAGTCCTCAATTCTAAGCACCAAGACCTTAGCCAGGAGCTTGGCGTCGACATTGATCAGGGAGATTGGTCTGTATGACCCACACGCTTCCGGGTCTTTATCCCATTTTAATATCAGCGAAATGGTAGCCTGTGACATCGTCGGGGGTAGAATCCCTCTGTCCCTCGCCTCGTTAAATACCCTAGTCAGCACCGGCCCCACTATCTCCGAGAACTTTTTGTAGAACTCCACTGGGTATCCATCCGGCCCCGGGGATTTACCCGACTGCATGGCCTTCAAGCCCCCCAGTACTTCCTTAGCTCTCTAATCGGGGCCCTCAGTCCGTCTACTAGCCGCCCACTTGTCTCGCTCCCATTGTTCCCCCGAACTCATCCCCCCACCCATCCACAACAATTCCCCGGGTCTATCCTGCTCGAGCAGTCCCTCTGAGATTAGGAAGATCAAACAAAAAAGGGCAATCAAACAAACAACCAAGACCGCTCCAGCTGTAATGCTATTCCAGTTGTGTACACCGCTGAGTGATACCAATCGCCCCTTTCTGCGCATTAATAAAAGAAAAACACAGCAACACAGTACCCGTGTAACCCCCCTGCATCAAATAACTTTAACCCCCATTGCTTCCCGGCCAAACTTCTGTTATGATGGAAGCTCCAAAAAGAAAGAACACAAAGAAAAAGCAAACCGAAAAAAGAAGAGGGAGGGGGCATCCGTCCCCCCCTCACCCATTGTAACCAAACGCAGCGAAAAAAGTACAAAGTACCTGTGAAGCAACATAAAATAGAAAGTCAGTCCAAGAAAAATAGATGTCACGTAAACAATAATACTCAGACTCTGGCTTGAGTCCGTGGGTCCTCAGTTCGGCACCAGTCCCTGATCCTTTGCGAACTCCATCGCCTCATCGGGGTCCACAAAGTAGTAATGCTGGCTCTGGTGCGTGACCCAAAGATGCGCCGGAAGAGCAGACCGAACTTCACGTGCTTTTTGAACAAAATCTCCTTAATTCGTTTAAAGGCTGCTCGTCGCCTGGCCACCTCTTGACTCAGGTCCTGGTAGATGCGCAGGACATTGTTGTTCCATGTACAGCTCCTTGTGCTCTTTGCCCACTGAAGGACACACTCCTTATCCGTGAACCTGTGGAACCTGACCACCACTGGTAAGGGGGGGGGGGAGACCCCCCCGGTCACGGCTGCCTCACCTGCACTCTGTGTGCCCCATCCAGCTCCAGCGGTCGTGGGAAGGAATTAGCCCCCATCAGCTGCTGCAACAGGTCAGCCACAAACATTGTGGCGTCCGCTCCTTCGGCCCCCTCTGGGAGGCCAACAACTCTCAGATTTTGTCTACAGGCTCTGTTTTCCAGGTCTTCGAGTCTGTCAAGCAGCCTTCTCTGTCGCTCCTTTAACCCATCTATTTCTATTGCTGCGGTTGTTTGTGTGGCCACCTGTTCCTCCACCGCTCCAGCTCCTTGACCTTTTTGTCCTGGGCCTCTAGTCTTTGGTTCACTTGCTCCACCGCTTTCTGGAGCGGTTCTAAGTTATCTGGCTTCATTGCTTCAAAACTTCCTTTTATGAGCTGCAGCATATTGTCCAGCACTGCTTGGATCGCCTGGTCTGCGGTCCGTACGTCAGCCATCTTTGATTGCGGGTCAGCTCCCACACCACTTTGTCTCTGCCCTTTCTTTTCCTGCTTTCACTGCTTTCTGCTCTTCTTTGTTTCCATGGAGCTTCGCACGTTTAGATCAGCAACTTTGTGGCCGTCTTTTCTAGGGCACAAAAGTTCCAAAAAGTCGGGAAACCAGGTCCACAAATCCGGCCGGAGTGAGAGCCACCGAATGTGCGGCTCACTCCCTCATCGCCGCCACCGGAAGTCCAGAATACAACAACATTTTAAACTAAAATTATAATAGGGTTACAACACAGAAAAGTAAACAAATTAGTTTAAAAAAAAGGAGGTTTGTTTACATCGTATAATCGGCCAATAAACATTATTCGCAGATAAAAACAAGTCAAATAAACAACACATTTAAGTAGGAAGAGGTTCATCTACAATTAACACAATCTCACCAGGAGGTCCCTCTTCTTTCAAAAATCATTAACTTCAAATGCAGTCTTTCCAAGCACACAAAAGCATTAAGTGACATTTATTTTGCTAACCTCTTGCTACCTAAAGCGGGCTGATCAATTTGGTTTTAAGTTAACATAGTATATTTGTGACGTGGTATTTAAAATCTGCTGCATGTGAGTCAATACGCAGCTTACAGTGAAGCAATGTTTTCCTGTAACATATGGCAATGCTTTTGCCTGTGGCAAATTGCATATAAATGAGACTCAATATAGAAACTGTAAGCACAAAGTTGGAGAGGTGGAGGACATTTACAACATCAAGATTGTTCGACGGTTCTTCCTTATCTTTATGAAAAGCTTGACTTTGGTTTCAATAGAAAATCAGCTGCAACATTAAAGCAATCCCACCATAGGCAAAAATCAGATTTCTCTCTAATTTAATTGACAGCGTTGCCTTTTTGTCCAAACTCCCTTCACCATTGATTCAACAAAAAGTAAAATTTACATTAGCGCATAAGATATGGACTCGGTACAGCACAATTTTGTAATTGTCACTATTTTAAACCCATTTGAAAATGATGTTTAATAATACCAATGCAAGCAACTGTAAATCCAAAAATGTAATCAGTTATCTTGTATGATTCTGGGAACTATCTTCTGCCAAATATTTTGATTGCCTGGTACGATTTGCAATTCTTTAAATCGAAGATTTATTTGATATCTGAATTTGAACAATGCAGTTGAATCAACTTTCAAATAGGTTGAATAGGCTATTTGCAAGTTGCAAATATTCAAACTGAGCAGATGTGAGGGCATCAGGAAATAGTACAGAGCTACAGAGAACTTCACCTCCCTCGCTGTCAAACTCAATGCAGCCTTGCCATGGATGACTGCAACAACTCCCTTGAACTCATCATTAGTGATTGTCACATATGAGAACAGATAGCTTGAATTACCCTCATGTAAATTGGAATGTTTATTTAATCTGTTTATTCAATCTTCATTCCCCGAAAAAAAATGTATCTAGGTCCTGGATAGAACTGTAAAGACAGAGTGAGCTTACTGGGCTGTACATTTTCTTTATTCTTGTTTCTTCCTGTCTCGTTACATTTATTACATTTTCCAAGGATTCTCTTAACTTTGAGATTGACTCCATTACTTCATGACATTACAGAATAGTTACCTTTTGCTTAGTGTCTTTTGAATGGGTGATTGTTTCCAAACAGTGAAATACTGAGGGAATAAAATATTGGTGATTTTATAGCTCCTGTATTTATCATTAAGAGTAATTTTATTTGCATGTTACAAACCCCATGCAGCAGAATCTATATATAATCTTATTTATGTTGTTTAAAAATTAATTAGCTCTGTTATCCAAATATATTTTAGGAGCTATGAGAGCTGACTTAATTGCACATTTCTGAGCCTCTGAAACAGTGTAGTTAGTTTTGTTCATTCATGCATTATGACGCTGACATGGCTGAGTTGAACAGGTAAAACTGAGCAAAACTTTGTGATCCATTTTAAACTGCGAAGTCTAATAGGGATGGTCTGCGATAGAGCTCAGTGTTGTTTATTTTAACCAGCTGCCAGAGTGCACGAGCTTATGCTATTACAGTTTCTACATCTTCATTTCCTGGACTCAGTTGGACTTTTGAAAGGTGATCATGAATGGCAACAAAATGACTTATTATTATGGTCAAAAGGGTGGCCTGTGGTTGGAGGTGCTGGTTAATCCAAAAGGCTGTAACATACTTCTTTAGTGTTTGGCTGCTGGAGGCTTAATTAGTTTATTTGACTGCTCTCTCCTGTCCTCTTTATTGTATAGTGCAGCTCTAATTTCAACATCAGTCAATAAAGCTGCTGTTGAGAGATTCTGAAGTCCATCTAACAAAATAGTTTCAGGCATTTCATATCTGGTGTTCGATCCTGGGAGGGTGACTTGTGATCTATAGTGTCCAAGCACCATTTCCAATGCACACCAATAAGAAACAATGAAGAAAACACAGCCCACAGTTTGTACATTGTTGCACTTTTCCTACCTACATTTACAGCGTTAACAGCGTTAAGTGTGTGATGACATAGAGCAGCAAGACAGAGTATTTTTTGAAGCTATAAGTTTGGAATTGGGAGTATTCGCTGCTACATGAAACCCTCTCCAGAAACCAAAGCTGTGCCAGTGGAATGCAGAATGAATAGGTTGTCCCATGAGCTTGGGTGGATTTATTGTGTACCGGGCTGCTATTTATGGGACTAATACGCACATGCCCATTGTCAAGGAGAACATTTTTATATCTGGGGGCAGCAGCAAATATAGATTTATTAAAAAATAAATTTAGAGTACCCAATTATTTTTTTCCAATTAAGGGGCAATTTAGCGTGGCCAATCCACCTAACTTGCACATCTTTGGGTTGTGGGGGTGAAACACACGCAGACACGGGGAGAATGTACAAACTCCACACGGACAATGATCCAGGGCCGGGATCGAACCTGGGACTTCGACGCCTTGAGTCAGCAGTGCTAACCACTGTGCCACCATGCCGTCCCCGCAAATATAAATATTGATGCAAAATGGGCACAATGCCATCTGTTCTGGTCTCTGATAGGCTGAGCAGTTAGCCTGTCTGTACAACTGGTGATGTCATTTTTCATGCACTGATCTGAGAGGCTCCTCAACAGAAACATTTCTGACAATCAGCAAGTAATGTTAAAAATGGTTGAGTGACTGGACTAAAGCGGGGTGAGGAGTATAGCCTGAGGTGAAATTAACCTGAATGTAAAAGAAAGAGTGAAAGAGTTGGTCAGATAGTAATTCATTCCCCTCACATTCAGAGCTTTGCCGTGTATACCTGCTAACAGAAACAACTACCCAATTTCAAAAGAAATCCAGAGTAATTGTTAATGAAATTCACCTGTCTTCACTCTATTGAACAATAAAAACATTTATATTATTCAAAACATTAACATCTTTCTTCAAAATAACTGCAAGAATAATCTTAATTTCCTTTATAAAGTTCGTCCTTAAAAATGGATAAAGCTGCACTTTATTTAAGTTTAAAGTTTTCTTGGGAGTATATGAAACATAAACTGGTCCACTCATGGCTTGTGAAAAATGATCCTTGAGTCAGCACCAATCGATTTTCTCTTGTGAGAAACAGGGACAGACTCTGAAGATTCATTGAATTCAGTTTATTAAATGAATGCAGACCTCGTCTCCACTGAGTCTTCAAAAGGTTAGAATTTCAATATTCTGGGTAAATTCCCCTTTGGGGGCAATAGCTGATCCTGACACAAACTACACCCATTTTGAAACTGTTTCCTCCAAGCATCCACTTAAATTAATTTGCTTATCATCAAATGCAAAATCTACCATGAACCAGCACATCAGGCAGCATATTAAACTGTATTTTTTTTAAATAAATAAGACTGGCTTTAAAAAAGTCATTTTTGAAGATTAACAACTTGATGAAGATTAAATAGTAAGCGTTTTAATTCCTGATTTTTGTTATTTCTTGCCCTTAAACGGTCATTTCAGAGGGCAGTTAAAGGTCAACCACATTGCTTTGTCATATATAGGCCAGACCAGCTAAGGATGGCAGGTTCTCTTCGCTAAAGAACATTATAATAATATAATAATCTTTATTGTCCCAAGTAGGCTTACATTAACACTGCAATGAAGTCACTGTGAAAGGCCCCTAGTCACTACATCCCCACCTGTTCGGGTAAACTGAGGGAGAATTCAGAATGTCCAATTCACCTAACAAGCACGTCTTTCGGGACTTGTGGGAGGGAACCGGAGCATCCGGAAGAAACCCACGCAGACATGGGGAGAGCATGCAGAGTCAACACCGACAGTGACCCAAGCCGGGAATCGAACCTGGGACCCTGGCGCTGTGAAGCAACAGTTTTAAAAACAACGGTCATTTCATGGTCATCATCAGACTTTGACTTCCAGGCTTTCTGTGGTGGGATTCGAGCCTGGGTCCCCAGAGCATTCATGGGTCATTGGATTCCTAGTCCAGCAACAATACCACTACGCCACCACCTCCTTACACTTTAATTAATTGAACACCTCTGAGTAACCAGGTTTTAATTACTAAGATTCAAATTTTAAAACTTAAAACTATTTTCCAGTTATATTGGGGTGCAGCAGTTTATTGGTAAAATAAAACAAAAATCAGATTTAAAAGCATTGAAAGCGGACTTCCGGTGGCGTTTGCGAGCGGGTCGGCCGCATCGAGTGGAGCTCCCGCTGGTGGCCACTATTTGCAGCGCTTTCGGGGGTTTCCCCGATGCTTCCCTCCCCGCCGCCCCCGATTATTGTCAGCCTTTGGGGCCGTCCTGGGCATCAAGCAGGGCCGGTTTGAAAACCGGTGAGGAACCCCGCACGGGTGTCGGGCGGCTGGTGCTGAGGCGTCGGGCCCAGCGCGCGCGGAGGTCAGAGCAGCGGGGGCGGAGCCAAACGGAGGTTGAGACGACAGGCCCGAAGCCAGAACATGATGCAGGTGAGATGTCCCACATCGGGTGGCTCCCGCCTAGAATGTTGTAAGAAGAATGAAGTCCGGTCCCAGGGGAATTCTGGAGGAATACAAAAAAGAGGAGAAAGAAGTTTTTAAAAAACTTGGTGAAAGTTTTTTTTTCTTAAGGAAGAATTTTTTGTTTTTCCATAATAAACAAAAAGAGATTGAAGAAGGAAAGAAGGGTGAAAAAAAAAGGAAAAATAATAAGTCGTTAAAGGATGCGAAAAGCAGCGTTGAGGAAGGGAGGAAACGCGGCCTCGCCGTTGAATGTGAGGACCAGCAAAAGTGCTGACAAGATAGCGGATGCCGGACCGCATGGTGGGGCCGCACTATTTACGGTGGAGAAGATGACCGAGGTGATGGCGGTGGAGCTGGAAAAGCAGTTTGCGAGGCACACAGAGGCTTTGAGGAAGGAGATGGCGGTCGCACTGAAGTCATTGGTGGAGGAGGCAATCGCCCCGGTGAGGGTAGCTGTGGCAAAGTCATCGGCCGAGGTGAGAGAGCAGGGCGAGAAGATGAAAGAAGTGGAGGAGGCCGTGTCGCAGCACAGAGACCAGTTCACCTCGATGGGGGATGAGCTGCGCAGAGTGGTGGAGGTCAACAGAGGACTCTGAGCAAAGCTCGAGGACTTGGAGAACTGCTCGAGGCGGCACAATCTGAGAATTGTGGGCTTGCCCGAAGGGACAGAGGGCCCAAGGCCAACAGAGTACTTCGCTAAGAAGTTGGCAGAGTTGATGGGGGAGGGTGAGAACCCCTCCGGGTATGAGCTGGACCAAGCTCATCGGTCATTAAGGCCGAAGCCCAAAGTGAATAAGCCGCCAAGAGCAGTAATTATCTGCTTCCATAAGTACTGCATGAAGGAGAAGGTGTTAAGCTGGGCGAAGCAGAAGCGTGAGGTGCAATGGGATGGTGCTGGAATTCAGATCTACCAGGACTTGACGGTGGAGTTGGCAAAAAGACGAGTGGTGTTCGGGCGAGTGAAGGCGGCACTGTACAAAAAGGGGGTGCGATTTGGTATGGTTTCCCGGCGAAGCTGAGGGTGACGTATGATGCCAAAGACTTTTATTTCGAGACAGCAGAGGCGGCTGAGGCGTTCGTGAGGGCAGAAGGCTTGGGGCAGATGTGAGGAGCGGAGCTGGAAGAGAGACTGTGGACTGTGTTTGGGGAGCTGGAAAATGTATAAATGCTATAACTTTCTTTTTTACTGACGTGTATTGTAATTTACTTCTCTTCACATGGTTACAGAGTTCAAGTTATTGGTTGGGTTGATTGGCATTCTGTGTTGCGACGGTTATATCTTATTTTAGTGAATTGTATGGGTTGGATTGTTGTTTTTGTTTTTTCTTTCTCTGGGGCTGGGTGGGAGGGGACGGTATACCTTGGCGGGGGGAGCCACCCGCACTAGCTAACTAAAGTCGGCGAGTGAACGGAGGTGAGGTGAGAGGAGGGCTGTGGACATTGGAGCCTGGTTAGCAGGTTTTGATGGGCCTACAAGGAGAGTGAGGGGGGGGAGGGGGGGGGGGGGGGGCGATGGAAGGGATTGAAGCTGGGAGGTGTTTTTTCGAGAGGAAATGTAGGGGGGTTTTCGGAGAGGGGGGAAGGGGTTCGCTGTTAATAATGGATAGGGGCGGATCAGGCTTATGGAGCAGGATCCGGTGGTATGATGATGGTGGATAAGAAGGGTGGGGGGGGGGGGGTGGGGGGGTGAGAGACCCCCAGTTAGGATAGTCACGTGGAACGTGAGGGGGTTAGGAGGTCCGGTCAAGAGGTCAAGGGTGCTTGCGCATCTTTAAAGTTTGAAAGCCGATGTAGCAATGCTGCAGGAGACTCACTTGAGGGTGAAGGACCAGGTGAGACTTAAAAAGGGCTGGTTTAGTCAGGTGTTTCACTCTGGATTTGACGGAAGGGCTCGTGGGGTAGCGGTAATGGTCAGCAAAAGAGTATGCTTCCAGATGGAGAAGGTGGTGGCAGATCAGTGGGGTAGATATGTGATTGTGACAGGGGGGCTGGAGGGGAGGTTAGTGGCGCTGTTAAGTGTATACGGTCCCAATTGGGACAATGTGGGATTCGCAAAAAAGGTGTTTGGGGTCTTTTTGGGCCCCGACTTGGACACACACGAACTGATAGTGGCGGGGGCGGGGGGGGGGGGCTGGAATTTGATGCAGGAGCCAAGGTTGGGCAGGTCACAACACGCTCGCTGGTCCCATCAGGGGGGGCGAAGGCGTTGGCTGGGCTAATGGTGGAAATGGGAGGGGTGGACCCTTGGAGGTTTCTGCACCCGAGGGAACGGGAGTACTCGTTTTTCTCAGCAGTCCATAAGGATACTCGCGGATCAACTTTTTCGTGGTGGGGAAGGCCTTGCTGGCTGGGGTTAAGGGGTCGGAATACTCGGCAATTGCAGTGTCAGATCATGCTCTGCATTGGATAGATATGGTACTGGAGAAGGGGGTAGCGCAGAGGCTGGGGTGGAAATTAGATGTGAGACTTTTGGGGGACCAAGGGTTCTGTGACAAAATTGAAAAGGTAATTGAGGAATATGTAGGTTTCAACTGTACGGTTGAGGTGTCGAAGGCAGTTGTTTGGGAGGCTCAAAAGGCGGTGGTGAGGGGTGAGGTGATTTTGTTTAAGGCCAGGGTGGACAAAGAGGAGAGGTTGGAGCGGCAGAGGGTAATAGATGAGATGTTGGAGGTAGATAGGAGTTATGCAGAAGATGGGGACCCAGCGAAGCTGGAAGAGAGGAAGGATCTACAGGCGAGCTTCGACCGACTATCTACCAGGAAGGCGGTGCGCCAACTGAGACGAGCAAGGGGTGCAGTTTGCGAACATGGAGATAAGGCAGTATGTTAGCAGGTCAGCTCCGGAGGGAGGCAGCGGTAAGGGAAATTGTTCAGGTGAGGGATACGGCAGGGAAGTTGGTGGTGGCTCCGGAGCTGATTAACAAGGTTTTTGAGGAATTTTATGAGAAGTTGTACACGTCAGAGCCACCTGGGGGAGACCGTGAGATGCAGGAATTTCTAGATGGGTTGGAGTACCCGAGGATAGGGGAGGGGGACAGGGCTACATTAGAAGGAGCGATAGTGGAGTAGGAGATAAAGGATGCGATTGGGAGGATGCAGTCGGGGAAGGTGGCAGGGCCGGATGGGTTTCCGGTGGAATATTATAAAAAATTCAAGGATAAGCTGGCACCCCTGATGGTGGGGATGTTTGAAGAGGCGATAGGGAGGGGGTGTTGCCACAAACTTTGGGGCAGGCATCTGTCATGATATTCAGGTAAACATCATGGTGCAAGCATACATATATACTGATGGACAGATCAACGGACCAATCAATACACACACAACACCGCAGCCAATCACAGACAAGAGCATACACACTATAAAACAGGGAACACAACACTTCCCAAGCATTCCAGCAGGAGACAGCTCAGGGCACAGAGCTCACAGCAAGCCACTCAGACATCCACCATGTGCTGAATGCCACTCCAGGATAGTGTTAGGAATAGGTCCACAGATTCAAGGGTTATGATCGAACCTCAGTAACCAATTTACCACTGTAAATATATGTTAGTAATAAAACTGAGTTGTACCATTCGCAACCGTGTTGGTTTGTCTGTGTAGCAGAGCACCCAACACATCAGCATTGATTTTCCTGTTGCTAAAAAAAGATAAGGATCTGACGGAGTGTGGGTCGTATAGGCCCATATCACTTCTGAGTGTGGAAGCAAAAGTATTGGCGAAGGTACTGGCGGGTAGACTGGAGGAGTGCCTCCCGAAGGTGATAGGTGAAGATCAGACGGGGTTCGTGAGAGGGAGGCAGCTCTTTCCAAATGTTAGAAAGGTATTGAACGTCGTTATGGCACCGGCAGAGGGGAAGGAAAGAGAGGTGGTTGTGGCATCAGACGCTGAGAAGGTGTTTGACCGGGTAGAATGGGGGTACTTGATGGCAGTTCTGGAGCGGTTTGGGATAGGACCAAGATTTGTGAACTGGGTAAAGCTGCTATATAAGGAGCCGAGGGTGAGTGTCCGCACAAACAACATCAGCTCAGGATACTTTTTTCTCCACCGTGGGACTAGGCAGGGATGTCCTATGTCCCGCCTGCTGTTTGCACTCGCGATTGAGCCATTGGCCATTCCATTAAGAAGTTCGGGGGTATGGAAAGGAATAGTGCGGGGGTGGGATAGAGCATAGGGTGTCCTTATATGCCGATGATTTGTTGCTATATGTGTCGGAATCGAGTGTGTCAATAGGGGGAATATTGGAGCTGCTTAGAGTGTTTGGGTCTTTCTCGGGGTACAAACTAAATCTGGACAAGAGTGAGTATTTTGTGGTGTCTCGGCCGGGGGTGGGGGCAGGGGTGGGGGGGCTGCCATTCCGTAGGGCAGGGACTCACTTTAGGTACCTGGGGGTGCGGGTTGCCCGGGAGTGGAGGGGGGGGGGGCTCCGCAGGTACAACATCTCTAGTTTGGTGGGGAGAGTGAAAGCTGATCTGGCAAGGTGGGATGGTCTCCCTCTGTCACTGGCAGGTCGGGTACAGGCGGTTAAAATGAACATGTTGCCGCGATTTCTGTTTATTTTTCAATGCCTGCCGATTTTCCTGGCAAAGGCTTTTTTCAGAGAGATTGAGGGAAGGATTACCTCATTCATATGGGGAGGGAAGGTGGCCAGTGTTAGAAAGGTGCTGCTACAGAGGGGAAGGCAGGCAGGGGGTTTGGGTCTCCCGAACCTGATGTACTATTACTGGGTGGCGAATGTGGAGAATGTGCGGAGCTGGGTCAGAGGGATTGATTCCCAATGAGTCAGAATGGAGGAGAGTTTGTGCAGGGGGTCGGGATTGAAAGCACTAGCAACAGCGCCACTCCCGATAGCCCCGGGGAAATACTCAGGGAGTCCGGTAATAATAGCTTCATTGAGAATTTGGAGGCAGTTTAACCAACACTTCGGGTTGGGGGCAGGGTCAAGGGAAATGCCGATTGGGAGAACCACAGATTTGAGCCAGGGAGGTGGGATGGAAATTTTCAGAAATGGGAGGAGAAGGGGATTAAGACACTAAAAGATTTGTTTCTTAGGGGCGGTTTGCATGATTGAAGGAGATGGAAGCGAAGTATCGGCTGGAGCAGGGGGAAATGTTTAGATACACGGAGGTTCGCGATTTTGCCAGAAAGGAGATTCCCAGAGCTTCCCAGTGGAGCCAGCCT
Source organism: Scyliorhinus torazame (assembly GCF_047496885.1). Classification (NCBI taxonomy): domain Eukaryota; kingdom Metazoa; phylum Chordata; class Chondrichthyes; order Carcharhiniformes; family Scyliorhinidae; genus Scyliorhinus; species Scyliorhinus torazame. The sequence goes on along the minus strand of NC_092707.1, from coordinate 120,360,297 downwards.
CCACATTACTGGAGGAGGTGCTGATGACAGGGAGACTGGAGAAGTGGGTAGTGTCAGCGGTTTATGGAGTTATTTTGGAAGAGGAGAAGGCACCACTGGAAGGGATCGAAGCAAAGTGGGAGGAAGAGTTGGGAGAGGATATGGAGGAGGGGTTCTGGTGTGAGGTGCTCCGGAGAGTGAATGCCTCCACCTCATGTGCGAGGTTGGGGCTGATACAGTTGAAGGTGGTATACAGAGCACCACCTCACGAGGGCGAGGATGAGCCGATTCTTTGAAGGAGTAGAAGATGTGTGTGAATGTTGCGGGGAGGGGGGCGGGGTGGGGGGGCGCTAATCACGTTCATATGTTTTGGTCCTGTCCAAAGCTAGAGGAATACTGGAAGGAGGTTTTTAGGGTAATTTCTAAAGTGATGCACGTGAAACTGGACCCGGGCCCCCGGGAGGTCATATTCAGGGTGTCGGACCAGCCAGTGTTGGAAACGGATGCAAAGGCAGAGGTTGTAGCCTTTGCCTCGTTGATCGCCCGAAGGCGGATCCTGATAGGATGGAGAGCAACCTCTCCACCCTGTGCCCTGGTGTGGCGGGGGTCCTGTTGGAATTTTTGACTCTTGAGAAGGTTAAGTTAGAACTGACGGGAAGGATGGAGGGTTTCTTCAATTCATGGGCATTATTCATTATGCACTTTCAAGAACTGGATAACATCAAACAATAGTTGGGGCGTGTGGGTGGGAGGGTTGGGGGCTGTGTGTGTTAATCGCAACTATGGGTGATCCCTAATTCCTTTTTGTCATTTGTTTGTGTGAACAGGCGGGCTAATGTTTGGGGTTTGGTGGGAGGATGGGATCATTGTTATTGACATGGGGATTGACATATTTGTTACTGATTATTGTTTATTGTTGGTGGATATAAATTTGGGAGAAAATGTGAAAAAGGAGAATAAAAATATATATTTTTTTAAATAAAAGCTTTGAAAGCACATCTTTTAGTGCCCTTTCTCTCTAAGCACCCACTGATTATCTGCAAATGAGCATAATTAATGGAAACACCTAATAATGACTCATTCATCAAGAGGGTGTGGGCGGAGTCAGCTTCCAGTGCAATTTTTTGAACTTGTGGAAATGAAAGCAACATTTGCTGAGAAAACAATCCAGTGGATTTGCAATGACTTTCAAACTCTGTGGCAGCTTAGTTCTGATTAGCAAACCACATATATGTCATTGAATGTGTCATAATATACACCAGTATATCATGGTGCAGACACACACACTGATGGACACACAGTGGGACCAATCAACACACACAACACCGCAGCCAATCACCAGTAAGAGCACACGCACTATAAAGACAGGGGGCATCAGAGTTGCAGCTTCCTAGTAGGACAGAGCTCACAGCCTGCAGCACAGACATTCACCATGTGCTGAGTGCATCGATTGGTTAGGACAAGGCAAAGGTCTTTAGTTAAAGCTAGTATCGTGTTAACCCACAGTAAGAGTATGTTAAACTGTTAATGACTCAATAAAATAGTGTTGCACTATTTCAAGTGTTGGTGACCTGTATGTGTTCCACGGATCCAGAACGCCCAACACAACATGATACCAGGAGTTGAGGGACATTAGCACTTCTTAGACCTACCTGCAAGTGATCTGCCTTCCGCCAGCATTCCGTCATCCTGCAACATGGACAACATCTGCCCGCCGCCGCTGCCGCTCCCCATCGTCGGCAACCTAGGGGCCAACTGGAAGATATTCAAACAGCGCTTCCAGCTCTTCCTTGAGGTCACAGACAGGGAGGACGCCTCGGATACCAGGAAGGTTGCTCTCTTCCTAGCCACGGCCGGGGACCATGCCATCCACATTTTCAATTCTCTCACCTTTGGGGATGATGAAGATAAAACAAAGTTCAAGACGGTCCTCCTCAAGTTTGACACTCACTGCAGCTTAGAGGTGAATGAAAGTTTCGAGCGCTATGTGTTCCAACAGCGTTTGCAGGGTAAGGATGAACCTTTCCAATCCTTTCTCACTCACCTCCGCATCCTTGCACAGTCTTGCAGCTACGGGCCCACCTCTGACTCCATGATACGCAACCAGATCATTTTTGGTGTTCAGTCGGACCCCCTACGACAACAGCTCCTCAAAGTAAAGCAGCTCACCCTAGCGACCGCCATTGAGACCTGTGTCCTACACGAAAACGCCACAAGTCGGTATTCCCACATCCAAGCAGCTGAAACAGCGCGGCAAGGTCCCCATGATGCGGAACGGGTCCAAGCAATTGAGCAACTCCAGGGCCTCCGCCTGGATGAGGGCGGCCATTTCGCGCGCTTTTCGCGGACTCCTGCGCTTGTGCGCACCAAACGAGGGGACGGCGATGTCGAAGAACATAATGCGCAGGCGCGCACCACGCACGACCACACCGTGCATGCGCGGTGGTGCAGCGAACGTGCTGACGCTACAACGTGCGGCAACTGTGGCTCCACCCATTTAAAATGGCAATGCCCCCCAAAATCTCGACAATGCCTACGATGTGGAAGACTTGGCCACTATGCTGCTTTATGCCGAGCAGCTCAGCCTGCCAATTCATATCGCTTCAGCCATCCTCGCAGGAATGTCCGGGCAATTCAACCCACGGTCACCGAGTCCGATACGGACCTCCCACACAGCAGTGACACCGAGGGCCCAAAGGCGCCTTTTCGAGTCGGTATCGTGACAAAAAACAGGGTGTTCCCGAAGCAAAGACACCAGCCGCTGTCGGTATACAGCATCGATCCAGACGATGAGTGGTGTGCCACCCTGACGGTCAACCGGTCCCAAATACGATTCCGCCTGGACACTGGTGCCTCCGCCAATCTCATTGCGCGGTCTGACTTCCAACACCTTTGTGTCAAACCAGCCATCCTTCCATCAGCCTGCCAGCTATTGGATTACAATGGCAATGCCATTGATGCCAGCGGCTCATGCCAACTTGAAGTGACGCACAGGTCACGCAAATCCATCCTTCCCTTTGAAATCGTGGGCTCCTCGAAAGCCTCCCTGCTTGGCGCGCAGGAATGCAAGCTGTTGAACCTAGTTCAGAGAGTTCACTCTCTCTCTCCTGATGACATGTCTGCCTTTCAGGACACCGACTTCAGGGCGCAACTCGACGCCATCATCAACCAGTACCACGACGTCTTCGAAGGCATGGGCATGCTCCCATACACCTACAAGATCTTATTGAAACAGAATGCCACGCCTGTGGTGCACGCACCTCGCAGGGTCCCAGCAGCCCTCAAGGACCGCCTCAAGCAGCAGCTGCAGGACCTCCAGGACCAAGGAGTGATTTCCAGAGTCACGGAACCAACCGACTGAGTCAGTTCCATGGTGTGTGTAATAAAGCCTTCCGGCGAATTGAGAATTTGCATCGATCCCAAGGATCTAAATCGCAATATCATGAGGGAACATTATCCAATTCCCAAGCGCAAAGAGCTCACATGTGAGATGGCTCGCGCCAAGCTCTTCACCAAACTCGACGCCTCAAAAGGATTCTGGCAAATCCAGCTCGACAAATCCAGCAGGAAACTGTACATTCAATACCCACTTTGGCAGATATTGTTACAACAGGAATGCCGTTTGGGATCATATCTGCTTCAGAAGTGTTCCATAGGAATATGGAACAAATGATGGAAGGCATTGAAGGTGTTTGCGTCTATGTCGATGACATAATCATTTGGTCCATTGCAGGAGCATTTCAGTCGCCTCCAGCGCGTATTCAAACGTATACGTGAGCAGGGCCTCCGCCTCAACAGGGCCAAATGCTCTTTTGGTCAGACGGAACTCAAGTTCCTCGGGGACCACATCTCCCAGTTGGGTGTGCGGCCGGATGCGGACAAGGTGGCTATCACAGCCATGAAAACGCCAGAGGACAAGAAGGCGGTCCTCCGATTTCTGTGCATGGTCAACTTTTTAGGGAAGTTCATCCCTAACCTCGCCTCTCATATCACGGCTCTCAGGAACCAGGTCAGGAAGATGACAGACTTTCAATGGCTCCCTGCCCACGAGCGCGAATGGAGAGAACTCAAAACCAAACTCACCATGACCCCGGTCTTTGCTTTCTTTGATCCAGCAAAAGAGACCAAGATTTCGACCGATGCCAGTCAATCCGGCATTGGGGCAGTGCTCCTGCAACGCGATGAGGCCTCATCATGGGCCCCCGTTGCATATGCGTCACGTGCCATGACCCCCACAGAGCGTGCTATGTGCAGATAGAAAAGGAGTGCCTGGGCCTTCTGACCGGTGTGGTTAAGTTTCACGATTATGTGTACGGACTTCCTCAATTCACCGTCGAGACCGACCATCGCCCACTGGTCAATATAATACAGAAAGACATGAACGACATGACGCCTCGCCTCCAGCGTATTCTTCTCAAGCACCGGCGATATGACTTCCAGCTGGTAAACACCCCAGGCAATGTCATCATTGCTGACGCTCTCTCCAGGGTAGTCAACACTCCACGTGACCCAGCGGGATTCGTCTGCCAGGTTGACGCCCATGTGGCCTTCGTGGCCTCCAATCTACCTGCCACGGATGAACGCCTCATCCAAATTCGCCGTGAGATGGCGGCTGACCCTTTTCTACAGCATGTCATGCACCACCTAACAGACGGGTGGCTCAAGGGCCAATGCCCTCAGTTCTATAATGTCAGAGATGATCTGGCGGTAGTAGACGGGGTTCTTCTGAAACTGGACCGCATTGTCATCCCGCATAGCAAGCACCAGCTCGTCCTGGAACAGCTACACGAGGGCCATCTTGACGTGGAAAAGTGCCACCGACGGGCCCGAGAGGCAGTGTACTGGCCCGGCATTAATGAAGACATAGCGAACACAGTGCTCAACTGCCCCACTTGTCAGCGCTTCCAGCCGGCCCAACCACGTGAGACCCTGCAGCCCCATGAGTTGGTCACGTCACCTTGGACCAAGGTGGGCATCGACCTGTTCCACGCGCTGGCTAGCGACTATGTCCTGATCGTGGACTACTTTTCAAATTACCCAGAGGTGATAAGGTTGCACGATATCACATCGTCTGCAGTCATCCATGCCTGTAAGGACACCTTTGCTCAACATGGCATCCCACACACGGTTATGTCGGACAATGGCCCCTGCTTCGCAAGCCAGGAATGGTCCAACTTTGCCAGGGGATACAATTTTGCACATGTGACATCCAGTCCCCTGTACCGCGAATCCAATGGCAAAGCGGAGAAGGGAGTCCATATAGTCAAACGGTTCCTCTGCAAGGCTGCCGATGCTGGGTCCGATTTCTACCTCACCTTGCTGGCCTATCGCTCCGCCCCACTGTCCACTAGCCTGTCGACAGCCCAATTGCTCATGGGTCATACCCTGAGGACGACGGTGCCGTCCATTCATGTCCCAGACCTCGACCACGTTCCGGTCCTTCGACGGATGCAGCTGTCTCGTGCACAGCACAAGGCGGCTCATGACTCCCGTGCAGCTGATCTCCCTGCTCTGGCTCCAGATGACATCGTCCGCATCCATCTTCCGGATGGTGGCTGGTCTGCAACCGCTGTTGTTCTTCGGCAGGTGGCCCCCCACTCGTTCCTGGTTCATCTACCGGATGGCTCCATTCTGCGCCGCAATCGACGCGCCCTTTGTCTCGTTCCACGCTCGCTACGTGATCCTCCACTGTCGCCTTGCCCTCCTGCTGACCCTGCCATGGACTATGCAGAGATCCCTGTCACTCTGCGTCCTCCTCACTCTGACGCAGTCCAGCCCGCTCCTCAGCCGACGGCTCCCGACCCACCCTTGAGGTGGTCAACCAGAATTTGTCGCCCACCTCAGAGACTTAATTTGTGAACTTTGTGGACTTATAGACTTTCTGAATTGTTCTGTTCTTCCGTTTGATCGTTTACATGGTTTGTATATAGTGTTCATCTCGTTATTCTTGTTGCATACTGTTTTTCTGCACCAGGCACCTTCCCATGTAAATAGCTTAGTTCTCATGTACATAGTCCTGTAAATATGTCTTTCGCACACACGTAGTTAGGGACATTCTCACCATACACTATTTATTGTCACACATGTACGTTCTTTTATAAAAGGGGGGATGTCATAATATACACCAGTATATCATGGTGCAGACATACACACTGATGGACACACAGTGGGACCAATTAATACACACAACACCGCAGCCAATCACCAGTTAGAGCACATGCACTATAAAGACAGGGGGCATCAGAGTTCCTGCTCATTCGAGCTGCAGCTTCCTAGTAGGACAGAGCTCACAGCCTGTAGCACAGACATTCACCATGTGCTGAGTGCATCGACTGGTTAGGACAAGGCAAAGGTCTTTAGTTAAAGCTAGTATCGTGTTGACCCACAGTGAGAGTATGTTAACCTGTTAATGACTCAATAAAATAGTGTTGCACTATTTCAAGTGTTGGTGACCAGTATGTGTTCCACGGATCCAATGCGCCCAACACAACAGAATGCAATTATTTTCCCAGGTACTCTGTCATTGCTCACTTTATTGAGAAAATAATGTCTTCCTGTGTAATGTTAACTATGTCAGCCAGAAAAATACAGTCTGTAAAAAACATCATGAGAGAAAAAGTGTTGTTGACGACTTTGGGGTTGCTGCTGGTGCAACAAGATGAATAGAGAACCCTTGACTGAGATTGATGGATGCTGCCACATTATTAGGTGGAAAAAGAATATTATATTCCTGAGCATTAGATCTCTCGATTTAATCAGCATTATACGACGAATAGAAAATAATGCACTTGTAAATGTATAGCACAGCCGTACTGCTAAGTCCAGACATTGCAATTAATTCTGGTGATTCCCTGCAGAGTTCGAAATGTCACATCTCCTGTTCGGCACCTCCAGCCGTGGATGGATTCAAGCGCAAAGATTTGCAGTATGCTCAATTCAACAACTACAGCTTTGTATTTGCTAGTTATGTCAAGCATTATCTTCACAGCAGAGAAGAAAACATCCCAGCTGTACAGAACGAAGCATGAAACATGAATTACTGCATCAATTACGTTAATCTATTGTAACAGCTTGCATGTCATAGTTAAAATAGGCAGAGAAGTGTAGTCCAATTTGTGCCATGTCAGCCAAGCTTTGAATACAGTTATTTCGTGCAATATTGTTGAGATAACATCTTTGTTAAATATGCTCTGCATTGGTGTGCATCATTTCCATTGATGCATTTTAAGTGGTAGGTTTATGCAAAAAAAATCAGTTAAACCTCTCCTAACTCTTAACTTAACAAACTGCTGTATAAAAGACAAATCTGGAATTCATTTCCTCTACCTCATTTATGACATGCAGAGAGGGAAAAAACTATTTTGCTACGGGATTTCAGATTACTTTAAAAGCGTTGATTAGTACATGTAATCATGAATAGATACTGTACAGTATAATAGACCTTGGTACCTCAATATTCAAGCATCCTTGATAATCTTGAACTGATTTTCTAAAAATGTAACCATCATTTTATGCAATTTGAAATGATACTAATCGTCTGAACCAATGATTTTATTGGGGAATATTAACCCATTTTAATATGAAGTCACTTTCAACAGCCTGATCACCAACACAATACTCTGCCAGGTATTCAAAAAATATGAATCCAGATGTTTGTATTATACATATATCCAACAGCAGCCTGGAACTCTGTACATGGAAGGGATAACAGGCAGTGTCTTCTCACAGCACAGTCTAGAAATATGATGCTGAATTTTTTTGTGATTTGCTTAGAGATAATCATCCCCCAAAATAGTCTGATCTTTCATAACTCTTTGAAGTAAGAGACAATAACACTGACCGATAGTTAAAAATAACTTTGCCTTCTAACATATTGAAATCTTTGACATTTTTCAAGTCAAATACATTTCCCCCTCTTGTTACTTATTTCATTTGATCAGATGTACATGCTTATTAATGAATAGGTGTCTCATCAAATGATTAATTGATATTTAGATAATATCTGCGCCTACACCCTTCATACAGGTCTGTCTGTAGAACAGTGAGGTACTCAAAGTGTTAATATTTGGGAAAATATCAGTTAACAGCAAAAACATAAATTGTAGAAATAACCTATTTGCTCGAACATTGGCAGAGGTGCTTTCAACTGCCTGGGCTCTAAGCTCTGGAATTCCCTCCGTAAACTAATCAAACTCTCTTTCCTCCTTTAAGACATTCCTTACAACCGAACACTTTGACCAAGCTTTTGTCCACCTGTTCTAATATCTGCTTACGTGGCTGTGTCAAACTTTGTTTGATAATGTTCCGATCAAGTGCCTTGGGACATTTTATTATGTTAAACGTGCTACATAAATGTAAATTGTAGTTATTCTAAATACTAAATTAGAAAGATTTAATTTTGCACATTTAAAAGAAAACTAAATTTGAAAGTGGACTAACAGAAACGCTAATTTGCTAAAATTTGTATCTCGTAATTATATACAATTTCCTAAATACTGTACTTTGCCCAGGAAGCTGAGTGACACTTTGGATTAAACGCTGCTCGTCACATCTGGGATATGGGTTTGAATCTAGCCAAAACAGATGGTATGAAACTCTCCTTCTTGGACACCTAGGTTTTAATGAAAGGCACTTGGGCTATATGTAGTTCCCGTGGGCAGAAGACGACATAACTAAATGGCCCTTACATTCAATCCATCTGAAATGATTTGCAATAATTCCCTCAAAGCAGTTATTGAAAAGAGAAAAGTCACTTAAGTTGAATGGAGAATACTCTTTTCATCTCAGGTTAGGTTTAGATACTATTATCAAGAAAGTATGTGGCAGGGATTAGGTGGTTGCACTGCATCCAATCCATGATATATCTGATCCAAGGCTTGAATTTTATGCTTGCCCTCTGCAGGTTTTAAGGCATGGAGGTGGGGGGGAGAATGTGAAATTGCATGGAAGGGATTCCCTCTGGGATCCTGCCTACCCTGACCAAGGTGCGATTTTATGGTGGGGCAGATAGGACCTTAGACAGGAAGCATACCCTTACCCCATTTAATGGCAGCTTAAGGGCCTTTTCCCAACCAGCCTCAATTTTCAAGCTGGTGGGTACCAGATAGCTGAAAGTCGGAATTAGAAAAGAATCACTGGCCTCGATCTCAGGCAGGAAGATGGGAGGGAGGACAGACACCTCCGTTGGAAGCTCCCTTCTTGCTGGGGGTGCCCTCCCTTCATGGGCCAGGCACCAGGCTCCTCTGGACATCCAACATTCCTTGTCATCCTGGCTTATTCCCCTGATTACCCACTCATCACCCCCCCCCCCCCCCCCGAGGCAATCCCCCACAGCTCCTCTCCGCAGGATCCCTGCCACGTATCTCACACTAGCTCCCTGCAGTTCAACCCAGGCATGGAACTGCAATGTCTCTTTTGGCCACTGCAGCGCTGTGCCAGGATAGGTGGAAATTGGTGGACAGCTCTGCAAGCCAGGACTTCCTTCTAAGGGCAGGTGGAAGTCCCACCTGCTGCCAATCAACACTCATTTGAACCTGAAATGGCATGGTCCTGGGCTGGGATGAACTCCCTGCCGACTCTCCAGATGATCTGAAACATTCAGGTCAAGAAGACTTAATTCTGAAATTCAAAATGTGATGAGCGTGGATGAAATTACATTTTAACACGCCATGCATTCAATTTATTTTTCTGTTTCAAGAGTTCCCAAACCTTTTCATCATGGGCTGCTGAGATGTGAATTATAGAAGGTAACTGCACAAATTTAAAGTTAATTTCAATTATCCCTTTAATCTGCACACATCAAAAACTATCAGTAACAATAGACCTTTTTGGTTCTGATTTAGGATTTATTCCACTAATGAAGCAACAACATGGGGAACTGCCCTGTTCAAAACTTCCATGCCCCAAAAATTCAAATGCAACAAACCAAAACAATGAAGTTGGTTGGGCTTCTTGAGATAGATCAATAGGGCCTGCAGATCCATCACCTGTTACTTTCATACCCATCCCCTAATAAATTATGCTTAATTGGTGTCATGATATTCAAACATACATCATAACACATACATAATGATAGATAGAGCAATGGACCAATTAGCACACATAATACGACAGCCAATCACAGACAAGAGCAGACACAGTATAAAACAAGAAACACGACACTTCCTGAGTCAGTCCATCTGGAGACGGCACAGGGCCAGGACCTCAAAGCAAGACACTCACACAGTCACAACGTGCTGAATACCAAGTCTGATGTATAAATAGTTGAATGGAATAAAACAGCGTTGTACCAATCGCAACCGTGTTGGTTCGTCTGTACCTCAGAGCACCCAACACTTCATGGTACCAGGAGTGAATTGATACCTACCAGCAAATCTGCCATCCTGAGCCATGGATACCCTCAACAAACCGCAGCCGCTGCAAGTCGCTGGGAACCTGGGCACAAATTGGACGCTCTTCAAGCAGCGCTTCGAACTCTTCATGCAGGCCAATGAAAAACAGGGCGCCTCGGATGACACGAAGATTGCCATGCTCCTCACTACCGCAGGTCAGCACGCCATCCGTGTATACCACTCCTTGGTGTTCGCGGAAGGCGAGAACAAAGCTAAGTATGACACGGTCCTCCTCAAACTCGACAAGCACGTCAACGTTGAGGTCAACGCGAGCTTTGAGAGGTATGTCTTTCAGCAGCGCCTGCAAGGTAAGGATGAGCTCTTTCAGTCCTTCCTGACGAACCTCCGCATACTTGCGCAGTCCTGCGGTTATGACACCACCTCAGAGTCCATGATCCGGGACCAGATCGTTTTTGGGGTTGCCTCGGGCAGCCTATGCCTGCAGCTTCTAAAAATTAAAGGCCTGACCTTAGCATCTGCAGTTGAAGCCTGTGTCCTGCATGAGAATGCGACTAGCCGCTATGCCCAATTTCAGGCGACTGAATCGGCACGGAGGGGGTCCCACGCGACCAAATCGGCAAGCCAGGCCACCCACGACACCGAACGCGTCCAGGCAATCAATTTTCTCCGGCCCGCGACCGGGACGCGGGCAGCCGTTTTGGCGCTTTTCAAGGCCTCCCGTGTTTGTGCGTGCCAAAACCCACGGCAACACAGGGACGTGCTGCGCAGGCGTGCCCGACGCAAGTCTAAACTGCACATGCGCAGTGGCGTAACGAACGCCATGACGTCACGACGTGCGGCAACTGTGGAGCTGCACACTTAAAAGGGCAATGTCCTGCAAAAACCCAACAATGCCTACGCTGTGGCAAGATGGGCCACTACGCTCCAACTGTCGAGCGGCTCAACCTGTTGATCTTCCACATCTCCGACGACCTCGCAGGAACGTGCGGACCATTCAGCCTCCACATCATGACATCCAAACCGACGACACAGATGACCAAGACACCTTCCGGGTTGCGGTCATTGATGGGAACCGGGTCAACACCATCAATCCGGGCGATGAATGGTGTGCCACCCTGACGGTCAACCGATCGCCGATCACTTTCTGCCTGGACACTGGCGCCTCCGTCAACCCCATAGCTTGGTCAGCCTTCTACGCCATGAAGGTCAGACCACCAATCCGGCCATTCCGGTGCAAGATGGTCGGCTACAACGGGAACGTTATCCCGGCCATGGGATCCTGCCAGCTCCAGGTGACACACAACACACACACGGCCACACTCTCGTTCGAGATAGTCGGCTCATCGAAGGACTCCCTGCTGGGGACACAGGCATGCAAGGCTCTCCACCTCGTGCAATGAGTCCACTCTCTCTCTCCAGATGGCACGTCTGACTTCCCGGATGCAGAGTTCAACGCACAGCTCCAATTGCTCCTCGCCCACAACCAGGAGGCATTCGAGGGCATGGAACACTGCCATACACCTACTGAATTGGCCTCAAACCGGACGCCATCCCGGTCGTTCACGCACCTCGCAGCGTTCCTGCACCACTTAAAGACCGCCTCAAGCAGCAGCTGCAGGATCTCCAGGACCAAGGGGTCCTATCCAGGGTCACGGAGCCCACGCCATGGGTCAGCTCTATGGTGTGTGTCAAGAAGCCCTCCGGCGAGCTCCGTATCTGTATTGACCCCAAAGACCTCAATAATAATATTATGAGGGAACATTATCCCATACCCAAACGGGAGGAGATCACCAGTGAAATGGCTCAGCGAAGATATTCACGAATCTGGATGCTTCTAAGGGGTTTTGGCAGATCCAACTGGACCCGTCCAGCCGAAAGCTATGCACCTTCAACACCCCTTTCGGCAGGTTCTGCTACAACCGGATGCCATTTGGCATCATCTCGGCATCCGAGGTCTTCCATAGAATCATGGAGCAGATGATGGAAGGCATCGAAGGGGTGCGCGTATATGTGGACGATGTCATCATCTGGTCCACCACACCGCAGGAGCACATATATCGTCTCCAACGCGTTTTTGCCCGCATACGGGAAAACGGATTGCGCCTCAACCGAGCCAAGTGCTCCTTTGGCCAGACTGAGTTGAAGTTCCTGGGGGACCATATCTCCCGGTCAGGGGTCCGTCCGGATGCAGACAAGGTGAGCGCCATCACAGCCATGCCGCAGCCGGCCGACAAGAAAGCTGTCCTACGCTTCCTTGGCATGGTCAACTTCCTGGGGAAGTTCATTCCCAACCTTGCCTCCCACCCGACGGCTCCGCGCCACCTCGTCAGAAAATCCACAGAGTTCCAGTGGCAACACACACACCAGCTGGAATGGGAGGAGCTCAAACGCAAACTCACCACTGCACCGGTGTTGGCGTTTTTTGACACATCTCGTGCCACCAAAATCTCAACTGATGCCAGCCAATCCGGCATTGGAGCAGTGCTCCTGCAGCGGGATGACACGGCATCATGAGCCCCAGTTGCCTATGCATCACGGGCCATGACCCCCACAGAGCAGCGCTACGCGCAGATCGAAAAAGAGTGCCTGGGCTTGCTAACCGGTTTAGACAAGTTCCATGACTATGTATATGGTCTTCCACGGTTCACTGTCGAAACTGACCACCGCCCCCTGGTCAGCATAATAAACAAGGACCTGAACACGTTGACCCCTCGCCTCCAGCACATCCTACTTAAACTCAGGAGGTACGACTTCCAACTGGTCTACACTCCAGGGAAGGACCTCATCGTGGCGGATGCCCTATCGAGAGCAGTGAGCACACCGCCAGATGCGGAGGGGTTCGTATGTCGGGTCGAGGCACAGGTGGCTTTCACATCGGAAAATCTGCCGGCTGACGACTCCAGCCTGGCCCGTATCCGCCGAGAGACTGTGGCCGACCCCCTTCTGCAGCGAGTGATGCGCCACATGATGGGAGGATGGCTCAAAGGGCAGTGCCTGCAGTTCTACAATGTACGAGACGACCTAGCCATCATTGATGGTGTTCTTCTGAAGCTGGACCGGATTGTGATTCCGCACAGCATAGAACATAGAACATAGAACATAGAAAATACAGCACAGAACAGGCCCTTCGGCCCACGATGTTGTGCCGAACCTTTGTCCTAGATTAATCATAGATTATCATTGAATTTACAGTGCAGAAGGAGGCCATTCGGCCCCTTGAGTCTGCACCAGCTCTTGGAAAGAGAACCCTACCCAAACTCAACACCTCCACCCAACACCAAGGGCAATTTGGACATTAAGGGCAATTTATCATTGGCCAATTCACCTAACCCGCACATCTTTGGACTGTGGGAGGAAACCGGAGCACCCGGAGGAAACCCACGCAGACACGGGGAGGACGTGCAGACTCCGCACAGACAATGACCCAAGCTGGAATCGAACCTGGGACCATGGATCTGTGAAGCAATTGTGCTATCCACAATGCTACCGTGCTGCCCTTAAGAACAAATAAATCTACACTATATCATTTTCCCGTAATCCATGTACCTATCCAACAGCTGCTTGAAGGTCCCTAATGTTTCCGACTCAACTACTTCCACAGGCAGTGCATTCCATGCCCCCACTACTCTCTGGGTAAAGAACCTACCTCTGATATCCCTCCTATATCTTCCACCTTTCACCTTAAATTTATGTCCCCTTGTAATGGTGTGTTCCACCTGGGGAAAAAGTCTCTGACTGTCTACTCTATCTATTCCCCTGATCATCTTATAAACCTCTATCAAGTCGCCCCTCATCCTTCTCCGCTCTAATGAGAAAAGGCCTAGCACCCTCAACCTTTCCTCGTAAGACCTACTCTCCATTCCAGGCAACATCCTGGTAAATCTTCTTTGCACCTTTTCCAGAGCTTCCACATCCTTCCTAAAATGAGGCGACCAGAACTGTACACAGTACTCCAAATGTGGCCTTACCAAGGTTTTGTACAGCTGCATCATTACCTCATGGCTCTTAAATTCAATCCCTCTGTTAATGAACGCGAGCACACCATAGGCCTTCTTCACAGCTCTATCCACTTGAGTGGCAACTTTCAAAGATGTATGAACATAGACCCCAAGGTCTCTCTGCTCCTCCACAATGCCAAGAACTCTACCGTTAACCCTGTATTCCGCATTCATATTTGTCCTTCCAAAATGGACAACCTCACACTTTTCAGGGTTAAACTCCATCTGCCACTTCTCAGCCCAGCTCTGCATCCTATCTATGTCTCTTTGCAGCCGACAACAGCCCTCCTTACTATCCACAACTCCACCAATCTTCGTATCGTCTGCAAATTTACTGACCCACCCTTCAACTCCCTCATCCAAGTCATTAATGAAAATCACAAACAGCAGAGGACCCAGAACTGATCCCTGCGGGCGCCAGCTGGTTCTCGACCAACTACACGAAGGCCACTTGGGGGTCGAGAAGTGCAGACGGAGGGCCTGAGGGGCGGTATACTGGCCGGGCATCAGTGACGATATTGCCAACATGGTGCTCAACTGTACAACATGCCAAAGGTTTCAGCCGGCGCAACCTCCTGAGACACTTCTGCCCCATGAGCTGGTGACGTCCCCCTGAGCAAAAGTGGGTGTCGACCTGTTTCACGCACTCGACAGGGACTATGTCATCATAGTTGACTACCTCTCAAAATACCCTGAAGTCATACACCCCCGAACCCAAACCTACGCAGCACTTCCCAGAGGTATTCCCACTCTACTCGGTCAAAGGCCTTCTCCGCGTCCATAGCTGCCACTATCTCCGCCTCTCCCTCCACCGATGGCATCATTATCACGTTTAAGAGCCGCATCACATTGGTGTTTAGTTGCCTGCCCTTTACAAATCCCGTCTGGTCCTCGTGGATCACCCCCGGGACACAGTCCTTGTGGTAATACCAGGTATTGCAGTACCTAAGAGAGGAATGACCATTGGCTAGACCGCGGGGTCTACCATTGGGCAATGTACATAGCCCCGCCCTGAGAGGCGGGGTATAAGAACCAATTCCGTCCCAGCAGCCTCCACTTCTGTAACATCGCTGCTGGGTACAGTTCTATCTGATTAAAGCTGAATCGATATGACTCCTCATGGTCTCAAGAGTATTGATTGTGCATCAATTTAATCAGATAAGTACTTTGAAGGATGGACCTCCGCATCAAGTCGCCGTGCCTTCAGCTCAGCCCTCACGCAGAAAACTCTGCCGCGATTTTTAAGCATTGGCTGGCATGCTTCCAGAGTTACCTCGATACGGCTGCTGACACCCCCACGTAAAGGCAGGAGATACACCTCCTACGCTCGCGGGTCAGCCCGGCGATCTACCCCCTGATCGAAGGGGCGGCGAACTATGATAAAGCCATGGAACTGCTGGAAGGACATTACATTCGTCCTCTGAACCAGGTCTACGCCCGTCACCTGCTGGCAACGAGACGGCAGAGCCCAGATGAGACGCTCGAAGATTTCTACCGGGCACTGATAGTGCTGGGTCAAAACTGTGGCTGCCCAGCGGTGACAGGGAATCAGCACACTGAACTTTTAATTCGAGACGCTTTCGTGGCAGGTATGGTTTCCCCCGACATCCGCCGAAGGCTACTCGAAATGGACACGCTGGGCCTCACTGAGGCCCGGGCCCTGGCTGGGTCCATGGACGTGGCGTACAAGAACGCCCTTGCGTACGCCCCCGCGCCCCCCTGGGCTGCGTGGCACCCCGCCGCGGCAGCCCCCCAGACTTACCCGCTTAACCCGCAGACTTACCCGCTTACTCCGCAGGCCTGCGCGGCAAGGTGCCCCGCTACCGCCGCCGGCCAACGCTGCTTCTTCTGTGGCCAGGCGAATCACCCGCGCGTGCGCTGCCCGGCCCGCACTGTCACCTGCAAAGGGTGCGGCAAGAAAGGCCACTATGCCACGGTCTGCCTAGCCCACGCGGTGGCCGCGGTATCCAGCGAGTACCCATAGCCGTTTTTCCAGGTCCCTGCTGTTCAAGACCCACCGGTCTTCTGCGCCCCCGGAACGCCGCAGCACGCCCCGCTCCAGCCACTCCAGGCCCCGACCGCCCAGCTCTCACCGCCCCGCGCCGTGGCTGCGGTCTCCCGCGCCTCCGGAACGCCGCAGCACGTCCCGCTCCAGGCCCCGACCGCCCAGCTCTCACCGCCCCACGCAGTGGCCGCGGTCTCTCGCGCCTCCGGAACGCCGCAGCACGTCCCGCTCCAGGCCCCGACCGGCCAGCACTCACCGCCCCGCGCAGTTGCCGTGGTCTCCCGCGCCCCCGGAACGCCGCAGCACGCCCCGCTCCATCGCTCACCTCCATCCCCCTATCCTAGGACCACGTGCGACCCACGGGCGCAGTCTTTCTATCCTATCCCGGCCGTCCAAGGCCCACCACCGCCCTTCTCTTCCCAGGCAGCGTGCGACCCGCGGCCGCGGCCATTTTGCCCCCCGGCAACCACGCTGGATGGGTGGGCTCCGCCATTTTGTCCCTCGCCAACGCCATCTTGGATGGGGCCTCAAGCCCCCAGCATGGCTGACTACGCGCTGCCCGACCAGAACTCCTTGCTGCAGCTGGCCTCCGTTACCCTGGATCAGAGTCGGCCCCGGACGCTAGCGAAGGCCACCACAACGATGGCCATCAACGGCCACGTGACGTCGTGCCTCATCGACTCCGGGAGCACGGAGAGCTTCGTCCATCCCGACACGGTAAGGCGCTGTTCCCTGGTCACCTATCCCACGAAACAAAGGATCTCCCTGGCCTCCGGGTCACACGCAGTGGAGATAAAGGGGTTCTGCCTCGCGAACCTCACCGTCCAAGGCAGGGAATTCCGCAATTTCCGCCTATACGTGCTGCCGCAGCTCTGCGCGGCCACCCTTCTGGGAGTGGATTTCCTGTGCCACCTACAAAGCCTGACCTTTAAATTTGGCGGCCCTATGCCCCCCCTTACTGTTTGCGGCCTCGCGACTCTTAAGGTCGACCCGTCTTCCCTGTTTGCAAAACTCACCCCGGATTGCAAACCCGTCGCCACCAGGAGCAGACGGTACAGCGCCCAGGACCGGACCTTCATCAGGTCCGAGGTCCAAAGGCTGCTGAAGGAAGGGGTCATCGAAGCGAGCAACAGCCCATGGAGGGCTCAAGTCGTGGTGGTAAAGACCGGGGAGAAACATAGGATGGTCATCGACTATAGCCAGGCCATCAACCGGTTTACACAACTGGACGCATACCCTCTCCCCCGTTTTGCCGACCTGGTAAACAGGATTACGCAATACAAGGTTTTCTCCACGGCGGATCTCAAGTCCGCCTACCACCAGCTACCCCTCCGTAATAGTGACCGCCAGTACACTGCCTTCGAAGCAGATGGGCGGCTCTACCACTTTTTAAGGGCTCCCTTCGGTGTCACAAACGGGGTCTCGGTCTTCCAGCGTGAGATGGACCGAATGGTTGACCGGTACGGCTTACACGCAACGTTCCCGTATCTTGACAACGTCACCATCTGCGGCCATGACCAGCAGGACCACGACACCAACCTCTGTAAATTTCTCCAGACTGCGCACCTCCTTAATCTGACCTACAATAAGGAGAAGAGCGTGTTTAGCAACGACCGTTAAGCCATTCTAGGCTATGTAGTGCGAAGTGGAGTTATAGGCCCTGACCCTGAGCGCATGCGCCCCCTTATGGAGTTCCCCCTCCCTCACTGCCCCAAGGCGCTGAAGCGCTGCCTCGGGTTCTTCAGCTATTATGCACAGTGGGTCCCCAATTACGCAGACAAAGCCCGACCCCTAATCCAGTCCACAACCTTCCCCCTGTCGACGGAGGCCCGCCAGGCCTTCAGCCGCATCAAAGCAGACATTGCAAAGGCCACGATGTGTGCCATCGACGAGTCCCTCCCCTTCCAGGTCGAGAGCGATGCGTCCGACGTAGCTCTGGCGGCCACCCTCAACCAAGCGGGCAGGCCCGTGGCTTTCTTCTCCCGCACTCTCCATGCCTCCGAAATTCGCCACTCCTCGGTCGAAAAGGAGGCCCAGGCCATAGTAGAAGCTGTGCGGCACTGGAGGCATTACCTGGCCGGCAGGAGATTCACTCTCCTCACGGACTAACGTCGGTGGCCTTCATGTTCGATAATGCACAGCGGGGCAAGATAAAAAACGACAAGATCTTGCGGTGGAGGATCGAACTCTCCACCTACAATTACGAGATCTTGTACCGTCCCGGGAAGCTGAACGAGCCGCCTGATGCCCTATCCCGCGGCACTTGTGCCACCGCACAAGTAGACCGCCTCCGAGCCCTCCACGAGGACCTCTGCCACCCGGGAGTCACCCGGTTCTTCCATTTCGTTAAGTCCCGATACCTGCCTTACTCCATCAAGGAGGTCAGGACAGTCACCAGGGACTGCCGAATATGCGTGGAGTGCAAACCGCACTTCTACCGACCAGAGAGGGTGCATCTGATAAAGGCCTCCCGCCCCTTTGAACGCCTCAGCATGGACTTCAAAGGCCCCCTCCCCTCCACCGACTGCAACACGTACTTCCTTAACATGATTGACGAGTACTCCCGGTTCCCATTCGCCATCCCCTGCCCAGACATGACCACAACCACCGTCATCAAGGCCCTCCAAAGTATTTTTACGCTGTTCGGTTTCCCCGCATACATCCACAGTGATAGGGGGTCCTCCTTTATGAGCGGCGAGCTGCGCCAGTTCCTGCTTAGCAAAGGCATCGCCTCGAGCAGAACGACCAGCTACAACCACCAGGGAAATGGGCAGGTAGAAAGGGAGAACGGAACGGTCTGGAAGACCGTCCTGCTGGCCCTTCGGTCCAGGAATCTCCCAGTCTCCCGCTGTAAGAAGTAATCCCAGTGGCCCTTCACTCCATTCGGTCGCTGCTCTGTACTACCACAAACCAGACACCTCACGAACGTCTCCTGGTTTTCCCCAGGAAGTCTTCCTCTGCGACCTCGTTCCCCACCTGGCTAGCGACACCCGGACCCGTCCTGCTGCGGAAACATGCGAGGGCGCACAAGTCAGACCCGCTGGTCGAGAGGGTCCACCTGCTGCATGCCAACCCCCAGTACGCCTACGTAGCGTTCCCCGACGGACGCCAAAATACGGTCTCCCTTCGGGACCTGGCGCCCGCCGGAGCCCCACGCGCACTCGAGCCACCCTGAGAGGCGGGGTATAAGAACCAATGCCGTCCCAGCAGCCTCCACTTCTGTAACATCGCTGCTGGGTACAGTTCTATCTGATTAAAGCTGAATCGATATGACTCCTCGTGGTCTCAAGAGTATTGATTGTGCATCAGTCCTCAATTCTCGTAGCCAGCACTTTTGCCAGCAACTTAGCATCCACGTTGAGGAGTGAGATCGGCCTGTACGATCCACATTGCAGTGGGTCCTTGTCCCGCTTTAGGATCAGAGAAATCGTCGCCTCCGACATTGTCGGGGGCAGGGTCCCTTCCTCCCTTGCCTCATTAAAGGTCCTCACTAGTAGCGGGGCCAACAGGTCTGCGTACTTCCTGTAGAACTCCACCGGGAACCCATCCGGTCCCGGGGCCTTCACTGCCTGCATACTCCCCAAACCCTTGCTCAGCTCCTCCAACCCAATTGGTGCCCCCAAACCAGCCACCTCTTGCTCCTCCACCCTCGGGAATCTCAATTGGTCTAGGAATCGTCTCATCCCCTCTTCCCCCGGTGGGGGCTGGGATCTATACAGCTCCTCATAGAAGGCCTTGAATGCCTCATTTATTTTCGTCGCACTCCGCACTGTGGCTCCCCTTCCATCCTTGACTCCCCTTATTTCCCTCGCTGCCATCCTCTTACGGAGCTGGTGTGCCAGCATCCGACTCGCCTTCTCCCCATACTCGTAGGTCACTCCCTGAGCCTTCCTCCACTGTGCCTCTGCCTTCCCTGTGGTCAACAGATCAAACTCCGTCTGGAGACGTCGCCTTTCCCCAAGTAATCCCTCCTCATAGGCCTCTGCGTATCTCCTGTCCACTCTTAAAATCTCCCCCACTAACCTCTCCCTTTCCATGCCCTCTATCTTCTCCCTATGAGCCCTAATGGAGATTAGCTCTCCCCTGATCACCGCCTTCAGCGCCTCCCATACCACCCCCATCCGCACCTCCCCATTGTCATTCACCTCCAAGTACCTTTCGATGCACCCCCTCACCTTCCCACACACCACCGCATCTGCCAGCAGTCCCACATCCACCCGCCACAGCGGGCATTGGTCCCTCTCCTCTCCTAACTCCAGTTCTACCCAGTGCGGGACGTGATCCGAGATGGCTATGGCCGAATACTCCATTCCCTGCACTTTCGGGATCAGCGCCCTGCCCAGAACAAAAAAATCTATCCGTGAGTATGCTTTGTGGACGTGGGAGAAAAAAGAAGATTCCCTGGCCTGCGGCCTGGCAAACCTCCACGGGTCCACCCCCATCTGATCCATAAACCCCCTAAGCACCTTGGCCGCCGCCGGCCTCTTTCCAGTCCTCGATCTGGAGCGGTTCAGTGCTGGGTCCAACACCGTATTGAAATCCCCTCCCATTATCAGGCCTCCTACCTCTAGGTCCAGAATGCGCCCCAACATGCGCTTCATGAATCCGGCATCATCCCATTTCGGGGTGTACATTTACCAATACCACCAACGTCCCCTGCAACTTACTGCTCACCATCACATATCGCCCGCCGTTGTCCACTACGATATTCTTGGCCTCAAACGACACCCGCTTCCCCACTAATATTGCCACCCCTCTGTTCTTCGCATCCAGCCCCGAGTGGAATACCTGTCCTACCCATCCCTTTCTTAACCTGACCTGGTCCGCCACCTTCAAATGTGTCTCTTGGAGCATGATCACGTCTGCCTTCAGTCCCTTTAAGTGCGCGAACACTCGGGCCCTCATTACCGGCCTGTTCAGGCCCCTCACATTCCACGTTATCAGCCGGATTGGGGGGGGCTCCCAATGTCCCACCCATGTCTAGCTTTTTTGCTCCCCCCCATATCACTCCCGTAAGTCAGCTGACACCTGTTGACCCCGGCTTCCCCCGCCATCCCATTGACCTCCCCGTGTGGGAATCTCCTAATCAGTGTGCGTTCCTCCAATCCCCCTCCCGCCTTTCTTCCCTAGCGCGGGAAAACCCCTCACGCTTTCCTAAGCCTACCCCGCCCCCTCTGGCGCAGCTCCTGTCGCGGCCTTGTCTCTTTTCCCCCATCGCAATCCCCCTCTTTCCCCCAGCCCATGTAACATTTCCTGCGCGGGCTTAACACCCTATATACAACAACCATCAAACATCGAACATCCCCCCCACCCTCACAAACCCTCAGTTAGAGTCCAACTTTTCGGTTTGAATAAAGGTCCACGCCTCTTCAGGCGTTTCAAAATAATGGTGCTGATCCTTTTATGTGACGCACAATCGCGCTGGCTGCAGCATTCCAAATCTCACTCCTTTCCGGTGCAACACCGCCTTGGCCCGGTTGAAACCTGCTCTCCTCTTTGCAACCTCCGTGCTCCAGTCCGGGTATATTCGGATCTCCGCATTGTCCCATCTGCTGCTCCGCTCCTTCTTGGCCCATTTCAAGACCCTCTCTCTGTCCGCGAAACAGTGAAACCTCACCAAAATCGCCCTTGGCGGCTCGTTTGCCTTGGGCCTCCTCGCCAGCACCCGATGTGCCCCATCCAGCTCCAGACGCCTCAAAGGGGCCTCCGCGCCCATCATCGCCTCGAGCATTGTGCTCGCATATGCCCCGGCATCGGCTCCCTCCACTCCTTCAGGGAGACCCAGGATCCACAAGTTCTTTCTCCTTGACCTGTTCTCCAGATCTTCGAATCTTCCCGCCCACCTCTTGTGCAGCGACTCGTGCCGCTCCACTCTCACCGCCAGGCCTAAGATCTCGTCCTCATTCTCACTGACTCTTTTCTGCACCTCCTGGATCTTTACCTCATGGGCCTTCTGGGTCATCCCTAGTCCTTCAATCGCCGACAAAATAGGCGCCAGCATCTCCTTCCGCAGCTCCTCGAAGCAGCGCTTGATAAACTCCTGCAGCTCCGGCCCACATTCCGCTTTGTCCCCGGCCGCCACCATTTTGTTTTTTTCCCTCGCTTCTCCCGCTGCTCCAATGCCATTTTTTTGCCCGTTTCACTTCTGGTCCGGTCCATAAAAGGTGAAGGGGGACCTTGCTCTTCCCTTCCCCACGGATCGTCGTGAAAAAAAGTCCCGTTGCGGCTCCTCTAAAGAGCCCGAAAGTCTGTGATAGCGGGAGCTGCCGAATCGTGCGGCTTAGCTCCGCATAGCCGCAACCGGAAGCCCGAGAGGGTGACTTGTTGACTCTCCTAGAAATACAAGAGACAATGAAAAGATATATCCAGACCTCAAAGTACCTTACTGTAATTAGTGAACTTGCATTTTTAAATTGTGTTTAAACCCAGATGTTGTGTATTCCACCAATATTACAATTAACCACTGACAAGATAGTGTTAAGATTATAACCTTTAAGAAAAGTTACATGGAATTGAAGAACCAATATTTGCCTGGAGTAAAATCTGTGGTACTATATAGACTCATAAAATACAGTAATACATATCTCCCAACAGTAATACAGTTATCACTGAAGGCCATTGTGTGCATTCTTGACTTGATCAAAGCAGACTTGTATATGGGGCTTTTCACAGTAACTTCATTGCAGTGTTAATATAAGCCTACTTGTGACAATAAAGATTATTATTATATTATGGTTGCATAGCTACAATTTTAAGGGATTGAAGCTTTCAGTTCCTCTTTTTCTAAGACTGATCCCTTGATTCACTATTTGAGGACATTGGTTAAATTACCCGTCTTTCATTTCACTCCTGCATCATTTTAAAAATTGTTCCATTTATACTAATTTCAAATTTATCATCTACGTTATTGCACCTCAGTGACATAATTTGAAGACACATTGTTAGGTTCCATGTGTGCACTGACTACACCCAATTCTACCTCACTCAGACCACTAAATCTCTCAGCCTCTCCAATGCCTCTGTGTTTTCTGAGTTCCCTAGCTACAAATTATATCCCCATCCTGCCCCATCAATGCCTCTGACTAAATAAGATTGTTGCAACCTCAATCTGAATCTAAATCACTTCCCTCCACATTCATATCCCTACTTCTATATCAGTCTAATTGCCAAAACCCCCATCTATGTTTTATTTACCTCGAGACTTGACTATTCCAACCCTCTCCTGGAAAACCTTCTTTTCTCCACAAACTTGAGCTCATCCAAAATTTGACCACTCATATTCTATTCA
Organism: Scyliorhinus torazame; assembly: GCF_047496885.1. NCBI lineage: Eukaryota > Metazoa > Chordata > Chondrichthyes > Carcharhiniformes > Scyliorhinidae > Scyliorhinus > Scyliorhinus torazame. The sequence goes on along the minus strand of NC_092707.1, from coordinate 120,336,675 downwards.
ACCATTTATTTAAGTTAGCTCCTTGGTCTGCCAACATCGTGATCTTAAAATTCTCATCCTCCCATTCCAATCCTTCGAAACCCTTGTCTCCTCCCATCTCCAATATTCTCCAGCTCGACAAAACTCAAATATCTGCATTCCTCCAATTATGTCCTCGAGTGCTTTCCCAATTTCCATCACCCCGCATATGATTGCCAGCTGTCTAGGACCTACACACTGGAATCTGCTCCTAAACCTCTCCACCTTTCTCTAATCATAAAACTACAAATTCCATCAAATTTTTGGTCACCTATCCTAATATCTTTTTTTTGTCTTGCCATATTTTTGTCTGATTTATGTTCTTGTTAATACATTGCGATGTTTCATGATGTAAAAGGCATTATATAAATTGCAGGTTGTTATTTTCATGTTTCCTCTTTCACTCAATTATGACTTTGCCATGGATTTGTCCATTTTTTCCTTTTTTCATTTAGATCAGATTTCTACTCATTTGATCTCTGATGACCCATTTGTTTTCTGGCTGTTTTTCTCTCTCCCTTCTCTTTGCTTTAGATTTTCCAAATTTGCACTCACCCCTTCCTAGTCTTTCTACTCATTTTGACATTTTCCCTTACCTGTAACCAACATTTCTTTAATCCCTCATTAGTAGAAATGAGGGAGTTACAGCTATATTTTAGCTAAAAATTGAATGAAAATTAAAATGTAGATTTGTCTCAGCTTAGGCCTGACTGAAAATAAGTAATACCAAGACTGTGCTCACAGGCTGGTCGAGCTATGTGTAAAAAAACTCTAGCCTGAGTGGGAAGAGTGACTCCATCTCTCAGCGAGATTCCTTTGCTGGTGCTTCCTATGTGATCTGTAATCCATCAGCCAACCAACATCAACAGCATGTCATTGGTCTCAGCGGTCAATTTGGAGACTCAAAGTTACTAAGTTATTCAATGGTATTGATTCATTCTTACATGGAAAGAACACAACTTTGGAAAGGAACTGGGTTCACTTGCTAAAATATATTGAGGATCTAAGGTGAATGGCCAAGATCCATCGTGTTCTCATACTTATAATGAGGATAAAAGATGAGAAATTAAACCAAAAACATGGGCTTTTCAAAGAAGTAGATTGAAAGAGAAATGGGAATGAGGTAAGAAATTCTGCAGTTTGAAGTCTTGGGAAATGATGAGTAATGGATGACACAATGAGCTCTGATATTATCAAAGATGCAGGGATGGCAAAGTGAAAATGGAACAATGAACTTGTAAAATAACATGTATAAGATAGATATGTTTAAAAGGTGGATAGCTGAAGAGTACAAAACTATTCTGGGAGGAAGTCCTTTTGTAGCACAGTATCCCACCAACAAAAGACATTCATGGCATCAATGGAGAGATTGTTCTGCTCTCCCAGCTAATTTATAAATGTGGGGCATCAAAAAATAAGGCACAAAGTTTCAGAAACAAAATTACCTGTTTTTCAAATCACAATAGATACCTGGGAACCACATCACCTGGAGGTTCCCCTCGAAGTCACTAACCACCCTGACTTGGAAATATATCACCGTTCCTTCACTGTCGCTGGGACAAAATCCTGGCACTCCTTTCCTAACAGCACAGTGAGTGTACCTACACCTGAAGGACTGCAGCGGTCTAAAAGGCAACTCACCACCACCTTCTGTTCTATGTTCTGAAGAGCAACTAGGGATGGGCAATAAATGCTGGCCTAACCAGTGACGCCCACACCCTGTAAATGAATTTTAAAAAGTAGAGGAGTCTGATGATGGATGGACTACTGAAAACAACCATATTGTGCAAAGAAAATGTTGCAGTCGCCTATGAAATCATCCAAACTGCAGCAGACAAAAAAATATATACAATAAATTAACAATTTTAAATACCAAGCAACAATGTTTGTAATTAAGACTATTTAACTTTGTTGCAGTTTGGCATGTTTCAAAAGAGGAATTTTTCATGTTAATAGTTTTTTATTGCAAAAATGTGGAATTTGTCATATTTTTAATGTAATCATTTAAAGTGCCTCCTATGTAATATGTTATTTGGTGTATTGTGTCTTGATCCTGTAAGAAATTTATTGTGGGTTTACAGTTGCACAATACAATACATTATTATCATATTTGACCTTATTTCAGCCCGTATAAGATATTCACAGAGCATTAAGATATTCAAGAGCATAAGGTCAAACATTAATCATTTATGTTTCCTCACAATGGTGCAACACATGGTAAATACTGTGTGAATGTACAAAGTAACTATTTCCTCTCACTTATGACCATTTTATTACAAGTTTAGATTCCTACACAGGAAATTCAAGGAACTTGTGATCTTCGGGGAATATCAGACCATTCTTCGACACTTAAATTCTGCAACTTCATGCGCAGGTTTGTAGAATGGCTTCACGTTATTGATGTGAATGTGTCAACCTGAAAGTATGCGAAAAATGTGTCCCTTGTCCTGAATTCCTGGTTACAGGAATTTGTCAGCATAACTGTTCATCCTTCAATTAAAACGCATTCAATTTCACTGAGGTGTATGCAGGTTTTTGCACTACATTTGCTTCACAGGTAGCAAAATGGCATTAAGGATTGCTCAGGAATTAAATCATATGAAGATATATTTGCCATGGTTACACGCCACAGCATAGGTTTAATTTCTAAGAAAGTGGTGCAGACCATGTATATCATCTGAAAATACACATGCAACAATTTTACAATCCAGCAGCAGCAGGGGTGTAAAATTGGAGGGATGATGGATGGGAGGGGGTTTGCTGTGTTTGTTGTCACATTCCCTCCTCCTCTGGTATTTTACCAGAGATGGAATAGGTGGCAGGGCACATCTGCTTTTCAGCCAACTGAAACCCTTAATTGGCTAATAATTGGTCACATAATGGCCTCCCCAGCATCCACATCATCACTGGTATTTTACAAATGGTGGGGGTGAACTCCATACAGGGCAAGGCTGCCTGATGTACAGAGGTGACTTTCCTGCAAGCTCAGCAGCTCTTCTGAAGGGGCACCCAGAGCCTGCCCTAAAAGGGGTACGTCCTCGAGCTCTCTTGTTCGATTCCCCCTCCCCCACATGCCATGACCTGACAGTGGGCTCAGTAGGAGGAGCCTTCCTCGAAAAGAGAGGCACCACCCATCAGCAGCTAGTTGCCCCATTGGCATACGCCCTCCAGTCCTTTTGATCAACACCTACACCTTCCCTCAGCACTGAAGAATAGTCCTCTGATTGGCTAGTAGTTCTCCGCGGTATTAAATACTGCCTTGGGGTGGTGGTGGGGTGGCAGTTTGTAGGATACTTAAAAAATGAGACGGAATGAGTCATTCAGCCCTTCAAAACTGCTCCACCATTCAATGAGATCATGGCTGATCCTCAATCTCAACCCCATTCTACCGCGCTTGCCCCATAGCCCTTAATGTCTTTAGAATCTAGATTCTATTTCCTTCTTAAATATATTCAGTGACTTAGCTTCACAGCCTTCTGTGGTAGACAATTCCACAGGTTCAACGTCCTCTGAGTGAAGAGCTTTTTCTTAATCTCAGACCTAAATGGCCTACCTGTACCCGGAGATTGTCACCCCTGTTCTAGATCCCCCCACCCCCCCCACCCCCCCCATCCAGAGAAAACAACATCCCTGTATCCAGTCTGCGAGAACTTTATGTTTTAATCAGATCCCCTCTCATTCTTCTAAACTCCAGTGAAGACAGGCCCAGTCGGCCCAATCGCTCCTCATATGACAATCGTGCCATCCCAGGAATCAGTCGAATGAACCTTCACTACACTCCCTCTATGGCAAGTAAATTCTTTCTTAGACAAAGACACCAAAACTGCACACAATATTCCAGGTGCGGTCTCCCCAAGGCCCAGTACAGCGTGAGTGAGACATCCTTGCTGCTGTACTCAAGTCCTCTTGCAATGAAGGTCAATACATCATTTGCCTTCCTAACTGTTTGCTGTACCGGCATGCTTCCTTTCAGTGACTGGTGTACCAGGACACCCAGGTCCCATTTACACCAACATTTCTTAATCTATCACCATTTAAATAATATTATGTCATTCTGTTTTTCCCAACAAAGCTGTTAATGTCAAACTTATCCATGTTATCTGCATCTGCTATGTATTTGCCCACTCAGTCAGCTTGCCTAAATCACCTTGAAGTCTCTTAACAGCCTCCTCATCACTTACATTCCCACCAGGTTTCATGCTGTCAGCAAACTTGGAAATATTGCATTTGGTTCCCTCATCTAAATCATTGATGTATATTGTGAATAGCTGAGGCCCAAGTACTGATCCCTGTGGGACCCCACTAGTCACTACCTGCCACACCCAAAAAGACCCATTTATTCCCAATCTCTGTTTCCTGCCTGCTAACCATTTCTGAATCCATGACAATATATTACTCCCTATCCCATGTGCTTTAACTTTGCACACAAGCCTCTTAGGTGGAACTTTATCAAAAGCTTTCTGAAAATTCGAACACACCATAGCCACTGTTTCACCCTTATCTATTTTGCTGGTTACATCCTCAAAATATTCCAGTAGGATTTTAAACATGATTTTCCTTTCAAAAATCCATGTTGACTTTGTCTAATGCCATTGATATTTTCTAAATGTCTTGTTATCACATTCTTTATAGTAGACTCTAACATTTTCCTTAATATTGATGTTAGACTAACTGGTTTGTAATTTCCTGATTACTCCCTCCCTCCTTTTGTAAATAGTGGGGCCAGATTTGCAACCCTCCAATCTGCCAAGACTGTTCCAGAACCTACACAATTTTAGAAAATGACAACCAACGCATCCACTACTTTCATGGCCACTTCTTTCAGTACCTTGGGATGGAGCTTATCAGGGCCTGGGATTTATCAGCTTTCAGTCCCATTAATTTCTCCCTATTATTTTTTAGTAATACTAATTTCCTTCAATTCCTCCTTATCACGAGACCTTTGGTTCAGTAGCATTTCTGGGAAATTAATTGTATCTTTCTCCATGAAGATAGAACTAAAGTAGTTGTTAAATGCTCAGCCATTTCCATTACAAATTGTCCAATTTTGGGCTGTAAGGGATCTACACTTGTCTTCACTAATTTTTTTTCTTTTTAGATGCATAAAGAAGCCTTTATGGTCCACTTTTATGGTACTTGCAAGTTTCTCCCATACGGGACGGTGGCGCAGTGGTCAGCATTGCTGCCTGACAGCGCCAGGGACCCGGGTTCAATTCTGGCCTCAGGTCACAGTCTGTGTGGGGTTTACACATTCTCCCCATTTCTGCGTGGGTTTTACCCGGGTGCTCCAGTTTCCTCCCACAGCCCAAAGATGTGTAAATTAGGTGGATTGGCCATGATAAATTTTCCCTTAGTGTCCAGGGATGTGCAGGTTGTTATGGGGTTCCAGGGATAGGGCGTCGGAATGGACATGGTGGAGCGCTCATGTTGAAGGTTTGGTGCAGACTTGATGGGCCGAATGGCCTCCTTAAGCACTGTAGGGATTCTATGAACAATACTCTATTTTTGCCCTCTTAATCAATCACTTACTCCCCCTTTGCTGAATTCCAAACTGCTCCCAATCCTCAGCAAATTTACATGACTCCACTTTGGATCTAATACTATCCTTAATTTCTTGTTAGCCATGATTAACCCACTTTTCCTGTTGTGTTTTTTGCGCCAGAAAGGAAGGTATAATTGTTGCAATGCATACATTCATTCCCTAAATATTAACCTTTGCCTATCCACTGTTAAGCCTTTCAATGAAGGTCCCCAATCTATCAGCCATTTCCCACCTCATAACTTGTAGTTTCCTTTGTTTAGATTTAAGACCCGAGTTTCAGATTGGACCACTTCAACTTCCATCCTAATATTGAACTCAATCATGTTATGGTTAATGTTCCCTAAAGGACCCCACACAAGATTAATTAACTCCTTCTCATTGCACAATAACAAATCTAGGAAAGCATGCTCCTTAGTTGGTTCCTCGACGTACAGGTCTAAAAAGCCATCTCTTATACACTCAAGGAATGTATCCACCACAGTCCTATTGCTAATTTGGTTTGCCCAATCTATATGTAGAATAAAGTCACCTAACTTTACTGTAACACCCTTGTTTCATGCCTCTCTAATTTCCTGTTCAATGCCGTCACCTACCTACCAACCACTACTGTTTAGAGGCATGTACACATCTCCCTCTAATGTTTATAATATCCTGGCCACGAGGTTTGCTAGTGTCACACGGGAGGGTTTAAACTAGTATTGCAGGGGGCTGGGCACGGGAGCAATAGGTCAGAAGGTGAGAGTATTGAGGGAGAACTAGGGAATAGGGCCAGTATGGCTCTGAGGCAGAGCAGACAGGGTGAAGTTGCTGAACACAGTGGGTCTGGTGGCCTGAAGTGCATATGTTTTAATGCAAGAAGTATTATGGGTAAGGCAGATGAACTTAGAGCTTGGATTAGTGCTTGGAACTATGATGTTGTTGCCATTACTGAGACCTGGTTGAGGGAAGGGCAGGATTGGCAGCTAAATGTTCCAGGATTTAGATGTTTCAGGCGGGATAGAAGGGGATGTAAAAGGGGTGGCGGAGTTGCGCTACTGGTTAGGGAGAATATCACAGGATAAGGAAAATCCCAAGGCTTTTTACACGTACATAAAAAGCAAGAGGGTAGCCAGGGAAAGGGTTGGCCCACTGAAGGATAGGCAAGGGAATCTATGTGTGGAGCCAGAGGAAATGGGCGAGGTACTAAATGAATACTTTGCATCCGTATTCACCAAAGAGAAGGAATTGGTAGATGTTGAATCGGGAGAAGGGTGTATAGATAGCCTGGGTCACATTGAGATCCAAAAAGACGAGGTGTTGGGCGTCTTAAAAAATATTAAGGTAGATACGTCCCCAGGGCCTGATGGGATCTACCCCAGAATACTGAAGGAGGTAGGAGAGGAACTTGCTGAGGCCTTGACAGAAATCTTTGGATCCTCACTGTCTTCAGGGGGTGTCCCTGAGGACTGGAGAATAGCCAATGTTGTTCCTCTGTTTAAGAAGGGTAGCAAGGATAATCCAGGGAACTACAGGACGGTGAGCCTTACTTCAGTGGTCGGGAAATTACTGGAGAGAATTCTTCGAGACAGGATCTACTCCCATTTGGAAGCAAATGGATGTATTAGTGAGAGGCAGCATGGTTTTGTGAAGGGGAGGTCGCGTCTCACTAACTTGATAGAGTTTTTCGAGGAGGTCACAAAGATGATTGATGCAGGTAGGGCAGTGGATGTTGTCTATATGGACTTCAGTAACGCCTTTGACAAGGTCCCTCATGGTAGACTAGTACAAAAGGTGAAGTCACACGGGATCAGGGGTGAGCTGGCAAGGTGGATACAGAACTGGCTAGGTCATAGAAGGCAGAGAGTAGCAATGGAAGGATGCTTTTCTAATTGGAAGGCTGTGACCAGTGGTGTTCCGCAGGGATCAGTGCTGGGACCTTTGCTGTTTGTAGTATATATAAATGATTTGGAGGAAAATATAACTGGTCTGATTAGTAAGTTTGCAGACGACGCAAAGGTTAGTGGAATTGTGGATAGCGATGAGGACTGTCAGAGGATACAGCAGGATTTAGATTGTTTGGAGACTTGGGCGGAGAGATGGCAGATGGAGTTTAATCCGGACAAAAGTGAGGGAATGCATTTTGGAAGGTCTAATGCAGGTAGGGAATATAGAGTGAATGGTAGAACCCTCAAGAGTATTGAAAGTCAGAGAGATCTAGGTGTACAGGTCCACAGGTCACTGAAAGGGGCAACACAGGTGGAGAGGGTAGTCAAGAAGGCATACGGCATGCTTGCCTTCATTGGCCGGGACATTGAGTATAAGAATTGGCAAGTCATGTTGCAGCTGTATAGAACCTTAGTTAGGCTACACTTGGAGTATAGTGTTCAATTCTGGTCGCCACACTACCAGAAGGATGTGGAGGCTTTAGAGAGGGTGCAGAAGAGATTTACCAGAACGTTGCCTGGTATGGAGGGCATTAGCTATGAGGAACGGTTGAATAAACTCGGTTTGTTCTCACTGGAACGACGGAGGTTGAGGGGCGACCTGATACAGGTCTACAAAATTATGAGGGACACAGACAGAGTGTATAGTCAGAGGCTTTTCCCCAGAGTAGAGGGGTCAATTACTAGGGGGCATAGGTTTAAGGTGAGAGGGGCAAGGTTTAGAGTAGATGTATGAGGCAAGTGTTTTACACAGAGGGTAGTGGGTGCCTGGAACTCGCTACCGGAGGAGGTGGTGGAAGCAGGGACGATAGTGACATTTAAGGGGCATCTTGACAAATACATGAATAGGATGGGAATAGAGGGGTATGGACCCAGGAAGTGTAGAAGATTGTAGTTTAGTCGGGCAGCATGGTCGGCACGGGCTTGGAGGGCCAAAGGGCCTGTTCCTGTGCTGTACATTTCTTTGTTCTTTGTTCACAGCTGTACTACAGGAGGACACCTCAGAGGGCAGTGAGGCTATATGGGTAGAGATCAGGAATAAGAAGGGTGCAGTCACAATGTTGGGGGTTTACTACAGGCCTCCCAACAGCCAGCGGGAGATAGAGGAGCAGATAGGTAGATAGATTTTGGAAAAGAGTAAAAACAGGGTTGTTGTGATGGGAGACTTCAACTTCCCCAATATTGACTGGGACTCACTTAGTGCCAGGGGCTTAGACGGGGCAGAGTTTGTAAGGAGCATGCAGGAGGGCTTCTTAAAACAATATGTAGACAGTCCAACTAGGGAAGGGGCTGTACTGGACCTGGTATTGGGGAATGAGCCCGGCCAGGTGGTAGAAGTTTCAGTAGGGGAGCATTTCGGGAACAGTGACCACAATTCAGTAAGTTTTAAAATGCTGGTGGACAAGGATAAGAGTGGTCCTAGGGTGAATGTGCTAAATTGGGGGAAGGCGATTTATAACAGTATTAGGCGGGAACTGAAGAACCTAGATTGGAGGTGGATGTTTGAGGGTAAATCAACATCTGACATGTGGGAGGCTTTCAAGTGTCAGTTGAAAGGAATTCAGGACCGACATGTTCCTGTGAGGAAGAAGGATAAATATGGCAATTTTCGGGAACCTTGGATAACGAGAGACATTGTAGGCCTCGTCAAAAAGAAAAAGGAGGCATTTGTCAGGGCTAAAAGCCTGTGTGGAAAGTAGGGAGGAACTTAAGCAATAAGTCAGGAAGGCTAGAAGGGGTCACGAAAAGTCATTGGCAGATAGGGTTAAGGAAAATCCCAAGGCTTTTTGCACATACATAAAAAGCAAGAGGGTAGCCAGGGAAAGGGTTTGCCCACCGAAGGATAGGCAAGGGAATCTATGTGTGGAGCCAGAGGAAATGGGCAAGGTACTAAATGAATACTTTGCATCAGTATTCACCAAAGAGAAGGAATTGGTAGATGTTGAGTCTGGAGAAGGGTGCGTAGATAGCCTGGGTCACATTGAGATCCAAAAAGACGAGGTGTTGGGCGTCTTGAAAAATATTAAGGTAGATAAGTCCCCAGGACCTGATGGGATCTACCCCAGAATACCGAAGGAGGCTAGAGAGGAAATTTCTGAGGCCTTGACAGAAATTTTTGGATCCTCACTGTCTTCAGGTGATGTCCCGGAGGACTGGACAATAGCCAATGTTGTTCCTCTGTTTAAGAAGGGTAGCAAGGATAATCCAGGGAACCTACAGGCCAGTGAGCCTTACGTCAGTGATAGGGAAATTACTGGAGAGAATTCTTCGAGACAGGATCTACTCCCATTTGGAAGCAAATAGACGTAAGCATGGTTTTGTGAAGGGGAGGTCGTGTCTCACTAACTTGATAGAGTTTTTCTAAGAGGTCACAAAGATGATTGATACAAATAGGGCAGTGGATGTTGTCTATATGGACTTCAGTAAAGCCTTTGACAAGGTCCCTCATGATAGACTGGTACAAAATGTGAAGTCACATGGGATCAGGGGTGAGCTGGCAAGGTGGATACAGAACTGGCTAGGTCACAGAAGGCAGAGAGTAGTAATGGAAGGATGCTTTTCTAATTGGAGGGCTGTGACTAGTGGTGTTCCGCAGGGATCAGTGCTGGGACCTTTGCTGTTTGTAGTATATATAAATGATTTGGAGGAAAATGTAACTGGTCTGATTAGTAAGTTTGCAGATGACACAAAGGTTAGTGGAATTGCGGATAGCGATTAGGACTGTCAGAGGATACAGCAGGATTTAGATTGTTTGGAGACTTGGGCGGAGAGATGGCAGATGGAGTTTAATCCGGACAAAAGTGAGGTAACGCATTTTGGAAGGTCGAATGCAGGTAGGGAATATACAGTGAATGGTAGAACCCTCAAGAGTATTGAAAGTCAAAGAGATCTAGGTGTACAGGTCCACAGGTCACTGAAAGGGGCAACACAGGTGGAGAAGGTCGTCAAGAAGGCATACGGCATGCTTGCCTTCATTGGCCGGGGCATTGAGTATAAGAATTGGCAAGTCATGTTGCAGCTGTATAGAACCTTAGTTAGGCCATACTTGGAGTATAGTGTTCAATTCTGGTCGCCACACTACCAGAAGGATGTGGAGGCTTTAGAGAGGGTGCAGAAGAGATTTACTACAATGTTGCCTGGTATGGAGGGCATTAGCTATGAGGAGCGGTTGAATAAACTCGGTTTGTTCTCACTGGAACGACGGAGGTTGAGGGGCGACCTGATAGAGGTCTACAAAATTATGAGGGGCATAGAAAGAGTGGATAGTCAGAGGCTTTTCCCCAGGGTATAGGGGTCAATTACTAGGGGACACAGGTTTAAGGTGAGAGGGGCAAGGTTTAGAGTAGATGTACGAGGCAAGTTTTTTACACAGAGGGTAGTGGGTGCCTGGAACTCGCTACCGGAGGAGGTGGTGGAAGCAGGGACGATAGTGACATTTAAGGGGCATCTTGACAAATACATGAATAGGATGGGAATAGAAGGATACAGACCCAGGAAGTGTAGAAGATTGTAGTTTAGTCGGGCAGCATGGTCGGCTTGGACCAAGGGCTTGGAGGGCTGAAGGGCCTGTTCCTGTGCTGCACTTTTCTTTGTTCTTTAGCACCCCTTCTTGCTTCTTACCTCCACCCAGATTGATTCTACATCTAAATTTTCTGAGCCAATATCCTCTCTCACTGTTGCACCGATTTCATCCTTAACTATCAACACCACACACCAACTTTTCCTTTTTGGCTGTCCTTCCTAAATATCAAATACCCTTGAATATTCAGTTCCCAACCTTGGTTACCCTGCAGCAATGTCAATGTAATCGCAATTACATCAGACCCATTTACATCAATTTACACTGTTTATTTGTCTTCATTATTGTGAATGCTCTGTACTATGCCCGTATTTGCTGCTTTCATTAGTTTCCTCTGCCATTCATTTTTGCTTTCCACTTTTCTTTCATTTTTTCTCTCCTGTGTTGCCCTCAGATTTCCTCCCCGCCACTCTAATTTAAACCCTCCCCCATAGTACTAGCGAATACCCCTGGGAGGATATTGGTCCCCTGATCGTGCTGGGATGCAACCCATCCAGCTTGGACAGGTTCCATCTTCCCCAGAATTGGTCCCATTGCTTCAGGAAGGGCAGCACGGTTTCACAGCGCCAGGGTCCCAGGTTCGATTCCCCGCTAGGTCACTGTCTGTGCGGAGTCTGCACGTTCTCCCCGTGACTGCGTGGGTTTCCTCCGGGTGCTCCGGTTTCCTCCCACAGTCCAAAGACATGCAGGTTAGGTGGATTGTCCATGATAAATTGCCCTTAGTGACCAAAAGAAAGGTTAGATGGGGTTATTGGGTTACGGGGATAGGGTGGAAGTGAGGGTTTAAGTGGGTCGGTGCAGACTCGATGGGCCGAATGACCTCGTTCTGCACTGTATGTTCTATGAATCTAAATCCTTCCCTCCAGGAACAGAAGCCAAAACGTCAGGCAACTAATCGGATTTTATACAGAGTACAAAGTCATAGTTTCCTCCTTCCATATAATTCTCATAATGTTGCATCTTTGTCTCCATATACAAACTGAAGTGAGAAACTTACCTGTAACTTAAAAAAGGGTCTCCGGGTTTTGGTGAGGGGAGTTGAAGAGTGAATTTAACTTCAGAACGCTGTCATCATGGAACATGTCAAGTTATCACAACACAGATTATGTCCTGGTGATGGGTAATGCCGTTGTCTCCAGTACAATTGGTAGAAATAATAGTTAACAAAGAAAGTTAGTGATATTTGTGTATCATGGCCTGGATTGTGTAGTGATAATGATGGCAAATGTGTCAGTACGCCACAGAAACGAACAATAATTTTGAAGTCTGCACATGAATGTTTAGATACGGAAATTTGAAGTTGCTGTCAGTGATTCTTTGCTGCTGCAGAGAGTAAACTGTTGAGGGCCTCCCATCTCTTCCTCCCAGACAGCAATCCCTAAACAATCAGTAAATGTTACAGTTAGTCTCCCGATAAATATCCTCAAAAAGTTTCACCCTGTTGAATGAGGTATAACTGGGTTCTAAATGATGTACTAAGTTCATTATTTCTGTTGAACCTTGAACAGCCTCACTGGCCTTGAAAAGTAATTTTAGATTTGAGATATGTCAACATTTTCAATTATGATAAAAACATTTAAAAATAATTTTAATATTTTTTTTATACATAAGCTTTTATCTTAATCCCATCATAATAATTTATTTTTATTTGAAGACAAATTAAAAGTAAATGCTGATAAGTTGGTTTAATTTCCTGGATTGTGAGAATACTTAAATGTGATTGACTACTTATTCAGCATTATGATTTCACTGCGCTGGACAGCAGTTGATCCCCTTGGTCCTCGGTTTAAATTGCTGTCAGGAAAGGGGAAATCCATGCAACATGGGGCACTTTCTTCAAGGTCACAGCAAGTGCAGTTTTTTGCTGCTGCCTACAAACTATCCCAAGTTCTGTTGAAATGGATTTTCACTGTCATTGTGACATATTTATTCGACATAGACAGAACAGTGACTGCTGTAAATAGCCAGGTTTCAGATCATGTGATATTGGTCACTGCAGTTTGAATTTTACTGTCATTGTGTTTTCTGTATACACTTGAGAAGTGATTCCTGAACACATCTGCGATCGTTTTGATAATTAACAAGCAGCAATCCAGCTGTGACCTTATTCTAAAATCTGTGCAACTTCTGGTCTTAACAGGGCAATTTTACACTTGTAATTGGGTGGTTTGAACATTGATGATAACAATTAGGTTACCAAGGCAGCACAATGGAACAGGACCGTTGCACTCCAGCACTGTGCTACAGTGTGGTAGAATGCATTTTTTTTTTCTCTGGTGCATCTTGATATTTTTTGCTGCCTTGTAATGGAGGTGGAAAGATAACGCACAAGAGTTTAGGGGAAAAAAAGTGGTCCGTCTTGAGCAAGTCTCGCGTACTTTCTCACTTGCCCATGGAATTTTGTCAGGATCCTGGCATTAGCCATATTATACAGAAAGGTCCAAAAGAATATGAAAAAAAGTGAATTTAAAATTAGATTTGCGCACCTTAAACACAGAGACAAGAGGCAATGTGACAAAGTTCCAATGTGTTGAATCAAGTGGGCTAATTCAAATGCATTGCTGAAGGTAAGTCATACAGGTGCCAAGTGCCTCCAGATAGGGAGAGAACACTAAAGGAAGAGTAACTTAAGTCTTCATGTGTATCTTCCGACAGTCAGCTCAAAGAAATATAATTGGAGTGCTAGCAATAAACTGTCAATCCTCCTTTTCATTAAGAATAGCTTTCGACATTGGGAAATGAGAACTGAGGGGCGAACATGTCTTAAGAATAAATTAATCACAATTAAAAACTGAAACAAGCAAGAAAAGTCTCATTAGAAAGAAAATATCTCAACCATGTTTTGGATTCCCGCCTTTACCATTGGGAATTTAAAAAATGTATCTCTGAAAACCATTATATACCAATAAAGGTATCTGAATATCATAAAACTAGAATGTTTTTTGTAACATGTTTCATGCTCTAATTACTTTCACTTCATATTTGTGCATTATTAAAGTGTAGCGTTTAAGCATTTTAAAATCATACATGTTGGTGAACAATAACATTTCATAGCAGCTGATGGGTTTCAGTGTATGGCATTACATAGCATTAAGCTACAGAAGATGCTGCTTAAACGGGATTTGATGTTTGCAAATTCCTTTATTTTTGTCCCAGTGAGGAAAACAATGCTGCAGAATATTTTGCCACAAGATGTCAGCAGTTTAGATAGTGAATGCTGCACTGCAGATTATTAGGGCATTGAAATTTAGTTAAACAAATTAAATTCTACTCCAGTACTTTTTAAATCTTGAAATTGTCAATTAAGCAGCTCTTCACATTGTGGTGAAGAACACATTTCTCTATCTTTAACACTTCTAATCAAACCAAAAGAATTGGGATTAATTTTGATCATCTTTTGTCTCCATTACTATTGAATTTCTTGCATAATTTTTGTTTAATGTTGTGTGGTGATTACACCACTAGCGATTGGCTTGGTAGAAATATTAAACTGTATTTTTGTGCCACTGTTTAATGCGAATCATGTTCTCTATTCCTTTGTGCTTCAATAAATTTTGGATGCACAAAATAAACAATTCCACTGGAGCAGAATGTGACTGCATTAACATATGATGAACTATAAAGCTTCTTAATGTGTTATCACTGTTTCCTCTGTTCTTATTCAAATGAACACATTTTGAAGCAGATTGTTTTCAAAATGGCAAATAGCTGTTTGGTAATTTGGACAATGCTCATGTTGCTGAAATGAAGACATTCTTTAGGATCTTGAAAATGGCATTTTGCAAGACAATAAACACCAAGTGCAACACCATTTTTAATTATTTTTAATTACCTTGGTGGGTGGTTGGAATGGAGGACACTACCAAATTGAATGATCTGGTCAACACCAACCTACGTGAAATGGGTTTTCTTCACTGAACCATTTTCATAATTCATTTTTGTAACCACACGGTGTTCATTTCCTCTTTACCAGTTTCACCCATTTATTATTTTGCTGCTCCTCAAAGATATGCAGAGATGACACACAGCAGGTTGTGTGTGTGAACAGGACTTTATGAAAAAAGGGGTGAGATTCTCCAGGGGCTGGCGTGAATCCCGCCCCCGCCGGTTGCCGAATTCTCCGGCGCCGGAGATTCGGCGGGGGCAGGAATCGCGCCGCGCCGGTTGGCGGGCCCCCCCCCCCCCCCGCGATTCTCCGGCCCGGATGGGCCGAAGTCCCGCTGCTAGGATGCCTGTCCCGCCGGCGTGGATTAAATCACTTCTCTTACCGGCGGGACAAGGCGGCGCGGGCGGGCTCTGGGGTCCTGGGGGGGGCGCGGGGCGATCTGGCCCCGGGGGGTGCCCCCACGGTGGCCTGGCCCGTGATCGGGGCCCACCGATCCGCGGGCGGGCCTGTGCCGTGGGGGCACTCTTTTCCTTCCACCTTTGCCACGGTCTCCACCATGGCGGAAGCGGAAGAGACTCCCTCCACAGCGCATGCGCGGGGATGCCATGAGCGGCCGCTAACGCTCCCGCGCATGCGCTGCCCGGCAATGTCATTTCCGCGCCAGCTGGCGGGGCACCAAAGGCCTTTTCCGCCAGCTGGCGGGGCGGAAATCAGTCCGGCGTGGGCCTAGCCCCTCAAGGTTAGGGCTCGGCCCCCCAAGATGCGGAGGATTCCGCACCTTTGGGGAGGCGCGATGCCCGACTGATTTGCGCCATTCTTGGCGCCGGTCGGCGGACATCGCGCCGATACCGGAGAATTTCGCCCAAGATCTTTTTAAATTTCTGCCCAGAGGCTTCCAACTTGCTTTTAGTTTCTCGTTCTCTGTGACCAAACCCACAGGCTGAACTAACAGCACACAGCACAAAGAACATTCAATGGACACATACAATCAAACACTTAAGAAGTGACCACTACACACTCCGGCCACACTTAAGGTGATTCTATTAGAGCTAAAGATTTTCATAAATCCTGTTAGAACTGTTACACGTGCCTTGAATGACGAAGCCCATTTGATCTTTCCCAACTGAAATATGATCCTTTGAAGTTTTACTTGCATAATATTTTATTTCCTTTAGTAGGGTTCTTCTTTTAGCGCTGACATCTGAAGCTGTATCTGTGAATAATTTTTCAATTGTTTAATCCAGTAAAATCTGAGTTTTATTATCACTCTAACCATTCTAATGGAATTAGTTTTTATCCATTTCAGCCTGGCATTCACCAATGGATGAAAATTGGTTCTCATCCATCAGTTAGAAAAGTTTAAGGAAATAAAAATATGTAACAACAAAACTGTGGTTTGACAATAATTGGACAAAAGATACAGGAACTTACAATACACAATTACTCAAACAGATAAGCTTATTGTGAGAGACTTTGAATGTAAATGACCTCAGTAAAATAAAACGAAGGAAAAATGATTTGGGATTTGAATCATTGAAGCAACAGGACATTGTGTGGGTTAAGATGTCTTGTATATCTGTCATCAGTGGACTTAAGAGTTTTCTGAGTAAGGCCATACTGTTTGCTACTTCAGAAAATGGCTTACATCATGAGAACCATTGAGGATCATCAGATCAACAGAGATTGACATGATGTCCAGGAAGGTAGGATAAGAGGTAAGTTAGACAGAAAGTACCTTGTGCAGATGTTAAATTGCTTCTCATGTACAGTAGTTCACTAGATCATAAAAATGGGTTCCACTGAAGATGATGCTCAAGTTCATTTTAGTTTTCTCTGCTAAAATACCAAACTTCCCAATGTAGCTTCCAGCTGTGAATCATTGGCAATCCATTCCAGTTACCAATCACTCAACTCTGTATGGAAATGTTGCATTATGTCTATTTTACTTTTGCCCCATTGAGCTATGAATGTCATGCCCTATTTCATTAGAGTTTTGTAAAATTTACTTACATCTCTGTATACACAAGTGAAATGTTTTTTGAATGGAAGATTCCTAGCTTATGGAATCATTCTTATAATTGTTCCCTCTAACATTCAAACCAGCCTCATTGCTTTCTGCTATATTGTACCTCGGGGTTTGGATGTTTTATGCTGCCACAACTAGAACTGAATGTTAACTGTACTATACAGATATAGTGGGCCTAATTCTAATGCTAAGTGAATGAATTTTGTGACTGAGATAAAATTGGGCCCATGCCTGCCTTTGATTTTCAACTCAACAGAACTCATAAAATAACCAAAACCCTGCATACTATTTGCTTTGATGACTGCTACCTCACACTGTTTATAGAGATGGCGGCATAGACTTCAACTTTGTCTGAATGTGTAAGTGATAATAGGTTAGCAGCCTGCTTTACATTTTTCCCAACTTTAATTTCCATTTAGATGAATTCATCCTGGTGAGGTTCAAATGTTAAGTAATTCAAGTGCATGAACTTTGTACTTAGAATCTGTTGGCATTAAATTGTACTTACTACTTAACAGCCCAGGTGCGGGGACTTCCGGTTGCGGCGATGCACTGCTACGCCGCACGTTTTGGCAGCTCCCGTTCTAACGGACTTTTGGGCTCTTTTCGGGAGCCCCAACGGAAATTCTTTTGGACCAAGCCCAGTGTGGGGTGACGAAGGAAGATCTCCCCCCGTGTGTGTATGGAAAGGAGCAGTGGTAGTGGCCAGATTGCGAAGGATCCTTTGGAGCAGCGGCAGAGAAGAGAAGGGAGAAGCAAGATGGCGGCGGATGGAGCCCAGACGGCATGGGGCCCGGACCAGCAGGAATTCCTCCGACGATGTGTGGAGGAACTTAAGAAAGAGGTGCTGGCGCCGATGTTATTGGCAATCGAGGGACTGAAGGAAACACAAAAGGTCCAGGCGATAGAGCTCCGTGGAGTGAAGGCAAAGGCAGCCGAGAATGAGGATGAGATACAGGGCCTGGTGGTAAAAACGGAGACACATGAGGCGCTACATAAGAGGTGCATAGAAAGGCTGGAAGCCCTGGAGAACAGCTCGAGGAGGAAGAACCTACGGATTTTAGGTCTCCCCGAAGGAGCAGAGGGATGTTGGGGCTTATGTGAGCACGATGCTCCATACGCTAATGGGAGCTGAGGCCCCAACGGGCCCCCTGGAGGTGGAAGGAGCGTACCGGGTCCTTGTGAGAAGACCAAAGGCGGGTGAAATACCAAGGGCGATAGTGGTGAGATTCCACCGCTTCATGGACAGAGAGGCGGTCCTGAGCTGGGCCAAGAAGGTACGGAGTAGCAAGTGGGAGAATGCGGTGATACGAGTGTATCAGGACTGGAGTGCGGAGGTGGAGAGAAGGAGGGCGAGTTTTAATGGGGCCAAGGCGGTGTTTCACAGGAAGAAAATAAAATTTGGGATGCTGTAGCCGGCGCGATTGTGGGTCACGCATCAGGGCAAGCACTACTACTTCGAAACGGCAGATGAGGCATGGACCTTCATTCATGAAGAGAAACTTGACTAGATCTGAGAGTTTTATGTTGGGGGGGAAGCAACGAGATGGTGGTACAGGAATGTAAAGTGGGGAAAGGGGAGGTTTATTATACAGCAATGTTGGATGGGGAATTTCTCTCCCCCTGATGGGGGGACACGAAGAAATGTGGGCGCCGGTGGGAAAAAGGGACAGAGAGGAGGAGGGGGAATGAGGGAGCTGCGCCACAGGGGGCGGGGCCGATAGGAAAGCACGTTTTTTTTCCCCGCGCTGTGGAGATGATGGCGGGAAGATAGGCGCAGGAGGGAAGAGAGCCCCACATGCAGGGAGGTCAAAGAGAGAACGGGGGAAGCCGGGGTCAACTAGAGTTAGCTGACTTTCGGAAACATTATGGGGGGAGTAACCATGCTAGAGGGGGATCTAGCGGGGGGGGGGGGGGGGACTAACTGGGTTGCTGCTGCTGAGTGCAAGGGGGAGCTGGCAAGAGAAGAGGTGGTCGGGACGGGAAGGCGCCGCCTGGGGGACAGATGGGTGCACGGGACCTGGACGGGGGGATGGCCCAGAAAAGGGGGTGGCTAGTCGGCGAGCGGCCCCCCAATCCGGCTGATCACGTGGAATGTGAGAGGCCTACATGGGCCGATTAAGAGGGCCCGGGTGTTCGCGCACTTAAAGAGACTGAAGGCGGACGTAGTCATGCTCCAGGAGGCGCACCTGAAGGTGGCGGATCAGGTTAGGTTAAGAAAAGGGTGGGTGGGACAGGTATTCCACTCAGGGCTGGACGCGAAAAACAGGGGGATGGCAATACTGGTGGGGAAATGGGTATCATTCGAGGCTAAGAATATAGTGGTGGTGTTAGAACCTGCCTACTTACCATTGGCTGGGGACTAATGACAATCCCACAATCCTGTGGGAGTATGAGCTTCCCCAATGAGGGGGGCGGAGAAACCATTAGTAAACTCCTAGTATAAATAAAACTGGCCAGTTTAGGAACCAGCAGGAAGGAGTGTGCAGCAAGGGAAGTTGCTGCTGCTGTTATATATATATATATGTTATTGTAAATAAATGTTATTACTTTTTATCCTTAAAACCCGTGCTGGATTCTTTGTGGCCCTCACAAAAGGTGGATAACGGGGGCAGATATGTGATGGTGAGTGGTAGATTGCAGGGAGAGGCGGTCGTGCTGGTGAATGTATATGCCCCGAACTGGGATGACGCGGGATTCATGAAGCGGATACTGGGACGTATCCCGGACCTGGAGGTGGGAAGCTTGGTAATGGGGGGGGACTTCAACACTGTGCTGGATCCAGGGCTAGACCAGTCTAGATCCAGGACCGGGAGAAGGCCGGCAGCAGCCAAGGTGCTTAGGAGATTTATGGAACAAATGGGGGGAGTGGATCCGTGGAGGTTTGCCAGGCCGTTGGCTAAAGAGTTTTCCTTTTTCTCCCACGTCCACAAGGTATATTCCCGAATAGACTTCTTTGTTATGAGTAGGGCACTGATCTCGAAGGTGGCAGGAACGGAGTATTCGGCCATAGCCGTTTCAGACCACGCCCCGCATTGGGTGGATCTGGAACTAGGAGAGGAGAGGGAGCAGCGCCCACTCTGGCGACTGGATGTGGGACTACTGGCGGATGAGGGGGTCTGTGGAAGGATGCGGGGGTGTATTGAGAGATACCTGGAGGTCAATGACGATGGTGAGGTTCAGGTGGGGGTAGTATGGGAAGCGCTGATGGTGGTGGTTAGAGGAGAGCTGATCTCCATTAGAGCCCACAAGGAGAAACAAGAGGGCAAAGAAAGGGAGAGATTAGTGGGGGAGATTTTGAGGGTGGATAAAAGATATGCGGAGGCCCCAGACGAAGGACTATATAGAGAAAGGCAAAGACTTCAGATGGAGTTTGACCTACTGACCACAGGAAAGGCAGAGGCACAGTGGAGGAAGGCACAGGGGATGCGATATGAGTATGGGGAAAATGCGAGCCGGCTGCTGGCCCACCAACTTCGTAAGAGGATAGCGGAGAGAGAGATTGGGGGAGTTAGGGACGAAACGGGAACTATGGAGCAGAGAGCAGGGAAGGTAAATGAGGTGTTCAAGACCTTTTATGAGAGGCTATATAAGTCCCAACCCCCGGGGGGAAAAGAGGGAATGCTACATTTTCTGGACCAACAAAGGTTACCGAGGGTGGAGGAGCAGGAGGTGGCAGGTCTGGGGGCGCCAATCGAGGTGACTAAGGGACTGGGGAACATGCAGGCAGGGAAGGCCCCGGGACCAGATGGGTTTCCGGTGGAATTCTACAGGAAATATGTGGACCTGTTGGCCCCGCTGCTGGCGAGAACCTTTAACGAGGCCAGGGAAGGGGGGATACTACCCCAGACAATGTCGGAGGCGACGATATCATTAATTCTGAAGTGGGATAAAGATCCGCTGCAATGCGGGTCATACAGGCCGTTCTCACTCCTAAATGTAGACGCCAAACTGCTGGCGACAAGGATAGAGGATTGCGTCCCGGGGGTGGTGCATGAAGACCAGACCGGGTTTGTAAAGGGGAGACAACTGAATGTTAACGTTCGACGGCTGCTGGGGGTGATGATGACGCCCCCACCGGAGGGGGAGGCAGAGATAGTGGCGGCGATGGATGCGGAGAAGGCATTCGATAGGGTGGAGTGAGACTATTTGTGGGAGGTGCTGAGGAGGTTTGGGTTCGGGGAGGGGTTTGTTAGATGGGTCAGACTCCTATATGGGGCCCCAGTGGCAAGTGTAGTCACAAACCGGCAAAGATCGGGGTATTTTCGGCTACACAGGGGAACAAGACAGGGGTGTCCCCTGTCCCCGTTACTGTTCGCGTTGGCAATTGAACCACTGGCCATAGCGTTGAGGGACTCTAAGAAGTGGAGGGGGGTGGTTAGAGGGGGAGAGGAGCATCGAGTGTCGCTCTACGCTGATGACTTACTGCTATACGTTGCGGACCCTGTAGAGGGAATGCCAGAGGTTATGCAGATACTGAGGGAGTTTGGAGATTTCTCGGGATACAGGCTAAATATGGGGAAGAGCGAGCTTTTTGTAATACACCCCGGGGACCAGGGAAGAGGAATAGACGCTCTGCCGTTAAGGAGAGTGGAAAGGAGCTTCCGATATCTGGGGATCCAGGTAGCCAGGAACTGGGGAACTCTACACAGACTTTATCTGACGCGACTGGTGGAGCAGATGGAGGAGGACTTCAAGAGGTGGGATATGTTGCCACTCTCATTGGCGGGCAGAGTGCAGGCGGTAAAAGTGATGGTCCTCCCGAGGTTTCTTTTCATGTTTCAGTGTCACCCCATTCTGATCACAAAGGCCTTTTTCAAAAAAATAGACAGGAGCATTATGAGCTTTGTGTGGGCAGGGAAGACCCCGAGGGTAAAGAGGGGGTTCATGCAGCGCAATAGGGATAGAGGGGGACTGGCGCTGCCGAGCCTGAACGACTACTACTGGGCCGCCAATGTGGCGATGGTTTGTAAGTGGATGAGGGAGGGAGAGGGGGTGGCGTGGAACAGGCTGGAGATGGCGTCCTGTAAAGGAACGAGCCTAAAGGCGCTGGTAACGGCGCCGCTGCCGTTCTCCCCGAAAAGGTATACCACAAACCCAGTGGCGGTGGCAACCTTGAGGATCTGGGGGCAGTGGAGGCGACAGAGGGGTGACGGGTGCCTCGGTGTGGTCCCCGATTAGGAATAACCACAGGGTTGTCCCAGGAAGGATGGACCAGTGTTCCAGTGTTGGCAACGAGTAGGAATTAGGAAACTGAGGGACCTGTTTATAGACGGGACGTTTGCAATTCTGGGAGCGCTGGAGGAAAAATATGAGTTGCCCCCGGGGAATATCTTCAGATATATGCAAGTGAGGGCGTTTACGAGGCAACGGGTGAGGGAATTTCCGCTGCTCCCGACACAGGGGATCCAAGATAGAGTGATTTCCGGGGTATGGGTCGGGGAGGGCAAAGTGTCCGAAATATATCAGGAGATGAGAGACGAGGGGGAGGCGATGATAGAGGAGCTGAAGGGAAAATGGGAAGAAGAGCTGGGGAGGTGATTGAGGAGGGGCTATGGGCTGATGCCCTAAGCAGGGTAAATTCCTCGTCTTCATGTGCCAGGCTTAGCCTGATTCAATTTAAGGTTCTACACAGCACATATGACGGGAGCAAGACTGAGCAGGTTCTTCGGAATGGGGGACAGGTGTGGGAGGTGCTCGGGAAGCCCGGCGAACCACACACACATGTTCTGGTCGTGTCCGGCATTGGATGAGTACTGGGGGGGGCGTAGCAAGGGTGATTTCAAAGGTGGTGAAGGTCCGGGTCAAGCCAGGCTGGGGGTTAGCGATATTTGGGGTAGCGGAAGAGCCGGGAGTGCAGGAGGTGAAAGAGGCCGATATTCTGGCCTTTGCGTCCCTAGTAGCCCGGCGTAGGATTGTAATCATGTGGAAGGAAGCGAACCCCCCCCCGGCGTGGAGGCCTGGATAAACGACATGGCAGGGTTCATAAAGCTGGAACGAATAAAATTTGCGTTGAGAGGATCGGCTCAGGGGTTCTCCAGGCGGTGGCAACCGTTCCTTGACTATCTCGCGGAACGTTAAGGGAAGATGGAGTGACAGCAGCAGCGACCCGGGGTGGGGGGGGGGGGGAGGGAAAGGCGGGGGAGCACTATTTTTTGTTATTTTGTTAGTTCTCTATATTATTTAAATAATGTTATTTACTAGTTATTGTATTATTTTTATGTTGATTTGTAAAAACGGAAAAATTTTGTTTGAAAAATTTAATAAAATATATATTTTTTTAAAAACAGCCCAGGTGTGAATCCCAAGTTTTCATTGTATGATCTTAGTTGACTACTGAATCCACAGTTCTGGAACAGCCTCACCCCCCAACCATTTGCAAAGGTATTACGTTTATGTTGATACTGTGGTTCCCAGTCACCAAGAATGACACAGATCTCAGACTCCTGGAACTACCCACTCAATATATCCTCCCTACCATTACATAGAACATACAGTGCAGTGGGAGGCCATTCGGCCCATCGAGTCTGCACCAAGCCACTTAAGCCCTCACTTTCACCCTATCCCCGTAATCCAATAACCCCTCCTAACATTTTGGACACTAAGGGCAATTTAGCATGGCCAATCTACCTAACCTGCATGTCTTTGGGCTGTGGGAGGAAACCGGAGCAGCCGGAGGAAACCCACGCAGACACGGGGAGAACGTGCCGACTCCGCACAGTGACCAAGCGGGGAATCGAACTTGGGACTCTGGCGCTGTGAAGCCTCAGTGCTATCCACTTGCTCCCCCTTTGACAACTCTCTAATCTTCTCCCCAGTCAATTCATGATTGTTCTGTTCCTCTTCCTGGCTCCCATTGCTAAATGCCATCATCAATGGGCCCCACCACAAACTCTATCCATTTCACCAGGCACAAGTTTAGGCTTAAATGATTAGATCTTGAACTGAACTTTAAACTCCTCAACATCTTATTCACATCCCAGTGGCGTATTTCCAGCTCTGAACCATTGCTCTGCTACTGAAAGCCTTATTTAAAAAAAAAAAAATTTAGAGTAATCAATTCTTTTTTTTCAGTTATGGGGCAATTTAGTGTGGCCTGCACATCTTTTTTTTGTACTGAAAGCCTTAATGAAGCTTTATTCACCTCTGGACTCAAATATTCTATTGCTCGTCCTGCCGGCCTTCATCCTTTACACTCCAGGAATTCCAATTTGTCCAAATCTCTGTTATCCATCTCTTGATCTGCTTGTTCATTACCCTAGTCTTCTTGATCTACATTGGCTCCTGTTCCCAATGGATTAAACTTGAAATCTTTGTCCACATGGGTAGTTTGTTGGATTACTGTTTAACCTGGATTTTCTTCTCTCACTTAGATGTTGATTCCTTGATGGAGTACAATTTCACATGAACTCTAGCAACTCATCAAAAAGGCCATTTTTCACATGAGCATTCGCAAGTTGTTGAATGTGGGAAAAACAACAGTAAATATACCCTATTCTCACTCAATGAACCCACAGAGATTTCCAGCAATTATCACTGGATGAGGTGCAGTAATGATGACCTTGGCTCATTTTTCTTTCCTAACTCAGGGTACCCTGTACACCCCCTGCAACTCCAGCTGAAAAGAGTACTCAGGTTATTTAACAGAATAAACCATTTTACTATGTAGTCAACAAAAATGATTCTGAAATTTTCTCTCATCTGGCTTATCACCACATAATTGAAAACATTTTGTTTTTTATAGAATTCCTAACTATGTGTTAGATAGAAAGGCTGCCCTATTGGTGGAATTAGCTGAAGAAATAATGTTACAATTAAATTTCAGAAGAACATGCAACCATCTGGTTGTTGGTATAAAAATTGCTCTTGGGACTTTTTCATGTGGGATGTTTCTTTCAATTTTTTCTAGCAACCATTTTCATCTGCTGTTTGATACGATTGGTATGGACTTTACATTGAGAAACCTGTAATATTCTGTGCCTAACTAATTAGGCCCATTACCCTTAATTTTAGTATGTGCTGGTACTTATAAACATTTTTGTGTCTACATATTTTAGCACCAAAAATTAATATGTAATCATTTAAAAACTCAATGCATTTTAAGGGTTCTGAAGAGGCTAATTTCATGTTGTGAATATTTAGAATGTAGGTTAATTACAGAAATATCAAACTGCTCAGAATTCTTTCCGCTCATGGCTCATGAGCTGCTGTGGCATATTTGCTTCCCAATGATGCAGGCAAGTGAATATTGATGTGTTATGTACTCTGGGATAACACAGGCTGCAACTCGATGCAGCTTTGACCAAAAGATACTCCAGACTTTGAAGTAAGTTCAATGTGATTTATTGAACCATTAGCACTGTTCTCTATGAGTTTGACTCTCCTGCTAATCTTGCTATAGTAACTCAGTCTAACTAACCAGTCTGCTCTAAGCCACGTGGTGGGTGTGATGCTTCTGATCTCCCCTGTCCTACTCTCTAAGTGTCACCTGTGGAAAGAGTTAGAGCATGTATGCCCTGT
The DNA here is from genome assembly GCF_047496885.1 of Scyliorhinus torazame. NCBI lineage: Eukaryota > Metazoa > Chordata > Chondrichthyes > Carcharhiniformes > Scyliorhinidae > Scyliorhinus > Scyliorhinus torazame. Next base: position 120,311,181 of record NC_092707.1, on the reverse strand, counting down.
CCTTATATATGGGCGCCCTCTTGTGGTAGTGTCACCTCTGGATGTCTTGACTGCCCATTGGGTGTGTCCTATTCTATGTGTTCATTAGCTGTATGTCTACATGTCATGACATCTCCGGTGCTCCCTCTAGTGTTTACTTAGTTGTAGTGTATTTACATTAACCCCTTGTGTAATTAGTGATGCATATCACCACATCCCCCCTTTTTTCATGTTACATATTTTCTGTACAGTGTTAAAGAAAATTGAACAAAATAGGTAGATAAGTGATGACATGTACAAATCATGATGGCAGCGATGATTATACAATACCAAATAATATGTACGAGTCCAAAGTTCATGAAGTTATATGGTCGAGTGGCTTTCTTGTTTTGTTATTGAAGAGTCGATGTTGATGTTGTCATTTCCTTGTGAACGCCGTCAGTGTCCCTGTGCTTAAGGAACCAAGAAGTCATCAGGAGGTGTGCAAATGGTCAAATCACTTCGTTGGCTGATTTGGACTCTTTTTTTTCTATGCTTGTGGTAGCGATGCAGTATGTCATCTGTGTTGTCCGACCTGGACTGTTTCTTGTGATTGCGATATTGATGCAGTATGTCATCTGCCTTGAAAGCTGGTTTGCTTGTTCGTAGTGGAGCAATCTTGAATCGGTGAGATTCGATGTCATGCCACGGTATGTCTGTACTCTTGCCAGTGTTAGGACCTGCGCTGTTACATTGTCCTGCATTTGCAGAGTGGTACCATGTCGTACCAGTCGTTGTTCCAGTGTTGTTGGTTTTGTCGTGCTTGTTGTTGACGTTGGTGCCTTGGGTACGGTTCTTATTGTTGTCAGTGTTGTTGTTTTTGTAGGTTTTGTTGTTGTGCTTGTTGCGCTCAATGACCATTCCGAGTGGAGAATTTGAGTCCTTCACAAAGTTACTTGTGTCAAGTGTCCTTTGTGGCATCTGCTGTTTCATTGAGCGTGCCGTCTCTGATTCCTCGGCGCTCCCCGTCTGGAGTCATGTCTGGTTCACTTGAATCATCTTTGGCTTGTCGATGCTCCCCATCTGGAGCCCTTTCTGGTTCACCTGAATCACCTTTGTTTCTTCGGCGCTCCTTGTCTGGAGTCATTTCAGGTTCTTGTGGCGAGGCTCGAGTAGATGAGGTTTCAATTAACGTGGTGTCACTGGAGTCACTAGTAGCCTCACTTTGATTGTCAAGTGCCTCTGTACATACTAGCTGAGATCTGACAGTCTCGCTGAGATGTCGCACATCTTGTATGGGGTTGTGAAGCCTTTGTCACTTGTCGCACATACAGTGGGTAGACCTTCAGCGTCTTCTTGTCAGTTAGATGAGCTGGATAGACTGTCAGAGTCTTCTTCTGGTGGCTCAAATAATCTGGGTAGACTGTCAAAGTCGTTTTGTTGTGCACTTGAGACAGACTTGCATCGTCTGCTGCTGGTTGCTCAGATAAGTTTTCTAGACCTTCATGGTCTTGTTCATGTATGCTCTGCACTCCGGAATCTTGCGTTGCTTCCATCGTGGAGTCTGTCAACGAGCTCGCTGTGGCGGCTTGTACCGCTCTCTCTGTGGAGTCTGCATCGTTCCCTGTGTGGAGTCAATCTGTGCGCTCTCAACGGAGTGTTTACTTAGTTGTAGTGTATTAACCCCATGTGTATTTACAGTGATGCATATCACCACAAATATTTCAAATCTCTGTCTATGCTGCTGTGTACAGGAGAGAGTGGTTGCAAGCTGACGCAGATGGCTACTCTTACTACTTCTATTATTTCCAATAGATAAGCTTTCAGCCTCTATTCAGCGCCCCTCCAACAGTCTACTTGTCAGCCGGTTACAGCTTTAGGGAACTGTAGGTTTATACTTGTGCTTGTTCACAATGGGACATCTGCAGAATACATTTTGGTTCCATTGTATATTACAGAAACATTGCAACCCCACAATTTTTATTACCATTTTGGCATCAATATCATTTGCTTTAGAATGGTAGATAATGGGTGGGATTTTCTGGTCCCCCAGCTGCGTGTTTCTTGGTGAGGCCCTGTTCGCTTGTCAATGGGATTTCCCATTGATGCCACCCCAAGCCGCTGTCAAACCCAAAGAGAATCTCAACGGAAAAGTAACTTTATGTAAAGGGCATTTTGTTAATATGTGTCATTCACCATGAAGAGTAATTATTCTTATTAAAATACAATAAAATATCCATCAGACTTTCTGGAAATAGTGGACAGGCAGCTGATAAAACAAAAGTTTCATTAAAGTAGATTAGGTTACAAGTTCTTACATAGCACACATTACAATATTTTTTTATGGACTGTATTTGATGGGATGTTGACACAATACTTAATTTTACCAGTTGAATCTGTTTCAAGAATGTGTATTTATGCTTTCTTCACCAATGTAATTTTGAATCTGTGAAATCCTACTTACAAATAAGAATACAAGGAACCACTCCATGGGTTTTATTGTGGAATAGTGAACATAATCAATTGACGTATAATATAACTGAAAAATACTTGAATTATTTTGAGGTTCTTCAGGATACATTCATAGATTCATAGAAACCTTACAGCACAGAAGGAGACCATTCAGCCCATCTTGTCCATGCCAGCCCGAGGGCACTCTTTCTAACAATCTTTTTAATTCCACCTTCCTGCACCCGGTCCATAGACCAGTAGCTTAGAGCACTTTAAGGTGCATATCCAAGTACCTTTTAAAAGTTTAGGGTCTCTGCCTCCACCACCAACTCAGCAGCGAATTCCAGACTCCCACTACCCTCTGCGTAAAAACATTTTTCCTCGAGTCCCCTCTACACCTTCTGCCACTTATCATGAATCTATATCCCCTGGATCTAGAGTTCCCCACCAAGGAAAACAGTTTTATCCTGTCCACCTTATCTCTTCCCCTCATAATTTTGTACACCTCAATTAAGTCACCCCTCAGCCTTGTTTGTTCCAAGGAAAATAACACCAATTTATCCAATCACTCCTTGTAGTCACACTTTTTTAGCCCTGGCAACATTCTTGTAAACCTCCTCTGCATTCTCTCCAGAGCAATAACATCCTTCCTGCAATGTGTCAACCAGAACTGCACACAATATTCCAGTTGTGGCCTCACCAGTGTTTAATACAGTTCTAACATTATAGCCTTACTTTTATATTCTATACCTCTGCCAATGAAGGAGAGCTTTCCAAATGCTTTCTTAAAACTTTATCTACTTGAACTGCTGCCTTTAGGGCCTTGTGTACCTGTACACCAAGAACTCTGACTTCATCTACTCCTCTTAGTATATTCCGATTTATTGTGTATTCCCTATAACTGTTTGACCTCCCTGAATACATGACCTCACACTTCTATGTGTTGAATTCCATCTGCCACTTTATCGCCCACTCCACAAATCCATCTATATAGTTTTGAAGATTTTAGCTATCCTCTATACTGTCCACTATTCAGCCAATCTTTGTGTCGTCTGCAAATTTCCCAATCATGTTCCCCAGGTTCACATCCAAATCGTTACTATATAATACAAACAGTAAGGATCCAACACTGAGCACCGTGGAACACCACTTGAAACAACTTTACAATCGCAAGGGCAGCCATCCACCATTACCCTTTGTTTCCTGTTACTAAGCCAATTTTTAAATCCATATTTTGCCACATTTCCCTGTTTCTCATGGGCTTTCACATTCTTGACCAAACTGCCATGTGGGACATTTGGTTGGATTAAGAATCAACAGCAAATATATTACAAAAAACAAAACATTATTTTAAAGGAAAACAAAAGAGATCTGCTTCAATCTGCGATCATAATTTAAAATGTTTCAGAATATTAAGTTTTATGTTGCTAGTTTTACTTGTGTTACTCTCCTGATCATTGTGGAGTGTTTGTTTGAAAGTTCAGACAGTATTTTCACTAAGTCGAGAGGTGCTTTGGAACATGTCCCCAGCTGCAGCACACTCTGTTTCTCTGCTATCTAATATCCTGGGCTGACTTTTAACATATTTTGCAAACAGCATTTAACTTTCCATTCAAAGTGGCTTTGCTCCATTTTCTTTTAGCGTTTGCTAGAACTGAGATGTTACAATGTAAAATATAAGTCTCCGGACTCATGTCATTGCATAGTATTTGGACTTGTATACCTGGAATTATTGACTGCTGGACAGACAACTTTAAATTCTTCTGAACCATATATAATTGCAGTCACATTGAAACTTCTTCTAGTGTGTTTTTGTGCTGATTTTTCACATTTCCGACAGCCTGCATCTTGACTTAAAGGAGACATCAGACTGACAAACACAAAAAAAGTCTTCAGACCACTAGAATTTCACTAGAGTCAGAATGTCCCATTTCAAATTCTTGTCCCAGCCTACATAGAAAAGTTTAATACAAGTTAGATATGGAATCAGATTTCTGGTCAGTTTGGATAACAAACAGGAGGAAGAAATGATGGAGTGAAAAAAGGTTAGCATTTATATTGCACTTTTTGCAATCACTGAATGTGCCAAAGTGCTTTACAACAAATGAAATACTTTTTAAATGTAAACCCTGCTGTAATGTAAGAAATATATCAGCCAATTTGCACGCAGCAGCCTCTCACAAACAACTTGTTCAGATAGTCTGTTTTTGTCATGTTGATTGAGGGATAAATATCAGCCAGTTAACTCCCTTGCTCACCTTCGAATAGTGCCAGGGATCTTTTACATCCACCTGAGAGAGCTGACAGGCCTCGGTTTAACATCTCATCTGAAAGACAGCACCTCCGAGCTGTGCACCCCCCCACCCATAGTACTGCACTGGAATGTCAGCCTTGATTTCAGTGCTCAAGTCCTAGATTGGAACTTAAACTTAGAATGCCTGACTCAGAGCAACAGCTGAGAAACATTGGAGAAATAAACCCTTGGTCACAGAATAATTTTCAGGTTGTATTTGCAACTCCAGAGGTGGCAACATGATTGAGATTCTGTGGAGCTATTTCCCTGAGGGAAAGGGTTTATTGTTTGAAGAAGCAGTTGCCAATGGTGGAATGGAACGATCTGGAAATAATCAGCAAATGGCGATCAGAATATGGGATAGAGTCGAGCAAAGCCTTGATGAGATTTGAAGTATGTATACAACACACAAAGGAGATTCGACAGACATCAGAAAGACAATCTATATTTGCTGTACAATGAGACCATAACCCCAAAATTTCAGTTGTGATATTAGATCATCAATGGTGCAATATTATAAAGTGCAAATATATGAAAGGAATATCAATAAAATAAAACGTCCATCAGAAAATTCAAGGATAACACATGCCACTAACTCCAGGTAAGCGCATATTTCATATGACCATTGTTGATGTGTGGAACACATAAATGTTACGTAGTACTATTGCTGAAAAAAGACATTCTGTCAAAGCTTAACCTGAGGATCACCACACCAAGGTTGAGGAGGCGGGCCTTCATGAATAACCTCAGCTGATACGGTTTAGCTTAGTTAGCTAGACAGCTGGTTTGTGATGCAGAGCGGGGTCAGCAGCGCGAGGTTGGCAAGTGGACTCTGATTTCTAGAGGTACTGCCATGGGGAATGCACCAGGGAACAGTTGTCTGCCAAGTTTTGTTTGTTGAAAAAGGCACAATGCCTGGACATGTTCGTATTGTTGCAAAGGACAGGACTCGGCGTATAAATATATGTAGCCTCTGGCACATTCAAGTGAACTACATTGCGAGCCCAACTGATAATCTTAAATTGCCTTTTAAGTGTAATTCTAGCACAATTAAGGTTACTTTAGCAAGTGTTGTCTAATTATAGAATTCCATCTAATGTTGGATACTTTGTTCTGAGTTTTAGAAGTACAGGCTGGTTGAGTACGATCAGTACTCTGCCTGTAGTGAACAGCTGTTTAATATCCCTTGCCGAAGCAAACAAGTTTGTCGAGGAACACGGGCTGGAAAACCACCAGCGAAGGTAGAAATGAGGGGCCCCTGACAGGGGGCAACAGCACACCGACGGGGGGGGGGGGGTTAGGCAACGCCAGCCCCACCTCCGCCATGGCGACCGCTCCCTGAACAAAGAACAAACCACTGCCCGAGGGACCGCTTCAGGTGGGAGGCCAGGCCCCAGCACGAGGGAACGAGAGTAGCCGAGAAGGGAGAGCAAGCAAGAGGAGTGCAGGGTAGGATAGGGGCAGAGCGGGCAGAAAACCGTAGAGGCCGGGCAGGGGAGAAGCAAGACTGTAACTCCCGAGAGGGGGGCCACCGTACTAGCGGGAAAGCTAGCGCCGGGGGCATGCAACAAAGCAGGGCCCAACAGGGGGTACGGCGCCAGGCTGGAGGTGGGGGGGGAACCACTCAACAGAGACGGGAGAGCAAACTGGGACAGGAACAGGGGCGAGGGGGACAAAGGAGGGGTACAAGGGAGAGGGGGGAAAGGGGAGAGACCGGGTTGGGGGGGGGGGACACACAGGGAGGGAGAGACCGGGGAGGGGCGACACAAGGACGGAGGGACAAACAAAGCTAGAAAAGGAATTGGGCAACAAAGTGCCACAACCAAGGGCTCGAAACAAGGAATCGCTGCAAGCACCCACTCAGTATGGTCTCTGGGCGAAGGGAGACCCCAGAGTGCAGGGGACTACCCGCATGGCGGACGCACAGTGGGCAGCCATGTCGGGTGCCCCCGGGACAAAGGGAAATCCTGGAGCGCAGGGACCCGACCGCATGGAGAGAGCAGTGACAGTGGTCATCCTGGACGGCCCTCTAACAAAGGGAAACCGCGGAGGGCAGGGGCGCATCCACCAGGTAAGTATGGTTAATCCCACAGGAGCGAGGGGGCAGAAGCCCTCCACCAGGATAGACACCTGGAACGTAAGGGGACTCAACGGATCAGTGAAGAGATCCAGAGTCCTCACCCACCTAAGAAATATGAGGGCCGACATAGTCTTCCTCCAAGAGACACACCTGAGGAGCGGGGAGTGGGGAGGGGGGGGGGGGGTAGAGACGGAACAATAGAGAGCCGGGGGGGGGATGTTGCTAACTTTTGGTTGGTTCAATTGGCTCTGTTTTAAAACATTTGCTCTAGAGTTGCCAGGTATCTTTGATACCGTCACGAGGTTCAAGTTCAAGTAATGATCAATAACTCAACACACCAATTAGTAAGATTCAAATTAAAACACGTTTATTATACACAGTAAATCGCTACTTATGCATAAACTCTACTTTCTAGGCTATTTCTATCACTAACAGGCCTATACTTAGCTTCGGATTGGCCCACCTGGTCAGGGGAACAAATGGCCTTTCGTTCAGGTCCTGAGTCTGCAGGATTCAAAGCTGGAATGGACTGGTAGCTAGGAGCGCCTATCTCGTAGCGAGCGTTGATTTGAGACTTACTTGCTTGGAGGCAACAAGACAGGTCACTGTCAAGGGGTGGTTCAAGTTGCTGAGTGACCCTGCCAAAGAAGGATGATTTGAACTTGGGGGCTTCACTTTATAGTCCCCAGGGGCTTCCTGCCCTTCGGGGCGGACCCCATACCTGGTTCCAAGTGATTGGACTACTTTCCGATCATTTGGATCGATTTCGCCAATGCTGGAGCGGTTCCCTGATCGCTGGGGGGTCCTAAGTGTCCGTTGGCCTTCCTTTGTCTTGGCTCCTGCTGGCGCCGAGGAGTCTGGCTTGGCTTTATTTACCTTAACTGTTGCCATTGTGCCTGGGAGTCGCACATTACTATGTAGATGGCTGCTACATTACTATGCAGCTGGCTGCTGGTTTCAGTGCTGTCTGGTTGTTTTGCAGGTTCCAATATACATGATTTCTGTATTTGCTAATCTTTGCCTGTGTTGGCTGAATTTCCCTTCAGCCTTTGCGGTTCTCCATTTTAAGGCGGGAAGTGGCCAACTCAGGTGACTACACTCCCTCCTTGTGATCCTAGTGAAGGATCACATAACTGCGTTGTCTTCATTCCCTGACCCGGCGAGCACTCTTCTATGGCCTCTACACAGACCATAACTATGCAAGAAAAATTTTAACTAACGTTCTAAGTGGCGCTATGTCAAAACAGGGGCATGCATTACAAAATTTAAAAAATGGTACCTCTAACATAGAACACAGAACATTACAGCGCAGTACAGGCCCTTCAGCCCTCGATGTTGCGCCGACCTGTGAAACCACTCTAAAGCCCATTTACACTATTCCCTTATCGTCCATATGTCTATCCAATGACCATTTGAATACCCTTAGTGGCAGGGAAGGTAGTGCAATGTTCCTCCTGCAAAATGTTTGAGGTGAGAGACGCCACCAGTGTCCCTGCTGATTTCGTCTGTGGGAAGTGCACCCATCTCCAGCTCCTCAGAAACCGCGTTAGGGAACTGGAGCTGGAGCTGGATGAACTTCGGATCATTCGGGAGGCAGAGAGGGTCATAGATAGAAGCTTCAGGGATGTAATTACTCCGAAGAATAAAGATAGATGGGTGACGGTGAGAGGGGCTGGGAGGAAGCAGTCAGTACAGGGATCCCCTGTGGTCGTTCCCCTTAGGAACAAGTATACCGCTGTCCTTAATAATCTACACTCACTAAACATTCAATCATACTAACTTCCTAAACAATACAAAATGAAAACAGAATTTACATTTTTCTGGCTTGGCAGTCAAACACAGGGTTGTACAATCTTTCCATTTCTTTATTTACAGAAGAACGCCAACGAATGTCCTTTATTATAGATCGACGAGTTCGGGGGCCTAGTGAAAACCAAAAATAGGGGATCTCATTCTGTATACCGGGGTGCTAGCGCGGTAGGCTATCCTTCTCCATTTCCTCATGCGGATAGACTGCACGATGCTGCCGAGTATCGCCAACACTAATAGGGATTCGACTACGTAGGAAAGGGAGTACCATGTTATGAGCTTATCACACCATGATGGTGTATCGGAGACTATCTTGGGGTTCTGTGTGCTATGGGGAAGTGAATCATAGACGGCTGGAGGGGTTGGGGTCAGGGGGTTCGCCTTCGCACGCAACCGAATACAAATTGCAATAACAAAAAACACGTAGGCCGTCTTCATTGCTGTCTTCTTCTTTCTCTTCTCTTCTCTTCCTTTCCGTTTTGTCTCTTTTCCTGGAGCTTCTGGGGTTCTGTGAGATCAAGCATAGTGTCTGTTACTATCTTGGTTTAATATATTGTCTGTTAGTATGTCTGTCCTTTTGTGCCAATTCTCCGTTTATAATTTGTCACCGTGTGTGACTCCCTCATTGGTTTTTTTTGAACCAAATATTGGAGACAAGACACACTTAAAAATACTGAAACAGTGCGAGCCGTCTCGCAGGCTGTGCGATTTACCATCCAAATGTTTGAGGATGTAAATAGCATAGGGATGGCAACCTAAAGGTCACCTGAAAACAAAACTTTTTGAACCAAACGTGCCAAAATGAGGTGCATATGGGCCGCGACGGGTAAGAATTGGATGGAATCCCCAGGTAGGACGGCGACCAATGCGGTGTGTGCTCTACCCGAGCGTAGCTGACCAGAGGGGGGTTTCCCAGGCAGGGCGGGTCCCAAGCCGTTTCTCCACTGCCTGAGCCACCGACAAGAACGGGCAAGAAATGTAGTCATCGTGGGGGGTTGCCGTAAAGGTTCTACCTTCGAACCAGAAGAGCAGGTACGAACGGGGGTCTGGCAAGTTCTCAAAGGTTTCTGCCGACAAATAAGGCGTAGGGCCGTGGAAAAATTTTTCCGATTTTACAAACAACATTTAACAATACAACTACAAACAACATTAAACATGCTGCAGGTTCCATCAGAAAGGACACCGTTTTCTCCCAAACGGTTCCTTTTTAAAACATCATCTGGACACCTCAGTTATCGGTTGCGAACAGGGTCGCAAAGGGGTTCTCGTTTTGAGAGTCAGGCTCAAAGTCGTCATCTTCTCCCGGCTGCCATACTCTCGAATGTATAAGGGCTGATAGGGCTGCATGGTGCGATTTGGGGTCCATCTCGTCGTTCCGTACGAGCCTGAATGAGTTGTTGCGGTGCCAAAATTCTGTGGTGTCTAATTCTGTGGGGACGGAATCGGGGTCGTAATCGTAGGGCGGCGGTCTTTGGTGGGGTTTATTGAGGAACGTGATGAGGAAGGGGTCACTCGAATCGTGGTCAGATTCGCTGGGTGTGGGTCCTGTTGCATGGGGATAGTAGGGAGGCGTGCTGTGGCTGTTGTCTGAGTCACAGTCGCTGTCGTTGCTGTCTGTGGGTGTTCCGGGGCGGAGTCTAGAGTTCGGGGGTGGAGTCAAGGGCGAGTCTGTGGATGTGGTGGGCGTGTTGGGGGAGGGTAGGGATACGTTGGCTGTGGGTGGGGCGTGGTCTGCTGCGTCGAGCATGACGTGATGTACGTGGTTGAACTGTGGGCCATATGCCTTAAGCTGGTTAATATGGAACCACGCAGTCTTTCCGTTGGGGTACTTAATTTTATACACTGAGGGGCTTACTTTGTCCGCAATGGAGTACGGACCCGAATACTTCGGTGACAGGAATGTGCTGGGGTTATAAATTGAGAGCATGATCTGCTGTCCTACCTCAAACTCAGTCACATGCACTGTCTTGTCGAAACAGGCCTTGCTCTGTTTCTTCTTTGTGCCTAATCTTACTGCGGCTGCTAGCTGAGCCGTTTTTACATTCTCAACTAACTGTTTTATTGCGTTCTCGTGTGTGAGGGCCGTCACTTCGGGGCTGGTCAAGTCCAATCCTAATAAAAATTCTGTGCCTTTCATGGGGCGTCCGGTCATGAGAGTGTGTGGGGTGTTGAGACAGTATTTCTCAAAAACATCAGCGCAAAAGGAGGACCGAGTCCCAAGTGGTGTTGTTTTGCTGGACCATTTTTCTGAGGGTTGATTTTAGGGTCCGATTCATGCGCTCCACGATACCACTTGACTGGGGGTGGTATGTGATGTGGAATTTTTGGGTAATGCCAAATATCGTGAGGACGTTCTTCATGACACATCCCGTAAAATGGGAACCTTGGTCAGATTCAATGCTGCGGGGGAGTCCCCATCTCGTAAAGATGTGGTGGGTTAAGATCTTTGCGGTGGTCTTTGATGTGTTCGTTCTGGATGGGAATGCCTCTACCCATTTCGTAAAAGTGTCTATGACGACTAATACGTACTTGTAACCATTCCTGCAAGGGGGCAATGGTCCTATAAAATCGATCTGGACGTTAGTCCAGGGGCCGTTAACGGGGCGGGTGTGACTAAGTTGAGCTTCCTTTGCATACCTGTACGGATTGTTCAGGGCACAGATAAGGCAATTCTCAACGTAGTGCGTAACGTCTTCTTTTAAACTTGGCCACCAACAGAGCTGCCTGAGGTGGGCTGTAGTGGGATCAATTCCCTGATGTCCATGACTGTCATGGAACAAACAAATGAGCTGATTCCTGTCCTGTTAAGGAACCACATAAAGGGTGTCTTTTAACACCACACCGTCATGTGTGGTCAGTGCATTTTTAAACCTATCGTAAGGTGCTGGAAATTGTCCTTTCAAAATCTCCCTGAGATTGCTGTCCTGCTTCTGGGCCTGCACTAAATCCTCGATATTAGTCTGCGAGACCTGAACTGCATTCACTGGTGCGCTTTCGGGGAGTGTACAAAAATATCCACGCCTGGAACCTGCTTTGGCCAGCGCGTCAGCTTTTACATTTCCAGGGGGGGGAGGAACGGTGGTGGCTTCGAACTTTAACGATTCCAAATGTCCTGTTCTGTGCTTTTTCTAAAATGTGGCGGAGCAATGGGGCTGAAGGGAGGGGTTTTCCGTCTGCGGAAACAAATCCTCTTGCTTTCCACAGGGGTAGGAATTCTGTAAGGCTGTTGCAGACATAGAGGCTGTCCGAATATATGTCTGCTGGGCTGGGGAAGGAATCTGGGTGATCCACAATGTACGCCACGGCTGCTAGTTCTGCCGCCTGTGCGCCTAAGTGGCCTGGTAGCTTTAGTGATATTTCTTCTAGGGTGCATCACTGCGCGTCCTCGACATAAATGCCGCATCCTGTAATGCGCTTCCCTTCTAATATAGTGGAAGATCCATCCACATATATTCTTTTTTTAAAAATATATATTTTATTGAAATTTTTCAAACAGAAATTTTCCGTTTTTACAACTTAATAAAGGAATATACATTAAATGTTATTTAAATAATATATTAAACTAACAACAAATGAAAAAAGAGATAAACCAAAAATCAAATATCAACAATTGGCAAAAAACAAAAACACGGAATAATACTCCACCCCCCCCCACCCCCCCCGGGTTGCTGCTGCTGTCTTTTCTGTTTTTCCATTATCGTTCCACGAGATAGTCAAGGAACGGTTGCCACCACCTGGTGAACCCCTGAGCCGATCCTCTTAATGCATATTTTATTTGTTCCAGTCTTATGAACCCTGCCATGTTGTTTATCCAGGCCTCCACGCCCGGGGGCTTTGCTTCCTTCCACATAAGTAGAATCCTTCGCCGGGCTACAAGGGACGCAAAGGCCAAGACATCAGCCTCTTTCGCCTCCTGCACTCCCGGTTCTTCTGCAACCCCAAATATAGCCAACCCCCAGCCTGGTTTGACCCGGACCCCCACCACCTTTGAAATCACTCTTGCCACACCCTCCCAGAACTCATGCAGTGTCGGACATGACCAGAACATGTGAGTGTGGTTCGCCGGGCTTCCTGAGCACCTTCCACATCTATCCTCCACCCCGAAAAACCTGCTCAGTCTTGCTCCCGTCATACGCGCTCTGTGTAGAACCTTAAATTGAATCAGGCTAAGCCTGGCACACGAGGACGAAGAATTTACCCTAATTAGGGCATCTGCCCACAGCCCCTCCTCGATCTCTTCCCCCAGCTCCTCTTCCCATTTTCCCTTCAGCTCCTCTACCATCGCCTCCCCCTCGTCTCTCATCTCCCTGTATATTTCGGACACTTTACCTTCTCCAACCCATGCCCCCGAAATCACTCTATCCTGGATCCCTTGCGTGGGGAGCAGCGGAAATTCCCTCACCTGTTGCCTCGTAAATGCCCTCACTTGCATGTATCGGAAAGCATTCCCTGGTGGCAGCTTATATTTTTCTTCCAATGCTCCCGAACGCAAACGTCCCGTCTACAAACAGGTCCTTCAGCTTCCTAATTCCTGCTCGCTGCCAACATTGAAATCCCCCATCTGTCCTCCCTGGGACAAACCTGTGGTTATTCCTTATCGGGGACCACACCGAGGCACCCGTCACTCCCCTGTGTCGTCTCCACTGCCCCCAGATCTTCAAGGTCGCCACCACCACTGGGTTTGTGGTGTACCTTTTCGGGGAGAACGGCAGCGGCGCCGTCACCAGCGCTTTTAGACTCGTTCCCTTACAGGAAGCCATCTCCAACTTTTTCCATGCCGCACCTTCTTCTTCCCTCATCTACTTACAGACCATCGAAACATTAGCGGCCCAATAGTAGTCACTCAAACTCGGCAGTGCCAATCCCCCTCTGTTCGTACTGCGCTGCAGGAACCCCCTCTTTACCCTCGGGGTCTTTCCCGCCCACACAAAGCCCATAATACTCCTGTCTATTTTTTTGAAAAAGGCCTTTGTAATCAGGATGGGGAGGCACTGAAACACGAAAAGAAACCTCGGGAGGACCACCATTTTAACCGCCTGTACTCTGCCCGCCAATGACAGGGGCACCATATCCCACCTCTTAAAGTCCTCCTCCATCTGCTCTACCAATCGCATCAGGTTAAGTTTATGTAGGGTTCCCCAGTTCCTGGCCACCTGAATCCCCAGGTATCGAAAGTTCCTTGCCACTCTCCTCAGCGGCAGAGCATCTATCCCCCTGCCCTGTTCCCCGGGGTGCATCACAAAAAGCTCACTCTTTCTCATAATTAATTTGTATCCCGAGAACTCTCCAAACTCCCCGAGTATCTGCATTACCTCTGGCATCCCCTCTACCGGGTCCGCCACATATAGCAGTAAGTCGTCTGCATATAGTGACACTCGATGTTCCTCTCTCCCTCTAAGCACCCCCCTCCACCTCTTAGAGTCCCTCAGCGCTATGGCCAATGGTTCAATTGCCAACGCGAACAGTAACGGGGACAGGGGGCACCCTTGTCTTGTACTCCTATGTAATCGAAAGTATACCGATCTTTGCCTGTTTGTAACGACGCTTGCCACCGGGGCCCCGTACAAGAGTCTAACCCATCTAATGAACCCCTCCCCGAACCCAAATCTCTTCAGCACCTCCCACAGATAGTCCCACTCCACCCTATCGAATGCCTTCTCTGCATCCATCGCCACCACTATCTCTGCCTCCCCCTCCGGTGGGGGCATCTTCATCACCCCCAGCAGCCTTCGTACATTGGCATTCAATTGTCTCCCCTTTACAAACCCTGTCTGGTCGTCATGTACCACCCCTGGGACACAATCCTCTATCCTTGTCGCCATCATTTTGGCCAGCAGTTTGGCGTCTACGTTTAGGATGGAGATGGGCCTGTATGACCCGCACTGCAGCTGGTCTTTGTCTCGTTTCAGAATTAGCAATATCGTCGCCTCCGACATTGTCGGGGGTAATATCCCCCTTTCCTTAGCCTCATTAAAGGTTCTCGCCAAGAGCGGGGCCAGCAGGACCATATACTTCCTATAAAATTCCACTGGGAACCCGTCTGGTCCCGGGGCCTTCCCTGCTTGCATGTTCCCTATTCCTTTGATCACCTCATCCACCTCAATCTGCGCCCCCAGACCTGCCACCTCCTGCCCCTCCACCCTCGAGAACTCTAGCTGAACCAAAAAGTGTATCATTCCTTCTTTCCCCTCCGGGGGTTGGGACTTGTACAGCCTCTCATAAAATGTCTTGAACACCTTGTTCACTTTCCCTATTCTCTGCTCCATCTTTCCCGTTTCGTCCCTAACTCCTCCAATCTCTCTCGCCGCTCCCCTCTTCCGAAGTTGTTGGGTCAGCAGCCGGCTCGCCTTTTCCCCATATTCATACTGTATCCCCTGTGCCTTCCTCCACTGTGTCTCTGCCTCTCCCGTGGTCAGCAGGTCAAACTCCGTCTGTAATCTTCGTCTCTCCCTGTATAGCCCTTCGTCTGGGGCCTCCGCATACTTCTTATCCACCCTCAAAATTTCCCCCCACTAATCTCTCTCTTTATTTACCCTCTTGTTTCCCCTTGTGGGCTCTGATGGAAATCAGCTCTCCTCTAACCACTGCCTTCAGCGCTTCCCATACTACCCCCACCTGGACCTCCCCATCGTCATTGACCTCCAGGTATCTTTCGATACATCCCCTCATCCTTCCACATACCCCCTCGTCCGCCAGTAGTCCCATGTCCAATCGCCAGAGTGGGCGCTGCTCCCTTTCCTCTCCCAGTTCCAGATCCACCCAATGCGGGGCGTGGTCTGACACGGCTATAGCCGAGTACTCCGTTCCTGCCACCTTCGGGATCAGTGCCCTTCCCAAAACAAAAAAGTCTATCCGTGAGTATACCTTATGGACGTGGGAGAAAAACGAAAACTCTTTACACATCGATCTGGCGAATCTCTACGGATCTACTCCCCCCATTTGTTCCATAAATCCCTTAAGCACCTTGGCCGCTGCTGGCCTTCTCCCGGTCCTGGATCTGGACCGGTCCAGCCCTGGGTCCAGCACTGTGTTGAAGTCCCCCCCCCCCCCATTAACAAGTTTCCCACTTCCAGGTCCGGGATATGTCCCAGCATTCGCTTCATGAATCCCGCATCATCCCAGTTCGGGCATATACGTTCACCAGCACAACCGCCTCACCCTGCAATCTGCCACTCACCATCACATATCTGCCCCCACTATCCACCATTATGGTCTTAGTTTCGAACGATACACGTTTCCCCACCAGTATTGCCACCCCTCTGTTCTTCGCGTCCAACCCTGAGTGGAATACCTGTCCCACCCACCCTTTCCTTAGTCTAACCTGATCCGCCAACTTCAGGTGCGTCTCCTGGAGCATAACTACGTCCGCCTTCAGTCTCTTTAAGTGCGCAAACACCCCTTTAATCGGCCCATTTAAACCTCTCACATTCCACGTGATCAGCCAAATTGGGGGGCCATTTACCCCCCCCCCCCTCGTCGACTAGCCATCCCCTTTTTTAAGCCATCTCCTCACCCAGGTCTCACGCACCCGTCTGTCCCCCAGAAGGCGCCTTCCCGTCCCGACCACATCGTCTCGTATCAGCTCCCACTTACCCTCAGCAGCAGCAATCCAGTTAATCCCCCCTCCCCCCCGCTAGATCCCCCTCTAGCTTGATTACTCCCCCCATATTGCTCCCGGAAGTCAGCTAACTCTGGCTGACTTCGGCTTCCCCCGTTCATTCTTTGACCTCCCTGCGTGTTAGGCTCCCTTCCTTCCTGCGCCCCTTTTCCCGCTATAATTTCCATAGCGCGGGAAAATACCCGTGCTTTCCTCTCGGCTCCGCCCCTAATGGCGCAGTTCCCTCATTCCCCTTCCCTGTCCCCTTTTCCACCGGCGCCCACATTTCTTCGTGTCCCCCCCTTGGGGGGGGGGGGGGGGGGGGGGAGAAATATTCCCCGGCCAACATCATTATACAGTCGCCCTCCCTTCTCCCCACTTTACATTTCTGTGCCACCACCTCGCTACCTCCCTCCGGACATCAATTTCTCAAGTCTAGTCCAATTTCTCATCCTGAACAAATGTCCATGCCTCCTCCGCCGTCTCGAAGTAGTGGTGTTTGCCCTGATGCGTGACCCACAGTCTCGCCGGCTGCAGCATCCCAAATTTGACTTTCTTCCTATGGAGCACCGCCTTGGCCCAGTTGAAACTCGCCCTCCTTCTCGCCACCTCCGCACTCCAGTCTTGATACACGCGTATCACCGCGTTCTCCCATTTGCTACTCCGTGTCTTCTTAGCCCATCTCAGGACCATCTCCCTGTCCCTGTAGCGATGGAATTTCACCATCATTGCTCTTGGTGTTTCCCCTGCCTTTGGTCTTCTCACGAGGACCCGGTACGCTCCCTCCACTTCCAGGGGGCCCATTGGGGCCTCAGCTCCCATTAGAGTATGGAGCATCGTATTCACATACGCCCCAGCATCAGCTCCCTCTGTTCCTTCGGGGAGACCTAAAATCCGTAAGTTCTTCCTCCTCGAGCTGTTCTCCAGGGCTTCCAGCCTTTCTATGCACCTCCTTATGTAGTGCCTCGTGCGTCTCTGTTTTTACCACCAGTCCCTGTATCTCATCTTCGTTCTCGGCTGCCTTTGCCTTCACTCCACGGAGCTCCATCGCCTGGACCTTTTGTGTTTCCTTTAGTCCCTCGATTGCCAGTAACATCGGCGCCAGCACCTCTTTCTTGAGCTCCTCCACACATCGTCGGAGGAACTCCTGCTGTTCCGGGCCCTATACCATCTGGGCGCCCTCGGCCGCCATCTTGCTTCTCCCTTCTCTTCTCTGCCGCTGCTCCAAAGGATCCTCCGTAATCTGGCCTCTACTGCCGCTCCTTTCCATCCACCCCCGGGGGGACTGCTTCCTTTGTCACCTCACAGTGGATTTGGCCAAAAAAAGTTCCCGTTGGGGCTCCCGATAAGAGCCCAAAAGTCCGTTGAAACGGGAGGTGCCGAAATGCCGGAAGTCCATCCACATATATTCTTAAAGGTTCGCACGTGTCTGTGTGCTGGGGGCTCTGGGGTGAACTACCTATCTTTCTGGGGGGTGTTTTTGCAATAAAGGGGCCTGTGTTGTGGTGCAGTGAGATGATTTCACATTCATGGGGGGGGGGGGGGGCCTGGGTACTGAAGGTTATCGGCTAAGAAAGTGTGGGTCTTGGTCCTTTTAACGGTGATGTCCCGTCCCTGCAAAAGAAGGGTCCATCTAGCTGCTGTAATCTGACTAACTGTACCGTCCTTGAGTCGTCCGTCAAGTAAAAGTTTGGTGGGGGTGTGTTCTGTGAGGATTGTGATGGGGTATAGTCCGGTTGTGTAAGAAAAATACTGAAAAGCCCAGAAAACTGCGAGCAGGTACCTTTCACAGGTCGAAAATCCCTGCTCCACAGGATCTACAAGTCTGGAGGCGTAAACCACGGGTCTTAATTGTTTGTGCCGTTCCTGGAGGAGCATGGCCGAAAGGGTGCGGTCGGTGCTAGCTATCTCCATAGCGTAAGGGGAAAGTGGGTCTGGAACTTGTAGTGCGGGGGCTGCAATGAGAGCTCTTTTCAAAGCATCCACAGCATCCGTATGCTGCGGAAGCCATTCCCAAGGGGCTCCTTTCTTTAGGAGTTCCGAGAGGGGTGCTGCCTTGCTGGCGAAACCGTCAATGTGGTTTCGGCAGTAGCCAACCAATCCTAAAAACGACCGGAGGACTGAAACATTCTGGGGAAGGGGCAATTTGGCAATCGAGTCAATTCTTTTGTGCTCGATCTCACGTTTACCGTGCGTGATAATTGTACCCAAACAGGGGCTGTTTAGCACAGGGCTAAATCGCTGGCTTTGAAAGCAGACCAAGGCAGGCCAGCAGCACGGTTCGATTCCCGTAACAGCCTCCCCGAACAGGCGCCGGAATGTGGCGACTAGGGGCTTTTCACAGTAACTTCATTTGAAGCCTACTTGTGACAATTTGTGATTTTCATTTCATTTCATTTCACTTTGTTTTCCAAAATCTGGGCCTTTTTGGGGTTTACTTTACAACCAATTTTCTGTAGGAGTTCCAGGAGTTCGGCCAGAAGCTCGATGTGTTCTGCCTTGGCGTCTGTCTGCAGTAATAGGTCGTCCACATACTGGACCAGACATTCGGGGCGAGAACATTTTGACAATCCATTTGCCAGCTGTCGGTGGAAAATGGAGGGGGAGTTGTGGAATCCTTGTGGAAGGCATGTCCACATGTACTGCTGATTTTTAAAAGTGAAGGCAAGTTTGTATTGGCACGCTTTTGCCAATGGAATGGACCAGAATCCATTACTGACGTCCAAAACCATAAAGTATTGTGAGTTGAGTCCCTGTTTGAGCATGGTCTCGGGACTTGTGGCTACCGTGGGTGCTGCTGCGGGGGTGATTTTGTTGAGTTCCCGGTAATCAATGGTCAGCCGCAATGATCCATCGGGCTTTCTCACTGGCCAAATCGGGGCATTATTAGTAGAGGCTACTGATCTGAGTACGCCCTACTCTAATAAGCTGTCGATAACTTTTGCGATTTCTCCCTCTGCCTCTTGGGGAAATCCGTATTGCTTTTGGGGTCTAGGGTCAGGTCCTGTGATTTGAACGGAACCAGTCATCCGACCACAGTCGTGTTTGTGGGTCGCGAATGCTGTCCGTTGCTTCTGCAGAACTGCCCTAACCTGCTTGTCTGTGCTAATTGTGGTCGGGTCAAACCAAAATTCGCCAACTGCGCTAATCTTGTTTGCATATTCTCCTATTGTGAGCGTTGCAGGGGCTCTTGCGGATTTTGCCATTCTCCAGACACATTGGTTGACTGGATCAAAGGACAGGTTGTAGGATTCCATAAAATCGATGCCCAAAATGTGTTCTGTTCTGTGGGGCAGGTCGACTAAGACTATGGGATGCTTGGTGGTGATGTTGCCGATTTGAATGGGTACAGGGGCTGTGATGTGTCCTTGTTGTGAGTGGCCTGTAAAGCCGCTGAGGGCGATTGTGGCTGTAGTGGGCCACGTGTCTTTCTGGAATATGGTGGAGGAATTTATTGTGGTGCGGGACCCTCCTGTGTCCCAGAGAAATTCGATGGGCTGTTCCCGAATCTTTGCTGCATCTACTGGTCGACCGGACCTATCCCAAAGGGTGTCGCAGACCCAACTGGGGGAGCCCGAACACCGTCAGTCTGTTCCGTTCAGGTCCGTCTGGTCTGAACGGGTGCTCACACTATGTATGGGCTCTGTCCTATTCTTATTCAGAGTGTCTGCCTGCTGGGCTCTCTGTGGCTTTCATGGGGCATTGCATTCTTGTGCAAAGTGACGTAAGTGTCCACAGTTGTAACTTCTGTGGTTTTTGGGGGGGGGGGCTGTTCCTGCCTTTGTTCACCCATGCGGGGTTCTGGTGCGTTTTCACCGCTTGGATGTCTGCTTCTGCCTGCTGTTCCTCGGGTTTCCTAACTACGGGTTTGTTTTGTACAGACTGCTCCCAGGCATGGGACAATCTTTTTAAAACCCATTTCTCATTATGCGCTTCTTCTGAGGGGTCATAGTTTGTACAGGCTTTTTGTCCAGCCTCTGTGGCATGGGAGATAAGGGTGCGGGTCTATTTGGCCGTACCGTCTTGGGACAAATGGGCGCGTTCTAAATTTCCGAAAACTGCTGTGAAATGAATCCACAGGCGTCCAGCAAACGCTGAGGGGTGTTCCGTCTTTTTCTGCCTGCACTTATTCAGGCCTTCTACGGGGTCACCTCTGTTGTAGCCGATCGCATCTAGGATCGCTGCGTGCATTTCCTCAAGGGTGCCTCCTCCTACATTCTGAGGGTCGGGAAGGGCTGCTACGACTGAAGGGTCTAAACTCAAAACTGTGAGCTTCACGTGCTCACGCTCGTCCAGGCCGTACATGGTCGCCTGCTGCTTTACTCTAGCAAAGAAGTGGTGGGGGTCTGAGGTGGGGAGTAACGGTGTGATTTTCTCGCACGCGTCCCGTAATTGGGTCACGGTTAAGGGGGTGGTATAAAGAAATTCTGTATCTCCGTCCGATGTGACTGTGCGGTGGGTGGTTACTGGATTCATTGGTGCCTGAACTATCTGCTCTGTGGGGGTTTGGGGCGCTTTTCTCTTCTGGGGCTTTCCTTGCGCACATGTTCCCTGAACATATCTATGCGCGGTCTCAATTAATTCTTCCCAATCCGGGCCGTCTTCCTCATCCAACTGGGATCCAAAGGTGCTCTGGAATCCATTTTGAACTGAAAGCAGAGATTGCAGTTCTGCAATCTGCTTCCGGCACTTTGCGTGGTCTAACGAGCTTAGTCTTTGCTCCATGGTGGTAGTATGGAGTGCTCTTAACGCTGCCTTCAGGTCACTACACTGTCTCTGCAATGCCTCTATCTGCTTCTAGGTTTCCCCTCGTACCAGGACTGCACGTTGCGTGTCCTGATAGGCCTTTTCATACTGGGATTGGAAGCTGCTGAGGTGCGCCAGACAAGACTGATGTGCCCTCTTAGCATCATCCACCTCTCCGTCCTTTGCTGCTAACTTCCTTCTTAACTCTAGGTTCTCTTTCTCGCTCACATCGACCTTACTCATTCGATGTGTCTCCTCTATCGCTCTATGGAGTGTCCGAACGACCTCCTCTGTGCCTCGCAATTGTGCCAAACAGGACACGATTGCCATCGGCTTGCGAGCTTTTCCCAAGCTTTTCTTGTGGATTTCGCTCAGGTCCTCCCACCAAGTATGTCCTATACTCCCGGGACCTGTTTCCTCATTTTCACAGAATTTGCTCCAAAGGGGCTATCCTTTCCCTTTGAGGTACTTTCTGATTTCCTCTTCCCAAACGGGACACTGACCTACTCTGCTGCTGGTCGCTACAACCACGAATTCCTCCGGGTTCATGAGGCGTTGCATTGCCTGCATTGCCATCTTTCCTCTCTGAATACTTCTCTTAAAATTTGGAACGAGGGGTACTAAGGCGGTACTGTAACTATGGGTACGGCTTTCGCTATTTTCCGGAATACAAACTCCCGACAGTTTTGTCGCAACAAAAATCTATCAGTTTACCTTATCGCCCTGTTAGTTACGAATGCATTAACACACTTCCGAATTATGAGGATTGATCAGAACTGCTTGAACACTTGTGGTTTTTCTGTTCCCAATTGGATTCTAATTCAAATTTTTGGGTTCTCCCGGAGTGGTTAAGCCACTTCTAGATCGGGTCCCATCAGGATGTCGCCAGTAATGTGTTGCTAACTTTTGGTTGGTTCAATTGACTCTGTTTTATAACCTTTGCTCTAGAGTTGCCAGGTATCTTTATGATACAGCCACGAGGTTCAAGTTCAAGTAATGATCAATAACTCAACACACCAATTAGTAAGATTCAAATCAAAACACATTTATTATACACAGTAAATCGCTACACGGGCATAAACTCTACTTTCTAGGCTATTTCTATCACTAACAGGCCTATACTTAGCTTCGGACTGGCCCACCAGGTCAGGGGAACAAATGGCCTTTCGTTTAGGTCCTGAGTCTGCGGGATTCAAAGCTGGAATGGACTGGTAGCTAGGAGCGCCTATCTCGTAGCGAGCGTTGACTGGAGACTTACTTGCTTGGAGGCAACAAGACAGGTCACTGTCAAGGGGTGGTTCAAGTTGCTGAGTGACCCTGCCAAAGAAGGACGATTTGAATTTGGGGGCTTTACTTTATAGTCCCCAGGGGCTTCCCGCCCTTTGGGGCGGACCCCGTACCTGGTTCCAAGTGATTGGACTACTTTCCGATCATTTGGATCAATTTCTCCAATGCTGGAGCGGTTCCCTGATTGCTGGGTGGTCCTAAGTGTCCGTTGGCCTTCCTTTGTCTTGGCTCCTGCTGGCGACGAGGAGTCTGGCTTGGCTTTATTTACCTTTACTGTTACCAGTGTGCCTGGGGATCGCACATTACTATGTAGATGGCTGCTACATTACTATGCAGATGGCTGCTGGTTTTGGTGCTGTCTGGTTGTTTTGCAGGTTCCAATATACATGATTTCTGTATTTGCTAATCTTTGCCTGGGTTGGCTGAATTTCCCTTCAGCCTTTGCGGTTCTCCATTTTAAGTCGGGATGTGGCCAACTCAGGTGGCTACAGGGAGGGGGGAGGCAGGGAAATGTTAACTAACTTAACGTCCACAGGAACAGAGAAAACGGGCAAGAAGGGAGGGCCGCAGAAGCGGAAGTGCGCAGAAGCGGAAGGAGACAACAACGGCAGCGAACTCCCGTCTGGGAGAGGCAAGGGACGACAACACCATGAACAGATGCCTACTTATGTGTGTAAATAATTTTGCCAAGTGTACAGAGCTGCTGCTGTTGAGCGGGGGCGTAATACCGTCCGATGGCTTCTCAGGGAAAATAAAAACGTCAGCAGCAGCAGCGACCCGTAGGGGAATGGGGGTGAGTGCTCCGTTGGGAGGATGTGGGAAGACTGAGGCGCGTGGGGTCACGTCTAGTCAATTGCTATTGTATATTCTTTTTGCACTATGTTAATGTTCACTCTATTTTGCTGTGTTAGGATTATTACTATTTATTATGAATAATTTTAATTAAAAAAATATTTAAAACAAAACAAAACAGCTGTTTGATGTGATTCACCAGCCATTGGGAAGTATTTCTGCACATGATTGAATCGCACCACCGCTGAAATTCATACAACATATTACTCATTTGTGAGATAGGCAGAATGTTATTTTGGACAGACGGCAGTATCCTGTTAGTGACGAATAATACTCTTGTTGCTGTTGCATAGTAGTAGCATGAAATGTTTGGCCTTACCTTTGCTCAGGTATTTTCCGTACCAGCTGAGGTTATCAATGAAGGCCCTTCCTTCTCAACCTTGCCCCTCCCCTGAGATGTGGGTGACCCTCAGGTTAAATCACCACCAGTCTGGCGCAGTGGGTTAGCACTGCGGCTTCACGGCGCCGAGGTCGCAGGTTCGATCCCGGCCCTGGGTCACTGTCCGTATGGAGTTTGCACATTCTCCCCGTGTTTGCGTGGGTTTCGCCCCCACAACCCAAAAAGGTGTGCAGGCCAGGTGGATTGGCCACGCTAAATTGCCCCTTAATTGGAAAAAATGAATTGGGCACTCTAAATTTATAAAAATAAAATCACCACCAGTCAGCTCTCAAGGGGCCTATGGTCCACTGGGACTGTGGCGATGTTTACATTTAGCTGGATGCAAATTAGTTTCATTCTGGCCACTAGCGGGTTTCCTGATCAGGAGATGATCCCACAGGAAATTCACACCAAGTAAAACTGATTCTTGGACTCTGCCAAATTCACCCCGCCCCCTCCTGCCATTGATCCCGGTGGCTGGGGAATGTGAGAATTCCGCCCACAGCGTCCAACATTAGATGCGCGGCAGGATTCTCCGTTTGGGAAAGTACGTTCTCCTGCCATATTTGAATCGTGGGAAATTCATGCTTCTGCTAGGAGTGCCGGCCAGGTGAAATTCAGGTGGTGCAAATGCGCGCCTGGCTTCTGAGCCTCTGGGGTCGGGATTTATGTTAAAACTTGACAAGGCGGAGCAGCTTTTAAGTGCTCCACTCGCCACAGATGTTATTCCAGCCACGAAGATGGCTGCAAGCACACCATATTCCGGATGTTGGAGATTGACCGAATTGCTGGATGGGCAGCCTCACCACGAGGACCGGCACGCAAAGCAGGAAGTTGAACGACCTCCTTGGGGCAGATTGGGTGAGTCACCACCTCTCTGCCCCTGACATCACTCCCGTCCTTCAGTCCTCCCATCACCTCCCGATCCACTAGAGGCCAACAACACCCCACTTGCATGCATCTCCTGTACAACTCACCCTCCGCCAAACCCCATCACATGTATTGTCCTCTTCGTCAAGGTGCCTTGCACTCATATGCCACCAGCTAAAGACCCCCTGCAGAATTTGCATTTTACTCTGTCCTTTCTGTGTTCAAAAGGATAAGCATCCCAAAATCAGCAGGAGTTCCAGATGATGGGAGGTAGCATCCCAGATATTTGGGTCCATGCCCCCTGAGAGGAGAAGGCCCTGAAACTCATGGGGGAGGCTGGAGAGAGGGCAGTGGTTGCAATGGAGGTCAGCATGCGGTCAACAAGCAAGAGCCCAATGCAATGCAGATGTCCCGATGATAATAATAATAATAATCTTTGTCACAAGTAGGCTTACGTTAACACTGCAATGAAGTTACTGTGAAAATCCCTTAATCACCACATTCCAGCGCCTGATCATGTACACAGAGGGAGAATTCAGAATTTCCAATTTACCTAACAGCACGTCTTTCGAGACTTGTGGGAGGAAACCGGAGCAGCCGGAGGAAACGGGGAGAACATGCAGACTCCACACAGACAGTGACCCAAGCAGGAATCGAACCTAGGACCCTGGCGCTGTGAAGTAACAGTGCTAACCACTGTGCTACGCTGCTGCCCGAGCAAGAGAGTCACCCCTCTCCCACAGAACAGTCCTTTGCAAGATCTCACCCATGTCTATTGTCTTGCAGGATTACCATCAGACGAGGACGGGCAATCCAGGGTTTCTGGCATCCAGCCAGATCCTCTGCATATGTCTCGGCAACATGGACATCCAGAGGTTGCCCCTTCATGACTGCGGGCATCAAAAGCATTGGCCGGGCATTGCCTGACCTTGGCCAGTCACAGAGAGAAATGGCTGAGGTTATGTGGGACATGGCTCATCGCTGAGGGACATGTCTCAGTCTCAATGTGCCATGGCTGAGGACATTGACACCATGGTTCAGACGAGGGCGGGCTTCCAGGACTGGCAGCACCAGGTGATGCTGGAGCCTGCGGAGCTCACTCCGGCTTCACCTCTGTACCATAGAGTAGCCCGGAGGCCAGTGAGCACCCCGAGGGAGGTGTAAGTGATGGGATCCAGGCCAACGCCTCCCACAGGGGAGGTGCTGTAACAGCTCAGTGCTTCCAACTCTCCCCCACCTGACACTGGCGCATCTCATGGGCAACGAGCAGAACAAGGTGACACTCCAAAGTTGGCTGGGCCCTCCAGGCCAAGGCCCTCGCAAAGACGACTGCCAAGGGCATCACAGGGCAGAAGGCGAGACAAGCTGCGGGTGCCCAGGACACATCGACATTCCACATGGTTACACCATCACAGAGAAATGGCAGGGCATGGAGGCAGGAGTGCATGCCTGCCTTGTATGACATCATCCCCAGTGAGCCCTAACCATGCACCACCTCTTGTAACCCTCCCGCCAAGAAATCTGGGCCTATTGGAAGGAATCAGCGGCATACACACAATGTCGCTCCTGGTTGCTGCTTGATCGTCATTATAACGGTTCTGTATCTCGGTCTGGGCCTCTACACAGACATCATTAGCCATGACCTCAGTAGGTAAGCCTCGTCACCCGATAGCCGACTGTAGAAGTGGGTTTCCTAGGGCAGAGGCATCTGCAATAAATATTATATAATTCATGTATTCCTATGTAAAATATATATAAACATATTTGGAGCTAACAGTTTGTAAGGTATCAGGGAACATGGGAATCTAGTTAACCGGCTTGACCATTCCTTATATGGGCTGTCTCACACAGATACACACAAAAGTACACTCAGCAGAATGTTTCCCTTAGGCCAGATGTTCTGATGGGATGTTGACGATGATGGTTCCAGCCTGTACAGGTTAAGATAAGAGAGCTGAATATGCCTCAGACCCAAGGATGGAAGATAAGGGGATCTCTAGAAGATGTCACAAGACCATGAGTAACCCCCAACTGTCCATGAGCCGATCATGCAGTCCCCTGACGCCTTGCAATCGATTTCCTTGGCCTAAAAAGGTCAACATATGTAAGTTACAATCATTATTATTGGATTGTGTCCAGCCGGCATGAGCTGAATAATTGTTTGAAATGGTACAAAAATTGCTGAATGTCTTTGTTCGGTGGAGAAGTATCTGGATTGTCGAGACTCGCTCCCCGCTGGCGTAACTTCAATACACTGTTTGGCGATTGGAACAGACACGAGTGTGGAGTGAT
Organism: Scyliorhinus torazame; assembly: GCF_047496885.1. Lineage (NCBI taxonomy): Eukaryota > Metazoa > Chordata > Chondrichthyes > Carcharhiniformes > Scyliorhinidae > Scyliorhinus > Scyliorhinus torazame. The sequence goes on along the minus strand of NC_092707.1, from coordinate 120,284,567 downwards.
TCTTTTGGATTCATTTTCGCCAAACCTTAGTACCAGAAACTTCAGAGTGCACCAGGATGCATGTGGGGTGCATGTTGCCTGGGTATCGGGAGCAGACGTGCATGATGTGTAGCTGGAGGTCGCACACCAACAACATTCAGGGAGTGGAAGGACTTCCTATTGATGAAAGGCACCCCTTGTTGAATTGGTGCTCGTAGGCCAACATGAATTCCATCAATCACAATATGCATTCCATCAATCACACCCTGGACCTGGGGCAGGCCAGCGATGGTGACAATTCCTGCTGTCCCGGCAGCTTGTTGGGCTTTGTCCAGGTTTCAGGTGATGTAGTGCAATGCCTGGGCGCATAGGGCATCTCTGACAACCTGAACGCACCTGTGGTGGAGGAACTGGGAACAAAATTAAAGAACAGGTCCTCAAGGATTATAATTTCTGGATTGGCATATGGAGAAAAATTAGGGAAGTAAACACATGGGTAAAGGAGTGGTGCAGTAAAGAGAGGTTCCATTTCATGGGTACTGAGCCACGATCAATTGAACAAAGACTAGATAGAGTTGGATACAACTGAGGCTTTATTGCTCTAAGATGTGTGGCCTCCCACAGCAGCTGGCGAAATGGCTGCTGAATGGAGGACACGCATATTTATACTCCGCCTCCTGGGCGGAGCCAGCAGGCAGGGACGAAAGGCGAAGCTGTAGTACAGGTCCTACCTTACATCACCTAATACACGTGCAACAGCGGTTTACCACATTCACCCCCTGTTAAAATTGAGTCCGGCGAGGGTGGTGGAGAAAAATATACAGCAATGACTTTATATTTTCAGTATTTGATCAGGAAAAAAATGTCTTTTGAAGTCCGGTGCCAGTTAGAGATTTAACCTGTCCGGTGCCTTGATGTTCCGCTGGGAGCGGCGTAGCGGTGGCGGCGATGTCGATGCTGGCCTGATGTTCGGTGACTCCGGGAGCATGCCGAAATCCTCTTCATCCTCGGGTGTGGGCAGGGGAAGGACGGATGGTCCTGGTGGAGTTAATGCTGGGAGCGCCGGGGGAGGGGAGGAGAGGTGTGTGTGTGGTACCTGCTGGTGCTAGGTCCCTGACTGAGACAGTATCTTGGCAGCCGTCTGGGTTCACCACGTAGGCATACTGGGGGTTTGCATGGAGCAATTGCACCCTTTCCACCAACGAGTCCGCCTTGTGGAGGCGGACATGCCTACGGAGCAGGACTGGTCCTGGAGCTGCGAGCCAAGTCGGGAGCGACACCCCGGATGTGGACTTCCTGGGAAGGCAAAAAGACGTTCATGGGGTGTGTTGTTAGGAGCGGTGCACAGCAGTGACCGAATGGAGTGGAGTGCATCAGGGAGGACCTCCATACCATCTCGTTCTCCCTCTCTACCTGCCCGCTTCCCCGGGGGTTATAGCTGGTCGTCCTGCAGGAGGCGATACCCCTGCTGCGCAGGAACCGACGCAGCTCATCGCTCATGAATGAGGATCCCCTGTCACTGTGGATATTGGCGGGGAAACCGAACAGAGCGAAGATAGTGTTTAGGGCTTTGATGACGGTGGCAGACGTCATGTCGGGGCATGGGATGGCGAAGGGGAAGCTGGAGTACTCATCGACCACACTGAGAATATACATGTTTCGGTCAGTGGAGGGGAGGGGCCCTTTGAAATCCACGCTGAGGCATTCAAAGGGGTGGGAGGCCTTCACCAGGCGCGCATGGTCCGGCCGGTAGAAGTGCAGCTTGCACTCCGCACAGACCTGGCAGTCCCTGGTGATTGTCCGTACTTCCGCGACGGAGTAGGGCAGGTTGCGGGCCTTGATGAAATGGTACAACAGTGTGACTCCCGGGTGACGAAGGCTGTTGTGCAGGGTCCGGCGTCGGTCTACTTGTGCGCTGGCACATGTACCTCGGGTTAGGGCGTCTGGGGGCTCGTTGAGTTTGCCGGGGCGATACAAAATCTCGTAATTATAGGTGGAGAGCTCGATCCTCCAACGGAAGATTTTATCGTTTTTGATCTTGCCCCGCTGTGTGTTATTGAACATGAAGGCTACCGACCGTTGGTCAGTGAGGAGAGTGAATCTCCTGCCGGCCAGGTAATGCCTCCAATGCCGCACAGCTTCAACGATAGCTTGGGCCTCTTTTTCGACGGGTGAGTGCCTAATTTGAGGCATGAAGAGTGCGGGAAAAGAATGCCACAGGTCTGCCTGCCTGGTTGAGGGTGGCGGCTAGGGCGACATCCGAAGCGTCCCTCTCTACTTGAAAGGGCAGTGTCTCGTCTACTGCGTGCATCCAGGCCATGGCGATATCGGCTCTGATACGGGCGAAGGCCTGCTGTGCCTCGGCCGTCAGGGGAAAATGGGTGCACTGAATGAGTGGGCAGGCCTTGTCCACATAGTTTGGGACCCACTGGGCGTAGTACGAGAAGAACCCCAGGCAGCGTTTGAGGGCTTTGGAGCAGTGGGGGAGAGGAAGCTCCATGAGGGAGCGCATGCGGCCAGAATCGGGCCCCAGGACTCCGTTCTGGACCACATGGCCGAGTATGGCTAAGCGGGTCGTGCTAAACACGCCCTTCTCCTTGTTGTCGGTGAGGTTGAGGAGAGTGGCGGTGTGGAGAAATTTGGCAAGGTTGGCATCGTTGTCCGGCTGGTCATGGCCACAGATGGTGATGATATCTCGGTACGGGAAGGTGGCCCGCAGACCGTAACGGTCGACCATTCGGTCCATCTCCCTTTGGAAGACCGAGACCCAGTTAGTGATGCCGAAGGGAACCCTGAGGAAGTGATAAGAGACGACCGTCCGCCTCGAAAGCGGTGTATGGACGGTCTGATTTACGAATGGGGAGCAGGTGGATGGCGGATTTGAGGACTACCATTGAGAAAATCCGGTACTGCGCAATCTGATTGACCATATCAGATATGCGTGGGAGGGGATACGCGTCGAGCTGCGTGTACCGATTGATGGTCTGACTGTAGTCCACGACCATTCTGTGTTTCTCCCCAGTTTTAACGACTACCACTTGGGCTCTCCAGGGGCTGTTGCTGGCCTTGATAATGCCCTCCCGAATCAGCCGCTGGACCTCGGACCTGATGAACGTCCTGTCCTGGGTGCTGTATCGTCTGCTCCTGGTGGCGACGGGTTTGCAATCCGGAGTAAGATTGGCGAAGAGGGAAGTTGGATCGACCTTTAGGGTCGCGAGGCCGCACACAGTGATGAGTGGTAGCGGCCCGCCGAATTTGAGGGTTAGGTTCTGGAGGTTACACTGGAAGTCCAGGCCGAGTAGTAGGGCAGCTCAGATGTTAGGGAGGACGTATTGGTGGAAGATGCTGAATTCTACGCCCTGGACCGTGACTGTGCAGAACCCCCGGATCGCGACGGAATGGGATCCAGAGGCCAGGGAAATTCTTTGGTTGGCAGGGTGTACCGCAAGGCAGCAGCGCCTTACCGTATCCGGGTGTATGAAGCTTTCGGTGCTCCCGGAGTCCAGTAGGCAAGAGGTCACCTGGCCGTTGATTTTCACACTGGTCGATGCGGTGGCCAGGTTGTGCGGACGAGACTGGTCGATCGTCACTGAGGCGAGTCCTGGTCGGTCATCGCTGACGTCGGATGATGGGGAGCCTGGGGCGGCCCAGGTCCTGGAATGCTGTCGGTGTCCATTTCCCGTGGGGGAGACAAGATGGCGGCTCCTGAAGATCCTGCGGGGGACAAATTGGCTGCGCCGATGGGCCGCACGTTGCGGGGGTTGGACAAGATGGCGGCGCCCATGGGCCGCACGTGGACTGAGGGGGAGAAGATGGCTGCGCCCAATGGCCGCGGGTGGCCCCGGGAGGTGAAGACGGCGGCGCCCACTGGCCGCGCGTGGTCCAGGGAGATGAAGATGGCGGCGCCCATTGGGTTTAGGCTAGGGGGGTGGGGGCGATAGCGGCGACTGCGCGGGCCTGGCACACCGCGGCAAAGTGCCCCTTTTTGCTGCAAGCCTTGCAAAGGGCAGCGCGGGCCGGGCAGCGTTGGCGAGGGTGCTTCTGCTGGCCACAGAAGTAACATCTGGGATTCCCGGGGTGCACGGGCTGGTATGTGGCGCAGGCGTACTGGCTGGGTAAGGCCCCCGCTGGGGCGGCCATCTGTGGGATCCACGAGGGGTAGGCCACGTGGCTGGTGGGGTAGGCCCAAATGTTTCATGAGGCAACCATCATGGAGAGCACTAGCTTCTTTGCTTCAGCTAGGTCGAGCATGGCCCCTTCTAACAGTCTTTGGCGTATGAGGTCCGACCCAATCCCCGTTACGAACGTGTCCCGCATAAGATGGTTGGAATGTTCGGTGGCCGTAACGGCCTGACAGTCACAGTACCGGACGAGTGGGATTAGGGCCCGCCAGAAATCCTATGGACTCACCAGGGAGTTGAGAGCGAGTGGCGAGTACGTGCCTGGCGAAGAGTGTGTTCGTTTTCTGTGCATAGTTTTCTTTGAGAAGCGCCATGGCGTCAGCGTAGTTCGGGGTGTCCTAGATCAGCAGAAACACGTTGGAGCTCAACCTAGAGTACAGGATCTGTATCTTCTGAGCCTCCGGAACAGGGGTGGTCGCTGACTTGATGTGCGCCTCGAAGCAAGCTAGCCAGTGATTAAAGTCCTTTTTGGCGTCGCTTGATTGCGGATCCAGCTGCAGGCGATCTGGTTTGATTCGGAGGTCCATCTTTTAGAAAATCTTAGAGCAATAAATTGAGGCACGATCAATTGAACAAAGACTAGAGTTGGATACAACTGAGGCTTTATTGCTTTAAGACAGCAGCTGGCGAAATGGCTGCTGAATGGAGGACACGCATATTTATACTCCGCCCAGACAGGGACTATCGGCGAACCTGTAGTACAGGTCCTAACTTACATCACCTAATACAGGTGCAACAGTGGTTTACCACAGGTACTGGCATCCGTATTGGGACAGGAGGGATCTGTACCAGTGGGACAGACTCCACCTGTACCAATCTGGAACCAGTGACATAGAAAATAGGAGCAGCAGGAGGCCATTCTGCTCTTTTGAGCCTGCTCCACTATTCATTATGATCATATCCAACTCAATAGCTTAATCCCCTCCCCCCCCCACCCCAGGTCCTTTGATCCCCTTCGCTCTAAGAGCCATATCTAACTGCTTCTTGAAAACAGGCAGTTTTGGCCTCAACTACTTCCTGTGATTATGAATTCCACAGGCCAACTGCTCTCTGGGTGAAGATATTTGAAATGAAAAATCGCTTATTGTCACAAGTAGGCTTCAATGAAGTTACTGTGAAAAGCCCCAAATCGCCACATTCCGGCGCCTGTTCGGGGAGGCTGGTATGGGAATCGAACCGTGCTGCTGGCCTGCCTTGGTCTGCTTTAAAAGCCAGCGATTTAGCCCTGTGCTAAATCAGCCTCTCTGTCCTAAATGAGAAATTTAGGGCTCATTTAGTTCTAAATGGTCCACCCCGTATCCTCAGACTGTGACCCCTGGTTCTGGCCACACCCACCATGGGGAACTTCCTTCCTGTATCTACCCTGTCTATTCCTGTTAGAATTTTATAGGTTTCTATGAGACCTCATTCTTCTGAACTCTAGCGAAAACAATCCTAACCGATTCAATCTATCCTGATTCGCCAGTCCAGCCTTCCCAGGAATCAGTCTGGTAAACCTTCACTACACTCCCTCTAGAGTAAGAACATTCTTCCTCAGGTAAGGAGACCAAAACGGCACACAATATTCCAGGTGTGGTCTCACCAAGACCCTGTATAATTGCAGCAAATAATCCCTTGAATCTTCTTACTATGAAGGCCAACATACCATTTGCCTTCTTTGTCCTAGCGGAAAGGATAAATAGGGTGGTCACAAGGATTTTAAACTAGCAAATGTGGGGGTGGGGGAGGCCTCATGGAAAGCCAATACAGTTCCAAAGACAAGTAACAGGACAGAGAGTAACAAAATAGTCAGAAACCCAACTTCAGGAACTGCAAAACTACAAGTTCTACACTGGTTAAACCAAAAGAAAAGGTTAGGGGGTATAGCCCAATTAAAAGTTTTATATACAGATGCATGGAGTGTAAAGAATAAACTAGATGAGCTGCAGGCACATAAGCAAATTGAAGATTATGATGTAGTCGCTATTCCAGAGACATGGCTGCAGGATGGTCGGGACGGGAACTAAATATACCTGGTTGTAAAGTTTACAGGAGAGACAGGGAAGATGGCAGAGGGGGTGGAGTAGCCTTACTAATTAGAAATACTATCACCTCAATAGTTAGGGAGGAAATTATAAGGGGAAAGCATCCAGTGGAGACCATTTGGGTGGAACTGAGGAACAAACAGGATCTAAAACTGTAATGGGTGCTGTGTATCAACAACCCTGGTAGTAGTTGAGTTGTTAGATTGTTATAAATGCAGAAATTAGGCAAGTGTGTAGCAAAGGCAGAGTAATATTAATGCAAATTTAACTTGCACATAGATTGGGAGAGGCAGACACGCACCCATCAGAAAGGTAATGAATTTCTGGAATGTGTCCAGGATAGTTTCCTGCAGCAATATATTCTAGATGCAACAAGGGAACAGGCAATATTATATTTAGTTATGAGTAATGAGCTAAATTTAATTAGTAGCTTAACTGTGTATGAACATTTACCAACTAGTGATCACAACGTGATTGAATTCAGTGCAGCATTTGAAAGTGAAAAGCACAATTCAGATACCAGAATTTTAGACTTGGGGATGGCTGACTTTAACAGGGTGAGGCACAGACTGTCCACTGTAAAGTGGGAAGATCTACTAATGGTCTAATGACTGAAGATCAGTGGGGAATATTTAAAGAAACATTTAACGAGATACAGAGCAAGTATATACCTACCCCTGGGAGGAAAAGGCTTGACTTCACAAAAAAACCCAGCCATGGACAACTAAAGAGGTTAGGGACAGCATAAACCTAAAATAAAAGGCTTAGAAAAATGCAAAGCATAGCACAGATCCGGACAAATGGAATAGACAGAAAAACCAGCAAAGGGTCACAATGCAGCTTACAAAAGCGACTAGGCGCTGGTTTAGCAGTGCTAAATTGCTGGCTTTGAAAGCAGACCAAAGCAGGCCAGCAGCATGGTTCAATTCCCGTATCAGCCTCCCCGAACAGGCGCCGGAATGTGGCGGCTAGGGGCTTTTCACAGTAACTTAATTTGAAGCCTACTTGTGACAATAAGCAATTTTCAAAAGGGATTATGAAAGGAAACTTGCAAGGGACATCAAAATCAATAAGAAGAAATGTTATAGTTATCTAACGGGAAAGCAGGTGATCAGGAGCAATGTAGATCCACTAAAAGCTGAAAATGGCGATATTGTCAGTGATGGGGAATGACAGACATATTAAAGTTATTTTGCCTTGGTATTATAGTTGAAACATAGAAAATAGAAGCAGGACGTGGCTATTCGGCTCTTCGAGCCTGCCCCACCATTCATTATCATGGCTGATCATCAAGTTCAATACCCTGATCCTGCCGTACCTCCAGATCCCTTGATCCCTTTAGCCCCAAGAGCTATTCCACAGATTCACTACTCTCTCGGTGAAAAGATTTCTCCTCACCTCAGTCCTAAAAGGTTTACCCCTTATCCTCAGACTATGACCCCTAGTTCTGGACTCTATCACCATCAGGAACATTCTTTCTGAATCTACCCTGTCTAATCCTGTTAGAATTTTATAAGTTTCTATGAGATCCCCTCGCACTCTTCTAAACTCCAATGAACATAATCCTAACCGATTTAGTCTCTCCTCATATGACAGTCCTGCCATCCCAAGAATCAGCCTGGTAAACCTTCGCTGCACTCCCTCCCTTGAAAAGGATAACTTGCCAGAAGTCCCGCCAAAATGGTTAGTCGATAGAGGACAGGGACTGAATACAATTAGGAAATTAATGGAACTAAAGCGTGACAAATCCTCAGGACTGACGGTTTCCATCCAAAGATGTTAAAGGAAGTAGATGCCCTAACTATAATATTTCAGATCCCTAGATTCAGGAGTAGTCCCTCTGGATTGGAAAATGGCATGTTACTCCATTTTTTCAAACGAGTGAAAGGGTGACACTGGGTAATTACAGACCAGTTAGCTGAATATTTGTGGTGGGGAAATTGCTGGAGTCTATAATCAGGGATGGGGTAACTAGACAACTCAAAAACCTTTGTCGATCAGGGAGAGCCAGCATGGATTTGTGAAGGGAAAGTCATGCCTGACTAGTCTTATTGAATTCTTTGAATAGGTGACTAAGATAGTGGACAGGGGAATGCCTATGGATGTTATTTACATGGACTTCCAGGCGGTACTTGATACAGTCCCACATAAGATGTTAAGTAATAGGTTAAGAGTTAAGTAATGCATGAAGAGACATTGCAATTAGTTGTCTCATTTATGTTAAGTATCCAATGATTGACACTGATATGTAAAGGGGCTTCAGGTGGCCCTTGGGTCAGGTGATGTGTTGTTAGAGTTTTGTGCAGAGGCTGTGGAAGTGAAATAAATGTGTTTGGTGAAAAGGAACAGGAGTTTTGACTCTTCATGCAATGGTAACTAAAACGTTTAACATAAGAGACTGTTAACTAAGGTGGAAGCCCATGGAGTTGAGGATTGACATGGTTAGGAAATTGGTTGAATGGCAGACGATAGAGAGTGGGGCTAATGGGTAATTACTCTAATTGGCAGGAGGTGACTAGTGGTGTACCACAGGGATCTGTATTGGGGGCTCAATTATTCACATTATTAATATATCCAAATTTGCAGATGATACAAAGATAGGTGGCATTGTTAGACTGCCTAGATAACTGCATAAAATTACAAGGAGATAGACAGGCTAGGTGAATGGGAAAATTGTGGCATATGGAATCAGGTTATCCATTTTGGACTGAAAAAGGATAGAGCAGAGTACTTTCTAAATGGGAAGAGGTTAGATATAGTGGATGTCTAAAGAGACTTGGGGGTTCAGGTGCATAGATCCTTAAATGCCAGGAACGAATGTAGAAAATAAGCAAAAAGACTAGTGGAATGCTAGCCTTTATATCCAGAGGATTGGAGTATAAAGACACAGGGATTATGCTGGAGCTCTACAAAACCGTGGTTAGACCCCACTTAAGAGCAGTTAGTTCCACTGGTTAGAGACAATAGAACCAGGGGGCATAGTCTAACAATTAGGGCTAGACAGTTTAAGAGAGATGTTAGGAAGCACTTCTTCACTCAAAGGGTGGTAGAGGTTTGGAACTCTCTCCCACAAACTGCAGTTGAAGCTAGATCAGTTATTAGTTTTAAATCTGTGATAGATTTTTGTTAAGCAAAGATATTAAGGGTTTTGGGCCAAAGGCAGGTACATGGAATTAGGCCACAGATCAGCTATGACCTTAATAAATGGTGGGACAGGCTGGAGGGGCTGAATGGCCTACTCCTGTTCCTATGTACCTTCAAACCGTAGGCACAAACGTTCAGGGTAACCATCACCTTGACGGCCACCGTGAGCGTGTGTCCTCATCCATACTTCTGCAGTGCCAGGTGTGCCACCATCTGGCACTGGTGGTGCACGGTCTCCCTGGTAAGCTGGAGTTGGCAGCGTCATATGTGGCCCAGCAGCTCCTTGAAGAACAGGCGGTGACTGTACACATGTGGCCTGATGCGACGTCTCCTTCGCACATCGTCCTTGGCCTGTTGGATAACCGGCACTTGAGCCTCACCGGCTGGCACCTGCTCTTCTGGAGCAAGCTCTCCCTGAGCAGGGTCCTCCCTGAGCTGGCTCTGGTGCTCTTGCCGCTGTGTATCTGCAACAGCAGCCATGTAGATAGCGAACATAGATGGTTGTAGTCCAAAATCCATGTCTCTGCAGGAGGAGGGGCAAGCGACAGAAAATGTCAACAAGATGAGGATTCCCTTGACCATCCAATGCCACCAGGTTACATGGTCACCTTGACATGTACTGCTACGTCATCCTCAACATTCTCCCCAGCACCCGCAACTGGTTCCTTCGATATGTTGTCGTCTGCACTGCACCCGCCCCCATCAGAGACTGGCATCTGGCTTGTGATGTGGGGAGCCTCGATCCTCGTCACCCATCCCTGTCAACAGGGGTACCAGTACCTGCCGCAAACAGTGTTAGCGATAGGTTCTGTGGCCCTTGTCCTGTTTCTCCGGGTGTGCTCTACTGTGGGTCTCCTCACCTGGTGGACCTTGTGTTATCCGAGGCTTCTGAATGTGTTGTGGAGACGTTCATACTGTGCAGCCATTTGTCTCCATGCTAAGAGCTTGGTGTGTCCGACAGATGGGGGTGAGCGAGACGTGTGCATTTGCGTTGTGACAGGGAGCTGGTCAGGTTTCCTGGCCGGGGACGGGATGGATGTGATCAGGGGCACGTGCTCAGGCTGGGCTTTGAGACATCCCGTGATCCTCAGGGGTATGCTAGCTGATAAGTGTCATGGGTGAGGCTTTTATTCTAAGAGGGGCTGTGTGCCCGATGGGTTCCAGTGCCACTGTGCTTGTGTCCATTGTTTGGTGTGTGTTCTGCTAACCCCCTGCTTCCTCTGCTGTGGGGTTGCACATCCGCAACCCCACAGCAGAGGGGACCCATTTTCACCAACCGGCCAACCTTCGGGACCCACGCCGGTCGACCTTCGGGACCCACGCCGGCTGACATTCGCGTCCCACCATTTTCTCTTACCTTTAATGCGAGAGGTGAGCCTGCTTGGTCCCCATTTACTTGTTTGCTGCTGATGAAATGCAGGATTCGCAATTGCTCCCAAAGCACGTGACGTCAGCATTCTGGACACATGACCTGCTCGCTGCCTCCCTTCAGGGAGGAATACTGCATTAAATTAGAAAAAAAATCTTCTCTTGGGTCAGTGCGCTGATGTCCGGAGGAGGCACCGCTTCTCGCTGGGCCTCACTAATGAGCGGGCATGCATGCGCAGTGCATCCACATTTTTTAACTGGCCGTGGCCTTCATTGTTAAAGCCTCTCACAGTTGGCATTGTTAAAAGTCAGCTCGGCTGCTGCGTGTGAATTCCTGCGATCGGGAACGCCGCGATGGATGGCTCTGCGACCCTCCCGACACACGCCCGTGACCCTCCCGCGGGTTGCGACCCGCACTTTGAAATGCCTGACATACAGGATACTGTCAGCAGTCTTAGTCAAGGAACACCGATCCCTGGGGGAGACACCCAGAGTCCACACACTTGCCAGCAAGTCATTCTCCGCTACTCCCCAAGATCTACGCATTCCCGCAAGCACAAAGGGCGGGATTCTCTCAGCTCAGGGCTGGACCGGAGAATCCCCACGACCGGCGGGAAGCGCACCACGCTGTCCCGACGCCGGTATGCGATTCTCCGCAGAGCGTGGTTGGCGAGGCGCCGGTCGCGGGCCGCTCTACGTGGCCAGCCCGCCATTTCTCTGCCCGGGATGGGCCAAGCGGCCGTCATGAAAACGCCGAGTCCCGCCGGCGGCGTCCACTTTCTTGCTCCCTCTCAGTGGCCAAGGCACCCAGGCCCCGCTCGGAAATACTTGCACTAATCCATGCCCCCGTGACTCCTGCCTGAGAGGGGTGGAGCATTGGGCTTCCAGCCTATTAATCGCATTTAAATCAATGCAAATTCTGATTTTGCATGGTGCCTGCCAGCACAGGGTGTGTACCTCACTGCTGCCAGGTGGGTCCAGTGTATCACAATGGGATCGGTGCCCGAACATTTGATTCTCTGCCCGATCACGAATCACGCTGCCGATGTCGAGCAGCGGAGAATCCACCCCATGACTGCATAATTGGACAACACTTACTAAACACTCCCGGGGTGTGCCAAGAATGACACTAACAACCAACTTAAGATTATCAATAGGGCTCACAATGTGATTCATTTACACATTCTAGAATTCACATATTTTCATGTGCAGGACCCTGTCCTTTGCAAACAAAAAGAACATTTCCAAGCGCTTTTCCTTTAACTAAATGAAAGCTTGAGGGTCAACTGTTACCTGGTGCATTCCCAATGGCAACACCCCGGCCAATCAGAATTTACTTGCATGGTTTCAATTTAATCAAAAGCTTGGAGGATAGCTGGTGTACTCTCCATGGCAGTGCCTGTACTAATCAGAATGCACTTGCCAATCAATCAGCACCCTTTTCTCATGCAGTATGATCCATTTATAAGTGTGCAAGATAAAAAGCTTCTCTTTTCAGCAATACATAAATGTTAAACTAACTTTGACATTAAATACTCCTTCATTTTTCAATCTTGTGTTTACTGCACAACACTAAAGATCAATCCAGATGTGTTTATTTTCAAAGAAGTCAATTTCTTGTGAAAAAATGTATTGTTTTATTTCGCGAAGAATTCGAATTTTGAAAAGAATGCAGAAATATCTGAAGTAGCAATCCGTCTACACAGTTTGCCGTCTCAACAGGAGATATACTGGAGGCCTTAGCTCTGGAGAGAGGCGTAACTTTATACATGATGTCATCAATGAACCTCCAGAGGCTAAAAATAAAATCAGGAGCTAAAACACTGCAACCTTGGCACACACAAACCTTTCATCATTATTGGTACTAATTTCAATATTTTCATTAAAATAATGCAATACAGTTTTTCTTGTAGTAGTTGACCGCAGTTGTAGCCAAACAAATATTCTCTGACAAGCTTCTTACATCACTGAGAATTTTACTGTTTCATCGGTTGCAAAACTGTAAGGCAATGTTTACTGCAATTTCTTGATTTCTTTATTTTATTTAATATATCAAAAAGGAAATAATAGCCAAATTGCAAAGAAATATCCTGGCATTTAAATTCAGCCACTGGATTCTTTATTAATCAGAGATTGAAAGAATTCTATATAATTGTGTATTGGATTTTGCTTTCAAATTGATGTCCTTCCTTTTTATCTACAAGCAGTTTTATTAATGATTGTTGCAATACATAATGCGAAAAGTGAATTTTAAATATGCATACTGCAACAGTAAGCCAGAATAATTAATAGTAACAATTATTTTGGAAAAAGAGGACGGACACATCCTTAGTTTGACAAAGAAAAATAGATGAATAATTAAGAGAAATAGTTTAATAATTAATGTATTAAATAATGAAACAATTTATAATTTTGAAGACATTTAGTTTTGTGATAATTTGAATATCTTACCATTTAATATCTAAAAATATCCCATTTAGTGACAAATTCAAGAAATCTGGCTTTATGAATTTAGCTAGAAAAAGATTACTCAAGATAAATTGTTTATTGGTATTTGTCTGAGGTAAAAGCTGGTATCCTCAAGCCCCACTATTTCACAGGACAAGGTAAGAACATTCACTGTGTTCTAAAAATTCCAGCACTAACACGAGGAAGATAAATATCCAATTTATTTTCCGTCATTAGACAGTAGTAAGACATTTCACTACTGTATTATCTTATGGGAAATTTCAGTATATAGATTTAAGTTGAACATTGTAACACTCACTCTAATTTTCAAAACGTTTTTTATTTTAAATCATAACTTGACTCAGACTTTGCTATGAAGTTTGAAAACGCAGACCATTCTCCTTTTTCAGGTGTTTTTCCTTCTAACAAATCACTTCTGATGTCATTGCAGCCATATTTTTCATATGAACTGTTGCACTGAATGATGCAATAACTTGAAAGAATAGAGATAGATCAGTCACATCTGGAGGGTTGTCATCTAATTCCTTGAATGGATCTACATTCCACACATGAATGAGCGGCCCAGCCAAATGAAAAAAAAAAAAAAAAAAAAAAATCGGTGATACTTATCTTTCTCAGATGTCTGAGGTGCCACATACAATTTTTCTTTCCCTGCAGTACAATAGTTCAACTTGATTTTTTATTCCAGCAACAGACACCAACACAGAACGGCAGGAATCCTGTAAAAAAGACCTTCAGAACGCAAAAATCTTGCTATATAAATGTAAACTAAATGTTATTTTCAAGTTTAAAAACTGAATTCATAAATTTTCAAAGAAGCCATGATGTGGAGATGCCGGCGTTGGACTCTGGTGAGCACAGTAAGAAGTCTTACACCAGATTAAAGTCCAACAGGTTTGTTTCAAATCACTAGCTTTCGGAGCACTGCTCCTTCCTCAGGTGAACCTGAGGAAAGAGCAGTGCTCCGAAAACTAGTGATTTGAAACAAACCTGTTGGACTTTAACCTGGTGTTGTAAGACTTCTTGCTATTTTCAAAGAAGGCAGCATAGCTCAAAGATGAAGAATTTTTAATCCTACAATTCTTGATGGTAACAGGTTAAGAGATATGGATTTATTTGAACAAATCCCTAAAGATGTGCAATCTATCTTTATTTTTGTATTCAATATAATCTGGGGTAGCCCATACAAATTGTGCTTCTGGTGGGAAATCTGGACCAGTTTGACTTGTATGATGAGGCAATGTTAACATAACCGTGCCAAGTTGTTCAGGAATCAAGTTGAAACAACAATTCTGAATGAATCTATGCAAACGGATGCAGATTGTCAACATAGAAATTCAATGCGGAATGATTTCTGATTTTATTGGATCAACATTCTCCATTCACTCATGTGTCTAACTGCCTGTTTAAAAATGTGAAAACACAACTTTCAAATTCAGTGAGAGACTGAAAGCTTGGGAGAATTCATATGATTATACATCAATTTGATAGTCAGCGACTTCCCATGTCAGCCATTCATTGCTGTTATGAAACTTATCAAAAGCCTCCTTAAAAGCCAAATGCATAATGTCAATTGTCTCATCCTTGCCAATGAATGATATTTTGGGGAAAACAAAAGCCTGGCAAGTTTGTTAGGCATTCCTAACTTGTTTCTGAATCCACACCAACTCAAACAAACTGCATTTTCCTTGAGCTTTGTTCACTTGACTCTCCAAAATGGTTTCACAGATTATCCCTACAACCCATGTTAAAACTTACCCATCTACAGTTAAACCAGATTGTGCCAGCAGAAGCAATCTGCATGACTGTTGATAACGGAATATAAGTTTTCTGCAGGTCTCACAAAATTAGAAACCGAATGATACCTGTTTTAAGAGAATCACATATTAATTTAAGGGAATGAAAAGAAGAAACCCATTACCTATTTCTATCTATTAGTAAAACCATTTAAGCCCCCAGGTGTACTGGGAACAAATTTCCTGACAAACACACGGGGTGGGGAAAAGAGAGAGCTGTTGAGAGAACAAAATAAAGAGGAAGAGAACTGTCAGACATGATTTATTCCATGCAGACTTTGTGGATGTTTTTTTTTGCCTTTGTGAGTCAGGCAACATCACACAGGGGACTGCAGGGCTCATAGCAACGGCAGGCTGGCTGGTTTCCTTGGCAGTACACAACAGAATTCACTGCATTCTCATAAGTCAGACAGGGTTGGAGGTCACTTCATTCCCTGTACTATTTTGTGCAGTGACAAAAAGATGTAACGTTCAACCAATCTGCATTGCATCACAACAGTTTTTAATTAAAGGGCTGGTAAAAGATTGCAAAGCAACAGGACTCATGTGCTTGTGGGTAGCAAAGGATCCACAACCAAAGATATTCCTTTGAGCAAACAAGATTGTACTGAATTATTGAAATTAAAAATTCAGATGTGTCAATTAATAAAATAGGGATTTAATACCAACAAACTGATCAGCATTGGTTCTGTACATTTTTCTCACAAAATACAAATAGATGTTGTCCATAGAACTTGTCAGAGTGCTACATGTCAATGCTCCAATGAGGCCTAATCCTCTCCTCATTTAGGGCTGGATTAACTACAGCCCATTGCAGTGTCCCCACTTAACTATGGGTAAGGCCCTGCATCAGTCTTACGGTAGCAGCAAAAGCTTCCGGATTAAGGCTTAGGCAAAAGGGCTGACGCAGGATTCCTTGCCACCGGAACCAGGATTCAAATTACATTCATTAATTTGCCAACTGACACCCATTATCCCCCAAGCTTATAACTAATGGTGGCTCAGGGGTTAAATAGGGCCCATATGGCTTTCCTGCACTCTCAGAAGGTGGTCCAATAAGCTCAGTCATGTTTGTCACCAGTATTCAGGGCGGGGCAGTGTGTGGGGTCTCGGTAGTCAGGCACTCAGTGCGCGAGCGAGAGGCCAGGCATCAGTAAGGCTGGCCACTCCTATCCTTGCCTCCAAACCCCGACCGTGTGACCCCCTTCTCCCACTTCTACACACTTTTGGCTTGGGGTTCCCACAATGATCCTGGGCCTCTGGTGGATACAGTGCTGCCAGCAGCCACCACTCCCGCATTCCCTTTTGTAACACGAGGAGATACTGGCCTCTGAATAACTGGCAGCTCTAAACAGGGAAGGCCCACCATGGCAACTGAAGTATCAAAAGGGCAGGTGATTCTATCAAGCCTCCACCACAGAATTGGCAACGTTCACCCGCCAGTTCTCCAACCAGTGGGCAAGAAACCTGTAGGCCTGATAGAACCCTGGCTTTAATGTCTACATACTGGCCATTTTGGTGGTGAGGGGTTTCACTGATGGAGATTGGGAGCAGAAACTACCTACAGCAAAGAAGGCTACTAGGCAGTTTCCAATGTTCACAGTAAAGAATTATGAGAGAAGTTTGAGAAAATTTGGCCTTATCACATTTGAATTCTGGAGACCTGTTAAAAGGCAATAAATGTTATAGAAGGACAAATCGAAGACAATATTCAAATTGCACTAACAGTAAATATAAACTCAAATTAATGATACAGAAATTTATAATTGAGGTCTGGAATCATGACATATTGCAGCATAGAAGAGGCCATTCTGCTACTGTGCCTGTGCACTATGGCAGAACTATCCAGTGTCCTGCTCTTTTCCCAGTCCTGGAAATGTGTCATTTCCATTTCCCTTTTAAAAGATATGATTAAATCTGCTTCCACCACCTTTTCAGCAAGTGTGTACAGATCATCATAACTCACTGCATAAAAGGAACTTTCTGCATGTCACCTCTGATTCTTTTGTCAATTACTTTTAAATTGTTTCCTCTAGTTATCAGCCTTCTGTCATTTCAAACCATTTCTCCTTATCTGATCTCTCAAAACTTAAGGGCCGGGATTCTATCCAGCAGGGCGGTCTGTACCGGCGCCGAGGAGTGGTGTGAACCACTGGCGTCGGGCCTTTCGGAAGGTGCGGAATCCTCCGCACCTTCAGGGGCTAGGCCGGCACAGGGGTTGGCACCGCGCCAGCGAAGGGCCTCCGCCGGCCAGCACAGGTTGGCGCATGCGCGGGAGCGCCAGCGTGTTCTGGCATGATCCCAGCGCATGCGCAGGGGGGGGTTCTTCTCCACGCCTGTCATGGCGGACCGTTACAGCGGCCAGCGCAGAGGGAAAGGGTGCCCCCACGGCACAGGCCCGCCCGCAGATGGGTAGGCCCCAATCGCGGGCCAGGCAACTGTGAGGGCCCCCGCCGGGGCTGGATCCCCCTGCACCCTCCCGAGGAGTCCGCAGGCCGCCTGCAGAGACAGGTCCCGCCGATAAGGACCTTGTTTGATTTACGCCGGCGGGACTGGCTCTGCTGGCGGCCTGCGGAATCCTCGGGAGGGCGCAGGGGGATCCAGCCCCGGCGGGGGCCCTCATGGTGCCTGGCCCGCGATTGGGGCCCACCATAGTAAGGGATGACATCGGTGCTATGGAGGATAAGGTTGAATCCATTTGGGTGGAAATCAGGAATAGTAAGCGAAAAGGTCACTGATAGTAGTCTATAGGCCACCAAATAGTAACATTATGATGAGGCGGGCAATAAACAAAGAAATAACTGATACATGTAGAAATGGTACAGCAGTTATCATGGGGGATTTTAATCTCGATTGGTTTAACCAGGTCGGTCAAGGTAGCCTTCAGGAGGAGTTTATAGAATGTATCCACGATAGTTTCCTAGAGCAGTGTGTAATGGAACCTACAAGGGAACAAGCAGTCCTTGATCTGGTCCTGTGTAATAAGACAGGATTGATTAATGTTAGGAATTAATGTTAGAGTGGCTAAGGTAAATATTGGTCCTTTAGAGGATGAGAAGGGAGATTTAATAATGGGAGATGAGGAAATGGCTGAGGAACTGAACAGGTTTTTTGGGTTGGTCTTCACAGTGGAAGACACAAATAACATGCCATTGACTGATGGAAATGAGGCTGTGACAGGTGAAGACCTCAAGACGATTGTTGTCACTAAGGAGGTAGTGATAGGCAAGCTTATGGGGCTAAAGGTAGACAAGTCTCCTGGCCCTGAAGGAATGCATCCCAGAGTACTAAAAGAGATGGCTGGGAAATTGCAAATGCACTAGTGATAATTTACCAAAATTCACTCGACTCTGGTGCCGGCAGATTGGAAATGAGCAAACGTGACACCACTGTTTAAAAGAGGAGGTAGGCAGAAAGCGGGTAATTATTGGCCAGTTAGCTTAACTTCGGTGGAAGGGAAGGTGCTGGAATCTATCACCAAGGAAGAAATAGCGAGGCACCTGGATGGAAATTGTCCCATTGGACAGACGCAGCAGGGCTTCATAAAGTGCAGGTCATGCCTAACTAATTTAGTAGACTTTTTTGAGGACATTACCAGTGCGATCGACAACGGGGAGCCAATGGCTGTGGTATATCTGGATTTCCAGAAAGCTTTTGATAAGGTGCCACACAAAAGGTTTCTGCATAAGATAAAGATGTATGGCGTTACGGGCAAAGTAGTAGCATGGGTAGAGGATTGGTTAATTAATAGAAAGCAAAGATTGGGGATAAATGGGTGTTTCTCTGGTTGGCAATCAGTAGATAGTGGTGTCCCTCAGGGATCAGTGTTGGGCCCACAATTGTTCACAATTTACATCGATGATTTGGAGTTGGGGACCAAGTGCAATGTGTCCAAGTTTGCAGACGGCACTAAGATGAGTGGTAAAGCAAAAAGTGCAGAGGATACTGGAAGTCTGCAGAGGGATTTGGATAGGTTAAGTGAAAGGGCTAGGGTCTGGCAGATGGAATACAATGTTGACAAATGTGAGGTTACCATTTTGGTAGGAATAATAGCAAAAAGGATTATTATTTAAATGATAAAATATTAAAACATGCTGCTGTGCAGAGGGACCTGGGTGTGCCAGTGCATGAGTCGCAGAAAGTTGGTTTACAGGTGCAACAGGTGATTAAGAAGGCGAATGGAGTTTTGTCCTTCATTGCTAGAGGGATGGAGTTTAAGACTAGGGAGGTTGTGCTGCAATTGTATAAGGTGTTAGTGAGGCCACACCTGGAGTATTGTGTTCAGTTTTGGTCTCCTTAACTGAGAAAGGATGTACTGGCGCTGGAGGGTATGCAGAGGAGATTCACTAGGTTAATCCCAGAGCTGAGGGGGTTGGATTAGGAGGAGAGGTTGAGTAGACTGGGACTGTACTCTTTGGAATTTAGAAGGATGAGGGGGGATCTTATAGAAACATATAAAATTATGAAGGGAATAGATAGGATAGATGCGGGCAGGTTGTTTCCACTGGCGGGTGAAAGCAGAACTAGGGGGCATAGCCTCAAAATAAGGGGAAGTACATTTTGGACTGAGTTTAGGAGGAACTTCACCCAAAGAGTTGTGAATCTATGGAATTCCCTGCCCAGTAAGCAGTTGAGGCTCCATCATTAAATGTTTTCAAGATAAAGGTAGATAGTTTTTTGAAGAATAAAGGAATAAAGGGTTATGGTGTTCAGGCCACAAAGTGCAGCTGAGTCCACAAAAGATCAGCCATGATCTCACTGACTGGCAGAGCAGGCTCGAAGGGCCAGATCGCCTACTCCTGCTCCTCGTTCCTATGTTCTTATGTTATCTCCTTTTGAACTCTGTTGCTATTCTCTCTATATACTACATTTTTGAGTACGAAGTCTTCTGGAGATTTTGAAATTTTAAAGTCTAGTCCATTGATCTGAATCAAAATGAATCATATCCCAACACCAATCCCAAGGGTGATACCAACGCATACTTCCTTCCTGTCTAAATAAAAATCTATCAGACAATTTTGTATGCATGCACCCATGGGCACCTGGCTCTAGAGGTAAAGCCAGTCACCTCCTGAAGGATTTAACTGTCAATAGACATCACCAATGTACATTTTAACTAAGATCAATAATTATTATTCCGAGATGCAAATGCTATTCAGAAAAAAACCCAAACCCTTGGGTTTTACTTCATATTCA
This sequence comes from Scyliorhinus torazame, assembly GCF_047496885.1. Taxonomy (NCBI): domain Eukaryota; kingdom Metazoa; phylum Chordata; class Chondrichthyes; order Carcharhiniformes; family Scyliorhinidae; genus Scyliorhinus; species Scyliorhinus torazame. The sequence goes on along the minus strand of NC_092707.1, from coordinate 120,264,410 downwards.
ATGTTTTATTTTATTTGCAGAAAATAAGCCATCCATTGTGTTTATTTTGCACTTTCTCTATTTACCCTTTCGGTCTTCCTCAAATTGAAGTCCATTTCCTGGGATGCTTCTTCATCCAGGACAGAGCAGACTGTAACAACATCTTAACTGCAAAATGATCAGCTAGTTTGGGAAATAGTTCCCATTAGGAATGGTGGAGGATCGGAGTTATATTTTCCTTCCCAACAAGAGATATTTAAAAATTTGATTTATGTATGAATTTCAATTGTGGCATCTAACCGAGGAGAACTAATTAAACTCTGTGAATGAGCAACAGGATAATGAAGCTGCAGGTTCCCTGATGCTCAGGAAACTCAGCTGACAGCTGTTAAATTCCAAAAATGTTGGGACTCACACCCTCGTTATCATATTTAAAGTCCCAATCTACCTCCTTGGATCAGGTCAGTGTCCTGTTAAATTTTGGGCTTAGTTAAAGCAGAATAATTTTGAAGACACCAACTCACTACCCTACTTAAATCCCCCTGTTTTTTTAAGGTTTAAAATTTCTCTCATGTCACTAAACGTTTCCCCACCACTGATGAAAGATTTTTCTCACTGTGATCTATATGTGGAATGGACAAACCAGGTATGGGAGACAGAAACATTGGAATTATTTTGAAATAGTTGGAATTTGTATTGGGGAAACTGAGGTTTCTCCCTGTGGATGAACTAAAATGGGTGAAGAGAAATCCACTTCTGCATACATTTTGTGACTTGATTCAATGAGAAGAGAAAATGAATCAAGGTAGCAGAATTAGGGAAAATTACATCTTGTGCAGGAAGGCAAAGACCACAGTTCCAATACTTAAAAAGACAATGATTCCTTTTAGTTTGCCAATTCACAAGACAACTGCGGAGAACAATGAAATGCATATATAAAAGACAAAAGCTAAAAAGCGGGACTGGGCCTTATCAAAACAACCTTTCAGTCAGAAAGGGGAGACTTATAAATTGTGCAACAATATATTACAGATAGAAAAATTAAAATCCCTAAATATTATATGGAGGATTTGTTCAAACATTGAGAAGTTTATTGTTCATAATTAATGTGAATGTATCACAGTTGCTCGTGAACTAATGGTGCAGATGCCCAAAACCAGAGGATAAGAACCAACTGTTTGAAAACAGTCTTCACCTAATTTTAAATTGGCATAGTCATTCCTATCCTGTTGTTTTAAGATAAAATGGGGGCGATTCTCCGAGCCCCGCGCCGGGCCGGAGAATCACCGCAACCGCGCCACGAAGCCCTGACGCCGGCGCGCGATCCTCCGAGGTGCGGAGAATCGCGTCATTTGCGCCGGCGCGTTTGATGCAGCGCCGGCTGCGGGCCACTGGAATCGGCGGAGCCGCAATTGGGGGCCTCCGAAGGGGTCTGGCCCGCAATCGGGGCCCACCTATCGGCAGGCCGGCCTCTCACCCCCCGGGCCTAATTTGTTGCGCGGCCGACCCCTGAATCCCCACACCATGTTGCGTCGGGGCCGGCGCGCTGAAGTCCCCCGCGCATGCACAGGTTGGCACGGCCCAACTGCGCATACACAGGTTGGCGCGGCCCAACTGCGCATGTGCGGGTTGGCACGGCGCCCATTTGGTGCCGGGAAGGGAGGCTGGAGCGGCGTGAACCACTCCAGCGCCGTGCTGGCCCCCTGTGGGGGACAGAATCGGTCATCCCCATGCCCATTTCGCGCCGTCGTGAAACGCGAAGGCGTGAACACTTCTTCTCCATTTTGGAGAATCGCCCCCAATGCCTTTATCCATTAATAGGGGTCACCTGTGCATATTTTAGTCAAGATCAATAATGATCATATCTAGATTTTGTTTTTATTCGTTCATGGGATGTGGGCGTCGCAGGCTGTGCCAGCATTTATTGCCCATCCCTAAATGTCCTTGAGGGGACAGTTAAGAGTCAACCACATTGCTGTGGGCATTACATTTCGGCCAGACCAGATAAGGACAGCAGATTTCCTTCCCTATTGGATATTAGTGAACCAGATGCGTTTTTACGACAAGTCCAGATTTTTATTGAATTCAAATTTCACCAGCTGCCTTGGTGGGATTTGAATCTGGATCCCCAGAGTATTACTCTGTGTTTCTGGTTTACTAGTCCAGTGACAATACCACTACCCCACTGCCTGCCCAAGATGCCAATGTTAATCAGGAAAAATCCCAACTGGAGGGTTTTCTTACATATTCTTAATTTTATTTTATTTTCAAGGAAACAAACCTTCTATTTTGTTTTTATTACTCTTTATCCATTTTTCACTTCCATCATCCCCTAATTGTAGGCCATTTCCTGGGATGTATCTTCATCCAGGATGAAGCACACTGTAACAACATCCCAATTGCAAAACAATCAGCCAGTTTGAGAAATAGTTCCTATTAGGAATGGTAGAGGATCTAAATTTTCTTCTTCCGAACAAAAATATATAAAAACTGGATTTACATATGAATTTCAATCATGGCATCTAACCAAGAACTAATTAAACTCTGTGAATGAGCAACGGGATCCCTGGGACAAATTGATAACCTTCTGGCTAAGAGTCAAGTACTTCAGCACTATTTCAGCTTGAACTTGCTTTTTCAGAAGACATTTCTTATACTAGCTCATCTGCTGTTTACACTATCCATAAACAATTTAGTGGCATGTATTGTTACACAGTTCAGCTGTTTTTTTTCCTTTTAGATGCCAGGCATTTTTGGCTTCTATGTTTCAGTCTACACTTACAGGTAAGGACTAGTTCCCAGAAAGGGTTCCATTTGCCCTGACAGCTATATAAAATCAATAGTTTGCCTGGGTAATGAATAAACACCCTGTTTGAGATGATATTAGCCAATGGTCCCATCTGATGTGTTCATGGGTTCCTTTTATTCTTTCATAGGTTGCAATATGACATTACACTAGATGTTGCCTTCGACTTCAACAGCCAAGCAAGTTTATTAAACAATGAAAGAACAAGTAAATGGTAGCAGTAAGAAAGCATGCACATTTACAGTAGTTTTTTCCGGCTTGTAATAGAAAATAATAGCTTACAACTAGGATATTAAACTAAAAGTAATGATCTTACACGCCATGTTTTTTCTTGAAACACAAACGTTATTGAGCCTAACTAAGTCTCATCACAGGCTCCAGGTTGACAAACTGATCTGAAAAAAATGATTTCAAGATACTGAAAAGGACCTATTGATGCTAAATACCAGTCCTAAAAGGAGCTTCCAAACAAAAGTAAATTTCAACAGATCACATACAATGTTTGTATTTGAATTGAAGGCTTGTCTCCTCTTGTGCACACGGTCTTTAAACCAACTGACAAACTGCATTACAAATGTATACGATTAAGCTGACATAGAACTTCTGAGTATGAAACTCGATTTTAAACCCTTTATGCACATTGACAGAAGCAAGCTAATACTATGCTAAACCTGAAGCGAAGAAATATCTTCGGTTAGTTAAAGGCAATGGTTGCAAACATGCTGAGGAAACCAAACTGCCTGGCCAGGGACTGTTTTAAGGGAGGTTGTGAGCAGTCAATAGAATGCAAAAAAATAGTGGAAGGACTAAGGAACTTTCTATACTTTTAATGCTACAGGATGACACAAAATGCATCTCCTAAAAAAATGGAATGGCCCAAATTCACTCAGCACCCTTACAGCTGTTAAAGGAGACATTGGCCCATCAACCATGGAACAGATTCAAATCTACAGCTTTAAATAGAAAAGACAGATCTGGCTTCCGCACTTACACCTTCTTCATTAAAGTCACAGAATAACTAATTTATAATAATTATAATGTATAGCACGGTAGCACAGTGGTTAGCACTGTTGCTTCACAGCTCCAGGGTCCCAGGTTCGATTCCTGGTTTGGGTCACTGTGTGGAGTCTGCACATTCTCCCAGTGTCTGCGAGGGTTTCCTCCGGATACTCTGGTTTCCTCCCACAAGTCCCGAAAGACATGCTGTTAGGTAATTTGGACATTCTGAATTCTCCCTCTGTCTACCTGAACAGGCGCCGGAATGTGGCGACTAGGGGCTTTTCACAGTAATTTCATTGCAGTGTTAATGTAAGCCTACTTGTAACAATAAAGATTTTTTGTTAATATAAAATAATGGCAGAAACCTTTTTTGATTCTGCATTCAAGACTTAAATTATATTATGGTTAGAACATTCCAATCCTGTCCTTATTACCAAGGATGTAAAGATGCTGAATGAAGACCACAAATTAGGTACAATCAATAATTGAAGCACATGTACCAGTCGACTGTTGTGTAACTGTAAAGCCTGTTGATGTTTATCTTGCTGTAGCAGGCTAGATGGTTCAGTCATTTTCAGTGGGTCTAGCAATATACAGAAGACAAAACATTCAACGAATATGTTTCTTTATTGACAATGGTGAAAATAATAGACACAAGGTACATATAGATGAAGGCTAAATTGAATGGTCTGGACCAAGAACTTATTGACCCTTTGAGTATTTACTTGATTGTCAAAGCATGAGGACTTTTAACAAAGAATCGCTTTTCTCAGCTGTTACTTCACCCATTCCTCCAATGGCTGGTAAAGTACATTTCTCATCCAACTCTATTATCCACAACTCCCCCTTTCTCAAATAACAGGCTAAACATAGGGTGGTTAACGGTTTATCATTGACTTCCTGTGTCTCTTTCCTTGATGCTTAATAACGTTCCTGCCTGTCCAAAAGACATTGTTTTATTCGGTATTCCGACCATATAAATAAATAAATATTTACAATTCCAAACTCCACATAATATTTACTTGCTCAGTATAAGAAAGTGATGCTGTTTGAGAGATACTCTCAGTTTCTGTATACAATTTTATCTTTAGCACCAAGACATTGTTAAATGAGACTTGTTACAATAACTTTTTTCTGTTTAAACTCCAAGTTCTGGATTTTTTTAAACTTACTGGGTTTATTTCAAAATATTAAGATTGGAAACTGTTTTCCAAAACTTTCCCATATTTATTTCCATTGAAACTTATCCTGTCAGTAACAATGGATTCCTATGAAATGTAGTTTTACAATCTGAGATACGTCTGGAAAAGGTAATTATTTTATCAACTAGAATTTAGCTAGTGCAAGAAAGAAAATTGTTTAGCCATTTTATTCCTGGTTAGTCAGTATGTTTATTATTAAAGGTTGCCTCAGTGTTTGTGCAATTTTAACATACCTTTACTCCACTTAACAGGCTTGTGCGAACATTCCATGTTGATTCTCCTTGGTGAAAGTATGGTATATCTGGGCGAGATGGGAGGGGAACTCTGCAACAGCATCCACAGAGCATGTAATCAAAAGATGGATGCTAGCACCTTCAAGGACTTTAAAGCCAAAAATCATTATAACCCTGGGACCATCTTATCTTGCACTGTTCCGTTTTCTATTCCACTTACTGCCACAAGCTGGAGCAGATTGAGTTTTGGAGCAGCAGAGTAATTCCTCGCTTAATGTTATAGTTGCATTCCTGAAAGTGCAGCTTTAAATGAAACGATTTGAATGAATCAGATTTTCCTTTTACGGCCAATATAAAAACTGTGGTTAGTTTCTGTAAGGCCTTTCTCGCAAGGAAAAAAAAAATATTATACCCTGTAGGTTGAAAGACTTTACATCCCTAAATTTCTACAACTTTTAAAATCAAATAAACTTCAAAATATGCTCCCTCTACTTACGTCCTGCTCACTACGTCTTCAACTGGCCAAGAGTTCACTTTTTGACACTCTCCTGCTTAACGGCCTTTCCCTCTCACTGCTAGGGAACAAGCAGTCCTAGATCTGGTCCTGTGTAATGAGGCAGGATTGATTAATGATCTCATAGTTTGGGATCCTCTTGGAAGGAGCGACCACAATATGGTGGAATTTAAAATACAGTTGGAGGATGACAAGGTGAAATCAAAGATAGTGTTTTGTGCTTAAACAAAGGCGATTACAATGGGATGAGAGAAGAACTAGCTAAGGTAGAATGGGAGCAAAGACTTCATGGTGAAGCAGTTGAGGAATAGTGGAGAACCTTCCGAGCGATCTTTCACAGTGTTCAGGAAAGGTTCATACCGACAAAAAAGAAAGACGGTAGAAAGGGGAAAAATCGACCGTGGATATCTAAGGAGGTGAGGGAGAGTATCAAATTGAAGGAAAAAACATACAAAGTGGCAAAAATTAGTGGGAGACTAGAGGACTGGGAAGTCTTTAGGGGACAACAGAAAGCTACTAAAAAAGCTATAAAGAGTAAGATAGACTATGAAAGTAAACTTGCTCAGAACATAAAAACGTAAAAGCATCTACAAATATATAAGACAAAAAAGAGTGGCTAAGGTAAATATTGGTCCTTTGGAAGATGAGAAGGGAGATTTAATAATAGGAGACGGGGAAATGGCTGAGGAGCTGAACAGGTTTTTTGGGTCAGTCTTCACAGTGGAAGACACAAATAACATGCCAGTGACTGATGGAAATAAAGATAAGATAGGTGAGGACCTTGAGATGATTGTAATCACTAAGGAGGCAGTATTGGGCAAGCTAGTAAATGGGTGTTTCTCTGGTTGGCAACCTGTAACTAGTGGGGTCCCTCAAGGATCAGTGTTGGGCCCGCAGTTGTTCACAATTTACATCGACGATTTGGAGTTGGGGACCAAGTGCAATGTGGCAAAGTTTGCAGATGACACTAAGATGAGTGGTAAAGCAAAAAGGGCAGGGGATACCGGAAGTCTGCAGAAGGATTTGGATAGGTTAGGTGAATGGGCTAGGGTCTGGCAGATGGAATTCAATGTTGCCAAGTGTGAGGCTATCCATTTTGGGAGGAATAACAGCAGAATGGATTATTATTTAAACGGTAAGATGTTAAAACATGCTGCTGTGCAGAGGGACCTGGGTGTGCTGGTGCACGAGTCGCAAAATGTTGGTGTGCAGGTGCAACAGGTGATTAAGAAGGCTAATCGAGTTTTGTCTTTCATTGCTAGAGGGATGGAGTTCAAGACTAGGGAGGCTATGCTGCAATTGTATAAGGTGTTGGTGAGGCCACATCTGGAGTATTGTGTTCAGTTTTGGTCTCCTTACCTGAGAAAGGACATATTGGCACTGGAGGGAGTGCAGAGGAGATTCACTAGGTTGATCCCAGAGTTGAGGGGATTAGATTATGACGAGAGGTTGAGTAGACTGGGACTGTATTCATTGGAGTTTAGAAGGATGCGGGGGGATCTTATTGAAACATAAAATTATGAAGGAATTAGATAGGATAGATGCGGGCAGGTTGTTTCCACTGGTCGGGGAAAGCAGAACTAGGGGGCATAGCCTCAAAATAAGGGGAAGTAGATTTAGGACCGAGTTTAGGAGGAACTTCTTCACCCAAAGGGTTGTGAATCTCTGGAATTCCTTGCCCAGTGAAGCAGTTGAGGCTCCTTCTTTAAACGTTTTTAAGAAAAAGATAGATACCTTTCTAAAGAATGAAGGGGTTTGGGGATATGGTGTATGGGCCGGAGAGTGGAGCTGAGTCCACAAAGATCAGCCATGATCTCATTGAATGGCGGAGCGGGCTCGAGGGGCCAGATGGCCTACTCCTGTTCCTAGTTCTTATGCTCTTCTCTCTGCCGAACCCTCACTGTGAACGAGGGCCCGGGAGGGGGGTAGGGGGGTGGTAAGAGCAAGATGAGCTGCAAGCAGGATAGTTGGGTAAGGAAACGGTGAGAGGGAGGGTTAGGGGGTGGAACATAGTCCGGGAGCAGCAGAGAATCGGGGAGCAGAAGAGGCTGCGCCAAAATGGCGGCAATTGCATCACGGGCCCTGGCGCTAAAGCAGAAGTCTCAACGCTAAGTGCATATGCCAGTAACATTACATCTGCGATGCTAAAGTGGAGTGACTCTGAATGAGGCAACTTAAATTGGAGGCTTAATCCACTTTTTTAGGCTGCAGCGAAGCTGTCGATATAAGAAATTTGCAGAGAGAATCTGCAGGATGGTAGCTTGTACATATTGTAAATTTGGTAGTGCTGCACTGTACCTTTACTTCTATATATCATTTTAATTGCAGGAAAGTGACTTATTCAATTTAAATTAGTCGAGCGAAATGGGCATTTCTCCCATCCAATATGATACATAAAACTTACTTAGAATTATAGAATTTACAGTGCAAGAGGCCATTCAGCCTATCGAGTCAGCACCGGCCCTTGGAAAGAGCATTCTACTTAAGGCCACACCTCCACCCTATCTGCACAACCTCATCACCCCACCTAACCTTTTTAGACACGAAGGGCAATTTAACATGGCCAATCCACCTAACCTGCACATCTTCCGACTGTGGGAGAAAACCCGAAGACATGGGGAGAAAGTGCAAACTCCACATAGAGTCACCCGAGACCGGAATTGAACCTGGGTACCTGGAGCTGTGAGGCAGCAGTGCCAACCACTGTTCCACCGTGCTACCCCATTGCGGGCATTTTATTTATTCAGAAGTAAGTTACTATGTTTGGATGGGGCTAACCAATTCACAGAATCACATCATTGTTATGACGCAGGAGGTGGTTATTTGGTCCATGGTGTCTGCACCGGCTCTCCAAACGAACATCATGACTTAGTGTCATTCCCCTGCCTTTTCCCCATACCCTTTCACATTGTTTCTATTAAATTTTTTTTCTATTCAGCAAAGAATAAAGAAAAAAGTGCAAATTTTAACTTGGGTGGGAATTGAGGCTAAAGTAGCCGGACCGCTGGAGCCCATGGCCAGATTTATGTGCCCTATTAGGACTCCCACATGGAGCCAGGAATGAGGGTAAGACTGTTGCATATGTTAGGACCCATCCAAACAGATTCGGCTGGGTATGCATCAATATTGGTGATGGCAAAATGTCATGATTGGAGAAGCCCAAAGCTAGGAAGTCCCCAAAATATCCATGTTGGGCCACCCATAACTATTTTTAAAAATACCAAGTTTCCTTTTGTCAAGGTCCTTGTTGCCATCTGCTTTAAATGGCAGGCAGACAGCGTGATTCTTAGTCTGGTTCACCATGGTTGAAATGGCAAGCAAATGCAGATGATGTAATTGGGATTGAGGCAATCCTTTCAATCTGGCACTCTGCTGGCTTTTCATGGCTGAATCTCAGTCAGTAAAAATTGAAGGGGAGAGGGAACACATTGCGAATGTGGCACAAAGACATGCTCAAAGACCTTTACCCTTCCTCCCACAATGTTTCTACTGCAATTAGGGTGCAAGTTAAACTCTGCTCTACAATTTTCAGTTCATTAATGACTGTTTATGGAAACAGTCGGTCTAATCATGTACTTGAGCAAAAAAGTGTTGAGTAAAGTTTGTATTGTAGCAACTATTTCAAGTAAAAAGAGGCTTTGTCAAATAATTATGGTCAACACCAAACTTGAAGAGCTGCATTTCAAAGCATTTACACTGCACTCCTTTTAAGGGTTCATTCTTAACCAAATAAAAATGGGGAGAAAAAAAATCATTTGTACTCTTAACAGAAGCACAATATTATCAGAAGTTCAATTATATACCATTTCCCTTCAAGAAAAATAAAACTTAAATATTTTCAATTTATGGCTTTTAGTTGTAAAATAGTAGAGAGTTACTCCATTACATCAATATCCATGAAGAAACAGTTGCTTCTTTGAACAATTTATGATCGTGACATAAATTTATTTTATTTCCCAGCCAAAAAGACCTACAAATAATAGACTACACGTGTCTGAAACTCCAATGATCTCCAAATACTTGAAATGTTCTTTTTAAATGATAACCAATTACTATTGTGGGTAAATTGATGATTAAAATTATTTTCCACAATTTTGAAATTAAAGAGATTGAAAAAGAGTCTTGGGATGTTTTATTATGTTAAAGGCACTATATAAATATTTAGAAAACCTATACTGGAAGATTTCTTTTTTGCACCTAATAATTCTGTGCTTTTTTTCATTGTTAAAAGACAGACCCTGTTCAGACAGATCTGCATGTACTTCAATATTTAGTATAATATTTACCTTTACTGTAAGTAATATTTCATGTAAATCACTCACCAAAATTAGAGGGAGGGCCTCCGAGTAATACTTTACAAAAGGCTGGAGCTTTAATAGGAGGGAACCTTCAAAGATTGAAAATGTTTCAACCTGAGGAAATTCAGATCAGGGTTTGCCTAACTCTCTCTCTTGTATCCCGCAATGTATGTAGATGCAAGCACCATTTAGCAAAGTAATTCTTTCAAGTTACCCATGTCAGTTGGGCAAAAGCATCTGACAAAGGCATCAATTATAAAACGTATACACTCTCAGAATGCGGAAAAAAAATGACATGCTTTTTCATCTTGTGCTCATCAAGACAGAATTGCAAGAATACTGGGTGGGATTCTCTAATCCCGCGGCAGAGTGTCCACGCCGTCGTGAACGGGCCGAGCCGAGGACTAATTCTCGCTCCTACAGGGGGCCAGCACAGCATTGGAGCGGTTCACGGGATCCACGCATGCGCAGTGGCGCCGGCGCCAACGCGCGCATGCACAGTGGCCTCCTTCAACGGCCGGCCCCGACGCAACATGGCGCAGGACTACAGGGGCCGGCGTGTAGGAAAGGAAGCCCCCAGCAAGAGAGGCCCGCCCGTCAATCAGTGGACCCCAATCGCGGGCCAGGCCACATCGGAGGCCCCCCCTGGGGTCGGACCCCACCCACCCCTCCCACAGGCCGCCCCCCGACCCTTCAACGGCGAGATCCCGCCGGCTGAGAGCAGGTGTGGACGGCGGCGGTGGGACTCGGCGTATTTACGACGGCCGCTCGGCCCATCCCGTGCTGATAATCGTCGGGCCGGCCGCGTAGTGAGGCCCCTGACCGGCGCCGCACCAACCACGCTGGGGCCAATGGCGTCAATTCTCTGCGGAGAATCATGTGCCGACGTCAGGCATGATTCGCGCCGGGGATTCTCCGGCCCGGCCCCGGGCTGAGAGAATCCCGCCCACTAAATTTCTAACAATAATAATCTTTATTAATGTTGCAAGTAGGCTTACATTAACACTACAATGAAGTTACTGTGAAAATCCCTTAGTCACCTGTTCAGGAACACAGAGGGAGAATTCAGAATGTCCAATTCACCTAACAAGCACGTCTTTCGGGACTTGTGGAGGAAACTGGAGCACCCGGAGGAAACCCACGCAGACACGAGGAGAACGTGCAGACTCTGCACGAACAACAATTTATACTGCACAAGAGTGCTGTTTGATTGGCAATTGGACTCTGATTGATTGAGGTGTTGCCATGGAAAATGGAATGAATTAAGTAGAGGTTTGGAGGATCACTGATCCCTGGTGCATTCGCCACGGAAACGTCTCGACCAGAGCCCATTTCGCATGCAATATATATTTGTTATTCCCATTGACATTTGGTATTTCTGCGATTCTGTCCTGATGGTAAGTTTGACTTCAACTTCCCCAATATTGACTGGGACTCACTTATTGCTAGGGGCTTGTACGGGGCAGAGTTTGTAAGGAGCATCCAGGAGGGCTTCTTAAAACAATAATCCAACTAGGGAAGGGGCTGTACTGGACCTGGTATTGGGGAATGTGCCTGGCCAGGTGGTAGAAGTTTCAGTAGGGAAGCATTTCGGGAACAGTGACCACAATTCAGTAAGTTTTAAAGTGCTGGTGGACAAGGATAAGAGTGGTCCTAGGGTGAACGTGCTAAATTGGGGGAAGGCTAGTTATAACAATATAATGCGGGAACTGAAGAACCTAGATTGGGGGCGGATGTTTGAGGGTAAATCAACATCTGACATGTGGAAAACTTTCAAATGTCAGTTGAAAGGAATTCAGGACGGGCATGTTCCTGTGTGGAAGAAGGATAAATACGGCAGATTTTGGGAACCTTGGATAACGAGAGATACTGTAGGCCTCGTCAAAAATAAAAAGGAGGCATTTGTCAGGGCTAGAAGGCTGGGAACAGACGACGCCTGTGTGGAATATAAGGAAAGTAGGAAGGAACTTAAGCAAGGAGTCAGGAGGGCTAAAAGGGGTCACGAAAAGTAATTGGCAAATAGAGTTAAGGAAAATCCCAAGGCTTTTTACACGTACATAAAAAGCAAGAGGGTAGCCAGGGAAAGGGTTGGCCCACTGAAGGATAGGCAAGGGAATCTATGTGTGGAGCCAGAGGAAATGGGCGATGTACTAAATGAATACTTTGCATCAGTATTCACCAAACAGAAGGAATTGGTGGATGTTGAGTCTGGAGAAGGGTGTGTAGATAGCTTAGGTCACATTGAGATCCAAAAAGACGAGATGTTGGGTGTCTTGAAAAATATTAAGGTAGATAAGTCCCCAGGGCCTGATGGGATCTAGCCCAGAATACTGAAGGAGGCAAGAGAGGAAATTGCTGAGGCCTTGACAGAAATGTTTTGATCCTCATTGTCTTCAGGTGAAGTCCCAGAGGACTTGAGAATAGCCAAATTATGTTCCTTTGTTTAAGAAGGGTAGCAAGAATAATCCAGGGAACTACAGGTCGGTGAGCCTTACATCAGTGGTAGGGAAATTACTGGAGAGAATTCTTCGAGACAGGATCTACTCCCATTTGGAAGCAAATGGATGTATTAGCGAGAGGCAGCATGGGTTTGTGAAGGGGAGGTCGTGTCTCACTAACTTGATAGAGTTTTTCGAGGAGGTCACTAAGATGATTGATGCAGGTTGGGCAGTGGATGTTGTCTATCTGGACTTCAGTAAGGCCTTTGACAAGGTCCCTCATGGCAGACTGGTACAAAAGGTGAAGTCACACGGGATCAGGGGTGAGCTGGCAAGATGAATACAGAACTGGCTAGGTCATAGAAGGCAGAGAATAGCAATGGAAGGGTGCTTTTCTGATTGGAGGGCTGTGACTAGTGGTGTTCCGCAGGGATCAGTGCTGGGACCTTTGCTGTTTGTAGTATATATAAATGATTTGGAGGAAAATGTAACTGGTCTGATTAGTAAGTTTGCAGACGACACAAAGGTTGGTGGAATTGCGGATAGCGATGAGGACTGTCAGAGAATACAACAGGATTTAGATCGTTTGGAGACTTGGGCGGAGAGATGGCAGATGGAGTTTAATCCGGAAAAATGTGACAAATCCTGACTTGTACCTTGTAGATGGTGGACAGTCTTTGGAGGGTCAGGTGGTGAGTTACACGCTGTAGGATTCCTAGCCTTTGACCTGCCTTGGTAGCCACAGTGTCAATATGGCTAGTCCAGTTCAGAATCTGATCAATGGCAAACCCCAGGATGTTGATTGTGGAGGGTTCAGCGATGGTAATGCCATTGAATGTCAAGAGGCGATGATTAGATCCTCTCTTGTAGGAGTTGGTCATTGCCTGTGCCACAAATGTAACTTGCAACTTGTCAGCCCAATCCTGGATATTGTCCAGATCTTGCTGCATTTGGACATGGACTGCGTCATTATCTGAGGAGTCGCAAATGGTGCTGGACATTGTGCAGTCATCTGCAAACATCCCCACTTCTGATCTGATGGTGGGAGGCCATTGATGAAGCAGCTGAAGATGGTGGGGCCGAGGACACTACCCTGAGGAACTCCAGCAGTGATGTCCTGGAGCTGCGATGATTGACCTCCATACAACAACAACTATCTTCCTTTGTCAGGTGTGACTCCAACCAGCTGAGAGTTTCCCCCCTGATTCCCATTGACTCCAGTTTAGCTAGGGCTCCTTGATGTCATACTCTGTCAAATGCTGCCTTGATGTCAAGGACAGAGACTCTCACTTCACCTCTGGCATTCAGCTCTTTTGTCCATTATTGAACTGTCTTGACAGGATAAATGCCGAGAGGATGTTTCTCTTCATGGGAGAGTTTAGGACCAGAGGGCATAGTCTCAGAATAAAGGGGTGCCATTTTAAGACTGAGATGAGGAGAAATTTCTTGTCTCAGAGGGTTGAGAGTCTTTAGCACTGTTCGCCACACAGAATTATGGGACTAGAGTCCGTGTGTATATTTAAGGTTGGGTTAGATAGATTCTATTAGTAAGGGAATCAAGGATTGCAGGGACAGAGCAGGAAATTGGACGTGAGGAATGTTGGATCAGCCATGATCCTATTGAATGGCGGAGTAGGCCCGAAGGGCCAAATGCTCCTATTTCTTATGGTCTTACCTAGTTTACAACTTTCTGGGAAGTTTTTCTGCATGAAAGGTACTATCTAAGTGAAAATCATTCATATTATCAAAATCTCCTTTCCTCATTGCAATGGAATTAAAAGTCTTTTGAATGGAACTTTGTCAAATGTTCTCCGAGTCAAACAAAATTATATCCCCTGGGGTTCTCATTATGCAGCTTATTTGTATCATCTTCAAAATAATTCGAATAGATTTGCCTGGGAATATCTTCAGTTAAAACGATCCAAAATTGTTTTCTCCTTCAAAATGACTCCTCCTAGTGAGTCTTTAGAATGGATGCCATTATTTTACCTGGAAAGAACTGGCCTTTGTATAATAATGTTCACAATTTCAGGATGAATATAAATGTGTTCAAAATATTTGGCAGCCAATTTGCCAAAGTTCCATAAACAGAAATTATTTTTTTTGTGTTTTAGGAGTTGGTTGAGGAATGATGTTGGTCAAGACACAGAGAAACCCCTTGCTTTAAAATAAATAGTGTTGTGGGATCTTCTACATCCATCTGAAATGGCAAATGAGTCCTTGGTTTAACGTTTCACCCAAAAGATAAGCTCTGGCAGTGTTACACTCCAACAGTAACAAACGGAATGGTCAGTTTAGATCACATGTTTAAATCTCTGGATTAAGTTTCAATTTTCTGATTTGGAGAAAAGATTGGTCTCATTAAGCCAAGGCTGGAACCTGGTTATCAATTAACGAAATAAGGATACATTTTTTGCCTTTAAAATGATTATCCGATGGACTTAGGTGGCAAATTACTCATGTCTTCTCATTTATTTTATTTGCTGATGTACCACTTTGAAGCTAGATCAATGGGCGTATCAGAGGTGTAACTCTAAGAGCTGAGCAAAAGACCATTTTCCCTGTCATCTCATTTTGTTGAGAAACATCAAGTTATTAGCAAGAGGTACAGAGTCCATGGCTGGAGAATGGCTAAAATGTAACTTTCTACATACCAATGATTTACTGCCATGGGAAGCACCTGCACAATGCACTATAGTATACTAAGTAACATGACCATGTAAAAGTTATCATCTTTACAATCAGCTAGAATTCATTTCTTTAGTCAGCCAGAGTGGCACAGAGATACTACAATTTATAAATCAGCACAACAGAGAATAAAAACAACCTCCAAAATGTTCCAGCAGCTGAGCCTCTGTCAGCACAGGGCTCAGGACTTCGGATTTCCAGCTCAGAGCCTGACAAAGGGGTCACCAACCTCCAAAATTAAGAATCCTGTTAAGCAGAACTGACCAAACGAGCTGCAAAATATCTACCTGTCAACCATGGAAAGCCCTGAAGGGAATAATTTGACTCCAGCAAACATTTTGATAGGACTCTGGAGAATTGAGGTCTTTTTTTCGAATTGCAGATGGAATCAATGACATATGGCAATCAGCAACCACACTAGATAGTGAATGATGATCATCCTTCCTCATAAGTAGACCAGGACAGCTATAATGGTTTAAGTGATAAAGACCATGTATAAGTTCAGTGACAGCAGCAATTGTCCACACCTGACATTCCACACTTGATGATTCTAACATAGGTAAATATAAGTTGTGTTCCAATCACTGGAGAAAGATGTGATTCTTGTCTTGGATACTGTCTGTAGAGAGCTGTGTATGAATGTAATTTATTGTGCGTATGAGCAAAAATGTAAATCTTGGAAAGACAAGGGAAGAAGGGGTGAAGCAAGGAGAAAAGCTCATCTATGGTAATGCTGGTCTGTATTTTATGTGGGCTGAACTAAACACAATCAGGCAGTCACCGAGTACAACTTCAAGAACACATAATGTGAAGACGATTTGTTTAAAAAATGGTTAAAAATGTTCATATTTTTCACACAAACCACTCAATAAACAGATCAAATCAGGCAAGTCAACAGAAATGACTCCCTGAGCTTATTATCATCTGTACTCCGAAATTCATCATAATACTGCATCTTACAAATAAAAAGTCCATACGAAATTGTTTTACAAAGATATATCTTTGGGTGCACACTGCATGAAGGCAAAAAAATGTGCTAAAAACCAACCTTGCAACCGCACAACAATCACTACAGGTAGGTACAGAATACAATAAAAACACATCTTAAATAAAACATTATATACATTAAATACGTTATAACCTTTTCTGTCATTCCCCAGGCAAACATTTCAGTGCATATTTGAAGCACTAGCTATATCGATATAAAGAATTTACAGATACATTTGTACAGTAACATGAACTGCTGGTGCCCTGATGACACATCTACTCCATCCTTGGTTAAATACTGTTTATAAAAACTGTACATTTTAGTCTTAAAAAAAACATATGTATTTATAATAACACAACATGTATTGTCACTGCATAATGAGGTGAAAAAAATGGATCAAGAGCTGTTGACAGCATTGCAATTTCAGCGATCTTTGCTGACTCCAAGCAATTATAGAGCTGCCAAAATACACACTGTATGGCATATCAGTACCATGTTTCTTGTGCGGGTCTTGTACTCTGAAGGAAAAATGAGTGAAGAATTAGTGTGATTCTTTTCCCTAATTATCCTTAATTTTGCCACTGCTGTCATCAAAAATGTACTGTGCAATTTATTTTTCCCATCAAGTACCCAGGTTAAGTACAAACCTTTTAAGTGGCATTTAGAACTTCTAACTTAGAGACAGCAAGCTCACTGGTACTTTGTGGTAAAAAAAATAAGCTCTAGAGACAATGAGGAATGGCATTTTAGCAAAAAAAAATGTTGGTGACAATTTGACAGTACCTTAAATGGAATACATATCAGAAAGCTTTATACAGTGCACTTTTAAATTTTGAAAGAGGAACCATACTGTTTTGAAAGCATTAAAATGAAAGATCACAAAATCAGAAGTTATATTTACACTGTACAAACATTATACGTACCAGCTGAATAAGTGCATCCAAGAATCTCATTTTTGTAGCTGTCTAAAAGATGGATTGTGTATGAGAGAAGAGTCAGCATTTTGCAGCCAGTTTTTCATATTTTTTCAAATGTGAATAGAGCAACAGCTTCTTCACTGCAGTTCTCAAAGTGCAATTCCTCTGTCTGCATACTTCTGCTCACCTTCCCACAATTCTTTGTGATTGTCTCTGCAGGAGTCCATATTAGTCCTCTTTAAAGCCGAAATGCAGGTTTCCTGAATAAGTCAGTTCACAACAAAACTCTCCAATGAATTCATGCAGACTATGTGCATTCCTAATTGCTCCACAAAACTCTTGATCCAATCATCCTGAAAAATTAATGATTTTAGTGTACAGCACAGTGTCCCATGACAGGAAAAAATAGCAAGCTTATAGATTTCAGAAATTGTATACGTTTAATGTTACATTCCACTCTAACAATAATAGGATAAATGTAAAAACGACAACCAGACTTGCAGTTATATATCTGGGTGTCGCAAAGTGCTCTGCAGTCAATGAAGCACTTCTGAAATGCAGCAGCCAATTTGCGCACAGCAAGCTCCACATACAACAATGTAATAATTACCAGATGACCTGTTTTTGTAATATGAATTGAGGGATAAATATTGGCCAGAACACCAGGGAGAATTCCCCTGTTCTTCTTTGAAATTGTACCATGGGATCCTTTATGCCCACCTGTGGGGACAGATTGGGCCTTGGTTTAATTTAATAATAAGAAGAACTAGGAACAGGAGTAGGCCATCTGGCCCCTCGAGCCTGCTCCGCCATTTAATGAGATCATGGCTGATCTTTGTGGACTCAGCTCCACTCTCCAGCCCATACACCATATCCCCGAATCCCTTTATTCTTTAGAAAGGCATCTATCTTTTTCTTAAAAACGTTTAAAGGAGGAGCCTCAACTGCTTCACTGGGCAAGGAATTCCAGAGATTCACAACCCTTTGGGTGAAGAACTTCCTCCTACACTCCCTCCTAAATCTACTTCCCCTTATTTTGAGGCTATGCCCCGTAGTTCTGCTTTCCCCGACCAGTGGAAACAACCTGCCCGCATCTATCCTATCTAATTCCTTCATAATTTTATGTTTCAATAAGATCCCCCCGCATCCTTCTAAACTCCAATGAGTACAGTCCCAGTCTACTCAACCTCTCGTCATAATCTAATCCCCTCAACTCTGGGATCAACCTAGTGAATCTCCTCTGCACTCCCTCCAGTGCCAATAGGTCCTTTCTCAGGTAAGGAGACCAAAACTGAACACAATACTCCAGATGTGGCCTCACAACACCTTATACAATTGCAGCATAGCCTCCCTAGTCTTGAACTCCATCCCTCTAGCAATGAAAGACAAAACTCGATTAGCCTTCTTAATCACCTGTTGCACCTGCACACCAACATTTTGCGACTCGTGCACCAGCACACCCAGGTCCCTCTGCACAGCAGCATGTTTTAACATCTTACCGTTTAAATAATAATCCATTCTGCTGTTATTCCTCCCAAAATGGATAGCCTCACACTTGGCAACATTGAATTCCATCTGCCAGACCCTAGCCCATTCACCTAACCTATCCAAATCCTTCTGCAGACTTCCGGTATCCTCTGCCCTTTTTGCTTTACCACTCATCTTAGTGTCGTCTGCAAACTTTGCCACATTGCACTTGGTCCCCAACTCCAAATCGTCGATGTAAATTGTGAACAACTGCGGGCCCAACACTGATCCTTGAGGGACCCCACTAGTTACAGGTTGCCAACCAGAGAAACACCCATTTACTAGCTTGCCCAATACTGCCTCCTTAGTGATTACAATCATCTCAAGGTCCTCACCTATCATATCCTTATTTCCATCAGTCACTGGCATGTTATTTGTGTCCTCCACTGTGAAGACTGACCCAAAAAACCTGTTCAGCTCCTCAGCCATTTCCCCGTCTCCTATTATTAAATCTCCCTTCCCATCTTCCAAAGGACCAATATTTACCTTAGCCACTCTTTTTTGTCTTTTATATTTGTAGAAGCTTTTACTATCTGCTTTTATGTTCTGAGCCAGTTTACTTTCATAGTCTACCTTACTCTTCTTTTTGGCTTTTTTTTAGTAACTTTCTGTTGTCCCCTAAAGACTTCCCAGTCCTCTGGTCTCCAACTAATTTTTGACGCTTTGTATGTTTTTTCCTTCAATTTGATACTCTCCCTCACCTCCTTAGATATCCACGGTCAATTTTTCCCCTTTCTACCGTCTTTCTTTTTTGTCGGTATGAACCTTTTCTGAACACTGTGAAAGATCGCTCGGAAGGTTCTCCACTGTTCCTCAACTGCTTCACCATGAAGTCTTTGCTCCCAGTCTACCGTAGCTAGTTCTTCTCTCATCCCATTGTAATCGCCTTTGTTTAAGCACAAAACACTAGTGTTTGATTTTACCTCATCATCCTCCAACTGTATTTTAAATTCCGCCATATTGTGGTCGCTCCTTCACAGAGGATCCCGAACTATGAGATCATTAATGAATCCTGCCTCATTACACAGGACCAGATCTAGGACCGCTTGTTCCCTTGTAGGTTCCATTACATACTGTTCCAGGAAATTATCCCGGGCACATTCTAACAACTCCTCCTCAAGGCTGCCTTTACCAACCTGGTTAAACCAATCGATATGCAGATTAAAATCTCCCATGATAACCGCTGTACCATTTCTACATGCATCCGTTATTTCTTTGCTTATTGCCTGCCCTACCATCCTGTTACTATTTGGTGGCCTATAGACTACTCCTATCAGTGACCTTTTCGCCTTACTATTTCTGATTTCCACCCAAATTGATTCAACCTTGTCCTCCATAGCACCAATATCATCCCTTACTATTGCCTGGATGCCATCCTTAAACAACAAAGCTACACCACCGCCCTTACCGTCCATTCTATCCTTTATGGCTTTTTTAGTAGCTAATTATTATTAGTGTCACAAATAGGCTTACATGAACACTGCAATGAAGTTATTATGAAAATCCCCTAGTCGCCACACTATGGCGCCTGTTTGGGTTCACTGAGGGAGAATTCAGAATGTCCAATTCACCTAACAAGCACGTCTTATGGGACTTGTGGGAGGAAACCAGAGCAGCTGGAGGAAACCGAACCACCTGGAGGAAACCCACGGAGACACAGGGAGAACGTGCAGACTCCGCACAGACAGTGACCCAAGCCTGGAATCGAACCCGGGGCCCTGATGCTGTGCAGCAACAGTGTTAACCACTGTGCTAATGAAGGACAACACCACCGGCACTGCAGTGTTTTCTCAATAATGCACTGGAATAGCAACCTTGGTTTTTATACTCAAGTCCTGGAGTAGGACTTGAACCTGGAACGTTCTGTCTCAGAAGTGAAAATGCTACTCACTGAGCCACAGATTACAATAATTTTAACATAAATATTTCACATGAATATATTGACACAATTAAACTGAAAAGTTTAATAACTCCCATCCTGCAAAGGAACACTGTATGCATGTGAACTGTTCAATCCAAATGGTCTGGAACTGCTTTAGGGCTCAAGTCACAAGTCAACGCTTACATTTATTTATTCATCTTGTGTTAATTTCCGTCTCTCCTCCCACCATGATTATAGGCACGTTAACTTACAATCGCTTCTACCCAGCAGTTTTCCAATAACATTTCCTTGGTTCCAAAAATATACCCTGAGCTCTGTAGAGCCCAACATCACTGCCAACATCATGTTAAATAATTCCTCCAATGTCCAATTTTAACTGTCAACAACAAAGCTGTACTTTATCACGATTTAAACCAAAATTGCTATGTTATTGATTCGAGCACTTTGGAAAATCTGTTAAAGTTGTTTTCGGCTCCACAGAGTGGAAGAAAGTTCATTTAAGTGGCTAGAATATGGTGGTATATCTAGTTATAATTTACTGAAAAAGTCATTTTGCATTGGTTCTGAAATAAGCACGTCAGCTTAAACGAAAATACATGGAAGGAGGAAATAAATGCCAGAATACAAATTTCCTTGCAGAGACATTATAAATGAATGATAGATATGAAAATATTACATCTTCAGTATAGCAACATAATTTACTAATTTAGCTTCACCAATGTTGTTACAGTACATTTAATAACTTGTTTTAGTTCTATTTCCCTGAATTCACTTTTTTGCACTTACAATGACCAAGGTAGCCTTATTAAAGGCTACGAGAAAGATCAATCGTTTAATCTCAGGTCTTCATCAATACACAGGTTGATTTATTCTCTTGTATATGTGGTGCCCCTCCCTGATCATCCAGGAAAAACTAGGAACTCATTGCCTGGATAAATATTGACAGTATTATAATGGCCTTCTCCTCTTTAATGCTGAATTATGAAGCAGTTTCAGCTTTCCATCCATGAAGGTAATACTTTTAGAATACATCATTTTCTATTAATTGGTTTTATACCACACAGACATAGAATATATTTCATTGCCACAGTAAAATTACATGGTCAGTTTTCCTTGATCAATTAAGCATCTTGATAACCATGCTGTATCTCATCAAACCACAATCAGGCATTTTATTTGTGAGACATCTTGCTGTGTTAAGAGGATATTATGGACAACAGTACAGCATTAATTTTAATAAGGAGTGTTTAGGTGTTTGTTGATTTAATTTATTGTCAAAACAAAAACAGCCCATAAATCTTGATTTTGAAATGGCAAGTACTTCTAAAAACTGTCATCAAGATAATTTTGACTTGTAATAGTAAGTTAATTCTCTGCAAGATGGACAATTCAGGTTTTGTTGTCATTCCTAAAATGGGCTTCCATTGTAACTTTAAGCAGGTATCAATTGAAATACAGCAACGGTTTAGTTAGAAAGTTCCATGATAATCAGAAAAAATTAAGCTCAACAGACATTGCCCAGTAACAAGTGGGTTAGAAATCAAACAAAAATGGAAGAAATTCAGGTGCCATCTTTTACAGTTACCACAAAGCAATGAAACTGGTAAGATTTATGTGGGGAACAAAACACTAAAGGCCATATTATCCTCTGTGTGAAGCACAATTTAAAAAAATCTGAGTGATCTGAAACAAGGTAGGTGCAATACAGCAATAGGTTTTTCCTCGATTTTGTCACTACTTTCAAGTATTGCACCGCTGCAATAATATATTTACAAAAATTCCCTGAAATTTATATCCAATGTTAAATTAAGGAACTGAAGTTCTGTTGCACCATACATCCACTGCATGACAATTTAGCAAGTAATAGTAGTGAATTTACTACTTTGCAACCACAAGTAAAGGGTGTCAGTGAGTGTATGAATGAAGCCATTTATGCACCAAACAATTATGCAGCATCTTTATCAATAGTAAAGGATATTATTCCAATACGCAAATATCTGTCCATTACCAAAACGCAATGCACATCAAGACATATTTCCTGGGGAGCATGCATTTATTCTGAAGCAGTCAAATCATCTTGCTCCCAGAAAATACAAGTGATACAGTGCAACCATGGGCAATAATGCTTTTGTGCACAATCCCCATACCCAAACTGAGATTAGATGCAGCTTCTGGTGTCTGGACTGCTTGTGGCAGTGGAGAAACCTGCAATCTAATCCAGTGAAGCTAAACCTATCATAGTATGGATAATTTGTGCAATATTATACATGGATAGAGGCCTCATCACAGACTTGGAAGAGGGGTATAACCCAGGTGTGGAAATCCAGGAGGATAACATTGTGCAGGAACCACTAATAGATGAGCTGAGGAAGAAAAGTACAAGAGGAAATCAAGACCATTTCCCAGAACTTTGTGCGTTCTGACAGCTGCCACTATGTTCGGTACATTGATAAACTGGAAACTGCTAGTTGATTTTCCGGTTTAATTTTGCTGAAGAATTACATAGAATCATAGAAGTTTACAGCATGGAAACAGGCCCTTCGGCCCAACCAGTCCATGCCGCCCAGTTTTTACCATTAAGCTAGTCCCAGTTGCCCGCACTTGGCCCATAACCCTCTATACCCATCTTACCCATGCAACTATCTAAATGCTTTTTAAAAGACACAATTGTACCCACCTCTACTACTACCTCTGGCAGCACATTCCAGACACTCACTACCCTCTGAGTGAAGAAATTGCCCCTCTGGGCCCTTCTGAATCTCTCCCCTCTCACCTTAAACCTATGCCCTCTAGTTTTAGACTCCCCTACCTTTGGGAAAAGATGTTGACTATCTACCTTATCTATGCCCCTCATTATTTTATAGACCTCTATAAGATCACCCCTAAGCCTCCTACGCTCCAGGGAAAAAAGTCCCAGTCTATCCAGCCTCTCCTTATAACTCAAACCATCAAGTCCCGGTAACATCCTAGTAAATCTTTTCTGCACTCTTTCTAGTTTAATAATATCCTTTCTATAATAGGGTGACCAGAACTGCACACAGTATTCCAAGTATGGCCGTACCAATGTCTTGTACAACTTCAACAAGACGTCCCAACTCCTGTATTCAATGTTCTGACCAATGAAACCAAGCATGCCGAATGCCTTCTTCACCACCCTGTCCACCTGCGACTCCACCTTCAAGGAGCTATGAACCTGTACTCCTAGATCTCTTTGTTCTATAACTCTCCCCAACGCCATACCATTAACTGAGTAGGTCCTGGCCTGATTTGATCTGCCAAAATGCATCACCTCACATTTATCTAAATTAAACTCCATCTGCCATTCGTCGGCCCACTGACCTAATTGATCAAGATCCTGTTGCAATCCTAGATAACCTTCTTCACTATCCACTGTGCCACCAATCTTGGTGTCATCTGCAAACTTACTAACCATGCCTCCTAAATTCTCATCCAAATCATTAATATAAATCACAAATAACAGTGGACCCAGCACCGATCCCTGAGGCACACCACTGGTCACAGGCCTCCAGTTTGAAAAACAACCCTCTACAACCACCCTCTGTCTTCTGTCGTCCAGCCAATTTTGAATCCAATTGGCAACCTCACCCTGGATCCCGTGAGCTTTAACCTTCTGCAACAACCTACCATGTGGTACCTTGTCAAAGGCTTTGCTAAAGTCCATGTAGACAACGTCTACTGCACTGCCCTCATCTACCTTCTTGGTCACCCCCTCAAAAAACTCAATCAAATTTGTGAGACATGATTTTCCACGCACAAAGCCATGCTGACTGCCCCGAATCAGTCCTTGCCTCTCTAAATGCTTGTAGATCCTGTCTCTCAGAATACCTTCTAGCAACTTACCTACTACAGACGTTAGGCTCACCGGTCTGTAGTTCCCAGGCTTTTCCCTGCTGCCCTTCTTAAACAAGGGCACAACATTCGCCACTCTCCAATCTTCAGGCACCTCACCTGTGGCTGCTGATGATTCAAATATCTCTGTTAGGGGACCCGCAATTTCCTCCCTAGCCTCCCACAACATCCTGGGATACATTTCATCAGGTCCCGGGGATTTATCTACCTTGATGCGCTTTAAGACTTCCAGCACCTCCTCCTCTGTAATATGCACACTTCTCAAGACATCACTA
Organism: Scyliorhinus torazame; assembly: GCF_047496885.1. NCBI lineage: Eukaryota > Metazoa > Chordata > Chondrichthyes > Carcharhiniformes > Scyliorhinidae > Scyliorhinus > Scyliorhinus torazame. The sequence goes on along the minus strand of NC_092707.1, from coordinate 120,239,794 downwards.
TTTATTTCCCTTAGTTTCCTAACATCCATGCCTTTCTCCACTGTGAATACCGATGAGAAATATTCATTCAGGATCTCACCCAACTCTTGTGGCTCTGCACATAGATGTCCTTGTTGATCCTTAAGAGGCCCTACTCTGTCCCTAGTTACTCTTTTTCCCTTTATGCATCTGTAGAAGCTCTTTGGATTCTCCTTTGCATTATTTGCCAAAGCAATTTCATGTCCCCTTTTTGCCCTCCTGATATTTTCAGTTTGGTCTCTGTTTGAAAAAATAGCTTCCTGTACAAAGAGATATAATTCTATTCAGTGAAAAAGTGCACGTGCTGTTAATCTATCCTGTTTTTTCTTTGGTATTTGTGTCTTGTGGTTCATATATTTATCAATGTCACCTTTACACATGTTTTGCTGCAGAAGGTGTAATAGTGGTGGCTTGTTGCTGAGCCAATTCAGGAGTTACCTGTGATTCAGAAGACCCAGTCTTTGTATCTTGGAATAACTCTGATAGGTCTACCAGAAATGTCAGAAATATTGATGTGGATTCATTACTCTGAGGCAATGCATGGAGCTTTTTATTTTGCCGGTGGCGCAGAATGGCTGAAATTATGAGCCTCAATATTTAAAAGAGGGCTCTTCAAATCCCTCTTACTTAATAACCATTAGTAGAGAGATTTGTGGATCCCATCTCAATGTCAACACCTGCCTCTCTCACCATTGGAGCCCAACTACTAATGGGCTCCATGATTCTGGTTCCTGCATATTGTCACAAGGACAGAAGTTTACATCTACAACATCCAGTAGCTAGAATCACTACACAAGACCTGAGAGCTGTGTTGAAGGGAAAGGCATAAGTGTTGAAAGGAAAGGCTGTAAAGATGCAAATGAAGTAATGAAGTATCATTTTGGGGTGAGGAGAAAGAAGGATTCCAGAACTGGAAAATGGCTATTTTATTTGTTTTTGGGGGGGGGGGGGGGGGGCACAGAGAGGGAGGAAGCGCGAGTACAAATTAAAGGGGGGAAGAGTACTAGATCAAGCTGAGGTGTTTCTTTAAAAAAAAAAATTTAGAGTACCCAATTCATTTTTTCCAATTAAGGGGCAATTCAGCATGACCAATCCACCTATCCTGCACATCTTTGGGTTGTGGGGGCGAAACCCATGCAAACACGGGGAGAATGTGCAAACTCCACACGGACATTGACCCAGAGCTGGGATTGAACCTGGGACCTTGATGCCGTGAGACAGCAGTGCTAGCCACTGCACCATCGTGCTGCCCCAACAATACCAATTTAAATGACAGGAGTTACAGCTTTAACTGGGGGAGGTGAGGAATTCCACTTGCAATTTAAAAAAACAAGTTCAAATTTGAATTAGGTTTGAAGGGGAAGAGGAGTTCCAGGTTAAATGGAGAGCGAGAGTAGTGCTTGTATGCTTTGAGAGGAGTGAAGGAGAAAAAATTGTCCTGATTTAAGGGCAGGGAATTACATTGTATACAGTAGGATTGATTTTAATAAAAATTACAATGCTGCAGATCTGAAATCCACACAGGAAGTGCTCTGCAGGCCAAAGAGAAAATGCTGGAAAATCTCAGCAGGTCTGGCAGCATCTGTAGGGAGAGAAATGAGCTAACGTTTCGAGTCCAGGTGACCCCTTTGTCATCTGGACAAGGGTCAGCTGGACTCGAAACGTTAGGTCTTTTCTCTCCATACAGATGCTTCCAGACCTGCTGAGATATGGTTTCAGATTCCAGCATCCACAGTAATTTGCTGTTATCAAGTGCTCAGCAGGTCTGGCAGTATCTGTGGAGTGAGAACAGATTTAAAGTTTCAAGTCCAATATGACTCTTCTTCAGAACTCGGCTTCTTCATAACTTCAGATTGATTTTAATTCCACATTCCTAGTGGAAACTTGGCAAATGGGCAGCTAAAAATCAGCACGTACCTTACCCACTCAGATCCTGACTATTTTCAATATTACCCTGCAGGATTTTGCAAGCAGATGAGATGCTCACCTGAAGCAAATGTGGTCCAATTAGATCAAAGTAATCCTGGTGCAATTTAACAGGGGCATGAGCAGGGATGCCACTGTGACACTTTGAACATTGATCCATAACTTGGTGCAATTGACATGGAGCTTTGCCAGACTTCTACCCTGAATTCTTAATGACTGACATCTCTACTCAGCCTACAATGCCAGTAACATTATGCAGCCCCATCTTCATTACTAAACAATGTCCATCTGAGTTTCTGCATGATCCAAGCGTGGGTAATGATGTTTGGTGCTGTACCATGAAGCATTAGATTCCCCACGCTCTGTAAAGAGAGCAGATGGGACATTATTAGCACTCAAGTATAAATTTTCAATACATTTACTACGGAACTTGTGTACAGTGTTCGGACACACTCCTGCAACAGGAGAACACAAGATGAAGACAGTACATACCTTGGAGAAAGTGATCCTCCAACATTTTGTAAATCTTCACCTTCTACAGCCACACTCTGTGTTATTGCCACCATATAGGTGTAGTTAAAGGCTGCTGCTGGAATTGGAGTCCCGCTGTCTTTGTTACCCTTCTGTTGAGTGCAAATTTTGCCTTTAAATATAAGAGCAGTTGAATTCAGAAATATTTGGAACCATGCAAGGTTTTCCCAGCAGTACATCCACTGCCGTTCCGGTAGTGTATTGCAATTTGCAATGGCTCATTTTAAATTGGACTAAATTCTTCTGATCATTGTGTGACTACAGATGTTTTCATCCCAAGTACAAGCAGACCTCTGCAGCAGGAATCAAATTATAAGCTGGTTAATGTCAAGGCCATTGATTCCATAATTGCCACGAATCATCAAAATCACAATTAACAGCTTATTTGATTTAAAATTATTTATTTTTAAAATTATTATTTTTTTTATAAATTTAGAGTACCCAATTTCTTTTCCAATTGGGGGCAATTTAGCATGGCCAATCCACCTACCCTGCACATGTTTGGGTTGTGTGTGTGTGTGGGGAGGGGGGAGGGGGGGGGAAAGAGGGGGGGGGGAGGAGGGGGGGGGGGGGGAAAGAGGAGAGACCCACACAGACACGGGGAGAATGTGCAAACTCCAAACGGACAGTGACCCGGGCCGGGATCGAACATAGGTCCACGGTGCCATGAGACAGCAGTGCTAACCACTGCACCACCGTGCCATTGATTGAAAATTCTCTCAGGAACTTGTTCAGCTCTCTTAAAAAGCTGTATTGACTTCAAGGTTGCCACATTTCTTGGCAGTACATCTCAAATGGCAATGACTGAAAATAAATATTTTTGGGTATATAAGAGGGAGGCGATGTAGTTTTAGTACTGTTGTAAGGGTGATGCAAGAGTGTAGGCGTGGTTGGGAATAGGTGTGAAGTTATTTACGAGGGCACATGTCTGTCTAATGGGAGTTACGATTTGGAGTATGGTCACATTTTGCGGCTATTTTTAGAATGTGAAAGTATTGGAATAGTGGTAACAGAGGTTGAGATCATTGAGGATGAGGGTTGCTTAGAGTGGGAGTATTAGAAAGTAGTTCTTCGTGAATACAAATAACTAATGGGGTCTATGGGGTATTGCTGTAAAAGGTGTGACAGGCATGTCTGTGCTTATGAAAGAGAACTGGATATAGGGCCAGATTCTCCGATTCCGAGGATGTGTGGAGGATCTGTGGCGTTTTACGTGGAAACAATCGGCGGCGCCCCACATTGATCCTGTGACCAATGAGGGGCTAGCAGCCGCGCCACATAAAACTCCTGGCCTCCATGAAATAAACGTCCAGAGAATGGCCGGGTCTGTGCCCGCGCATGGTGACGACCTGCAGTAGTCGCGTCGTAAAACATGGCGCCGGCTGTGTGCGGATCCGACCTGCCAGACAGTGTCCCCTGGCCACCCCCCACCTGTCCCCCCCAGCCATCGTGGAAGACCCCTGGCCATCAGAATGGCACTCGCCTCCCCCGCCCGACTGCGGCGGCACTGGACACAGTTCGCAGCCGCCACGCCGCATCAGGGACGGAGCATCAGGGGAGGGCTTTCAGGAGATTCGCTGAGGCCGTCCCAACAGCGTGCGGTGCGCGCCACAATTTCAGAGGGGGCGGTGCATACAAAACCGGTGTCAAACAGGCGCTGCCCCCGATTTCAGCGTCAAAAGGGATTCTCCGCCCGATCAACGATTACGAAATCTGTGTCGGGGAACGAAGAATCCTGCCCATAATTTTTGAGCACATACAGCACCTTTTAAAATTCTTTCATAAGATGTGAGCACTGTAGCAAGTGCATTTGTTGCCCATCCCATTTTACTTTTCAGGATTTAATGCAATGTAAAAAAAAAAATCATTCAGTTCATCGTACCTGTGCCAGCTCATTGAAAGAGGTACACAACACGCCTTACCCCTTGCCATAGCCCTGAAAATCTTTCCTGTTCAAATATTTATCAAAATCTTTGCTACGTTATTACTGAATCTGCTTCCACCACCCTCTCAGGCAGTGCATTCCAGAGCATCATAATTCACTGCATAAAATAATCCCCCTCGTCTGTCCTGCTAAGAGGATAACTAGGGAAAATGTAGGGCTCATTAGGAACTAGGGGGGGGGGGGGGATCTGTGGGTGGACCAGAGGATATTTGTAGGGTGTTAAATGAATATTTCACATCTGTCTTCACCCAAGAGAATGAGGAGGCAGATATGGAACTCGGGGAGTGGGACTGCGAGGTTATTGAGCAAGTTGTCAAAGGGAGGGACATGGTATTGGTGGTGTTGGCAGGCTTTAAAATGGAGAAATCTCCAAGTCCAAACGAATTGTGTCCCAGGTTGCTGTGGGAGGCGAGGGAGGAGATTGCAGAGGCTTTGATCCAAATTTTTAATTCTTTCTGGCCATTGGAGAGGTTCCAGAGGACTGGAGAACTGCAAATGTGGTCCCACTATTTCAGAAAGGCTGTAGGGATAAGCCAGGCATCTACAGGCCAGTGAGTCTCATGTCAGTGGTGGGGAAACTAATGGAGAAAATTCTGAAGGAGTGAATCTATCTCCACTTGGAGAGGCACGGTTTAATCAGGAATAGTCAGCATGGCTTTGTCAGAGGGAGGTCAAGCCAAACAAATTTGATTGAATTTTTTGAGCACGTGACTAAATGTGTAGATGAGGGTAGTGCAGTTGATGTGGTTTACATGGATTTCAGCAAAGCATTTGAGAAGGTCCCACATGAGAGACTTATGATGAAGGTACATGCACATGGGATTCAGGGGAACTTGATAAGGTGGATTCAAAGCTGGCTGACCTGTAGGAAACAGAGGGTGATGACCGACGGCTGCTTTAGTGACTGGAAGCCAGTGTCAGTGGCATACCACAGAGATCTGTGCTGGGTTCCCTATTATTCGTCATTTATATAAATTTTTAGATGACTATGTTGGGGATAGGATCAGTAAGTTTGCAGATGACACAAAGATAGGCCAGGTGGTTAACAGTGAGGCTGAGAGTCTTGGGTACAGGATGATATAAATGGGATGCTCAAATGGGCAGAAAAGTGGCAGATGGAATTTAAGGTGTTACACCTGAAAAGGAGCAATTTGACAAAGAAATATTCAATGAATGGCACTACACTGGGAAGTCCTGAGGAACTAAGAGACCTTGGCGTGTTTGTAAATAGATCTCCGAAGGCAGAAGAGCAGATTAATAGGGTGGTGAAAAAGGCATATGGTACACTTGCCTTTATCAATAGTGGTGTAGATTACAAAAGCAAGGAACTCCTGTTGTAGTTAGATAGAACATTGGTGAGGCCACAGTGCAGTACTGTGTGCAGTTCTGGTCGCCACATTATAGGAAGGATGTGATTATACTGGAGCGGGTGCAGAGGCGTTTCACCGGGCTGCTGCCTGGGATGGAACATCTTAGTTATGAAGAGAGGTTGGAAAGGCTTGGGTTGTTTTCACTGGAGTAGTGAAGACTGAGGCCCGACCTGATCGAGGTGCACAAGATTATGAGGAGCATGGACAGGGAGGATAGGGAACAGCTATTTCCCTTAGTTGAAGGGTCGGTTACGAGGGGACACAAGTTCAAGGTGAGGGGTGGGAGATTCAGGGGGGATTTGAGGAAAACCCTTTTTACCCAGAGGATGGTAACGGTCTGGAACGCACTGCCTGGGAGGGTGGTAGAGGTGAGTTGACTTACAGCCTTTAAAAAGTACCTGGATGAGCACTTGGCACTTAACATTCAAGGCTATGGGCCAAGTGCTGGCAAATGGGATTACGATTGGCAGATCAGGTTCTTTCATGCAGCGGTGCAGACTTGTAGGACCTTTTCTGCACTGTATTTTTCTGTGATTCTTATACCCCTTTTCATCAACCCACTTGTCAGTGAAATGAGTTTCTCCTTATTTACTCTATCAAAACCTTTCAAATTTTTGAACACCTCTATTAAATGTCTCTTCAAACTTCGTAAATCAAAGGAGAACAAATGCAGCTTCTCTCGTCCCTCCACATAACTCCTCATCCCTGGTACTATTCTAGTAACTGCGTCCTCCAAGATTCTCACATCAACCCTATATTCTGCTGCTCAGAACTGAACACAATAATCTTGCTGTAGTCAAACTTGCAGATCCTAAGCTTTGACGTTCACTATATAAACATGACTCCCTTACTATCTCCCTCTCCTCCTTTAATACAGATATTCCGTAACACCAAGCTTTTGATCATCTGCCCTAATATCCCTGATGTGGCTTACTGTTAAATTTTGATAGGTGATGCCCCTATGAAGTGCGTTGGGACATTTTACTACATCTAAAGGTTCTATATAAATGCAAGTTGTTGTTTATATAGGTTAATAAAAGTGCTACTGGAGATCACAAGTAATGGATGTAGCATACAGTTTCTGAAACACTTTTCCATCACTTTGTGTATGTATTATACTTGTCTCCCAAATGTTTAGTTTATTAGAACTACCTTGCTTGTATTCTATGTCTCTATTTATAATGCCCTAGGGTCATGTCATAATCCACTGCACAGAATTTACAGGGTGGGAATGATTGTCTTCCTCGTGTCCCTTGCGGAGTACGAGCTCCCTTGTTAAGGGGGTAAGCTCTATCAATATTGTATACAAGGTTGGCCAGTTCAGCACTGACTGTTAAGACCCAGTTGGGATCTACCAGCTGTGTATTTAAAATTGTAAATAAACCAATGTTTCTTTGTTGCAGCTCAGTGTGGACTCCCCGTGTTTTCATAAAACTGCCGATGAGGAGTAAACTGGTTTCCAGTCGACGCTGCAGCCCTGTCGGTTGAGCCACCTCCCTGACTCGGTGGATCCAGGTTGAAACCTCTTTCTTTTGCCACGCCTCTGTTCAGGCAATCGGGCGTGTTTGATGCTGGGGTCTAGAACTGGAATCAATACACAGACGGATGAGGTATTTCTTTCGTGCGAATAACATCACGAAGAACGACCACCTGACTGTGATTTCGCTGACCGCTTTTGGCGCCCATACAAGATAAATCAAAGTCTTATGTACCCGGTGGCAATGCCCACACCTTCGATCAACTATTGACGTTTGTAGGTCTGCATTTCAACCCGCCGCCGCCCATTATTGCTCAGCAGTATTGTTTCAACACGGTGGAAAGATCACCGGGTGAGTCGGTCACCGAGTTTGTGACCCAGCCAAGACAAATTGCTGAATTCTGTGAATATGGTACTGCTTTATCGGAGATGCTGCAAGATCGTCTGGTCTGTGGCATAAACGTGGAGATGCAGCAAAAACGCTTGACTGAACTGTAGCCATCTGGGATGCCCACTTTCAGCATATAAAATGGACACTCGCAGAGCATACAGGGAAAAATGGACAATGTAAAGTAACAAGCAGGCACAGAGCCTGAATGTGTATTTAGAAGACAGACTGCAGACAGAACCAAAACTCTTGGCCGATTTGCACATTGATGGCCCATCTCTGGTAAACTAAAGACTAGTGCTCAGGTAGCCGATACCGTCCCAGACATTCCGGCTCCACTACCTCAGCAAGAAGATACAAACAAGACAAGGCCGACAGCCACGCCCAGCCATCAAGGCACCCGCCCCTTTATTGGCTCAGATCGATGGTGGTGATCGAGAAGCTGCCCAATTGATTGGGACCAAGTTTAAGGCCCGCCTAAAAGTGCGCAAAGCCCCCCCCCGAGTATAACCCCGCTATGTGTTCGCTCTCTTGGATTCGGCTCTCAACTGGAGAGATCCCTCCACCTGCACCACCAGAAGCAAGTTCAAGTTCAACGCTCGCTACCAGACGGACGACCATAGCTACACTCCTGCTACCTCTTCAAACCCAACAGGCTCAGATCCGAACAACGGCCACTGTTCCTCTGATCTAAGCGGGTATCCGAAGTTAAGTACAGGTGTTAGTGACATAGTTTAGCCTGTAGTGTTATTGAGCATGAGTAAACCATACTGTGTGTAAATAAAGTACCATTGACTTTGAACTAACTGGTGTATTGGCTCTTTGATCGATATTCGGTTGAACCTTGTGGTGGTATCAAGAAATACCTGGCGACTCCGAAAAGCATATTCATAATTAAGATGAAGAAAGGCGACCTTATTAACCACCATCTTTATAGCCACTAAAAGATAGCAACAGAACACTCTCTGAATCTGCAGTAAGCGCTACAGCTCTCCTTATCCCGTGAGAGCATTGAGCATGGCTGCAGGAACTACAGGGGATGGAGGTGAGTGCCCTAAGGCATGGTCCGTCCCACGCAGCTCACCCCACCTAGACAGACCATAGAGACTCTGGCCTATGGTCATAAGAACCGGCGCCTCGAATACATGATGTTCCGCCTGTATCAAACAGAGTCCAGCATCATCCTCTTCACTCATGACCGTCGGGAGCTCCTTTGGACCTTGTGGGGGGGGGGGGATGTCATAACCCACCGCATGGGTCTTACAAGGTGGGGATGATTGTCTTCCCCATATCCCTTGCGGAGTATGAGGTCCCTTGTTGAGAAGGCGGGGAAGCTCTTTCTATATTGGAAATAAGGTCGACCAGTTCAGTACCGACCATTGAGACCCGGTTGGGATCTACGGTAACTGAGTATTATAGCCTTGCAAATAAACCTACATTTCTTTTTACAACTCATAAAAAGTCCTGTATATATTTTTTTTAAGTTTCTCAACTTTTCCTGTCACCAAAGTAGCTGATAATATCAATCCCAGCTCCCAGGATCAGAGTCAGGAATATGATAATAGGTGGTTTTATCATGGATAGATGGAGAAAGGCACTGATAGCAAAAACTGTCAAATAGTTCAGTGAGGGTGCAACGCACAGATACCTGGGGTGGGAGCAAGAATGGTTAGCGGTCCGAGGGTGGAGGGGAAGCAGCAAGCAGGAAAGCTCAGAAAATTACCACTGGAGGAAGGAGAAAAGGAATCTGCATTGAGCACCAATGGGAAGGGAGGGATGAAGGTAGTCAATGTGCAATGCCCCACCCTTGCTGCCCCAAATAACTGGCCAAGGAAATGCTTTGTCAAAGGCACAGGGAAGCCCACCACCACTGCAATAAAATCACATAAATTCAGCGTGTGATCACAGTCAAAAAATTGCACAGCTGCAACAAGTGTGCATGTGGACGTGTCAGTTTGTCATGTTGGATTGGGAGCGCCGGAGAAATGTCAGAAACTCAGGTTGACATAACAGTTTAGGCAGCTGGAGGGCCATCCAGCAACAGACCTGACAGCTTGAAGCAGATGACACTGTAGAACAGTGCTTCCCAAACATTTTCCCACAGTGACCCCATTTTGATGTTAAGTAATGGGTTAAGAGACATTGCAATTAGTTGTCTCATTTATGTTAAGTATCCATTAATTGACACTGATATGTAAAGGGGCTTCAGGTGGCCTCTGTCAGGTGGCGTGTTGTTAAGAGTTTTGTGCAGAGGCTGTGGAAGTTAAATAAATGGTGTTTGGTGAAAAGGAACAAGAACTTTAGACTCTTCATTTCACAGCAACTAAAACGTCTAACAATGGTAGCAGAGGATGGTTGCTGTGCAAATGTGATGGTTTGAAAGATACAACTTTTCCTGATCAAACCAAGGAGTGAGTGAGAAGGAAAAAAATAATTAAATACATGGCTGAACCCAGGATAAGGATGGCTGGATATGACTATCCTCCCTTATTTTCTGAAAGGGAATCGTACGACCAATGGAGAAGTGCAGTAGTTATGTGGACTTAAGTAACTGCTTTGGGAAAGAGAAAACAAGGTATGGCATTGGCTCTTTCTCTACCATATGGCAGTAAAATCCAAAACAAAGTGCTTTCTGAGCTGGAATTGGAAGAGTTAGACTCAGAAGAAGGCAGCACGGTAGCATTGTGAATAGCACAATTGTTTCACAGCGCCAGGGTCCCAGGTTCGATTCCGGCTTGGGTCTCTGTCTGTGCGGAGTCTGCACATCCTCTGCGTGGGTTTCCTCCGGGTGCTCCGGTTTCCTCCCACAGTCCAAAGATGTGCAGGTTAGGTGGTTTGGCCATGGTAAATTGCCCTTAGTGTCTAAAATTGCCCTTAGTGTTGGGTGGGGTTTACTGGGTTATGGGGAGAGGGTGGAGGTGTTGACCTTGGGTTGGGCGCTCTTTCCAAGAGCCGGTGCAGACTCGATGGGCCGAATGGCCTCCTTCTGCACTGTAAAATTCTATGAAAAAAAATCTATGGAGGCTTTATTACATTATATGGATAAGATTTATAAGAAAGATGACTTGTTAAGTGCGTATGAAGCATGGTCGGATTTTGATAAGTTCCGGAAAATGGAGGATATCTCCATGGAAGACTATATAATGGAATTTGGCAGACTATATAAAAGGCTGCAGAAACACAATCTGGAATTTCCACAGTCTGTGTTGGCCTTTAAATTACTTGACTGTGCTAGAGTGAGCAACATGGATAGGCTCCTGGTTTTGACAGGAGTTCAGTTTACTGATAAGGATACCTTATTCGAACAGATGACAAAAGCTTTACAAAAGTTTCTGGGGAAACATTCGATTCCGATGGCTCTGATGACCCAAATAGGTCAGCCTGCAATAAGGCAGAATATGGAAGATACACTAGTAACAGGATGGTGAAATCGTATGGCTACCGAACAGGGCTCAAGACTATAGACAGACGGAGACAAGGAAATTATGAAGACAGAAACCCAGTTAGAACCTACAATAGGAAGATGAATCCAAGAAATTCACGGGGCATGATAAATCGATGTTTTCGATGTGACTCTCAATACCATTATGCTTTCAACTGTCCAACTCGTTATGATAGAGTGTTTGAAGTGACACATGACACGGAAGAGTCAGAAGAGGAAAAAGATAGTGACCAGAAAGAAGGCATTGTCCTATTGACAAGCAGTTTTACACCGGTAATGAGGGTGTTGGTTTCAGAATCCTTCAACTGTGCTGTATTGGGCGTGGCTGCACATAGACTGTGTGTGGAATTGACTGGTTAAAATGTTACCTGGACTCCTTGAATGCTGAAAATCGTAACAAGGTTAAGGAATTTGAAAGTTCCACAAGTTTCAGGTTTGGGGATGATAATACTCTGAAGTCGCTGAAAAGAGTGGTGATCCCTTGCAATATTGCCGGAGTGAATCATTTCATTAGCACGGATGTTGTATCAAGTGAGATACCTTTGCTTCTGAGCAGACCATCGATGAAGATAGCACACATGAAACTGGATGTGGAACAGGATAAGGCAACAGTTTTTGGAAAGACGGTGGACTTACAATTTACACAGTTGGGACATTATTGTATTCCATTACTGACAAATAATATTGCAAGTAGAGTGGTTCAGGATGTTTTAATGGCAGTTGAAAATGGGACTTTAGCTGATAAAAAGCTTGTGGTATTAAAACTGCATAGGCAATTTGCACATCCGTTTCCTCGGAGGCTGAAAAATTTATTAAAGGATGCAGGGGTAAGGGATAACGACTATACTAAACTGATAGAACAGGTTAGTGACCGCTGTGAAGTTTGTAGGAAGTACAGAAGGACACCAGCATGACCGATAGTAACCATAGAAATCATGCTGTCATCGATGACATGCTTCGGAAAATTTTGGCAGATCGACCAAATTGCAGGCTAAATTCAGCTTTAGCATGGGCAGTACATGCAAAGAATTCATTGCAGATAGTTGGGGGCTATAGTCCTTATCAATTAGCATTTGGTAGAAATCCTAAAATTCCGTCCATTTTGGATAACCAGCCTCCAGCTTGGGAGGGGACTACAATTAGCTCGGGTTTTGCTGAACATTAAAATGCATTACATAGCAGTAGAAAAGCTTTCTTGGAAGCAGAAGTCTCTGAAAGAATTCACAGAGCTTTAAGACATAACGTACGGCCATGAGATGCCGTTTTTCAGCAAGGAGGCATGGTATACTATAAGACAGACAATTCTAATGAATGGAAAGGCCCAGGGATGATCATAGGCATAGATGGCAAAACAATTATTTTGCAACATGGTAATCAAACTGTTAGGGCCCATTCATCAAGGATAATGGGAACAGATTACAAATTTTCAAATTTAGACAGAGCAGACAGACATGACGAGGAACCAGAGTCATCTGGTACGCATGTGTTACAGAACTATGAGGACCAATTAACTGATATAGTCAGGGTTTCTGTGGAGGAACGCAACACTTCTGATGAATTAAAACAGGCCATTTTTCCGAAAGGGCAACTGCCAAAAGTTGGTACAAAAGTGACATACTTGCCTGAAGGGTCTAGTCAATGGGAGGATGCAACTGTTATTAGTAGAGCAGGGAAAGCCACTGGAAAGTATAAACATTGCTCGAATGTACAGCATTTCAGGGGAGGGAGTCAAGACAATGGATTTGGAAAACAAAGTTCAAAAATGGAGAGCACAGAAACGCAGTGCCAGTTCAGATAGTATATCGGATAGTGAACAGGTCCGCAGGAAAAGGTCGAGAACTATTGAAAGGACATCCCACAACAGAAGGGAAAGATCTGTAGCAGTACAGAACGAGATACCAGGCGGGGCGTAGTTTATCAAGGCGGGAGAGGGGACGAAGTTTGTCAAGATTTCGGAACATGAGTAAGACTATGAATACTAATAGGAGTAGAAGCCTACAGGCACGTGAGATTTTGGTGGCTTCAAATAAATTAGAAGAAAAAGTTATTAAAGAAGCTAAACAGCAAGAATTGCATTGTTGGAGTGAATTTGGGGTATACACGGAAGTACCGGATAGGGGACAAAGAGCTCTATCCCACAGATGGATTGGCACGGAAGAGTTTCTTCCGGATGGAACTTATAAGGCAAAGGCCAGGCTCGTGGCAAGGGGATTTGAAGAAAACTTAGAAGATCAGGATTTAAGGGTAGATTCACCTACAACAGGAAAGGTTACTTTAAAGATCTTCTTGGCTCTATTAGCCACAAAGGCATGGGAATGAAAATCTATAGATATAAAAGCTGCCTTTTTGCAGGGGCATCAGCTCCAGAGAGACATTTTTCTCCGTCCTCCTAAAGAAGTAGCTAACACAGAAGGGGTACTCTGGAAGTTGAACAAATGTGCATATGGATTAAATGATGCATCTAGAGTCTGGTATTTTTCAGTAAGGGCAGTTTTGTTACAGTTAGGCTGTTGCCAGTTGAAAGCAGATCCTGCAATGTTTTACTGGCACTATAAAGGAAATCTTTCTGGCATTTTTATGATGCATGTCGATGATTTTTTGTGGGGTGGGACTAGTGATTTTGAAGCTATTGTAATCTCTGGTTTGAGGAAAGAATTCAGGGTTGGAAGTCAGGCTTCCGGTGCATTTAAATATATTGGACTGGAAATTGGACAGACTAAGTTAAGGGCAACTTTACGTCAGCAATCGTATTTGGAAAGCATCACCCCAATAGCAATTAGTCGTGGCCGAATTTCACAAAAAGACACAATGGTTTCAAAGATAAAAAAAAGAGCAACTGCGAAGTTTAATTGGGCAACTGAACTGGTTAGGTCGACGTACTAGACCGGACGTGAGTTTTGATGTCTTAGAATTGAGTACAAAAATGAATGATCCCAAAGTGGAAGACATAATAAGAGCAAATAAAGCGTTGGCCAAACTAAAAATGCAGGAGTGTGTTTTGAAGTTCCCGGTTTTAGGTGACCGGAAGCACTTGAAACTCATTGTTTATAGTGATGTGTCCTACGCAAATTTATGTGATGGGGTTTCAAGCGCAGGAGGTTTTATAATTTTCCTTTTGGGGAACAATGGTAAATGTTGCCCACTTGTGTGGGAAACAAAGAAAATAAGGAGAGTGGTAAAAAGCACTTTGGCTGCTGAGACGTTAAGCCTTGTAGAGGCGGTGGATATGGCTTTTTATATAAATATGATTGACAGAAATTTGGGGATTAGGGTAATATACCTATTTAAAAAATATATATATTTATTATAATTGTTAACACAATTTTTCACCCTTACAAACAACCCCCCTCCCTCGTAACAAATAGAAAGAAAACGCACATAGCAAGACATATCATGGTAAAACGATATGTTACAGAACTTTGTACATTGGATTCCTCCCGTATATGCCAGTTTTCCAGATCCTTCATGTATTATCTTGCTCAAATACCCCCCAGACAGACCCCACCCCCCCCTCGCAAGACATCCCCCCCCCCCGGGTTGCTGCTGCTGACCGACCTTTATCTAACGCTCCGCGAGATAGTCTAGGAACGGTTGCCACCGCCTGTAGAACCCCTGCGCAGACCCTCTCAAGGCAAACTTTATCCTCTTCAACTTGATAAACCCTGCCATATCATTTATCCAGGCCTCCACGCTAGGGAGCTTCACCTTCTTCCACATTAGCAAGATCCTTCGCCGGGCTACTAGGGACGCAAAGGCCAGAATGCCGGCCTCTTTCGCCTACTGCACTCCCGGCTCGTCCACTGCTCCAAATATTGCTAGCCCCCAGCTTGGCTTGACCCGAGCTTTCACCACCTTAGATATTGTTCCCGTCACTCCCCTCCAGAACCCCTCCAGTGCCGGGCATGACCAAAACATATGGACATGGTTCGCCGGACTTCCTGAGCACCTCCCACATCTGTCCTCTACCCCAAAGAACCTACTCAGCCTTGCCCGGGTCATGTGCGCTCTGTGAACCACCTTAAATTGTATCAGGCTAAGCCTGGCACACAAGGAAGAGGAATTAACCCGACCTAGGGCATCAGCCCATAGCCCCTCCTTAATCTCCTCCCCCAGCTCCTCCTCCCATTTACCCCTCAGCTCCTCCACCAGCGCCTCCCCCTCTTCTTTCATCTCCTGGTATATTGCCGACACCTTGCCCTCTCCAACCCATACGCCCAAGATCACCCTGTCTTGAATTTCCTGTGCCGGGAGCAACGGGAATTCCCTCACCTGCCACCTCACAAACGCCCTCGCCTGCATGTATCTGAAAGCATTTCCCAGGGGTAGCCCAAACTTCTCCTCTAGTGCCCCTAGGCTCGCAAACGTCCCATCAATGAACAGGTCCCCCATTCTTCTAATCCCCGCCCGATGCCAGCTCTGAAACCCCCCGTCCATCCTCCCCGGGACAAACCGATGGTTACCCCGATCAAGGGCCACACCGAGGCTCCCATTGCACTCCTGTGCTGTCTCCACTGGCCCCAGATCTTTAGCGTTGCCGCCACCACCAGACTCGTGGTGTACCTTGTCGGCGAGATCGGCAGCAGTGCCGTCACCAGCGCCCCCAGGCTCGTTCCTTTGCAGGACCCCATCTCCAACCTCTTCCATGCCGCCCCCTCTCCCTCCATCACCCACTTACGGATCATCGTCACATTTGCTGCCCAGTAGTAGCTCCCCAGATTTGGCAGCGCCAACCCTCCTCGGTCCCTACTGCGCTCCAGAAACCCTCTCCTTACCCTCGGGGTCTTATTCGCCCACACAAACCCCATAATGCTCCTGCCTACCCTCTTAAAAAAGGCCTTGGTGATCACGATGGGAAGGCACTGAAACACACAAAGAAACCTCGGGAGGTCCACCATTTTGACCGACTGCACTCTACCCGCTAGCGAGAGCGGCAACATGTCCCATCTTTTGAAGTCCTCCTCCATCTGCTCCACCAGCCTCGTCAGATTCAGTTTATGTAGGGCCCCCCAACTCCTAGCTATTTGGGTCCCCAGGTACCGAAAGCTCCTTTCCGCCCTCCTCAGCGGTAGATCGTCTATCCTCCTTTCTTGGTCTCCTGCCTGTACTACAAAGAGCTCACTCTTCCCTACATTAAGCTTATAGCCCGAAAAATCCCCAAATTCCCTTAGAGTCTGCATGACCTCCACCATCCCCTCCATTGGATCCGCCACATACAGCAACAGGTCATCTGCATAAAGCGCCACTCGATGCTCCTCTCCCCCTCGAACCACCCCCCCTCCATTTCCTAGACACCCTTAATGACATGGCCAAGGGTTCAATTGCTGATGCAAACAACAGGGGGGACAGGGGGCACCTCTGCCTCGTCCCACGGTACAGACGGAAATACTCTGACCTCCGCCGATTCGTAACCACACTCGCCACCGGGGCTCTGTAAAGGAACTTAACCCAACTAATAAATCCTCCCCCGAACCCAAACCTACGCAGCACTTCCCAGAGGTACTCCCACTCTACTCGGTCAAAGGCCTTCTCCGCACCCATAGCTGCCACTATCTCCGCCTCTCCCTCCACCGATGGCATCATTATCACATTTAGGAGCCGCCGCACATTGGTGTTTAGCTGCCTGCCCTTTACAAATCCCGTCTGGTCCTCGTGAATTACCCCCGGGACACAGTCCTCGATCCTCGTAGCCAGCACTTTTGCCAGCAACTTAGCATCCACGTTGAGGAGCGAGATCGGCCTGTACGACCCACATTGTAGTGGGTCCTTGTCCCGCTTCAGGATCAAAGACATTGTCGCCTCCGACATTGTTGGGGGCAGGGTCCCTCCCTCGCCTCATTAAAGTCGTCACTAGCAGCGGGGCCAACAGGTCTACGTACTTACTGTAGAACTCAACCGGGAACCCGTCCGGTCCCGTGGCCTTCCCTGCCTGCATACTCCCCAGACCTTTGCTCAGCTCCTCCAACCCAATTTGTGCCCCCAAACCAGCCACCTCCTGCTCCTCCACCCCCGGGAACCTCAGTTGGTCCAGGAATCGTCTCATCCCCTCGCTGGGGGCTTGGATCTGTACAGCTCCTCATAGAAGGCCTTGAATGCCTCATTGACTTTCGTCGCACTCCGCACCGTAGCTCCCCTTCCATCCTTGACTCCACCTATTTCCTCGCTGCCATCCTCTTACGGAGCTGGTGTGCCAGCATCCGACTCGCCTTCTCCCCATACTCGTACGTCACCCCTGCACTTTCCTCCACTGTGCCTCTGCCTTCCCTGTGGTCAACAGGTCAAACTCCGTCTGGAGACGTCGTCTTTCCCTAAGTAATCCCTCTTCAGGGGCCTCTGCGTATCTCCTGTCCACTCTTAAAATCTCCCCCACTAACCTCTCCCTTTCCATGCCCTCTATCTACTTCCTATGAGCCCTGATGGAGATTAGCTCTCCCCTGATCACCACCTCCCATACCACCCCCACCCGCACCTCCCCGTTGTCGTTGGCCTCCAAGTACCTTTCGATACACCCCATCACCCTCCCACACACCGCCTCATCTGCCAGCAGTCCCACATCCAACCGCCACAACGGGCGTTGGTCCCTCTCCTCTCCCAACTCCAGTTCCACCCTGGGCGGGGCGTGATCTGAAATGGCTATGGCCGAATACTCCGTTCCCTCCACTTTCGGGATCAGCGCCCTGCCCAGAACAAAAAAATCTATCCGGGAGTAGGCTTTGTGCACGTGGGAGAAAAAAGAAAATTCCCTGGCATGCGGCCTGGCAAACCTCCACAGGTTCACTCCCCCCATCTGATCCATAAACCCCCTAAGCACCTTGGCCGCCGCCGGCCTCTTTCCGGTCCTAGATCTGGAGCGATCCAGTGCTGGGTCCAACACCGTATTAAAATCCCCACCCATCATCAAGCTTCCGACCTCCAGGTCCGGAATGCGCCCCAACATGCGCTTCATGAATCCGGCATCATCCCAGTTCGGGGCGTATACATTTACCAATACCACCCACGTCCCCTGCAACTTACCGCTCACCATCACGTATCGACCTCCATTGTCCACTACGATATTCTTGGCCTCAAACGACACCCGCTTCACCACCAATATTGCCACCCCTCTGTTCTTCGCGTCCAGCCCCGAATGGAATACCTGTCCTACCCATCCCTTTCTTAACCTGACCCGCCACCTTCAAATGTGTCTCCTGGAGCATGACCACGTCTGCCTTCAGTCCCTTTAAGTGCGCGAACACTTGGGCCCTCTTTACCAGCCCATTCAGGCCACTCACATTCCACGTTACCAGCCGATACAAAAAAATAACAAAAATTAAATGGGTCGACAGGAGCTATCAACTGTCAGACTGTTTTACGAAAAGAGGGGAGAATTCACAGAAACTTTTAGATATTGTTAATGAAGGACGCTTGTTTCTGTGACTTTTTTTTTTTCTTTCTCGTCCAAATTAAAAAAAAAAGGGCGGGACATCATGCGTGTGTTTTTGAGTTTTGAAATTTTGTTTTCACCTAATTATTTTTTTTCTCCAAGGATGGGGAGACTGTTACGTAATGGGTTAAGAGACATTGCAATTAGTTGTCTCATTTATGTTAAGTATCCATTAATTGACACTGATATGTAAAGGGGCTTCAGGTGGCCTCTGTCAGGTGGCGTGTTGTTAAGAGTTTTGTGCAGAGGCTGTGGAAGTTAAATAAATGGCGTTTGGTGAAAAGGAACAAGAACTTTAGACTCTTCATTTC
Organism: Scyliorhinus torazame; assembly: GCF_047496885.1. NCBI lineage: Eukaryota > Metazoa > Chordata > Chondrichthyes > Carcharhiniformes > Scyliorhinidae > Scyliorhinus > Scyliorhinus torazame. The sequence continues at coordinate 120,220,966 of NC_092707.1, read as the reverse complement.
ACAGCAACTAAAAGGTCTAACATTTGAAGCTTCAAAATTGACGTGATCCAAAGTGCCAACAAAAACAAAACAGGTTAGTAACATTCAATTTTTAATTATTACATTTTCCACACCAATAAAAAACATACGATATATCATGAGTGTTTTCACACTATTTTGTGAAAATGTGATATTTACTCACAGGGGTTAACTGTTCAGGTCCCAGATTAGAGAAACAGCATGCTATTGAGGAGCTCCCCTTCACCCAACTGCACCATGATCTCCTTCCCCATTCACTGATCTTCCTGTCAGGGGATCTTCCAGTTGATTGATGTGACCCTGTTATATATGGGGGTCACTTGAATGAACAGACTCTTGGGAGACAAATATATTATACATCTAAGGTGTTGGAAAAGTGTTTCAGGATCCGTATGCTACCTGCAATAAATTAACCAGTGATTCTCCAGTAGTACTGCACACTGTAAGTCAGAGGATACATTTATTAACCTACAATATCAGCAACTTGCATTCATCTAGCACAATATGGTGAAATGACCCAAGGTGCATCACAGGAGCATTATCAATCAAAATCTGTCACTGAGCTACACAAGGGATACAGTGTAAGGGCAGATGACCAAGAGTTTGGTTAAATGAGTGAGTGTTCAGGAACATCTTAAAAGAGAAAGAGAAATAGAACGTAGAAAGGTTTAGAGAGCGAACTCCAGAGCTTAGGGCGGAGGCCACAGAGGAATTTGAAAATAAGATGAAAAATTAAAGATCAAGGAATTGCTTGACCGGACCAAGCCAACATAGGTCAGGGAACACCAGGGGTGATGGACAAATGACACTTGGTGCGAGTTAGGATACAGGGAATAGCAGTGTTCTGGATTAGCTGAAGTTTAAGAAGCATGGAAGGGGGGGGCGTCATCCACGAGTGTCAAGTTTAGAAGTAACAAAGACATTCATGAGAATTTTCAGCAGCAGATGAACTAAGACAAGGCCAGAGTCAGGCAATTGCATTAAGGTGGATAAAGGCAGTCTTAGCCAAGGTGTGAATAGATCGAGATAAAGAATTAGGGTTATTCTAAGAAATAAAACTGAATTTTTATTGCAGTGCATTGCATATATGTTAGATATTTTCAGCTTTGAATTCTGTGATCGCATTTCTTGTGATTTTCCACTTCAATAACAATGTCCGTGGAACTCGACATTTGGAATCTCTACCCATCTGAGTGACAACTGCTTGACCCTTGTGAATATTTCAAGGTCGGCCATAGGCAAATGTTCTTGCATTCATAGCAGTGCTTTTATCTGCATCGGGGGGGGGGGGGAATGGACAGTAGGTGAGGTAATGTGAGGGAAGTCAGGGAGAGCTGAGGGCAGAAAAATCACAGTCACTGCTGGACTTGGTGACTGCATCTCCGAGGCAGAAAGAACCAGAGAATATTTGGGAATCAAATCAAGTCAATCCTAGTCACTGAGGTGGGTCCTTCAGCCTTCAAATTGCCTTCAAGCAATGCTCGACACCACTAGAATGCTGGCTTGACTTGCATCCGGAATTGCTGAGGGGCTAATAATGAGAAGTATAATGTGTGACATCAGTGCATAATTATGGAGGTAGTTGTCATTTCTGGCAGAAATATCCAACTATGCAAAACAAGCCGAGGCTTGGAATGGAAGGTTCCTGATCCATTGTATCCCACGGCCATGGCTGGAGAAGTGGAAAGGATTTAGAAAATCCTCCCTGTGTTCTTCGATAAATACTGGAGCATTATAACATTCAATGGCAAATGTATTTCTAAATTGCTCTATTTTAGTTATTATTGAAATAGAACAATGTAGGTAAATAGAAAATTGACAATAAAGCTAACAAAATGGAAAGGATTATTATACAGATAGATATCAAAATGTAATTAAAAATAAGAAATCATATATTTTACACAATTGCAGAGGCTTATGAAAAAATGGAATGGGATCTAAAATAAACTATAGTATAGTGCGATGTACATATAACGTATGTAGGTTTGTGGACAGTAATTTGCACAAGTTTCAATATTTAAATTAAGCATTTCATTTGTAGATTGAATGAAAATATGCACAGAACTTGTGTGCTGGGAGAATATTATATTTACACCAGGAATATCTGACAGACGACGTGTCCTAAAACAAAAGGTTAGATGCTTAGTTTTCAAGTTGGAGCTTTGACTTGAAAGAGGATTGTAGTGTTGCAGATATTTTGTGAAGTTACATGTGTGAAAAGTGGAGATGTGCAAGAGCATTGGGCACAAAGGAGAAGGGAAAGAATGGTACTCTGGGTATGAGGAAAAGTAATGGTGAATTGATGGTTAAGTTGAGAGTTTAGATTTAGTAAAGAAGGTTAAACGACAAAAGCAGATGTCAAGTTAGTATCTCCATTCTGAGAGGTGACATTAGATGCGAATAGGGAACGATTATGGAGAAAATGGTGAGGCAAACCATTTGGTAGATATTGGGTACAGGAATCTTCAGATTTACAATGGGTGTGAGGACTCTAGTTCAGTTTCAGGAGAAAGGTAGGTGGTCCCAGTAGTGGTGGGATGGGAAAGAAACATTTTGACCAATCGAACTTTCAGTGCAATCCCAAGAGAACCCCTCTTTTTTTCTCCTCCCCTTTGTACTTTCCCACTGCTGCTGAAGCTTGGCCCACACCTCATGCATTAATAACTTAACTCAAGGTTGTGTTTTGCAGTTTGTGTCACATGTAACTGAGATGAGCTTACAACAACATATTCATGCCATTACCAGGACAGCCTATTTCCACCTCCGTAACATTGCCTGACTTCGCCCATCGCAGCTCATCTGCTGTTGAAACCCTCTCTTGCATTTGTTGTCTCAAGGCTCAACTACTCCAAAGTTCTCCTGGCTGCTCTCCAACATTCTACCCTACATAGACTTTAGGTCATGCAAAATTCTACTTGGTCTTAACTTGCAACAAGTCCCATCCCCCTTCACCCCGTATCACTGACTCACACTAGCTGCCAGTCAAGCAATGCCTTCATTTTAAAGCTCTCATCCCTGTCTCGCGTTGTAACCTCCTCCAGCCTCATGAAGCTTCAAGATATCAGCATTCCTCTAATTCCAGCTTGTGTATCCCAAATAATAATCACTCCACCCTTGATAGACACACATTCAATTGCCTCAGCCCTAAGCTCTGGAATATTCTCCTTGCGCATCTCCACTTCACTTTCCTTCTTTAAAACGCTCCTTAAAACCGACCTCTTTGACCAGGCTTTGGATCACCTGCCCTAAAGTCTCCTTGTGCTCAGTGTCATACGTGTTTTATAATGATGCCTGGTGTTGTAAGACTTCTTGTAATGATGCTGTAAGCATCTTGAGATGTTTCAATATGTCAAAGATGATATATAAATAAGTTGCTGTTGGCAGGGCTGTGATTGAGATTCTGAGGTTTTGTAGCAATGATTCAGGGGTCCAGCAGTCACAAAATGGCTCATCCTGAAGTTCAAAGCAGAAGAATGATTGGGAGATTGTGTGTGTCTGAGAGAGCCCTAAAGTTGGGATATCCTAATCATGGGCTGTTGTCAGTAAAATGAAAGGAGTTCTGCAGTTAGGCAGGACTAATGTGTGTTTAAACTATCTGGAGGTGTTTTTGTGATCTGAACTTACTGCCCTATTCACTGCAGGATATAACAGCATTATGCATTTCATTCTCTCAGCAGTAGGCATTAGCTGTGACAACTTTGGGAGAGACCCAGGATTTGACAATACAGATGGTAGCGTGAGGGCTTGGGCTGAGGGACACAGTGGAGTTCCAGTTGGAGGGTGCCCTCCCATTCTCCACTTTCCCACCCACCACCCCACCAATCTCTTACACACACATTCTCCAAACATTGGCAGCATAGTGTAGGACAGTATGATAATGACAGAAGTGGGAACTGTGGTCACAGAGGAAACCAGAATGGTTGGAGAGAGCGGGACAGAGTTTGGGGTGAGGGAGGGACATTCTAAAAGCTGCTGACTGTGAGGAAGAGGGATCCTCCTCAGACACCCTTCCAGTTTTTTGTTCAAGCACTGAGCTGGCAAGCAAGTCCTCGGCTTTTCATGGTAATAACACACATGTAACAATTGTTTTAAACCACTTGCATTTATTTATGGCCCTGATTTGGAAATAGAATCTAACAAATTGATGCTATTTTCCACTATTAGGAAAAGATTCAAAACATGAGCTCTGGTGAACAATATATTGGAATTAAGGGTTATATTTAAGCAAGGGATGTGATGAAAGCAGTTAGGTCTGCTTACATAACCTACATTTTTGCCATGATGGCAAAGTAAAAAGGCCGGCAATCAGCCAAAACAGTAATGGGGCGGAGAAGCTGCCATATTGTTTGTGAGCATAAAACCAAGGGATTCAAGTTAAGGGATAAGGGTGGATAAACGAGGAACAGAACTAATATTTTTAGTGCTGCACATGGACTGAGACTTGACCTGTGCTAGCCATACAATAGCAAACAGTGTGGGGCACTGAGCAGGGGCAGAATACAGGGAATTCCACCTACAATGAAAAGAACACAATTCTACACATTTCTCTTTCCTTTATAGCAAGCATAAACTGAAACTGAGAAGGAACGGCAACTGAGGAGAGGGTGTGCCCACCCAGCTGCCGCTATGTGCTCCACAGCATACAAAATCAAATTTCTCATATGGGGGTGGGGTGCGATCGCAGTGCCTAACAGGTGGCTCCTCAGTATATGAGAATTGTGAATACACTGCAGTCTGAAGGTGGCACTTGTCCATTTACCAGAAAGCAGACTTGTTTCTGTTATTGAAAAATAAAAATTACCAACATTAGTGAAAAGTAATTGGAGGGGGTCACATACATGAATACTTTCAGATGTAAAGATATGCAATTGTATTTTTATCTCCACATCAGGATGCAGAAACTAATTTGCATTTAACAAGGTCTTAAAAACAGAAATGAGATAAATTGTTGTAGTAACTTTGGCAGGTCATGAAGTTCCCCTACCCTGCTGTGTTCCCCTTAGAAACCTTGGAATCCCCACAGTGCAGAAGGCCATTCAACCAATTGAATCTGCACCGGCCCTCCGAAAGAGCACTCTACCGAGGCCCACTCCCCTGCCCTATCCCAGTAACCCGGCGCATTGGTCATGGTTAATCCACCTAACCTGCACATATCTGGACTGTGGGAGGAAACTAGAGCACCCAGGGGAAAAACACCCAGACACAGGGAGAATGTGCAAACTCCACACAGTCACCCAAGGCCGGAAATGAACTCGGCTCCCTGGCGCTGTGAGGCAGTAGTGTTAACCACTGTGCCTTATCTACTTTGAATGGTTCCATGGGATCTTTCGTGTCCACCAAGAGAATAGATAACGGCGGGGTGTGGGGAGGGTGGAGGGGCTTGTTTTAACTTCTAACCTGATATATCCGCTCTGACAATGCAGCACCCACTCAATAGTGCAATTGATGTGTCAAGCTAAATTATGAGCTTAGGTTATTGGATTGTGGTTCGAATTCTCAGTTTTCTGACTGAGGGGAGATTGCAAACATGGAACAAATGCAAGCACATAATTGCTAGGGAAGTGTGAAAGCCAACATTATTACACGTGTCTGAACTGACTGACTTGCTTGTTGACTGCAACAGACTATACAGCACAAAATCATCCACAGAAAAATCATGTTTATCTGCCATTGTGATTTGATCTATCGAACGTTTACATGATTCACAAAAAAGGAAAAGAGGATTCACAAAATTCTACTTTTAATATCCACAAAAAAGGAGTTACAAGAAGTATAAATGTACATTGCCAACCAATAGCGTTCTATTGTTCTAATCAATAGGAAATGTTTCAAAAACTCTCTTTTAAGTTAATTGTACATCTCAAAAAATAGAGGTACTTCACTTTTCGGCGTAACATTCTTCCGCCTAAATGCCTAAGGTTAGCATACTAACATAGAGGAGGTGGATGAGGTGGGGGGAGGAAAGAAATGGGAACAGTTTGAGAGAATTACCAATGGTCATTGCACTTCAGTATTTTGTCCCAACTACAACAAAATATTCCTTCCGATTATACTCAAGATTTTATTCCAGAAATTGCACAATGAACACCAACTTGGGATCAAATTCAACACCATTTCAATTCTTCCCCCTTTCCAGAAATAAAATTAAGAATATCCATCAGAAATTGGGTATTCTCCATGACCCAGATTCATTCACTTTGTTTCTGGATCAATTTCAGGCTACTCATCACGTATTTACCAGTTTATTATCTGTTTCACAATCAGAACTTGGCAAACTCTTTCCCCAAACCCAATTGATCCCATTTCTTAATGGAAATCTTTTCAGTTTTTTACTTCTCCGAACCACATGGCACCCCCACGTCCTATCCCTCTGTATTAATTTTATTGCTTTCATTAATTAATCATTAAGCTAAAAGACAGTCTGAATAGGTTAGAATTTTGTTTTGGTGAAACTAAATTAGATACACCAGCTTGTTTCTAGTCTTTAAATTAATAAACCACCTCAATGCGCTTCTACAGGAGGGTGAGAAAGTACAATTTGACATCAAGCTACATAAGATGATATTGGGGCAGATGGCCAAATGCTTGGTCAAAGAAATAGCTTTCAAAGTGTGTCCTGAAGGATGAAGGAAAACAGAAGGCGGTATTCCCTCCCCCCTCCCCCCTCCCCCACAATGGCAGGGGTTCCCATGGTGGATGCAGGGGGGAGGGGCCATGACTTGCCTTCCCGCTGCCAGGGAACCTGCTGTGAAGGATTGACTTTAGCAGAACCAGAAGATCCTGCAGGTGGAAAGGGATTCAAAATCCCACCCAGAGAGATGGCGAGGTTTAATAGGATATTCCAGAGTTTGGAGCCTAGGTAATTAGAGGCACAGCCACCAATGGTGGAGCAACTGAAATTGGGAATACACAAGAGGTCAGAATTCAAGGAGGATAGATATATTGGTAGGTTGTAGGTCTGAAGGAGATTAGAGATAGGGAGAGGTGTTGCTTTACAATGAGTCAATGTAGGTCAGTAAGCACTGGGGTGATAGACAAATGGGTTAAAGCATGGCCAGCAGAGTTTTGGATGACCTTAAGTTTGTGGCAGATAGACTGTGGGAGTTAAGCCCTTGGAAGAGTCAAGTTTAGGGGTAATAACATCACAAATGAGAATTTTGAGCTCAGACTGGGCAACATTGGGTGATGGTATGGTGGTGGAAATATGCACTCATAGTGATAGCCCAATCATAAGTTTGGAAGACTATCTTGTGGTTGAATATCACACCAAGGTTGAAAATAAACTAACTTAATCTGATAAAGGGTGAGTAATTGAGATGGTAGTTGGGGAAAAGAGTGGTTGCAACTAGAGTATTGTCTCCAATTCTGGGCATCACATTTTAGGAATGATGCAACAGTATTGCAGAGGGTGCAGAAAAGATTTATGAGAATGATTCTGGGAATGAGAACTGTCAGTTACAAGGACACAATGCTACAACTGCACGTCGGTGGTGGAGGGAATGAGTGTTGAAGGTATTGGATGGCATACTAATCAAACAGGCTGCTTTTCTCTAGATAGTTTTAAACTTCTTGAATGTTGTTGGAGCTTCACTCATCCAGACAAGTGGAAAATATTTCACCACTGTCCTAAGTTGTGCCTTGTCAATGGTGAAAGGCTTCAGGGAGTCAGGAGATGAGTCACTTGCAGAATGAACAATTTCTGGCCTGCTCTAGTGGCCATAGTACTTATGTGGCTTGTCCACTTAAGTTTCCAATGGTGGCTTCTCTGGAATGTTGATAAAGGTAGATTCAGCAATGATAATTTCATTGAATGCCAAGGGGAGGTAGATAGAGTCTCTCTTATGCACTTAGCTATTGTCTGGTACTTGGGCACAAATGTCACTTGTCACAGCTTTGACAAAGGGTCATCTGGACTCGAAACGTCAGCTCTTTTCTCTCCCTACAGATGCTGCCAGACCTGCTGAGATTTTCCAGCATTTTCTCTTTTGGTGTCACTTGTCACATATCAGTCAAGCCTGAATGTTGCTCAGGTCTTGTAATATGTGGGCACAGATTGCTTCATTATCTGAAGAGTTGTAAATGGAACCAAATACTGCACAATCAGCAACAAACATTCAAATTTCTGACTTTATGATGGAGGAAGGGTTATTAAGCAGCTAAAGTTGGGCTTAGGATACCACCCTGAGGAACTACTACAGCGATATCCTGGTGCTGAGATGATTGCAGTTCAACAACACAACCATCTTCCTTTCTGTTATGTATGACTGCAGATACTTCTCCCTCCCCAGCCTGATTCCACTGATTCAATTTTACTACAGCACTTTGTTGCCAAACTTGATCAAACTCTGGCTTGATGTTAAGGACAATTACTTAAACGTCACCGTTGAAATTCAGCTCCTTTGTTTATGTTTAATTGATGAAACTTTAGGCCCATTATCTTTCAAATCAGTAAGAGTAATTGGTGGTGAAATTAAGCGTCATGATCACAAAATCTCAATTTTCCTTCTTTAACTCCGAGGAAGAGGATTTTAATTAAATTCCATAATCCCAACTTTTGTTCTGGGGAGGGTGGGGTGGTGGGGTGGGCGCGGGGGTGGCAAAACAGTTTCTTTCTTCCAGGAATAAGTACGGGAAAATAAGCACTGTGATCCTGTTTGAAATCTTCCTTGCAATTCATTTTCAAGGTAAGACATAACAACATTCAGATACACAATTGTAGTCATCACTGAAAGCATGCAAGGTCTTCTTACAACTGACACTGATTTTGTAGCCAGAATACAGCATAAATCTTGGGTTAAACATCAAGTTAAACAAGCTAAATAATGAATACAAAGGCATAGGTTAATTAGGCCCAGCTTTTCCCCTCATTTGTGGAAGCAACAGAAATGTGGTTGACAGTGGCTGTGGAAGACAAAATAACCAAAGATGATTGGTTTTTGCAAGCATTAGGTGAGCGTTGGACACTTGATCGAATCAAGACTTTTTGATCCAAAATCCTAAACGATGGCTGTGCTTACACATAAGGAGTAAGAAAAAATAATTAGATTATAATTAAAACATATACACATATTTTAGGATTTTGTTTAAGAGAACAAATTTGTAACCTAAATTGGAATATGGAAATACAATCCTTCAAGGTTTACATTAAACATAATCGATCACAATACACATTATAGTACACAATGTATTCATTAATGTTCCTGGAACCTATGGAAAAACAATGCAATTCATAACAAGAAACAATTGTTATCACAAGCTGAATCTAGGAAAAGATCAAGGAATAGCATGGTCTTACCTAATTGCACTGATTTTCTTGCAATGTTATCAGAAGTCACTGTGAAGCATTTCCTGTATACACCTCATCCTGATTTTGGTCTAGCAGTAAGCCCATTGCTGCCTGTCTACGATTTCCTTGTTTGTCTGTGTAATTATTGTCCACATGTATAGAAGAATCACTTGATGCAGGTGAAGCATTTGCTGTAGTTAACGTGGCACTGGCGTATGCAGAGCTGCTGTAATCTATCGCAAGCTTCTGTGTTTCTTTGTCAATTTGTGCTATGTTTAGAGGGATTATTTGGGGTCCACTCGGTAGATTATTTCTTCCCTGTATACCAAACAAGGATATGTCAGCTTCTTTCTTGTTCTCATCCAATGAGCTGTAAGTGGTAGAATTCTGCAAATATCTGGTGTTTGTTTCTAAAACAACTGGATTATCAGATTCAAACTGAAGCTGTGACACTGGCAAATCTCTGTCGGTTGCTGATGTGGTAGGAGCAACATCTGTTCCTGAGCTGGTTTCCAATGCATCATAAAAAGCTGGATGTTTTTTCCCTTCATTTGACTCTAGATTGTCTACATATCCTGGGGCTCGCAAACTAAAAAAGTCTTGGCTATCAGACAGTAGCCTTTCATGATCTGGGTTGATTGAATGTTGCAGTGCTTGGGCAGTTAACTGTTGTTGAGGGCTTTGAAAGGGTTCCACATCTAATGCAGTTTGCTTTAGGTCTGAAAACATAGGAACACTCTCTTGAACATCATTGCTGGGAAACCTTGGTGAGAAATTTTCTTCAGGCATTGGTGTCGCACAACCAGTGGAATATAAGCTGCAATATTCTTTCTGATCACTTTTCTGAATTTGGAAATTTGGGGCATTTGAAAGAGTTGGGGGCATACTGTTATCTGTACTATAGCCATAATCTAAACCACAGTCTGTATTATCAGAGAATATAGGATTTGTTCCTTGAGTTTTCTGTAACAGCTTTGATTTGCGGACAACTTGTTCTCTCCTATTTGGAGTACAAAGGCCTCTAGCATTCCTGGTCTGTCTTGGTATTGTAGCCTTTCTAGAAGGAAATGGGGGCGATGCTGGAAAAACCAACTGAGGGGGACTGGACATATCAATTCGTTTACGTCTTCCGTAAACAGCTTTTGAATCACTGGGGAAAGGTACATGATGATTCCACTGACGTTTGGAACCAACCTTTGGTCCAGCTCTTTCAACAGGTGCTGTTTCATCCCAGTCCATCATGAGCTTCTCTAAACTTGAGAGACTGGATTTCTCTTCACTTGCCATATTACTGCAAATATTAATACTTCCCTCAGAATTCTCAAATGATGCATTAAAGTGGGATGAAGATTCTGTGAAAGTCTCTGGAAATGGCCTTAGCTTTACTTTCTGAGGTGTATAATTTGAAATATCCAAGATATCTTTTGATTCATTCAGGTTGTAATCCAACACTGGTGTGTAATGGTTATTAAAATATGCCATGTTCCCATCACAAAGATTAAAACTGGATTTACAGCTCAATTGAAGTCCTCTAGAAAATGCCATCCTGGAGGTATCAGCTGATAATGGCAATGAATTAAAGTATTTCTGAGATGTGTGGTCCATTGAACAGGCTGCATCAGATTGACTCTCTGAAGGCAATGATGCTTGTAAAATCAGAGAACTGTGGTCTGGCCTAAAAGTATTAAATGAAGAAACCTTATTAAAATGTAGGTTTGAACCAATTGAATGTTGACTGTATGTATCAGTTGAGGTGGCTTGAGAGGAAGTAACATTATTGCTGGTGTCATAGCCAAATGTACAGTCTCTGTTACCTAGAAAGTCAAGACCAGAATACTCTCTAGGTTGCTGTATTTCATCGGAATTACTGAAATTTGCAGCTTTAGGTCTGTAATTGCTATAATGGGCATAGTTATCTGGAGTATGTTGACATGAAAGTCCAGCCTGTCTAGAAAGTGGTGGTCGAGGAGCAATTCTTTGGAAAGTTTCTGTGTCAGAAGTATGATACGTGGAGCCATATTCAACACTATCTGAATTCTCTGGAATCATTTGTGGATAAGCCTGTCGTGTTTGATTTGTATGTTGCTGGCTACCAACACAATTAGGAGAATTGGTTTTATCAAACCCTTCTTGGTAATGCGTTAAGTGTCTTGATGGCTGTGTTGAATTGCTGACTCCAAAGCTTCCAGTTACGTTACACGATTCTTGTCCAGTCTGCGAAAATGACAGATCCATCAAATCTGAAGAATCATCTGAATCAAGTAAAGAACGGAAATATCCAGCAATACAACCAGGACTTTGTTGGGCAACATTGCTTTGGTTGGAGGATAGGCAACTCATCAAATATCCATTTCTTGACACAGAACTTGATTCCCAAATAGTATTGGGAAATGACTGCGTTGACATACCAGGATAAGATGGATACAATCCATTTCTGATTTGTTGCTTTGAAGGATAACCTTGATTTATATTCCAAAAATTTTCATTTTGTCTTGCCCATTCTGAATTTTCAGCATTCATGTTCCGAAAAATTCCATGTTCCGGAAATGGAAGTGCACGCTTGTATGGTTTCCTCCTTTGAACTGGTTTCTCTTTCATTTCTGTGCCCCATTTGCATTTTCTTGCATACAATTTTGTCTCACCTAAGAATATACGTTTTCTCTTTCCAATGCCTTCAAAGAAATCGCTGAAAGTAGATGATGATTCTGCAAATTGTCCCACTTGCCTTCCTCGAGAACACCCGGCTTTTCCACCCCTCCTTCGGGTACCTGCTAATGTACGATAAAATTGAGACATGTCCTGATGCATAGAAGCTGATCTCTGAAATGATCCCGGGTCACTGGGAGACCAACACCTGGGTGGTGAGCATCTACCCAAGATCAGACTTTGTTTAGTTAAAAAGGCCAATTTGGACAAAACATCTGCATAGTCTGTTGTATTGTCATTGGATCCAGCAATATATGTAGGTTGTGGTGGAGAAAGTTTATGATGCCTTGGCTTTCTTTTCACGTGATTGGTAGCTTCATTGCTACCTTCAGGTAGTACTTTCCTTGGCCGACCTCGTTTCCTTTTAATGACGACAGGAATATCACCTGTAGGTAATGCTGACGCCATCTTATTCCTCCTACCTTTCTTCACCGTTGGTAATACAGTTGTGTTTTGCTCTGGCATAGTAACATTATGCATTTTGACTCCTGCACTCAGATTGTTCTGTGCTAAAGGTTTCTGGCACATTTTTGTTTTTCTTTCTGTGTGCATTAGGTACTTCTGAATATTGATTTTTGTTAGTTTAACTAACATCTTCCGACTCCCTTTGCATTTAGTTTTTGGGTTCTTATTGAAAAGTGTCCTTTTAGGAGGCAACCGAGGGGCTGCTCCATAATCTTGACATCCTTCTGTGGATGCTGAAGGAATGGAAATACTCTTACAGTATTTTTCAAACTCAATTTGTTCCAAACTATTTTCTCGATTATACTGAATCATTGTTTTTTTCCTCAGCGCATACTTTTTACATGTTGTTTCAGTTAAAAGTAGTCCAGCATTTATCTCCTCTTCATTCTGGTTGTTCTGCTTCAGAATTCCAGCTTTAGAACTCTCACACTTTACGTGATGTCTATGTTCCGGCACGCTGTACAATGACATATTTTCAAAGAAACTATTGTTGTTAGGTGATACTGCAGATGAGATCAGAGCTTCGATTTTAGGATCTGTGTTGGCTGGATCAAACTTTTCAAATTCAACACACCTGCGTTCACAATGGTCTGTGCTCTCCTTTCTTTGCGTCCTATCCATTGCTTGCCTTCGGCTTGCCATCTGAGATTTAGATCTTATTTGCAGGCTTTCCTCTGGGCTTCTAATGCTGCCAGCAAGCACAACTGAAGAAAAGAAACTATACTGTAATCCTGTCTTTTCATTTTTTGCTACTTTGCTTCCATTACTTTGAAAGGTGCTGGAATCAATTTTAAGTGTACCACAACTGAGCTAGATGCCATTATTTTGCATGTCATCAGACAAGAGATTTAAGTCTTTCATGATATCTCTTAAAGTTACTACAGGGTACAAACATTTTTTGCCATTGCCACATTAATTTTTTCAGCAATGTCACAACGTTGTTAATATTTCTTTTCCCAGTTCCCACTGTAGCATTTGGAAAACTTCTATGGAGTGTATTAGTGGACACTTTTTCTTTTGAAAATTCATTGGTTTCAGCTTTAACAATGCTGGACTTGTCTGATCCTATGTCTGACTTAAGACTTTCTTCGTTATACCAGATTTTTGTTTACCTAGTCTAAAAAATACTAACTGAATCTATTTGAATCACAGTATCTGGTTCATTATAAGTCTATGCATTTGAATACTGACCATCTGTTATATCTAGAGACCCATTGGCCAAAGGAACACTTTTGGTTTCTTCAGAGCCATTACAAGGTTCCTTAGAAGCATTTTTATTATGGCTGGTGACTTGGTGATGTGTGTATTCTCCTTTTAGGACAGTTGAATGGTTTACTCTCTGAATGTTAATGTTAGCAGCATTGGAATAGGTGTTGGTTTGTGACCTCCTACACTTTATGGAAGTACCTATAAGTTAAAACAAATTAAAAAAAAATAAAAATCAGACTGATTTATTTTAAACTCCCTTAATATGATTTTGCTATTTAAATATGTAAACAAGTTTACACATAAAACATAAAATGTAGATTAATGAGGCATAAAATATTTGAAATCGGAGAAAGAAAAACATTTTGTCAGCTACATTTTAAATAAAGCATTCTGTTGTTCTACTCAATTTAAGGTTTGACTCCTGAAATTAATTTATTTATTGGGGTGTCTGATCAAATATGATGACATTTTAGTTAATATCAGAATAAACCTCTTGTGTTAATTTGATGTGATTAGAGCTTCAATTTGAAAGCTTTAATTTAGTAGAACAATTTTAAATGAATACGTGTCACAAGGTTATCTACCCCAGGCATAGCAATGTTCATTATTCAAATGATTGTATCCATTTTATAGCATGGGTCTATTTTTGATTCTGCCAATAGGGAAGACATATGTCCTTTACTTTTCCAGTTTAGTATAAATTAATACACTCATAAAAATCTGCAACATTCTCCATTGGCAAAGCAGATAATTTGGCCTGACGTTATATTATGTTTATACAAATGCTTTATGCCAATTTAAATTTCTAAAGATCCTAAAATCGGAAAAGTGTGGGACCTACATGAAAGAAACTATTATTGAAGAAACATTACAATTCCTTCCTTTTTCCTTCACTTCAAATTTCCTATACAAAAATGTGGTTATCTTATAAAAGTTCTAATAAGGGGAATTGGAAGATCTTATCTCATACAAGAAAAGGCTTACAGTTAGTCTAAGACTGACAGGAGAAACCAAAAGCCGATTCCCACTTTATTGACGTCTTTTACTCAAAGGTTTTGAGATTGTAAGAGAAATTGTGTACATAAAAATATATGAATTAGGAGAGGAGTAGATCATTCTGCCCCTCGAGCCTGCTCCGCCACCAATCAATGAGGTCATGGCTAATCTGTTTGTGTTTCGAATTTCATCTACCCCTGATAACCTTTGATTTCCATGCCTAACAAGAATCTATCTACCTCCGCCTTAATAATATTCAATAACACTACTTCTACCCCCTTCTGAGGGAGAGAGTTCCAAAGTCCCACAATCCTCAGAGAAAGATATTCTCCTCTTCTCTGACCGAAAAAAGGGTGGCCCCTAATTTTAAAACATTGCCCCCTAGTTTTAGACTCTCCTACAAGAGGAAACATCTATTCCACATCCGCCTTGTTCAGGATCTTATATACTTCAATCAAGTAAACCCTCACTCTTCTAAACTCCAATGGAAACATGCCCAATCTGTCTAATCTTTCCATATAAGAAAACCTGCTCATTGTAGGTATAAATTCAGTAAACCTCCTCTGAACCATTTCCAATGCATTTACATCCTTCCTTAAATAAGGAGACCAAAACCGCGCACAGTTTTTGAGATGCCCCGGATAACTGAAGCATAATACCTTTATGTTCTATCCCTCTTATAATAAAGAATAGCATTCCAGTAGCCACCTTAACTATTTGCTGTACCTGTGTACTAGGTTTTTGTGACCCATGCACCAGAACACGTAGATGCCTCAGCAGCTCAGAATTCAGCAGTAATTCTCCATTTAGGTAACACTCTGCTTTTTTATTCTTCCTGCCAAAGTGAACAACTTCCCATTTTCCCACATCATGCTTCATCTGCCAGATTTTTGCCTAGTCACTCAACCTATCAATATCCATATGCAATCTTCTTATGACCTCTCCACAGCATACTTTCATCTCCTCATTTGAGTCATTGATATAAATTTGAAAATGTTGAGGGCCCAGCACAGACCCCTGCGGGACTCTACTCATCACATCCTGCCAATTGGAAAAAGACCTATTAATGCATACTCTGTTTTCTGCCAGCTACCTAATTTTTGATCCATGCTAATTTGTTACCATCTCCACCATGAACTTTTATTTTCTTTATCAAATGCCTTCTGTAAATCAAAGTACAGCTAATCTACAGGCTCTCCGATATCCACAGCACCAGAGGTGTTATATTTGTTACTTTCCAGGCTGATGGAACTTTTCTAGAATCTAGCAAATTTTGAAAAGATAACACCAACTACATCATCATTAAGATCCTAGGATGAAGTCCATCAGGATCTGGAGACTTGTCACCCAGCAGCTTCATCAGTATTCTCAGTACTGCTTCCCTAGTGATTATAATTTCACCAGGTTCCTCTTGTCTTTCCACCTCTTGATTTACAATAATCACTGGAATGTTGTTTTGTATTCCCTATATTGAAGACAGAAGCAAAATATTTGTTCATTTCATCTGCCATTTCCTTATTATCTATGACTAACACTCTCCAGAGGACCAACACTGACTTTACTTATCCTTCCCTTTTTAAATACCTGTAGAAACTCTTGCTTTCAGGGCAGCACGGAGGCGCAGTGGTTAGCATTGCTGCCTCACGGCGCCGACGTCCCAGGATGGATCCCAGCTCTGGGTCACTGTCTGTGCGGAGTTTGCACATTCTCCCCGTGTTTGCGTGGGTCTTGCCCCCACAACCCAAAGAGGTGCAGGGTAGGTGGATTGGCCACACTAAATTGCCCTTTAATTGGAAAAAATGAATTGACTACTCAAAATTCATATAAAAATAGAAACTCTTGCTATCCATATTTACATTGCCAGCTAGCTTCCACTCATACTCTAATTTCTTTCTCCTGATTAACCTTTTAGTCAATCGCTGCCATTCTTTATATTCTGACCAATCATCTGACCTGCCACATGTCTTTAGTAGTTATATGCTTTGTCCTCAAATATGATGCTTCCCATAACTTCTTTAGTTAGCCACTTGGAATTTTTCTTTAGAGTAGGAATATACTTATTTTGAGTACTCTGAAATGTCTGCCACTGCTTCTCTCTTAATATTTCCCCAGACTAGTATCCCAATTCGCTTCTATGCTTCTGACGCATTTATATCCTTTCTTAAGGAGATCAAAACTGTACACAGTGCTCTTGCTGTAGTCTCACCAGCAGCCTGTACGACTGTAGTAAAACACCCCTACTTTTATATTCCATTCCCCTTGCAATAACAACATTCCATTTGTCTTCCTAATCACTTGCTGTATCTGCATACTGACTTTTCTTGTTTCATGTCCTAGAACACCCAGATCCTTTTGTTCCCTGGAGTACTATAATCTCTCTCCATTTAAATATGCTGTTTTTCTGTTCTTCCTGCTAAAGTGGACAATTTCACATTTTCCCACACTTTACTCCAACTTTCAAATTTTTGCCCACTCACTTAGCCTATCTAAATCCTTGCGTCCTCTTAACAACTTACTTTTCTGCCCAGCTTTGTCTCATCAGGAAACATTTTAAAAATAAATTTAGAGTACCCAATTATCTTTTTCCAATTAAGGGGCAATTTAGCCTGGCCAATCCACCTACCCTGCACATCTTTGGGTTGTGGGGGTGAGACCCACGCAAACACGGGGAGAATGTGCAAACCCCACACGGACAGTGACCCAGAGCCGGGATCGAACCTGGGACCTCGGCGCCATGACGCAGCAGTGCTAACCCACTGCACCACCGTGCTGCCCATCAGCAAACTTAACAACTATACATTTGATCCCTTCATC
This sequence comes from Scyliorhinus torazame, assembly GCF_047496885.1. Lineage (NCBI taxonomy): Eukaryota > Metazoa > Chordata > Chondrichthyes > Carcharhiniformes > Scyliorhinidae > Scyliorhinus > Scyliorhinus torazame. The sequence goes on along the minus strand of NC_092707.1, from coordinate 120,203,472 downwards.
CAAGTCATTGATGTAAATTATAAATAGTTGAGACCCTCAAACACTGATTGCTGTGGTATTCCACTTGTCATATCTTAACAACTGGCAAATGGGCCACTTATGCCTATTCTCTGATCTCTATTAGCTAACCATGCTCTATCCATGCTAATATGTTACACCCCACACCATGAGTTCTTATTTTGTGTAGTAACCTTTGATATGGCACCTTGTCAAGTGCCTTCTGGAAATCTAAGTACAGCTCAATCCCAGTTTCCCCCTTATTAATGTTGCTTGTTACTTCCTCAAAGAACTCCCAATAATTAGTCAAAATTGATTTTTCTTTCACAAATCCATGTTGACTCTGCCTGATTGCACTGAGATTTTCTAAGAATCCTGCTATAACCTCCTTAATAACAGATTCCAGAATTTTCCCTGTGACAGATGTTAATCTAACTGGCCTGTAGTTTCCTGCTTTTATCCTAATTTGTGACAAATCTGTAAAACTAAATTAACAAATTAAGGGGCCAAATAAAAGGCGGCCTCTTAAAAGGATAATGCATTTTCCTAATTTATGCCTCCCTCCATATTAATCAAGGGTCAATTGGTTTGTTACCAAGCCAATTGACTAATATGATCACACAAGAAAAACAGTTGGACCTCCTCCCACTAACATCGAATCCCCCGTTTCTTGCTGCCTCATTAAACCCACCTCCCCTGTGGTGATGTGCATCAATGTAAATGCATGTAGGCTAGCTAGACACTAGAGGGAGCACAGGAGACATCACACACACACACACACACACACACTCAAACAATGGATCAGTTAGATGGGGCACAACCAATGGACATTCACGATAAACACAGAGGTGACACGACCACAGGGGGGCGTTACACCAACCCATAAAAAAGGACACCACACACATGATCTGCCTCTTTCCAGTGGAGACAGTCAGTTAGTACAGACACAGGGTTGATTCAATATTACACCCACCACGTGGATTGCAGCAACTGGTTAGTCAGTCTGGGTAGCTACAGTAGGATTAGCAATAGTGTTGAACCCGAGTAATAGAAGTGTAAATAGTTTAATAAACGTGTTGAAGTTATCTCCACGTCTGAACCTTCCTTTGTCAAGTGCACCACAAGGAAGCTGCTTATGTTACACCTAGAACGTAACAAATCAACCCCAACACCAACCCTCCCTAATCTGCTAATCCCTCTCTGCCCAGATTTACTTGTCTCTGGGATACATTGAACTTTCTTCTTCCTCTTGTTGCAGTACCAGCAGCACTCTCTAATGTACTGTTGGCACTGCCAGGACTGATGGGGCTGCCAGCCAATTGGATCAGCCAGCAGCTCCCAAAGGTGAGACTTCCTCCTCAATGAGGGGCGAAGTCTCACACTGCTCCTATTTAGCTCACCCATCCGTGATTAATTAAGGAAGTTAAAGATAGTATTAAATTGAAACAAAAAGAGTATAATTCCACAAAGTTGAGTGGCAGATCAGAAGATTGGACAGAATATAAAGGACAGCAAAAAATAACTAAACGATTAATAAGGAGGGAAAAATTAGAGTCCCCCCCCCCCCAATAATATTCTGCCTCAGAAAGTTTGGGAAATTAAAACTAATGCATCTACTATCACAGCAGCCACTGCTTTTACGAAGTTACAATGAAGTTCATCAGGATGTAGGAACTTGTCAGCTTTTAGTTCTAATAATTTTGTCAGCACCCTTTCTCTGGTGATTGGAATAATTTGAGATTCCTCCCTCTCTTTCAACTCCTGATTTACAATTATTTCAGACTTGTTAATTGTATGCTCTGCAGTGAAGGCAGACAAAATAATGTTCGATTTTTTGTTATTAATTATTGGGATGTGGGCGTCGCTGGCTGGGCCAGCATTTATTACCCATCCCTAATTGCCCTTGAACGGAGTAGCTTGCTCGGCCATTTCAGCAAGGGGCAGTTAAGAGTCAACCACATTCATCCTCCATTTCCTTATTTTCCATTATTATTTCCCCATTCTCATTCTCTAGAGGTTCAGTGCTCACTTTGCTTAGTCTTTTCCCCTTTAAATACCTTTAGAAACTCTTACTATATATATTTTATATTCCTTGCTAACTTTCTCTCGTTCTCTTAATTTCTCCCTCCTTATTCTTTGCTGTTCTTCATATTCTGTCCAATCTTCTGGCCTATCACTCAACTTTCTGGAATTATACACTCTTTATTTCAATTTAATACTGCATTTAACTTCCTTAGTTAGCCACGGATGGTGCATCCTTCCCTAGAGTCTTTATTTTTCACTAGAATGCATCTATTCTGAAATAACTTCTTAAATTTCTTCTACTGCATCTCCACTGATGTATCCCTTAACCTAGCTACCTTCATTCAACTCAGGTCGTCAAGAAATCCTTTAAGATATCCCCATTTCCATGAGGACATGGACAGATCTTAAAAACCTTGGACGGGGTTCTCCGTTGGCTGACGCCAAAGTCGCAAAACGTGATTGGGCAGAGAACAGGTTCCAACGCTAAAATCGCAACGGGTGCCAATTTGATGCCAAATCTCAATTCTCCGTCACCTCAACAGTGGCGTCAATGCGGTCCGGAACGCACATACAGTAAACACCGTTTGCATGTCATTAGCGGGCCCGACCCGGTATTCTCCGCAAGTTCCTGATGGCACTGTTCACTTGTGCTTTTAAAAATCGTGAAACCGCTGCCGTGGCTACGGAGGGAGAGAGAGGAGGTACGGAAAGTGTCCAATGTCGCCATAGTTTGCTGACCGTTGTGCCGTTGGCCGGGGAGCTTCTGCGAGGACCGGGAGGAGTAGCGGGGGGTGCCAGGAGGCGGGCTGTCGGGTGAGGGTGGATGGGCATGGAACATCATTGCCACAGCCGGCAAAGCAGCCATGCAGCTGCACACGTCGCTAACAGCCCACTGTGAACTTAGGGACACAGGTCGTATAGGTGTGCTCCCTGGCCAACCCCCTAGGTGCCCTTTAGCTTCAGCCGACACATCAGCTGTATGGGCACGCTCCAGCACAACCAGTGCCATCTTGTTAGCTGGGATGAGTGTATGTGGGGATTGCAATGTGTATATGTGGCTGCAGCTTGTCAGCCTCCCGAGTGTCAATCACGGACCCGGTGAATCCCGCACCGTTTCTCGTTGGAATCGATTGTGTTCCACATGGCGCCAGAGCTAGCCCCTCCACAGTTGCTGAATCAATCCAGTTTGTTGCCAGTTTTGCTGTCGTGAAAGTCCATGGATTCTGCATCGGTGTCATCATTTAGTTTCAGATACAGAGAATCCCGCCCCTAATGTCTTTTATCTTCAGGACTTAGACAGCCATCACTTGTTGGACCCATCAATCTATCACTTATCTAAGCATTACTCAAAGAAAATGGGGATAGATTTGCTATTTGCCTGAAAGGGCAATTCTCAGAAGCAGCAACTGGAGGAGAAATAATATACCAGAATACTTGTATTTACTTGCTTTTCACCCCTTCATGTTTTTTATATTCCTTTACTTGTGTGTGTTTTGGAACCGGTCTTAACTTCTTTCCCATCAAGTCTCTGTACCTTTTTTTTTAATAGACAATTTTATTGAGGTATTTTTGGTACATAAAACAATGACATTGTATAGTACTGTACAGAAAGAAAAGCAAATAACGCATAGTGCAAACCACGACTCCATTCTCGCAAGGACCTGCCTAAAACACTCCCTACTCTACTCTACTCTAGCCCCCCCACCCTGCTGACGATTAATGTTCCGCGAAGAAGTCAATGAATGGCTGCCACCTCCGGGCGAACCCTGATAGTGAAGCTCTCAAGGCGAACTTAACTTTCTCTAGACTGAGAAAGCTCGCCATGTCCGATAGCCATACTTCGGGGGCTTTGAATCCCTCTATGCCAACAGTATTCGTCGCCGGGCTACCAGGGAAGCAAAGGCCAAGACGTCGGTCTCCTTCTCCTCCTGGACTCCCGGGTCCTCCGACACCCCAAAGATTGCCACCTCAGGGCTCATTACCACCCCAGTTTTCAAAACCCGGGAATGATGTCCGCGAATCCCTGCCAGTACCCCCTGAGATTAGGGCACGACCAGAACATGTGCACGTGATTAGCCGGCCCACCGACGCATCTGGCACACTTGTCCTCCAGCCCGAAGAATTTACTTATCCAGGCCACCGTCATGTGGGCCCGGTGCACGACCTTAAACTGGATCAGACTGAGCCTGGCGCACGTTGCGTCCTGTTTACTCTGCCCAGAGCTTCTGCCCAAATATCATCCTGCATCTTCTCCCCCCCCCCCCCTCGAGCTCCTCTTCCCACTTAAGCTTCAGGTCCTCAGTCTGTGTATCCTCTGCTCCCATTAGTTCTTTCTAAATATCTGAGACTCAGAATTTCCATGATACCGTTCATACCGCCATTGGGTCCGATACGTATAATAGCAGGTCATCCGTGTATAACGAGACTCTATGTTCCACTCCCCCCCGGACCAGCCCTTTCCAGTCCCTTGAAGCTCTCTGAGCAATTGCCAGCGGCTCTACGACCAGCGCAAACAGCAGTGGGCAACCCTGTCTTGTCCCCCGGTACAGTCTGAAGTAATCTGATGTTGTCCTGTTCATCCTTACACTAGCCTCTGGGGCCTGATAGAACAGCCTAACCCAGTCAATGAACCCCTCCCCGAACCAAAACCGTCCCAGCACCTCCCGCAGATAATCCCACTCGACCCGGTCAAAAGCCTTTTCCGCATTCATAGCTACCACTATCTCTGCTTCCCTGCTCTCCGGGGGCATCATAATCACATAAAGCAGCCTTCTAAGATTGGCCGCCAGTTGCCTACCCTTTACGAACCCGGTTTGGTCCTCCGCAATTACGTCTGGTACACGGTCCTCAATTCTGTTCGCCAAGATCTTGGCCAGAAACCTAGCGTCTGCGTTGATCAAAGAGATTGGCCTGTAAGACCCACAAGTCTCCGGGTCTTTATCCCGTTTCAGAATAAGCGAAATAGTGGCCTGTGACATCGTCGGGGGGTAGGACCCTTCTGTCTCTTCCCTCGTTAAAGACCCTGACCAGCACCGGCCCCACTATCTCAGCAAACTTTTTGTAAAACTCCACCGGATACCCATCCGGCCCCAGGGCTTTACTCGACTGCATGACCTTCAGGCCCCCCAATACCTCTTCGATCCTAACCAGGGCCCACAGTCCGTCTACCAACCCCCTACCCACTCTTGGGAAGGTCAGTCCGTCCAGGAATCGCCTCAGCCCCTCCGGTCCCCTGGGGGGTTCCGAAGTGTACAACTTACTATAAAAGTCCCGAAACACCTTGTTCAGCCCTGCCGGGTCACCCACCGGATTTCCCTCCCCATCTGCTGTCCTTCCTATCTCCCTAGCCGCTTCTCTCTTCCTTAGTTGTTTCGCGAGCATTCTGCTGGCCTTCTCTCCATGCTCATATATCGCACCTTTTGCCTCTTAAGCTGCTCTACAGCCTTGCCTGTAGTCAGCACCCCGAACACGGCCTGCAGCCTCTGTCGTTTCCTAGTTCCTAGAGTAACTCTGGCCTCGGGGACACCGCGTAGCTCCTGTCCATCCGTAAAATTTCCTTAACCAGTCGGTCCGTTTCTGCCCTATCTGTCCTGTCCCTATGAGCCCGGATTGAGATCAGCTCCCCTCTCACTACTGCCTTCACTGTCTCCTAGAGCACTGCTGCTGAGACTTCTCTGGTAACATTTACCTGCAGATAATTCTGCATGCATTTCCTGAGTCTCTCACACACCGCCTCATCCGCTAGAAATCCAACTTCCAACCTCCATTGTGGGCGCTGACAGCTATCCTTACAAATCTGTAGATCTACCCAGTGCGGAGCATGGTCCGATATGGTAATTGACGAATATTCTGCCCCCACCATCCCGGCCAGCAAGTCCCTACTCATGACAAAGAAATCAATTTGGGAATACACCTTGTGGATGTGGGAGTAGTACGAAAACTCACTCGCCAACGGACGGCTAAATCTCCACGGATCAGCTCCCCCCATTTGCTCCATGAAACCTCTCAGGTCCTTTGCCATCGCTGGGAACCTGCCCGTTTTTGAACACGACCGGGTCCAGGACTGTGTTAAAGTCCCCACCCATAATCAGTTTGCGCGAGTCCAAGTCGGGGATCTTCCCTAGCAACCTCCTGATAAAATCCACATCGTCCCAATTAGGGGCATACACACTAACCAAGACTACTCTCACCCCTTTGAGCTTACCCCTAACCATAACAAATCTGCCGCCCCCATCCGCAACTGTACCCTCCGTCTCATATTGGACCCTTTTATTAATCAGGATCGCAACCCCCCTAGTCTTAGTGTCGAGCCCCGAATGAAAGACCTGACTAACCCAGCCCTTCCTTAACCTAACCTGGTCTGCCACTTTCAGGTGCGTCTCCTGCAGCATGACTACGTCTGCCTTCAGAACCCGCAAATGCGCGAACACACGCACCCTCTTCACTGGCCCGTTTAACCCTCTAACATTCCAGGTGATTAGCCTGGTTGGAGGGCACTTCGTCCCACCCCCTCCTTTGCCGATCAGCCATCCCATTTCCTTGGCCAGCCCCCCAGCCATGTGTTGCGCTTCCTCTGGCCCGCCTCCTGGCTGGCTCCACCCATGACCACTGTCGCCATGTCCAATTTCCATTCTCGTCAACAGATCAACTACCCCCCCCCCCCCGCCCGTCCCCCGCAGCAACACCATCCTACTACCTAACCCCTGCTCTGATCTAACTATATGAACACCCCCCCCACCTGGCTTCCGTTGACTAGCCCACCCAGCTAGCCTGGTTCCCAGCTTCGGCCCCAGTGCGTCTCTCACCCATTGTTCCCTGGCTCCCCTCTCCCCCGGCCTATCCATACCACTTCCCCAAACCAGCCCTGCTTAAACACATACTCTATATAAGTCAGAGACATCGCCAACAATAGTGCAATTTAAATCAAACAAATAGAGATAAGAAGTACCAGGCACTCTCAGCCCTTCCCCTCCACACATAGAAAAAGATTGCAAAAAATTCCCCCCAAACCCCCATCATAACCTTAATTAACAATTTTCTTTTTTATTTCCCCCCTACCAAAACTCCAAACAAGAAACCTAAAAAGGAAACATTATGGGAAACCACGAAAAAGAAGAAAAACACATCGCAACCAAAATACATCAACCTAAAAAGGTCGAAAAAACGAAAAGAACGGACCCAAACATGCAGGCATCTCTCAAAGTGAGGGAGAAACAAAATAGACTTAAAAGTTCTACCATGAGTCCAAGAGTCCTCAGCTCAGGGCCAGCCCTTGCTTCTTAACAAGGTCCATCGCCTCCTCGGGTTCCTCGAAATAGTGGTGCTGACTCTCATCCGTAACCCACAGTCGCGCCAGAAAAAGCAGCCCGAATTTCACCTTGTTCTTATACAAAATCTCCTTCACCTGCCTGTAGCCTCCCCTCCTCCTGGCCACCTCAGTGCTCAGGTCTTGGGAAACACGCAGGGTGTTATTGTCCCAGGTACAGTTTTGTGTGCTCTTGGCCCATTGCAGAACCCGCTCCTTGTCCAGGTACCTGTGGAACCGGACCACCATCGCTCGTGCGGGACCCCCTCGTCGCGGCTGCCTCACCTGCACTCTGTGTGCCCTGTCCACCACCGGCGGGCGAGGGAACATCTCGTTCCCCAGCAGCTTCTGAAACATAGCCTCCACATACGCGGCAGCATCCAGCCCCTCAGCCACTTCCGGCAGGCCAACGATTCTTACATTCTGCCGGCGAGATCTGTTGTCCAGGTTCTCCAGCCTTTCCAGGAGCATTTTTTGCCGATCCCTCAACCTCCGAATCTCCACGTCCGCCACCGTTTGAAAGTTGGCCTGCTCCTCCACCTTCTTCTCCAGCTCCTGGAGCTTCCCAGCCTGATCATCCAGGCTTTTTTTTCCAATCGGTCCATCGACTTCTGGAGTGGCTCCAAATTATCGCGCTTCAGAGCTAAAAAGCCCTCCTGCATGGCCTGTAGCAGCTGCTCCGTTGTAGGCTGGGCTGTCGGCGCCTTGCTCTGGACATCGGCCATATTGGTCTCTCGCACAGCCTCCACCTTGCCCTTGTTTGACCACTTCTTCTGCTGTTTACGGTCCCTCCGTCTTCTTAAGTCCATACAAGGTGGTGGGCCGGGGAGGGGGCCTGTATGGGTTCAGTGCCTGAGTACTATTGCTTTCCAGTTCCGCGCTCAAAAGTGCAAAAAAGTCGGGGGAAAAGGTCCAAACATCCGACCGAAACGGGAGCCACCAAATGTGCGACCTACTCACTCATAGCCGCGGCCGGAAGTCCCCATAGCCGCCACCGGAAGTCCCAAGTCTGTGTACCTTTAATCTAATGTCTCTCTAGCTAGCCATTGAGAAAAAGCTGTGGACTTTCAGAAACTCAATTAGTTTCTTGAAGGGCAAAGAAACTTTGAAATCAGTTAGTAACAAAATAAGGTGAAATGAAGTGCACAGGAACTGAGAAAGGGAAGAGACAGCCAAAATGATTCCAATTCAATATGGCACACAACAGTGTGTTTTAAATGAACACAGATTTTGCGGGGAATAGAGGAAATGGCTAACATAAATCCTGAGTTGGTATGTTGATCACAAGAGCGTATTTGAAGTTTACCACACATCCTTGCAATCAGGGGACACACTGCCCTTCACTCGCTGTTAGAAATACTTTTTCTTTACTTACCCTGATCCTAAGTTCAGTAGGACCAGTGTGCCAATATTTCCCATGTCTGCATTCCAGCCCAGCCAACCTTTTGTACTTAAGATTTCCAACATCACATTATCTTGATTTACCTGGCTGCCTCAATCCTTTTCCAAAAAGGAACAACATCTGTGGAAAATTTTATAGAATGGATCTAATTGGGTGATATAGAACTATCAGAAATATCCTAATGCCAGTAATCCAATCTTTAAAGAGAACAACCAGGACTAGATAAGAAATGTGGACTGAAGCATAATTCTTCTGGAAGCTTTTCTCAATCTGGGTTCCTAAACATGTCAAATACTGTGAATATACTGGGCTCAATCTGCCTGCCGCATTGAGCTAGAGCGAGGGATTGGCTAGTAGAAGCCTCCCGCAGGTTTCCCGGCAGCCTTTACGCCTCACGAGATCTACCCAGTCTTGCGAGGCATCGGAATCAAAATCTTGACCAAAATGGGCACCCGGGGGTCTCGTAGGCCTTCAGAGGTCCCTGGGTGGTCAGGGATAGTCCAGGGTGCCCCCCTCCCCGGCCCTCCTTCTTGAATACAAGCACTTTGGCACTGGCCGGCTGGCACTTTAAGCACTGCCAAGGGGTCCAGATGGCACTGTCAAGCCGGCAGTGCAGGGGGTGGCAGTGCCATCAGGATCGGAGGGGTCCATTCCCATGAAAGTAGGGTGGAGGGGGGTGTGAAGGGTGCAAGGCAGGTGAGAAGGGGCTTCTGGGAGGTTGGGGGATGACTGGTAGGGGTCCTGGAAGGGGGGTGCCTGTAGGGGATGTTGAATTTGCTTAAGAGGATAGGCCCCAGATACCCCTTAGCGGGGTGTCCTTACTTTTGGGGGGGGGGGGGGGGAATGCCTATGTGTGCGGGGGGGTGACATTGCCCATGGGTGGGAGGTGTGGGGCACCCACAAGCTCACTTTGAGATCTGGGCATCCTTTCAAAACGGCAGCCAAATATCGGAGTTCAGCTCCCAAGTGATTAAAAAAATTCTAAGGGCGCGATCCAACGGCCACGCTGCACCCGAAACATGGTGCTCAATGCGCTCGCTAAGGGACTTTGTTCCTTTTTGGGAGAATCGCAGCCTAAGTGTGGGCTAAAGCAGTGAGAAACTCCCCAGGGCATAAAAAAGTGACTAAGTGTCGTTAGATAGAGGTGGGAAACACGCCGGCAGGAAACTCCCAGCAATACCCACCACAAATGACACTTCAAAACTTTTCCGCTAGATCGTGCCCACTAACTAACTAACTAACTCGAGCATCTCAGGGGACCAAAAATGGGAGGTATGTCAAAACAAATTGTTCGATACGGAATATGCAAGACCGCCTTTCCATTACTCATAGAAGGTCAGCCCTGAAATGTAATACTTTGTACTGGTACATTACTTCAACTCATGTGACACTCCAATTATCTGAGGAAATCTGTGTTGGAAAACCAAAACCATCGTTTCACTCCTCATTTTTAACCATTTGGTTACGTCCCTTATGACGGAAAGCGGGAAAATGAGCTGCTCCAGGGAGCTATTAACAAACATTAGGAGAAGAATGACACTATAATCTATTTCATTTCCCCGCATTTCCTGCGCATAGTGTGATTTCTCAGGTTTTTTTAACATTAGAGGCTATAACAAGAGGATTAGAAGTGCGGAGCAAAGTCATTTCTATCTTTTTAATCATAAGTGTAAATGATACCTATTTCAGGAAATGCTGAAATCCTTGTGGGATTCTCCGAGCCTCCGCGCCACAATCCGCTCGGCGCGGGGGCAGAGAATGGGCGTCAGACCCGCAATCGGGTCCGACGCCGCTCTCGCGATTCTCCAGGGACCGGAGATTCACCGCCAATCGCGCGCGCGCAGTCTTCGCGGCGTCAGTTGGGGGCCATTGAAAGTGGCCCCCGAGGCGATTCTCCACCGACAACTGGCCGAGTTTCCGCCACCGTGGTTCACTCATGGTTCCACCCAGCGGGAGCTTGGAGTGGCGGCTACAGGGGGATTAGTCTCTGGGGAGGGGAGGGGGTGGGCTCCATGACGGCCAGAATCGCGATCGGGGGCCACTGATTTGTGGGGGGGGGCCTATATTGTCGGGGCAGGCCCGCTGTGTTGGTCCGCCTTGTTACACAGGGCCGGCGCCGCATGCGCGGACCCGCGACCGCACGTGCAGTGCCCCGTATCGGCAGCCGGAGCTGCGAGGAGCACTCCGGGGTCCTGCTAGCCCCCTTCAAAATGGAAAACCACTCGGGACTTTCTCCAGGAAAGTCCAGAGTGATTTGCGCCTGTTTTCTTGCGGGCGTGGGGTCAGAGCCCCATTATCAGAGAATTCCTCCCCATATACGAGTTTCACTGCAGCATCTGTAGACGATACCAGGTTAAAAACATAGTGCTGGCTGGTCCAAATCATTACATGTTAAATCTGGGTTGGATGCAAGCCCAGACATCAGAATTGTAAGGATACGATGCTAACTCATTGTCAGTCTTTCTCCAGCATATTAATGTTCTTATCTATATATACATATCAAAGATTATTTATACCTATTTTCCAGAATTATTTCAAGGAGGATGGCCGAGTGAAAATAAACTATACAAAATAATGTAATTATGAGACATTTTGGTACTGAATAGAGATAATGGAGAGCAAAACTTTAACTGGCTGTGATTCACTTCTGGTAGAAAACCATGATGTGGATTAGAATTAATCACCTACCCCCTTCAACTTTGTTAGGTTTATTGTAGGTGGACTTAAGTGCCTCAGAATGGACTTTCTGCTCTGAGGAACATCTCTGAATGAACAAGTTATGTTTTTTGCTGTGATCCAAATGGCTAATCTTCCTCATCTAGTAGGTCTGGTTTTGTAGACAAGAGCTTTGGCAAATACTCAAGCGTTGTACTGGGTTAGCTTCTCTGAATCCTCATAACCCATTCCAAACTTAACTGTTGTAAAATAAATATAATTCACCACAGCACTGTTATGCAATTAAAGAATTAAAGTTAGGTGATTAAGCAGGTTCAGTACTGATGCTGAAGATGCTGACAAGGTATTCACTGTGATCTTGAACATCTATTTCTTTCTATTCTATAAACTATATTGTGCAAGTCAACAGTGGAAGACTGCACAAGTCTAACTTAGGACATTGAATTTCCTACTTGGTCAATGAATAAAAGCAGCAAGGATCTCAGACAGCTTTATATTTTCTCAAAATGTTTTCTTTGCATGGGGAGGACTGGTAGGGAGAGGAAGGTGTCCTTGAGTGACTTTCAGCAGATCCTTCTTGGGACTTGGAATCGGATGGGCAAAGCACAGTTATCTACAGCAATATCAATCATAGATACAATATCTCCTACCAAGAATTGTGGTCAAATCAATAATGGCTGTTGTGACTTAACTTTCAAGTCTTTTATTTGACCCAAATTGACATTTCTGTACTGAGGATGCAGAAGCTGATCAGTGTGTGAAGAAAAACTCCAATTTCCATTAACATTCATTGAGCTGCTTTATCTCATGGAGTTGATAGATGAATTTAGTTCTACCAAACCAAACAGAGGTTTTGTTGTAGAATTTAAACCAAAAGTGCAAACAAATGCCCATAATGCTAATATATAATTCATACATAATCCCTACAGTGCAGAAGGCAGCTATTAGTCCCATCTAGTTTGTATCCTCGCCAGGCCCGATCCCCATCCCGGTCCCCGTAACCCTAACTAACGTTTGGATAATAAGGGGCAATTTAGCATGGCCAATTCACCGAATCTGCACATCTTTAGACTGCAGGAGAAAACCGGTGAACCCGGATTTTGAGGGCCACGAAGAAACCAGCACGAGTTAAGGATACAAAGTAATAACATTTATTTACAATAACTTTTATATGCAGCAACTTCCCTTGCTGCACACTCCTTCCTGCTGGTTCCTAAACTGGCCAGCTTTATTTATACTAGGAGTTTACTAATGGTTTCTCCGCCCCCCTCATTGGGGAAGCTCATACTCCCACAGGATTGTGGGATTGTCATTAGTCCTCAGCCAATGGTAAGTAGGCAGGTTATAACATCCCTCCCCCCCAAAGTCCAAGGAATCCACCGAAGACCCTGGCGAAGGAGGGTGTCGGACTCGTTTTGCCGCAGGCCGGACACCATTTGCACGCGGCGCTGGATCAGGAGGCGTGTAACGAGACGGAGACCGGCGCTTCCGTGATGAACGGCGCAACAGTTGTACATCCATGGCCCGTGGACCCGAGGATTCCCCCTCTGATGCATCCCGTGTCTCCATCTCGGAGTCAGGGTCTGCTGCCTCCGTCATGTCAGCGTCTCTATCTCCATTCGATTCTGTAATGACCTGCGCAGGCTTCGAGTGAGGCACCAGTGGAAGATTGTGAGGACTACCTTCCCTTGTTTCTGGTCTCAGCGGCTGTAGAAATGAGCTCCGGGGGCGGGGAATCTTTTGAAGGGATAGTCTTCTGGGCCGAACGTGGTCTACATGTTTGCGCTGGAGACGACCCTGGGCTTGCACCTGTTAAGATATAGGGCCCGTTTGGCGAAAGATTACACCAGGAACCCACTGGGCACCACCAGCAAAATTCCGAACGAACACTGGGTCACCGGGCGCAACTGCCGAATCGGCCGATGCCGAGAAAATCCCTGTCCCTGCCGTTCTTGTGTGCGGCGTACTTTTGCGCCAATGTCCGGGAAAACCATACTAAGGCGGGTGCGAAGTCTCCGGCCCATTAGGAGTTCTGCGGGAGCTACCCCAGTCACTGCATGGGGGGTGGTCCTATACGTAAACAAAAAGCGAGCCAGTCTCGTGTCCATTGATCCGGAAGACTGCTTCTTTCGGCCTCTTTTGAATGTCTGCACTGGGTCTGCCAACCCATTTGAAGCTGGGTGGTAAGGGGCAGTGCGGATATGGCGTATGCCGTTCATCATCGTGAACCTCGCAAACTCCTCACTCGTGAATGGAGTGCCGTTATCCGTGACCAGCACCTCGGGGAGGCGATGCGTATTAAACGACAAACGCATCTTTTAAATTGTTGCGCAGGACGTTGTCCCCTGCATCTTATGCACCTCTAGCCATTTAGACTGGGCGTCAATTAATAGAAGGAACATGGATCCTTGAAAAGGGCCTGCAAAATCTGCATGCAAGCGTGCCCAAGGCCGCCCTGGCCATTCCCAGTGATGTAGGGGCGCGGCCGGCGGAAGCTTCTGATGCTCCTGGCAAATGGAGCAGTTTTGGGCCACCTTCTCAATGTCGGTGTCGAGGCCTGGCCACCAGACATAACTCCGGGCCAACATTTTCATTTTGGTCACACCTGGATGCCCATTGTGCAAGTCTGTTAGTATCAGCTCCTGGCCTTTTTCCGGGACAATCACACGCGTCCCCCACAAGAGGATGCCGTCTTCCACACTGAATTCTGACAGCTTGGAGGAAAATGCCCGCAACTCGCCTGGGAGCTGTCTATGCTGCCCACCATACGTGACTATGTGCCGAACCTTTGACAGGACTGGCTCCGTCTGGGTCCACTCACGGATCTGTGATGCCGTGACAGGCAAGGTGTCCATAAAATTTAGGGTTGCAACCACCTCACCGGTCGTGGGGGTCGACATGGGGCCGGTCGATAAAGGCAATCGGCTCAGTGCGTTGGCATTTGCTATCTGCGTACCTGGTTTGTGCTCCAGAGAATACTCGTATGCAGCAAGCAACAAAGCCCAGCGCTGGATCCGTGCGGAAGCAATGGGCGGTATTGGCTTATCCTCTCTGAAAAGTCCCAGCAGAGGCTTATGATCAGTCACGATAGTGAAATGGCGGCCATACACGTACTGGTGGAAGCGTTTCACCGCAAAAACCACTGCCAGGCCCTCCTTCTCGATCTGCACGTACTTTTTCTCCACTGCAGTCAATGTGCAGGAGGCGAAAGCTATCGGTCGCTCGGCCCCGTTCTCCATCTTGTGGGACAGGACGGCCCCAATACCATACGGGAATGCATCACATGTGACGAGCAAAGGCTTTCCAGGATCATAGTGGGTTAGTAACCCAGACGACGACAATTGTTGCTTTACCCGCCGGAAAGCGATTTCTTGCGGCTGACCCCAAACCCAGGTGTGATTTTTCTTTAGCAGAAGGTGCAAAGGGGCCAGCGTAGTTGCCAGATTGGGGGAGGAACTTCCCGTAATAGTTTACGAGACCGAGAAAAGACGGAAGATGCAAAGTGTCAGTCGGGGCGGGGGCCTGTTGAATTGCACGCACCTTCTCTGCGACGGGGTGCAGACCTTCGCGGTCCACCCGATAACCTAGGTAGACTACTTCCTTTGCCTGAAATACGCACTTTGTGCGACGTAAACGGTCTCCAGCCTCCGAAAGGCATCTAAGGACAGCCTCCAGATTTTCCAAATGTTCCTGCTCCGACGTCCCTGTAATCAAAACGTCATCTAAGTAGACAGCAACACGTGGTAAACCTCTCAAAATGCCCTCCATAACACATTGAAAAATTGCGTAGACAGAGGATACTCCAAAGGGCAACCATGTATATTCATACAGGCCCCGGTGTGACTTAATCGTTACATATGGTCGGGAGGCAGGGTCAAGCTCCAACTGCAGGTAGGCGTGACTCATATCTAATTTTGTGAACGAGAGTCCACCTGCAAGCTTCGCGTAGAGATCCTCTATGCGAGGCATTGGATATCGGTCGAGTCGGGAAGCCGTATTCACTGTAAGTTTATAGTCGCCACACAAGCGAACTGTGGCATCTGGCTTAATTACAGGTACAATTGGTGCTGCCCAGTCAGCAAAACGGACATGATGTGGAGATGCCGGCGTTGGACTGGGGTGAGCACAGTACGAAGTCTTACAACACCAGGTTAAAGTCCAACAGGTTTGTTTCGATGTCACTAGCTTTCGGAGCGCTGCTCCTTCCTCAGCTGAATGAAGCGTGATACATTGGCGAGACCATGCAGACGCTGCGACAACGAATGAACGGACATCGCGCAACAATCACCAGGCAGGAATGTTCCCTTCCAGTCGGGGAACACTTCAGCAGTCAAGGGCATTCAGCCTCTGATCTCCGGGTAAGCGTTCTCCAAGGCGGCCTTCAGGACCCGCGACAATGCAGAATCGCCGAGCAGAAACTTATAGCCAAGTTCCGCACACATGAGTGCGGCCTCAACCGGGACCTGGGATTCATGTCACATTACATTCATCCCCCACCATTTGGCCTGCAAAATCCTACCAACTGTCCTGGCTTGATACAATTCACACCTCTTTAACCTGGGGTTACCCCATCTCTGGATCTGTAAAGATTTAATCACCTGCTAATGCTCGCATTCCGAGCATTGTTTGGCATCTTTGAATTTGTCTATATATGTGTTTCTGGAACAGACCTCTTCATTCACCTGAGGAAGGAGCAGCGCTCCGAAAGCTAGTGACATCGAAACAAACCTGTTGGACTTTAACCTGGTGTTGTAAGACTTCGTACTGAGCAAAACGGACAGGCCTGATAATACCCAAACTCTCCAAACGAGTGAGCTCCCCTTCTACCTTCTCGAGCAAGGCGTAAGGCACCGGGCGTGCCCGGAAATAGCGCGGCGTGTCTCCTGGTTCGACTTGGATACGGGCTACGGCCCCTTTTATTTTCCCCAAACCAGGCTGGAATACATCTGGGTATCGTCCCAGCACATCAGTCAACCCTTCAGAAACCGTTTGGAGGATGTGCTGCCATTGCAACCGCAAATGGCGCAACCAGTCCCGACCCAACAGGCTGGGCCCATGGCCGCGCACCACGATAAGTGGGAAACGCCCCTCCTGGCGTCCATAAACAACAGGGGTCATTGTAGTTCCTGCAATGTCCAGTGGTTCCCCCGTGTAGGTGGCCAACCTGGCCTGTGAGTCGGTAATGTAAGGGTCTGTATACCCTGCTTGATGCGTTCGAATGTCCTCTAGGCGATCACGGAGACCGCTGCGCCAGTGTCCAACTCCATCTCAAGCGGGTGGCCATTGACCCGTACTGTCACCTTAATGGGGGCCACACGGGGAGCTGCCACACAATGCAACTGCAGGCAGTCGTCCTCCGTCTCCACGTCCTCAGGAGTAGTCGCCGCAGGTTCATCCACATGGAAGGTACGGCGCCTGGGCTGGTCCCAGTTTTGGTCGGAACGACGGCGCCTCTGGCGCCCGCAGGACCGCTGTCCGCAACGGGGTCGGCGCCTACAAGTCTGACACGGACATGGCTCCTCATCCATTGGTTCTGGAGAAGGCTCCCTTCGGGGAGGAATGTCCGACGGCCACTGGCGTCGGTCCGGACGTTGCCTCGCCCAAGGTACCGCAGGAGTGCGGGGGGACGTTTTTGGACGGAAGGGGTTGCGCCCCAAGGCATGCACCCCAAGGCATGCACTTCCATTCCCTGTAGCTCCTGCACTCCTCGTCCTACGCTCTCTCGGGATAATACTATTTGAATGGCCTGTTGAAAAGTCAATGTTGGCTCAGCTAACAACTTTCTCTGGGTGGCCGCATTGTTAATACCGCAAACCAAACGGTCGCGTAACATTTCTGACAAGGTCTCACCATAGTCACAGTACTCCGCAAACCTGCGTAGCCTGGATAGAAAATCGGCAAGGGATTCTCCAGGGGTCCTCTCAGCGGTATTAAACCGGTAACGCTGGACGATCGTGGACGGGGTTCGGTTAAAATGTTGCCCCACTATATTCACAAGTTCATCAAACGTTTTGGTGTCCGGCGCAGCTGGGTACGTAAGGCTCCTAATCACCCCAAACGTATGCAGGCCACAGGCGGTGAGCAATATGACCACCTGGCGCTCGTTTTCGGTGATATTGTTTGCCCGGAAATAGTAACGCATCCGTTGTGTGTACTGGTTCCAGCTTTCCAGCGCAGCATCAAAAACATCCAAACGTCCGTACAGAGGCATGGTATACTAGAAAACAACTTCCAACCTGTATCCAACAAAAGTCCAGGGAGGAGGCTTCAGCAGTGTAGACAGCTATTCACTTTAACCTTCGTCGCCAGTTTTGTGAGGGCCACGAAGAATCCAGCACGAGTTTTAAGGATACAAAGTAATAACATTTATTTACAATAACATATATATATATATATACACAACAGCAGCAGCAACTTCCCTTGCTGCACACTCCTTCCTGCTGGTTCCTAAACTGGCCAGCTTTATTTATACTAGGAGTTTACTAATGGTTTCTCCACTCCCCTCATTGGGGAAGCTCATACTCCCACAGGATTGTGGGATTGTCATTAGTCCTCAGCCAATGGTAAGTAGGCAGGTTATAACACCGGAGGAAGCCCACGCAGACAGAGGAAGAATGTGCAAACGCCACAGACAGTTATCTGTGGTCGGAATCGAACCCAGGTCCCTGGTGCTGGGAGGGCACCAGTTATTCGGAACACTGTAATCTTTCTTTTTTTTTTTTTAAATAAATTTAGCGCACCCAATCATTTTGTTTTTCCAATTAAGGGACAATTTAGCCTGGCCAATCCATCTAACCTGCACATCTTTGGGTTGTGGGGGACACGGGGAGAATGTGCAAACTCCACACGGACAGTGATCCAGAACCGGGATCGAACCCGGGTCCTCAACACCGCAGTCCCAATGCTAACCACTGTGGCAAGTGCCGCCCGAACACTGTAATCTTGACCCAATAGTTTTAGGCACTATATAAGCTCTAGAGACATCTGTTAGAATTCAGATAGCTGATTACAGCAGCTGACTATTTTAAAGTATATTCCTTAAATAGTTGGAGTTCTCCATAGAAGCACGAAAAGCAATATGAAATCTGTTCTGATAAAGGTGTACATCACATCTGTCCTTACCACAGATGTTGATTGATTTACTGAGTCTCTCCAGGGTTTTCAGATTTGTTTCAAAACCAGCAGCTTTTTGCCTTTTGGCAAAAATAACATGAAGATTGATCGCCGTGAAACATGAACTCATAATTTATTAATCTCTATGGACATCAGAAGTATTTTTTACTCTTTAATGGAATGTGGGTCTCACTGGCAAGACCAGCATTTGTTACCAATCCCTACTTGCCCTTGAACTAGACCATTTCAGAGGGCAGGTAAGAGTCAATCACATTACTGTGGCTCTGGAATCATATGTAAGCCACACCGGGCAAGGATGGAAGATTTCCTTCCCTAAAGGGCACCAGTGAATCAGATAGGTTTTTTATAACAACCAATGATAGTTTCATGGTCACTTGCTACTGTGATTAACTTTCAACTCCAGATTTTATTCATTAAAACTTAATTCAACCAGCTGTCATGGGCATTAGCCCAGGCCACTGGCTTCCCAGTCTAGTGACATTACTGCGACCCCATGTTACACCCCTCCAGTTAGCTATTTCAGTTTGTTCTCTCCAAATCTCAGAAGGATACTGGAGTTTCCTTGCTTGCTAATGTAAAGTCAGGGTATAGAACGTTATAAACATTTGGGCGGAATTTAATGGAAACATTTCTACGTTCATTTGTGGCAGGTTTTTCAGGGAGTTCCCCACCACTACCAAACGATACACAAGTCACCTTTTTGGACCCTGTGGAGTTTTGCACCGATGTGGCCCAAACTTAGAACTTTTTTCAGCACTGGGAGCTGAACTCAGATATCAGACCGCCATTTGAAAAAGGTACCCTGATCTTGAACTGAGCTTGTGGGTCCCCCACGCCCCCCCACCATGGGCAATGTCATCCCACACACACGAGCACTATCACACACCTCCCCAAGTGAGGACATCCTGCTATGGGAACCCGGGGTGGCACATCCTCTTCAGGTCCCCCACGTACCCTTACAGGAACCCCCTCTCCAGGACCGTCACCCAACACCTCTCAACCTCCCAGACGCCCTACTTACCTGCCCTGCAACCCCCACCCTTCAATTCATGGATGTGGCCCCCCTCGGACCATGACCATTGGCAATGTCACCCTGGTACCCTTGCTGGCTTGGCAGTGCCACTGGGCACCTTGGCAGTGCCATGGTGGCAGTGACAAGGTGCCAGTCAAGCAGTGGCAATGTGCCCACAGTCCAGGAGGGGGGCCAGGGAGCCACCCTGTATTATCTCTGACCATCCAGGGGCCTCCAATGATCTGGGAGACCCCCCCAGGTGTCGCTCTTCCTGGTCCATGGTTGTGTAGACCAGTACTGAACGGCGCCCAGCTGCGGCCTCCCTGGGGAAGTCGGTAGAAAATGAAAATCGCTTATTGTCACAAGTAGGCTTCAATGAAGTTACTGTGAAAAGCCCCTAGTCGCCACATTCCGGCGCCTGTTCGGGGAGGCTGGTACGGGAATCGAACCGTGCTGCTGGCCTGCTGTAAAAGCCAGCGATTTAGCCCAGTGTGCTAAATCAGCCCCTGGGCAAGCACACCTAAATAGGTTTAAATTCTACTTGGGTGCAAGCCGTTTGGTCATGTTAAATAATGGGTTAAGAGACATTCCAATTAGTTGTCTCATGTATGTTAAGTATCCAATAATTGACATTGATATGTAAAGAGCTTCAGGTGACCTTTATGTCAGATGATGTGATGATCAAGTTTTGTGCAGGGTCTGTTAAAGTAAAATAAAGGTGCTTGTGAAAAGAAGCAGAACCTTTGACTCTTTATACAACAGCAGTTAAACGTCTAACAAATGGTAGCAGAGGATCGTTGCTGCGCAAATGTGAAGGGTTGAAAGATACAACTTTTCCAGACCAAACCAAGGAGCGAGTGAGAAGTAGAAAAAAGATACATGGCTAAACCTAGGATAAAAATGGCCGGATATGACTATCACCCCTTATTTTCTGAAAGGGGATCGTACGACCAATGGAGAAGTGCAGTAGTTATGTGGACTAAGGTAACTGCCTTGGGAAAGAGAAAACAAGGTATGGCATTGGCTCTTTCTCTACCTGATGACAGTAAAATCTGAAGCAAAGTGTTTTCTGAGCTGGAATTGGAAGAGTTAGACTCAGAAGGAGGTCTGCAGCCTCTATTACATTATATGGATAAGATTTATAAGAAGGATGACTTGTTAAGTGCATATGAAGCATGGTCGGATTTTGATAGGTCCCGAAAAATAGAGGATTTCTCCATTGAAGACTATATAATGGAATTTGGCAGACTATATAAAAGGCTGCAGAAACACAACCTGGAGTTTCCACAGTCTGAGTTGGCCTGTAAATTACTTGACTGTGCTAGAGTGAGCAACATGGATAGGCTCTTGGTTTAGACAGGAGTTCAATTTGCGGATAAGGATACCTTATTTGATCAGATAATAGATGCTTTACAAAAGTTTCTGGGGAAACATTCGATTCCGATGGTTCTGATGAACCAAATAGGTCAGTCTACAATAAAGCAGAATATGGAAGATACACTAATAACAGGATGGCGAAATCGTACGGCTACTAACAGGTTCCAAGACTATAGAAGGAGATCGGGACCCGGAAATTATCAAGACAGAAACCCAGTTAGAACCTACAATAGGAAGATGAACCCCAGAAATGCATGGGGCATGATAAATCGATGTTTTCGATGTGACTCTCAATACCATTATGCTTTCAACTGTCCAACACGTTATAATAGTATTTGAAGTGACACATGACACGGAAGAGTCAGAAGAGGAAAAAGATAGTGACCAGAAAGAAGGCATTATCCTATTAACAAGCAGTTTTACGCCGATAATGAGGGTGTTGGTTGCAGAATCCTTCAATTGTGCTGCATTGGACAGTGGCTACACATCTACTGTGTGTGGAATTGACTGGTTAAAATATTACCTGGACTCCTTGAATGCTGAAAATCGTAACAAGGTTAAGGAATTTGAAAGTTCCACAAGTTTCAGGTTTGGGGATGATAATACTCTGAAGTAGCTGAAAAGAGTGGTGATCCCTTGCAATATTGCCGGAGTGAATCATTTCATTATCACAGATGTTGTATCAAGTGAGACACCTTTGCTTCTGAGCAGACCGTCGGTGAAGAAAGCACACATGAAATTGGATATGGAACAGGATAAGGCAACATTTTTTGGAAAGACGGTGGACTTACACAGTTGGGACACTTGTAGTACATCACTGACAAATAATATTTCAAGTACAGTTGTTAAGGATGCGTTAATGGCAGTTGAAAATGGTAAAAAGCT
Organism: Scyliorhinus torazame; assembly: GCF_047496885.1. Taxonomy (NCBI): domain Eukaryota; kingdom Metazoa; phylum Chordata; class Chondrichthyes; order Carcharhiniformes; family Scyliorhinidae; genus Scyliorhinus; species Scyliorhinus torazame. The sequence goes on along the minus strand of NC_092707.1, from coordinate 120,181,659 downwards.
GATAAAAAGCTTGTTGTATTAAAATTGCATAGGCAATTTGCACATCCATCTCCTCGGAGGCTGAAAAATTTATTAAATGATGCAGGGGTAAGGGATGAAGACTATACTAAGCTGATAGAACAGGTTAGTGATCACTGTGAAGTTTGTAGGAAGTACAAAAGGACACCAGCACGACCAAAAGTAACCCTACCTTTGGCCAGGGATTTTAACAACATTGTGGCCATGGACCTTAAGATCTGGGATAAAGCCAATAATATATTTATTTTGCATTTTGTAGATTTAGCAACCAATGTAATCAATCAATGATTGTACGAAGTAAAGAGAGTAATTCAGGATCAAATCGTGGAAAAATGGATAGGGACGGGAATGGGGCCACCGGCAAAATTCCTTACGGACAATGGGGGAGAATTTGCTAATGATGAGTTTAGGGATATGTGTGAAAATGTGAATATCATAGTTATGAATACGACTGCAGAAAGCCCATTTAGTAAAGGTGTGTGTGAAAAAAACCATGCGGTAATAGATGACATGCTCCGGAAAAGTTTGGCAGATAGACCAAACTGCAAGCTAAATTTAGCTTTAGCATGGGCGGTACATGCAAACAATTCATTGCAGGTGGTTTGGGGCAATAGTCCCTAACAATTAGTGTTTGGTAGAAATCCTAAAATTCCGTCCATTTTGGATGACCAGCCTCCAGCTAGGGAAGGGACTACAATTAGCTCTGCCTTTGCTGAGCATTTAAATGCATTACATAGCAGCAGAAAAGCTTTTTTGAAAGCAGAAGTCTCTGAAAGAATTCGCAGAGCTTTAAGGCATAATGTACGGCCACCAAATATGGTTTTTCAGCAAAGAGACATAGTATACTATAAGAGAGACAACTTTAATGAATGGAAAGGCCCAGGGAAGATCATAGGCATAGATGGCAAAACAATTATTTTGCAACATGGCAATCAAACTGATAGGGTACATTCTTCAAGGATAATGGGTACAGATTACACATTTTCAAATTTAGACAGAGCAGACAGACAGGACGAGGAACCAGGGTCATCTGCTACGCACGTGTTAGAGAACTATGAGGACCAATTAACTGATATAGTCAGGGTTTCTGTGGAGGAACACAACACTTCTGATGAATTAGAACAGGCCATTTTTCTGAAAGGACAACTGCCAAAAGTTGGTACAAAACTGACATACTTGCCTGAAGGGTCTAGTCAATGGAAGGATGCAACTGTTATTAGTAGAGCAGGGAAGGCCCCCGGAAAGTATAAACATTGGTTGAATGTACAGCATTCAGGGGAGGGAGTCAAGACAATGGATTGGGAACACAAAGTTCAAAAATGGAGGGCACAGAAACGCAGTGCCAGTTCAGATAGTACATCGGATAGTGAACAGGTCCGCAGGAAAATGTCGAGAACTATTGAAAGGACATCCCACAGCAGAAGGGAAAGATCAAGCAGTAGCAGTACAGAACGAGATACCAGGCGGGGCGTAGTTTATCAAGGTCTCGGAACATGAGTAAGACTACGAATACTAATACGTGTAGAAGCCCACATGCAGGTGAAATTTTGGTGGCTTCCAATAAATTAGATGAAAAAGTTATCAAAGATGCCAAACAGCAAGAACTGCATAGTTGGAGTGAATTTGGGGTATGCACGGAAGTACCAGATAGGGGTTAAAGAGCTCTATCCCACAGATGGATTTGCACGGAAAAGGCTCTTCCGGATGGAACTTATAAGGCAAAGGCCAGGTTTGTGGCAAGAGGATTTGAAGAAAACTTAGAAGATCAGGTTTTAAGGGTAGATTCACCTACGGCAGGAAAGGTTATTTTAAACATCTTCTTGGTTCTATTAGCCACAAAGGCATGGGAATGCAAATCTATAGATATAAAAGCTGCCTTTTTACAGGGGCATCAGCTCCTGAGAGACATTTTTCTCCGTCCTCCTAACACAGAAGGGGTACTCTGGAAGTTGAACAAATGTGTATATGGATTAAATGATGCGTCTAGAGTCTGGTATTTTTCGGTAAGGTGGGACTAGCGATTTCAAAGCTATTGTAATCTCTGGTTTGAGGAAAGAATTCAGGGTTGGAAGTCAGGCTTCCGGTGCATTTAAATATATAGTACTGGAAAGCGGACAGAGTAGGTTAGGGGCAACTTTATGTCAGCAATCTTATTTGGAAAGCATCAGCCCAATAGCAATTAGTCGTGGCTGGGTTTCACAAAAAGACGCAATGGTTTCAAAGATGGAAAAAGAGCAACTGCGAAGTTAAATTGGGCAACTGAACTGGTTAGGTAGACAGACCAGACCAGACGTGAGTTTTGATGTCTTAGAGTTGAGTATAAAAATGAATGATCCCAAAGTGGAAGACATATAATAAGAGCAAATAAAGCGTTGGTCAAACTAAAAATGCAGGAGTGTGTTTTGAGGTTCCCGGTTTAGGTGACCTTAGGCACTTGAAACTCATAGTTTATAGTGATGCGTCCCATTCAAATTTATGTGATGGTGTTTCAAACGCAGGAGGTTTTATAATTTTCCTTTTGGGAAACAATGGTAAATGTTGGGAAACAAAGAAAATAAGGAGTGTGCTCAAAAGCACTTGAAATGAAAATCGCTTATTGTCACAAGTAGGCTTCAATAAAGATACTGTGAAAAGCCCCTAGTCGCCACATTCCGGCACCTGTTCGGGGAGGCTGGTACGGGAATTGAACCGTGCTGTTGGCCTGCTTGGTCTGCTTTAAAAGCCAGCGATTTAGCCCAGTGTGCTAAACCAGCCCCTATGGCTGCTGAGACGTTAAGCCGTGGAGAGGCGGTGGATATGGCCTTTTATATATCTCAGATATTGACAGAAATTTTGGGATAAGGGGATTTGAGTAGTATACCTATTGAATGTCACATTGACAATAAATCCCTGTGGGAAAATGTGCACTCTACAAAAGTGTCAATGAAAAAAGGTTAAGGGTAGACATCGCAAGTTTGAAGCAGATGTTGGAGAGAGCGGATATAGCAAAAATTTAATGGGTCGACAGTGGCTATCAATTGTCAGACTGTTTTACAAAAAGAGGGGCTAGTTCACAGAAACATTTGGATATTGTTAATGAAGGGCGCCTGTTTCTGTGACTTTTTTTTTTCTTCCAAAAAATGAATAACAAAAGGGGGGAAAGTGCGTGTGTTTTTGTGTTTCTTGTAATTTTGTTTTCACCTAATTATTTTTTTTCTCCAAGGAAGGGGAGACTGTTAAGTAATGGGTTAAGAGACATTTCAATTAGTTGGGTTAAGAGACATTCCAATTAGTTGTCTCATTTATGTTAAGTATCCAATAATTGACACTGATTTGTAAAGAGGCTTCAGGTGACCTTTGTGTCAGATGGTGTGATGATGAGTTTTGTGCTGAGTCAGTTAAAGTAAAATAAAGGTGTTTGTGAAAAGGAGCAGAACCTTTGACTCTTTATACAACAGTAGTTAAACATCTAACAGGTCACACCCCTTTTGCACAGGATTCCAATTCCTATGCCTCGCAGGGCTTGGGTTGATCCTGCAAGGCGCAAAGGCTGCCAGGAAGCCAGTTGGAGGCCTTTCTCAGGATCTACTGGCTGTGTTGCGCTCGAACGAGAATGCAATTCGGCCGGTAGATCGCGTCCCTAATGTGTATCGTCCCCATAATGTTTCTGATCATCCATTCAATATGACATTAGCATCATGCATGCTATTTCCCGTGGATTAGAATGACTTTAATTAATGTTTGAACCCCTAAATATCCAGCATCATGGATAGCTTTATACTTGTGCTCCATTTACAACTTTCTCACCAATCGTTTATAACCCACTACAAAGCAAAAAAGCCAAAGTGCTTTATGTTTGGTCATCAAATGCCAACCCGTCTTTGACCAACAGATGGGACAACTGTAATAGCGCAAGTCAAATGCGCTGTTTTGTTCATATCATTTCTTAGTTTCTCAACACAGAATAAATAGAATAGGATCTTCTATAATTAAATTTTCTAATCATGGGGGGTTCAAGTTCAAGTCATGAACAGCTGAAATATTGCAAAGATTTGAAGGAAAGCTAATGCATTCAAAAGGCTTACAGCCAACTGATGAGATGATCAACTGATGAGAGAATTTTAAGCTTTCTTTGCTACCACTGTCATGGAACAACAGCAAAAAGGCATATGACCATAGATGACGAAGGGAATAATAAAACAAATATACGTCAGGAAGACCTTCAGTTGTACAATACACAGGAAAGGGAGAGTCATACACCCTGTACATAAGCAAGTAGTTTGAGCTTTAAGGTATCAATTGAAAGAGTCAAGTATAGAGGTAACAGGCCAATAATATGTGAAGGAGACTTGAAGTAAATGTCTTTGTAATGACCTTTGAGTAGTATAGCAAATAGATATAGATTGTTGTAAATTTAGAAAAAAGAGATATTAAATAATAAAATGGTTCTTAAACCATTTTTGCCACCTTTAGGGCGGCACGGTAGCACAGTGGATAGCACTGTGGCTTTACAGCTCCAGGGTCCCAGGTTCGATTCCCGGCTTGGGTCACTGTCTGTGCGGAGTCTGCACGTTCTCCCAGTGTCTGCGTGGGTTTTCTCCGGGTGCTCCGGTTTCCTCCCACAGTCCAAAGATGTGCAGATTAGGTGGATTGGCCATGCTAAATTGCCCTTAGTGTCCAAAGGGGTTGGGTGGGGTTGCAGAGTTGCATGCATGGAGCAGAGCTCTGGGCTTAAAATGGGGTGCTCTTCCCAAGGGCCGGTGCGGGCTCGATGGGCTGGATGGCCTCCTTCTGCACTGTAAATTCTATGTTAACCTAATGTATTTATATATGTGTAATTCAAAATAATATTTAATTATGCTTTATAAAGCAACAATTTGGAACAAGGGAAATCATATTTTAGCAGAAGACAAATTAATTTACCTTAGCACTAAAATATGTGGTAAGACGTGTTTGTGTCTGTGCCCCTCCCAATCAGGCTCCCATCCTCGGCTGTAGTATTACAATAAAGTGCCCAGTGGAAACTCAGCCCTTCCTCGTCTCCTAAATAACAGCCATTTGGTAGAATTGCTGTACGCCTTCAAGTTTCAGAGTGGCAAAGTGGTGCACTGGCAATCACCCGTTTGCCTTCTTGGTACGATGTATGGCTACCCTTTACGCAACACGGTACAATGTATGGCTAGCCTTCACACAACTCAAGTCCCACACTACGTCGGTGCCTCTGAAATGTCTCAGAAGTGTTAAAAAAATAACTACCAGCTGTTCAAGAAAGAAGCACACCTCCACCTTCTCCAAGCAACAGGAGATATGCAATACAGACTTGCCAGCATTCCTCAAGCTGTGAGAACAATTAATGTAAAACAGGGAGACTCCAGAAAGGGGCATATTAGTTGGGAAGGGATGCCTCATCCTTAAAATGATAATGTAAGACATCCCCAACACTAACACCAAAGTGATATACATTATTTGGGTTGGCAGATACAGGTCTCTAAGACTACCATTATTCAAACTGAATCTCACTGCTGCTACCTGTAGACTGCCCCTACTTTGTTCTCTCATTATTTAAACAGACCCCACTGCTGTAGCCAGTCCCACAGCAGTTACCAATCGAAAGTCAGGGAAGAATGGATTTAGTATCGCGATAGAACAAGAATATCCATCTTGCCATAAAACCTATCTAGTGTAATCTTAAAGAAGAAATGTTAGACAAAATGTTTAGTTAAATATCACATCTCCAAATTAGAAATCACAGGACATTTTCACTGATTTTAATGCAATAAGTTTAAAATGTTGCATCGGCCTGCAAGAGGATCGGTTAAATGTGAAATGAATACTTTTCATTTATGTTAAATGTAAGTGCTAGTGAAAACATTGTCTCGGTTTATCAGTATTATTTGAAATACATTGTAAATTAAATGTTTGTTATTAAAGACAAAACTCAAGCTGAACAAATAATGCGTGACATGTTATGCTTATATTAAATTTGTTGAATGCAGCAGTTATGTCTGAAGTGAATGTTGAAACGGTAGAACATTTGCCTTTTTATTTTCAGTGTATTTGATTATTTTGGTGGAATTATTTACAGGAGCTACAATAAATAAATAAAATTATTTAAAAATTAAAAATATTTTGTGATTAATAGAATATTTTTCTTCTCCCATTTTGACATTCTTCTTTGCTCTCCTAAAGCCTAGGATTCACAGTGGGGCACAGTTCCAAGGGCATGGGTCACAAGGGACCACTTATCCTGTGTTTGGAAAGCAAATACTGGTAGACATTCAGACAAGGGTGGATGCCACTGCATGCCCAACTGACCCTGTTCTCACACAGTAACGAGTAAGATTGGTCAGAAAAATTTAGAGAAACTCTGTGTCCATTCACACACAGATAAGCAGTGGGTAAGAAGAAATGGGAGCCTCTGGCTGATTTTCCCCCCCTCTTTAGTTCTGTGAATGAGGGCGATCTTCACCCTTCCACTGCTGTTCTGGCAGAGCTTATCTGACACACAACAGGGCAGTGGCTAAATACTAGACTCTCTTATACAGAGGGATCAGTCCCACATCACCATCATGCAGTCCATTTATTACAAAATGACCGAGATGTCAATAATGAATAAATGGAATCTAATGTTGTTGATAATGGTGGGCTTCATGATGTAAAGTGTTGATGATCAACAAATCAAACACTTTTTAACTCCTGTATTTGTATGAGCTATACTGTGACTCAGAATCATACTCTGGACAAAGGGAACACGTCAGAAACATAGGTTGGGATTTTCCACGCAACCCGCACATGTTTTGCAGAGGTAGCCCGCCATTGGCTGGCGGTCGGATCCTCAGTCATGCCATTGTCAAAGGGGTTTCCTATTGTATGCACCCCTCGCTGCCAGGAAACCCGTTGTGGGGGTGCACCGTCGGCGGGACGGAAGATCCCGTTGATGTCAACGGACAGAAAATTCCAGTCATAGACTTTGAAGGGAGCCAGGAACTCACAGCTTCCAATGGTAACATGCTCCCCCAATAATTTGGATCAACTTGCTTATTTTTTGGATGTTTGAAATCAAAATTAAAATGCTTGAATTGAAACAAGTTGGTTGGAGGGAAAGATGCAGATTGGGCCAATGTTGCTGATGACAGTCCGATGTCTCTAAAATGTGATTTTCTTCCTTTAAAAACATTTTTAAATTCTTGTTCAGATAAAATGAAAATCATTTCATGGTGAACAACATTCTCTGCACAGCTCTTAGTCAGTATTCCTGTCCAACACTAATCAAGAATAGATGCTGTATATTAGGGAAACAGAAGAAAAAGGACAGAATAACAGTCCAGATTTGGGAGCAGTTCTGTAGACAGGAGCAGGAAAGCTAGATCAGTCAACGTCGCAGCATGAGGGCTACAATAGGAGGAAGGTTTGGCAAGTCAGCCATGGTCAAATAGAGGGGCTAAGTAGGTTTGGTAGCTATGCTCAGTGTCCTGTCCTGAAGCAGTTATTCAAAGTAGGCACAAAGTGAGACCTAAGAAATGAATAGGACTATAATGCCTGGCTGCTCATGTAGGGGACACCAAATTCATTTTAGTGTGGTTTTAATTTTATCTTGCTAATGCCCCGCCATGTAAATGAACATATAGGATGTATGCCCTATAAATCTTGCTCTCCTAACTTTTGAATAAGTCATTAATTTTGGCCACAAGACTACTTTTCGTTATGCACTTAAAAGACTCTCTGACTGATTAAAGCCTATCATCGCCAACTCTACCAACCCAGTTGTAATATCACTGTCAGATTAAAGAACTGACTATCAAAACTTTTTTTTCATTGTTTGGAAGCAAACATTTCAGTTATTTATTCATTTTCTTTTATCAAGAGGGTATATGTAGCACCAATATACTCCTCCCTCCTTTACAACTAGAAATGTCAGTACCTTTGAGATAAACATTCATAAAGTGTAATTGTTTTAAAACTTCTTGAAGAAGCTATAATAATGATGGCACTTGTGATTGAATGAATGTGTCCTAACTATACTCAGTCTATATTGTGTTACCCATCCAATATCTTGGCAAATGCAGCCACCTATGTTAGATTGCTGTACCTGTCAGAAACATTTCTTGTCTGATTTCACTATTAATATGTCAGAAACTCAGCACTTCATAAATGAAAGCAAAGTTAAGCAAGTTCGCTATCTGTCTAAGCACAATTTTAGTAATTGTCTCAGTTTTTAAAAAAATGAACAGCAAGAGTGATTTGAGAATATTCCTAGATTAAAATTCTTAGAAACTGGCCTTAGAAACTTCTGTTTATTGTTGACTTGGAAGTTAATTTATAGATACTCCCAAATGTCAGGACATTTTTGATGAGAAAAAACTTAAATAGCTTTCTGTACCATAATTTGTTATTTTTACTCTGCAAAGATCACAATTTAAAATCAATTGGCATATTTTGAGAAATAACAAAGAACCTCAATTTATGGACTAATGTTAAGAAAACCCCAATGTGGCACTGGACATCTAAATCAGGAAAATTAGCATTGCTTCCAGACTTGCATACAAAGAGATGCTTACCTTTAACTGTAACATTGCTGCTATTATTCAGTAAACTCCTAAGAAATAGGGGAAAAAAAACAGTAGATAGTTTTAGTATATAGAAGTTTAAAATCTCAGGAGGCTATACTATCAAAATCTAAATATATTTTGTCCAATTGCATTGATCTTGTGGGTAGATTGGAACTGAATTAGAGGCAATAGCTTTAATTTAGAAGGTTGCAATTTTATTGTTTCAGTGATTGATGAACAGGCTAAGAATCTACAATTTCATAAGTGAGATGGCATACACTCTTAGAAAATCCAAGTAACTTCTTCAGCGATCACTCGCGAACAAGCATCATTGTCGACTTAAGAAATTCCGTGACACTGGTCATAGGTTCTATGAGTCCTTGCGTGGCTGATGAGCCTGATCCTAAAGCAGTATCTTCTAACGCACACTTGACAGGTGTTTCCGGGAGGTGGGATTGGTCCTTGGACTCTAGATAGCTGATGTTTTTTCTCAGGCTCCTTTTCCGGGCTTCCTCGTGCTGTTGGGTGCCCTCAAAGAATTCTGTCCCTTCAGTCAGGAGGTTCCTCCATGTAAGTCTCTTCTGAGTTGATGTTGCCAAGTGACTAATCATAGCCACAGTGAATGTCGTAAGAAGTCTTATAACACCAGGTTAAAGTCCAACAGGTTTATTTGGAATCACAAGCTTTCGGAGTGTAGCTCCTTCATCGGGTAAGTCTCACCTGATGAAGGAGCTACTCTCTGAAAGCTCGTGATTCCAAATAAACCTGTTGGACTTTAACCTGGTGTTGTAAGACTTCTCACTGTGCTCACCCCAGTCCAACACCGGCATCTCCACATCACAGAGAATGTAAGCACAGACAGTAACCAAGGAAGAAAGTGGAACAGAAAATACTTTTTTCAGTTAAATTGATCCATATTGATGTCACCGGAAATAAATTCAACAAAAAAAACAGAAAAGTAACCTTAACATCCAACACCATCATCCTTCAATCTTAAAACAAGCTATCTCACAACTGCAAATTTCTCTTTCTGACTGCTGTGTTCTGGGTGAAAGATAGGCAATATGACCTGCCCACTAATCCCTTCATTATTTTATGGTTTCGAGCAAAACGGAAAATAAGGAACTGCTACCCCTACCCTGCAAACACCAGCTGTGGGATCACCTGGAAATAATTATTAATTTATGAAACAGGCAAATACAACATTAACTTCAATTTCTGGCATATTTGAAAAAAGTCTATCAATTTTTATTCCTGATCATTTATATACTGAATACACATTTTAGGTCTGGCAGGTTAAAGCCCAAAATTTCCAACCTCAATGGCTTTACGTACACCACTTAACGTCATCCTTCTATGAACATTTGTACTAATCTGGTTGTCACTTTAATGTAGTAATTTAATCTTCACATACAGACTTTGGTAATAATTTTTACTGTATATTGGCTACTTAAGAATATAACTGATCTGGACTGATCTGATCTCTTCACACATCTTCTCTACTGAGTGGTACTACACTCCCATATGCTTCACCCGATGCCTGTGTCGATGTATTTACATTGCGTATTTAATGTTTAGAATAGCCAATGTTGTTCCTTTGTTTAAGAAGGGTAGCAAGGATAATCCAGGGAACTACAGGCCGGCGAGCCTTACGTCAGTGGTAGGGAAATTACTGGAGAGAATTCTTCAAGACAGGATCGACTCCCAATTGGAAGCAAGGGATCATATTAGCGAGAGGCAGCATGGTTGTGTGAAGGGGAGGTCGTGTCTCACTAACTTGATAGAGATTTTCGAGGAGGTCACAAAGATGATTGATGCAGGTAGGGCAGTGGATGTTTTCTATATGGACTTCAGTAAGGCCTTTGACAAGGTCCCTCATGGCAGACTGGTCCAAAAGGTGAAGTCACATGGGAGCAGAGGTGAGTTGGCAAGATGGATAGAGGACTGGCTAGGTCATAGAAGGCAGGGTAGGAGCAATGGAAGGGTGCTTTTCTGATTGGAGGGCTGTGACTAGTGGTGTTTCACAGGGATCAGTGCTGGGACCTTTGCTGTTCGTAGTATATATAAATGATTTGGAGGGGATTTCTGGTGGCAGCCATGCGAGGGAAGGTCGCGAATTTGGAAGCTCCCATCGCGACTTACGGGCCCTTTTTAGGAGTTTCAGCGGATCCTCCTCCGTGAAATCCGGCGGATCAAGCAATGCTGGAAAGGTTCCCCGCATCGGTTTATGGAGGGGACCAGGAGTAGGGCGGCGAAGCAAGCGAGTGCCGAGAAGCGGGTGGAAAGGGCGCTTGAACACAAAATGGCGGCCGGCTCGGATCAGGCAGCATGGGCCCAGTGGTCGCAGGAACAGCAGGAGTTCCTCAGAAGCTGTTTTGCAGACCTAAAAACGGAAATGCTGGCCCCGATGAAGGCCTCAATGGAGAAGATACTTGAGACCCAGAAGATGCAGGAGAAGGCGATCAAGGAGATCGAGAAAAAGGTCTCGGATAACGAAGATGAGTTACTCGGTCTGGCCGTCAGGGTGGAGGCGCATGACTTCCGGGTGCGGCGATGACCAGCTGAGTCGCACGTTTCGGCAGCTCCCGGTGAAACGGACTTTTGGGCTCTTGATCGGAGCCCCAACGGCAATTTTGACGGCTAAAAACACTGTGCGGTAAACCAGAAGGGAATCCCCCCTGGATACGGATGAAAAAAGGAGGAGAAAGTGGCTGGATTGCAGTGGATCCTTTAGAACAGCGGCAAGGAAGGCAAGCAAAAACCAAGATGGCGTCGGAAGGTGGCAGTTTAATATGGGGCCCTGAACAACAAGAGTTCTTGAAATGCTGTGTGGAAGAGCTCAAAAAGGAAATGAAGAAAGAGCTGTTGGCCCCGATACTACAGGCGATCGAAGGGCTAAAGGAGGAACAAAAGACCCAGGAGCGGGAGCTTCGGGTCGTGAAGGCAAAGGCAGCCGAGAATGAGGACGACATACAGGGCCTGGTGGTGAAGACGGAGATGCATGAGGCACATCAGAAACAATGTGCGGAAAGGTTGGAGGCACTGGAGAACAACGCAAGGAGGAACAACTTGAGGATTCTTGGTCTTCCTGAAGGTGCGGAGGGAGCGGACGTCGGGGCATATGTGAGCACGATGCTGCACTCGTTAATGGGAGCGGAGGCCCCGGTGGGTCCGTTGGAGGTGGAGGGAGCATACCGAGTGATGGCGCGAGGACCGAGAGCAGGAGAAATTCCCAGAGCCATAGTGGTGAGATTCCTCCGTTTTAAGGATAGAGAAATGGTCCTTAGATGGGCAAAGAAAACTCGGAGCAGTAAATGGGAGAACACGGTGATCCGCGTTTATCAAGACTGGAGTGCGGAGGTGGCGAGAAGGAGGACGAGCTTTAATCGGGCCAAGGCGGTGCTTCATAAAAAGATAACATTTGAAATGCTGCAACCGGCAAGACTGTGGGTCACATATCGAGGGAGGCACCACTACTTTGAGACGGCGGAAGAAGCGTGGACTTTTATTGTGGAAGAAAAACTGGAATGAGCGGGTTATTAAAAAGAACGTTTGAACAAAGTGGTGGGGCGAATGTGGGGGGCGAAGAGGGGGGTTAAAAAGGGGGGAAAGAGGAGTTTTATGTACTAATCCTGCGATGTGGTAACTTTTCTCTCTTCCACAGGTGGTGATGGGGGGAGGAGGGGAGGTGGACGAGATGGGGCGTTGGCCATTGGGGGCGGGGCCAAGGGAGAAGCGCGGGCTTGGTTCCCGCGCTATGATAATCATGGCGGGAATAGAGAAGCAGGAAGGAGGGGGCGTCGCACGGTGCAAGCCGAGGTCACGGGGGGAAGCCGAGGTCGGCCAGAGTTTGCTGACTTCTGGGAGCAACATGGGGGGAGTAATTACGCTAGCGGGGGATCTAGCGGGGGGGGTGGGAGGGGGGAATTACTGGGTTGCTGCTGCTGGGGAGAGGGGGGGGAGCTGGTATGGGAGGGGATGGGCGGGGGGGGCACCGGCTGGGGGAGATACAGCTGCGTGGGAACCGGGTGAGGAGCTGGAAAAAGGGGATGGCTATTCGACAAGGGGGGGGGGGGGGTAGGAAGCCCCCCAACCCGGCTGATCACGTGGAACGTGAGAGGGCTGAACGGGCCGATAAAGAGGGCACGGGTACTCGCACACCTTAAGAAACTTAAGGCAGATGTGGTAATGTTACAGGAAACGCACCTGAAACTGATAGACCAGGTTAGGCTACGCAAAGGATGGGTGGGGTAGGTGTTCCATTCGGGGCTAGATGCGAAAAACAGGGGGGTGGCTATATTAGTGGGGAAGCGGGTAATGTTCGAGGCAAAGACTATAGTGGCAGATAACGGGGGCAGATACGTGATGGTGAGTGGCAAACTACAGGGGGAGACGGTGGTTTTGGTAAACGTATATGCCCCGAACTGGGATGATGCCAATTTTATGAGGCGGATGCTAGGACGCATTCCGGACCTAGAGATGGGAAAGCTGATAATGGGGGGAGATTTTAATACGGTGTTGGAACCAGGGCTGGATAGGTCGAAGTCCAGGACTGGAAGGAGGCCGGCAGCAGCCAAGGTGCTTAAAGATTTTATGAAGCAGATGGGAGGTGTAGACCCGTGGAGATTTAGCAGACCTAGGAGTAAGGAGTTCTCGTTTTTCTCCTATGTCCATAAAGTCTACTCGCGAATAGACTTTTTTGTGCTGGGAAGGGCGTTGATCCTGAAGGTGAGGGGAACGGAGTATACGGCTATAGCCATTTCGGATCACGCTCCACACTGGGTAGACTTGGAGATCGGGGAGGAAACAGGAGGGCGCCCACCCTGGAGAATGGACATGGGACTAATGGCAGATGAGGGGGTGTGTCTAAGGGTGAGGGGGTGCATTGAAAAGTACTTGGAACTCAATGATAATGGCGAGGTCCAGGTGGGAGTGGTCTGGGAGGCACTGAAGGCGGTGGTTAGAGGGGAGCTGATATCAATAAGGGCACATAAAGGGAAGCAGGAGAGTAAGGAACGGGAGCAGTTGCTGCAAGAACTTTTGAGGGTGGACAGACAATATGCGGAAGCACCGGAGGAGGGACTGTACAGGGAAAGGCAAAGGCTACATGTAGAATTTGACTTGCTGACTACGGGCACTGCAGAGGCACAATGGAGGAAAGCACAGGGTGTACAGTACGAATATGGGGAGAAGGCGAGCAGGTTGCTGGCACACCAATTGAGGAAAAGGGGAGCAGCGAGGGAAATAGGGGGAGTGAGGGATGAGGAAGGAGAGATGGAGCGGGGAGCGGAGAGAGTGAATGGAGTGTTCAAGACATTTTATAAAAAATTATATGAAGCTCATCCCCCGGATGGGAGGGAGAGAATGATGGGCTTTTTGGATCGGCTGGAATTTCCCAAGGTGGAAGAGCAGGAAAGGGTGGGACTGGGAGCACAGATCGAGGTAGAAGAAGTGGTGAAAGGAATTAGGAGCATGCAGGCGGGAAAGGCCCCGGGACCGGATGGATTCCCAGTCGAATTCTATAGAAAATATGTGGACTTGCTCGCCCCGGTATTGACGAGGACCTTTAATGAGGCAAAGGAAAGGGGACAACTGCCCCCGACTATGTCTGAAGCAACGATATCGCTTCTCTTAAAGAAGGAAAAGGACCCGCTACAATGCGGGTCCTATAGACCTATTTCCCTCCGAAATGTAGATGCCAAGATTCTGGCCAAGGTAATGGCAATGAGAATAGAGGAATGTGTCCCGGGGGTGGTCCACGAGGACCAAACTGGGTTTGTGAAGGGGAGACAGCTGAACACGAATATACGGAGGCTGTTAGGGGTAATGATGATGCCCCCACCAGAGGGGGAAACGGAGATAGTAGTGGCGACGGATGCCGAGAAAGCATTTGATAGAGTGGAGTGGGATTATTTGTGGGAGGTGTTGAGGAGATTTGGTTTTGGAGAGGGGTATGTTAGATGGGTGCAGCTGTTGTACAGGGCCCCGATGGCGAGCGTGGTCACGAATGGACGGGGATCTGCATATTTTCGGCTCCATAGAGGGACAAGGCAGGGATGCCTTCTGTCCCCATTATTGTTTGCACTGGCGATTGAGCCCCTGGCGATAGCGTTGAGGGGTTCCAAGAAGTGGAGGGGAGTACTTAGAGGAGGAGAAGAACACCGGGTATCTTTGTATGCGGACGATTTGTTACTGTATGTGGCAGACCCGGCGGAGGGGATGCCAGAAATAATGCGGATACTTGGGGAGTTTGGGGATTTTTCAGGGTATAAATTGAACATGGGGAAAAGTGAGTTGTTTGTGGTGTATCCAGGGGAGCAGAGTAGAGAAATAGAGGACCTACCGTTGAGGAAGGTAACAAGGGACTTTCGTTACCTGGGGATCCAGATAGCCAAGAATTGCGGCACATTGCATAGGTTAAATTTAACGCGGTTGGTGGAACAAATGGAGGAGGATTTCAAGAGATGGGATATGGTATCCCTGTCACTGGCAGGGAGGGTGCAGGCGGTTAAGATGGTGGTCCTCCCGAGATTCCTCTTTGTGTTTCAGTGCCTCCCGGTGGTGATCACGAAGGCTTTTTTAAAAAGGATTGAAAAGAGCATCATGGGTTTTGTGTGGGCCGGGAAGACCCCGAGAGTGAGGAAGGGATTCTTACAGCGTAGCAGGGATAGGGGGGGGCTGGCACTACCGAGCCTAAGTGAGTATTATTGGGCCGCTAATATTTCAATGGTGAGTAAGTGGATGGGAGAGGAGGAGGGAGCGGCGTGGAAGAGATTAGAGAGGGCGTCCTGTAGGGGGACTAGCCTACAGGCTATGGTGACAGCCCCATTGCCGTTCTCACCGAGGAACTACACCACAAGCCCGGTGGTGGTGGCTACACTGAAGATTTGGGGACAGTGGAGACGGCATAGGGGAAAGACTGGAGCCTTGGGGGGGTCCCCGATAAGAAACAACCATAGGTTTGCCCCGGGGGGAATGGATGGGGGCTATGGAATGTGGCAAAGAGCAGGAATAACGCAACTGAAAGATTTGTTTGTGGATGGGAAGTTCGCGAGTCTGGGAGCTCTGACCGAGAAATATGGGTTGCCCCAAGGGAATGCATTCAGGTATATGCAACTGAGGGCTTTTGCGAGGCAACAGGTGAGGGAATTCCCGCAGCTCCCGGCACAAGAGGTGCAGGACAGAGTGATCTCAAAGACATGGGTGGGGGATGGTAAGGTGTCAGATATATATAGGGAAATGAGGGACGAAGGGGAGACTATGGTAGATGAACTAAAAGGGAAATGGGAAGAAGAGCTGGGGGAGGAGATCGAGGAGGGGCTGTGGGCAGATGCCCTAAGCAGGGTAAACTCGTCGTCCTAGTGTGCCAGGCTAAGCCTGATTCAGTTTAAGGTATTACACAGGGCGCATATGACTGGAGCACGGCTCAGTAAATTTTTCGGGGTGGAGGATAGGTGTGCGAGGTGCTCGAGAAGCCCAGCGAATCATACCCATATGTTTTGGTCATGCCAGGGACTCTCAGGGTTGTTAATATATACTGTATAATATGTATAGGTCGTTGCTACAGATAATTATATATTGGACTGTTAAATTATATTTTTGGAGAGTGTTATTTGTGATAAGGCAGTTGCCAATTAGGGTTAGTTTTCATTTTTGTTATTTATTATTTGTTCATTTTCTGTTTATAAAATAGGTCATTGTTATTTGTGTTGTTATAATATTGTTTAAAGGATGCACAATGTACTGTGTTGGTTGATCAAAAATTTTCAATAAAATATTTTATTAAAAAAAAAAGGGTGGAGGCGCATTATGCCTTGCATAAGAGATGGCAGGAGAGATTGGAAGACCCTGAAAACAGGTCCAGGAGACAAAACCTGCGAATTCTGGGCCTCCCTGAGGGTGCCGAGGGGTCGGATGCGAATGCATTTGTGACCACGTTGCTGGGGACTCTGATGGTGACGGGGGCATTTCCTCGGCCTCTGGAACTGGACAGGGCGCAGAGAGTCCTTGCAAGGAAGCCCAAGACTAACGAACTGCCAAGAGCGATGGTGGTACGATTTCACTGCTTCTCAGACAAGGAACGTGTCTTGCGATGGGCGAAAAAGGAGCGGAGAACAGGTGGGAGAACAGCGTAATTCGCATATACCAGGACCTGGGAGCAGAACTGGCCAAGAGGTGCACTGGATGCAACCGCACTAAGACGGCCCTCCACAACAAAGGGGTGATGTTCGGGCTGCTGCATCCGGCGAGGCTTTGGGTCATGTATCAAGATCGGCACCACTACTTTGATAGGCCGGACGAGGCGTGGACATTTATCAAGCAGGAAAAGTTGGACTCGAGCTAAAGAACAGCCATACTTTGATGAAACGCTCTGGTGGGAATGTGTAACATGATGCTGTCCTAACATAAGATTGGGAGTAATGTTAATTGTTTGAGGGGGCTGGGGAGGTGGCTGGAGGGAGCTATGTTATGTTGTTTCTCTTTTTTGTTCCCTGTTTCTCTGGCCATGCTCTCAGCTTTTGCGGAGTTCAGCCATAGAGGGCTGCTCTTCAGGCATCTGGAGCCGTTTCTTTTGTGGGGCCGGGTTAGCGCCTGGGATTTGTTTCTTGTTTCACTGGGGGGGGGGGGGGGGGGATATTCTTTGGGGGCTGTAAAGGCAGTTAAATTGGGCTTTCCATAGGAAGAGAGGGGCCCGAATAACGAGGCAACAGGATGATCGGAGACAGAGGCGGGAGTGTCCGGGGTCAGCTGACTCACGGAAGCATAATGGGGGGAGAGTAGTGTTAAGCTGGTGCTTGACTTGGGGGATTGGGATCGTGGGGTTGCTGGAGGGGGAGATGCTGCTTTGCTGACAGAAGAGGAGCCAACTTTGGGGAACAGATGGAGAGCCGGGGGGGGGGGGTTAGACCTCAGTGGGAGGGCTCGAGTAAGCGGGGGACGCGGGCTCGTGGCTGGCTGAAAAAGGGGGATGGCTAGTCGGCAGGGGGGGGGTTTAACCCCCCCCCCCGTCCAGGCTGATCACGTGGAATGTGAGGGGTCTGAATGGGCCGGTCAAGAGGGCTCGCGTGTTCTCGCATCTAAAGGGATTAAAGGCAGACGTAGCCATGCTACAGGAGACGCATCTAAAACTCGCAGATCAAACAAGATTGAGAAAGGGGTGGGTGGGCCATGTGTTCCATTCGGGGCTGGATTCAAAGACCAGAGGGGTAGCAATTCTGGTCAGTAAACGGGTGGCATTCGAGGCAGGGAGTTTTGTGGCTGATGAAGGGGGCAGATACATAATAGTGAGTGGGAAACTGCAGGGGACCGGGATGGTGCTAATGAACATCTACGCCCCGAACTGGGATGATGTGGAATTCATGAGACGCATGCTGGGTAAAATTCCGGACTTAGACACATAATTTAATCATGGTGTTGACTTAACACAGTAATTGACCCTGTTTTGGACTGGTTAAAGTCCAGGTCAGGAAAGCGACCAGTGGCGGATAAGGAACTGAGGGGTTTCATGGAACAGGTGGGGGCCGTAGACCCAGGGAGATTCGTTCGGCCGAGGGCGAAGGAGTTCTCTTTTTTCTCCCATGTCCACAAAGTTTATTCTCATATAGATTTTTTTGTTGTGAGCAGGGCGTTAATCCCAACGGTGGAGGGGACAGAATACTCGGCCATTGTAGTCTCTGACCATGCTCCGCACTGGTTGGATTTGCGACTTGGTGAACAGAGAGGGCAGCGCCCACTCTGGAGGCTAGATGTGGGACTGCTAGCGGATGACGAGATTTGTGGGCGGATAAATAAGAACATCCAAAACTACTTGGAAACAACGATACAGGAGAGGTAACAGCGACTACGGTTTGGGAGGCTCTGAAGGCAGTTATTAGAGGGGAGTTAATTTCTATCAGATCCCATAGGGAGAAGAAAGAAAGAGCGGAGAGAGAGAGGCTAGTTGAGGAGATACTCAGAGTAGACAGGAGTTACGTGGAGACCCCCGAGATGGGGTAACTGAAGAAGCGCAGGAGACTGCAGGCGGAGTTTGATCTGTTGACCATAGGGAAAGCGGTAGCACAGTTGAGGAAGGTAAAAGGGGCAGTCCACGAGTATGGGGAGAAAGCGAGTAGAACGCTGGCGCACCAACTTCGTAGGACAGAGGCGGCCAGGGCAATTGGGGGTGTTCGTGATAAGGAAGGTAACATGGTCTTGGACCCAGAGGAGGTGAACAAAGTATTTAAGGTGTTTTATGGTAAACTGTACGAGTCAAAACCCCCGGAGGGAGGGGAAGGGATGAAGCAATTCATGGACCAATTGAGGTTTCCAAAGGTGGAAGAGGATTTGGTGGAGGGACTGGGGGCCCCGATCGAGTTGGAGGAGGCCTAGGGAGTATGCAGTCGAGCAAGGCCTCGGAGCCAGACGGCTATCCTGTAGAATTCTACAAGAAATTTTCGGAACTGTTGAGTCCACTCCTGCTAAGGACCTTTAACGAGGCTAAAGAGAGAGGGACCCTCCCCCCAACAATGTCACAGGCCTCGATCTCACTCACTCTCGAACGGGAGAAACATCCCCTACAATGTGGGTCCTACAGACCGAAATCGCTCTTGAACGTAAATGCCAAATTGCTGGCCAAGATCTTGGCCGCTAGAATAGAGGACTGTGTCCCAGGGGTGATAGGGGAGGATCAGACAGGCTTTGTTAAGGGCAGGCAACTGAACTCCAATGTACGGAGGCTCCTAAACATTATTATGACGCCCTCAGAAGGAGGGGAAGCAGAAGTAGTGGCTGCGATGGATGCAGAGAAAGCCTTTGACCGGGTGGAATGGGAGTACCTGTGGGAAACGCTAATAAGGTTTGGATTCGGTGAGGGATTCATAGGGTGGGTCCAACTACTTTATCAGGCCCCCGTAGCAAGTGTATGCATGAACAGGGGGAGGTTGGAGTATTTTAGGCTTCACCGAGGGACGAGGAAGGGGTGCCCTTCTCCCCATTACTATTTGTCCTTGCAATAGAGCCGTTGGCTGCGGGCTTCAAAGAACTGGCAGGGGTTGGTTCGGGGGGGAAGAGAGAGAGAGAGAGAGAGAGAAAGAGAGAGAGAGAGAGAGAGGAGCATCGGGTCTCGCTCTATGCGGAGGATCTGCTCCTGTATATTTCGGACCCACTAGAGGGGACGTGGGAGGTCATGCAGATTCTGAGGGACTTCGATAATTTTTCGGGGTACAAATTAAACGAGAAGAAAAGCAAGATGTTCGTGATCCAAGCTAAAGGGCAGGAGAAGAGACTGAGAGAGCTTCCGCTTAGGATGGTAGAGAAGAGCTTTCGGTACCTAGGCACACAAGTGGCTCGAAACTGGGATGCCCTCCACAAGCTTAACTTATCCCGGCTGGTAGAGCAGATGGAGTGGGACTTTAAAAGGTGGGACATGCTCCCGCTTTCTCTAGCGGGGAGGGTGCAGACCGTTAAGATGGCGGTCCTCCCCAGATTTTTGTTCGTCTTCCAGTGCCTTCCCATCTTCATCCCGAAGTCCTTCTTTAAGCGGGTGAACAAGATCATTTCGGGATTTGTATGGACTACTACTGGGCGGCTAATGTAGCCATGATTAGGAAATGAGTATTGGGGGAGGGGTCGACGTGGGAGCGGTTAGAGGCGGCCTCATGCAAAGGCACCAGCTTAGGGGCACTCGTAACAGCACCTCTGCCATTCTCGTCGGCGCGCTACTCCTCACGTCCGGTGGTGGCGGCGGCACTAAGGATCTGGGGTCAGTGGAGAAGACACAGGGAGGTGGAGGGAGCCTCAGTTTGGACCCCGATACGCAACAATCACAGATTTGTCCCAGGCAAGATAGACGGAGGGTTTCAAAGCTGGCATAGGGCAGGTATTAAAAGGATGGGGGACCTGTTCATAGACGGGAATTTTCCCAGTTTGAAAGCGCTGGAGGAAAAATTTAATCTGCCCCCTGGAAATGCCTTCAGATACCTTCAGGTACGCTCCTTTCTAAAAAAACAGGTGGTGACATTTCCGTTGCTAACCCCGCGTAGGATACAGGATAGGGTGGTCTCCGGCACCTGGGTAGGGGAGGGGAAGGTGTCGGACATCTACCAAGAACTACAGGAGGCGGCGGAAGCCCCAGTGGTGGAACTTAAGGGCAAGTGGGAGGAGGAGCTAGGCGGGGAGCTGGATGCGGGCCTGTGGACGGATGTCCTAAACAAGGTTAATTCCTCTTCATCATGTGCCAGGCTTAGCTTAATCCATTTAAGGTGGTCCACCAGGCACACTTGACGGCAGCGAGAATGAGCAAGTTCTTTGGGGTTGAGGATAGATGTGCGAGAAGCCGAGCGAACCATGTCCATATGTTCTGGGCATTGTCCGGCTCTCAAAGGATTCTGGCAGGGATTCGCTAAGGCAATGTCCAAGATCCTAAACACGCGGGTGGTGCTGAGTCCAGAGATAGCGATCTTTGGTGTGTAAGACGATCCAAGAGTTCAGGAAGCGAAAGAGGCCGAGGTTTTGGCCTTTGCCTCCCTGGTAGCTCGGAGACGGATCCTTTTAATGTGGAGGGACTCGAAATCCGAGTGTGGAGACCTGGATTGGTGACATGGCTGGGTTTCTCAGTCTTGAGAAAATAAAGTTTGCCTTGAGAGGGTCCATGAAGGGGTTCTCTCGGAGGTGGCGGCTGTTCCTCGACTTTCTAGGAGAGCATTAAAATGTCAGCAGCAGCAATCGGGGGGGGGGGGGGGGGGGGTGTAAAACAAATTGTTTTGATAAAAATCTGAATAAAAATAATTTTTTTTAAAAATGATTTGGAGGAAAATGTAACTGGTCTGATTAGTAAGTTTGCGAACAACACAAAGGTTTGGAATTGCGGATAGCGATGAGGACTGTCAGAGGATACAGCAGGATTTAGATCGTTTGGAGACTTGGGCGGAGTTTAATTCGGACAAATGTGAGGTGATGCATTTTGGAAGGTCTAATGCAGGTAGGGAACATACAGTGAATGGTAGAACCTCAAGAGTATTGACAGTCAGAGAGATCTTGGTGTACAGGTCCTCAGGTCACTGAAAGGGGCAACACAGGTGGAGAAGGTAGTCAAGAAGGCATACGGCATGCTTGCCTTCACTGGCCGAGGCATTGAGTATAAAAATTGGCAAGTCATTTTGCAGCTGTATAGAACCTTAGTTAGGCAACACTTGGAGCATAGTGTTCAATTCTGGTCACCACACTACCAGAAGGATGTGGATGCTTTCGAGAGGGTGCAGAAGAGATTTATCAGGATGTTATCATAGAATTATCATAGAATTTACAGTGCAGAAGGAGGCCATTCGGCCCATCGAGTCAGCACCGGCTCTTGGAAAGAGCACCCTACCGAAGGTCAACATCTCCACCCTATCCCCATAATCCAGTAACCCCACCCAACACTAAGGGCAATTTTGGACACTAAGGGCAATTTTGGACACTAAGGGCAATTTATCATTGCCAATACACCTAACTTGCACATCTTTGGACTGTGGGAGGAAACCGGAGCACCCGGAGGAAACCCACGCAGACACGGGGAGGATGTGCAGACTCCGCACAGACAGTGACCCAAGCCAGAATCGAACCTGGGACGCTGGAGCTGTGAAGCAATTGTGCTATCCACAATGCGACCGTGCTGCCCCTGTTGCCTGGTATGGAGGGCATTAGCTATGAGGAGAGGTTGAATAAACTCGGTTGTTCTCACTGGAACGAAGGAGGTTGAGGGGCGACCGAATAGAGGTCTACAAAATTATGAGGGGCATAGACAGAGTGGATAGTCAGAGACTTTTTCCCAGGGTAGAGGCGTCAATTACTAGGGGGCATAGGTTTAAGGTGCGAGGGACAAGGTTTAGAGGAGGTGTACGAGCAAGTTTTTTTTACACAGAGGGTAGTAGGTGCCTGGAATTAACTGCCGGAGGAGGTTGTGGAAGCAGGGACGATAGTGACATTTAAGAGACATCTTGACAAATACATGAATAGGATGAGAATAGAGGGATACGAACCCCGGAAGTGTAGAAGATTTTAGTTTAGATGGGCAGCATGGTCGGCGCAGGCTTGGTGGGCCGAAGGGCCTGTTCCTGTGCTGTACTTTTCTTTGTTCTTTGTTTGTTGAATTTAATCTCAGTGAGTTAAGATTGTAAAATGGTGGTGCTGTATGTACTTCATGGTTGCTGAGTATTCTATGGGACATTAATAACATTGCATTCTCTTTAAAATTGAGCCCATTGGAACATCCCCCATTCACCGATCTTCCTTGACCTAAATTGACTCCCAATCAAGCAAACGCTTGATTTTAAAATTCAAAAAAATTTCAAATCCCTCTGTATCTCTTATATTTTCACCAGCCCCCTACCTTTCCAAGATATCTGCACTCATCTAAGTCTAGCCTCTTTGGCACCATGATTTTAATTGCTCTATCACTAGTGGTCGTGCCTTCAGCTGCAGAGATCCTCAACTCTGGAATTTGCTCATTTAAACTGCGTTCTCACCTCTCTTTCTTCTTTTAAGATGCTCCTTAAAACCAATGTCTTTGACCAAGGCTTTGATCATCTGTCCTAATATCTCTTAGGTGGTTTGGTTTGTAATTCTGCTCTATAATAGTCCTGTGAAGCACCATGGAATATTTTGCTGCATCAAAATCGCTATGAATAAATATAAATTGTTGTAGAATTGTGGACTTTCATTATTTAATCTGATAGACATCTTGTAGATTCAGGTAAGTTCTATAAGTAGATTCAGGTTAGTTCTATAAGTATTATAAATAGTTTTTCCTATAATCAACTGTGCATGGCAGGCAAAGCAGAATTGGTTATTTTTCTTTTCTGACAGTTTTTAAAGATGTTAACCAAAAGTATGTAGTCAACGCTGGATTGAACTGAGATGCAAGAGGTCAAAAAGGGCTTTGAGTGAGGCCAAGTCTTGTAAGGAGCCACATCACGCTTGGAAATGTGATCTGCAGAAATATAGTGAGTAACAACAACTCAATAATTATATCACAGCCACGTGGGCTTGCTACAGTGGAAAGATGAAATAGTAATGCTGACGGATGTGTCATTTAACAGGCATTAATACACCCTCAAAAGAGTGCAGACGAGATGCAAATAGATAACAGCAATGTTTGAATATATTAAATTCTCAGTAGAGCTGTTTCAACCAATACGTTTAAATATTTCTTCAAACTTCATAGGATAAACAGTGCATCAATAGGTATTGAAATGACAGTTGCCATGGATATTTGGACCTTTCCAGACTGCAACTCTGGGACAAAGCATTGCGATCTTATTTACTTAACAGTTGGATAATTTCAGTCCCAAACATAAACAAGCTCAATTAAGAAATTCAAGGTCAAATGAAACCTAAAGATGATTGAAGTAGCCAAAATATTTTTTTGCTTTTAAGCATCACCAATTGGGTGAATTCTGCCAGTTATGTGTAGCTTTGAGGGCTATGATCATAATCCTCTTAAAATATCACCCCTTTTAAAAATTAATTCACGGATGTGGGTGCTGCTGGCAAAGCTGGCATTCATTGCCCATCCCAATGCAACTGAGTAGTTGGCCAGGCCATATCAGAGGGCATTTAAGAGTCAACCATAATGCAGTGAGTTTGGAGTGACATTTCGGACAGACAAGGTAAAGCGGGCAGATTTCCTTCCCTAAAGGGATTAGTATTCTCGAGGGATTTTACTCAAATCTGGCAGTTCTGTGGTCACTGTTACTAATACCAGTTTTTTATTTCCGATTTAATCAATTAACTGAATTCAAAGTTCCCAGTTGCCATGGTTAGATTTGAAGTCATGCCTTTGGATCATCAGTCCAGGCCTTTGGATTAATAGTCAAGTCATATAACCACAAAGCTACCATATCCATAAGTTCCACCCCTCTACCCCAAAGAACAGTGGAACCATAAGAAAGTCCCCCGAGACACCAGAGTTACAGAACAGGGAAACTGAAGGAGGCTAAGTGGAGGGGAGAGCAGATGAGAAGAGGGTTAAGCTTAGGCTGTTTTATCTGAACATTGCTAGAGCATTAAGCAATGCTTCTGGCATCTCTGTACGATAACTGATTATGGAGAGGTATCTTCCTTTCCAGTACCGGAGGCTCCATGCTAGTATCTCGCACTGCCAAAGCTTTATCCCATTAATATAAAAAAACACAAAAATGTTAACCTTAGTGTTGACTGAATACAAATGTTTGGTGATTTTCTTTTTTTTAAAGGATTACTTTAACATGGAAAACAACATGTTGTGTACCTGCACCAAAATCACATGCTTCTTTGGCAAATATAATTTTCTGTAAATTCCTGGCATGGCTTTCCATGTGCAATTAGATTGAAACATTTCTCAGAATTGATGAATGCCTCCACTTCTTAAAGGAACAAAGTCTAAGCTTTTGAGCAACCCTGCACCAAACACCAAAAAGAGAGCCCCTACAAATCAACCCAACCTTACTGTAATGCACACACAAAGCAAGAGATTATTTTCATTGAATATTACAGGCAAACATATATCCTGGGCTTTCACCTTGTGATAACTATATCATCCAGAAACATTTGAGCCGCAGTATGACATAGAAACAAACTGTACATTTTGAAAACTGTAAAGGAAATTCACCATTCAAAGGGTTAATGGCTATACTTTCATAAACAGATTAGTCAACATTTTCAAGTGTCTTGTGAAGGAAAGGATTTCAACTTCTAGCACAGTGCTTTATACACAATCAAACCTTAACAGAGGCAAATATTTATTTTTTAAAAACAGCATTTAGTTTTTAAATAATATCCGAGGTGGATGAATTTATACACACACATGCAGGATATATCATATATAAAAATCTACTACATAAAGCAAACCCAAGTATTACTAACCTTTTCTCAGTTGATTACATGTAAAAGCTCCAGGGAAAATAAAGAGAGAAAAAAACAGCGGCATTTTATAGCCCGGAGATAGAATTTTGCACTCTATAGTCGCAGTTACTTTAGTTTTTTCCTGTTTTATCCATTTATTAGAGGTTTTATGTAATTTTTCTTTGTCCTCTGATGTACTGTAGGTGGTTCTTGTTATGTAAGTCTTGTCACTACACATTGCAGACATTTTCACAAAATGCAGACCCTACTGTCGAGCTTGCTTCAGTTGTTATTACCTTCTCCTGATCCATTTGTTATGCAAGTTAAAAATCCCTGCTCTGCAACATTTTGTGCCATGGAACGTCTTCTCTATCATCAGTGTAATGCTGGCACACAGTAGATCACAAATGCTTTCCATCCTCCACAGCAGCTGAATGACACTTTCTTGACTATTATTTCTTTAAGAATGACATGCCACTGAGCAGAGAAGACTGGTTGATTTTTTTTGCAGGGAGCAATTTTTACTGAGCGTGAAGATTAATTGGCAAATGTGTTTGTGAAAATTTCCACAGTGCCCACCTTCCTGGATGAAGAGGGTTATAGAGACACCCTCGAGGGAAAAACAAATGGAAATTGAGAAAAAATGCACACACAGACACACACACGCACAGCTTGGTTTGAAAAAAAAAAACTTGGGAAGAAAAGCATTAATTTGAAGCACATCAGTGTGACATCTGAGATCAATTTCCTGCATTGCCTCACTCACCAAATGTAGACGAAAATCTATTATTTATCTACAGATTTTTTTTCTGGGTTTTTTCCCCTCTCACGTTTTGCCTCACACTATTTGACTAATTTTTAAATGACAAGATCCTCTTTCGAAATGCATCATGAGAATGCAATAATAATGAACTAGGCCCATTAACAAAGATATTGCAAAAATAAAGGTTCCATTACCTTCAACCCCAGTACCATTTGTTCTCAAAACTGGCACAAAAAGATGCTCATTAAGCTTGAAGCCATCTGGCTCTAAGTGCTGTATTGCCGAAGGAGAATTCTGTAAAAAAAAAAGTATAAATGATACAGATGGGAATGGCCAGTTTTCGGTTAGTGTAGGTCATTGTTAAAGTCTTTTCTGTACAATAGAAAAACTGAAAACATTGAATCGTTCGCATAAAAGACCAGTCCTTTACAAATGTAAATTCTGTGTGCAGTGTAAACAAATGAAATCGCACTGCAGTCCCACTTTTCAGCTGGAATATAACATTTATAGGTTCCTTCACTTAAACTGGGGGTGGGGGCATTGGGGGAGAGAGACAGCATGAGAGTGAGAGAGAGAGAAACGCACACACGCACACAAACATATTGTGTGTGTATATATATATATATATATATATATATATATACACATATATAGATGGAGACACGTTTGTTATTCTTGTTGTGTGATCTATAGCCAGACACCAGAAAAGACTATACAATTAAGTTTGCCTCATCTTTCTCTCCTCCCCCCATAGTCTCCCAGGGGTACAGCATGCTTTTAATTTAAGACTCTGAACACTGCCAGCATTTTAAACACCACAATTTTCCTGTTATTGTCCTCAGACATAGGCACTAAAATGCAGACACAGTTAAAATAGACCACACAAATACAGTGCCCGTCCGTCAGTCTATACCACATTCCACCGGCATCTAAACATTCCTCCATTTTACTCTGGAAAGCTGGGATGGGGGAGAAGGGAGATGCTGATCGTGCTTTTTAGGATCAAATACCTTCTAAATAATAAATCAGCTACAATCTGTCGTAAAATATTTATTAATAACAAAGAACTGACTGATCGATTTATTTAAAAATTAGACACTTTGATTTACTTGATATTTGCAGTGATGTAGTGCTCCACTATTTTCAGAGAGCAATAAGACTACAGTTTCTGACAAAAATCATTGGGTTGGAGGGGGTTACACAATTTGTTCCCTTACCCAAGTATTGGAACAGCATCAAGACTTAAAATGAGTACAACAAAAATGGATGTCGATAAGATAGTCGCACTTAACTATTTGTTTTTCAATGGCTCACTTAAAGTACTACAAGCTCCAAGCTCTTAAAGGAACCTGCTCATCTTACAACGTGTGGACACAGACACAATACCCCACTGGTCTACTCAAACTAGCAAAGATACCAACTGTTTTGAAAACCTGTTGTAATCTTCAGAATGTTTAGGAATAGTTTCAATATTATGGGGCTGGATTCTTCACTGGTGGGATTCTCCGTTGCACCGGTAGCGCACTCACACCCGGAGATTTCCCGAAGGAGTGCGGCTGCCCACAATGGAAAACCCCATTGGCCAGCTGGCAGGACGGAGAATCCTGCTGCTGGCGGGGGGTGCTGCTTGGTGGAGAATCCTGCCCATGGTTCGTATCACATCTTTGAAACACTTCCTAAACCTCATAATGACAATTACAGCAAACTTCATCACCACCACACTGAAAGACCCAAAAATGCTCCATGAAATTTCTGTCATGCAATTTTCTTTCTCTCTGAGGCAATCTGTTAATGTATATTAAGTCAAACACAACTGAAAATTATTAGTTGGCACTGGCTCTGTTGGCAGCACTCACCTGATTCAGAGGGTTGTGGATTCATGCCCCATTGACTTGAGTCTTGAGCATAAAATTCTGCAGACACGGCCAGTTTAGTACTGAGTGCTGCATTGTCAGAGGTGCCATATTTTGGACAGGATGTTAAAACTGAGGACCCATGTTCCCTCTTACACGCTATAAAAGATCCCATGGCACTATTTTGAAGAGCAGGGGAGTTCTCCATAGATTTCTGGCCAATATTTATCCTTCACTAGCATTAATAACAGATGGTTATCAATTGCTTTTGTTGGGAGCTTGCTGTGCATTTCCTACATTACAACAGTGCTTGATTTAAAAAAGTGCTTGATTAGCTGAAACTCATGCAGGTTGTGAAAGGAGCTGTATAAATGCAAATCTCTTTTTCCTTCCATGCAACTGTGATTAATTCCCATTATTTAACAGGCAATTCAATACAGAAACCTATATCTATCAGTGTGCAAGTGACATATCTTCATTAATATACTATTGGTCACATGATGCTGTACTTCCATTGTCATTGGCTCAATAATTTTGCCAAACATAAAACAAAGTGAGTTGATCAAGGGACCAAATAGCATACCTCAGCAAAAACAAACAAAAATCACAGAAAAATATGTCCTAAGTAAAATAGCAAATATTTGAGAAGGAATTAAAGACCATAATTCAATCACTGAGGGACTAAAACTTTAGAGCTTTGTATGATCTTTAGCTGAAGGAAATGCCTTTTATATACTTTCAGGTTTCTATTAATATATATCATTTTTCCACTTTGGTGTATTACTTTTGCATGATCAATTCAATAATAGTTCAACAGAAACAGGATCAAAATAATCACAAGGCTTTTTAACTGTGGAAGGCAAACTCAAAGACAATTTTTAAAAAAATATATATATTTATTCAAGTTTTTCAACAAATTTTCAACAAAGCCCCCCCACCCCAAACAAAAAGAAAGCAACAAGAACACAATAAGTAGGAATTATACATTGGATTTCCCCCATATACAGTAACCCCCCATATAACAGTAAAAAGCACAATTAGGGAAAAAAAACCCACCTTAACCCAAACGCCACCCCAAGAGAAACCCCCCTTCCCCCACCCCTAGGCTGCTGCTACTGCTGACCTCCTCCTAACGCTCCGCGAGATAGTCTAGGAACGGTTGCCACCACCTGAGGAACCCTTGCACAGACCCTCGCAAGGCAAACTTTATCCTCTCCAGCTTGATGAACGCTGCCATGTCATTGATCCAAGCTTCCACAGTAGGGGGCTTTGCATCCTTCCATAGTAGCAAAATCCTCCGCCGGGCTACCAGGGACGCAAAGGCCAGAATACCGGCCTCTTTTGGCTCCTGCACTCCCGGCTCGTCAGATTCCCCAAATAATGCTAATCCCCAGCTCGGCTTGACCCGGGCATTCACCACCTTGGACATAGTCCTCGCAAAACCCATCCAGTGCCGGGCACGACCTGAACATATGGACGTGATTTGCCGGGCTTCCCGAGCACCTCCCACATCTGTCCTCCACCCCAAAGAACCTACTCAACCTCGCCCCTGTCATATGCGCTCTGTGAGTAACTTTGAACTGTATTAGGCTGAGCCTGGCGCAAGAGGAGGAAGAATTAACCCTACTCAGGGCATCAGCCCACAGACCCTCATCTATCTCCTCCCCAAGCTCCTCCTCCCACTTGCGCTTTAACTCCTCCACTGAGGCCTCCTCCTCTTCCTGCAGCTCCTGATAAATTGCCGAAACCGTGCCTTCTCCAACCCATACACCCAAAATCACCCTGTCCTGAATCCCACGTGCCAGAAGCAGCGGGGATTCCCTCACCTGCCATCTCAAAGACAAATTTTTAAAGATTTATGGTACCACTTACACGGTCACAAACTTTCATGACAACCCTGTAATATAGAAGCCAGGGATGTTGACCACAGATACTGCACTGATACCACTGAGATGCTCCCAAACTTGGTGACTGCATGATTCACGCAACTCTTCTGCTTCTTGTTACAATAATTTAGAGACTGAGTGCATCAATTTGTGCTCCCGAATTAGAATTCACTGCCGACTCCTCACAGTCACATGTGTGAGCTCGAAGCAATAATGATTGGTGGCATCTCGTCCTCCAGCCTCCAAGGAATGGAAAAGACATGAAGTGCCAGTAATGCTAAGCTACGTACTATTGGACAGCTCAAATCCCCACTGCCTGGCTGAAAGCATGGTTGAGTTGATGTTATTGAATGTGACACAGAGAGCACACAGTGCACACAAAATCTTAGCTCTCTTATAGGAAGTAGGCAAACACACTACATGTTCATGAACAAATGAGTCCATCAATAGTTTAATATCTTTATGAGAGTATTTCGTGCCAGACACATCTGAGAATTCCTTTCAATGTTTTTTCTTCCTTGCACATGGTTTTTTGCCCTTTTCCTGAAGGAAAAGGAGACTTGGTGTTATCTTTTTTTGCCAGTAATACTTCTCGCAGCTCATGGCAGGGCAGCATGTTTTATAGTTTGATGGAAAACTTAAAAATGTAATCGTGAAGCCTCAAGGCTTTGTCAGTTCCACTTGAGTTTGAAGCTGAAAAATCCAACTTTCATGCTTCTCTCATTCCCTCCCTATTTTGACTCTCCACCTCCCCCCACATCCCCAAAAAATGAGCGACAGTTTTACCTCCCCGCTGACTAAATTGTTGACGGCTAAATCATGAGTCAGGGTTCGAAGGTTATTCATTGCACGCTTTCGAAGTCTCTACCTGAACAAAAAATGAAATGAAATGAAAATCGCTTATTGTCACGAGTTGGCTTCAATGACGTTACTGTGAAAAGCCGCTAGTCGCCACATTCCAGCGCCTGTTCGGGGAGGCTGGTACGGGAATCGAACCGTGTTGCTGGCCTGCCTTGGTCTGCTTTAAAAGCCAGCGATTTAGCCCAGTGTGCTAAACCAACCCGGTTTAGGAGCAGGGTCTCCCGGCTTCTATGGGCCATGCTGCGCTGCTGTGAGATGTTTTAAGGTGCGGAGTGGCTGTTGGATTGCGCCTTGCTGAAATCTTCACAAGCCAAATTCAAACTCTCAACTTTAGAATTTGTTTAATTTATTATTTATTGGATGAAAGAGCTAATGTAGGTGTTAATATGAAGCAGTCTGTAATGGTCATGGCAGAGGAACAGTGATGTGTTCTTTGTTGCAATGGCAATGGAAATCCCAACAAAAGGGAGAGAAGCCTTTGGCAATATGATTTTTGAATCATACATCGTAATCTAGAATCTTTGAAAAGCAAAAAGAGAATATCCCATGTACTTCCAACATTGCAGTACATCACAATGCAATAATCACATAAAATTAACATGCTAATCAACATGTATAGTACTTTTAACTGCAAGTGATCTTCAAAGCCATTTTAAGATCCAAATATAGCTTTATGCCAGAATGGTTTAAGCAGGTAATGTATACTTCAGCTGTACGCATACTGAAGGCATCACCTGTCATAACGCCAACGTTTTCATGATTACAGAAAGAATAACAGATACCTCAAAGCAATTTAAAGGCTGTAACCCAATTGAAACATTCAGATAATGTCAAACTAGGACAGTGAAGGTCTAGCAGTTTAGGAACCATATCTGAAGGGGCAAGATATGGTTACCGCCCTTAGATTTAAGAATATTCTATATACTATTTCAGATTTTAAAAAAAATAATCATCCAAATTTCTTAGTTTGCCTTTGATCCGAACAAATGTTTTGCATTAAATGTACAAATAATGATACCAATTAAAGAATTTGAAACCCAAAGTTTAGAGTTTATCCATTACATATCAAACAGAGAAATGTAAAAAATTTTAAACAAAAATTAGTTTAAAGAACCAAAAGCTGAAAATGTTGCAAACACACAGTGAAATGTCATCACCTTTACATAATGTACACAAGTTAACATTTTGGGTGCAACTGTGCCAGGGCTAATAAAAATATTCTAAATGGAATCAGAATTAAAAGATAGACAAGGAGTGCACACAGTAGAAAAACAGGAAGAACAAGTGTCAATCAGTTAAAATAAAAACAAGATCAAAATGTGTAAGATAACAAGAGAATGGATGAAGATAATAAAATAATTGGAAGATTTGAAGAGTGAAAGGAGAGAATTGTAGAATTCTGGGAGTGTGATGGGCCCAATTAAAGGGAGAGTTTGATCCCAGTCCTCCAATGTTGGGGGGCAGGGGGAATAGGAGGGCCCCAAGGATTCCAACTCCAAGCGGGGAGAGATCTGGCATGATCTATGATGTCAGGGAATGTTTGCTCCCTGACATGGGGCAGAGGATCTAATGATGGTAAGTTGGGGAGCCAAAGGGAAGTATTCCTGCTCCTCCTGGCCCACAAGTAGTGCTGTAAAGGGTGTCCTCGCCTCACTGCATCTGCTGGGTTTCCTTAAACTGAAGAAATCCGGTTTGCAAAGGTTAAACTGGCAAAGCAGGCTATGCTTCTAGACTCTAACTAGGAGTGACTTGACTGTCTGCTCTATGTCCTGCCTCAGGGCAAACTGTAAATTGGAGGTAGTTTCCCAACACCCTTCCAACCTTCACCAGATCCCACCCAATCAATCCATTAATATTTCACTCACCATCCCATCCATCCTTCCGCGCAATATGAATAGCTGAGGGGCAAGTCAGGGCAGCAAAATAAAAAAAACTGACAAGTGTTGGATTCAGCAGCTGGAAGAGAAGAAATAAAATCCAACATCAAGTGACACAGATTCCTCCATCAGGATGACGTTCAGTGGGTGGTTCTCAACTCACATGCCAACCGATCTTGCCCCTCCTATCAACACATCCATTTCAAATAGTCAGACTCTCCTATAAAGAAAATGGGGGCTATACGTGGTTAGTAAAATCAAGATGTGGAGATGCCGGCGTTGGACTGGGGTGAGCACAGTAAGAAGTCTTACAACACCAGGTTAAAGTCCAACAGGTTTGTTTCAATATCACTAGCTTTCGGAGCGCTGCTCCTTCCTCAGGTGAATGAAGAGGTCTGTTCCAGAAACACATATATAGACAAATTCAAAGATGCCAGACAATGCTTGATATGTGAGCATTAACAGGTGATTAAATCTTTACAGATCCAGAGATGGGGTAACCCCAGGTTAAAGAGGTGTGAATTGTGTCAAGCCAGGACAGTTGGTAGGATTTCGCAGGCCAGATGGTGGGGGATGAATGTAATGCAACATGAATCCCAGGTCCCGGTTGAGGCCGCACTCGTGTGTGCGGAACTTGGCTGTAAGTTTCTGCTCGGCGATTCTGCGTTGTCACGCGTCCTGAAGGCTGCCTTGGAGAACGCTTACCCAGAGATCAGAGGCTGAGTGCCCTTGACTGCTGAAGTGTTTCCCGACTGGAAGGGAACATTCCTGCCTGGTGATTGTCGCGCGATGTCCGTTCATTTGTTGTCGCAGCGTCTGCATGGTCTCGCCAATGTACCAACGCTTCGGGACCTTTCTCTTTCAGATTGCAGCCTCTGCATGGGCAGCCGAAGGCACTCTGTCATGTGCAGCAGACAAGGGTTCTAGCAGAGGGATTGGGAGGTGGACGACGGCGCATGTGCTGAGGAGTTCTCAATGCCATCGCCCTCCTCAGCAACCTCTACAGTCCTCGATTGGTCTTCAGATGGGTCGCTCTGCTGGTGGACAAGTCATCCATTCCAGAAACCACTGTGCCAACAATGCAACTGCCTTGTTAAGGATTCTTAGCCCCTCATGTATTCCATAGATCTCAGTGCTCATATTCTGAGCTGACTGATCCAGACTCCTAAGGGAGGTTTGCACCCTCTCCTGGCTGAGACACTGCTGTTACATCTACTCTCAGTGCTGCAGTGTGACTGCATGAGACTGGCCAATCTCTCATAGTTGTAGTTCATGCAGTTGAGCCCCTGGGATAATATGAAGCTCATGACTGTGATGACTCCTCCATTTGAACTCCTAGAGCTCCCACTGCCGCAGGGAACTCTGCCAGATGTCCACACATCTGCTCCTTATGGACAAATACTGTTCCCCAAAAGGTGACTTCTGAGGCTCCACATTCGTGCCAATGAGCATCATTGTGACTTTCCTCCCTCCAAGGGGGATTGTGCAGAGATATATCGGACACCTCCTCCTGCACTCTGGTTTGGTGAATTTCACTCTGTGCCACTAACATGTGTGCTACATCGCCCCAAAGTGTTTGTATCTGATTTGGAAGGATGTGGGCTAGTCAGATGTGACACTGCCTCCTCGGATATCTCTTTATCCTCTTGATGCCCGAGGAATGATCTGGCCTGAGGGGAATGAGGGTGCAGAGATGGGACTTGTGAAAGACACAAAAGGAATGAATTATATATAGCCCATCTTTTTGTGAATGCATTCTCAGATGCATGCCATTGTCTATGCATGTTCATGCTATCCACATGATGCAACCCCATCACTGTACTCCCACTCATTCCAACATCCATGTGCTCAGCGGAGTTACACCATTTCCACCATGTGCCAAAGTGACTTCAACACAGCCGCCTTTATTACCTAACAGTGATTTCACCATCACCAACAGTCAGCTGCTCAGGCACCATGACCATCAGATCAGCTGCATGAGCCAGGCTGACCCATCCTCAGTCTGGGCCATCTCCATGGCACTCCACCCTTTTGTGACTGAAACAGCAACATGGTTTTAGCTTGCAATATAGTGCATGGAGGGATATTGCTCTTCACTGCATCTTCGCATCACAGTGCGGCCTGTGCACACCTTGCGCCGACATGAGCTGCTGAACATACCTTTGCTTCAGCACAGAGAATTCTATGCACCCTGTGTGACGGTAGCTTGCAAATGTGACCCTTCCCTTATGTGGATGAGCCATGCTACTCATCTTGCTGGAATGTAACAAGTCATTGGACCTTTTCCTGCCCTGAAATCATAAATATTAATGGTCACTTGCTGTGCTCACCACTGCTACAATTTGAATCCAAGCCCTCTTGGTTGCTGCAGGGGCAACACAGTGGTCAGCAGGTTTGCTGACTAGTATCCGCTTCTGGGCCTGTTCCATCAAGACTTGATGGTCCTGGTCAGAAAATTGTGGGGCAGCTGGACTCGGCCATTCCCCTGCATGATATTCTATGAATATAAATTTAAGGCGAAATGACTGCAAGCCATTCAGATTACATTACTCTCATTAATTTTTGTGTGCTTACATACACTACCCATTTTATCATATCATCAGTGATTACTGGTAAGGTTTGGTGAGATAATAGTTCTGCACAAATTCTTGGTGCATGTATGTAGTGGTTCTGACACCAAGGTAGTATATTGTCCACTGACAGCCATACTTGCTTAGTTACACTGTTATGGCATGACAGCATGCAGCTAGCAGGATCCTGGTTAAGTATCTATAGTGTGGACACATCCTGATAGATGGCTGACAGGAGGCAGGTGGATGGGGTAATGAGCATGGCGCTATTCACCAATCATCCACCTACTGAGTCTTGGCAGCTAACTCCATGACTGCATAATATCTATACCAGGTGGTGGTGGCAAGACAATGGGCGCAATCCAATAGCCATACTGCGCCTGAAAAAGAGCTCATTGCGATGCAGAGTTGCTGCTAAAAGCTGGGCGACCCCGTTCCTGGGATCTACCTGGCTTGCAATGCCTCACAAGATCCAACATGATCTCACAAGGCGTTGCGATGTAAATCCCTCCCAGTGTGGGCGAGATAATGTTTTGGCAAATCTGCATATTAGAGCGAGACAGCTGGTCTCACTCTAATATGCAGATTTGTGAGGTACATGAGGCTTTGAGATTCATCCTCTTCGCCACTGAGATCTCGGGCGAGCGCCGTACAGCACTGGTCACAACAGATTGGGACCAGACAAATTACACTGGCGGGAGTCTCCCAGGGGATCAAAGGCCCCCAGCTGCATGCCCTTTGGGAAGGATGATGCCCTGGCACTGCTGGTGTCTGGCACTACCAAGGTGCCCAGGTGGCACCTCCAGCTCTGGGCACTGCCAAGGTGCCAGGTTGGCCATACCAAGCTGGCATTTTTTGCACGAGATCGAGCCGAGGGTGTTCTTTATGGGAGTTGGGGTGGAAGAAGAGAACCGGGGACCATCCCACAGGTGTGTTCGTGCTGAGGGTATGGCGAGGATCACTTCAGGGGCTTTGGAGAACGGGATGCCATTTTAAAATAGCATCCAATTTCTCATTACACTGGGGAGTTCCAGCAAATGGAGCACCCCAGTGAACAAAACGGGGTTCTGTCTGGCTTTGGGTTCCTCGTTGAGGTCCCTTATACAACATGCCATGTGTTTCTCGGTGCTGCGAGTGGTGGGAAACATGCAGATAAACGCGCTCGCTATGGGACTTTGTTCCCACTCAGTTGAATTGAGCCCAATGTTTTCTCCATGGTTGTTTCTTGAAAATTATCTCCATGTTTTTAATGCGTCGATAGAGCGCACTTTGATTAGACAGCAACATGGACAATTCTGCCATAGGGAAAGCCCATGATGGACCATCCATTCCAAAGTCTGCTAAAGATTGGACAACATTTACAACTTAGACATTCACCTGACACTCAGGGACATGACCTCGAACGACCAACCTCTTTCTTTTTATCTGTGGCTGAATTGTCCAACCTCCACCGGGACCCTCTCTGGGTCACATGGATAGATATTCTAGATATTACTCCCTCCCAAGGACGAAGATAAGAAGTTGGAGCAGAGATTTTTTCCAGAGGTCGGGTTCATGGAGCCGGAAATTCTCTCGTCTCTGTGCACCCAACACAGGAACCAAAATCTGGATGAATATGTTTCTAATTAGTAAGAGGTGCTTCGGGCGGCACGCTGGTGCAGTAGTTAGCACTGCTGCCTTGCGGAGCCGAGGATCCAGGTTCGATCATCATAGTGTGTCTGTCTGGACTTCCGGTGGGGGCCATGGTGTGAGTGGTCGCAACACAGGGCAGCTCTTGCTCAAAGGCATAGAACAGAGCTCTTTTTTTACCAGAAAACGGGAGAAACTTCGGCTGAAAGGTGTTGGAGAAGTTCCCCCCGGGGTGTGGCATGTCTGCTGGTTACCTAACCCGGCAGAAGCTGAAAGACCTGGCCAAGGAGTTGGAAGAGACCTGTGGCGCAGCAGTTATTGCAAAGATGGTGAACGGGGAAGAGCCAGTGCAGGTTGGAAAGCCCCATATGGAACAGTTGATGACTTTCATCAGGTAAGAGTTCCATCAACAAAGGAAAGAGATGCAAGAGGACCGATCGAAGGCCATCGAAGGGGCTGTGGCACCCCTGAACTGCTCGATGGAAAGGGTCAAAAAGTGTCTGGAGGCACAGGGGTCGGAGATCCAAGAGATGGAGAAGGAGAAGCTGCCGAAGTATGCGCAACTGGAGCAGCTGCTGCTCCTGGATGTGGAAGTGGAGAGCAGGATCGGAGACATAAATGGATGGCTGGGAGAACAGAAGGGTGAGGAGGCGATGAAGAATAAGGAGGAGGAGCTGGAGGGGAGATAAATAGGTGAGTGTGGAGCGAGGCACTACGTAGGATAAATGCGACCTCCTCGTGTGCGAGGAAGAGCCTGATATAATTCAAGGTGGTACACAGGATGCATATGACTCAGGCGAGAATGAGTGGGGTCTTCCAGGAAGTGGCAGATGAGTGTGAGAAGTGTGGCTGGGGACCAGCAAACCATGCACATATGTTCTGGGGCTGTGAGCACCTGGAGAGATACTGGATGAGAGTGTTTGCGACACTAACAAAGATTGTGGGGGAGGAGGTCGGACTGGACCCTATGGTGGCGATAGTCAGGATATCAGAGAAGCCGAAGCTGATAAGAGAGGTGGAAGGCCGATGTCGTGGCCTTCACCCCTCCGATTACCCAGCGAAGGATCTTGTTGGAATGGCAGTTGGCAATGCCGCTGGGGGTAGCGGTCTGGCTAGGAGACTTATATGACTTTCTCTATCTGGAAAAGATTAAGTATGAACTGGGGGGTTCAGCAGAGGGCTTCAAGACAAGATGGAGGCTGTTTGAGGCCATGTTTGAGGAGCTGTTCGTTGTGGGGGGGGTGGGGGGGAGAATTGGGGACGCAGGGAGGATGAAAATGGGGAAACATTTGTACAAACTGTAAAATTGTGTGATGGGAGCATGTTCTCATGTTTTGTAACTGAGTAAGTTTTGAACAAAATACATCATAGTGTGTCTGGAAAACACCTTGTTCTGTATGTGCCATTATTTCAATGGACTGAGATTTAGAGTTACGTTCAAAATGTCAGTACTAATGAATTACTGAAGAGTCCATTAATAAAACTTTGAAGAGACTTCCCCCTCAACATTCGGTGTAGGTGATGACTAATGTTGTGGTATAAAACATGTGCAAATACATTAGCTCATTCAAGTGCCCATTCTTCATATGTCAGCCTTGTTGGAGCATGTCAGAAGAATATTTGGCAGCAGTATGTTTCACAGTTGAGCCTAGAATCATAGAATCCATACCATGCAGAAGGAGGCCAGTCGGCCCACTGAGTCTGCGCCTACCCTTCAAAAGAGCACCCTACCCACGCCTACTCTTCCCTATCCCCTTAACCCCACCTAAGCTTTGGATAGTAAGGGGCAATATAAATATAGCAAGGCCAATCCAGTTACCCTGAATATCTTTGGACTGTGGAAGGAAACTGGAGCACCTGGAGGAAACCCAC
The DNA here is from genome assembly GCF_047496885.1 of Scyliorhinus torazame. Lineage (NCBI taxonomy): Eukaryota > Metazoa > Chordata > Chondrichthyes > Carcharhiniformes > Scyliorhinidae > Scyliorhinus > Scyliorhinus torazame. The sequence goes on along the minus strand of NC_092707.1, from coordinate 120,142,963 downwards.
AAATTTCTTATATAATAATTTTTATTAGTGTCACAAGTAGGCTTACATTAACACTGCAATGAAGTTAGTGTGAAAATCAGATCTTGGGGATGGGCTAAAATCTAGAATTAGAATCCCTATGACGCAGAGAGAAGCCCCTCACCCTGCCCATTTCACGCTACAAAAGAAAAATCACCAAGAAGCCTAAGTGATCTCATTCAAGGTTTCCTGAAAAGATGTAGGATCCTTCCCACAATGCCCTAGGTAATTCTGGAGCAGAGACCAATTACAAAACCGGAGTCTTGCCTGTTCTGACTGTCTAAGTACCAGAGAGCAAAACATGTTGTTACTCTTTAAGCTTATCGTGCCTTTCTATTACTTTGCAAGTACCTAATTTAGGATTGGTTGCAATTTTAAACTGCAACACCATTAGCGCATGTCTGCAAACAGCATTCTTCACTATCAATCACAATATGTGATCCTGTAAAAATTGTTTTTAACCAAATTGCTTACTCACAGCATGAGCTTTAATTTTCATCAATTCCAATGGAGGATTGGTAACGGAGACTGGCAAAGGCTCTTAAAATTGAAATATTCTTCTTCTAATTCAACTCATTTATTCATACTTTTTCTGGGGAGGGGTGGATGAAAGAATGCAGAATTATTATTAATAGTTATCAAAAAATAACTATCCTTAAACTAATCTAAAATAGAATTATAATAAACTGAGCAGCTTAGTCTTTTTACACAACATGACATTATTTTAATTCTAATCTTTCTATTGTACTGTGGACAAACTACATGGAGCACAATGTTTAAGTGACATCTGTATCCTATTAAGGCTTCAGCATTAGCAGACTGAACTAGTCCCCTTTTCTTTCCTATTCCACATTGCCTACAATAAAATACAGTCAAACATGAATAAATAATTCAGCTTGCAGCTCATACTTGCTCTGCCATATGTGCTGTTTGCCGACAGTCGTTTGCTGCAAAAATGTTGTAATGCACACCAAAAACTGCACACGCTTTCTTTTTGCTCTGGGTACAGTGGAGATTCACAGCTGAATGATCAGTTTCTGCAATCTTTATAACATTCCCCCCTACCTTAAAAAAAGGGGTAATTTCAGCAAGGATGCACAGTCGCCTTCTCCTCCCCATCCTCTCCCCCTTGCCTTCTTTCATTGACCTAACAGTAATAGCATACATGGATGCATTCATGTGTGACAATGAGTTATGATGCATTAATTTGTGTACACAGGCTTCCTTCTACACGGACTGTTCTCTCTGGCACGCTGAGACGACGATGAGCAGGATGACCCTTTCCCTTCACAGAACTTATTAAATACATTTACTTTAAACAAAAACCCCAAAAAGTTTTTTTAAATTCCAGGACAACAAGGCTTCAAAACTGAGACACAGGTATGCTAGTAAGATGCATTATAGCTGATACTGACTGTGTCTAATTGGCTCAGAATGTATGCACTAATGGCTGAGAAAGTCTCAAATTCCTATAACCGGTTTAGAGCGCTGACTGCTCCAGCAAATCATTGTCGTGACAACTCACTAATGAAAAGACTATAAAGGAAGAATCTTTAAAAAAAAAAAGATGGAAATCAACAATACACTTTCAAATATAACTCAAAAACCTCGTAAACGCCACTTAAAAAATGATTTTGAACTTCCTCAACCTGATACTAGTTCAATTACAATGTTCAATTAAGAATTTGGTAAAACTGTATGCCTTTATTTAATTGGATAAACTATATTTATGACTTCATGAGAATGGAAGTGAGAGCTTCTCTTATTGCTTGGTTGTCAAATAAAAGCCATCAGATTTGGTATTGATCAACTATCTCCTTTCTCGACCCATGTCTGTCAAATATACCAGAGGTAAAATGCTACGTAAAATACACAGTTCTCTGCTCCAACAATGTTTGGTGATCTCGATTCAGAAGAGCAAATGCCTACTGTACCAGCGTAATTGCGACACTTCCCACTCTCTGAAAAATCCTTCAAATTTGAGGCCAACATTTGAGAAGCTTTGTGTTGTGAACTGATGGGTTATAAAAAAATGGCTTGTGACCATTCAAACTCATCTCGAGAATTGGTTGTACTGGGAGTAGACAAAATCGAGGTTGCAATGTAGAATAGTGCACCAATCCACTCTGGCATTCAGACCTCATGACAGACTACCTGCATCAGAATATGGTTATGATTTAAACCATACGTGTTCAAATGGCAATGATAAACTTGAAAGCCTGTTTCATGCGCTGATGAGGAAACATAAGCTGATCAAAGCACGAGGTGTTCTATTCTTATTCTAGTATCAAACACTGAAACATTCATTATCATAGTAAAATATTAGCGCTTAGAAGCATACATAACAATGAGAATTGAAGTACAAAACACATAAAAATGCTACTTCACAAGCTGAACCGTACTTTAATTGTATTTTTGATTTTACAAATCTCAAAAAATATGGGAATATTAGGAGTGTTTCTGGACTATTACTTTAATAAGGCCAGGTTCTTCACAATATAAAATATTCCTTTAATCCACCACCGCAATCATTCAAAATGCAGCTGGAAATTCTTTGTTTATACTCAAAATGATGATAAATTATGTCGAAGGGTGAGTTTTCAATCTGTTGCAGTAACATGATGCTGCTTCCATGCCCTATTAAACATAAACATAGGAACATAGAAAATAGAAGCAGAAGGAGGTCATTCGGCCCTTTGAGTCTGCTCCGCCATTCATTATGGTCATGGCTAATCATCAAGTTCAATACCCTGACCTCGCCTTCCCCCCATATCCCTTGATCCTTTTAGCCCCAAGAACTATATCTATTTCCTTCTTAAAATGACACAACATTTTGGCTTCATCAATGCCTAATAGAATTGCAGTAAAACATCTTTATTCCTATATGCAAATCCTCTCACTATGAAGGCCAACATACTGTACCTGTGCACTTTACTTTCAGCTACTGATGCACACGGAGTATCCACCTCTCTCAATTTACACCCATTCAAATGCTACCGAAGCAGATCACCTCACATTTATCCCCATTGTACTGCATTTGCCATGCATGTGCCCACTAACCCAGCCTGTCTAAGTCCCGCTGAAGCATCTCTGCATCCTCCTCACAGCTCACCCTCCCACCAACTTTGTATCATCTGCAAATTTTGGAGATAATACATTTAGTAAAGACAAGAGCAAGCTTCTTTAACTGCAACCTTCAAAAGGTGAGGAAGATCTGGTCTCACATTCAGAGAAGAACACACAAAAGAACCTTGCACTACTTTCTGGGACTCTTTCTAAACAAGGACCAGAGCGTTGGAATTAACGCTGAGATCAGTAGAAAGAATACTTAATTAGGAATAATGTAAGAAATTATGTATATATCAAGGGTTATTAATCATTGTGTTGCAAGGCTCCCTAGTATGGCAAATGCCCAGTTTTTAAGACAACTCATTGTCATGAAATGCAATACTAAACATTAAGTGCTTTTAAAAACAGACCCAAGTATAAACAATTAAACAGATCTTAAAATTATCACTGCTAGCCATAGCAGAAATGGGTAGAATGCTGAAAATGGGCAGAATGGTGTAAATTACATAATAGTGTAAAGCAGACTTATTACAATTTTAATTTTAATGTAAAGGTCGAAAATGCCAGAGGTCTTAAACATTTTAGTGTTTAACATTAATAGTCCTCCTACAATGAGCTAATTAAAGATACAAGATACCAAACTTTGCACAAATACACAGATGCAGATCAAAGGCAACTACTAGGAGCTATAAAGTGCCGAGGACGACTGATAAAAGGCCAACCTAAATTCGCAAGGACCTTGTCCCAGTTACTTTGTTGAACATTAGGTTCTCTAGCCTTCACCCCTCACATCCCCAATCCCCTTGACCAAACATGCCAACCCATGCCCCCACTCATCCCTATGATACCGTTTGGCCACATGTCCCTACACCAATCACCCTTTGCCCTTACACCCTCCATACCAACTCATCCAGTATCCACCATAGGCATACTGTAGGAGTCATGCTAAATGAAATAAAATAACATTCTAGATACCTATTGCAGACTTTATTATATTAAAATAGTCCCATTCATGAAAGCTAATTCACTACATTTAAATCCTCTCAAGTACTTTGTTCAATATAAAACATTCATATTTAGAGCCCCACAAAGACAGATAATCTTTTAATAATTTATGAGTTGTCAATCAATCTATGAATTTACACCACCCACCATTGTGATAACGATAGGTTGTAGAAAGTAGCCAACCATTAATAATGGTATAATGATAACACTCAACATTATATCAACAAACAGCTATTGAAACCACGAGAACAGATTATTTCAAGTCTCTCAGTCACAGTTTCTTACATAATGTTCAAAGGGCCACCATTTAAATAACTCAAACAGTTTTACAAACCTTATTTATCCTTCAAGTGTATTTATGACCTCTTTAAAGATTCATAACTCCCACACTCTGGGATAAAGCCACTGCTCCAGAAAAAATGAGTTATGTTTGAACTTAGCACAGTTCAAACAGCTCTATTGAGTTTAGATTTCTCACATGAGGGAGTCACATACCATCCCAATTCCTCCCCAACCCTAGCGAAAATAAGATTCATCAGATGGGATGGGTGGGAAATTTCTTGAAATGTGTGCTGCCACCATTTTTAAAGGTTTCCGGATTCTCCAGGAATCTGCAAAAATCCAGCTCCTATTTCCGAATGTTAAACTAGAGAAATGGATGGGGGCGCAAGAGATAGCAAGTGGCTATCCTCTGAATCAACTTGAATCGTCAAACAGGTGTACATGATTATTTCTCTAAATTGACTTCAAAATACCCACATTCAAAATGTAGTTAACTCATTTTGTCTGAACTATGAGTCAAAAAACTCATCTATTTGCAAGCTTTAAAATGCCTCACTTTTAGAACAATGGAAAATACTCATTGATATAAAAGGAAGCATGGCACCACTGTAAACCATGGATTTGAAAACTGGGTTCTTGATTCTAGACAGTCCATGATCCATCAAACCTTTGTCCATCCATTTTTGGATTTTTATATTTTCCTGCATTTATTGTTTAACTATGATGTTAGTTATGTTGTTGAACATAAATAAAAGTGTTCTCTGCAATGATAGTACAGTTTCCCCTCTGCATACATGTCTATTTCTGTAAAAGGTTCAGGTAGGGTGGCTCAACCAAGTCTGTCAATATTTGCAACAGGTCCCCAAGCAAACAGTTGCAGCTGACTGCTGTAAATCACAGGAACACAAAATATAGTGTTTACAGATTTAAAAATTATATATTTACTAATATATATAAAAAAGGATATTTGTTCTTGCTGTGTAATAGATTAACAGAATTAATCTAAAATATGTAAACAATGAGGTACAAAATACATTGAATTCAACATTTCAGACTCTGGCATAAGTTCCTGTGGCATACAACAGGTTAAAACACGAACTGGATTTAAAACAAAACAATTCTTTTCATGTCTCTGTATCCATTTAATATTTTGTGATCATGAAAAATAGAGAATCATGTCAGTTTATTCATCATGAACACAATAGATTAGTTTGTTTTCTCAGTATAATTTGTATAATATACTTGTCCAGCTCAGAGACACAAAGCCCTGATGAAAAACATACTTTGAACAGAACTTTCACTGATCACAGATGTTAAGAATTATTTTTATAAATGGAGAGTCGAATACACAGCTTTTTATACTGGAGAATACTAATTTTAATGATAATTTGTAATAAGGCACAACGTATTTTGTTTCTCTTTATTAATTGCAATGTACTGCAAACTAAATGTAATTTTTTGTGATAAATGTTAACACAATAATCACCTCGCGTGCATTTAGTTTGTTACGACTGGAAGAAATCACTCAAAAAAACTAACTCGGCAATTGATGCTGGGATATTGTTCTAGTCGATATCTTTCCACATTACCGGCTCCTTCCAGAAAAGTGACTTCACATCACAGTATCGTTGTCCAATAAAGCACCTCACAATGTTTCACTCCATTTATAGATCCAAAGTGTGTGTTGTAACAGCCACAAGGCTGTGATCCAACCAGATCGGCAACCGCAGAGTTTAAACTGAAGTGAAGTTTTCTAAAAAGACGCACATTGTTAAAAGCTGATGGTGCTATGGATAAAACGTCTGCAGCAGCACGAACTTGCCCGAGCAGCCAAGAGGCTTGGTAGCATGCTGTTCCAGGAACACAGCCTACTCGAAAACTCCCTAATGTTGCGACCCATTATCATTGAAAACATGTGTTCCATAAGGATCCTTGGCCATTTCAAAAGAAGTCAGAGAAATATGCATAAAGCAATTTATAGGACATCAAGTCACAGAGCTGCAGCACAGTGAAAGAGTTTAACAACTCTTTTTGTTTCAGTTTGTAGAACATATTGTAAAGTGTGACTGCTATATCACTGTTCAAAAAAAATTCTATAGCAAACAAGTCAGGAGGCTCAGTAAAGACAAAACTGTGCATCCTATATAATGGTAATATATAGGCCTTCAAAAGCAACAAGATCAAACATGAACAATGCAAATTAGAATCAAAGACATTTCTTACACCTAACAACAATCACAGAGCATTTCAGACACCAAGTCACAGATTGGCCGGGTGGTTAACAGTGAGTTTGAGCATCTTGGGTTACAGGAAAAAAGACAGGATGGTCAAATGGGCAGATGAGTGTCAGATTGAATTTAACCCTGAAAAGTGTGAGGTGATACAATTTGGAAGGAGTAATTTAACAAGGAAATATACTATGAAAGGTCTGACGCTGGGAAGTTCCGGAGAACAAAGGGACCTTGGCCTGTTTGCCCATTGATCTCTGACGGCAGAAGGGCAGGTTAATAGGTTGGTGAAAAAGACATATGGGACACTTGCTTTTATCAATCAGGGCATAGATTACAAAAGCAGGGAGGTCATGATGGAGCTTTAGAGAGACCACAGCTGGAATACTGTGTGCAATTCTGGTCGCCACATTATAGGAAGGATGTAATTGCACTGGAGGGGGTGCAGAGAAGATTCACCAGAATGTTGCCTGGGATGGGACATTTAGGTTATAAAGAGAGGTTGGATAGGCTTGGATTGTTTTCTCTGGAGCAGAGAAGACTGAGAGGTGACTTGATTGTGGTATACAAGATTATGAGGGGCATGGACAGAGTGCAGCTGTTCCCCTTAGTTGAAGGATCAGTTACGAGGGGACACAAGTTCAAAGTGAGGGGTGGGAGGTTTAGGGGGGAATTTGAGGAAAAACTTTTACCCAGAGAGTGGTGACTGGCTGGAATGCACTGCCTGCAAGGGTGGTAGAGGCAGGATGTCTCACATCCTTTAAAAGTACCTGGATGAGGGCAGCACAGTGGCGCAGTGGTTAGCACTGCTGCCTCATGGCGCCGAGGTCCCAGGTTCGATCCGGGCCCTGGGTCACTAACAGTGTGGAGTTTGCACATTCTCCCCATGGTTTGCGTGGGTTTTGCCCCCACACCCCAAAGATGTGTATGGTAGGTGGATTGGCCACACTAAATTGCCCCTTAATTGGAAAAAAATGAATTGGGCACTCTAAATTATAAAACAAAAGTACCTGGATGAGTACTTGGTACGCCATAACATTCACAGCTATGGGCCAAAAGATGGTAAATGGGACTGGGTGAGCAGGACAGGGCCTTTCATGCATCGGTGCAGACGCAACGGGCTGAAGGGCCTCTTCTACACTGTAATATTCTGTGATTCATAAGAACGGAAGAAATAGGAGTGTGAATGGGCCTTTCAGGCCCTCGACCTTGCTCCGTTCCTCAATTAGATCATCATTGATCTCATTCGCACAATCAACCCACTTTCCTGCCTGCCTCCATAACCCTCAACTCTATTGTAGGTCAAAAATCTGTCTATATGTCATCCTTGAATATATTCAATGATCCAACTCCACTGCAGTAGAGGATTCTAAAGATTAACAATCCTCTGAGGAATTTCTCCTGATCCCTGTCCTAAACGGGAGAATCCTTATTCTGAAACTGTGCTTCCTACTTCTAGGTTCCCCTATGTTTAAGGCGAGGAGAAAAAAAACAGGAAATTCCTTCTTAAAAAAAAGTCACTAATATTAAATGCTATATTGAAGAACATCAGATTCTGGCACATTTGATGTGAAATAATTGAATATGTTTATTCTGCTTACAGAAACTTAAATGTAGTTAATTATGATTTCACCTTCACTTGCGGAGTTATTAGAAAGTTATTGCATGTTGGAAAAATGGGGTTTAGGAATGCTGCTTATAATCACAAAATTAGTCAGTTAGATGACACAATACTCCACTCAAATGTTGCCACCGCAACCAAAGGAATTTCAGCTTGTCGCAATGAGAAGCGCTCTTGTTTATGGGTCAGATGGTAATGAGCTCCAGTTGACAGGTCATGAACTCCTGTGCAGCGTGCAGGAAATGTTTCACTGGGAGATGCCATCTCATCCAAATGCAACATTGCAATGAATTCCTGCCGTGGTGCTTCAGGTGGGTGTTCATGATCACTATTCAAAGAGCAAGGATTTCTCTTGCTGACATGGTCAACTTCGCTTCCTCAAGAAATATAACCAAACCGATCAACTGGTTAGTTACTTCATTAATGTTACTGGGGTCAATTGACAATGCAAAAATGACTGCCATTTCTATCTATAAAATAGGTCACTCTAATGCTCAGTTACTCATTGTTGTTAAGGTCTGCATGAATTTTATAGGATAAGGAGTTATACAAATATATTATTTATCTCTAACTGGTAATCTGCGTACACTGAGTTCAGCCTGCAGAATAAGATCTTTTTTTCAACAAAAGAAGTGAACGGTTTAGATTTAGGCGTAATGATTAGTGGAGCAGATAAAATGGAAACTTGCAAATTGTTCGAAATTAATCAGCACTATAGAATAAAAGGAGTAGATTTCAAAATAAGTGTAATTAACTAAATGAAAGTTGAGAAGGATATTGTACTTGTAAGGGGTTACCAGCTTGTACAGAAACTGCAGGATCTGTCATGTGACAAAAGATAAATCAATAGATTTTTATGATTGGTGCTCAGTACTGAGGGTATCAGAACAGATAACCTGATAAAAAATGGTCCCATTGAGTTCAGATAAAACACTGGGCACAAGTTGCAGAAATTTCATTGACTATAATTGTTCCCAGTTTTACGGTATAGTAAATACATCTTCTGAATCAACAGCTTAAATACAAAATAATGATTGCAGATCAGATTCATTGTTATTTGGCAGGTAATTTACTCAACTGCATTTAAAAAAAGAAAACACTTGCATTTACAGATCTGGATCATCCAATCACGTGATTTATTTTCCTAGCTTGTGTTCCACATTTGTCATGGAATGGTGCTGCATTTTGAAGTTAAGCATTTATGTCAGCACCCTGTGAATTTTTATTTACCAATTGCATCATTATTGAAAGGAAAAATCCTGAACTACACTAGAATTTAGGAACTTCACTCATAGCCATTTCAAAATCTTGACTGTGCCTGTTGATCAATCACTGCAAAGATGCGACAGAAACCTTCTGTAAAAAATATCTGATGCTTCCACAAGCTTGTAGGCAGAGAGCTGTACAGCGCACAGCAGGCAGTGAAACCACCCTGCTGATATTCAGATAATCTTGTGTAATTGCTGAATACACAATGCATTTTGGGCCCCTATTCTGTGTTCACAATTTCATGCCAACAGGTTTCAGCACAAGCTAGAAAGAGATCACAAATAAAAGAGGGCTCATAGAATCCTTTGTTAAAAGCTTGAGATGTTTCGGCAACTTGTAAACGGATTCCATTCAGTGGACTGTCAGGAGATATTATCAGGCGAGGGCAGTTGCTGCACCCTCCGTTGAAAAGCTTGATCATTTTCAAATTCCCAAATGCTTTTAAACTATGTGTCTCATTTCTCTTAATTTCAAAATACTCCTGACTAAACATATGCATTTAGCACATATTTAAACATTTCATAGATATTAGCGTGAAGTACGAGCAGGAAAAAGTGCTTTTTTTAACCATTTTTCCACTTTTATCCACCCCTGTAGAAACTGGAAGCAACGTGTTATTTTAACCCTGACATTGGAGTGACCACTCCATGACAACCTCAAACCATTGCACAAATATAGTCACGTGGTTGCTTTTTATGCTGTTTATTTTTGTTTATTTGTGGATTACTCATAAGAGTTGATCATTATTTTTGAAGGTAAAAAAACCCCAATTGTTACAACATTGTTCATTCATTTTGGGGAGGGCATGGTTCAGGATCCAAGCAGTGCAGTAAATGTGGCATAGTCTTCCAGGGTGGCTCCTTACTCTTGTATCATATGCCACTCAAGTTAATCTGGTACGACAGTTTGCATTTTTTTTTAATGTTCAAATTGTGCTGATAAAATAGCAACTTCTTCAGAGTGGTATTACAACTTTGGAGGGATGGTTACAAAGGAATGTTTCTTAAAACAGTTGCCAATCATAATGTTTTTAATATTTGTTTCACAAAATTCTTGCATCCAGTACTAAAATGGCACATTGTAGAAGCATGCATTAAAAGTATGTGGTAGATATCTTACAATGTTGGATTATTAGTCTGACATGAGACCAAATTGTTTCTTTGTAATTATTTGTTTATTAAAAGGTACACTGATTCATAATCATTAGGTTTTTATGAATTTGTGTGACTATCATAAGACATTCATTCATATATATCCATGTGTAGGGACCAAAATAATGATGATTCTGGTGTCAAACCGAGGACAGAGATTCTGGACACGAACTGACCTGAATAGTTCACGAATAAAGCAAGCTTACAATCTTCGGCAACTTCGTACAGTTTCTATGGAAAGTGAGTGGATCCAGAGGGCAAATGGGATTCTGAAGATATTTTACATATTACACACACACCCAAATTATTTCCACAACTCCAATTATACATTCACATAAAATACACATAGGGGAATTGAATAGGCTGCTGCTGAATCTGGCATCATTTAAGCCACATATGGAGTGATGTATATAGGTTTGTACACAGTTCTCCTGAGAGTGTACTGGAGTCACAGAGCAATGCAAAGTAAATGTGCTGGGATGATTCAGAAGATAAACTTATCACGAGATGTTTGCAAAGTGAGTGCTGCATTTGGAGGAATAAAGATGTTTGGTGGGCTGGTAACAAGTGGACATAATTTATTGTAGAAATAAAAAAATAAATGATTTTCACATAAACTGGGAAAGGATTCATGGAACATAAACCAGATAGTTTTCTGGGGTAATATGATTTAAAACTGACAAGGGAAGAGACCAGATTAGAGTTAGTGACGAGTGATGAACTAGAATTAGTTAATAATCGGACGGTAAGGGAACAGCTTACTAATAATGACCATGTGATTGAATTTGAGATTGTATTCGATAGTGAGGAGAGCGCCAAAGGTTTGAAATTCAAAGGAGCTGGTTTAGCACAGTGGGCTAAACAGCTGGCTTGTCAATGCAGAACAAAGCCAGCAGCGCGGGTTCAATTCCCGTACCGGTCTCCCCAGAATGTGGCGACTAGGGGCTTTGCACAGTAACTTCATTGAAGCCTACTTGTGACAATAAACTATTATTATTTAAGATGTGGAGATGCCGGCGTTGGACTGGGGTGAGCACAGTACTAAGTCTTACAACACCAGGTTAAAGTCCAACAGGTTTTTTTCGATGTCACTAGCTTTCGGAGCGCTGCTCCTTCCTCAGGTGAAGGAATTCTTCACCTGAGGAAGGAGCAGCGCTCCGAAAGCTAGTGACATCGAAACAAACCTGTTGGACTTTAACCTGGTGTTGTAAGACTTCGTACTATTATTATTTAAGTAAGGAAACTGCAAAAGGATGAGAAATGAATTGAACACAGTAAACAAGGTTGAATTTTCATATAATGGGAAAAGCGCATAAAACAATATCTAGTTTGGCTCCATTACATAGCCACCCTGAGTTGTCAAGTGGAGAATGAGTTGCCTCCACATCAGATATTTGGGGACGGGTTGATATGATGTATTCCATGATCTGGTACTCATGGTCAGTCACAGTTGCATTTTAGGACATCCCTCATCTTTCATTTATGAAGCAAGTGGTTCCATCATCCATGTCCAGTTGAACACCATCCACTCTGTTCGAGGGAGGTTGAAGCCAGGGATCTCTGCTGTTCAGTCAGTGATAATGTGTTAGCTCGTTATGCTGCATGCACCCCATGATTCCATCCATTGGGATATTGAATTGATACCAGCTGAACAAATACGAACAGCTGTTTTCTAGAATGGCCAGGGTGACCTTAAACTCTTGGTAGGTGATACACATCTTTGTGAATGAGAAGGTCGATGCTGCTCAAGAATTTTTCCATCTCACGGAACATAATGGGATAAAGGCAAAGGACAGGCAGGACAATGTGGGACAGCACAGGGATGCCTTCAACTGGAATGGACTCAAGTGACCCAGACACCATCTCCATGGCAACATTTAGCTGCATGTCCACAATCTGTGCAAGACTGCAGGCCCATGGGGAAGAGCAGTTTTCTGCAGCAGGGAGTAGACTAGACCACTGTTGTGGAATGATGTAGGGAGCTTATGATGGCCTACACATAGACCTGGATAGTCAACGTATTGACAGAAAACACTTGTGTCATGGTAAACGAACCCAGAAATCACCAAACCCCACCCAACAAACTCAGCACTTCCCATTTCCAGAGGCGGGAATGCAGCAGTTCACATTTTGCACATGTGCATTTCGCAAAAGCAACTAGCCACTTAAATTATCAGCTGCCTCCACTCAAGTCGAATCTTGTTAGCCCAGGAGTGGCAAACCCAAAGTGTGCAGAGTAGACCTGGTGAGAACAGATCTGAACTTTGTGCATTCATTTGGGTAGGCAGGGTACCCCATTGGAGAGGTAAGGGAACGCTTTGGATATGGTCTTGGGGATACATTTGGGCGAGGTCAGGTACACTTTGAGGGAATTGATTAAAGTAGATATAAATGAGCTAATTAACTGTCATATTTATTGAAATTGTCAAAGAACCTGTCAAAATTAATTGTCAAATATGTCAAAAGGACCTCTCAGGAGAACCTGTCATAGATGTCACAGGGAATTGGTCAAAATCACTTGTCAAGGGCAGTTGTGAAGTGTTAAGATAAACTGTCAAGAGGATCTGTTAAAGAGAGCTGTCAATATATCAAGGCAGTTATGCTGGTGGGTTAAAACAAATCATTCCTTGCTATTTGACTCTAACCAGTTATTTTAAAAAGCATTCACGGGACATTGGTGACGCTGGTTATGCCAACATTGCCCATCCCTTCAGAAGGTGGGGGCGAGTTGCTCCTTGAACCACTGCAGTCCTAGAGGTGTAGGTACACCCACCGTGCTGAGAGGGAGGGATTTCCCCAACGACAGTGAAGTAACGGCGATATATTTTCAAGACAGGATGGTGAGTGACATGGGGGGGAACCTCCAGCTGCTGGGGTTCCCAGGTATCTTCTGCTTTTGTCCTTCTAGATGATAGTGGTCATGGGTTTGTAAGGTGCTGTCTAAGGAACCTTGGTGAGTTATTGCAGTGCATCTTGTAGATGGTACACACGGCTGTCACTGTTCGTTGGTGGTGAAGGGTTTGAATGTTTGTTGAAGGAGGAGGAATCAAACGGACTGCTTTGTCCTGGATGGTGTTGAGCTTCTTGAGTGTTGTTGGAGCTGCACTCAGCCAGGCAAGTGGAGAGTATTCCATTACACTCCTGACCTGTGCTTTGTAGATCCTGCCGACTACGCCAATTATAAGAATCTTTAATTTATGGGATCTTAACCTGTCGAACTACACCAAGTTTGGGGGAAGCTTAGTTGATGAATCAAGTCCTGGCGCAATACGACAAGTTGTAAGATTTGTAATATTTGTAGACGGTGTTAAGTTGTTCGATTCCTTGTATTATTCGACTGTGTATAGTTGAAGGAATTTATATCATCTCTGCTATTCGGTTATCAGTAGCACTTTGCGAATACTGGAACTCAGCAGAAATTTGCAGTATAAACTTCTCAGGTACCAAAAAGAATTGTTTTATTTGTAGTCGCTTGATTACAATTTGAAAGTCATTTAAAAGGCAATTCGTAGATAATTCGAAGCTTTGAGAGAATTACAGACATTATCTTTCTTTGCATAGGCAGACAGCTCGAAAGTAACTTTTAAAAGGTCAAAGTCTGGCAATGAAACATGGAGAGGGAGAAAGCTAATCTTCGGCTAAACTCAAACTCAAAGTCAAAAGTGGACTAACATCACTGACACAGACTAACAGACTGACAGAACCCCCAAAAGACATCTCTAAAATGGAGACTATTAACGACAAAACTGACTAAACTAACAGAAAGACAAACTGACAGAATCAAAGACAACACAGCACAACACACCCCCAAAGACAAAAAACTACAACACCCTAAAGACAATACTAAAATGGCAGGCGGAAACTTTTCAGTTATACACTTTCATATCTGTCTTAAGTCATCTAATTACACCCCAATATAATCCTAATTGGTTTGGGTTAGACTCAAACACATTTGATTTGATGGCAAGCCGTCCATCTTCAATGTGCAACATCAGCTTTTTAATTGTTTCATGTCTACATGTTATGGAATGTAATATTTTGGTAATCTTTTAGCTGGCTTGGCTAATGTAACAATTGAGACTTCATATCGAGAATATATATATAATTCAATGCTCTTACAAACTGCATTGGACTCTTGCCACCTAGTTGCCATGGAACTCAGTCCTTGGCCTTGACAATTAGCACAAGCAGTGTCAAATTGTCTTGCAACTGTGCTGCTATAATCTTATAATGGAATTTTATGCTGTTTCATGTATCATATTGAAGTCCTGAATTTGTGCGCTGAAATTCTCATTTTTAAAAATGAGTACTTAAACAGCTATCTTTTACCTATACTAGTTGTATTTGAAATACCTGGCTTCTACAATGGTGGGCAGGCATTTGAGGGGTGAGGAAGTGAGTTACTCGTCTTGGACTCCCGGATTTTGACCCACCTGGTAGCCACTGTATTAGATGTGGCTAGTCCAGTTCAGTTTCTGATCAATGGTAATCCCCAGGATGTTGATTGTTGGATTCAGCGATGGTTGTGCCATTGAATGTCAGGGGCGATGGTTAGATCCTCTCTTATAGGATATGGTCATCACTTGGCACTTGTGTGGCGCGAATGTAACTTGCCACTTGTCAGCCCAAGCCTCGATATTGCCCAGGTCTTGCTGCATTTGGACATGGACTGTTGATATAAGCTTAAGAGCTTCCATTACTAGTTTAATGCTACATGGCTGATTTCACAACCATCCATTATCACAGTAGGGTGCCTGCCATTTCAGTTTGATTGACAGCTCCAATACATTACAGATCCTGTGAAGGGGACAATGAATTTCCACGCTTGTTTATATAAACACTTGAATTAAATGCTTGGTTGTTTGAATGCCTAATGTAGTTGAAAGAATGTAAATGTAGTGAAAAAATATTTTTATGAATCAGTTTGCTTTACGATGTACTGAAATCTGCACGACACTTAGAATTTTGTTTTACAGAAATGTGTTTCATCTCATCGCTCCATGGGTCCTGAAGTTGGCCCATGGTGGATACTCAGTGAGTTGGCATGGTAAGTGTAAGGGCAAAGGATGTGGGTGGGAGGACATGGGTTGACATTAATTAGTATTAAGTTGGTATAAGGGCTATTAAAGGTCATGGGGGGTGGGTTCTGCGACATTGGTTGACATAGCAGGTATGAGAGGTTGTGGAGCTGGGTACAGGGCATGAAGTGTTAGAGATGGGCTTGGATGATGAATATGTGGGGGTGAGGAGCAAGGGCTGGAGGGATGTCTTTTTTAAAAACATTGCGGACACAAAGGCAGGTCTTCCACCCAGCTCATCTTCAGAATTCAGCTCCTACTTCCGGGGTCACCTGCTCTCACTTCTAATATAGTCTCCATACACACTAGAAGTCTACTTGTGACAATAAGCAATTTTCATTTTAATTTCAAATGTTTATGAATACATTAGGAGAGAGAGAATGTAGGTCCCTTAAAGATAGACACAGGAAAGACTATAAATTTGTTAAATGAGCACTTTGTATCTATTTTCATAGTGGAAGAAAATTCCAAGGAACCTGAAAATAAACTGTGAAGAGATGCTCAATGAATTTTAAAATGGCAATGAAGAAAATAATGTGACTTAAGATTGACAATTCTCCAGGCCTGATGATTTCCATCCCAGAGCACTAAGAGGAATGAGTAAGGAAATTGCAAATATTTTAGTCATAATTTTTGCAAGTCTTTTAGATTCAGTTTTTGTCATAATTCTTTAATTTGTTTTAGATTCAGTAAGATGTAACACAGGTTGGTATACTTGGTTGGAGAGAGGAAACAGTGATAAAGGCTTTTGATTGGTAGAATATATGACAACTTGCACTCCTAGGGGTCGATACTCAGTCTGTAAAGTACACTTAGAAGCTAAAGTAAGTTATGTAAATGGGAGCAGTAAGTCACAAAGGAACATGGACGGACCAAATGTGTCCGCACGATTATAGCTGATGCAGTTCAATGTGGGGAACCGTGAGGTAATCTACTTCAAAATATGAGAAAGACAAATTGGAATATTTTCTTAATGGTGAGAGATCAGGAACTGCAGAGGAACAAAATGATTTGGATGCTGTGTACACAGATCACTAAAAGTTAGTTCTAAGGTACAAAAAGTAATTTAAAAAATGATAGTGGAATGTTAGCATTTACCTTACTTTCGGAATATAAAAATGAAAAAGTAACATTTCAGTTGTTACTTTGATTCCATATACAGTACTGCTGACTGTTTTGGGCACCAAACCTCAGGCAAGATGTATTTAAAAAAATGATGCAGATGCTAGAAATCTAAAATCAAATCAGAAAATGCAGGAAATACTCCAGCAGCCTCTGTGGAGAGCGAAACAGAGTTGGCGTTTTAGGTCGATTACCCTTTGTTAGATGTTCTGACAAATGATTATTGACCCAAACGTTAACTCTGTTTCTATTTCCACATATCCTGCCTGACCTGCTGAGTGTTTTCAGCATTTTCATTTTTTATCTCAATAAAAATATGTTGGTCTTGGGAGGGGTTCCAGCACAGGTTCACCAGAATTAAGAGCTTAAAGGGCTGTAATACCTTGAGCTCAGAGGCTGAATGGGGTTTCAATAGAGGCATTTAAAATGATAAAGAGATTTGATATAATGGATACAAGCAAACTATTCTCTCCTGTGGGTGATTCAAGTACAAGGGGATAAATCCTAAAATGAGAGCTGGGTTATTTAAAAGTGAAATGGAAAAGCAATTTTTCCACACAATGTCTGTAGCTCTTTCTCTCTCTCTCCCCACCGCCCCCCCCCCCCCCCCCCCAGTGGCAAAGAATGCTTGATCAATTTAAATCTTCAAGACTGAGACTTCTTCATTTTTGCTAGTTAAATGTGACAGGAGTGGGCGAACGGAGTTCATATACGCTCTCAACTCTTGAGTCACGAATGAAGCAGATAATCTAGAATCACACTTTGCTAAGGGTATGATGAAAAGTCAGATGTGTCATTCAGATGGGGCATCACCCACGGCACTGCTCAGATCAATTTTTATTTGAAAAAGGTTGAGGAGCTCCCTTCTGGGTTCCTGATTAACATTTCTCTGTCAAGCAACACCATCAAAGTTGTATCAAAGGGTCAGTCATATCCTTTGCTGCTTGAGGGACCTTCTTGTTTGCAAAATGGTTGTCCACAGATTGTTAACTTAACAACTGTACTGAACTTCAAAACTAAACCCCTGGTTGTGAAGTGCTTTAAATGTTTGGAAGATGTGATCAAGCAATTTAAAATCCGGCCTCAGGTGACTGTGTGGCATTTGCACTTTCTCCTCGAGTCTGTGTGGGTTTCCTCTGGGTGCTCCAGTTTCCTCCCACAGTCCAAAGATGTGCAGGTTAGGTGGATTGGCCATGCTAAATTGCCCCTTCATGTCAAAAAGGTTAGGTGGGTTATGGGGTTAGGTTGAGGGCCTGACCCTAGATAGAGAGTTCTTTTAGATGGTTAGCGCGGACCCGATGGGCAGAATGGCCTCCTTCTGCACTGTAGGTATTCTATGATTCTTCCTTTTCAGAAATTGAAGCTGAGTCAGTAAGAGAACATAAAATAAAATAATAAGCAAATGCATGGAAAGAGTATAGAAAAATAATTATGGCAGATAACCCAAACGTAGAGCTATTAGCAGCAAATAGCTTTGATATTTCAATTTCAATGACTCTGTACTTGCAATGCAACTTCTGTAACTCCACGATACTGGATGTTGTTCAAGAATCTAAAATCTTTGAGAAATCGGAGTGAAGGAATCATGTTTTCCTACATTAAAATAGTAGCCACACTTCAAAAGTTCTTCGATGGCCATGAAATGCTTTGGATATGAATATGAAAGACAAAATGTAAATGCAAGTATTTATATTCTTTCTAATTTGCACTTGATATTCTACTAAAAAATGTACTGGACCTGAGAAACTAAGCCCCCTAGGCATAACAAACATGAGAAATAGCAAGAAAGCATCTTGTCAATTTCTCCAAGTGTAGTTTTACTACAGGGGCAGAGAACTTTAAAGAACAAAAAATTGTGTGATCAACTAGCCACTCCATTTTGTCTGACCTCTACTTCACTTGGTAACCTTTTCAGCTCTTTCCTCAAGACATACGACTATCTCCTGAATTCATGCACATTACTTAAACGGCTTTCAGTCATAATTTACTGCTGACATTTATTATGTCACGTTTGAAGTAATTTGGACTGAATTCCTGTTTTTTTTAATTATCCAATACCCTGATTGTTTTGCCATTGAAGCCATACAAGGAGGCTGATGATGTCATAAGTTGTTCTATCATAACCCTTATCAATTCACCGTATACCTGTTCCATTTAACACGACTTGTTCAATTTGGATTCTTGTTCCCACAGTAATTATTTCACATTTGTCACAGATCCTTAAACATCAGCAGCATGCTTGCAATGCTGCTAACAATGTGTTCTGCTTTCAATTTAATCTTCCTTTGGATAACACATATATTCTTATTTACATATATGTTCTATTATCCTTTTATATTTTCCTGCCTTTCTGCATCTGTCTCTGTCCCATGCACTGCATCCAAGATGTCTAACAGTACTGCTTCCGAGCTAATCGCTCAATGGTGCAGAATTTAAGGCAAGGATGAAATCTTCCAAATTCTGTCATCAATACTTTCTACACCAAACTTTTGAAAGCCAGCTGTCAGAAGATCAGTATATTCACTCTTCTCATTCTTAAATTCTAGTATTTATCAATGTGCACTTTACTGTGGTAGGAAGACTGTGGGAATCTCTGTCTGTTAATATTGACCATTTCCTTTCATCCTGAATGTCTGATTTTAATTACAAAAATTGCAAAATTTGATGTTGTACTTAAATACAGTCAAGCTCGCAGAGAACAAGTTTGAATAAAGTGAATTTTAGTGTATGATGAATTGTGATGTTTTAATTAATTTACTGCACTGTTACAAATTGACGACTCCAGTGACAATCTAAATCCTATTTGTATAGTGATGGAGCGCGTTCCTCACAGGTCAGGAAAACTACAGTAAATATCAGTTAATAGGGCAACCTTAAGCTTTGAAAAAACCCTCTAGAAACAGGGGTTGATTACAGAATGTGTATAAAAGTGAACCACCAGCATGGGTGGTCACCATCTTTGTCATTCTCCATGTGGAGTCTGCTGTGTTTGGGTGTGTCTAAATTCATGTATACCTTTGCAATGCAGCCCATAATGCCTGTTTGATTTGTTACACCCTGTTATAAAAGTAAAAAAAATATCCATTTGTGGGGTCAAAATAGAGGCTGACTACTAATGTAAGTATGGCATGTTGTGGCTGATAGAAAGGGGAGTGGAAGTATCACCTTTCCACTGAATATATGCAAAACATGATTTTGGAGCTGAAAAAGTGGGTCGACTTATAGGTTGCATTTTATGGTAAATGAAAAACATTGTTAAAGTATGCCACGACAATGGATCATAGAACATAAAACATAGAATTTACAGTGCAGAAGGAGGCCATTCGGCCCATCGTGTCTGCACCAGCTCTTGGAAAGAGCATCCCACTTAAACCTCCCACCTCCACCCTATCCGTGTAACCCAGTAACCCCACCTCACCTTTTTGGACACAAAGGGTAATTTAGCATAGCCAATCCACCTAACCTGCACATCTTTGGACTGTGGGAGGAAACCGGAGCACCCAGAGGAAACCCACGCAGACACGGGGAGAACATGCAGATTCCGCAGACAGTGACCCAAGCCAGGAATCGGACCTGGGACCCTGGTGCTGTGAAGCAACTGTGCTAACCACTATGCTATTGTGCTACCTCATCAATGATTCTTACTGCACGAGTTCTTGATCTCAAATGCACTGAAGGAACTGTGCTGAGGGCCAGCAAAAGCTAGTGGGGAAAGAGATATATGATGCACAAACTTAACTCATGCTTCTGTATTGTCTAGTGATCAGTTGAAGAATGACATTAACAGGGTACACAGATACTAAATGGAACAAATGCAATGGGTGAACTCAGAATAATGCAAATAAATAAATGCATTAACATGTTGGAGTGACGCTCTTAACAACTTCATCGATTCCATTTTGGCCCAGAATATTGCTCTTGACATGGAGGTCTTGACAGTTTCAAATAAAAACAACTACTGTACAACTTGTTTTGCATTGCAATATCCCACGAGCTGAAGAGAACTCGAGCCAATTTTCTTTTTCCAACTTCATTTCCCTCTGTGGGAGATGCAATAAATGTAATTAAGTTACACAAGGGGCCATATTTTTGTCTCCCAATTGGAGGACGGTTGGAATAGGATCAAGAAAGCTGAAATCTCAAAGCTTTTCACTGCAAAAATGAATTTCCTCTCCCTTCCCCATACGGAAACTCTGGATCAACCAAAGGGTTCATTCCCTGCTGAAGTTCCGGACGGAGGCGTTCAAATCTGACAACCATGACCGATATAAGAAATCCAGGTACGACGTACAGATGCAAAAAGACAATACCGCATCAAATTAGAGTCCCAGGCCAACTACACAAACCCATGACGACTATGGCAGGGCCTACACAAGATCACAGGCTATAAAGCAAGGCCAGGCGGAATATCTGGGGCTGGAGCATCCCTACCCAATGATCTGAACATGTTCTATGCCCGCTTTGAGCAGTCAGCCAATGCATCAGTGCCACCCGCCCCAACAACCCTGGACACACCCATACCCACCATTACAGCCTCAGAGGTAAGAGCTACCTTCTTGAAAGTGAATCTGTGGAAAGCGACGCGCCCCGACGGAGTCCCTGGGCGAGCACTCAGAGCCTGCGCAGACCAGCTGGCGAGTGTATTTGCAGATATCTTCAACGCCTCATTCCGCCGCTCTGAGGTCCCCACCTCCTTCAAGAAGACCACCATAACACCGGTACTAAAGAAGAACAAGGTAGCCTGCCTCAACGACTACTGACCGGTGTTCCTGACGTCTGTTATTATGAAATGCTTCAAACGGCTAGTTTGAAGCCAGATGGTCTTGACCCACTGCATTTTGCCTATCACCACAAACAGTCCACAGCACATGCTATCTCCCTGGATCCACAATCAACACCCGGACACCTCGACAGCAAGGACACCTATGTAAGACTGCTGTTCATCGACTACAACACCATTATCCCGACAATATTAATAACTAAACTCTGCAATCTTGGACTTGACCCCTCCCTGTGCAGCTGGATCCTTGACTTCCTCACCAACAGACCGCAATCTGTCAGAATAGGCAACAGCACCTTCTCCACAATAGTCCTCAATACCAGGGCCCCTCAAGGATGTGTGCTCAGTCCTCTACTGTACTCCCTATACACTCACAACTGTGTGGCAAGATTTAACTCCAATTTGATCTATAAGTTTGCGGATGATACGACTGTGGTGGGCTGTATCTCAAACAACGATGAATCAGACTACAGGGGGGAGATAAATCACTTGGTTGCATGGTGTACCGAAAACAACCTCTCTCTAAATGTCGGAAAGACCAAGGAACTGATCATTGACTTCAGGAAGCGCAGCACGACACACACTCCCGTCTGCATCAATGGCTCCGAAGTGGAGATGGTTGATAGCTTTACGTTCCTGGGGGGTCACCATCACCAACAGTCTGTCCTGGTCCACTCACGTTGATGCAACAGTCAAGAAAGCACAACAACGTCTCTACTTCCTACGGAAGGTAAAGAAATTTGGCATGTTTGCATCGACTCTCACAAACTTCTACATATGTGCGATAGAGAGCATCCTAATGGAGAATTGCTAATCTTGTCCCTTTGTTTAAGAAGTGTAGCAGGGATAATCCAGGGAATTATAGGCCTGTGAGCTTGACATCAATGGTAGGCAAACTGTTGGAGAAGATACTGAAGGATAGGATCTATTCACATTTGGAAGAAAATAGACTTATCAGTGATAGGCAGCATGGTTTTGTGCAGGGAAGGTCATGTCTTACAAACCTAATAGAATTCTTTGAGGAAGTGACAACGTTAATTGATGAGGGAAGGGCTGTAGATGTCATATACATGGACTTTAGTAAGGGGTTTGATAAAGTTTCCCATGGCAGGTTGATGGAAAAAGTGAAGTCGTATGGGGTTCAGGGTAAACTAGCTAGATGGATAAAGAACTGGCTGGGCAACAGGAGACAGAGAGTAGTGGTGGAAGGGAGTGTCTCAAAATGGAGAAAGGTGACTAGTGGTGTTCCACAGGGATCCGTGCTCGGACCTCTTTTGTTTGTGATATACATAAATGATCTGAACGAAGGTATAGGTAGTCTGATTAGCAAGTTTGCAGAAGATTGGTGGAGTTGCAGATAGCGAGGGGGACTGTCAGAGAATACAGCAAAATATAGATAGATTGGAGAGTTGGGCAGAGAAATGGCAGATGGAGTTCAATCCAGGTAAATGCGAGGTGATGGATTTTGGAAGATCCAATTCAAGAGCTATATGGTCAATGGAAGAGTCCTGAGGATAATTAATGTACAGAGAAATCTGGGAGTTCAGGTCCATTGAACCCTGAAGGTGGCAACGCAGGTCGATAGAGTGGTCAAGAAGGCATACAGCATGCTTGCCTTCATCGGACGGGGTATTGAGTACAAGAGTCGGCAGGTCATGTTACAGTTGTATAGGACTTTGGTTAGGCCACATTTGGAATACTGCGTGCAGTTCTGGTCGCCACATTACCAGAAGGGTGTGGATGCTTTAGAGAGGGTGCAGAGGAGGTTCACCAGGATGTTGCCTGGTATGGAGGGCGCTAGCTATGAAGAAAGGTTGAGTAGATTAGGATTGTTTTCGTTGGAAAGACGGAGGTTGAGGGGGGACCTGATTGAGGTCTACAAAATGATGAGAGGTATGGACAGGGTGGATAGCAACAAGCTTTTTCCAAGTGTGGGGGTGTCAATTACAAGGGGTCACGATTTCAAGGTGAGAGGGGGAAAGTTTAAGGGAGATGTGCGTGGAAGGTTTTTTACGCAGAGGGTGGTGGTTGCCTGGAACGCTTTGCCAGCGGAGGTAGTAGAGGTGGGCGCGTTAGCATCATTTAAGATGCATCTAGACAGATATATGAACCGGCGGGGAACAGAGGGAAGTAGATCCTTGGAAAATAGGCGACAGGTTTAGATAAAGGATCTGGATTGACGCAGGTTGGGGGGGCCGAAGGGCCTGTTCCTGTGCTGTGGTTTTCTTTGTTCTTGTTCTATCCGGCTGTATCACAGCCTGGTATGGCAACTGCTCGGTCCAAGATCGCAAGGAACTGCAGAGTGTGGTGAACTCAGCCCAATGCATCACACAAATTTGCCACCCCCACATTGATTCTGTATACACCTCCCGCTGCCTCAGGAAGACAGACAGCATTATCAGAGACCCCTCCCACCCAGGTATTGCTTTCTTCCAGACCCTTCCATCAGGCAGAAGGTACAGAAGTCTGAAGACCCGCATATTCAGACATGGGAACAGCTTCTTCCCCACAGCTACAAGACTCCTTAACGACTCCCCCCTTGGATTGATCTGTTCCCTGTAAGAACACTATTCACGACGCCCTATGCTGCTCATGCATTTGCTTTGTTTGGCCCCTTGTTCTGCACTGTAACCATTCACTGTTTGTCGATGTACCATTTGTCAATGTTCTCTGTTGATTATTCTTTTTGTCTACTAGGTACATACTGTGTACGTTCCCCCTGCTGCAGAAAAATACTTTTCACTGTACTTCGGTACATGTGACAATAAATCAAATCAAATCATCAAACTATTTTGAGTGGCATTTTCACGGGTGGGGAAGCCTTGGGTTTTGTAAGACCTAACTCTAGTCTCATTGGAGAGTTCATGGCGACGAGTGAAACCTGCTGAGTGCAGAACATTCTGGTAGATAAGCGTTAAATGTTCTGATAACTTCAAATGTCAGTATTAGTTTCTTTCATGCACTGCAGATGTGTTTTAACTGTAGTTATTCATCATAGGGCACTGTCCTGAAAAGACAAGTTAAGCATTGTACTGACAAGCATTGATAAAGTGCTCAGATGAATTTGAGAACTTTTCCCATTGCAATCAAAACTGTAGAAAATGTGTTGGGAAAACTCCCATCATGTTTTGGACTGTGATTTAAATACCAGGAAACATTTAGCTTTGAAAAGTATACCCCGCTTATGAAAGTTTAAAAAAAGTCCCAGCACTTGCCCCACTCCACTGATTTGCACTGAAACAGAAATTAAACATCATCTGCATTTTAAAATAATGTTTTGTTCAGGATAGACTGCATTTCTTAGATTCCCGAAGGTTGGTTATTATTGTTGAGCCCATTCCGAATGCTTGGCTGAGTTTCAAAAGCAGAAAAACCACTTGCTTCAGCAGATGGGCTCTCTGCACATTTTGGTTATGAAATAATTACCTTTCTTTGATATAGTAAGTGGATAGGTTTTTGTTTGTTTTCACAACAGATTGACCACTTGAGGGTTACATTTTTGATTGCATTTTTATGATTTTTTTTCAGTTTGAAGTGTCTTTGAATTATGGTTCTATTGTTGTTAGAAGTTTTTTTAAACGTCCAATTCAAAGACATCTTGAGGTCTGCAAGATGGAAGATACATGGGGGCAGGGTCAGGTGGGGTGGCATGGGGTATATGAGTGGGTATAGAGAGGACGTGGTAAGTATGAGAGGCATAGGCTGAGAGTTGAGGTTTAGGAGGCACAAGAACAATGTTGGAAACTGGGTACCTAATGACTGAGGTAGACCAACTAAGCTCAGAACATCCATTGCATTCCGGCTTCTAAGACCAGAAGCCTGCCTGCCTACATGTCTAGGAGACAAAAATATGACAGGAATGGAATGTAGAGGTAGGTCTAGGTTTTAGAAGCCGCAAAAGGGTCTGGCTCATGTTTCCCCGACCCAAGATGAAAATGCGGGCTAAGGTGGCTGGTTGATTGTTTCAGAACCCAGTCACTACTACCTATAGGTCACGAAGCTTAGCTGCAGCACCAAATTCTCACCTGCAAGAGCAGAATATATGCATTTTCTTCAAGTCAGCTTTAGCTACAAAAAAACTGAAAAAGGAAATTGTATACAAGTATCTTTTGTTAAATAATGATTCATTTTGTTCTGTTCTTTCCTGACTTGTCCTGAGTTTGATTTATGCACAATCTTTTTCACCCATTCCCTTAGTAAATCTTTGTCTCTACCGCCATATTTTCTCTTTATCTACCCTATCAGTACACCATAATACCTGGAAAGCCTCAATCAAATTACCCCAAACTTCTAAACTCCATGGAGTGTGTGTCATCCCTCCTCTTGCTTGAAACGTTAGAATCACAAATCATTCTGGTAAATCTATGCTGCACTTCTTGCTCACAGTGACTCCAGGTGTTGTCTAACCAGAGTTTTGTACAGCTGAAACATGACTTCTACCCTTTTCTACTCTATTCTGCTAGATATAAAGACCAGCATTCCATTAGCCTTTAGTTTCTGTGTCTGTTAATGGCAATTTATGGTGTGTACCTTGAATCACAAAGTCTATGTTGGCCTCCAATGTTTCAATGTTGCACCAGTTAAAGGATAGAATAGGCACTCAGTTCAAAGAGGATGACTTCTCATTTGTCATTGAAACCATTTGCCACAGTTTTGCCCAGTCACTTAATCTAGCAATATCGCTTTGTAATATTATGCTTCCATCTACACTGCTTACAGTGCCAACTATCATAGAATCACAGAAACCCTACAGTGCAGGAGGCGGCCATTCGGCCAATCGATTCTGCACCAACCCTCTGAAAAAGCACTTCACCCAAGCTCACTCCCCTGCCCGATCCCATTTGGGTATGGATTGGCTTATGGTCACGTGGACTGAGGTACAGTGATAAGTATTGTTCTGCATACAGTTCAGACAGATCATTCTGTACATGAAAAGAAAATGCATAGGGCAAACATAAAATACAAAATGTAAATATATAGAACATAAAAGAGAAAGGTTAGTGATTGTGTTAGAATTATGTTTTGAGAGATTAGTACAGTTATAGGAGATGTCGGAAGATGATTTGTATGAAAGAGCTCGCAGAGTGTCGCCACGTTCCGGCACCATCTTCACCCCTTAATCTAACCTACACATCTTTTTAGACACTCGGGCTATCCACCTAACTGGACTGTGGGAGGAAGCCGGAGCACCTGCAAGAAACCCACGCAGACGCGGGGAAAATGTACAAATTCCACACCGTGACCCAAGGCCGGAATTGAATCCGGGCCCTGGTGTGTTGAGGCAGCAGTGCTAACCACTGTGCCACGCTCTTTGATATATCTAAAAATGTGAATACGTAGCTTTCTATCCCATCATTCAAGTCACTACTGAATGCAGTTTAAAATGGACACCACCAGTCACATTCTGCCAATTAGGACTGTCTCTCGACCTCCTGTCGCTCAGTCAATTTCCTAGCCAGGTCAATAATAGCCTTCAATTCAAAGAGCTTTAACTTCAGCAACAGTCTCTTATGAAAAACGTCATCAAATGCCTTCTGGAAATTCATACAAATATCATCCATAGATATTCCCCTATGCTCGACTTCAGTTACATCTTCAAAATATTCAATCAAGTTTGTTAGGCGTGACCTATCCTTTACAAATTCATGCATATTTCACACACACACACACACACACACACAAACCTATAATTATACAGTTAGGTAATGACTTATTGAGAATCTATTTCAAGTGAAAAATCCTCTACCTCAAGACGACTGTCATGTTATCAGTTTTCTGTATTTTCTTCTGCATCTATTGGTTATTCATTTTGTAAACTATCCTCTGCAACGCTGGCTTCTTTTTGGATATTGACACTTTTTTAGAAGTTAGGAAAGTGGTCCCTGAAAGTATTGATGGTTTCAAAAGGGGCCATTCATGTGGTAAAGTTTGAAAGCTATTTCAAAACTATGTACGTTATGAGTGGTCTAAAGAAGATACACGGCTAAACTTCATAGTTTACTAAAAAAATAAACCATCAGTGAATTGAGCTTCATGCCATACACCCACATAACTCAATAGTAGTTTGCTGAAAAATAAAGTCAAACATTAAATCCTCTAAATAAAATAAACAACAGGACTCTACACATTTTAAAATGCTCTATGTAACTGTTAAGTTTGCCAAGTTGAACTGGTACACAGTTCAAGCAATCTTGTTATAGTACAACTTATGATCTAACGGAGTGCTATATATTAGAATCTTAATTGAAGGGGATTCCACCATATTACATTAGTCACATAACGAAACAATACTTGCACATACCAACATAAAATAAATATGCAATGCAATAAACAGACTTAGTTTTAATATTTTCAAGGTAAATACACATTTAGACTTCTCAAACATACAACACATCAATTTCACACATGCTGCCAAAATCCACAATCAATTTTGAAACAAAATCTGGATAGTAAGATCAAATTCATTGGTAGAATGATACAGTATAGGACCGGCATTCGGCCCACCAAAAACTGCATTGGTGCTTTTTGGCAGACAACCCACCTTGTCTAACACAAACTCTTATGTCCTCTACACTTTAATATTCTTCTTTCTCTTGCAGGTATATAATTCTCTTGTGAAATAATTTATTTGCAACAGAAGTGTGATTACCATCTGGAAAAAAATGTAGCCTTTTTAATTCTGTTATTACCTTAAATTTATGCCCCCTTGATATCATACAAAAACTAAGATACAAGGATTCATGCAAGCGAGACATCATTTCACGCCAGACTGACTTCAATAACTGGGAACAGTCTGCACATGACTGAAGCACTAGGTGCCAAAGTCTCCAGAGTGGAGCACAGAAACCTGAAGAACTATGTCGTCAGACTACCACAGAAAAGTGCAGTTGCAGGAAGGATCGTGCGACAGTAACTCCTGTATTATTTGGGAATGACAACCTACCATGCCCCACTGCAACTGACAATGCCTTGCTCAATTTGGGCTTCACACTCTCATTTGAAGGCTCACCGTAGGTGAGCTGTAGATGCGAATCATTGGCAGCGATACTATGTCAAAGAAATTATTTTATATCACTGACCAGCAGAAGCAGTCTATTATTCTTATAACTCTTCAAAATCTTGCAGACCTTTATTAGATCATCTCTTAACCTTCACTGCATTGATGGAATACACCAAAATCCCTCATTCCTTGGTAACGTCCAAGTGAATTATGGTGCGATGCTGCTTGCCTTGTATAAACATCACTGGTCTACTGAAACAAAGTTTGTACATTCCGTGTAGGGTTATTAATCTTCTCGATTTTCAGTTCTGATGATGGCTCTCCAACTTAACAGTCTTTTCTCTTTCACATACTATTTAAACCGATGTTTACTTCCAGAATCTGCAATCTATTTTAATTTTTTTACCTATACTGCTTTTGATGTTTGAGCCAAAGTATTGATTGCAGTGGCCTTCATTTGAGTCTAATCTTGCCTGACCCATGCTTGAAATACAACACTTTCCAGCAGGGATACTGATCAAGCAGTCAGAATGTTGGCCTAATTCATAACGAGTCACAGTTTTAAAATATTCATTGTCTAAAGAAAACATCAGAGTTATTTATAAGCACACTGAACAAAACATAAGAACACAAGAACTAGGAGCAGGAGTAGGCCATCTGGCCCCTCGAGCCTGCTCCACCATTCAATGAGATCATGGCTGATCTTTTGTGGACTCAGCTCCACTTTCCGGCCCGAACACCATAACCCTTAATCCCTTTATCCTTCAAAAAACTATCTATCTTTATCTTAAAAACATTTAATGAAGGAGCCTCTACTGCTTCACTGGGCAAGGAATTCCATAGATTCACAACCCTTTGGGTGAAGAAGTTCCTCCGAAACTCAGTCCTAAATCTACTTCCCATTTATTTTGAGGCTATGCCGCCTAGTTCTGCTTTCACCCGCCAGTGGAAACAACCTGCCCGCATCTATCCTATCTATTCCCTTCATAATCTTATATGTTTCTATAAGATCCCCCCCTCATCCTTCTAAATTCCAACGAGTACAATCCCAGTCTACTCAACCTCTCCTCGTAATCCAACCCCTTCAGCTCTGGGATTAACCTAGTGAATCTCCTCTGCACACCCTCCAGTGCCAGTACGTCCTTTCTCAAGTAAGGAGACCAAAACTGAACACAATACTCCAGGTGTGGCCTCACTAACACCTTATACAATTGCAGCATAACCTCCCTAGTCTTAAACTCCATCCCTCTAGCAATGAAGAACAAAATTCCATTTGCCTTCTTAATCACCTGTTGCACCTGTAAACCAATGTTTTGCGACTCATGCACTAGCACACCCAGGTCTCTCTGCACAGCAGCATGTTTTAATATTTTATCATTTAAATAATAATCCCTTTTGCTGTTATTCCTACCAAAACGGATAACCTCACATTTGTCAACATTGTATTCCATCTGCCAGACCCTAGCCCATTCACTTAGCCTATCCAAATCCCTCTGCAGACTTCCAGTATCCTCTGCACTTTTTGATTTACCACTTATCTTAGTGTCGTCTGCAAACGTGGACACATTGCCCTTGGTCCCCAACTCCAAATCATCTATGTAAATTGTGAACAGTTGTGGGCCCAACACTGATCCCTGAGGGACACCACTAGCTACTGATTGCCAACCAGAGAAACACCCATTAATCCCCACTCTTTGCTTTCTATTAATTAACCAATCCTCTATCCATGCTACTACTTTCCCCTTAATGCCATGCATCTTTATCTTATGCAACAACCTTTTGTGTGGCACCTTGTCAAAGGCTTTCTGGAAATCCAGATATACCACATCCATTGGCTCCCCGTTATCTACCGCACTGTTAATGTCCACAAAAAATTCCACTAAATTAGTTAGGCACGATCTGCCCTTTATGAACACATGCTGCGTCTGCCCAATGGGACAATTTCCATCCAGATGCCTCGCTATTTCTTCCTTGATGATAGATTCCAGCATCTTCCCTACTACCGAAGTTAAGATCACTGGCCTATAATTACCCGCTTTCTGCCTACCTCCTTTTTTTAAACAGTGGTGTCACGTTTGCTAATTTCCAATCCGCCGGGACCACCCCAGAGTCTAGTGAATTTTGGTAAATTATCACTAGTGCATTTGCAATTTTCCTAGCCATCTCTTTTAGCACTCTGGGATGCATTCCAACAGGTCCAGGAGACTTGTCTACCTTTAGCCCCATTAGCTTGCCCATCACTACCTCCTTGGTGATAACAATCCTCTCAAGGTCCTCACCTGTCATAGCCTCATTTCCATCAGTCACTGGCATGTTATTTGTGTCTTCCACTGTGAAGACCGACCCAAAAAACCTGTTCAGTTCCTCAGCCATTTCCTCATCTCCCATTATTAAATCTCCCTTCTCATCCTCTAAAGTTATGTATTTGTAGAAACTTTTACTATCTGTTTTTATATTCTGAGCAAGTTTACTCTCATAATCTATCTTACTCTTCTTTATAGCTTTTTTAGTAGCTTTCTGTTGCCCCCTAAAGATTTCCCAGTCCTCTAGTCTCCCACTGATCTTTGCTACTTTGTATGTTTTTTCCTTCAATTTGATACTCTCCCTTATTTCCTTAGATATCCACGGTCGATTTTCCCTCTTTTTACCGTCCTTCCTTTTTGTTGGTATAAACCTTTGCTGAGCACTGTGAAAAATCACTTGGAAGGTTCTCCACTGTTCCTCAACTGTTCCACTATAAAGTCTTTGCTCCCAGTCTACCTTAGCTAGTTCTTCTCTCATCCCATTGTAATCTCCTTTGTTTAAGCACAAAACGCTAGTGCTTGATTTTAACTTCTCACCCTCCATCTGTATTTCAAATTCCACCATATTGTGATCGCTCCTTCCGAGAGTATCCCTAACTATGAGATCCTGAATCAATCCTGTCTCATTACACAGGACCAGATCTAGGACCGCTTGTTCCCTCGTAGGTTCCATTACATACTGTTCTAGGAAACTATCGCGGATACATTCTATAAACTCCTCCTCAAGGCTGCCTTGACCGACCTGGTTAAACCAATCAACATGTAGATTAAAATTCCCCATGATAAATGCTGTACCATTTCTACATGCATCTGTTACTTCTTTGTTTATTGCCTGCCCCACCATAATGTTACTATTTGGTGGCCTATAGATTACTCCTATCAGTGACTTTTTCGCCTTACTATTCCTGATTTTCACCCAAATGGATTCAACCTTATCCTCCATAGCACCAATGTCATCCCTTACTGTTGCCCGGATGTCATCCTTAAATAACAGAGCTACACCACCTCCCTTACCATCCACTCTGTCCTTCCGAAAAGTTTGATACCCTCGGATATTTAACTCCCAGTCGTGACCATCCTTTAACCATGTTTCAGTAATGGCCACTAAATCATAGTCATTCACGATGATTTGCGCCATCAACTCATTTACCTTATTCCGAATACTACGAGCATTCAGGTAAAGTACACTTATGTTGGCTTTTTTACCTCTGTTCTGAATCTTAACACCTCGATCAGTAACCTCTCCTAAGTTATATTTCCTCTTAACCTTTCTCCTAATTTTCCTCGTCGTTGAACCCATATCTTCATGTAACAGCCTGCCGCGTCGCTTACCATTAATGTTTTCACTTCCCGTTTTATTTCTTTTAGTATTCCTGGTCCTATTCACTGAGCTCCCCTCAGTCACTGTACCTTGTACTGTTGCCCTTTTTGATTTTTGACTATGGCTTCTCTGCCTTACACTTTCCCCCTTACTGCCTTTTATTTCTGTCCCTGTTTTACTACCTTCCAACTTCCTGCATCGGTTCCCATCCCCTTGCCACATTAGTTTAAACTCTCCCCAACAGCTCTAGCAAACATCTAGAACATCGGTTCCAGTCCTGCCCAGGTCTGGACAAATAGGAAAACTCAATTTGATGGTCAAATGGACAATGAACAGTCAAAGAACAGGGTGGCTAGAAGACTTGGAGATGATAAGATATTGGAAAAGGATTTTGGGGGCAGGAATTTAGTAGTTGAAAGAACGGCCTACGATGTTGGTCAAGAGCGCAGAGTCAAAGGCCACTAATGCACCTCAGTGGCAAGACGACAAAACAAAATGCACTTATAAAGCACCTTTCACAATCTCCAGAACATCACAAAATGCTTCACAGCCAATTAAGTGCTTTTGATGTATAGTCACTTTTGTAGGAAATGGGGCAACCAATTTGTGCACAGCAAGCAAAGAAATGGCAGAGGAACTGAATAGTTACTTTGCATCAATATTCACGGTGGAAGACCTCAGTGGGATGCCAGAGCTCCAGGAGTACCAGGGGACAGAAGTGACTGCAGTGACCATTACCAAGGAGAAGGTTCTGGGGAAACTGAAAGATCTGAAGGAGGATAAGTCACCTGGACCGGATGGACTACACCCCAGGGTCCTAAAAGAAATAGCTGAGGAAATTATGGAGGCATGGGTGATGATCTTTCAAGAATCACTGGAGGCAGGAAGGGTCCCAGAGGGCTGGAAAGTAGCTAATGTAACACCACTGTTTAAGAAGGGAGGGAGGCAGAAGACGGGAAATTATAGGCTGGTAAGTCTGACTTCGGTCATTGGTAAGATTTTAGAGTCTGTTATTAAAGATCAGATCGCGAAGTACTTGGAAGCGCATGGTAAAATAGGACTGAGTCAGCGCGGCTTTGTCAAAGGGAGGTCGTGTCTGACAAATCTATTAGAATTCTTTGAGGAGGTAACAAGGAAGTTAGACAAAGGAGAACCAATGGACGTGATTTATTTAGATTTCCAGAAGGACATTGACAAGGTGCCACATAGGAGACTGTTAAATAAGTTAAAAGCCCAGTGTGTTAAGGGTAAGATCCTGGCATGGATAGAGGATTGGCTGACTGGCAGAAGGCAGAGAGTGGGGATAAAGGGATATTTTTCAGGATGGCAGCCGGTGACTAGTGGTGTGCCTCAGGGGTCTGTGCTGGGACAACAACTTTTCACAATATACATTAATGAAGCACTGTTGCTAAGTTTGCAGATGATACAAAGATCTGTAGAGGGACAGGTAGTATTGAGGAAGCAAGGGGGCTGCAGAAGGATTTGGACAAGTTAGGAGAGTGGGCAAAGAAGTGGCAAATGAAATACAATGTGGAAAAGTGTGAGGTTATGCACTTTGGAAGGAGGAATTTAGGCATAGACTATTTTCTAAATGGGGAAATGCGAAGGAAATCAGAAGTACAAAGGGACTTCGGAATCCTTGTTCACGATTCTCTTAAGGTTAATGTGCCGGTCCAGTCGGCAGTGAAGAAGGCAAATACAATGTTTGGATTCATGTCAAGAGGGCTAGAATACAAGACCAGGGATGTACTTCTGAGGCTGTATAAGAACATAGAACATACAGTGCACAAGGAGGCCATTCGGCCCATCGAGTCCGCACCAACCCACTTAAGCCCTCGTTTCCACACTATCCCGGTAACCTAATAACCCCTCCTCACCTTTTTCGTCACTAAGGGCAATTTATCATGGCCAATCCACCTAACCTGCACATCTTTGGACTGTGGGAGGAAACCGGAGCACACGGAGGAAACCTACGCAGACATGGGAGAACGTGCAGACTCCGCACAGACAGTGACCCAGCGGGGAATCGAACCTGGGACCCTGGCGTTGTGAAGCTACAGTACTATCCACTTGTGCTACCGTGCGGCCCACAAGGCTCTGGTCAGACCCCATTTGGTGTATTGTGAGCAGTTTTGGGCCCCATATCTAAGGAAGGATGTGCTGGCCTTGGAAAGGATCCAGAGGAGGTTCACAAGAATGATCCCTGGAGTGAAGAACTTGTCGTGTGAGGAACGGTTGAGGACTCTGTACTCGTTTGAGTTTAGAAGGATGAGGGAATATCTTTTTGAAACTTACAGGATACTGCGAGACCTGGATAGAGTGGATGTGGAGAATATGTTTCCACTTGTATGAAAAACTAGAACCAGAGGACTCCATCTAAGACTAAAGGGGCAATCCTTTAAAACAGAGATGAGGAGGAATTTCTTCAGCCAGAAGGTGGTGAATCTGTGGAATTCTTTGCCGCAAAAGGTTGTGGAGGCGAAATCACTGAGTGTCTTTAAGACAGAGATAGATAGATTCTTGATTAATAAGGGGATCAAGGGTTTTGGGGAGAAGGCAGGAGAATGGGGATGAGAAAATATCAGCAATGGGTGAATGGCAGAGCAGACTCGATGGGCCGAGTAGCCTAATTCTGCTCCTATGTCTTATGGTCTTACAAACAGCAAATTGGTAATGACTAGACATTTTATTTCAGTAAAAAAGCTTATCACTTCCCTTTCTCAGTTGAAATGTGTTTAACTTTAAAGGAAACATCAGCAAATGAACAAAAAATTGGTGAGAAAATGACAAAGAATATTGTAATTGTCTAATAAAATCTAAATGATGAAATTACATATTCAAAGTCATTTTACTTAACACATGGGATAATTGTTTCCCAAACACAGTCTCTAAACCTGGTCAATACTGCCTTTGCTACACCTCGGAGATGCATTTATTTTGAATGGGAAAACTTGAACAGTTAAAACCAATATTTTACAACATACATAGCGTTTTATCGCTTAATACCACTTAGTCGATAGAATATTGCACACCAAGGGCAATTACTGAATCAGGGGGAAAAACAAATTCCACCAGGCAATATCGTTTCAACCAACCAAGCCAGTTTCCTTCCTTCTTCTCCTTTCTTGAAGGTGCATCATCTCCGGAGGAACGAGCCATTTAGCCCCTCAAACAATGAGATTATGGTTGATCAGCAAACTAACTTAATTTGACTCAAGTCTTTACCCCACATACATTTGACGACACAAATATTAATCTCAGATTAGAAAATTAACGATTGGAATAACATCAATTGCCATTTGTTTTAAACTTCCACCTCTCTTTATCCAAAGTGCTTCCTAATGTCACTCCTGAAAGGTCTGGTTCTAATTTGTAGATTATGCCCACTGGTCCTACAAGCCCCAAATAACAGCAATAGTTTCACCCTATCTGTTCACCTTCCTCGTAATCCGCAACATTCTGTTCACCTTCCTCGTAATCCGCAACATTTCACTCAGGTGGTTGGATTCCACCTGTGAACATTAGATTGGATTGAAACGGAGTGGGGGTGGTGGGGGGGGGGGGGGGGGGGGGAGACAGAGGGCATGTATGAGGACCACCACAGATCCATTCCTGACTTGATATCTGCATACATCTTCCTGCAAGGGTCACCGAATATCAGGAATAGAAAAAGCTGGCCAATTCTCCTCACCTCTTCACCCCCTACCCACATCACATCACCCTTAATCTATTCACAATTATGCTAAATGTATTCTCCATCACTTGGCTCCCCCATCTTTATTTTTCTTTTTACTCTCCCTTTTCTTTCTAACTTTCCCGTTTCCCCATCTATTCGTTGTTGCAGGCCTCAAACAGGTTCTGGAACAGGCCGCCGCCGAACTGCCCTCATGTGTTTAGAAAGCCTTCCACCAACCCTCTGCTACCAGGTTGCCTCTATTATTCTTTACCTGGGCTATTTCCCTCGTAGCTGCCTGCTTTCTCAGCTGATGAGCCAGTAGGCGGCCAGCCTTGTCCCCGTGTTCATTGAAGGTCCCTCGAGTCTGGCGGAGTTGGTTCACTGCTTTCTTGATGAATAGCAGGTTAAAGTCCGTTTGTCGCTTTTTTATATCCGCCAGCAACTCTAAGTCGGGGCCTCGGAGTACTTTCTGCCGACCACCAAAATGGAGTCGATCAGCTGCTGCTTGGCCACCCTCCACTATCTCTGCATGCCTTCTAGGCTATGATCTCTCTTCTAATCACGGCCTTCAGTGCCTCCTAGAACATGATAGGAAGTCTTACAACACCAGGTTAAAGTCCAACAGGTTTGTTTCAAATCACTAGCCTTTGGAGCACTGCTTCTTCCTCAGGTGAATGAAGAGGTAGGTTCCAAAAACATATATATATATATATATATATAAATATATATATTATATATTATATATATATATATATATATATATATAGACAAAGTCAAAGATACAAAACGATACTTTGCAAATGCTCGCATTCAAAGCATCATCTTGGGATCAAACGTCTCATTACAGACAGGAGATGTTTACACTTCAACAATTTGTTTATTAAACTGGCTGAGTTTTCCAGTACACCGCTGACCATGACGTACATCCCCCTGGGTCCGTAATCGTCTTGGTCTCG
Source organism: Scyliorhinus torazame (assembly GCF_047496885.1). Classification (NCBI taxonomy): domain Eukaryota; kingdom Metazoa; phylum Chordata; class Chondrichthyes; order Carcharhiniformes; family Scyliorhinidae; genus Scyliorhinus; species Scyliorhinus torazame. The sequence goes on along the minus strand of NC_092707.1, from coordinate 120,106,084 downwards.
GTAAACCTCGTCCTCTTGCTAGCCCTCATCCCGTAGCATTAATGGTACGTCTGTCCCACCCAGCCCTTCCTTACCAGCACTCAGTCCTTCTCCCTCAGGTGCGTCTCCTGTAGGTAAATTATGTTGGCCTTCAGGTTTCTTAGGTGGGCGAAGACTCTGGATCTTTTCACCAGTCTGTTAAGTCCCCTTACATTCCAGGTCACAATCCTGGTGGAGGGTTCTGACCCCCTCCCCCCCAGTCTTCCTGGATCAACCATACTTATCTGGTGGATGCGTCCCGGAACTCTGGGTTTTCCTTTAGTTAGAGAGTCGTCCAAAATGGCCACGGTCGCTGTTCTCACCATGCGGTCGGGCCCCTGCGCTCCGGGGTTTCCCTTGCCCGGGGACATCCAACATGGCCACCAATTATGTGTAAGCCTCATGGGTGCGCCCCTGAACTCCTTTGCCCAGGGGCCCTCCCGGGTGGCTGCTTGCGGTGCCATCTTGGTTCCTCACCCTGCTACATGCCTACCGAGGCCTATGTCTGTCTCGCTGACCTAGCCTTATTTGTCTTTTTGTTCCCTTTAGGTTCTGCGCGTCACCCGTCTCCGTTCCCCCTCCCCTCCGTCCCCCCCTTGTATTCTCCCCCCCCACTTCTGCCCTGTCCACCCCCCCCCTTTTGGCTAGACACTCCCTCTCCCCCGAATGGTGCGCGCGGCCTCCCTTACTGCCTGTCTTTCCGTGATAGCCCACCACGCTAGTATGGTGGCTCCCCTCCAAGTGCTGGTCTAACCCTGTTTTACCTACCCATCTCCACCCCCTATCTCACCCGCCTTGCCTGCTTCCCCTATTCTTGCTCCCCTTTTCCTGTTTCCCATCTTCAAACTGAGAAAAGAGATGAACACGAAAACGAGTCAGCACAGTCCCGTGCCAAAACATAGTCCATGTTACAGTCCTTGTTTACGGTTCAACCTCCACTCTCATTCCCTTTCTTCCTCTATCCCTGCCGCTTTCACCGCTGCCGTGTCTGTTCTCTCTCCAGGTTGTTTGCTTTTACGAACCGGCCTCTGTCGGGGTGCCGAAGTAATGTTCCTTCCCCTGGTATGTCACCCAGAGTCTGGCCGGGAATAGCATGCCAAATCGCACCCCACTTGTGTAGCGCCGATTTTGCTCTATTGAATTCGGCCCTCTTTTTTGCCAGGTCCGCCCCAATGTCTTGATCGACCTTGATTCTGCGCCCTTCCCAAGAGCATGACTTCATCTGTCGGGCCCACTTCAGGATTTTTTCCTGGTCCTGAAATTGGTGTAGTCTCACGATTATTGCTCTCGGCTGCTTCCCAGTTTTGGGTTTAGGTCGAAGCGACCTGTGTGCCCTGTCCAACTCTGGGGGATTTGGAAAGCCTTCCCTCCGAACTAGATTGCCCAGCATTTGGGCGAGGTAGCCTATTGGGTCCCTCAATCCCCTCTGGCAGGCCCAGGATGCGGACGTTTTGCCGCCTGGACCTATTCTCCTGGTCCTCGAACTTCCCTTTTAGGTTCTCCCGTGCCGCCACCAACCTCTTCACCTCGGCCTCTAGAGCCACGATCCTGTCGCTCTGGTCTGTTGATGCCTTCTCCAGGTCCAGGATAGTCTTCTCCTGGGACTTTACCTTCCATCCCAAGCCTTGAAGGATTCGCTGAAGGGTGGCTATCGCTTCCATCACCACCTCCACCACCACCCCCTGGAACTTTATCTTGATCGCTTCCTTCATAGCAGTCAGTTCCTTTTTTAAAACGTTCCTTAATCCGTCCTGTGTAGGTGGGAAGCGATGTCATTGTCTGCTCCTGCTCCGCTGTTCGGATCGCCAATCTTTCCCTCTCCTGGTTCACCTGGGGCTCCGCCTGGCGGGGCCGCCGGTCTGTCCACCCATTGCACCTGCCCCTTTCCTCTGCTTCTGACTTCTCACCATCCCCTCGATCTGCTGTTCGCAGGCATCCTCTTTCCTCTCACGCTGTTGATGACGTTTGTATTTGGGGGGGTGGGGGAGGTTAGCTGGCTTTCAGCACCAAAAACTCAAATAAATTCACTGTGTTGGGGCCAACATGGGGGAGAGCCACTTGATGTGCGTCCACTCAGCACATCGCCACCACCGGAAGTCGTGAGAGTTTATTTTAACATTTTGATTCATTCCGGAATGTTTCATCTTCTGCACACTTTGAGCATAATGTCTGACTTTGAGTTATTTTATATTGATGATCTGGCTGTAAGAGCACAATGTTCCAACAAAATGAAATGGGAAAAGCAGTAGAATCAATGGGCAAGTTAAATTTTAATTTCAATAACCTGGAATAGAGAAACCAGTAACAAATAATTTGAGATCCACAATGTGACAAAACCAAAAATAGAGTTGAGGGGACCATTAAATCAATAAATTTGGAAAAATGTTCAGCATAGTAACGACGATATCCATGACCTCCATTAACAACTATTATTCTCATTCTGTCTCACATATTCATACACACATCCTCGATCTGTGTTTGACTAATGTTCTGTCCAACACAGTTGCCAGTTTTTGCTTTCCTGCCACTGTAACATATCACCACCCTTCGCCACTGGCCATCTCGTGAACCACCAGATCAACTGCAAGTCACTTCTGGCCTGATTAAAGGCTATTTGTGAAAATTATGGAATATTATAAACATTTACTCCACTAGTGTTTGATCAATTACCAGTTGATGCCATATCAGGAAATGAACCTGAGTGACCCATTTATTTTCTCATAAAAGTACTTTGATTGGACATTACCCTGCATTTGTATTCGAATGCAAATTGCTGATCAGTACAGCACCAATCAAATAGATTCCTGTGCAGAAATTAGCCAAGGTTTCCATTCCTGATCAACAATCTATGACCGCTGCTGAAATGCACACGTACATGGTCATTATCTGAGAACAAACTCCAGCTTCGCCCGATGCCCACAATATTGACAAATGCCGGTAACATTCTTGAAACAAAAGCTTCACAAAATCAAATGGCAGTCTAAGTCAATGTCCTTAGGAGAGGGGGGAAGCAAATTGGAGGGAGAAAAATAAAGTCGATTCATGCAAAATGTCTTACTACTGTAAAATAAGGAACAAGTACAAACCTGCCAATCAGTCAGCACTAGGCGGGAGAGCGACTAAAATGAGGCACCCGCTGTGCTTTGGAGATACTTATACAAGTAAGGTGCACATAAACAATGGGAACAATTGTCTTTAACAATTGGTGCCGTAATAACAACTTACCTCAAGCTAAGACTACCTATGCTGTTAACCCTTTGAATTCTGGAACTGTTTCCAGCTTTCAATGCATGCTATGTTCCTCTCCCCTCTCATCATCTGCCCCCTCCCAAAAAATTTTAATTTTTAATGCTGAATCTAAAGAAAAAAATGTAATTAGAACGGAGTTACAAAAAATGCTACTGTATTCCTCAAAGAGTTAATTCAGCATTACCATGTTCTTGCGATGATTTAATAAGAAAAATCAAAACATACTAGGGAACTTCCACTGATGCTGATCGGAACGCATTCTGTTCCTGCAAGCAAAGGCACTACATTTTAAATCTTGCCTCTATGGGGCATTGCAGCTGCCAGTAAAAATGAGACATATGCCATTTTGTGGTTGGTGGAAAAAGCACAGGCTTTGCATGTTTATGTGAAATGAACGTAAAAGTTGCAACTGATTAAAACTGTACTCCTTTTTATTCCTTTATTATTTTATTTCAAGAGAATTCCTTGCAATTTAATATGAATGCTCACCTCACCATAAACTAATCAAATCCAGCAAAGATCAAAGGTGATCCCAATCGGAGTTTCACCCAAGGAAGTGAAAACATATGAGCCATGATTAACACACAAACCTGTAAATTCATAAACCCACTCCCCCAAAAGCAAAAGGCAAACACAAAAAATTGCAAAAAATGTAGACAAGATTTTACAGACATGTCACAGTATATAATGGCGCAATAAACTCAATTTCCCAAGTCTAGACATTCTGGTTATTATTTTTAAGACAGTACTATATGCAGCCTTTCAATCAATGTTCTGTAAATGCAGCTTCAATTCCTCTGACATCACAGCTCTGCTTTGGATCCTTTCTCCATGGCAACATAGGTCAGAGTGCTCAAAGGGAAATCAGCTGCTCCAGTCAGAATTCAAATATTAAGCTGAAATATAAACAAACACTCAGCCAAATGATGTTCACTCCAGCCGAGGGAGTTGAGCTTTTGTTAGATGCCAAGTCATGTGGATTAGGGTTTTCAGCCCTGAAGACTAAAACCTGTCTGGGTTTCTCTCCAGTGTTTAATACTTCAAGTGCATGATTTCAGAAATTGCTTGCTGGTACTCTCTTTCTTTCTCTCCAGAACATCGTCCTCAAAGATTGCGCCAGTCTCTCTATGCATAATCTAAGTATAAAGGTTAATTATCCAAGCGCAGGTTCATGAGAGGTCCATAGGCGCAAATAAACTGCAGTGTTCCCCAATCCACATGCTTTAATTGAACTGGTACATAGTGAAGGCAAAATTGTTACCAGATGACAGCCCCAGCACATGAAAAATCATCATGTATAAGCATAAAGTCAAAAGACAAAATCCAAACAGCCCATTTCCAGCAGTCCTCCATCCCCACTACCCAGCCAAAAATGGGCAGTATGCTAGGGAAATGTTTTTACTTCTTTAAATGTTTGCATTTTAATTAACAATGAAGTATACTCTTAAAAAATGCTTTTACAGATCTCTACTGAATAAGCATAACCTTGATACAACCACTGTACAATACTCACACATGAACAGCATCAAGTCTGTTTTTTTTTCTATAGGGACTGTTCTAGTTGCTAAGATACTACCAGCATTGCAAATGGAAATGGGTCAGTAAACCTGTAGAGAGATACTGTGCTATTCCAACCATACAGCTGTTACGACACAGATCTAAATCCCCTTTAATATTTATTGCCTGTAGTGTAAGCTTCACTCTGAGTACTGAGTGTTTACTGAACTTTGCACCATGTTACAGCACCCCCCCCCCCCCCCCCCCCCACACACACACACTCACTCCCCACCCCCACAAGGCGTTACTGCTGAAGCTATCCTCATGCTATTTTCTGCTATTTTCTTCTGTGGTTAATCTGAATTAAACCGAGTCTTCCAATGTAGACTTGTTCCACAGAATTGTAATTGAAAAATCCAGACTACTGTACGTGAAAAACTGCAAACAAATACACAGATATTTACATCGATGCAAATGGTCAACAATTTATTTAAGTGTCTTTTTGCTTTATTCCTCATAAGATAAAACACTTTTATGAGACAATTATTCAGTACCCAATCAACATGCTGTCAATATGTAAAGGTTCTTTGCAGCAACATCCATTAAAGGTCATTCATCATTAAATCAATCTTCTGCCCCATTCAGCCACCTCAGATTTTGATTAATTTTGACAGCTAGGCCTTCACCTTATTAAGAATAGAGTGCCACAATCTGGACTGCTCATTTCTAGATTTGTAAGGTATGTAGTAATTAACGCTGGAATACAAAACGCAATGTCTTGAGGCAATATTTTATATCACTGTACACCCTGACTTGGGATGCTTATAATGGAGTAGGGAAGCCTGATCAGTTTTGGATTTGTTCAAGTTAGTAAACAGAACTATTTTACTGGAATGTGCACAAACTGTCCAAGTTATGAAGAATGAAATATGTACACAGGTAGTTCTCCAAGTCAGGAAGAGAGGTGGGTAAGAGAGTGAGTAAAAATACTGTTTCAGACCAAAAAGTGAATTATAAACAAAAGAATTATAGAGAAGAAAAGCAGCAAGTTGAACAAAGTACACGGTAACTACAATGGAGTTGTTCCAATCAACTTGAATTGATTTACATTACAAAGATTGCTAAAAAATGTATCACCTAACTTAGGCTCCATCTAACTAATGCCAGCAGAGTAATATACTCCACATTCAGCTTCTTCAACTCAATTTTCAGGGGAATTTACAAATCAGTTTCCACTTTAACAGAGTTCTGCTCATGAAAGATGCAGATATTGCGGCGCAGTGGGTGACCCTGCCTCCGGGTTCGAGTACCACTCCAAGACATGCTGGCCAAACAGGTTGCTTATCAACCTGCAAATTCTTCCAGTACACACCAATGGCATGGTAAAAGTGGGAGAGATTCCTGGTCAGTCATGTGATGAGAGGAAAATTGAGGCCTCCAATGTCACTCTCCAGACCACAACATGCATGTAAAAGTGCAATTTGGACATCTGGAGTGATGGGCAACACACCAGTACCACACATGGGAGCCAGAAAGTGCTAAGTGGACTTTCTAAACTCATGGGACCATTTTTATTCTTTTTTAGGTGAAAACTAAGAGATAGCAACTTATCCAGCTCGAGCTTCTCAAACCCTTTTGATAACACTTTGCACAGAGTAGCATTAGTGTAACATTTGCCATGACCATTTGTTCTAAAATGAATAATTAACTACCTTTGCAGTTGAAATGTGGTTGATATATAGACAAGCATTGTGTTCAAAGGGCAGCACGTGGCACAGTGGTTAGCATTGCAGCCTACGGCTCTGAGGGCCCGGGTTCGAATCCCGGCCCTGGGTCACTGTCCGTGTCTGCGTGGGTTTCACCCCCACAACCCAAACCTGTGCAGGTTAGGTGGATTGGCCATGCTAAACTGCCCTTTAATTGGAAATAAAATAATTGGGGATACTCAAATTTATATTTTAAAAAAGTGTGTTCAATTGTGTTAGCAGTAACACATTGAAGCATATTTCTAGTGAACAAAATGTTGAAAGGTGAAATAAGTGCCATGACCTCGGAGATATTTATGCCATCTCCAATTCTAGCCTCTTGTCTATCCCCCATTTTTAATTACGCCACCATTGGTGGGGCCTTTAGTTGTCTAGGCACCAAGCTCTGGAATACCCTCTCTATACTTCTCCGTCTGGCTTTCCACCTTTAAAACATTGCTTAAAACCTTCATCTTTGACCAAGCTTTTGGTCATCTGTCCTAATATTCTTATGTGAATGTGAGTCAGTGTCAAACTTTGTTCTATAATGCTCTTATGAAGTGCCTTGGGACATTCATTACATGAAAGAGACTATATAAATATAAATTGTTACTGACTGGCACAGGACACTTATGATCAGACCAAACAAATATTTCAGAGTTACTCTAGATTTTCAGATGACAAAAACCGTGCGATGGGAAGGAGGAGTGAAGAGATAAACTTTTTTTAAAAAATTTAGAGATACAATTCATTTTTTCCAATTAAGGGACAATTTACTGCAAGAGACGCATCTGAAACTGATAGACCAGGTCAGACCACGCAAAGGATGGGTGGGGCAGGTGTTTCATTCGGGGCTAGACGCAAGAAACAGGGGGGTGGCTATACTAGTGGGGAAGCGGGTAATATTTGAGGCAAAGACCATAGTGGCAGATAGTGGGGGCAGATACGTGATGGTGAGTGGCAAATTGCAAGGGGAGGCGGTGGTCTTAGTGAACGTATATGCCCCGAACTGGGATGATGCCAACTTTATGAGGCGTATGTTAGGACGTATCCCGGACCTAGAGGTGGGTAAGTTGATAATGGATGGAGATTTTAATACGGAGCTGGACCCAGTGCTGGACAGATCGGGGTCCAGGACCGGAAGGAGGCCGGCTGCAGCTAGGGTGCTTAAGGATTTTATGGAGCAGATGGGAGGAGTAGACCCCTGGAGATTTAGTAGACCAAGGAGTAAGGAGTTTTCGTTTTTCTCCTATGTCCACAAAGTTTATTCACGGATAGACTTTTTTGTTTTGGGAAGGGCACTGATCCCGAAGGTGACGGGGACGGAGTACACAGCTATAGCTATTTCGGATCACGCTCCACATTGGGTGGACCTGGAGATAGGGGAGGAAAAAGAACAGCGTCCACCCTGGAGAATGGACATGGGATTAATGGCAGATGAGGGGGTGTGTTTAAGGGTGAGGGGGTGCATTGAAAGGTACTTGGAACTCAATGATAATGGGGAGGTTCAGGTGGGAGTGGTCTGGGAGGCGCTGAAGGCAGTGGGTAGAGGGGAGCTGATATCTATCAGGGCACATAAAGGAAAGCAGGAGGGTAGGGAAAGGGAGCGGTTGTTGAAAGCACTTCTGAGGGTGGACAGACAATATGCGGAGGCACCGGATGAGGGACTGCACAGGGAAAGGCAAAGGCTACATGTAGAATTTGACTTGTTGACTACGGGTAATGCAGAGGCACAATGGAGGAAGGCACAGGGTGTACAGTACGAATATGGGGAGAAGGCGAGCAGGTTGCTGGCCCACCAACTGAGGAAAAGGGGAGCAGCGAGGGAGATAGGGGGGGGTGAGAGATGAGGAGGGAGAGATGGAACGGGGAGCGGAGAGAGTGAATGGAGTGTTCAAGGCATTTTATGAAAGATTATATGAAGCTCAGCCCCCGGATGGGAAGGAGAGAATGATGTGCTTTCTGGATCAGCTGGAATTTCCTAAGGTGGAGGAGCAGGAGAGGGCGGGACTGGGAGCACAGATTGAGACGGAGGAAGTAGTGAAAGGGATTGGGAGCATGCAGGCAGGGAAGGCCCCGGGACCAGACGGATTCCCAGTTGAATTCTATAGGAGATATGTGGACTTGCTGGCCCCGCTGCTGATGAGAACCTTTAATGAGGCGAGGGAAAGGGGGCAGCTGCCCCAGACTATGGCAGAGGCAACGATATCGCTCCTCCTAAAGAAGGAAAAAGACCCGCTGCAATGCGGGTCCTATAGGCCTATTTCCCTCCTGAATGTGGACGCTAAGATTCTGGCCAAGGTAATGGCAACGAGGATAGAGGATTGTGTCCCGGGGGTGGTTCATGAGGACCAAACTGGGTTTGTGAAGGGGAGACAGCTGAATACAAATATACGGAGGCTGCTAGGGGTAATGATGATGCCCCCACCAGACGGGGAAGCGGAGATAGTGGTGGCGATGGTTGCTGAGAAAGCATTTGATAGAGTGGAGTGGGATTATTTGTGGGAGGTGCTGAGGAGATTTGGCTTTGGAGATGAGTATATCAGATGGGTACAGTTGCTGTATAGGGCCCCGATGGCGAGCGTGGTCACGAATGGACGGGGGTCTGATTATTTTCGGCTCCATAGAGGGACGAGGCAGGGATGTCCTCTGTCCCTGTTATTGTTTGCACTGGCGATTGAGCCCCTGGCCATAGCATTGAGGGGTTCCAGGAAGTGGAGGGGAGTACTCAGGGGAGGAGAAGAACACCGGGTATCTCTGTATGCGGATTATTTGTTGCTATATGTGGCGGACCCGGCGGAGGGGATGCCAGAGATAATGCGGATACTTGGGGAGTTTGGGGATTTTTCAGGGTATAAATTGAACATGGGGAAAAGTGAGTTGTTTGTGGTGCATCCAGGGGAGCAGAGCAGAGAAATAGAGGATTTACCGTTGAGGAAGGTAACAAGGGACTTTTGGTACTTGGGGATCCAGATAGCCAAGAATTGGGGTACATTACATAGGCTTAATTTAACGCGGTTGGTGGAACAGATGGAGGAGGACTTTAAGAGATGGGACATGGTGTCCCTGTCACTGGCAGGTAGGGTGCAGGCGGTTAAAATGGTGGTCCTCCCGAGATTCCTTTTTGTGTTTCAGTGCCTCCCGGTAGTGGTCACGAAGGCTTTTTTCAAAAGAATCGAGAAGAGTATTATGAGTTGTGTGTGGGCCGGGAAGACCCCGAGAGTGAGGAGGGGATTTTTGCAGCGTAGTAGGGACAGGGGGGGGGGCTGGCACGACCGAGCCTAAGTGAGTACTACTGGGCCGCCAATATTTCAATGGTGTGTAAGTGGATGGGAGAAGAGGAGGGAGCAGCGTGGAAGAGATTGGAGAGGGCGTCCTGCAGGGGGACTAGCCTACAAGCTATGGTGACGGCGCCATTGCCGTTCTCACCGAAGAAATACACCACAAGCCCGGTGGTGGTGGCTACATTGAAAATTTGGGGGCAGTGGAGACGGCATGGGGGAAAGACGGGAGCCTCGGTGGGGTCCCCGATAAGAAATAACCATAGGTTTGTTCCGGGGAGAATGGATGGGGGATTTGGAGCATGGCAAAGAACTGGGGTAGCACAATTGAGAGATCTGTTCGTGGATGGGACGTTTGCGAGTCTGGGAGTGCTGACGGAAAAATATGGGTTGCCCCAAGGGAATGAATTTCGATATATGCAACTGAGGGCTTTTGCGAGGCAGCAGGTGAGGGAATTCCCGCAGCTCCCGACGCAGGAGATTCAAGATAGAGTGATCTCAGGGACATGGGTGGGGGATGGCAGGGTGTCGGATATATACAGGGAAATGAGGGACGAGGGGGAGATCATGGTGGATGAGCTGAAGGGGAAATGGGAAGAGGAGCTGGGGGAGGAGATTGAGAAGGGGCTGTGGGCTGATGCCCTACGTAGGGTAAACTCATCGTCCTCGTGTGCCAGGCTAAGCCTGATACAATTTAAGGTGTTACACAGGGTGCATATGACGGGAGCACGGCTCAGTAAATTTTTGGGGGTAGAGGATAGGTGTGCGAGATGCTCGAGAAGCCCAGCGAATCACACCCACATGTTCTGGTCATGCCCGGCACTACAGGGGTTTTGGGTGGGGGTGGCACAGGTGCTTTCGAAGGTGGTGGGGGTCCAGGTCGAACCAAGCTGGGGGTTGGCTATATTTGGGGTTGCAGAAGAGCCGGGAGTGCAGGAGGCGAAAGAGGCTGATGTTTTGGCCTTTGCGTCCCTAGTAGCCCGGCGCAGGATATTGTTAATGTGGAAGGAAGCCAAACCCCCGGGTGTGGAGACCTGGATAAACGACATGGCAGGGTTTATAAAGTTAGAACGGATTAAGTTCGTACTAAGGGGTTCAGCTCAAGCGTTCTCCGGGCGGTGGCAACCGTTCGAAGACTACCTCACAGAAAGATAGAGGGAATGAAAAAGAAGAAGACAACAGCAGCAACCCAGGGGGGAGGGGGGGGGAGGAATTGGACAGACTCTCAGGGATGTTATTGTATATGTATAGGCACTTGTTTTAGGTAATGTATATTGGACTGTTGGATTGTATCTTTGGAGAGTATTTATTTTTGACAAGGCAGTTGCCATTTAGTTTGGTTTTTGTTTCTGTTCATATATTATTTATTTATTTGTTTAAAACTGGCCACTGTTATTTATATTGCTTTATTGTTGTTTAAAAGAAACACTACGTACTGTTATGTTTGGCCAAAAAATCTTGAATAAAATATATATTTTTTAAAAAGGGACAATTTAGCATGGCCAATCCACCTAGCCTGCACATCTTTGGGTTGTGGGGGCGAAACCCACGCAAACACGGGGAGAATGTGCAAACTCCACACGGACGGTAACCCAGAGCGGGATCGAACCAGGGACCTCGGCGCTGTGAGGCAACAGGGCTAACGCACTGCGCCACCGTGCTGCCAGTGAAGAGATAAATTTGACAATTTAACATGAACTTAATTTAGGGAGTTCCTTAAGATATCTGAAGCACAACCGCAGATGAAGATGGGGAAGTAGATATTCTGGTAAAAAGCACATTCGTCGGTTGCTTCCACATAGTCCCAAGAAGCTGATTTCCTCCTTCACTTCCATACATATATTCCCAGGAGATGGGAAACACTTCGGCTCTTAAAATTTATTGTGAAGCTGGGTACAATTAAAAAAGCACTTGAAGGGAACAAAAAGTTTGAACATGGACAGGCTGTTCCCACAAAACATGCACTGAAATGTATTTTGGACCTTGTTGGTTGGCCAGTTGATCAATTAGGTCAATGAATCCACAGAGATCGCTTCATCTCACATGTCTACTTTTATAATATTGAAAGCAATTATAGTCAACAAATTGCACCTTTGTAACAGATTTACTGAATTGAAACATTCAATAAATCACGTCATTAAAAGTCAGAGTATTCAATTGTTAAAATAACTAATAATGCTACACTTCAAAGCCACACCAGGACTTGAGCACAAGAATCTAGGCTAATAGTCCAGTACAGTGCTGAGGCTGAGTACTGTGCTGTCCAAGGTGTAGTCTTCTAGAAAAGACAGTAAACTGCAGCCCAGTCTAACCTCTCAGGCCATGCGTGGACATGCTACCAGCACACGGGGCAGGGCCAAGGCACTGCCAGGAGGCACTACTGGGAGCTCCCATTGGTGAGGTCAATGGGGGTGGGGTTTGCTGTTTCCATGCAGGGTGCGTTCTCACTGCCTGTAGTGGGGTTCCCAGGTCCATTCGGGGAAAGGGGGTCCTTTTTAATTTTATTCTTTGATTGGGACACCCTTTAAAAAGATCTCTTGAAGGCCAAGGCTCCTGGCGCAGCAGGCTAGCATGACATTGTGTGACTCGCCCCTGAATATTTTTTGATTACATTTTTTTCCCCCTATAAATTTAGAGTGCCCAATTCATTTTATCCAATTAAGGGGCAATTTAACATGGCCAATCCACCTAGCCTGCACATTTTTTTTTTTTGGGTTGTGGGGGCGAAACCCACGCAAACACGGGCAGAATGTGCAAACTCCACACGGACAGTGACCGAGCCAGGTTCGAACCTGGGACCTCGGCGCGTGAGCAGCAGGGCTAACCCACTGCGCCACCGTGCTGCCCTTTTGATCAAATGTCAAAATATATGGCGAGAAAATCCAGCAATGGAGTCAGCGGGCTACATTGCTTTTCCTGCCTAACTTGATACTTAAGAAAAAAAATGATAAAATTCCGCCCAATGTTTTTCTTCATAAATTTATTTGTTTTCTTAGAAGCTCAGATCCTGGCATTTTTTAAGAAAACTTTATTGACAGCAAATGTATAAAACGTATCTATTCCATTCTCTGTTGTACAAATGACAGCACAATCACAGGAACTGCAGATTATGAATTCCCAGTAAGGTAACAGAATATTCAACTCAAATAAGCATCTGACGAAGCAAGAATAACGTGCAGTCGATATTTCTTTGTAGCATTTGAAGTTGAAGAATATGTACAATTGGGCCGTAACTTGACAATTGCGTTGGATTGCCACACCACAAAGTTCTTACCTGAAAGTCCAGTCGATGCTATCGCGTCTGACCTTCCAACTCTGGCCGGGCGAGATCTGGGCAGTGCAGCACATTGTAAAGACAAAGGTAAGTAAGCCATGTCCCCTCTTTAAAGGCACTAGCTGATGTAACCAGCTAAGCGTCAGTTCGGGCTGGGCTTTGGAGCAGGGTGGAGGGCTCAAGCCTGGAGGGCTAGTCAGCAATTGGAAAAGTGTCTGCAAGGAGTCCCACGGGCTTTCCGCAGTGTGAGTAACTATTTGTGTAACTGAGTCAGACCATCTGAAGTTTTGTGATTCAAATCTCAATTTTTGGATGGTTCCCAGTGAAAATAAATCGTTACATGGGAACTTCTGGAATTTGGGGATGGGGTGTTCCCCCGCTAATCTTTGGGGTAACCCCAGATACAACACCCTGGAGCTCTAATGGCCCAATATTATTTTGAACACAATTTGTCATTTGAATTTCATCTTCCTCAAGCTAAGGAATGGAACACATATATTTTGAGAACCAGCATCATCATCAAATGCTCTCAGTTGAGGTACAGCATGCAGAAGAACAGAAAGTTAATCTTTAATCTGCCTCAGTAATGTATTCTTCCCTCAGTTTGGTAAATGTGCAGCTGTCCTTTCAATAAGGCACCTGATCCTCGGGAGCTCTCTCGACCCCACATTCTCCAGGATTCTCTTAGAAATTGTAAAAATTAGGACCATCCAAATCATCTGAGTGATTGACCAAAGACATGGTGTGTTGACCCAAAATCTGTATACTCATGAGGCCAAGTTGCAAAACAGAATTAAGAGGCTTGATGATACGAAGGACAGAATCCTGCACATGGAACGTGATGCTTCCATGGGTGGCAAGAATTCAATCCCTGGAAAACTGGTTTGAGTGGCATGGAAGAGGTCCTGGAGATGTGAGGTCGAAGAACGAATATCCAGATTGTTGGAATGCCAGAAGGATTGGAGGGTAACACTCCTGTTAAGTTCTTCAAGGACTGGTTGCTGTGTTTTCTCAAGCTGGATGTGAAGGCTGGGTGTTTCAGATTAGAAAGGGCTCATCGTATGCCATCTTTGAGACCAAGGAATGGTTTTCCTCCCAGACCCTTAATTATTTACTTTGCAAGGGTGATTCCCTTATTTTCCCTTTCTTTATTTTTTGCCATTAACATTTTGACCAATGGATGCTTAATGGACATGTATCTTTATTCAAGCAGCGGAGAGAATGAGGAATTCAAAATGTTGCAACATAATATATGGTGCTTGTCTTTGAGCAACAAAACTCAAGACTTTGTGGCACCCGAGAGATGGGATGGAACTCGGTTCGATTGGTTGGCTGTTGGCCAATGAATTGGCCAAAAGGCTGTATCTGCCTGGTAACAAGTGGTGATTGGATCCTGCCTGAGTGGGATAATTTCCAGAGACCTAAGGAAATCAGAGGCAGGTCCCTGGGCACTCAGGGCAAAGGACCTGCTCTCTCTCTCATGTTTTCTCCAGAAAATCTGCTGTATTTCTGAAACTACAGAGACCTGAATGAATCTACAGTGAAAACCATTTACAGACTGGAGAACAGAAATCTCGTCCTGAAAGCTTCATTTGAAAGTGTGCTAGAAACAACCATCTGAAATAAAGACTCTTATCTTTTACTTTTACTTATTATTTTCATGCCTCTTTTCCCCTCTGTTTGTTTGTTGCATATATATATTTTTTATATATATATAGATATATAGCTTAGATAGAGAGAGAGAGAGAGAGAGAGAGAGAGAGAGAGAAAGAGAGAGAGAGAGAATATATATATATTAACAATCTTTATTAGATTAACACATCAATGAAGTTACTGTGAAAATACCCTAGTCGCCACACTCCAGTCCCTATTCGGGTACACGGAGGGAGAATTCAGAATGTTCAATTCACCTAACAAGCACGTCTTTGGGACTTATGGGAAGAAACTGGAGCACGCGGAGGAAACCCACAGACACGGGGAGAACGTCCAGACTCCGCACAGACAGTAACCCTAGCCGGGAATCGAATCCGGGTCCCTGGCGCTGTGAACCACTGTGCTAATTTGCCAATATATTTGTGGTGGGGGGGGGGCTGTTAAAGTGGGGAATTGGGAATTAGATAATAGTTCACCAGTTGTATTTGCTGCATGTCATTATAGTTTTTGTTATATATAAACATTTCTTTATTATTCTTTATAATCTAATAAAGATTTACATTTACAAACCTGGGGACTGTAATTATTGGGGCAGCCAAAGGTCAAATACTTCAGGTATTTTTCTAATAACTATTTCTTAGTTTCAATTGTGTTGCAACTCTGAATCAAGTGGGGCTGGAATTGGCCACGGACCAGCCCAGGGGGTCGTAACAGCTTCCACAACCTTAAAGACCACCAGAAGGTCTGGAGACAGCAAGGCATGATGGGACCTGGCTCCACGAGGGAGTCAGGGTGTCTTTTTTCCAAGACTTTTTGTTGGCGGTGCAGGCCAAGTGTTGAGGCTTCAATGAAGTCTGAAGGCAACTCAAGGCTGTTTGGAATGAATTATGCTGTGCTTTATCCTGCAACCCTGAAAATTGTATCCAACAATTCCGTCAAGTCGTTCGATAATCCGACTACTGCCTTGGCCTGCATTCAATCCATGAGGGGCAAGGAAACGGTCTGGTGATTTGCAACTCGAACTAACTCAAACTCTAATCCAGACTTTTTGCATATCATGATGTTGACATCTAATTTTATTATCTTGTCACCTGTTAACGGGAGGTGCTATTGTGTGTACACTGATTTAATGTCTAGCTTTTCCTAGAGTGTTTCAGGGACTCCTATTACCTTATCTCCGTCATGGTAAATATGCCATGTGCTTATTATCCGTCGTCTTTCTTCAGAATCTGAGTGTTAATCATGGCAAGACCGAGTGCAGCCATTGCGGAAAGGAGGGTGGTGGTGGGTACAGGTTTTCATAGGTAGGTCTAAAATGAGGGAAGGGCATTCGATTTCTATTCCCTTATTGGCCTTCCTTTTCTTCTTGTTCTGGAGAAGGTATCCAAATGTAATGACAGTAATGACAGACGTGTCATGCTCCTCTTGTGAGATGTGGCAAGTCAGGGACCCTTCTGGTGTCCCTGACTCCTTCATCTGCAAGAAGTGTGTCCAACTGCAGCTCCTGTTAGACCGCTTGACGGCTCTGGAGCTGCGGATGGACTCACTTTGGAGCATCCGCGATGCTGAGGAAGTTGTGGAAAGCACATTCAGTGAGTTGGTCACACCGCAGATTAAAATTACTGAGGCAGATAGGGAAAGGGTGACCAACAGACAGAGGAAGTGTAGGAAGGCAGTGCAGGGATCCCCTGCGGTCATCTCCCTCCAAAACAGATTTACCGTTTTGGAAACTGTTGGGGGAGATGGCTCACCAGGGGAAGGTGGCAGCAGCCAGGTTCATGGCACCGTGGCTGGCTCTGCTGCACAGAAGGGCGGGAAAAAGAGTGGCAGAGCTACAGTGATAGGGGATTCAATTGTAAGGGGAATAGACAGGCGTTTCTGCGGACGCAAACGAGAATCCAGGTTGGTATGTTGCCTCCCTGGTGCAAGGGTCAAGGATGTCTCGGAGCGGCTGCAGGGCATTCTGGAGGGGGAGGGTGAACAGCCAGCTGTCGTGGTGCATATAGGCACCAACGATATAGGTAAAAAACGGGATGAGGTCCTACAAGCTGAATTTAGGGAGTTAGGAGTTAAACTAAAAAGTAGGACCTCAAAGGTAGTAATCTCAGGATTGCTACCAGTGCCACGTGATAGTCAGAGTAGGAATGACAGGATAGCTAGGATGAATACGTGGCTTGAGAGATGGTGCAAGAGGGAGGGTTTCAAATTCCTGGGACATTGGGACCGATTCTGGGGGAGGTGGGACCTGTACAAATCGGACGGTCTGCATCTGGGTGGGACCGGAACCAATGTTCTCGGGGGGGTGTTTGCTAGTGCAGTTGGGGAGGGTTTAAACTAATGTGCCAGGGGGATGGGAACCGATGTAGGAAGTCAGTGGGGACAGAAACAAAAGGCAGGAAGGGAGAGTGTGTAAAGCATGACCAGAGAAAGCAGGGCAGAGAGCAAGGAAGGTCTACATTAAACTGCATTTATTTCAATGCAAGGGGCCTGACGGGCAAAGCGGATGTACTCAGGGCATGGACGGGCACATGGGACTGGGATATTATAGCTATGACTGAAACATGGCTAAGGGAGGGGCAGGACTGGCAGCTCAATGTTCCGGGGTACAGATGCTATAGAAAGGATAGAACAGGAGGTAAGAGAGGAGGGGGAGTGGCGTTTTTGATTAGGGAGAACATCACGGCAGTACTTAGAGGGGATATATCCGAGGGTTCGCCCACTGAGTCTATATGGGTGGAACTGAAAAATAAGAAGGGAGAGATCACCTTGGTAGGACTGTACTACAGGCCCCCAAATAGTCAGCGGGAAATTGAGGAGCAAATATGTAAGGAGATTACAGATAGCTGCAAGAATAATAGGGTGGTAGTAGTAGGGGACTTTAACTTTCCCAACATTGACTGGGACAGCCACAGCATTAGGGGCTTGGATGGAGGGAAATTTGTTGAGTGTATTCAGGAGGAATTTCTCATTCAGTATGTGGATGGACCGACTAGAAAGGGGGCAAAACTTGACCTCGTCTTGGGAAATAAGGAAGGGCAAGTGATAGAAGTGCTAGTGAGGGATCACTTTGGGACAAGTGACCATAATTCCATTAGTTTTAAGATAGCTATGGAGAATGATAGGTCTGGCCCAAGAGTTAAAATTCTTAATTGGGGCAAGGCCAATTTTGATGGTATCAGACAGGAACTTGCAGAGGTAGATTGGGGGAGACTATTGGCAGACAAAGGGACGGCTGGTAAATGGGAGGCTTTTAAAAATGTGTTAACCAGGGTGCAGGGTAAGCACATTCCCTTTAGAGTGAAGGGCAAGGCTGGTAGAAGTAGGGAACCCTGGATGACTCGAGATATTGAGACTCTGGTCAAAAAGAAGAAGGAGGCATATGACGTACATAAGCAACTGGGATCAAGTAGATCCCTTGAAGAGTATAGAGATTGTCAAAATAGAATTAAGAGGGAAATAAGGACGGCAAAAAGGGGACATGAAATTGCTTTGGCAAATAATGCAAGGGTGAATCCAAAGAGATTCTACAGATACATAAAGGGGAAAAGAGTAACTAGGGACAGAGTAGGGCCTCTTAAGGATCAACAAGGGCATCTATGTGCAGAGCCACAAGAGTTGGGTGAGATCCTGAATGAATATTTCTCATCGGTATTCACGGTGGAGAAAGGCATGGATGTTAGGAAACTAAGGGAAATAAATAGTGATGTCTTGAGAAGTGTGCATATTACAGAGGAGGAGGTGCTGGAAGTCTTAAAGCGCATCAAGGTAGATAAATCCCCGGGACCTGATGAAATGTATCCCAGGATGTTGTGGGAGGCTAGGGAGGAAATTGCGGGTCCCCTAACCGAGATATTTGAATCATCGGCAGCCACAGGTGAGGTGCCTGAAGATTGGAGAGTGGCGAATGTTGTGCCCTTGTTTAAGAAGGGCAGCAGGGAAAAGCCTGGGAACAACAGACCGGTGAGCCTAACGTCTGTAGTAGGTAAGTTGCTAGAAGGTATTCTGAGAGACAGGATCTACAAGCATTTAGAGAGGCAAGAACTGATTCGGGGCAGTCAGCATGGCTTTGTGCGTGGAAAATCATGTCTCACAAATTTGATTGAGTTTTTTGAGGGAGTGACCAAGAAGGTAGATGAGGGTAGTGCAGTAGACGTTGTCTACATGGACTTTAGCAAAGCCTTTGACAAGGTACCGCATGGTAGGTTGTTGCAGAAGGTTAAAGCTCACGGGATCCAGGGTGAGGTTGCCAATTGGATTCAAAATTGGCTGGACGACAGAAGGCAGAGGGTGGTTGTAGAGGGTTGTTTTTCAAACTGAAGGCCTGTGACCAGTGGTGTGCCTCAGGGATCGGTGCTGGGTCCACTGTTATTTGTGATTTATATTAATGATTTGGATGAGAATTTAGGAGGCATGGTTAGTAAGTTTGCAGATGACACCAAGATTGGTGGCACAGTGGATAGTGAAGAAGGTTATCTAGGATTGCAACGGGATCTTGATCAATTAGGCCAGTGGGCCGACGAATGGCAGATGGAGTTTAATTTAGATAAATGTGAGGTGATGCATTTTGGCAGATCGAATCAGGCCAGGACCTACTCAGTTAATGGTATGGCGTTGGGGAGAGTTATAGAACAAAGAGATCTAGGAGTACAGGTTCATAGCTCCTTGAAGGTGGAGTCGCAGGTGGACAGGGTGGTGAAGAAGGCATTCGGCATGCTTGGTTTCATTGGTCAGAACATTGAATATAGGAGTTGGGACGTCTTGTTGAAGTTGTACAAGACATTGGTACGGCCACACTTGGAATACTGTGTGCAGTTCTGGTCACCCTATTATAGAAAGGATATTATTAAACTAGAAAGAGTGCAGAAAAGATTTACTAGGATGTTGCCGGGACTTGATGGTTTGAGTTATAAGGAGAGGCTGGATAGACTGGGACTTTTTTCCCTGGAGCGTAGGAGGCTTAGGGGTGATCTTATAGAGGTCTATAAAATAATGAGGGGCATAGATAAGGTAGATAGTCAACATCTTTTCCCAAAGGTAGGGGAGTCTAAAACTAGAGGGCATAGGTTTAAGGTGAGAGGGGAGAGATTCAGAAGGGCCCAGAGGGGCAATTTCTTCACTCAGAGGGTAGTGAGTGTCTGGAATGGGCTGCCAGAGGTAGTAGTAGAAGCGGGTACAATTGTGTCTTTCAAAAAGCATTTAGATGGTTACATGGGTAAGATGGGTATAGAGGGTTATGGGCCAAGTGCGGGCAACTGGGACTAGCTTAATGGTAAAAAACTGGGCGGCATGGACTGGTTGGGCCGAAGGGCCTGTTTCCATGCTGTAAACTTCTATGATTCTATGATTCTATGTCCGGCTGTGGGGTTAATCCAACAGGTTCTCAGTCTTAATGGGGAATGTGCCTTTAGATCTATTGGGCTCTTGATTCTTTTTTGTCATTATGGGATGATCTTGTGTTGTTGACTCCATTCTACTTTGATGCAGACAAGTCTTCTATCCATGAAAGGAATGGTTTGGGGTTACTCTGGTGTCTCTGATGTAAAGTGGGTTGGAGGAGGTGGGTATTGGCACACCCGATTATGGGGCGGAAATCAGGTCTTATTTTTTTCTGTGGCGTAATTAATGGCGGCTGTTAATCTTAAAATTTGCACATGGAATGAGCGGGGCGTCCATCACTCTATCAAATGGAAAAAGATTCTCTCCTTTCTTAAGGAGAGGGTCGTCAGAGTCTTACAACAAGAAACTCACATGGATAATAAGGAACATGTAAAATTGAAGTGAGAATGAGGGGGGCAGGTTTCTTCACATCATTTTCATCAAGCAGCAGGGGTTGGCAATTCTTATCAATAAGAATGTCCCGTTTAGAATTTGAAACTTGCACGAAGATCAAGGGGAAAAATATGTGATCATGCGAGGTGAGGTACATGGTGACATTATTTCACGAATGAATGTTTACGGACCCACAAATTATTCCCCAGAGTTCATTCCTAGGGCTTCTTTTGGATTTTGCGGAGTTGCCCACGGCTAACTCGTGTGTGGCAGGTGACTTTAACTACCATCTGACTTTAACTACCATCTGAACCCCCGGTAGATAAGCTCCTGGTCACCAAGAACCCCCCACGCCACAGGCTAGGGCTTTGGGATCAGCCTGTGAGGAGATGGATTATGTGGATGTTTAGAGGACTTTACACCCTAAGCATCAGCCTTGCAATATCAATCTAGGATTCACTTTTTTTGTGCCAAGGGCGATTTTGCACTCGTGCTCCATAGGTAGCAATGTCATCTCTGGCCATACCCACATTTTCTTGGGAATTCTGCCCCGGTTGAGAAAGTGGAAGTTTCATGCCTCCCTGAGAAGAGATGTATCATTTATTACGCACTTTAAAAAAAGAGTTTAAGTGCTTCCTCTCGGTTAACGCGACTTCAAGTATTTCTCCCTCCATTTTGTGGGAGGCTTATGTTCAGGGGCTGATTATTTTGTACGCAACTAATAAAAGGCACAGGATGCTGGAGACACAGCTGAGGCTGGAGGGTTGTTTGGTGAAGGCAGAGGAAAGTTATAAGAAGACTCCCAATAGGCAATTGTTGAAGGAAGCAAGGGTGGCTCTGGACATCCTATTAACCCAGCAGGTTGAGAAAAGCTTGAAGTATGTGAGGCAGAAGTTGTATGAGTTTGGGAATAAACCGAACAAATATTTAGCCTGCTTGACAAAGAAAAAGGCCAACTTGAAAGCAATCCCTTCTGTATAGCTTGCGAGTGGGAAAAGGGTTATGAAGGGAATTCTATGCGGGATTATACAAGTCTAGGCAATCTAGTGACAAGTTGGTGGGTATGAAGCATTTTTATTCCTTGAAGCTCTCGGAGGCCCCGGATAGCCAATGCGGGGCTCTTAATGCTCCTCTTCCTATGGAGGAGATATCAAAGGCAATTAAGGAGCTTCAGCAGGGTAAAGTACCAGGATCAGATGGTTTTGGGTGTGTGTTTTATAGGGAGTTTAAAGATTTGTTAGACCCGTTAATGGGCAATTATGGTCACTCTTTTGAGTGGGGGATGCTGCCGCCGACTCCACATGAGGCTACTATTTTTTTGATCCTGAGGGGGGACAAGGACCCAGAAAAGTGCAACTCCAATGTCTCTTCTAAATGTCAATTTGAAATTGTTATCTAAGTTTCTGGCCAAAAGGTTGGAGGACATCCTTCTGACAATTGTGCGGATGGACCGAACTGGTTTTATTCAGGGTAAGTTTTCGAGTAACAATATTAGACGGCTATTGAATGCGATACAGGACACAAGCTTTTTAGAAACGTGCACTGGATGGACTGGTTATTTCCTTAGATACAGAGAAAGCTTTTCACTGAGTTGATTGGAATTATTTGGTATGTACCTTGTGAGGCTTTGGGTTGAGCCAGGATTATATGAAGTGGATTCAACTATTGTATCATAGATTTATAGCAGCAGTATTCACGAACGATTTAAGGCAGTTGAACCTTAGGCTTCAGAGAGGGACCAGGCAAGGCTATCATCTGTCCCCCTTGTCGTTTGCACTGGCCATTGAATCATTGGCAATTGAATCATTGGCAGAGGCCATTAGGTCAGACACCTTGATATCAGGGTTGGAATGTGGGACAAAGAAACACAAGATCACACTTTATGCGGATAATTTGCTTCTGTTTGTGTCAAATCCTGGTGATCCAGTCCCGATCATCATTAGAGTGATGGATAGTTTTAGTGCATTTTCTGGTTACAAGATTAACTTTGCTAAGTCAAAGGTCATGCCAGTTGGGGGAGGGCAAACACCAACCCCTTGCTAATTTCTCCTTTAGCTGGTCCACCATGGCATTCAAATATCTTGGAGTCTTCATTGCCCCTTCCTTTAGACAGTTACATGGGGCCAATTTCCCCGAATTGATCCCATCCTATTAGATTGGACCTGGCTCAATGGTCAGCCCTCCTGATTGCACAGCATGGGAGGATAGCCCCAATTAAAATGAATGTATTGCTCAGATTGTTATATCCTTTACAAATGCTGCCTATTTTGTTGTCGGCTAGAGTCGTTAAAGGTGTTATGTTGTTATGTCAGCAATTTGGCACCCCAAGACAATCCTTTTTTTAAGTATTTGCAGCTCAGAGAATTTATCCTCGCAAGACTTCCTTGTGTCATGACTCCTCAATTTCCCAGTGGAAAGAATCCTGAATTCTGTGGTGCTAAATTGGTTAGCAGGTTCTATATGTTTTGAATTCCAGGGCTTGCATCTTCATGCTGAGTGGCCTGCAGGCATATGAGAATAACTTGGCTATCAAGATTGAGGAGGAAACATGAGGTAACATATGGGACTATGCCGGTAAAATTTTGGTTTGCAATAAAATGAGGGAGACACAGTTCAAGATACTCCACTCATATTATACCTAGTCTTAGATACAGGTTTGATCCTGCCTTATCACCAAGGTGCCTAAAGTGTCAGGTAGTCGAAGGCGACTATATACATTGTTTATGGGCCTGTGTCAAGATTAAATCCTATGGTCAGGGAACTGGAGAGGATTTTCAAGAGACCCTTAGAATCTAATCCTGTATTTCTGATTCTGGATCTCCTGGATGGAAGAATCACAGATTCTAATTTTAAAAAGGCTTTAAAATATTCTGACCGTTGCTGTGCATAAGCATAGGCTGATTATGGAATGCTTCCCCATGGAATTTGTGACATCTGTTCTCCACTCTAAATCCGGGCCTGGATTCTCCGGTTCCCCCAGTCACTTATTTCTCAGCGGTGCGCAGTTCACTGGTGGCAGGTTTCTTTCTTCCCGCCACTTGTCAATGTGATTTCCCATTGAAGACTACCCACACCCCCGGAAACCCATGAGTGGTTGCACTGCCGGCGGGAAAAGAGAATCCCAACAACCAAACAGTTCCTGCCCTAATGCGTTCTGTAAAATATGGAACCCCTTTGTTAAATTTACAGGCTCCACTTTGGCTGACTTACTTTTGCTGGGATTTCTATGAGCAAATTTGTCTTATTTCAACTCAATCTGATTCATCTCAATTTGTTAGTCTGAATCGCTATACTTTGAGGTGTTCGGCCTGTATTGTTATGTATAAATATGATCCTGACCTCTCTTAACCACACACTGTGGTATCTCGTTGTTGATCCAACATTTAAGCCAGAGGCTCTGGTTCCTCAATTGACCCGTTCGGCATCTATTCTGCACTGTTTTGCTTATATTCATGCTGGCAATAATCTTTGTTCGGTCTGTACCCATTTTGCATCCCTTTTTTGTTATTTGTTGAGTTTATAGTTTTTTAAAAATGGGTGGGAAACAGAATAAAAAATACATTTTAATAAAAAGGTTGGATTTTTGACAGGGTTACGGGGATAGGGCAGGGTGTAGGCCTAGGTACGGTGTTCTTTCAGAGGATCTGTGCAGACGTGATGGGCCAAATTACCTTCTTGTGCACTGTAGTAATTCTACAATTCTATGATTCTAAAATAAAGTCAGGTTAAGTGAGTGGGTAACAAGATGGCAGATGTTTCGGTTGACGATATGCAAGAGGTGGCCGCAGGTTTTGTGGTTCCAGTTGACGTCCTCGATTCTATCACTGCTTGCCCCGCTTTAAAATCGATCCAGGTAAATTTGGTCTTTGAGGATGCGTTGAACCAGCAGAGGCTGTCCAGAAAATAGACAGCATTAAGTGTTTCTCAATTGGTGGTGGTGAATGAAAGCCTGAGCCCAGAGGAAAGCAGGGTGGAGGAGATAATGCCGTCAGATAGTGCGGCCAAAAAAGCGGGAGTAAAGTTGTCGGATGATGCTGCTGTTGCTGCTGCGCTTATCACAGTAGTCCCAAATAAAGATCAGAGCCCAGACAGAAGCAAAATGTCGGACTGTACAATCAAAATGGCGGAAATCAAACTGTCGGAAGGTGCTGCTAACTTGCCACAGTAGATGTCCTTTTGAAGTCATGGCTGCTGAATTTGAAAAGCAATTCACCAAACACTGAGAAAGACAAGATAAAAAGATGAAGAAAACCATAAAGCAGAAGGTGGAGGATTGGGATTATGTATTAATTTTTAAGGAAAGAACGGGTGAGGGAATTTGGATGTTTGAGGGGGAAAAAAATAATATAAAGTAAAAAAAGTGGGGGAGAAGGGCACTGTGAAGTCCTTTATGTTTGAGACGTTATTGAAGAGGGCTTTAACAGGAGCCACCTCGCTAGTAAGCTAGGGCTGGCTAGTGAACGTAAGCGTGGTGGGGGGAGTGGCTGCAGCAGTTCGAACCTGCTAAAACAGGATTAATTAGGTGTGAATGAATGGGGAATAGGGGAAAGAATGAGGAAAGTAGTTTCAAGAGTAAACATCTGGGCGATTTGTGGGATAGGGAACTTATGGGATAGGGTGGAAGTTTGGGGAATCTGTCTGATGCAGGCAAGTGTCGGGCCCACCTGGCGGGTGAAGCCAAAGTTTATAAAAATGAGGTGAGGAATTGGAAATATTGGCCCATGGGGGAAGGCCGGGGGGGACGGGCGGGGGGGGGGACGGGCGGGGAGGGTGATGGTTGAATGAGTGGAGAGAGGTGGGTAAGAGAACCCCAATCCTATTGGTGACAAGGAAAGTAAGGGGACTGGGAGGTCAGATGAAGAGGGCAAGAGACCTCTCACATCTGAAGAGTTTGAAAGCTGACATGGTGCTACTACAGGAAACTCATCTGAGGGTAAAGGATCAGTTGCAGCTCCAAAAGGAATGGGTGAGACAGGTGTTGCGCTCGGGTTTTAATAGCAGGGCCAGAGGGGTGGCAATATCGGTAAGCAAAAGAGTTAGGTTCTAGATGGAGCAAGTAATAGTAGATCAAGGGGGTAGGTACGTCATATCCATGGTACATTGGAGGTCAGTGTATATGCCTCGAACTGAGACGATGTAGGATTTATGAAAAGGCTGGTGGCAGCCATTCCAAGTCTAGGTACACATCAGTTGGTTTTAGGTGGGGATTTAAAAACTGCACTGAACCCAAAGTTACATCGTTCGAAGCAGCACATATTTACTCCTTCAGGTGGGGCGAAAATGTTGGCAGCATTTATGAAGGAGTTGGGGGGGGGGGCGTAGACCTGTGGCGGTTTTTACGCCTGGAGAGTAGGGAATCTTCTCTCCGGTACACAATGCATATTCAAAGATCGAATGTTTCATTATAGGGAGGGCGCTACTACCAGGGGTGAGGAAAGCTGATTATTCCATCATCATTATTTCAGATCATGCCTCACACTTGGTGGAAGTAGTTTTTGAGAAGGGGACGATTCAAAGACCGGCATGGCGGATGGATATGGGATTGTTGGTGGGTTCGGGCTTTTGCGGAAGGATGATTGAAGTTATCGGTGAATAGATTAGGCATAACAATAATGGGGAGGTCTCGTTCTCAATGGTTTGGGAAGCTCTAAAGGCAGTAGTGCGGAGGACAAGGCTAGTCGGATGTTGGCCGGCCAACTTAGACGTCAGGCAGCCTCGAGGGATATTGTACAGGTCCAGGATGAAACGGGGAGGTTGGTGTCAGCACCGGAACAGGTGAATAAGGTATTTGAGGAGTTTTATAGGAATTTGTATTGGTCAGGGCCCCAGGAGGATGAATGAGATTTGCAAAAGTTCTTCGAGGAATTGAAATGTCCTCAATTGGGGAGGTGGTGGCTTGGTGGTATTGTCGCTGGACTAGTAATCCAGAGACCCAGGATAATGATCTGCGGACCTGGATTCAAATCCCACCATGGTAGGTGACGGAATTTAAACTTAATAAAATATATGGAATTAAAAGTCGAATGTTGACCATGAAATCATTGTTGCTTGTCGGAAAATCCTATCTGGTTCACTAATGTCCTTCGGGAAAGAAATCTGTCATCCTTATCTCGTCTGGCCTACATGTGACTCCAGACCCACAGCAATGTAGTTGACTCTTAACTGCCCCTCAAGGGCAATTAGGGTACAATAATTGCTGGCACAGCCTGCGACGCCAATGTCCCATGAACGAATTAAAGAAAAATATTGACTCAGAACTCCATGAAGTCCTATGGCATCAAGTCAAACATGGGCAAGAAAACCTCCTCCCCACTCAGCTGGTGAATCAGTACTCGGTGTTGAACACCACTTGGAGGAAGCACTGAAGATGGCAAGGACATTTAAATTCCCCACCCAATGCACAGTCTATGTTCAGAACCAAGAGTGACTCAGTAATATCACAATTGATTGAGCTGGCAGAGTACTAAAGAACATAGATTGGATCGTCAGCAGGTGGCGAGGGAGCCAAACAAGAGGGAACAACCTTCTTGACCTCGTCTTCACTAAGCTACCTGTTGTAGAGCATCTGTTCATGACAGTATTGGAAGGAGTGATCACCACACAGACCTAATGAAGACAAAGTCCCATCTTCACATTGAGGACACCTTAAATTGTAGTGTGGTACTATCACCTTGGTAAATGGGAAAGATTTCAATCGATCTATCAACTCAAGACTGGGCAACCATGAGGTGCTATAAGCCATCAGCAGCAGAATTGTACACAACCACAATCTGCAACCTCATGGCGTGGCATATTACCTACTCTACCATTACCATCAAGGAGCCAGGGCAAAATTGAAGTCAATGAGAGTGGATATTTTCAAATAATTGCACAATGTTCAGTCCCAGTCACGTCTCCTCGGGCACTGAAGCAGTCTGTGTCCATATATAGCAAGACCTGGGCCTTATTCAGGCTTGGATTGTGAGTGGTATGCAACATTCACGCCAGACAAATGCCAGGCAATGATAACTCGAACAAGAGAGAATCTAACCCTCACTCTTTGACATTGAATGTTATTACCATCGCCAAATCCCCTGCTACCAACATCCTGGTGGTTACCATTGACCAGAAACTGAACTGTACTAGGCATATAAATCCTGTAGTTACAAGAGCAGATCAGATGCTGGGAATTCTGTGGAGAGCAACTCCAGCTCGACTCCCCAAGTCTGTCCACCATCTACAAGGCCCAAGGCAGGAGTATGATAGAATATTTGTCTGGATGAGTGCAGCTCCAACAACACTCGAGAAGCTCGACACCATCCAGGATAAAGCAGCCCGCTTCATTCAGCCATCCACGATCTTAAACACTCACTCCCTCCACTACCAATGCACAGTGGCATCAGTGTGTACCATCTAGAAGATGAGCTGCAGCAACTTACCAAGGTTCCTTCGACAGCATGTTCCAAACCTGCCACCTCCACCACCTAGGAGACAAGGGCAGCAGATTCATGGGAACACCACTGATGTGTGTTGTGATGACATAAAAGGCACCAATCAGTCAAAGTATTGTCTAAACAAGTTGTGGGTTAATTTGTTAATTCGAGGCACATGTTAACATATATACATGGATAGAAAGCTTGAGGTCATCACCCCTGCAAGCAGTTGCTGTGCAGTAGCAGTACTTCTAAACAACATGGTGCTCAACCTGACAGCAAGATGAAGTACAGGTATGACTTCTGACTTTGTTGGGCCAGAATGTCAAGGATTGACTCATGCCATATAGCACAATCTAAGACTGATCACGATGAGTGCAGAAGCCACAGCATGCTGATTGCGCAGAATAGCTTTGGAGGCATAGTGCAGAGGTAGTGCTCAAATAAAAAGCTGACAGATCACTCATGGTAAGATTGCAGCACCTAGCCTGTCGGTTCACTGAGTGGAACAGCACATCGAGTGGACCAGCACCGGGTTAGCTCAGTCAGGGAAGGCAAATGACCTGGGTAGGGCCGGATCAAAAGTAAGCGAATGAGAGTCAAGCAAATGTAGAACAGAACAACCATCATAAAACAGGGCCAAAGAAGGTTGCAATTATAATGGGCGGTTTCGGGAGGTACTGAACAAAAAATTGAATAAAACAAGGAGCAAGGTCTAAGGGCGATTGTCAAAATGTCCACAAATTCTGCAGTTTGAATTGATATGCAGCTGGCCTATTTTCCAAATTCAAATATTTAAACAACATATAGAACCACTGTTTCTCAATTCACATGTGTCTGAACCAGGAGCAAGCCATAGAAATTCCACTAGCAATTGGGAATGAAGGTCTACATAGGCTGAACATGTCAGGATTGAAAGAAGAGCTAAAGGATCCCTAAACTATATGGACATCATTGCAAGAACGGTTAAGAATCAGGTTAAACTTTCATATTCATTGACTAGAGTTCATGTAATTTTGACATCAGCCTACAGAATCAATAGACCGCCTTGTTAGCAGATAATGAGCTCGCAAACAGAATTGTTGAGTTAGTGATCACATCAACTCCCAAGGTAGCATTCCCGAAAGATCTGCTAGACAAGACCAAAACTCAGCGGCAAACAGCTACTCAAAGATCGACACAATTATGAAGCTATATTCACAGGTTGATGAATCTTACAGATCCTAAGAACAACCCTAATTGTTGGCGCACTCACTGGAACACTAAAACCTAGCAAGACATGTGGAAAGTGGCCTTCTGCATGCACCAAAGAAATGCCCAACATTCCATCAATTCTGCAAAGCATGTGGTAGAAAGGGCCATTGGCAGCGGCTGTGCACTAGCGCAAAGACTGATGCAGCTACAAAGAGCTGTGCATTGATCCAAATGGCTACACTCAAGCAATTGGTATCCCATCTGAAACGCAACCATGAGGTCACTGACAAATCAGAAAATGACGATGATGTGCACAACAAGACGAAGATATATCACACCTCCTCTCTAACAAGTATACATTTGGAATACTGTGTCTAATTCTGGTCAGCATACTACCAAAAGGACATGGAGGCTTTGGAGAGAGTATAGAAAAGGTTTACCAGGATGTTGCCTGGTACGGAGGGTATTAGCTATGAAAAGAGATCAAAATAAACTGGGATTGTTGTCCCTGGAGAGACGGAGGCTGAGGGGCGACCTGATAGAAATTTATAAAATTATTAGGGGTATAGATAGGGTGAACAGTTGGAGGCTTTTTCCCAGGGTGGAAATGACAATTACAAGGGGGCACAAGTTCAAGGTGAGGGGCGGGGGGGGGGGGGGGTTCAGTGGAGATGTGCGGGGGAAGTATTTTAACACAGAGGGTGGTGGTGGCCTGGAATGCACTGCCAAGTGAGGTGGTTGAGGCAGATGTGTTTGCGACCTTTAAGACTTATCTGGATATGCACATGAACAGACGGGGTACAGAAGGATTCAGGCGGTTGGTCTAGATAGGACACGTTATCGGCGCAGGCTTGGAGGGCCGAAGGGTTGTATGTTCTTTGTATACAATTTTGGATATTGTTGGGAGTCTGGCCTATCAGGAGATAACAGTAGCAGCAGCCAGAGCCGTAGCACCACGGCTGGCTCTATTGTTAAGCCGGAAGGGACAAAGAACACTAGAGCAATAGTTATAGGGGACAATAGTTAGGGGCACAGACAGGCGCTTCTGTGGATGTGAAAGAGACTCCAGGAAGGTATGTTGCCTCACTGGTGCCAGGGTCCAGGATGTCTCTGAACAGGCAGAAAGCATTCTAAAGGGAGAGGGTGAACAGCCAGGGGTCATGGTACATATTGGTACTATAGGTAGTAAGAGTGACGAGGTCCTGCAGCAGCAGTTTAGGGAGTTAGGTAGAAAGTTAGATAGAAAGTTAAATCGCAGGACCTCTAGGGTTGTAATCTCGGGATTACTCCCTGTGCCACGTGCCAGTAAGGCTAGATATAGGAAGATAGTACAGTTAAACACGTGGTTAAACAGCTGATGTAGGAGGGAGGGTTTTAGATATCAGGACCATTGGGATCTCTTCCGTGGCAGGTGGGACCTGTACAAGAAGGACGGGTTGCATCTAAACTGGAGGGGCATAAATATGCTGGCCAGGAAGTTTGCTAATGTCACATAGGAGGAATTAAACTAGTTTGACAGGGGGTGGTATGTGTGTGTGTGTGTGTGTGTGTGTGTGTGTGTGGGTGGGTAGGGGGGGGGGGGGGGGAGAGGAGAAGGGAGAGAGAGAGAGAGAGAGAGAGAGAGAGAGGGACCAAAGCAAAGATGAATTAACTGAAAGGGAACTAAGAGTAGGGCCAGTAAGACTCAGAGAAAGAGCAGGCAGAGTGTGGTTGCTGATCAAAGAGGCTCTGGTGGACTGAAGTGCATTTGTTTCAATGTGAGAAGTGTAACAGGCAAAGCAGATGAATTTAGAGCTTGGATTAGTACTTGGAACTATGATGTTGTTGCCATACAGAGAGTTAGTTAAGGAAAGGACAGCATTGGCAGCTTCCAGGATACAGATGTTTCAAGCAGAGAGGGATATAAAAGGGTGGGGAGTTGCACTCCTGGTTATGGAGAATATCAGCGCTATACTGCGGGAGGACAGTTTGGAGGGCTCATACAGCGAGGCAATATGGGTAGAGCTCAGGAACAGGAAGGGTGCAGTCACAATGTTGGGGGTTTACTATAGGTCTCCCAACAGCCAGCGTGAGATAGAGGAACACATGTAGGCAGATTTTGGCAAGGTGTAAAAGCAACAGGGCTGTTGTAGTGGGTGATTTTAACTTCCCCTATATTGACTGGGGCTCACTTAGTGTTAGGGCCATGGATGGGGCAGAGTTTGTAAGGAGCATCCAGGAAGGTTTCTCAAAACAATATGTAATAATAATCTTTATTATTGTCACAAGTAGGCTTACATTAACACTGCAATGAAGTTACAGTGAAAATCCCCATGTCGCCATATTCCGGCGCCTGTTCAGGTACAGAGAGGGAGAATTCAGAATGTCCAAATTACCTAACATCACATCTTTCGGGAGTTGTGGGAGGAAACTGGAGCACCCAGAGGAATCCCACGCAGATATGGGGAGAACGTGCAGACTCCGCACAGACACTGACCCAAGTGGGAATCAAACCTGGGACCCTGGCACTGTGAAGATAGTCCAACTAGGGAAGCAGCTGTACTGGACCTGGTATTGGGGAATGAGCCCGGCCAGGTGGTCGATGTTTCAGTAGGGGAGCTGACCACAATCCAGTAAGTTTTAAGGTATGATTGATAAAGATAAGTGTAGCCCTCAGGTGAAGGTGCTAAATTGGGGAAGGCTAATTACAACATTATTAGGCAGGGACTGAAGAATGTAGATTGGGGGCAGATGTTTGAGGGCAAATTACCATTTGGCATGTGGGAGGTTTTCTAGTGCAAGTTGATAGGAATTCAGAACCGGCACGTTCCTGTAGGATGAAGAATAGGTGTGGCAAGATTTGGGAACCTTGGATAACAAGAGATAGTATGAGCCTAGTCAAAATGAAAAAGGAAGCATTTGTCAAGGTTAGGAGGCTGGGACCACACAAAGCAAGTGTGGAATGCAAGGCAAGTAGAAAGAAACTTAAGCAAGGAGTCAGGAGAGGCAAAAGGGGTCACGAAAAGTCATTGGCCAGCAGAATTAAGGAAAATCCCAAGGCTTTTTTTTCCATATACAAAGAGCATATGGAGAGGGTTGGCCCACTCAAGAACAGGGGAGGGAATCTATGCATGGAGCCAGAGGAAATGGGTGACGTATTAAATGAGTACTTTGCATCTGTATTCACCATAGAGAAGGAATTGTCGGATGATGAGTCTGGGGAAGGGTGTGTAGACATTATGGGTCATGTTGAGATCAAAATGGAGGTATTGGGGATCTTGAAAACATTAAGGTGGACAAGTTCCCAGAGCCTGATGGGATATACCCCAGAATATTGATAGAGGCAAGAGAGGAAATTGCTGGGGCCTTGAGAGAAATCTTTGTATTCTCACTGGCTATAGGGGAGATCCCAGAGGATTGGAGAACAGCCAATGCTGTTCCTTTGACAAGAAGGGTAGCAAGGATAATCCAGGTAATTATAGGCCGCTGAGCCTTATGTCAGTGGTAGGGAAATTATTGGAGAGGATTCTTCAAGACAGGATTTACTCCCACTCGGAAATAAGCGGACATATTAGTGAGAGGCAACATGGTTTTATGAAGTTGTCTCACCAACTTGATCGAGCTTTTCGAGGAAGTGGTGAAGATGATTGATGAGGGTAGGACTGTGGATGTTGTCTATGTGGACTTCATTAAGACCTTTGACAAGGTCCCGCATCGCAGACTAGTACAGAAGGTGAAGTCACACAGGATCAGAGGTGAGGTGGCAAGATGGAAACAGAACTGGCTCGGTCATAGAAGGCAGAGAATAGCAATGGAAGGGTGCTTTTCTGATTGGAGGGCTGTGACTAGTGGTGTTCCGCAGGGATCAGAGCTGGGACATTTTCTGTTTGTAGTATATATAAATGATTTGGAGGAAAATGTAACTGGTCTGATTAGTAAGTTTGCAGACGATACAAAAGTTGGTGGAGTTGCGGATAGCGATGAGGATTGTCAGAGGATATAGCAGGATACAGATCGGTTGGAGACTTGGGCGGAGTTTAATCCATATGAATGTGAGGTAATACATTTTGGAACCTCCAATACAGGTGGGAAGTATACAGTAAATGGCAGTACCCTTAGGAATATTGACAGGCAGAGAGATCCGAGAGTACAGGCTACAGATCCCTAAAAGTGGCAATGCAGGTGGAGAAGGTAGTCAAGAAAACATGGAGTATAAAAATTGGCAAGTCATGCTGCAGCTGTACAGCACCTTAGTTAGGCCACACTTGGAATATTGCGTACAATTCTGGTTGCCACATTACCAGAAGGATGTGGAGACTTTGGCATGGGTGCAGAAGAGGTTTACCAGGACGTTGCCCGATCTGCAGGCTATTAGCTATGAGGAGAGTTTGGATAAACTCTGATTGTTTTCACTAGATCGACAGAGGTTGATGGGACCCGATAGAAGTTTACAAAATTATGAGTGTCATGGAGAGTGGATAGTCAGAAGCTTTTTCCCAGGGTGGAAAAGTTAATTACTAGGGGGATATAGATTTAAGGTGCGAGGGGCATAGTGTAGAGGAGATTTCCAAGGCAAGTTTTTTTACACATAGGGTGGTGAGTGCCTGGGACTCGCTGCCAGGGGAGTTGGTGGAAGCAGGTACGGTAGCGACGTTTAAGAGGCATCTTGACAAATATATGAATAGGATGGGAAGAGGGGGATACGGGCCCCGGACGTGCAGAAGGTTTTAGTTGAGACAGGCATTATGATCGTTGGAGGTTTGGAAGGCCAAAGAGCCTGTTCCTGTGCTGTTCTTTGTTCGTAAGATCTCATACAGCAGATCCCACTGCTACCACCATGTTGTGTGTGTTAGGATATAAAAGGCACCAATCACTCATAAGGGCTTGTGTGAACACATTGTGGGTTAATTTATTAATTCTCAGTACACGTGAACAGATATACATGGATAGAAATCTTGAGAAACCACCAGGAAGGCGGAGGTGCAGTGGAGGAAGGCCCACGGGGCGATTTCTGAGAATGGGGAAAAGGCTAGCCGGATGCTGGCGCATCAGCTCCAGAAGCGGGATGCAGCTAGGGAGATCGGGGGAGTTAAGGACACGGGGGGGGGGGGGGGGGGGGGGGGTGCGGAGTGGGGTTGGCATCAATGGGGTCTTCAGGGACTTTTACGAGGAATTGTATCGGTCCGAGCCCCCACTGGAGGGACGGGCCACTTTCTGGACCAATTGAGGTTTCCGAAGGTGGAGGAGGGACTGGTGGCGGGATTGGGGGCCCTAATTGGGCTGGAGGAGCTGACCAAAGGGATAGGGAGCATGCAGGCGGGGAAGGCACTGGGGCCGGACGGTTTCCCGGTCGAATTTTATAAAAAGTATATGGACCTGTTGGGCCCGTTGCTAGTTAGGACCTTTAATGAGGCAAGGGAGGGGGGAGCTTTTCCCCCGACGATGTCCCGGGCACTAATCTCCTTGATCCTGAAGCGGGACAAGGATCCCCTGCAGCGTGGGTCTTACAGGCCGATTTCGCTGCTGAACGTAGATGCCAAGGTGCTGGCGAAGGTCTTAGCCACGAGGATTGAGGATTGTGTGCCGCAGGTCATCCACGAAGACCAGACAGGGTTCGTGAAGGGGAGGCAGTTGAACACAAATGTG
Organism: Scyliorhinus torazame; assembly: GCF_047496885.1. Taxonomy (NCBI): domain Eukaryota; kingdom Metazoa; phylum Chordata; class Chondrichthyes; order Carcharhiniformes; family Scyliorhinidae; genus Scyliorhinus; species Scyliorhinus torazame. Next base: position 120,071,367 of record NC_092707.1, on the reverse strand, counting down.
CGGAGGTTTCTGAATGTTATCATGATGCCGGCGAGGGAGGGGGAGGTGGAGATAGTGATGGCGATGGACGCTGAGAAAGCCTTCGATAGGGTAGAGTGGGGGTACCTGTGGGAGATGCTGAAGAGGTTTGGGGAGGGGTTTGTCAGGTGGGTCAGGCTGTTGTATGAGGTCCCGATGGCGAGTGTGGCCACGAACAGGAGGAGGTCTGAGTACTTTTGGTTGCACCGAAGGATGAGGCAGGGGTGTCTCCTGTCCCCCCTGCTCTTCGCACTGGCGATTGAACCCCTGGCTATGGCACTGAGGGAGTCGAGGAACTGGAGGGGGTTGGTGCGGGATGGGGAGGAGCATAGGGTGTCGCTCTATGCGGACGACTTGCTGTTATATGTGGCGGATCTGGTGGGGGGAATGCCGGAGGTAATGAGGATCCTCAGGGAATTCGGGGATTTCTCGGGGTACAAGCTCAACATGGGGAAGAGCGAGCTGTTCCTGGTTCACCCAGGGGACCAGGAGAGGGGGATTGGCGAGCTCCCACTAAAAAGGGCGGAGAGGAGCTTCAGGTATTTGGGGATCCAGGTGGCCAGGAGTTGGGGGGGCCCTGCATAGGCTTAATTTCACAAGGCTGGTGGAGCAAATGGAGGAGGAGTTCAAGAGGTGGGACTCGTTGCCGCTGTCCCTGGCGGGTAGGGTGCAGTCAGTCAAAATGACGGTGTTCCCAAGGTTTTTGTTCCTGTTCCAGTGCCTCCCCGTGTTTATCCCGAAGGTCTGTTTTAGGCGGGTCAACAGGAGCATAATGGGGTTTGTGTGGGCGCGAGGGACTCAGAGGGTGAGAAGGATGTTTCTGGAACGGAGTAGAGAATGGGGGGGGCGGCTGGCACTGCCCAACCTCTGTGGGTACTACTGGGCCGCCAATGCGACGGTGGTGCGCAAGTGGGTGATGGAGGTGGAGAGGGCTGCATGGAAGAGGCTGGAGACGGCGTCCTGTGTGAGTACGAGCCTGGGGGCGCTGGCAACGGCGTCGCTCCCTCCAAGGAGGTATACCACAAGCCCGGTATTGGCGGCTGCCCTCAAAATCTGGGGGCAGTGGAGGCGGAACAGGGGGGGGGGGGAAGTTGGGGCCTCGGTGTGGACCCCAATACGGGGGTACCACCGGTTCGTCCAAGGGAGGACGGATGGAGGGTTTTCAGGGATATGAAGGTTGGGAGACATGTTTGTGGACGGGAAGTTCGCGAGCCTGGGTGATTGGAGGAGAAGTATGGGCTCCCCCGGGAACACCTTCAGGGACTTACAGGTAAGGGCGTTTGCCAGGCGGCAGGCGGTGGAATTCCCGCGGCTGCTGCCACGCACAGTACAGGACAGGGTGCTCTCGGACGGGTGGGCGGGAGCGGGGAAGATCTCGGAAACTTACCAGGTGATGCAGGAGGAGGAGGCGGCCTCGGTAGTGGAGGTGAAAGGTAAGTGGCAGGAGGAGTTGGGAGAGGAGATCGAGGAAGGGACGTGGACAGATGCCCTAGGGAGGGTGAACTCTTCATCTTCGTGCGCGAGGCTCAGCCTCATACAGTTTAAGGTGCTGCACAGGGAACACATGACCGGGACAAGGATGAGCCGGTTTTATGGGGGTGAGGACAGGTGTGTTAGGTGCTTAGGGAGCCCAGCAAACCACACCCATATGTTCTGGGTATGCCCGGCGCTGGAGGAATTTTGGAAGGGCGTAGCGAGGACGGTGTCGAGGGTGGTAGAATCCAGGGTCAAACCAGGCTGGGGGCTCGCAATATTTGGGGTGGCAGAGGAACCGGGAATGCAGGAGGCGAAAGAGGCCGGTATTCTGGCCTTTGCGTCCCTGGTAGCCCGGCGGAGGATTCTTCTTCAGTGGAAGGACGAGAGGCCTCCAAGCGTGGAATCCTGGATCAACGATATGGCAGGGTTTATTAAATTGGAGAGGGTGAAATTCGCCTTGGAGAGGGTCGGTACAAGGGTTCTTCAGGCAGTGGCAACCGTTCTTAGACTTCCGGGCAGAACGGTAGACATTTGTCAATGGCAGCAGCAACTCGGGGGGGGGGGGGGGGGGGGGGGGGGGGGGGGGTACTTTATTTATGTTTAATTACACTGGGGGATCTGAGGGCGTGTGTATATTAGCTATTTTGGCTTTGTGTTAAGTTGGGGTGTTAATTTATTATTTTTGTACAGGGGGTGGGGGATATGGAGGGTTGTTTTTTGACTGTGTTTTGGATTTAACCCTGTTGGGTTCCTTTTTCATTTTGTTATTGATGTTCTGTGAAAACCTTAATAAAAATTATTTTTTTTAAAAAGAAATCTTGAGGACATCAGAGCTACAGTGCTGTGAGCCTGCTGCATTCTGCTCCAGGCTGAAGTGATCACATGGCACACTTCCCTTAAAATGATGGCTATCCCTCAACGACATATTACAACCATCAACTTCAAGTTCCTCTTCAAGCTGCACAATATCTTGACATGGAACACTAGCAGTGTTCCATCACTGTCGCTGGGTCAAAATCCTGGAACTCCTTCCCAACAGCACTACATGTTCCTGCAATACATGGACTGCTGTAGTTCAAGAAGGCAGCACACCACCAACTCCTCAAAGGTAATTAGGGATGGGCAATAAAAGCTGGCCTAGCCAGCGATGCCTACATTCATAGAATTTACAGTACAGGAGGCCATTCGGCTCATCGAGTCTGCACCGGCTCTTGGAAAGAGCACCCCACCCAAGGTCAACACCTCCACCCTATCCCCATAACCCAGCAACCCCACCTAACACTAAGGGCAATCTTGGACACTAAGGGCAATTTATCATGGCCAATCCACCTAACCTACACATCTTTGGACTTTGGGAGGAAACCAGAGCACCCGGAGGAAACCCACGCACACACGGGGAGGATGTGCAGACTCCGCACAGACAGTGACCCAAACCGGAATCGAACCTGGGACCCTGGAGCTGTGAAGCAATTGTGCTATCCACAATGCTACCGTGCTGCACATTCCGTGAACGAATTTTTTAAAATGCCACTTTAATGATTCAATTGTTTAAAAGCTGAATTATTGAACACCTTTTCCCACTGAGTGTTACAATATTCCTTCATGGAACTCATCTCCTGGAGGAATTCTAAAACCTTGGCTCAAATCATATCTGATTAATTGATGGTTCTACCTATGGCTCTTCCAATGACTCGGTAGTATACATTGAGTCATTTGCATTTTCTGAGGGGAAGGTCTGTGGAATAGGTTTTAATAATATTACGTAACATTTTTATCAAACATTATTTGAGAAAATAAGTAGCAGTGAATAACAGAACACTGCAATTTCACTGAGGCCTGAATCAAATACAGGTTGATTAATGCTCCTTTGTCTTCCGGCTAAAGGCTCCTAAATGTAATGAGGATGTGTAGTCCAAATCCAATTCTTAATAAATAGAAATTTACAGCAGGGAAACTGCCAACAAATTGCTACTTTTTGGCACTCTTACTTTTGAAAGAAAAGGCAAGTATCTGATATGGGAAGTGAAAGCTGACAGTAATGCAATAATGGGCTGTTAGGTGGAGAATTATGAAAGGGTAAGCATGGAATAAGAAACGCCATTGGGCCGATTAAGCCTTGGTTTCTAAAACAGATGATATGCAATCTTTGTTAAGTTGGATGAGGTCCAAACCATCTAAATCACTTCAGAGATTTAAACACATTCTTGGATAGTGAAACGTGTACTTCATTTGCTTACAGATCTACTATGCCCAGTGCAGGAAGGTTTAGTGTCATAAACAAGAGTATATCTGATCCACAGCACAAGTAGATAACTGAAATAAAACTGCTAGAAAATGTTGGGGTTATCAAAATTTCAGGGCTCACACAATGTGACCAATCATTGAAATCGCATTCTCTACTTCTAACATTATTTGAACATTAAAATAATTTCCCATTAGCCCCATACTATTACCATTTATGTATCATTCAAGGTTTTTCACAAAGTGCAGGTCACAACCCATGGGTGGATTGCGAGCGTGTGTCGGGAGGGGCGTGGTGATCGGTTGCGCCATTCCCACGGTGGTCCCGATTGTGGGAGAAGCGCCCAATGGCTGCTACCGGTTTTTACATTGAAAATGGTGGCCTCTGCCGCCTTCTAAATGAAAATAAATGAGGCTGTGTGGAGTCTTCTGGCTGGAAAATGGCAGCAGAGAAGGTTACTGATGTCAAACGCCCTCCATGTATATGCTTTTGGCGCCAAATCAGGGAGCAGAGTTAATTCCATTTTCCAGCTCCTGGCGAGAGGACTGTGAACATGGATCATTTTCTGAAAAGTAGGAAAAGGTCAGAGACACAAATAGAGACCTATTGGATAGGATCTCACAACAGGATCTGCTGGAGAGTCCAGGGCAGAACAGAGCAGTCTTGGTGTTAGCTCTGTACAGAGCCCCAGGGCCTCTGGTTAACAGCCTACAAGGCAGCTTAACTCTGGAACAAAGCCGTATAAAAATGATTTCTTGAGGTATGATTTTGCCAATTGTGCCAATGCAAATAAGGATGCAAAGCCCATGTGTGTTATATGCAAGGCAGTACTGACAAATGAGAGGACAAGTTTCTGATTTTGGAAGAGAGGTGGTTGAAAAAATGATTTTGAGGTTGAGACCCGAGTCAGGAATTAACTTAGAGCTGACTCCAAATTAAAAGATGACACTTCTGTAGCTGACCTTTAATACCACATTAAAAACATGCCAAAAGCCCATGAGGCTATGAGCATTCTGGAGTAGCATCTCCCAGGAGAATCCAGTGCTGAGTAAAACACACATTTTGTTGCTATTGCCCTTCACGACGACCCACAGGTACGAAGTTGGATTTTCTGTTTTCATAAAGGTGAAGACAGCACAAAGGAACTGCCTGAACTCTGCACCGGATATGCACATTGCCTTCTCCTTCTCTGAACATGATTCAAGTTGAGATTGTGTGGACCGAGCATGCTCCCCTTTGACATATAAGGTAAGTGAACGTGGTGTGGGTGTCGGGCGCAGAGGCTGACGGCGCGGGTCACGTGTGGAGGCCGGCTGGCTGGAAGAAGTGAGTTCCAGGAAAGAAATGTTTGAAAAACACTGCAAATAAATCATTGTTCATGCCTATTTAAAGCAAACTGCCACATGACCACAATGCTATGAGATACAAACTTTTACTACATCTGACATTCTGAATAGACTCCCCAAAAAATAACTGGTGGGATCACAGTTTTGAGAGATCCCGGGCGGGATTCTCCCTTCTGGGGACTTAGTCCCCACGCCGGTGGGAAAACCGGCACCAACGACTGCGGTGTCAACAGCCCCCGAAAGTGAGGAATTCTCCAATTTCTCGGGGGCTAGGTTGACGCCGGAGTGGTTGGCGCTGCTCCAGCTGGCGCCAAAGGGCCGGTGCGAGTTCGTGCATGCGCAGAACGGCCGGCATATTTCCGCGCATGTGCGGGGGTTCCCTTCTCCGCGCCGGCTCCCGGGCAATATGGCGGAGCCCTACAGGGGCACAGCGGGGAGGAAAGAAGGCCCCCCCACAGAACCAGCCGCCCCCGCAGATCGGTAGGCCCCGATCGTGGGCCAGGCCACCGTGGCCCAAACCCCCCCCCCCCCCCTGGCCGGGGTCGGATCCCCCCGCCACCCCCCCCCCCCCCCCACCGGCCAGGGTCGGATCCCCCCGCCCCCCAGGACCGCCCCCTACCTGTCAGGTCCCGCTGTGCGTGAGTTGAGTAATTCATGCCGGCGGGACTGGCCACAGCTTTACGGCCACTCGGCCCATCGGGGCCCTGAGAATCGCCGAGCGGGCCGCTTTCAACGTCCCCCGACCGGCGTGGCGGAAACCAGTCGGCCCCCGGAAACCGGCGCCGGAGATTAATTGGGGCCTCCCCCGGGGATTCTCCGACCCGGCGCAGGGTCGGAGAATCCTAGCCCCCATTTATAATGGTAAAATAATACAATTAACATGACTGAAATAATAAATGGAATGATAACAACTGTGCTACTACGTAGAAAGGAAAAGCCCCTTTAACCATTACCACACAGTTCAGTTCTGGAAACATACATCTAAATTTTTATATGTGCTTAAAATTATTTTCTTTTCTTCTTTTATTTTTTGACAGAAAGTGAGTGTGTCGATCAGGGATGTAAATTGTGGACAATTTCATGGATTCTCAGCAACATTACTAAGTCACTATTGGACAATGAGTCAAGCTGCCTGTTGATTATACTCTACTTGAAGCTGATGGTATAATGAGATATATTTTCTCTTAAAAGAAAACCTATCTGGGCCAACTCATAACTTGAATTTTACTTTTAATGGATAATGTGAACTAATGAGATACTCCATCTTTCCCCATTCCTTTATCTACACAAATATAACACAACTGTTTCAACGACAGATGGTACAAGTAGTTTTTGGCCGGTGGCCTTCTAAGTGATTCGATACTAAGCTTTGGAGTCACAGTATGCAGAGACTAGTCCTTGCATTTTGCATTTGGCTGGAGAGGTGCAAATTTGTTTCTGCTTAAACCAAGTAAAGCCATTTTAGCTTAACACAAGAAGCATCACAGAAGTCCTGGAGGTGAAGCGGTTACTCAACCCATTAAACCCCTGCATCTCCTATTATAACACTGAAGCTACATTTTGAACATTGCATACATTCTTTCCAATATACTGGAAGTTTAATTTATTTTTGACTAATTTATGGATATCACAAGAAGTGAAACCAGATCAGAATCACTTCTGAGCATATTGTAAAATACACCAATCGCTTTGCAACACTTAGCATTATGTCATTACTTCTAAGGAATACCACATGAAATACCCAATTTAAACCACTTTTCTCCTTGAAACCTTATTTCTGGATAGTACTCAGGGTGCAATAATAAATGAGAGGCATTACAAAGCATTGTTTGTCGGATCACCAGAGACTATCCTGAATTTGCAACCAATGCAAACTGAAATGTGCCATTGAAACTGGGCACCTTTGTGCTCTTTTCATGAAACTGCCCAACTGTAGTCCATTTTGAAAAGGATACATTGAATTTACAAACGACCAAAAAGAGCAAAACTCTCTCCAAACATACAGACCTGAACACAAAGCCTGATTGCTACTTCACCAGCTTTTAACAACCCTCTGGATTACTTTAAAAGCGTTGGTAAAAAAAATCAGTCCTTTAAATTCTCGTGCATTGTAGAAATGAAGCTGCAAGATTACTTATGAGGAATTTTGTTTTATCCGTCGTGATGTTCTGAAGATTATACTGTTAGTTAAACATGTCCTAAGAGCCAACAAAACACAGGAAGAGCACACAGGAAAATTGCCACGTTTTGAAGTTCAGCCACTTATCCTTGCTTGTCTATCTTTTTGTTTTATGCAGCATGTACCAACATATTGTCAGCTCAATGGCAAGCTGAGTCTTGGGCTCACATGACTCTGACCTTTGAGCTTAAATGCCGAATATTTCACAAGACCATAAGACATAGGAGCAGAATTAGGTCACTCGGCCCATTGAGTCTGCTCCCCATTCAATCATGGCTGATATTTTTCTCATCTCCATTCTCCTGCCTTCAACCCATAACCCCTGATCCCCTTATTAATTACGAACCTATCTATCTGTCTTAGACATACTCCGTGATTTGGCGTCCACAGCCTTCTGCAGCAGAGTTCCACAGATTCACCACCCTCTGGCTGAAGAAATTCCTCCTCATCTCGGTTTTAAAGGATTGTCCCTTTAGTCTGAAATGGTGTCCTCTGCTTCTAGTTTTTCCTCCACGTGGAAATATCCTCTCCACGTCCACTCTATCCAGGCCTCACAGTATCCTGTAAGTTTCAATAAGATCCCCCATCATCCTTCTCAACTCCAACGAGTACAGACCCAGAGTCTTCAACTGTTCCTCATACGACAAGCTGTTCATTCCAGGGGTCATTCTGGTGAACAGGGTTAATTTCATTTAAGTTCAGACATTAACTTTTAAGGTTGTTTATTCTACCCCCAATACCATCCCCCAACCTCCAGAAAAAATAATGGTGCGCTGACGAATTTGCTTTAGCAGTTTCAAAACCTATGGCTGCCAGATAAAGACTTCGACATGACTTGTTGCTCACAGCAGATTGCTTAATGTCAAGAAAAACAAAGTTGAATGTCTGAGAAACAATTTAGTACATCGATAACAAATCAATACGAAAAACTGGGTTATTTTTAGCAGAAAGGTTAATAATTTATTGTGAAACTCTTTCCCCCATATGGAAAACATGACACAACCAGCTGCAGTAGCATGATCTGAAGCAAGATTGGAAAGATGGAGAATATTTGCCTGGGTTGAGTAGCGCATTTTATAAGAAGTCGCTATAAATTAAAGAGGAACATGGTATGTAGAACCACTTTGTTAACACCCAAGCTTTAAATATAAACAGAGCAAGCATTTCAGAAACCCTCCCCCCACCTCCAGGACCAGGTTTTTTGGCTTATGATCTGCAGGAAATTCCTAATGATCTTCATCATGTGTTCAGAAAAAAATCTTTCCTGCCAAGTCTACCCTAAAGGACATATGTTGAACATTCTGCACACATCGTCTGCATTTCTCTAAACTCCTGTGTCTTCGGTCCACATCACCATATTAGAGATGCCGTTAGCCCACTGCTGAAGGATTGAACATGATCGCAAATGGCCATCTCTCAACAGATATTATTTTTGTCCAATAAACCTTTACATTTTTATTACACCAGGTTGTCGTTTAAAGACATGAATATCTTCCATATTTGCTGGTTTTCCCTGGCTAAAAGCCAGCTTGCTAGGCTGTCAGCTTCCTGCTGTGTCTGAATCACGTGGCAGTGAGTGCAACCTAGTAACACCCAAAGTACTTGCTGCTCGATACTGTTCGGTCATCAGAGACGAACAATTCTTTTGAATGTTCAGCAATACACAGCACTTGGTGTTCTTCCACACATGTTCCAACACAACGGATCCTTAAGAATTGATTTGTATGCAGCCACATTCAGCAAATTAAAAACAAACTGTCACCACTGCGGCCTCTTTAAAGACACAAAATCTGATTGATCCCCGCCAGTAATAAATCTGCTCCACCCACATCAGCACCCCACCCCTTTCACAAATGGTACACGGCTCATTTAAAATTTGAGTCAATCTACTAAAAATCCCATGCACAAAACAAAAGATCCCATCACTGGAAACACTTTGTTCCCACAGCTTCAAATTCTGTTCTTTGCTACTGCCTAATTCTTTCAAGGCTGTTGTGCTACAGACAACAGTTGCCGCCTAGTACCTACTTTGACAATTCTTCGTGTGAGAGACTAGACAGGAAGTATTAACATGCAGGGGGGAGGGGGCGGCATTACAGCTGAATCTGATCATGCCATCAAGCAGCACAAACACACACATACACTTTGCAGGTGGTGATACTGGATGGCATTCAGGAGCAGAAACCTTGACGGATTTTCTCCTCGCTACTTCACATTGAGGCTAAGTTGCATTGTGGTAAACACCACTGGTCACACACTACGTGTATTACGGTACTGCCACAGTAAATCCCAGCCTGCTGGCTCCTCCCAGTAGGCAATGTATAAAAGTGTATGCTCTCCTGCACTGCTTCCATTCTGGTTCCAGCTGCAGGAGGCTCAACATCTAGTGCAATAAAGCCTCAATAGTTTCACCATGTTCATCTCGTGGTCATTGATGGTACATCAATTTATTGCACGAGAATTTTAGAGATGAACGTCTTAATCAAGCCTGATCGCCTGGAGCTGAACCCTCACGCAGCCGACGCCATAGCCACCTTCGAGCACTGGCTAGCCTGCTTTGAAGGATACCTCGGAGCATCCACAGAAGCCCTCTCAGACCCGCAGAAGCTCCAGATCCTCTACTTATGGGTGAGCCCACAGGTTTACCCACTCATTCTGGACGCACCCACCTACACAGAAGTGATGGCGCTACTAAAAGGACAGTACATCAGGACTGTGAATCAAGTGTTCGCCAGGCACCTCTTGGCCACGAGACGGCAACTCCCAGGGAGTCTCAGGACGATTTCTTGTGTGCTCTGCGGATACTTGGTAGGAACTGTAATTGCCAGGCAGTGTCAGCAGTTTAATACACAGAACATTAATACATTAAGTGTAATTACATTCGCCAGCGATTATTGGAAGGGGGTACGCTCGACCTTACAGAGACTGTGCAGCTTGCTAACTCCCTAGAAGTGGCCTCCCGCAATCTGGAGTCCTACACCTCCGACCGCGCGGCACCCTCTTGGGCATCGTGGGTCCCACCATCTTCTGACGCAGTACACCGCAAGCCTGCGCCGCTATTTTTGTGGCCAGAGCAAGCATCCCAGGCAACGCTGCCCAGCGCGGAGCACGACTTGCAACGGGTGTGGCAAGAAGGGCCACTTCATCTCCGTACAGGGCGTAGAGTACAGCAACTTCAGACTCTACGTCCTCCCCCATCTCTGTGCTGCCCTGTTACTTGGTCTCGATTTTCAGTGCCACTTCCAAAGCCTTACTCTGAAATTCGGTGGACCCCTGCCCCCCCCTCACTTTTCGCAAACCTCACCCCGGACTGTAAACCGTCACCATGAGGAGCAGACGGTACAGTGCACTGGACAGGACCTTTATCAGGTCGAGAGTCCAACAGCTTCTGCGTGAGGGGGTCATTGAGTCCTGTAACAGCCCCTGGAGAGCCCAAGTGGTGGTAGTTAAGACTGGGGAGAAACACCGGATGGTCATCGACTACAGTCAGACCATCAACCGGTACACGCAGCTCGATGCGTACCCCTCCCACGCATATCTGACATGGTCAATCAGATTGCGCAGTATCGAGTCTTCTCCACAGTTGACTTGAAGTCCGCCTGCCATCAGCTCCACATCCGCCCGGAGGACCGCCAATACATTGCATTCGAAGCAGATGGCCGCCTCTATCACTTCCTTAGAGTTCCCTTCGGTGTCACCAATGGGGTCTTGGTCTTCCAGCGAGAGATGGACCGAATGGTTGACCAATACGGGCTGCGGGCCACATTCTCGAACCTAGATAATGTCACCATCTGCGGCCACGACCAGCAGGACAACGATGCGAATCTCCAGAAGTTCCTCCATACTGCCAAACTTCTTAACCTCACCTACAATAAGGAGAAATGCGTTTTCCGCACCACCCGCTTAGCCATTCTTGGCTACGTTGTGGAAAATGGAGTCCTAGTGCCCGACCCCGACTGCATGCACCCCCTTCTGAAACTCCCCCTCCCCCACTGCCCCAAGGCCCTGAAACGATGCCTGGGGTTCTTCTCATATTACGCCCAGTGGTCCCTAATTATGCAGACAAGGCCCACCCACTCATCAAGTCCACAGTTTTTCCCCTGACGGCTGAGGCCCGCCGGGCCTTCAACCACATCAAGGCGGACATCGGCAAAGCCACAATGCACGCGGTCGACGAGACCCTCCCTTTCAGGTGGAGAGCGATGCATCGGACGTGGCTCTGGCCGCCACTCTCAACCAGGCGGGCAAACCCGTGGCTTTCTTTCTTTTCCCGCACTCCTCTGTCGAAAAGGAGGCCCAAGTCATTGTGGAAGCTGTGCGACATTGGCGGCATTACCTGGCCGGCAGGAGATTCACTCTCCTCACTGGCCAATGGTCGGTTGACTTCATGTTTAGCAATACACAACGGGGGCAAGATCAAGAACGACACGATCTTGAGGTGGAGGATCAAGCTCTCCACCTATAACTACGAGATTTTGTATCGCCCAGGGAAGTTAATGAGCCCCCAGATGCCCTATCCCACGGTGCATGTGCCATCGCACAAGTGGACTGACTCCGGGCTCCCCACAATGACCTCTGCCACCCGGGGGTCACCCGGTTCTTCCATCTTATCAATCCCGCAACCTGCCCTACTCCATCGAGGAGGTCAGGACCGTGACCAGGGACTGCCAATTCTGCGCCGAGTGCAAGCCGCCCTTCTACCGGCCAGACAGAGCGCATCTGGTGAAGGCCTCCCGCCCCTTTGAGTGCCTCGGCATGGACTTCAAAGGGCCCCTCCCCTCCACTGACCGCAATGTGTACTTTCTCAATATCACTGATGAGTACTCCAGTTTCCCATTCGCCATCCCATGCCCCATGACGTCTGCCACAGTCGTCAAGGCCCTACACAGCATCTTCACCTTGTTCGGTTTCCCCACCTACATCCATAGTGATCGGGGATCCTCCTTCATGAGTGATGAGCTGCGTCAGTTCCTGCTCAGCAAGGGCATCGCCTCGAGCAGGGCGACCAGCTACAACCCCCGGGGAAACGGGCAGGTAGAGAGGGAGAACGGGACGGTCTGGAAGGCAGTCCTTCTGGCCCTTCGATCTCGGAATCTCCCCGTCTCCGCTGGCAGGAGGTCCTCCCCGATGCGCTCCACTCCATCCGGTAGCTCCTGTGCACTGCTACTAATGAGACCCCTCACGAACATGTGTTTGCCTTCCCTAGGAAGTCCACCACCGGGGTCTCGCTCCCAACCTGGCTGACAGTTCCTGGGCCCGTCCTCCTCCGGAAGCATGCTAGGAGCCATAAATCGGATTCCCTTGTCGAAAAAGTCCATCTCCTCCATGCAAATCCACAATATGCCTACGTGGCACACCATGACGGGCGACAGGACACAGTCTCCCTCCGGGACCTGGCACCCGCTGGGTCCCCACCCACAACCACCAGCACCCCCGACCTGGCACCGTCCCCTCCCCCTCCGGTTGCCTCCCCGGCCCCTGTGCCATTCACCCTCCCACCAGCGACCCTCACCGCAGCATCCACCCCAGCAACATTCATCTCCTCACCGGATCCACTACTGGGTGCAGAAGGAGAGGACAACACGCTCCCGGACTCGCAGGTATCCACATCGGCGCCCACACCACAACCGGGACTGAGGCGTTCGCAGCGGAGGGTCAAAGCCCCCGACAGACTCAATCTGTAATGTTGTTTTTCACCCCCGCTGGACTTTTTTTAAACAGGGGGTGAATGTGGTAAACACCACTGGTCACAAACTATGTGTATTACGGTACTGCCACTGTACTACAGTTAACACAGTAAATCCCAGCATGCTGGCTCCTCCCAGCCGGCGATGTATAAAATGTATGCTCTCCTGCACTGCTTCCATTCTGGTTCCAGCTGCAGGAGGCTCAACATCTAGTGCAATAAAGCCTCAATAGTTTCACCATTTTCGTCTCATGGTCATTGATGGTACATCACCCATTCCAACAATTGTACTGTTTGAAAACAACTTACTCAGTACAGCTTGGGAATCAAATTTCAAACCTTGGTCAGTATGGCTCACCTCCAGACTAGGCTAGTATTTACTAACTGAGCCATTGGAGGAAGCTTGCTTTCAATTGTGTATGTGTGTATTACCTCATTATTATTCATTAAGACCCACCTTCTCAACCTTGCGCTTCATTTGAGGTGTGGTGATCTTCAGGTAAATCACCACCAGTCAGCTCTCCCCTCAAAAGGGAAAGTAGCCTATGATCATCTGGGAATATGGTGACTTTACCTTATATATGTATATATTATTACTAAAGGGAATATATTATTGGGCCAGTGTTTTTCCAGAAAATTTACCACCAAAAAAATAAACAGGACTGATTTTTGTATGCCAGATAGATATTGGGGAGGTTGGAAAAATGTGAATTATGTTTTTGATATTTGTCAGATAAAAGGGGTTTCTCACAAGGCCACTAGATATCAGAGGAGCTGAGGAGAATGTCAAGATGATACATAATTAAAAGATTCTGACCGATAGTGAAAATTGCAAAGAACAATTCTCATGTAATTTTTGAACATTTGCAGAACCAGATGATTAAATTATTGTATCTAATATTTTACTGCATGGAATACATGTGAAAAGTCGCTGATAAATAACATTTTAAAAAATCTATTGTTGCCACTTCCCTTAGAAGTCTGTGGTAACATTACAACAAACTGATTAATATCTCATAAAATCCATACGGTGATGCAGCAACTAGAACACTGCTGTATAATTGTTGGCAATGCTGTTCGTCAGAGTACCTCAAAACATTCAATATTAGAAACTAGCATCGTACATTGTTCTGTTTCTATATTAAACAACCTGCCACTTACGGAGAATATTTTTAAAAAACAGTCACAATATCTAAACACCAGATTGTTAAGGTGATCGTTGTGCTCTCCATCCAAATTATTGTAGTTACTCAGTCTGCTGCCAAAGATCACAGGATCATCTATCTCAGGTGGCCCTGCATTCATACAGCCTTAGAACTTTATAAGCAACAGATTGGACAGTGTCAAGCACTAATGCAACATGCAAAGTTCACGTTGATTTGTGTCCCCTTTTAACATTAAAGAACTGAAAGTCCACTTTTTACAAAGGCTACTAATTAAAGGTAGCACAACAAATTTAATGGTGAAAACAGAGGATGGAAACTTTTCTTACTCCATTAGTTTCCTTAACTTTCCTTTTGAAACTCATTTTGTACACTCTCTCATTTCTCTCCTCTCCTCCCCCTCCCCATCCCTTTCCCCCCCACCCCGCTTCCCAACACACCATCACTTTTCTTTTTCATCTTCCCTTAACAGTAGAAGCAGTTAGCTATCCATTACAGTACTGGAATGTAGTAAACTGCACAATGATTCCAGCACAAGGTTTCCATTACCATCAGCAAGGTAAACAGAACAGAACAGCACAGCACAGCCAGGAAAATAAAACCACCTGGTTCTGTTCAGGGAAAGCTCAGAATATCCTTACTCTGTGCACAGCCTTCAGAAAGAGCAGACTGATAAACCCAAAAAAATATTTTACAGTTTCCAACAAACGCCGTTTCATTTGTTTTGCAGTTCACTTTGACAGAGCACGACATTGGTTTTGCTAGTGGGAACATTTTTTAAAAAACAAATGGAATGTAGAATGTGAATGAACAAATATACTTTGTTCTGTCCTCTTGCTCCACATTACAACTACTTTTGTTTTAAAAGACTAAAGCTTCGTGGCATATTATCACAGCAATGAAACATGCTACATTAAACATTTTTCCACAGCAGGATTAACTTGATTTCTACCAGACCCACCTATAGATTTGAATTAGTTTGAAACACATGAGAATTTTTTTTTTAAGGAACCAATGTTCCAAGCTGCAATCTCCACATTTATTACAAAACAAATAAATTATTTCTTCCTAAGCAAATATAGTCAGTAAAGTAACAATTATAAGGTCTCCTCTCACTCCAAACTGTGAGAATATATTGAAGTTCCTGCATCAAAGTCAATTGAGGAATGCACAGTTTGCATATTCATGTCACTGACCATCAATCTGTCAATGATGGAATCAGAGCCTTGAGGCAAAGATCACAGGTCGGTCTGCATTGCAGCTGTAGGGTACAATTGCACTTGAGTGGAAAAGTAAGTCCAAAAAGGCAGAAGTGTGAATTTAAACTACAGTTATCTTCCATGCATATTTTTTAAATCAGATAAGTAACCTACTGCCCTTACCTCCAATGCCAGGTCTTTATTAGAGAAAGTTGCAGGTTACTTTGAAAGCATAATGAATGAATGGCTGGCCTTGCTGATGTTGAAGGTAACAAGCTGGAGAATGCTCACCTGCATTGAGGCACAAACAGCTTTCCATCCCACCCAGAGTGAATAAATATGTCATGCACTCCTCAACCCACTCTCAACTAGTTTTCTCATTTGAATACAAACGTAGCAAATAATAAAAACTATAAATGCTGAAACTCTTGAAAACAAAAAAAAAAGTGGACTGGAGATACAGGGTATGAGTCAGTGCCTATAAAAATAATTAATAAAGGATGAAAGACCATTCCTCTGATCTGAAGATTGAAAGTTGTACAGATAATGTGATAAGGTGGCAGTGAGCAGTTTAATCAAAATTTCAGTTAGCAGGCTCGGAGAAAATAGGAACAGAAGGAGGCCATTCAGCCTCTCGCCCATGGGTTCCACCATTCCATTCAATCATGGCTGATTTGTGTCTGAACTCCATCAGCCACCTTGATTCTGTACCGTAAGCCTCACCAATAGTTACCCAAGAAAAATTTAACAATCTCAATCTTGACATTTTCAACTGACCCCAAAGTCTCAACAGCTTTTTTTTGGAGGGGTGGTGAGGAGAGGGATGCAGGAGGAAAGGGTTTGAGGTTTCTACTACCCTTGAAGGAACTCAATGAGTTCTACAAATTAATAGATCAATCAAGAAAAGACTACCACTGATCCTAAATTTGCAAGCTCCTCTTTTCACCAAGTGATCAACACATGAAATGATTTCCAAGTAGGGTAGTGAAGGTAAAATAAACATAGTGGTTATAACATTTTTCTGACACGCAAAAGGCCCCCGGTTCAAAACCAGGTAGAAACATCAAAATTCCTAGAATCATTGAAGCAGTTGGATGATATAATGTGTGATCTTTCTCGTGGACAAAGTTAAAATTTTGATGCAGTTACGGTTTACAAGGTGCGAACAAATCAGGAAAACTGGTCATTAAACTGCATAAATCAATTTTTCTCATGAAACATTAATCTTTAGGTTTTGGGGATTTTGTATTCACTAGACCTTGGAAGATGCCAGAACAAGTCAAAAGCCTGTGATTTAATGACAAAGTTAAAAATCACCTGCCATTAACAATTAAAAATCATTTCTCCTAGTCTGACTTTAATCCAGTTAACAAAGGGGCCAACATTTTGACAACTGGATTCGTGAACCAGGTCAGTAAGTTATGGTCATGGTCATATTAACATATTTTTAAAATTTGTTACAGATTTACAAGTTTATGAAAATGAAAAGTCACTCATGGGGATTGAGAACTTGTCAGTACTAAGCAGCCTTCAGTAAGAGGTCTACTACAGCAAAATACAGAGGAAGTGCACCGTATTCGCAACAATTAACACTGCGCTTTAATTGGGCATTTGAAGGGCACCTAAACAACAACAAATTGTGTTTATATAGCACCATTAGGGTAATAAAATGTGCAAAGGCACTTCACATGTATGTTACAAAACAAAATATGAGACACCAAGGCACAGATTTTTAAAATTCATTCATGGGTTGTGGCCATTGGTGGCCAGGCGACAATTTATTTTCCATCTCTAACTGCTCTTCAGATGATAGTGAGCCAACTTCATCAACTACTCAATTTGGTTCCAAGTCAGAACGGTGAATGACTTGGAGGGTAAATTGCAGGTGATGTTCCCATGCATCTACTGCCCTTGTCCTATCAGCTGATGGAAGCTGAGGGTTTGGAAGATGCTACCGAAGGAGCTTGGTTATAGCACTGAATGTCAATGGAACATGGTTAGATTCTCTCCTCTTGAGTCATTACCTGGCTCTTGTGTGCATGGATGTCATTTGCCATTGTCAGCCCAAGCCTGAATATTGGCTGGGTTTTGCTACATATGGACACAGACTACTTCAGTATTTCAGGAGTCGTGAATGATACTGAACATCATGCAATCATCAGAAAACATACTTCTGACCTTACAGAAGGTCATTGATGAGACAGCTGAAGTTGTTGAACCTAAGACACTTGTCTGAGGAATTCCTGCAGTGATATTCCAGGTTTGAGATGATTAACCAACAACCAGAGCTATCTTCATTCATGGTCTGTAAGGCTCCAACCAGTGAAGAGTTTTCACTCTGATTGCCATTGACTTCACTTGTACTAGGAATCCTTGGTGTCACTCTTGGTCAAATGAGGCCCTGATGTCAAGGGCAGTCACTCTCACCTCAAGTTCAGCTCTTTCATCCATGTTTTGGCCAAGGTTGTAACGGGGTCAGGAGCGAATGGCCCTGACAAAACACAAACTGAGCGTTAGTGCGCAGGTTGCTGCTACATAAGTGCCATTTGACAGCACTGTCGATGACTGCTTCCAAAACCTCACTGGTGTTTTAGAGTAGACGGATAGGGCAATAATTGGTCGTAAGGCAATATTAGGCAGAAGACTGTGAACGAGAACAAATAGGTGGGACTTAAGGAGTGTCTGAAAGACAAAAATAGAGCTTGAGACATTTAGAGAGGGAATTCCAGAGTTTAGCCCACAAGCAGCTGAAGACAGGTTCACCAATTAAGGAACAATTAAATCGGGGATGGGCGGGACGCAGGAATTAGAAGAGCGCAAATATCTTGGAAGGTTGTGGGGCAGAAGGAGATGACAGAGATAACAAGGGGCAAAACCATAGAGGGATTTGAAAACAAGCATGAAAATTTTACAATTGAGATGTAGCTTAACCAGGAGTCTTCTCAATCCCACTAGTGAGATTACTTCCAGTTTCCCATAGCAGCCACTCATGTGATCGCAGAGATTATTAATTTAATTCCATTTATGATGAATTAGGAGTTTACACCCCCAAACGCCAAAATTGAAACCAGGCAGTTTAAATTTACTTTACTGCAGGCCACCAAGAAGCAAGCTTTTGGAAATTCCCTTCTTAATGGTCTAGATATTTTCAAAACCAGGTCTGAAAGGTGAACGGGCAAATGTTAACCCTAACTAATGGTGGCCCCTCAGAGAGAGGAGGACACTTGCCTTGGAGATCTGGAGGAGAGAGAGGAAGAAAGAAAAAGGAGAGAGAAATATAGAGGGCTGAAGTCAGTGCATGGTAAAGGAGGTGGAAAAGAAAATGTAAAAAGAGGAACAGCATCAAGAGGATGGGGGAGGGGGAGGGGGAGAAGATCCAAAATCACATTTCACATCGGCACTCAGTCATTAGTCAGTCAACTGGTCAGTCTATTGCTGATGACGGGTTTAGCACCTTCTTGAGCTTTCTCCTTGCTTTCATGTCTTGTCTACCCTGTTTCAAAACCAGCTGCATCTTGGTGAAGCAAAGCTCGCCATTGGGGGCACCCCTGTACATTCTCTTCCCAGTTGTGGAGGTCAAAGCTGATCTTCAAGTAGGCTTTCAGGGTATCTTCCCAAAGGTGAAGGTTGCATACTGGATCCTGTACAGGATCTCCAAGTCTATGGCCATAAAGTCATAAAGGTCCACATCACAGAAAAAGCTCTTCAGACCATTGTGTTTGCGCCAGCCAAAACAACAACCAAAGTATTTTAATCCCATTTTCCATCGTGGCCGGGATCAAATTATGGTTTTTGCATAAGGGGGCCATGATGGACATGGCGGTCAGACCAAAGTGGTGCCGCAGTTGCTTCCACGTGCTCAGCGTGCCAACTACGAATGGGCTTTTTGAGTGTCTGGCTAGGGGGAGTGTGGGCATGGCCAGTGCTCAAAGGGACGTACCCATACGGAACTCTCCTCCATCTTAACCCATTCTGCCCCAGGTTCCTTGACCCATGCGCCATGGCAGCGCTGTGCAGTAGTTTCACCCACGAGATGAACCATGGCCTGAACCCAACTATTTCCAGTACCTCGGTGAGGTACCCTCATTCGATGCTGTCGAAGGCCTTCTCTGCGTCCAGGGGACGATCACTTCAGGCGTCTCCTCCCGGGTGGGGTCATGATCACGTTGAGCAAGCAGCTGATGTTCGCTGTTAGTTGTCTGCCCTTGACAAAGCCCATCTGATCCTCCACGACTACCTCTGACAGGCACTTCTCCCATCGCCTTGCCAGGGCTTTCACCAGGACTGATGTCAGTGTTTAGGGGCAAGATGGGTCTGGATGACCTACACTGTTGAATCTTTGTCCTTTTTAGGGATCTGTGATTTTGAGGCCTGTGCCAGCGAGGGTGGCAGGGTTCCCCTTGATAGCGAGTCATTGAACATCTACCGAAGATCCGGGGGCCAGTGCTGTTGCAATTTTCTATAGAAGTCCACCGGATGGCACGGTAGCACAGTGGTTATCACTGCTGCCTCACAGCACGAGGGACCCGGATTCAATTCCAGCCTTGGCTGACTGTGCGGAGTTTGCACGTTCTCGCCATGTCTGCATGGGTTTCCTCTGGGTGGTCCAGTTTCCTCCCATATTCCAAAGATGTGCAGGTTAGGTGGATTGGCCATGCTAAATCGCCCCTTCCAGTCCAACGGTTAGGTGGAGTTATAGTGTTAGGGTTGGGAGAGTGGGTCTATGTCGTGTCCTCTTTCAGAGGGTCGGTGTAGACTCGATGACCTAAATGGCCTCCTTCTGCACTGTAGGGATTCTATGATTCTATGAATCCGTTTGGACCCGGTACCTTCTCCGATGGCATGGAGTTAATACTCTCCATGACTTCCCCCAGTTCTATTGGTGCTTCCAGGCCCTGCCTCTTTTCCTACCCCATAACGTGCATGTCCAGCCCGTCGAGGAACAGCTTCATCTTCGAGTCCCCCTCCGGTGCTCGGAGATGTACAGCTCTCAGTAGAAAGTCACAAATGCCTCATTGATCTCGCCTGGTGCTGCGATTGGTTTGCCGTTCCTGTCCTTCACCTGCACTCTTTCCCTCGTGGCTGCCTGCTTTGTCAGCTGGTAAGCCAGCAGACGGCCGGCCTTGACTCTATGCTCATAAAAGGTCCCTGCATCTGACAGAGCTGGTTTACTGCTTTCCCAGTGGAGGCAGGTCAAATTCCATTTATAATATTTTCCTATCTGCCAGTAGCTCCACGGTCGGAGCCGTGGAGTATCACCGATCCTCCTCCAATATAGGGTCGACCAGCTGCCCTCCCCTTCCTGTCCCTGAGAGCCCTGTATTCTATTATTTCCTCCCTTATCACTGCCTTCAGTGCCTCCCAGAACGTGGAGGGGGAGGTCTCCACATTCTGGTGCTGGTTACATACCCGTCGATGGCTTGTGACATTCTCTCACAGGTCGGCGAGGAGGGCTGTCTTCAACCTCCATGGATTGGGGGGGGGGGTTGGGCCCAGCACGTCTCCCACCTTCACATCTGCGTAGTGTGGTGCGCGGTCCAAGATTATTATTGCAGAATATTACTATTCCGCCCCTACCACCCCTGGAAACACTGATTTCCCTCCTACAAAGAAGTTGATTCTGGTATAGACTTTGTGGGCCTGGGAAAATAACTTCTCCCTTGGGTGTATGAACCTCCATGGGTTCTTTGTTCCAGTCATCACCAAAGGCGACCTTTTGCAACCATCACTCCACCACCCCCCATTCCCCAATCACATCTATCCCTCTCGTTGTCCTCGTCGTTTCCGGCCACCCAAGGTAACCTGGTTCTCACTCCTCCCCTGGCCCCTCCCCGCCCTGGTCTTCCCTCAGCCAAGCATTGTGCCCTTCTTCTGCCAGGCGCTTGCTCCCTGTCGGAGGGCTGGAGGGCTGTGCCACAGCCCCCCCTCTCCACTTGCCTTCCCGTAACTAGCATGTTTACCAGTATGGTGGCCCCCCCTCCCCCTGGAACCACTCCTCCTCTCCCCATCCCCCTTCCTGGTTTAGTACCCTCCTTCCCCACCCCACCCCCGGAAATGCATTTGCACCAGAGCAAAGTAAATTCATCATGTGTCCTTTACTTTTGCTACTTTCCCAGTTGAGTCTTGCAAACAAATCCCTCCACTTCTCCCCATGTGCTGAAATAATGTTCTTTGTTTTGGTTGGTCCCTCAATTTGGCCAGGTATAGCATCCCAAAAAGTACCTTGCTCTTATATAGAGCTGCTTTGGCCCCATTAACCTCAGCCGGTATTTGGTCAGATTGGCCCAAATATCCTGATACACATGGATCATATGCCCTTCCCATATGCAGGAACACGTGTTTCATGCCCAGCTTAGGATCTGCTCCTTGTCCTGAAACTGGTGGAGATTGGCAGTAATGACTCACCATGGTTCCCCTGCCTTGGGCCTCTGCCTGAGAGACCTGTGGGCCCTGTCCACTTCTTAGGGCTTGGGGAAGTTTGTGCCCCCGACCAGCTTAACTAGCATCTGCTCCACATACTCTGTAGGGTCTCTGCCTTCGGTGTCCTCCATTAGTCCCACAATTCTGAGGTTCTGGCGGTGAGACCTATTTTCCTGGTCTTCCACCTTCCCGGTTTGTTGGCTATACTCATGTTTCTATGTTCCCTGGGCGGCCATGAACCTCGCCACCTCTGCTTCCAGGAAGGCGGTCCGGTCTCCCTGGTCGATGGCTGTCTCTCGTGTTCCCGCACCTTTGCCTCCTGCGCCTCCTGTCGTTGCTCCGATCTCTCCGGTGCCTCTTTGAAGGGGGCCAAGGCATCCGCGACTGCACCACTGCCATGATTTCTTTTTTTAAGGAGTCTGTGTTTTTGGAGCTCCCGTGTTAGGAGCTCCATCCATTGTCCTATTGGTGGGTTAGCTGGCGTTTGTATTGATGGTTCTTCTCGCTCCACATATCTTGCTCTGCCTCGCTCCTCGTGTCCACAGCCTCCTTTATTTCCTGGCTCTTGCTGTCCTTATTTTCTCTTCGGCCCTTTTGTCAGTTCAAGGGCATACCTTCGGGTATGTGGTAGTTTTCGGAGGGGTGGGGGAGAACAGGTTTGTTGGCGTAGTGGTCAATTTCTGGGTCAAAAATACTTAAATTTGAAGTTTACAAGAGGGCCATCATTCCTGTGACTGCCCAGCACATCCCCACCACCAGCCATTCCCCATGCCAACTGTTCTTGATTAATCATGCTTCTCCAATTAATTCTGTCTCTCAGAAATGCTTCCAAGAATTTCCCCACCACTGAGGTTAGACGGACTGGCCTATAGTTTCCTGGTTTATCCCTTCCTTCCCTCTTGAATAATGATACCACATTGGCTATATCCCAGTTCTCCAGCACCTCTGGCCAGATAGGAATTTAAAATTATTGCCAACGCCCCTGCTATTTACTCCCTTGCCTCACTTAACAGCCTGGGATACATTTCATCTGGCCAGGAGATTAGTCTACTTCTAAGCCTGCCAGACCACTCAGAACCTCCTCTCTGTCTATGTTAATTTTTAAAATTATATCACCGTCCTTTTCCCTGATTTCTTTACCCACACCGGCCCTTTTACTAGTGAACACTGACACAAACCCTACCCAAGTCCTCTGGCTCCACACACAAGTTACCACTGTGGTCCTTAATGGTCCTTGACTCATCTTTCCCTAGTTATCCATTTTCCCTTAATGTACTTGTAAAACAACTAATGATTTTTTATTTTAACTGCCAGAATCATTTCATGTCCCCTTTTTGCTCTCCTGATTTCTTTCTTAAGTTCCCTCTTGCACATTCGATATGCCTCTGGGGCTTATGCTGTTTTGAGCCCTCAATACCTGCCATAAGCCTTCCTTTTTCTCCTTATCCAATGCTGTACATCTCTTGATATCCAGGGTTCACTGAATTTGTTGGTCTCACCCTTTTGTTGATTGGAACATGTTGACCTTGTACTCTCCCTATTTTTTTCTTGAATGCTTCCCACTGTGGTGGTCACAGATTTACCTAAATATGTCTGCTCCCAGTCAACTCTGGCCAAATCATATCTTATCTTATTGAAATCGACCTTCCCCCAGTTTACACATGGTAATCACGTGTCCCAGTAATGATTACCAAGATTGAAGCAACTGTTGACTGCCTCCAAGAAATGACCCGTTGCTGCAATTCTGGAGGGTTTGGCATGAGCCTGTTTTGGTTGGAGGAGGATCTTTGTCTTACTGGCATTCAGATGCAACCTCAGGCTTGATACATTTCTTTGTACAGGTCAAGCGTGGCTTGTAGATCTTCCATATGCACCAGGATAACATAGTTATCCATATACTGGAGGTTTGTTATGGTCGTGCGCATGACTTTGGTCTTCGTTTTCAGCCTCCGCAGGTTGAAAAGCTTCCCTTCAGACCTGAACTCAATTTGGACCCTCGGTGAAGCACATTGAAATTGTGCAGCTTCTTCATGACAAAATGACTGTCACTGTTCTCTGCAACAGTCTGTGATGCCATTCCTTTCAAAAACTGGCATCCAGCAAGGATACTTTCTCCATCTTTCAAGTGGTCATCCCCAACATGTTAATCCATAAAGGACCAAGTCTATACATGTTATTATTATTAATAATAATAATAATAATAATAACCGCTTATTGTCACAAGTAGGCTTCAATGAAGTTACTGTGAAAAGTCCCTAGTCGCCACATTCCGGCACCTGTTCGGGGAGGCTGGAATGGGAATTGAACCTACGCTGCTGGTCTTGTTCTGCATTACAAGCCAGCTGTCTTAGCCCACTGTGCTAAACCAATCCCGCATTTTAAGAAATGCCCTCCTTTTCTTTCGTACCCTATTGAGTTTACACTCTTCTATCACAGCAGTCAGTCACAAATCATTCTGTACATTATAGATATTATAAAAAGTTAATTAATGCCCACATATTTAAACATATGGTCCAAACTAACCTTTAAAAATGGCTTTAACTTTCACTTGTATAATATTGTGATTGCGAAGGTTTTTGTAAGAAACACAAGATTTTGTTGTTATGTGCATCAAGGTCCGCACACAATTGGGGCAGCATGATGCAAGTTGAACGCAGTTACCAGTCTATCTCCACTGACTGCATGTCCATGTCATACTCCAGTGAATAACAATTCTCAGCACTAATATTGCTGCAAATCTTGGATAACTACATGCACAGAAATGAGGAGAATGTTACACCAATTTCTTTACTGTTAAAGTGCTATTATTTGGCTTTTATTTGTTCAAATTGTGAGAAAACCATTCAAGTTGTACTTCCCAAATCCGCCAAAGCTGCCTCTGGATCATCAATGAGAGCCAATGGAACGATTAGTCTGTCACCTCTGTCTCCATGTCTGGCAGTGTTGGAAAATGAATTTAGGCTGTGGGTAATCATTGTCAGAATGGATGAAAATACATGGAAGAAGAGGTTATGTTACTGGACTGGAAATCCAGAGGCCTGGATTAAAGATCTGGCCTTAATTAATTTAAATGTGGTTAATTAAACAAATGCAGGGGGAAAAAAGCTCATTATCAGTAATGAATACCATGAATCTGACAAATTGTCAGGAAAACCCTATTGTCCTTTTGTAAAGAAAATCTGCCATCCTTACCCAGTCTGGCTTACATGTGACTCCAGGCCTACAGCAATGTGGCACCTGTTTAGCAAGCCAGTCAGTTGTTTACAAAAAGACAACTCATCACCATCTTCTCAATAAATGTTGACCTTGCCTGCAACACCCATAACACATGAATGAATTTAAAAAAGGAACAATACTCTGCATATGTTCATTTCGTATTTGTTAAACTTATCTTTTAAAAAATATATCTGTCGAGCAACATTTTTCGTGACGTCTGGATAAAATTATTTGTATAGTGCATTTGAGGATAACATTTTCTAGTTACAAACTTCCCTAATGGAAATCATGACTAAATGTGGTAGAAACTTCACTTTTTGTTTAAGTTGAGATTTATATTTTTAACGTTGCGTGGGCAAGGCCTTACTGCATATCGAGTAGCAGATAGTGTACCAGCACACTATCAAATCACAAGACTGCTTTGCAGCAGGTGCCAGCAAAGGGAAAAAAGGGGGGGGAAATTATATGGGTTCAGACATGTGACCCATCCTGCTCATCTACAAGATTGTCACGGAACAGTCAGCAAGTTGCTGTGTGCAAGGAACAATTAGATATAGGAGTAGACCATATGGCCTATCGAACCTGCACCATCATTCAGTATGAACATTTTCCCGCCCTCTATCCATATTACTTAATTCCCTGAGACACAAGGGTGGGATTTACCGGTGGAATATTCTGGTCCCACGACACGCAGTTTCCTGGCGATGAGGGGTGCAGTCAATAGGAAATCCCGTTGACAGTGGCAGGGCCAGTAAATCTCGCTGGCGAGCTGCCTCTGCCCACAAAAATGGGTTAGTCAGTAAATCCCGCCCTAAAAATCTGTCTATTCCAGCTTTAAATATATTCAATGATGGAGCATCCACAACCCTGTGGGATAGAAAATTCCAAAGATTCACAGCCTTTTGAGTGAAGTAATTTCTCCTCATCTCAGTCCTAAATGCTCAGCTCCTTATCTTGATATTGTGCCCCCAAGTTTTAGATTCCCCGACCAGTGGAAACAATCCGTGTCCACCCTATCAAGCCCCTTCAGAATTTAGCAGGTTTCAATGAGATCACCACTCATTCTTCTAAGCTCCAGAGAACACCAAGATATAGTTAAAGCATATAAGAATATTTATAATAAATAATTATGACAGAGCATTTATAAAGAATATTTATAATAAAAACGTTTTATATAGACATGTTTACACAGTCTTAAAATAGACCCTAATTTATCCTTTCAGAGACTTCCCAGCATACAGAATGATTCTGCAATTATGGTTTCTTCCAAATGAATGTGGTGCATTTGTTTTTTTCTGTTGCTGCTCAGTCAGCACCTCACCACACCCATCTTCTGACTAATGAGGTGGAGCAGATGTTTCCATGACTTTGCATGAACGGATCAAGTCAGCTGATAGATGCAAAGGAGCACAGAGTGGGATTAATTCCTTAACATGCCATATGGTCAACCGGCCAAGATCTTATCGTATGCAGAGAGGTGCGCAGGTAACATAGGAAATAGAAGCAGGCCATTCAACCCTGTCATGATATCCACATTAGCATATCATGGTGCAATCATTCATTTCATTCATTTCACACACACACACTGATGGACAGGTAGTTGGACCAACCAACACACACACAACATCGCAGCCAATCACCAGTGAGAGCACACGCACTATAAAACAGGGAACACCACAGTTCCTGCTCATTCTACCAGGGGATAGCTCAGAGCACAGAGCCCACAGCGTGCCACTCTGCCATACACCATGTGCTGAGTGCCTCACTAAGATAGTGCTAGGGCTGGGTCCACAGGGTAGCTGGTGAAGCACGTACCCAAGCCAGCAGTTAATAGTTATTATTGTACAGAATAATAAAACAGTTGTACCATCTACAACCATGTTGGTTCGTTTGTGTATCGGAACACCCAACACGACAAACTCTTCGAGTTACATAAGAACAGAAGAAATAGGAGAATTAGGCTACTCAGCCCTTCGAGTTTGATCGGTCATTCTGTTAAGATCATGGTTGACCTTCTACCTCAACTTCTTGCACTATCCTCATATCCCTTAATATCCCAAAATATCTATCGAAAATATACTGAGTGGCAAAATACTTATCTTGGCATCACTTGCATTTCTTTTCTGTCAGCTTCAGCCACAATTTGCTGCAAGCTGAATTGCTCTTAAAATAACAATCATCCATTTTTCACAATCCTCCCCACAAGGGGACTCTGCATAGCTTCACATCTGTCATAATGCTGCCATAGGCTTCCTGGGCACGACAGGAATCAACAACTCATGCAAGTACTTCAAGGGAGAGAAAAGGAACATTGAACAGGGCCCAAAAACACACACAATTTTTGCTGCAGCAAAATATTCAGTGTATTCTAACTCGCACATGTGTCGCAGTGCACAATAAACCGACAGTGACAGTGAAACAGCTGGCAGTTTCTTCCCAATGAGAGTAATGCAGAGAAAACACGGATAATCCTCTAACTGCCCTTTATGGGGTGCGAGCAGAGAATTCAGTATATGATTGAATTCAGCATAAGAAAAGCTGTTCCGTTAACTGGTGGTACAAGGACTAGCTGACACAGGTTTACGGTTTCGGGTAAGAGGATTTGTGAGGAAGCATTTTTTTCCCCCACAGCGATTGGTAATGACCTGGAATTGCTACCCATGAGGGTGGAGGAAGTTGGGATGATGAATGATTTGAAAAGGAAATTGGATGGCACTTGAGGGATATAAATTTGCAGAGTTACAGAGATAAAGTAGGGAAATGGGATTGACTGAATTATTCCATGATCAGCCTGCATGGACTTGATGGGCTGAATCGCCTCCTTCTGTGCCCAGACTTTGGTGTAATCACTGCTATAATGTGGAAATCACAGCAGCCATTTGGCACACAGCTAGCTCCCACCACAGAAAAATGACAATGGCTATATTTCGTAGAGGGATAAATATTGACACGATACTGGGAGGAACTTCCTTGCTCTTCATAGAATGTTGCCATGGGGTCTTTTACATCCACCCGAGTGGCATACGGGCCTGGGTTTGATGTTTCATCTGAAAGTCAGCACCTCTGTGAGTGCAAGCAACTGAATATTGAACACCTAAAATAAACGTATAAAATTCTCAAGTCACAAAGTAAATCAATCAGTATTTGATAGGGTTAATATTTCACCCTACCATACAACACCCAAAACCTTAAGCTATATTGCTCATTCAGTTCTGATCAATCTGCTATACATTTCCAGTCCTTATTTTTGAACCTGAGGTGGCTACCAATCACAAAAGTTAAAATCTCAAAATGGTGGAACTTCAACTTGTATTCAGTCCCTTACTGAACTATGTGGTTGCTTACATAACAATAGTGATACCGTAACTGTTGAGCATTCGGGGATATTCCAAAGCTCTGAAAAGCATAGCTTTTGGTAAATGAAATTTGTCACATCCATTCCCTCACATAATCAGCGAAACCTCACCCATACAAAGCAAAATTGACTCAATGACATTCACCCGGTATTTATCATTTCCTACATAAAAGGCTCAACTCTAATGTACTTTCTAACATACATTATCCTTGGAGAGTTTCTATCCACCTTTATTGAGAACAGAGACCAGATTACAGTGCCAACACTGAGATTTCTAGGCAGTATCGCACAGCCTATTCAACAAACCAGGAACCTCTGGATGGGA
This sequence comes from Scyliorhinus torazame, assembly GCF_047496885.1. NCBI lineage: Eukaryota > Metazoa > Chordata > Chondrichthyes > Carcharhiniformes > Scyliorhinidae > Scyliorhinus > Scyliorhinus torazame. The sequence continues at coordinate 120,042,742 of NC_092707.1, read as the reverse complement.
ACCTCATCGCAGATAGGAAAATAACAATCACAGTGAAGGGCAGCACAGTGGCGCAGTGGTTAGCACTGCTGTCTCACGGCGCCAAGGTCCCAGGTTAAATCTCGGCTCTGGGTAACTGTTAGTGTGGAGTTTGCACATTCTCCCCGTGTTTACATGGGTTCAGTCTCCACGCATCTAAAGATGTGCAGAGTAGGTGGATTGGCCTTGCTAACTTGCCCCTTAATTTTTTTTTTTGAAAAGAAATGGGCAAGTTCACGTTTGTGAAATTAGCTAAAATGTAATAATCCAATCTTCTCCCTCACAACATACTCAGTGGGACCTGCAAGGACTTTCAGTCATGGAATGTCAGCAAAGCCAGTGTTTATTGCCTATTCCAAACTTCCATTGTGAGGGTAGGGTGATCCCTCTTCTTGAGCCACAGCGATGGAGCGAGTGAATGCTTAAGGTTGAGGATGAGGTTCCGGTCAAGGGGGCTGCTTTGTCCTGATTAGTATTGAGTTTCTTGTGCGTTGTTGCACTTATTCAACCAAGTGGTGAGTATTCCATCACACTCCTGACTTGTGCCTGGTAAATAGTAGACAAGATTTGGGAGTCAGGAGGTGAGTTACTCGCCGCAGAATTCCTGGTCTCTGACCTGTTCTTTGTAGCCACTGTTTTATGTGGCTGTTCCAGTTCAGTTTCTAGTTGATGGTAACCTCCAGGATGTTGATAGTGGGGGATTCAGCTATGGATAATAAGGCAGTTGAGTTTTCTCCCCGGCTCACACTGACTTCAATTTTGTCGGGGCTCCTTATGCTACACCCAGTCAAATACCGCCTTAATGCCAATGCCAAGGGATGTCATTCTCGGCTGTTTGGACCAAGGCTGTAATGGGTTAAGAGATAAAAGAAAATTACTGCGGATGCTGGAATCTGAAACAACAACAGAAACTACAGGACAATTTCAGCAGGTGTGACAGCATATGTGGAGGGAAGGGAACTAATGTTTCTAATCTGGGTAACTTTTTGCCAAAGCTAGAGAGAACTGGAAATAGGATCAGATTTATACTGTTGTTGGGGGGTGGTGGTGGTGGCGCAGTGGGGTTGGATAGAGGGCCAGAGATAGGTGGAGATTGACAAAGATGTCAAAAATGGTGTTAGGAGTCCTCGCAAATCTCAACTGAGTATCATTGAGCAGATTTATTGATGAGTAATTGCTCCTTGATAGCACTGTAGGTAGCACTATCCATCTCTTTGCTGATGATTGAGACTAGACTGATTGGCCAGTAATTGGCTGGATTGGATTTGTCCTGCTTTCTGTGCACAGCACATTCATATTATTGGGTAGCTTCCATTCCCTTTGACTTAACCCACCAACATGCAGGCCTCTGGTGTTCAGTTAAATGTATCTAGGCTTGAACACTTCAATTGAATCTATTTTGCAAATATGTGTATGGTGACAGTCTATACGGAAAACCTTTGGGTGATGGAAATCTAGAACTCGCTCGCCTAAAACTGACCTCATTAACACTACACCCCTGTATGCTTCATCCGATGCCAGTGCCAGTTACATTGTATACCTTGTGTTGCCCTATTATGTATTTTCTTTTATTCCCTTTTCTTCTCATGTACTTAATGATCTGTTGAGCTGCTTGCAGAAAAATACTTTTCACTGTACCTCGGTACACGTGACAATAAACAAATCCAATCCAAAAGGATCTGGATGTGAAGTCAACTGAAATTTCCCACATTGAAATCAGTACATTTTGTTAAAGGTACCAAGGTCTATGGAGCAGTGGTAGGTAAATGGAGCTAAGGAATAGATCAGCAATGATCTAATGGAATGGTAATAAAAGGCCCAATAGGTTGAATGCTCACCTCTTGCCCCATGTTTTTAGAAACTGAGATATTTGTTAAAACACAAAATATTAGATTTAACCTTCTCCCAGTTAGATAAGCAAGACAGGTAGATGCCAATTGGTTGAAGGAGGGAGATTTCCCTTCATGGGGAGCTGTAAATGAATATGCATCTTTCTCCACAATGAACAACAAGCAGACTAAATCCTGACAATGAGAATTCTGAATCATGAGATTTCTGAGGATCCACTTTATTAGCTGGTGACCATTTACTGGGAAAAAGACACTTCACACATTTTCTTCAGGGATTTTTACCTTCTCTCACAAAACACCCATCTTACAATCTCTCCAAATCATCAGTGATGGATTGTATTTTTAAATAAATTTCAAGTACCCAATTATTTCTTTTTTCCAATTCGGGGGTAATTTAGCATCGCAATCCATCTAACCTGCACATCTTTGGGATGTGGGGATGAATCCCACGCAGACACGGGGAGAATGTGCAAACTCCACACAGACAGTGACCTGGGGCAGAGATCGAACCCAGGTCCTCAGCGCCATAGGCAGCAGTACTAACCACTGGGCCGCCCCCCTGTCAGTGATAAATTCTAAAGCGCTTCAAACATGCACATTTAACTCACACAGTAAAGGTGAAAGCTGCATCTACAAACATACATTACTCCTTCAGTTCAAGAGTTGAGCCAGCCCAGGGTGAAACTCTTTCTGCAGCCCCCATCAATGCCTCTACACAAGGAACTTGCTATTGGGAGACTGTCAAGTCTTTACAAACCCTGATGGGAGGTGCATAATTTCTGAGAAATTACTTTGCTCAGAGGCTGGCAGAGACCTGTGATTGGCAGGTCCAAGTGACAGCTTGCTTGGGAGCCAATCAAACAATGTTGTCTCTGGGGAGTAGGTGCTCCCATATTTAAATGGCTGTCTGGGCTCTCTGCCAAGCACACAATGCAAGTTCAGGGTCTCTGATCTCTGTGGTCAATTTCACAATGTTTGCTAACATAAGTTAAGTGGCTTCAAGGATTTGTGTTTTTTGAAATTTCAAAGGACTTGGATGATGGATGCTTTTATTAGCTTGGGCAATCTATTTTTTGTCAATGGGTTACATTTTTTCCAAAGCTTTTTTTTGTAAAACAGAACCCAATATACACTACAGTGTTCATTTGTTCTAGAAAGTGCAGAATCGGTCAATGGGCATGGAAGTGCCAGAGCTTTGGCATCAGGGACATGAGGGGTCTAAGAGGATGGGTGGAAGGGCAGAGCTCAGTATAGGAGGAATAAGAGGGATTTTATGAATTGCCTTTTAAAAGGGCCCCTCATTCACACTAGGGTTTGTGAATCCTCTAAGAGGCCGTGGAGATTGCAAAATTGGAAATACCCATCTCCTCAATGGAGTCAGCCGGTTGGGCGTGCCAAATGCAAGCTTTTGCCAGGAACCAGGTGCCATCCTTTAAAGGCACTCCCAAAAATTATACAGCCTGGGAATGGGGTTGGGAATCCTGGGGTCAGGGCCAACCTGCCATTTTTAAAGGGCTCCCAAGTCAACCAGGATCAGTGAAAATCCACCATTGCTTCCCTTAGCTGGGAATCTAGAACTAGACCGCATAGTTTCTGGATAAGAGGCCAACTATTTAGGAATGTGATAAGGAGAAATTGCTTCACTCAAAGGGCTATAAATCTTTGGAATTCTCTACCCCCAGAGGGTTTTGGATGAGCCAAGATTGAATATATTTAAAGCTGGAATGGACAGATTTTAGTCTCTCAGGGAATCAAAGGCTATTGGGAGCAGGCGGGAAAGTAGAGTTGAAGCTCAAGATCAGCCATGATCAATCCAGATAGCGGAACAGGCTCGTTGGGACATACTGTCTTCTCCTGCTCCATGCATCGGTGCATGAATATAGACAGTGAACAACACATGGTTAAAATTATGAATATTCCACAGCTGACTCAAACTTCTGAATACCAAATATCCAAACATGTTAACTCTCCAACAGGAATCACTGAACAGCGATCAGCACTGAAAATGTTGTGCACAGGCAAATATTGTGATGGGGTGTGTGACTTTACAAAGGAAAATACATTGTCTTTATCCAATAAAAATAACGATGCTATGACAGGTAGAATGGACCTCATGCAGCTACAAATTCAGAGAGTTTTTAAACAGTACGGCCTCTGAAAGCATCTCAATATAAAAACTAAATCGAATTTATAAAGTACTGGAACAATCCAGGTTTACACAGAACCAAACCAATTTACCGCACCAAATTTGCCACCTTTTCTTTGGAGATTGCAAGCTTGATTTTGGCCAAATTTTATGGTATCTATGGACTTGGACCACCAATGCAATTAGAGGCTCATTGTTACTAATTACAAAGCATTCAATTCTCAGTGAAAGGCAGAAACTCCTCCAGCCTGTAATAGCAGCAAGATTAAAATACAACCTTGTGCACTTTTTTTCCACTGATGTATGTAGACAATGGCGTAAAACTTCACTCTACTCACTCCATGGATCAGGGAAGGATGTACTGGGAAATTTCTCTCAAGTTGAGAAATACCAACAGTTTATTAAAGTAGCTCATGCATTCTAGCTCAGATAACAGTGAGCTGTTTTACTCCACCCAGGAAAAGCTTGGGGATATCTTTATATTTGTACACCCAAAATTCTACTTTGAGGAGACTCCTCCCCTCTGCAGCTCTGATAATGTACAAATGTGTATGTTGCTCCTGTCCAAGTGTCAGATTCTAGTATGCAGGCATGACTGTCACAGTACGTGACCATCATAAATCCTCATTCCAATAAAACCGAATGTCAGCTTGATAATAATTTGAATTTCTTCTTCCGTTTTTTTTACAAGTATAAATTCTGCAGCTGTACAAATTTTTGCAAAGCACTATAACCCACTTAGGGCAAGCTAGTGAAACCTGGCCGAAGTGAATTCAGATACAGGAATTATTCCATAAATTGTGAAAATAAGTGGATGTAACACTATGAACAAGCTTGTCGTAAATGAAGTTGACTTGCCAGTATTAGGGCAATTTGTGTATTAATTTTTCAGTGTTTAGTCTTTTAGGAGTTTTAATTTGTAACTCAAATATCAACACAAGCAGTTGTTTCCAGTAATAAAGGCTTCAACACTCTCTCTGATTGCAGCAGTCTATCTTAGTACTTAGTTCTCCACATACGCCCTTTTAAACTCAAATGTAAAATCGGTTTTAAGCATTGCGGTTGAAGGGTAAGATCAGGGATTCAGGGCGGCACAATGGCACAGTGGTTAGCACTGCTGCATCATGGCACCGAGGACCCGGGTTTGATCCCGGCCCCGGGTCACTGTCCGTGTGGAGTTTGCACATTCTCCCTGTGACTGCATGGGTTTCACCCCCACAACCCAAAGATGTGCAGGGTAGGTGGTTTGGCCACGCACAAATTCTGTTTTATTTGATTTTTTTTTTTTTTTTATTAAAACTAGGGACTCTACCCAGGCTCTAATTTGAAACCTGCAGCTGGTGCCCAAGTTTTTTAAAATACTTTTTTAAATATTAATTTGCGGGATGTGGGCGGCGCTAATTAGGCCTGCATTTATTGCCCATCCCTAGTTGCCCTTCAGAAGGGGATGGTGAGTTGCTTTCTTGAACCACTGCATCCCCGAGGTGTAGGTGCACCCACACTGCTCTTAGAGAGGAAGTGCTGTTAAGGGAAGCTCCTAGGTGATCTGGCAGATGGGACATACTAGTACTCCTCGGCAAACAATGCACAACAAGGAGACCAAAAATACTTCATCCTTGCCTCCCATTTGCAGTCAGGAAATGCAAATCATTCTCTGGATGTAAGCAGTCCAAGCTGAATCAAGCTCACAATCTGAAGTAGAGCACCCAACAATGCTTTTTGGAATAGTGTGTTCAAATCACTCTCTAAATCAGTGTCAAGAACGGAGCAATCTTGAGTTATACTGTCAATTTAACTGCCACCATATTTTATCATAAGTGTCAGTCGCTTATGCTGAGTCATCAAGATCGTGATGCAATAAAATTCCTGATAGTGAAATTTGTTGTGACAAGGCATATGATAAAATGGTTTCAGTGTAAAAATGTGTAAAATACAATTGCATTCATTGATAATTTATAATTCATGTACACTGGTGTTTGTTATCATCTGATTCTCACAGGGCATCATTTAAAAAACATATACTAATATACCGTAAGCTTCTTTTTGTAGAGGGCATTTTTTCCAACGTCAATAATTTAGTAGAAATTTACATTTTTTTATATAGCAGACAATAAAACTAAAATCTTTCTTCAAAGGATTTGAAATATTTATAAGCAAATTGGTACAGCACTGTCTGCTCGAGTGCACGATAGAGCTTGTGTTACCTTTTTAGTCTAAATAGACCATATTTTAAAACTACCATACATCAAAAAATCAAATCAATTCAACAATACCTGTCAACATCTTCCAAGCTTTTCCAACAGTTCCTAATAGCCCTTCAAAAATACAGCTCATCTGTCTGAAAATAGATAGATGTATTTTTTTGAAATAAGAGCTAGAAACATCCACAAGATAGACCCTAAAAGACAAATTCTGTCGCAAAAATTTTCAGCCACAAAATTGAAGAGTCTGGTTAGGGACTGAAATACATAGCCTGTATTAAAACCATCACCCACAATGGCACAGGCGATGAACAATACAATTCAGGAAAGTTCAAAATATGACCAAGACAGCTCATTTCATGGACCCCAACAATGTACCAATGAAAACTGAGAGGTAAGAGGTCAGAATCGGAGGGGTGCAGAGGATTGTAGGGCTAGAGGAGGTTACAGGTGAGGTCGTGAAAGGTGTTGAACAGAAGGATGAGAATTTTTAACTCAAGGTATTGTCAGACCAGGAGCCAGTGTAGGTCAGAGAGCACAGGAGTGACAGGTAAATGGGAAATTCAGCAAAATATTGTGGATGCTGGAATCTGAAGCAAAAACAGATGATGCTGGAAAGACGCAGCAGGTCTGGCAGCATCTGTAAGGAGAGAAAACAGAGTTAATGTTTCAAGTCCTTTTGGCTCTTCTTCAGAACTGAAGAAAGGGAGAAGTGTTAGACTTCAAAGTGTGTCTATGAGAGATTGCAACAAAATATAGCAACTTTAAGAACATAGTGGGAGGGGGGTATGCATTGAGACAATAAACGCATGAGATATTTTTAAAAAGGGTTTAGGATGGAGGAGCAAGAACATAATCTAAAGCTGCCGAACTCAATCTTGAGTCCCGAGGGCTGCACTGTGCCCAACCGGAGATGCTGCTCCTCCAGCTTGCATCGGGCTTCACTGAAGCACTGTAGCAGGCCATGAACAAGCATGTGGGCTAGAAAGAAAGTTGCTGGACTTCCGATGGCAGTGTTCGCACATTTCGCAGCTCCCACTTGATAGTGGGCATCCGAGGGCGGGCCTGGAGGTACACATGATGCGGGCCGGGGGTTGGCCCAAGAGGGGCTATGACGGATTGGGGGGAGGGGGGGGGGGGGGGTGCGACCAGGTTGATCACATGGAACTAGAGAGAGCTGAATGGGTCAGTCAAACGTATTTCCGCACTTGTGGAGCTTAAAGGCGGATCTTGCATTTTTACAGGAAACGCACTTGAAAATCGGGGATCAGACTAGGCTAAGGATAAGGTGGGTAGGTCAGGTCTTTCACTCAGGGCAAAAAAATTTCGTACTTCTCCCATGTGCACAGGGTGTACTCCCGGATCGATTACTATGTGATGAATAAGACTCTGCTGGTGGCTCGGAGTATTTGGCGATTGTGGTCTCGGACCATGCACCGCATTGGATGGACTTGCAAGTTGACATGAGGCCCAGCGCCTGCAGTGGAGATTAGACTTGGGGTTGTTAGGGCTGCACGGTGGCGCAGTGGATTAGCCCTGCTGCCTCACGGCGCTGAGGTCCCAGGTTCGATCCCGGCTCTGGGTCACTGTGTGTGTGGAGATTCTCCCCGTGTCTGCATGAGTTTCACCCCCACAACCCAAAAAGATGTGGTTAGGTGGATTGGCCACGATAAATTGGCCCTTAATTGGGAAAAACAAAATAATTGGGTACTCTAAATTTATTTATTTTTAAAGAAAAAAAAAAGACTTGGGGTTGTTAGCAGAAGAGGTGGTGTGAGCGGATGAGGGCCGCTAGTCGGGGGTATGTGGAGCTGAATGAAATGGGTGAGCTTACGGCCGCCATGCTATGGGAGACATTTACGGCAGTGTCGATACGGGCACATAGGAACAAGACGGAGTGGGCAGAGATGGCTAGGCTAGTGGATGAGATCCTGCAGGTTGTTGGAGGTATTCGGAGGTCCCGGAGTCCGAGTTGTTGAAAGAGCAGCAGAAACTCCAGATGGAGTTTGGGCTGGTGTCTACAGGTAAGGTAGTGGGGCAGCTGCAGAGGGCCAGGGGGACAATCAATGAGTATGGCGAGAAGACAAGCAGGATGTTGGCTCATCAACTGAGGCAGCGAGGGAGATCGGCAAGGTGAAGGATGAGAGGGGAAGAGTGGTCTTAGACCCGGCGGAGTGAATGGGGTTTTCAAGGACTTTTATAGGAGGTTATATGAATCGGAGCCCCCGGCCCTTTGGGGGGGGGGGGGGGGGGGGGGGGGAGAAATGAGGCATTTTCTGTACTGATTGGAGTTCCCCAAGGTGGAGGAGGGCCTGATAGAGGTGTTGGGAAAACCCATTGGACTGATGGAGGGTATGGGGGCGATGCAAGCAGGGAAGGCCATGGCCCAGATAGTTTCCCGGTAGAATTTTATAAAACGTTTTTGGGAGAACTGAAGCCCCTGCTGGTAAGGACATTTAATGAGGCGAAGGGGGAGCTCTCTCTCTCCCCTCCCCCCCCCCCCCCCCCCCCCAAGTTTATTGCAGGCCTTGATATCCTTAATTTTGAATAAGGATAAGGACCCAGAGTAGCGTGTCCTACCATCCGATATCACTGCTGAATGTAGACGCCAAGTTGTTGCAACGGTCTTGGCCTCGCGGATTGAGGACTGTGTGCCGTGGGTGATAGGGGAAGACCAGATGGGGCTTGTAAAGCGGAGGCATCTGTCGTCTAACTTTCGGCATTTGTTGAACGTTATAATGATGCCCTTGGAGGGACGGAATGTGGAGGTGGTGGTCACTATGGATGCGGAGAATGCCTTTGATCGGGTAGATTGGGAATATTTGTGGGAGGTACTGGAGCAGTTCGGGTTCGGACAGGGTATTGTGGATTGGGCATCGGCAGCAAGTGTAAGGATGAACTGGGTGAGTTTGGGTATTTCAGGCTGCGTCGTGGGATGAGGCAGGGATGCCCACTCTCCCCGTTGCTCTTTCCCTTGGCGATAGAGCCACTAGCTATGACACTAACACAGTCAAGGGGTTGGCAGGGGATAGTGCGGGGGGGTGGGGGTAGAGCACAGGGTCTCACTATATGCGGACGATCTGTGGCGTTACATATCGGATCCATTGGAAGGTATTGGGGGATCATGGACATTTTGGAGGAATTTGGTCGGTTCTCTGGGTATAAGTTAAACATGGGAAGAGTGAGGTCTTTTTGATTCAGGCGAGGGGGAAGGAGAGGAGATTGGGTGAGCTGCTGTTTAAGGAGGTGGGGGCGGGTTTCAGGTATCGGGGCATACAGGTTGCGCGGGGATGGGAGCTGCTATATAAATTGAATTTGGCATGATTGGTGGAGCAGATCAAAGGAGATTTTAAGAGGTGGGACATGCTTCCGCTGTAGTTGGCAGGGCAGGTGCAATCCGTGAAGATAACGGTACTCCCGAGGTTTTTATTCGTGTTCCAGAACCTTCCGATTTTTATTCCAAAGGCCTTTTTAGGAAGATTAATGCATTTGTCTCCGGGTTTGTGTTGTCAGGTGGATGTACCTTTAAGAAATGGGTGTTTATCAAATAGCTGCAGTGATGTCAGTGTGTGGGTGGAGTTGGGCTGTCTGTCTGTCTTGTTACTTTCCTTTTGAGCTGAAAAGTTGCTTTGTGGCTCTATTTTTGATTTGGTTTTCAGTTGCAGCTGCACTCAAACAAGAAGCTGTATATCTCTCTCTCTCTAAAGAATGTTTCCAGATCACTTGATGATTTCAAAGTAATACCTGTTTCTGTAGAGAATTTAAATCTGCTGTCTTTGTTAAAAAAGGGTTTAACTTATGGATGTTGCTAGGAAATGTACTAAGGTTTACCAAAGAGTATTGTATCTGTTACGTGTGTTGGCGGTTGATATGATGTTTACTGTGTGTTTATAAAATGTTAACTGGGTTCAAAGAATAAACATTGTTTTGTTTTAAAAATACTTTTACGATCTCTGTTGCATAACACCTGGAGAGTGGACCCTTGAGCTCCCCATAACCAAAATCTATTAAAAGTCATGGTGAACTCCATGATATACTTTGGAGTTTTCTAAACCCTGGCCCATAATAGTGTGGGTGTGGGCAGCACGGTGGCGCATTTAGCCCTGTTGCCTCACGGCACCAAGGTCCCAGGTTCGATCCCGGCTCTGGGTCACTGTCCGTGTGGAGCTTGCACATTCTCCCCGTGTTTGCGTGGGTTTCGCCCCCACAACCCAAAATGTGCAAGGTAGGTGAATTAGCCACGTTAAATTGCCCCGTAATTGGAAAAAATGAACTGGGTACACAAAATTTTTAAAAATAAAATAAAATAATAGTGTGGGTGGAGAAAGCTCCACGGGTGAAAGAGGTGCTGCTGGAACGGGGACATGGGGGGTGCAGGCTGGCCTTGCCAAATTAGTTGAACTACAACTGGGAAGCAAATATAGCCATGGCCAGGAAGTGGGTAGTGGGGGAGGGGTTGATGTGGGAGTGGATAGTTGACGGCCAGGTACTCCACACGTCCGGTGGTGGTGGCAGCTCTGAGGGTATGGGGACAGTGGCGGAAGCACCTGAGGTTGGAGGGTGCCCAGTTTGGGCACCAATTTGTGGGAATCACAGGTTTGCTCCATGGGGGGGGCTAGACGTGGGTTTCTGGGGGTGGCGGCAGGCGGGGTTTGAGTAGTTTGGAGACCTACATGTGGAGGGCAGCTTTTCGAGCTGGTCGAGGAGTATGAGATGTCCTGTGGGATGGGTTCCGGTACTTACAGGTGCAGGACTGTGTAAGAAAACAGATGCCATCCTTTCCCGACCTGCTGCCCCCGGGGTTGTAGGATAAGGTGGTGTCAAAAACAGGGGTTGATAAGGGTTGGATGTCGGCGATCTAAAAGAATTAAAAGGTTAAGTGGAAATGGGAGGAAGAGCTGGGGAGGGTGTTGGAGGCTGGGTTATGGGAGGAGGCTCTGAGGAGGGTGAATGCATCCTTTTTGCGTGCTAGGCTTAGCCTCATTCAATTTAAAGTAGTCCACAGGACACCTATGACAGTGGCCAAAATGAGCAGGTTTTTTGAAGGGATGGAGGATAGGTGTGGGTGGTGCGCAGGGGGGGCCCGTGAACTATGTCCACATGTTTTGGGCCTGTCCGAAACTGGAGGGATTCTGGCGGGGGTTTGCTGACGTTGTGTCTGAGGTGCTGGGACAGCACGCTGGTGCAGTGGTTAGCACTGCATGCCTCACGGCACTGAGGTCTCAGGTTCGATCCCGGCTCTGGGTCACTGTCCGTGTGGAGTTTATACATTCTCCCCGTGTTGCGTGGGTTTCGCCCCCACAACCCAAAGATGTGCAGGGTAGGTGAATTGGCCACGCTAAATTGCCCCTTAATTGGAAAAAACGAATTGGGTACTCTAAATTTATATATTTTTTAAAATGTCGGAGGTGCTGAGGGTGAAGGTTGCCCGAGCCCAGAAGTGGCAATCTTTGGAGTGTAGGAAGACGTGAGAGTCTAGGGGACGAGAGTGGCTGACGTCTTGGCCCTGGTAGCCTGAATTTTCATAGAACATACAGTGCAGGAGGCCATTCGGCCCATCTAGTCTGCACCGACCCACTTAAGCCCTCACTTCCATCCTATCCCCGTAACCCAATAACTCCTCTCAACCTTTTTGAACACTAAGGACAATTTAGCATGGCCAATCCACCTAACCTGCACGTTTTTGGACTGTGGGAGGAAACTGGAGCACCCGGAGGAAACCCATGATGCAGACACGGGGAGAATGTGCAAACTCCGCACATACAGTGACCCAGCGGGGAATCGAACATGGGACCCTGGCGCCGGGAAGCCACAGTGCTAGCCACTGTGCTACCATGCTGTCCACAGCAGACGGATTTTTGCTGGAATGGAGGGACTCAGGGCCACCGAGGGGGGGGGGCGGTGCGCGGCTATTGTGACCTAGCAGATTTCCGTAGGTTGGAAAAAATCAAGTTCGCCTTGAGAGGGACTGTGGAGGGGTTTGCCCGGAGATGGAAACCATTTGTCGACTTCTTCAAGGATAGTTAAGAAATCAGCAGGGGGAGTGGGGGGTTAAAAAAGAAGAGGCAGAGTGGATGGGAGTAACGGCAGGGGGGGTGGGACGATGGGGTGTTAGTTATTTATTTGTTATGTGATTTATTGTTTGCTCTCTTTTTGATTTTGGTTGTGTTTGATGTACATGTATAAATGCCTTTATAAAAACATTTTTTTTAAAAATGAGAACAAGGTGCTGAGTTAAAACGGTGTGCAACAGGAAGGTTGGGTGATGCTTGTGGACTGAGCGAACGTGTTCTGCAAAGTGGCCACCTAGTCTGTGTTTAGTCTCTGGGACTTGTACAAGATTGGCAGCAAAGTTTCAGATGAGCTCAAGCTTACAGAGGATGGACATTTAATTTATAATTCAGTCAGGTGAACTATTCCCCCCATCATCACTGAAATTCACAATTTTATACCAATATATGAATGGAAGAGTATACATGCCTCCTTCATTCTTGCGAGCAGAGTTGCAGAATGGATCATGGCTACAGCCTTCAACTTGCTACTTAGGTAGAAGCGAACAGTTTATAAACAGCCCCTCTTTAAAATATGTTTACTGCTGTTAATTACACTCATATTTGTTAATGTTTTAATAGGATTAAGTGATACATTGCTTTGCTAGTTTCAAGGCGTCATTCTGTGGAACTATTTGTGCTTTTCAAACGGGCACGTTAAGGATCAGCAGTAACAGCTCTGCATAATCTATGAAGGGCATAAATGAAAAAACTTACATGGTTCATTTTCCACTCAATTTTTTAAAAAATCACTGAATGTCAGATTTTCTCAAAATTTCTTCCAAATTATTAGTCCACACTTCCAAGATAGAGGGATAATTCAAAAATCATCCGTACCTTATTAAAATAACCTTCCCAAAAGTGCATTAACCCGTTAAAATCAAGGGGCTTTTCAGTTTATCGTATCTTTTTATATATATTAAAAACTGTGAAAGGATTTTCTTTTAAAGCAAAGCAAAAATTAGATAACTGTACAGAATCAAAAAATAATATAATTGACAGAATAATCTTAATCAAAAGACATAAATACACATTTTATCATTCAAAGAAAATTATACAAGAGGTGTTAAAATACACCATGTCTGACTTCCGGTTGCGGCGATGCGGAGCTAAACCGCACATTTCGGCGGCTCCCGCTAGAACAGGATTTTGGGCTCTCCAGAGGAGCCCCAATGGTAATTTTTCGACGACTTCCCGTGTGGGAAGGTGAGAGCAAGGTCCCCCTTACATAGTATATGGAGTGGACCAGAAGTGGAACAGTAAAAAAAGCGGCTTTGGAGCAGCGAAAGAAACGAGGCAGAAAAGACAAGATGGCGGAGGGCGGAGATCGAGCAGCATGGGGGGCGGAGCAGCAGGAGTTTCTCAGGATCTGCGTGGAGGAGCTTAAGAAAGAGGTGCTGGCGCCACTGCTGACGGCGATCGAGGGGCTGAAGGAGACCCAGAAGGCCCAAGGGGTAGAGATCCGAGAGGTGCGGGAAAAAGCCACCGAGAACAAGGACGAGATCTTGGGCCTGGCGGTGAAGATGGAGGCACACGAGGCGCTGCACAAGAGGTGGGCCGAAAGATTCGAGGACTTGGAGAACAGGTCGAGGAGGAAGAATCTTCGGATTCTGGGTCTCCCTGAAGGGGTGGAGGGGGCCGATGCCGGGGCCTATGTGAGCACGATGCTCCATTCGCTGATGGGTGCGGAGGCCTCTCCGAGTCCCCTGGAGCTAGAGGGAGCTCATCGTGTCCTGGCAAGGCGACCCAAGGCCAACGAGCAGCCAAGGGCGGTAGTGGTGAGGTTTCACCGTTTCGTGGACAGAGAGTGTGTCCTGAGATGGGCCAAGAAGGAGCAGAGCAGTAGATGGGAGAATGCGGTGATCCGAATCTACCAGGATTGGAGCGCGGAGGTGGCAAAGAAGAGAGCTGGTTCTAATCGGGCCAAGGCGGTGCTGCAGAGGAAGGGGGTGAGATTCGGAATGTTGCAGCCAGCGCGACTGTGGGTCACATTTCAGGATCGACACCACTACTTTGAAACGCCTGAAGAGGCTTGGACCTTTATCCAAACTGAAAAATTGGACTCAAACTGAGGGTCTGCGGTGGTGGGGGGGGGGGGGGGGATGTCGGTTGTATATAGGGTTTTAACTATGCGTAAGGAATGTTCCACGGGTGGGGCGATGGATGGGGATGGGTGGGGGGGGGGGAAGAGAATTGATGGGGAGACTGTGGGGAATATGGGCGCCGGTGCTGGAGGGAGGGGAGGCCCAGGGATAGGGGAATTGGGATAAGGCCGCAACAGGAGCTGCACCACAGGGGCGGGGGGGGGGGGGGGGGGGGCTGGCTCAGGAAAGCGCAGGCTTTTTCCCGCGTTAGGGAAGGGCGGAGGGGGGGGGGTGGAGGAGCGCACACCGACTGCTGGGGAGGAGGAGGGGGGATTTCCACACCGGGGGGGGGGGTCAACAGGAAGGCGGGGGAAGCCGGGGTCAGCTGACTTACGGGAGTGTTATGGGAGGAGCAAAAGAGCTAGATATGGATCTAGCGGGGGGAGGGGGAAGGGGGGGGGAGGGGGAAATAGGGTTGCTGCTGCATTGGCCGAGGGGGAACTGAAAACAGAAGAGGTGGTCGGGGCGGGGGTTCCCCGTCTGCGGGACTGGAGAGTGCGGGAGGCGCGGGCACGGGACTGGCCTAAAACAGGAGATGGCTAGTCGGCGGCGGCGGCGGGGGGGGGGTGGAGAGAGACCCCCAATCCGGCTGATAACGTGGAATGTGAGGGGCCTGAATGGGCCGGTTAGGAGGGCCCGAGTGTTCGCGCACTTAAAGGGACTGAAGGCAGACGTGGTCATGCTTCAGGAGACACATTTGAAGGTGGCAGACCAGGTCAGGTTAAGAAAGGGATGGGTAGGACAGGTATTCCATTCGGGGCTGGATGCGAAGAATAGAGGGGTGGCAATACTGGTGGGGAAGCGGGTGTCGTTTGAGGCCAAGAACATAGTAGTGGACAATGGAGGTCGATACGTGATGGTGAGCGGTAGGCTGCAGGGGGCGTGGGTGGTATTGGTAAACGTATACACCCCGAACTGGGACGATGCTGGATTTATGAAGCGTATGTTGGGGCGCATTCCGGACCTGGAGGTAGGAAGCTTGATAATGGGGGGGGGGGGGATTTTAACATGGTGTTGGACCCAGCATTAGATCATTCCAGATCTAGGACCGGGAAGAGGCCGGCTGCGGCCAAGGTGCTTAGGGAGTTTATGGACCAGATGGGGGGAGTGGATCCGTGGAGATTTGCCAGCACCCTGGCCAGGGAATTTTCTTTTTTCTCCCATGTACACAAAGCCTACTCCCGGATAGATTTTTTTGTTCTGAGCAGGGCGCTGATCGCGAAAGTGGAGGGAACGGAGTATTCGGCCATAGCCATTTCAGACCACGCCCCGCACTGGGTGGAACTGGAGTTGGGAGAGGAGGGACCAACGCCCGCTGTGGCGTTTGGATGTGGGATTACTGGCAGATGAGGTGTGCGGGAGGGTACGGGGGTGCATTGAAAGGTATTTGGAGGCCAACGACAACGGGGAGGTGCAGGTGGGGGTAGTATGGGAGGCACTGAAGGCGGGGTCAGGGGAGAGTTAATCTCCATCAGGGCTCACAGGGAGAAGAGAGAGGGCAGGGAAAGGGAGAGGTTAGTGGGGGAGATTTTAAGGGTGGACAGGAGATATGCAGAGACCCCTGAAGAGGGACTACTTAGGGAGAGGCGAAGTCTCCAGACGGAATTTGACCTGTTGACCACAGGGAAGGCAGAGGCACAGTGGAGGAAAGCACAGGGGGAGATGTACGAGTATAGGGAGAAGGCGAGCCGGATGCTGGCACATCAGCTCCGTAAGAGGATGGCAGCAAGGGAGATAGGTGAAGTCAAGGATGGAAGAGGAACTACGGTGCGGAGTGCGGTGAAAGTAAATGAGAAGAGGAAGAGGGGAAGAGGGGATGCGACGATTTTTGGACCAACTGAGGTTCCCGAGGGTGGAGGAGCAGGAGGTGGCACCAATTGGGTTGGAGGAGCTGATTAAGGGACTGGGGAGCATGCAGGCAGGGAAGGCCCCGGGACCAGATGGGTTCCCGGTTGAGTTCTACAGGAAGCACATAGATCTGTTAGCCCCGTTGCTGGTGAGGACTTTTAATGAGGCAAGGGAGGGGGGGACCCTGCCCCCGACAATGTCTGAGGCGACGATCTCTTTGATCCTGAAGCGGGATAAGGACCCACTGCAATGCGGGTCATATAGGCCGATTTCGCTCCTTAACGTGGATGCTAAGTTGCTGGCAAAAGTGCTGGCTACGAGGATAGAGGACTGTGACCCGGGGGTGATTCATGAGGACCAGACAGGATTTGTAAAGGGCAGGCAGCTAAACACCAATGTGCGGAGGCTCCTAAGCGTGATAATGATGCCATCGGTGGAGGGAGAGGCGGAGATAGTGGCAGCTATGGACACGGAGAAGGCCTTTGACCGAGTAGAGTGGGAGTATCTCTGGGAAATGTTGCGGAGGTTTGGGTTTGGGGAGGGGTTTATCAGTTGGGTTAAGCTCCTATATAGAGCCCCAGTGGCGAGTGTGGTTACGAATCGGCGGAGGTCGGAGTATTTTCGGCTGTATCGAGGGATGAGGCAGGGGTGCCTGCCCCCTGTCCCCCCTGTTGTTTGCATTAGTAATTGAACCTTTGGCCATGGCATTAAGGGAGTCCAGGAAATGGAGGGGAATGGATGGGGGTGGTCCGAGGGGGAGAGGAGCATCGAGTGTCGCTGTATGCAGATGACCTGTTGCTGTATGTGGCGGATCCAGTGGAGGGGATGGTGGAGGTCATGCAGATCCTAAGGGAGTTTGGGAACTTCTCGGGCTATAAGCTCAATGTAGGGAAAAGTGAGGTTTTCGTGGTGCATCCAGGGGACCAGGGAAGAGGGATAGACGATCTACAATTGAGGGCAGAAAGGAGCTTTCGGTACTTGGGGATCCAAATAGCTAGGAGTTGGGGGGCCCTGCATAAACTTAATTTGACGCGGCTGGTGGAGCAGATGGAGGAGGACTTCAAACGATGGGACATGTTGCCACTCTCGCTAGCGGGCAGAGTACAGTCGATTAAAATGATGGTCCTCCCGAGGTTTCGTTTTGTGTTCCAGTGCCTTCCAATTGTGATCACCAAGGCCTTTTTTAAGAGGGTAGGCAGGAGCATTATGGGTTTTGTGTGGGCAAACAATACCCCGAGGGTAAGGAGGGGGTTTCTGGAGCGTAGTAGAGATAGAGGAGGGCTGGCGTTGCCAAATCTGGGTGGCTACTACTGGGCAGCCAAGGTGGCGATGATCCGTAAGTGGGTGATGGAGGGAGAGGGGGCGGCATGGAAGAGGTTGGAGATGGCGTCCTGCAAAGGAACGAGTCTGGGGGCGCTGGTGACGGCACTACTGCCGCTCTCGCCGACAAGGTACACCACGAGTCCAGTGGTGGCGGCAACGCTAAAGATCTGGGGGCAGTGGAGACGAATCAAGGGTGCGATGGGAGCCTCGGTGTGGTCCCCGATCAGAGATAATCATCGGTTTGTCCCAGGAAGGATGGACGGGGGGTTTCAGAGCTGGCATCGGGCAGGGTTTAGAAGAATGGGGGACCTGTTCATCGATGGGACGTTTGCGAGCTTAAGGGCGCTGGAGAAGTTTGGGCTACCCCCGGGAAATGCTTTCAGGTACATGCAAGTGAGGCCGTTTGTGAGGCGGCAGGTGAGGGAATTCCCGTTGCTCCCGGCACAGGGGCTTCAGGACAGAGTGATTTTGGGTGTATGGGTCGGAGAGGGCAAGGTGTCGGCGATATATCAGGAGATGAAAGAAGAGGAGGCGGCTCTGGTAGAGGAGCTGAAGGGCAAATGGGAGGAGGAGTTGGGGGAGGAGATTGAAGAGGGTCTGTGGGCTGATGCCCTAAGTAGGATTAATTCCTCTTCCTCGTGTGCCAGGCTCAGCCTGATACAGTTTAAGGTTATTCTCAGAGCACATATGACAGGGGCGAGGCGGAGTAGGTTCTTTGGGGTGGAGGACAGATGTGGGAGGTGCTCAGGAAGCCCGGCGAATCACGCCCATATGTTCTGGTCGTGCCCAGCACTGGATGGGTTCTGGAGGGGTGTAGCGAGGACTATGTCTAAAGTGGTGAAAGTCCAGGTCAAGCCAAGTTGGGGGCTAGCACTATTTGGAGTGGCGGACGAGCCGGGAGTGCAGGAGGCAAAAGTGGCCGGTATCCTGGCCTTTGCGTCCCTGGTAGCCCGGCGGAGGATCTTGCTATTGCGGAAAGACGCGGAGCCCCCCCCAGTGTTGAAGCCTGGATAAACAACATGGCAGGGTTCATCAAGCTGGAGAGGATAAAGTTTGCCTTGAGAGGGTCTGCGCAGGGGTTCTTCAGGCGGTGGCAACCGTTCCTAGACTATCTCACGGAGCGTTAGATGGAGGGCGGTCAGCAGCAGCAGCAACCCAGGAAGGGGGGGGGCGGTGTAACTTTCAGGGGGGGGGTAGAAGGGTGGGCAGGGAAAGGGTTTTTTCCTAGGGGCACGTGAGAAAGGAAAAACATAAACATATGGGAAAATCAATATGGGCGGGAGGAACCCATTGTACAAAGTTCTGTATTATGTTGGATTGATATGTTTATGTCTTGCTCTGTTACTTTCCTTTTCTTTTTTGTTACGGGGGGGGGGGGGGGGATTTGAATGGTTGAAATTTCTTGTTGAAAAATTCTGAATAAACATATTTTTAAAAATTAAAAAAAATACAGCATGTCTCAATATTAACGTTTCACCAAAATTAGACATTAGGAGTCTTGCCTCCCATTAGTTTGTGGTACCCTGTGCCTCAGTGTTACAGGGAGACCTGCTGGAGCTTCTAGCCCTGGAGAAGGTGAAATTTGCTCTAAGGGGAGCGAATGAGGGGTTCTACATTAGTTGAGGTTTGTTCATTTTGCAATTTGCAGAGTTGGTTGCTGTTGACTGCTGAGGGAGAGGGGTTTAATGTGTTGGGTGAGTTTTGTTGCTGTTGTAAATTGTAAAAATCTTGAAAAGTTGGAATAAAAATACTTTTTTAAAAAGTTATCCTTTAACCGCAACGCCACCCCCCCCCAACTCCATTTATACCTATCACCCGCTATACTCATTGCCATTCCCTGCCCAGCCTGACACATCCCATTATCCATTATCTCAACCATGAGACCCCTGCTACCTGACCATGACCCTGTACCCGCCACATTAACTCATTCCACTCCACGCTCTCAGTAACTGTTCATTATGCTGCCCAGTATCCCTACAACATCCAGCACCTCACCATAGACAACTCCCTCTCTCCATCAACCAGCCTCCCTGCCCTGTGCCCCGAGACCGCCTCCACCCATACCCCGTTGAACAACACTCCCAGAGGAAACAAAAAGTGACTATTCACTCCGAATTCAGCAAGTTGGTTTCCCCACCTGCTGCATGTCGCTTATATACAGTCGTAAATCTGAAGGCATGTATTGCTCGCTCAGTGATATTGAGTAAGGAACATATTTCTGGCAAGATGGCATTTTGATGAGAATGCATGATGTGCAGATGTACATAAATGCACTTCCCAATGTTTGCCATCAGGAAGCTCAACAAGTCTTCAAACTTCCCTGAACTTTATTACAAAAATTCAGCCCACCACTGGGGAGCTTCCCGCTCAATTAATTTGCCGGCCTAGCTTCCCATTCCCAGGAGCAGCACAAGATTCTGCCTACTGTTGCAGAAACACAGAAATTGTCTCTACTTGTAAACATCGTAGTAGAATTATCATTGCAGTACAATATCCTTGTCAAGAGGACAAGTAGACAGGGCATTTTTATATGATAATAATAATCGCTTATTGTCACAAGTAGGCTTCAATTAAGTTACTGTGAAAACCACCTAGTCGCCACATTCCGGCACCTGATCAGGGAGGCCGGTATGGGAATTGAACCCCCGCTGCTGGCCTTGTTCTGCATTATAAGCCAGCTGTTTAGCCCACTGTGTACCCCAGCAAGAAGACGTCACTGTGAGAATTACTTGAACACACCTACTACATTATAACACAAGTTAACAAGTTAACGTCCTAGCTTATGACAATAAGTTATTAGGAGAGAGCTGAAATTTTAAATACTCTTGAATCACAGATTGCTTAATCAATTGTGAAGTTGCATATCTAAAGCGTAACTGTTCAAGGAATCTTTGGGGTTAAGAATACACTGAATTTTCAAAAGGACAATTTAAATGAATTGGCAACAAAAATCCATTTTAACTTTAAACTCAAATTACATTACATCTTAGTCTCTTGAGTAACCCTGAGTTTAATTGCTCCACCATTGGTGGTCATGGCCTCAGCCGCTCAGGACTGAAGGTTTAAAATTCCTTCCCTACACACTGTTGACTCTCTACCCCATTTTCCACCTTTAAGATGCTCCTTTGACCACTGGCCCCAACATGACCTTACATGGCTCAGTGTCAAATTTTGTTTGATAATACTCCTGTGAAGCACCCTGGGATATTTTATTACATTGAAGGTGCTTTATACATGTACGGCATTGTTGTTGTTACTGTTGAATTTGTTGGAGTCAACATTAGTGTGGGATTAGAAACTAATCATCATACATATTCCAATTATCTATATTCCAAATATCAACATTTTCAATTTCTCATTTGAAGTTTTAGAGGACAAAGTCTTATTAAGGCAATTCCTTGCTCAGCTAAATCGCTTTCCTGACAAAAATCGACCAGATAGTCCAAGAAAGATTTTGTTCAAATCATCTTACTAGTAAAATACTTGTCTTCATTCCAGTGCCTTGGGTATTGTTATGCTAAATTTGCAAGAGCATATTTCGGGAGCGTTCAATAATCTGCCAGTTTACATTATCAACTATTGGAACCTCTGCGTTATATAGTGGGCAATTAAATGTCACAATTTATACAGTAAGAGAATAAATATCTAATCAGTCATTAGTTGAATATTTCTGAGGTATTAGTTTTAATGGATCACTTAAAAATGGCATTTCTGCCTGACAACCTGCATCTAATTTGCTTATCACTGGTCGCAATTATTAGAATAGGTGGTCAGACATTAACATCAAACAAATAACCATTACATAGCACAACATCACCATTGGTTCATAGAACATAGAACATAGAACAATACAGCGCAGTACAGGCCCTTCGGCCCACGATGTTGCACCGAAACAAAAGCCATCTAACCTACACTATGCCATTATCATCCATATGTTATGTTTATCCAATAAACTTTTAAATGCCCTCAATGTTGGCGAGTTCAATTGTTCTCCCAAATTATAACCACCTCGAAGAGAAAATAGCCGCAGGTTGGCAAAACTTAAGAGATATTTGCACTCCTCCAATTTTAAGCGCTTCATCACTGGGAGCTATCCCTCCAGTGGCAGAGCCCCTAACCTGTGGAATATCCTCCTTCAACCCCTCGTCTCCTTTCAGACTCCTTAAAATCTGTTGGTCATCTGCCCGGATATTTTCTTACATGGCTCAAAGTCAGTCTTTGTTTGATAACACTCCTGTGATGTGCCATGGGACATTTTATAAAATTGAAGGTGCTATATAAATGCAAGCTGTTCATGCAAATCCATCCTGGTTTGCTAAAATTGAGGTTTATGGTTGGCGAGAATATTAAAATCACACTAAGTGTTGTTGAATAGCCGCCTGGCGCTGTCAGTCTAGACTCACATATGGTGAATGGACAGAGTGAGGTAACAGAGAGGAGACCAGATGCCAGCAGAACTGAACTCCAAGCCAGAGTGTTTATCTTCAAGAGAGTAGATTGTCTTGAATGGGGAAGGTGAACATATTAACTCAGCTGCCTTGCATTTAAGGGCTGGTGATTAAAATTTATTACATTGTGGCATGCTTACACCACAGACTCCAAACCTGTGAAGCTTGTCCCCATGATAGTTCATAAACATTCTCGGGATCACAATGGCATTTTAACGCTCAATAACATGTTATAACAGTACATAACATTACTGGTTCACTCCCCATGCATTAAAAGGAATGGCTGCATATTTTTAAATTCTACATTGGAACAATCATTACCAATCACAGGCAATCACTCTTACGACTCATAGCCAACAGCAGGGAAACACTGAAATGTCACCAGCATTCAAAGGGTTATAGAACAAACCTGAGGTATTAGACAATTAGATAACAGGCAATATCAAACATGAATTCACCTGATACACAATGTACCATACCCTGGCTAATTATATTCGAAGTCAGTTTGCACTATGGTGCACCCATAAATAGTCAAGTTGATATATATTTTAAAGCCTGCTCAAGGGATGGTACAATTTTCTGGAACAAGTGCCTATGAAACTTCTATGTAGCCACTCTTAGCAATTTAAATGCACATTGCTAACATGTAAAATGCTTACTCAATGAATTTGGCCTCACCTTTGTGCTCATCTCCAGCACTCCCCAGGCACTACAGATAATTAGTGCTATGCAGTGTACTCCTGCTACCTGTCTTACACCAACTGTCTTCTCTGTTGGTAATCACAGCATTGAAGAATTGTCTTTTTTTTACTTTTGAAAGCTGCATCCTCAGTAGATTTTTTTGTGAATAAGATGCTATACATACTGCCCAAACAAAAAGGCACAAATAGGATTTTATTAGCAGTCCAAGGACTTGAAAGAATTTTCCTATTAGAAGACAATACCTAGCAAAATCAATCCAGTTAATCTCATAAAATATGAAGCTGACAGTATTTGACCAAACAGCCTCTCAACCTGAATCAATACCAAGGTATTATCAGTTACCCTCACTATATGGATGTGCATACTGAAAAATAGGAGTATTCAACAAAATGGCTGCTCTACTGATACCAGGAAATTATTAAAGCAAACGCCCAAAAATGTTTTTTGTACCCAGTGAAACCTGATTACAGCAGTGTCATACAGTCACAGAGAAAGAGGCCATTCAGCCCATTCCAGCTCTCCACGGAGCAATCCACTCAGTCCCATTTCCACCGCCCCCCTCCCCCCCGGCTCCCAAAGTCCTGCTACTTTCTTTCCTTCAAGTGACCATTTCATTTCCTTTTGAAATCATTGATTTGTACTTCTACGTAAGCCCTCAAGTCAATATGTACAGCACAGTGTCAACTTAAACACCAAGTCGAGCATTATAATGCAGTGTGGAAGGAAATTAAATCACAAGAAGTCTAATATGCCCATCCTTTAAAACAGGCTGTCCAAGCAGCTGGACGAATCGGAAGTAAATAATAAAACAGCTCATATTTTGCCAAAACAAACAGCTTAAAATTAATACATGCCAACTACACCAAAACACTTATTATGCAGAAATAGCTTCCACCACTGACAGAGAGGTCGGGTTGAGACCTTAACCAGAATTAAGATCAATTTCCATACAGCGCACAAGGAAACTCATACCACATTCAGTGAAAGTTCAATTATCTTTTAGTTCCTAGTTTGAACTTTGGAGGACTCATCTGCTTCAAAGACACATGGAGATTTTTTTTTTAAAATTGAATTTCAACTGTTAGACCAGCATGGAAAAAGGTGAAACATTGTTCTGTTGGAAGCATTAAAGATATTATGTTTATTTGCCCTATTCATATGAATCCACCATTCCTCTTGTCACAGTCAAGTCTTCTATCCCATTTTACATTCTTGACTCTTCTAAATGGGGCAGACTGGAAGGACAAGTCCATTTTTTTCTATCCTCAAATATTCTTAATCCTGATCTGCTACACGCATACTGTTCTAACATTAGTGAAAGAATCTTCAGATACTGTCCCATTGCACCTTTTTACATACATGATCCTTTTCAGCTTTCGACCCTTCCACACATCTTCAAAAATCATGTGAAATTCTATCTCTCTGAGCATACCAGCACCTACCCCATCCTAATCTTTCTCCAGCTTCTTCACTCCTCCATAACGGAGTTTGGGATGCTGGGGTATGTAAAGGTTGCCTGATCAGAGATTGCCATCAATTTCTACGCACACGCAATACATATGAAACAATAACAGCACAAACTCAGCTTCCAACTAGGGCATCTGGGAAAAAGACCACCTTGTCAGAATATTTCACCTACGTAAAAATAAATCCTTTTCCCTTTGGTCTTGGCATTAGTTATAAAATGGTTTGAGGAACTAAGAAACATTCATTCTTCACTCTCTGGAGGTCATACGTAACTCACCATGCTACAGAATAAATATACTTCCATTGCTCCAGAGAGCTACTGATCATAATACTCCAGATATTTCATGTACAGAAATACGTCCAACAATTATTGGAAAATTTCACATACTGATGAACATTTTGCACTGAGAAATCATGGCATCCAGTTTCACATCAAAGTGATTAATTTAAACTTTTCTGTTCGGCAGGAACAGCAAAGACAGGTGGGTAAAATGACAGCATGGTGCTTCCTTTTTGATCTTGACATATTCATGCTTACCACCCTGAGGCAAACTGGGGCTTCATTAATATTTCACCGGCAGGGTCCAATGACACCTTTGGACCTCGACGTGATTTTAACTGCTGATTGCAGCAGTTTCACATGTGGTAGAGCCAATAGTAAAAGCCTATAACAAGCTGGAGCAGCACCTGCAAAAGTACGCATTTTTAAAAAAAATTACGTTTCTTTCTACACTGTGGGTATCAGGAGTGCCGGGAATTATTCCCTGGAGACTGTGGCGGCAACCTACAGCTGTTTGGAATTCTGTTTCCGCCTGCTGGCCAGGGAGCAATTACTGCTGGGTTCAGGTAGGAGCCAGAGTTAAAATCTCTTGGGCCTCAGATGGTGGTAGTGGGGTGTGTGCTTGTGTGGAGGGGGGGGCACTTTGCAAGAATACCAGTTTAAGGGGAAAACATCAATTAATTTGTTAAGCTGAAAGAGGTGCAATGTTTGTACATGTCCTTCCTGTCTGCAAATAACAGGGCCCTGTGTATTAATATATGTAGTTTCCAGTACACGCAACTGGTTGTCATCATAGTTCTTAAAGGGCACATCAAAGACATCCTATGGAATAATAACTACCCTGAGTAAATCATTTTGCGCAATCAAAAAAACTCATGAAAGGGTCCAAGACTCTGAAAAAAAAAATGAAAATCGCTTATTGTCACAAATAGGCTTCAAATGAAGTTACTGTGAAAAGCCCCTAGTCGCCACATTCCGGCGCCTGTTCGGGGAGGCTGTTACAGGAAGTGCCCAGTCTCCTCAGATTATAATAATAATCTTTATTATTGTCACAAGTAGGCTTACATTAACACTGCAATGAAGTTACTGGGCAAATTCCCTAGTCGCCACACTCCAGCGCCTGTGCAGAAACACAGAGGGAGAATTCAGAATATCCAAATTACCCAACAGCATGTCTTTCGGGACTTGTGGGAGGAAACCGGAGCACCTGGAGGAAACCCAAACAGGGAATCGAACCCGAGACCCTGTCGCTGTGATGCAACAGTGCTAACCATTGTGCTCCCGTGCCTCCACGTTCCGGAAGGGTATGATATCTCAAAATTTGAGCAACAGGTAAAGCTAGGTATTTCTCGCTGCGACTATGCAGTAGCCACAAGAGTGATATTCACCACTAACAGGATACTGCCGTAAAGCTAAAATGACATTCTTCCTGTCACACAAATGAGTAATATGACATATGAATTTCAGTGCCAGTGACTCTAGGTATGTAGGCTGTTCATCCCAAAGACTGGTGAATTATATTAAACAGCATGTCTTAGCCACTGTTTGCAACAGGCAACATACAAACTGTACCCAACCAGCCTGTATTGCAAAACCTAAAACAGTGTCTAACATTCAACGTGATTGGACAATATTTGCTAAATAATTGTCAGTGTGTTAAGAATGACATTGACAACCAATTTAAGATTGTCAGGTCGGCTCTGTTCTTTGCAGACAGAAACTTATAAACGCATTTCGCCTGTTTCAGCTCAACAAAGAGTGACAACAATGGTTTAATTTCAAACAATGCCTAGCAGTTATCTGTCAGTCAACAGCAACTGGTGCATTCTCCAAGGCAACATCGCTACCAGAGTCCACTTGCCAACTAATCAGCATTCCCTTCTCATTCAATATATATTGTTTTCCTCTTATACAGGTATTCTATGCTGGTTTAGCACAGTGGGCTAAATAGCTGACTTGTAATGCAGAACAACACCAGCAGCACGGGTTCAATTCCCGTACCGCCCTCCTCACACAGGCGCCGGAATGTGGCGACTAGGGGATTTTCACAGTAACTTCATTGTGACAATAAGAGGTTATGATTACATTATTATTATTCTTGCAAGTGTCCTGACGAGAGCAAGGTGAAAAGCTTCACCATTTCTCTCTTTTCAACAATACACAAGTTCTGTACTACCAAATGACAATATAGACTATGTGACTGCATTAGAACTTTTTGTCAAACCAGTCCCTGTCCCAAAAGCTGGGTGACAGATGAGTCACTTGAAGATTCATTGTTCTGTGGTTCTGTTATGTAAATTGAGTCAAATGACTATATTCATTACAAACAAATCTTAAAGAACAGCACTCAAAACATCACACTTTCAAACCATTATCCAATCCAATATAGGACAACAGTGTAGCATCTGTTACAACAGTGACATAATGCAGTTTTCATTTCCGTGCAAATACAGCAGTCTCTTCAAAAATTAATATTTCTGGATTACAAATAGTCTATATAATAAAACAACATCTTCATCTTCTGTCATTGCACCTGCTTGCATTAGGGCCAAAAGAATCACTTCACAACACAGAGAGGTATGTAGAATAACATCAGAAGGAGCGAAAAGATATCAGACACAATCTGTTAAACACGGAATTTGCTATAATTTCAACAAAAAATGTTACAATTCTATTTGGAATCCAACAAAGGAGTTCAAAATAAAAAATGCTGGAAATACTCAGCAGGTCAGACAACTGTGGAGAGAAACAGAGTTAACCTTTCAGTGGGACTAGGACAAAGGAAGGCCTTTGACAGGGTAGAAGGTAGCCAAGAGGAGTTTTAAAAAAACTCTCAGACCCAGCCACGCAACAATGCTCCTCAGCTATTAGCTTAGCATCTGTGGTAACATACTACAGAAATCAAGTTGCACGAATAAAGCTGACTGATAAGTTACTGACTCACTAGTTTCCAATCTATAACAGAATGACTTTGGGTTCACAACATATATTTATATAGATCCTTTAAAATAATAAAACCTCCCCCAAGGCACTGTTTAGGAGCATTATAAAACAAAACAAGACACTGAGCCACATAAATAGAAAAAGGGGGAGATTTTCCAGCTATTCTCGCCAACGTGACTTCCTGTCCCGCCATCGGCGAACCCCCACTACAGGTTTCCTGAGGAAGGGGGTGGATTCAATAGGAAATCCCACTGACGTCAGCGGAACCAAACAATCCCACTGCCAGCCAATGAGGGGCCAGCCCCCGCTGCCAAGAAATACGCCACAAGGAACTCGGAAAATCCCTCCCTAAAACTTAGTCAAAGAGGTAGGTTTCAAGGGGCGGCTTAATGGAGGAAAGCGAGGCAGAGAGACGGAGAAATGTAGCGAGGGAATTCCAGCACTTAGGACCAGGCAGCGAAAGGCACAGCTACCAATGGTAGACCGGTTTAAATCACGGATGCTCAAGGGGCCTGAATTAGAATTACTGCAGATATTTTCATTGCTCTGATGCAGCTAGTTTTACATTTGCAAACTGACACAAATAATGCACATTTACTGTTTTCGGAAGTCTGCATGCACATAGGCTAAGCTTCCAAAATTGGGAACTGAAGAGCTGTAAAAACTCTTGTTATAAAGACTTACATTTGTAAGCACCTATCTCAATCTCAGGATGACCCAAAGAATTTTACAGCCAATAAAATAACTCGTAGGAATTGTGTAAAACTGGTTTAATATCTAATGCAATGATTAATTTAAAATGCCACGGGGCTGGTTTAGCACAGGGCTAAATAGCTGGCTTTTAAAGCAGACCAAGGCAGGCCAGCAGCGCGGGTTCAATTCCTGTACCAGCCTCCCCGAACAGGCGCCGGAATGTGGCGACCAGGGGCTTTTCACAGTAACTTCATTTGAAGCCTACTTGTGACAATAAGCGATTTTCATTTCATTTTTTTTCCCAATAGATTTTTGGTCACCTGTTTCAGGTAGGGGTTAAGGAGCCTGAGTAAGTGATCACCAAGATTCACAGATGTAATATGGAATGAGTTATAAGCTGGTGATCAATGGGGAAATGAAGGGAAGTAGAAGATAGCAATGTCTTCTCTAAAGAAGATAACCTATTCTTTCCGACTTATAATTAGTGTTTCTGTAGCAACCAAAATGAATGTTTCGTCCTCAACCACAGCTATAGCACATTCGCCAGTACTGTGGCAACCAGACAAACACATCCACTGCACAAGTGTTTAAAGATCCAAATCAACCAAACTGAGCTACAAAAATGCACTTCAAATTATTCCCTATTTGCAACAATGAATACCTGATCGGTCTTTAAAGCCAGTCAAATTGTTACAACCATTTTCTGAATGTAAAAGGAAGTCAGAATATGAACATGAATTCAAATGACTCCACCGTGTAATAATAATACAAGCACTCTGGTGTACATCTGCTGAAACAAGCTTCTGCTGTTCCTGAGGCAATAGCCTACAATACATCACCTTGGGCTCAGATATCAATCTTCTTCAGGGAAAAAAAGGAGGCCAGATTGTCACAGCACCGAAGTGTTGCTGACACTGCAGTCCACCGCACCTCATTTGATTTGAACCACGTTAAAATACAACAGTGCATAAAAATGCTTTAAAGCTGAGTCCACCAAGTTTATCATTCCATTGAAATAATAAATGCTCCAAATAAAATGTTAAAAAAAGTTTCTGAACTCACATGATTAAAGGGAGTTGATTTATCTTACCATTGAGAAGAGCTTGCATTTATTTAGCGCCTTTAGGACGTCAGGACATTCTGAAGAAGGATTTTGATATGTAGTCACTAGTGTAATGTAGAGAAAGGCAGCAGCTAATTTTTTATTTTATTTATGCATTTATGGAATGTGGGCGTCTCTGGTTAGGCCAGCATTTATTGCCCATCCCTTGTAGCCCTTCAGACGATGGTGGTGAGTTGCCTTCTTGAACCGCTACAGTCTTGATGTGTAGGTACACTCACTGTGCTTTTAGGGAAGGAGTTCCAGGATTTTGCCTCAGCGACAGTGAAGGAACGGTGAAATATTTTCCAAGTCAGGGTGGTGAGTGACTTGGAGGGGAGCCTCTAGGTGGTGGCGTTCCCTGGTATCTGCTGCTCTTGTCCTTCGAGATGGTAGTGGTCGTGGGTTTGTAAGGTACCGCCTAAGGAACCTTGGCAAGTTACTGCAGTGCACCTTGTAGATGGTACACATGGCTGCCACGGTTTATCGGTGGAGGGTTTGAATGTTTGTGGAAGGGGTAGCAATCAAGCAGGCTGCTTTGTCCTGAGATGGTGTTGAGCTTCTTAAATGTTGTTGGAGCTGCACGCATCCAGACAAGTGGAGAGTATTCCATTACACTTCTGACTTGTGCATTGGCGATGGTGGACAAGTTTTGGGGGGTAAGGTGGTGAGTTACTTGCCGTAGGGTTCCTAGCCTTTGACCTGCCCTGGTAGCCACAGTTAATCCAGTTCAGTTTCTGATCAATGGTAACCCCCAGGATGTTGATTGTGGGGAATTCAGCGATGGCAATGCCATTGAATGTGAAAGGGCGGTGGTTAGATTCTCTCTTGTAGGAGAAGGTCATTGCCTGGCACTTGTGGCGCAAATGTAACTTGCCACTTGTCAGCCCAAGCCTGGATGTGGTCCAGGTCTTACTGCATTTGCAAATAAACTGCATCATTATCTGAGGAGTCACGAATGGTGCGGAATATAGTCATCCTTAGGATGGAAAGGAGGTCATTGATGAAGCAGCTGAAGATCGTTGGACCTAGGACACTACCCTGAGGAACTCCTGTAGTGATGTCCTGGAGCTGAAATGGTTGATCTCAAACCAGCAGAGAGTTTTCCCGAATTCCATTGACTCCAGTTTAGCTAGGGCTCTTTGATGCCATACTCGGTCAAATGCCGCTTTGATGTCAAGGGCAGCCACTCTCACCTCACCTCAAGCGTTCAACTCTTTTGTCCATGTTTGAAACAAGGCTGTAATGAGGTCAGGAGCAGAGTGACCCTGGTGGTTACCCAAACTGAGCGTCATGAGCAGGTTATTGCTGAGTAAGTGCCGCTTGATCGCACTGTTGATGACTCCTTCCATCACTTTGCTGATGATGGAGAGTAGACTGATAGGGCGGTAATTGGCTAGCTTGGATTGTCCTATTTCTTGGGTACAATTTTACACATTGCCGGGTAGATGCCAGTGTTGTAACTGTACTGGAACAGCTTGACGAGGGGTGCGGCAAGTTCTGGAGCACAAGTCTTCAGTACTATTGCCAGAATGTTATCAGGACCCATAGCCTTTGCAGTATCCAGTGCATTCAACAGTTTCTTGATATCACGTGGAATGAATTCTATTGACTGAAGACCGACATCTGTGATGCTGGGGACCTCCGGAAGAGACCGAGATGGATCATCTACTCGTAACATCTGGCTGAAGATTGTTGCAAATGCCCTCAGCCTTGTCTTTTGCACAGGTGTGCTGGGGTCTTCCATCATTGAGAATGGGGATACTAGTGGAGCCTCTTCCTCCATTGGGTTGTTTAATTGTCCACCACCATTCACAGCTGATGTGTCAGGACTGCGACTGCAGTGATCTGAAGGTGGTGGTGAGTTGCCTTCTTGAACTGCTGCAGTCCTTGATGTGCATGCTCACCCACTGTGCCTTTAGGGAGGGAGTTCCAGGATGTTGCCCCTTAGATCTGATGCGTTTATTGTGGAATTGATTAGCTGTCTATTACTTGCTGCTTATGCTGTTTGGCACACAGGTAGTCCTGAGTTGTCGCTTCACCAGGTTGACATCCCATTTTTCGGTATGCCTGATGTTGCTTCTGGCATACTCTCCTGCACTCTTCATTGAACCAGGGTTAATCCCCTGGCTTGGTGGTACTGGCAGAGTGGGGGATTTCATAAAATCATTGAATTTACAGTGGAGAAGGAGGCTATTCGGCCCATCGAGTTTGCACCAGCCCTTACAAAGAGCACCCTACTCAAGCCCATGTATCCACCCTATCCCCGTAACCCCCACTTAACCTTTTTGGACACAAAGGGCAATTTAGCATGGCTAATCCACCTAACCCGCACATCTTTGGACTGTGGGAGGAAACCGGAGCACCCGGAGGAAACCCACGCTGACACGGGGAAAATGTGCAGACTCCGCACAGACAGTGACCCAGCCGTGAATCGAACCTAGGACCCTGGAGCTGTGAAGCAACTGTGCTAACCACTATGCTACAATGCTTCCCACCAGCATTTGCCAGGCCATGAGGTTGCAAATTGCGGTTGAATACAATTCTGCTGCTGCTGATGGCCCACAGCACCTCATTGATGCCCAGTCTTGATTTTCTAGATCTGTTCGAAGTCTATCCCATTTATCACAGTGGTAGTCCCACACAACACAATGGAGGATATCCTCAATGTGAAGACGAGACTTCATCTCCACAAGGACTCTGGGGTGGT
This sequence comes from Scyliorhinus torazame, assembly GCF_047496885.1. NCBI lineage: Eukaryota > Metazoa > Chordata > Chondrichthyes > Carcharhiniformes > Scyliorhinidae > Scyliorhinus > Scyliorhinus torazame. Next base: position 120,010,820 of record NC_092707.1, on the reverse strand, counting down.
CACTTCTACCACTACCGTCATGGAAAAATGCATCTGCAGCAACCAGATTGATGAGAACATAGAACATACAGTGCAGAAGGAGGTCATTCAGCCCATCAAGTCTGCACGAACCCACTTAAGCCCTCACTTCCACCCTATCCCAATAACCCCTCCTAACATTTTGGACACCAAGGGCAATTTAGCGTGGCCAATCCACCTAACCTGCACGTCTTTGGACTGTGGGAGGAAACCGGAGCACCCGGAGGAAACCCATGCAGACTCGGGGAGAACGTGCAGACTCCGCACAGACAGTGACCCAGCGGGGAATCGAACCTGGGACCCTGGCGCTGTGAAGTCACAGTGCTAACCATTATGCTACCATGCTGCCCGTGGTGAGGTTGAGGTCAAGTATGTTTTTCCATCTCGTCAGTTCCCTTACCACCTGCTAGCAGTTATGTTCTTTAGCACCCGGCCTGTGGTGGCACTACAGAACCACTCTTAGTGATGGACATTGAAGTCTCCCACCCAGAGTACATTCTGTGCCGTTGCCCCCCTCAGTGTTTCCTCCAAATGGTGTTCAACATGGAGGAGTACGGATTCATCAGCTGATGGTTGCTGGTATGTGGTAATCAGCAGGAGTTTCTTTGCCCACGTTGAACCTGGGTCCAGAGTCGATGCTGAAGACTCACAGGACAACTCCTTCCCGACTGTATACCACTGTACTACCACCTGTGCTGGAATTGTGATTATAGTGTATTAGACATTGTCTGTCTGACTGCCGTTGTCGTTTCGATGCCGGATGGTCCGTCTGGTTTCAATCCTTTTTTGTGTTTTTGTCGCGGTTGAATACAATGGAGTAGCTTGCTAGGCCATTTCAGAGGCCATTTAAGAGTCAACCACATTGCTGTGGATCTGGAGTCACATATTGGCTAGACCACGTAAGGATTTCCTTCCCTAAATTACATCAGTGACATTTAAAGGACATTTATGACAATCAACAATGGTTTCATGGTCATTCGGCTTTCATAGATATTTTATTGAGTTTAAATTCCATCTCCTGCCGTAGTGAGATTCGAACCTGAGCCCCCAGCTCATTATCCTGGGTCGCTGGATTACTAGTCCAGCAACAATGCCACTATGCTACTTCCTCCTCAGCAAGCACCTACAGACTGCAAAGACCTAGATGACCAGATAATGTTTCAATACAGTTGGTTGTGGAATACATTTTCACCAAAATAATGGGAGATTCCCGTTTTCTTCAAGTGGTGCTACATTATCTTCTAGGTCCATTTCAATTAACAGATGCTTTTATGTATCAGTTGGTTTACAAAGTCAAACAGCATAACTTTACATTCAATAGATGAGATTAAAGTGAGGGAAGATGATTGTGTTAATAGATGCTCCTGTGAGCTGAATCATTTCCAAGCTAGGAGTCTTTTTCTCGAGTCGTTGCTGCTTTCAACTGAAACAAGGATAATTGAAATTTATTTTGCAATGTTTCTCCTTTTTTTCAGTCCACCCAAACAAGCCACTCACATGCAGGTGATTCATCGCAACTGGAAGAGCGGAAGAAACTATACTTGCTCCCTGGGCACTATCTGTGTCATCCCTGGCTCACCCAACTAAAGCCACTCCAGCGGTGGGGAAGATTCTTGTATCCCTTGCTCAGTGCAAGTTGGTAACTGGTCCTCTGTGGAAAGCCTAGCTGCGAATGTCAACGGAGGCTGGATCCTTTCTTTCCTAATCTGGAGCATCAAGGCAACTGGTCACAATGTTTTGTTATGTTGGGGTAAACAGAGTAATTTATCTTCACAATTATGCTGGACGATCTCCCTCAGTGGAAGATATGCAATTTTAGAGGAAGAGTATTATTGTGCAATGCACCAAGAAGGGGTTCTGCATTCACTGGTGGGTCCACAACTGTTCAGTTATGATTGGCTGCTGATCAGGCACACAATGTCATGTGATACTTTTGAGGTGTAATGGGCACATGCTGGACACAGATCTTCAACATAAAGATATATGCATTTAGGATGATTTCCATCGCCTATCATTTACTCAGTACTGGGGAACAAAATAAGGAAAATGTTTACCATCAAGCAGTTTCAAAATATATTTGTACCATTGGGCTAAGAACTATGTGGAAGATTGCTGAAGGCTGTTGTGCTTTTCTCTTCCCCATTCACACAATGTTTTTTAGATTTATTCAGGAAATCAAGTCACATGGAAATAAATGTTAATATACTTTCTCAAAAATAGTCATTGAATTTCCAATTTTGGCAGAGGTGCTGAATAGTCCATCAAGGATTTGGATGCCCATGTTACGCCCCTACAATGTTAACAGCTCAGCCGTTTATGTTAATACCGATTTGTTTGGTTTAATCTCAAAGGATTAATGTTTCTGAAAAAAAAAAACATAATCGCACTCTTCAAATTCTCATGTATGGAATCTGGCTTTTGTTTAATTCTGCTTTGATTTTGGGGAAGACCGGCATGAAGAGCATTGGAATATGAGGTAGCAGTTGTTCAGATTGAGTTCTAACACTTTTCAAACATAATGACATTAGGTCAACAAACACTTGTACTTGGTACATTGCAAGACTTCATTCTGTTCTGTCTCATCTGCTTTTATGATGCTCTTTATAATTGTCCTTTTTTCCTCAGCAGTCGGGAACGGAATCAACAGGTGTCAATTATACCCGAGCACTGAGTGGGCGCAGCTCAGATTTTCATAATTGTGATAGACCAGAACACCAGGCAGCAACTTGATGTGTTAGGCAGGTAGGTTCGATGTGGACTGCACTCGATGCAGGGAAGCTAGAAACAATCATCTAACACTAGAGAAGATCCAACACTGTTTTATTCAACGATAGAACTGATATACATATTCAGCTGTGGGTCGACACTATACTGAACTGACTGGAGACCTTGTAGTAGCCTGACCAGACTTACTAGCTACCGCATGGTGTTTGCACTTGCTAGCTCGTGGACTCTGACTGTCTCAGTGGCTGGGTCCTGAGAGAGCGGGAAACCTAGTGCCCTCTGGCTTTATAGTGGTAGAGTCCTGTCTGGTGATTGGCTGCACTGTGTTGTGTGCTTACTGGTCATCCTGTGTGTCAATCACTGCCTGTCTGCATATTATTACATACATGAGTGGATATTATGACACAACTGTTGTGTATTCAGTGTTTTTACTGATTCCTCACAAGCAGCCTTGTAGATGAACAGGGACATTTTAAAAGAAAGATTTTGTGATGTCATTGGAGATTATGTCATCAGCGGTTGCGCAGCTAAACAGGCAGTCTAACATCACAGTCGATAGTGTTAACATCTTCTAAATAAAGTTCTACGTTCAAGGCCTGCAGACTCAATCTTGAATCCCCCACATAAAAACTGGCGACGAAGTAGGCAGACAGCGTTCGCACCCAAAAGAAAAGTCTAAAAGTGTTTGTAGGCAACTGAAGAAACAATAAAAAATTGAAATCGTCGCTACATGAAAGTTAGTGAATTGGGGAGCCAAACAATGGTTACAGCCACCAGAGGAACCAAAAATATCACCAAAAAATCTGAAGGAAACAACCTTGGAGAGAAGCCCGCCATGAGCACCACCTTTGTAGCTATGAGAAGCAAGTACCCTACAACAAATTTAGAGCTGGGGGTGTTGCAAAACAAAAAGGGAAACAGGCTGAGTGTGCCTTGCTTTTGGGGAGAAATAAAGCAATAGAGTGCTACAAATTCGTGGCACATTATGAACGGACCTACATGAGCAATGGAGGGAGTTTTTGACATTGTGGGACCGTTTGATGAGAATAGAGAGTGATGGAGCACGTATACAAAATGATTCGACTATTTTGTTCAAGCTAAGATAGCAGCAGATATAAAAATCCCAACATTCCTGAGCATAATGGGGGGGGGGGGGGGGGAGAACATTCAACCTCCTTAGTAGTCTAGTACAGCTGGAAAAGCCAGTCATAAAAAGCATGTGAAGAAATAGTGGACATTTTGCAGGGCCACGATTCTCAAAAACTTTAGAAAGGTTTAAGTGAATCAGTTACACAGTTTGTAGCCACCCTGAAAAGATTGGTCATACACTACGAATTAGAGGATTTTAAAAAACGAGATAGATTAGTCTGTTGTTTAACGAGCGAAGCTATTCAAAAGCAGTTGTTAACAAAAAGCAACCTGGTCTTAAAGAAAGCTTTGGGAGTTGCTGCAACGATGGAATTAGCCGCCAAAGCACAAGAATTCACAAGATGTCGGCTGACACTTGAACACAAACACGGACTCACACTTGCCATAGCTGTACAGAAACCAGGCACTCAGCAGTAGATTGTTGGTGCAAAGACATGTGCAGAAATTGTAGCAGAAAGGCCACATTGCACCCGTTTGCTGGGAAAAGAAATAAGTTCCAGATAAAAGTTGCCAGAAGCAAGAGCCAAATAAAACAAATGGCAATCTGAATCCAGAAAAAGTGTTCACGTGGTACAAAAAGGAAATGAAAAGGAACTCTATTCAAAGTCTGAAGACAAACTGTCATTAAATGTACTAGCGATTGTTGGTGCAGCAAACCAATATTGGGTCACTCCCTTACTGGACGGCTAGGTGTTGAAAATGGAGGTGGTCACGGAGGCAGCAGTCTCGCTGGTGCCAGAGACTGCTTATCAAGAAAAGCTCTGACATTTAACTTGCCCTGTAACTCCCAAAGATAGTGTTAAAAACCTAAACTGCAGAAGTGGTTCCATTGAGGGACTATAATGATGCAACAGTGCAATTAAATGGACAGATGGCAAATTTGTCCTTACATATTAGAACATTACAGTGCAGTACAGGCCCTTCGGCCCTCGATGTTGTGCCGATCTGCGAAACCAATGTAAAGCCCATCTACACTATTCCATTACCATCCATGTTTATCCAATGACCATTTAAATGCCCTTAATGTTGGTGAGCCCATTACTGTTGCAGGCAGAGCATTCCACGCCCTTACTACTCTCTGAATAAAGAACCTGCCTCTGACATCTGTCCTATATCTATCTCCCCTCAATTTAAAGATATGTCCCCTCGTGCTAGCCATCACCATCCGAGGAAAAAGGCTCTCACTGTCCACCCTATCTAATCCTTTGATCATCTTGTATGCCTCTATTAAGTCACCTCTTAACCTTTTTCTCTCTAACGAAAACAGCCTCAAGTCCCTCAGCCTTTCCTCACAAGATCGTCCCTCCATACCAGGCAACATTCTGGTAAATCTCCTCTGCACCCTTTCCAATGCTTCCACATCCTTCCTATAATGTGGCGACCAGAACTGCACGCAATACTCCAAATGCGGCCGCACCAGACTTCTGTACAGCTGCAACAAAGGCTCTGCCTGATGGCTCCAAAACTCAATCCCTCTACCAATAAAAGCTAACACACTGTCCGCCTTCTTAACAACCCTCTCAACCTGGGTGGCAACTTTCAGGGATCTATGTACATGGACATAGAGATCTCTCTGCTCATCCACACTACCAAGAATCTTACCATTAGCCCAGTACTTTGTATTCCTGTTACTCCTTCCAAAACGAATCACCTCACACTTTTCTGCATTAAACTCCATTTGCCACTTCTCAGCCCAGCTCTGCAGCTTATCTATGTCCCTCTGTAACCTGCAACATCCTTCCGCACTGTCCACAACTTCACCGACTTTAGTGTAATCTGCAAATTTACTCACCCATCCTTCTACGCTCTCCTCCAGGTCATGTATAAAAATAACAAACAGCAGTGGCCCCAAAACAGATCCTTGTGGTACACCACTAGTAACTGAACTCCAGGCTGAACATTTCCCATCAACCACCACCCTCTGTCTTCTTTCTACTCGCCAATTTCTGATCCAAACCGCTAAATCACCCTGAATCCCATGCCTCCGTATTTTCTGCAATAGCCTACCATGGGGAACATCAAACGCTTTGCTGAAATCCATATACACCACATCAACTGCTTTACCCTCGTCCACCTGTTTGGTCACCTTCTCAAAGAACTCAATAAGGTTTGTGAGGCATGACCTACTCTTAACAAAACCGTGTTGACTATCCCTAATCAAATTATTCCTTTCCAGATGATTATAAATCCTATCTCATATAAACTTTTCCAAGATTTTGCTCACAACAGAAGTAAGGCTCACTGGTCTATAGTTACCGGGGTTGTCTCTACTCCCCTTCTTGAACAAGGGGACAACATTTGCTATCCTCCAGTCTTCTGGCACTATTCCTGTAGACAATTATGACAAAGATCAAAGCCAAAGGCTCTGCAATCTCCTCCCTAGCTTCCCAGAGAATCCTAGGATAAATCCTATTCAGCCCAGGGGACTTATCTATTTTTACACTTTCCAGAATTACTAACACCTCCTCCTTATGAATCTCAATCCCGTCTAGTCCAGTAGCCTGTATCTCGGTATTCTCCTCAACAACATTGTCTTTTTCCTGTGTGAATACGGACGGAAAATATTCATTTAGCGCCTCTCCCATCTCCTCAGACTCCACGCACAACTTCCCACTCCTGTCCTTGACTGGCCCTACTCTTACCCTACTCATTCTTTTATTCCTGACATACCTATAGAAAGCTTTAGGGTTTTTCTTGATCCTACCTGCCAAGGACTTCTCATGTCCCCTCCTGGCTCTTCTTAGCTCTCTCTTTAGGTCCTTCCTAGCTAACTTGTAACTCTCAAGCGCCCTAACTGAACCTTCATGTCTCATCTTTACATAAGCCTCCTTCTTCCACTTGACAAGTGATTCAACTACTTTAGTAAACAATGGTTCCCTCGCTCGACCACTTCCTCACTGTCTGACATACTTATCAAGGACACGCAGTAGCTGTTCCTTGAACAAGCTCCACATTTCAATTGTGCCCATCCCCTGCAGTTTCCTTCCCCATCCTATGCATCCTAAGTCTTGCCTAATCGCATCATAATTGCCTTTCCCCCAGCTATAATCTCACCCTACGGTATATACCTATCCCTTTCAATCGCTTAAGTAAACTTAACTGAATTGTGGTCACTATCACCTAAATGCTCACCTACCTCCAAATCAAACACCTGGCCTGGTTCATTACCCAGTACCAAATCCAATGTGGCCTTACCTCTTGTTGGCCTATCTACATACTGTGTCAGGAAAACCCTCCTGCACACATTGGACAAAAACGGACCCATCTAAAGTACTCAAACTATAGCGTTTCCAGTCAATATTTGGAAAGTTAAAGGCCCCCATAACAACTACCCTGTTACTTTCGCTCCTATCCAAAATCATCTTTGCAATCCTTTCCTCTACATCTCTGGAATTTTTCGGAGGCCTATAGAAAACTCCCAATAGGGTAACCTCTCCTTTCCTGTTATCTGGTACCAATGAGAAGAACTTGGTTGTAAAAGATCAGATTAAATTGGGATGAGGGACAGATTCCGAATCAGGCCTACCCAAATTCTTGAAGAAATATGCCACTGACTTCAACAGTGAGCTGAAAAGCAAGAAAGATATCTCAATAAAGCTGGAGATCATGGAAGAAAGTCAGGCGAGACGCTAAAGGCTAGGTCAGTGCTGTAGACAATCAGACCCAAGGTAGAGGGAGAATTAGGATGGCTGGTCAGAACAGGAGGCCTTGACCCCATTAACATGAGAGATTAGTCTACATTTTGATTGTACACAAAATGAAAAAAGACAGATCTGTATTCATTTGTGGCGATTTTAAAGTCACGATTAATCCTGTACCCTCTATCCCTGATCTATGACCTATTCACTGGGCCATCACTTCAGTAAAATCTACCTCAGTCAAGCATATCTTTAAATGAATATCCACAATCGTTCTACACGATTGTGACACACAAAGGGTTATTTCAATACAGAAGATTACCATTTGGCATCACTTCAGCTCCAGTATTGTTCCAATGAGCTATGGACCAAATCTTAAGCGGTTTAGATGGAGTCCAGTGTTACCTGGATGACATCTTGGTTACTGGGAAGAATCAGGAAGAACATCTCTGCAACCTAGATTCCACACTCCAGAGATTAGCCACACTCCAGAGATTAGAAGATTATGGATTAAGAGTCCAAAATGGCAAATATGAATTTTTCCACTCTTCAGCTGAATATCTGGGTCTTGTCATTGATGCCAAGGGATTGAATAAGTCGACTTTGAAAGTCAAAGCCTTTACCGAGGCACTTGTACCTCAGAATGTCAACCAACTTTGAACTTTTTTAGGCTTACTAAATACTCCGGAAGGTTTGTCCCTAATCTGTATATTAATTCAAAACACTTGCACAATCTACTGGTCAAAATACAAAGTGAAATGGGAAGATCAATAATGGGAGAGCATTTGTGCAAGCCAAATTGGAAACAATGAATTGGGTACTCTAAATTAATTTTTTTTTTTTTTTTTTTATATAAAAGAGCTCATAAACGACTCGAAGGACAAAATTCAACACATCCTGTCTGCTCATTCTCACCCTGCCAGAAAATGGTCTGACAGCATGTTTTGTACAGACAGTGAAGCATTTGTTAAAGGTAACCAGAGAACAAGGTTCAGTGTCTAAACATTTCACAGAACCCCGACAGTGCAAAAGGAGACCATTTGGCCCATCGAATCTGCACCAATCCTCCGAAGGAACACCCTACCTCGACCCACTCCCCCGCCCTGTACTCGTAATTTAGCATCGTCAATCCACCTAACCTGCACATCTTTGGACTTTGGGGGGAAATCCACAGACATGGGGAGAACATGCAATCTCCACAGTCACCCAAAGGCGAATCGAATCCGGGTCCCTGGTGCTGTGAGACAGCAGTGCCAACCACTGCACCACCGTACTTCCAATTCCTGCTTTACAGGAAAAGTGTTCTCAACAACCCAACTTTCTCTAGCATTGCTAATGGTTAAATGTCAACAACGCAAAGCATTCGATTTGTTAAAACCACCCATGATAAAATAATCAACCACTTCTTCCAGCAGCTCATTCCACATACGTACAACCGCCTATGTAAGTATGTTGCTCCTCAGGTTCCCATTCTTTCCCCTCTTAACTTAAACCCACGCCCTCTAGTCTCGATTCCCCAACCCTGGGAAAAAGACCGAGTACGTTCACCCTATCCATGCCTCTCATGATCTTATACACCTCTATAAGTTCACCCCTCAGTTTCCTACGCCCCAAAGAAAAAAGTCCCAGCCTGTTCAATCTCTCCCTATAACTCAGTACCTGGAGTCCTGGCAACATCCCTGTAAATCTCTTCTAAATTCTCTCCAGGTTAATAACATCTTTCCTATAGCAAGGCGACCAGAACTGAACACAATACTCCAGGTGCAACCTCACCAAAGTCCCGTACTGCAACATAACTTCCCAACTTAAATACTCAACTCCCTGATTGATGAAGGCCAGCATGCCAAAAGCCTTCTTCACTGCCCTATATATCTGTGACTCCACCTTTAGAGAACCATGCACCTGAACGGCAAGGTCCCTCTGTTCCACGATACTCCCCGAGGTCCTACTATTCACCGTGAAAATCCTGCCTTCATTCGACTTTCCAAAATGCAACACCTCACACTTATCTGTACTGAACTCCATTTGCCATTTCTCAGCCCACTACCCTAGCTTATCAAGATCCTGCTGCAATTTTTGATAAACTTCCTCATGGTCTACAATACCACCTATATTAGTGTCATCTGCAAACTTACTGATCATGCCTTGTACATTCTCATCCAAATCGTTGATATAGATAACAAACAGCAATGGGCCCAGCATTGACCCCTGAGGAACATCACTAGTCACAGGCCTCCAGGTCGACAAGCATGCTTCCACCATTACCCTCTGCTTCTTACGATCAAGCCAATTGTATATCCAATTTGCCAGCTCTCCCTGGATTCCATGTGATCTAACTAAGAGCAGCCTACCATGTGGAACTTTATCAAAGGCCTTAATAAAGTCCATATAGATGACATCTACCGCCCTGCTCTCATCACCCTTCCTGCTCACTTCATCAAAGAACAAAGTAAAGTACAGCACAGGAACAGGCCCTTCGGCCTTCCAAGCCTGCGCCGACCATGCTGCCCGTCTAAACTAAAATCTTCTACACTTCCGGGGTCCGTATCTCTCTATTCCCATCCTATTCATGTATTGTCAAGATGCCCCTTAAACGTCACTATCGTCCCTGCTTCCACCACCTCCTCCAGCAGCGAGTTCCAGGCACCTACTACCCTCGGTGTAAAAAAAACTTGCCTCGTACATCTCCTCTAAACCTTGCCCCTCGCACCTTAAACATATTGCCCCTCATAACTGACCCCTCTACCCTGGGAAAAAGCCTCTGACTATCCACTCTGTCTATGCCCCTCATAATTTTGTAGACCTCTATCAGGTCGCCCTCAACCTCCTTCGCTCCAGTGAGAACAAATCAAGTTTATTCAACCTCTCCTCATAGCTAATGCCCTCCATACCAGGCAACATCCTGGTAAATCTCTTCTGCACCCTTTCTAAAGCCTCCACATCCTTCTGGTAGTGTGGCGACCAGAATTGAACACTATACTCCAAGTGTGGCCTAACTAAGGTTCTGTACAGCTGCAACATGACTTGCCAATTCTTATACTCAATGCCCCGGCCAATGAAGGCAAGCATGCCGTATGCCTTCTTGACTACCTTCTCCACCTGTGTTGCCCCTTTCAGTGACCTGTGGACCTGCACACCAAGATCTCTCTGACTGTCAATACTCTGGAGGTTCTACCATTCACTGTATGTTCTCTACGTGCATTAGACGTTCCAAAATGCATTACCTCACATTTATCCGGATTAAACCCCATCTGCCATCTCGCCGCCCAAGTCTCCAAACGATCTAAATCCTGCTGTATCCTCTGACACTCAAATTTGAGGGCAGCACGGTGGCACAGTGGTGAGCACTGCAGTCTCACGGCGCCGAGGTCCCAGGTTCAATCCTGGCTCTGGGTCACTGTCCGTGTGGAGTTTGCACATTCTCTCAGTGTTTGAGTGGATTTCACTCCCACAATCCAAAGATGTGCTAGGTAGGTGGATTGGCCACGCTAAATTGCCCCTTAATTGGAAAAAATGAATTGGATACTCTAAATTTATTTTTTATTTTTTTAAAAAAGAAAAAAAGAACTAACAAATTTGTAAGGCATGATTTCCCATGCACAAAACCATTCTGACTACTCCTAATCAAACTGTCTTTCCAAATGCCTACCTTATCCCTCAGAATCCTCTCCAGTAACTCACCCAGCTCAGATTTTAGGCATCCGGTCTATAATTCCCAGGTTTTTCTTTGCAGCCCTTCTTAAATGAAGGCACAACATTTGCTGCCCTCCAGTCTTCTGGTATCTCACCCGTGGCTAACGATGATGCAGATATCTCAGCCATGGCATATCAACTTTTGGCAACAAGAGCCAATCCACCAGAGGCAGAACCGACAGAGTCCAGATCCAGCTGCGCCAAGAGACAACATGGATCTTCCCAAGAATCTGACACTAGCCGAAACAATTGGAGGAAACAGTTCAAGGCGAATCAAACATTGAGTCAACCTCCGATCGTTACGTTGACTCTAGTTAAGATAACCATTGACGATGCACACACCATCAAAGATGCCAGAAGTTGCAGCAGATACCCGAGGTCTGCGAACAACTACACAGATAACGACGACCTCCGGAACGTCTGACGTATTGACTGTTGATTGAGTGTTCATGTTGCTAATTGATTGTTAGTGCTATACGGTTTATTGTGTCATGGACCTTAGGTTTAACGGGGGAGGAAATGCTATGTATTCATAGAATCCCTACAGTGCAGAAGGAGTCTGTACCGGCCCTTGGAAAGAGAATCCTCTTGAGTTCACACTTCCACTCTATGCCCGTAACCTACCTAACCTTTTTGACACCAAGGGGCAATTCATTATGGCCAATCCACCTAACCTTTGGACTGTGGGAGGAAACCCATGCAGCCACGGGGAGAAAGTGCAAACTGCACACAGACAGTCACCCGAGGCTGGAATTGAACCCGGGACCCTGGAGCTGTGAGGCAGCAGTGCTAACCACTGTGCCCCAATTTTCTTTTTGAACAGGGTATTTTTAGTGTTTCCTCCCAAGCAGCCTAGATGCACTTTAAGACAACGATTGCAGACGTCATCGATCATTTGACCGTCAAATCGGCAGACTAACACCCCAGCCTGTAGTGTTAATATTGTCTAAATAAAGCTCTACATTTTGGTTGAACCCCCAAGGCTGCACTCAATCTTGAATCCACTACAGCATCAAAATACACCGAATACAAAAAGCAAAACTATTTTAAAATTCATAATTGGTCACACACTGATACCAGTGGATGAAAATCAAAAATGTTCCACACTGATTTGTCAAACTTTATTTGGTCAAAACAAAGTTGTCAGAATCCGTTACCCCAATTGACTGTAATATAGGAGGACGGTTCAGTTCGCTGAAAGTCCACACATAGTGTTTGGTGGGGTCCCCACTGCTGGGTTCCCCACTGCTGGGTGTATGCTACTGTGAATAGGCAGCAAGCTCAAATAACTTCTATAAAAATAATCTAAGGTGTGTTTGTGCTCATATGCGAGCTCGCAAGTGTGCGGGGGAGTAGTTGGAAAGGAAATTTTCCCGATTTGTCTTTTCTCAATTGGTTCTGGTCTTGATCTATTTTGTTTTGCCTCTCACAGGAGATTACACGGTTGCTAGTAGAAAAGGACGTGCACAGTTCCATTGCTTTGTATATCATGACTGTGTGGGGTGAGTTTGCATAGTCTTTAACTGCTGGTCATTTGCATTTCTACATTTTACTGCACGCAATGTTTAGAGATCCACAAGAACAGAAGGAGGCTGGCTTAAAAAAAGAGAATGGCAGAGGGAAAGAATGAGATTAAAAAGACTGTTTCCTTGACAATTCACAGCAAAATTGAGGATGTACCTACTTCTCTGCAAAGTTTCCATACCATTATTTGAAAAAAGGATTTAAATGCAATTCATGAATTGGTTACTTAACATCTTATATCTTGTCTTTTGTTGGTAATGTTTTATAACGGGTTGAAAAAAAAATTGTTGAAAACAAAATAATTTTGACACTATGCATGAATGCAATGGACCATAAACTGGCGTTTGTGATTGTGAGGATGTTATACCATTCAATTAAACTGTCCTTGTAAATAGGGCGGCACGATAGCACAATGGTTAGCACTGTTGTTTCACAATGCCAGGATCCCAGGTTCAATTCCCAGCTTGGGTCACTGTCTGAGCGGAGTCTGCATGTTCTCCCCGTGTCTGCGTGGGTTTCATCCGGATGCTCCAGTTTCCTCCCACAAGTCCCGAAAGACTGTTAGGTAATTTGGACATTCTGAATTCTGCCTCCGTGTCCCTGAACAGGCGCCGGATTGTGACGACTAGGGGCTTTTCACAATAACTTCATTGCAGTGTTAATGTAAGCCTACTTGTGGCAATAAAGACAAAACTAAAGGTAAAGTCGCCATAGTCCCAGATGACCATAGACCGTTTTCTCCTTTGAGGGGGGGAGCTGACTGGTGGTGATTTAACCTCTTTTACACAGATCCTTTGGGCGAGAGATGAGATTTTGCAAGGTACTACTCTTTACTGTAGCTAATATAGTCATACATGTCACGCGGAGTGAACCAAATTAGCTCAAATCCACATTCGTTTGGACCTTGGAACAAGTTAAGTCGGAGCAACCTCCTGCCACTTTTTAATCGTACATCTTGGAATCCCAAAAGTGCAGAAGGAAGCCATTCGTCCCATCGAGTCTGCACCCAACCCCCTGAAAGAGCACACTACTGAGGCCCACTCCATCCCCGTAATCCCACCTAACCTGCACATCTTTGGACGTTGGAGGAAACTGGAGTACCGGGAGGAAACCCACGCAGGCATGAGGAGAATGTTCAAATTCCACACAGACCCTCACGCAAGGCTGGAATTGAACCCTAGTCCCTGGGACTCAGGCAGCAATGCTAACCACTGTGCCACACTTCTGCCCATCTTCAGTTTTGACTCACAATCCCCAGTAAATATTTTAACTTGGGCATTGAGTCATGTACTGGACTATGGTTCAGGATGGAGATGTTCATGTTACCTGTTAATTAACGCGATCTTGTTTGCACTGATGTATTGGTTATGGGATCGGCCATCTTTTTTAAAATGAATTTACAGGATGTGGGCGTTATTGGTTAGGCCAGCATTTATTGTCCATCACTAGTTGCCCTTCAGAAGGTGGTGGTGAGCTGCTTTCTTGAAACCTCTACAGTCCCTGAGTTGTATGTACACCCACTGTGCTGTTAGGGAGGGAATTCCAGGATGTTGCCCCAGTGACAGTGAAGGAACAACAGTATATTTCCAAGTCAAGTGAATGACTTGGAGGGGAACCTCCCAGGTGGTGGGGCTCCCAGGTATCTGCTGCTCTTGTCCTTCGAGATGGTAGTGGTCGTGGGTTTGGAAGGTGCTGTCTCAGGAACCTTGGCGAGTTACTGCAGTGCATCTTGTAGATGGTACACACGGCTGTCACTGTTCAGTGGTGGACGGTTTGAATGTTTGTGGAAGGGGGTGCAATCAAATGGGGTGCTTTTTCCTGAGATGGTGTTGAGCTTCTTGTGTTGTTGGAGCTGCACTCATCCAGACATGTTCAGAGTATTCCATTACACTCCTGACTTGTGCCTTGTAGATGATGGACAGGCTATTGGGAGGGGAGGGGAGAGAGAGAGGGGGGGGGGGGGTCAGGTGAGTTACTCGCTGTAGGATTCCAAGCCTTTGACCTGTCCTGGCAGCTGCAGTATTAATGTGGCTAGTCCAGTTCAGTTTCCGATCAATGGTAACCCCCAGGATCTTGATTGTGGGGGATTCAGTGATGATAATGCCTTTGCATGTCAAGGGGTGGTGGTTAGATCCTTTCTTGTAGGAGATGGTCATTGCCTAGCACTTGTGTGGCTCAAATGTAACTTTCCACTTGCCAGTCCAAGCCTGGATATTGTCCAGGTCTTGCTGCATTTGGTCATGGACTTCTTCATTATCCGAGGAGTTGCGAATGGTGCTGACTTGTGCAGTCATCTGCGAACATCCCCACTTCTGACCTTATGATGGAAAGGAGGTCATTGATGAAGCAGCAGAAGATGATTGGACCTCGGACATTACCCTGAAGAACCCCTGTGATGTGCTGGAGTTGAAATGATTGACCTCATACCACCACAACCATCTTCCTTCATGCCAGGTATGACTCCAACAGTGGAGAGTTTCCCCCCTAATTCCTATTGACTTCCCCAGATTCCCACTGATTCCCTATCTCTACCTACAGCTTGTTATTTTTGGTAGTTATCATGTTTGCAGTCCCATGAAATATCTTTGCTTAGGTTTGCACCTAATTCTAAAGATACCTATGGTGCTTATCCTGCCATGCCCTTTTTTACATCCTCGCTTGATCCAGAGTTGGTCTCCTGACTTGATATTGATCAATAAGTGGTGGACTTAGGGCAGCATGCTGCGCAGTGGTTAGCATTGGGACTACGGCGCTGAGGACCTGGGTTCGAATCCCGGCCCTAGGTCACTGTCCGTGTGGAGTTTGCACATCCTCCCTTTGTCTGCGTGGGTTTCACCCCCACAACCCAAACAATGTGCAGGTTCGGTGGATTGGCCACACTAAATTGCCCCTTAATTGGAAAAAAAATAATTGGGTACTCTAAATTTATTTTTTAAAAATCAAGAGGTGGACCTGCTGGACCACAAGCATACCAATCTTCTAATCAGGAATAAGTTCACTCTCACCTCATCCTTGAAACCTACCACCTGTGCGCTCAATCCCACACTAACACAACTCATGATCACACACCTTCACTTCCAACTCTTCAATCCCATGGCTGGTACTATCGTTAACCTATACCCTTTCTTCTTGAGCCATCCCTCAGGGTTGAGGATGACTTGCAGGGTGGTGGGTTCTGTGGTTGCTGAATAGTTCAATCCTGGAGCCGCAGACTCTCTGTTTGGCAGGTGGTGTTTGATGAAGTGGGTGGGCAGGACACTCTGGATTCCATGCATCCATCTATTCTCACATCCATTCACACCCCCACTTCACTTTGTTAAAGTTCTCCAAAATGGCTTCCTCCATTCTACTTGTGCCTTCATTCAGTCATCTGATTTGTCCTCTAACACCTTGAATAGTTCCCTCCACCTCCCACCTTGTGGTCTCTGTCCTTTTCAGAAACCTCTGCAGAGTATTACTCTTGGATCGCGCCTTTCGTCATCAAACCAGCAACCATCTCAATTTTCCTTTTGCCTCTCCACTCAGTGTCCTCCTCAGACTAAATGCTTTCAAGCATTTTTCTGTACAAGAAACACTGCAGAAATCCAGGCCATTGTTGAAAGAGGGGCTACTCAGTAACACAACAGACAATGGTTCAAGGCACCAGAGTGAGAAGCAGGTGTCGGTCTCTGATTGCACATTCAGAAGTTTTAAATTTCAGCTGCCTCATTAGATTTTGTATGATGCAAACTGTATGTGTATTACATTTTGTTAAAAACAATTAAATAGGAATAACAGGCCAAGACAAAAATGATTAAATGAAGTTGTGTATATTGAAGGTTATAAAATAATCTCTTCAACAGGTCACCTTCTATAGGTCCATTTATAACTTACTCAGGAATGACAACAAGGGTACAGCATAGAAAACATTTTATTAAAAATTAGCAGACATCAAATACAGCACTCCCAATTCTAAACCACAGCATTATGGTAACATGAGGCAACACAAGGTCCTATCTTCAAATGAATGCACTGGTTTTTGACTTCCTTAGAAGTACATGACTCTCATTCACAACTAGTGAACATAATGTCTGTATTTTAGTGATGTGGGATGGAATGTTTCCAATATCCAGTGTACATTGGCATTTGTTGCAGAATTAAGATATAAAGTGAAGCCCTCTTTGCTCTTCCTCCAGTAATATATTTTGCTAAGCACAACAGTAATTTATTTTGGGTGGGAGGGGGCGGGGGGTGGTATTAAGACAGTAGTCATCTTTGCTATATTCTTTAGTGAGATTGTTAATTAGTGCAGAATTAAGGCCAGAATGCTATGTTTCAGTGTTTCAGCTTGACACTAAAGACCATGAGACACTTTTTGAAGAAAAGCATTGCATTCTCTCAGCTAATAACCTTCTCTCATCCAACACCACCGTCATCCGGAATAAACTAGTCAATCATTTTGTTGCCTTTTGTGTGACCTTGCAATAGGAAACGCTATTAGCATATTTGTCCAGTAACAACTTTTTAAAGCAATCCATAGTTTGAACATGATGGGATACAGCATTATACACATGGAAGTTTTTCTTTCGGGTGTAATAACCTTTCTGGCATGGTTATACCAAGAGTTTAAAGCCATGATTGAAGAGAGGTCGGCACCTCTGCTACTGCCATAGTTCAATCCCAAAATTCACGGAATAGAAAAGTTCAATGCAAACACAATTCTTAACTTCAGCTAGTGACAAAAACTGACTGGTCAAAAAAGCGGTCTTACATCCACCTTTCTTCAGGTCAACAAATGTCTCTAAGCACTGCCAAGGTGTTCAAGTACTTCATTTGTTTATTTATTAAGGAACTGAAGACAAAGGACTTGTGCGCAGAACACCAAGATTGAAAAAAAGATAGATAATAATGAAACATTATTAGCAGTAAGATGGATGTCTAGGCAGTTTGCACAAATTATAACAGCCTAAATTTTGTCTCATTTAAATACAGGATCGGATTTCACAATAGTTCTTAAATTTTCAACAGCTTGCACTTACACAGTAGGCAAATTCAACTTAATAAAATGGGCAAAGATGCTTTACAGGAACAACTGATACCAAGCCAAGCAAGACATCAGCACGAGTGACCAAACACTTGGGGTCAAGGTGGTAAGCTTTAAGCAGAATTTTAACGGTTGAGAGATAGATGGAGGGGTAAAGTTTGGATAGATGGAGCTTGGGTCTGAGATGGTTATGAGGTGGTCAGCAAAAGAAGTGGGTGTGCAGACGAGGGCAAGAGTCCTCAGATTGTTACAGAGATACTGAGCGCTGAGGAAAGAAGGAATGTGAAATGGAAATGTCAATTTTAAAATCAAGGCGTGGGCAGATTGGGAGCTGATATAGGTCAGCGACCACAGAGATGATGCATGGACAGGACCTGATTTAAGTTAGGATGCAGTTTTGGATGTACTAATATCAATGGAGGGGAGATGAATAAAGGTCAACCAGAAGAGCATTGGAAAAGTCAAATACAGTTAATTAACTTTAAAAGCACTAGCGACATGCAATTCTTGTTCTTTTCGCTGGTAAATGATTAATACAAATATTTCAAGTCCTTTCACTACTCTTTGCAATGTTTCACTTGATCGGTCAATGCATGGATTTTGCTGGTAGAGAGAGCAGTTTACTCCATGGTGAGTAGCAGAAATTTACTACCAGATTGGCCTGAAGTTAAGTCACTGTGAATCCAAAATCCTCAGTTTCCTTCAGTGGCATCAGTAACCTTTTAAAATAGATAACCCAATGCCTCAGGAGATTTCACAGGCTTTGATGGCCATACATATTAGAAGTCACAAGGTGGACAGATCTACACCTGAACAACAAGTACTCGATTTCCTAAATGAAGAGAAGTGTAATGTTATTTTTTTAGCAAGTATGATAAAATTCCTGACCGGGCTAAAGAATATAACAAGACAAAGAATACCGTGTTTGTTACATTTTCATCTGGCATTATTTCAGTCAGAAATAGTCTAAATAAACAAGTGGTGGCAAGGAGATCAGCAAATCCAACAACTCACTCTCTTCACACATTTTACATCATCAAGACCCAGGTACTGATGTGAGTAATTAGAATTTCATAGAATTTACAGTGCAGAAGGAGGCCATTCGGCCCATCGAGTCTGCACCAGCTCTTGGAAAGAGCACCCCACCCAAGCCTACACCTCCACCCTGTCCCTGTAAACCAGCAACCCCACCCAACACTAAGGGCAATTTAGCATGGCCAATCCACCTAACCTGCACATCTTTGGACTGTGGGAGGAAACCGGAGCACCCGGAGGAAACCCACGCACACACTGGGAGAACGTGCAGACTCCGCACAGACAGGGACCCAAGTCGGGAATCGAACCTGGGTCCCAGGAGCTGTGAAGCAATTGTGCTAACTACTATGCTACCATGCTGCCCAATGGGGGTGAAAATTGTTTACCTGGGCTTGAGATAAAATGCAATTCAGTTTTAATTAGGGGGATAGTTTCATTCCTACGAAAGGTGACAACACACCTGGCACACACTCAGGTAAATTATATTTTGGAGTTCAGTTACACAACTGGATATTTGTCACTCGAGAAAATTGAGGGCTTTGGATCAGCAAATTCAAAATTATATTTGATCAAAAATATCACCAACAAGGGCAGCATGGTAGCACAGTGGTTAGCACTGTTGCTTCACAGCTCCAGGGTCCCAGGTTCGATTCCCAGCTTGGGTCACTGTCTGTGTGGAGTCTGCACGTTCTCCCTGTGTCTGCGTGGGTTTCCTACGGGTGCTCCGGTTTCCTCCCACAAGTTCCAAAAGATGTGCTGTTAGGTAATTTGGACATTCTGAATTCTCCCTCCGTGTACCTGAATAGGCGCCGAATGTGGCGACTAGGGGCTTTTCCCAGTAACCTCATTGCACTGTTAATAGAAGTCTACTTGCGACAATAAAGATTATTTTCATTATTAACACTAAAGCTTTACACTGCTGGACAAGGCAACTTTAGTACGTGTCCTATTCAGTCCTGATTTACAGTGATCACTCATCTTAAAAAGTCCGAAGTAATACATTTTGGTAGGTAAAATAAGACACTATTGAAAATAAAGAGTACAATTCTAAAAAGGGTGGAGGAACAGACACACTTGGGAACATATGTGCGCTGCAAGTCTTCATTAGTGTGTTTCTGTGAGAGGCTTTTTATTGAACTGGTCGTAAGATGTCGGCCTCATGGTATGGTCACATGATTACAAAAAGCCCAAGGCGTCAATCTGACTGATTACATTTCAAAACCTAAACATCCCCCTGTTCATAACTGAACTAAAGATACAAACATCCTCTTTTTTTTCCCCCCAGTGAACAAAATGCACATTTGTATGCATGATCCTGCTACCCTCTATACACTTGTGCATTAACTATTTTGTTGTCCAGTCAGTCTCTGCACATGCATTGTACACTCAGTCCTTAAATCATGCAGATACCTTAATGGAATGCGTGCGCGTTGACTATTCTTCTGGGTAAAATTTATTTTTAATCAATTAATTTGTGCTAGAAATGTCAGTCAACGGGGTAAAGTGCTTCACTTGTGAGATGTGGGAGATCCATGAAGCTTCCAGTGTCCTAGACAATGGCTACTGCAGGAAGTGTACCCAATTGCAGCTCTTCACAGACTGTATGGATCAGTTGGAACAGCAGTTGGATGCACTTAGGAGCATGCAGGTGGCAGAAAGTTCCATAGAGAGGAGTTTGAGATGTGGTCACACCCAAGGTGCAGGCAGTCAATGCAGGAATCCCCTGTGACTGTCCCTCTCTCTAACAAATATAAGATTCTGGATATTGTTTGGGGGGGGGGGGGGGGGGGGGCTGGCGTACCAGGGGAAAACAACAGCAACAGCCAGAGCATGGCGCCGTGGCTGGCTCTGTTGTTCAGCAGGAGGGTCAAAGTGCAGAAAAGCAGTAGTTATAGGGGACTCTATAGTCAGGGGCACAGATAGGCACTTCTGTGAACATGAAAGAGACTCCAAGACAGTATGTTGGCTCCCTGGTACCAGGGTCAAGGATGTCTCTGAACGCTCATAGGGAATTCTGAAGGGGGGGGGGGGGTTGGGTGAACAACTAGAGGTTGTGGTAAACATTGGATCTAATGACATAGGCAGGAAGAGTGACGATGTCCTGCGGGGGGAGCTCAGGGAGTTAGGGAGCAAGTTTAAAAATCAGGACCTCGAGTTGTAATCTCGGGATTACTCCCTGTGCCATGTGCCATTAAAGCTAGAAATAGTAAGGCAGTGCAGCTAAACAGGTGGCTAAACAGTTGGTGTAAAAGAGAGATTTTCAGATATCTAGATCATTACAATCTCATCAGGGGCAGGTGGGACCTGTACAAGAAGGATGGGTTGCACCAAAACTGGAGAGGCACAAATATCCCTGCAGGGAGGCTTGCTAGCATTACTCAGGAGGGTTTAAACTAGTGTGGTGGGGGGTGGGAACTAGAGCAGGAGGCCAGCAGGTGAAATAACTGAGGTGGAACACGTGAATAAGGCCAGGAGATTTAGAGGACAAGCATGCAGTGAGAAGTTGCTGAACACAGCAAGACTGGTGGTCTGAAGTGCATTTGTCTCTTCGTGAGAAGTATAACAGGTAAGGCAGATGAACCTAGAGCTTGGATGGGTACTTGGAACTATGATGTTGTTACTATTACAGTGACTTGGTTGAGGGAAGGACAGGTTTGGCAGCTAAACATTCCAGGATTTAGATGCTTCAGGCAGGATTGAGGCGGGTATAAAAGGAGTGTGGGAGTTACATTACTAGGTGAAGGAGAATATCACAGCTGTACTGCGGGAGGACACCTTGGATGGCTCATGCAAAGAGGCAATATGGGTAGAGTTCAGGAATAGGAAGGGTGTAAACACAATGTTGGGGGGTTTACTACAGGCCTCCCAGGAGTCAGTGGGAGGTGGAGGAGCAGATATGTAGACAGATTTAGGAAAGATGTTAAAAACAACAGGATAGTTATGATGGGTGATTTTAACTTCCCTTATATTGATTGGAACTCACTTCGTGCTTGAGGCTTGGGTGGGGCAGAATTTGTAAGCATCCAAGAGGACTTCTTGAAACAATGTGTAAATAGGCCAACTAAGAAAGGGGCTGTACTGGACCTGGTATTGGGGAATGAACCTGGCCAGGGTGGTTGAAATTTCAGTAGGGGAGCATTTCAGGAACAGTGACCATAATTCCATACATTTTATGGTATTGTGGATAAGGATAAGAATAGTCCTCGGGTGGAGGTGCTCAATTGGGGTAGACTAATTACAACAATATTAGGCAGGAACTGAAGAATTTAGATTCGGGGCGGCTGAGGTTAATTCAACATCTGACAAGTGGAAGTCTTTCAACCATCAATTGATTAGAATTCAGGACCGGCATGTCACTGAAAGGGTATGTATGGCAAGTTTAGGGAACCTTGGATAACGAAGGATATTGTGAGCCTAGTCAAAAAGAAAAAGAAAACATTTGTACGGTCTAGAAGACTGAGAACAGACAAAACCCTTGAAGAATATCAAGAAAGTAGGAAAGAAATTAAGCAAGGAGCCAGGAGGGCTAAAATGGGTCACGAAAGGTCCTTAGCAAAAAGGATTAAGGAGCATCCCAAGGCTTTTTATATGTATATAAAGAGCAATAAGGTAGACAGGGAAAGGGTTAGCACACTCAAGGAAGGAGAGCATCTAGGCATGGATGAGTATTTTGCATCAAAGATAAGGACATGGTAGGTGATGAGTCTCAGCAAGGGTGCGGAGATATTCTGGGTCATGTCGATATCAAAAAGTTGGTGATGTTGGGCGTCTCAGAAAGCATTAAGGTAGATAAGTCCCAGGGCTTAATGGGATCTAACCCAGAATACGGAGGGAGACAAGGGAGGAAATTGCTGTGGCCTTGACAGAAACATCTGTATCCTCAATGGCTGAAGGTGAGGTCCCAGTGGACTGGAGAATAGCCAATGTTGTTCCTTTGTTTAAGAAGTGCAGCAGAGATAATCCAGGAAACTATAGGCTGGTGACCCTTACATTAGTGGTACGGCAATTATTGGAGAGGATTCCTAAGGACAGGATTTACTCACATTTGGAAACAAATGGATTTATTAGCGATAGGCAGCATGGTTTTGTGAAGGGGAAACCGAGGCCCACTAACTTGATTGAGTTTTTTTGAGGAAGTGACGTAGATTATTGCTGAAGGAATGGATGTTGTCTACATGGACTTCAGTAAAGCCTCTAAGAAGGTCCCTCATGGCAGACTGGTACAAATGGTGAAGTCGCATTTGGATTTGGGTTTGTCACGTGTACCGAGGTACAGTGAAAAGTATTGTTCTGCGTACAGTCCAGACAAGATCGTTCCATACATGAAAAAACATAGGACATGCAATAGATATAACTGTAAATACACAGACATCGGGTCAAGCACACAGAGTAGAGAAGATTGGTGGAGAGATCAGTTCAGTCCACAGGAGGGACTTTCAGGAGTCTGGTAACAGCGGGGAAGAATCTGTTTTTGAATCTGTTAGTGCGTGTTCTCAGACTTTTGTATCTCCTGCCCAATGGGAGAGGTTGGAAGAGAGAATAACCCGGGTAGGAGGGATCTTTGATAATGCTGCCCACTTTCCCAAGGCAACAGGAATTGTAGGCAGAGTCAATGGATTGGGGTGGGTTTGTGTGATGGAATGGGCTGTGTTCATGACTCTCTGTAGTTTATTACAGTCTTGGGCCAAGCAGTTGCCAGACCAGGCTGTGATGCAGCCAGATAGGATGCTTGCTATATTTCATCTGTAAAAATTGGTAAGGGTCAATGCAGACATGCTCAATTTCCTTTGTTTCCTGAGGAAGTATAGGCGCTGTTGAGCTTTCTTGGTCGTAGCATCGACGTGGGCGGACCAGGACCTATTGTTGGTGATGAACGCACCTAAGAATTTAAGGCAGTCAACCATCTCCACCTCGGCCCCAGTTTTGCTGATGTTGAGGGAGAGCTTATTACACCACGCCACTAGGCCAAGTACACCACCTCACGGCCCCCTGTATTGAGGAATATTGTGGAGGAGGTGTTGTTTATCCTTACTGATTGTGGGCTATGGGTCAGGAGGTCCAGGATCCAGTTGCAGAGGGAGGAGCCAGGTCCTAGGTTTTGGTGTTTTGATATGAGGTTGGCTGGGATTATGGTGTTGAAGGTGGAGCTGTAGTCAATTAACAGGAGTCTGATGTAAAAGTCCTTGTTGTTGAGATGCTCCAGGGATGAGTGTAGGACCAGGTCTGCTGAGGACCGGCTGTGAATTGCAGTCGATCAAGGCAATCTTAGAGTATGGAGTTAATGTGTCTCATGACCAATCTCTTGAAGCACTTCATAACGATAGACGTCAAGGCCACCAGATGGTAGTCGTTGAGGCATGTTGCCTGGTTCTTCTTTGGCACCAGTGTGATGGCAGTCTCCTTGAAGCACGTCAAACCTTCGAATGGAGTAGGCGGAGGTTGAAGATGTCTGCAAACACACCCGCCAGTTGGTCCGTGCAGGATCTCAGTGCACGGCCAGGGACTACGCTAGCACCCGTTGCTTTCCGAGGATGCACTTTCAAGAAGGCCAATCTGACTTCGGAAGTTCTGACAGTTGGTGTGGGTTAGTCCGAGGCTGCTGGGACACTTGATCAGAGGCGAGCTGGCAAGATACAGGACTAGCTCAGTCATAAAAGACAGAGGGTGGTAGTGGAAGGATGCTTTTCAGAATGGAAGGCTATGATTAGTGATGTTCAGGGATCAGAACTGGAACTTTAGTTGTTCGTAGTTTATATAAATGATTTGGAGGAAAATGTAGCTGATTTGATTACTGTTTGTGGACAACGCAAAGGTTGGAGGAATTGCGGGCAGTCATGAGGATTGTCAGAGGATACACCAGGATATAGATCGGTTGGAGACATGGACTGAGAAAAGGCAGGTGGAGTTTAATCTGGACAAATGTGAGGGAATGCATTTTGGAAGGTTGAATACAGGGGGGAATTATACAATGGCAGAACCCTCAGGAGTATTTACAGGCAGAGAGATCTGGGCGTACAGATCCACAGATCATTGAAAGTAGCAAAGCAGGTGGATAAGGAGGCATGCTTGCCTTCATCGGTCGGGACTGGAGTATCAATATTGGCAAGTTATGCTGCAGCTGTACAGAACCATCATCGTTCAACCACACTTGGAATTTAGCATACATTTCTGGTCACCACACTACTAACTACGAGGAGAGGTTGGAGAAACTCGGATTGTTTTCACTGGATCGAAGAAGGTTGAGGGGCAACGTAATAGAGGTTTACAAAATTGAGTAGCATGGACAGAATGGATAGTCAGAAGCTTTTTCCCAGGGTGGAAAAGTCAATTACTAGGGGATATCATAGGTTTAAGGTCCGAGTGGCAAAGTTTAGAGGAGATATGCGAGGCAAGTTTTTTCTTTTTACAGAGTGCTTGAAACATGCTGCCAGAGGAGATGATGGAAACAGATATGTTAGCGGCATTTAAGAGGCGTCTTGATAAATACATAAAAAGGATTGGAATAAAGAGATACAGGCCCCGGAAGTGCCAAAGGTTTTAGTTTAGACAGGCATCATGATTGGCACAGGCTTGGAGGACCGAACAGCCTGTTCCTGTGCTGCACTGTTGTTTGTATCTTTGTATACCTCCTCCCTGACTTACAACTGCTGTGAAGGAGCTGCGTCTTCAGCTGGGCATACGTGCCTGAGGTTGAGTATTTTCACCTCCTGTTGCCAAAGTTGCCAACTTTATTTTATTCTTTCATGGGATGTGGATGTCTTGCCCATCCTTGGGGGGAATTTAAGAATCAAACACATTGCTGTGGATCTGGAGTCAGATGTAGGACAGACCAGGTAAGGATGACAGATTTCCTTCCCTGAAGGACATGTGTGAACCAGACAAATTTTTATGACAATCGACAGTTGCTTCATAGTCATTGGCTGTTTTATTCCAGATTTTGATTGAATTCAAATTTCACCATCTGCCATGGGTGGGATTTGAACGTGGGTCCCCAGAGCATTACTAGTCCAGTGACAATGCCACTGCACTACCGCCTCTCTGGAATTGTGGAATTGTTCATCGTTTTTTGCTTGTATCTTCGCTTGCGCCCAAAATTTGTTTGGTCAGATCTCGCGGCTTAGTTCATTGAAGACTCCATTTTCTCATGTGTTTTCAAAGATGTGACGAATGGAGGATTTTAGGAATATTGGCTTCTAAATATTGGGACAATTTAAGGCTTAAAAGCCTGGGGTTATTGTGTGTTTGACTGAGCGGTCATGATTTGAAAAAGGATCTTGTTGTGCAAGGCCTGGGGGCCAGAAAGTGAAATTGACCAGAGGAATATGGTTACACTGTGGTAGAGTGAAGCAACAGTGCAAACCACTGGGGCAGCACAGTGGGTAGCACTCTTGCTTCACAGCACCAGGGTCCCAGGTTCGATTCCCAGCTTGGGTCACTGTCTGTGCGGAGTCTGCACGTTCTCCCAGTGTGCGCGTAGGTTTCCTCCGGGTGCTCCGGTTTCCTCCCAGAAGTCCCGAAAGATGTGCTGTTAGGTGAATTGTACATTCTGAATTCTCCCTCTGTGTACCCGAACATGCGCCGGAATGTGGCGACTAGGGGCTTTTCACAGTAACTAATATTAATATAAGCCTACTTGTGACAATAAAGATTATTATTAATTATTATTACTGTGCTACCGTGCCACCCAGTGAATGGATGTGCCCCAAATTGAGACGATGTGGATGTTCTGGGATGGGTTTTAGTAATGATTACAGTTTTTGTATTGCTTGCATGTGTACCAGTGATACTCCCGGATTAACTTCTATGTCTTAGATAAGGTGCTGTTTGGAGGAATGAGAGAGGGGGGGGATGAATCAAAGTATTTGGCATTGGGTGGACTTGCAAGTGGGTGAAGGTGAGGCTCAGTGGCTGCAGTGGAGATTTGATGTGGGATTGTGGGCGGAGAAGGGAGTTTGCGAAATGGTGATGGTGGCTATCCAGAATTGTGTGGTACAGAATAAGACGGGAGAGGTCTCCGTCTTCATGTTGTGGGAGGAGTTGGAGGCGGTGGCAAAGGGGGAATTTATATTGTTTTAGGCACACAGGGAGAGGTTGGATTGGTCTGAGAGGTTGACGCTGGTGGAGGACATTCTGAGGGTGGATTGGAGATATTCGGTGGCGCCTGAGGAGGCATTGCTAAAGGAGGCAGAGGCTCCAAATGGAGCTTGGGCTGGTGTCCACGGGAAAGGCGGTGGAGCAACTGCTAGAGCCAGAGGGGCGGTGTATGATTATGGGGAGAAAGCTAGCAGGAGGCTTGCACACCGGCTGAGGAGGCCGGCAGCGGCGAGTGAAATTGGGAGGATGATAGATGACAAGAGCACAATGGTAGCGAGCCGAAGGGGAAGAACGGTGTATTTGAGGCTTTTTATCAGAGATTGTAGGGGATGAAGGGATGAGGCAGTTTTTGGACGTTTGGAATATCCGAGGGTTGAGGAAGCAAGGGTACAGGGAGTACCGATCGGGCTGAGGCAGCTAATATTGCAATGGTTAGGTATTGGGCAGTGGAGGCGTTGTCGGTTTGGGTGTGAATGGAGGCAGCCTTTTGTAAGAGGACCAGCCTGAGGGCACTGTTGTTGGCGCCCCTTCCATCAGGTACTCCATAAGTCCGGAGGTGGTATCAGCACTGAGGGTTTGGAGCGAATGCCGTCAGCACTTTGGATTGGAAAGCATGCCTTTGTGGGCGCTGATTTGCGATAATCGTAGGTTTTCTCCAGCAGGATTGGGTGCAGGTTCTGGGGTTGGCAGTAGGTGGGGATAGAATATTTCAGGGATTTGTTTGTGGGAGGGAAGTTTGCAGGCCTAGAGGAGTTGGAGGAGACATATCAGTTGCCAAAGATATCTGCAGGTTACAGACTTCATGGGAAAGGAGGTGCCGTCGTTTCCAATGCTGATGCCCCCGGTACTGCAGGATAAGCTTCTGTCCGAGGATGAGATAGGGGAGGGCAAGGTTGCGGATATATATGGGGAGCTTTTGAAGAGGGAGAGTGCTCCCGTGGAGGACGTTAGGTGTAAGTAGGAGGAGTTGGGTTGGGCATTGGGGGCCAGAGTATGGCGTGAAGCTCTGCGGTGGGTGAATGCTTCCTCGTTGTGTGCAAGGCTAGACCTTACCCAATTTAAGATGGTGCACAGGGCCCACACGACGGTGTCCAGGATGAGTCGGTTCTTTTCAGGAGTGGAGGATAGGTGCGGCCGATGTGCGGGGAGGCCGGCATATCATATGCATATGTTTTTTTTTTGGGGGGGGGGGGGGGATTTTCGGACGCAATGTCAAAAATCCTGGGGGTAGAGGCAGCTCAGAGTCCTGAGGTGGCGGTATTTTGAGTATCGGAGGATCCGGGAGTGCAGGTGGGGAGAGAGGACAATATGTTAGCCTTTACCTCCCTGATAGCCCGGAGGTCAATTTTGTTATGCTGTCAGAACTCAGAGCCGGTGAAGGCAGGGGTATGGATGAGCAATTTTGCAGAGTTCCTGCTTTTGGAAAAGATCACATTCACCATTCGAGGTTTGGAGGAGGGGTTCAGCTCGAGATGGAAGTTATTCATAGTCTTCTTTAAGGTGTATTGAGTAGTCAGTGGAGGGGCTTCATTTTAGTTTTTGTCTGAGTGTGGGGGGAGGGGTGTGGTGAAAAATTGAAATGGAGGAGTGGGCACCATGGTGGCAGCAGGGGATGTTTGTTGTCGGGGGTGCAGGGAGGGATGGGTTTGTTTTCTGTTGCTGCGGTTGGCTTTTGTACTTCTTGGTTATGTATATATTGAAAATGCCTTAAATAAAATGGTTTTCAAAAAAAAAAAAGAAATGCCAGTGGAAAGTCAAACATTTGAGATGTTGCAAGACATACATCATAGAATTTACAGTGGAGGCCATTCGGCCCATCGAGTCTGCACCAGCTCTTGGAAAGAGCACCCTACTTAAGCCCACACCTCCACCCTATCCCCATAATCCACTAACCCCCAGCTAACATCTTTTTGAACACTAAGGGTAATTTATAATGGCCAATCCACCTAACCTGCACATCTTTGGACTGTGGGAGGAAACCAGAGCACCCGGAGGAAACCCATGCAGACATGGGGAGAACGTGCAGACTCCACACAGACAGTGACCCAAGCCCGAGATCCTGCAGCTGTGAAGCAGCTGTGCTAGCCACTGTGCTACCCCAATATATATATCTGGGAGTGTTTCCTGATTGTGTGATAACCAGATCACAAAGCCACAGGTTGAGACAGGAGAAAGAGAACTTGAGGAGTACCGTTAGGGAGGCTGAGGTTCAGTTGCTAGAAACAATGTTTGATCAGATGGTCAGTAAAGAACAAGAGCAGGAGGTGGATGAAGCAGATATCTTTAGTTCAAGCAAGTTGGTTGAATTACAAAGAAAGATTCAGAGATAAAGCAGTCGTGTCATAAAGAATACACGGAAATGGAATCAGAGTGTATTTACATTAGAAATAATGTAATAATGAAAAAATGGAAACCATTACATATTCAAGCAGATGAGAAATGGCAGAAGTTCATCAAGTGGTATTACCGGTAGCTTATAGGAAGGAGGTTTTGCAGGTAGTGCATGAGGTTCCAATACGGGGCCATTTAGGAGTAAGGTAAACTCAAGCAAAAATATTTTTACTGGCCTGGACTGCACAAGGATGTAATTGAAATTTGCCGTACATGTCACACGTCAAGTAATAGGGAAACCCCAGCAGTAATCAAATTTGCACCTTAAATACCCATTGCAATTTGAGGAACCTTTCACTGGGGTCTTAACTGACTGCATGGGATCCTTGCCTAATACCAAAAGTGGGAATCAGTATCCGTTGACCATAATGGATGTGTTTGAGAAACATTACATTTAAGAGGATTGTAGAAGAATTAATAAAAATCTTTTACTAGATATAGACTACCAAAAGAAATTCAATCAGATCATGCATCCAACTTTATGTTGAAATTATGCAAGTTATGGATAACTTGGGAATAAAGCAATTTAATTCAACAGTGTATCATCCGGAATCACAAGAGGTGAAAGATGACATCAAACTCTAAAGATCATATTGAGGGCCATAGTCAAGATTATCCAGAAGATTGGGATAAAAGAATTCCATTGTACTATTTGCAATTAAGGATGCATCTTATGAATAATTTTTGGTCATGACGTGAGATGACCACTTAAATTGATCTCAAAGAGAATTGGTGAGTCAGCAGTCAGAGACTATGTTGTTGGACTATGTGTCAAACTTTAGAGATTAACTAGGGCTGGTGAGTTGGCTAGGAAGCATTTAAAATTGTCACAGCATGTGATGAAAAAGGCAGATAAGAAATCAAAAAGTCATAGTTTTTTCAGTGGGGAGAAAGTACTAGCATTGTTACCAATGGCAGGTGAACCATTAAAACCAAGATTTTGTGAGCTTTATCACATCAAAAGGAAATTAATTGAGGTGAATTATTTGATATGAATGCCAGACAGAAGGAAAGCTCAGTGCGTCACATTAATGTGCTCAAAAGGTATTTTGATAGAGAAGGAATGAAGGAGGAAGTGTCCGTCGTTGTAGCTCAGGGAGAAGAGATAAATCCAGACAATTCTGAATTTGACATTCCTCAAGTTATTGAATAATGAGGACGTATTAAAAAATTGGGATAAATTATTGAGTTACCTTCTGGAGGAAAATCAAAATGGCCCGAAAGAATTATTAGTCACATGGAGCTGTATCTGGGAATAAATTGTGAATTATGAAAGTAATTATGCATGATACAAATATGGGAAATGGTATTCCCATTAAACAACATCCATACAGGCTCAATCCACTAAAGTTAGCACAGGTGCAAAAGGAGATCAACAACATGCTCAAGGATGATATAATCAAAGTGAGTTGCAACGATGAGCTCACCAACTGTCACGGTACCAAAACCAAATGGAACACAACGGTTGTGTGGATGATAGAAAGGTTAACGTAATTACAAAGTCAGATTCGTACCTATTCCTCATTTGGAAGATTGTGTTGACAGAGTAGGACAAGTACATTTCATTACCAAACTTAACTTACTTAAAAGGATAATAGCAAGTACCTTTATCAGACAGGGTGAAGGAAGTTGTTTTTTGTGAAGCCAAATGGTCTGCATCAATTTAAGGTCATGCCATTTGGAATAAAGAATGCACCAGCAACATTTCAAAGATTAATCAACAAGGTCTTCTCTGGACCAAACAATCGTGCAGTATACACTGACGATTTGGTGTTCAGTGAAACATACAATGATCATTTGGAACATTTTTTTAAATTATTCAATTGATTAGAGGAAGCTGGATTGATGGTAAATTTTGCTAAGAGTGAATTTCCAAAAGCTCAAGTCACCTTCTTAGGCCATACAATTGGACATGGTCAGATGACCCCATGGAAGGTGAAGACGATCACCTATGAGAGAAGTCCTGCGATTTCTGGGCACGAGCAATCTCTGAAAATTCATGCCAAATTTCAGCAGCGTGGTTGCACCCCTGACTGAACTTCTAAAAATTTCAGTGGAGGTCGTAATGTCAGGAGGCATTCGATAATCTGAAGACTGTGTTAGCCACCACACTAGTGTTGATGACACCTAATTATGCCAAGTCATTTAAGGTGACAATTATTTGATTTGATTTATTGTCAGATGTACCGAAGTACAGTGAAAAGTATTTTTCTGCAGCCAAGGGAACATACACTGCACGTACATAGTAGGCAAAAAAAGAATAATAGACAGAGTACATTGGCAAATGGTACATCATCAAACAGTGATTGGTTACAGTGCGGAGAGTCATTGAAGAGTCTAGTAGCTGTGGTGAAGAAGCTGTTCATATGTCTGGATGTGCGGGTCTTCAGACTTCTGTATCTTCTGCCTGGTGAAGAGTCTGGAAGAAGGCAAAGCCTGGATGGGAGGGGTTTCTGATAATGCTGTCTGCCTTCCTGAGTCAGAATCAATGTGGGGGTGGCAAGCTTGTGTGATGCATTGGGCTGAGTTCACCACATTCTGCAGTTTCTTGCGATCTTAGGCCGAGCAGTTGCCATACCAAGCTGTAATGCAGCCGGATAGGATGCTCTTTATGGCACATCTGTAGAAGTTTGAGAGAGTTGATGCAGACATGCCGAATTTCTTTAGCTTCCGTAGGAAGTAGACATATGTTGGGCTTTCTTGACTACATCAATGTGAGTGGACCAGGACTGTTGGCGATAGTGACCCCCAGGAACTTAAAGCACAGTTGTGCGTGTATAGGGAGTACAGTAGAGGACTGAGCACACATCCTTGCGGGGCCCCGATGTTGAGGACTATTATGGAGGAGGTGCTGTTGCCATCCTGGCAGATTGCGGTCTGTTGGCGAGGAAGTCAAGGATCCAGCTGCACAGGGAGGGGTCAAGTCCATGATTGCGGAGTTTGGTTATTAGTCTTGTCGGGATAATGGTGTTGAAGGCGGAGCTGTAGTCTATGAACAGCAGTCTCATGTAGGTTGTTGTCGAGGTTTTCGAGTGTGATTGTAGAATCAGGGAGATGGCGTCAGCTAGGACTGGTTGCGGTGATAGGCGAACTGCATTGGATCGAGACCATCTGGGAGGCTGGCATTGATCCGTCTCATTATTAGCTACTCAAAGCATTTCATGATAACAGACGTCAGGGCCACTGTTTGGTAGTCGTTGAGGCAGGGTACCTTGTTCTTCTTTGGTATTGGTATTAAGGTGGTCTCCTTGAAGGGAGGTGGGGACCCCGTGGTGGAGGAATGAGGTGTTGAAGATGTCTACAAATACACTCACCGGCCGGTCTGTGCAGGCTCTCCCAGGGACTCCTTCGGGGCCCGTCACTTCCTGTGGATTCACTTTCAAGAAGGGAGCTTTTACCTCTGAGGCTGTAATAATGGGTATGTGTGTGTCCAGGGCTGTTGGGGCGGGTGGCACTGACACTGATGCATTGGCCGAGTGTTCAAAGCGGGCATTGAACTTGTTCAGTTCATCGGGGAGGGATGCTCCAGCCCCAGATATTCTGCCTGGCCTTGCTTTGTAGCCTGTGATCTCGTGTAAACCCTGCTATAGTCGTGGGTTTGTGTTGTTGACCTGGGACTCTAGTTTGATGCAGTATTGTCTTTTGGCATCCTGATGGCTTTCCGCATATCGTACCTGGATTTCTTATCTAGGTCACAGTCGACAGACTTGAATGCCTCCGTCCGGAACTTCAGCAGGGAGTGAACCCTTTGGTTGAGTCAGAGTTTCTGATTGGGGAACACCTGTATGATCTTCTTTGGTACACAGTCCTCAACACACTTACTGATGAAGTCTGTGACGGTGGTTGCGTACTTATCCAGGTTAGCTGCCGCGGCCTTGAATATGGACCAATCCTCAGACACCAAGCAGTCGCGGAGGATGTCCTATGATGCCTCGGATCTGCACTGCACGGTTTTCTTGACTGGCTCAGCACACTTGGGTTGCTGTTTGTAAGCCGGAAGTAGGAGTACCGACTTGTGGTCGGATTTGCCAAAGTATGGTCGGGACTGGAGCGGTAGGCACCTTTGATGCTCGTGTAGCAGTGGTCCAGGGTGTTTGCACCTCTGGTGGGGCAGGCGATGTTGATGGGAGTCTGGGTAGAACCTTCCTGAGGTTCACCTGGTTGAAGTCTCAAGCCACAATTGTTAGGACTTCAGGATGATTTGTTTCTTGGTTGTTGATGGTGCTTTCTTCACTTCCGCCTGAGGTGGGACGTAGACTACTGTGATGAGTACAGAGGTGAATTCACATGGGAGGTAGAAAGAGTGACACTTCACGGTCAGGTATTCTAGGTCTGGGAAACAGTGGCACGCTAGGGACTCCACATCTGAACACCAGGTGTTGATGCGGAAGCAAACACCGCCGCCCTTCGACTTGCCGGAGGCCATCGTGCGGTCCATCTGGTGGATTGAAAAGCCTTCAGGTTAGATAGTGCAGTCTGGTGTGGCCGGAGTAAGCCATGTCTCAGTGAAGCAGAGCACACAGCAGCTTCTCACTTCTCCCTGGAAGGAAGTCTAGTGTTGAGGTCATCCAGCTTGTTCTCAATCGCTTGGACGTTCGCCAGGAGCATGCTGGGGAGAGGGGTCTTGAAACCGCGTAATTTAAGTTTCACCTTCAGGCCGGCGCATTTTCCCCGCTTCCAGGGTCAGCGGCTGCTCTTGGATAGCAGGGCTGGCTTTGCATAAGGTAAGTGATTGCTTTTGGAGGGGTGGTGGATGATGGTGGAGGGGTCGTGGATAATGGTGGCGGTGTCAGGCTCACTGGAGGGGGTTGTACATGTGCCGGTCTGGTCTTGTGGGGCAGTGAGGTTGGGTTCACCTCCCGGTGTGGTCGGGCGGGTACCTGTCGCTCCAGGGTTGGCTCGGGCATTCCCGCTTCGCTGGCGAGGCCTCTCACCCCATTAGTCTAGTCATGCAGAGATTGGCCTTGGTGGGGGCCCGGAAAGGCCCAGTCTTTTACCTTTCCTGCCCCACAGGTACTTCAGGATAATAGACAGGCTGAACACCACGTGGTTGGGTCAGGTCACGTGGTCGGAGTCTGGAGGGAGCGGCCACATGGTTGGACACCAGTGTGGGCTTAGTATGGCCTACACCAGGGAAAGGATAAAGCAGTTCTCCTGGGGCAGGTAAGTTCAAGAGTTTTTGCTGGGTCCTCAGGTGATTGCTGGGTGGGAGGGCTCCGGTCTGCGGTCGGGATGCTGGGCAGGAGGGCTCCGGTCTGCGGTCGGACGCCGGGCGGGAGGGCTCTGGTCTGCGGTCGGACGCCGGGCAGGAGGGCTCCGGTCTGCGGCCGGAAGCCGGGCGGGAGGGCTCCGGTCTGCAGTCGGTCGCTGTGATGTGGCCGTTTTATTTGTACTGTTTCAGGAAGATGACAAAACAATCGAAAGACCAATCGAGTATTATTCTAAGGAAACTCCATATACACCAAAATAAATATTCGACCATCGAAAAGGAGACATTGAGTTTGATTAGTGTTAGAGCATTTTAAAATTTTTGTTAGTAACAGTGTATCTGAGACAATTGTATATACGGACCATAATCCAATAAAATTCTTGGACAAATTTAAACATTAAAATGCAAGACTATCAGATGGAGTTTATTGTTACAACCATTTCATTTACGCATTCTACAAGTGGCAGGAGAAAATGTGTTTGCTGATGCATTATCACGACTGTAATGTGTGAGAAGGCTAAAATAGACTGTACTCATGTTTATGTTTGCCTGTTAGAAAAAAAATCTTTTGGGAGTACAAGTCATATATAATCTTTAAAATTTTAAAGTTAAAGGGGTTTTAGAAAATGTAGCCAACTGCTTATATTGCTGGTTCATTTTCT
The DNA here is from genome assembly GCF_047496885.1 of Scyliorhinus torazame. Taxonomy (NCBI): domain Eukaryota; kingdom Metazoa; phylum Chordata; class Chondrichthyes; order Carcharhiniformes; family Scyliorhinidae; genus Scyliorhinus; species Scyliorhinus torazame. Next base: position 119,975,660 of record NC_092707.1, on the reverse strand, counting down.
TTAAGAGGGGAGGTATGACAAATGGAGGATTTCAAGAATAATGGCTTCTAAATATTGGGACTATTTTAAGGGTTTAAAAGCCTGGGGTTATAGTGTGTTTGACTGCAGTGGTCATGTTTTCAAAACAGATTTTGTTTCACAGGGCCTGGGTGCTTTTCGGACCCAGGTGAAACTGACCAGAGAATTGTGGTTTTCAGTCTGGGCTAATGCACTGTGGTTGAGTGGAAAAAGTCCCTGGGGAGTTGATGTGCTTTCGGCCTGCAGAGTCAACTTATTTTTACAACTTGGAGAGATTATATAATTGCTGGGTAGAGTCAAGGGTTGCAGAGATTAATTTTGGAAAAGCTTTGGAGAGGAGTTGAAGTCTGATCCGTCTGACACTGAGCCCATTGTTATGGGCCAGGGTTTAAGAGAGCCCCAAATGTATCATGGAGTTCACCTGACCCACAACTTTTAATAGGTTTTGGTATGGGGAGCACACGGCCCACTCTACAGGTGTGGTAGAGCAGAAATGGAAAAGTATTTTTTAAAGCAAAACAATGTTTATTCTATAAACTCAAGTTAACCTTTTTAAAACATAGTGAACATCTTAGCAACCATTAATTCAAATATAACCCACAAAGAATACAACACTAAGTAATCCTTTAAGCTTTCCTTTTAACATCCATAAGACTTAAAACACCTTTTACCAGAAACATATTAGGTTTACATTCACTACTGAGAACATTTATAATTCTGAATTCACCAAATGATCACGAGATAGTCTTTTCATGGCAGAGAGATCAACAGTACACCTGCTCTGTCTGCCTTCAGCTCCAACACTGAAAACGAAACCAAAAACACACCCTGCAGCAAACAGCCTAAAACGAACGTAAAAAGCTGACAAGACAGCCCAGCTGCACCCACTCTTGGACATCACTGCAGTAGTAAACACCCATTTCTTAAAGGTACCCTCACTACAGATATTTATATACACACCCATTTATAAACACCCATTTCGTAAAGGTACTCTCACATGACACCATAATTCTCTCGCTGTTGGCTAGTTAGAAAAAGAGTAATACGATATAAAGCAGGACAGCTTTGGCTGAGGACAAAGAAGCTGAATGTGCCAGTTGAACCAGTTTTTAAGGCATTCAGCCAGACTCTGAAAGGTTTCTAACAGGAGTCACGTCTATTCTGTAAAGCAATCATTACTCTCTGCCATGCTGATTTTAAGATAGATTAAGAGCTGTATGTTTCTTTGCATGTTGTTTAATGGGGAATTGAGTAATAGTATTATAAGGGAAATTGTAAACTGTTCTTTTCTGGTGTGAAGTTAGAGTTTAATATTGCATTCTGAACAAAGTTTAGTTTTAAAATTATCATGCAATCACTCCTGAAGCAAACCATTCTTTCCACACAGTTTTGCAAATAAATTTAAATATTTGGGTTTCATAGCCACTGTTGGGCTCGGGTCTGGGATTGTAATAAAGGTATACACGCAGCTGGAATCTTATCCTTCAACTTTTCAGCTCCAAAGTGAACAGTTTCCTGTAGAACATTTACCTTGGCGCATATTTTTCATTGCACTGAAATGGTTGGCAACCATCTTGAGGTTTACTTAACTATCCCCTCCATTTCTCAGGAGTCTTTTTTTTTCCTCCTTCTGGGGTATTTTTTTGCCCTTTCTCTGTTGGCACAGTCAGGGTTACAAGCCCAAGCTTTAGACTTGCTTCAGCTGCGGGTTGAGCAGCGGTTGCGTCTCATCTATTATCTGGAGCTCGAGATCTTCCTTCTTGCCATTGCATTGATGGTCAGACTAATTTGTTCTCGCGGTAGGAGTCCTGTGCCATCATATAGCCTCAATCTTACTTTTGACGGCATCATTTTTGGATCACAATGTTGACCCACATCACACAGACCTCTGAAGGTTATTGTGCTGCATGACGCACCAGTGTCCATCTGACACTTATTGTTTGATACTTATTGATATTCTCCATCTGCGATCATCATTACAGTTACAAACCATTTGTCTCCTACAGACTTAACTGAACCAACCTGTTGTATCATGCATAGTTCTTCATCAGATTAGTTTGCTGAAATTTCTCCATCTGTATTGGCTTGCTTTGCTTTTTTCTGGCCGAACGTGTGCAAAATGATTTTGCTTCTTTCTTTCCTCATGCTCGGTAACCCTTATTTTCCTGTGCATGTGGTCCTCCGCAGTATTTGCATCCTCCCTTTGGTCTGTAATTGGCCAGCTCTTTACGCCTACACCATCTCTCAGCATAACGTTCCTTGAATCTTGCTGTATTCTCCAGCTGACATTTCACAACTTCCACATTTCAACACAGAGCTACGTTTATTGTGAGGGGGTCTCGTTCCTAGGAAAAACTCTATCTTTAATTAGATTTTCTTTTAGCTGCCCAAATTTACATGATTCTGCTAGCTGCGGGGCAGCACGGTAGCATTGTGGATAGCACAATTGCTTCACAGCTCCAGGGTCCCAGGTTCGATTCCGGCTTGGGTCACTGTCTGTGCGGAGTCTGCACATCCTCCCAGTGTGTGCATGGGTTTCCTCTGGGTGCTCCGGTTTCCTCCCACAGTCCAAACATGTGCAGGTTAGGTGGATTGGCCATGATAAATTGCCCTTAGTGTCCAAGATTGCCCTTAGTGTTGGGTGGGGTTACTGGGTTATGGGGATAGGGTGGAGGTGTTGCCCTTGGGTCGGGTGCTCTTTCCAAGAGCCGGTGCAGACTTGATGGCCGAATGGCCTCCTTCTGCACTGTAAATTCTATGATAATCTATGATAACGGCATACTGTTGAATGGTCTCAATTTCATTCTGAACTCTAGTATTGAACATGCATCTTTTAAGATGTAACATTCATTTTGGTCCAAAATATGCGTCAAGGTTCTCAATCTCAATCGGTTGTTAGATTTAGGGAGTATACACTTTGTAGCAGTCCTTCCCCAGCAGTGTGAAAAGTGTAGCTACTCATTGTTATGTCTACTGCAATCTCATTTTTGCCATTGCAACTGGACAAATTATTAGTTTCGTCATGTATCACTTTTCAAATGAGATTGGAAAATTTACTGCTGCCATTTTTGCTCACTCAACTTTTGTCTGTTCTCTTCGTTTCTGCAGTCAGTAATTTCACTTGCAGCCTGTGCGTGCTTTTCTTTTTTATAATTTTTCTGCAGCCAGTAATTTCACTCGCAGCTGGTGTGCACTTTTCTTTGGTTTCTTGAAACTTGTCTGTTTTCCTTTGTTCTTTCCAGCTGCTTTTTTTTCAGATTTGAACCCTGGGTCGTCAGTGTCTTCTCTGCTCATTTGGCAGGGTCCAAAAATCTATTTTTTTGCCACTCTCTAACACCAGGTTTCAAGAATAAGGACAGCAGTCTTCATTAGTATGTTTCTGTGAGAGGCTTTTTAATGAACTGTTCTTAAGATGTCTGTTCCAGAGGCAGACACATGGCATGGTCACATGATTACATGATTACGGAAAACTGGAGGTGTCAATCAGACTGGTTACATTTCAAAACCTTAATAATGTGCACAAATTGCTGAAGGTAGCAAGGCAGGTTGTAAAAGTGGTTTAAGAGGCCTAAAGGATACTGGGCTGTAAAATAGAGGCACAAAATAGAAAAGAAAGGAAGTTACAATGAATCTTTAAAAAATATTGGTTCAACTGGAGTATCATGTCCCATCTGGGCACAACAGTTTAGGAAGGATGCTCATGAAGCCATTGGAGAGAATGTAGAAAAGATTCACAAGGATGAGGGACTTGAGTTACATGGATATATTGTAGAGGCTTGGGATTTTCTACTTGGGTAAGAGTAAATTGGAAGGAAATTTGATAGAGGTGTTCAAAATCATGAGGAGTCTGAACAGGGTGAGTAGATAGCAAGAAACTGTCACCACTGGTGGTAGCGTCAAAAACCAAAAGGTTCAGATTAGCTGAAGAATCAAATGTTAATGGCCGACTTTATAAAAAATGCAGCAAGTGGTTACAATCTTGACCTGCCTAGGAAGTGGTGGCAACAGGTTCAACTGTGACTTCCAAAATTGGATAAACACCGGAAAGGAAAAATTCACAGGGCTATAGGGAATGGGTGGACAAACTGACGTTCAGTTTGGGTTCTGCCAGGACCACTAAGCTCCTGACCTCATTACAGTCTTGGTGTAAACAAGGACAAAAGAGCTGAACTCCAGAGGTGAGGGGAGAGAGACTGCCCCAGACATCAAGGCAGCATTTGACTGAGTGTGGTATCAAGGTGTGGGGGAGGGGAGAGGGGAAGAGTCTCTGCTGATTGGAGGTTTATCCAAGATGGTTGTTGGAGGTCAAGCATCTCAGTTCCAGGAAATCACTTCAGGGGTTTCTCAAGTTAACGTCCTAGGCGCATCCTTCCTCAGCTGCTTTATCAAAGTCCTGCCTACCATCATAGGGTCAGAAATGGGGATATTCAATGATGATTGCACAATGTTCAGCATCATTCACAACTCCTCAGGTACTGAAGTAGTCAATGTCCAAATGCAGCAAGACCTGGACAATATCCAGACGTGGGCTAATAAGTAACATTTGTGCTACACAAGTGCCAGGCAATGGCCATTTCCAACGAGAGAGCATCTAACTATAGACCCTTGACAGTCAATGGCATTACCATAGCTGAATCCCCTATCAGCATCTAAGGGGTTACCAGTGACCAGAAACTGAACTAGACCGCCATATAAATACATGGCTCCAAGAGGTCAGAGGCTAGAAATCCATCAGCAAGTAAATCACCTTCTGACACCCCAAAGTCTGTCCACAATCTACACAGCTTACAAGACACAAGTCATGAGTGTGATGGAATATTCTCCCCTTGCCTGGATGGGTGTAGCTGCAACACTATTCAAGAAGCTTGACACCATCCAGGGCCAAGAAGTCCACTTGATTGGCATCCCATCCACATTCACTCCCTCCATTACTGATGCACTGTAGCAGCAGTGTTTGCCATCTACAAGGTGCACTGCAGGAACTCACCAAGCCTCCTCATACAGCACTTTCCAAACTCACAACCACTACCATCTTGAAGGACAAGGGCAGCAGAGACATAAAAGAATCATCACCTAAAGTTTCATCACCCACTATCCTAACTTGGAAATATATCAGCGTTGCTTCACCATCACTGGTTCAAAAACCTGGAACTCCATCCCTAATAACGCTGTCGGCGTACCGACACCATATGGATTGCAGCGGTTCAAGGCAGCAGCTCACTACTTTTTCAAGGGCAATGAGAGATGAGCAATAAATGCTTATTTTTTAAACATATTTTTTTATTCTACATTTTCCTTCAAAAATGTACACCCCACCCAGAAAAAGGAGAAAAAGAAAAAGGAGTCCGCCCATGGTCACCATTCACCTATAGAGTCCACTCCCCCCTTCCCCCCTACACTCAACGCCATCCAGCCTCTGAAAGGGTACCGTACATGATACCCAAGAGTTGTACACCCCCCTCCCCTCAAAGTCTCCAGCTCCTCCGGTCCACTGCCTCTTGTAAAACTCCTCTTCCCAACCTCGGTTCCTTCCCCCCAACTTTCCACCCCGGCTAGACCACTCGGGCCCTGTTCTGCCAGGCTCCGACGGCCGCAGCCCCTCCCCCCACCTCCCTCCCGTTCACTGGCCGGCTTAAACCAGCCAGCGTGGAGGCCCCCGCCCGGGTCCCTTTCCCCCTTGCCCGACCCTAGGAAAGCCCAGAGATCCCCTTTTAGCTCACACACCCCTCATATCCACCTACACCCCAAAGAGCCCTCATTTCGAGTGAAAGTCCCATCCCTTCCCTTGTCCAAATATATACAACATTGGCTCCTTTAGCCCCTACACCCGCACGCAGTGAAACAAAAAAGAAGAAAATACAGTCATGAGGTTACATCGGCACATGGCCATTTCTCAATTTGTCAGTTCTGCCACAGTCCTTCTGCCTTCGCAAACTCCTCCGCTGCTTTCGCCGTTCCAAAATAAAAGTCCCTGAGCTTATAAGTCACCCTCAGCTTCGCTGGATATTCAATGCCGCACTGCACCTTGCTAATGTACAGTGCCCTCTTCACCCGGTTGAAGGCAGCCCGCCTCCTCGCCAGCTCCACCGTAAAGTCCTGGTATACACGTATACCAGCTCCAGCCCACTGCACCACCCGCTTCTGCTTGGCCCAGCTCAGGACCTTCTCCTTCACACTGTACCTACGGAAGCACAGAGTCACTGCCCTTGGCGGCTCACTCACCTTTGGTACAGGCCTCCACGACCGATGAGCCCGATCCAGTTCATATCGGGAGGGATCCCCCCCTCCCCCAATAAATTTGCCAGCATCGTGGCAAAATACTCAGTCGGCTTCGGTCCTTCAACTCCTTCGGGCAGCTCCACAATCCTCAAATTCTGTTGCCAGGATCTGTTTTCCAGGTCTTCCATCTTTCCTCGCAGATCCTTGTTAATGTCCATCACCTTCCGCATCTCCTTCCCCATCGAGGCAAGTTGATCACCGTGATGCAATAACGTCTCCTCTACTTCCTTCAGCGCCTCCCCTTGCTCTCGCACCTCCGCCACTGCGCTCGCCACCGCCATCACCGGGGAAATCGCCTCCCCCACCAGCACACTCAAAACCTCCCTCATCTCCTTCCTCACCGTCTCCATGCATTTTGCAAACTGCCTTTCGAATTCCGCAGCCATCATCTTAGTTATTTCTTCAGCCGTAAGCAATGCGACCTCCCCTGGTGCTCCAGCCTCCATTTTCTTTACTGACCCGCGGTGACCTTTCCGCTCCCCGACAGACTTTCAGCCGCTTTTTTCATGGCCGTTTTTTTGCTGGTCTTTGACATTCCCCGCCTCTGTGCTGTCTGCCGACTTTTACTGCCTTCGCTGGCCCTAGGATCGGGCGTTAACCCCCGACAATGCCGTTCCCGAACGGGAGCCCTCCAACGCGCGGCTGCCTCCCCTACTCTAACCTAAACTATTTCCCATCTCCCATCTCCACCCGCCCCCCCCCCCCCCCCCGGTCTGCTGACGATTAATTTTTCGCAAGGAAGTCGACAAACGGTTGCCACCTCCAGGTGAATCCTAACAGTGAACCTCTCAAGGCGAACTTAATTTTCTCCATTCAGAGAAAGCTAGCCATGTCCAATAGCCAGGTTTCCGACATCGGGGGCTTTGGGTCCCTCCATGCCAATAGTATCCGCCTCCGGGCTACCAAGGAAGCAAAGGCCAGAACATCTGCCTCTTTCTCCTCCTGGATTCCCGGATCTTCCGACACCCCGAAAATCACCACCTCTGGACCCAGCGCCACCCTTGTTTTTAAAACCTTGGACATGACGTCCGCAAACCCCTGCCAAAATCCCCGAAGCTTTGGACATGTCCAAAACATATTTCATAGAATTTACAGTACAGGAGGCCGCCATTCGGCCCATCGAGTCTGCACCGGCTCTTGGAAAGAGCACCCTACCCTATCCCCATAACCCAGTAACCCCACCCAACACTAAGGGCAATTTTGGACACGAAGGGCAATTTAGCATGGCCAATCCACCAAACCTGCACTGTGGGAGGAAACCGGAGCACCCGGAGGAAACCCACGCACACACGGGGAGAACGTGCAGACTCAGCACAGACAGTGACCCAAGCCGGGAATCAAACCTGGGACCCTGGAGCTGTGAAGCAATTGTGCTAATCACTATGCTACCGTGCATGTCTCCTATCGATCTGCAATATCTCCTTTACCAGTCTGTCCGTCTCTGCCCTGTCAACCTTCTCCTTATGAGCCCGGATTGAGATCAGCTCCCCCTTACCACCGCCTTCAGTGCTTCCCAAACCACCGCTGCCGAAGTTTCCCCCATTTCATTGACCTGCAGGTAGTCCTGAATACATTTCCTCAGCCACTCGCACACCCCTTCATCCGCCAAAAGTCCCACATCTAACTTCCAGTGCGGGCGCTGATTACTGTCTTTACTAACCTGCAGGTCAATCCAGTGCGGTGCATGGTCTGAGATTGTGATCACCGAATACCCCGTGTCCACTCCCCCGGCCAGAAAGACCCTGCTCAAAATAAAGAAATCAATCCGGGAGTACACTTTATGCACGTGTGAGTAGAAGGGCAACTCCTTCGCCCTCGGCTGCCCAAACCTCCATGGATCCCCCCCCCCCCCCCCCCCCCTCCCAAATCAGCTCCATGAACCCTCTTAGTTCCTTTGCCATTGCTGGCACCCTGCCCGTTTTAGAGCTTGACCGGTCTAAGCCCGGGTCCATAACTGTATTGAAGTCCCCTCCCATGACCAATCTGTCCGAGTCCAGGTCCGGTATCTACCCCAGCATCCTCTTTATAAACTCCACATCATCCTAATTTGGCGCATATACATTCACTAACACCACCTGCACCCCCTCCAGTTTCCCACTGACCATAATATACCGACCTCCCACGTCTGAGACAATTCAACCCGCTTCAAACACCACCTGCTTATTGATCAGGATCACGACCCCTCTAGTCTTTGAATCTAGTCCCGAATGAAACACCTGGCTGACCCAGCCTTTCCTCAGTCTAACCTGGTCCGTAACCTTAAGGTGCATCTCCTGCAACATCACCACGTCCGCCTTCAATCCCCTAAGATGCGTGAACACATGTGCCCTTTTGACCGGCCCATTTAACCCTCAAACATCCTAGGTGATCAGCCTAGTTGGGGGCTCATTGCACCCCCCCCCCCCCCCCGCCAATCAGTTATCCCCTTTTTTTAGGCCCGCCACCAGCCCATGATGCGCGCCTCCACCGGTCCATCCCCAGGCAGCCCCCTGCCCGACCCCCCCTCTGTCCCTCAGCCCAAATCCCTCCCTCACCAGCAGAACATTCATTCCCCCTCTTCCCACCCCCCCCCCCAGCAACAACACCCTGTAACCCAATCCCTTTCCTAAACCAAACATATGCACCCCCCCACTGCACTTCCGAGAGCTAGCTCACCCAGCTAGCTCGGTGGCCCCCATATCCGGCTCCAGATAGTCTGCCACCTCTTGTTCCCTCCCAACCCCGCTCATGCAAACAAACTCCAACATCAAACAGTCCCCACACAATTGCCCAACCGAAAAACACCAAGATCAAAACTAGTACACCTCCATCCCCCAACAGTGCAAATGAAAACCTAAACTCACCCAGCTCTCCTGCTGGTTCCAAGCAAAACTTCATTTATGGAATGAATAGGGCAGCACGATGGCGCAGTGGGTTAGCACTGCTGCCTCATGGTGCCGAGGTCCCAGGTTCGATCCCGGCCCTGGGTCATTGTCTATGTGGAGTTTGCACATTCTCCCCGTGTTTGCGTGGGTTTCGCCCCCACAACACAAAGATGTGCAGGGTAGGTGGATTGGCCACGTTAAATTGCCCCTTAATTGGAAAAAAATAATTGGGTACTCTAAATTTAGAAAAAAGATGGAATGAATTAATCCTTAGTTGGTCTAATCTCAGTTCTGGGCAATCATTTGAAATCTACAATTTGATTTAACATTTAAAAATGCTTAGGTTAGTCAAGGGTAGCCAATGCAATGCATCTTTGACAAACATAATATATCTTTGGGCAGCACGGTAGCATTGTGGATAGCACAAATGCTTCACAGCTCCAGGGTCCCAGGTTCGATTCCGGCTTGGGTCACTGTCTGTGCGGAGTCTGCACATCCTCCCCATGTGTGCGTGGGTTTCCTCCGGGTGCTCCGGTTTCCTCCCACAGTCCAAAGATATGCGGGTTAGGTGGATTGGCCATGCTAAATTGCCCATAGTGTCCAAAATTGCCCTTGGTGTAGGGTGAGGTTACTGGGTTGTGGGGATAGGGTGGAGGTGTGGACCTTGGGTAGGGTGCTCTTTCCAAGAGCCGGTGCAGACTCGATGGGCCGAATGGCCTCCTTCTGCACTGTAAATTCTATGATGAAAGCGAGAAACTTTTCACAAAAACAGAGAAACAATACAGAGAAAACAGAAACAAGAACGTTGCAGCCAAGTTCAAAAGTGCTCAGTCCTTCGTCAGCCCTTTCTTTCTTGCAAAGTCCAACGCGTCCTCAGGCGACGCAAAGTAAAAGTGCTGATCCTCATGCGTGACCCAAAGACATGCTGGGTATAACAGTCCAAACTTCACCTTTTTCTTGAAAAGGATCGTCTTGATCTGATTGAAGCCTGCTCTCCTCCTGGCCACCTCCATGCTCAGGTCTTGGTAAACCCGCAGGATGCTAATGTCCCACTTACAGTTCCGTGTCTGCTTGGCCCACTGCAGAATACGCTCCTTATCCGAGAACCTGTGAAATCTCACCACCATAGCCCTCGGGGGACCCCATTCGCGGCTTCTTCGCAGGTGCTCTGTGAGCCCTATCCACCTCCAAGGGCCGGGAGAATGCCCCATCCCCCAGCAGCTTCTCAAACATGCCTGCGACGTATGCCCCAGCGTCCGTTCCTTCAGCCACCTCCGGGAGCCCGACAATTCTTAGGTTCTGCCGGCGGAACCTATTCTAAGCCCACATTTTAATCTTTAAAATTTAAGTTTAAAGAGTTCCCAAGTGATTCATTGGACTGCTGTTAAATTTTTAATGTTATAAAAGAGCCAACTGTACTGTCAGCCCTTTACCAAGATCAAAAATCTCAGCAGCTTTCAGACCGGTTAGCAAACACTATGCTTATATAAGTATGCAGACAGAGTCTTCAGCTGTCTCAACTCAATTCTCTGCACTTTCTCTAAATTTCTCAACTTTGCTATTTTTTCTCTGTGCCTTTTAAAAGCCTCATCAAAAATCTATACTTTCAGACATCTGTTAACTCTCTCCCCCAGCTCTGCCCATTTCTCCTGTGCAATGTTTTTATATGAATCGTGCATTACAAGTCGAAGCTGATACTGTGTCTTCCTATTCAACATGAAAGGAACTGCAGCGACTGCAATATGATTGAGTGCTCTAAAACAGGTATCGGTGTCAAACCTATGTCCACACTATAAAGACAGCATTAGGAGTCAATATGCAATGTCTACATGCACTGCAAGGACTGATCATTCCAGCAAGTCAAATTTAAATAGCCTACACCCGAATACTTGGTCAATATCTGGCAGCAAATCAAAGTCATGAGGCGTTTTCAAAGCCAGAATGAAAAGTATAGGTCCCTACATCAAAATAGGTTAACATGACATCATGACAACCAATGACAGCCTTTTTTATATTCCTTAATTACAACAGTGTTCTCAATCAGTCATTTTCTTATAAGTCAGGGTATTATGGTTTTACATTGATTATAAGCATGCAAATTAAGGTGTGGTCATCAAGTGGTTAATTCAAAAACCTCATTAGACATCCTCAGTACTAATATTTATTGATGAACTGAGCAAGTTCCTTGATTTGTTACAATATTTGCTACTCTTGAAGCTGAAAAAACAAAGCAATGGCCCAGCATCATAGTCCAGTGACTGGTTACAGAATTTCACTGGCCATAAGAGCAGTCATGTTTAAAAACAGTAATTTATTTGAACCTGATGAAGCATTAAATAATTTATGTTTCACCACTTAATGGCTCACTTGGCACAGCCCCACCCCTCCAAATACCCAAATCTACCCAAATCACTTCCCAAAAGAACGTAGGCCAGCACACAAGGGCAAATAAACCAGAAAAAGGAATAGATGCACAGACAGGCAAGGACGCCGACCCCCACCAACAACCACCTCACTACTAATCAAGACTCCCTCATTCCTCTCCTGAACCCCACAGTAAAAAAGAAAAAGAGCTTAATAGCTTAAATACTCATTGCTTCCAGCACAGTGCAACCTGCCAAGAAACTTAGTACATCAATTTACTCCTTCTGTAAGCACCATATAATTAACCCACACAATGACTTCATCAAATATTTCTGTGAATGCAGACTCTTGAAAAAGGTACAATAAAAATAAATTTTAAAATGCATTTTATTGTGGCAACACCTTTTAATTAATACAGTTTTGCAAAGATTTTACACAATAGAAATTCTGTAACATACTGTACATTCAACAAAAGCCTGGGTTAAGAAAAATATTTTATTCACAATATATCAGACTTAAATGCCTTAGGGTAAACCAATGGATTCTTGCTTATCTGCAAGTGCCCAGGTGCTGTAAAGAACTTACTTCCTCAGATTATTCAGTTTTGCAATCATGTTTCCTGTGAATCTAATTTTTCTAGACATTATAAGAAATAATTAAACTACCTTAGATATAGCAGAACATTGACAAAAATTGTTGCAGCATGCAGGAAGTTGCTGTTTTCTTCACCAGTCTATGTTACAGTGACACGTCAAGAAAGGGTTGGCACTGGAAGATCCCAAGAAGATTCTAAACAAATCTTCTAAAATGTAAAATAGGCAAAATCTTATATAATCTTTTCAATACTCAAGGAGATAAGAAACATAAATGAGTAGAATTTTGTTAAATTCTGGAGACTGTGAATTTAAGCTGTGCAATAATAAAGGGCAGAAGAGCTAATGGAATATTTTTTTAAGGGGATAGGGATGGGGGGGGGGGGGGGTAGTGGTGCTAAGATCTTATTACACTAACCAAATTTTCTCCATTCAATAAAATATATTTAGTTGCCAGTTATTTATTACACAGCGAGGGCATGATGGTGGTGGGTAGGCAGAAAAAAGCAATTGTGCAGGAGATTTTTGCTTTAATTACAAAAAACATTTTATGTAAGACCAGCATTTAGAACAATCATCAACTACAATAGAATCTATTTGTAAGATGGTGTCAGTTAACTCCAGGAGCTTGAATATACCTGATCACTCAAATGAACTTGCTGCTTCATGAACAAACATTTATGGTCTCGGCTGTTTCATTAACTAGAAGGATTAAATAAGCATGGCTGTACTGATTTCCTGATCTCCAATAACTGCTTCAGCCTCCCTTACAGAATCTTCCCCATCAGTTGCCTGTGCTATCATTTGACCTCCTGCTGCTCCAAATTGAAATTTAAGATTTTTTTTTAATGCACATGCTTTTTTTTGTTTGCAACATAATGTTAGCTGTCAGGGCATAGAATTTAGTTGTTCAATTCCGACGGAGTCCCTGGGCGAGCACTCAGATCCTGTGCAGAATGGCTGCCGAGTATATTTGCAAACATCTTCAACACCACACTTCTCCACGCCAAGGTCTCCACCTCCTTCAAGAAGGCCACCATAATACCAGTTAATACCAAAGAAAAACAAGGTAGCCTATCGCAACAACTACCAACCGATGGCCCTGACATCTGATATCATGATATACTTTGAGCGGCTAGTCAGAAGACAGATCAATGCCAGCCTCCTGAACGGTCTTGATCGATTGCAGTTCACCTATCCCTGCAACCGGTCCACAGCAGATGCTATCTCCCTGGCCCTACAATCAACACCTCAACAACAAGGACACCTACGTGAGACTGACAATCAAACTCTGCAATCTTGGACTTGACCCCTCCCTGTGCAGCTGGATCCTTGACTTCCTCACCAGGATAGGCAACGGCACCTCCTCCACAATAGTCCTCAATACCGGGGCCCCACATTTCTGAATTATTGCAGGTATGAAACAAGTTCTTCTGGTATTTCTTTCTGCCCAGAGCCCATTCTGAAAAGGCAATTGGTTCTCAAATTTATCATCAGATTTAATTCCCAAACACTATTAATGTAGGAGATGGTATATACGGTGGCTTATTAAATAATCGACTATTTGTAAAAACCGCATGCCAGGCAATGAAGGGAAAACATTCTGGAGACCGGATAGCACAGTAGGTTAACATGTTCCTTTATTTCTGTAACAGAATTTCAATTCCACCCCACCTAATAGAATTAAAACTGTTTTCCTCTCTCTCGGTCGGCCCTGAAGATTTTACACTCAAATGAGTTTTAACGTAGTTCTGACAAGCAAGGGTGCACAATATAAGAGTGCCTACAATGATGTGCCAAGGAAACACTCTCAGAACCGTCAAAAGTATGTCTGGTTGAAAGATGAAAATTGTTGCAGCAGAGGGAGGGGAACAATCTTCTTCTGCGGCTAGAGTTTTCATAAATTTACAGAGTCGACAACACAAGCCTCCACTCGCCCTTCATTTAATCCTATCACTGAAGCACAAGACTATCAGTAACTGGTTGTGCTACATCTGATGATGAATACCCAAGACATGAACAGTGGAAAACTCTTGCTGGGAAATAATTTAATTCTCTAGCAATTAGAGTTGTGATGTATGCAAAATCCATTTCATTCAAAGTCGCGAGCAAAGATTTTGCCATGTAACATGAAGGAATGCACATCAAACAACTGAAAAGTTATGAAGTGTAAAATTAAAATATTGCGTCATATTATTGGAAAGCTTAAAAAATTAAATTAATTAAATCCAGTCAACGGTGCCTTTAATGCTATGACATGGCACTGGCCCTATTGGTGATCATTAAAATTGAAAGTCATCGAAGTGGTGGGCTAGGAGTGCCGAATATTAAAATGTATCAATTAGCCTCACATCTTAGGTTTATCAGGGATTGGGTCAGAGATGAACCCTCCACCATTTGGCTTGACATTGAAGCAGGCCAAACTCTGCTGTTTTATAGGAAACTCTAAGGCTGGATCTGCCAAATGTGAGAATCCTATAATTATCAACCTTCTTCGAGCACGGAGGATGGTCTGTCAGGTGGAAAGGAGATCTAAATTAACATCCTCTCTCTCTCCCATTCAGGACAACCCGGATTTTCTACCAGTTCTTATAGAACCATAGAATTCCTACAGTGCAGAAGGAGGCCATCTAGCCCATTGTGCCTGCACCGACCCTCTGAAAGAGCACCCTCTCTACGTCCACTCTCCCACCCTATCCCCACAACCACACCTAACCTACATTCAGTGGCAATTTAGCATGGTCAATTCACCTAACCTGCACATCTTTGGACAGTGGGAGAAAACCGGAGCACCCAGTGGAAACCCATGGAGACACGGGAGAAAGTGCAAACACCACATCGTCACCCAACGCCGGAATTTAACCCAGATCCTTGACGTTGTGAGGCAGCAGTGCTAACCACTGTGCTACCTTGACGCCATGGACCATGGACACAATATCTGGAGAGATAGAGACATATTCAGTGGTGCTTCTTTGATATCTTTTGAGCAGTTTTACCAACATTTTGACATCCTGAGACACTTTTTTAAAAAAATATTTGCACCTTAAGCGAATTCATCCTTAAAAAGACAACTGTGCATCTTGATGCTTCAATCTCCCGTGTGGAAAAAAAATTCCTGATTTCAGCAGATTAATGAGGTACGTTTTATGACACTATGCTCTAGATCCTGCGCGCGTATTTTTTTGCAATGTATTTTATTACAAACATATATAAAAAAAAGTTACAACACAACCAAATCGGGAAATAAGCTTTCCAACAATCAACTATACAGTTTATACACATTTTTCCCTTTTTCACCCTCTCTCCACCCCCGCCCCCCTGCAAACTGGCTCCCTGTCCCAACTCATTCACCGGGAACACTTCGCTTTTCCCTACGTTCAACTTGTACCCCAAGAACGCCCGATACCTCCCCAGCAGACCCATGATCCTCTCCATGCTCCCTAGCGGGTCCGAGACTTATAATAGTAGGTAGCGTAGAACAACACCCGATGTTCCCTCTGTCCCCTCATAATCCCCTGCCACTCTATCGATCCCCTAAGAGCCATTGCCAATGGCTCTATAGCCAGTGCAAACAACAGTGGGCAACCCTGCCTTGTTCCCCGGTGCAATTCGAAGTTCCGTGAGCTCATGTCGTTCTTCCACACAGTCGCTCTCGGTGCCACATATAGCAAGCGTACCTATGCCACAAACCTCGGCCCAAACATTCCCAGAACCCCAAACAGGTACCGCCACTCCAGCTGATCGTAAGCCTTCCCCGCGTCCATAGACACCACTACCTCCGGTACCAGGGCTCCCGACATGTTCATAACTACATTTAACAACCTCCTTATATTGCTCAAGAACTACCTGCCTTTTACGAAGCCTGTTTGGTCCTCCGCAACCACCCCCGGGACACGACCCTCCATCCTTCCCGCCAACAACTTAGCCAGCACTTTCACATCCGCATTGAACAGCAATAAGGGCCTATACAACACACATTCCACCAGGTCCTTCCCCTTCTTAATGTAATCACTGCCTGCGTCGTCGTCTCCAGCACTCCCCCCATCTCCAGCACCTTGTTAAATGCCCGCATGAGATGCAGTTCCAGCGTCACAAACTCCTTATAAAATTCCATCGGATATCCATCCGGCCCTGGCACCTTCCCCAACATCATTCCCCTTATACTATTCAGTACCTCCCTCAACCCCAGGGGCTCCTCTAGCGCCTGCCTCTTTACTTCCTCCAGCTGAGGAAACTGCAGCTTGTCTAAAAATTGTCCCACTTCCCCCTCCTCTCCCCCCCGGGCCTGCCCTGTACAATTCCTTGTAATACTCCCTGAACGCCTCATTTAACTTCCCTGGCTTCACCACCACAACCCAAGCCCCATTCCGTATCTTCAATATTTCCCTGGACCCGGCCTGCCTCTAGATCCTGTGTGTTATTGAAAGGTTGCGGCCTTGAGAAAGATACCTTGCGGTTAATATTGATGAGGGGACCTGGGGTAATATATGGGAATATGCCAATAAAATTTCAGTCTGTAATCGAATGAAGGAGGCGCAGTTCAAAATATTGCAACATCTGCATATCACACCTATTTTGAGATACAGGTTTCATCTTGCTATATTCCAATGTGCCTATAATGCCAGATAATTGAGGGTGACTATACAGTGTGTGTGGTCCTGTGTCAAAATTCAAACCTACTCGTCTGGTAAACAGCTTGAGAAGATATTTGGTACGGCCTTAGAATTTGTTCATTTATTCCCAATTCTGAGGCTCCCAGATTGAATCATTGACTCTAATGGAAAAGAGGCATATATATATACTAACCTTCGCAGCACAGAAGAACATCCTTTGCTCCTGGATTAGCATATTAGCACAGAAGAACATCCTTTGCTCCTGGATTAGCGATAAGAATCGTTCAATTCGAAATTGGCATAAAATTATTATGGAGCATATCCCTATAGGGTTCATAACTTGCAGACTCTGTTCTAAATCGATGCATTCCGAAAAGTACAGGAACTCTATTTATAGGCTCCACTGTGTCTGACTTGCTACTACAAAGATTTCCATTAGTTATGCAGCACCGTTTTGAATTTGCTGTGTGTGAAGGTGTGCATCATATTGCCATGCTTCCTTTCTCTTCTCCCTATTCTCTAGTTTATCCATTTTTAAAATTTATATGAAATGGTTTGAGGCACTACATCGAAGAAACAACTGTGTTGGTATTCTTAAAACTTTTTCTGTACTCATGTATGGATACCATACTGTGCCAGTTTTGAGGGGTTTTGGATTATTTGTAAAAATGGAAAAACTCTACATTTTAATATATATTTTTATTAAAGTAGGTTAGTAGTAATGATGTTTCATATTGGTACCTGCAACCAGTGAGTCCACTCCAGAAGTTTAAAAACTACAGTAAATCAGTGAGTCTTACACTGAACCATTGTGATTCACAGTAATTTTTTTGCCATTTAAAGAGAGTTTGTATGCACTGGATGGACTATGCTTGTATTAAATGAAATAAAAGTTATGCTATTAGTATTAGATTCTAATTTTGCTACAACTCAACTACAGTAAGCCACTATTATGAAACGATGATGGATTTGTACTCAAATAGCAAGACAAAATATTGGCTTGAAATTATTATTTAAATTAGCCAACTATTTCTGTGCCTCAAAATAAAAAGATTCAGACTAGAATGCACAAATAATATTTATAGTTGGCTCAAAGCTTCAAAGAATACAGAAATCTCCCTTGGCAACAACACTACTAACCAGAATTTAGAAGGTCTGGAGCACCATCATGAAAGCAGAGATTCATAAAGATCAGTTATGATACATATTTAAATGGCACTAAAAAGGAACTCAGACACAAAAGAAAATCCGCTCGTTTCAATTGTGGTTTAACAAACTGCCCTTTTGACTTTGGAACCAAATTCAATCCCAAACACACTGGCTAAAAGTCACATCAAATGACTATAGAAGTTCTATTTAACAATGTTTTAGCAGTTACAACTTAATTTCCTTGTGTTGCCCTATTATGTATTTTCTTTTATTCCCTTTTCTTCCCATGTACTTAATGATCTGTTGAGCTGCTCGCAGAAAAATACTTTTCACTATACCTCAGTACACGTGACAATAAACAAATCCAATCCAATTTCCAAGGAGCACAGTGGCTGTAATTGACAAACTCACTCAAACAGGTCACAAGGAGAATTGGTTAGATAAACTGAAAATATTGATAGTACAACAAGGTCAGAGTCAACATTCATTCTGGAAGCAAAAGCATAATCAAGTCCATGATGTAGTTGTGGTTATGATGTTTATTGGGGGCAATTTGTCTCTTCCATTTCCCAGCATCACCTGGACCAAATTCATCTTTAACAATCAAATTATTTTGAGATTTCTTGTATGTATTCCTCCCTAGCACAAAAGTAATCCCAACCACTGGGAAGGACACAAACTAGCAAGCTTCTACATGTAATATATACACCATTTCTGGTCAGGCATTAGTAGTGGCTAGCATGATACAAGTCAATTTGTTGACCTTTCCATCAGCAAGGCACTTGATTAACACTTAGTGCTGTGCTCAGTGGATCTGAGAGAAGTCAGTGAGATCACTACAATTCAGACCCAGCTCTCCTGGTCGATGAGATATTACGCAAATATGCTGCATCACTGTGCATGAAATAAACGTGATGTATTAATGTATGCTCCATTAAGATACAAGCTGACTATAATGTACCAAAGCATCAACAACACGATAGTGATTTCAAAGAGGATACATATGTCTGCCAGAGCAAAAAAACCTACAGGAGTCAACATTTTATGCCGCTTCAAAAGCTGTCATTATTTAAATATTATCCAAATGCATGCTTCAGAATCACAATGTTGTCTGCATAACTTTACACATGCAAAAACAGGCAACTGCCAATTCAGAGTCTCCTAGGTGTCACACCTTTATCCCTGTTGAAATGAATCATGTGGTCACGCACATGTGCTGTGGGTACAGTAGTAACGACTTGCTGCAGTGTGTAGTTAGTTTCTGGAGTTACTAATGCTCCAGAGCATGCTGCTTAGAAACATTATATAGAAATAAAGTAGCTGTATTTGTAGGCAATACTTTGTTCGTGATCTACCTGTACTGGTTTTGATCATCAGAAGGGGGATTCATGAGAGCAATTCTCCAGAAGTATTTATCCCTCACCAGTTTTATTTTTTGATATGACATGACTGCAGGGCTAAGTATGGAGAGGTGGTGAAATGTAGGGTGGAGGGTATGGGAAGAAATGTTCATCTGTGATATTTCAGGTATCGCTATGGGGTAAAACTAACAAACCAGTTATTCCCACCCTTCAATTTGTGTCTGCAAATCAGGGGAATAGACAGGATGGGCGGAGTGTTATAATTACAAAATCTAGACCACTAAGAATGTCAGAATTGGAACTGGCAAGATTGAATTAATATTTAGTATCATGACTCTCAAACACGACTGTTTGTGCACAGATTTCCTCCAGAAAAAACCTCAAGAAATTCAACGCCCATTATAAAAACAAGATTCTTTCTTTCTCTTGAATCTTGCTTTCTGCACGGTTGATGTAATGACATCCATACATGCACACTGCATGAGGAATGATAGAGTAAATCAATTCCAAGCTGCTTACATGTTCAGTGGAGATACTTAAAAGAACAGTGTTCCCACACAGTTATTTAACTTTCAGAAGAACATTTTTGACTGAACTGCAAAACCACAAATTTGAGTTTAAGAATATGCCTCAAAAATTAAAATATACATACATGTTCAAGAAGATAAAAATGAACAAGGCACAGCTCCTTGGGCGTAGCGCAAGCTTGGGCAGACAAGACATGACTCTTCTAAATATCTCATTCTACTACAATCCCATTCGGTGCTGCCCAGATTAACATAAGGCCAGCAGCACGGGTTCAATCCCCGTACCGACCTCCCCGAACAGGCGCCGTAATGTGGCAACTAGGGGCTTTTCACAGTAACTTCATTGAAGCCTACTTGTGACAATAAGCGATTATTATTATTTTTTTATTATAAGGACATAAACAGGAGGGGTAAGCCAGAAGGCCCATCGAGTCTGCTCCACCATTCAATATAATTATGGGTGTTTGGGGGCTTCATTTTCCCACCCATTCACCATATCCTTTAATTCTCTGAGAACACAAATCTGTCTGGAACAAAAAAAATAGAAAAGGATAGGTAAAAAAATATATATATATATATTTTTTTTTAAAACAGTTTTTTCATTTTCCTCCCATTTTTTGGTCAAGTCCCATGTATCAGTTCCTGGATGAGAAGATAAACAAGCAATCTGCCTCAGCTCTCGCTGCCAAAACCATCCCATAAGTGGCCAACATTAAATGAACAAGTATACTCCCAACTTCAGACTAGGGTTTGTGCATGGAGAAATCCTACATATCAATTAATATAGACATCAATTACAACCCAATGTTTTTAAAGAGAAGAAAGCAGGACTACCCCAAGACAATACTGACACAATCTAGTTTATATAGAACATACATATTTATATATATGTGAACCTTTTGTGAGTGGCTTTAATATATAATTGCAATATAAAAAATAATCTTTACATTATCAATACTTATAACATAAGCACATGCCAGAATCACTCTGCAGTGCAATTTTAGACATAAAACAAAATAAAACATACATAATTGGTTAGGCACATAACTAAAGCTTTGTCATTTAGATGTTGGACATGAATGTAGGATTTTCATTTGAGCATAAGTATTTAAATTCACCTGCTTTTTAAATACTGCCTCCAGCTATTCTTTTATCAGCAATACTGAAGGAGAGATAGTCTGGAGCAAAGACCTCACCTCTGCCAATAATCCAGATAGGCAATGCCGTTGTGGAATTGTCACTGGATCAGTAATCCACAAACCCAGGATAATACTCTGGGCACTTGGGTTTCAATCCCACGATGGCTGATGGTGAAATTTGATTCAATAAAAGTCTGGAATTAAACATCTAATGATGACCGTAAAACCATTGTTGATTGTCGGAAAAACACATCTGGTTCACTAATGTCCTTGAGGGAAGGAAATCTGCCATCCTTGCCTGGTCTGGCCTACATGTGACTCGGGTGGTTGACTCTTAAATGCCCTCTGAAATGGCCTAGTAAACCACTCAGTTCAATTGGCAATTCGGGATGGGTAACAAATGCTGGCTCAGCCAGCGACACCCACATCCCATGAACAAATACAAAGAACAAATGCCGTTTCCTGATTAACTGGGTGCATACACTGCTCCCAGAGTTTATGATAATGAACACTACAATGTTCAGGAAATGACTGACATGCCATATGCAAAAGGTTTACTGTACATTCCATTCATGGCTGATTGACAAAGGAAAGCCGATTGAAGAGAGGACATGCTTAGGTGTTACAAGGTGATCCTTCAACACACAAACACCACTTCTTTTCAGTCAGCTCTCTTTCTATACACTAATATAAACTCAAGCTCCAGAGCATATCACCAAAATAGACATGATCAATTGACTCTTAGTTTTACAATTCTGAGTCAGACCTGAACTTTAAAACCAAATACTGAGAGATTTTATTTTGCACTCTCATGTAGCCTCCACCCGACATCCCACTTCACCACTGCAGCCAAGTAATATCAAAAAAATTAAACTAGGGGTAAAACACTTCTGGAGAATTGCTCTCTGAATTCCCTTCAGGTGATCAAAACAGTCCAGGTACATTACAGGAACAAAGTGTTACCTACAAAGATGTATAACCATATTGCATTAATGGACGGACACCAACAAGAATACATACATTGATGAGGACACCTAAACCAAAAACTGTATGAAAACTAGACAATTAGCTCCATCACGCGAAGCCACCTCCCATCCATTGACTCTGTCTACACCTCCACTGCCTTGGGAAAGCAGGCAGCACAATAAAAGACCCCTTCCACCCAGGTTATTCTCTCTTCCAACCTCTTCCATCAGGCAAAAGATACAAAAGTCTGAAAACATGCACCAATAGATTCAAAAACAGCTTCTTCCCTGTTGTTACCAGACTCCTGAATGATCCTCTCATGGACTGAACTGATCTCTCTATACATCTTTCCCACTGTTGTAGCACTATAATCCGTATGCTTCACCCCATGTCTATGTATTTACATTGTTATGTCCTATGTTTTTTTCATGCATGGAACAATCCACCTGGACTGTACACAGAACAATACTTTTCACTGTACCTCGGTACACATGACAATAATTCTAAATAATACCTTAATTCCCAGTTGCAACAATTAGAGTCTAACTGTGTGCAGGAACGAATATACAGGACAAAACCAGCATTAGACAAAGATCTTTGTACGGACAAATTATGTGCACTCTCAGACTCAATATAGGCTAATGGCTAAATATTTCGACCCACATAAACAATGTCATCATTCTGTATGAATGTTGTAGATTGTATTAGATCCTGTGGTGGTCACCCTGAGTAGCACAACCTTCAGTAACCTACCTGGAAGCAATAGATGAATACCACCTTTCTGGTGTCATGTAAAGTATAGTAAGGACAACACTGTGTTCCTGCTAATGCTGACATATGAAAATTACAGACTGAAACATGACAAACAAAATGCAATAGTCTGTAAAACAGATTCTACTAGCATTGTACCATGTACACTGTATATAATTGACCATAATACAGCATAATCAAAAGGTTCTGATGAGGAACAGGACTGAAGCAAAACTGGTTCAAAGGCATGACACCGAGGCTGCAATACATTCTCAGACAATTGCTCCATAATGTTTTCAAGTGAATCTTACTGCATAGATCTAATTTTTTCCAGACAGCTGTACATCTCCCACAGGAGTATTTTCAGTCTGCGATCACCACCTAGATTCCTATCTTTCACTGCCAATGCTCGGTTTTACCAATCAGACAAGGCAACACCACCATACAGGTGAGATAAGAATTGCGATGTAGCCAAGTGAGACTGCATCGTCTGGTGTCCGGATATTACAAGGTTACTGTTTGCGGCATTTCGCCAGTTTATTTCATTAGAGTAACAACAGCAAGAGTAACATCTTAATCTTCCACCCTTGAACAAGAATAATCCGACAGCTGACTCCAATGCAGAGTCAGCTTAAAAAAAAAATGCATTTAATTCCGAAAAGACAAACGCGGCAGGTTTGATCAGATGTTTTAATTGTTCAGCCGAAAAGTTTTTTTAAATATACATATGTAGATATGGCAATTTAAGGGTTGCTGCAAGGCTGAATTTGCAATGCTTCGTTGTAACCGCCTCCGAGCAGGAAAGCCCCAACTGCGGCCAGAACTGTGGCAAGGCAACGAGGGAGGGCTCTGGCCAGAGGCAGAATGAGAGCGGAAATATTCGGCAACACTGTCGCAAGTTCGGTGCAATTCAGGCTGCGAATTGGATCCGAATGCATTAAACGGCGCTGCGTTTTTTAAAGGTCCGGCACGCAATGCATTTCCAGCAAACAGAAATGCTGCATTCCAGCAACAACAAGAAAAAAGGCTGCATTAGGGAAAACTCTCGACATTTTCCTTCACAAAAAATCCACCATCGCTTCTTAATTCACCTCAACACCATCTCCCCCTGTGGAAAAACAACCATCTCCAAACCCTCGCCAACCTCTCTATATTTTATATATTTATACCATATATACACAAACGCGCTGCCATATTCTCCCCTCCTTCCTCCGCTGCAGTGTATTTTTTTTTTAACAATCACTGACAGGGTTTGCCGCTCTCGGGGTTTTGCTCTCTCAACTACTCGAGGAGAAAGGTGAGCCGCTTTTACCTGCAACCTCCGCCCGGCTCGCGCACCTCCGACTAACCGTCCCGGCAGCCGGCAGCGCGCATGCGCCACCTCGAGCAGCCGGTCGCGCGCATGCGCCGCCACCGCCCACTCCCCTCCACGCGCCGCGCGGGCAACATCTCCGGAGCATGCGCAGCAGCGACAGCTGCACATGACTGGAGGTGTGAGACGAACTACTTGGAGGAGATGGGGGGAGATTGCGGAGATTGAAGGGGGATGCACAAGGAGAAAGGGGAGTACGAAGAAAAGAGGGTGGGATGTGGGGGTGAAAGGAGAGGCGTAGGTGGGGTGGAGAGAGAGAGGATGCAGAAAGGGTGAAGGTAAGAGGGAACAGGCTCGAGTGTGGGGGTCGGTGAGGCTGCAGAGGTGGGAGGGTGCAGAGGTGCAGACGTAACAGGAGAGGTTGTGAAGGGAACAGGGAGGGTTGGATGGGGAGAGGTAGAGTTCAGAGGGAGCAGAGAGGGGAAGGAGAGAGAGGGTGCAAAGGGAAGTTGGAGGGATACGGACCCAGGAAGTGTAGAAGATTGTAGTTTAGTCGGGCAGTATGGTCGGCACGGGCTTGGAGGGCCGAAGGGCCTGTTCCTGTGCTGTACATTTCTTTGTTCTTTGTTCTTTGTTGGAGCAGGGAGAGGGTGCAGAGAGAGTAGGGAAGGGAATAGAGAGACGCGGTGCAGAATTGAGTGAGACTAAGGAAGCAAGAAGAGAGTGAGAGGGATACAGATTTGGCAAGGTCACAGAAGGCAGAGAGTAGCAATGGAAGGGTGCTTTTCTAATTGGAGGGCTGTGACTAGTGGTGTTCCGCAGGGATCAGTGCTGGGACCTTTGCTGTTCGTAGTATATATCAATGATTTGGAGGAAAATGTAACTGGTCTGATTAGTAAGTTTGCAGACGACACAAAGGTTAGTGGAATTGCGGAAAACGATGAGAACTGTCAGAGGATACAGCAGGATTTAGATCATTTGGAGACTTGGGCGAGAGATGGCAGATGGAGTTCAATCCAGAGAAATGTGAGGTAATGCATTTTGGAAGGTCTAATGCAGGTAGGGAATATACAGTAAATGGTAGAACCCTCAAGAGTATTGAAAGTCAGAGGGATCTAGGTGTACAGGTCCATAGGTCACTGAAAGGGGCAACACATGTGGAGAAGGTAATCAAGAAGGCATACGACATGCTTGCCTTTACTGGCCAGGACATTGAGTATAAAAATTGGCAAGCCATGTTGCAGCTGTATAGAACCTTAGTTAGGCCACACTTGGAGTGTAGTGTTCAATTCTGGTAGAGGGGTCAATTACTATGGGGCATAGGTTTAAGGTGCGAGGGGCAAGGTTTAGAGGAGATGTACGAGGCAAGTTTTTAGACAGAGGGTAGTGGGTGCCTGGAACTCGCTGCCAGAGGAGGTGGTGGAAGCAGGGATGATAGTGACATTCAAGGGGCATCTTGACAAATACATGAATAGGATGGGAATAGAGGGATACGGACCCCGGAAGAGTAGAAGATTTTAGTTTAGACGGGCGGCATGGTCGGCACAGGCCTGGAGGGCCGAAGGGCCTGTTCCTGTGCTGTACCTTTCTTTGTTCTTTGTTATGGGTGGGAGGTGAGGGTAAATAAGGAAAGAAGGGCAAGAAAGAATGAATAGATTTGAGGCCGGGAAGGCAAGGGATACTTCGAATGCGGTGGTAAGGAGCAAAGGAGAGGGAAGGTGAAGGGGGGAAGAAGAGGAAACAGGGAAGGAGAGTAGAGAAGGCGGGAATGCAAAGGAGGAGGTAGTGGAGAGGAAAGGCAGGGAGAGAAGAGGGGATGACCGGATATGTGAGGGGAAGGACAAGAGGAAGGGGAGTGGTGAAAGAGAGTGTGACTGAGAGGGGAGGAGGGCAAAGATGTGAAATGGGCCAATGACTCCTTTCTCCTTGCACATTTGACAACAATCCTTTCTCTTTGTCATCAACAGAATTTGTTTCCTTTCATGTCTGTGATCAGTATATGTGTGTGCAAGAGAGGTATGTTTTTCTTACCCTTGGTGTTTTTATCCCAATTAAATCAGCAACAAGCATTTGAGTTTTTCAAAATAAAGAAGGTTATTTATTCTCACATCCTGAACTAAACAAAGTGCCGCACACTTGTTCTCACATAAGCTCTCTCCCACATAAAGATTAGGAACATACAAAGATAATATCCTGTTATATTGTAATTGTCTCAGTGTCTGATTTACACTTCCATGAGGCAGGCCTGTAGTTTCTTGGAAGGTCTCAATGCTTTGAAGTTGAAACAAAGGATTGGTAAAGTGAAGGATTGTCAGTATGATTAAAAGGTATGAAAGATGATAAACGGTATGAATAAAGTAGACCTGGAGTGGATGCTTCCACTTGTGGGGCATTCTGGAATGAGAGGCCATAGTCTCGGGATAAGGGGTAGCAAATTTAAAACAGAGATAAGGAGAAATTACTCCCAATGGGTTGTGAATCGTTGGAATTCGCTACCCCAGAGTGCAGTGGATGGTGGGACAGTGCTGTAAATTTAAGGAGGAGTTAGACAGATGTTTAATTAGTGATGGGTTGAAGGGTTATGTAGAATGGGCAGTACGGTGGAGTTGAAGCCATCATGAGATCAGCCATGATAGTATTGAATGGTGGAGCAGATTCAAGAGGCTAAATTGCTTATTCCTATTCCACTTCTTATATTCTAAGAAATAACTATGTCTAATTCCACCTTCCAGCTCTTGGACTGTAGCCCTGTAGGTAACAGCACCTAAAGCACAAATCTGGTGTTCTTGATTAATAAGGGGATTTCTTGATGAATAAGGGGATCAGGGGTTATGGGGAGAAGGCACAAGTGTGAAGATGAGGAACATCTCACCCATGATTGAATGGAGGAGCTGTCGAGATGGGCTCAATGGCCTAATTCTGCTCATATCTTACAGTAGGCTGAGATTTCGTGTGGTTGAATTTCCTAGGTGAATGTTTTTTTTAGAAAATTAGAGTACCCAATTTTTTTGTCCCCTAATAAGGGGCAATTTAGCGTGGCCGATCCACCTAACCTGCACATCTTTGAGTTGTGGGGGTGAAACCCAAGAAAACTCCACACAGACAGTGACCCAGGGCTGGGATTCAAACCCAAGTCCTCAGCGTTGCAGTACCAGTGCTAACCACTGTGCCACGTGCCGCCCTATTGGTGAATGTTAACTGGACCAGATCGGGGGAGTCTTTCTTGGTTAGGATGTCCCGCTTTCAAGGTATTGCTGTTTATTACCTTTGCTGCTTAGGTGACTTGCAGCTAGTTTGGTGACTTTTGGTGGAATTTTCTGTGTGCAGAGCAGCTTTCAGCTGATTTACAAGTAGACGGAAAACATGGCTACCTCACCATGTGACCTTTTACAAGTTCAAACTCCTTTTTCAAATAAGGTGGAAGATTATGTTGAGTGCACATCCTACGTTGTGGGTTTAACACTTTGAGAGTTTTAGACATCCAGGGTCTTTGTTAGTGAATGATCCATTCAATTAAAAAATACCCTTTTAGATTAGTTCAGGAAAGAATATTGATTCAATATCAGTCTGAAATGTTATTTTTGTTCCCTCTTGAAATATGGGAATGGTTTCAATCCACAAAAGAAGTCAGGTGACCCTCTTTCCAGCCTTTCTTTACAATCCCAGACCAGACCCTAACAGTAACTAGGACATTAGACAGAAACCCCAATATGTTATTTAATTTTGCAAGACTGTGAGGAAAGGATACCTCACACTCGGAATGATTTCACACAAAATAGGGATATGTCATATTAAAACTTTATTACTAACATGGTATTAAAATAACTTTAACATCAACCAGAAAAATAGCCTAGAATTGCCCCTTAAAGAATGCTAATCAATACAGTGACACAATAACCCTTAACTGCAATTTTATTCCCACTCAAACAACAAACCATCTCAGTTCTCAAACCACTTTCAAATACAGTTAGCAGATCCAAGCATTCTTGCTTGACCGAGATGTTCTTCAAGACTTTTTAAAATAAATGATCTGAATCCTTTCAGAACCATGCAGAAACTCAGCTTTATTTCTTCAGAAGCTGCTTCTCAGCTATGACTAAATCAAACTGGAAATAGGGCTACATTCATTAATTTATTTAACATAAACTGGAATATGCCAATTTGTCCTTGGACAAGACCTTGTTTATGTCTCATTTCAAATATTCTATCCAGTTTGGATTAATCTTACCACATGATAGGTCAGTGTTCTTCAAACCTTTTTTCCGGGGACCCATTTTTACCAACGGACAACCTTCGGGACCCAACCCGGCCAACCTTCACAACCCGCGCCAGCCGACCTTCGCGACCCACGCCGGCCGACCTTCGCGACCCACGCCGGCCGACCTGCGTGACCCACCATTTTCTCTTACCTTGTTTGCTGTTGACAAAAATGGAGGAAATGGTTTTGGGTCCCTTTGGCCCTCGTACACGCTCCTCCAATGGAACCTGTTGGATGAAGGTGAAGCCTTCCAGTGTCAGAAAGTATGGAGTCTCCATCTGTCCAAAGTTCTGCATTTTTTCCCGGTAAAATTTTATCAAATAAACCCCTCCCCAAAACTTGTAAATAAAAATAAAATGAATGAAAAAAATAAAAATTAAATGAATAAAATAAATGAATAAGACCTCCCCGAACTTGTAAAACAAAAAGCTGCAACCGTTTTTTTAAAAAGCGGCCGCACTGCACATGCGTGCCCGATCATCGGTGCGCATGCGCATAGCTTTGCGCATGTACGCCGATGATCTGGCACGCATGCGCAGTGCGGCCGCATTTGTCCTACAGGTTTGCGGCTGTTTTGAAGGCCGCTTGCAGCCGGCATAGCTGCTGCAGCTGTTGTGCGCAAATCTGCGCGATCGGGAGCGCCGCGACGGACGGTTTTGCGACCCTCCCGACACCCGCCCGTGACCCACCCGCGGGTCACGCCCCTGAGTTTGACAATGCCTGTGATAGGTGATATGGAGATTTTGGAAACAACTCATAGGAGGGCCTAGTGAGCTTTACACATTTAGTTTAAATTTGGCAGAAAGGTCCAAACTCGGGCAATTTGATTAAGTCTACAAAATAATGAAGGAACTGGATTATAATAACAAAAGAGCGAGGAGCAGGAGTAGGCCATCTGGCTCTTCGAGCCTGCTCCGTCATTCAATGAGATCATGGCTGATCTTTTGTGGACTCCGCTCCACTTTCCCGCCTGAACACTATAACCCTTTATTCCTTTATTCTTCAAAAAACTATCTATCTTTATCTTGAAAACATTTAATGAAGGAGCCTCAACTGCTTCACTGGGCAGGGAATTCCATAGATTCACAACCCTTTGGGTGAAGAAGTCCCTCCTAAGTTCAGTCATAAATCTACTTCCCCTTATTTTGAGGCTATGCCCCTTAGTTCTGCTTTCACCCGCCAGTGGAAACAACCTGCCCACATCTGTCCTATCTATTCTATTATGTTGGCATTGGCAAATTATTTCCATTAGAAATAAAGCTGAGGAGGACCAGGATTCATGTTTATATATGAAAGGGCAGAACTAACAAAACACTGGATGATTTGGGTGAATACTGATTTGTTCTATGCTTTCAAAAAGAGTGGACTGGCCATCGGATGGGATAAAGATCAGATCAGATAGGAAGGGAAGTGACAAGTAGTCATGTTTATTGTGGACTCCTGGGCAAGGTTTTGTTCCTAGGTGGATAATGGAGGATTTATTTTGCTGCTTCCAGGAGATTACTTGGTACTTGGTGGGTGGGGACTAAACAAATGTTTTTAGGATAGAGGTGAAACAACAAGCTGGGCCGGGGCTGGGGGCAGGGTACGTTGTTGTAGAGGAACATTCGATAAGATTCGGCATTCCTGCCAAATGTGTAACCAAAAGCCAAAAATGAATGTGACATTCCAAGGTATGTTCTTTGTTGCAGAGAGATATTAATAAAGTTTACCATTAAAAATAAAGTCAAATAGGAACATAAAAAATGTCCAAAAAGAATTAAGTGGATGAAGAAAAAAAAACTCCAAGCAAGTGAGGTCAAGAACTTTAAAAAAAGTTTGAGAGAATGACTTAAATGTAAGGAAGAAGCAATGAACAATTGCTGAAAGATGTCTCATACAATGTCACAGGATTCTGATTGGGGGCCTCAATCTTTCATCATGTTAATTAATGACTTGCAGGAAGAAACAGAAAGTTGTATATCCAAGTTTGCTGATGACAGTAAATTAGTAGGGACAGTAAGTAGCGCAAAAGGGAAGTAGAAACTGGAAAGGGACAAAGATAAATTAAGTGACCTGGTGAAACTATGGCAGATGAAGTTAAATACAGACAATGAGAGGTAATTCACTTTAGACATAAGAAAGATAAATCAAAGTGTTTTCAAACTGTGAGAAACTGGGACTGTAGAGGATTACAGAGAATTTGGATAAAAACTGAAAATGCTGGAAATGCTCAGCAGGTTTAGCAGCAGCTGTGGAGAGAAAAACAGAGTTAACATTTCAAGTCATTGATCTTTATTCAGAGATTTGGGAGACCAGCACACAAATCATTAAAATATAATAAAAAGATGCAAAAATGTCAGAAGGGATAATAGAATGTCAGTCTTTATCTCAAATGGATTATAAAAGGGAGCAAGATATGCTTCAGTTGTATAGAGGTTTGGTCACACCCCACCTGATGTATTGAATTCAGTTTTGGCAAAAACATTGGAGAGGGTGCAACAGAGATTCACCAGAATGAAAGCAGGGCTGAGGGGGTTAAATTATAAAGCCTGGTTGAAATAATTTGGCTTGTGTTCCCTTCCATTGAGGGATGGTTTGTGTGAGACACGAAAGGGTCAAGGCAGGTGATGGGAACCTGCCCAGAAAGGCAGAACTTTGTTTCTGGGGGTTGGATACATAGAACATACAGTGCAGAAGGAGGCCATTTGACCCATCGAGTCTGCACCGACCCACTTAAGCCCTCACTTCCACCCTATCCTTGTAACCCAATAACCCATCCTAACCTTTTTGGACACTAAGGACAATTTAGCATGGCCAATCCACCTAACCTGCATGTCTTTGGACTATGAGAGGAAACCGGAGCACCCGGAGGAACCCACACAGACATGGGGAGAACGTGCAGACTCCGCACAGACAGTGACTCAGCGGGGAATCGAAACTGGGACCCTGGCGCTGTGAAGCTACAGTGCTATCCACTTGTGCTACTGTGCTGCCCGTACTCAGAGATCCATTAGAGTGTTGAACCAGCTATGCCCCAGGTTAGATGTCAAAATTAGGCTCATCACTCCCAGAAAGGAGTTTGGAGGTGGCCCCACGGTCTGTCGGATGCAGAGGCAAAAGGCTCGGCTCAGTGCTTTGAAACATCATCACCATAAAATAAAAACAGTGAGGCCCTCACCCCTCACAACACCTCAGCCCCCACATACACCCCATGCCTCATCCAAATTATTTAATGCCCTCCGCCGATTTCCATGGTCTCTCATAGTCGCTTTCCAAGCTATGCCCCTCCACCCACTCCCATGCAACAAGAGGCTTGATTGAAAGCGCGGAGATCCATTAGAGTGTTGAACCAGCTGTGCCCCAGGGAGAACATTGACAGGTCTGAATCTCCGATCTATTCTGTCAATTTCACAATTTTATTTACACAATGTATAGAGGCTGCAGGTACTTGAACTTTCTGCCGTTTGTGCTTTAAATGGTCTGGACGAGTGACACATCCTTTGGCATGTAGTAAAAACATTTTTTTACGAACAAATGACTGTTTAAAAATGAAATGTTTTAACAAATCCTATTGTCACCGTAGAGTTTATTGGTTCAATGAACAGATTGTGTAATGAGTGAACAAAAATGGAAGTGTTATAGCTTGGCATGAACAGTATGAGGGGCCATGAGGGTGGGTGGAAGGGTGAAGCTTGGCATGGATGGAATGAGGAGCCATGGGGACTGGGGGACAGAGCAAAGCTTGGCATGGAGAGAATGGGTAAGACATTTTGAACCTAGCTTTCAAAGGGTTCCCTTTCCAGACCATGATTCACAACAACTCTGGGGCTGGAGTCTCTGAGACATCGCGCCGAAATCGCGAAACACGATCGGCCGTAAATCGGCTCCGAAATCGGGTTTGACTCCAGTTTCACGCCGATTTTGGATTCTCCGGACCCCCCAACCCGACGAAATCGTGGCGCCCGTCGCGCAGCGTATGCATCTCATTATCTGTCCCGACGACTGATTCTCCGGGGCCTCAGCGATTCAGCGGGTCAGATGGGCCGATTTCCCCACGCCGTGGTTCTAACCACTGATACAAAATCATGATACCGGCGTGTTGGCTGAGGCGGCTGTGAGAGGAGGTAGGAGGTGGTGTGGGGGGACTGCGGGCTCCCGTAATGGACACCGGCCGTGCTTTCTGCCAGGGGAGGGGGAGGGGAACAGGCCGAGCAGTTGGGGAGCCCCTGACGTGACGGGTGGTGCCCACGCACCGAGCCCCATTATGGTGGCCATCGTGTTGGCCAACCACCCCGGGCGCTGGGGGAACGAAGGGTTAACCGCCCATGGGTGGGTGCCACTCCCCTCCCCGGCCACCCCACTCAACAGGCGACACCCACTGGGAGGAACTCCCAGGGCAGCCCCCAGTGAGGGCAGTGTCATGAAACGGTGGACCAGGCAGCAGGGACGGGCACCAGGACCGGGCGCACCAACGGGGGTGGGGGACATGCATGGCTGGGGCCCAGGGTGCCAACTGGGGTGACCATGTAGCCCATGGTACCTGGTTCTGCATGGGTGTACGCGCTATGATGACATGTTTTCCCCTCACCCTCTGCAGATTATTATGTTCGGTCACCAACCAGTGTTGCTGGCCACTGTGGCGGGTTCGCTACCCTGCATGTAGCCCTGTGGCAGCGTCAGTGGAGGTGGTGCAGAGAGGAGGCGGAGGCTGCTGCAAAGAGGTGGGCCACAGAGGGACAGGTGGCAGCCGTTCAGGCTGGAGGGCCGCCCGCCCGAGAGGGAGGTGGAGCAACGGGATGAGAAGGAAGAGGTGGTGGTGGTGGCGCCAGATGAGGCTCCGCATGTACCAGCGCCACATGTCCTTTGAGGAACTCCCAGACCAGGCATGCAGCAGGAGATTGCAGATGAGCCGGGGGACTGCTGGACACATCTGCCACATGATGACACACCTGGCACCGCGTGGGAGTGGGGGAGGACACCCACTACCGGGGGCCGTCAAGGTGACGGTCACCCTGAACTTTTACGCGATGGGGTCGTTCCAGTCGCCAAATGGGGACATGTCCGGCATCTCACAGGCATCGGCGCACCCTTGTATGTCCTTGCGGACCGCTACATCCAGTTCCCTGTGGACCGCGCCCAACAGGATGCCCGGGCAGCGGGGTTCGTTGCCGGGATGCCCGGGTCCAGGGGGTAATCGATAGGGTGCATGTTGCCCTACAGCCACCAGCGGATAACAAGCCACTGTTCACCAAACGTTCACCATTCAATGAACGTTCAGGTGGTCTGTGACCACCAGATGAGGATCCTGCACGTCTGCGCCCAGTACCCAGGCAGTGTGCAAGACCCCTTCATGCTGGCACAATCTGTGATCCCCGGCATGTTCGAGGGACCTCCCGCCTCCCGGCTGCAGGGCTGGTTGCTAGGCGACAGGGGTTACCCGTTGCTGTCGTGGCTGAAGACGCCTATACGGAGGCCACAGACCGACGTGGAGACCTGCTATAATGATGCCCACTGTGCAACCAGGAGTGTGGTCAAGAGATGCTTTGGGGTGCTGATGATGCATTTCAGGTGACTGGACCGCTCTGTAGGGCCCTCCAGTACGAGGCCAGGAGGGTCAGCCGCATCGTTGTGGTCTGCTGCGTCCTCCACACTATAGCCCAGCAGAGGAGCGATGTGCTGGAGGAGGATGAGGAGCAAGGGCAGGGCTCGTCATTCGAGGAGGATGAGGGGGAGGGGGACAATGAGCTGTCTTGTGTTATGTACTTTGGGATAACACAGGCTACAACTGGATGCAGCTTTAACCAAAAGATACTCCAGACCTTGAAGTTAGTTTAATCTGATTGATTGAACCAGTAGTACAGTTAGCACAGTTCTCTATGAGTTCGACTCTCTGCTAACCTAAGTGTGGTTACTCTGTCTGACTGGACCAGACTAGCTCTTAGCCACCTGCTGGAGGTGTGATACAGTAAATACACCCTGACTCACCCTGTAGATGTTCATCAGTGGAAAGAGGCGGAGTGTGAGTGCCTCGTGCCTGTTATAGTGAGATACCACCCCTGAGTGTCCTGCCTGCTCATTGGTCATGTGCCTGTCTGTATATCATTATCTGCATGTCTGCATATCATGACAGCGCCGCCCGCCCAAAAAAATGACATACTCCGTAGTTGGATTCTGAAATGTTCTGCTGCAAAAGGCTTGGATGCTGGGACATAGAAATTTTCAAGACAGATTGGTAGGTACTTTTAAGTTAAGGTATGAAGCGATATGGAACAAAGCTGGAAAGGTGAGTTAATGTTCAGATCAGCCAGGATCCAGGATATAATTGAATGGCAGAACAGGTTCAAAGTGTTGAATAGCCTACTCCTGTTCCTATGATCCGAGATATAATTGGGAGTTAAGATCAAAACTAAATAATGTGTAGGTGTTACGGGAAAAAAGTGGTATCGTGATAGTGTGGACTAGTAATCCAGAGGCCCAGGCTAATGATCTGAGATATGGATTCAAACTCCACCATGGCAGCT
The DNA here is from genome assembly GCF_047496885.1 of Scyliorhinus torazame. Taxonomy (NCBI): domain Eukaryota; kingdom Metazoa; phylum Chordata; class Chondrichthyes; order Carcharhiniformes; family Scyliorhinidae; genus Scyliorhinus; species Scyliorhinus torazame. The sequence goes on along the minus strand of NC_092707.1, from coordinate 119,940,964 downwards.
GGTGTAATTTAAATTCAATTGATTACATCTGGAATTGAAAGCTCGTCAATATCAATGCTGTGCATGACCCGATCATCGACCCATCTGATTCACTAATGTCTGTTAGGGAAGAAAGTCTGTTGTCCTCACCTGGTTTTGCCTCCATGCAACTCCAGGCCAGCAGAAATGTTGTTGACTCTTAAATGCTCTCTGAAACGGTATGACAAGCCACACAATTCAAGGCCGGTTAGGGATGGGCAAAACATGTTGGCCTGGTCAGCAAAGCCTACATCCCATGAAAGAAGGCAAAAGCTGTGAATCAGTTTGTCACAGTTTTACTTCTTAGTCATAATATTATGTGTTCTTGAGAACAAAGAGAGCCTCTTAAAAAAAAAAACTGGGTAGAAAAGGAGCTGCTCCTCTGAGTTAATGGATCCCTGCAAAGCTATATAAATAAATATCTTAATCCTCCTTTTGAAACTGCCTGGACCTGTCATTCAGAAAGCTTGGAAAAGGCAATCATCTGTGAAATTGAACTGAATGCAGTTCAAGCTTGTAGGCTTCTGGACATACAGACAGGCTTGACAATGAAGTTGACAGAGAACAAAACACTTCAAAGGTTTCCACCACATTAAAGGGAATACTTTGAAAGGCGGCAGTTGTTAGCACTGCTGCCTCCAGGCGCTGAGGACCCGGGATCGATCCTGGCCCCGGGTCACTGTCCATGTGGATTTTGCACATTTTTTCCATGTCTGCATGGGTCTCACCCCCACAACCCTAAAAGATGTGCAGGACAGGTGGATTGGCCAGTCAAAATTGCCCCTTAATTGGAAAAATAATTGTGTACTCTAAATTTATATTACAAAATAAAGAGTATAATTTTACCTTAATCCCGCAGATCTTTGAACTTGGCATAGTGACAGACTTTTTAAAGGGTTTGGGGTACAGATGGGAAAATTTCACTTTATTATCACAGAACAGTATTTTTGCGATAATGACAGACTGCTTAAAGGGTTTAAGGGCTGCAGGTGGGAACAGCATCCAAATGATGCCTATCCCAGTAAAGACCGCAACCTGGGCCCCGCTAGACCAGCACAAGCCCCCTGACCCAATCTCACATGAAGGAACCCCATCAGCAGCCTGGAGGCAATTATAGGGAGGGTACTCACCCACTGGGCACCCCTCAGGCTTCAAGGTGTCAAGTTGGCACTGCCAAGGGATGGGGTCTGAAGGGGGAAATCGGTAGGAGGAGGGGCTGAAGTCAGGGACTGGGGGTTTGAAGGGAATGAGGGGGTCTGAAGGGAAGATGGGGGGGCTGAAGGGAGATGGGGGGGGCTGAAGAGAGGGAATAGGAGGGTGACCCTTGACAGCGATCTGGCAGTGGGGGAGGGGGGGGGATTTTGCCGCGAACTGAGGTGGCTGCAGCAGCATTCTGTGATTGGGTAATTGGGACCCCTTTGGTGCCTGAGGAGCAGCATCCGTCAGAGAGATTAGGTCCCGCCCCGATCAGGTCCAGCAAGACCCCCGATGTGTCATTGAAAGGCATTGAAAACCTGGGGCTGGATTCTCTGCCCCGCCAAGCCACATTTCTGCCTCGGCCCGCCGGCTGGATTCTCCTTTACGCCGGCCAGTCAATGGGGTTTCCCATTGTGGGGGAGCCCCACGCCGTCGGGAAACCCCTGGGCGCCGGCAAAATGGAGCACCCCGCCGGGGAAGTACCCACCCCCGATTGCAGGTAACGTACCCGCCCCCAATTGCAGGTAACATTTTTTTCCAAGTGCCATTAAACGGCACATCCTAGCGCCAGCGCGTATCACTCCGGTTTTCCCACTGGCTGGAGCAACTTAGTCGCCGATTGGGAGAATCGTGCCCTTAAGCACAGCAGTTTAGATTGACACCGCAGTGATATACTGAGGGAGAGCGACAATGCCAGCTGCTGCCTATGGATGAAGCATTAAACAAAGAACCTATCTGTTCTCTCAGGTGGACACAATCCATTGGTATCATTTTGGGGAATAGCAGTGCTGTGGGGGTAGGAAGTCGGGATGGGGCAGGGGGATATCACTGGTGTCCTGGGCAGCATTTATACCTTAATCAGAACCACTAAAACCGATCATCTGGTCATTATCATATTGCGGTTTTTGGGATCTTACTGTGCACAATTTGGCTGCCACGTTTCCAACATTGCAACATTACTTCAAAAATACTTCATTTGCTGTGAAGTGTATTGGGACATCCTGAGGTTGTGAAAAGTACCAAATAAATGAAAGTCACACATTAAAATTAGAGTAAAGGTTTATCGCAATAAGAAGGGTCAGAAGCTCAAAAAAGCCAAAGGCATTGAACAAGGAATACATTTGAAAGGACACATGAAGATGTAAGTGCTTTATATCAATAATTAGGCTCTGACATTGCTTATAAAGCAAAAGTTGAATCTTATGGATTGAAGTGACACAACCTGCCATTGTCCCAAAATAGAAATTCCAGAAAATTGTTTTGAAGGAAATCTTAACGGAAACTCAGAAGTGGCTGCAAAAGAAACTTCATTCACCTAGCATGGTGATGGCTCATTTATGAAAAACAGATACTACAATCATTAACTCTCAAGTACATAATTCTCAAATATGCCAAACAAAACAACAGGAGTTCCAGGCACTTTCAGCAAGGACAACGTGGAATGAGATGAACAACAATGAGTTGTGGTGCAGAGGCTGTAGCAACGTCAACAATGGACTGCTGTTTTTTTTGGGTTGTGGGGGTGAGCCCCACGCAGACACAGGGAGAACATGCAAAGTCCACACGGACAGTGACCGAGGGCCGGAATAGAACCCAGGTCCTCGGCGCCATGATGCAGCAGTGCTAACCACTGCACCACCGTGTCACCCCGTTTTGATTTTTAACTGCACTTAAATCTAAGGAAACAAAAAAGAACCCACCACAAAACCTCCAGTCGGGTTTTTTTTAAATATAAAAGAGAAAATCTGGAAACAAAGCTACAAACTCTGCAGAAAATAAGTGCAGCTAAGAATGTATGCAGTCATATGAAGCATATGGATTAAGTTTTCACAGCTTGACATTAGCCTTCAATTCTCGAAACTTGTCCCACAGTATCACCTTGTGCTGCCTACTCAAATTTCCCCATATTTTTCAACATTCAACATAGTTCAATGCAATAATGTGTTAAAGTGTTTACTTTAACATGTTTGAAAATAAATTTCCAAGCCTTTTAACAGGCCTAGTGCTACCCTTGCTTAAGAAAGCAGGCAGGGACCATTGATAACAGCCCCAATCTAAGAATTGACAGATAGGTAAAGTACCAGAGATGAATTTCAGCTGGATCGCGGGAGGGGAGAGGTGGGCCGGAGATGGAATGGGCAAGAGAGTCAGAAAATGACAATACCTGAAGATCCATGGGGTTGAATGTCAAACAAAATGTGTGAGTGTGCAAGGGAGATGGTTGTGGGGGTGGTAGGGGGTCAGTGGATGGGGAGAGGGGGAATTGACCATCTATTCTGTGAGCCAGTTATATTGTGACACCAGGATTGTTACCTCCCTGGTGCCACGTCAAGGATGTCACTGAACGGCATCAAGATATTCAGAAGGGGGAGGGTGAACATCCAAAAGTTGCGTTCCATTTTGGTATCAATGGCATAGTTAAGAAGGGGGATGAGGTCCTGAAAACAGAGTATGGGGAAGTGGGAATAAATTAAAGAGCAGGATCTCAAAGCGGATTACTCCCAGTACAAATGCTAGCGAGATCAGGAATAGGAGAACACCAGATGAATGCATAGCTGGAGATATGGTGTAGGCATTGGGATCGATTCTGGGGAAGACAAAACCTGTACAAACTGGGCAGGTTGCACCCCAGTGACCAATATCCTCGCAGGGATATTTGCTAGTGCTGTTCGGGAGGGTTTAATCTACAGTGATAATGAGATGGGAATGCAAATAGGGAGGCAGACATAAGAGAAAGCAAAGATAGAAATGTAAGGCAGAAAAGTAGAAAACAAAAGTGCAACACAGAAGAAACAAGAACTAGAAGCAAATAGGGCCGTAGTAACAGAAACTATGTGTCACAATGTTAAAAGACAAGTCTAAAGGCACTGTCTCTGAATGTGTGGATCATTCGCAATAAAGTAGCTGAATTAACAGCACAAATTGATAAATGGTATTATGGAGACATGGCTGCAGGGTGAACAAGGCTGGGAACTGTTTATCCAAGGGTACACGCGATTTAGGAAGGACAGACAGAATGGTCGGCAAGGAAGGGTGGTGTTGTTAGTTCAGGATACAATCAGTGCAATAGTGAGAGATGATATTGGTTCAGAAAATCTAGATGAAGACTCAGTCTAGATGGAACTAAAAAGCAACAGGGGGTGGAAAGCATCAGTAGGAGTTGTCTATAGGTCTCCAAAAAGTAGTGCATTTAGCAAAGATGCATGTAAAGAAAGAATAATCTTTATTGTCACAAGTAGGCTTCCATTAACGCTGCAATGAAGTTACTGTGAAAAGCCCCTGGTCGCCACATTCCGGCGCCTGTTCGAGTACACAGAGGGATAATTCAGAATTCTCAGGCGGTACGGGAATTGAACCCGCACTGTTGGCCTTGTTCTGCATCACAAAACAGCTATCTAGCCCACTGAGCTAACAAGGGTGCTACAGCGATGATGGGTGACTTTAATCCACATATAGATTGGGCAAACCAAATTAGCAATAATATTGTGTCAGTAAAATTCCTGGAGTGTGTACAAGGTGTTTTTTTAGGCTGGTACATTGAGGAACCAAAAGGGGAACATGTTATCCTAGATTTTGCAAAGAGGAGGGGTTAATTAATAATCATGTGCAGCGTCCTTTAGGAAACACTAACCATAACATGATACAATTCTTCATTAGGATGGAAAGTGAAGAAGTCCAATCTGAAACTAGGGTCCTAAATCTAAACAAAGGAAGCCACGAAGATATGAGGTGGGGTTTGGCTAAGATAGATTGGGTAACTTCATTAAAAGGCTTAAAAGTGGATCGGCAACCGGTGGTTTTTGCAACCCGTGTCAGCGATAAGGTCTGCGGTTCCTGTCCTGTCTCCCCAGTAGGGGCTCCTCATTGAGTAGGATGTGTGTTATCCTGCCAGTAGGGTGGCACCTGGTTGTGTGGTGGAGAGGGTCATGGTGTGTCACTAATAGCCTCCATGCTTAGAGGTTTGTGTGTCGGCAGGTCCTACAGATAGGTGTGAGACAGGGAAGTGTGTGCCTGCTGGGAGCTTAATGACAGCGGGTTGTGACAACCTGACCAGGGACAGCATGGATGGGAGCAAGAGTGAATTGGGCAGACAGGGCTTGGAGATAGCTGGTGGTCCTGAGCAATGGGTTAGATGATGGTGTCACTGGTGAGGCCTCTGCCCTGAGAGGGGCAGTATGCCAGTGAGAGTGCCAAAGGCCTTGGTGCATGTGTCCTTTGTGAGCTCTGCTATTCCCCTGCTTCCCCTGCACTGGGGCAGCACGTCTGATGAATGAACTGAAGAATGCCAGCACCTGGTGGGATGGTGATTGAACTTGGCCACGCCCATCCCATTAATGGGTCAGCTGGGGTCTGAGGATTTCCAGAGGGGTGGGCTCCCAAATGTTTAGTGGCTCTGTAAACATTTACACAACACAGTGAGCAGTCAGCAGAGTGAAGAGCCAGGGGCCTGTAATTTGTACCATATGAGTACATTTAAAACAAATAGTGCAACAATGGCAGCCTGTGCCAGACCACCCCGATCCCGAAAGGGACACCCCAAATCCATGGAGTCGTCAGCAAGACATTCCCACTACACCCCTCCCACCCCGGCCCTGGCAGCCACCCTCTAGCAAGCGGAACAGCTTTATCAGTTTTTCAAACTTTGCTCGCCTTCTCTCTCACCCTCAGCAGCCATGGCGTCCAGACCCTATTTGTAAATACCTATATGTAACCGTGCCCGATGTCATAATATACATCCATGTATATAATGGAGTGCAGACAGGCAGTGATTGACACACAGGATTACCAGTAAGCACACAGAACAGTGCAGCCAATCACCAGACAGGACATGACCACTATAAAGCCAGAGGGCACCAGTTTTCCCGCTCTCTCGGGACCCAGCATCTGGGACAGTCAGAGTTAGTGAGCTGGCCAGTGCAAACACCATGTGGTAGCTAGTAAGTCTGGTTAGGCTAATATCAGGTCTCCAGTGATGTCAGCATAGTGTCAACCCACAGTTGAACATGTATAATAGTTTAGATGTTAAATAAAATCGTGTTGCATCTTATCAAGTGTTGGAGGTCTGAGTCTCGCTACACTGCATCAAGTGCAGTCCACATCGACCCAGCCGACCCAACACATCATGGTACCAGTGAGTGATGCTGAAAATTGACGGACCTACCTTGAGTGAATCAGTGTTGACCAGCAAACAGACGGACCTACCGTGAGTGAATCAGTGTTGACCAGCAAACAGACGGACCTACCGTGAGTGAATCAGCGTTGGCCAGCAAACAGCCATCCGGTGACATGGAAAACATCCGCCCTCCTCCGCATTCCGCATCGCTGGAAACCTCGGTGCAAATTGGAAGATCTTCAAACAAAAGTTCCAACTCTATCTAGAAGCCACCGACCTCGAGGCCGCATCGGACACCAGGAAGATCGCACTATTCCTCTCCACAGCCGGGGACCACGCCATCCACATCTACAACTCCCTTACAATCGCTGAAGGCGAAGACAAGACAAAATTTAAAACAGTGCTACTGAAGTTCGACAGCCACTGCGACATTGAGGTGAATGAGGGCTTTGAACAGTACGTTTTCCAGCAGAGGCTTCAGGGTAACGATGAACCTTTTCAATCCTTTCTGACCCATCTCCGCATCCTCACGCAGTCATGTAACTATGACTCGACCACTGATTCCATGATCTGGGATCAGATCGTTTTCGGGGTCCACTCCGATTCCCTTCGCCAGCAGCTCCTGAAAGTCAAGCAGCTCACCCTCACCATCGCCATCGAAACGTGCGTTCTCCACGAACATGCTAACAATCGGTCCTCCCACATCAGGGCGGCAGAAACGGCAAAGCTAACCTCCCACGAGGCGGAACGGGTGCAGGCCATCGCACAAATGCAGGGCCTAAGTATCGAATAGAGTGGCCATTCCGCACGCTTTTCCCGGGCCCCTGCGCATGCGTGCCACGACCGAGGGGACGACGAGACCGACGACCAGACTGCGCAGGTGCGTACATCGTTCGACCGCACTGGGCATGCGCGATGGCACACGGAACGTGCTGACGTTGGCGTCATGATGTGTCTGAATTGTGGCTCCTCCCATTTAAAGCGGCAATGCCCGGCAAAATCATGACGGTGTCCACAGTGTGGCAAGCTTGGCCACTACGCAGCCATTTGCAGATCTGCTCCACTGCCCAGCATCCAGCGATCCCAGCCATGGCGCTGAACCGTCCATTCAATACAGCAGGCCATGCCAGACTTCAAACTGGACACCGGCGCATTGGCGAACCTCATCTCCAAATCTGATCTCGACACCATCCGTGTCAGACCAAGCATTCTTCCACTGGCCTGCCAGCTCCTTGACTACAATGGCAATGCCACAGCTGCCAGTGGCTCATGCCAACTCGGAGTTTCCAATAAGTCATTTAAAGCGACACTGCGATTTGAGATCGTGGGACCTGACAGAGCATCCCTGCTCGGTGCTCGGACCTGCAAACTCCTGTACTTGGTTCAGCGAGTCCACACCATGTCATCCTCACAGGCGACGGCCTCACCTGATGAGAACTTCCAGGCTGAAATTGATGACATCATCATGCAGTACCACAGCATGTTCGATGGAATGGGCACACTCCCATACCGATACAAAATCCTGCTCAAACCAACCCCACCCCTGTGATCCACGCACCACGTCGGGTGCCGGCACCCCTCAAGGACTGCCTCAAGCAGCAGTTACAGGACCTCCAGGACCAGGGCATCATATTAAGGGTCACAGAACCTACGGACTGGGTCAACTCCATGGTCTGCGTCAAGAAGCCGTCACAGGAGCTTCGAATCTGCATCGACCCCAAGGATTTAAACCGCAACATCATGAGGGAACATTACCCAATACCAAAATGAGAAGAGTTGACCAGCGAGATGGCTCATGCCAAACTCTTTACGAAGCTGGATGCCTCCAAGGGGTTCTGGCAAATACAGCTGGATGCATCCAGTCGCAAGCTGTGCACATTCAATACCCCGTTCGGTCGCTACTGCTACAACCGGATGCCTTTTGGCATCATCTCTGCCTCAGAGGTATTTCACCGCATCATGGAACAGATGATGGAGGGTATCGAGGGGGTGCGCGTGTATGTTGACGATGTCATAATCTGGTCCACAACTCCTCAAGAACACATCGATCGCCTCAAGCAGGTATTCCACAGAATCCATGAGCATGGTCTCCGACTCAACAGAGCCAAGTGCTCGTTTGGTCAATCAGAAATCAGATTCCGTGGTGACCACATCTCGCAGCAAGGCGTGCGACCAGATGCTGACAAGGTCTCAGCGATCAACGCCATGAAGACCCCAGAGGACAAGAAGGCGGTCCTCCGCTTTCTAGGGATGGTCAACTTCCTCGGGAAGTTCATTCCCAACATGGCGGCACACACCATAGCCCTCCGCCATCTCGTCAAAAAGTCAACGGAATTCCAGTGGCTGCCCGCTCATGAGAACGAATGGCATGAGCTGAGGGCAAAACTCACCACAGCCTCGGTTCTGGCGTCCTTCGACCCTACCAAAGAGACCAAAATATCCACTGACGCAAGCCAGGACGGTATTGGGTCGCTGCTCCTCAACGGGATGACTCCTCCTCATGGGCCCCAGTTGCGTATGCCTCCAGAGCCATGACGCCCACTGAGCAACGGTACGCTCAGATTGAGAAGGAATGCCTGGGCCTCCTAACGGGAATCGACAAATTTCACGACTATGTGTATGGCGTCCCAAAATTCACGGTTGAGTCGGACCACAGGCCATTAGTCCACATAATCCACAAGGATTTGAATTACATGACGCCTCGGTTACAACAAATCCTTCTCAAGCTACGCCGCTATGACTTTGAACTTGTCTACACACCAGGCAAAGAACTCATTGTTGCAGATGCCCTTTCCAGGTCTATCACCACACGGTGTGAACAAACTGACTTCGTCTGCCAAATCGATGCGCAGGTGCAATTGTGTGCCTCCAACCTTCCGGCCACTGATCAGAGGGTCATCCAAATTTGTGAGGAAATGGCCAAGGATCCTCTGCTACAGCGTGTGATGCAGCACCTCACGAATGGCTGGCAGAAGGGACAGTGTCCCCAGTTTTACAATGTCAAGGACGACAAGAAGGTGGTGGACGGCATCCTCATGAAGCTCGATAGGATTGTGATTCCGCAGAGCATGCGAGCTATGGTGCTCGGCCAACTCCATGAGGAGCACCTGGGGGTCGAGAAATGTCGATGCAGAGCTCGAGAGGCAGTCTATTGGCCGAGCATCAGCCAGGATGTTGCCAACACGGTCCTCAACTGCCCCACATGTCAGAAATTTCAGCCAGCTCAACCCAAAGAAACTCTGCAGCAACATGAGATAGTGACCTCCCCATGGTCCAAAGTCAGTGTCGACCTTTTCCACTCCAAGGGGCATGATTATGACCTCCTGGTCAACTACTTCTCCAATTACCCAGAAGTGGTGAAACTGTTCGACCTCACGTCGAAGGCGGTGATTAAAGCATGCAAAGAAACGTTTGCCAGGCATGGGATACCGCTCACGGTGGTGAGTGACAATGGTCCCTGTTTTTACAGCCAGGAATGGTCTGTTTTTGCCCGCCTATACAACTTTCGTCACGTAACCTTCAGCCCCCACTACCCGCAGTCAAACGGGAAGGCCGAAAAAGAGGTCCATATCGTCAAGAGATTACTATGCAAGGCCGCAGACTCAGGCTCCGACTTCAACCTGGCGCTGCTGGCATACAGAGCATCCCCGCTGTCCACTGGGTTGTCTCCCGCGCAGATGCTCATGAACCGCACTCTGTGAACCACGGTTCCAGCCAGCCATGTTCCAGACCTTGACCACCTCACAGTCATACAAAAGATGCAGCAGTCTCGGACCCAACAGAAATCAGCATACGACGCTCATGCCACGGATCTCCCCGAGATGGTCCCGACTGATCGTGTTCATGTGCAGTTGCCTGACGGCGGCTGGTCCGCCACAGCTGTGGTGGTCAAACAAATGGCCCCGAGATCGTTCCTCGTCCGCATGGCTGATGGCTCTTTCCTACGACGCAACAGGCGGGTGCTGCGCAGAGTTCGCCGCCCGCCACCCAACAATGATATCCCGCCTCACACAATGCTTCCTCCGGACGTGCCCTACCACGAGGCCACCGATCTACCAGCAATCCTGCCGACCTCTGCGACAACCGCATTGGTGGCGGTCCCGCCTATCCAAGTGCAGGCGGCCCTGATCCACCCTTGAGGCGGTCAACCAGAATTTGTCGCCCGCCGCAGAGACTAAACTTATAGACTGAACTTTTGCACAACTGTGTTACCTTATCGTTTTGACCTCTGTAAATATCGGCTTTTACCGTTTCATCTGCCCTATATCTGCACTAGCGACACCTTCCTGTGTACATAAGGTCATTTTAGTACATTCTGTATATAGTCACGCACATATACACATCCACACGCACATGCACCTTAATATTTATTATCTCAACACACACAATACAAAAAAAAGGGGGGAGATATTATAATATACATCCATGTATATAATGGAGTGCAGACAGGCAGTGATTGACACACAAGATAACCAGTAAGCACACAGAACAGAGCAGCCAATCACTAGACAGGACATGACCACTATCAAGCCAGAGGGCACCAGTTTTCCCACTCTCTCGGGACCCAGCCTCTGGGACAGTCAGAGTTAGTGAGCTGGCCAGTGCAAACACCATGTGGTAGCTAGTAAGTCTGGTTAGGCTAGTATCAGGGGCGTCATTCTCCGCCGGCGGGAGTCTCCGTTTTGCCGGCGCCCGGGGGTTTCCCGACGGCGTGGGGCTGCCCCACAATGGGAAACCCCATTGACCGGCCGGTGTTACGGAGACTCCCGTCGGCCGGTCGGGGCAGAAATGTGGCGGGGTGGGTAGGAGAATTTTGCCCCAGGTCTCCAGTCAAGTCAGTATAGTGTCAACCCACAGTTGAACATGTATAATAGTTTAGATGTTAAATTAAATCGTGTTGCATCTGATCAAGTGTTGGAGGTCTGAGTCTCGCTACACTGCATCAAGTGCAGTCCACATCGACCCAGCCTACCCAACACATCACCCCGGTGACCTCCTCCTGAGAGGGGTGGAGAATCACAGAGGCTCGGTGCATTCTGGGTCAAATGCGCTAATGACATTTAAGTGCATGCAAATGCCAGTTTTGCATGCTACTGCCGGCGCGGGGCACAAAGCTCGTTATCGCCACCAGCAAGAGACCAGACCACTGTGTCCCATTTGGCACCGGGTGCAGACCTCAATTTTGGCCAGATGCCTGATTCTCACCCGATCGCAATTCGTGTTGGCGGTGTCGCGAGGCGGAGAATTCCGCTCAGCAAATCTTATATTTTTGGATACGTTATTTTGCAAAAGCAACAACTTCTGAATGTGGTATGCTGAGATAAGTAATCATGTTTAACATTTATCTAAACAGGTTAAAGTTCAGATCTATTTTGTAACTGTAGGAATAGAGGTAGGTTATTCTGTGTGAGAGTCATTATATAAATATGTACAGTTACTCTTGATGAGAAGTAAAATTATCAGCTACACTAGCCAGGAGCTAAAATTAGTTTGAGGAATAATGAATGAATAGACTGCCATCTAGTGCAGCGAATAATTGGCTTGGAGTAAACATTTAAAATCGGATTAAATCAATGTCTGATTCATCAAGTAGTAAAAGGAGAAAAGACTGGAAGACAGTCAGATACATGACTTGTCCTGAAACATGATCTGATTAATAGAATGAATTAGATGTGCTGAACAGCCTTTCCTTGTGCGCCGACACACAGGGGGCTGGATTCTCCGATCCCCGATGCCGAAATCGCATTCAGCCCACATGTTTACATAAACAAATGACAAAAAGGAATCAGGGATTACCCGTAGTCACCCTTAATCTACACAGCCCCCCTCCCCCCCACCCACCCCCCCAACTAATGTTCGATGTTATCCAGTTCTTGAAAGTGCATAATAAATAGCACCCATGACTTGTAAAACCCCTCCGAGCTTCCCCTCAGTTCGAACTTAACCTTCTCAAGGGTCAAGTATTCCAACAGGTCCCCCCGCCACGCCAGGGCACTGGGTGGAGAGGCTGCTCTCCATCCCAGCAGGATCCGCCTTCGGGCGATCAACGAGGCGAAGGCTATGATATCTGCTTCCGCTCCCGTTTCCAACCCTGGCTGGTCCAACACCCTGAATATGGCCTCCTGGGGACCCGGGTCCAGTTTCACATGCTCCTTTCCGGTATTGTTGCTATTTTTATTTGCCCAGTCTATATGCAGATTAAAGTCACCCATAATTACAGATGGTCCTTTATTGCATCCATCTGTAATTTCCTGCTAAATCGCATTCCCAACATCAACACTGCAGTTTGAGAGTATATATATAACCCCCACTAATGTTTTTTGACCCTTAGTATTTATCAGCACTACCCATATAGATTCCACATTGTCGGAGCTTATGGGCGGGATTCTCTCACCCCAGGGCCGGGCCGGAGAATGGCCGTGACTGGCGCGAATCACACCATGCCGTCCCGACGCCGGGACGCAATTCTCCGGAGAGCGGAGAATCAGCGCCATTGGCGCTGGCGCGGTTGGCGCAGCGCCGGTCGGGGACCGCTCTATGGGCCCCCCCCCCCGGCGATTCTCCACCCGGGATGGGCAGAGCAGCCATACAAAATAACCAGAGTCCCGCCGGCGGTGTTCTAACCTGGTCTTACCCGGCGGGACCTCGGCGTGGAAGCATCGGGGGGCAACCCATGTGGGGGGGGGGACCCCGGATGGGGGCTCCGTTGTGGCCTGGCCCGACATCGGGGCCCACCGATCAGCCGGCCGGCCTCTCGGGCTAGGGGCCTCCTTTTTCCAGCGCCGGCCCCTGTAGCCCTACGCCATGTTGCATCAGGTCCGGCGCGGAGAAGGGAGACACCGCGCATGCGCGAAAATCGCGCCAGTCCCACTCGCATGCACAGACTTGCGGCGCCCATCTGATGCCGGGATCGGCAGCGGGAGCAGCGTGGGTCGCTCCAGTGCCGTGCTGGCCCCCTGTAGGGGTCAGAATTGCTGCTGCTGAGGCCATGTTGACGCCGTCAAGAAAAGCGACTGCGTTTACGACGGCGTCAACACTTAGCCTCAGGATCAGAGAATCCCGCCCAATATGTTCCTGATTATTGTGTTAATTTCATCTTTGACCAGCAATGCAATTCCACATCCTTTTCCTTTTTGTCGGAACTTTCTAAATACTGAATACCCCTGGATGTTCTGTTCCCATCCCTGGTCACCTTGCAGCCACGCCTCCATAATCCCGACTATGTCATACCCGTTTATATCTACTTGTGCAATTAATTGATCCATTTTATTGCAATTGCTTTTGCTTTCAGGCACAAAGTCTTAAAGTTTGTCTTTTTAACATTACTTGTCCCATTTCCCCAATTTTTCACTGATGCAGTGTTTGATTCTGGCCCTTAATTTCTCTGCCTATCGCTTTTCTTATTCCCCTTATTGTCCTTTGTTCTTATCATTGGATTTCCCCTCCCCTGACTCCTTGCCTAGGTTCCAACCCCCCTGCCATTTTAGTTTAAATCCTCCCCAACCACTCTGGGAAAGATTGTCCCAGGACAATATTTTCAAACTATTTCCCCCGGGACCCACTTTTACCAACCGGCTGAGCTTTGCATCCCATATCGGCCAACGTTCATACCCATGCCGGCTGACCTTCGTAATACACTATTTTGCATATTGTTAATGCGACGGGTGAGCCTGCTTGTCCTCACAATCTCATTCCAATCAGGTTCACAGGACGAGAGGGCAATGTGCCCATCAGGTGCAGCGTTCAGTCGGTTCCTTTGTGCTGTCTTCATCTTTTGAAGACAGAAAATCAAACCTTGCACATGTAGATTGTTGTGAAGTGCAATAGCAACAAAATGCTTGTTTTACCCAGCACTGGATACTCCTCGGAGGTACTACTCCAGAATGCCGACAGCCTCATTGACTTGTGCTGTGTTTTTAATGTGCTGCCACAGGTGAGGCACAGAAGTTCAGTCTCTTCATTTGGAGTCAGCTGTAAGTTAATAATTGACTCTCAAACTCAAAACAATTTTTCACCCACCTCTTCTCTTTCATAATCTGAAACTTTACCTCTGGAAGGGAGCAACAAAAACTTTTGATCAGCATAACCAGATGCGACTGAATTAGGCTTGCCAGTCTATTGACAGTTCCCTTACTAACAGTTTTCTTTGATGTGTCGTAGCAGTGTGTAGAACATATAATAGTTTTGGCTTTGTACTCTCACTTGCCAAACTTTCAATGACGTTTGGAAAGCATCTATTTCTTCACAGTGCCGAAAGCAATCATCATCCTTCCCTTGCAATTTTATGTTCAGTCATTTCGAATTGAAAAGAGGTCTGCAAGGTAAGACACGATTAACATTTGTCAGCACTTCCCTGCATATAACACTGACTGGCATTTGCACAATTAACAAAGCCATACTTCAAGAAATCATTTTTATACTGCTTTGTTCTCGATTTCAGTTCCTTCTTAGTAGGCTGTTCACCACACGCCCTGGAGCTCTGTATACAGTTCACAATAGCACTGATTTGTCCTGCCATGAACTCTCCTGATCAGCTCTCTCCAGCAGATTCAGTTGTGAGATTCTAGCCTCTTGCTGTGTCTGGCCCTCTCTTCCTTACAACAAAATGATTCATCATCAGTTCTTCACAGTTCTGTTGCTTTGCTTTCTGGCATCTAGAAAATGGAGGAATCTCTCCTCTGTAATTTTGCGGCAAAAGCAAGGAAGTACAGGGCACGTGACGTATGTGTCCGTGCCGGGCACATGACCTGCTCTATGCTGCTGCTTCTGGTAGAAGATTGCATTATTCACATTTAACAGTCGCTTGCGGTCAGCATTCTCAACTTAAAAGTCGGTCGCTGCCAACATTCTTAAAAGCCAGTCGTGGCCATTGGCCACTTTTTCTGTGACTGGGAGTGCCATGACCCACCTGCGGGACGCAACCCACAGTTTGAAAAACCCTGCCCTAGGACATCAGCCCCGTTCCTGTCCAGGTGTAACCTGTCCAGTTGGTACTGATCCCACCTCCCCCAGAACCGGTCCTAATGCCTCAGGAAACTAAAACCCTCTGCCTCACGCCTCTTCAGATATGTATCCGTCTGATATATCATGCTATTTCTACTCTGACTAGCACACGGCTCTCTTAGTAACCCTGAGATCACGACTTTTGATGTCCTACTTTTCACCTTCCTAATTCTCTATGTTCTGCTTTGAGGACCTTATTCCTTCTTTAACCTGTGTTGTTTTCACTAATGTGAACCACGACCACTGGCTGTTCACCCTCCCGCTTCAGAAAATCCTGTACCCAGTCTGAGATATCCTGAGATGCCCCAAAAACCAGGGAGGCAATATATCATCTTGGAGTCTCGTTTGCGGCCACACAATGCCTAATTCCCTTTACAATAGAATCCCCTATAAGTATTGAGTTCCCATACTTCTTACTCCTCCCTTGTGCAGGAGAGCCAGCCAAATTGGCTGTTGCTGGTTTCCCCTGAGAGGCCATTCCCCTAAACACTGTCCAACGTAGTATATCTGTTTTTCAGGGGAATAGACACACGAGATTCCTGCACTGCCTGCCTAGCCCTCTTGTTCTGCTTGTTGGTAACTCATTCCCTTCCTGCCTGTGATCTCTATGCCTGCAGTGTGACCATCTCTCTGTACGTGCTATCCCCAATACTCTCTGCCTCACTGATTCTCCACAGTGTCCCCATCCGCCGCTCCAGTTCCGAAACCTGGGCTTCCAGGAGCTGCAGCTGGAGACACATCAAGTGCACGTGCTGGCCCCTGGTACTGGAAATGTTCCCAGTCTTCCACAGTGAGCAGGAAGAGCTCACAATGGCTTTGAACTCTCCTGCCATTACTTACCCCTTTAAATTCAATGTAACTTTTTGGAAGATATTTAATACCAAATAATATCAATTACTCCAGGGATGATTATTCCCTGCTCCTCGTTATTACAGAATACAGTCCTCACAAACTATGAACCACAAAATAAAACCTTAAAATCTATAAGCGATAAAAGTAGTAAATACCTACTTGACTGTATTCACCCAATCAGCTTTACTTTTGAATCCTGACATCACTTCAGGAGATGCAAACTACCACACTGCTCCCAGCCTCACTCTTTCTTGCACTCCTTTATCCTCCCAGCCCCGCGTTAAGTCTCGCTCTTTCTGATGCTCCTTTATCCTCCCGGCGCCGCTCTCTAACTTTATCTTATTTTGTTCATTTTATTACCTTATTTCACTTAAACGTGATTCTTCACTTTCCTACTGCTAGTGTCCCTTACTGAAATTTAAGGAATTACTTCTTTATAAATGATGCGTTTTTTCTAGTTCAACCAATTTAAACACAACCCTAACAGCAGCTTCTCACCAATCGATGGAAACACAAAAGCTTTCATATTGCCAAAGGTACGCCACATTGTCTTGCACGGGGGCCAGCAAGGGAAGCTGTCTGAAGAACTACGGGTCTTTGAAGCCAAGATGCTGAGCGTTAGCATGGAAGACGGTATCCTTCTGTGGGAAGTTCTCACAGTGGTCCCAAGACAGGGCAGGCAGGTCATCTTCAAGGATCTAAATAATGGATACGCAGGGTATCGGAAATGAAGATGTGGCCAGAAGCATGTGTGGTGGCAAGGCTTGAATGGGATGATCGAACAACTGGGCCAACAATGCAACACATGCCAGGAGCATTAGAAGTTCCCGGCAGCCGCCCCACTGCTTCCAAGGGAATGGCCAGGTTGGCCTTGGATGCGCCTGCATGTCAATTTTGCCGGGCCTTTCCAAGGATCCATGTTTTTACTCATGATTTATGCCCACTCCAAGTGGCTGGAAGTCCTTCGGAGGTCTTCCACCATGAAGGCTACTCTGGGAAGCTACTGCACTCCTTTAGCACCCAGGACTTGCCGGAGGTGCTAGTTATGGACAATGGTAGCCCCTTCACCAGTGACACGTTCGAACACTTTGTGAAGGCAAATGGGGTGATGTACATCCACAAAGTCTTGTACAACCATGCCTTGAATGAGCTGGCTGCATGAGCGGTGCAGACCTTCAAACAAGGGATCAACAAACAGACCACAGGATCCGTGAAAATGATATTAGCATGATGTTTGTTTACCTAATGGGCCACACCGCATGCCACGATTGGCGTAGCACTGGTAGAAGTGTTGATGGGTGTTCTTTCCCTTTCCACCAACCTTTCCCCTCTGCGTTGTTGTCTGTGTGTGTGTGTGTGTAATGAGAAGGGATTTGGGAAAGGTGTAGTAGATAGTCAGTTACATTTTCTGTCCATTTAATTCTAATTCTGTACATATTAAAAAGTTACTTGTGTATCAAAGTTACAAACCTGGTGACTGTAGTTTATTGGGCTCAGCCAAGGACCTCAGGTATTTCTAATAAACTCTGATTTCATCTGTGTTGTGTCTGCATGTCATGTGGGGCTGGAATTTAGCATGCACTAGCCCAGGCAACAGAGTAAGTATTTGAAATTTGAATTTTAGTTTGGGTGGCACGATGGCAAATGGTTACCACTGCTACCTCTCAGCACCAGGGACCTGGATCAAATTCCGGCCTTGGGTGACTGTGTGGAGTTTGCATATTCTCCCTGTGTCTGCGTGGGTTTCCTCTGGGTGCTCCCGTTTCCTCCCACAGTCCAACGATGTGCAGGTTAGGTGGCTTGCCCCTTAATGTCCAAAAGATTAGGTGGGATCATGGGGATAGGATGGGGGAGTGGGCCAGGTAGGGTGCTTTATCAGAGGGTCGGTGCAGATATGATGGGCCAAATGGCCTCTTTTTGCACTGCAGGGGTTCTATGATTCTAGCCAATTGCCGGTTAGAAACAAGTGGAATTTGGCTCTGTTACTGTTATGACATCCTGGCCTAGTGCACGGTCAATTCCAGCCCCATGTGCCCCAGAGTAACAACAAGTGAATTAACCAATAATTGTTATAAAATACCCAAGTCTTTGGTCCTTGGCTGCCCAATGATCACAGACACCAGGGGCAGGATTCTCTGACCCCACGTCGGGTTGGAGAATCACCGGGGGCAGCATGAATCCCGCCCCCGCCGGCTGCCAAATTCTCTGCCGCCGGGGATTTGGCATGGGCGGGAATCACGGAGGTTGGCGGCCGCTAGCAGCAGCGGCCCCCCTGGCGATTCTCCGGCCCGCTATTGGCCATTTTAGGCCCGTCCTGCCGGCGTAAATTAGAGTCGGTACTTACCGGCGGGACCTGGCTGCGCGGGTGGCCTCCGAGGTCCTCGGGGGGGTGCGGGGGGATCTGGCCCCAGGAGGTGCCCCCAAGGTGTCCTGGCCCACGATTGGGGCCCACCGATCCGTGGGCGGGCCTGTGCCGTGGGGGCACTCTATTCCTCGGCATCGGCTGGTGTAAAAACCCACGTGGAGATGAACACCCCCTGCGCATGCGCTGGGATGACGCCAGCAAATCTGGCGCTCCCATGCATGTGCCAACTCGCACCGGCCGGCGGAGGCCCTTCGACGCTAGTTGGCATGGCGCCAAGCCACTTCCGCGCCCGCCAGCGGGACGCAAACCACTCCGGCGCCGGCCTAGCCCCTGAAGGTGCGTAGGATTCCGCACCTTCGGGGCGGCCTGATGCCGGAGTGGTTCATGCCACTCCTCGGCGCCGGGACCGCCCGCCCCGCTGGGTAGGGGAGAATCCCGCTCCAGGTTTGTAAATTTTTATTTATCACAAGAACTATCATGATATATGAAGTAAGTACAACTGGTTAACAACAAACTAATACCTAATATCCACTTTAACTTACACTCACCCTCTACACACAGACACATAAATACAGAGGATCGAAAGAGGTAAAAATCATCACTGGAAGGAAGAATAAATTCTGTTCCAGATTATGGTTTCAGCACACTTGTATTAACAGCAAGCTTGCAGATTTAAGTCTTTAGTTTGCAGCCTGTAATGATCTTCTTTGTAGTTTCGAAATGCATTACTCACAGCTTTTCCTGGAGATGTAATTTATTTCTGGTCAAACTTTGCCTTCAGTTCAAGGTTTGCATTCAGGCTTCTGTGGATTCAGGAGAGAGAATTGGTCAGTTCCGGACTTTTCTTGCATATCCTGTAAGGCTCTCCTGTACATGAATTCATCCAGGCTGTCTGCCAGTTAAGAAACACAATCGTTCTGGAAAAAACGGAGGGGAAAGGATAGCAGGACCTTTCCCGGGCCTGTCACGATCAAAGCTAAAACCAAACTCAAACATTGGGACTCTGAAAAACGTTCCAGTGGAATAATATCCAATCACCACCTGTTACTGGGCAGATCACAGCCTTTTGGGCCAATTCATTGCCAACCAGCCAAATCAATCAAACTAAGTCCCAACCTATCTCTCTGTCACTGGTGCTGGCCGGTCTGCAGCTTCTGTTTAAACAAGCACAGCCTTCTGGATTCTTCCTGATTGAGATGTCCATTAATCATCCAGGGATGAAAAATGGAATGGAAGAAAATAAAGGAAAGGAGAAATAAGGGAATGAACAGGAAGGGCCCTTACAATTCCCAACATCGACATTTTAACTTAAGATAAAAGCAAATTGCTGAAGATGCTGGAATCTGAAACAAAAACAGAAAATACTTGACAGTCTCATCAGGTCTGACAGCATCTGCGGAGAGAGAAGGGAGCTAATGTTTAGAGTCTGGATGACTCTTTGTCAAAGGTAGCGAGAACGGGAAATGGGGTCAGATTTATACTGTAGTGGGGTGGAGCGTGGAGCAGTCAGGCTGGATGGGGGTCAATGGATTGAGATAAACAAAGGTGTCGAGGACAGAAGGTAAAATGGGGGTCATTAAGGCTGAGAAGGGTGCTGATAGTGGCACATAAAGAGATTAAAATGTGTGAATGGCAGAACAAAGGTGAGCGGTGTGTAAAGGGCAACTAGGAACAGTTGGCCCAAGTGGAGTGTGGGGAGGGGAACAATGGTGAGGGGAAAACAGATCAATAAAAATTAATTGATAGTATTATGGGCCAGGGTTTAGAGAACACCAACGTATATCATGGCGTTCACCTGACCCACACCTTTTAAAAAATAAATTTAGAGTACCCAAATCATTTTTTTCCAATTAAGGGGCAATTTTGCATGTTCAATCCACCTACCTTGTACATCTTTTGGGTTGTGGGGGCGAAATCCACGCAAACATGGGGAGAATGTGCAGACTCCACATGGATAGTGACCCAGAGCCGGGATCGAACCTGGGACCTCGGCACCGCGAGGCAGCAGGGCTAACCCACTGCACCACCATGCTGCCCTCTGACCCACAACCATTAATAGATTTTGGTTATGAGGAGCACAAGGGCCCACTTTCTAGGTGTTATGCAACAGAGATCTTAAGTATTTTTAAACAAAACAATGTTTATTCTATGAATCCAGTTAACATTTTATAAACACACAGTAAACATCTCATCAACTACCAACACAGATATCATCCCCCCAAAGATACAGTACTCTCATAGGCCAGACACCCTTTTTTCCTACAAAACAATAGGTTTGCATTCCTGACAGAAACAGGTATTATTGTGAAGTTATCATGTGGTCTGGAGACATTCTTTTCATGCAGAGCGACAGACCAAAATACACCTTCTTGGTTTGAATGCAGCTCCCCAACAGCCTAAAACCGAAAGTAAAACTCAGCCACTAAACAGCTTCCAGCTCAAAACAAAAGTAAAAAGCAGAGCCAGAGCCCACACAATGACATCATTATAGCCATTTGAGAAGATAAACATTTCTTAAAGTGACATTCCCATGACAATAGAAATAAAAATGGGATAAAGGTGATGGAGAGAGTTCACAGTCTGAAGTTGAACTCAATGTTATGTCCGGAAGGCTGTAATATGCCTAATCGGAAGATGAGGTGCTGTTCCGCCATTTTGTGCTGGGCTTCATTGGAACATTGCAGCAGGCCAAGGATGGACATGTGGACGTGAGAGTAAGTCGGTGAGTTGAAATGGCAAACGACAGGAAGGTCTGGGTCCTGCTTGCAGGCAGACCGGAGGTGTTCTGCAAGCAGTCACCAAGTCTCTCCAATGTAAAGTAATGTAAATGTTGTTGCATGGGAAGGTGCCATGGGAAGAGGGCGAGGTGTTCGGGGTGGTAGAGGAGCGTACCAGGATATCGGAGGAATGGTTCCTATGGAATTCTGACAGGGGGAATGAGGGGGAAGATGTATTTGTGGTGGAATTATGCTGGCGTTGGCAGAACTGCCGGAGGTTGATTCTTTGAATGTGGAAGTTGTTGGGGTGAAAAATAAAGACATGGGGGATCATATCCTGGCTTTGGGAGGGAGGGTTTTGTTTTTGTTTCAACATTTTAACTCTTCTGTGACCTTATTTCCTTATGCCTATTCTAGATATTCATTGGTCCCTGTAAATTATATTTGTGACGTATGCATATTTTACATATTAAATTCCCTGACGCAGGAAATCATCAATACAGGTATAAAAATACCAACTTGTACATGAATGAGATGAAGTTAGAAGGTTCAACAATTGGCATATTTACAGTTCCCTGCATTCCATTTTACTGTTTATTTTCTTGTTAAAAGCTCTTTCACAATATTATAAAACATCCTCATTCTTCCATTTAGTCTGTCCTTGATATTTTATCATTCTTGATTACCCTATATCTTCATGTATTTTAGATTTCTTTATTTCTATATCAGTTTGATTTTTTTATTCCTCTGTCCTTTTCAAAACTCTTGTGTGCTACTGAATCCTTGTTACACACATCCTCTCCCATAATCAACACATTCATCCTCAACAAATGTCCAAAACTTAAACCTACACAATAAACATTCCTCACAAACTTACCAATATCTTCATTTTTCATCTGAACAAAACAAATATATTTCCTGCAATTTAATATAAAAATAACACACATGGTACATTACACTAACTTTGTAAATTATTTTTAACTGATTGATTCAATTGTTGGGGTTCTCTAATCTCATCGTGAAACTTGCGATATTAAGTATGGGCATGTTGCAGTAGCTCAGCAGACTTCTTTATTCCATTAGGCCCATATCACTTTGTTGATCACCATTTTAGATGAGTTGGCAATGACATTTCGATGTCAAAATCTGTCTCACAGAAACAGCTTCCCTGAGGTGAAAATTCCCTGAGGTGGAATTCATTGCCACAGAGGGCAGTGGAGGCCGGGACGTTGAGTGTCTTTAAGACAGAAGTTAATAAATTCTTGATTTCTCGAGGAATTAAGGGCTATGGAGAGAGAGCGGGTAAATGGAGTTAAAATCAGCCATGATTGAATGGTGGAGTGGACTCGATGGGCCGAATGGCCTTACTTCCGCTCCTATGTCTTATGGTCTTATGGTCTTAAAACTTTACTGACAGTTAAAACTAGAAAATATGAAGAGTTTAAGACTCAGTTCACTTGTATGAGCCCTGAAGTGACAAATAATTGTTTCAGCATATCTTATCTTCGGAAGGTTTGCCTAACAAACATGCAGAATTGTTGAAATGACAGTGAATTTGTTTAAATGACAGGTAAAAATGTTTGACTCTTAAATAAAAGACAGCAACAACCTCGAGCGTAGGTGCCAGCTCTTTGAACGATTTGTCACCTGTCGTACCACATCGCTAGGTGCTAAAAACTACAAACCGTTAGTGACTCTCTAATATTTCTTTCAGTTATTGACATTTGGAAAATGAAAGGTAAAAAAGAGGTTGCTTGAAAATTGAATGATAGTAATTTGAGGAGGGAGGCATATTTCACCAGCAGACAATGCTGCATTGAGGAGAATTGATTGAATGCAGGTGGTATTGGAGCCAGCATTCTTGTCTTGAAGAATACCAATGAGAAGGTGGATGAGAGTAAAAAAACATTGCAACAACATTGGCCATGACCTTGTTTGGCACTGCAAGGAGAATCCCCCCCAAAAATAGATTAAAGAGCAACAGCAAAAACCAAGAAAACAAGTCCAGTCTTTATTTGTTAAAGCCTCATTAAGGTCATTACTAACGAACTTGCGAAGAATTCCACAGTCAAACTGAAAAGTAAATGCCTTACTCCAGATCCAACCTTGAATTAGTGAAGATAATAAAGGGGAAAGGTTTGAAGTATCGCCACATGTGTTGCAATGATAGAAGTGGATTTCTACTCAAGTACTGGGTGTGAAGGGCATCCACAACAGCAAGGGGAAGAGAGTCATACTAGTGCAGAGGGTATAGAACATGTATTGTTATCATTAGATTTTACCTTAGACAGCAAGTGCTCCACAATACAATCACCTATGCCTTAATACTCAGCTGCCATGTATGGTCAGGAGAAGCATCCCTGGCAAATATTAATATTTAAGACTGAGGTAGATAGACTTTTGGCCTTTCCAGTAATTAAGAGATACGTGGAGCAGGCAGGAACGTGAAGTTGAGGCAGGAGATCAGCCATGATTATGTTGAAAGATGAAGCAGACTTGAGGGGTCAATTTCTGATGTTTTTATGTGTCTTTGACAAACTCCCACAACTGGAGTTCTTTCATCTCCAGTGTCCTTCCTCCTCAACACCATTGGAATTGAATGTGCAGTTCCTGCTGCAAGTGGACTGGTAGTGATTGGTGCCCATTTGGTGTACTTCGTTGCTTGGAACAATATCCATAAACATGTATTCCTATTGGTACTTTATTGTTTCACTCTTTGCTTTGACGCCAGGTTCGATTCCCGGCTTGGGTGACTGTCTGTGCGGAGTTTGCACTTTCTCTCCGAGTCTGCGTGGGTTTCCTCCTGGTGCTCCGGTTTCCTCCCACAGTTCAAAGATGTGCAGGCTAGGTGGATTGGCCGTGTTAAATTGCCCTTAGAACATAGAACATACAGTGCAGAGGGGGGCCATTCGGCCATCGAGTCTGCACCGACCCACTTAAGCCCTCACTTCCACTCTTTCCCCGTAACCCAATAACCCCTCCTCACCTTTTTTGGTCACTAAGGGCAATTTATCATGGCCAATCCGCCTAACCAGCACGTCATTGGACTGTGTGAGGAAACCGGAGCACCGGGAGGAAACCCACGCACACACGGGGAGAACGTGCAGACTCCACACAGCTAGTGACCCAGCAGGGAATTGCACCTGGGACCCTGGTGCTGTGAAGCCACAGTGCTAATACCTGTGCTACCATGCTGCCCTTAGTGTCTAAAAAGATTGGATTCGGGTTACTGGGTTACGGGGATAGGGTGGAGGTTTGGGTTTAAGTGGGGTGCTCTTTTCAAGAGCCGGTGCAGACTTGATGGGCCGAATGGCTTCCTTCTGCACTGTAAATTCTATGACTGTGTGAACACATTTTTACAATATATTACCATACACCTGTGCATTATCAATCGTGAATAGACACATTTATATACTATACATAGTCCAGACCAAATTATGCTCAATGACACACTTAAAATAATCAGTACATTTGTTTTTCCATATTAAGGATAGTAATGGTGGCCTCCAAGAACATAAACCAAAGACATTCAACTGTTTCATGACTGCTTGAAATTTGTGGCATGGATCAATCAATGAGATTTCTTTAATTTTAGTGTTTAGTAAGCTTTTAATGGTAAATATTATTGCATGGTAAATATTATTGTAAGTGATGTCTAAATCTTTATTGAATTCATTGCAACATGAAGTATTTTTGCTGTGGAATTTACCTTCCCATTCTTGCTGATTATGTGGAACAATTCCTGAACTGAAAAATAATTCCACAGAACATTTAAGAACTTGCTTATTGAGTAATGAGATCCCAGTAACTACTATACTTTGTCCAGAATGAACGACTAGGCAACCTTCACAAAACTGAATTTCATGAAAACTAGCCCTCCAAATAAACATAATTTTTTTCTCTGTGCAGGAACACTAATTATGGGAGTTTTTGTCATTCACTTGTAAGGTCCTGTTTTCAGACAATGAGAACTTCTTTGGCAGGAAGAATCAAAAGGTGCGAAATGAAGAGAGATCGTAGGACTTGGGAAGTACAAAGGGATCTGGGTGTCCTGGGACATGATGCACTAAAAGTTAGTAGCTCAGCAAGTGACCAGGAAGACAAATGGAATGTTGATGTTTATTGAAAGGGAATTGTATATAAAAGTATGGAAGTTTCACTGCAGCTGTGCAGTACCCAGGTGAGACCGCATTTAGAACACTGTGTACTGTTCTGATCTCCTTATTTGAAAATGGATATAATTACAGTGGAAGCAGTTCACAGAAGGTTCACTCAACTCATTCCTGGGATGAAGGACTTAACTTATGAAGAAAGCTTGAACAAGTTGGACCCATACCCATGGAAGTTTGGAAGAATGAAAGATGATCTTTTTAAAACATATCAGATCCTGAGAGGACTTTATAAAGTGGAGACCAAGAGGATATCCCTCTTGTGGGAGAGACTATCTAGGGACATAGTTTAATAATATGAGGTCTCCCTTGTAAGATAGAAATGAGAAGATTTTTTTCTCCTTCCCAGAAAGCAATGGAGGTTGGATCATTGAATTTATTCAAGGCTGAGTTTGATAGGTATTTGATAGACAAGGAAGTCAATATGTGGGGAAGGCAGGAAAGTAGAGTTGAGACTACAGCCAGATCAGCCATGGTCCTCTCAAATGGCCTCCTCCTGTTCCGAAGCCCAATGCTCTTACATTCCCACAGTTTACAAATCTGACCTTCTTTTAATATTTTCAAGAAGATAATTTAAAAAAAATCATTCATGGGACATGGGTGTCGCTGGCTAGGCTAACATTTATTGCACATCCCTAATTGCCCATGAGAAGGTGGTAGCGAGCTGCCTTCTTGAACCACTGCAGTCAATGCAGTGTAGGTAAAAGTAGGGATATAATGATGGAACTGTATAAGATACTGGTGGGGCCACAACTAGAGTATTGTGTGCAGTTCTGGTCACCACATTACAGAAAATATGTAATTGCTCTGGAGAGAGTGCAGAGCAGATTTACTAGAATGTTCATAGAATCATTAAAGTGCAGAATGAAGCCATTAGGCCCATCAAGTCTGCCCCGACCCTCTGAAAGAGCACACTACCTATGCCCATGCCTATCTGCAGAACCCAGTAACCCCACCTAACTTTTAGGATTCTAAGGGACAATTTAGCATGGCCAATCCACCTAACCTACACATCGTTGTAATGTGTGAGGAAACTGGAGCACCCGGAAGGAACCCATGCAGACATGGGGAGAACGTACAAACTCCACACAGACAGTGACTCAAGGCTGGAATTGAACCCGGGACCCTGGTGTTGTGAGGCAGCAGTGCTAACCACTGTGCCATCATACCTCCCCAGTTTCCAGGGCTGGAGAATTGTAGCTGCGAGGAGAGATTGGAGAGGTTGCGGTTATTTTGCTTTGAACAGAGAAGGGTGACATGATTGAGGCTTACAAAATTGTGAGGGGTAGATACAGAGTAAACAGGAGGAACCTATTCCCCTTGGCAGAGAGTTCAAAAACCAGGGGTCATAGATTCAAGCTAAGTGGCTAATGGATTGGAGGGGACATTAGGAAAAACCTTTTTACGCAGAGTGTGGTGGGTGTCTGAAATTCGCTACCTGAGTTGGTGATGGAGGCCCTGAACACTTTTGTAAAGCACCTGGACCTACATCTTAGGTGTTGTTAGCTGCAGGGCTTTGGGCCACATGCAGGAAGATGGGATTAGAAAGGACACCTAGGAATCGTTGTGTGAACATGGACAAGAAGGGATAAATGGCACCCTTCTGAGCTATATCAGTTCTATGGTTCTATAAGTACACCCACAGTGCTGTTAGGTAAGGAGTTCCAGGATTTTGACTCAGTAATAGTGAAGGAACGGTGATATATTTTCAAGTCAGGATGGTGAGTAGCTTGGAGGAGGACCTCCAGGCCTTGATGTTCTCATGTGTCTGCTGCTATTCTTTTTCTAGATGATAGCGGTCATGGGTTTGGAAGGTGCTGTATAAGGAGGCTTGATGTTCCTGCAGTGCATCTTGTAGATGGTATACACGGCTGCCACTGTCCGTCAGTGGCGGAGTGAGTGAATGTTTGTTGATGGGGTAGCAATCAAGCGGGCCGCTTTGCCCTGGATGGTGCCGAGCTTCTTGGTTGTTGTTGGAGCTGCACTCATCCAGGCAAGTGAAGTGTATTCCATCAAATTCCAGATGTACGCCTTGTAGATAGTGGACAAGCTTTGGGGAATCAGGAGTAAGTTTCCCGCCATAGGTTTCCTAGCTTCTGACTTGCTCTTGTAGCCATAATATTTATACAGCTAGTCCAGTTCAGTTTCTGGTCATTTGTAACCTCAGGATTTTGACAATGAATCTTTTGGGGTGATGATTAGATTCTCTCTTGTTGGAGGTAGTCATTGTCCAGCACTTTTGCGGCATGACTGTTACTTACCACTAGTCAGCTCAAGCCTGGATATTGTTCCCAAACCCCAACAGTGACTACGATACTGGACTGAAACGCCAATATTTTAATTCATTCGTAAGATTGTGCAGAAAGAATGATTCACTCCAGGAGTGATTGCATGAAACAAAACTTTATGATGAATATAATATTATTTTTTAAACTTTATACCCAAAAAGAACAGCTTAAACAACAAGAAACATAGATCTCTAAATCTATCTTACTGTGGGAGAATTGTGGACTCAGCATTAGGCAGATCAGAATTCAACTCCTCTCTCCAAAGTTTTGTCCAAATATTTGCCCCTCTAAAGCTGTTCAAAATGTCTCTCTGCCTTCCTTGGCTCCACCCAGCAATGACCTCATTTCCCCAAGCTGAAAAACAAAATATCTCTGCAGGCTGTAAAGTACATTAACTCCTCAAGGACTTGCCCAGTCAAACCACAGTCCATTATTCCACACTGAAAAGCACATTCCTTTGTCAATTTCACCTGCTGACTGCTAAAAGATCTAAGGCCCTGCAAAACAGAATTCTTTTTTAAAAAAACACATGACCACTGCAGTCAAACACACTCTAACCCCAGGCCTTTAACCCTTAAATTGCCCAATACTTAGAATCCAATATTCCTAATGTCTTCCAGTCGTCACACACCTCACCTCTGGACGTCATTACATTAGTCCATGTTTAAACCAAAGCTGTAATGAGGTCAGGAGCGGAGTGGTCCTGGTGAAACCAAACTGAGCGTTAGTGAGTAGATTATTACAAAACAAATGTCGCTTAATAGCGCTGTTGATGACCCCTTACTTCACTTTACTGATAATCGTGAGTAGACTGATGGGATGGTAATTGGAGTGTCCTGTTTCCTGTGACCCAGACATGTTGTCTAGATAGGTGCCAATGTTGTAGCTGTACTGGTGCCAACATTGCAGCTGTACTGGAAGAGTTTGGCTAGGTGCAC
Source organism: Scyliorhinus torazame (assembly GCF_047496885.1). Classification (NCBI taxonomy): domain Eukaryota; kingdom Metazoa; phylum Chordata; class Chondrichthyes; order Carcharhiniformes; family Scyliorhinidae; genus Scyliorhinus; species Scyliorhinus torazame. The sequence continues at coordinate 119,912,304 of NC_092707.1, read as the reverse complement.
AAGACTTCAGTATTGTTGTCAGAATGCTGTCAGGACGCATAGACAGCAGTATCCAGTGCTTTCAGCCATTTCTTGATATTACGTGGAGCAAATTGATTTAAAGCTGGTATCCATGACACTAGGGACATCCAGCGGAGGCCAAGATGAATCATGCACTCGGCACTTCAAGCCTAAGATGGTTGCAAATGCTTCGGCCTCATCCTTTGCACTGATGTGCTGGGGGCTCCCCCATTATCGAGGATGGGGATATTTGTGCAGCCTCGTCCTCCAGTGAGTTATCAATTTTTATTTAAAAAATACAAAATGCATTCAGTAAATTAATTTGAAGAATGAAGGAGCTGCTCAACAGTGTCTAGGGATCTGAAATCAGTTAACAAGACTATGACACCATGAAAAACATTTTATTCTCATGTGGGGAAGAGCAAAACAGAAAGTCATCAATCTAACGGAGTGAAACAGGGAATTCAGGAGAAACCTTCTTACCGAGTGAGTGAATGTAGACCTCTCTACCACAAGACATGGTCGGGGGGAATAGTACAGATGCATTGAAGAAGAGGTTGGGTGGGCCTTTGAGGGATAAGGGAAATGAGGGTTATGCTGATGGACTTAGATGAGGAAAGATGTGAGGAGGCTCAAATGGAGGATGAATGCTGGCGTGGACTGGTTGGGCAGAATGTCCTGTTTCTGTATATTCTATGTTATTCCATATAATCTTTCGGAGAAGGTGAGGTAAGACGAGGGGCTAAGGTGATTGTAGGGAAAGCACTCCAGCTCCTCTTGGTCCACAAGTCATATTGAAAAGGCACCTACCTGGCACTTGCTGCCTCCCTTCAGCCGCTGAGTTTCTGGAGTTCTGGGAAACTGGTCTTCAAGCTTTAATCTGGAACCAAGATAAAAAGTTAGGCAATTAGCCTTATTAAAATATTTTAATGACCATTCCACCTCAGGAAAGGAACTTTGACACCCAGTCCCCAAGCCACCTCTGCGAAAACCAGACGTGGGCATTTTGGAAGTGGATTGGGCTTGTTTCCATTATTATATTTTGAACCCCCGACTGTCTCGCTTCCATCTAATTTTGTGAGTTAAAATTACCACCACCACTCACCCTCCTCCCCAACCTTTCCTGTTGAAACAAATAGAAATGCAGATTGATTGAATAATAGGAGGATTCGATTGAAGATTGGCTAGATAACAGGAAAGAAAGGGCAGGATTTCTGGACCCCTTGTATTGTGTTTTGCATTGGCAGAGGTGGCTTATCAATGGCTGGCAGTGGGGGATCGACGTTAGTGGGACCGGAAGATCCTGTCGGCGGGAACGGCCAGAAAATCCCACCCAGAGAGTTGGCATAAATGGGTATTTTTCCATCTGGCAGGATGTGACGAGGGGTGTGCCACACGGATCAGTGCTGTGGACTCAACTTTTAAAATTTATATAAATGACTTGGATGAAGGGACTGGAAGGGTGGTTACCAAATTTTCTGACGACACCAAGGTGAGTAGGAAAGTAAATTGTGAAGAGCACGTAAGGAGCTGCTACAAAGGGACATAGGTTAAGTGCGTGCGGACAATCTGGCAAATGTAGTAGAATGTGGGCAAATGTGAAATTGTCCATTGTGACAGGAAAAATAAAAACTAAGCTTATTATCTAAATGGTGATAGATTGCCGAGCTGTGAGGTCTAATGTGATTTGGGTGTCCTCGTGCATAAATCACAAAAGGCTAGTATACAGGAGGCACAGCAAGTAATTGGGAAAGCTAATAGAATGATACAATTTATTATGAAGAGAATTAATTACAAAAGTAGGGAGGTTATGCTTTAGTTGACCAGGGCACTGGTAAGACCACATCTGGAGTATAATGTACAGTATTGGTCTGCTTACTTAAGGAAAGATGTAAATGCATTGGAAGCAGTTTAGAGAAGGTTTACTAGACGAATACCTGGAATGGTCAGCTTGTCTTATGAGGAAAGGTTGGAAAGGTTAGCCTTGTATCCACTAGAGTTTAGAAGAGTAAGAGGTGACTTGATTGAAACCTTAATATGCTGATGGGTATTTACAGGGTGGCTATGGAGAGGATACCTCCTGTTGTGGGAGAATCTAGAACTAGAGGTCCTTGTTTAAAAATAGGGGGTCGCTCATTTAAGACAGAGATGACGAGAACTTTTTTCTCTCAGAGGATTACGAGTCTTTGGAATTCTCTTCCTCAAAAGGCAGTGGAAGCAGAGTCTTTGAATATTTTTAAGGCAGAGCTAGATAAATTCTTGATTAATGAGGGGGTGAAAGGTTATGGGGGTTGGCAGGGATGCAGGGTTGAGGTTACTGTCAGATCACCATGATCTTATTGAATGCGGAGCAGATTCGAGGGGCCAAATGGCCCCCTCCTGCTCCTAATTCTTATGCAAGACATTGCGATTGAACTCGGTTCTCTGAACATGCTGGAGAATAAAGGCTGGCCTGTAATTATTTTAGGTAGTTTGACTGGTTGTGGCACCCAGAACTGTCAAATAAAGCAATGAGAGTATTTCTCACATTTGTACCTGTTTGAAGTGGCTCCATAAGTCTGCTTTCACAGCTTTCCCATCAAAACAAAAGACCACAACCAAGGTATAATGGAGAGCAACGTAATGTGCATTTCTGTCAAAGATCAACCTCAGGATTGATACGAAAAGAATCAGAGATACGAGCAGTTCCATTAACTATTAGGAATTGTGTCATACATCTTCCTTTGTTCTCTCCCAGTCCAGAATCTCTAAACTCAAAAATATTATTTTAGATATCAGGGAAACGCATCTTTTATCATCCGAAGTTCCAAATATTTCCCAGGGAACATACCCTTGGAACTACCCTCTTCCTCGTTTCCCTGGAGAATCTTGCCTTCTGGTTTTGTCTTTTTGTATTCTGAAAAGATTCAACATTGAAAGGTTGAAAACCTCTGGTACAGATAATCCTTAGAAAATCAGCGACCATACTTTCTTTGATAAGTGGTAAAAGACACTGTGCCTAGAAGGTCACAGTCTGTAACATTCTGTTTTCAGTTACTTTAGTGGAATATGAACCACGTAAGTGTTAAACATGGCCATTGTTAGCTTCTACTTATTCTATGTAGAGTTTACTGTATGAGAATTACAACATTCCATTGGAACAATAAGAATTAAAATGGACCGAGCTTTGGCAGAATAATGGTATCATTAGCATTCAGCAATCTCAGTCCCGTCTGCTAAAAGTGAGCCTACAACTAATGAGACATCGTTTTAACTGTGCAGTGTAATATTATTGCATGAAGGTCACATTTTAAGGTTCTCGAACCAGGTCATTTCCCCCAGGGCAGTTTGCAATTCTACAAACTGTGATATCCGGGAGACAACCTTGTCCAGCCATTACATCTTACTGCAAAAGATAAAAATGTTAATTTTGGAATGTCTGTTCAGCAGGCTGCATACAATGGACTGCCTATCGCTTTTCACATTTGTGTTTGGTCCGCTTTTGTGGTACGTGAATTTGCAAAGCGGTCGGCCCCGTTTCTTTTTAAAGTCTAGGTCTCCCACAAGACAAGATTACAGGCAATAGTCATGTTTACAGACTCTCCAACAATGATGTTTATCAGTTCTAATAGCTGTAACCACTAGATTCATCAAAATTATCTTTGAAATCAATGGCACTAATTTGAATGAGTGTTACCGCTGCTGATTACCTGTGACCAAACTATTTGTGCAAGTTAGGTGGATTGGCCATGCTAAATTGTCTCTTTGTGTGCAAAGATGTGCAGGCTAGGTGGATTGGCCATGATCAATGTGTGGGGTTACGGGAATAGACCGGCAGAGTGGGCCAAGGTAGAGTGCTCTTTTGGCGATTTGGTGCAGACTCGATGGGCTGAATGGCCTCCTTCTGCACTGCAGGGACTCTATGGATTCTATGATCCCTCTTGTTGGTAGTTCCCTCCTGCCAATGCTCAGTAATATCAACAGCAGGGGCGACATTCTCCCACCCCCCGCCGGGTCGGAGAAGTGCCGGGGGCTGGAGTGAATCCCGCCCCCGCCGGTTGCCGAAGTCTCCGGCACCGGATATTCGGCGGGGCGGGAATCGCGCCCCGCCGGTTGGCGGGCCCCCCCGCTCGATTCTCCGGCCCGGATGGGCCAAAGTCCCGCCGATAAATTGCCTGTCCCGCCGGCGTAAATTAAATCACCTACCTTACCAGCAGGACAAGGCAGCGTGGGCGGGCTCCAGGGTCCTGGGGGGGGCGCGGGGCGATCTGACCCCGGGGGGTGCCCCCACGGTGGCCTGGCCCGCGATCGGGGCCCATCGATCCGCGGGCGGGCCTGTGCCATGGGGGCACTCTTTCCCTTCCGCCTCCGCCACGGTCTCCACTATGGCGGAGGTGGAATAGACTCCCTCCACTGCGCATGTGTGGGAAACTGTCAGCGGCCGCTGACACTCCCGCGCATGCGCCGCCCGGAGATGTCATTTCCGCGCCAGCTGGCGGGGCAACAAAGGCCGTTTCCGCCAGCTGGCGCGGCGGAAATTCCTCCTGCACCGGCCTAGCCCCTCAATGTTGGGGCTCGGCCCCCAAAGATGTGGAGCATTCCGCACCTTTGGGGTGGCGCGATGCCCGTCTGATTGGCGCCGTTTTGGGCGCCAGTCGGCGGACATCCCGCCGTTTCCGGAGAATTTCGCCCCAGATGTCTGCACACTGTTGTCATTTTTAGCAAGACGCATAAATCCAAATATATTGTTATATGATGTTGTGTCTAGACTTACAGGCTGTCAGTGTTACTGTGTCAAGCAGGAAAAAGGGACTTGTTTAGATTTAAAGTCCAAGCTGGTGGGATGGGTCCCCTGCTCAAAGAAACAAAGCTTGTGGACATTTAAAAGCTAAGAGTTACCAGTGGGTGCCTTGTTACTGGATGTCCATTCGATTGCGCTCAGATGATTGAATGAAGGGGCTTTGTTCAAACTGGGCGATTTAGCCTGGCAGGGCAGGGAGAAGAGATCGTGTTAAAGACAGCCGGTGTTTGTGGACTTTGAGCGCAAGACTATGAGCCAATGCAGCGAGCCATTCAAATGTCTTTTGCCATCGATGGGGCGGGAAGATCCCACCAGCGGGAGAGGCTGGAAAATTCCTGCCTATATTTCTGCTGAGAACATGGTGCAATGCAGAGTCGGGACCAAAAGAATTGTCAAATATTAGCTCGTGCAATTCAGTGCTGTGTGAAATTGAATGGGATTTCTGCATTTCAAAGGCTGTCAAATAGTTTGAACCCCTTTGAAGTGTACTTGGTTTTCAAGGAAGCCTCTGACACTTGTAGCCATTGTTGCTTTAAACAGTTTTGTCTGAGGCAGCAGATGTTAGGGGTGAGTAAGTGAAAATGCAATGATACTGCTGGACTGATCTTCAGCTTTCAGGCAGGGGTTACTGATGGGGGCCTCTGATGTTTTTTGATGGGAGGGGGTCTAATGAGGGGTGTCAGATGGAGGGTCTGATGGGGGTTCTGAAGGTGCTGTTGGGTGGCCACCTGTTTTTCCCATGGTGGCGGGGGAGGAGAGGATGCCCCTACTTGTTAGTGGGGGGTGGGGTGTGCAGGATATGCATTGTGGGGAGGGGGGTGGCGCCTTCTAATGGACTTTGTGGTCACCTCAGTTATTCACTAACCCCCTTGACCCACCTTGGGATCTACCAACTTGCACCAAAGCACGCCCGGTGGATTTCCTGCTGTTGGGGTGTTGCATGATGGGGCAGGGTGGTGAATCGAGCTTCCAGCCCTATAATCAAATTGAAATGGACGCAAATCAGTGATTCACACCCACCTGCTAGCACAGTGTGGGTAGCGTGCTGATGGGAGGTCAGAAATTCACAACAGATTTGTTGCGAATGGAAGAAATTCTCCCATTACCCCCCCCCCCCCCCCACCCGCCCCTCCGGGTTTGGTGGCGGGTGGGAGCGGAGAACCTAGCAGGTGACAAAAAGTTGGAAAACTGTTGCCGTTAAATCATGTTGCAATTCCCCCAATAGCAGGTTAATGTCAAGTTGGTCTTCCTCTTGGCTGGTCGAGTGGATTTCATTTGCATTCATTTGCATTTCACGAATGTTCATTAAAACAGCTGGCTGCCGGCATCCCATCAAGCCTTTCAATCTTGCGTCATGACAGCATGAAATTACATAGGTCTAAAACCCAATTGATAAAGAGTAGCATTTACAAGGTGGTCCTCAGTTTGCAAAAGGCATTGAGGTGAGTGCAACAAAACTTACTGCCCAGTGCTGCGGTATTCCTGATGTGCTGTTCACCACTGTGCCAGGACAGATCTGGTGCGAAATTCTCCGGAAACGGCGCGATGTCCGCCGACTGGCGCCCAAAACGGCGCCAATCAGACGGGCATCGCGCCGCCCCAAAGGTGCGGAATGCTCCGCATCTTTGGGGGCCGAGCCCCAACATTGAGGGGCTAGGCCGACGCCGGAGGAATTTCCGCCCCGCCAGCTGGCGGAAACGGCCTTTGTTGCCCCGCCAGCTGGCGCGGAAATGACATCTCCGGGCGGCGCATGCGCGGGAGCGTCAGCGGCCGCTGACAGTTTCCCACGCATGCGCAGTGGAGGGAGTCTCTTCCACCTCCGCCATGGTGGAGACCATGGCGGAGGCGGAAGGGAAAGAGTGCCCCCACAGCACAGGCCCGCCGCGGATCGCTGGGCCCCGATCGCGGGCCAGGCCACCGTGGGGGCACCCCCCCGGGGTCAGATCGCCCCCCCCCCCAGCACCCCGGAGCCTGCCCACGCCGCCTTGTCCCGCCGGTAAGGTAGGTGATTTAATTTACGTCGGCAGGACAGGCAATTTATCGGCGGGACTTCGGCCCATCCGGGCCGGAGAATCGAGCGGGGGGGCCCGCCAACCGGCGCGGCGCGATTCCTGCCCCTGCCGAATATCCGGTGCCGGAGACTTCGGCAACCAACGGGGGCGGGATTCACGCCAGCCCCCGGTGATTCTCCGACCCGGCGGGGGGTCGGAGAATGTCTCCCCCGTTTTTTCCTCCATCTCCATGCCGAGCTGGTCTTCATGCACTGCACCGTGCTGCTGGACCCATGGACCTTCCTGTGCCACAGTCTCCGATCGGTACTGCGCCTGGCATTGGGGACCACTGGGATCTCCTTCCACCCTGGTGCGACACAGCAGTGTCTATCTAGACAACACTGTGCAAAGGGACACCGCAACAAAGATCTGGGCCAGGATTCTCCGACCCCCCCCCCCCCCCGCCGGGTCGGAGAATCTCCGGGGGGAGGCACGAATCCGGTCGCCCCGACGCTGGCTGCCCTATTCTCTGGCGCTGCAGCAGGATTCCCGCCACGCCGGTCGGGGCCCGCGAGGGGGTTTCGACCCCGGGGGGGTGCCCACGATGGCCTTGCCCGCGATCGGGGCCTACCGATCTGCGGGCAGGCTTGTTACGTGGGGGGACTTCTTTCCTCCGCGCCAAGCCCCTGTAGGGCTCCGCCATATTGCCCGCGGGCCGGCGCGTGTGAGGTGGGGACGCGAGTGGGCATGAGGGGGGTTTGTGGCCTGGCACAGTCAAAGGGGCAATGTGGAATGAGGGCTGCACGGGGAGCAAGGGGTTGGGCGAGGGCTCACGATTTAAGACAGAGGGTCCAGCGGTTGGATGAAGAAGCCGAACAATGAAAGGCCGAGGGAGGAAAGCTGGGTCCTCACTGTTTTGTTACCTGTGTGGTAGGTAACATGTGCTACTTGGTTAGTGATGAGGTATTCTGAATCTCGATGAAGAAGATTCGAACTCGTCCAGTAGGAACAAAAGGTTTACTGAGTAACTACAACAATAATTGCATGAGTTCTTTACTTTAACTTTGATACTAGTTATAAGGTTAACAAGATCTAACTACGGTAACTATACGTAACTCGAAGAGTCATCTGAACTAGTCTGCTGTTGCTTTGGTCACAGTGCACCCAAGAGAGAGAGAGAGACCCAATGTGGCTGCCTTTTATACCCCTGTTGGTCCGGCACTCTGGTGATCATGTGGTGCTACTGATTACACATTAACCCCTTGTGTACATGCATATATAGAGATCACTACACTCACAAACCCACAGGGAAAGCTCACAATCAAGGGGGTCAAAGGGATTGTTTTCTAGAAGGGGATGCACAAAGTCTTCAGATATGGTGGGTAGAGATCCAAGTGGGGCATGGCAAGGTGATGGGTCGGCGGGGGGGGTGCATTGAGTCAAGGAACAGTCATCTTCCTGAGGCTTTGCCCTCTGGGTTGCTGACATTCTGAACGGTCTGGTGAAGATGGGTGGGTGGAGAGAGTGATATGAGTGTGCTGGACTGGTGTTTAAATATGGCACCAGAATCTTCGAACCCGCCAGCTGACACAGCTGGTGGGTGGACACATCAGCAGTCTGCCCGCAAGAAAATTCAGAGGTATTTTCATAATGAGGCATAATTGATGAGGTTACAAACACAGAATCTGGCCCGTGGTGAAGGTGCTGCCTTCCACTGCGCTCAGTCTCAAAATCACAGAATTCCACCCCTTGTTCTTGCCCTTAATGCCAACTGTCCTCCACTTACATTCATTCCTCAGTTACAGCTGCCTCCAGCACTGGGATTATGCAATCAACTCCTGAACTGAATCATTTTATTGAATTTTTTTTTTATAATCAAAAACTCAGGCTAGAATTTTCCACCTACGTTCCAGGCAGGCGTCTTAGGGGACAGGAATGGAAAATTCAGTGAGAAGGTCAGATATTGGTTTTAAGTTGCCATAAAACCAGTTTGCAATCGTCACCTCCACCCTTCAATGGCTGCGCACATTTCCCACCGCGAAAGATTGGAGACATGGGGCGGGATTCTCCACTCCCGCGCCGAACTGCCCACGCCGTCGTGAATGCCATCGAGGTTCACGACGGCGCAAAATGGCCCCGATCCTGACCGATTCAGGGCCCGACAATGGGCTAGGATCGGGGCCACGTCATCTACACGCGCCATGCTTTGTCGCCGCGTAAAGGCGGCGCCGCATAAATGACGCGGCCGGATCCGCATAACTGGCGTCACCCGCGCATGCGTGGTTGCCGTCCTCTCTGAGTCTGCCCCGCAAGAAGATGGCGGACGGATCTTGCGGGGCCGCGGAAGGAAGGAGGTCCTCCTTCAGAGAGGACGGCCCGACGATCGGTGGGCACCGATCGCGGGCCATGCCACATTTGAGGTGCCCCCCGGTGCAGGATCCCCCCTCCCCCGTAGGCCGCCCCACCAGCGTTCCCGCACTGTTCCCGACGGCAGCGACCAGGTGTGGACGGTGCTGGGGGGAACCCACCGTTTTGGCCTGGCCGCTCGGTCCATCCAGGCCTGAGAATAGTGGGGGTGCCGGAGAATTGCCCTTTTGGGTGTCTCCGGCGATTCTCCGGCCTGCGGCCCGCGGAACTCGACGGGGCCGTTCCCGCCACTTGGGAGAATCGCGGGAGGGCGTCGGACTGGCGTCCCGGGAAATTTTGGCGGCCCAGGCGATTTTCCCAACCGGCGCGGGAGTGGAGAATCTCGCCCATAATATTTATACATTTGCATCTTATTATAAAGACTCCACGCTGGATTCATCTCCCCTAAACTGAATCATTCGGGCACGTTGGCGGGTACAATTTTTTCCTTTAAAAAACAGTTACATGGGCAGGGCGGGTATAGAGGGCTATGGTCAGGCAAGTAGGACTAGCTTAGTGATAGAAACTGGGTGGCATGGACAAGGGCCTGTTTCCATGCTGTAAACAGCTATGATTCTATGACAATTAGGACAGCGATTTTCACAACAGTATAGAAGCGAATGCCCCTGACTTCCGGTGGCGGCCATGGAGTGAGAGGTCGTTTATTTGGTAGTTCCCACTCGTGGTGGACTTTTGGGACCTTTTCCCCCGATATATGGGGGATTTGACCGGTAAAGTTGGAGACTGGTGAGGCAGAGAAGAGGAATCCCCCACCAGTTTATGGAGTCAAGGACCAGAAGTGGGCTGCAAAGAGGAGAGTGTAGGGCAAAGATGAGAGTGAAACCTGCAGCACAGGAAAACATGGCGGAGGCTCAGGAGCTGGGATTGCCAGCCCAGTGGTCAACGGAGCAGCTGGTGAAATTCCTCCAGTAGAGTTTTGCCAAGGAAAGACAGGAGTACCTGGACCTGATTAAGGCGGGAATTGATCGGGTGTAGCAAAGGTTGGAAGCCCAGGGACTGGCGATCCAGAAGGTGGAAGAGAAGGTGGTTGAGCACGAGGACCAGCTAACTGCGATGGCAATGGCGATGGATCTGATGAGGGACCATCAGAAAAGGCTGCAGGAGAAGGTGGAGGATTTGAAGAACAGATCGCACAGGGAGATTTGAGGATCGTTGGTCTCCCGGAGGGCAGCGAGGGATCGGACGCAGGGGCACACGTGGTGTGTATGTTTGAGAAGCTGCTTGGCGAAGGTGTGTTTACTCGACCCCTGGAAGTGGACAGGGCGCATAGAGCGCTTGCGAGGAAGCCACGGATGAATGAGCCGCCAAGGGCGATCGTGGGGAGCGAGCAGGTGACTAGTTTGATATGGGGGGTTGGGATTGTTGTTTTGGTAGTGGAGAGGGTGGGAGGGGGAAATTGTTCTGCTGACAGGGGAGGGACTAGCGTTGGGAGACAAATTGGAGGTTGAGGACGGTGGGAGCCTGAGGGCAGGCCTGAGGAAGCGCGGGACGTGAGCTGGAGGCTGGCCTTAGCAGGGTGATGGTTAATCAGCAGGGTGGGTCGGGGGGGGGTTGCCCCCCGACCAGGCTGATCACATGGAACGTGAGAGGGCTGAATGGGCCTGTCAAGAGGGCTCGCGTGTTCGTGAATTTGAGGAGGTTGAAGGCGGACGTTGCAATGCTACAAGAGGTGCATCTGAGGATAGTGGATCAGACCAGACTGAGGAATGGGTGGGTTAGGCAGGTATTTCACTCGGGGCTAGACTCTAAGACTCGGGGCGTTGTGATCCTGATCAATAAGCGGGTATCATTTGAGGTAGGGAATATAATGGTGGACTCAGGGGGTAGGTATGTCATGGTGAGCGGGAAGCTGGGGGGGATGCCGGTGGTATTAGTGAATATTTACGCACCAAATTGGGACGACGCGGAGTTTTGAGGCGGGTGTTAGGGAAGATCCCGGACCTGGATTCACATAAGCAGATCATGGAGGAGGACGTCAGTACGGTCATTGATCCGAGGTTGGACCGGGAGAGTTCAAGGACAGGGAGGGTGCCAGCCACGGCGAAAGGCTAAAGGGTTTTTTGGAACAGATTTGGGGGGGGGGGGGAGGGGGGTAGATCCGTGGATGTTCGGACGGCCAAGAGCGAAGGAGTTTTCTTTTTTTTCCCACAAGCACAAAGTGTACTCCCGGGATGATTTTTTTCATTTAAACAGGGCTTTATTGGCGGGGGTGGTGGATACGGAGTATTCGCCGATTGTTGTGTCAGATCATGGCCCCACATTGGGTGGATCTACGGGTGAGCAAGGAGGGAGGTCAGCGCCCGCAATGGAGATTGGATGTAGGACTGTTAGCGGATGAGGGGGTGTGCGGGCGGATGAGGGAGAAGGTGGAGCAGTTAGAGATCCAGAATTATTTGGAGATAAATGATATGGGGGAAGCTTCGGCAGCAAAGGTATGGGACGCGCTGAAGGCAGCGATTAGGGGGGAGCTAGTTTTGATATGGGCTCATAGGGAGAAGGTGGAGTGGGTAGAGATGAATAGGCTGGTGAGGGAAATACTCCAGGTGGATAGAAGGTATTCTGAAGCCCCGGAGGCATGGTTGTTGAAGGAGCGGCAGATGGAGTTTGGTTTGCTATCCACAGGAAAGGTGGTAGGGTAGTTGAGGAAGGCAAGGGAGGTGATATATGAGTATGATGAGAAGGCCAGTAGGATGTTAGCACACCAGCTAAGGAAGACGGAAGCAGCCAGGAGATAGGAAGAGTGAAGGACAGAATGGGGGAACATGGTCTTGGACCCAGCAGGGGTGAATGGGGTGTTCAAGGAGTTTTACAGTCAGCTGTAAGAGTTGGAACCCCCAGCTGGATGGAGGGGACGAGGCAGTTTTTGGAATGGTTGGAGTTTCCGAAAGTGGAGGAAGGGTTAGTGGAGGGGTTGGGAGCCCCGATCGGGATTGTGGAAGTAGGAGAGAGATTGGAGGCCATGCAGTTGGGCAAGGCCCCGGGACAGCTACCCAGTGGAATTCTACAAGACGTTCTCTGGGATACTGGGCCTGCTGGTGGTGATGGCATTTAACGAGGCTAGGGAACGGAGTGTTCTTCCCCCAACAATGTCACAGGCTTTGATATCATTGATCCTGAAGCGAGAGAAGGACCCAGAGCAATGTGGGTCATACAGACCAATCTCCGTACTGAATGTCAATACCAAATAGCTGGCCAAAATTTTGGCCTCAACGATAGAGGAGTGTGTTTCGGTGGTTAGAGGGGAAGGCCAGATGGGGTTTGTTAAAGGCAGGCAGCTAATGACCAATGTTAGAAGGCTTCTAAATGTGATCATGATGCCCTCCGTGGGGAGGGAGGCGGAGATAGTGGTCGCTATGGACGCGGAAATGGTCTTCAACCAGGTGGAATGGAATTATCTGTGGGAGGTCCTGGGATGGTTTGGGTTTGGGCAGGGCTTTATTGACCGCACACTTGACACCGGTGCCTGGTATAGCAGGCACCAGTGGTGAGTGTGCGGATGAATCAGCTGAGTTCGGACTAGGACTTTAGGAGCTTGGACTTTAGGGGCAGCACAGTAGCATAGTGGCACAAATTTGGGGGCATTGGTAACGGCTCCTCTGCCGTTCTTGCCGGCCTGGTACTCCACAAGCCCGGTGGTGGTGGCGGTCCCGAGAGTCTGGAGGCAGTGGTGGAAACATATGGGAGTGGAGGGAGTGTCGGTGTGGGATCCAATTTGTGGTAATCACCGGTTTGTCCCTGGGAGGCTGGATGGGGGGTTTCGGAGGTGGCAGAGAGTAGGCTTTGCGAGGCTGGAGGATCTATGATGGGAGCTTTCCATGTTTAGAAGATTTGGAGGAGCAGTTTGAATTGTCGGGAGGGAATGGGTTTCGATATCTGCAGATAAGGGATTTTGTGCGAAGGCAGTTTGCAACCTTTCAGCTTCTACCGCCACAGGGGATAGAGGACAAGGTAGTTTCTAAAATGGGGGTGGGCGAGGGGAAGGTTTCGGATATCTATAAAGAACACATGGAGTGGGAGTAAACTCAGATAGGTGAGCTAAAGCGTAAATGGGAAGATGAGCTGGGAGGGAACCTCGAGGCGTGTCTGTAGGAGGATGCTCTGAGCAGAGTCAACACGTCCTCATCATGTGCCAGGCTCTGCCTAATATAATTCAAGGTGGTTCACCGGGCACACATGACGGTGGCCCGGATGAGCATGTTTATTGGGATAGAGGACAAGTGTGTGAGGTGTGCGGGAGGGCCAGCAAACCATGTCCATATATTTTGGGCATATCCGAAGTTTAGGGGATACTGGCAGGGATTTGAGGATGTCATGTCCACGGTACTAAAAACAAGGGTGATGCCGAGTCCAGAGGTGGCGATCTTTGGAGTGTTGAAAGACCCGGGAGTCCAGGGGGTGAGAGAGGCTGACATTTTGGCCTTTGCCTCCTTGGTAGCCCGGAGACGAATCTTATTAACGCGGAGGGACTGGAAGCCCCCAAAATCAGGGGTGTGGGTTAGTGACATGGCTGGGTTTCTCAGACTTGAGAAAATTAAGTTCGCCCTGAGAGGATCAACGTTAGGGTTCGCCCGGAGGTGGCAGCCGTGGATCGACTTCTTCAGAGAAAACAAAACTGTCAGCAGATTCGATAATGGAGGGGGGGGGGGGGGTTAGGGGGTAGGGGGGTTAGTCTATTTTGTGTTTAGAGTAGGCGGGAACAAGGGGAGATGGAGGGATGTGTTACGCACTGAATTATGTGCACATTTGTATTTGTATTGCTTATTGTTATAAAATCATAAATGCCTCAATAAAATGTTTTTTTTTAAAAGAAGTGAGTGCTCCTGGTGACCTGCACTTCGCTCCTCACTTTGAGGTTAGTTGGCCTACCTTGCATTGCACAGCACTCACTGGAATCAGCGGCAGGTTTACACAAACACCACATCACTTTCAGGAGATTGTCACAAGAAAGTCTCTACCTATCAGACAGGTGGAAAGGCAGGGGTGGGTTTTAATCGACAGCAGGACGAGGGCTGTGCTGAGGGTACAAGTGGGGATGGTTGCACTCCGACACATGGCTGGGAGGTGGGGCAAGGGGTGTGGGATATGTTGAATAGTGTTAGTGGCTTCAAAATGGGGAGGGGTGAGGTCGGAAGCACATTCACTTCCAAATTTTCAGGGATAAACAAATGTACATATGCCAGAATCCAAGATGCAGGAATACAGGGGGAAGATTGAGAGGTCTGTGAGGGAGGAAAACATGAACATGAAGCTCCGCCAGGATGATGGAGATCGATGTATATGGTGTATAACGTCGGTATAACGTCAACCGACGTTATACACCAGGTACATCAATGATATTTTTTCCTTTGGAATCACGGCGAAGAACCACTGAAACAACTACACGATGACATCAATAAGTTCAATCTCACCATCAGGGGGGGGGTGAAGAGTCGTAGCAACCTTCATATACACCCCACACTGACCATCATTTCAGGGGCAAATACTTTCTGACCCGGGAACAAAGCTGTAAAACCCAGATTCACTGATGAATCTGTAAAGACTTAATTACTTGCAAATGCTCGCATTCAAAGCATTGTCTTGCATCATTGACTTTGTCTATATATATGTTTCTGGAACATACCTCTTCATTCACCTGAGGAAGGAGCAGTGCTCCGAAAGCTAGTGTTTTGAAACAAACCTGTTGGACTTTAACCTGGTGTTGTAAGACTTCTTAAGTAAAAAAATAAACTGAGGAGAATTTCCATTGGTGAGGGCTCTGTGGGCTGAGTGGAGGGCAGCTGCGTGCACTGAGTTGGAGGGTGGGAAATGAAGATTAAAGAGGCACCAATTTGAACTGTGCATTCCACATTCCCAAATGAGGACAGAGGCCCTACTGAGACATGTTAGCAACTTTTCAATGACAGTGCAGGGAATCGGGAAAGTGAAGCAATGATGTCCATTCATGCGAGACCAATCCCACAAAGTGGCACTGATCGATATCCTTGCCTAAACCCCTTGTTCGTAGCCTGGAAATTCCCCAGAGTGATAACGAAGTTCAGAGCAATTCGGCGGCTGGACAAGCTCCAGAAGCTTGTTGGAAAGTTAGTGTTGGACGGTTCACAGAAGGAAAGCCTCAGATCTGCCTCAAATAATCTAATTTTCCTGAAGAAACATTTACCATCATGTTTATTTCAAAGACTGTAGTATTAGAGGGCAGTTAATGAGGATCCCAGCGCCAGAGCTGAAAACAGCACATACAAGCACCAGGTCAAAGCAGTGTCCTAGCAGCCAGTCACGTTGTATGTGTGTGTGTGTGGGCGGGAGGGAGGGGCGGGGGGGGCAGAGAGTCATGGGAACCTTCATATACACCCCAAACTGACCATCATTTCAGGGGCAAGTACTTTCTGACCCGAGAAGAAAGCTGTAAAACCCAGATTCACTGATGAATCATTGATAGAAAGAGGACCTTTGGAGACTAATGCTGACACTTGCATCTATCTCATTGGTACTTCAGAGAAGAGCCCACCAGGAAGATGGAGGCTGTAAAAGCTGGTTACTCACATTTGCCACATACTCCAGGAATTGGAGTCACAGTTATTGGGAGAGCATTCATTATCGGTGGCTGTAAAAATAAAGGCTGCTCAGAACTTCCATTCAAGTGGCTCCTTCTAGGGTCCCAGTGATAACCCCTGTGAAATCTCTCAAGCATCCTTGCACAAATGAATTTTTGGGGTCACAGATGCCCTTTTTGCCAAGGCCCACAATTATGTGAACGTCAACAGACATCAAACAAGCCAGGATGCCAGAACACTGGGATTTACTGAGATTGCCAGTGTCATGAGAATGTCACTTTAAGAAATGTTTGTCTGCTCATGTTACTGCAGTGATGTCAGAGTGTGGGTGGAGCTGAAATCTGGCTCTGCTTTTTAGTTTCACTTTGAGAAAAGCTTGGGTGTGTCTATGTTGTTTTGTTTTGTTTTAGTGTTGGAGCTGCAGCCAGCCAAAGAATGTGTAATGTTGTTCTCTCTGCCACGTAAAGACTATCTCTTGATCATTTGGTGAATTCAGAGTGATAACTGTTCTCAGTAGTGAATTTAAACCTGACGTGCTTCTGTTAAAAGGTGTTTCTTTTGTCTTCTGGATGTTGTTTGGGAATTTATTAAGGATTACTTAGTGTTGTATTCTTTGGGGGTTGTATCTGAATTAATGGTTGCTAAGATGTTCACTGTATGTTTTAAAAAGGTTAACTTGAGTTCATAGAATAAACATTGTTTTGCTTTAGAACATAGAACAGTACAGCACAGTACAGGCCCTTCAGCCCACAATGTTGTGCCAACCATTTATCCTAATCTAAGACCAACCTAACCTACACCCCTTCAATTTACTGCTGTCCATGCGCCTGTCTAAGAGTTGCTTAAATGTCCCTAATGACTCTGACTCCACCATCTCTGCTGGCAGTGCATTCCACACACACACCACTCTCTGTGTAAAGAACCCACCTCTGACATCTGCCCTATACCTTCCTCCAATCACCTTACAATTTTGTCCCCTCTTGACAGCCATTTCCACCCTGGGGAAAAGTCTCTGGCTATCCACTCTATCCATGCCTCTCATCGCCTTGTACACCTCTATCAAGTCACCTCTCTGCCCTCTTCGCTCCAGGGAGAAAAGCCCTAGCTCCCTCAACCTTTCTTCATAAACATGTCCTCCAGTCCAGGCAGCATCCTGGTAAATCTTCTCTGTACCCTCTCCAAAGCATCCACATCCTTCCTATAATGATTTCTGCTGTACCACACCTGTAGAGTGGGCCGTGTGCTCCCCATACCACAATCTAGTAAAAGTTGTGGGTCAGGTTAACTCCATGATACACTTTGGGGTTCTCTAAACCCTGGCCCATAACAAATTGGGAGCTCAAGGGGGATAAAAGTCTATCTATTGGATTGGCTTAGTGAACTTAAAGACAGTGAGGGGTGAGCATATTGTGGTTGCTTTTCAGGTGTGGTATTCCAGTTTAAATGGGGAGTGTGTTGTGGACAATGGCTCTTTCAGAGGCTCTGAAGTTTTTGGGGGTGGAGACGGTCACATGCAGTACTTTACGGACAGAGACTAAAAGCAGACTGTTAGATTTGGCAAAAACATTACAGTTAACATTACCTGACAAAATGCGAAAAGATGAGGTAATTATGGCGGTGGCTAAGCATTTAAAATTGCCTGAGTTACAGTTTGACTCATTGGAAATGGCAAAAAATTCAGTTATAAATTAAACAAATGGAACATGAGAAAGAATTAAAGCAGCTTGAATACGAAAGAGATAGAGAGGAAAAAGAAAAAGAGAGTGAGGAAAAAGAGAGAGAAAGTTTGAACTTCAGAAAATGGCCATGAAACATGAGTCAGTTAAAATTGGCAGACGTAAAGGGAAACGTACAGTTGGATGATAGTGATGAGGATAGTGAGAAACAGCGTCATAGTCGAAGGCTTGGTGGGAATCTATTTAAATATGTCCAAGCATTGCCAAGGTTTGACGAGAAGGAAGTGGAAGCCTTTTTCATTTCATTTGAGAAGGTGGCTAAACAAATGAAATGGCCACAGGACGTGTGGGTATTACTGATTCAAACAAAGCTGGTAGGTAGGGCTAGTGAAGTGTTTGCATCACTACCGGAGGAGGTATCTGGGACGTATGAGGAGGTGGAAAATTCCATCTTGGGTGCATATGAACTAGTGCCTGAAGCCTACAGACAAAGGTTTGGAAATTTAAGGAAAGAATTTGGTCAAACATACATGGAGTTTGAAACGATCAAACAGAGTAATTTTGATAGGTGGATAAGGGCTTTGAAAATAGACCAAACGTATGAAGCTCTCAGAGAAATTATACTTTTGGAGGAGTTTAAAAATTCAATTCCTGATGTAGTGAGAACTCAGGTGGAAGAACAGAGGGTTGAAACTGCGAGATTAGCAACAGAAATGGCAGATGATTATGAATTAGTTCATAAAAAAAAGCTTGGTTTCTGACATCAGTTTCAACCTGTGAGGGATAGAAACTGGGGACATGGGAAATACTCACGTGGTAGAGGTAAAGGAGATGTGATGGGAGATAATAAGGAAAGTGTACCTCAGATTTTTTTTTAAATCCAGGAGGGTGGAAAAGAAATGAAAAGTTTCAAATGTTTTCACTGTAATAAACTAGGCCATGTAAAGTCCCAGTGTTGGTGGTTGAAGAAAAGCACTGGGAAGGCTGATGTGGTAAAACAGGATAAGACAGTGGGGTTTGTTGAAGTGTAAAGGAAAGCCCAAGTGAAGGAAATGAGGTGTAAAAGATTGTACAGCCTGATCAAGAGGTGATTGATCAGAAGATGCCAGATGTCTTTAAATAAGTTACTTGTGTGGGTAAAGTTTACTCATGTGTATCAGGAGGAGCAGGTAAAGAAGTCACAATTTTAAGGGATACGGGAGCTAGTCAATCTTTAATGGCAAGAGATGAGGAGTTATGTAGTTTGGGAAGAACATTGCCAGAAAGGTGGTAATATGTGGAATTCAGGGTGAGAGGAGTAGTGTTCCATTATACAAGGTAAGGTTGGAAAGTCCAGTGAAGAGTGGTGAAGTCGTAGTAGGAGTAATAGAGAAACTATCTTGTCCAGGAATACAGTTTATCTTGGGTAATGATATAGCTGGATCGCAGGTGGGAGTGCTGCCTACTGTGGTTGATAAGCCAGTGAAAATCAGACAACTGAAGTGTTGAAGGACGAGTATCCTGGAATTTTTCTGGATTGTGTCGTAACAAGGTCGTAAAGTCACAGGTTAAGACAAGAGGAGAAATTAAAGAGTGAAGATGAAGTTGAAGTGCAATTATCAGAAACGATTTTTGATCAGTTGGTTGAAAAAGAACAAGAACAGGTGGAGGATGAGGCGGATATTTTTAGTTCAGGTAAAT
This sequence comes from Scyliorhinus torazame, assembly GCF_047496885.1. Lineage (NCBI taxonomy): Eukaryota > Metazoa > Chordata > Chondrichthyes > Carcharhiniformes > Scyliorhinidae > Scyliorhinus > Scyliorhinus torazame. The sequence continues at coordinate 119,893,199 of NC_092707.1, read as the reverse complement.
TGGCGGAGTTACAACAGAAAGATATGGAAATAAAACGGATGTATCAGAAAGCATACACGGAAGAGGAATCTGAGTGTATACCAGAGTATTATTACCGTAAAAGTGATGTCTTGATGAGAAAATTGAGACCTTTACATATACAGGTGGATGAAAAGTGGGCAGAAGTTCATCAAGTAGTATTGCTGGTCGGGTATAAACAGGAGGTGTTGCAAGTTGCACATGAGGTACCAGTGGGAGGTCATTTGGGAATAAGGAAAACTCAAGCTAAAATACAAATGCCAAGTGATAGGGAAACCTCAAGCAGTGATAAAACCAGCGCCCTTAATAATCATTCCAGCATTTGAGGAACCTTTTACAAGGGTCTTAATTGATTGCATAGGACCGCTTCCTAAAACGAAAAGTGGGAATCAATATCTTTTGACAATAATGGATGTGTCTACTAGGTTTCCAGAGGCCATTCCAATACGTATTATTACAGCTAAAAAGATTGTGGAGGAGTTACTTAAATTCTTTACTAGATATGGACTACCCACAGAAATACAATCGGATCAAGGATCGAATTTTACCGCAAGGTTATTCAAAGAAGTTATGGATAGCTCAGGAATAAAACAATTTAAATCAACCGCGTACCATCCAGAATCATAGGGAGCGTTAGAAAGGTGGCATCAGACAGTAAAGACAATGTTGAGGGCTTATTGTCACGATCATCCAGAGGATTGGGATAAAGGAATTCCATTCATACTGTTTGTAATTAGGGATGCACCTAATGAGTTAACCAAATTCATTCCTTTTGAACTAATTTTTGGTCATGAGGTAAGAGGACAACTTAAATTGATTAAGGAAAAATTGGTGAGTGAGAAATCGGAAATTACATTATTGGGTTATGTGTCAAATTTTAGGGAACGATTAAATAGAGCAGATGAATTGGCTAGACGGCATTTAAAAGTTTCACGAAATGTGATGAAACAGGTAGCGGACAAGAAATCCAATGTTCGTAGTTTTGCCAGTGAAGATAAAGTTTTAGTGTTGTTACCAGTGGTAGGTGAACCTTTAAAAGCAAGGTTTTGTGGACCTTAGCAGATTGAAAGGAAATTAAGTGAGGTGAATTATGTAGTACGAACGCCGGATAGAAGAAAAACACCCCGAGTGCGTCATGTGAATATGCTTAAAAGGTACTTTGAAATGGAAGGAGAGCAAAAGGGGGAGGTTGCATTGATTCTAACTCAATGTGACAAACCAAATCCATCTTAAAAATTGGGATGAATTGTTGAGTTACCTTCCAGAGGAAAAATGGACTGACCTGAAAGAGTTATTGATATCACATGGGCAAGTTTGTAGAGATAAATTGGGAAGTACTAAAATGGCTATACATGATGTAGATGTGGGAAATGCTGTTCCAATCAAACAACATCCATATAGACTTAATCCTTTAGAATTGGCACAGGTTAACAAAGAGATTGAGAGTATGCTTAAAAATGGCATAATTGAAGTGGGTTGCAGCCAATGGAGCTCACCCATAGTGATGATACCTAAGCCAGACGCTACCCAATGGTTGTGTGTGGACTATAGACAGGTTAATGCAGTTACAAGAATGGACTCTTATCCTATCCCATGTTTGGAGGATTGCATTTGGAAAGTGGAACAATCAGCTTTTATTTCCAAACTGGATTTACTTAAAGGTTACTGGCAGGTACCTTTATCCGAAAGGGCACAGGAAACGTCAGCTTTTGTGACTCCAAATGGTATATACCAATTCAAAGTTATGCCATTTGGCATGAAAAACGTCCCAGCCACATTTCAAAGGTTAACTAACAAAGTTGTTTCAGGATTACCCAATTGTGCGGTATACATCGACGATCTAGTAATTTTCAGCCAGATATGGATAGAACATTCAAAACATCTGATGGAGTTATTCGATCGACTTCAGGAGGTGGGTTTGGTGATAAACCTAGCCAAAAGTGAATTTGGAAAAGCCCATGTCACTTTCCTTGGCCAGACAATCGGACAGGGTCGAATGGTCACCCGGGATGTGAAACCAATACTTATTGAGGAGTTTCCGATACCCTCAAGTCGAAGGGAAATAATGCGATTTCTTGGCATCAGTGGATTCGATCGAACATTTGTGAAAAGCTTTTGTAGCGTGGTTGCTCCATTGATGGACTTGCTGAAGACATGTCAAAAATTTCAGTGGACAGTGGAGTTTCAACAGGCATTTGACTGCCTGAAAGCTGTGATAAGTAATGCTCCTGTGTTGGTGAATTACAAGGGACTCTGTGATCAGACTGAACTAAAGTATCTGACTTCAAAGAGACATGCCCAGGCGTAGAGAAATGGATGGATCGTGCAGAGATCTTCTTGTTCAAAGAAACTGTCAATCAAGAGGGATTCCATTTGGAGGAAGAAGAACAAAAAAAAGGACCATATTATTATACCTGCTTGCGTGTGTGGTTTTTTTTAAAAATGGAAAAGTATATTTACTGTGTGCATTTCTTAAAGAACACTGAAAAGGTGAAAAATGAAACCATCTTGAAGTTGATGGGTTTTTTTTTCTTGGGGGAAGATGTTATGAGAATGTCACTTTAAGAAATGTTTGTCTGCTCATGTTACTGCAGTGATGTCAGAGAGCGGGTGGAGCTGAGCTCTGGCTCTCCTTTTTAGTTTCACTTTGAGAAAAGCTTGGGTGTGTCTGTGTTTTTTTGGTTTTGTTTTAGTGTTGGAGCTGCAGCCAGCCAAAGAATGTGTAATGTTGTTCTCTCTGCCACGTAAAGACTATCTCTTGATCATTTGGTGAATTCAGAGTGATAACTGTTCTCAGTAGTGAATTTAAACCTGATGTGCTTCTGTTAAAAGATGTTTCTTTTGTCTTCTGGATGTTGTTTGGGAATTTATTAAGGATTACTTAGTGTTGTATTCTTTTGGGGGTGGAATGTGAATCAATGGTTGCTAAGATGTTCACTGTATATTTTAAAAAGGTTAACTTGAGTTCATAGAATAAACATTGTTTTGCTTTAACAAATACTGTTAGATGTCTGCTGCACCACACCTGTAGAGTGGGCCATGTGCTCCCCATACCACAATCTATTAAAAGTTGTGGGTCAGGTGAACTCCATGATACACTTTGTGGTTCTCTAAACCCTGGCCCTTAACACCAGGTTCCACAGGTGCAGGGAGCCATCGACAGCACTCATGTGGCTAGAAAAGTTCTATGGCAACAGGCACTGCAATACATAAACCAGGAAAGGCTACCACCGCTCAATGTATAGCTGGTCTGTGACCAAAACAAACTGATCATGCAGGTTCACGCCAAATATCCAGGAAGATTCATGCATCAGCCAAGACTCATCTTGAGTAGACTGCAGATCACAGACATCTTAGAGCACCACACAGGATCCAGGGTTGGCTCTTCGGTGATAAAGGATAACCACAAAGGACATGGCCGATGATGCCCAGCAGAGTGAAGACACAACAAGGCTCATGCTACTAGCTGAGCATTGGTGGAGCACACCGTCGGCATCCTAAAGATACAAATCTGATGCCTGGACAGATCTGCTGGATCATTCCAGCATCATACCCAAAGGGTCTTATTGATCATTGTGGCTTGCTGCGCACAGCATAACCTGGATCTGCAAAGGGGGAGGACTTGCCAGATGTCGGGCAGCATGGTGGCACAGTGGTTAGCACTGTTGCTTCACAACTCCAGGGTCCCTGGTTCGGTTCCGGCCTCGGGTCACTATCTGCGTGGAGTCTGCGCGTTCTCCCCTTGTCTGCATGTGTTTCCTCCGAGTGCTCCGGTCTCCTCCCACAATCAAAAGATGTGCAGTTTAGGTGGATTGGCCATGCCAAATTGCCCTTCGAGTCCAAAAAGGTTCGGTGGGATTACTGGGTTACGGGGATAGGGTGGAGGTGTGGGCTTAAGTAGGGTGCTCTTTCCAAGGGCCGGTGCAATCTCGATGGACCGAATGGCCTCTTCTGCGCTGTATGATCTATGATCTATGATGAGTTGGAGAGCTGCACATCTCCTTCGATGAGAAGGACAGCAAAGGGAATGAAGGTGATGATTTCAAAGAAGCCGAGGTTGCAGTGAAAGAGGCCATAGCACAGGCTAGATAAGGCCGGCGTGTGCGTGAGGCTCTGATAGCCATCAGATTCCACCAGGAGGGTGGTAAGTTGCAGTGAGCACCCTCTTGGACTCCGTAACATAACCAACATAAAGATCTGCATTACTATTCCGCTCATTTCACCCATGCACAGTGAATAATTACACATCAGACTCACATTGTCCTGATCCTTTGAAAAATGATGAACCTTCGGCAGCATGTGGCCTTGCTGAGGTGAAGTGTTAACTAGAGGAGGGTGTTCCAGAATCTGAAATCAGAAGGTGCTGCCCCTTCAAACATCTCTCCAGCATCCCAGTCACAATGGCACCATGCAAGAGGCAGGAACTGCTGCACGATCCTCATTGTGCTTGTAGTTGTCTGCCTTCAAACTGACAAGGTTCCTCAAGGAGATCCATCTCAATCAGTGGAACGACGCACCCTGTGTAACATCGATGGAGAATCTGATAATTCACATTTGGGACAAGGCAGCCGATGACATTCCGCTGTTGTGAATCCAGTTCAAGATGACTCAGTCGTCAGGTGCATTCTTCCAAATCATACTAATATCTGGCACTCTCAGTTAAGGATCCTCAGCTTAGTATGGATATGGACCACCAGAGCATGACAATGCCGAACACTTGCCTGTCAGATATTAAAATGCCTCCTCTTTAACACAGACATTGTGCCCTCATGGCCAACCCTGGCTCTTGTAAAGTTCAAAATGCTCAGGCACCCTGAAGCCCTGAAGGGAACGGTTATTGCTAATAAAGAGCACACTTCAACTTCAGGACATCCTCACTCCTATCCCATTGATCCCCTCAACATTGTCTAAAGTAATGGTGTGCACTTCCAGAGCTTTCTCAAAGCCTCTATTGCTGCCAGACATCGCCATTTGGAATTAGTATCAGTGATCTCGGCGAGAGTTGAGGCGAGGGGACGCACATTGCTGCATCCTGAGTTTGTGACGAGAGCCTACATCGACCCCACATCCACTTTACTCACCCCTCCTTGGGACCCGCCCACCTCCAAGTCTCATCTTGAGTCAATTGATGGTCTGGCGGCCAACAAAAGGCTGCAGGGTTAGCTGGCCAAGTGAAGGAGGCCTCACTATTGACTTTACACTGGGGGTAGAGTGGACGGACGTACAGGGACTACAGACACCTCCTGTAAAACCCAACTCTTGATTTCTCTAAAGTTCTGAAATATTTAGGGCGGGATTCTGTGACCCTGTACACACACCACTGCGTGGCAAAATTTGGTTCCAACTCCATCTACAAGTTTGCAGACGATACAACAATAGTGGGCCGGATCGCGAATAACGACGAGTCAGAATACAGGAGGGAGATTGAGAACCTAGTGGAGTGGTGCAGCAACAACAATCTCTCCCTCAATGCCAGCAAAACTAAAGAGCTGGTCATTGACTTCAGGAAGCAAAGTACTGTACACACCCCTGTCAGCATCAATGAGGCTGAGGTGGAGGTGGTTAGCAGTTTCAAATTCCTCGGGGTACACATCTCCAAAAATCTGTCCTGGTCCACCCACGTCGGCGCTACCACCAAGAAGGCACAACAGCACCTATACTTCCTCAGGAAAGTAAGGAAATTTGGCATGTCCACATTAACTCTTACTAACTTTTACAGATGCACCATAGAAAGCATCCTATCGGGCTGCATCACAGCCTGGTATGGCAACGGCTCGGCCCGGGACCGCAAGAAACTACAGAGAGTCGTGAACACCGCCCAGTCCATCACACGAATCTGCCTCTCATCCATTGACTCCATCTACACCTCCCGTTGCCTGGGGAAAGTGGGTAGCATAATCAAAGAGCCCTCCCACCCGGCTTACTCACTCTTCCAACTTCTTCCATCGGGCAGGAGATATAAAAGTCTGAGAACACGCACGAACAGACCCAAAAACAGTTTCTTCCCCGCTGTTACCAGACTCCTAAACGACCCTCTTATGGGCTGACCTCATTAACAGTACACCCCTGTATGCTTCATCCGATGCCGGTGTTATGTAGTTACTTTGTGTACCTTGTGTTGCCCTATCATGTATTTTCTTTTATTTCCTTTTCTTTTCATGTACTTAATGATCTGTTGAGCTGCTCGCAGAAAAATACTTTTCACTGTACCTTGGTACACGTGATAATAAACAAATCCAATCCATTGCTCAGATACCCCGGGTCCAGGAGTGATCGACGGGATGCATGATGCCCTACGACCACCTGCTGATGGCAGGCCACACTTCACAAACTGAAAGGGGTTCCAATTGATGAACGTGCAGCTGGTCTGTGACTATCAGATGCGCATCATGCATGTCTGCACCGATACCCGAGCAGTGTGCACGATGCCTTCATCCTGGCACACTCGACAATTCCTGACCTTTTTGAGGTGCACCCCCGGTTGGGGGTGGCGAGGGGGGGGGGGTTCCTGGGCGACAGGGGTTATCCGCCGTGGCTGTGGCCGATGACACCTATCTGGAGTCCACAGACCGACGTGGAGACCCGCAACAACAACGCCCATTCACCGACCAGGAACGGGATCAAGTGGTGCTTTGGCATCTTGAAAATGCGGTTCAGGTGCCTGGACCGCTTTGGAGGGATCCTCTAATATGGTGCTAGGGGGTGTAACCCACATCGTGGGTGGCCTGCTGCATCCTCCACAACAATGTGCTGGAGGAGGAGGATAAACGGCAGGCCGCCGAGGAGTCGGAGGATGCGGGGGAGGGTGAGGATGGGTAGGACATGGGGCCGGGCAGGCAGAGGGCCACACGATGCATCCGCTAGGGCCAAAATGCACAGGATGTTCTGAGCGCCTCCTGGTTCACCGGCTTGGTCAGGGGGTGGGGGTGCTGGCTAGGGTCACAGACACCGTACCTTCCACCCCTCCCCCCACCCCCGCCCACCTGCAACCGCTGCCCCCTGCCCCACCCCCCTGCAAACCCCTCTGTGATACATACCTGCTGTACTACAAACCTGTGTTGGCAGTAACAGCAGGTCTGATGCATGGAATAGAGGATGATGTCAACCAAAACGGTTAGCGCTGGCTGAACTGCGGTCCCTGAGCCAAGCCCATCCCCAAAACCCGCCTATTACCCACCTCCCCATCCCCGGCCCCTCTGCAGCCAGCCCAGACCAGCCCAACCCTCATAGATGTTGTAACATGTACAGACTCATGCACTAGCCCCTATCACTGAACTGTGCCCAGCACCCGTGCCAACTTAACTGGTGTCTAACGTTCTGGCTTATGGGCCTAACGCTACGTCTATGTGGATCCCCAGACTGTACGTCAGGAATGGCGGCGTCCTGCTTTTATTCCTGCTCTGTGACGAGGGTCCCCCGTGGCAGGCATGTTTTGGGGTGACCGGGCTTGGATGGGCCTGATTGCTAATTGGGTGTCCCAGGTGACATGGTGCTGCCCTGTTCTGCTCGCTGCCCACCAGATGCACCAGGGGCAGAAGGGAGAAGAGTCCGATGTGTTGAGGTGTTCTGGCACCTCCCCTGCGGGAGTCATCAGCGTGGGCCCCATCGCCTCCTCCCTCGGGGTGCTCAATGGACCCTGGGCTACTCCATGGGACGGGAATGCGAGCGGAGTGATCCCCTGAGGCACCCCCCCACCGCCTGGCACAGCCAGTCCTGGAGGTCCGCCATTATACTCGCAGCCATGGAGCACAGGGAGTGGACTACCTGCTTTTGGCACTGCAACACATCACCCATTGACTGTGCCATCACCTTCTGGGTCTGTGTCACGCTGTGTCACATCAGCCAGTGACTGTGCCATCTCCTTCTGGGACTGGGCCCTACCCCTCTATCTGTGCCACGTCGGCCAACGGCTGGGCAATGTCGTCTCAGCCGTGTTCCATTGTGACTGGGCCATGCTCAGCAGCGCCAATGTCCAGGTGGCTCTGGCACTTGGCTGCCTGTGAGAGGGCAACCGTTCCTGGGCCTCGGCCACTACCTGCACAGATTGCCCAGGCTTTGGAAATGCTGATCCATAGTCGAAATCCTTGCCACCCATGTAGTGTTGGCCTTGGTGATAGGCATTGTTGGCATCACCTCCTTCTCCTGCACGCAGTTGGACTCCTCCAACTGCACCTGCAGGTGCAGGATGCTCCTACAACCCCTCATGTAGTCCCTGGTTCTGTGACTGCATCTCCACGATCAATGGGACTGTCCGTTCCAGAAGCCCGAAACCCATCTGGATGGCAGCTAGTTCCTGGATCGGCCTGCCCTCCAACCGTCCACCCTCTCAGGAGTTCCTACCCCCACTTGCTGTACTGGAGCAGGTGTGTGGTGCACACCAGATAGTATCCCAGGAGCCTCTTCACTAAAGTGCCCAACTGAGGTGAGTGTCTAGGGGATGGTGTACGGTGTTGGAGACAGTTGTGACGGAAAATCTGTATTATTATCGGACTCGAGCTCCAGGGTGTCCCAGGTCTCAGGTTGAATTGGATTGGGATGGATTTGTTTATTGTCATGTGTACCGAGGTACATTGAAAGGTATTGTTCTGTGTACAGTCTAGACAGATCCTTCCATGCATTAAAAAACATAGGATGTATGATAAATACACAATGTAAAAACATAGACACAGATATTGGGTGAAGCATACGGAGTGTAGTATTACTCAGTAGATCAGATGTGCGGAGAGATTAGTTCAGATCATAAGAGGGTCATTCAGGGGTCTGGTAACAGCGGGGAAGAAGCTGTTTTTGAATCTGTTTGTGCAAGTTCTCAGCCTTTTGTATCTCCTGCCCGATGGAAGAGGTTGGAAGAGAGAATAACCTGTGGGAGGGGTGTTTGATTATGCTGCCCATTTTCCCAAGGCAGCGTGAAGTATAGACAGAGTCAATGGGTGGGAGGCATTTTCGTATGATGAACTGGGCTGTGTTCATGACTCTAGTTTTTTACAGTCTTGTGGAAAATGGAAAACGACAGTGTTAGATAGTCTGACAGCCCAGGGTATTGGTCGCGGGTGGCCTCAGTGGCCAGGGCACCCAGCCATGGCGGCCGGTATGGGAGCATGTGGTGCAGGGTGAGGGGGGTACGGTTACGGGTGTGTGGAACAGGGGTTGGTGCCAGGGGCACAGTGCTGCCTACACATCCTGGCCCCCCTGAGAAGGTTGTGCATTTTTGTCCTGCATTGCTGACCGGTCCGGATGGTGTTGCACATGGCGCTGACCACCTCTGCCACCTGCGCCCAGGCACGGCAAACTGCAGCGACTGGCAGCCTCCTTCCCGGGCCGGGATATAGGGTTGCCCGCCTCTCCTCCACGGCATTCAGCAAGGTCTCCAATTCGGCAATTCGGTGTCCGTGAACCTTAGTGCCGCTCTCCTCGCTGCCATCTTGTTGGTTGGGACGGTGTGTGTGGGCAGTGAAGTGTATGTATAAAGCTGAGCTTGTCAGCCTCCTGAGCGTCAATCACAAATATAGTGAATCCGGCACCGTTTTTGATTGAAACCTATGTGTTGCACATGGCGCCGGTGCAAGCCCATCAATGATCGCTGAATAAGTCCAGGTGCAGTGCCGGTTTTGCTTTCGCAGAAGTCCACAAATCCTGCCCTGGTGTCAACACTTAGTCTCAGGAATGAAGAATTCCGGCATTAATCTTCAGTTTGAATAAGGATGCAAGCCGAGCACATTGGTTTAGATTTCATGCCAGATTAGCTTTTTGGAAAACAGAATTCCATATCGTACCATAACTACAGTACAGACCATTCAGCCCATCAAGCCTGTGCTGGCTCTCTACAAGAACAACTTAGCTGCTCCATATCTCCTGCCTTTTCCCCATACCCCTGTAGTTTCTTTCCCTTCAGCCGCTTATGCAATTCCCTTTTGAAGCCACAGTTGAACCAGCGTCTGCCATTCACTCAGGCAGTGCATTCAGATTGGAACCAATCACTATAGAAAAGGTTTTCCTCGTGTAGTCTGTTTCTGATGGCTGAACACTAGAAGAATGTTGTTTAACACCATGGAAAGGTTAACATTTTCAATGGTTTGGATGGATGTTATTAAGTCTTCACTTCAGAAGTAGCTGCTGAATCTTTAGGAAAAACAATCATTAACCTCCAAATGATGGGGAGAAGAGTTGCTGTCCATGTAAACTTGAAAGGCTTACAGGGTCACCCACCAATTCACTTGTGCTAGTGCTTTTGGGGAAAAATGCTATGATAAACCAGCAATAACATAGCATTACTGAAGTTTGTCTTGTGGCAGCTGCCATCAGTTTTTGCGATGAATGGGAAAATATGAGTTACATTCGCTGCAAGCAAGTCTCCTGTGGTTTCGCATCTAATGCCATCTGTTGATCTGACAGTTACCAAATCTCATGTACTCACCATCCAAAGTAAATTCGCATCCTTGGCTAACATGCCATTCCCTTATACATTATGATCACAGGGTAAGACACCCATTGCTGATGGTGGAGATTTTTATCCTCTGGCCCTTCTATCCTCCATCTGTGAATTATGCACATTTACGCAAGCACTCAAAGATCAATAATTATGAGCAAATGCTATTATTCAGTAGTACGGAAGAGTAATATGAAAGCTTTGCCACCATACTGATGATGAAGATGATGCATCGGCAATCAAGAATAGTTGGTGGCACAGTAGCACTGTGGGTAGCACTGTGAGCACTGTTGCTTCACAGAGCCAGGGTCCCAGGTTTGATTCCCAGCTTGGGTCACTGTCTGTGCGGAGTCTGCTCGTTCTCCCCGTGTCTGCGGGTTTCCTCCGAATGCTCCGGATTCCTCCTACAAGTCCCGAAAGACGTGCTTGTTAGGTGAACTGGACATTCTGAACTCTCCCCCAGTATACCCGATCAGGCACCAGAATGTGGCAACTAGGGGATTTTCACAGTAACTTCATTGCAGTGTTAATGTAAGCCTACTTGTGACACTAATAAAGATTATTATTGTATCAGGCAACTATCGGGCCTGTGGAGGTTGTTACCAATACAAAGTTTATGAGGTTGTTATATTATGGGACTGCCTCTTTAACTTAGGGTACAATGGAGGAATAACCGGGTCATGTGACCTGAATACTGAATTCTGCCCAACAACAAACTTAGGTGGCACAGTCGTTCAAGGCTAAAGTTCAAGGCCCAGGTTGTTTTACTCGGAAGAAGATGCAAGGTGTTCACACCAATGGACAATGGCAAAAGCATAGCCTGGCTAGTACAATGGACAAGGATAAACACAGTGAATGTTACACTTCGAATTCTAGCTGACAATCAGTACATAAATCTTAAACTATCTGATGATCAATCAAGAAATACCTACAGCATTTTGTCAACTAGCCATCTACCTGCAGTCTTCATAGGGATGTGTTAGGAATTTCAGGTTATATAAATGTTAATATGCTGAACCATCAATTTAATTACAGTTAGAATGGAGATGGGGACCTAAAGGATAGCTAATTTCTACATGCATACAAGTCCCATGTGATGCATCAAGCCATGGCGATAGGTTTTATATAAGAAAATAATCCATAGGAAACCATTGTAGAATTGGGCTTCAGGTTTCCCCAAGGAATTCCTGAACCTCACAAGCACGATCAATACACAAGAGTCTTAAAGGGCGAGAGTAGAAAGATAGAGGCAGCCAGTCTCTATTGCTCACCACACAGAATGCTGGTAGGATCTTCTGCTCGGATCGAATAGACCATGTTCATGAGGATTTTGACGAGGTTGGAAGATTCTCCTAACTTTTGCGAGAAGAAATAATCTCTAGGGTAACTGTCATCATGAAAGTCTGTTGGGGGGTAAGAAATTATCCAGCTGGGATAGATTATTGATTCATTCATGGTTTTAGATTCTAATTGAATGCATAGTTAAAGAGTCAAAATATTAAAAATGTCTTGACTGTGAGAATCGAGTCATTGTAATGAATAAACGATCAAACTTTGGTGCCATATTTGTAGAAATTCAAAACATTGTTTCATGGCTGTAGAAATACAAAACATTGGGAGGTATTCTCCGTTGCCCGATGCTGATATCGTAATTGTCGATCGGGCGGAGAATCCATTCCGATGCCCAAATCGGGACCAGTGCCAGTTTGATGCCGGCCAGCCATTCTCCGCCCCCACAGAAGTGGCATAATCACGTTGTGTGCCACACACCATTGTAAGGGCATTGGCGCGTCATCAGAAGGCCCCCCCACGATGCTCCGCCCCAGATGGGCTGAGTTCCCAACCGCGCAGTTGACGTTTGGTCTGAGTGGTCGAGAACCCGGCGTGGTGGCTGCGGACTATGTCCAGCGCCGCCACACTCGGTCGGGATTTGTGCCGCTATCCGGCAGGGCCTTCCGCGAGGACTTGTGAGGAGTGGCCAAGGGGTAGGCCTGTGAGGTCACGGATGGCAGGTTAGGTCTGCGCATGGTCGGCGTCATGTTGTACGGTGCGACCGTTGCAGGTGGCTATGGACCTGGCCATTCTCCAGCCGTTTTCAGCGCGGGATCCGTAAGTTTCACCCAGTGCTGCTGGCCCCTCACCAGTCCTGGAATCGGTGAGGGTTCGGCGCCAATTTTGGCATCGTAAAACGCCCGCGAATTCTCCATTTCAGCCCACACTTAGCCGCTGAAATGGAGAACCCAGCCCATTGTTCCATGAAAAGTTGCCTAAAAGCCCATTGTAATGTTAAAATATATCAACAGCAAGGTTAATGCAAGTACCTTATCTTTTTAGGAATGGCATAAATGGCGGGTGCACGTAGACATTTAACTAATTTGATGGACTTTAGTGAATTTTAAGTAATGACCAATGCTTAGATAACAAATCATGTTCTAAGTAATAGTTGTTTGAATAAATCAGAAAGCCTCAAATGAGAATTAGAACCAATGAAAGTAAATAGGGGGTTAGACCATAGATATGGATTCCCTTAAAAGTAAGACCTTGTGGGCAAGGTTTCGTTCTTGAATTCCTCCCTTCCTGAATTATCAATTTTTCATACTTTGCTTATGCTTTTATGTTTAACGCTTTCCGCTTTGTTCTAACCAGTTTATGTATTATTTGATTTAAGTTCTGATTCAGTTCTTATGCAAGTGTATTAAGTAAATTCTTAGTGATAAAGTGTGTTTTGGACACCTCTATAAGCTGGACGCAGTACCTTATTTTGGGAAGAAAAATAAGAGATCCTACAAGCTGGAAAAGGAAAAAAGAAGGCAAGTGATCAGGAGCTGAGAATAACTGAGGATGAGAATTCCCAATCATTTTAAAAGTTAAATGGGGGATCTTTTCTGCAGTTTAGAGTACAGATTGGCCAACTGAATAGTGTTTAAATACTGTTGCTTCTGGGTTTTTTTCATAGTAAATGTCTTAAAATTTGAAATCTTGTCATGTGATCCTTCCAGCGAGTCACTGGAAATTCAAATTCGACAGCTTTCGGTCTCCGTGGGATCATAACAAGCTTCCTGCTGATGTTAAGTCTTCTCAAATATTAATGTCAACGGCAAAACCCAAGCTGTTTTAATTAATCTGTAACCAATACAAAGTGACTGTAACAAAGCAATAGCTTTACCAAGTATTATAGCTCAGGGTTTCTCTGAATGCAGACTACTTTGCTGAAATAAAGACTTAATGGGATAAAATAGATTCATCCTGAAGAAAGCCATGCTAAACATCTAATGAAATTCACCTAGTTTTAACAACACATCTTTGTATGACTAACAAATGCTATTTCTGGTTCCAAAGCTCTGCATACTGGAGTATAGCAAGATAAATTGGGGTCAGAGTGCGATAGATAGTCTCCTTGGCATGCACCTCTATTACTGTATACAGGCATTCTGTCGGATTTCCAGGTGCAAAGGCAACACAATTATTGCAGTAACATGAAGTGTTGTTACAAATGATATCCAGGTACATTCCAAAGTGATGTGCCAGCATTTAAAGCAAACTTTTAGTTCAGCTATATATAGATTTGTGTAAAACCATAATCTAACAACATAAAAGTAATTATGGCCAGACTGTTAGCTTTTTTTATTCACTGTCCACCAGTGCAGGACTGTTAGTGACACCACTAAAGTCTGTTGTAAACTTGAGGAATAGTATGAGATTTTGAACTTGCTGTCAGGGTTAGTGTGATCCTCAGATAATCATATTATTGGTTTCTCTCTTGCTATAGATTTTCTTATTCCTGCATTATTATTGACACTTTACTGCATGTAAATGTACAGAATGTACCATTTTGTCTCCTGTGTGCTGGAGAAACATAACTTGGCTTGTGCCCGATTTCTGGCATAATCGGAATAGGGAACTGCCATGCCAAAACTGATGAGTAAGAGGACCAGAGGAAATTAGTACTCATGCATGTCAGGCCATTTCTGCTGTGCTGGGAACGCCAGTTGCAACCCAAATGATAAGGCAGGCAGTTGCAACCCATTGGCAGGCAGCAACATTGGCACCGAAATAAGCATGGGGTCCAATTTTTGCAGAGAAGAGAAAGGGCGGTGGGGAGGAGGTTTTTTAAAATTCGTTCATGGGATTTGGGCATCGCAGGTTTTGCCAGCATTTATTTCCCATCCCTAATTGCCCTTGAGCGGGCAGTTAAGAATCAACCACATTGCTGTGGGTCTGGAGTCACATGGAGGCCAGGTACAGATGACAGATTTCCTTCCCTAAAGGATACAACAATCGACAATGGTTTCATGGTCATATTAGACTTTTAATTCCAGATTTTAATTGAATTCAAATTTCATCATCTGCAGTGACGGGATTTGAACCTAGGTCCCCAGAGCATTACTCTGGGTCTCTGGTGTACTAGTCCAGTGACAATACCACTACGCCACTGCCTCACCATGGATGGGGATCAGCAGAAACCAACAATTTAACATGCGATCAAGCTAATCCCTCCTACTCCTTCTGTCATCTTGTGGATGGTACACACTGCTATCACTGAGTCTGTGATGGGGAGATTTAAGATGATGGATGGGGTGACATTCAAGTACTGTTTTGCCCAGGATGATGTGAAGCTTCTTAAGTGTTGTGGGTGTTGCAGCCGTCCAACCAAGTGGGATATATTCCATCACACTCCTGACCTGTGCCTTGTATATTATGTGGAGATTTTCATAGAATTTACAGTGCAGAAGTAGGCCATTCGGCCCATCGAGTCTGCACCAGCTCTTGGAAAGAGCACCATACCCAAGGTCAACACCTCCACCCTATCCCCATAACCCAGCAACCCCACCCAACACTAAGGGCAATTTTGGACACTAAGGGCAATTTATCATGGCCAATCCACCTAACCTGCACATCTTTGGACTGTGGGAGCAAACCGGAGCACCCGGAGGAAACCCACGCACATGGGGAGGATGTGCAGACTCCGCCAGACAGTGACCCAAGCCGGAATCGAATCTGGGACCCTGGAGCTGTGAAGCAATTGTGCTATCCACTATGCTACCGTGCTGCCGGCGTTCGACTGGGGTGAGCACAGTAAGAAGTCTTACACCAGGTTAAAGTCCAACAGGTTTGTTTCGATGTCACTAGCTTTCGGAGCGCTGCTCCTTCCTCAGGTGAATGAAGAGGTATGTTCCAGAAACATATATATAGACAGTTTCAAAGATGCCAGACAATGCTTGGAATACGAGCATTAGCAGGTGATTAAATCTTTACAGATCCAGAGATGGGGTAACCCCAGGTTAAAGAGGTGTGAATTGTGTCAAGCCAGGACAGGTGGTAGGATTTTGCAGGCCAGATGGTGGGGGATGAATGTAATGCGACATGAATCCCAGGTCCCAGTAGAGGCTGCACTCGTGTGCAGAACTTGGCTGTAAGTTTCTGCTCGGCGATTCTGCGTTGTTGCACGTCCTGAAGGCCGCCTTGGAGAACGCTTACCCGGAGATCAGAGGCTGAATGCCCTTGACTGCTGAAGTGTTCCCCGACTGGAAGGGAACATTCCTGCCTGGTGATTGTCGCACGATGTCCGTTCATTCGTTGTCGCAGCGTCTGCATGGTCTCGCCAATGTACCACGCTTCGGGACATCCTTTCCTGCAGCGTGTGAGATAGACAACATTGGCCAAGTCGCACGAGTTTGTACCGCTCACCTGGTGGGTGGTGTTCTCACGTATAATGGTGGTATCCATGTCGATGATCTGGCACGTCTTCCAGAGATTGCCATGGCAGGGTTGTGTGGTGTCGTGGTCACTGTTCTGAAGGCTGGGTAGTTTGCTGCAAACAATGGTTTGTTTGAGATTGCGCGGTTGTTTGAAGGCAAGTAGTGGCGGTGTGGGAATGACCTTGGCAAGATGTTCATCTTGAAGGCTGTGAAGAAGATGTCGTAGTTTCTCCGCTCCGGGGAAGTACTGGACGACGAAGGGTATTCTGTCGGTTGTGTCCCGTGTTTGTCTTCTGAGGAGGTCGGTGCGGTTTTTTGCTGTGGCGCGTTGGAACTGTCGATCGATGAGTCGAGCGCCATATCCCGTTCGTACGAGGGCATCTTTCAACGTCTGTAGATGTCTGTTACGCTCCTTCTTGTCTGAGCAGATCCTGTGTATACGGAGAGCTTGTCCATAGGGGATGGCTTCTTTAGTGTGTTTAGGGTGGAAGCTGGAGAAGTGGAGCATCGTGAGGTTATCCGTGGGTTTGCGGTAAAGCGAAGTGCTGAGGTGACTGTCCTTGATGGAGACGAGTGTGTCCAAGAATGCAACTGATTTTGGAGAGTAGTCCATGGTGAGTCTGATGGTTGGATGGAACTTATTAATAGCATCGTGTAGTCATTTTTAAAAAATATATATTTTATTGAAAATTTTTTCGATCACAATTTTTTCCCTTTACAAATCAAACATAACAGTAAAGAAAATTTAACAATAAACAAATGGCTAATCAACGTGGTAATCTAATCGTTTAACATAAACTAAAACTTCCACCCCCCCCTCCCCCCTGGGCTGCTGCTGCTGGTCATCTGTCTTCCCTCTAACGTTCCCCTAGGTAGTCGAGGAATGGTTGCCACCGCCTGGTGAACCCTTGAGCCGATCCTCTCAGCGCAAACTTTATCTGCTCCAATTTTATGAACCCCGCCATATCGTTTACCCAGGCCTCCAGTCCGGGGGGTTTCGCCTCCTTCCACATGAGTAGAATCCTACGCTGGGCTACTAGGGACGCAAAGGCCACAACGTCGGCCTCTTTCGCCTCCTGCACTCCCGGCTCATCCGCAACTCCAAATAAAGCTAGCCCCCAGCCTGGTTTGACCCGGGCATTCACCACCTTGGAAATCACTCCCGTCACTCCCTTCCAATACCCCTCCAGTGCCGGGCACGACCAAAACATATGTGCGTGGTTTGCCGGGCTTCCGCCGCACCTCCCACACTTGTCCTCCACTCCGAAGAACCTACTCAGTCTTTCTCCCGTTATGTGTGCTCTATGTAGCACCTTGAATTGAATCAGGCTAAGCCTGGCACACGAGGAAGAGGAATTTACCCTGCTTAGGGCATCAGCCCACATACCCTCCTCGATCTCCTCCCCTAGCTCTTCTTCCCACTTTCCTTTTAATTCGCCCACCAATTCCTCCCCCTCCTCCCTCATCTCTCGGTATATCTCTGTCACCTTGCCCTCTCCGACCTACACCCCCGAAAACACTCTGTCCTGAATCCCCTGTGCCGGGAGCAGCGGAAATTCCCTCACCTGTTGTCTTGTGAACGCCCTCACCTGCATATATCTAAGGAAGTTTCCCCGGGGCAACTTATACTTTTCCTCCAATGCTCCCAAGCTCGCAAACGTCACATCTATAAATAAATGTCCCACCCTCCTAATTCCCAACTGATGCCAGCTCTGAAATCCTCCACCCATTCTTCCTGGGGCAAACCTATGGTTGTTCCTGATTGGGGACCCCACCAGGGCTCCCCGCACACCTCTCTGTCGCCTCCATTGTCCCCAGATATTCAACGTTGCCGCCACCACCGGGTTCGTGGTAAACGTTTTTGGTGAGAACGGTAGCGGCGCCGTCACCAGCGCCTCTAAGCTCGTCCCTTTACAGGACTTTCTCTCCAGTCTTTTCCACGCCGCACCCTCTCCCTCCATCATCCATTTACGAATCATCGCCACATTGGCGGCCCAATAGTAGTCGCCCAAATTCGGTAGCGCCAATCCTCCTCTGTCCCTGCTACGTTGTAGGAACCCCCTCCTTACCCTCGGGACTTTCCCTGCCCACACGAAGCTCGTGATGCTCCTGTCTATTTTTTAAAAAAAGGTCTTAGTGATGAGTATAGTGAGACATTGAAATACAAATAAGAACCTCGGGAGGATCATCATCTTAATTGCCTGCACTCTGCCCGCCAACGACAGAGGCTGCATGTCCCACCTCTTGAAGTCCTCCTCCATTTGTTCTACCAATCGTGTCAGGTTAAGTCTGTGTAAGGTTCCCCAGCTCCTAGCGATCTGAATCCCCAGGTATCGGAAGTTTCTTTCCACTTTCCTTAGAGGCAGGCCTTCTATCTCTCTACTCTGGTCCCCTGGGTGTATCACGAATAGTTCACTCTTCCCCATGTTAAGCCTATATCCCAAGAAATCTCCGAACTCCCTCAATATCTGCATGACCTCTATCATTCCCCCCGCTGGGTCCGACACATACAACAGTAGGTCATCCGCGTATAGCGAGACTCGGTGTTCTTCTCCCCCTCTAATCACCCCTCTCCATTTCCTGGAGTCTCTCAACGCCATGGCCAGAGGTTCAATTGCCAACGCGAACAACAGTGGAGATAGCGGGCATCCCTGTCTTGTTCCCCTATATAGTCGGAAATACTCCGATCTTTGCCGACCCGTGACTACACTTGCCATTGGGGCCCCATAAAGAAGTTTGACCCAGCTAATAAACCCGTTCCCGAACCCAAACCTCCTTAACACCTCCCATAAGTAATCCAACTCCACCCTATCAAATGCCTTCTCTGCATCCATTGCCGCCACTATCTCTGCCTCCCCCTCCACTGGGGGCATCATTATCACCCCTAATAGTCGTCGCACGTTGACATTCAGTTGTCTCCCCTTTACGAACCCTGTCTGGTCTTCGTGCACGACCCCCGGGACACAGTCCTCTATCCTCGATTCCAGTACCTTTGCCAGCAATTTGGCGTCCACATTCAATAATGAAATAGGTCTATAGGACCCGCACTGCAACGGATCTTTATCCCTCTTCAGAATTAGCGATATCGTCGCCTCCGACATTGTCGGGGGTAAAGTCCCTCCTTCCCTGGCCTCATTGAACGTCCTCACCAACAACGGGGCCAACAAGTCCACGTATTTTCTATAAAATTCCACCGGGAACCCGTCTGGTCCCGGAGCCTTCCCTGCTTGCATGCTCCCCAGCCCCTTAATAACCTCGTCCACCCCAATCGGTGCCCCCAGGCCTTCCACCTCCTGCTCCTCCACCCTCGGGAACCTCAGCATCGTGTAGTCATTTCAGTGATTCTTCGCCGTGGGTCCAAAGGAAAAAAATGTCATCGATGTATCTGGTGTATAACGTCGGTTGAAGGTCCTGTGCAGTGAGTCAGTCTTGTTCAAACTTGTGCATGAAGATGTTGGCGTATTGGGGTGCGAATTTGGTCCCCATGGCTGTTCCGTGCGTCTGGATGAAGAACTTGTTGTCGAAGGAGAAGACGTTGTGATCCAGAATGAAGCGGATGAGTTGCAGAATTGCGTCTGGAGATTGGCAGTTGTCGGTGTTGAGTACTGAGGCTGTTGCAGCAATGCCGTCGTCATGGGGGATGCTGGTGTAGAGTGCCGAGACGTCCATTGTGAGGAGGAATGTTCCTGGTTCAACTGGTCCATGGGTGCTGAGTTTCTATAGGAAGCCCGTCGTGTTGCGACAGAAGCTGGGCGTACCTTGTACGATGGGTTTCAAGATGCCCTCGATGTAGCCAGAGAGGTTCTCACACAGGGTCCCATTGCCTGAAACGATAGGACAACCTGGTGTGTTGGCCTTGTGTATTTTCGGGAGGCAGTAGAGATCTCCAATGCGTGGGATGAGAGCACGTAGGGTGCTCTGAAGATCTGGATCAGACGCTGCAGGAAAGGATGTTCCGAAGCGTGGTACATTGGCGAGACCATGCAGACGCTGCGAGAACGAATGAACGGACATCGTGCGACAATCACCAGGCAGGAATGTTCCCTTCCAGTCGGGGGACACTTCAGCAGTCAAGGGCATTCAGCCTCTGATCTCCGGGTAAGCGTTCTCCAAGGCGGCCTTCAGGACGCGCAACAACGCAGAATCGCCGAGCAGAAACTTATAGCCAAGTTCCGCACACATGAGTGCAGCCTCAACCGGGACCTGGGATTCATGTTGCATTACATTCATCCCCCACCATCTGGCCTGCGAAATCCTACCAACTGTCCTGGCTTGACACAATTCACACCTCTTGAACCTGGGGTTACCTCATCTCTGGATCTGTAAAGATTTAATCACCTGCTAATGCTCGTATTCCAAGCATTGTCTGGCATCTTTGAATCTGTCCATATATATGTTTCTGGAACATACCTCTTCATTCACCTGAGGAAGGAGCAGTGCTCCGAAAGCTAGTGACATCGAAACAAACCTGTTGGACTTTAACCTGGTGTTGTAAGACTTTGTATTGTATATTGTGGACAGGCTTTGGGGAGTTGAAAGGTGAGTTATTACCATAAAATTCCCTCTGACCTGTTCTTGTAACCACAATATTTCTATAGCTAGTCCAGTTCAGTTTCTGGTCAATGGTAATCCCCAAGATATTGATGGGGGATTTTCATTGAATTGGCAATGCCATTGAATGTCAAAAGCAAATGGTTAGATTTTTTCCTGTTTACGTGGCATGAATGTTATTTTTCACTCATCAGCCCAAGCCTGAATATCACCCAGGCATCGCATTAGGCCTCTTGCTGTTTAGCACAGGGCTAAATCGCTGGCTTTGAAAGAAGACCAAGGCAGGCCAGCAGCACGGTTTGATTCCTGTAACAGCCTCCCCGAACAGGCGCCGGAATTTGGCGACTAGGGGCTTTTCACAGTAACTTCATTTGAAGCCTACTTGTGACAATAAGCGATTTTCATTTAATTTCATTGTGTACTGACAGCGCCTGTCTTTCGAGGACCTGCCGGACTGGGCAATTCACCGAAGACTCCGGCTGAGCAGGGGGACCGTATAGGCATATCTGCTGAATCATGTCTTATCTGGAACCGCGGTGGTATGGGGATGGACACCCGCTCCCGGTGGCTGTCAAAGTGACAGTCGCCCTGAACCTTTTCGCCAAGGGATCCTTCCAGGTGCCGAGTGGGGACCTGTCTGGGATCTCACAGACCTCGATGCACAGGTGCCTCCGTGCCATCACAGAGGCCCTATATGCCCGGTCAGCACAATATATCAACTTCAATGTCGACCGAGCCCACTAGATTGCTTGGGCAGCAGGGTTCACTTCCATAGCCGGAATGCCGTAGGTCCAGGGGGTGAACGACGGGATCCATGTCTTCCTACGAGCACCGGCGCATGAGGGCATGGGTTCATAAACTGAAAGAGGTACCCTTCCATGCTACAGACGTTATCCACTGTGTTTGTGGCTGTTGGCGCCTATCCGGAGGCCACAGACCAATGTGGAGACCCGCCACAATGCCGCGACCAGGACCATGATCGAGCAGTGCATTGGCGTTCTGAAGATGCGGTCCAGGTGCATGTACCGCTCTGGAGGGACCCTCCACTATAACATTAGGAGAGTCTCACACATTATGGTAGCCTGCTGTATCCTTCACAACATCGCACAGCAGAGGGTGACTTCCTGGGCAGATACAGGATGTGGCTCAGCGTCTGTGCCAGGGCCATCACACACGGGACGCTTTAGTCTCCTCCAGGTTCACCGACTAGGGGGCCTGCCCGATGGTGACACGAGCGGTGCCCCAGGGGGTGTGGTGTCACCCTGTTCTGCCTGCTGCCCATCAGATCTGCCAGGGACAGGAGGGGGGAGTCTGAGACGCTGTGGTGTTCCGGCACTTCTCCTTCGGGTATCCTCAGCATGGGCCCCATCACCTCATCCTCCCTCGGGGTGCCCAATGGCCCTTGGGACAGGTGTGTGGCTGGAGGGAGCTCCGGAGGCTCCCCCGACACCTGGCACTGCCAGTCTTGGAGGCCTGCTCTCATTTGAACCAGGGTCTCAATGCTTGTGGCCATACAGCACAGGGAGAGTTCCACATCTCTCGGTGACTGGCTCAAGTCATCCAGCGCTTGGGCAATGCCGTTGACGCCGATAGCCATGAGCCGTTGTGATTGGGCCAATGTTTGGAGCGCCACTGCAATATTCAGGTGACCCAGGTACACAGCCGCCCTGTCATGTGCCTCAGCCACTGCCCGCACAGAGTGTCCCAGGCCTCGGACATCTTGACCCATGGCCGATACCTTCGCACCCAATTCCTCCACCCCAGACATCACCCGTTCGGTGTCGGCCTGGGTAGCATGCATGGCCGGCACCATCTCCTGCTCCTGCAGGGGTTGGACTCCTCCAGCTGCACCTGCAGACACTGGATGGTTGCTGACATCCCCTCATGTAGTCCCCTGGTTCTGTGACTGCATCTCCAGCATCGATGAGACTGCCGTTTTCAGAAACCCGAGAGCCTACCCCCACTTGATGTACTACTGCACCAGATAGTGTCCCAGGAGCCTCTTCACTCTAATGCCCAACTGAGGTGAGTGTCTCTGGGATGGTTGAGGGTGTTGGAGACAGCCGAGATGGAAAGTCGGTGTTATCCCCGGGCTGGTGCTCCGGGGTGTCACGAGCTGGCGTTTGGCGGTTCGCGTCTATGTCCGGTCCCGTCGCTCGGCTTGTCCTGGGGTTGTGGCCAGGGACGAGGGCATGAGAAGTGCCCGCCCTGTCGCCAGGTAATCCTGCAAGACACAGGACATGATGCGTGGTTAAATCGCAGGTGGGGGTGGTGGGTGGAGACAGTGTGGAGGTGGTGGATGGTTTGGAGGTGGTGGGGTGCTGAGGTGGCGGTGGTGTAAGGGTGGTGTGGAGTTGGTGGGGTGAAGTGGTGGTGTGGGGATGTTGGGGTGCTGGGGTGGTTGGGCGATGTAGTGGTGGTGCCATGCGTGCCATAGGGACACTGCAACTCAGCGGAGGTTCACTTGGTTCCCTGACGCCGACCCCTGGCTCGACGACTGAGGGCCCACTCAACAGGTACAATGCCCGCCACTCCATGGCGGTGAGGGGCCACAGGTCCGGCGAATCTCCTCCAGTCTGCTCTCTCTCGCTTTGGTTGTGCACCGCCTTCTTCTGTGGTGGGAGACTGAAAATGCACAGAGTGAGGCAGTCAGGTGCGGGCAGCACAGGGGGTGGGCACCTGGCCATGACAGGTGGTATGAGTGTTGGTGGTGCAGGATGGAGTGCAAGCAGGCTGTTGGTGGGTGGGATTCATTTGCCCTCTGTGTGGGGGGGTGGGATAGGGGTGTGTGGTACATGGGTTGGTGCCAGGGGCATGGTGTTGGTTACTCACCCTGGCCATCCTGGTCATGCAGCTTTTTACTGCATTGCTGGCCGGTCCTGGTGGTGGGGCCCACAGCACTCATGGCCTCTGCCACCTGCACCCAGGCCTGGTGTATGGCGGCGGGTGGCTGCCATATCCCACCCCGGAGAACAGGGTGCCCCGTATCTCCATCATTGCAGGGTCTCGAGCTCCGCATCTGCGAAACGGGAGAGTGATGGAATATTCTCCACTTGCGTGGATGAGTGCAGCTCCAACAACACTCAAGAAACTCAACCATCCAGAAAAAAGCAGCCCGCCTGATTGACACCCTATCCACAAACATTCACTCCCTCCACCACCGACGCACAATGGCAGCTGTGTGTACCATCTACAAGATGCACTACAGGAGCTCGCCAACACTCCTTAGACAGCACCTTCCAAACCCACAACTGCTACCATACAGAACATTGGTAGGAAACCTATGGCCCCCCATCTGGGTTCCGAGTGTGGCCCACAAGACATTTTGTTGACCGCTGTCCACTCATTGGTTGCTACATTCCGCTGATTCCATCTGTGTAGTTTTTCTCTGCTACCAGTTTGACTGATTGTGGTAGGCTATATTAGGGGTATCGCAGTACCTAGGTGGGATGTACCTTATATTCTGGTATGAGTGGTAGAACCTGCCTGCTGGTTCCGCCCAGCAGGCGGAGCATAAGAGTCTGTGTTTCACCCACAGCAGTCATTCTGTACCAGAGCTGCTGGGGTAACTACTTGTTCATTAAAGCCTTCAATTGGACTACAATCTCGCTTCAGTCGTGATTGACCGTGCATCAATTTAATGAACAAGAATTGAAGAATGGCTGCTCTCCGCATCAAGCCAGAGTGTCTACAAATCAACCCCCACGCGGCAAATGCAGCAGCAACTTTTAAACATTGGCTGGCGTGTTTCAACGGGTACATCAGGACGGCCCCGACTACCCCCACGGAGGAACAGAAAATGCAAGTCCTCCACTCAAAGGTGAGCCCAGAAATCTACACGCTTATCGAAGACGCGGACGGTTTCGAGGACGCAATGACTTTGTTAAAAGAGCACTACGTCCGCACTGTGAATCAGGTATACGCTCGGCATCTTTTAGCTACCAGACGGCCGATCCCAGGGGAATCACTGGACGATTTTTACCCAGCATTGTTAGTGTTAGGTAGAAACTGTAACTGTCCACAAGTCTCAGCCAATGACCACACCAAACTCTTAACACAGGATGCTTTTGTTGCGGGCATGCTGTCCTCTAAAACCCGCCAGTGACTGCTGGAAAACGACACGCTAGGGCTTAAAGAGGCACGGAAACTTGCGCACTCCCTAGATGTAGCCTCCCACAACGCCCAGGCCTACGTTCCCGACCGCGCGGTACCAGCATGGACCCCACCCGCGGCCGATTCCAAAGCACCCCTAAATTCCCCACAAGCTTGTGCAGTGCGGCAGCCAGGAAACCCGGGGGGTTGCCCGATGCTATTTTTGCGGGCAAAACAACCACCCCTGGCAACGCTGGCCGGCCCGATCCACAATCTGCAAGGGCTGCGGGAAGAAGGGGTACCTCGTGGCAGTATGCCAGGCCCGGTCGGCCGCCGCTGTCTCCACAGGCGAACTAGGCCCGCTGCCATTCCTCGCCTCACAGGCCATGTGCGATTCATGGGGGCAGCCATCTTGGATGACGTCTCAGGACCCCGACTCGGGTGGCCGTGTAACACCTGACGAGATCTCTCAACTTCTGCCACAACTTGCCTCAGCGACACTGGACCAGTCTCGGCGCCGAACGCTTTCAACCGCTACAACGTCGGTACTCATCAACGGGCACAAGACATCCTGCTTGATCGACTCTGGGAGCACGGAGAGCTTCAACCATCCCAATACGGTAAGACACTGCTCCCTCGCTGTACACCCGATTAAACAAAAGATCTCCCTGGCCTCTGGGTCCCACTCTGTGGAGATCCGGGGGTATTGCATAGCCAACCTCACGGTCCAGGGCGTGGAGTTCAATAACTTCCGACTCTAAGTCCTCCCCCATCTCTGTGCTGCCACACTCCTGGGACAGGACTTCCAGTGTAACCTGCAAAGTTTAACGTTCAAATTTGGCGGCCCCATACCCCCCCTCACTGTCTGCGGCCTCGCGACCCTCAAGGTTGACCCGCCTGCCCTGTTTGCAAACCTTACCCCCGATTGCAAACCTGTCGCCACCAGGAGCAGACGGTACAGTGCCCAGGACCGGACCTTCGTTAGGTCGGAAGTCCAACGGTTACTAAACGAAGGCATTAACGAGGCCAGCAACAGCCCCTGGAGAGCTCAAGTGATGGTTGTAAAGACTGGGGAGAAACATAGGATGGTCTTAGATAACAGTCAGACCATCAACAGGTATACGCAGCTCGATGCGTACTCTCTCCCCCGCATATCTGAAATGGTCAACCAGAAAGCACAATACAAGATTTTCTCCACAGGAGACCTTAAATCAGCCTACCACCAGCTCCCCATTCGCCCGGATGACCGCAAGTACACTGGATTCGAAGCAGATGGGCGGCTCTACCACTTTCTAAGGGTTCCCTTTGGTGTCACAAATGGGGTCTCGGTCTTCCAACGGGAGATGGACCGAATGGTTGACCAGTACGGTCTGTGGGCCATGTTGCCGTACCTCGACAATGTCACCATCTGCGGCCATGACCAGCAGGACCATGACACCAACCTCCGCAAATTCCTCCATACCGCAAAAATCCTTAACTTAACCAATAACAAGGACAAATGCGTGTTCAGCACCGATCGCCTAGCCATCCTCGGCTACGTAGTGCATGATGGAGTCATAGCTCAGATCCCGAACGCTTGTGCCCCCTCATGGGGTTTCCCCTCCCCCACTGCCTTGAAACGTTGCCTGGACTTCTTTTCTTATTACGCCCAGTGTGTCCCCAATTATGCGGACAAGGCCCGCCCACTAATCCAGTCCACGGTTTTTCCCTTATCGGCAGAGGCACGCCAGGCTTTCAGTCGCATCAAAGCAGACATCGCCAGGGCGACGATGCACACAATCGATGAGTCCTTCCCCTTCCAGGTCGAGAGCGACGCATCAGACGTAGCTCTGGCTGCCACCCTCAATCAGGCGGGCAGACCCATGGCCTTCTTTTCACGTACCCTCCACGCCTCAGAAATCCGCCATTCCTCAGTCGAGAAGGAGGCCCAAGCCATCGTCGAAGCTTTGCGGCATTGGAGGCATTACCTGGCCAGCAGGAGATTCACTCTCCTCACTGACTAATGGTCGGTAGCCTTCATGTTTGACAATGCACAGCGGGGCAAAATTAAGACTGCTAAGAACTTACGGTGGAGGTTCGAGCTCTCTACCTATAATTACGAGATCTTGTATCGTCCCGGGAAGCTCAACGAGCCTCCTGATGCCCTGTCCCGCGGCACTTGTGCCAGTGTACAAGTAGACCGACTCCGGACCCTCCATGACAACCTCTGCCACCCGGGGGTCACCCGGTTCTTCCACTTTGTTAAAATCCGCAATCTGCCCTACTCCATCGTGGAGGTCAGGGCCGTAACCAGATACTGCCAAATCTGCGTGGAGTGCAAGCCGCACTTCTACAGGCCAGAGAAAGCGCACCTGGTGAAGGTTTCCCGCCCCTTTGAACGCCTCAGAGTGGATTTCAAAGGGCCCCTTCCCTCCACCGACCGCAACACGTTTTTCTTAAATGTGATTGATGAGTACTCCCGGTTCCTTTTCGCCATCCCCTGTCCCGACATGACAGCTGCCACCATCATGAAAGCCCTCCACAGCATCTTTACCCTGTTCGGTTTCCCCGCCTACATCCATAACGATAGGGGGTCCTCCGTCATGAGTGACGAGCTGCGCCAATTCCTGCTCAGCAAGGGCATCGCCTCCAGCAGGACGACCAGTTACAACCCCCGGGGAAACGGGTAGGTAGAGAGGGAGAACGGGACGGTCTGGAAGGCCGTCCTACTGTCCCTACGGTCCAAGAATCTCCCAGTGTCCCGATGGCAGGAGGTCCTCCCCGATGCACTTCACTCCATTCGATCACTACTGTGCACTACTACCAACGAAACACCTCATGAATGTCTCCTTGCCTTCCCTAGGAAGTCCTCCTCAGGGACCTCGTTCCCAACATGGCTGGCAGCCCCCGATCCGTCCTACTCCACAAACACGTACGGGCCCACAAGTCGGACCCACTGGTCGAGAGGGTACATCTCCTCCATGCTAACCCCCAGTACGCCTATGTGGTGCACCCTGACGGCCGATAAGACACGGTCTCCCCATCTGGGATCTGGCCCCCGCTGGATCCCCACCCTCCCCCCACCAACCCCAACCATTTTTTCACCGGCACACACCACTGCAGCCCTCTTCCCAGGAGGATCCGTCCTCCCACTGGCCCCATTCTGATGCGATGAAGCTGAAGATGACACGCTCCCAGAGCCACGGATGCCCGAGCCAACGCCAGCATCACAGCCGGGACTGCGACGATCGCAGAGGACGACCAGGGCGTTTGACCGGCTGATAGTTTCATTGTAAAATGAACTTGTAAATAATTGTCTGTAAATATGTGTATTGCATGTAAAGGCACCGAAGGGTACCGCTATAACCTCTACCACTGTAAAAGCAAGGCCACCACCCCCGCCGAACTCTTTTTTAAACAGGGGGTGAATGTGGTAGGCTATATTAGGGGTATCGTGGTACCTAGGTGGGATGTACCTTATACTGTAGTATGAGTGGTAGAACTTACCTGCTGGTTCCGCCCAGCAGGCGGAGCATAAGTGTCTGTGTTTCACCCACAGCAGTCATTCTGTACCGGAGCTGCTGGGGTAACTACTTGTTCATTAAAGCCTTCAATTGGGACTACAATCTCGCTTCAGTAGTGATTGATCGTGCATCACTGATCTGGTCTGCACATGAAACAAGGGCAGGTGAAGTGAGGTGCGTGCTGATTGCTCACAACATTGACTGTAGAGCCGTGGGCTCCCTCACTGTCTAAATGTGAATATTTATTTTGTTTTTCCCATTTGATGCCAGTTAATATTATAAATGATTAAACATTTTCTACAACTCAGTATGAAATATTCGGTGTGTATTAAATGTATTTAATCTTATTCATGGTGTCATGTTTAGAGAACAAACCTGATTTCAATCTTGCTGCCCACTGAGATGAAGGAGGACTTGGAAACAGTCGTGTTGGGTGCTCTGCTACACAGACGAACCAACACGGTTGCGGAAGGTACAACTCAGTTTTATTACTAACAATATTAACATTTGTAAACTGGTTACTGTGGTTGGTTCATTACCCTCTAACCTGTGGACCCAGCCCTAACACTATCTTGGAGAGGCACTCAGCACATGGTGAATGTCTGAGTGGCTTGCTGTGAGCTCTGTGCCCTGAGCTGTCTCCTGCTGGAATGAATCAGAAGTGTCGTGTTCCCCGTTTTATAGTGTGTCTGCTCTTGCTTGTGATTGGCTGTGATATTGCGTGAGTATTGATTGGTCCGTTGATCTGTCCATCCGTGTGTATGTATGTTTGCACCATGATGTTTATCTGAATATCATGACAGAAACATATCACCGTTTCTTCACTGTCACTGGGCCCAAATCCTGGGACTCCCTCTCAAACAGCACTGTGTGTGTACCTATACCACATGGGCTGCAGAGGCTCAAGAAAGCAGCTCACCACCACCTTCTCAAGGCCAATTAGATGTGGCCTAGCCAGAGACCCCCACATCCCATGAATGAATTTTAAAAAATCTTGGCAGGAGGTCTTCCTCTTGGAGGCTGCAGATGTCAACCACCACTTGAGGAGGAAGTCTGAGCCTCCTGATGCACTGATGCTCGGCCATGTGCAGAGATGTTGTTCTGTAGCCAGTTTGCTGTGCATTCTGCTACTTGTCTTGTGGCTTTAGATGCCCTGACCAAGCAACTTTACAGCAAAAATAAAAAAAATTCTGCAGCACTTGTGCTGACTCAACATTGTCTTTCTGATGAATTAACAGCGACAGCATACTTTTTAGATCCAAATATATGTGGATCTATTTAATTATGTTTCACATGTTAGAATGCAAAGTGCATCATTAAGAATATTGTGTGGCAAACAGTATTTCCTGCAGCCGAGGACTTTCTCCAAACATGTGCTCCTCATAGTAACTGAAATCATTAATTTAGTAACTGAAAAGCACATTTCTTAAAAACCTCCCAGATAGCTGACAAACCACAGCTCTGAAAGACAGGCTGGTATTGCCAGGGTGCGTGCCAGGGGACAGGCCTGCCCTGTCCCCGACCATCTGTGGGGTCCAATGGCCTCTGAGACCCACGGAGTGGCCATCATGCCTGGGGCGTGATTCAATTAAAATATTTTAAAGAGTTATTTTGGGTGAGTTTGGTGGGGTATTTCGCATCTGCTGCAATGGCGAGATTGTGGCCTGTATTCACTCGCACTTAGTTTCAAAAATGAGCCCCCATATGAATCTCACTATTCCTGGCTCCCTCCCCGTCTGTTTTACCTGATTCATGCCAGATCCCTGAAAGTTGCCACCCAGGTTGAGAGGATTTTTAAGAAGGCGTACAGTGTGTTAGCTTTTATTGGTAGAGGGATTGAGTTTCAGAGCCATGAGGTCATGTTGCAGCTGTACAAAACTCTGGTGCGGCCGGATTTGGAGTATTGCGTGCAATTCTGGTCGCCGCATTATAGGAAGGATGTGGAAGCATTGGAAAGGGTGCAGAGGAGATTTACCAGAATGTTGCCTGGTATGGAGGGAAGATCTTATGAGGAAAGGCTGAGGGACTTGAGGCTGTTTTCATTAGAGAGAAGAAGGTTAAGAGTTGACTTAATTGAGGCATACAAGATGATCAGAGGATTGGATAGGGTGGACAGTGAGAGCCTATTTCCTCGGATGGTGATGTCTAGCACGAGGGGACATAGCTTTAAATTGTGGGGAGATAGATATAAGACAGATGTCAGAGGTAGGTTCTTTACTCAGAGAGTAGTAAGGGCGTGGAATGCCCTGCCTGCAACAGTAGTGGACTCGCCAACACTAAGGGCATTCAAATGGTCATTGGATAGACATATGGACGATAAAGGAATAGTGTAGATGGGCTTTAGAGTGGTTTCACAGGTCGGCGCAACATCGAGGGCCAAAGGGCTTGTACTGCGCTGTAATGTTCTATGTTCTATGTTCAGCTGCTCGATGCTAACAATCAGGAGCTACTTTGAAACCATCCCGCTGCACTCTCCCAGTCACCATACAAGCATGGCAGCGTGCAGACCTGCTCCTTGCTTTGGGGATGCTGACCAGACCAGGCTTCTCAATGCTGTGGATGACAGGTGGGACACCCTGTTCCCCGAGAGGATCGGAGGACCAGCAGCAGAGTCAGCAATGCCACCTGGGAGGCAGTGGCAGCAGCTGTCAGTGCGGGCAGCATGACCAGGAGGACGGCAGTCCAATGCCGGAAGAAGACAAACGACCTCCAAGCTACAAGAGTAAATGACCATCTCTCTTGTCATTGATCCCGCCTGCCACCACTCAATTTCCCAAACCTCCCCCCACCAATCCATTGGCTGACACTTTGCATCCTCCCAACATCCGATCTTCAAGCTTGTTCCTCAGGAATGCTACGACATGTAACAACCAGTCGCACATTAGGTGGCTCCTGCACAGGTCCCAGTACTTTGGGCTTTTTGGCCCTTTCTTCTGAGGAATTTAAGGGCTCTAATGCGACAGCCTGGCAGAGCAAGCAGTGTTTGATTGAGGGATGATGAGGCCATCAAAGAGAGGTGGAGGAGGGTAATCGAAGGCATCTAGCATGACTAAAGATTTTGCAAATATGGCGGGGGAAGCGGCCGTGCCCATCACCTGAATATGATGATGAGGATGATTGCCAAAGAACTGGAGAAGTTTGGTGGGGAGATGGACGAGCGATTTAAGAGGCATGGCCAGGAAATGAGGGCGTCATTTAAAGCCATGGCAGAGAAGGCTTTGGGCCCGATTAGGGAGCAGCTTGGCAAAACGGTTAAGGCGGTAGACGAGCAGGCTGAGAAGTTGAAAGGCATGGAGGAGGCCTTGTCGCAGCATAAGGCTCGACTCACATCGTTGGAAGCCAAAATGGTGCTTGTCAGGGATAGAAATAAGGTTCTCAAGGCAAAACTAGATGACATGGAGAACAGGTCCAGTTGCATGGAATTAAGAGACTGGGTGGGTCTGTCGCAGGGAATCGAGGGCTCAAGGCCAACCAAATACTTCTCTGTGAAATGTTCTCAGCTGATGAACAGAGATGAGGGCCGGGATTCTCCGAAAATGATGCTATGTCCCCATGCCCGCCGGGAAACGGGCGCAAATCACTCCAGACTTTTTTCAAGTAGTCCGGAATGATTCACCTGTTTGAAGAGGGATAGCAGGGCCCCGGCATGTGCGACGTAGCTCCTGCTGCCGATACGGGGCCCTGCCCTTCCAGCCGCAGGTCTGCGCATGCGCGCGGTGGCCGTTTTCGTGCCGGCCCTCGCACAAAATGGCGGAGCCACACAGCGAGCCAGCACGGAAGAGGATAGGCCCCCTAGGCCCGCCGATCGGTAGCCCCCGATCGCAGGCCTGTCCATTGTGGAGGCCCCACATGGAGTTTAATCCCTCAGCCCTCCCCCACCAGGATGGCCAGAGCGACTGCGACTCCGAGCTCCCGTCGGGTGGAACCTGGTTGGAACCACGCCGGCGGAACTCGGCCGGTCAATCGCGGATAATCGCCGTGGGGGCCTCTTTCAACGGCCCCCGACCGGCGCCGCATCAACTGCGTGCCCGCGGCTGGCGGCGATTCTCCGGTCCACGGAGAATTGCGTCCCGGCACCGTGGGTCTGAGACCCCATTCTCCGCCCCTGCGCTGAGTGCGATTTTGGCGTGGAGGCTCGGAGAATCCCGGCCGAGATGTTTGCTGCACCAGAGCTGGACAGGGGCTTGAGGCAGAAGCTGAGGTTGAATGAACCACCGCTTGTGGTGATCATTCCGCCACAGTTTCCAAAGGAAGGAGCAGGTCCTGCAGTGAGTGGGCCAAGAAATAACGGAGCATTGATTAGGAGAAAAAGACAAAAACCTTGTACATACTGTAATAACATGCGAAAGTTTCCCTCCCAGGACCAGCCTTGTAACCCTTACCACCATGCGAAGCATCACCCCGCCGGGTTCATTTTTAACAAGGGGTGAATGTGGTAGTATGCATTAGGGGTCATGTGGGACTGTGAAGCCGTGATGTCATTGGCTGACAGATCCCGGGTCCTGGTTGGCCATTGACCTCTAGCTCCGCCCTGAAGGCGGAGTATAAGTACCAGGAGTCCTCCCCCGCAGGCAGTCTACTACTGAACTGCGGGGGAACAGTCACGCTTAATAAAGCCTCATCGACTTCACTCTATTCGTCTCTCGGAGTCTTTGTGCGCTACAGATGGTAACATGGTAAGAATTTACCAGGACATGGCACTGAGCTGGTGAGGCAACGGACGGCCTTTAATAAGGTGAAGACGGACATGTACAATCAAGGAATGCAGTTTGAAGTGGTGTACCCAGCAAAACTCAGAGTCACATTTGACTCGAAGGACTTTTACGTCGAACATCTGAAGCAGGCGGAAATCTCCATCAGAGATTATGGACTGGGCATGGTTTGAGAGTTGCAGGTGGGCTGTTTGGTGGTTGGGGTTTTACTGTTAATGTTGATACGAGTTGGATCGTAGTAATCGTTAGATAGGGGTATATCCTCTGTTCTGTTTTCATGTTCATTCTTTTTTTGGGACTCAGTAGTTGTCGGGATGATGGGGATGTTTTTTTTTCTTTCTCTGGCGTAGAGTTTTGTGCAATAATACTAATCTTTATTGTCACAAGTAGGCTTACATTAACACTGCAATGAAGTCATTGTGAAAAGCCCCTAGTCGCCACATTCCGGTGCCTGTTTGGGTACACAGAGGGAGAATTCAGAATGTCCAAATTACCTAACATTCGGGGCTTATGGTTGGGGATGAGGACCATGGGGTAGGGGCGAGCCTGGGGCAGGAACAAAGGTGTTAGCTAAGGAATAGATGGGACCTGGGTGGGGGAGATGCAGTGTGGACACCTTTCTAGCACTAGGAAGTAGGCTAGTTAACGGAAGTCAATTGGGAGGTGGAACTGCGACCTCCTTGGGCAAGCTAGGTTAGGCTCAATGTGTCTAGGCGGTTGGGCGAGGGGGGGGGAAAATGTTTCTTTGTTCCACCAATTGGATGAGACAGGTTGCCATCTTGGGCCTGTGGCCTGGGAATAATCAGTGAAGCAATGGCCAATCGCAGTGGTATTGGCTGACTCGGGTTGGGTGGGCGGGGAAAGACCCCCGACAAGAGTGATCACCTGGAATGTGTGGGGTCTGGGGAGACTCAGTCAAAAGAGCACAGGTTTTTGCTCATTTAAAGAGTCTGCGGACCGACTTGAATGTTTCTCCAGGAGATCCAGGTGCGCGAGCGAAATCAGGTGCCTCTTCGGAAGGTTTGGGTGTGCCAAGATTTCAACTCACAGTTCGATAGCAGGACCCGAGAGGTGGCAATTTTCATTAATAAAAGGGTCCAGTCTTATTCAGAGAAGGTAATAGCAGATGTGGGCGAGCTGTATGTTATAGTAACGGGGGTATAGAAAGGAAACAGGTGGTGTTGGTGAATTTATGTGCCCCGAATTGGGATGATACAATGTTCATGAAGTGGTTGTTGACAGCGATACTGGATCAAGACACCCACCTACTTATTATGGGTGGAGATATGAACTGTGTGCCAGACCCGAAGGGTGGACCATTCTAAGTCAAGATAGTTGGCCCCAGAGGATGTGGTGAAGGCGTTACTTGCATTTATGGAGGAAACGGGGAGGGGGGGGGGGGGGCAGAGCCTTGGAGGTTTGGGCATCTGAGGGAGAAAGAGACTTAGTTTTTCTCCTCTCTAGAAATGTGTTCACCAGGATTGGCTACTTTGTCATCAGCCGGGTGCTGTTGGCAGGGGTGAAGAAATCGGAGTCCTTATGGCGGTCATTTCCCCCGCCACCCAAGGGAATACCTCGGACGAGAGCTCCGAGGAGACCACTGTGGTGATCCATCTACTAGGGCTTAGCTTTGAGCCCGATTAAAATTGGATATCCTAAATTGAAGAATTGAACACTTTAAATTAAATGCAGTCCAACCTCAGACAGGCGGTTGAAATTCAGACAGACCAAAGTCAAATTCACAACCAACAGACAAGCTGCCAGAACCTGTCTGGACCTGCCCTGTCAATCACCCTTCAGGAGATCATCGCACCCTAGCGATAAGCACAGGTCTATTGTCAGTAGCACAGATCTGGCCAGAATCTCGGGCACTCAGAGTTTCTGCTGTTACCTTATATGGGAACAGGTTATGTGCAGCCCACACCACCAGAGATGGGACGCCTGGGGCGGGCTCAGGTGTCCTGTCAAACGGTCATCAACCAGACCATTGGGTGCTGAGACCCCCCTCCTGAGGCATCATTGGCAGAAAGCCAGAGGAAAAACAAAAGGGCGCAAAAGAAGCGGGGGGGGGGGGGGGGGGGGGATACAAACAGGCACCCGAGGCACATCAGCAGCGAAGACTCCACGCAAAGGCAATCAAGGCAACTGAGCAGAGAAGGAAGGAAGACGTTGCCAGCGAGACTCACCTTTGTGACAATGGACCAGAGAGACTCAAGAATCGGACCCACAGTTCAATCAAGCCATCTTTGCAGGTAGTATAACCGAATCTTGGGGTGTTTCTCGTATCTTGGGCTGGATTCTCCAAAAATGGGGCTATATCCCCACACCAGCGACAAAGCACTGGTGTTTCACTCTGGACTTTCCTTAAGAAAGTCCTGATGATTTTCCCATCTGCAGGGGGCAAGCAGGGTCCTGAAGTGCTTCCCGCAGCTCTGGCTGTGGATACAGGGCCCCGCACCTCCGGTCAGCAGCCCGCGCATGCGGACAGCGGCGGCCGCCCCGTGCGACAGGCGGACTCGCACCGTGGACCTGGACCAGGAAAGAAGGTCCCAACGATGGCCCCCCCCCCCCCCCCCCCTCCCCCGTCGGCCATAAGGCACTCACCCGGTACTTGACCACCCGTCCCCCATCAGGGCGACTGCGGACTGAGTCGGCAGCCGCCACCCATGGTTCCCGATGGCTGATACGTGGTTAGAACCACGCCGTCGGAACAAGGCCAGTTGCGTGCGGAGAATCCCGGGGGGTGCTTCTGTCAAGGCCCCCTACCCGCGCCGCGTAGATCGCGTGTGCGCAACTCCCGAGCGATTCTCCGGGGACCAGCCCTGTATATTTTGGGTTATTTATGGATTTATTGTGTGTTTAATAAAGATTGTTGAACTTTTATTTGTCCTTTGTTCTCCTTACTGCTAAAAGATACCTTGGTAAAATCTTTGAGTAAATGAACCGGTCGAAAGTATCTGAATTGGACAGTTACAACACTACCATCATAGCATCATAGCTATCACCCGCACACTTGATGCATATCAGGTGGAGGCAGGAACATCCAATGGAGACAGCATTTAGAGGTCTGCTGGGTCCC
The DNA here is from genome assembly GCF_047496885.1 of Scyliorhinus torazame. Taxonomy (NCBI): domain Eukaryota; kingdom Metazoa; phylum Chordata; class Chondrichthyes; order Carcharhiniformes; family Scyliorhinidae; genus Scyliorhinus; species Scyliorhinus torazame. The sequence continues at coordinate 119,857,119 of NC_092707.1, read as the reverse complement.
AGGACTCAGCTGGGTGTCAGCCAGATGTCAAGCCTCTGGACAAGGTTTTCCCAGAGCTGATGCAGATAATAGGACACAGTTGCGACATCAGTAGGAGGTGTCAGCGACATTCCAGCGACTGCAAAGCTCATCGGAGGAGTCCCAAACCTTCAGGCACAGGAGATGGTGCCAGTAATGCGTGGCATCCAAGTCAACACTGCTAGACTGGCAACTGCAGTGGAAAACCTGGAGAACAATGTGTGCACGTCGATTGGTGGTGTCCAAGGCATGGCTCAGCCTGTGATGACCATGGCTGAGTTCCTCGACATCATTTCCCAGTTTCTGAGGGACATGTCCTAGGTGCAGGTGGACATTACAGAGGCACTCCAGAGCATGACCCAGTCACTGAGGATCATCGCTGAGGGTGTCGGCACCATGGTGCAGAGAATGGGCTTTCCCGCTATTCACTTAATGGCTCATTTAAATATCATTATCTGATATTTAATCTATTTTATACCCGAGACCACGCTGGGTAGGGGGCCACGTGGGTCAGGGGACTGGAGCACTGTTCTGGGCTTCTCTCACCATGCTCCTGGCATAACAGAATTGGCGCTGGGCGTAACATGATGGGAAAGTCATGCCCAAGATTTTTTTTGACAACAATCTCCGAGTTTCATGGTCACCATTTCTGAGACTTGTTTTCAATTCCTGATTTTATTAATTGAATTGAAGTTCCTCCAGCTGCCATGGTGGGATTTGAACCCATGTCTCCAAGCAGTTGCCTGGGCTTCAGTATTAGTAGTTCAGTGACCATCACCCGTTGTCCAGCTTCTCTGTTGTTAGTGGGCGGCACGATGATTAGCACTACTGCTTCATGGCGGCAAGGACCCTGGTTCGATCCCGATGCCGTGAGGCAGCACTGCTAATTGTCTGTGTGGAATTTGCACATTCTCCCTGTGTCTGCGTGGTTATCACCCCACAACCTAAAAGATGTGCAGGATAGATGGATTGGCTAAATTGTCCCTTCATTGGGGAAAAAAAAATTATTTAAAAATAAGGATGGGCAGCACGGTAGCATAGTGGTTAGCACAGTTGTTTCAAGTTCCAGAGTCCCAGGTTCGATTCCCAGCTTGAGTCACTGTCTGTGCGGAGTCTGCACGTTCTCCCCGTGTCGGTGTGGGTTTCCTCCGGGTGCTCCGGTTTCCTCCCACAATCCAAAGATGTGCAGGTTAGGTGGATTGGCCATGCTAAATTGTCCTTAGTATCCAAAAAAGGTTGGGTGGGGTTACTGTGTTAAGGGGCTAGCGTGAAGGTGGGGGCTTGGGTAGGGTGCTCTTTCCAAGGGCCGGTGCAGACTCGATGGGCCAAATGGCTCCTGCTGCACTGTAAATTCTCTGAAAAAAATTTCTATGAGTGTCAATGAAGATGGTCCGATGAGTATATGAGGAGAAAGTGGCGTAGTGGTATTGTCTCTGGACCAGTAAACCAGAGAGCAAGAGTAATGCTCTGGGGACCCAGGTTCAAATCCCACCACTGCAGGTGGTGAAATTTGAATTCAATAAAAGTCTAATGGTGACCATGAAACCAATGTCGATTGTCGTAACAATCCATCTGGTTCTCTAATGTCCTTCAGGGAATGAAATCTGCCGTCCTTACCCGGTTCTGGCCTACATGTGATTCCAGACCCTCAACTGTCCCCTCAAGGGCAATTAGAGATGAACAATAAACACCTACGTCCCATGACTGAATAAAAAAAGAAGGTGGCTTGGCAGAGAGGGATGGGTGCACCTGAAAAGTGTGTTGATCTGAGGGGTGAGGTGCAGGAGGATTGGGAAGGCAGAGTAAAGGGGACTAATACATTGGGATGTAGCTGCATGTGCCACGTCACTCATCTTTCCTGCCCTAATTCGGTGATTTAACTCCTTGCATCACCGTATCCAGAAGCACGCCGCCTGTTGCTGATGCTCTCAGCATTCAACTATAATTGTTTCTTTTTGGAGGGGCTCCTTCCTCCCATTTGCAGGGACCAGAATCTCCATGTGGGCCCTTGCAGCTCATAGCATCACACCCAGTGATGCTTTGCTGTTGCACAGTTCTGCATCGCTATGTTCCAACGCTGTTTCTGCAGCAACTGTCTCTGTTGATCCTTTGCAGGATTCCTTTAAATAGTTGAGCTGAATGTGGTTCACCGTTACGTCCTCTCACTCTAATTGGTCAGGAGGGCAGATGCAAATGCACTCGCTGCATTAGGAAGCCAAATGCTCTGCTGAAAACTCTGGGGTCCCCATGTACTGCAAGGCTCTTCACTGTAAAACAAGCCAGGAAGTTAACATTCAGTCCCCAAGTGTCTAAATGGGACCTAAGATCAAAGAGTTCTGGGGTTACCGATACACACACAACACATGGCAGCCTTACCTTTCATAAGACCACTGTGGTGGACAACTCTGTGTTAAGCATCCCAGGAACCCTACTCTGGCAGGACAATCTCTGCTTCAATTTGCTGTAGAGGGAGATGGTGGGCCGAGAAGATTCATGATTCATTGATCTTTGTTTTCTCTGGGCTCTTCTCGGCCAGCTGAGCTTTTTGGTTCTGCTTCACTCTTGGTTTTTTTAAAAAAATGTACTTTATTACAAACATGTATCAAAACAGGTTACAGCAAATAAACACGTTGGGAGACATACTTCCCAACAATCAACTGTACAGTCTGTACAGATTTTTCCCCTTTTTCACCCTCCCTCCCCCCCCTCGCCCCCTCCCCCCTGTGACGACCACCTCCTCAAACACGGTCACCAACATCCCCCATCTTTAAAAAAAAAAACCTGCTGAGCCCCTTAACTCATCCCAGACCATATATAGACCAGTAAGCCTAACATCGGTAGTGGGGAAAATTTTTGAATCATTATCAAGGACTTTATAACAGAACACTTAAAAAGCAGTGGCAGGATCAGTCAGAGTCAGCATGGATTTATGAAGGGGAATCTGTTGGAATTCTTTGAAGATGTAACCAGTACAGTTGACAAGGGAGAGCCAGTCGATGTGGTATATTTGGACTTTCAGAAGGCGTTTGACAAAGTCCTGCATAAGAAATTATTGTGCAAAATTAAAGCGCATGGGATTGGGGGAAATGTATAGAGGTGGATAGAAAACTGGTTGGCAGAGAGGAAACAAAGAGTAGGAATTAATGGGTCCTTTTCAAATTGGCAGGCAGTAACTAGTGGGGTGCCACAGGTATCGGTGCTGCAACCCCAGCTATTCACAATATATATTAATGATTTGGATGAGGGAACAAAATGCAACATCTCAAAGTTTGCAGATGATACCAAGTTGAGTGGGAGGGTGAACTGTGACGAGGATGCAGAGATCCTGCAGCATGATCTGGACAGGTTGGGCGAGTGGCAAATCAATGGCAGATGCAGTATAATTTGGATAAGTGTGAGGTTATTCACTTTGTAAGCAAAAACAGGAGGGCAGATTACGACCTGAATGGTTGTAAATTGGGAGAGGGGAGTATGCAGAGGGACCTTGGTGTCCTTGTGCACTATTCGCTGAAGGTAAGCATGCAGGTGCAGCAGACGGTAGAGAAGGCTAATGGTATGTTGACCTTCATTGCGAGAGGTTTCGAGTATAGAAGAAGGGATGTGTTGCTGTAATTATACAGGGCCTTGATGAGGCCACACCTAGAATATTGTGTGCAGTTGTGGTCTCCTTTTCTGAGGAAGGATGTTCTTGCTCTCCAGGGAGTGCAGCGAAGGTTTACCAGACTGATTCCAGGGATGGTGGGACTGTCATATGAGGTGTGATTGACTAGGTTAGGATTGTTCTCGCTGAAGCTCAGAAGAATGAGGGGGGATCTCATAGAGACTTATAAAATTCTAACAGGACTATTCAGGGTAGATGCAGGGAAGATGTTACCAATGATGGGTGTGTCCAGAACCAGGGGTCACAGTCTGAGGATTCAGGTTAACCATTTCGGACAGAGATGAAGAGACATTTCTTCACCCAAAGAGTGGTGAGCCTATGGAATTCATTACCACAGGAAGTAGTTGATGCTAAAACATGGAATATATTCAAGAGGTGGCTAGATATAGCACTTGAGGTGAATGGGATCAAAGGCTATGGGGAGAAAGCAGGATTAGGCTATTGAGTTGGATGATCAGCCATGATCGTGATAAATGGCAAAGCAGGCTCAAAGGGCCAAAAGGCTTCCTCCTGCTCCTATCTTCAATGTATTCTATGTATGTATACTTTATCTTCTCTAACCGCAGAAAGTCGTACCGGTCACCCAATCAAGTCGCGATGCCAAATGCCACGACAGCAAAGTTTGATGCCGTGCAATCAGAGAGGCGAAGGCCACGACATTGGCCTTCCTCCTCTCCATGAGCTCCGGCTTCTCTGAAACCCCAAATATCGCCACCAAAGGATTCGGGTCCACCTCCTCCTCCACTCTCCTGGCTAAGACTGCAAACATTCCCGCCTAGAATCATCCCAATTTTTCACAACACCAAAGCATGTGTGCGTGATTCGCTGGGCCCCGCCAACACCTCTCACACTCATCTGCTACCTCCTGAAAGAACCCACTCATTCTCACCCGAGTCATATGCACCCTGTGCACCACCTTAAACTGTATCAGGCTCATCCTTGCACAAGAGGAGGTCCCGTTTACCCTACGCAGTGCCGCACTCCATACTCGCCAATTGATCTTTCCTCCCAAATCCGCTTCCCATTTCTCCTTGATCTTCACCACCCTTTTGCCTTCCAGCACGGGTAGCACAAGTGGATAACACTGTGGCTTCACAGCACCAGGGTCCCAGGTTTGATTCCCCGCTGGGTCACTGTGCGGAGTCTGCACGTTCTGCCCGTGTCTGCGTGGGTTTCCTCCGAGTGCTCCAGTTTCCTCCCACCGTCCAAAGACGTGTAGATTAGGTGAATTGGCCATCATAAATTGCTCTTCATGACCAAAAAGATTAGGAGGGGTTATTGGGTTAAGGGGACAGTGACGGCTTAAGTGGGTCGGTGTTCACTCGATGGGCTGAATGGCCTCCTTCTGCACTCTATGTTCTATGCTCCCCCAGCCACTTGTATATATTCCAAATGCTTCCCTCCCCTTCCACATCCGGAAGCAGCAGTCGCTCCGCATGGTGTATCTCGGCAACCTAGGGAACCCCCTCCAGACCTTTCACGCAAAATCCCCAACCTGAAGATACCTGACCTCACTCTGCCTCGGCAGCTCAACCCTCTCCCTTAGCTCCTCCAGACTGGCGAATCCTTCCTTCAAATACAAATCCCTCACCTTAACCAACCTTACTTCCCTCCACCTCCTGTATACACTATCAAGCCCCTCCCCCTGTTCAAACCCATGATTCTCGCACAGCGGCTTTAGCACCGACATCCCTTCCATCCTAAAATGCCTCCTCAGCTGATTCCATATCTTCACCGTGAACGGCACCACCGAGCTCCCTGAATACCTACTCGGAGCCATTGGCAACGCTGCCGTCACCATAGCCCTTAAAATAGACCCCTTACAAGATTCCTCCTCCATCTTAACCCACTCTACCCCTTCTCCTTCCCACCACCGCCGAACCTTGTCCACATTCGCCGCCCAATAATAATAAAGCAGGTTCGGCAACGCCAACCTCCCCTGTTGCCTCTGACTCTGTAGCAGGGTCCTCCCCATCCTCAGCACCTTCCCCGCCCATACAAAGTCCGAAATGATCGTGTCCACTTTCCGAAAGAAGGCCTTTGGTATAAAGATCGGGAGAGCCTGAAAGATAAACAAGAACCTCGGCAGAATATTCATTTTCACCACTTTCTCCCCGCCAACGTTAAGTGCAGTGTATCCCACCTCCTAAGATCCTCCCTGGCCTCCTCCACCAGTTTTGTTAAGTTCCACTTATGAAGCCCTATCCATTCACTTGCTACCTGAATCCCCAAATACCTAAACCTATCCCTCACTACCATAAATGGCATCCCCCCTAAATTAGCCCGCTGTCCCAGCTCATTCACCGGGAATACCTCGCTTTTCTCTACATTTGGTTTGTACCCAGAGAAACTAACAAACCTCCTCAGCAGGCCCATAATCCTTCTCATACTCTCCAACGGATCCGAAACATACAGCCAGAGATCATCGGCATAGAGTGACACCCAATGCATCCTCTGTCCCCTCGTAATCCCCCGCCACTCCGTCGATGCTTCACTCTTCCAACGCCCTTCCAAACAGTCACAATTCAGAGGTAACAGCCTCTCCCAATTGTCAGATAGATACATAAAACATTAAAAGTAGTGATGGAAATTATTAAGGATATTAAAAAAAAGTACTGGGATTAATTTCTAGAGAGGGAGAATTGAAAAGCAATGGTAAACTTGTCCAGAACTTAGAGCACACTAGGAGTACTGTGAACCATTCTTTGGAGAAGATACTTTTCCAATGTAAGAGACCAGAACTTGGGAACTGAACAAACAAAGATAGCCACATAAATAATTCCAGTATGGTTTTCAGGGAAAACTTCTTTAGCCAGAGAGTGGTGAGAATGTGGAACTGTCAGTACAACTGTCAGTGATCGAGGTTATGAGCATGGATACATTTAAGGGATAGCTTGATAAATACAAGAGGCAGGAAGGAATAGAAGGATATGCTGATGGGGTTAGTTACGACAGTGTGGGTGGAGGTTCACATAGACCTTAGACCAAAAGGAATTCAGTGACGTAGATAGTTTGGAGAAGTTGGGATTATCCTCCTTAGAGAAGAAAAGGTTGAGGGGAAATTTGATAGAAGTGTTCAAAATCATAAGGTCCAGCCAAAGTCGGTTAAGAAAGACAGTTCCCATTGGCAGAAGTGTTGAGAACCAGAGGACACAGATTTAAAGTGATTGGAAAACGGATCAAGGGGTGAAATGATTGGATTTGTTTATTGTCACATGTACCGAGGTACAGTGAAAAGTATTTTTCTGCGAGTTGCTCAACAGATCATTACGTACATGGGAAGAAAAGGGAATAAAAGAAAATACATCATTGGGCAACACAACATATACAATGTAACTACATAAGCACTGGCATCGGATGAAGCATACAGGGTGTAGTGTAAACATTGTTCTCCAGCGAATGGTTACGACCTGAAGTGCATTGTTTGAAAAGATGTTGAAGCCAGATTTAATTGTGACTTTCAAAAGGGAGTAGGATACGCACCTGAAATGTGTGTGTGTGTGTGTGTGTGGGGGGGGGGGGGGGGGGGGGTCAAGGCTGTGGGGTCAAGGCTGTGGGGAAAAGGGTGGAGGAGAGTTGTGCTTGCAGAGAACTAGGATGGGCTTGATAGGATGACTGATCTCCTTCTGTGCCGTAACCATTCTATAAATGGCCTGTTTTTGAAGTGTAAATACTATGTAACTTGTTGCCGATTACCAACCGAAAGTGATTCAAAGATTTATTGCAGAGAAGTTTCATAATACCATCACCAAGTTTGAGGTCACCAGAAATCATCGACGTACAGAAAGTATAACATGAAGATATTGTACTTATCGTAAAAGAAAATATTAATAACTATATTCAAAACAAGAACTTACATCAAGCCTGATCACCAGTTTATTCTATTTGTTGCCAAGCTTATCTTTTAACTTGTTTCAGAGGTTAATATACAAGCAGAAAATGGATTCCAATACAAAGACTGAACAGAGACTGAACATAATTCAGATACGACACAAGCTACTTCTGGCCTCGCAGAGAAATAGAAGATGAGACTTTAACATTTCAAATCAATCACTTACTGACTGACGAGTGTGTAGTTGGACTGCAGCTCAAAGACCCAGCCACTACGTCTGCAGGCAAAGCTGACTGGAGCCCAGGTTTTATCTCAGACTAGCCCACATTTCTCAGACTAGCGCACTGCACAGTGATTCTTCTAATATATGTCAGTCATCCCATTGTGTGCAATACTCTTGCATCACTCAGATGTCACCTTAGGTGACCTCAACATCTATTTTTCTTTCAGCCAGAGCTGCAGTAAACCAGATTTCTGCAGCACTCATCTCTAACTGCTGAACTCACCATTAAAGAGACTCCTGCACCGGAATATATCACACATCTCCACAAGAACTAGTCAGCGAAGGGGGGGGAGGGGGGGGCGGAGGGGGTGGAGGGTAAGGCACTTGGATGCAGTGCCACTATAAAATCTTTGAAGGTTGGAACATCTTCAGAAGTTAATTGAAGATTTCTGATGTTCGGAATAATCCAAATATTTAACTCACCAGAAAAGTAGACAATGATCAAAGATCACGCCATAACAAGTCAGGAATACATCTGAATATATTCTCAACTGCATTTGTTAAAGCTGGATCTTTTCTTCCACCCAAAATGTGCTGTGCTTGATTGACCTTGTATTTGTTACAGTTGATTGTTTGTTGGTGCATCTAAATTTGGATGAAAATGTGAAAAAGGAGGAGAATAAAAATATTTTAAAATTTTTTTTACTGTGAAGCAAATTTTATAATGTCAAAATTGACCACTGAGTGATCATTAGGTACAATACAGGCACCTGTGTAGAAGCATGACTCGAGCTACAAAAGCTTTTCAGTAATTCAGTGGAAATTATTGCAGAAAACAGGGCCAAATCTACCTTTAATGAGTTGAATACAGTACTAAAAATGTATTATACCTAATCAGTTTAAGAGTCCAAGCTGGATCCTAAATTTAAATGATTATTTTTCCACATGCCTGTTTAACATTCATAAAGAGTAGACGACTCTTAATGAGAGGGCCCTTGTGACAAACACAATGAGCTTTTATATAGCTGTTCTTAGGATGAAAATACTGCAGAATGTACAGGTAACAAAACTGGTTTCAGACTCAATATTCTATTCAGCCAATTCCTATTAACAGCATGCCCATTAGTGGCCATACCCTGTACTAACGAGTATTGTGCTGTAGATTAAACAACATTAGTAGCTCCCAAGAGAAAATGTTTTTGGTCCATAAGTCTTAGAATTAGATTAATGAATTCTCACAGCTGAATCGGGTGTTAGAATCATTTTCAGTTTTCAAAATGTACACACTGTCAGCAATATCCATGTGTAACAGTGATGAGAAATATTTTGAGTGTCTTTGCTCGCAATCATAGAATCACAGAATCATAGAATCCCTGCAGTGCAGAAGGAGGCAATTCAGCCCATCGAGTCTGCACCGGCCACCTCTGTACCTAGGCCCACTCCCTGGCCCCCATCCGCGTCACCTCACCCAATCTTTTTGATGCTAAGGGGCAATTTAACATGGCCAAACCACCTAATCTGCACATTTTTGGACTATGGGAGGAAGCTGGAGCATCTGAAGGAAACCCACACAGACACGGGAGAATGTTCAAACTCCACACAGTCACCCAAGGCCGGAATTGAACCCAGGTCCCTGGCGCTGTGAGCAATTGTGACACTGTACCACCCTATTTGACAATAAATGACAATCCTCTTTAGCTATTATATCCAAGCCTAAAGTCGAATGCGAATTTGAATTTTTAACATAAAATATAACAAATCAGTTGACACACCTATGATCCAACACATAAAGCTCATAAAAGTAGCAAAAAATCTAAATAATAATCAACTTTAATGATTTACTGAGGTTAAATGACCTAAAATAATATTTGAGAAGTGTGTGAAACTGTTCATTTAGGAAGATGAGGATTATTAATCATCCCAGGTCATACAAAACTAAAATATTATGAATGGTTTAGGGTATCCTCTTCCATAGCTTGGGATTAACAAAGCCTTTCGGTCATTAAATGACAAGTTCTGCACATCAACAATCTTTAACCTTCAGCCAGCTGTTCAATAAATACTCTTTAAAATGGAAAGATGTACAATTCATTTAAGAAGATGTAAAAACTATAAATGCAAATGCCACGTAAAAGAAGTGAAGACTTAATAATAATAATTGCTTATTGTCACAAGTAGGCTTCAATAAAGTTACTGTGAAAAGCCCCTAGTCGCCACATTCCGGCACCTATTCGGGGAGGCCGGTACGGGAATTGAACCCGCGCTGCTGGCATTGCTCTGCATTACAAACCAGCTGTTTAGCCCACTGTGCAAAACCAGCCCCTTGCATCCGTATAATGCCCACCAAATGCCTCTAAATGCTTTACAGCAAACAAAGTTATTGTGAAGTGTAGTCACTGTTGCACCGTAAGAAACACAGCAGCCAATTTAAACACAGCAAGTTCCCACAAACAGCAACATAATAATGGCCAGATAATCTGAATTTGTGGTGTTGATTGATGGATAAATATTGGTCAGGGGCCAGACTTCTTCGAGATAGTGCTGTGGGATATTTTGAACACACCTGAAAGAACATTCGAAACCTCAGTTTAAATTCTCATCCGAAAGATGTGCACACAATTTATAAAACACTTTCGATGTTGCTTTTGGTAAACTGTTCTGGAACTCGCTCAGGCATAAAACATGATCTTGATCGGAACTTTCCGGCTGTTCTCTCTGGCAGAATGGTTCAGGCCGGCCAATGGCGAACCCCCACTGGGGGTTTCCTTGTGGCGGGGGGTGCATAGGAATGGAAACCCCCGTTGACAGCGGTGGGACCGAAGATCCTGCTGTGGTGGGCTACCTCCTCCATGGCGAAACACGCCATGAGAGGACGGGGGTGTGGAAAATCCCACCCCTTGTATGAATTTGAGAGTTAAAGACCCCCACTGTACATGACAATGCATTTATAAAGGCAATCTTAATCATTGTTACAACATTAGCAGCTGATACTTCCAGATGCCTGCTTTTTAACCGATTGCAAGCTAACATGGAATGAATAGAAAACTAGGGAATTCACTGCACAGAATTTTGCTGACAGACAGCTCAAGGTTTCTCATAGGCAACTAATATTTAGAGAAAGAAATAGTGCCTTTTATTTGGAAATCTCATTTCCAACGACACAGCATGAAAGAAAATTTCTTTGTAAATGTTTTCATTTTGTAGCGATAGTAGAAGGCTATTTTTGATTTTTTTTCAGAGTTTATAAGACATTAAAGCAAACTAACTGTACCTATTCATTATTTCTATTAAGTCACACAGAGGGAGAAATGGAAAGGAAGGGCAGAGTTGTGAATGCCATCAAATGGAGAGAGCTGGGAGGTTACAGGAGGGAAAAGCAGCAGTTTTGTTTATTAGAAATATTGTAATCCCCATTCCCCTCATTGTTTCTGCCAACCTAGGGCATAGATTTGTTTGTTTTGCATATCTTCACTCTTTCCTGCCTTGGAGAATGGTGCATAGAGTTAGAAGGATTTGCAGGCTGAATAACAACCTACTAAACAAGAGATGATATAAAAATTGCATTATGGAGTAAAGTTGAAAAAAAATAGATTTACATTTACATTGCTCCTTAACATGTCCAGAGGCGTCTTGAAATGCTTAGCAATGATGAGTTTATTTACAATACAATAACTGTTGCAATGTTGGGAAATTCACCGGTCAGTGAATACACAGCAAGAACCCACAAACACCATTGAGTTGCTTGTGCAAAGTGCTGGGATATGACACAGTGACATTAACGAGGGAGTTTCGGTATTTTGACCCAGTGACAGTGAAGGAGAAGTGATGTAGTTCCAAGTCAGGATAGAGTGTGGTTCGGAGGGTAACTTGCAGGTTGTTGCACTCCCATGCGTCTAAGGACCGTATATGGTTCAGTCAAGTCGCCTCTCACTCTTCTAAACTCCTGTGTATACAAGCCGAGCCTATCTAACCTTTCCTTATCAGACAACCAACCCATTACAGGTAGTAGTCTGGTAAACCTTCACTGAACTGCTTCCAATGCATTTACAGCCTTCCTTAAATAAGGCGACCAATACTGTACACAGAGCTTCAAATGTGGTCTCACCAATGCCCTGGACAACTGAAGCATAACCTCCCTACTTTTGTAATCCATTCCCCTCACAATAAATGATAACATTCTATCACCTTTCCTAATTATTTGCTGCATCTGCATACTAGCCTTTTTGAAATTCATGATCTAGGACACCCAGATCCCTCTGCATCATCTCACCATTTAGATGATATGCTTCCTTTTTATTCTTCTTGCCAAAATGGACAAATTCACATTTGCCCACATTATACTCCATTTGCCTCATCTTTGTCCATTCACTTAACCTTATGGGTTGGATTTTCCAGCTGCCCTGTGGCATATTTTACAGTGGCAGAGATGGCCCGCCATCGGCCGGTAGCAGAACCTACCCATCCTGTCGATATGTATGGGATTTTATTGGATTGAATTGGATTGGATTTGTTTATTGTCACGTGTACCAAGGTACAGTGAAACGTATTTTTCTGCGAGCAGTTCAACAGATCATTAAGTACATGAAATGAAAAGGAAATAAAAGAAAATACATAATAGGGCAACACAAGGTACACAATGTAACTACATAACACCGGCATCGGGTGAAGCATACAGGGGTGTAGTGTTAATGAGGTCAGTCCATAAGAGGGTCGTTTAGGAGTCTGGTAACAGCGAGGAAGAAGCTGTTTTTGAGTCTGTTCGTGCGTGTTCTCAGACTTCTGTATCTCCTGTCCGATGGAAGAAGTTGGAAGAGTGAGTAAGCCGGGTGGGAGGGGTCTTTGAATATGCTGCCCGCTTTCCCCAGGCAGCGGGAGGTGTAGATGGAGTCAATGGATGGGAGGCAGGTTCGTGTGATGGACTGGGCTGTGTTCACGACTCTGCACCCTTTACCATCCGCTGCCGGGGTGCGTGCCATTGGGGATTGCCGTTGGCAGGACCAGAAGATCCCGCCAAAGGCAGAGGCTGGAACATTTCAGCATATATCTTTTTGCACCCTCCTTATGTCCTCTTCACAACTTGCTTTCCTACCTATCTTTGTATCATCAACACATTAAGCAACCATCCCTTCATCAGAGTCATTTATATAAATTGTAAATAATCGAGGTCACAGCACTCGCCTGATGGCACACCACTCGATACATTTTGCAAACTGAAAAAGACCCATTTATGCCTACTCTTTATTTCCTTTAGCCAACTAAGCTTCTATCCATGTCAATGTGTTACCACCTATAACACAAGCTTTTATTTTCTGCAATAACCTTTCATGTGACATCTATCAAATGTCCTCTGGAAATCTAAGTACAGTACATCCACCGCTTTCCCATTATCCACAGCACATGCTACTTCCTCAAAGAATTCCAATACGTTGGTTAAACTGATTTCCTTTTGACAAAACAACATTGACTCTGCCTGATTACCTTGAACTTATCCAGGTGCCCTGCTATAATTTCTTTAATAACAGCTTCTAACATGTTTCCCCTGACAGATACTAAGCTAATTGGCCAGAAGTTTCAATTTTCTGTCTTCCCCCTTTTTGGTTAATGGAGTTACATTTACTATCTTCCAATCTAATGGAATCTTTCCTGAACCTCGGGACTTTGGGGAAATTAAAATCAATCCATCAGCTTTTTAAACCCCCAGGATGAAGTCCATCAGGACCTCGGACCGCAATCCAACAATTTACTCAGCACCACTTCTCTGGTGGCATGTAATTTTAATGTGTTCCTCCTTCACTTTTATTTCCTGGTTTATAGCTGCTCCTGAGATGTTCAATAGTGTCGACTGATGCAAAATACCTGTTTACTCCATCTGCCATCTCCTTGTTTTCCATGATCAAGTTTTCAGACTCACTTTCAGGGATAGTCAGCATGGCTTTGTGAAGGGTAGGTCATGCCTCACAAACCTTATCGAGTTCTTTGAGAAGGTGACTGAACAGGTAGACGAGGGTAGAGCAGTTGATGTGGTGTATATGGATATCAGCAAAGCGTTTGATAAGGTTCCCCACGGTAGGCTATTGCAGAAAATACGGAGGCTGGGGATTGAGGATGATTTAGAGATGTGGATCAGACATTGGCTAGCTGAAAGAAGACAGAGGGTGGTGGTTGATGGGAAATGTTCAGAATGGAGTTCAGTTACAAGTGTAGTACCACAAGGATCTGTTCTGGGGCCGTTGCTGTTTGTCATTTTTATCAATGACCTAGAGGAAGGCGCAGAAGGGTGGGTGAGTAAATTTGCAGACGATACTAAAGTCGGTGGTGTTGTCGATAGTGTGGAAGGATGTAGCAGGTTACAGAGGGATATAGATAAGCTGCAGAGCTGGGCTGAGAGGTGGCAAATGGAGTTTAATGGAGAGAAGTGTGAGGTGATTCACTTTGGAAGGAATAACAGGAATGCGGAATATTTGGCTAATGGTAAAGTTCTTGGAAGTGTGGATGAGCAGAGGGATCAAGGTGTCCATGTACATAGATCCCTGAAAGTTGCCACCCAGGTTGATAGGGTTGTGAAGAAGGCCTATGGAGTGTTGGCCTTTATTGGTAGAGGGATTGAGTTCCGGAGTCAGGAGGTCATGTTGCAGCTGTACAGAACTCTGGTACGGCCGCATTTGGAGTATTGCGTACAGTTCTGGTCACCGCATTATAGGAAGGACGTGGAGGTTTTGGAGCGGGTGCAGAGGAGATTTACCAGGATGTTGCCTGGTATGGAGGGAAAATCTTAGGAGGAAAGGCTGATGGACTTGAGGTTGTTTTCGTTGGAGAGAAGAAGGTTAAGAGGAGACTTAATAGAGGCATACAAAATGATCAGGGGGTTAGATAGGGTGGACAGTGAGAGCCTTCTCCCGCGGATGGAAATGGCTGGCACGAGGGGACATAGCTTTAAACTGAGGGGTAATAGATATAGGACAGAGGTCAGAGGTAGGTTCTTTACGCAAAGAGTAGTGAGGCCGTGGAATGCCCTACCTGCTACAGTAGTGAACTCGCTAACATTGAGGGCATTTAAAAGTTTATTGGATAAACATATGGATGATAATGGCATAGTGTAGGTTAGATGGCTTTTGTTTCGGCGCAACATCGTGGGCCGAAGGGCCTGTACTGCGCTGTATCGTTCTATGTTCTATGGGACCAACACTCACTTTGTTAACTCCTTTTTAAAAAAATATTCATAAAAAACTCTTCTTTATTAATCTTTTAGTCATCCTTTTCTGTTCCTTCTATACTTTTCAATCTTCTAATTTTCCACCTGTCTTTGCACAAGTATATGTTTTTTTAAATGTTTGATTCTATGTTTAACCTTTCTAGTTAACCACGGATGTGGGCCCATTCCTTGGACTTTTTCTTATTCATCGAATGTATCTATTCTGTGCAGAAATATTCCCTTAAATGTTTGCCACTGTATCTCTATTGACCTAACCCTTAACCTAATTTACTAATTCACTTTAGCCAGTTCAGCTTTCATGCCCTCATGATTTTCCTTATTAGAGTTTAAAAACAAAAGAGCCACTCCTCTCTCTCCCTCAAACTCAATGTAAAATTCAATCATATTCTGGTTGCTGCTATTTAATGGCACCCTCATTATGAGACCATTAATTACTCCCATCCCATTATGGGCGAGGCGTTTTCAGAACACCAAAATGTATCATGGAGTTCAACCAACCTCTCCCTTTAAGGGATTTGTTACTTTTCCTAGCACACGGCTTTTTCCCTGGGTGTGGGATTACAATCATGGACTCGTGGGTTTTTAACCACAAAACACTGTTTATTCCATGAACTCAACTTAACATCTTAAATAAAAATTGGATCTCTTAACACCCCTTACTTCAAAGATAACTCAGAAAATATTGCAACAGCAAATAACTCTTTAAAATGTTCCTTCAAACTTCCAAGAGACTTAACACCTTTAAACAAAATCACATCAGGTTAAAGGCTTTACTTTAAATCATCCAAATGATCCAGAGATAGTCTTTCATGGCAGACATCACAGCTTCCTGCAAAACACAGACCCACACCAGCTCTTTTTAAAACTGAAACAAAAATCTGCAAAATGGCTGACCTGACCTCAGCCCCACCCACTCTCTGACATCACTGTTTTCTTAAAGGTACATTGCTTAAACATCCATGTCTTAAAGGTACTCTCACATGACACATTGCACAATACAGGTGTAGTATAGCCTGCTCTCCGGTTGGTTCCAGAATGTTCTGTTATCAGGAACTATCCTGGAAGTATTCTGTGAACGCTTCATCTAGGCTACCTTTGCCCATATGGTTTTCCCACTCTATTTGTAAATTAAAATCTTCCATGATTATCATTGTGTCTTTCTGACCAGCTCCAATTAGTTCTTCCATTATGCTCCCTCTTACCATGTGGTTACTGTTAGGGGGCCTGTACACGACTCCCACAAGTTACTTCTTGCCTTTATCAATTCTCACCTCTAACCAAACCATTTTCACATCCCGCTTTCCTGAACTTAGGTCCTCCCTCTCTATTGTGCTAATACCATCATTAATTAACAGGTCCACCCCCTGTCCGACTTTTCCTCCCTTCCTGTCCTTCCTAAATATCCTGTACTCATCAATATTCAGGTCCCAATCCTTGTCCTCCTACAGCCATGTGTTGGCAATGGTAATGAATGGTAATGAAATCGTACTTTATGTTTTCTCTATGTGCGTTTTCAGTTTACTTATTTTATTTCAAATGTTACGTGCATTCAGATGCAGAGCTTTTAGTTTTATGATTTTATTATTTTTATGACATCTAGTCTTAACTCTTGATTTATTGTTAGATTTGTGTAGTAACTAGCACTGTTGCTTCACTGCGCCAGGGTCCCAGTAATTTGGACATTCTGAATTCTCCCTCCATGTACCCGAACAGGCACCGGAGTGTGGAGACCAGGGGCTTTTCACAGTAACTTCATTGCAGTGTTAATGTAAGCCGACTTGTGACAATAAAGATTATTATTATTACTCTCTATCCTTTGTTGTCACAAACTGGGCGGGATTCTCCGGTCTCCAACGCCGGTCTAGGAGTACGTCGCACGCGGTTTTGACAGCCTCAGGATGTTACCTGAGGCCCAACCCCCGATGCTCCACCCCCGACCGGCCGAGTTCCCTATGGCGTTAGTCGTGTGTGCTATTTTTTGTCGGGAACTCAGCATGGCGGCTGTGGACTCATGCGCCGCCACAGTCAGGGGAGAGCTGATCCTCGGGCAGGGGGGATTTTGGCTGGGAGTGGGGGCACTGTTGGGGGGCGGTAAAGGGGGTCACGAGCCTGGCCAAAGGGAGGGCACTATTTGGCAGGCCAGGTCCACGCACAGCCGGCGTCATGTTGCATGGCGCGGCCGCTACAGGTCGCCGCCATGCGAATGCGCGGTCACGGACCCGGCAATTCTCCGGCCGTATCGGCAGCTAGAGCCGTGTGCTCTACGCTGCGTGCTTGCTAGACCCCCACCAAACGGAGGATGGGTGGTCGTTTTGCGCTGATTTTTCGGTCGTAATGCACCACCGTTCCCATGCTGGCACCAGGATGTAGCCTGAAAATCGGAGAATCCAACCCACTGTTTTTCATTATCCCAAATAATACCTTTCTCTTTTGCCTTGTCACTACTCTTTCATTTACCACACCTTCCCAAATTTGATCCATTGCCCTCCCCCCTATTTAGTTTAAAACTCTTCCCTTGTTTTGCGATTTGCAAGAACACCGGTCCCAGCATGGTTCATGTGTAGACCATCCTAATGGTGCAAATCCCACTTTCTCCAGTACTGGTGCCAATGCCCCATGAACTGGAACTCACTTCTCTCACACCAGCCTTTGAGCCACACATTCATCTCTCTAAACTAATTTGGCCTCTGCCAATTTGCACACGGCTCAGGTAATAATCCAGAGACCATGACCTTTGTGGTTCTGCTACTTAATTTGGTGCCAAAGTCCTCATACTGACTATGCAGAACCTCCTGCTTTGTCCTGCCTATGTCATTGGCACCAACGTGGACCATGATGACTGGGTCCTACACCTCCCGCTGCAAGTTCCTCTCCAGCCCCGAGCTGATGTCCTGGACACTGGCACTGAGCAGGCAACTCAACTGTCTGGACTCATGCTCTTTGCTGCAGAAAATGGGGTCAATCCCTCTGACTGCACTGCCCCCGACTACCACTACATCCCTTTTGCTCCCCCAACTTGAATGTCTTCCAGTACCACAGTACCATAGTTAGCTAGCGCATTCACCCTCACTCATCCACACAAGCTGAAAAAATTTGCACACCTGTTGGACATTTTTAAAACTCCTGTGCTCCTGCCCTCTGTGTCCCCTCATCTGTCTCCCTTGGAATTACACTCTTTCGTCCCTGATCACTGACCAAATCAGAAGACCCTGCCCTAAGAGGCGTGACTGCCTCCTGGTACAATGATTCCAGGTAGCTATCCCCCTCCCTGATGCATCATAGTGCCTGAGCCAAAGTTGCTCAAACATCAAACACTTCCTGCAGATGTACTTGCCCTGGTTGCACCAGTTGCTATATGATGTTGAACCCAAGGAATAGAATAAACCTTTGCACTTACCAGATACTCGCCAAACAACCAGTGTCTTCTCCTATAGCAGAGTAAGACAATTTCCTGAAGGCTGAGAAAGTTAGAAAGCAAAAAGCAAAAGAGCACCTCTTTCCATAACTCACTTAATTACCCAACTCCCAGCACTCTATTTAAGTTGCACTCAGCTCCCTCAATTATCCGTCTCCCAGCACTCTATTCTCAGGGGCTGGTTTAGCACAGTGGGCTAAACAGCTGGCTTGTAATGCAGAATAAGACCAGGTTCAATTCCCGTACCGGCCTCCCCGAACAGGCGCCGGAATGTGGCGACTAGAGGCTTTTCACAGTAACTTCATTGAACCCTACTTGTGACAATAAGCGATTATTTAAGTTGTACTGAAATGCTAAGCTGCACTAAGTTGGTTGGTTTTATATGATTCAGTCAGTTACACAGGAACTGGATTGAGCTGCCAAATCCAACTGCTCTTCCAGAGGAGGTCTGGTTAAAATCATGCTGAAGGCGGTGAACTTTAGAATTTAAACTCTTGATTCCAATTAAATGCTAATTACAACCAATGTTTGATTTTTACAAAAGATTTAAGAAGTCAAGATTGCTTACTCACGGGCAGCACTGTGGCATAGTGGGTTAGCTCTGTTGCCTCACGGCGCCGAGGTCCCAGGTTCGATCCCGGCTCTGGGTCACTGTCCGTGTGGAGTTTGCACATTCTCCCCGTGTTTGCGTGGGTTTCGCCCCCACAACCCAAAAGATGTGCAGAGTAGGTGGATTGGCCGCGCTAAATTGTCCCTTAATTGGAAAAAAATGAATTGGGTACACTAAATTGATTAAAAAAAAGATTACTTACTCACCATCCACCAAAATCCAGTCCTAGCATGGTACACACTGCTGCCACTTTGTGTCGGTGGTGGAGGGAGTAAATGTTGAAGGTGGTGGATAGGGTACCAGTCAAGCGGGCTGCTTTGTACTTGATGGTATTGAGATTCTTCAGTGCTGTTGAAGCTATGTTCATCCAAGTGGAGAGTATTCCACACACTTCAGTACATGAGGAACCATGAATGGTAATGAACATTGTGCAATCATAAGTGAATCTCCCCACTTCATACCTTATGGTGTAAAGAACGTCATTAAAGAAACAACTGAAGCTGGTTGGGCTTAGGGCACTATCCAGAGGAGGTCCTGCAGCAATGTCCCCGGACTGAGATGATTGGGCTCCAATGACTCCAACCAGCAGAGAGTTTCCCCTTGATTTCCCATTGGCTCCAGTTTTGCCAGGGCCCTTTTTATGCCTCACTCGGTCAAATGTTGCTTTGATGTCACGGGCAGTCACTTTCACCTCACCTTTGGAGTTCATCTCTTTTGTCCATGTTTTAACCAAGGTTGTAATGAGGTTCAGGAACTGATTTATCCTGGTGGAACACAAACTGAGCGTCAGTGAACAGGATATGTGGGAGGCACGATCGCACAGTGGTTAGCACTGCTGCCTCACAGTCCAGGGTCCCACGTTCAATTCCAGCCTCGGGTGACGGTCTGTGTGGAGTTTGCACTTTCTCCCCATGTGTGCGTAGATTTCCTCCGGGTGCTCTGGTTTCCCCCTGCAGTCCAAAGATGTGCAGGTTAGGTAGATTGGCCATGCTAAAGTGCCCCTTAGTATCCAAAAGGTTAGATTGGGTTATTGGGTTACAGGAATAGGGTGGAAGGCTGGGCTTAAGCAGGGTGCTCTTCCCAAGGGCCGGTGCAGACTCGATGGGCCGAATGGCCTCCTTCTGCACTGTAAATTCTATGATTCTACAATTCTGTGGCTGACTAGGTGCTGCTTGATAGCACTGTTGATGACCCCTTCCATCACTTTACTGATGATCCGTAGACTGACGGGATGGTAATTGGCTGGATTGGATTCGTCCTGCATTTTGTGGACAGGATATACCTGGGCAATTCCCATATTGCTGGTTAGATACCAGTGGTTTAGCTTACTAGAAAAGCTACATGTGGATCTATATGTATCTACCCATAGTAGCTGATTGACCTGGTAAAAACTCATCAATTTATGTACATTACTGATAGCCTTTGACACATGATGGATCAACAAGGTTTTTCTTTATAAATTTAGAGTACTCAATTCATTTTTTCCAATTAAGGGGCAATTTAGCGTGGCCAATCCACCTAACCTGAACATCTTTGGGTTGTGGGGTCGAAACCCACGCAAACACGGGGAGAATGTGCAAACTCCACACGGACAGTGACCCAGAGCCGGGATCAAACCTGAGACCTCGGCGCCGTGAGGCAGCAGTGCTAACCACTGCGCCACCATGCTGCCTATGGATCAACAAGGTTAAGAACTTTTCAACTACAAATGAGTTAGATCCAATTCAAAGTGGCTTGTTATTTGCTGTGATTTATCAGGAACAGTTGCACAATGGTTATTTTGCAGGACTAATAATCCTGAATGAATCCAGAGACATAAATTCAATCAACGGTAGCACGGGTAATTTATTTAAATTAACCTGGAATGAAAAACTAGCATTAGTAATGAAACTACCAGATTATTATAAAAGCCCATCTGAAAAACTAATGTCCTTTAGGGAAGGAAACCTGTCCTTAGCTGGTCTGGCCTTTGTGACTCCAGATCACAGAAGTGTGATTGACATTTGCATACCCTCTGAAACTGCTGAACAAGCTCATCAGCAACTTTTCTAAAGCAATTAAAGATGGTCAATAAATGCTGGTTTTACAGTGACACCCACATCCTGTGAGTGAATGAAGAGCATTGCATTTTAAAGGTTTACCCAGCACACGTTGATTCAAGGGAGGCCCGAGCTGAGCATTCACATCAGTTTTACAATTAGCACCTTTAACATGCAAAGTGAATGCTAATGACACAGAAACTCATTTGAATACTCATTAAAGGAAAGTGCTTTATAAGAGGCAGCAGAAAATAGCAGAGGAAGCAGAACAAATCCCCAGCAGCTAAGCAAGGACACATTTAGAGAGATGGGTTGATGTGCTGACAGGTGGGGTTTTACATAAATTGGTGAAATTATTGGAGATACCAAACAACTGCTAGATAAAAGATATAAACTGGCATTGCCCCCATAAGTACCTTATGGTTTAAAACAACTCGGGTTGACTATCAGATCTAATTTAATGAAATTGAATGTTTCTCTGCTAATCAATAGACTTTGCAGAAAACCAGCTTCCCACCATTCAGATCTCAGTACCTTCAAGGACAGACCCACCTCCATTGCTACAAAAAGTAATAGGTAATCATAGTGGTCATGAGGAGGAAGTCATGTTGGCCTTATTACTTATCTTTTCATTTAATATGTGTGGAATCAATTTCTGGCAAACAGAAACAGTAGAAGTACATATAAATACATGAGTGTACAATTCAACACACAATAAGCTAGACATCTTTATTGAAGTTCATAACATAACCTAAACTGATTATTAAAAAAAGAAAGAGTCGCATTTATGTAGCACCTTTCGTGACCACAAGACACTAGGGATAGCACTGTCGTTTTTCTTTGAGTTGGTACTGTGTGATCTTTTACATGCACCTGAAAGAGCAGACAGGGCCTTGCTTTAACATCCCATCTACAAGGCCTTGGGAGCTGATCGACCCGAACCCTGACCTTCACGGCCTCATCCTGCACAGCTGACAATGCAGCCCTCTCTCAGTCCTGCTCTGGAGCGTCAGCCTGGATTTTTATGCTCAGGTCCTAGGCTGGAATTTTATCTGGCCTGAAAGAGCAAGATATGGGGCGTCATTCTCTGACCCCCCCGCCGGGTCGGAGAATGGCCGTAGGCCGCCGTGAATCCCGCCCCCGCCCCCGCCGAAGTCTCCGGTACCGGAGATTGGGCAGGGGCGGGAATCGGGCCGCGCCAGTTGGCGGGATCCCCCGCACAATTCTCCAGCCCGGATGGGCCGAAGTCCCGCCCAGAAATTGCCTGTCCCGCCGGCGTAAACCAAACCTGGTATTTACCGGCGGGACCAGGCGGCGTGGGCGGGCTCCAGGGTCCTGGGGGGGGCGCGGGGCGATCTGACCCCAGGGGGTGCCCCCACGGTGGCCTGGCCCGCGATCGGGGCCCACCGATCCGCGGTCTTTGGCGCCAGTCGGCGGACATCGCGCCGTTGGGGGAGAATTTCGCCCATGATATCTGGGGTTGTGTGGGTGTGTGATGGGGGGCCAGAAAAAGAGTCACAGCGGTTTAGAAAGATACAGCACAGAAAGAGGCCATTCAGCCCATTGTGTCTGGGCCGTCTGAAAAAAAACTGTCATCTATCCTACACCCACCCTCCAAAACCTGGGACGGGATTCTCCAGCAACTGGCCAGATGGCCCGGCACCAAGTGCGGCATGAACCACTCTGGCATTGGGCCCACCGGAAGGTGCAGAATCCTCCGCACTTCCGGGAGCTAGGCCAGCGGCGGAGGGGTTGGCGCCGCGCCAACCGGCACCGAAGGGCTGGCGCAAGTTGGCACATGCGCAGAACGGCCGGCGCAGGGGGTTCTTCTCCGCGCCGGCTATGGCGGAGCCCTACAGAGGCCGGCGCAGAAGGAAAGAGTGTTTCCACGCTCAGGCTCGCCCGCAAATCGGTGGGCTCCAATCGCGGGCCAGGCCACCTTGGGGCCCCTCCCAGGGCTGGATCCCCCCCGCGCCCCCCCAAGGACTCACCTAGCCAGCCTACCAGCCAGCTCCTGCCATGATAGACCATGTCCATTTCACCCGGCGGGACTGGCCAGAAACAACGTCCGCTCGGCCCATTGGGGCCCGGAGAATCGCCGGGGCGGCCACTGCCAACGGCCCCTCACTGGCGCGGCATGATCCCTGCCCGAAAACTGCCGCCGGAGAATACGGCAGCCGGCGACGGAGTGGCGGGGCCGGACTCGCGCCACCCCCCGGGGAATTCTCGACCCGGCGGGGGGTCGGAGAATCCCGCACCTGGGGCGATATTCTCCGTAATCGGCGCGATGTCCGTCGACCGGCGCCAAAAACGGCGCAAATCAGTCCGGCATCGCGCCGCCCCAAAGGTGCGGAATCCTCCGCATCTTGACCGGCCGAGCCCTAACCTTGAGGGGCTAGGCCCGCGCCGGACTGATTTCCGCCCCGCCAGCTGGCGGGAAAGGCCTTTGGTGCCCCGCCAGCTGGCGCGGAAATGACGTTGCCGGGCGGCGCATTCGCGGGAGCGTCAGCGGCCGCTCACGGCATCCCCGCGCATGTGCAGTGGAGGGAGTCTCTTCCGCCTCCGCCATAGTGGAGACCGTGGCGAAGGCGGAAGGAAAAGAGTGCCCCCACGGCACAGGCCCGCCCGCGGATCAGTGGGCCCCGATCGCGGGCCAGGCCACCGTGGGGGCACCCCCCGGGGCCAGATCGCCCAGCGCCCCCCCCAGGACCCCGGAGCCCGCCCGCGCCGCCTTGTCCCGCCGGTAAGAGAGGTGGTTTAATCCACGCCGGCGGGACTTGCATTCTAGCAGCGGGACTTCGGCCCATTCGGGCCGGAGAATCGCCGGGGGGGCCCGCCAACCGGCGCGGTGCGATTCCTGCCCCCGCCGAATATCCGGTGCTGGAGAATTCGGCAACCGGAGGGGGCGGGATTCACGCCAGCCCCCAGCGATTCTCTGACCCGGCGGGGTCGGAGAATCTCGCCCCTGGTCTGTAGCTTTGCAGGTTCCAGCACCTCAGGTGCAGATTCAGGTACCTTTTAAATGAGTTAAGGGTTTCTGCCTCAACCACCAATCCGGGAAGTGAATTCCAGACATCTTCCACCCTCAGCGTAAAACTTTGTTTCTGAATATCGCCTTTGATCCTTCTACCAATCACCTTAAATATGTGCCCCTGGTAATTGACCCCGCAGCTATGGGGAAACATATCCCAATTAGGTCACCCCACAGCTTCCTCTGTCTCAGAAAAACAGCCCTAGCCAACCAATCTCTCCTCATAGCTGCAATTTTTCAGCCCTGGCAACATTCTTGTAAATCTCCTCTGGACTCACTCCAGGGTAATTATGTCTTTCCTGTAATATGGGGACCAGAACTGCACACAAAATTCCAGCTGTGGTCGAAGCAGTATTTTATACAGTTCCATCATTACATTCTTGCTTTTGTATTCAATACCACATCCAAGAAAGGAAAAGCATTCTATATAAATTCTTGACCACCTTATTGACCTGTCCGACCACCTTCAAGGCCCCGTAGACATGCACACAAGGGGCGGAATTCTCCGATCCTCCGTGCCGAAATCGCTCTTGGCACGGGAGTGGAGAATTAACTGAAATAGGCTCTCATGCCGGCACGCGATTCTCCGGCATCCGGAGAATCGCCGCCAGTTGTGCGCGATCAACGCGGCGCCGGTCAGGGCCGTTGAAAGCAGTCCCCGCGCCAATTCTCCACACTCGACGGGCCGCGTGCCCACTGAGTTTCGCCGAGACCCACCGACGTGGTTCACATGTGGTCCCACCCGGCGGGACCTCAGAGTTCTGGCTGCGGGAGCCGTCCACAGGGTGCCTATGTTCCTCCGCGCCCGGCCCCTATATGGCGGCACCATGTTGCCCGGGGACCGATGTAAAGACAGCCGCCTTCCAGCCCCCTTGAAGACGGAGAATCACCCCAGACTTCCTAGGAAAAAGTCCGGAGTGATTCCCACCCGTTTGCCGGCGGGCGTGGGGACTTAGCCCCCATAAGGGAGAATACCGCCCAAGGTCCCTCACTTACTCAACCCCTCAAAATCCTTCCATTTATTGAGTAGTCCGTTGCTTTGTTTGCCTTCCCAAAGTGTCTTACCTCACACTTTTCCGGATTGAATTCCTTTTGACAGTTTTCTGCCCAGCTAACCAAACCATTTACAGCATTCTGGAATCCAAAGATATCCTCTTCACTATCAACTACAAGGCCGCTTTTTGTGTCATCTGCAAATTTTGCAATTATACTCCCACATTTAAGTCCAAATCATTAATAAATACAGCAAACAGCAAGGGCCCAAACATTGAGTCCAGTGGAACACCATTGTAAACCATTCAGAAAAACATCCATTATTATTATCCGTTACTGTTATGACCCCTACTATATTCATGGGGACGACCTGATTAATCTCCCCTGAACCTCGCGGAGTACGAGCTCCCTCAGCGGGATAGTTAATTCAGGACATTAAAAGCCAGCACAGTTAGGAGCCGAGCTGCAGAGTAGACCCGGCTGGGACTGGGATGTTGCTGGTAAATATTTTACTTTGGTAATAAATCATTTATTTTGACTCTCCTCTCTGGACTCCTCTCCGACTATTAAAATGGCCCTTTGTTTCTTATCATTGAGCTAATTTTGGATCCAGCTCACCACATTCCCCTGTATCCCATGGGCTTTTAGTTTTCTGATCATTCTGCCATGTGGGACCTTGTCAAATGCCTTGCCAAAATCCATGCAAACAACGTCTATGGCACTACCCTCATCAATCATCCTTGTTACTACCCTAAAAATTCAATTAAGTTAGTAAGACACAGCTTTCCATTGACAAAAGCATGCTGACGATCCCTGATCAATCTGTGACAATTTATCCCATCTCTTAGAATTGATCCCAATAATTTGCACAGTGCCGTAGTCAGGCTGACTGGCCGATAGTTTTTTCTGGCCTATCTCTCGCACCCTTTTTAAATGATGGTACCTCAGAGCATCCGTTATTTCTGTGGTGATATCATGGTTGTTGTAATTCACCAAATGACCACTAGGAGTCTCATTAGTATAAAAGTGAATGTTAGAGTCAGGTAATCTCAGACTGACCGGAGATCTGGAGGAAATAGGTTACTAGTGCATGTTAATACTGTTATTCATCTGTTTTGTATATAGTTGACCCACAGTTAATGTTAATAAATTGTTTATAGCTTTAGCTACAAGTGTTCTTGTAATATAAATCAGGCCATTCAATAAGGACATTACAATTTCCTCCCTAGCTTCCTTCAACAGCCTGCGATACAATCCATCTGTCCCTGGTCATATATCCACCTATAAGGATATCGGTCCCTCGGAAGTACTTCTTCTCTCACTATGTTTATTGTATCTAATATTCAACGCTCCTTTTCTTTAGCTAGAATGTTTCCATCACCCCTCTCCTTAGTGAAGACAGAGAAAAAGTACTCATTGAGAACCCTACCCACATCATCTGCACCAGCGCAAAAGTTATCATGTCCATCTTTGATGGGCCCTATCCTTTCCTTAGTTATTCTCTTGCTTTTATTGTACCGATGAAACTCTTTGGGTTTTCCTAGATTTTACCTGTCAATATTCTTTCATACCCTCTCTTTGCTTCCTGATTTCATTTTTTACTTTACCTCTGTATTTTCTATCCTCCTTGCCACTTTCTGACATTTTTTTTGTCACTGTCATAAGCTTTATTTTTCTGCTTTATCTTATTCTCTGTGCTTAGAGATAACTAGGAAGCTCTAGAGTTGGCAAGATCACCCTTTTTCTTAGTGGGGGCACGTCTGCACTTGACGAATGTGATATAAGATAGTTACTTTCGAGATATTAGTTACTGTAATATGATGCTGCAGACATAGGCCGGTCTAATTCTGTTAATTCACAGACAAAGAATTTCAGAACGCATGGCAAGCAAGGAGGAGGGGTGTCCAGCGAAGGAGGAGAAAAGGATGCTAGGTAATAGGAGGCCAGAGGAAGGGATGAGAAGTGAGCCAATTAGGATGTATGGCCAAGTCAGGAGGGGTATAGGATGACCTATAGGAATCGTGTATGTGAAACTTGATGCCATTTGAATGTATTGGTAGAGATTTCTTTGTTCTACAGACTCACTCGATTCGGGGACTCAGGAGGCAGCTTGTCTCCTGTGTTGTGTGAAACGAGTCAGACTTGCAAGTCAAATAAAATTAACTAATGCTATGCCTGCAAATCCATCTCGAGTTTTATTGAGGCCAGACTGACGGGTAAAGAATTAATGTTTCTCATTTGGTGCCAGAAACCCGGGATTTCTCCAGACGAGCACCGGCCAGCTGCGAAATCAGAATTAGACTGATTTTGGACAAAGGAGAGTGGAAAAGGGCCCACAATGTATAGCTGGAAAATTACCGCGCATTGATTTTTCCCCTCTTCTTATCGTCTGATTAGTCTGGTCACTCGCGGTTGGTACGGAAAGATCGTCTCGACGAAATCAAAGGTCAGTCTGGGGATTAGAAACTTAATTGATGGGATTTCATAATTGTTAATTCGGTTTTGGGTTAGGTTTTGGGATTGATGAGACATCTAAAAAAAGATGGTTTAATTCCATGTGTGAGTACTGATTCGATTTTGGGTTTGGTTTTGGGATTGATGGGACATCTAAAAAAGATGGTTTAATTCCATGTGTGAGTGTTTTAAATCTATAGTTGATTAAGCTAAAATTGTACCCTTGGACTGAAGTGGCGAAAAACGCAGTCTTGAGGACTAGTTGAGATTATGGGGA
Source organism: Scyliorhinus torazame (assembly GCF_047496885.1). Lineage (NCBI taxonomy): Eukaryota > Metazoa > Chordata > Chondrichthyes > Carcharhiniformes > Scyliorhinidae > Scyliorhinus > Scyliorhinus torazame. The sequence continues at coordinate 119,829,353 of NC_092707.1, read as the reverse complement.
ATTGCTTGGATAACACGAATGATCCAGGCATGCCACTGCAAATATTATGTGATATTTATCCAGATAAAGCGAAAGATTTTAGGAAAATGTCAGCAACCTTAAGGAACAAATTGGGCGATGAATGGCCACTAGGGGGCACCAAAGACCTAGACATCATTAAGAAAATTCAGGGACAAATCTGGAAAAAGAGCCAAAGTATGAAAGCAAAAGAATTAATTAGATTATGGAGACAATATTGTCACGAGGAAAGAGATAAGATCATGTTATCAAGTTGGCAAGACAATGCCCTTAAAATGGGAATTCCAATTAGTGAAGGGGGAAACCAGAAAACGTTAGAGGTCTTGAAAAAGGAGTGTGCATTCAAAAAACGCGCAAGTAAAGACAGGGAAGGCTCGGGTCAAACAAAAAATGGGCTACGTAGTTCAATGGCTGGCCTTGCATTGACAGAAGATGAAGAATTAGACAATTTGACAAGGTCGGCTAGGGTTCCGACTGCACCAGTAGCATTGTCTGCACTAATTCCGGAACCACCAGAGTATCATAATTTATATCCAGTCACTGCTCCCCAGGTTCAAATCATGCCAGCCCCTCCAGCCCCTTCGGTACCATCTTCACTGTCTGAGAGAGAAGGGGCCTCTGTTCCACAAGCCCAATTAGCTCTAGGACCCGATCTCGGACAGCGAGAGAAGGGCCTGATCCTATCCAGAAACAATCATGCATACCACCTAAATCCCTTCAGACCGATAAGGAGGGACAGATAAGTCCGAGAACAAAGGGAGAGGATAGGGATGACTCTGAGGAGCTGGAGCTCCCTCTAGTGACAGGGAGGCACGTCAAAGTCTTGGAAGAGCCAGAGAAAACAGCTAGAGTGCCCCCTGGTGAGACTCGGAGACAGTTGCCGATTAGGAAATTACCAAACCCTGACGCTGTGATGGCGGCAGCCCAGCCCACGATAGATGTTTATTTCCCATGGAGACCCAGTGAGATGATGGCTATTATGGCTGCAATCCCAGACAGAAAAAAATCTCCTGCTGCTTTCGTGGCTCATCTGAGAACTACCATCTCAGTTTATCAAGCTGATCCTAGGGACCTCTGGGCCCTAGTCCAGCAGGCTTTAACCCCAGCAGAGTACCGCAATCATCTCAATCACTTGAATTATGCTAGCCACGACGCACTCCAGCAGGCCCATGCGTTGGACGATGATAGACGGACACAAATCCTGAATGCGTTGAATAACACATTTCAAAAGCCCATAAACATTTCTGCTATCTTAGACCTCAAACCTAAAAAGACTGAAGAGCCAGAGGAATTTCTGGAACGTTTTAATGAAATCTACCGTGGGCAGTCAGGCGACTTGCCATATCAAAATGGTCAGAATTCCCCTCAATATTGTGCTATGTTAATGCATTGCCTATCACCTTCTGTGGCTACTGCCGTGAAATGTAATAACATGAATTGGACAGAGAACGACCCTTCCCGAATGGCCAGGGCAGTCAGATTTTATTGGAAGGAGGGTGTAGGCCAGGATGGAGGCTCAGTTACAAAGATTAAGACTGAGTATGTAATGAAAAAGGATGATCTGAGACCCCAACCAGCGGCAGAAACGGTGGCTTACCAGCTGGAACCCCAATATTGTGACTTTGGGTGGGTGGATCAGCAAGGGGGAGGATATCAAACCCACCCAAATGGACCCTCAGCTCCTCTTTATGGCCCACCGTATGTACCAACAGCTTTACAACCGCCGCCCCCTCTGAGGGGCCATTGGTCTACTGGGAGAAGAGGACGGGGCAGATATAGAGGGAACAATGCATGTTTTAATTGTGGCCGTGCAGATCACTGGCAACAGGAATGCCCCTTTAAAAGACAGGCAGCAGAAGGAGACTACCCGACCCAAAGGAGGGGGTACCCACCAAGGGGAGGACAGACGAGATACACTGACTTCTCCCAGGCAAACCCTTTCCCAACACAAGATTGACTAGCTAATTTAGTCACAAGGACTCTCCAATCGGACAGGGAACCTATTATTTCTCTGCAGATAGGAGATCAACATCACCCATTTGTAATCGAGACTGGAGCAGCCATGTCTTCAGTGCAATCAGAACTTTGACTACCACTATCTGACCACACGCAGCATTTGTCGGGGTTCCAAGGACAGGTGTGTGAGTATCCTATTTCTGAACCTGTGGCAGTCACTTACGAAAATAAGTCTGCAGATCATCAGTTTGTAGTGACTACTGGATTGGACTGTAACTTGTTGGCCCGAGATTTACTGTGTATCTTCCAGCTACAGCTAGAGTGCGGAGATGAAGGGGTAACGGTTCAATCATGGAGGATGAGACAATAGTGCTATATTTCTATCACCGCCCAGTGGTGGACGTTAGACATTGAACATTCACTGCATCACGTTACCCTGGCCTATGACAGAAACGGACAAAACAGGGAGTTGGAGGACAAATATCGGCCGTTAATTGGGACCGAATGGCCAGTCAAGGTTACAGCCACAGTCACGGGAAAAGAAGGTATAGCCGATTTTGTTACAATACCACCACATTTATGGCCACAGTCAGCTTCGGTATGCCCTCATATTACATGTCAGGTCCACGACCAGTACCATGCCAGGGATCTGGGACCTATGGTAAGGAGGGCAGTGGATCATTCGGATCCAACAGGGTATGCACTTCAAGTCACGCCAGACAGCACTGCCATAAAATATTTTGAGGTGCCTGAAACGATTAACATTCGACTGCAGCATCACCGGGAGGTGATGTTTTGGAATATGTCAATCCACAGGTCTTGGCGGAATACCCATCACAAGTGGGAAAGACAAATGTTACACCTATTAACAGTAAGAAGTCTTACAACACCAGGTTAAAGTCCAACAGGTTTGTTTCGATGTCACTAGCTTTCGGAGCGCTGCTCCTTCCTCAGGTGAATGAAGAGGTATTCACCTGGACTTCCGGGTGCGGCGATGACCAGCTGAGTCGCACGTTTCGGCAGCTCCCGGTGGAACGGACTTTTGGGCTCTTAATAAGAGCCCCAACGGCAATTTTAACGGCTAAAAGTACTGTGCGGCGAACCAGAAGGGAATCCCCCCTGGATACGGATGAAAAAAGGAGAGGAAGGTGGCCGGATTGCGGTGGATCCTTTAGAGCAGCGGCAAGGAAGGCAAGCAAAAACCAAGATGACGTCGGAAGGTGGCAGTTTAATATGGGGCCCTGAACAGCACGGGTTCTTGAAACGCTGCGTGGAAGAACTCAAAAAGGAAATGAAGAAGGAGCTGTTGGCCCCGATATTACAGGCGATCGAAGGGCGAAAGGAGGAGCAAAAGACCCAGGAGCGGGAGCTTCGGGTCGTGAAGGCAAAGGCTGCCGAGAATGAGGACGACATACAGGGCCTGGTGGTGAAGACGGAGATGCAGGAGGCACACCATAAACGATGTGTGGAAAGGCTGGAGGCGCTGGAGAACAACGCGAGGAGGAACAACCTAAGGATTCTTGGTCTTCCTGAAGGTGCGGAGGGAGCGGACGTCGGGGCATATGTGAGCACGATGCTGCACTCGTTAATGGGAGCGGAGGCCCCGGCGGGTCCGCTGGAGGTGGAGGGAGCATACCGAGTGATGGCGCGAGGACCGAGAGCAGGAGAAATTCCTAGAGCCATAGTGGTGAGATTCCTCCGTTTTAAGGATAGAGAGATGGGCAAAGAAAACTCGGAGCAGTAAGTGGGAGAACGCGGTGATCCACGTATATCAAGACTGGAGTGCGGAGGTGGCGAGAAGGAGGGCGAGCTTGAATCGGGCCAAGGCCGTGCTTCACAAAAAGAAGATAAAATTTGGAATGCTGCAACCGGCAAGACTGTGGGTCACATATCAAGGGAGGCACCACTACTTTGAGACGGCGGATGAGGCGTGGACTTTTATCGTGGAAGAAAAATTGGAATGAGCGGGTTATTTAATAATAATTTTAAAAAAAGAACGTTTGAAACAAAATGGTGGGACGAGTATGGGGGGCGAAGAGCGGGGTAAAAAGGGGGGAAAGAGGAGTTTTATGTTATTAATCCTGCGATGTGGTAACTTTTCTCTCTTCCACAGGAGGTGGTGGGGGGAGGAAAGGAGGTGGAGGAGATGGGGCGTTGGCCATTGGGGGCGGGGCCAAGGTGGAAGCGCGGGCTCGGTTCCCGGGCTATGTTAATCATGGCGGGAATAGGGAAGCAGGAAGGAGGGGGCGTCGCACGGTGCGAGCCGAGGTCACGGGGGGAAGCTGAGGTCGGCCAGAGTTTGCTGACTTCTGGGAGCAACATGGGGGGTGTAACTACGCTAGTGGGGGATCTAGCGGGGGTGGTGGGAGGGGGGAATTATTGGGCTGCTGCTGCTGGGGAGAGGGGGGAGCTGGTATGGGGTGGGATGGGCGGGGGGGCACCGCCTGGGGGGGACACAGCTGCGTGGGAACCGGGTGAGGAGCTGGAAAAAGGGGATGGCTAATCGACAAGGGGGGGTAAAAAGTCCCCCAGCCTGGCTGATCACGTGGAACGTGAGAGGGCTGAACGGGCCGATAAAGAGGGCACGGGTACTCGCACGCCTTAAGAAACTTAAGGCAGACGTGGTTATGTTACAGGAAACGCACTTGAAACTGATAGACCAGGTGAGACTACGCAAAGGTTGGGTGGGGCAGGTGTTCCATTCGGGGCTAGATGCGAAAAACAGGGGGGTGGCTATATTAGTGGGGAAGCGGGTAATGTTTGAGGCAAAGACTATAGTGGCGGATAGCGGGGGCAGATACGTGATGGTGAGTGGCAAACTACAGGGGGAGACGGTGGTTTTGGTAAACGTATATGCCCCGAACTGGGATGATGCCAATTTTATGAGGCGTATGCTAGGACGCATCCCGGACCTAGAGGTGGGAAAGTTGGTAATGGGGGGAGATTTCAATACGGTGTTGGAACCAGGGCTGGACAGGTCGAGGTCCAGGACTGGAAGGAGGCCGGCAGCAGCCAAGGTGCTTAAAGATTTTATGGAGCAGATGGGAGGAGTAGACCCGTGGAGATTTAGCAGACCTAGAAGTAAGGAGTTTTCGTTTTTCTCCTATGTCCACAAAGTCTATTCGCGAATAGACTTTTTTGTTTTGGGAAGGGCGTTGATCCCGAAGGTGAGGGGAACGGAGTATACGGCTATAGCCATTTCGGATCACGCTCCACATTGGGTGGACTTGGAGATAGGGGAGGAAACAGAAGGGCGCCCACCCTGGAGAATGGACATGGGACTAATGGCAGATGAGGGGGTGTGTCTAAGGGTGAGGGGGTGCATTGAAAAGTACTTGGAACTCAATGATAATGGGGAGGTCCAGGTGGGAGTGGTCTGGGAGGCGCTGAAGGCAGTGGTTAGAGGGGAGCTGATATCAATAAGGGCACATAAAGGAAAGCAGGAGAGTAGGGAACGGGAGCGGTTGCTGCAAGAACTTCTGAGGGTGGACAGGCAATATGCGGAGGCACCGGAGGAGGGACTGTACAGGGAAAGGCAAAGGCTACACGTAGAATTTGACTTGCTGACAACGGGTACTGCAGAGGCACAGTGGAGGAAGGCACAGGGTGTACAGTACGAATATGGGGAGAAGGCGAGCAGGTTGCTGGCCCACCAATTGAGGAAAAGGGGAGCAGCGAGGGAAATAGGGGGAGTGTGGGATGAGGAAGGAGAGATGGAGCGGGGAGCGGAGAGAGTGAATGGAGTGTTCAAGGCATTTTATAAAAAATTATACGAAGCTCAACCCCCGGATGGGAGGGAGAGAATGATGGGCTTTCTGGACCGGCTGGAATTTCCCAAGGTGGAGGAGCAGGAAAGGGTGGGACTGGGAGCACAGATTGAAATAGAGGAAGTAGTGAAAGGAATTAGGAGCATGCAGGCGGGAAAGGCTCCGGGACCAGATGGATTCCCAGTTGAATTTTACAGAAAATATGTGGACTTGCTCGCCCCGCTACTGATGAGGACCTTTAATGAGGCAAAGGAAAGGGGACAGCTGCCCCCGACTATGTCTGAGGCAACGATATCGCTTCTCCTAAAGAAGGAAAAGGACCCGCTGCAATGCGGGTCCTATAGACCTATTTCCCTCCTAAATGTAGACGCTAAGATTCTGGCCAAGGTAATGGCAATGAGGATAGAGGATTGTGTCCCGAGGGTGGTCCATGAGGACCAAACTGGGTTTGTGAAGGGGAGACAGCTGAATACGAATATACGGAGGCTGCTAGGGGTAATGATGATGCCCCCACCAGAGGGGGAAGCGGAGGTAGTGGTGGCGATGGATGTTGAGAAAGCATTTGATAGAGTGGAGTGGGATTATTTGTTGGAGGTGCTGAGGAGATTTGGTTTTGGAGATGAGTATGTTGGATGGGTACAGCTGTTGTATAGGGCCCCAGTGGCGAGTGTGGTCACGAATGGACGGGGATCTGCATATTTTCGGCTCCATAGGGGGACAAGGCAGGGATGCCCTCTGTCCCCATTATTGTTTGCACTGGCGATTGAGCCCCTGGCAATAGCACTGAGGGGTTCCAAGAAGTGGAGGGGAGTACTTAGAGGAGGAGAAGAACACCGGGTATCTCTGTATGCGGATGACTTGTTGTTATATGTAGCGGACCCGGCGGAGGGGATGCCAGAGATAATGCGGACACTTCGGGAGTTTGGAGAATTCTCAGGATATAAACTGAACATGGGGAAAAGTGAGTTGTTTGTGGTGCATCCAGGGGAGCAGAGCAGAGAAATAGAGGACTTTCCGCTGAGGAAGGTAACGAGGGACTTTCGTTACTTGGGGATCCAGATAGCCAAGAATTGGGGTACATTGCATAGGTTAAATTTAACGCGATTGGTGGAACAATTGGAGGAGGACTTCAAGAGATGGGACATGGTATCCCTGTCACTGGCAGGGAGGGTGCAGGCGGTTAAAATGGTAGTCCTCCCGAGATTCCTCTTTGTGTTTCAGTGCCTCCCGGTGGTGATCACGAAGGCTTTTTTCAAAAGGATCGAAAAGAGTATCATGAGTTTTGTGTGGGCCGGGAAGACCCCGAGAGTGAGGAAGGGATTCTTACAGCGTAGTAGGGATAGCGGGGGGCTGGCACTACCGAGCCTAAGTGAGTACTACTGGGCCGCCAATATCTCAATGGTGAGTAAGTGGATGGGAGAAGAGGAGGGAGCGGCGTGGAAGAGATTGGAGAGGGCGTCCTGTAGGGGGACTAGCCTACAAGCTATGGTGACGGCCCCATTGCCGTTCTCACCGAAGAAATACACCACAAGCTCGGTGGTGGTGGCGACTTTGAAAATTTGGGGACAGTGGAGACGGCATAGGGGAAAGACGGGAGCCTTGGTGGGGTCCCCGATAAGAAATAACCATAGGTTTGCCCCGGGGAGAATGGATGGGGGATTTGGAATATGGCAAAGAGCAGGAGTAACGCAACTGAAAGATCTGTTTGTGGATGGGAAGTTCGCAAGTCTGGGAGCGCTGACCGAGAAATATGGGTTGCCCCAAGGGAATGCATTCCGGTATATGCAACTGAGGGCTTTTGCGAGGCAACAGGTGAGGGAATTCCCGCAGCTCCCGACGCACGAGGTGCAGGACAGAGTGATCTCAAAGACATGGGTGGGGGACGGTAAGGCGTCAGATATATATAGGGAAATGAGGGACGAGGGGGAGATTATGGTAGATGAGCTGAAAGGGAAATGGGAAGAAGAGCTGGGGGAGGAGATTGAGGAGGGGCTGTGGGCGGATGCCCTAAGTAGGGTAAACTCATCGTCCTCGTGTGCCAGGCTAAGCCTGATTCAATTTAAGTTGTTACACAGGGCGCATATGACTGGAGCACGGCTCAGTAAATTTTTGGGGGTAGAGGATAGGTGTGCGAGATGCTCGAGAAGCCCAGCGAATCACACCCACATGTTCTGGTCATGTCCAGCACTACAGGGGTTCTGGGTGGGGGTGACAAAGGTGCTTTCGAAAGTAGTGGGGGTCCAGGTCGAACCAAGCTGGGGGTTGGCTATATTTGGGGTTGCACAAGAGCCGGGAGTGCAGGAGGCGAGAGAGGCCGATGTTTTGGACTTTGCGTCCCTAGTAGCCCGGCGCAGGATACTGTTAATGTGGAAGGAAGCCAAGCCCCCGGGGGTGGAGACCTGGATAAATGACATGGCAGGGTTTATAAAGCTGGAACAGATTAAGTTCGTCCTAAGGGGATCGGCTCAAGGGTTCACCAGGCGGTGGCAACTGTTCGTCGAATACCTCACAGAAAGATAGAGGGAATGGAAAAGAAGAAGGCAGCAGCAGCAGCCCGGGGGGGGGGGGGGGGGGGGGGGGGGGGGCGGGGGAAGAGGAACCAGAAGGACTCTCAGGGTTGTTAATATATATGTATAATATGTATAGGTCGTTGCTATAAATAATTGTATATTGGACTGTTAAATCATATTTTTGGAGAGTGTTTATCTGAGACAAGGCAGTTGCCATTTAGTTTTAGTTTTCGTTTTTGTTATATATTATTTATTCTTTGTTTATAAAACAGGTCATTGTTACTTATACTGTTATATTATTGTGTAAAGGATACACAATGTACTGTGATGGTTGACCAAAAATTTTCAATAAAATATTTTTTTTAAAAAGAAGAGGTATTCACCTGAGGAAGGAGCAGCGCTCCGAAAGCTAGTGACATCGAAACAAACCTGTTGGACTTTAACCTGGTGTTGTAAAACTTCATACTGTGCTCAGCCCAGTCCAACGCCGGCATCTCCACATCACACCTATTAAGGTAACGATTAAGGACCATGTAAAGCTGCCTTCCATTCGGCAATACCCCCTGAAATCCCAAGCTGCCCCATCAATAGACAAATTAATTCAAGAGCTGTTGCAACAGGGTATTTTGGTCCCTTGCCAATCAGAATGTAACACCCCCATACTTGCTGTGCCTAAACCAGTCAAACCAGACCAGTACCGATTAGTACAGGATTTACGTTCAATCAATGCCATCGCACAGCCGTTACATGCTCTCGTCCCTAACCCTGCCCACATACTGGTTCAAATTCCAGCTCAAGCCCGGGTCTTCGCCATAATAGGCCTTCAGCACGCCTTCTTTGCCCTTCCACTCACATCTGAAAGCCAATATTTGTTTGCCTTCACTTACAATGGACAGCAGTATACCTGGACCCGACTGTCACAGGGGTTCATCAACTCACCTACGCTCTTCTCCAGATGTCTGCAGACCCAACTCCAGGCTTTGGCATTGGAGCATGGTTCCACTCTATGCAGTATGTAGATGACATATTGGTAGCGAGTCCTGACGAGCCCTGTAACAGGGATGATGTGATCCAGCTATTAAACCACCTATCCTCGTTGGGTTATGTTGTTTCACAATCAAAGGTCTTGGTGGCTCAGACAAAGGTCAAGTTCTTAGGAGTTTTACTTACAGCCACAGAAAAAAGTCTTGAACCCAGTAGGATTGAACCAATATGCCAATTCCCCGCCCCTACCATAGCCAAGGTGGTCGACATTGGCTGGGTATGGTGAATTATTGTCGGCAGTGGATACCAAACATCACTGTCTATACAAAGCTGCTGACGCCTTACACTAGTAAAGGGGGGAATTTTACTCTCACCACCGAGGCACTTGAAGCTTTCTGTTGCCTGAAGCAGGCCTTGTTACAAGCACTGGCCCTCGGGAGGCCCTTGTATGACCGACCGTTCCAGATATACTGTACTGTTCTGGAAGGATGTTCAACAGCGGTACTCACCTAGCAACTTGGGGACAAGCACCGGCCCGTAGCATATTACTCTTCCAAACCCAACCCAGTGGCGTTGGGCCACTCTGTTTGCACCCAGATCTTGGCAGCGATATACAATAGTTTGCAGGCTGCTGCCAATATAACTCTCCAATAGGATATTATGGTATATAGCTCCCACTCGGTCATCGCCCTACTGGGGCAACTGCAGACTCAGCATCTTACCGCAGCTCGTCAGAATAGGTATGAAATATACCTTTTGAGCAATTCACGTCTGACATTTAAATACTGTACCACTATCAATCCAGCCTGTTTTCTTAGCGGTCCCCCTGTCCATGAAGACCCACCTGGCCACGACTATTTAGCCTTGATTCAGGAAACTACCACAATAAGGGACGATCTGAGTGATATTCCGTTAGAACAACCTGACATGATTATGTATGTTGATGGCAGTGCATTAGTAAGCCCCACTGGCCGGAGACTGTCCGGTTACACAATCCATAGATCAGGATGGTCTGATCCTAGAAGCGGCAGCTTTCCAGACCCCTTATTCAGCCCAACAAGCCAAACTTTTCGCCCTTACCCGTGCATGTATACTTGGGGTAGATCGACGGGTAAATATTTACACTGACTCCCGATACGCTTTCGGGGTAGTTCATGACTTCGGACAGCTCTAGAAGAATAGGGGATTCCTTACCTCGGCAGGCACGGAAATATCCCACCAGGGTTTAGTTAATGACCTACTGCAGGCCCTCCTTATGCCCGCGCAGATTTCCGTTATTAAATGCGCTGCCCATACAAACAGTAAGATCCCAGTTGATGTTGGTAATAAACAAGCAGATTGTGCAGCGCGGACAGCCGCGCAAATTCAGCAAGTGATGGTGCCTAAAATGTTAAGTCAAACTAAACGATCTACTATAAATATGTTTGCTTCTGACAAGCCAATGCCAACCATCCAAGACGTCATAAGGTTACAGGAGGACGCTCCTGAGAGTGATAAACAAATGTGGAAACGGTTAGGTTGTACATATGATTCTGTTTCCTCTTTATGGACCACGCCAGCACATCAGACTTGTATGTCTGATGTGCTGGCTTTATGGGTCGTTGAATGTGTACACTTTGCAACTCATTGTGGGGCTCGGGGGACTCGTGATTTGTTGCTGGACACTTGGTGGCACCCTAAAATGCAGGGGTTGGCCCAGAGCACCAGTAATCGGTGTTTAATCTGTCAGTAATATAACACCGGCAAAGGTATCCCTTGTGGTATGGGGCAAACCCCGTTGCCCAGTGGTCCCTTTGAGACGCTCCAAATGGATTACATTGAGTTGGAAAGGTGTCAATGTTATAAATATGTTTTGGTTATAGTGGATGTGTTCAGCAGATGGGTTGAGGCGTATCCGACTATCGATAATAAAGCTGCTACTGTGGTTAAAGTTCTGATGCGGGAAATCATTCCCCGGTACGGCATACCAGCTCAGTTAAGTTCTGATAGCGGGCCTCATTTTATTGGACAGATTAACAAGGAGTTCTGCTCCCAGTTGGGCATACGCCAGCAGTTACACTATGCGTACAGACCGCAGGCGGCCGGGTTGGTTGAGAGACACAACCCTCAAAACTAAATTGGCTAAATTAAGAGCAGACACGGAACTGACATGGCTTAAGTTGCTCCCCGTTGCCCTCTTCCAGCTGCGGGTTACACCTGCGGGACCGGCCCGGCTCTCTCCTGCCGAGATTCTTTATGGCAGGCCTCTTAGAACTCCCTGGAGCCTGCATGTTCCCAGACTGGTTCAGTTTCACCATATGACTGAAGAGATGACCACCTATGTTCTAGCCCTCACTCAGGTCCTCAAGGAGCTCCATGGCCAGGTCCGCGCGGCTCACCAGCCACCGCCCCCATTACCTAGCTCACTTTCAGTGCAGCCCGGTAGTTATGTCATGGTCAAAAATTGGACTCGGAAAGGGTCAGAGCCGCGATGGGAGGGGCCCTTCCAAGTTCTCCTTACCACCCCCACTGCAGTTAAAGTGGAGGGGCGGAGTGCTTGGGTCCACCTCCACCACTGTAAATTGGGTCCACCTCCACCACTGTAAAAAGGTCGGTTACTAACCTGCCTCCCTTCCCCAGTGCTATTTTACAGGTGTGGAACATGATGGGGTGGCTACGCACCGCCTGTGTGATCTTCGGCCTCACCTCGCTTGGAGTGTCATCGGCGACGGACATGGAAAAGGGAAATATTATCTACATTTGTAACCCCAACCAAACTACAAGGACATTTTGTTTATGCAGAGGTGATGTTCTTCGCTGCCTCCATATACGAGGACATGGTATCGACTCATGGAAGGTCATCAAATTAACGGACAATGCAGGACTCATGAAGCAATTGCACCGGTCCCGGCGATGGGAAGGGAACATTACATGGACATTGCCTTGATTTTGGAGTACATGTAAATTTAATTTGATTTTGGATGTGTTAAGATTGGTGCGATAAAGGTAAAATCAGACCGTCAGGAGAGAGTAGGAAGAGGTAGTGAAAGAGAGAGGGGGACTAGAGAGAGGACGGGGTGTGTAAGGAGGGGAGTACAACTAGAACGTAGGTTATCAGGAGATACACTTAATTCATTTAGAGGCCAAACTGAGGAAAACCCGGGTAGTATGAATCTCTTCTACCAGATTTACCACCGCTTGTATGGCCAGGGACGGGTTGTCTGCTACCCGAACCCCGCAGCGGTGTCTAGGTTATTTTCTGTTTCACCGCTTTGGGGCACTCCCCAAACGGTGGTTCATTGTCAGCGTTCCGAGCCATCGCCTGAGCAAGTCACTCTTCCTTACGATCCAGGTTCAGCACCACCGGCTATTTGCCTTCCCCTGCCTCGGGATAATTCCCACTCACAATATGATAGGCTGCAACGGTGGAGGGCATACATATCTAGCCACTTCACTCCCAATAGGGACTCCTGGTCGTACGAGAATTGTTTCAGCAGTGAAGGATACGGCAGTTTGCTGGTAGAGGTGGAAACTAATATAACATGTCTGTTCCCCACCTGTACGGACAGGAGGTGTCATATCACCCAGACGTCTGGCCAATGCGTTTGTTACAACACCACCTGCGTTCCATTGAACGCCGGCCTCCTGCTCCTTTGTGGCTGGGCGAATGTCTCTCATATCACTGTTGGGACTAGGGCTTTCCGCATTGCTAGGCTGCCCGAATGGGCGTTTCAAAGCCAGATAAACTGGGCTACTGGGGGATCCCTACGCAACCGATATACTGATTGTGATGCTAGCCTGTACACGGAGCAAGGATACTACTTTTTATTTAATGGCACAGCGACCAATGTTTTGACACCCCCATTTCCCCGCCAAATTGCTATTGGGACTCTAGTCCATACCACAGTCCCGTGCCCCTCGGCGTGGATGCGGCATAATCAGTTAGCACGCCGGGCAGTCTGAGCTGAATTCTGCGAGAACTGGAACAAACCTCAGGTTCTCGCACCCAACCGGGGCCACTCAGCCGGGTGGGGAATTCTGAGCATCTTGACACTGGGAGGTGGGGGGGGTTCCTTGGCGGTCAGCGATAGGAATTATTTTATTTGTGGCCTTACCATCTTGGGAAATGAAACCTTGGGAGCCCTTGGGGCAATAACCAAGGAATTGTCTCAGCTGCGGTTGTTTGCAATGCAGAACCGGTATGCTCTTGACTATCTTCTGGCCCGTGAGGGTGGGGTATGCGCCATAGTACAGGGCAAGTGTATCATGGGAGTTCAAGACTTAACCGCTAACATCACTAAATTTATGGATCGCATACGGGATCACCTGGACGGAATGCAGGCTCCTGGCTCTTGGGGTAACTGGGGGTTTGGAGGTTGGAAGGACTGGTTGATAAATATGGTCATGTATTTAGCGGTGGCTATTGGCTGCATCTTTGTGGGCCTGGCCATCCTTAAATGCGTGATGGGTAGAATGTGGGGTGCACTGGACCAGATCAATGCCCCTAGAATCTTGGCTGTTAAAATCCACGAGGGTGCAGCGGATGGGGGGGGGGCGCTACTACAGGAATTGGAAATGCAGCGACGAATCGTTTTAGATGAGGGACTGTAGCTATGGATTGAATAGTTTGGTTATCATGAAATGATAAAAGGAGGGAATGATGAATGTGATATAAAGTAGTTACTTTAGAGATATTAGTTACTGTAATGTAGATATAGGCCGGTCTAATTCTGTTAGTCCACAGACAAAGGATTTCAGAACGCATGGCAAGCAAGGAGGAGGGGTGTCCAGCGAAGGAGGAGAAAAGGATGCTGGGTAATAGGAGGCCAAAGGAAGGGATGAGAAGTGAGCCAATTAGGATGTATGGCCAGGTCAGGAGGGGTATAGGATGACCTATAGGAATCGTGTATGTGAAACTTGATGCCATTTGAATGTATTGGTAGAGATTTCTTTGTTCTACAGACTCACTCGATTCGGGGACTCAGGAGGCAGCTTGTCTCCTGTGTTGTGTGAAACGAGTCAGACTTGCAAGTCAAATAAAATTAACTAATGCTATGCCTGCAAATCCATCTCGAGTTTTATTGAGGCCAGACTGACGGGTAAAGAATTAATGTTTCTCACGCTATGTCCGTAAAATCTTGCTTTCGAATGTCTCCCACTGATCTGAACCTGATGTAACAAGTCCACGTTCACCAGTTCAACTCTCACCTTCGTTAAATGTTCTTCACAAAATTTAGAGCACTTAATCCTGTTCTATCATTATCCTTTTCCATAATGCTAAATCTAATTATGGTTACTATTTACAAAATGGTCCCTGACTGCTACTTCATCCACTTGACAACTTAATTTCTTTCTTTTTTTAAAAAATATTTTATTGAAAATTTTTGGTCAACCAACACAGTACATTGTGCATCCTTTACACAATATTATAACAACACAAATAACAATGACCTATTTTATAAACAGAAAATGAATAAATAATAAATAACAAAAATGAAAACTAACCCTAATTGGCAACTGCCTTATCACAAGTAACACTCTCCAAAAATATAATTTAACAGTCCAAAATATAATTATCTGTAGCAACGACCTATACATATTATACAGTATATATTAACAACCCTGAGAGTCCTTCTGGTTCCTCCTCCCGCCCCTCCCCCCCCCCCACCACCCCCCCCTCCGCCCCCCCCCGATCCTGGGCTGCTGCTGCTGCCTTATTTTTTCCATTCCATCTATCTTTCTGCGAGGTATTCGACGAACGGTTGCCACCGCCTGGTGAACCCTTGAGCCGACCCCCTTAGAACGAACTTAATCCGCTCTAGCTTTATAAACCCTGCCATGTCATTTATCCAGGTCTCCACCCCCGGGGGCTTGGCTTCTTTCCACATTAGCAATATCCTGCGCCGGGCTACTAGGGACGCAAAGGCCAAAACATCGGCCTCTCTCGCCTCCTGCACCCCCGGCTCTTGTGCAACCCCAAATATAGCCAACCCCCAGCTTGATTCGACCCGGACCCCCACTACTTTTGAAAGCACCTTTGTCACCCCCATCCAAAACCCCTGTCGTGCCGGGCATGACCAAAACATATGGGTATGATTCGCTGGGCTTCTCGAGCACCTCGCACACCTATCCTCCACCCCGAAAAATTTACTGAGCCGTGCTCCAGTCATATGCGCCCTGCGTAATACCTTAAACTGAATCAGGCTTAGCCTGGCACACGAGGATGACAAGTTTACCCTGCTTAGGGCATCTGCCCACAGCCCCTCCTCGATCTCCTCCCCCAGCTCTTCTTCCCATTTCCCTTTTAGTTCGTCTACCATAGTCTCCCCTTCGTCCCTCATTTCCCTATATATATCTGACACCTTACCATCCCCCACCCATGTCTTTGAGATCACTCTGTCCTGCACCTCTTGTGTCGGGAGCTGCGGGAATTCCCTCACCTGTTGCCTCGCAAAAGCCCTCAGTTGCATATACCTGAATGCATTCCCTTGGGGCAACCCATATTTCTCGGTCAGCGCTCCCAGACTCGCGAACTTCCCACCCACAAACAGATCTTTCAGTTGCGTTATTCCTGCTCTTTGCCACATTCCATATCCCCCGTCCATTCCCCCCGGGGCAAACCTATGGTTGTTTCTTATCGGGGACCCCCCCAAGGCTCCAGTCTTTCCCCATGCCGTCTCCACTGTCCCCAAATCTTCAGTGTAGCCACCACCACCGGGCTTGTGGTGTAGTTCCTCGGTGAGAACGGCAATGGGGCTGTCACCATAGCCTGTAGGCTAGTCCCCCTACATGACGCCCTCTCCAATCTCTTCCACGCCGCTCCCTCCTCCTCTCCCATCCACTTACTCACCATTGAAATATTAGCGGCCCAATAATATTCACTTAGGCTCGGTAGTGGCAGCCCCCCCCTATCCCTGCCACGCTGTAAGAATCCCTTCCTCACTCTCGGGGTCTTCCCGGCCCACACAAAACCCATGATGCTCTTTTCAATCCTTTTTAAAAAAGCCTTCGTGATCACCACCGGGAGGCACTGAAACACAAAGAGGAATCTCGGGAGGACCACCACCTTAACCGCCTGCACCCTCCCTGCCAGTGACAGGGATACCATATCCCATCTCTTGAAATCCTCCTCCATTTGTTCCACCAACCGTGTTAAATTTAACCTATGCAATGTGCCCCAATTCTTGGCTATCTGGATCCCCAGGTAACGAAAGTCCCTTGTTACCTTCCTCAACGGTAGGTCCTCTATTTCTCTACTCTGCTCCCCTGGATGCACCACAAACAACTCACTTTTCCCCATGTTCAATTTATACCCTGAAAAATCCCCAAACTCCCCAAGTATCCGCATTATTTCTGGCATCCCCTCCACCGGGTCTGCCACATATAGTAACAAATCGTCCGCATACAAAGATACCCGGTGTTCTTCTCCTCCTCTAAGTACTCCCCTCCACTTCTTGGAACCCCTCAACGCTATCGCCAGGGGCTCAATCGCCAGTGCAAACAATAATGGGGACAGAGGGCATCCCTGCCTTGTCCCTCTATGGAGCCGAAAATATGCAGATCCCCGTCCATTCGTGACCACGCTCGCCATCGGGGCCCTATACAACAGCTGCACCCATCTAACATACCCCTCTCCAAAACCAAATCTCCTCAACACCTCCCACAACAACTTCATTTCTAAATGTGGAAACTGCATTCACACAGAAACTCAATGTCATGACGTTATTTCCATCATTTGGCACCATGATACCGGTGCCAAAGAAGAACCAGGCAATATGCCTCACCGGTGGCCCTGACATCAGTCGTAATGAAGTGCTTCGAGAGGTTGGTCATGAAGTGCACCAACTCCATACTCCCAGAACGTCTAGATCACTGCAATTCGCATACCGCCACAACCGGTCCACAAAAGACGCCATCTTCGTGGCCTTACACTCATCCCAAGAGCATCTCGACAACAAGGACTCCTACATCAGACTCCTATTTATTGATTACAGCTCTGCCTTCAACACCATAATCCCAGCCAAGCTCATATCAAAGTTCCAAAACCTAGGACTTGGCTCCTCACTCTGCAACTGGATCCTTGACTTTCTGACCCACGGACCACAATCAGTAAGAATAAACAACAACACCTCCTCCACAATAGTACTCAATACCAGGACCCCACAAGGCTGCTCACTTAGCCCCCTACTATACTCCTTGTACACACACGACTGCATGGCAAAATTTGATTCCAACTCCATCTTCAGGTTTGCTGACAACGCGACCATTGTGGGTCGGATCTCGAACAATGACGAGTCAGATAGAGAACCTAGTGGAGTGGTGCAACGACAACAATCTATCCCTCAATGCCAGCAAAACTAAAGAGCTGGTCATTGACTTCACGAATCAAAGTACTATACACACCCCTGTCTGCATCAACGGGGCCGATGTGAAAATAGTTGACAGCTTCAAATTCCTAAGTATGCACATCACCAAACGTCTGTCCTCGTCCACCCAAGTCAACGCTACCACCAAGAAAGCGCCTATACTTCTCCAGGAAATTAAGGAAATTCAGCATGTCCACACTGACTCTTAGCACCTTTTACAGATGCACCATAGAAAACATCCTATCTGGCTGCATCACAGCCTGGTATAGCAACTGCTTGGCCCAGGACCACAAGAAACTTCAGAGAGTCGTGAGCACAGCCCATTCCATCACACGAACCTGCCTCCCATCCATTGATTCTATCTACACCTCCCGCTGCCTAGAGAAAACGGGCAGCATAATCAAAGATCCCTCCCACCCGGCTTACTCACTCTTCCAACTTCTTCCATCGGGCAGGAGATACAGAAGTCTGAGAACACGCACGAACAGATTCAGAAACAGCTTCTTCCCCGCTGTTACCAGACTGCTAAACAACTCTTATGGACTGACCTGATTAATACTACACTCCTGTATGCTTCTGACGAATGTGATATAAAATAGTTACTTTAGAGATATTAGTTAATGTAATGTAGAAATAAGCCACTTTGATTCTGGCAAGTAGAGACAAAGGATTTTAGACCGCATGGAAAAAAGCAGGAAGAGGTGTGTCTATGAGAGTGATGCTGAATTGATAGGGGCTGGAGAAAGGGATTGGAAGTGAGCCAATCAGAATAGATCAAACAAGTCAGGAGGGACATAGGATGACCTATGGGTGTCGAGTATGTGAAACGTGATGCCATTTGAATGTATCAGTACTGATCTCTTTGTCTGGGACATTCACTTAGTCCCGGGGCTGCAGAGAGCAACATGTTATCTGTATCACTGTGGACTAGGTAGCTTGCAAGCTGAATAAAATAACTATTGTTATACTTGCAAATCCATCTCGACTTTTATTGAGGCCAGACTGACGGATAAAGAAATTTGGGATTCAACACTTCACCCGATGCCGGTGTCTATATATTTTATGTAAATACATTGTGTACCTTGTGTTGCCCTATTATGTATTTTATTTTTATTTTATTTTATTTTCATGCACTAAATGATCTGTTTGAGCTGCTTGAAGAAAACTGCTTTTCATTGCACCTCGGTACACGTGACAATAAACAAATCCAATGTGACAATCAGTGGTGACGGCGGAGGGCAGAGTTTTCACTACAACACAGAAGTAATTAATTTAAAGTAATTTAGAACAATATTAATCTGCATTTAAATGTAATTGGATAGGATTTTTCATTTGTTTTGCATTTCATGAATGATGACAATATTTAGGCTTCAAAATCCCGACAGGCTAAAGGTGATGGCAATGAGGTGAGGCTTCAGCGCTCCCACTGACAATCAGACAATTTGAATACAACATTGGTTTGAAGGAAAACAGTGAGGAATGGAGGCCATTATTGCTCAACAGTAGAAGTCTCTAAGGGTGGGAGCTGTAGCAGATGCTGGTTGTGTAAGGGTGGCATTACCTAGAGTGAGTAGATGGGGGACTTGGCAAAGGACACAGAGGGGCAGTAGTTAGGATTGGCCTGGAGTCTCTAGGAATTGAAGATCAATTGCTGTGTGCAATCCTTGAGAAAAGTCATAGGTCTGAATTTTTCAGAGGGGGGAGTCTTTCTTCCCACCATCTAAAGAGTCAGAGAGATCCGAGTACCCACAACCATTTTACACTTGAATTATCTACAGGTTGGACTTCCGCCCCTCACTTGGGAAGAAGTCTGGACGGAGAAGGCTACCGATCAATCTGATTGGCCAGCAGCTCTCCAGTCCCTGCAGCAACAAGTGGACTGAAGAAGAAGTGCTTGAGCCTAAGTCCATGGAATGGAGGACAAGGTAAGTAGCAGAGGTCCCAGGACAAGGAGGGTAGTGAAGGCCAGGGGTCGCATAGGGGGCGGCCGGGGCTTCGGGGAAAAGGACGGAGGTGAAGGTAGAATGCGATGTAGTGAGGGGAACGTCTGATATGGGCCCACCTCCCCCTTCCTGCTCGAGATCTAGGCCCATTCTTTTGTCAACTTCCGTCACACCAGGTAAATCCCCCGCCAGCCTAACAATTGAAGTTGGGGGAAAAACCGCCCTTAAGCAGCCATTAGTTGGCCATTTAGGGCTCCATTTTGTGCTTCCTGTCCAAGTCCTTTCCCACTCCAATGTAAAATTGCCACATGGTTGGGGCAGGCAGGAACGTGGAGGCAATCTCATTCCTTCCATCTTGTGCACCCCCAGCCTAAAAGCCCACCAGTAGCGGAACGTTAAATTCCGGTAATAGGACCATTAAAAAAAGATTGTCTTTTTATGTAATATTCTTTGAATATTTCTGTTGATCAGATATAAAAATGTTGGAAACAGAGGAAAGAGAGGCTGCTCGGCTAAAGTATCATCCAATAGGGTAATGAGGCTTTTTGCTTTTAATTGGTATAGGCAGGCAGTGCATCACAAGGGATGATATGTTGGCTGACAAATGACAAGAGCATGGGGGCGAGTCATGTGATGAAACTTCCAGGGATATATTTACTCAAAATTGGCAAACTGGGAAATAGCACATGCTCCCGGACAAGGGGAAGGTTTTGAGGGAGGTGGACTCCAAGACTAGCACAAGAGAGTGGGAGAGACCAACTAAAATGGGTCCAATCCATCCTGTCTTTGTGGAGCCCTGTGGGGAGCAAGAACAGCACCGAGGGAGGAAGGACCAGGCGCCGATGGCTCCACAGCACCAATACCAGGAGAAACTAGAAGGATATCCACTGGCTGGAGAAATGTGCAGAGGGGAGCTACACCGACCTGCTGCTTGAAGAAAGGCCTGTCCATGGTAAAGACTCTACTGGTACAGCTTAACTGTATGTAGATGTCCAAGTGGCCATGTCAATGCAGATTAAGGCTGTCCAGGGAGCCTAGAAAACAAAAAAATTAAACATTTTGTTCCTATATTGCCACTGAATCTTCCATGTTTGGACTCTGGGTAGACGTAGTGGTGGTTCACTAAAGAAGGTGTTCCAGAGATATGGGTAACCCTAACAGAGGAAACAGGACATGATGAGAGGAAACCATCACTCTGTGTACCTCTCCTTTAAAACACCACAAAAAAGAGACTGAAGGAGCGGTACTTGACCATGACGTTCTTTCTTAATATTGCTTAGTAACCAGAGCAATGGATTGCTCAGGAAGAAAATGGTTAATGACCCATGCACGCTAAGGAAAGTATGAGCATTAGTCAGTGCCACTAGGGAAGTCAGAGTGTGACCAGTTACAACAATATTGCCTTCGAAGTTAATCAGAAAGAACTGTGACAAGCATAATATAATTAATATTATCTCAGAGCAAACCTGCATTTACAAATGCGTCTTAACATCACATCAGAAATGCAACATCAGTGCAAATTGCATCAATAAAACCATACAAAATGCGTGTGTGCCTGTAGCTGCATCAAGCTGATGGCTCCAGCCTTTTTTGTGAAATCTCTTGCCCGTGTCAATTTTCCTTACCATTATTTATGTACAGTCACATGCTAAACCAAACCAGTTCCATCCCACTTCCAGCAATCTAACAAACTTGCAGAGACGATAATGTTTTTAATTTTTTTCAGATGGCCATGATTCAGCAGACCATGAACTTTTTTCTAAGCTTTCAGCTCCGAGCCTCCCACTGCAAAATGCAATCAATTCACCAAGGCTCATTATTATTAATCATTAGGATGGCTACATGCTAGAGAGTGGAAAGTGAATTTAAATCTGTTGAAATCGCACTATGTGACATTCATGACAGAAGCGTTAAAGAATGCCTGTCCACTATTTCAACAAAAATGTTAACCCATTTACATAAAATGTTCTTTTAACATAAATACATTTGATTGTGGTATCACGCAGCACAGTTTAAACCCCAAATATTGCTCAGCAGGTGAGGTGGTTACTTAAAACTCTTTGTAAACCAAAACCACTGGATGGGAATTGGACACGTCAAACATCATCTGTGGGATTCTCCCTCGATGGGATCCTCTGTTTCGCCAGCAGCGCACTCACGCCCGCGGATTTCCCGATGGTGTGGGGGTTCCCACAATGGGAAACTCCATTGGCCGACTGCCGGGATGGAGAAGCCTGCTGCTGGCGAGGGTCTCCTGCACCAGAAAACGGGTGCGGCGGGATGGAGAATCCCACCCCATATAATAGATGGGACGGAGAATCGGGCGTCCGAGGAAAACTGGGATCGGCGCAGATCCGAACGAGATACTCCCCCCCCCCCTCCCCGCCCCTCCCACCCCACCCCCGCTGGTGGCGTGAATGAGGCCCACGCTGGAGGGATATAAATAAATGACAGTGGGTCTTAATGACCCATGCACACAGTGCATCTATTTAGCGGGCCAGCCTCTCATGATTCTCCGGTCCTGCGGCCGGGAATCACTTGGGCGTGGAGCACTTGTGGTCTCAGCAATCATGACCCTGATATGGTGGACCTTACGGTGGGCCAAGGGGGCAATGATTACGTCCCTAGCCCACCACGAGGTCACCCACGCCAGGGCCATGCTGGTAGAGACCAACCGAGCCCATCTGAGGGCCACGCCCCCCACAACAATGCACTACCTGCCGAAGCCTCCTCTAGCAGGACCCCCCCACCCCCCGCCCCCTAAACAGGGACCACTATAATAGGGGGAATGGCCCAGGGACCTCTGTAATAGGGAAATGCCTCCCAAGGACCCCGGTAATATGGAGACCCGCAGAGACCTCTGTAATAGGTGAATCCCTCCCAGGGACTCTTGTAATATGGGGACCCCCCACAGGGACTAATGTAATAGGAACCCCTCATATTCCATGCCATGTATACATTTGCATGGAGTGGAACACCGCAAGGGGTTTGTAAAACTGGTGCAATTCAGAACATAGAACGCAATCTTCCGGCCTCGTTACACTTGCGCACAAGTGTAACGAGGCCGGTGAATAGCAGGAAAGGTCAAAAACAGGAACCGTGCCAGGCACCAAACAGTTTGCGATGCAACTGGTCTGCCCCCATAAGCGAATTCGGAATCTCGTCGTAGCCTGGCAAGAAACCAATTATCACCACTTAAACCCCATTTCCATACATTTAACAAGAGCCACTCGTCATCTAACGGTCTCCTGTCATTCTTCGACCTCCCCAGCAAGTGGTCACGCCTGGCCGATTAGTACTCCTTTTTAAAAACGTGAACCTGACGGAAGGGCTTCCATGGGGAGCCGAGTGGGGTGTAGCCATCTTTGCTCACATGCAAAAAGACCGAGTGTCTTGCCACCCCAGTGCTTGGGGGACCCTCCGCAGGGGTGGGCCACCATGGGAGGGTGGTGGAGGGGGGGGGGGGGGGGGGGAGTGCTGGGGGAGGGCAATCGCTCATGTCAACCCTTGGATCCCAGCCCTACTCCGGGGGTAACCCCTGTCCCTGCCCATCTGCCCCACTGATCATCCATAACCCCCACCAACTGCTGACACCTCTGGGCACGCGGTTGAAGACAATCCCTAAAAGGGAATTGGCAATCGCTGCCCTGCATCATCTGGCTTTGCCAGCACTGGTGGTTCCCCATAGTCCTCACCATCATGTCGACGCCCTTGGCAATGCTCCTCAGCGACTGGAAACATCCCCCAGTGACTGGGCCATGCTCTGCAGCGCCTCAGCAATGCCCAACTGTGACTGGGACAAGCTCCACAGCGCCTCGGCCATTCCTATCTGAGAGCGGGATACGTCCTGCAGAATCTCATCAAGGTCGGCCTGGTGCTGGGTCACTGAGTCGGACATTCTACCGAGACCCTCGGCCATGGCCGTCACCGACTCCACCTTGGGCAACTTCACTCGTGTTGCCGGCATCTCTACAGTGGTCACCACCCTAGCAGTGCTGGCCTTGGTGCTACTCATTGCCAGCGCCATCTCCTGCGCCCATAGCCTCTGGGACTCCTCCAATCAGCTATGGACCTGCTGAAGTGACGCTGACATCTCCCTCTAAATGTCCCGGCCTCTCCTTATCATTTCCATCAGTCCCGGTAACCCTGTACCACAGGCTTAGCATCAGGCTGGGACTCAGCTGGGTCCTGGGATCCAACAGACCTCTGACTGCTGTCTTGCCCGAGAGTTCCTGCCTCCACCTGATGTGCATCATTAGCGGTGTGGTGCTCACCAGATTGTGCCCCTGAAGCCTGACCACCAACTTCCCCCGCCGATTATGGGAGAGCATTTCTTGAGGCGATACAGAGAGGCATCGTTAGCCACAGGCGTGGTTCACAGTTGTGGGGGGGGGGGGGGGGGGGTGCGGGTGGTGTGAAGGGAGGGTTGGGGTGGAGGGAGTGCCGAAGAGGGAGTGGGGGATGGAGGGAGGGTTGGGGGTTGGCTGGGGGGATGCTCCTTTGGGGGTTGGGGTTGGGATGTTGGTGTCTACTCACTCGTGCTGCTCCGTGTAGGTCGTTGGCCTTCTTCCGACACTGGAGGCCAGTCCTCCTGGTCACACTGCCCGAGCACTGGCTGTCTTGTGGCTCACCCTCCAGGACCATCGGAAGAACAGGACCTCTCCCGGCCTCCACTGCATCCAGGAACATCCCCAGGTCAACATCGCCGAATCTTGGAGCCGGTCTCCTTGGCGCCATTGTTATGAGTTAGCTGGGGTCGGCTGAGCAAGTGCAGCCAAAGTGTTGCTCGGTGCTGTTAGTGGGGGGGGGGGATGGCGAGCGCGGTCCCAGCGAATCAGCTAGCGAGCCGGCATTTGGGCCGGGAAGCCCTTGAGGCCTTGTTTAGTGGACTAATTAACGTTGAATGGCGTTGCCTGCCTCGTCGGGCCGTGCGCCGGGAAACCCACGGTAATTCCTGCTCACTAGAGCACTTGGAAATGTTCTGGGGAATTGCGCCCATAGTTTCCCAAATGGAGAATCCAGCCCAACATCTCCATCACTATAGCATTCCCCCAGTTATGCACACACAACCGAGATTTCGGCTCTCAAATCTGTGGGCCGGGATTCTCACGCCCCGCCGCCGCGTCGCCGGCCTCCCCATTCTCCGCCATCGTTTTTCGGGCGCCCGCGGGATCACCGCCACGCCAGTCAGGGGCCGTTGACAGCGACCCCCCCCGGCGATTCTCCGAACCCCGATGGGCCGACCGGTTTGGCCAAGTCCTGCCGGCGTGGATTACTCACCTCCCACACGGCAGGACCTGGAAGGTGAGTGTGCGGGGGCCGTCTGTAGGGGGGGGGGGGCGCGGGGGGGGGGGGAGCCCCCACGGTGGCCTGGCCCGTGATCAGGGCCTACCGATCGGCAGGCGGGCTGGTTCCATTGGGGCCTACTTTACTCCGCGCCGGGCCCCTGTATAGCTCCGCCATATTATCCGGGGGCCGGCGTGGAGAAGGGAACCCCAGCACATGCGCGGAAATACGGCGGCTGTTCCGTTCATGCGCGGTAATACGCTGGCTGTTCCGCGCATGCACGGAACTACGCCGGCCATTCTGCGCATGCGTGATCTTGCACGGGCCGTTCCGCGCCGGCTGGAGCTGCGGGGACCACCCTGCCGCCAACCTAGCCCCCTAGGAAAGGGGGAATTCCTCACTTTCAGGGGCCGTTGACGCCGGAGCCGTTGGCGCCGGTTTTCACACTTATTATTCGCCCCATTATTGGAGAATCCCGCCACTGTCTTTCGGGTGAGATGTTAAACAATAGACAATACAGGGTAAATGTAATCAAATGATTATATAGGTCTTGAAACGCCAGTGTTATTCCAGTACATCAGTCAGTGACAACTTAGAAACTAGCTTTACATGCTGTAGCTGCAGCAAAGGTTTGAATAATAAATGTAACTGTTTGCTTGCAGCGGAACAGCAGATGAGGAGGCAGATCAATAAGTTTAAACTTCTTACACTTTCTTGCCTTTACTAGCTTTGTGCCTGACACTCAATTTCAAAACCAGATGCCACAGATGGTGCATCTGATCAGTCTAGTCACATGTAGAAACAAAATAGCACCTCACAATGATCATCCATGGAACAAGCCATCACACACAGAACAGCTGTACTGCTTGACTTATATATAGATTTAATAAAACTTGAGAACAAAATACTCCAAGGCTTGGAGTATTTCATAATGATCAAAGCATTTGGACAAACAGCCCAAACATGTTCAAATTACTCCTGGCCTTGGGAATCGTGTACAAAGGCCACTTATGAAGAATGATCATCAGTTACGCCAATGCCATTAAACTGTGCTTTATCAGCAGAAGATGAGTTAGGTTCAATTAAAATGGTACTTTAAATTGATGCAAAATGACTCACCCTGGTTGTCCAAAGGTTTCGCAAGCATTAAAAGCTTTATTACTTTATTTCAGAAAATATTACTTTTTTAAAAGACATCTAGAACTGTTTTAGGCAACATATACTAAAACACATGCTCATCGCGTCTCAATAAGCCCACAAGTGAGTAAAGATAGAAATGTATCCTAAAGAAATTTATTATATGAACATCCAACTTACTTGTAGAAAATTTGCTACCTTAACTGGCATGACAATACTCTAACTGAAAACTTATTAATGGCAGGGTGTGTCTTAAAAGAGTGAAGAGGGAATAGTTCATAAAACATCATCAATGGTAATTCCGCTCTCCTATTTTTGAGTAAACCATCCACTTTGGGATGAAACAGTATATTTGATCGCATGTTTTAAAGTTTAATCAGCATCCTGCTGAATAATATTATTCTTGTCAACTAATACTCGCTATGAATATAATAACTGCTGAAGACCAAAAGAGGGCGCTAAGCATATAATAAGCTTTGGTTTAAATTGCCATCTCTTTCCATTCCCTTTGTGTTATGAATAAAAATATGTCACTTAGGATAATTTATAAGTATGTCATATTGTTTTGTGCCAGAAATCATTGCCTCAGAGGAAGCTGTCAGGTGACAGATTTTTATTGCTAATGTAGGCTTCCACAAATAAAACTTTATTCCCTAAAATTGAAAACTGAAAGGAACTTTGGGCGTCATTCTCTTACCCCCCGCCGGGTCGGAGAATGGCCGTTGGCCGCCGTGAATCCCGCCCCCGCCGAAGTCTCTGGTACCGGAGACTTCGGCGGGAGCGGGAATCGGGCCGCGCCGGTTGGCGGGACCCCCGCTCAATTCTCCGGCGATGGGCCGAAGTCCCGCCCAGAAATTGCCTGTCCCGCCGGCGTAAATCAAAGCTGGTATTTACTGGCGGGACCAGGCGGCGTGGGCGGGCTCCGGGGTCCTGGGGGGGCGCGGGGCGATCTGACCCCGGGGGATGCCCCCACGGTGGCCTGGCCCGCGATCGGGGCCCACCGATCCGCGGGCGGGCCTGTGCCATGAGGGCACTCTTTCCCTTCTGCCTCCGCCACGGCCTCCACCATGGCGGAGGTGGAAGTGACTCTCCCCACTGCGCATGCGCGGGAAACTGTCGGCGGCCGCTGACGCTCCCGTGCATGCGCCGCATTTCCGCGCCAGCTGGCGGGGCACCAAACGCCATTTCCGCCAGCTGGCGGGGCGGAAATCCCTCCGGCGCCGGCCTAGCCCCTCAATGTTGGGGCGCGGACGATTTCGATGCAGCAATGGAGCTGCTGAAAGGACATTATATTCGCCCTGTAAACCAGGTCTACGCCTGACATCTGCTAGTGTTGAGGCGACAAATCCCTGGGGAATCACTGGAAGAATTCTACCGTGCACTCCTGGTGTTGGGGAGAAACTGCAGCTGCCTGCAAGTTTTGGCGAGCGACCACACAGAACTTTTGATCCGGGAAGCTTTTGCTGCAGGTATGCTGTCCTCCCAAATCCGCCAGCGATTGCTGGAGAAAGAGACACTAGGCCTCAAGTAGGCACGGGCCCTTGCCGGCTCCCTGGATGTGGCCTCCCGAAACGCCCGCACTTACGTACCCGACCACGCGGCAGCCCCCTGGGTAGCGTGGAACCCCCCCGCGGCCGACCCCGAGGCATCTCCCATCCCCCCACAAGCTTGTGCTGCAAGACGGCCTGGCAAGCCGGGGGGGTGCCCCGCTGCTATTTTTGCGGGCAAGCCAAGCAACCGCGACAGCGCTGCCCGGCCCGCGCATCCACCTGCAAGGGATGAGGTAAAAAGGGCCACTTCATGGCGGTATGCCAGGCCCGGGCGGTCGCTGCGTCCTCCTGCCACCACAACACTCTCCATTGTCCCCGTGTGGCAAGGGGGCGCCGCCACCTTTCTCCTCCAGGGCCACGTGCGGCCTCCGGGCGCTGCCATCTTGTCCCGCGGACGCCACGTGCAATGGATGGGCGGCGCCATTTTGTGCACCCCTAGCCATGTGCGACCAATGGGCGCCGCCATCTTGGATGGACTCCCAGGACCCCAGCTCGGCTGATCACACACCGCCTGAAGAAAAGATTCAACTGCTGCCACGAGTAGCCTCGGTGACCCTGGACCAGTCTCGGCCCCGAACACTATTACATAAGAACATAAGAACTAAGAGCAGGAGTAGGCCAACTGGCCCCTCGAGCCTGCTCCACCATTCAATGAGATCATGGCTGATCTTTTGTGGACTCAGCTCCACTTTCCGGCCCGAACACCATAACCCTTAATCCCTTTATTCTTCAAAAAACTATCTATCTTTATCTTAAAAACATTTAATGAAGGAGCCTCTACTGCTTCACTGGGCAAGGAATTCCATAGATTCACAACCCTTTGGGTGAAGAAGTTCCTCCGAAACTCATTCCTAAATCTACTTCCCCTTATTTTGAGGCTATGCCCCCTAGTTCTGCTTTCACCCGCCAGTGGAAACAACCTGCCCGCATCTATCCTATCTATTCCCTTCATAATCTTATATGTTCCTATAAGATCCCCCCTCATCCTTCTAAATTCCAACAAGTACAGTCCCAGTCTACTCAACCTCTCCTCGTAATCCAACCCCTTCAGCTCTGGTATTAACCTAGTGAATCTCCTCTGCACACCCACCAGTGCCAGTACGTCCTTTCTCAAGTAAGGAGACCAAAACTGAACACAATACTCCAGGTGTGGCCTCACTAACACCTTATACAATTGCAGCAGAACCTCCCTAGTCTTAAACTCCATCCCTCTCGCAATGAAGGACAAATTCCATTTGCCTTCTTAATCACCTGTTGCACCTGTAAACCAACTTTTTGCGACTCATGCACTAGCACACCCAGGTCTCTCTGCACAGCAGCATGTTTTAATATTTTATCATTTAAATAAGAATCCCTTTTGCTGTTATTCCTACCAAAATGGATAACCTCACATTTGTCAACATTGTATTCTATCTGCCAGACCCTAGCCCATTCACTTAGCCTATCCAAATCCCTCTGCAGACTTCCAGTATCCTCTGCACTTTTTGTTTTACCACTTACCTTAGTGTCGTCTGCAAATTTGGACACATTGCCCTTGGTCCCCAACTCCAAATCATCTATGTAAATTGTGAACAGTTGTGGGCCCAACACTGATCCCTGAGGGACACCACTAGCTACTGATTGCCAACCAGAGAAACACCCATTAATCCCCACTCTTTGCTTTCTATTAATTAACCAATCCTCTACTACTTTCCCCTTAATGCCATGCATCTTTATCTTATGCAGCAACCTTTTGTGTGGCACCTTGTCAAAGGCTTTCTGGAAATCCAGATATACCACATCCATTGGCTCCCCGTTATCTACCGCACTGTTAATGTCCTCAAAAAATTCCACTAAATTAGTTAGGCACGACCTGCCCTTTATGAACCCATACTGCATCTGCCCAATGGGACAATTTCCATCCAGATGCCTCGCTATTTCTTCCTTGATGATAGATTCCAGCATCTTCCCTACTACTGAAGTTAAGCTCACTGGCCTATAATTACACGCTTTCTGCCTACCTCCTTTTTTAAACAGTGGTGTCACGTTTGCTAATTTCCAATCCGCCGGGACCACCCCAGAGACTAGTGAATTTTGGTAAATTATCACTCGTGCATTTGCAATTTCCCTAGCCATCTCTTTTAGCACTCTGGGATGCATTCCATCAGGTCCAGGAGACTTGTCTACCTTTAGCCCCATTAGCTTGCCCATCACTACCTCCTTGGTGATAACAATCCTCTCAAGGTCCTCACCTGTCATAGCCTCATTTCCATCAGTCACTGGCATGTTATTTGTGTCTTCCACTGTGAAGACCGAGCCAAAAAACCTGTTCAGTTCCTCAGCCATTTCCTCATCTCCCATTATTAAATCTCCCTTCTCATCCTCTAAAGGACCAATATTTACCTTTGCCACTCTTTTTTGTTTTATGTATTTGTACAAACTTTTACTATCTGTTTTTATATTCTGAGCAAGTTTACTCTCATAATCTATCTTACTCTTCTTTATAGCTTTTTTAGTAGCTTTCTGTTGCCCCCTAAAGATTTCCCAGTCCTCTAGTCTCCCACTGATCTTTGCTACTTTGTATGTTTTTTCCTTCAATTTGATATTCTCCCTTATTTCCTTAGATATCCACGGTCGATTTTCCCTCTTTTTACCGTTCTTCCTTTTTGTTGGTATAAACCTTTGCTGAGCACTGTGAAAAATCACTTGGAAGGTTCTCCACTGTTCCTCAACTGTTTCACCATAAAGTCTTTGTTCCCAGTCTACCTTAGCTAGTTCTTCTCTCATCCCATTGTAATCTCCTTTGTTTAAGCACAAAACACTAGTGCTTGATTTTACCTTCTCACCCTCCATCTGTATTTTAAATTCCACCATATTGTGATCGCTCCTTCTGAGAGGATCCCTAACTATGAGATCCTGAATCAATCCTGTCTCATTATACAGGACCAGATCTAGGACCGCTTGTTCCCTCGTAGGTTCCATTACATACTGTTCTAGGAAACTATCGCGGATACATTCTATAAACTCACCCTCAAGGCTGCTTTGACCGACCTGGTTAACCAATCAACATGTCGATTAAAATCCCCCATGATAACTGCTGTACCATTTCTACATGCATCAGTTATTTCTTTAAAATTGACTGCTACGACGACGGTGCTTATCAACGGGCATGAAACGTCCTGCCTAATCGTCTCTGGGAGCACGGAGAGCTTCATACACCCCGACACGGTAAGACATTGTTCTCTCCCCGTCCACCCCGTTAATCAAAAAATTTCCCTGGCCTCTGGATCTCACTCAGTAGAGATCAAGGGGTTTTGTGTAGCTAACCTCACAGTCCAAGGAAGGGAGTTCAAAAACTACCGACTAGACGTCCTTCCCCACATCTGCACGGCCACACTCCCACGGTTGGATTTTCAGTGCAACCTCCAAAATCTAACTTTCAAATTCGACGGCCCTATACCCTCCCTCACTGTCTGCAGCCTCGCGACCCTCAAGGTCGATCCGCCTTCCCTGTTTGCGAACCTCACCCTGGATTGCAAACCTGTCACCATCAGGAGCAGATGGTATAATGCCCAGGACCGGATCTTTATTAGGTCAGAGGACCAACGGTTACTGAAGGAAGGTGTCATTGAGGCTAGCAACAGCCCCTAGAGAGCTCAAGTAGTGGTTGTAAAGACCGGGGTGAAGGATAGGATGGTCATCGACTACAGTCAGACCATCAACAGGTGTATGCATTACTCGATGCGTACCCTCTCCCCTGCATATCCGACCTGGTCAACAGGATCGCGCATTACAAGGTCTTCTCCACGGTAGATTTTAAGTCCGCCTACAACCAGCTCCCCATCCGCACTAGTAACCGCAAATACACTGCCTTCGAAGCAGATGGGCGGCTCTACCACTTCTTAAGGGTTCCCTTCGGTGTCACTAATGGGGTCTCGGTCTTCCAACGAGAGATGGACCGAATGGTTGACCGGTACGGTTTACCGGCCACATTCCTGTACTTCGATAATGTCACCATCTGTGTCCACGACCAGCAGGAGCACGACACCAAACTCCGAAAATTCCTCCAAACCGCAAAAATCCTTAACCTCACGTATAACAAAGATCAATGCGTGTTCAGCACCGACCGCCTAGCCATACTCGGCTACGTAGTGCATAATGGAGTGATAGAAGCCCCGACCCTGAACACATGCGCCCCCTTATGGAGTTCCCCGTCCCTCACTGCTCCAAGGCCCTGAAGCGCTGCCTAGGTTTTTTTTCCTACTATGCCCAGTGGGTCCCCAGCTATACGGACAAGGCCCGTCCACTGATCCAATCCACAGTTTTTCCCCTGTCGATAGAGGCCCACCAGGCCTTCAGCCGCATCAAAGCAGACATTACAAAGGCCACGATGCACGCCATCGATGAGTCCCTCCCCTTCCAGGTCGAGAGCGACGCATCCGACGTAGCTCTGGCGGCCACCCTCAACCAAATGGGCAGACCCGTGGCCTTCTTCTCACGCACCCTCCACGCCTCCGAAATCCGCCATTCCTCGGTCGAAAAGGAGGCCCAGGCCATAGTAGAAGCGGTGCGACATTGGAGGCATTACCTGGCCGGCAGGAGATTCACTCTCCTCACTGACCAATAATGATAATGCACAGCGGGGCAAGATAAAAAAATGACAAGATCTTACGGTGGAGGATCGAACTCTCCACCTACAACTATGAGATCCTGTATCGTCCCGGGAAGATAAACGAGCCTCCTGATGCCCTATCCCGCGGCACATGTGCCAACTCACAAGTGCACCGCCTCCGAGCCCTCCACGAGGACCTCTGCCACCCGGGGGTCACTCAATTTTTCCTCTTCATCAAGACCCGCAACCTGCCCTACTCCATCGAGGAGGTCAGGACAGCCACCAGGAATTGCCAAATCTGCGCGGAGTGCAAACCGCACTTCTACCTGCCAGAGAAAGTGCACCTGATAAAGGCTTCCCGTCCCTTTGAACCCCTCAGTATGGATTTCAAAGGCCGCCTCCCCTCCACCGACCGCAACGTACTTCCTGAACGTGATTGACGAGTACTCCCGGTTCCCTTTCGCCATCCCCTGCCATGACATGACCGCAACCACCATCATAAAAGCCCTCCATAGTATCTTTATTCCCGTAACAGCCTCCCCGAACAGGCGCCGGAATGTGGCGACTAGGATGCCCTCCACTCCATCCGGTCACTGCTCTGTACCACGACCAACCAATCACCTCACGAACGTCTCCTTGTCTTTCCCAGGAAGTTCTCCTCTGGAACCTCGCTCCCGACCTGGCTGGCAGCTCCCGGACCCATCCTGCTCCGAAAACACGTGCAGGCGCACAAATCGGACCCATTGGTCGAGAGGGTCCATCTCCTCCACGCTAACCCTCAGTATGCCTACGTGGCGTACCCCGATGGCCGACAGGATACGGTCTCCCTACGGGACCTGGCGCCCGCTGGATCCCCATACACACCCCCGCCACCAGCCCCACCCTCCCTCCCACCGATGCATCCCACAGCTGCCCCCTTCCCAGGTGGATCGGTTCTTCCACCGGCCCCGTCTCGGCCCTGCCCACCGGCGCACCCCACAGCTGCCCCCTTCCTAGGTCGGTCGGTCCTTCCACCGGCCACGTCTAGGGGTGATGAAGCTGCCACAGAAGCCAAAACCACGCTCCCGGAGTCACAGACGCCCGAACCTCGACCGGCATCACAACCAATGCTACGACGATCGCAGAGGACGACCAGGGCCCCCGATCGACTAATTGCTTCATTTTGAAATGTACATTACTGTTGTAAATAGTTAAGATGTAGTGAGGCAAAACGCTGTACGGAGGTATTACGGTACCTTCATAACTGTAACTTCTACCACTTATACCACATTGTAATATGAAGCCACCACCCCGCCGGACATTTTTTTAACAGGGGCTGAATGCGTTCTTCTGTGTTAGAAGGATTACGATACCTGGTAATGCCGGAATACTATTGGTGGAGAATGTACTTGTTCCCATTGATTAAGCCTGTATGTTAGCTCCGCCCTGCAAGGTGGGGTATAAGAGCCCGTGTCGCCCCAGCAGCTTTCTTCTGTACCTGCACTGCTAGGGGAAACATCTAGCGTATTAAAGCCTTCAATTGTCTCCAATATAGTTTCTGAGGTTATTGATCGTGCATCAGTGTGGTATTGAGCGAGAATTGCTGGGTGCTTCCTGAGGGCTGACCCGGCGAGACCACCACTGGTATCCAATGCCATTTAGGACTGATAATGATGCCCCAAGGGCTTCACGTCAGAAATTACTGTCCTGCCAGCTGATTCGCCTGGACAACACCCAACTGCTCCCCGCTAACAAGGAGGAACAGATCTTAAAATGATCGTACAGAGCAAACCAGGTTGTGGAGAACACAGCAGACCACTACAAAGCAGGAGACCCTTCGGGGGGTGTACTGCAGAGCACCACCAGAGGGGTCGAGGCATCGGAACCGCAATTTCTGCAGACTGGTGCACCACTCAATGAGAGCGCAGGTGGTCACATGGGCCTCCGCTTCGGTCACCGGCCTCCGCAATAGCATCATTAGCCAGGATCTCAACGGGTGTCCCTTATCCCCGAGAGCCAATTGGTCATCCTAGGGTGTCCCTCGAAGAAGGTGGGCATCTGCAACTACCCGGGATGTAGCTGTCATGCACAGTATCATGGGAACATGCACACACATGCATGGTCTTGAGGTGGCGGTCGCACAAAAGTTGAACGTTCAGAGAGTGAAACCACCTCCTATTAATGAAGGGCGCTTGTGGACCGCCCGGTGCACACAAGGCGACATGCCTGCTATCTATTATCCCCTGGACCTGAGGCATCCTAGCGATGGCGGAGAATCCTGCTGCCCGGCTATCTTGATGGGCCTGGTCCAGGTCAAAGTTTATATAGTCAGCTGCCCAGGCAAACAGGGCAACCATGACTTCACGGATATATTTGTGCGCTGTAGATTGAAAATGCTGCACACGACCCCACTCGAGCCCTGGAATGAACCCGAGGTGTAAAGGTTCAGGGCTGCGGTGAACATGATAGCCACTGGGAGTGGGTATCCTCCTCCTCCATGAGGTGCCAAGTCCGCAAAGACGTGGCACAGGGCCCATACTGTCCTCTTGTTGAGGTGGAGCTGCCTGCGGACCATGCTGCCCGACATCTCCTCAAACGACCAGTGATGGCTGTATGCCTTGGGCCATCGCTGGCCTCCTCATCTGGGTCCCTCCCTGGCCTGATGGACGGTCGGGTCTTCAGGCTGTGGGGCGAGCCCCATGGCTGCAGCCTCGAGCTGCTTTTGGCGCTGCTGCCTACGCTTTCTCTGGCGTCTGCCCGCCTGGACTGCCACCACCCCCACAAGGACAGCTGCTGCGTGGTCCACAATATCATCTATCATGTGATATCGGTAAGGAATTAGAGAGGGTGAGAGACCGACAATCAGTTACGGCTTCCATCCTGGTACCCTCGAGTCCCCCAGGAGTCCCCACCCTTACATTCCTTGCCATCTCTCAGTGTGCCATCCAATGATCCAGTTGTGCACCTTGCACGTGCACCCTTGGTCACAGCAGGATCCCCTGGGCACCACATCCCACACCTCGGATTCCAGACCCCTGCCGGGAACATTATCTGGACTGGGCACAGGTTCCCTTCCCAAACCACACACCCACCCTCTGGCCACAGGGTTGTCCCCAGTGCTGAGGCACAGCTCTTGGGTGTTTGATTGTTGGCTGCTGCCTCTACGGTGTTGACACCTCCAGTGTTCAGGCAAAGTGTCTGAGCCTCAGGGTCTGTTTGAGACGATAAACATGGCATGGCATGTCTACCCACAGGAATCCACTTGGGACCTGTGGAGTGCTCACAATTCCCTATGAGCAATAGCCATCAGCCCTGCAGCCAGAGGCTTCCACGGTCACCGAAGGTTAAAGTGACCTGCACAATATTCCACAGATGGGGTTCTGTCCTGGGGTATTTTGGAGGACTGAAAGGCAGCAGCTGACATTTCCTCTGGTATGGGTATATATGATCTGGGGGGTTGGAATATTGGATCCGTGGGCACTGACCCCATCACCACCTCCAGCCCAGGGGCGAACCCCCACCGATGGTGGCCGACTCTCCCCCCCCCGACCATGCCCATCCCCCCCATGGAGACTCCCCCAGCTGCCCTGAGCACTGGGGCAGCAGCCCTGGTGCCCCTAAGCTGATTGCCCAATTTCCAGGATAGCTTCTCACCACCTCTGATTCCCACAGCTGCCATTGCGCTAGCTTCACAGTTTTAAATAGGTGTGCTAAAGGACACCCGCATGACCGCTGGCTGGACAGCCGGTCAGATCATGGGAGGTCATTCGATTCGGGGGTCCTTCCCGTTAATTGGATGGAAATTGGCCTTAATTGATAATTAATGTTTTCTCGCCACGTCACAGCGGGAACCGGATCTCACCAACAGGAGCGTGCCGGTTAGATCAGAAAACGATCGGCGCCCGCCACATTTCCTGATTTCTGCCTCTCCCGCGATATAACTCATGACAAGGCCCTAAATGTGGGTGAATACCGGCGTGGATCTCTCTCAAAAAGCCGGAGGGAAACACCCTGCCAAACCTGCCCAAAATGACACTTACAAATGTTTTGGTTAAATCGCGCCTGATGGGTTTCTTTCAAAAGAGAAGTGCTGCTGGTCACTGCTTAGTCTCAGCAATGATGCAGCTAGGGTGGAAACTCAGCAGTATGTGGAGTAAACCTACATTCTACTATTTCCTTGTAAACTCTGAATGGATACTCCAATGCTCCAATTGATACTCCAATTTAGATAACAGAAAATGTGCGATAACTGTGACTGGTCCAAACAACATGCACAATGAGATGATATGGATGTTGCCCATGTAGGTGGAACTGAATCCTGGGGCGAAATTCTCCGTTATCGGCGCGATGTCCACCGACCGGCGCCAAAAACGGCGCAAATCCCACCTGCATCACACTGCCCCAAACATCGCAAAGTCTCCGGCCCGGAAAGGGCGAGCAGCGATGTGACGCTATCCGCGCTGGCTCACGTGGTTCATGCCATGCGGCGTCATGCACGCCGCACGGCGTGACGGCGCATAAGACGCGCTGCTCCCCCCACCCAACCAGAAGACCCGAACGGATGGCCGCCCGCCGCTCAGCCCCGAGGTTCCAGTCCCGCGACATTGAGGTGCTCCTGGATGTAGTGGAGGAGAGGAGGGAGGCCCTGTATCCCGGACACGACCGCAGAGACGCCCCACGCCACAGCCGCCGTCTGTGGAGGGAGGTGGCAGAGGCCGTCATTGCTGTGGCCCTGACACCACGGACAGGCACCCAGTGCCACAAGAAGGTGAACAACCTCGTCAGGGCAGCCAGGGTGAGCCCCCCCCCGCCCGATATCCATATCCCCCATATCCCCCCTCCCCTTTTTCCCCATATCCCCCCTCCCCCATATACCCCCTCCCCCATATCCCCCATCCCCCATATCCCCCATCCCCCATATCCCCCTCCCCCATATCCTCCGTTCTCCATATCCCCCATAGCCCCCCTCCCCATCTACCCCTCCCCCATATCCCCCCTCCCCATAACCCCCTTCCCCATATCCCCCTCCCCCATATACCCCCTCCCCCATATCCCCCCTCCCCCATATCCCCCATATCCCCCTCCCCGTATCCCCCCTCCCCATATCCCCCCTCCCCCATATCCCCCCTCCCCATATCCCCCGCCCCATATCCCCCTCCCCATATCCCCCCTCCCCATATCCCCCCTCTCCCATATCCCCCTCCCCATATCCCCCTCCCCTCCCCATATCCCCCATATCGCCCTCTCCGATATCCCCCATAACCCCCCTCCCTCATATCCCCCCTCCCCCATATCCCCCCTCCCCATATCCCCTATATCACCCCTCCCATGTCCCCATATCCCCCTCACCCATTTCCCCCCTCCCCATATCCCCTTCCCCATATCCCCCTCCCCATATCCCCCTCCCCATATCTCCCCTCCCCCATATCCCCCATACCCCCTCCACATATCCCCCTCCCCCATATCCCCCTCCCACATATTTCCCCTCCCCATATCCCCCTCCCCATATCCCCCATCCCCCATATCGCCCTCCCCCATATCCCCCCTCCCCCTCCCCATATCCTCCCTCCCCCATATCCCCCTCCCCCATATCCCCCTCCCCATATCCCCCTTCCCCCATATCCCCCTCCCCATATCCCCCATATCCCCCTTCCCATATCCCCCCTCCCCATATCCCCCTCCCCATATCCCCCTCCCCCATATCCCCCTCCCCCATATCCCCCCTCCCCATATCCCCCCTCCCCATATCCCCCATATCCGCCCTCCCTCATTTCCCCAAGTGTATCCAGCCCTAACCTTAACCTCTGCAATACACGTGCAACCGATGGCGTGCATTCATATACCTGTCTAACACTGTTGCCATTTACCCCTGCCACCACCCCCCACAGGAGAAGCGCGCACACAACACCAGGGAGCATGTGAGGACCGGAAGAGGCCCAGCTGATGAGAGGCCACTGACCGAACATGAGGGAACGGCCCAGGAACTGGCTGGCGGACCTGAGGACCAGGAGGTTGCTGATGCAGAGATCGGGGGCCCACCAGCAAGTCAGTCACCAACAGCCCGTCCCCATATCCCCCATCCCCCATATCCCCCCTCCCCCATATCACCTGATCACTGCCTGCGTGTCTAACCATGCATGCTTCATTGTGTATCGCAGGAGCAAACGTCGAGGCACCCATCCCCGCAGATGCAGACCGCCCGCATGATGCCACTCGGAGACCACGGGAGACGGAGAGACCCGGACCCCCTGGCATGCGACGCCCGCACGATGCCCCTCGGAGACCACGGGAGACGGAGAGACCCGGACCCTCCAGCATGCGACGCCCGCACGATGCCCCTGGGAGACCACGGGAGACGGAGAGACTCGGACCCTCCGGCATGCGACGCCCGCACGATGCCCCTCGGAGACCACGGGAGACGGAGAGACCCGGACCCTCTGGCATGCGACGCCCGCACGGTGCCCCTCGGAGACCACGGGAGACGAAGAGACCTGGAGCAACAGGGAGACGGCGCCCCCGTCTCATGCGGGTGCGGCGACGCAGGCGTGTGCCACCCAGCGACAAGAGGGGCAGGCACAGGCCCCCGTCACAGCTGAACCACGAAACTACAACCCAGGACACCCCTACCCAGGACACCCCTACCCAGGAAACTGAAATAGAGGACAGTGACACAGATTGGATGGGCGGAGACGAACCGCCACCCCAAAGTGATATGGACTCAGAGTCACACGATGCGCACGACACAACGCCACTGCTGTCACCAACACCCTCCACCATCGCAGAGACGCTCACCTCGGTTGGGCACTTTAGTGATGAGGCGTCTGGTACACTCACTGGTGCGCACAACACAGCCGTCCCGGTACAGCAGGTGGAGGTAGGAGCAGCAGAGGGGCCGGGCGGTCGGAGGGCAGCCCGGCGCATATGAACATCAGCCGCCCAGATGGATCCCGGGTTCTTGGAGTTACCACACCCACCCATAGGTCCGATGCAACCACCGAACCTGAGACGAGCGAAGAGGGTGACGGCCAGCTTGCGGCGGCTGCAGTCGCAGGTGGAGGAGTCCACCCGCGTCCAGGAGCTGGCAGTGGTGCCGGTCATGCGTGCCACCCAGGCCGACACCGCACGGGTGGCGTCCGCGGTGGAGGCAATGGGTGCGACGGTGTCAGACATGGGGAGAGGTTTGCGAGGCCTGGGGCTTTCCGTGCAGGCGGCGTCTGTGGCCCAGGACATGGCTACCCTCTCACAGGAGGCCATGAGCCAGCGCCAGCGGCAGATGGCAGAGGGGCTCAACTCTG
The DNA here is from genome assembly GCF_047496885.1 of Scyliorhinus torazame. Classification (NCBI taxonomy): domain Eukaryota; kingdom Metazoa; phylum Chordata; class Chondrichthyes; order Carcharhiniformes; family Scyliorhinidae; genus Scyliorhinus; species Scyliorhinus torazame. The sequence continues at coordinate 119,789,992 of NC_092707.1, read as the reverse complement.
TGGCACAGTCTCTGAAGGCCATGGCCCAGTCTCAGCAGGCCATGGCCCAGTCTCAGCAGTCCATAGCCCAATCTCTGCAGGCCATGGCCCAGTCTCAGCAGTCCATAGCCCAATCTCTGCAGGCCATGGCCCAGTCTCAGCAGGCCATCGCTGAGGGCATCGGCGCCATTGCCCATGTGCGAGCCGGCATCGCACAGTCACAGACAGGGATTGCCAACCCCCTGAGCTCCATGGCTGCAAACCTGCAGACCTCTGTCGATACCAGCACAGGCCTCCAGGACTGGCAGCGCCAGATGTCGGAGGGGCGTCGGAAGGCCAGTCTGTTTGCATCCCCCACCCATGTAGAGGCCTGGGGGCCATCGGGCACCCCGAGGGAGGAGGAGGTGCTGGGGCCCTCTCCGGGTCCTCTTGTAGGGGAGGTCCCGGAACACCTCAACACCTCGGGCCCCCCCCTTCCGTCCCAGGTGCATCGGGTGGGCAACGGGCAGGACAGGCTGGCAGCTCGCCAACCCAGTCGCCCGGGCCACAGCCTGGCCCATCTAGGCCAGGACGCACCAGGAAACGTCCGCCAAATGGATCCCGTGTCAGAGGGCAGGAATCACAGGAGTCCACCTCCAGTTCTGCTGTACCGTCTGGGGAACCACCTAGGCGTAGTCAAAGGGCCCGTAAGGCCAAACAATTAGACACTGAGTAAGTTGGCACGGGTGCAGGGCTCAGATATGTTTTAGGGGCTAGGTCACGTGCATGAACTCCTTTGGTTATTAAAGTCAATGTTACACCTACAGAAGCTGCCTTTGTGCTCTGTCCAAAGTGTTCGGGGGTGTCATGTACGTTGAGCGCAAGTGTGTGTGTGAGGGGTGGTCTTACCTCAGCCCCAGGTGAGTCTGCCCCCTTCCCCCTGGGCCGCCATCAACATCCCCCGGGCAGAGGACGGGACCGTGCGCTGCAGTGTCACAGCCGCATGCAGGAATGGGCCGGGTGGATGGTGGTACTGTGGCCATGGGTCAGACTTAGCCCAACGATGTGGAGCCAGGAGCTCATCGAAGGGCGGGTTGTCATCATCCTCCATGGCCTGCAATAGACACACGTCCACCGGCAACTGTGTGAGCCCGGCCGTTTTGCCGCAGGTGGATTGGCAATGGGGGGGGGGGTGTGCATGCGGGTGGGGTGGGTGGGGTGGGTGGGGTGGGGTGGGGTGGGGTGGGGTGGGGTGGGGAGGGGGGTGAGGGTGCTGGGTGGGTGGATGGGTGGGGGGTGTGGGTGGTCGGGTGTTGCCATGGTGTGCGGTCTGTGGCCATACTACCCGATTCCCATGCCCATCTAGTCAGTGCCCCCCCCCGTCCCCCTCCTTGGCATGGAGCCCGTCCCCCGACCCCTCCCCGGCACGGACCCCCCGTCCCCCTCCCCGGCACGGAGCCCCCGTCCCCCTCCCCGGCACGGACCCCCGTCCCCCTCCCCGGCACGGACCCCCCGTCCCCCTCCCCGGCACGGACCCCCGTCCCCCTCCCCGGCACGGACCCCCCCGCAATCCCCCTCCCCGGCAGTCATCCTCCCGTCCCCGGCACTCGCCCCCCCTCCCGGCACTCCCCCGGAGCCCAGCCCACTCTAACCACCCCACCCCGCCGCACACACACACACACACACAACCCTACACACACCTCTCCCCCACACATACAGACTGCGGCCACGCCATCGCTTCTCCAGCGGCCAACCCCCCAGGCCGTCACCCACCTCCACGCTGGTCGGCGTCAACCATGAGCACTGGTTGACGCCAATTAATAGGTGGTTTGATTTACGCCGACGTGACCCGTGATCATGTCGGCGGGACTTCGGCCCACCCGGACGGGAGAATATCGGCAGCCCTGAAATCCATTGCCTTGCGCCCACCTGTGCCATTCTCCGAGGTGTGCGGCGCGATTGACGCCCCGCCGATTTTTTTCCCGTCGGAGAATTCGGCGGGCGGCAGGGGCGGGATTCACGATGGCCCACGGCGATTCGCCATAACCCAGTAACCCCACCCAACACTAAGGGGAATTTTGGACACTAAGGGCAATTTATCATGGCCAATCCACCTAACCTGCACATCTTTGGACTGTGGGAGGAAACCGGAGCACCCGGAGGAAACCCATGCACACACGGGGAGGATGTGCAGACTCCGCACAGACAGTGACCCAAGCCGGAATCGAACCTGGGACCCTGGAGCTGTGAAGCAATTGTGCTATCCACTATGCTACCGTGCTGCCCTCATTTTGGAAAATGGAATATCCCATTTTCCATGAAAACACCTTGAAACAGTGCAAATTATGACTTCTGAGTGTTTGGTAGTAACAAAGCATTTGCCTTATTAAGGAATGTTGGCAAGTCCTTTTAAAAGCAGCTGAAATTTCCACAAAAGTACTTGCTGTTAATTTTAATTTATATCTCTGTATGGCAATCTTCTCCTGTTAAAGACTCAGAAGTTAATATGTAGCAATAAATCACTTTTACGATGTCCAATGACCTATCAAGCAATATTATTGTTTAAACCATACTAAACCTGGAAATCCCATTTTGTGGTACATTGATCAAAGAATTAGCCATTTGAACTCTGGTTATTTGTGGGTCAAATAGATTATCCTGTGATTCATGCTTCACTGTTTTGCTGAGTATACTTGCAGAAGCATGAAAAAATCTTCAATTATTCAAGGGAAGCTACATAAATAATCTGAAACCACAGCGAAACTGAGGTTTAGAATTGAATGAAACACTCCTGCTTGGACTCCTACGAATTGCATAATCCTATAACAATACCTTTAAAATGTCAAGAACTTGCTTTATCCTGAGTATAATTGTCATAATATTAAGCAGGAACAATTATTATAACAATAATGATGAGTTTTAGATGGCATTATAATTGTATATAATTCTAATATCATCTCCCTTCGCTCCCTGAGAGACCCATGACTCACAACAAAACAAAAATGTCAACAGGACCTTTCACTCACTCAGAACCATAGGAATGTGGAAACAAAGCCATCACTTTACTCCAATGAGTATTCCGAGGGATGTCTCATCTTCCTGAATAACCCACCAGACTCACATCCCCACGAATGTTCAAAAATCTCACAACACAGAGCAACATGAACACTCCATCGGCTGAATGTTAAGACAAGACTGTTTCTGGGTTCCGAACCCATGTGGGGGAAACACACACTGAGTTGGAATTTGACTGGGGCTTCCCCTAAATTGCCATGGAGAAAAATTCCCCAATCAATTCTAAGTGTTGAGCAGACTCTTGAAGCTGGCAAGCCAGTCAGAGGTCTTCAATCTTTCGAATTGCAGTGTAAGATAACTGGAAGGTTGCTTCAACAAGACGATGTCCTCTTAGCCACTTTCTAAAAATGTTAATTATTTAAAAGAAAAACAGCCAAGCTATCTAGGGAGGGGGAGTGGGGACAGGTGGGAAGGGAGGCAGTTCTACAGGGCTGTGTTTGGCTGTATCCCCACCCAGACAGGGAAGGAAGGCCACAGGCCTACCTGGAGCTCTAAACCCCAGTCTACCCGGGTACTTGCCCTCTGTAGTGTTTAATGTTTTTTTTTCTCTGTTTGATTATATTGGTCCCTTCATTTATCCTTGTACACTTGCTTGATTGCTTAAGCCTATGGTTGAAGCTAGTGTGTTAAGTATTGATACCACACAGGGAATGTTCCAGAAAAGAAAGGGGCACCCTGTAAAGACCCATGTGTGTTGAAGATGGAGGATGATGATCTAACCTTGGAAAATGTGAATTGGGCAGAGAGGCATAGATTGGCATGGGGGGTATGAGAGGCCATGGGGATTGGGCAGAGGACATGAGTTGGCATAGGGGGGCATAAGAGTGTGAGAGGGATGAGGGCTGTTTTATGTTTTTCTGTTTTTTAAATTAAACTTCAACACCATGCCAGAGCACTGAGGCAGTCCTTCTGCCCAGCTCATCTCCATATCCAGCATCCTGTGCACTTGTTCCAGGGTCGCCTGGCCCGATTCCCAGGAAATGTCACTCCTCTAGAATCAAAATCTAATGCTCAGTCTGCCATTTTTAGAAGTCAGGTTTGCGGAGCTGGGAATTCTGACTCTATATCCGAAGCGTGGAAGAAAATCGAGGCTGCGTTGTTCAATGGTTTGTTTCACTTGTGTTTTATTGTTGGTCTGTTCACTTATCTTTGTAAGCTACCTCGATTACTTGAGCCTGCGGTTGGGGCTAGTGAATTACATATTGGCACCACACAGGGAATCTTCCAGAAAAGACTGGGGCTCTCTGTAAAGACCATCCAAGTGAGTTGAAATCCTGCAAATCCTGATGTATTTTAAAGTTCTATAAATAATGTAAATAACGTATTTGGATTTAGAACTAGAGTCAACTCCATATTGCCTTGAGATCAATAACACATATAGCAAACTGATGAACACACCACACCTCCAGGCAGTGGGCGTAAAGGTAGCACAGTGGTTAGCACTGTTGCTTCACAACACCAGAGTCCCAGGTTCGATTCTTGGCTTGGGTCACTATCTGTGTGGAGTCTGCACGTTCTCCCCGTGTCTGCGTGCGTTTCCTCCGGGTGCTCCGGTTTTCTCCCACAAGTCCCAAAATACGTGCTTGTTAGGTGAATTGGACATTCTGTATTCTCCCTCAGTGTACCCGAGCAAGCGCCGGGGTTTGGCGACTAGGGGCTTTTCACAGTATCTTCATTGCAGTGTTAATGTAAGCCTACTTGTGACAATAAAGATTATTATTATATTATTAATCTGATGCATTGGGAAAATAGGAAGCTGATTGTAGAATCCCAGTCAGCCTCCAAAACTTATCGTTATCGAGGCTTTTAATGAGCCTAATTGCATCCCTGCCCGGCCAGGGGTTCTGAATTTGCCTAGGCTAAAATGGCTGGGGGTGGGAATCGGGTTAGGAAAAAGGCATGCTGGCCGGCCTCAATTTTCAGGCTCCACCCGTCTGCATTTCTGATGCTGGCATTGCCTGAAATTCAGCCCTTGGCACTCCCATCTGCCTGAGTACCAAACAAGACCCTCATGTTCTTGTCAACACCCAAAATGCTCATTGTTTAAGCACCTCATAGAATCTAATGACCCACACATGCAATCAAAGCCCACAGGAGCCTGCAATGTTGCTCGCCCAAGAATCTTACAATGAACATTGTTATAATTGCACTCATTACAAAATCCAAGTTGTGTTAAAAGTAAATGTCAACATTTTAACATTTGATTTTTATTTTTAGGTTAGCTCAACGGTACTAATTTCCTCGTTGAAACAGAGATTACGAGTTCAAGTCTGTCCCCGAGGTTGTGAAAGGCACTGTGGAAAAGTCTTCCTTTTACAAACAAGTGGGATTTTACATCTGCACTGGTCTGTCACAACCAATAAAGGATAAATCCTAATCCTGGCTGCCAGAACTGATCATGCTGTCACTTGCAACGATGTAATCATTTCATACGTAGCATAAAAACAAACAGTATTCACCAATAAAAAATCAGTAGGCGGGGAGTTTTCATCTGACAAGAAATCCATTAACAGTCCTGGTTTTATCAAAGTGTTAACAGCTACATGCACTGTGTCATTGCTACGAAAGAGACTTACACATGATAGGTTAATCAACAGCAAGCCAAAAGCTGCAGTGGAATATATCAAAGAGAGATATCTCTATAAAAGATGAATATTACATTTGGAAAATCATTCATTGACCTTCAAAAAGTATATTACATAGCTTTATGTGCTCTTGGAATTCCAGGTATAAATCTTTTCTTTTATCTTTTTACCGTAATGTACAGTTTAAATTCCAACTGTTTGTGTTTTGAAGTGTTGGACAATTATATTTGAGCTTAAGGTAAGTGATCAGTGGATGTGGCACTAGTGATGCATCTAGGACACCAAAATGTTACTGAAAATATTATTGTTTTCTAACAAGATAGCTGATATATTTAAAAACGTTTCAAATCTTAAAACAATTATTATTTTATCTGGCTATATTTTGAAACTTTAAAAAAAATATGAAGCAGTCAAATGAATATAAAAATAAATTTGAAGAAAAAGCCTCAGCTCCTGAATGTCTGAAAAGAAAAGAAAGCATAGATAATAATAGCAAAAGTGCCAACATGCTGCAGCTGGTAGCGCTCTCACTTCAGAATCAGATGTTGTGGGTTCAAGTCCTACCCTGAGACCTGAGTGCAGAAACCTGGGCTGATGCTTGAGGGAATGCTGCACTGTTGCAGTTGTGGTCTTTTAGATGTAGCAGACCGCATCGCACTATTTCCAGAAGACCAGGGGAGTTCTCCCTGGTGTCCTGGTCAATATTTAGCCATCATTCAACATCGTTGAAACAGACTATCCGGTTATTGTTATATTGCTGTTTGTGGGAATTAGCTGTGCACAAATTGGCTGTGACGGTTTCTAAACCACAACAGTGTCTATGCTTCAAAATGTATTTCCTTGGTTGTAAAGCACTTTGGGATGTTCTGTAGTTGTGAAAAGCACGATATAAATGCAGGTTTTTCTTTTCTCCGTGCACTTGTGCTCTTGTTAGGACTCAGGAATTTGTGAAATTGACTGTTCACCCGGAAAAGAACAATAGGCAGACATTTGTTTTTTTTAAAATAAATTTAGACTGCCCAATTTTTTTTTCCAGTTAAGGGGCAATTTAGCATGGCCAATCCACCTACCCTGCACATCTTTGGGTTTTGGGGGTGAGACCCACTCAGACACGGGGAGAATGTGCAAACTCCACATGGAGAGTGTGCCGGGGCCGGGATCGAACCCGGAACCTCAGCACTGTGAGGCAGCAGTGCTAACCACTGCAACGCCATGCTACCCTGGCAGACATTTGTAACAAGTCCCAGTCATTCTGCTGTTTCACTAAAACTGCATACTGGTAAATCTTTAAATTACTTTGAACAAACCGACAAGCTTTGTTATGAAAAAAATTCATGCAGTGAGCTAGAACTGGTATGTTTGAAACTGTCTTATGCTGTAGAAATTTGGCTAATAAGGTGAAATGCAAATTGATTGTCACACAGAGGAGTGAAGGGTTGTAGCAGAGTGCTTGAAATTCAATTCATGCTATTTACATTAGTTACCTGAGTAAAGCATCCATAGAGCAATATTCTGAGGCTCGATTCTTCCTCAAAAGACAGGAGAGACAAAGCTCTGGGAGAGTCACTTGAGATGGTCCCTTATCTCTACTTGCATAAAACCTTCAGGAGAACCGAGAAGATGATTCAAATGAAGATTTATTGATAAACAAAAGAACAGGCCGCAAAGCGGCGTACAGCAGATAGGTCACAACCGGGATTACCGATCCTGCCTGTCCCAATCCGGGCTGGCTTTTAAGGGTTGATTTCATGAGTCCCAGCTGCTTAGGCCTCTGCCCATCAGCGCAGGTGCTCGTCTTCCACGCGCCCCACAGGGAGATCAATCAGGTCATCCCCCATGGTCTCGTGAGGGTTATTACAACTTTCAACTAGTTAAAAATCAGGATTGGCAGATACCCAAGATCAGGATGCCCGTATCCCTTTTAATTAAGCAGTATGGCACAGTGAGATCAACAGAAAACCAAACCATGCTGGATGAGCAATGATGGCTTTGCGCACAGAAACAAAGGCTGTAAAGGCTAGCGGTCACCTGGACTCTATTGGTAGCATTCTTCACTTTGGATGGGAAGGCTATGGCAGGATTTGAAAATGTAATTTTGACCAATAGCCTAATGCGTTCTGAAAGAACTGTAGCTTTTTGATGAGCTATTAGGCTGAAAACATGCCTGCTTTCTCACAGGTGTTAAGGAGACAGCTCAGGTTAATATCCTGGAAGGATGTGATCAAATGTGCTGAATGACAATCTCCAATCCAATTAATCTGGTGAAATACAATTGGAAACTTTATCCTCGGAATTTTATTCTGAAAATTGTGGGCACTTCAGCATTTATGAAAATGTAATCTGATGTGAACCACCTTGCTTATAAATTTAAATTAAACAAAGTATCACCTGCTTACAATGCTGGTTATTCTGAGAATTCACAGCCTAATGATACTTTAAACTTTATCTTATCTCAAATCTCTTCCCTCCGCAGTGTCAGTCCCTGTTTCCTTCAGTGGGGACTATCATGAACTCCAGTACTGCTGAGATGGTATTTGGAGGTGGATTTGTGGCAAGGAACGATGACCACAATCCATTTTACCTGATTCAAAGATAGGGATGTCATGATGTGAAAAGTGTTCCATTTATAGCAGCTCAGCTTTGCACTGATAAAGTTCACTCCAATAAGTGTCAGTGAGATTGCGCGCCAGACAATCTGAGACCATCTGTTCAGGAGGATTTACAACATCAGGGCTTGTAGGCTAGCAGAAAGAGGAGTGGGTTCTGTAAATAAAGAGCCCAGCGTTTCAAGTCAGCACAAGAGTATTGTTTTTTAAGAATCATGTTGAAAGTTTGAGTTGTTGTGAATCACCAGATCAGTAGCTTGATAAAACTGAGAGGAATTCGCTCATTTAGAATTCAAAAACATGGGATTTTGAGTTTGCTGTTCTGCAATACTGGTTTACTTTTCCTTATAGAATGATAATTAGTTTTATCACAATGCTTTTCAACTGATATTAACCTATTGTCTTTCTCGTATGTTTGAAGGAAATTTGTTTGCGATTTATATAATCTGTTGTCGAGCATGCAGTTTCTCAAAAACGACAAACATTTACTTGACTGCACTGGCTGTTTCCGACACCGTCTGCCTAATCTGGGCAGCTATTTTGAATCTAACAAAGTTATGGCTGGGCCCAAATGCCCGCTGGGTCTATACCCCTTGGTGGTGCATATCCATCATTTTAGAATATGGCACCATTCTCTGTTCAGTGTGGATTATCATGGCGTTCACTATCGAAAGGTATATTGTTTTGACCAATAAAAGATTGAAGTACCACATAAGCAAACCGAAGAATGCTCTGTGGGCAGTGGCAGCAGTTGTGATCCTTTCTTACATATCGGCTTTCCTTGCTTTCTTGATGAATAAATTTGTAAGAAGACCGACTGAAAGCAGATCCATTTTAGAAAATTACACCAGTCACTGGCATGGAGAATGTACCCTGCTGAACAGTACATACTTCCCAACAACTATATGGCTGCAAACAGTTATATCTGGTGGTGTTCCTTATCTATTGATCCTCATCTTCAGTGTTCTGATTGCCTATCGGTTACACACAAAAACCAAGATTCATTCAGAATTTGAGAATACAACTTTCAAGATCACCAGGATAAAAATTAAGAAATCTCTTCAGATTCTGCTTGTTGTCTCGTTTACGGCTGTTGCTCTCGGCCTCCCCAGGTTCATTTCAGAATGTCTGCCAAATGACTTAGGCGGTGTGAATTATTTTGATTATAACACGGTTACAAATATAATACCGGACATCTTGTTTATGTTCCAATGGTTCAATTCCGCGATAAACTTTTGGCTCTTTAGCTCTGCATCATCTGCCTTTCGTCAAGAGTGTGTGGCTATTTTCACCAGTCATGTTTGTAAGAAACAGACTTCGAAGACTGTAGCAACTGTACCTGTTGATACCTTAAAGACAGTGTTCAGAAATAATTCCTGTTGTACCGAATGAACACATTACCAGGAACTGAAAGTTATCATCAGAAGAGCACAAGACCTGAGTTTTTTTGAGTAATGTTCCCTCCTTCATGTGACAGAGAGAGACACTTTGATTTGCAATTTGTATGAATGGCATTTGATTTGAAGTAGGATGCAATCTTTGAATTGTTGGTTATATAATTTATATATCGTGCTCAATATAGGATTTTTTAAAATATATTTTATTAAGGCATTTATATAAACAACAAACACACAAATAAGAGCAGAAGCTAAATTGTACAGCACCCAACACATACAACCTCCCTGCCCTTCCCCTCCTCCCGCCCTGCCTTCCCCATTTTAACCACCTAATTCCACCCCTCCTCCCCCTCTGCTGTCACCTCAATCCTAAAGGCGTCAATGACGTCTCCGGATGAACCCATCAACTGACCCTCCACATCTGGGCGAACCTATCAACTGACCCTCTCAAGACAGGCTTGACCCCCGCCCCCCCCTCCCCCCCACTTTTGGTGGCTTCGAGTCCCCCCATCCAAGCAAACTCCATCTCCAGGCTATCAGGGAGGCAAAGGCCAAGACATCGCCTCTCTTTTAACACCCCAAAGATCGCTACCTCTGGGCATGGGGCCATCACTAACCCCAACCCCTCAGACATTACGGGCAAGATTCTCTTGCTGCGTTGCGCTCGAATGAAGCCCAACGTGGCCAGAGAATCTCGGGAGAGGCCCCCAGCGGACTTCCAACAGACTCCATGCCTCGTGGGATTCACCATTTCCCGTGAGACGTTGGAGTCGCAACTCTGCCCAAAATGGGCAGGACCGAATGGCGCTCGCGGATGTAGGTCGTAAACCTACTTACAATCTACTTGCTCGGGATCCAGCGGCCTCCATCAATTTTCCGGCCTCCCCAGGGAGGCTGCAGCCAGGGGCCAATCAGTGCTGGACCACACAAACGTGGATTTGACGGAAAGGCACCTGAGATGTCTCCCGGGCCATCGGAGACCCTTGGGTGATTAGGGTAAATGCAGGGTAGCTCCCTGTCCCTCCCCCTGGAATGCAGGTACCTTGGCACTGCCCAGCTGGCACTTTGGTACTGCCACTCTGGCACTGCCAAGGTGCCCAGATGGCACTGCCAAACGGGAAGGAGCACTGCCTGAGTGCCAGTGTGGTAGTGCATGGGTACCCGAGTGCCAGGGTGGCACTGTCAAGGGTTAGGGGCCGAGGGTGGCCATGCCCATGAAATGGGGGTGGAGGGGGATTTGAAGGGTGGGAGAGTGCAGGGCAAATAAGTAGGGACCTCCGGGAGGTTGGGGGGTTATGGGTTGGGGTCCTGGAAGGGAGGGGGTGCTGTAAGGGGACTTGGGTGGGCCTGAAGAGGGGGACCCCCAGGGACCCCATAGCAGAGTGTCCTCCTTGGGGGGGTGTGGGGTAGTGTCCATCTGTACGGGGAGTGGGGAGTGTGGGAGATCCACAAGCTCACTTAGGGCATGATTCTCTTGCCGTGTTGCGCTCAAGTGAGAGCACAACGCGGTGGAAAATATTGGGAGAGGTCACCAGTGAGCCTCCCTACAGCCTCCGTGCCTCGTGGGATTCAACGCAGTCCCACAAAATGTTGGAGTCAAACCTCCGTCCCAAATGGGCCTGGCCAAATGCCACTCCCAGAGTGCGTCTGAAGCCTACTTACAACCTACCTGTCAACATCTACTGGCCTCCCTCGATTCTCTCCAAGCAGGCTGCAGCTGGATCAGGCAGAAGGGCACCCGGGGGGTCTTCCAGGCCTTTGGAGACCCCTTGACGGGGTCAGGGTAAATGCAGGGTGGCCCCCTGTCCCTCTCCATGGACCACGGGCACATTGGCACTGCCACCCGGCACTGCTAACATGCCCGGATGCCACTGCCAAGCTGGCAGGAGAATAATAGAATCATAGAATTTACAGTGCAGCAGGCCCTTTGGCCCATTGCGTCTGCACTGGCCCTCGGAAAGAGCACCCCACTTAAGCCTATACCATCCCCGTAACTCAGTAACCCCACCCAATCTTTTTTGGACACTAAGGACAATTTATCATGGCCAATCCGCCTAACCTGCACATCTTTGGACTGTGAAAGGAAACCGGAGCACCCGGAGGAAACCCACGCAGACACGGGGAGAATGTGCAGACTCTGCACAGACAGTGACCCAAGCCGGGAATTGAACCAGGGACCCTGGAGCTCTGAAGCAACTGTGCTAACCACTGTGCTACCATGCTGCCCTATTTACAAGGACAGTTTCATTGAATGGTATACCATCCTCACAATCACAAATGCCTATTTGTAGTCCATTGCATTCATGGATAGTGTCAAAATTATTTTGTTTGGGTGCCATGGTGGCAGTGTAATAGTGCCCGAGTGCCAGGGTGACACTGCCAAGGGCCAGGGGCGAAGGGGCCATGCCCGTGAAATGAGGGTGGACGGTGTGTTTGAAGGTTGGGAGAGTGCAGTAGGGGCCACAGGGAGGTTGGAGGGGTGATGGGTGGGGGTCCTAGAAGGGAAGGGATGCTTCAAGGGTGCTTGGAGGGGCTTGAAGAGGACCCCATAGCGGGGTGTCCACACTTGGGGTGTGGTGTGGTGTAGTGTCCATGTGTGTGCGGAGTGACATTGCCCGTGGGTGGGGGTGTGGGGGACCCACAAGCTCACTTAGAGATCGGGGCACCCTTACAAAATGGCAGCCCGATCTCTGAGTTCATTTCCCCAGTGCTAAAATAAATTCTAAGTGTGGGCTAAACCAGTGAGAAACTCTGCAGGGCCCAAAAAAGTAACTAGGTGTCATTGAATAGCGGTGGGGAACTCTCTGGCAACTCCCTGAAAATCCCGCCACAAATTAACGTAGAAATGTTTTGGGAGAATCGTGCCCTATGTCCGTCAACCCCTGCTAGAACTCCTCTCAATATAGAAATTTAAAAGTAAATTTATTTGAATTGGATGCTGCCGTGGGTTAACTCATGGCCTTTCATCTTTGGGATCAAAGTACAGATGGAAACAATATCTTCTTTGTCCATTAGCTGTAAATGTGCTGCATGAAATGAGTTGTGCCACTTTTAATCCAGTTCCTCTGGGCAAAGCTTTGAGCACACAAATAACCTAAATTTGGAACTAAAAAGACACAGGGCTGGATTTTCTGTTTTGGTGACTAAGTCCCCACGCCGGTGTGAAAATGGTGTAGAAAAAATGGCCACTGATTCCCTGTTCTGGGGGGGGGGGGGGGGGGGGGGGGGTGCTAGCAGCCAGGCAGCATGGAGCTCCCAGCTCTAGCTTGCATCCATGGCTGCGCATGCACACGATAGCGGCCTGCAGCGGTCGCGCCGTGCTTCATAGCGAACGCAGCCCGTGGACCTGGACCGCAAAAATAGTCCGCTTTTCAGGGGACAGATCATCGCGAAAGGGACGCCGCCCCTGATTTGGTCATCATCAGGGATTCTCCACCCCGTCGCCAAACGTGATTTCGCCTTCGGGGATCGGAGAATCCAGCCCACCTTCTTTCACAGATGCTGATGTGGAAAACGCTTAAATGTCACACTGAAGTTTTATGGGATACTCCATTGAGAGTGAAGTTGAAACAGATTTTTTTTTAAATAAAAAAGTTTTTTATAATCTTTATTGTCACAAGTAGGCTTACATTAACACTGCAATGAAGTTACTGAGAAAAGCCCCTATTTAAGAATAGAGGAAATTTTACTCTGTCTCGAACTGTTCTCCATGACCAGGTATGGTTAGTATTGCACCTGTTCTATTCTTCAACACTAACAAGCCTCAACTTGATTAGTACCAATCATTCATTAAAAATTGTAGTTCAATTGGCTCGCTCAATGGGTGTGTCCTTTGTCAGGAAAATAGTGGTGATTTTAAGTCCTCTATATTTGTATTGTTACTCTATAAGTTTAAGTAGGCTTAATTTAGTGGTTCTGTGTAAGACGAGTAAAACACTAGTTAGATTCATGTTAGACAAATGTGTTTGCATGTATGGGGTTTTTGGTAAGTTTCAAACTGGGCCTTACTCGATAAGTAAATAAAAGCTTGAACAAGGAAAGAGTGGTTGCTTAGCAACCTGGGCATCTTCAGAGTAGGAAGACTTTTTCTGATTGTTTTTAACTCAATTCACAGATGATGGTGACAGGCAGCTAAAGAGGAAACATCTCTCCTACCTTTGCTGGAATAAAAGTCATACAATGGAGTAAAGGTTAAGAAAGCCTGTGCCAGAAATTTAAAGGACAGCTTGTTGAGGAAACTATAGAAATGAAGATGACTTTCCAGAAAGCCCGAAGTTAAAGGAACAGAGGAAATGAGGCCTAGAACAAGATACTGTTCCGTAATGACAGATGGCTGAAAAAGAGTTGGTTAGTCAGAAGCCACAAAGATATCTGAAGTGGTTCTCGGGTTCCTGAAATCGAATTGCAGTTTATGAGACATTAACTGAAATAATTGTGGAACAAAGAGTGGCTAGATCTCAGAATTGTGTAAAAGCATTTAAGACAATGGGATCCTGAAAGGGGTATTGGAAAGCCTGTGGGTGTATCCTTGTTAAAACATTGGTGAATTTTGTTTGAAAGAATAGTTGGAAAACCTGGAGGTGGATGCTTGATGAAAACAGCTGATGGAATGCATCGCGGGAACGTAGATTTTAAAGTGTGTTTGGAAACACTTATGTGACAACTATCTGGAAGTATTTGAGCAGACAATCATGGAAGCTGGTTTGAGTGGCAGCAGCCATTTGGTTTCGAAGTGAGTGTTATCATTGAAATCTGTGTATATTTCTGAAGATAAGGGGGAGTGAAGGAGTATTGAATTATAATCAAACTTTTCATGTTTAATATTTTTTTTGTTGTTAAAAACTAATTGGCAGTCCTGTAACTCTGTTCCTCCACATTTCATAAAAAAAAGTAAAAGTTACTTTCTGGTATCTTACCATCTAGTCGTGACATAAACTGGGGTCAATGCAGTCTCGATGGGAACGCCCCACCGAGACTGCATTTCCTGCACTGGTGAGCAGAGTCCCTCAGTGCAGGGAGAGATCGGAGTGCCATTTTGAAATGGCCCCCGATCTCAAGTCCCCCAACACAACCCCCGGACACCCCAACTCACCTGTTGTAAGGTCCAAGAGCACACCTCACAATAGGGAAGCCCCGGGCCTGATCCTCATTGTGGGCAAAATGCCACCCAGGAACTTTGGCAGGTCCAGCCTGGTATCCTGGCACTGCTCCTTCCAACCTAGCAGTGTCACCTAGGCACCTCAGCAGTGTCAGGCTGGCATCCAGGTGACACTGCCAGAGTGCCAATGTGGTGGTACCAGGCTGGCAGTGCCAAGGTGCCTGGGTGACATCAACAGTGCCAGGGTGCCACCCTGCCCAGATACCAGCCACCCGGAGACCTCCAATTGCCTGGGAGATGCCCCCAAGTGCCGTTCTGCCTGGTTCCCCTTTGTGGGGACCAGTGCTAATCGGTGCCCGGCTGGGGTCTCCACGACAAGGCCAGTAGATACTGGGAGCCGGTTAAATCTGGCAAAGGCAGAGTTCACCGAGTTTTTAAAACTCACTTAACTCTGTGAGTCTGGGCCTTGCCTATTGTGGGCGAGATCCAGATCGCACCGTCTCATGAGACCTCGTTAGATCCTGCGAAGCATAGTGACTGTCGGGAAGCCTAGGAGAGGCCTCTCGCAGGATCTACCCGTCACATCCTGGCCCGATTCCGATGGTACATGGCCAGTAAATCGCGGCAATTGTATTTTACATTGTTTTTCGTTTCAGTTTGCTTTTTCCATGCTTTTCATCAGTTATTAGTATTTCTTGTGTATTTTCATTGTTGACTGTTCATTTATGTTGATTTTTGGTGAACAAGCAATGTACCCACAATAAATTTCCAAATAAATCATAAAAGTTGAATTGAATTGATTTGAATCTGCTATTTAGAACATTTTGGCAGTCTGGTAGTGTCTAGTAAAGAAGGAGTTTCTGCTTTTTAAAACTGTCCTTAAACACTAATACAGTGCAGATTGTGGAAAGCTGAAACAAAAAGAGAAAATGTCAGAAATACTCAACAAGTCCGGCATCACTTGTGGAAAGACAAACAGAGTTTGCATTTCAGAACTTGCATTTAGAAACAAGCCGGGGAAAGGGTAGGAAGAAGAATAACAGGGAAAGTCTGTGACAGTGTAGAGGGCAGGGGAGATTATGACAAAAGTGTTCATGGTGCGTCACCAAAAGGAATAATTATGGAACAAGGAAAGAAACGAAAGATGTGTCCAGAGGAGATGTGAATGGCAAAATGATGCACAGCTTCAGTCTGAAAGCATAGACAGGAAATAAAAGTGTAAAGAAAGTAAAAAACAAACGAGCAACGGGTAACGGAACAAAATAGGGGCAGATATTACAATCTAGAATTGTTGAACTCAGTGTTAAGTCTACGAGTTATCTGTAATCGTGGATGGATCCAAAACACAAAGGGTGGAATTTCAGTGAGATGCCACATGTAGAAGTCAGAGACCGTCAAAGGACTGTGAAAGCAAGTATCCTTGGATAATGGGTCAGACACAAGAAAGGAAAGAGCACTTAACCACGGTCGCCACAGTTCTGTAGCAAGGATTCCACATTCAGTTGAAATGCAACTCAAAGCCTACAACATGAGTATCATCAATGCAAAATACATACATAACACTGACCATTATCTTGTTCAATGGATGGCTTGCTGTCTCCTATGACCCTGAGAGTACACTAACAGCAGTATAACTTATGACAAGGCTCCCCAAGCCAGATTTAAAGCAGCCACTCATCACCCTGGTAGATCCAGTCTAACAACTTGTCCATATAAAAATGTCTGCTGTTATTGAAACAATCCAGAGACTAGACAAGTCTACAGACTTACAAATATAAACATCAGTGGTGGAATCGGTGATCTGTTTAATGTCAAGACAGCAGCAGAAGAGTGGGTTGTCTCATATGCAACAAAGGGCACTGGAGAATAGGGCTAACAACTCTGTAAATATAATGTGAGAGATGACAATGATGGTATAAAAATAAGATAACAATGTATTTTATCAGCTATAATATATTTGTTATGTCATAGATATTAGGTGGGAGGTCTTGTGGTGCAGGGAGTAGCATCCCTGCCAGAAACACTGGGTTCAACTCCCACACCACAGGACTTGATGGCCAAGGAAGGTACATGCATAATGCAAACAAACAGGTTGAGTATTAACTTGCAAATCCTTACTACATAGGCCAACGACAGACGGTAAGAGTGGGAGAGATTCCTGGTCAGCAATGTGATGAAAAGAAGTTGGAGTCTCTGCCGTCACTGTCCATAGCTCCCGGCTACAACACGCATATAGAAGTGTGTGTTGCCACAGCAACTTGGACTCTTTGTGGGGTGGTTAGCTCAGTTGGCTTGATGGCCAGTGTGGATCAGATTGGTGCCAACATCAATCCTTGTTCTGACTGGGATGAATTCAAGACCTGCCTCCTTGTCTTACCAGTAGTGGAGATCGCAATTACTGTGGGTCGGACCTGTCTTCAGACAGAGAACTCAAGGGGACAAAAAGGTAGTCATTGCCTGCAGTGGAATCTATTCACTAAATAAAACAACACACATTTTTTTAGTCAGAAGCTTGTTATTAAAAATATCTGTAGATTATTGCCTGTGATTTTATTGACTAACTAATGGGTTAATTGATATACTTTACTGGAGAATGTGTTTCAGTATTGACAACACAATATACTGCTTGGTGTTTACTATACTGGGTCTGTCATCTTTCGCTCAACATCAGCAGCAGCAATTAATTTAACATCTGTGGTGGAAGATTTGTTTTGGTTGCAATGAATCATAAATATATAGAAAAGGATTCCGTTACAATTTGTTTGCACATAGAGTAATTCCTCTTCCATGTGTTTGTTCTACTGGTTTGATTGTGTATTAAAAAGATGGTTTTAGCACAACATTATTCAGAGGATATGATTAGAGGTATATTATGTAAGAAAACTCATATTATTAATGCTCAGAGGCCAAGTACAAATGCAATCCAAACCAATGAAAGCAATTTTTGAACAACCCAAAAGTTGCTGTTACACTCTCACTTTCAGATTTCTGTGAAACAGTTTCCAATAATCACTGATGTGAAAGTGGCAGTGTAACTGGACCAATTAGTCCCTATCAGGTTCCTGCACTAATTATATATCAATTGTGGTTTACATTGATTGGGTTGTTATTTGAAGACATATAAAGGAACATTTACTGACATGAGAGTGAGGATTGAGTTAGGAGGTTTTTATTTGTGATGTTTCACTCCATGAATAGATCTAAACTAAGTAAAGATTGTCTTTGGTTTCACCGTTCACCATCTGCCTATCAGGACTTTAACATCCTCTGTCGCTGAGAGATTAAGCAGTGGCCAGATTTTCCTTTGATGAGCTGGGGTTGGAATTATCACATGGGCTTAAAGCACAGAGGTGATTTATGGTGGTAATTCCCTACACCTGATTTTCCCCCAGGTGCTTAACCTCGGCAATTATTTATGTCCAAGAATTACAGGCCGACGTTCACTCCAAGCTTTAGTAGTTAGTCAAACTTCAACCCATGTAAATGTCAGATGTGGACGGCACGGTAGCATAATGGTTAGCACAGTTAGCACTGGTGCGTCACAGCACCAGGATCCCAGGTTCGATTCCCGGCTTGGGTCACTGTCTGCACGGAGTCTCCCCGTGTCTGTGTGGGTTTTCTCCGGTTTCCTCCCACAAGTACCGAAAGATGTGCTTGTTAGGTGAATTGGCCATTCTGAATTCTTCCTCAGTGTACCCGAAAAGGTGCCAGAGTGTGGCGACGAGGGGATTTTCACAGTAACTTCATTGCAGTGTTAATGTAAGCCGACTTGTGACAATAATAAAGATTATTATTAATTAGTCATCTTTGAGTCAGACAGTTGAAGGTTTGAGTCCCACTCCAAGTGACTTGAGCACAAAAATCAAGACTAACACTCCAGTGCGGTACTGAGGGAGGACTGCACTGTCGGCGATGCCACCTTTCAGATCAAATTTTAGACATTGATCTTCTCTACTCTTATCAAGGAGATGTAACTTATCCCAATGCTCTGTTTGAGGAAGTGTTGGAGAGTTATCTCTGGTATGCTGGACAATATTTATCCCTCCTCACAAAAAAATAGATTACCTAGTCTTTTTTTTTTAAGGATAGGCAACAAATGCTGGCCTAGCCAGCGAAGCCCACAACCTGTAAAAATGGTCATTTAAAAAAATTAATATTGAAGGTTGTGGAAGCTTGAAATGTAAAAAATGGTTGCCATCTTTCCGATGATATAACAGTGACTATACTCCCAAAGTACTTTAGTGGCTGTTAAATGATTTGGGGTGCTGAGGTCATGAAACATGCTCCATAAATGCAAATCCTTTTTTCTTTTAAAACTATTATATTTTCAGAATGCCAGGTTGTTTGTTGAACAGGTTGGACATGAGACAAAATCACACTGAATATTTTTTAGATGTTATTGTGCAAGTGATACTGCTGCAAATTCTCTGATAACATTAACAATTGGCCATTGGAAGGAGATCTACACAAGTGTCTTAAGCTTGTAAGCACAGAGCTCCTTTGTTGCCGAGCACCACTGGCACTATAATTTAGGTCTGCCACCATTCCAGCTGAAAATGCAGATATCTTTTTAAATCCAGTTACCTGACGTTGCACAGCCAAAAACAAAATTACTGCCATTGAATGCTACAAGGAATTTTTAAATGTTTCTCTTACTTCGGCAGCGTTTTCAAGATTCAGAGGTGTTCTGTTCATCGTGCCTTTGTCGAGGTTAATAATTGCATTCTGGTGATTTTCTACGATCTCTTTCCACTACCTTTTCCAACAGAAATTCCTAAGTAATATGTGATCTTCTAAGGCGAGTGGTCAAGACTGCAAGCTTCTCAATTACCACCACAGGCATTCTGTGCAGTTGATATGCAGGAGGTTTACATGTAACAGCACAGTTGATCTCCTTCATTTTAATGGAGCTGGTGCTACAAAGTTATCAGCAAGCAGCCCAGTGAAGAAATGATAAGACTCAACCCTGGCAGTTGGATTTATAATAACAGATAACCTCAGGTGCCATCTGCTTGAGAAGCTATTGCGGAAAACGGTAATCTTCCCTATGCCTGAATTTTTTTTAACTCAATACTGTGTGTGACAGAATTTATTATCTCTCTGATATACAGCATAGTGCCATCTGCTGCTTGTGCAAGAGCAACAGATTAGAGTTCAGAGGCAGTGCACTTTTTGGGAGGAATTTTGGCTTCAGAAATTGAGTGATGCGCACACATTTCATGTCTCATTGGCTGTGTCCTGAGATATTTCCAAAAATCCATTCCTGACAGCTGTTGAGATTTTACGCCAATGGCCGAAAATTTTAAATTATGAAACATTCACATAATAAAGAAATATTTTTTGTTCTAAGAGGGCTTCCTGAAATTATTATAGTTGTTGGTTATTTAAAGGGACATTGTGTTCATGAAAAAGGTATTTGACAATATTCTGTTTGTTTCTGAACAATATCACTTTCTTCACTGTAATCGGATTTATATCATGACAGCATATCCTTGTGGACAATTGACAATGCAGAGGTAAAAACACATTATGGAGGTGATGTTTCTTTATAATTTGCATGATATAAGGTTATTTTCACTCCCTTTGAAAATACTGTTTCCTCATCAACAGTGGTGATGTATTTTGTTTAGGAATAAACCAGAATTATAATCTCTATGGCATCTCATAGGAACTTCAAAACGTTGCGCTTTCTTAAATCAAGTAGGTCACAGGACAGATTGTAGAGATTTCAAAATTGACATCAGGGGTGAAATTCTCCCGAAACGGTGCGATGTCCGCCGACTGGCGCCCAAAATGGCGCCAATCAGACGGGCATCGCGCCGGCCCAAAGGTGCGGAATGCTCTGCATCTTTGGGGGCCGAGCCCCAACATTGAGGGGCTAGGCCGACGCCGGAGGAATTTCTGCCCCGCCAGCTGGCGGAAACAGCCTTTGTTGTCCCGCCAGCTGGCGCGGAAACGACTTCCCCGGGCGGCGCATGCGCGGGAGCGTCAGCGGCCGCTGACAGTTGCCCACGCATGCGCAGTGGAGGGAGTCTCTTCCGCCTCCGCCATGGTGGAGACCGTGGCGGAGGCGGAAAGGAAAGAGTGACCCACGGCACAGGCCCGCCTGCGGATCGGTGGGCCCCGATCGCGGGCCAGACCACCGTGGGGGCACCCCCCCGGGGCCAGATCGCCCCACGCCCCCCCCCAGGACCCCGGAGCCCGCCCATGCCGCCTTGTCCCGCCGTTCAAAAGGTGGTTTAATCCACGCAGGCGGGACAGGCAATTTATCGGCGGGACTTCGGCCCATCCGGGCCGGAGAATCCAGCGGGGGGGCCCGCCAACCGCCAATATCCGGTACCGGAGACTTCGGCAACCGGCGGGGGCGGGATTCACGGCAGCCCCCGGCGATTCTCCAACCCGGCGGGGGTCGGAGAATGACACCCCTGGTACAAAAGCAGGAGTAGTCATGTAGCTTTGTCATTCGCTAAACTCCTGGCTG
Organism: Scyliorhinus torazame; assembly: GCF_047496885.1. Classification (NCBI taxonomy): domain Eukaryota; kingdom Metazoa; phylum Chordata; class Chondrichthyes; order Carcharhiniformes; family Scyliorhinidae; genus Scyliorhinus; species Scyliorhinus torazame. Next base: position 119,768,792 of record NC_092707.1, on the reverse strand, counting down.
AACCTTTACATCAAATCCACTTTCCTGCACTGTCCCTCGATTCCCTGAGTGCCCAAAGATCTATCGATGTCTGCCTAATATACTCAATGACTGAACCGCCACAGCTCTCTGAGGTAGAGAATTCTAAGATTCATAACACTCTTACTGAAGAGATTTCTCCACAGGCTGGATTTTACATCGAGGTCCCCACACCCCCAGGCAGAAAAGTCAGGCGTGGACACAACCCTGCTCTGGCAGCTTTCCCCACAGGTGTGTAATGCTGGGAGGGATGTTAATTGCTTTAAGCTGAAACTTCGACCCCCATCTGGGGAGCAAGTCACGCCTCAGAGAGCTGCCGGCCAATCAAACTTAACTGGACCAACCATATAAATACCTTGGCTACAAGCAGGGCTGGACATTCTGCAGCAAGTAACTCACCTCCTGACTACTCTAAGCCTGTCCACCATCTACAGGTTAGGAGTGCAATAAAAACCTCCCCACTTGACTGGATGAGTGCAACTCCAACAACACTCAAGAAGCTTGACACCATCCAGGACAAAGCAGCCCGCTTCATTCAGCTTCAGCTTCCCATCGACCACCGAAAACATTCACTCTTTCCACTACCAGCACACATTGGTAAGGGTATGCATCATCTAAAAGATGTAGCATTTTGCCAATTGCCTCTTTTGCCATCACCTTCCAAACCCATGACCTCTCCCACCCAGAGACATAAGATAGCAGACACATGGAAACAGCACCACCTGCAAGTTCTCCTCCAAGTCACTCACCATTCTGACTTGGAAATAAATTACCATTTCTACACTGTTGGGTCAAAACCTTGGGTGCAGCCACGCCACAGGGACTGCAGTGGTTCAAGAAGGTGGCTCGCTGCCACCTTCTCAAGGGCAATTATAGACGGCAACAAATAAGCTCTTGCCAGCGATGCTCATATCCTGTGAATGGATAACTAAAAGCGAAATGCGGACAACCTGTAAAATGAATGGGGATTCAACAAATGTCAGCCTCTTGCATTCACGGAATTGTGGCGTCTATATGAAGCGAAATACAACTAACTTACATATTATCAATTCAGTTACAGCGTGTTACAAAACTGCATCCCAATTAAAGGAGTCAAGTGATATCACAAACGTTCTTCCCAAAATGGCTTATCTGTTTCCTCCACAGATGCTGCCTGACCAGTTAAATATTCCCAGAGTTTTCTTTTTCTGTTTCAGATTTAAGCCAAATAATTTGTTTGGCAAAAGTGAGGTTTGTAATTTGTAAAAACATTTTGAACCCCAAAATTCTGATTCAATTATTACTTCAATTATACAGCTGAATTTTGTGATGATGAATGATTATCATAATTTCCTCATAGTATTCAAATCTGCCACCATCAAAATTCCCCAGTGTGGTGGTAGTCTGGAGATATCACAGGGACAGAGCATCACAACAGTCACAATGAGAAATTTCAGGGCGATCACATCCTTTAGCAGAAACAGCCAGTCAGGTAGGAAACATTTTATCACCAATAGTAAAAATCCCAGTCTGCTCGGTATAGAATTAATAGAAAGTTACAGCGCAGGAGAATATTCTTAAGATAGATTGATATCTCCAGCAGTAACTAAGACATAGGGCGCGATTCTCTGCTCCCGCGTCGGTTAGGAGAATCTCCTGGGTCGCCAAATTTTCCCGTGACGCCGGTCCGACGCCCTCCCGCGATTCTCCCAAGCGGCGAGAACGGCCCCGTCGAGTTCCACATGGCGCAGGCCGGAGAATCGCCCGAGACACCCAAAATGGCGATTCTCCGGCACCCCTGCTATTCCCAGGCCCGGATGGGCCGAGCGGCCAGCCCAAAACGGCGGGTTCCCCCCCGGCGCCGTCCACACCTGGTCGCTGCCGGCGGGAACAGCGTGGGAACGTTGGGGGGGGGTGACCTGCGGCGAGGGGAGGGGGGATCCTGCACCGGGGGGGGCCTCAAATGGGGTGTGGCCCGCGATCGGTGCCCACCGATCGTCGGGCCGTCCTCTCTGAAGGAGGACCTCCTGGGCGGGATTCTCCGAAAGGGAGGCTGAGTGTTCGCGCCGTCGTGAATGCCCACGAGGTTCACAGCGGCGTGAAACGGCCCCTATCCCGACCGATTCAGGGCCCGATAATGGGCTAGGAGCGGCGCCGCGTAATTTACGAGCGCCAGGCCTTGGCGCCGCGTAAAGGTGGCGCCGCATACATGACACGGCCGGCACCGCATAACTGGTGTCACCCGCGCATGCGTGGTTGCCGTCCTCTCTGAGTCCGCCCCGCAAGAAGATGTCAGACGGATCTTGCGGGGCTGCGGAAGAAAGGAGGTCCTCCTTCAGAGAGATTTTTACTATTGGTGATAAAACAATACAGACCTTGGCTGATATCAGCTTTTTAAAACTTTTCCTGACTTTAATGATTATCTAAATGTATGCAATGCTCATTAATTCCCAGTTACTAGTATAATAAACCCAAGTCTCAATCCGCAAAGGCCTAGCCTAAACCACCTGGATTACACATTATTTCAGATTTGTTTTGGTGCAGTGTAAGCTTTAGATGTTAGAACAGGTAAACAGACCATTTGCCTGAGCCGATTTCCGTCTTGGATGGTGACACAGGATGGAATTGTCCATTTGGTGACTAAGCCTCAGGAGCAGGAATGATGAGGCCGCTGGGACCTCAATGTCAATAATTACACAGTCAGGGTTTTCCTGACATTTTGTCTAGTGGGGTGGGCTGGATGGTGCGTTCTCTGCTATCATATCCAGATGCCAAATTTAAACCTACGGAACGTTGAACGAGGAGATAGTCTGAAGAGGTCAGGGAGGTAAAGTACCCAAATTCAACAGCATCTCCCTTGGCGTCCTGCTTGGCCATGTGGAGGTCAGGAGGGATATCCTCTATATGCCAGATGGGAGGAGCAGGCTGAGCAGAGAGATAAACCCAGCATCGGATCGAGTCTTCAGGGCAATCGGTGCCCAGAGTCCGCAGCAGAGGAATGTCCTGCGATGCCATAAAAGGATGAATGACCTCATCAGTGCACGAGGGTAAGTGAACGTGAACGCTCACATTCACCTGACAGAATGGGCCTCAGTGGCAACCTGATAAGATCATTTCTCAGAGCCCCACTGCAGGCCATCCACTCTGCAGGTGGAGAGGCCAACTATGGCTCCCTCATCCTTGCACACAGACATCTCAAATGCTGTCGGGGAGGGGTGATGTGGGAGGAGGGAGGGCAGTCAAAGTAATCTCTCAACCCCATCTCTCTATGTGTTGGAGAAAATGAGCCATAATAGAAGACAGGGAGAAGACGGGAGTGGCTGGCCACTGTTAAAACAACTGATTGACCATGAGGAATGGGTGACAGGGGTGAAGCAGGACAATTCCACTGCAGTTGTAAGAATTGACCTGCGAATCTCCACCCTGCATGGATCCAGGCATGTCATAGAAACCTTAGGGTTAAGGCTGGCCTCCATGTTGGAGGCAGCTCATGCAATCACTCACGCTCTCCTCTCTCACTTTTAGGTGCCATCAGGAAGAGGGCAAGGTCCGAAACTGGAAGAATCCTGCCCAGCATGGACACAAGCCCAGAAAGGAGTGAGAACATTGCTGATGAAGAAAATGCACCTGTAGAGGAGGCACAGCAGAAACCTGCACCCTCCACCACCCCAGAGACACATACCTCAAAGGGTGTTAGTTCTAGTTTAGAATCGGTCACACATTCTGGTGGTCACTGCACGGACACTGTTTCTTGTATAAGGACAGCAGTCTTAGGTTCAGTCAGATGTCTGCTGGATCCTAGGATCCAGCTATGCCCCAGCCAGGTGCCGTGCCTCTGGGTGTGTTCATCCGCCAGCTGCTGTAGATGGAAAGGCAGAGCCGGGAATATCAGAAAGGGTTGTCAGCGACACTCCTGCGACTGCAAAGTCAAATGCAGGAGTCCCAAAGCCTTATGTGACAGGAGATGGTGCCAGCAATGCATGGCACCTAGGCCAAGACTGCACGGGTGGCATCTGTAATGGAAATCCTGGGGCAGGAGGTCAGATCCATAACAGGAGAACTTCGAAGCATGGCTCAGTCCCTGAAGACCATGGCTGAAGGCTTCAACTGCATTGTGCACTCAATGACGTGCCCTCAGGACTGGCAGTGCCAGATGATGCAAAGGGTTCTGAAGCTCACTCCAGCTGCCCGGTCCTTCCATTGGAGTAGCCAAGGAGCCCATGATCACCCAGAGGGAGGAGGATCCGCTGGATCCCGGGGCCTTCCACCCAGGAGACCCTGGGAGTGATCTGAAAATCTGAATCCCCCATTCCTGAGACCATCACTCAGGTGCAGCAGGCAGAACAGCATGATATGACAGCACCAGTGTCATCTGAAAGTAGGCTGGGGCCCTCGAATTCCGTTTCATCCAGAGGACGCCTGCCAAGGTCATCGCAGGCAATGGGTCATGGAAGGCAATATGCCACCTCCAACACTAATCTGGGAACATACCAAGACATAATGGGAGGGTTCACAAGTCTAAATCATAGATCACAGATCATAGAATTTACAGTTCAGAAGGAGGCCATTTGGCCTATCGAGTCTGCACCAGCCCTTCGAATGAGCACCCTACTTAAGCCCATACCTCCACCATATCCCCGTAAGCCAGTAACCCCACTGTAGCACTGTCAATATGACGCGAGGCAGGTTGAGGTAATGTCAATTGAAGGCTTTATTAAGCAGAACTTTATCCCCAGCAGCGTGGTTACAGAATACAACTGCTGAGGGAAATGGAGGGGAAAAACTGGGTTCTTATACCGGCATTTCTGGGTGGAGTCCAGTAGGTGGCAGATCCTATCAGGACCTGGCATCCCTCCACCAATAGCCTGTCGACACGTGGTGTACCGTATTACCCCTAATACATACCACCATACCCACCTAACCCCTCCACCCTATCCCCGTAACCCAGTAACCCCACCTAACCTTTTTGGGCACTAAGGGCAATTTAGCATGGCCAATCCACCTAACCTGGACACCTTTGGACTGTGGGAGGAAACCGGAGCACCCGGAGAAAACCCACGTAGACAGTGACCCAAGCCGGGAATCAACCCTAGGACACTGGAGCCGTCCTGGTCTACAAGTCTAAAGAATAGTTGGGGTACAGCATGGGCATGAGTGAAGTTAGGCAAAGGTAGTTGGGGGGCATTGTCAGTTGTTGAATTTGGAAATGTTACTGAATTAAATATTACTGTTCATCACCACTTTAATGATTCAGAATCTTTAACCCTCCTCCCAATGACATTGCACATCTCCACATCAGGACACAGTTGTTCCCATTGGCCCTCAATGTTAAGCAGATGGTCTGGCCCACTCATCACAAATGTTCCATTCGCAGTGATAGGACTTAGGCATGATTCAGTGAACTCCAGACCTTCGTCCCTTATCCCCTTCTAGAGCTAAGGGACAAAGGAATGTAGGGCAGAACCTCACTCAAACACGAGCCAGGGAGTCAGCGTGCTGGCAGCAGCCAGGCAGAAGTCAGACATAAGCAGTAGCTCAGGGGCATCACAGACCATTCCTCACTGTGAATCATCATCACCCTCCTGCACTGACCGGGCAGCAGGCACTCAATGACTCCCCTGCCCAACACCCTGATATTTGGTATCCTGGTTAACTTCATCCCCTGGTGGCAGGCGGGTCGCAATGTCCTGAGGGGGTGTGGCATGAGGGGGGCATGCTGTTGGACAGGAAGCTAGTCCTCCTCCATAAAGTGGGAGGCAATGAGGGCGTCTCTATTTCACCTGCCCATGCCCACCCTTCTGGCCCCATCCTCTGGATCCTCATCAGGCTCTTCCCCAATGCCCTCCTACACACCCTCCTTGTCAGACATCACATTCTGATCCTTGAGGTCATCCTCAGGAATATCATCGCCCTACTGCAAAGTCAGGTTTTGAAGTGCCCAGCAGATCACGGCAATACAGGAGACCCACTGCGGCTGCATTGGAGGGCCCCAACAGACCTGTCAAGGCAGCGGAACAAATCTTCCCCCCAAGTTGGGCACTCTGTTGCCTTTTCTTTCGGGGTCACATCCACCCAGCCCATTACCCATTAGGCCCAGCTCCTTGACACTCACCACTCCCCAGCCCCTACCCTATGTGCCCTGCAGCCACCCCTGCCCCATGCTCCCATGCTCCCATGCCACAGACTGTCGACTTATACAACCCTAATAGCTCACTTAAAGAACACAGATAGCAAATCTCAGGACCACCCACAACAACCGTGACCCCTCCCAACCCTGCAGACATATGCCCCTGACAGCTGTTCTCCTCTTTTTCGCACCTCCCCCATATTCCCCCGAAACCCCTGAACCCCCTCTCCAAACCCCGAAGCCCCCTTTTAAACCCCCAAGCTCCCCTCCAAATCTCCTAGTAGGTGGGAAGATGAAAATGAAATGAAAATCGCTTATTGTCACAAGTAGACTTCAAATGAGGTTACTGTGAAAAACCCCTAGTTGCCACATTCCGACACCTGTTTGGGGAGGCCGGTACGGGAATTGAACCCGCGCTGCTGGCCTCCCTTGGTCTGCTTTAAAAGCCAGCTATTTAGCCCTGTGCTAAATTAAAATTCATGCAAATCAGGTTCGTGGCCTTACTGGGCATGAACCTTATTGCATCATCATGGAGGGACTTGGAAGATCACTAACAGAAATCTTGCCAGCGCAAATCATATTTTTGGCCTCTTGCAAGATTTAAAGGCCATGGTGGGATTTGCACCCATGGCTAACACAGCTGCTAAATCCCACCCCAGGTGCTTAATTGGAGTTTGGACTCCTTTTGTTTAACCCAGGTGTTAGGTCTGATAATGTTTTGACCATTAGCACCATTATGGGGGTTTGCATCTTGTGAGGGTTTTCCTTTTTGTGGAGGCAGCTGGCCTAGATTCCTCATCGTTATGGTCATTGTTATCTTGCAATTACTTCAAGGCATCAAGTGACTGGGTGAAATATTTGTTAGTTCAGTGTTTCTCCAATGTTAATAGCACAGGGAAAAAAATTGACTTTATAAAATTGTTCGATTGATGAATAAATATAAATAACTTTTCTGTCATGTCTTGACCGTGGCAGTATCTTTAATATTTCATCTGAATGTTAATGGAGAGTAGAGGTTTGTTGTATTATTCCTTTAAGGGATATCAGCATGACATCACTGGAAGTAAAATGTATCATGTGATCCAGTCTTAGTTTCACTTTTACTTTGAGCAGAGCACATGCGCACAATTCTGATGTCTTCAAGTTTTATATATCTGTATAACTGTTCTCATCACCTAATCTTCATAAATGAACGCCTCACATTGTGCTTATCTTATGAGAGATTGTTTCTTTGTGTCTTGTATAGCAAATAAATCCAAGGTATTATATCATTATAATAACATAGCATGGTGACCAGCGGTGGTGAAACAGGTGGCAGAAGATTAAGTACATGTACGACATGATGAACAGCCTTCGATGTGAGAGTACCCTCGACATTTTGGTCAGACTGCAACAAGGTCGCAGCATTAGAAACTGTTCAACATGCAGCATGCTGACTGTGAAGAAAAGCTCTGGCGAGACAAATGCTGAGCTAATGCTGACTAAACAGCTGGTAAGCAGCTAGATGGCTCATGGTAAGATTGCAGCACCTCACCTGTCGGTTCAGTGAGTAGGGCAGGACTTCGAGAGGACCAGCACCAGGTTAGCTAAGTCAGGAAAGGCAAGTGACCAGGGCATGGGCCGGATCGATAGCGAGTGAGACAAAGTCAATCAGAAAAAAGTGAAAAAATTATGCCACGAAAGTTTGCAATTATTATGGGCGGCTTCGGGAATTGCTGAACTGTGAATTGGATAAAAAGGAAAGATGCCATTACCCCATGTTGTGTTCCCGCCACAGCTCGTCTTCATGGGTGGAACTTCGGGCAAGTGTGCAAAAGCAGCAAAAGCGACACATCCCAGGTACTAAAGGAGAAGGAAGGTCAAAGGATTATTGTCAGAATATCCACAAAATTGCCCAGTTTGAATTGGGAGGCAGCTGACTACTGTCCGAATTCAAAACATTTAAGCAGCGTACAGAGCTATGGCTTCTTGATTCGCATGTGTCTGAACCAGTCAAGCAAGACATAAGAATTCAATTAGGAATGAAAGTCTACACAGGCTGAACACGTCAAGATTAACAGAAGAGCTAAAAGATCTCGGACTACATTGGAAAACCAGTTCAGAATGAACTTAAACTTTTGTGTTTATTAACTAGAATTCATGTCATTTTGATAACAACCTGCAGAGTCAATAATAATCTTTATTATTGTCAAAAATATGCTTACATTAACACTGCAATGAACCCACTGTGATAAGCCCCTAGTCGACACACTCAGGCGCCTGTTCGGATACACGGAGGGAGAATTCAGAATGTCCAATTTGCCTAACAAGCACATCTTTCGGGACTTGTGGGAGGAAACCGGATCACCCGGAAGAAACTCACGCAGACACGGGGAGAACGTGCAGACTCCGCACATACAGTGACCCAAGCCAAAATCAAACCTGGGACCCTGGTGCAGTGAAGGAACAGTGCGAACCACTGTGCTACCGTGCCGCCTATAGATTACTTTGTTAGCAAATACAGTGAAAAGATTACATACTGTGATTTTTCAAATGCAGAGCTAGAGGACGGAATTGCTGAGTTGGGGATCACATCCACTCCCATGGAAGCATTCCAAAAAGATCTGCTAGGCAAGCCCAAAACATACAGAATCAAAGAGATACTAAAAGATGGATGTATGAATGAGGCAATACTCACAGGTCAACAAAGTTTACAGGTCCTAAGTACAATTCCTATTTTTACCAGACTCACTAGCCACCCAAACGTGGCAAGACATGTGGAAGGTGGCTTTCTGAATGTACTAAGGAAATACCCAACTTCCCATTAATTCTTCAAAGCATGTGGTAAAAGGGCCATTGGCAGCGGCAGTGCACTCAAGCAAAGGCTGAGGTAGCTACAAAAAGCCACACACTGATCCAAACAAACAATACACAACGAATACCTTCAAACAATAAGTGAGTGACAAACATAAACATGACAATGATGTACACAAGAAGACAAGAGCAGTGAACACATGTTCCACACTGCCAATCTTGTGGAAAAAATAGATACCATCACATCACCCAAAGTGTTTGCCGAGATTCAAATTATCTGTCCTCAGAAAGTTGGAAGCCATGATGTAGAGATGCCGGTGTTGTACTGGGGTGGGCACAGTAAGAAGTCTTACAATCCCAGGTTAAAGTCCAACAGGTTTATTTGGAATCACTAGCTTTCGGAGCGCAGCTCCTTCATCAGGTGAGCTGCGCTCCGAAAGCAAGTGATTCCCAAATAAACCTGTTGGACATTAACCTGGTGTTGTAAGACTTAAGAAAGTTGGTAACTAATTATTATTGTCCAGAATTAACATGGAGGCAAGTGGCAACACTGGGAATTCTAAAAGGTACATATCCACAGATGTGGAAGGCCATGGTGAAAGTTGCCACTGTGAAACATCCAATGTAGTACAGTTCACTAATGCCATGCGCTGTGTTGGACAACAAGTAAAATTGATCCTTTTGGGTCTCACAGATGTTCTGCATCGTGGAAACTAAAGGCCCAGTGATTATAAGACTTCCAGGTGCATGTTGTGACTTCACATAATTCACAGTCTATGAAATCAGCCTGACATCAAATGGAAGATCAACCTCCAAAACTACTCCTATTACCTCAGTTCATGACCTAACATTGAAGTGAGCAGGAATAGGTATTCTACCCCTTGAGCCTGCTCCACCATTTAGGTGATGGTGGCTGATCTGATAATCTCAAAAATGCACCCCGCCTCCCCCAATATCCCCCCTCTTGTTTTTGCTTTATCTCTGTTTTAAATGGGCGACCCCTTATTTTTAAATAGTGATCCTTGGTTCTAGATTCTCCCACAAGAGGACACTCCACGTCCACCCTGTTAAGAACTCTCAGGAAAATATATCCTTCAATCCAGTCGGCTCTTACTCTTCTAAATGCCTGCAGAAACAAGCTGAGCCTGTCTAATCTGTCCTCATAAGACACGCCACCATTCCAGGTATTAGTCTAGTAAACCTTCTCTGAACTGTATCCAATGCATTCACATCCTTCCTTAAACAAGGTGACTACTGCGGTACACAGTACTCCAAATATTGTATCACTAGTGCCATCGAGTCATAGAATTCCTACAGTGGAGAAGGAGGCCATTTGGCCCATCGAGTCTGCACCGACCCTCTGACAGAGCACCCAACGTAGGACCATTTCCTCACCCTATCCCTGTAACCCCACCTAACCTGCACATATTTTGACTGTGGGGGGAAACCAGAGCACCTGAAGGAAACCCACGCAGACACGGGGAGAAAGTGCAAACTCCACACAGTCACCCAAGGCTGGAATTGAACCTGGGTCCTTGGCACATGAGGCAGCAGTGCTAACCACTGTGCCACCATGCTGACTTGTACAACTGAAGCAGAAATTCCCTATTTTGTATGAAATTCCCCTTGCGTATCAGGCCCCTGTAGCGAGTGTGTCCACAAACCGGCTAAGGTCGGAATATTTCAGGCTGCACCGGGGGACGAGACAGGGGAGTCCCCTGTCCCCGTTGCTGTTTGCCCTGGCAATTGAGCCATTGGCCATTGCGCTCAGGACTTCGGGGGATTGGAGAGGGCTGGTGCGCGGAGGGGGGAGCACCGGGTCTCCCTCTACGCGGATGACCTGCTGTTGTATATTTCAGACCCGTTAGAGGGGATGGGGGAGGTCATGCGGATCTTGCGGGACTTTGGGAGGTTCTCAGGGTATAAGTTGAACGTGGGGAAGAGTGAGCTGTTCGTGGTCCACGGTAGGGGCCAGGAGGAGAGACTGAGGGAGCTCCCGCTCAGGATAGTGGAGAGGAGCTTTCGGTACTTGGGGATACAAGTGGCCAGGAACTGAGATGCCCTGCACAGGCTCAACTTAACCCGGCAGATGGAGGGAGAGTTTAAATGGTGGGATATGCTCCCGCTTTCCTAGGCGGGACGGGTGCAGACTGTGAAGATGACGGTTCTCCCCAGGTTCCTCTTCGTATTTCAGTGCCTCCCCATTTTCATCCCCAAGTCCATTTTTAAGCGGGTGAATAGGATTGTTACGGGATTTGGGTGGGCGAATAAAACCCCGCGAGTCAAAAGGGTATTCTTGGAGCGCAGCCGGGGGGGTGGGAGGGGGAGAACTGGCTCTGCCGAACATTTGCAGTTATTACTGGGCGGCCAATGTGGCCAAGATCAGGAAATGGATGATGGAGGAGGGGGCGGAGTGGGGGCAGTTGGAGGCGGCATCGTGTAGAGACATCAGTCTAGGGGCACTTGTTACGGCTCCGCTGCCGTTCACGCCGGCGCAATACACCACTAGTCCGGTGGTGACGGCGGCACTGAGGATCTGGGGCAGTGGAGGAGACACAGGGGAGAGGGGGGGGCCTCGGTGTGGACCCCGATACGGAATAACCACAGATTTGCTCTGGGTAGGTTGGATGGGGTATACTAAGACTGGTATAGGGCAGGTATTAGGAGGATGGGGGACCTGTTTATAGACAGGGCTTTCCCCAGCATGCAGGCACTGGAGGAGAAGTTCGGCCTGCCCCCGGGGAATGCGTTCAGGTACCTTCAGGTTCGGGACTTCCTTAGAAAACAGGTGGGGACATTCCCGCGGCTGCCCCCACGTAGGATCCAGGATAGGGTGGTGTCTGGCGTCTGGGTAGGGGAGGGGAAGGTGTCGGACATATATCAGGAGCTTCAGGAGGTAGAGGAAGCCTCAGTGGGGGAGTTGAAGGGCAAGTGGGAGGAAGAGCTGGGCGAGGAGCTGGATGGGGGCCTGTGGGCCGAAGCTCTGGGCAGGGTGAACTCCTCCTCATCATGTGCCAGGCTCGGATTAATCCAGTTTAAGGTGGTGCATTGGGCGCATATAACGACGGCAAGAATGAGTAGGTTTTTTGGGGTGGAAGACAGGTGCCCGAGGTGTGCGGGGAGTCCGGCAAATCATGCCCATGTGTTTTGGGCATGCCCGGCTCTTAAAGGATTCTGGCAGGGGTTTGCGAGGGTGATGTCTAGGATTTTGGACACTTGGGTGAAGGCGAGTCCAACAGTAGCGATATTTGGGGTGGCGGAGGGTCCGGGAGTGCAGGAAGCGAAAGAGGGTGAGGTACTGGCCTTTGCCTCCCTGGTAGCCTGGAGACGGATTCTGTTAATGTGGAGGGACTCGAAACCCCCGAGCGTGGAGACCTGGGTTAGCGACATGGCGGGGTTCCTCAGCCTGGAGCGAATAAAGTTCGCCTTGAGAGGATCCTTGATGGGGTTCTCCCGGTGGTGGCAACCTTTCCTTGACTTTCTAGGGGAGCAGTAAGTGTCAGCGCAACAGCATACTGGGGGGGAGGGGGGGTTCAAGTGCAGGGGGGGGGATACTGTTGATATAATGTGAGTCGGGCATGGAGACAAACCCCACCTTGTTCTGTTTTTTTAAAATAATTCTGATGTGTAAGTAGTTTCATTGTAAGCTTTGGGTTTTGTTTATTGTTATTTGTATTCCTATTTTTGTTATGTAAAAACGCTCATTGGAAAAACTTTAATAAAACATTTATTAAGAAATTCCCCTTGCAATGAATGATAACATTCTATTAGCTTAACTAATTACTTGGTGCACCTGCATACTCGACTTTTGTGGTTCATGAACTGGACACCCAGATCCCACTGTATCTGAGAGTATTTCTCATCATTTAAATAATAGTCTTTGTTATATTCCTTGCCTTTTCCTCCAAGATAGCCAGATATGTAGTGTTGACAAAGAATATTCAAATAAGAGGATTGAATCAAAACTCTAATTTATTTACACTACTAACTAAAATGAGGTTTGCACACTCTACTGAGTTACAGATAATAAACTAATGATACTGAATCTGTACTACAGTATTCAACATTCTATCTAACTATTAAACTACGCTATGACTTGACCTCGTGCTATATTTCTCTATTCAACTTTCACCCTGCTCTCTTCATGTTCTCTTCAGCTTCTCCCAGAATTCCCAGAGATGCTGTCTTATATACAGTGAATTAATAACGCCCTCTAATGTTTGATTTACACATAGATTCAGATATTAACCCTTTACTATACTGAAATTATACATATCATTACATTCCCCTTTTTGTTTAGACATTTCTTTTCTATATGACTAAAGGGAAAAAATGTATAAGATCATTACAGAATACATGATATGATATTAAATTAACAGGTGAGTAAGAAAAAAAAATTAGCAAACAGTTCATTTATGATGATTCACAAGTTAAGTCTGCCCGGCTTCCTTCTTATCCTGGATTATCTCAATCCAGTAAGAGGAGTGTCAGAAGTCTGGAATGTCTTCTGTGAGTCTTCTGGTATCTTGGAAGATGTCAATATGTTATGAAATAGACTTTCATGCATCTGAAGATCAGAAAATATCTTCTTAAACGATTGAATCTTCAAAAGTGCTCGTCGATTTCATCGAACAATTGAACCTTCACTTGTGTGAATGATATATGAGCGTGGTGCTGCTTAACGAATTACCTTAGCAATAGTTGACCATCCTCCAGCAGGAATACGAATCCTCACTTGATCACCTGGATTCAGTGGTTCCAGTGGGGTCGCATGTTGATTGTAGTATTCCTCCTGAAAGCTTTGTTGATGTCGCATTTTCTTGATGACTGGCTGAAGATCTGGATCGGGAAGTCTAATGCATGGAAGAGTTGTTCTTAATGCTCTGTTCATCAATAGTTGAGCAGGAGATAAACCCGTTGCAAGAGGAGTAGCTCTGTAATTGAGTAAAGCTAGGTTCGTGTCAGAATCAAAATCAAGAGATTCTTTGAAAAGTTGTTTCACGATGTGAACCCCTTTTTCAACTTTCTCATTTGATTGTGGATAGAGAAGACTTGAAGTTATGTGAGCAAAATTATATGCTTTAGCAAATTCTGTCCATTCATAACTATCAATACACGGTTTGTTATCTGTCATGACATTGCTCGGTATCCCATAGAAGTTACAGTGCAGAAGGAGGCCATTCGGCCCATCAAGTCTGCACCAGCCCTTGGAAAGAGCACCCCACTTAAGCCCACACCTCCACCTTATCCCCATAACCCAGTAACTCCACCTAGCCTTTTTGGACACTGAGGGCAATTTATCATGGCCAATCCACCTAACCTGCACATCTTTGGACTGTGGGAGGAAACCGGAGTACCCGGAGGAAACCCACACAGATACAGAGAGAACTTGCAGACTCCGCACAGACAGTGACCCAAGCCGGGAATCGAACCTGAGACACTGGAGCTGTGAAGCAACTTTACTAGCCACTGTGGTACCATGCTGCCCTAATGTCTAGCAAAAATTTCTTTTGTAGCCTTGATCACAGATTTAGCAGTCAAGTCAGACAACTTGATAACTTCAGGATAGTTTTAGAAATAATCTATAATTAGAACGGAATCACGACCATATAAATGAAATAAATCGATTCCCATTTTTGACCATAGTGTCTTTTCCAGATCATGCGGTAGTGGCTTTTCTTTGCATTGAGTAGATTGGTTTCATTGACATGTTTCACACTCAAGAATACAGGTTTGTGATGTCCTTGTTGATGCCTGGCCAATATACTGCCTGTCTTGCTCCTCTTTTGCATTTCTCTATGCCTAGATGACCTTCATGTATTTTTTGTAGTATCATGGGTCTAAATGTCATAGGAATCACGATGCGATCGAGACGGAGTAAAATAGCATCAACAACAGTGAGTTCAGCATGAATGTTTCTATATTTGGAATAGTGTCCTTTAGGCCAACCATTGTTCAAATGGTTCATGACAAGTTGCAACATTGGGTCTTTGTTGGTCTCATCTCTGATGAGTTTCAGTTTGTTGTCTGAGGCAGGTAAGGTTTCAACTCGAAGCTGCACTTGAGCTTCAATGTGCTGAATGAACTCTGGTGGTCATTCTTCTGAATTGACAGAACAAGATAATGCATTAGCAATTATCAAATCTTTGCTTGCAGTATAGACAAGTTGAAAATCATATCGATGCAACTTCATAAGAAAACGCTGTAACCTAGGAGTCATGTCATTCAAACCTTTGTGAATAATGTGAACAAGTAGTTGATGATTAATCTCGACCGTGAATGGAGGTAGGCCATATACATATTCGTGAAACTTGAGAATTCCAGTAAGTAAGCCGAAACATTCTTTTTCTATGTGGGCATACTTTCAGTAGGGGCTGTTTAGCACAGGGCTAAGTTGCTGGCTTTGCAAGCAGGCCAGCAGCATGGTTCAATTCCCGTACCAGCCTCCCCGAACAGGCGCTGGAATGTGGTGACTAGGGGCTTTTCACAGTAACTTCATTTGAAGCCTACATGTGACAATAAGCGATTTTCATTTCATTCATTGGTCAAGGTGCATAAGCAACTGGTGACCAGAAAGAATCATCATCTCTTTGTAGAAGAACTGCTCCAATTCCACTTTAACTTGCATCCGTTGAGATTTTAGTTTTTCTGTCAGGGTCAAAGAAGGAAAGAACAGGTGCAGTCGTCAATCGTGGCTTTAGATCCATCCATTCTGTTTGATGAGCATCAGTCCACAAGAAGATAGTAGACTTCTTGATGAGATTTCGCAAAGCTGTAGTTCTGGAAGAGAGCTTTTGGAATGAATTTTCCAAGGAAATTTACAATGCCTAGGAATCTTAACACAGCTTTCTTGTCCTCTCAGACTGTCATCTTCTGTATGGCAGCAATCTTGTCATCGTCAGATCGCACACCATGGGCGAAATTCTCCGGAAACGGCGCGATGTCCGCCGACTGGCGCCCAAACCGGCGCCAATCAGACGGGCATCGCGCCGCCCCAAAGGTGCGGAATGCTCCGCATCTTTGGGGGCCGAGCCCCAACATTGAGGGGCTAGGTCGGCGCCGGAGGGATTTCCGCCCCGCCAGCTGGCGGAAACGGCCAGCTGGCGGAAACGGCCTTTGTTGCCCCGCCAGCTGGCGCGGAAATGACATCTCCGGGCAGCGCATGCGCGGGAGCGTCAGCGGCCGCTGACAGTTTCCCGCGCATGCGCAGTGGAGGGAGTCTCTTCCGCCTCCGCCATGGTGGAGACTGTGGCGGAGGCGGAAGGGAAAGAGTGCCCCCACGGCATTGGCCCGCCCGCGGATCGGTGGGCCCCGATCGGGGGCCAGGCCACCGTGGGGGCACCCCCCGGGGCCAGATCGCGCCGCGCCCCCCCCCAGGACCCCGGAGCCCGCCCACGCCGCCTTGTCCCGCCGGTAAGGTAGGTGATTTAATTTACGCCAGCGGGACAGGCAATTTATCGGCGGGACTTCGGCCCATCCGGGCCGGAGAATCGAGCGGGGGGGGGCCCGCCAACCGGCGCGCCGCGATTCCCGCCCCCGCCGAATATCCGGTGCCGGAGACTTCGGCAACCGGCGGGGGCGGGATTCACGCCAGCCCCCGGCGATTCTCCGACCCGGCGAGGGTCGGAGAATGTCGCCCCTGGTTCCAAAATTTGATCTCCCAGGAACTTTAAAGTTGAGATATTAAAATTGCATTTGGCTCTGTTTAGTTTTAAACCAAATTTGTGTATCCGTTGGAAGAATTGCAATAGCTTTGCATTATGCTCGTCACGTGTAGATGACCAGACAATGATATTATCCATGTAAACTCGTACTCCCTCACTACCTTCAGTCATTTGTTCCATCACTCAATGAAATATCTCCGATGCTGAAATAATACCAAATGGCATTCTGTTGAAACAGTATCGACCAAACGGTGTGTTGAATGTACACAATTTCTTGCTTGTGTCATCTAACTGATTTGCCAAAATCCTCTGGAGGCATCCCATTTAGAAAGAATTTTTGCATTCACTATTTCGCTGGTGATCTCTTCATGCTTGGGTATTGGATAGTTTTCACGTTTTATATTTTTATCAAGATCTTTTGGATCTATGCATAAGACCATAAGACCATACGATGTAGGAGCACAATTAGGCCACTTGGCCCATCGAGTCTGCTCCGCCATTCAATCATGGCTGATATTTTCTCATCCCCACTCTCCTGCCTTCTCCCCATAACTCCTGATCCCCTTATTAATCAAGAATCTATCTATCTCTGTCTTAAAGACGCTCAGTGAATTGGCCTCCACAGCCATCTGCGGCAAAAAAGTTCCACAGATTCACCACTCACTGGCTGAAGAAATTCCTCCTCATCTCTGTTTTAAGGGATTGTCCCATTTATCTGAGATGGTGTCCTCTGGTTCTACTTTTTCCTACCAGTGGAAACATCCTCTCCACGTCCACTCTATCCAGGCCTCGCAGTATCTTGTACTTTTCAATAAGATCCCCTCTCATCCTTCTAAACTCCAATGAGTACAGACCCAGAGTCCTCAAACGTTCCTCATACGACAAGTTCTTCATTCTAGGGATCATTCTTGTGAACCTCCTCTGGACCTTTTCCAAGGCCAGCACATCCTTCCTTAGATATGGGGCCCAAAACTGCTCACATTACTCCAAATGGGGTCTGACCAGAGCCTTATACAGCCTCAGAGGTACATCCCCGGTCTTATATTCTAGCCCTCTTGACATGAATGCTAACATTGCATTTGTCTTCTTAACTGCCGACTGAACCTGCAGATTAACCTTAAGAGAATCGTGAACAAGGACTCCCAAGTCCCTTTGTGCTTCTGCTTTCCGAAGCATTTCCCCATTTAGAAAATAGTCTATGCCTAGATTCCTTCTTCCAAAGTGCATAACCTCACACTTTTCCACATTGTATTTCATTTGCCACTTCATTGCCCACTCTCCCAGCTTGTCCAAGTCCTTCTGCAGCCCCTTGCTTCCTCAATACTACATGTCCCTCTACAGATCTTTGTATCATCTGCAAACTTAGCAACAGTGCCTTCAGTACATTCTTCCAGATCATTAATGAATATTGTAAAACGTTGTTGTCCCAGCACAGACCCCTGAGGCACACCACTAGTCACCAGCTGCCATCCTGAAAAAGACCCCTTTATCCCCACTCTTTGCCTTCTGCCAGTCAGCCAATCCTCTATCCATGCCAGGATCCTACCCTGGACATGAGTTCTTAACCTATTTAACAGTCTCCTATGCAGCACCTTGTCAAAGGCCTTCTGGAAATCTAAATAAATCACGTCCACTGGTTCTCCTTTGTCTAACTTGCTTGTTACCTCCTCAAAGAATTCTAATAGATTTGTCAGACACGACCTCCCTTTGACAAAGCCGCGCTGACTCAGTCCTATTTTACCATGCACTTCCAAGTGCTTCGCGATCTCATCTTTAATAACAGACTCTAAAATCTTTCCAATGACCGAAGTCAGGCTAACCAGCCTATAATTTCCCGTCTTCTGCCTCCCTCCCTTCTAAACAGTGGTGTTACATTAGCCACCTTCCAGTCCTCTGGGACCCTTCCTACCTCCAGTGATCCCTGAAAGATCATCACTAATGCCTCCACAATTTCCTCAGCTATCTCTTTTAGAACCCTGGGGTGTAGTTCATCCGGTCCAGGTGACTTATCCACCTTCAGACCTTTCAGTTTCCCCAGAACCTTCTCCTTAGTAATGGTCACTGCAGTCGCCTCTGCCCTCTGGTTCTCCTGGAGCTCGGGCACCTGGTGTCTTCCATCGTGAAGACTGATGCAAAGTTCAGTTCGTCTGCCATTTCTTTGTTTCCTGTTATTACTTCTTCAGCCACATTTTCTAGTGGTCCAATGTCTATTTTTGCAGATTCTTAATTCCTTAGATGGTGTCTTTACACACACCATTGAACTGACCCAATCAGTCGGTGTTGTAATCTTGGAGATTATGCTAGGTTTTTGCATACGTGAAAGTTCTTGCTTTAATCTCTCACGAAGCGGGGCAGGAACTCTTCCAGGAGGGTGTACTACTGGTTTGGCATTTGGTTTCAATTGTATTTTATATTGAAATGGATGAGTACCCATGCCTTCAAAGACGTGAGGAAATCAACCAAGAATTCCTTGAATATCTTCCTGAACAGGCAGAAGAGGTGAACTTGTGTTTTAAATTCTTTGAACTAGGTGAAGATCTTGACAGGCTTGTGCACCTAAGAGAGAATATCTGTCAGATTCAATAATCTCAAATCTCAATGAGATGATGGTGTCGTGATAGGTTTCTTCTATTGTGTCTCCACTTCTTACGTTTATGTGTGTCTTCGATTGATATGCAGATTTAAATTGTGTTGCTTTACGTGAAGTTCTGCATTGCACAGCAAAGTGGTTGGGTTTGCAACATTTTGAGCAGGTTTTTCCAAGTGCAGGACATTTTTTATGTGGGTGGGTATGTCCACAGCATCCACGCGTCATGACGTTAATTTCACCACGCACACAGAATCTTTGCGCATGCACAGGACAGTCTTCTTCCGTCTCATGTCTTTTGGTGAAGTGCGCATGTGTAGGTCGGGAATGTGTGTGTGCAATACAGCTGCCATCCAAAACACACATTTTTCTGAACTGTGCCACAGCTCCAATGCAGTCGGTCTTGAGACTCCTTTTCTTTTTTCAGAATCTCAAAATACTGACTTTTAGACAATTCATGCACGTGTCACATTTCAATAGCGTTTGCTAGCTTAAGATCTTTTTGCCTCAGCAAACGTTCCCTGAGCTTTTCATCTACGATTCCAAAGACAATCTGGTCTCTGATCATAGAATCAGATAATAAGGAGAAATTAAATGTTTGAGCTTTGAGTTTTAAATCTGTTATGAAGCAATCAATAGATTCCTCATCTTTTTGCATCCTTTTCTGAAAGATAAATCTTTCATATGTTCCATTAATTTGAGTCTTTCAGTGCAGATCAGGGGCGTCATTCTCCGACCCCCCACCGGGTCGGAGAATCGCCGGGGGCTAGCGTGAATCCCGCCCCCGCCGGTTGCCGAAGTCTCCGGAGATGTCATTTCCACGCCAGCTGGCGGGGCAACAAAGGCCGTTTCCGCCAGCTAGCGGGGCGGAAATTCCTCCGGCGTCGGCCTAGCCCCTCAATGTTGGGGCTCGGCCCCCAAAGATGCGGAGCATTCCGGACCTTTGGGGCGGCACGATGCCCGTCTGATTGGCGCCGTTTTGGGCGCCAGTCGGCGGACATCGTGCCGTTTTAGGAGAATTTCGCCCCAGGTTTCTCGATGACAACATTACATTTAGTTTTATCTTCGTCCGTTGCGAATTGAAAGGAGCCATACAGTTCTATGGCTTGTGGACCAGCCACCTTTAGGAATAATGCTAGTTTCCGATTATCACTCGCATTGTCTAAATCAGATGCAGACAGATATAGCTGAAACTGTTGTTTAAAAACTTTCCAGTTAACATCTAGTTTATCAGATATCTTGAGCTGTCGTAGAGGTTGAACTTTCTCCAAGAGTTTGGGATTCTTCAGTGTTTTGCAGCAACAGGTCTGTAAGCAGTCTGTTCTTCGAAGTCTGTGTCGTGTGCTTGTTTTTGTTAGCTAGATTCTAACTAATCTATCTAAATAACTTAAGCAGTATCCTGGTACCATGTTATATTCCTTGCCTTTTCCTCCAAGATAACCAGAAATGTCGTGTTGACAAAGAATATACAAATAAGAAGATTGAATCAAAACAAATTTATTTTACACTACTAACTAAAATGAAGTTCACACACTCTACTGAGTTACAGATAATCAACTAATGATACTGAATCTGTACTACAGTATTCAATATTCTGTCTAACTACACTATGACTTGCTCTCGTGCTATATTTCTCTATTCAACTTTCACTCTGCTTTCTTCATGTTCTCTTCAGCTTATCCCAGAATTCCTAAAGGTGCTGTCTTATATACAGTGAATTAATAATGCTCTCTAGTATTTGATTTCCACATAGATTCAGATATTAGCCCTTTACTATACTCACATTATACATATCATAACAGGCTTCTTTTTATTCTTCCTGCCAAAGTGGGCAATTTCGCATTTTCCCACATTATGCTTCATTTCCGAGATCTGTGCCCACTCCCTTAACCTATCCAAATGTTTTTGTAGTCTCCTTATGTCCTCTTCACAATTTAATTTCCTATCTTTCTTTGTGTCACCAACAAATTTGGCAACCATCCCTTCAATCCCTTCCTCCTCAGGGACTGGTTTAGCACAGGGCTAAATAGCTGGCTTTTAAAGCAGACCATGGCACGCCAGCAGTGCGGGTTCAATTCCTGTACCAGCCTCCCCAAACGCGTTCGGAGGAGGAGGAGCAGTCTCTGTCAGGGAGAGAACCTGAGAATATCTAAGACACTCAGAGGGTACGAAGGTAAGTAAGTGATTTTTACTCATTTTTACTTTTATACCTTTTTCAAATTGTGTGTGTCGGGGAGAAACTGAAGTGACATCACAGAAAAGCTGTGGCCTGAGTGGCTGGTTGGGAATCTACACTAAATTTAAAAAATTAAGCATTGGTAACTAATTAAACATAATTACTTAATTATAATTTAGAGGCATATCTGAGCCAGAGATCGGAGAGTACTATATTTAGCTTTCGCATTTCTATTAGAAATCTAGTGCTAGGAAACAGATAGTTAACAGTAACTTTGAAATTTAAAAAAATATATATATTTTTAAAAATTTTTAATTTTAATTTTAATTAATTGATGCAATGTCAGTTAGAGGGGTGCAGTGCTCTGACTGTGAGATGTGGAAGGTCCGGGAGGCTTCCAGCGTACCGGATGGCTTCATCTGCAGAAAGTGCACCCAACTGGAGCTCCTCACAGACCGCATGGTTTGGTTGGAGCAGCAATTGGATGCACTTAGGAGCATGCAGGTGGCGGAAAGCGTCATAGATTGCAGTTATGTAAATGTGGTCACACCCAAGGTGCAGGCAGAGAAATGGGTGACCACCAGAAAGGGCAGGCAGTCAGTGCAGGAATCCCCTGTGGTTGTCCCCCTCTCGAACAGGTATACCCCTTTGGATACTGTCGGGGGGGATAGCCTATCAGGGGAAAACCGCAGCAGCCAGAGCAGTGGCACCACGGCTGGCTCTGATGTTCAGAAGGGAGGGTCAAAGCGCAGAAGAGTAATAGTAATAGGGGACTCTATAGTCAGGGGCACAGATAAGCGCTTCTGTGGACGTGAAAGAGACTCCAGGATGGTATGTTGCCTCCCTGGTGCCAGGGTCCAGGATGTCTCCGAATGGGTAGAGGGCATCCTGAAGGGGGAGGGCAAACAGGCAGAGGTCGTTGTACATATTGGTACTAACGACATAGGCAGGAAGGGGCATGAGGTCCTGCAGCAGGAGTTCAGGGAGCTAGGCAGAAAGTTAAAAGACAGGACCTCGAGGGTTGTAATCTCGGGATTACTCCCTGTGCCACGTGCCAGTGAGGCTAGAAATAGGAAGATAGAGCAGCTAAACACGTGGCTAAACAGCTGGTGTAGGAGGGAGGGTTTCCATTATCTGGACTACTGGGAGCTCTTCCGGGGCAGGTGTGACCTGTATAAGAAGGACGGGTTGCATTTAAACCGGAGAGGCATAAATATCCTGGCCGCGAGGTTTGCTAGTGTCACACGGGAGGGTTTAAACTAGTATGGCAGGGGGGTGGGCACGGGAGCAATAGGTCAGAAGGTGAGAGCATTGAGGGAGAACTAGGGAATAGGGACAGTGTGGCTCTGAGGCAGAGCAGGCAGGGAGAAGTTGCTGAACACAGCGGGTCTGGTGGCCTGAAGTGCATATGTTTTAATGCAAGAAATATTACGGGTAAGGCAGATGAACTTAGAGCTTGGATTAGTACTTGGAACTATGATGTTGTTGCCATTACAGAGACCTGGTTGAGGGAAGGGCAGGATTGGCAGCTAAACGTTCCAGGATTTAGATGTTTCAGGCGGGATAGAGGGGGAGGTAAAAGGGGATGCGGAGTTGCGCTACTGGTTCGGGAGAATATCACAGCTGTACTGCGGGAGGACACCTCAGAGGGCAGTGAGGCTATATGGGTAGAGATCAGGAATAAGAAGGGTGCAGTCACAATGTTGGGGGTTTACTACAGGCCTCCCAACAGCCAGCGGGAGATAGAGGAGCAGATAGGTAGACAGATTTTGGAAAAGAGTAAAAACAACAGGGTTGTGGTGATGGGAGACTTCAACTTCCCCAATATTGACTGGGACTCACTTAGTGCCAGGGGCTTAGACGGGGCGGAGTTTGTAAGGAGCATCCAGGAGGGCTTCTTAAAACAATATGTAGACAGTCCAACTAGGGAAGGGGCGGTACTGGACCTGGTATTGGGGAATTAGCCCGGCCAGGTGGTAGATGTTTCAGTAGGGGAGCATTTCGGTAACAGTGACCACAATTCAGTAAGTTTTAAAGTACTGGTGGACAAGGATAAGAGTGGTCCTAGGATGAATGTGCTAAATTGGGGGAAGGCTAATTATAACAATATTAGGCGGGAACTGAAGAACATAGATTGGGGGCGGATGTTTGAGGGCAAATCAACATCTGACATGTGGGAGGCTTTCAAGTGGCAGTTGAAAGGAATTCAGGACCGGCATGTTCCTGTGAGGAAGAAGGATAAATACGGCAATTTTCGGGAACCTTGGATGACGAGAGATATTGTAGGCCTCGTCAAAAAGAACAAGGAGGCATTTGTCAGGGCTAAAAGGCTGGGAACAGACGAAGCCTGCGTGGAATATAAGGAAAGTAGGAAGGAACTTAAGCAAGGAGTCAGGAGGGCTAGAAGGGGTCATGAAAAGTAATTGGCAAATAGGGTTAAGGAAAATCCCAAGGCTTTTTACACGTACATAAAAAGCAAGAGGGTAGCCAGGGAAAGGGTTGGCCCACTGAAGGATAGGCAAGGGAATCTATGTGTGGAGCCAGAGGAAATGGGTGAGGTACTAAATGAATACTTTGCATCAGTATTCACCAAAGAGAAGAAATTGGTAGATGTTGAGTCTGGAGAAGGGTGTGTAGATAGCCTGGGTCACATTGAGATCCAAAAAGACGAGGTGTTGGGTGTCTTAAAAAATATTAAGGTAGATAAGTCCCCAGGGCCTGATGGGATCTACCCCAGAATACTGAAGGAGGCTGGAGAGGAAATTGCTGAGGCCTTGACAGAAATCTTTGGATCCTCGCTGTCTTCAGGGGATGTCCCGGAGGACTGGAGAATAGCCAATGTTGTTCCTCTGTTTAAGAAGGGTAGCAAGGATAATCCCGGGAACTACAGGCCGGTGAGCCTTACTTCAGTGGTAGGGAAATTACTGGAGAGAATTCTTCGAGACAGGATCTACTCCCATTTGGAAGCAAATGGACGTATTAGTGAGAGGCAGCACGGTTTTGTGAAGGGGAGGTCGTGTCTCACTAACTTGATAGAGTTTTTCGAGGAGGTCACTAAGATGATTGATGCAGGTAGGGCAGTGGATGTTGTCTATATGGACTTCAGTAAGGCCTTTGACAAGGTCCCTCATGGTAGACTAGTACAAAAGGTGAAGTCACATGGGATCAGGGGTGAGCTGGCAAGGTGGATACAGAACTGGTTAGGCCATAGAAGGCAGAGAGTAGCAATGGAAGGATGCTTTTCTAATTGGAGGGCTGTGACCAGTGGTGTTCCACAGGGATCAGTGCTGGGACCTTTGCTCTTTGTAGTATATATAAATGATTTGGAGGAAAATGTAACTGGTCTGATTAGTAAGTTTGCAGACGACACAAAGGTTGGTAGAATTGCGGATAGCGATGAGGTCTGTCGGAGGATACAGCAGGATTTAGATTGTTTGGAGACTTGGGCGGAGAGATGGCAGATGGAGTTTAATCCGGACAAATGTGAGGTAATGCATTTTGGAAGGTCTAATGCAGGTAGGGAATATACAGTGAATGGTAGAACCCTCAAGAGTATTGAAAGTCAAAGAGATCTAGGAGTACAGGTCCACAGGTCATTGAAAGGGGCAACACAGGTGGAGAAGGTAGTCAATAAGGCATACGGCATGCTTGCCTTCATTGGCCGGGGCATTGAGTATAAGAATTGGCAAGTCATGTTGCAGCTGTATAGAACATTAGTTAGGCCACACTTGGAGTATAGTGTTCAATTCTGGTCGCCACACTACCAGAAGGATGTGGAGGCTTTAGAGAGGGTGCAGAAGAGATTTACCAGAATGTTGCCTGGTTATGGAGGGCATTAGCTATGAGGAGCGGTTGAATAAACTCGGTTTGTTCTCACTGGAACGAAGGAGGTTGAGGGGAGACCTGATAGAGGTATACAAAATTATGAGGGGCATAGACAGAGTGGATAGTCTGAGGCTTTTCCCCAGGGTAGAGGGGTCAATTACTAGGGGGCATAGGTTTAAGGTGAGAGGGGCAAGGTTTAGAGTGGATGTACGAGGCAAGTTTTTTACGCAGAGGGTAGTGGGTGCCTGGAACTCGCTACCGGAGGAGCAGAAACTTATAGCCAAGTTCCGCACACATGAGTGCGGCCTCAACCGGGACCTGGGATTCATGTCGCATTACATTCATCCCCCACCATCTGGCCTGCAAATTCCTACCAACTGTCCTGGCTTGATACAATTCACACCTCTTTAACCTGGGGTTAGCCCATCTCTGGATCTGTAAAGATTTAATCACCTGCTAATGGTCGCATTCCAAGCATTGTTTGGCGTCTTTGAATTTGTCTATATATGTATTTCTGGAACATACCTCTTCATTCACCTGAGGAAGGAGCAGCGCTCTGAAAGCTAGTGACATCGAAACAAACCTGTTGGACTTTAACCTTGTGTTGCAAGACTTCGTACTTTTTTCCCATGATCAATTTTGCAGACTCACTTTCTATCGGACCAACACTCACTTTGTTAACTCCTTTCTTTTTAAATATTTATAAAAACTCTTACTATCTTTTCTTTGTATTTCTGGCTAGCTTTCGCTTGTACTCTAAATTTTCCCTGCTTATTAATTTTTTCATCATCCTTTGCTGTTCCTTATATTCTGTCCAATTTGCTGGCTGCATTTGCACCATTATATGCTTTTTCTTTAATAAAAGCAAAATACTGTGGATGCTGGAAATCTGGAATAAAAACAGAAAATGCTGAGTAAACTCAGCAGGCCTGGCAGCATCTGTAGAGAGAAACATAGTTAACATTTTGAGACCAAATGACCTTTCCACAGAGCTGAAGAAAAATAGAAATGCATTGAATGATATAGCAGGAGAGGTGGGTGGAGGAGACAGGACATAATAGAAGAAGGGATAGGTCAGGGCAAAGGAGAGATTGTCAAAGGTGTCATGGACATAACACAATGAGGAGTGTTAATAGTGTCATTGGGACTTTTCTCCTTGGTCAACCCTGCGATCTCCAGGGCCCCTTCCTCATAGGGGATGAGGATTCAGATCTCTGGAATTCCTCCACCAGTCTGGGCCCCTTCAAACCTATTACAGGCTAACTTACCCTGCAGGGAAAGAGAGAGGGCATTGTGAGACACATGCTTGGTGGGGAGGGGGTGGGGGTGGGGGGACTATGGCAGGTGGCATGTCTGGATGGTACAGGATGTGGTGGGGCACAAGAACGTGATCAGATGTGGGGGGGGGGGGCGGTGGGGGGGGAGGGGGGGGGGGGCGTTGAGGTGCCGGCCGCTGGTTTGTTGGGGGCGGGGTTGGAGGTCTGGGGAGTGGCAGGTGGAACTGATGCCTGAGACTCGGTGGAGGTCATTGGTCTTCTTCCTGCACTGTACAGTGGTCCTCCTGGTCATGCCGCCTGCACTGCCAGCCACGGCCACTGCCTCCCAGGTGGCTTTGGCACACACTGCTGGTCCTCCGACCCCCCTCGTGGGGAGCAGGATGCCCAGTCTCGAATCCACGGCATCCAGTAACCTGGCCAGGTCGGTATTGCCCAAGTGAGGAGCAGGTCTGTGTGGTGCCATGCTTGTGTGCTGACTGGGAGTGCGATGTGAGGGAACATTTAAAAGCAGCTTCAACCTTGTTAGCAGAGAGTAGCCAAGATGCGCTTCTGTGGTATCAGATGGCATGACAGCCAGTATTGCCGTGAAGCTTGTGGGGGCTCATAATCGACACTCAGTGCTGTTCAATACGGGTCGAGATCCCGCGAGCGAAGCCGTCGGGAAACACCCAGCCAATCGGACCCGAAATGACACTTCAAATTTTTTCCGTTAACTTACGCCCTTTGTGGAGGCTGGGCTGTGAGAGGAGGCTGTGAGGAGGGTGAATGCATCCTCGGCGTGGGCTAGGTTTAGCCTGATTTAGTTTAAAGTGGTTCAAAGGGCCGAAGCTTGGGTGATTCTGGTGGGGGTTCGCCGATGTCATGTCAGAGGTCTTGGGATTGAAGGTGGTCCCGAGCCCTGATCTTTGGAGTGTCAGAAGACCTGGGAGCCCAGGGAGCGAGAGAAGCCGATGTACTGGCCTTTGCCTGCCTGGTAGCCCGAAGACGGATCTTATTGGAATGGCGGGACTCAGGGCCACCGAAACTGGGGGTTTGGGTGAGTGACCTGGCAGAGTTCTTCAGGCTGGAGAAGATAAAGTTCGCCTGGAGATGTATATATAGAAATGTCTCAATAAAATGTTTTTTTTTAAACTAAAAAAAAAATGACGCCCTTTGTTTCGAATGCTGAGTGCATTCAGATGAATAGCTTTTAGATTTATCATATTTTTTCCTTTTATCTGTTGATTTACTGTTAGATTTGTTCTCTCTATCCTTGCCTATCACAACCTGTTTTTCATTCCCTTATATAATAATACCTTTCTCTTTTGGTTTTCCTGGCTCTTTGATTTACCACATCTTTCCAAATTTGATCCCTTGCGACTGCTATTTAATTTAAAACTCTCCCTACCTCCCTAGTTTTGCGATTTGCAAAAACACACCCGGTCCCAGCATGGTTCATGTGTAGACCGTCCCAATGGTGCAAATCCCACTTTCTCCAGTACTGGTGCCAATGCCCCAAGAACTGGACCAACTTCTCCCACGCCAGCCTTTGAGCCACACATTCATCTCTCTGAACTAATTTGGACTCTGCCAATTTGCACATGGCTCAGGTAATAATCCAGAGATCATGACCTTTGAAGTTCTGCTGCTTGATTTGGTGCCGAAGTCCTCATACTGACTATGCAGAATCTCCTGCATTGTCCTGCCTATGTCATTGGCACCAACGTGGACCATGATGACTGGGTCCTACACCTCCCGCTGCAAGTTCCTCTCCAGCCCCGAGCTGATGTCCTGGACACTGGCACTGAGCAGGCAACTCAACTGTCTGGACTCATGCTCTTTGCTGCAGAAAATGGGGTCAATCCCTCTGACTGCACTGCCCCCGATTACCACTACATCCCTTTACCTCCCCCAACTTGAACGGCTTCTGTACCATGCTGCCATTGTCAGTTATCGCATTAACCCGCAGCCCTCACTCTCATCCAAACAAGCTGAAGAATCTGGGGCGAGATTCTCCGACCCCCCGCCGGGTCGGAGAATCGCCGGGGGCTGGCGTGAATCCCGCCCCCGCCGGTTGCCGAATTCTCCGGCACCGGATGTTCGGCGGGGGTGGGAATCGCACCGCGCCGGTTGGTGGGCCCCAACCCCCGGCGATTCTCCGGCCCGGATGGGCCGAAGTCCCGCTGCTAGAATGCCTGTCCCGCCGGCGTGGATTAAACCACCTCTCTTACCGGCGGGACAAGACAGCGAGGGCGGGCTCCGGGGTCCTGGGGGGGGGGGGCGCGGGGCGATCTGGCACCGGGGATGCCCCTACGGTGGCCTGGCCCGCGATCGGGGCCCACCGATCCGCGGGCGGGCCTGTGCCGTGGGGGCACTCTTTTCCTTCCGCCTTCGCCATGGTCTCCACCATGGCGGAGGCAGAAGAGACTCCCTCCACTGCGCATGCGCGGGGATGCCGTGAGCGGCCGCTGACGCTCCCGCGCATGCGCTGCCCGGCAATGTCATTTCCGTGCCAGCTGGCGGGGCACCAAAGGCCTTTCCCGCCAGCTGGCGGGGCGGAAATCAGTCCGGCGCGGGCTTAGCCCCTCAAGGTTAGGGCTCGGCCCCTCAAGATGCGGAGGATTCCGCGCCGTTTTTGGCGCCGGTCGGCGGACATCGTGCCGATTATGGAGAATTTCGCCCCAGACGTGTATAGAAGCACATTGATTGATGCAACTCAAACACGTGTCAAAAGGCAGGATGGGTCATTGAGAGTACGCCATGATCCACAAGATATAAATGCAGCTTTGACCCATTGTCTTTGAAAAAGGCCACATTGGAATTGTTAAGTCTGAGATTTGTAGGTGGAAAATTCTTCTCAAAGCTTGATGTCAAACATGGTTAATGGTCAGTACATCTCACAGAGGAGCCCAAGAGCTTACAACATTTTGTACCTCATTCCAACGAGACTAGGAGTACAGGTCCACAAGTCATTGAAAGGGGCAACACAGGTGGAGAAGGTAGTCAAGAAGGCATACGGCATGCTTGCCTTCATTGGCCGGGGCATTGAGTATAAGAATTGGCAAGTCATGTTGCAGCTGTATAGAACCTTAGTTAGGCCACACTTGGAGTATAGTGTTCAATTCTGGTCGCCACACTACCAGAAGGATGTGGAGGCTTTAGAGAGGGTGCAGAAGAGATTTACCAGAATGTTGCCTGGTATGGAGGGCATAAGCTATGAGGAGCGATTGAATAAACTCGGTTTGTTCTCACTGGAACGAAGGAGGTTGAGGGGCGACCTGATAGAGGTATACAAAATTATGAGGGGCATAGAAAGAGTGGATAGTCAGAGGCTTTTCCCCAGGGTAGAGGGGTCAATTACTAGGGGGCATAGGTTTAAGGTGAGAGGGGCAAGGTTTAGAGTAGATGTACGAGGCAAGTTTTTTACGCAGAGGGTAGTGGGTGCCTGGAACTCACTACCGGAGGAGGTAGTGGAAGCAGGGACGATAGGGACATTTAAGGGGCATCTTGACAAATATATGAATAGGATGGGAATAGAAGGATACGGACCCAGGAAGTGTAGAAGATTGTAGCTTAGTCGGGCAGTATGGTCGGCACGGGCTTGGAGGGCCGAAGGGCCTGTTCCTGTGCTGTACATTTCTTTGTTATTTGTTTGAGACTGTTTTCAATGACTTTCAGCTATCGGTTAGCCAGGATCCCTTCCAAGCTCATTTGGACTGCATTCCATGCACCGTGTCAGGATGCATCTGTATCATCAACAGTTGCTGTTGTGGCAAGAACACAGAAAGAACACGACTATTAACAGCACTCATTGATGTGTTATGGGCCAGGGTTTAGAGAACCCCAAAGTGTATCATGGAGGTCACCTGACCCACAACTTTTAATAGATTGTGGTATGGGGAGCACACGGCCCACTATACAGGTGTGGTAGAGCAGAAATGGAAAAGTATTTTTTAAAGCAAAACAATGTTTATTCTATGAACTCAAATTAACCTTTTTTAAAACATACAGTGAACATCTTAGCAACCATTAATTTGAATACAACCCCCAATGAATACAACACTAAGTAATCCTTTAAGCTTTCCTTTTAACATCCATAAGACTTTAAACACCTTTTACCAGAAGCACATTAGCTTTCCATTCACTACTGAAAACATTTATAATTCTGAATTTACCAAATGATCAAGAAATAGTCTTTTCATGGCAGAGAGATCAACAGTGCACCTGCTCTGTCTGGCTTCAGCTCCACCACTGAAAACAAAACTAAAACAAACCCTGCAGCAAACAGCCTAAACCGAAAGTAAAAAGCTGACAGATAGTCCAGCTCCACCCACACTCTGACATCACTGATATACACCCATTTCTTAAAGGTACATTTCTTAAACACCCATTTCTTAAAGGTACTCTCACATGACAGATGTAAGTGGCATGTAAAGCAGGATTGGTGTTCAACCGCCTGAAATGTGGCATGATCTTGCAGTAGATCAATTTCTTCACTTCCATTGTGGGGTTGGAGAAGCAGTTTGCGAAGCATATGGAGGTGCTGAGAAAGGAGATGGTGGTGAGATTGAAGGCGTTGGTGGAGGAGGCAATTGCCCCGCTGAGGCTGGCTGTGGCGAAGACATCGGCCGAGGTGAGGGAGCAGAGCGAAAAGATGAAAGGAGTGGTGGAGGCCGTGTGGCAGCACAGTGATCAGCTCACCTCGAGGGGGGATGAACTGCGGAGGGTGGTCGAGACCAACAAGGGGCTGTGAGCAAAATTGGAGGAGTTGGAGAACCACTTGAGGTGACAAGATTTGAGGATTGTGAGCCTGTCCGAGGGGGTGGAGGCCTCGAGGCCGACGGAATACTTTGCCAAGATGTTGGCGGAAGTGATGAGAGAGGGAAAGGAACCCTCTCGGTATGAACTGGACCGGCCCATCGGTTACTGAGGCCTAAGCTGAAGTTGAACGAGCCGCCAAAGGCAGTGATGATCTGCTTTCACAGGTACCACATGAAGGGGGTTTTGAACTGGACAAAGCAGAAGCAGGAGGTGCAGTGGGCTGATGCTGGTGGTCGCATTTAACAGGACTTGATGGTGGAACTGGCAAGGAGGCGAGCGGCTTTTGGCCGAGTGAAGACGGTATTGTACAACAGTGGGGTGCAGTTTGGAGTGGTGTATCCAGCGAAGCTGAGGGTGACCTACAACACCAGAGATTTCTATTTCGAGACAGTGGAGGCGGCGGAGGCGTCTATGAAGGCAGAAGGCTTGGGGCAGAAGTGAAGAATGGGACTGAAGAGGTGTTGTGGCTATGGAAGTGGAGTTGGGAGAGTGGATATATACAGTTTTGACTTATGTTTTTACTTCATGCTGTTATAGAGGTTGTGGTAGTATCTGGTATTGCGGTACCTGAGAGGCTGTAGACCATTGGGTAAGCCTAGCAGCTTGCCATTGGATGTTGGTATGTGGCTCCGCCCTGACAGGCGGGGTATAAGAACAGGTGCCGTCCCAGCAGCCCTCATTCTGTACCGAAGCTGCTGGGGAACAGATCTAGTCTATTAAAGCCTTCAGTTATGATATACCCTCATCTTCGAGACTAATTGATCGTGCATCAATTTAATAGACTACTCTTGAGCTGAAAGAATGGATCTCCGAATCAAGCCCGAGTGTCTACAACTCAGCTCCCACGCGGAGAACTCGGCTGCGATATTTAAACACTGGATGGCGTGTTTTAAAGGCTACCTCGATACGGCCGGAGGCACCCCCTCAGGAGAACAGAAACTGCATCTTCTGCACTCGAGAGTAAGCCCTGGAATCTTCTGCCTCATTGAGGAGGCGGAGGACTACGATGATGCGATCGAACTGTTAAAGGGACATTATATACGCCCGGTGAACCAGGTCTATGCACGTCACCTGCTTGCAACTAGACGGCAAAGTCCAGGAGAATCGCTGGGGGACTTCTACCGTGCGCTACTAGTGCTAGGCCAAAACTGTGGCTGCCCGCCAGTTTCGGGCAGCGAGCACACGGAACTTCTTATCCGGGATGCCTTCGTAGCATGTATGAGCTCTTCAGAGATCCGACAAAGACTTTTTGAAAAGGACACCCTGGGACTGAGAGAGGCACGGGCCCTGGCAGGGTCCATGGATGTGGCCTCCCAAAACGCGCAGTCCTATGCGCCCAACCGCGCGGCAGCCCCCTGGGCTGCGTGGCATCCCGCAACGGCAGCCCCACGGACCTTCCCCGTGTCCCCGCAGGCCTGCGCTGTTAGATGGCCCACTAGCTCCGTTGGGCCCCATTGCTTCTTCTGCGGGTAGGCAAAACACCCCCGCTAGTGCTGCCCAGCCCGCACCTCCACCTGCAAAGGGTGCGGCAAGAAGGGCCATTTTGTGGGGGTCTGCCAAGCACGAGCCGTGGCCGCGGTCTCCAAAGTCTCCAGACCGCCGCGGCAACCTTCTCTTCGGGCCCCAGGCGGCCAGCACTCACCGCCAAGCCCACTCTCCGAGGACCACGCCCGACCCACGGCCGTGGCCATCTTGCCCCTCGGACACCACGCTGGACAGATGAGTGCCG
Source organism: Scyliorhinus torazame (assembly GCF_047496885.1). Lineage (NCBI taxonomy): Eukaryota > Metazoa > Chordata > Chondrichthyes > Carcharhiniformes > Scyliorhinidae > Scyliorhinus > Scyliorhinus torazame. The sequence continues at coordinate 119,735,817 of NC_092707.1, read as the reverse complement.
CCATTTTGTCCATCCCCGCCGCCATTTTGTACATCGCCGACCTCCATGTGCGATCCATGGGAAACGCCATCTTGGATGGGGCCCCAGGCCCCCAGCGCAGCCGCCTACATGCTGCCCGATCGCAACCCACAACTGCTCCATCTGGCCTCGGTGACGCTGGACCAGAATCGACCTCGGACACGCGCAACAGCAACGATGACGATCTTCATCAATGGCCACGAGACGTCTTGCCTGATCGACTCTGGGAGCACGGAGAGTTTTATACACCCCGACACGGTAAGGCGCTGTTCACTTGTTACCCACCCTGTAAACCAAAGACTCTCCCTGGCCTCCGGGTCACACTCGGTGGAGATAAAGGGGTTTTGCCTAGCAAACCTCACTGTCCAAGGCAGGAAATTCAACAATTTCCGCCTTTATGTCCTGCTGCACCTCTGTGCGGCCACACTCCTGGGGTTAGACTTCCAATGTAACTTGCAAAGCCTCACTTTTAAATTCGGCGGCCCTATAGCCCCCCCTTACTGTCTGCGGCCTCGCGACCCTCAAGGTCGACCCGCCTTCCCTGTTTGAGAACCTCACCCCGGATTGCAAACCCGTCGCCACCAGGGGCAGACGGTACAGTGCCCAGGACCGGACCTTCATCAGGTCAGAGGTCCAAAGGCTACTGAGGGAAGGGGTCATTGAAGCTAGCAACAGTTCCTGGAGAGCTCAAGTAGTGGTGGTAAAGACTGGGGAGAAGCGTAGGATGGTAATTGACTACAGTCAGACCATCAACAGGTTTACGCAGCTGGATGCGTACCCTCTCCCCCGCATATCCGACCTGGTGAACTGGATCGCACAATACAAGGTCTTCTCCGCGGTGGATCTCAAGTCCGCCTACCATCAGCTACCCCTCCGCACTAGTGACCGCAAGTACACTGCCTTCGAAGCAGATGGGCGGCTCTACCAATTTTTAAGGGTTCCCTTTGGTGTCACTAATGGGGTCTCGGTCTTCCAACGCGAGATGGACCGAATAGTTGAACGGTACGGCTTACACGCAACATTCCCGTATCTTGATAACGTCACCATCTGCGGCCATGACCAGCAGGACCACGACACCAACCTCCGAAAATTTCTCCAGACCGCGAAAATCCTTAATTTAACGTACAATAAGGATAAATGTGTCTTTAGCACTGACCACCTAGCCATTCTCGGCTACGTAGTATGAAATGGAGTTATAGGCCCCGACCCTGAATGCATGCGCCCCCTTATGGAGTTCCCCATCCCTCACTGCCCCAAGGCCCTGAAGCGCTGCCTCGAGTTTTTCAGTTATTACACCCAGTGGGTCCCCAACTACGCGGACAAAGCCAGACCCCTGATCCAGTCCACAACCTTCCCCCTGTTGATGGAGGCCTGCCAGGCCTTCTGCCGCATCAAAGCGTTCATGTTTGATAACGCACAGCGGGGCAAGATTAAGAACGACAAGATCTTGCGGTGGAGGATAGAACTCACCACCTACAACTACGAGATCTTGTACCGTCCTGGGAAGCTAGACGAGCCTCCCGATGCCCTGTCCCGCGGCACGTGTGCCACCGCACAAGCGGACCAGCTCCGAGCCCTCCACGAGGACCTCTGCCACCCGGGGGTCACTCGCTTTTTTTCACTTTATTAAGGCCCGCAACCTTCCCTCCTCCATCGAGAAGGTCAGGACAGTCACCAGGGACTGCCAAATCTGCGCAGAGTTCAAACCGCACTTCTACCGGCCAGAGAGGGCGCACCTGATAAAGGCTTCCCGTCCCTTTGAACGCCTCAGTATGGACTTCAAAGGCCCCCTCCCCTCCACCGACCGCAAGACGTGTTTCCTGAACGTGATTGACGAGTACTCCCGGTTCCCGTTCGCCATCCCCTGCCCTGACGTGACCACTACCACTGTCATCAAGGCCCTCCAGGGTATCTTTACACTGTTCGGGTTCCCCGCGTACATACACAGTGATAGGGGGTCCTCCTTTACGAGCGACGAACTGCGTCAATTCCTGCTCAACAGGAGCATTGCCTCGAGCAGGACGACCAGTTACAACCCCCGGGAAAACGGGCAGGTAGAGAGGGAGAACGGAACGGTCTGGAAGGCCGTCCAACTGGCCCTGCGGTCCAGGAATTTCCCAGTCTCCCGCTGGCAGGAGGTCCTCCCGGAGGCCCTCCACGCCATCCGGTCGCTGCTCTGTACAACTACCAATCAGACACCTCATGAACGTCTCCTTGCCTTCCCCAGGAAGTCCTCCTCTGGGACCTCGCTCCCAACCTGGCTAGCGACACCCTGACCCATCCTGCTTCGGAAGCACGTGCGGGCGCACAAGTCAGACCCGTTGGTCAAGAGGGTCCACCTGCTGCATGCTAACCCCCAGTACGCCTACGTGGCGTTCCCTGACGGCCGGCAAGATACAGTCTCCCTCCGGGACCTGGCGCCCGCCGGAACCCCACGCGCACCCGAACCATTACCCCCACCCCCTCCCCCCCACAGCACCTCACTGGGGGATCGGTCCTCCCGCCGCCCCTGCCTAGGCCATCCCACCCACTGACGCCCCCTACAGGCGACCCCCCCCCCTCTCGGGTTCTCCATTTGCCCCACCAGCGCCACCTAGGGGTGACGAAGCTGCCATGGACGACGAAGCCACGCTCCCGGAGTCGCAGACGCCCGGACACCCACCAGAACCACCACAGAGGCTCAGACAATCCAGGAGGACGACCAGACCACCCGACCGACTGATTGCTACACTGTAACTGTATCTGTACATGAACACTGATTATATACATCTGCCACACTTGTAAATACTCACGGTACCTCCATATCTGATCATACCATGTTAAACCGGGTTTCCTCCGGTTTCCTCCCACAATCCAAAGATGTGCGGGTTAGGTGAATTGGCCAATGATAAATTGCCCTTAATGTCCAAATTGCCCTTGGTGTTGGGTGGAGGTGTTGAGTTTGGGTGGGGTGCTCTTTCCGGGGGCCGGTGCAGACTCGGGGGGCCGAATGGCCTCCTTCTGCACTGTAAATTCAATGATAATCTATGATTAATCTAGGACAAAGGTTCGGCACAACATCGTGGGCCGAAGGGCCTGTTCTGTGCTGTATTTTCTATGTTCTATGTTCTAAATGCAATTGCAACCATTGGCCACCACCCCTGCCGGATTCTTTTTTAACAGGGGATGAATATAGTAGTATCAGGTATTGCGGTACCCGAGAGGCTGTAGACCATTGGGTCAGCCTAGCAGCTTGCCATTGGATGTTGGTATGTGGCTCCGCCCTGACAGGTGGGGTATAAGAACAGGTGCCGTCCCAGCAGCCCTCATTCTGTACCGAAGCTGCTGGGGAACAGATCTAGTCTATTAAAGCCTTCAGTTATGATATAACCTCATCTTCGAGACTAATTGATCGTGCATCAGAGGTTAAGTTTTTTATTGTTGTTCTTTGTAGCGATGTTCTTTTCTGAGATGTGTATGTTTGATTGTTTTTCCTGGGACTAGGAGGGAGGGGAGGGGAGAGGAGGGGAGGGAAGGCCTGGGCAGGGGCCCTATCACTAGCAAACTTAAGTTGGCGAGTGAACGGAGGTGTGGTGGGGGTAGGAGCTCCGGACATTGGAGCCTGGCGAGCAGGTTTCAATGGTCCTGGAGGTGTGAAAAGGGGGGGAGGGTATTGATACATGGATGAAGCTTTTTCGAGAGGAAGTGTAGGGGGGATTCTGGGAGGGCGGGATGGGGTTTGATGTTAATAATGGATAGGGGCGGGTCAGGCTCATGGGGCAGGGCGCGGAGTATGATGATGGTGGATAAGAAGGGGGCGGTGAGGGGGAAGAGACCCCCTGTTAGGATAGTTACGTGGAACGTGAGGGGGTTGGAGGTCCAGTGAAGAGGTCGAGGATGCTTGTGCACCTGAAAAGTTTGAAGACTGATGTGTCGATGCTGCAGGGACCCACTTGAAGGTGAAGAATCAGGTGAGGCTTAAGAAGGGCTGGGTTAGTCAGCTTTTTCACTTGGGATTTGGCGGCAGGGTGCAGGGGGTTGTGGTCCTGGTTAGTAAAAGAGTGCTGTTCCAAATGGAGAAAGTGGTGGCGGATCAGAGAGGCAGGTATGTGATAGTGACAGGGGCATTGGAGGGGAGGCTGGTGGCGCTGGTAAGCGTGTATGGTCCCAACTGGGATGACGTAGGGTTTGTAAAGAAGGTGTGTGGGGCCATCCCCAACCTGGATTCACATGAATTGATAGTGGGTAGAGACTGGAATATGGTGCAGGAACCAAGATTTTACAGGTCACAACCGCGATCGCTGACCCAGTCAGGGCGAGGGAAGGCATTGTCTGGGCTCATGGTGGAAAGGGGAGAAGTGGTCACTTGGAGATTTCTGCACCCGAGGGGTGGGAGTATTCATTTTTCTCTTTGGTTCATAAGGTCTATTCGCGGTTAGATTTTTTTTGTGGTGGGGAAGGTGCTGTTGGCCGGGTTCAAGAGATCGGAATATTCGGAAATTGTTGGAGAAAGGGGCAGTATAGAGGACGGGGTGGAGATTAGATGTGGGGCTGTTGGGGGACCAAAGGTTTTGTGATAAGATTGGGAAAGTAATTGAGGAGCACATAGGGTTTCTTTGGATGGGGAGGTTTCGCACGCGGTGGTATGGGAAGCTTTGAAGGCGGTGGTGAGGGGGAGGTGATATTGTTTAAGGCAAAGGTGGACAGGGAGGAGTGGTATAGGTTAATAGACGAGATGTTGGAGGTAGAGGTATGCAGAGAATGTGGATCCAGCACTGTTGGAAAAGGGGAAGGAGTTGCAGCCGCGCTTTGATCGGTTGTCCAAAAGGCAGGTGGTGCACCAATTGAGGCAGGCGAGGGGAGCAGTCTACGAGCATGGGGAGAAGGGCGCATGTTGGCAGACCAGCTTCGGAGGGAGGCGACGGTGAGGGAAATTGTTCAGGTGCGGGAGAGGGCAGGGAAGTTGGTGGGGCTCCAGACCAGATTAATAGGGTATTTGAGGAGTTTTATGAGAGGTTGTATAGGTCGGAACCACCTGGGGAGGATTGGGGGATGCAGGAATTCCTGGATGGTTTGGAATATCCGAGGTTGGGGGAGGAGGATAGAGCCATATTGGAGAGGGCGAAAGGGGAGCAGGAGATAAAGGGCATGATTGGGAGGATGCAGTCGGGAAAGGTAGCAGGACCAGATGGGTTTCTTCTGGAATACTATAAGAAATTTAGGGATACGTTGGCATCGCTGATGGTGGGTAAGTTTGAGAAGGTGATAGGGAAGGGGGTGTTGCCACAGACTTTGGGGTGAGCATCGATCTCCTTGTTGTTCAAGGAGGATAAGGATCTGACAGACTGTGGGTCGTATAGGCCCATATCACTCTAGAATGTGGATGCAAAGGTGTTGGTGAAGGTGTTGGCGGTAAGTTGGAAGAGTGCCTCCCGAATGTGTTAGGGGAAGATGAGACGGGGATTGTGAAAGGGAGGCAGCTCTTTTCGACCATTAAGAGGGTTTTGAATGTAGTTATGGCACTGGCAGAGGGGCGGAAGCAGAGGTGATGGTCGCATCGGATGTCAAGAAGGCTTTTGGACCAGATAGAGTGGGTGTATTTGATAGCGGTTTTGGTGCAATTTGGGTTGGGCTGCGATTTGTGGAGTGGGTAAGATTACTATACAGGGAGCTGAGGGCGAGTGTCCGCATGAATAGTATGAATTCGGAATATTTTGCTCTGCATCAAGGGACCTGACAGGGGTGTCCTATTTCCCCCCCTGTTGTTTGCGCTTGAGATTGAGCCTTTGCGTTGCGTTGAAGAGTTCGGGGTGTGGAGGCGGATAGTGCGGGGGGAGTGGAGCATAGGGTATCTTTGTACGCAGACGATTTGCTATTGTATAGGTCAGAACCTAGTGCATCGATGGGTGGTATATTGGAGCTGCTTCGGGTGTTTGGATCCTTTTCAGGGTATGAGCTAAATTTGGATAAATGTGAATATTTTGTGGTGGGGGGTCAGAGGTGGGGGGGGCTAATTTCCGTAGGGCAGTGACCCACTTTAGCTACCTGGGGGTGCAGGTGGCACGGTATTGGTGGAGGGGGGCTCCATAGGTATAATATTACTAGTTTGGTGGGGAGGGTAAAAGCAGACTTGGCAAGGTGTGATGGTCCTCTTCTGTCACTAGCAGGTTGGGTACAGGCAATTAAGATGAATGTTTCAATGCCTGCTGATCTTTTTGCAAAAGTGGAAAAGATGATTGCCTTGTTTATTTGGCGTGGGGGGGCAAATTTACCATTTACTGTATTATTACTGGGCAGCAAATGCTGAGGGGGTGAGGAGCTGGGTTAGAGGGGGGGACTCCCAGTGGGTTAGAATGGAGGAGAGTCTGTGCAGGGGGTCGGGGTTGAGGACATCGGCAACAATGCAGCTCCCGATGGGCCCGGGGAAATAATCGGGGAGTCCAGTGGTAGTAGTAATGTTGAGAATTTGGAGGCAGTTGCGTCAGCACATTAGGTTGTGGGCGGGGTCGAGGGAAATGCAGATTTGAGGGAACCATAGGTTTGAGCCAGGGAGGTGGGATGCGAGTTTTCGGAGGTGGGAGGAGAGGGGTTAGGGTACAAAAGGATTTGTTTCTGAGGGGCCGGCTTGCGAGGCTGGTGGAGCTGGGGGTAAAATATGGGTTGGGGCAGGGGCAAATGTTTAGAAATATGCAGGTCCGAGATTTAGCTAGGAAGAAGGTACAGAGCTTTCTGATGGCGCCGGCCCCCACACTGTTGGAAGAGGCACTGACGACAGGGGGAATGGAGAAGGGGGTGGTGTCGGCGATTTATGGGGTGATCCTGGGGGAGGATAAGGTATCACTGGAGGGCAAAGTGGGAGGAAGAGTTGGGGGAGGGTATGGAGGAGGGGTTGTGGTGTGAGATGCTCTGGAGGGTGAATGCCTCAATTTTGTGCACGAGGTTGGGACTGATACGGTTGAAGATGGTTTATAGGGCGCACCTCACAAGGATGATGATGAGTCGATTCTTTGAGGGGGTGGAGGATGTTTGTGAAAGTTGTGGCGTGGGCCTCGCAAATCTTGTTCATATGTTTTGGTCCTGTCCAAAACTGGAGGGGTATTGGAGGGAGGGCTTCAGGATAATCTCGAAGGTGGTGCACGTGAGACTTGAACCAGGTCCCCTAGAAGCCAAATTCGGGGTGTCGGATCAGCCGGGGTTGGAAGCGGGTGTGGAGGTAGATGTCTTAGTCTTCGCCTTGCTGATCACCCGAAGGTGGGTCCTGATGGGGTGGAGGTCAGCTTCCCCACCCTGTGCCTCGGAGTGGAGTTCTTAACGCTCGAGAAAGTGAAGTTGGAGCTGAGTGGAAGGATGGAAGGGTTCTACAACTCATGGGTTGTGTTTAACATGCATTTTCAAGAATGGAACATTAGGGTCGGGAGGTTGGAATGTATAGGTTATTCGCGACTATGTATGGGTTGATGGTGGATTCCTGAATCTTTTCCTTTTGTGTTTCGTATTTAAAATGTTAGGGGCTCTTTGGGGATGAGTGGGATAAAGAGATTGTTGGCCAGGGGATTGCCATTGTATTTGTTATTGTTGATTATTTGTTGGTGGGTGTATATTTGATGAAAATGTGAAAAATGAGGAGAATAAAAATATTTTTTTAAAATTAAAGCCATGCCAACTCCCCGAGATAAAGATGATCTTCAAATATGTCTACGTCTCTACTTTTATTCTCTATACAGTCCCAATTTCGCTCAAAAAACTTTATTGCTAAGGGAATTGTTGAGAAAGGATTAGCTTTTCCTGTGGCAGGAAGAGCACCAATATCTCTCCGAAGCACTGAAACAGTCATTATCAGAATATCCAAATTGCAATTTTATCATCCGTGGGAGATAGGTATCCTGGAGGTCGACGTTTCAATGAAAGGCTTGGGAGCATGCTTACTACAAAAAGGCAAACATTGTATTTGCTTCAAAATCTCTGTCCCAAGCTTATCCATCTGTTTGGCAAAGCATTTGTGGCAGAGACCCATCACAAGCCACTGGAGATGATTTGATGAAAACCATTAACCAGCGCACTGTCAAGATTGCAACGTCTCTTGATAAAGATTCAAGGTTATGACTGTGAGATTAGGTACAAACCAGGTAAGCTGATGGGCACATTGGATACACTTAGCAAATTGCCCAATGCAGTGAAAGCAGAAGATATATCCTTTAATAATAATAATCTTTATTGTCACAAGTAGGGTTACATTGCAATGAAGTTACTGTGAAAAGCCCCTAGTTTCCACATTCTGGCGCCTGTTCGGGTACACAGAGGGAGACTTCAGAATGCCCAAATTACCTAACAGCATGTCTTTCGGGACTAGTGGGAGGAAACCGGAGCACGCGGAGGAAACCCACACAGACACGGGGGGAAAGTGCAGATTCTGCACAGATGGTGACCCAGCAGGGAATCGAACCTCGGACCCTGAAGTAGGCTTCATTGACATCAAAATTGAAGATATTTTCCAAATTGATCTGGTACATTTTGCACAACTCAAATATCAGCAGATACAAAAAGAAATGGTGAAAGATTCTACACTCCACAGATATGGAAGACCATCATTGAAGGATGGTCTGATTCAATCCAGCATGCCCACGAACATATGAGACAATTTTCAACTTATCGGGAGGAACCAAGCATTTTCCAATGATTCATTTTTTAGGGGGCCAGTCATCACACCGGAATCTTTGCAACCTGATAACCTTCAACAATTTTGTCACTTAGACAGGGGCACAGATTAGATGAGAAGACTTACAAGAGAGACAGTCTATTGGCCAGTTATGAACAATGACAATGAAGTCATCATCAAGATGTGCAAAGCATGTCAAAAGCATTTGTCAAATCAGCACAGAGAACCATTAATTCCACAAAAAGTTCTTACCCATCCTTGATCCAAAATCACATCCAACTTTTTTCATGTCCATGGCACTGATTTTGTCATCGACTACTTTACCAAGTACCCATTATTCGATAATTACAGAATACAGCACACATTAAGTGTTACTTTCAGTTTATTTGATGAAATCATTATGGATAACAGCCCACAATTTTTTGATGAGCCCTTTCAGGATATTTGTGTGAAGTGGAAAATAGGTCATACTACTTCTTCTCCTCCTGAGTCTAGATCTAACCGCCTACCTGAATGGATGATTCCTACATTGAAATACCTAATTCCCAAATTCTCAAAGACAGACCAAGCAATACCTACACATTGCAATGTTACATCTGACAGCGAGACTTTTCAGTGTAACTGAACGGTGAGGCCCCATCACCAACAGAGCTCATGTTTCGCAGATCAGTGCGTTCCAATTTACCTACTCTTACCATTTTAGAGAGCAACCTTTAAAACTAGAAGAGAAGATGAATAACCTGCATGATTAAAAATGCAGGTACAGAAATGCAAAATTTACAGTTAGGACAACAGGTTCCTACCCAAGGTCCCACAGGAGATAACCAGCAACCATCTGAGGTGGCAAGGATTTGTTCTAAACCAAGATCCTGTGAAGACCTCGCACACAAATGTGTACTGGTGAGGTGTAACCGAGGACAAATCAGATCCATTCCAGCTCCTCAACCATTATGCAGTCCTATTGCATCGAGGACAAGATCCCAAATTGAACAAGGAACAAAATCCGAGAAGGACAATCTCACAGATCATCATCAGCAATTAAAGAAATCTCCAGGCAAGGTTACCATGTCAAGATCTAGGTGTACCAGCAGATACCAGGAAGCTCAAGGTATTCTATTATTATAACATGACACGGCCTGGTGGGAGATGTGAGACAAAGAGATTTAATTCAGTACAATGGATATCAATTAGCAAAAGACCAAATCCAAACAGATGTCAACACTGCATTCTAAGAGATTCTTTGCAATGTAGGGTAAAATTGACTATGGGTAATGTGTAAAATGAGTGATCGCGATTCAGCCATTTTTTATACACATTTTCAGAAAATGCAAAATGTGCCCGTTTAGCGGCATTTCTCGGTCCAGCCATCCCGAGACCGGAAATTCCCAACCCGAGGCCAACTGACCTTTCAATGGTCCACCTGATTTTCTGACCCATCCGCAACGATCCCTGTGGCATGCGAGACTGGAAAATTGACCCCAATGTGCTCTGGATTTTTAAACGTAGGAAGAAAATAAACACACACAAAGTAACATGAAAATGGTCTCTTACTTCACCTCAGCACACAACATAGCAAAGAAATCTCTAATTTCAAGTTTTCTTGCCAACAGGGTGTGTCATTGCCACTTTAAGAAGCTGCACCGATAATTTTCTGCAAATGCCTAGAAAATCATTGCAAGCAGCCATTACCGTGGGGGCAGCATGGTAGCACAAGTGGATAGCACTGTGACTTCACAGCGCCAGGGTCCCAGGTTCGATTCCCCGCTGGGTCACTGTCTGTGTGGAGTCTGCACATTCTCCCGTGTCTGCGTGGGTTTCCTCCAGGTGCTCCAGTTTCCTCCCACAGTCCAACGCAGGTTAGGTGGATTGGCCATGATAAATTGCCCTTAGTGAACAAAAAAGGTGAGGAGGGGTTAATGGGTTACGGGGATAGTGTGGAAGTGGGTTGGTGCAGACCCGATGGGCCGAATGGCCTCCTTCTGCACTGTATGTTCAATGTTCTATGTTCTAACCCAACAGTTAACACACAAAGAATGTTAAAGAGGAACACAGTCTGTCGTATCTAAAACAAACTGGTTTGATAACAAAAAATAATTTAAGCGGCAGTGTCCACAGACTCATTCCTGAGGGATAAACAGAATTCTGAAAATTGAAATAAATCTTCAAAAGTACTGATTTGAAACATTGAGAATCCATCAAGTTAGTTAATTACTGCTTCCAAACAATGCTTTCTTCGTCCCAGAGACTTAATGAGAGGCAGGAAATGCAAAGATTCATTTCTCAGCTAATTGTATTCCAATCTATTGATAATTGCTTTATTTAATTTAGTTTAATCAAGGATGTAAGCAACATTTTAATCACAGAATTGAGATTGTCGTATTGACTGCTTCAGGTGCAGTGATGTCAGATAGTAAGTGGGAAACAGTACAATCACGTTTATCAATTATATACATTTTCAAATATCAATTTAATGAATTTAGTTTAATGCAAATCGGAGTGGTCCAGAATATCAAAATACACAGAACATGTGAATGTGCACTGTAGTAATTAAAATTACGTATTTTTCTCTTTGTCTGAAGATTATAGTAGATAATTATATGGCGGGATCTTCCACCAACCCCCCCACCCGGTGTGTTTGGCGGTAGCGGACGCAGCCCGCTGTTGGCTAGCGACGGGATCTTCCAGTCCCGTTGTAGGGTTTCCCGTTATTCACACCCTCCACTGCCGGGTCGCTGTAAGTGGGACTGGAAGATCCTGCCGGCGGGAATGGCTGGGAAATTCCACCCATAAGTGTTTCCAGCACAGAAACAGACCAGTTGGTCTACCTGATCCCTGCCAGTCTTTATGCTCCACGTAAGCTTCCTCGCACCCGATCAACAAATCCTTCTATTCTCTTCTTCTACTGGTATTTATCTAGCTTCCCTTAAATGCATCAATGTTTTTTTTTGTCTCAGATACTCTCTGTGGTACCATGCTGCCCATAACAACCACTTTCTGGATGAAGAAGTTTCTCCTAAATTCCTTTGTGGATTTATTAGGACTATTTTATGTTTATGACCCCTTACCATATCATCGCTTTGCACTGTTGGTTGGTCTGTCCAGGCCATCCAAATAAATCACGTCAATGAATCCATGCAAATCAACATGTGGAAAGGGAGATCTGAAAATTGTAAAATGCATGGCCAGTTGCCCCCCTCCCCCCCCCCCACTGTCAAATAGAGAAACAATTACTTGTGAATGATACTTTTATAATGCAATTTCAACCTATGTACAATAAATATTTTTAAAATTGGAGTTCTTTAGAGAGAATTATGCAAGCAATATTTTGGGCTGTGTATTTTTGGAGAGCATTATTAAACTGTTTTTGCACCATCATGTCATCTTATAAGCATTCTTAACAAACTGCAGAATATTCTGATGAAATAAATGGATTAAGATGTTTGAGAGCCCCTGCTCGGCTCTGCAGGAGCCAAGAAACACCCCGCTAACCGTGCCGTTCTGCAGACTTTAACACAAGTCCATTGAATCGCGCCTCAAATAACCATATAAATGGGATATTTATAGTTTGCATGAGAAGTCTCACTGTAAAATGCCACTGTATTAATTAATTAAGTCAATTTAATAAAAGAATAATGAGGGTCACAACTGACCAGTCGCAGATGTCAAGCATTACAATACCTGAGGCTTTGCTATTCATGTGGATAATATCAATCTGGAGATTTTCCCATGCTCTAGTGGCCTTGCCCGCCACAGTAAATAGTCTGTTGATGCTGATGCCCCAACATTTGGTTTTACACCTAATGAGAGTGACATGGTCACATGATGAAAATCGTTTCTGTCACCATTCAGACCTCTGCCATTTGATAGCGCCCGGAAAAAAGGCTGAAGGCAATCAGACTCCTCATTTGTCCATACAAATTGGGGTCCTATGACATCAATATGATGCCATTATATCTTCAGGTACCAATGGGCAGAGCATTCAATGCACACACTCTGCTTGTGTTTTGTGGTCAACAATTAAAGAGACAGCTGCAAAATCCTCCAGAAATGAGGAAAGATTTTGAAATAGAATTTACAGTGCAGAAGGAGGCCATTCGGCCCATCGAGTCTGCACCGGCTCTTGGAAAGAGCACCCTATCCAAGGTCAACACCTCCACCCTATCCCCACACCACAGCAATCCCACCCAACACTAAGGGCAATTTTGGACACTAAGGGCAATTTATCATGGCCAATCCACCTAACCTGCACATCTTTGGACTGTGGGAGGAAACCGGAGCACCCGGAGGAAACCCACGCACACACGGGGAGGATGTGCAGACTCCGCACAGACAGTCACCCAAGCCGGAATCGAACCTGGGACCCTGGAGCTGTGAAGCAATTGTGCTATCCACAATGCTACCGTGCTGCCCCGATTCTTATGGGGTCAGGAGGACCATTGACGCTTCTCTAGGCCCCAGAAAAATTCACCCCTTGATGTCCAACTGTCTCCAGATCTCTTCCAGTATCACCTCCCTCTTCTCTTTACTTACTTAGTTTGGTTGTGATGGAGCCCCCAGATTTTTGGGTTTCTCTGGTCAGCGATCTTCTTCTTAAACTGAGTGAGCAAATCACTTGGAAAACGGAACATAGGAGCAGGAGTATGCCGTTTAACCCAATGAACTTGTTCTGCCGTTCAATTAGATTATGGTTGATCAATGCCACTTTCTTGCACTATCTCCATATCCCTTTATGTCATTAGTATCCAGAAATCTATTGATTTCTGTCTTGAACACACTCAATGATTGAGCTTCCACAGCCCTCTGGGGTAGAGAATTCCAAATGGTAATGAGATCCAAACATGAAAGCTAGTCAGGTCTCTTGCTGGTGACACCACATTGATTGTAGGCCCTTCCCATCTCAGTCTCCAGATGAAGAATTAACACTTGGTGCAGTAGAGGAGTAGTGGTTGTGCAAGTGGAACTGTATTCCTGTAACAGTCAAAACTTTCAGCACAGGAAAGATTAAAAATTGAAGGTAAAAAAAAATGTCCACATTTTATTGGAGCCTGGTTACAAAGATTGATTGTAAAAGTAATTTTAATTCAATCATATTCTGTTGTAATTGAATCACTTGTGAACACACCAAAGTAACAAATTTACATAATGCGCAACAAAAGCTGTACAATGCTCTTTTGGTAAGAAAATTCACTAAAACAGTCTCTATTCTAAGACACGTTAAGAAATAATGCAGGTTTTAGAGCAAGCAAAAATTTAATTTTCAGCACAAATAACGATGAGAAAATAATTATCGGATTTACAATCCGGCTCATGTTAGGAAGGTGAAAAAAAACATTGAAATAATATACAATTTTATTTTGTTAAAAACGTTAAATCTAGTTCCTTTTTATTTCAAAGAGTTGCTGAAATTCAATGATTTGACTCTGAACCTGAAGCTTCTTAATTATTTCAAATGAGTTATCACTGATGAAATTGGGAGACATATTTCAGTTCTCCAAATGGTCACATTCTTTCACCTCAGGATAGATTGAAGTTGGCCAGTCCTGCTGGTGGTTTGGTTCCCTAATGTCCGTAATGCAAGCCTTTCCTGGAAGGCAATGGGTGTGGCACAGTACCAATGAGATTGCACATCTCAATGGGGCACTTAAAGAGAATTTTCGGCAGGTACTGATTGAAAGATTGTCAGCCTGCTCCCAGCCATGATCTGCGACCACAATGGCAGCTGTGGTCCCCTTAACGTCTCACGTGACATTACCAAGCTACTCCATGGCCCATAGTGATCAACACAAAGGGACGACTGTAGTCCTCGGGCTTGTTGTGATGCACTTTCCCATCCTAATGTAGATTCTCCACATCACACCATTCCAATATTTCAGCCCAGCCCAGTAAACCGTTATCTTTCCAGATACTCACATATAAAACTGTTACCTTGTTCATAAATAATGAGTATATTCATTATACTCAGTGACTCAAAGTTAGTAGCATCACATTATCCTATACCTTGCTCTGTAAATTAATCATGTTCCTTCTCCATAACCATGATTTGAACTCGTAAAACACTGGTACTAAATAGATTGTATTTACAGCCTAACTATATGTCATTCAGTGACTAAACTCGACCACCTTTGCTGGCTTTACACCACTGTATAAAATTAGGCATTTTTAAATGCATTTCCTTGTCTGTTAGGCCTACAAAATTGTACAAATAACAGAATAAAATACTTTTGGAATATGGCAAATCAAATATAAAAGCTCAGTGAAATATTAATTAAGAAGAAGAAGAATTAGCCATTTTAGCATGGTCCTATGCAACATTGTTAAATAAGCATAGCAGATCAGTTCTCTTATTATACAGTGCATTTGAGAGCGACATGCCAAATAAATGGGTACAAACCACAGGCAATGGCTGTGCTCTGGGTTCTCTTTATAGACTCTGTCAAGTAGATCTAAAATCCAGTGTCTGGAGCCCAACACTGCTGAATAACATTTCTGTTATATCTCCATCATACCAACCCTCATGGTGGAACCATTTTGCAGTGTTCTGTATTTAAAAATGAAAAATAATTGCGGCAAAGAATTGGCCGTCAGTAACCCAAAACTAATTGGGTGTTGTGTTAATTGGAAGGGTGCTAATTGCTCTCATATTTGTCGAGTTCCTTCATGTTTTAAGCTACAGTCACATTAGAGCTCAGACTCCAGGTTCAGCGGCCTTAGAACAGGTTGACAATATGGTCAGAAATACAGTTTGTTATTGGCTAAGGAATTTTCCAATTGCCTAGGGATCTACAGGTTTTCCCCAGGTTGGTACTGGGGTTCTGTTGCTGTGAAGTAGTCCTCTAGGAAGGACTGTAAGTATTCAAAGGTTGGCCTTTCCTCTGGATCTTTCTTCCAACATTGGATCATGAGGTCATGAAGAGACGCCGGACAGGCGTTTGGACATGGCATTCGATAACCTCTCTCCACCTGCTCCAGTACTTCACGATTGTTCATTCCTGATAGACACAAACAGACAATCAAGTTAATAACTGGTCCCATGTGGCTCACTCTCTAATGAGTGCGCCATGCTTTGTTGGTAGCATTCTTGCCTCTGAGTTATAAGGTTATGGGTTCAAGTCCCACTTCAGGACTTGAGCATCAAAATCAAGGCTGATATTCCAAAACCGAGAGAGTATTTCAAAGGTGTAGGTTCTGCCTTTACATTGAGGCCCCGACTGCCATCTCAGGTGGATGTGAAAGATCCCGAGGCACTATTCTTGAAGAAGAGGAGGAGGAATTCCCTCTGGTCAATATTTGTTTCCCAGTCAATATTATAAAAACAGATTCCTGGTTATTATCACATTGCTGTTTCTGAGAACTTGCTGTTTGTAATTGGCTGCTGCATTTTCTTCATTGCAACAGTCACAATACTTCAGAAATACTTCCTTCATAATAAGGTGCTTTGGGACATCCTGTGATTGTGAAAGGTGCTTTATAAATGCAAGTATTTCCCAAAGCTGAAGGGTTACTGGGAGGAGGTTTTTAGGGTAATTTCTAAAGTGGTGCACATGAAACTGGACCCGGACCCTCGAGAGGCCATATTTGGGGTGTCGGACCAGCCGGGGTTGGAAACGGGTGCGGAGGCAGATGTTGTAGCTTTCGCCTCGTTGATCGCCCGAAAGTGGATCCTGATGGGATGGAGAGCAACCTCTCCACCCACCCTGTGCCCTGGGGGGGGGGGGGGGCTGTTGGAATGGGGGGGGGGGGCTGTTGGAATTCTTGACTCTTGAGAAGGTTAAGTTTGAACTGAGGGGAAGGATGGAGGGGTTCTTCAACTCATGGGCATTTTTCATTATGCACTTTCAAGGACAGGTTAACATTGAACATTAGTTGGGAGGGGTGGTTTGGGATGGTTGGGGGGAGGGGGATTGTGTGTGTTAATGGTGACTATGGGTGATTCCTTTTGCCATTTGTTTGTGTGAACATGCAGGCTAATGTTTGGGGTTTGGTGGGAGGATGGGATTGTTGTTTTTGATATGGGGATTGACATATTTGTTACTGATATATTGTTTATTGCTGGTGGGTGTAAATTTGGGAGAAAATGTGAAAAAGGAGAATAAAAATATTTAAAAAAAAATAAAATAAATGCAAGTATTTCTTTCCTTCACATCCAATAATCTGGCACAAATGTACATTATTTTTTCCTCTCTGTTCAATAGAAAAATCAACAAAAAGTGTCACTCTAAACAGAGTCCATTTACTGTGCAGGTTTGTGACGATTTCCAAAGAAAATGTTACACATCAGGTCAACGACAGCTCTGTAATTAATGATTTGAAAGGGTTAATTTAATTGTCAGTTCACAGCTCATTATTGACACCTCAATTGCATAATACAAAAGGCACTTTGGAAATTAGGGAAATGGGATTGTATTTATAAGCTCCTGATCTCAACTGAGCTATTATGAAACTGTGAGGGGCTGAATGGCCAAGCCATACAATCTCACTCATGTGCATTTTCTATTGTTGAAAAGGCTGTTGTCACAGCTCACCCTCTTGGATAGAAGAAACTCACAGCATTCTTAGAATTATTCAATGGTTACAGCACAGAAGGAGGCCATTCAGCCCCTCATGTCCATGCCAGCTCTCTGTAAGAACAAGTCAGCTAGTTTCACCCCACTGCTCTTTCCCCATAACCCTCAAATGTTTATCTTCAGATGTTTATCTAATTCTTTTTGAAAGTCTGATTATATTTCCCTCTACCACACTCTCAGGCATTATACCCTAACCATTTGCTGGGTAAAAAGGTTTTCTTCATGTTGCCATTGGTTCATTTGCCGATCACCTTAAACCGGTGTCCTTGGGTTCTCGATCATTCTGCAAATGGGAAAGGTTTCTCCTAGACCCTGGACACTTTTATCAAATCTCCTCTCAGCTTCTCTTCTTTAAGGAGAGCAACTACTCCTCCTCCTACTTAATTGTATAACTTTGGTCCCTCAACCTTGCAACCATCGTCATAAATCTTTCTGGCACCCTTTCCCCTTTCACACCCTTCCTGAAATCTGGTGCCCAGAATTGGGCACAATGTTCCAGTTGAGGTTAAAGCAGTGTCTTCCAAAGGCTGATCGTAACTTCCTTGTTCTCCATTCCTCTGCTTATAAAGCCAGCTTCCTAGATGCCATTTTAATCACCTGTCTTGCGACCTTCAATAATTAATGTACGTATCTGTTCTTGGTGAATGGTGGTCACCGAACTGTCACACAACTCTATTTCTCTCCACAGGTGCTGCCTGACTTGCTGAGTGTTTCTGGCATTTTCTGTTTTTATTTTAGTTATTTAACCCAGCTCTTCAGGTTTTCCAAGGTGGAAGAGACTGAACTCCAGTTGCTATCGGCTGGCTGTACACGCTTTCCTCAGGGAGCTTGAACACAATATCTCAGTAATAAGGCTGTACAATATCATCGTACAAACACTTGCACAGGACAGAGGAATGTGATTTGAAAAATTTAAAACAATAATATTGCACAGTGCAATTTTCAGTCTATCAGATGGTTCTTGCTTCATGTAAACCATGATGCTTACCCGGGTATGGAACTCTCCCCTTGGTAACTAGCTCTGTCAAGAGGATACCAAACGACCACACGTCAGATTTGATTGTGAATTTTCCATAGAGCGCAGCTTCAGGTGCTGTCCATTTAATTGGAAACTTGGCACCTGAAAAGAAAGGAAAGATTGTACATATAATTTTGCTTTGCCCTCTAAATTAAATTGTTTCTGAATACAAAATGCGAGGAACAAAAAACAAAAGGGAACACTTTGGTTAGACAGAAACCAGAGATAGAAAAAAACTGAAGAGAATTTAGGGTGGGATTGGCCTCTTTGACTCTGCCATGCCACATAAGGGGTTAAAAGTTATTTTCGCTTGTTAAAAACAGGAGTAGGTCATTTAGCCTCACATAGAATAATATCCCATGTCATTCGGTTGCACATAATACATTTGTCCACAAACATGCCTGAGGAAAGGGTCAAGCCATTCAATTCAAATACAAACGTGCTATGTGATCTGTTCAAATATGACTTTGATTGCCAGGTTTGTTTTTTTCTACTGAGCAGTTCACAAATGTTTTGCAACTGTTTCAGAAGTATTTCAAATCAATGAGTCTAGCTTGAGTCACTGAAGAGAGTCTGTCTCAAACAGTCTAATGTCTGTGGTTGTTGAGTAAAAGTGAAAAGGCTACTGCAGAGAAAGATTAATCTCAGTAAAGTTTAGCATAGCAATTGAAAACAATTTAGTCCAATACGCAAGGATCCAGCTACTGCAAAAATGGATTGCTCTCCTGTAATATTGCACATGAAAGGGAAGATGTTAAGGACTCAGCCTCAATGGGTTCCATCTGATGAATATTAGAGGTGTTCTCAAGGCTATCTAGGTGGCACACAGGAGGAGGGGAGGGTTTTTGAATGCAGAGGGAGGGTGGTCTGAGAGAGTAGCAACTGAACCTCTTTGGTGCAGTCGAAAGAAAGACTCCTGATTTTGCTCTAGGCCCTACTCATGGTCCATGCAGATGCTCTGTCCAATAGGCCATCAAAAACCTTTGGAGACCAATGTAAATGATGGGATCCGATTGACCTGGGTCTGTGAAGTCCTGTCACATCTGTTCTAATGATGCTATTTTCCGAAACAGCTACTTTCCAAAACATTTCTTCATTTATCCTGAACCAAGGTTTCCCCAGCACCTGTGGTTGACAGGGCACTCAGTTGTGTCCAACCCATTTCCCACACCTCTGCCCTCACCCCATCCTGTCCCTCTCAGAACCATGATAGGGTTCCCCTTGCCCTCACTTTTCACCCCACCAGCCTCTTCATATAAAAGATCATCCTTGGCCAGTTCTGCCAACTCCAGCATGATGCCACCATGAAGCACAACTTTGTGGAGGAGCAGAGAGATCTTGGGGTCTATGTTCATACATCTTTGAAAGTTGCCACTCAAGTGGATAGAGCTGTGAAGAAGGCCTATGGTGTGCTTGCGTTCATTAACAGAGGGATTGAATTTAAGAGCCGTGAGGTGATGATGCAGCTGTACAAAACTTTGGTAAGGCCACATTTGGAGTATTGTGTACAGTTCTGGTCGCCTCATTTTAGGAAAGATGTGGAAGCTTTGGAAATGGTGCAAAGAAGATTTACCAGGATGTTGCCTGGAATGGAGAGTAGGTCTTACGAGGAAAGGTTGAGGGTGCTCGGCCTTTTCTCATTAGAACGGAGAAGGATGAGGGGCGACTTGATAGAGGTTTATAAGATGAGCAGGGGAATAGATAGGGTAGACAGTCAGAGACTTTTTCCCCGGGTGGAACAAACCATTACAAGGGGACATAAATTTAAGGTGAAAGGTGGAAGATATAGGAGGGATATCAGAGGTAGGTTCTTTACCCAGAGAGTAGTGGGGGCATGGAATGCACTGCCTGTGGAAGTAGTTGAGTCGGAAACATTAGGGACCTTCAAGCAGCTATTGGATAGGTACATGGATTACGGTAAAATGATATAGTGTAGATTTATTTGTTCTTAAGGGCAGCACGGTAGCATTGTGGATAGCACAATTGCTTCACAGCTCCAGGGTCCCAGGTTCGATTCTGGCTTGGGTCACTGTCTGTGCGGAGTCTGCACGTCCTCCCCGTGTCTGTGTGGGTTTCCTCCGGGTGCTCCGGTTTCCTCCCACAGTCCAAAGATGTGCAGGTTAGGTGAATTGGCCAATGATAAATTGCCCTTGATGTCCAAAATTGCCCTTGGTGTTGGGTGGAGGTGTTGAGTTTGGGTAGGGTGCTCTTTCCAAGAGCCGGTGCAGACTCAAAGGGCCGAATGGCCTCCTTCTGCACTGTAAATTCAATGATAATCTATGATTAATCTAGGACAAAGGTTCCGCACAACATCGTGGGCCGAAGGGCCTGTTCTGTGCTGTATTTTCTATTTTCTATGTAACCCATCCCTCTACCCGTCAGCGTTCCTGAAGGACCAATCCCTCCATTACATGCTGGTCCATCCCATCAGCTCCAACACTGCATCCCTTTCCCTGGCACCTTCCCTTGCAATCGCAGAAAGTGTAAAACTGCCCCTTTTATCTCCTCCCTGTCCAAGGCCCCAAACATTCCTTTCAGGTGAAACAAGTATTTTGTCTGCACCTCCTTCAATTTGATCGACTGTATTTGCTGCGCCTAATGTGGTCTACTCTATATTGGGGAGACTGAACACAGACTAGGTGACTGTTTTGTGGAACACCTTCACTCAGTCCATTAGCATGATCCCAGCCTTCCTGTTGCTTCAACTCAGCAACTTGCTCTCGTGCCCACATGTCTGCCCATGGCCTGCTACAGTATTCCAGTGAAACCCAAGCCCAAACTGTAGGAACAGTTCTCACCTTCCAATTAGGCATTTTACAGACTTTTAGCCTTAACATTGAGTTCAACAATTTCAGACCATGAACTCTCTCCCCCCCAGTTTGATCTTTTTTCCCAACCCTCGGCCAGAGGGCCGTGTGTAACCTGTTTTGCTTTCGCACAGTGCTGCCCCTTGTCCTGACAGTGACAGAACTGTATGGCCAGAGAGTCAGATTGATTTTTGAAATCAGCATGCTTTGTTCAACAATTGATTTTGGATCCTAGTTCACTCATTGAAAAGAAGTTTGCTCTTCACAGGGGAGGCAGTGGTGTAGTGTGTTTGTCACTGGACTAGTAAACCAGAGACCCAGAGTAATGTTCTGGGGACCCAGGTTCAAATCTCGCCACTGCAGATGGTGAAATATCAATTCAATAAAAATCTGAAATTAAATGTCTAATGATGACCATGAAACCAACGTCGATTGTCGGAAAAGCCCACCTTTAGGGAAGGAAATCTGCCGTCCTTACCTGGTCTGGCCTACATGTGACTCCAGACCCACAGCAATGCAATTGACTCTTTTTTTAAATATAAATTTAGAGCACCCAATTCATTTTTTCCAATTATAGGGCAATTTAGTGTGGCCAATCCACCTACCTTGCACATCTTTGAGTTGTGGGGGCGAAACCCACACAAACACGGGGAGAATGTGAAAACTCCACACGGACAGTGACCTAGAGCCGGGATCGAACTTGGGACCTCGGCCCCGTGAGATAGCAGTGCTAACCACTGCGCCACCATGCCTCCCCATGATGTAGTTGACTCTTAACTGCCCCTCAAGGGCATTTAGGGATAGGCAATAAATGCTGACACAGCCAGCGACGCCCACATCCCACGAATAAGTAAAGAAAAAATAAAGAATCACTTTATGCCATTATTATCACCTTCACACGATCATTAACACTCCATTGCGTCCATTTGTGAATCTACCCTACCTTTTATTCTGCTATATAATCAATCACATTTCTACCCCTCTTCAGCTCTGAAGAATTCACGGACTTGAAACGTTGGCCAAAATTTTCCTGGATATTGGGGAAGTCCAATAGCGAATGGGAAAAGTGGCGTTGAATCTGCCAGCAGCAACAGCAGCTTTCTCTGTCCTAATGTTCGGGACTTAGACAGAAAAACATAAAGGGGCGGGTCTTTGTGTTGTTTGAATAACATAAGCCGCTACTTGGTGTAGGCGCTGTTGAAGAATACTCCAGATTTCGAGGTAAGTTGAACATATTTATTGAGCAATTAGTAAAGCTCCTAAATGAGTTCTACACTCTATTGATCTGACCCTAGTAAAACAGTACACTCTACTAACTATATGAAATTACTCTAGCCCACATGTGGTGGTGTGACGGTGCTGCTTACTACACATGTCTTGCTCTCTAGGTTTCTGCCAGTGGAAGGGGGGCCGAGGGCCTGTGTGTCTTGTCTTTTATAGTGGTCGTGTGATGCCCTCTTGTGGTGATGCCACCGCTGGGTGTTCTGGGTGTTCCATTGGTTGTGTCTTGTTCTGATTGCCCATTGGTTACATGTATGCATATCATTACATCTCCCCTTTTTTTTGTCTATGGTTGACAGTGCTAAAGACAATAACATGATATGCATGACTTGGATATAGAGTAGACATGAGAAGGAAAATATTTATAAGACCAGTTTTTGGGGTCTCCATCTCGTCCTTGATGACCTTCTGAGAGGTGGAGGAGGAGATGCCGGTGTCTTGATAGTCGTGTGGGAGTCATGACTGGTGGAATCGTGGTTCGTGGTGTCTTGAGGTGGAGCTTCAACAGACGGCAGTGGAGGGGCAATTGGTCATGGGCGTGTGGTTTTCCGAAGTGCCCTTCGATTTCTTTGAATGATAGCGCCGTCAGCCGTTTTTATCACGTAGGATCTTGGCGTGGCCTGCCGAATGATGACAGCTGGGGCAGACCACCCGCCATCAGGTATTTTGATCCTGACAGTGTTTGCTGGGGATAGAGCATCCAGATCGGTGGCATGTGCGTCATAGTGATGTTTCTGACTGTCACGGAGCTATTGCATCTTTTGTAGTACCAGTAGGTGAGGTACGATAGTCGTGCGAGGTGTATGTCAGAGGCGAAGTCCGAGGCTTTGTGGATAAATTGTTTGATGATGTGCACCCCCTTTTCAACTTTGCCATTGGACTGCGGGTAGTGCGGACTGGAGGTTACGTGCTTGAAGTTGTAGCCTTTAGCAAACGTGATCCATTCTCGACTGTGGAAACATGACAGCATTCGGGATACCATGCCGAGAAATGTCTCTTTGCACGCTTTGATAATGGTCTTTGAGGTGAGGTCGGACAGCTTCAGCACCTCAGGATAGTTTGAGTAGTAATCAATGAGCAGTATGTAGTCGCGACCGTTTGCATGAAATAGGTCAATGCTGACCTTGGACCATAGGTCCTAACTGTGCCAAAGAGCCCAGGAGTGCCAGGATGCCACCCTGCCCTGTCCCTCTCAACTGCCATTCCGACTGGTCCACATTTGTTACATCCAGTATTAAATGATGCCCTGGCAAGATCTCCCAGGCAAGGCTGTTAGGTCCCAGGGGCACTGGAGAATCCCGCAAATGCACATTTAAATGAGCTGAATAGCTCACTTAAAGATGTAGATCTGGATCATGCCCAGTGAGGCCTCTCATGAGATTCAATGGCCTCGTACCAACACCAAGTCGGATGCAATGAGGCAGCTAAATCATGTCCCATTTGCGTGATAGGCAAAACACAATTTTGGCTTAACGGCAGCATCCTGTTAGTGGCGAATAGCAGCGTGAAATGGCTAGCATCACCTGTTCCTCCAATTTTTGAGACACCTTTTCCTTCCAGAGTAATCTGAGGTAGACTGGACATTTTTAAGTGCTAAACATGGCAGCTTTAGGCCCAAACATGAGTTTGCGCAATCTGCAGTGGGTGGCACAGTGGCACAATGGTTAGCACTGCTACCTCACAGCAACAGGGACCCAAGTTCGATTGTGACCTTGGATGACTGTCTGCGTGCCGTTTTCCTGTTTTCCCATGTCTTACTGGGTTTCCTCCCACAGTCCAAAGATGTGGAGATTAGGTAGATTGGGCATGATCAATGCATGGGGTTACGGGGGTAGTGCGAGGAAGTAGAGTGGTAGTGTGCTCTTTTAAGAGGGTTGGTGCACACCCATTGGGCTGAATAGCCTCCTTTTGCACTGTAGGGATTCTATGGATATGCTGAATGATCTGATCAGGGTAGCCATTGTCCCACAGGATAGCTCTGAATACGTTTAGTATGATGCTAATTGCCTATAGATAAGTCAAGTATAAAATTGTTTATAAGGAAAAAAATATTTTCTTAAATATTCAATCAAAAACATTGCTGCTTGCTTCTAACGTGCTCTTTCTACACATTGAGCAGTATTTAATGGAAGTGATAAGTGTCTCGCCCGCTTGCTGGACAGCTGGCTCTGTCACCACTTATCGGGGAGGCCTGCTGCTTATAACTGGGCGGCGGCAGGCCTTCCACTGGACCAAGGACCATGTGGGCAGATTCCGACTAACAGAGAGCACCTGGCCAATCAGAGACCAGGCAGCAAGTGATCTATGGGCCTTTAATGGGATAGAGACAGGAAGGTGACAGGGTTCCCTCCCATCATCTTAGCTCGATTATATGACCCGTGCCGCCAACCTTGGTGTGGGGGAAGGCATTAAATTCCACTCATTATTCTTGTTTGATTGTTAAAAGGTTTACTGAGAGCATCCCGATAAAGGTACTCAGTGGAGAACTTCACACTGAAACAGTGCAGGTGCTGTGTACCAAGCAAGCGATTCGCTAAAGCTCATCATCTTTACTATGCAGATATTAATGAAGCAATTCAGCAGCAAGCTCCACATTAGGACAGGAAAACAGATTCACAACAACATTTTGACAATTAGAACAGTATTTCTGCATGAATAATTATGCAAATCCAGATTAAGCTTGATTGTTATTTCTGTGCATTTTATTCACTAAAAAGTATTCTTTCAGAACATTCACATCAATCTAACCCATATAAGGGTGGCACAATGGCACAGTGGTTAGAATTACTGCCTCACAGCACCAGGGACCCGGGTTCAATGCCGACCTCGAGTCACTGTCTGTGTGGAGCTTGTACATTCTCCCTGTGTTTGTGTGGGTGTCCTCCAAGTGCTCTGGGTTTCTCCCACAGTCCAAAGATGTGCAGGTTAAGTGTATTGGCCATGCTAAATTGCCCCTTATTGACCAAGGATGTGCAGGTTAGGTTATGGAGTTATGGGGATAGGAGGGAGTGGGCATGGTAGAGTGCTCATTCAAAGGGTCATAGCAAACTCGATGGGCCAAATGGCTTCCTTCTACACTGTAGGTATTCCTAAGGTGTGGATCCCTAGCCTTTCCGACGCTGCCACCACTGAGGATACAGGACAGGGTGGTCTCCAGCACCTAGGTGGGGGAGGGGAAGGTGTTGGATATCTACCAGGAACAACAGGAGGTGGAGGAAACCCCGGAGGAGGGCAAGTGGGAGGAGGAGCTAGGTGAGGAGTTGGAAGCGGTCCTGGGCAGGGTTAATTCCTCCTTGTCATGATATTCAAGTGAACATCACAGCACATACATACATACATAATGATGGACGGATCAACGGACCAATTAGCACACACAACACGACAGCCAATCACAGACAAGAGCATACACAGTACAAAACAAGGAACACGACACTTCCTGGGGAGTCCAGCAGGAGATGGCTCAGGGCACAAGACCTCATTGCCAGCCACTCAGAAAGTCACCATGTGCTGAGTACCAGAGTTTACTATGTCAATAGTTAAATGAAATAAAACTGCGTTGTACCATTCACAACTGTGTTGGTTCGTCTGTGTCTCAGAGTACCTAACACTTCCTGGTACCAGAAGTGAATTAATACCTACCCACAAATCTGCCATCCTGCGCCATGGACACCGTCAACACACCGCAGCCGTTGCAAGTCGCTGGGAACCTTGGCGTAAATTGGATGTTGTTCAAACAGCGTTTCGAACTCTTTCTGGAAGCCAACGAAAAAGAGAGCGCCTCGGACAAAAGAAAGATCGCCATCCTCCTCACCACCGCAGGTCAGCACGCCATCCATGTCTACAACTCCCTGGTGTTCCCAGAAGGAGAGGACAAATCTAAATACAAGACCAACACTTCAACGTCGAGGTCAACGAGAGCTTTGAGAGGTATGTCTTCCAGCAGCGCCTGCAAGGTAAGGAATGAGCTCTTTCAGTCATTCCTGACGCATCTCCGCATACTCGCTCAGTCCTGCGGTTACGACACCACCTCAGAGTCCATGATCCGGGACCAGATCGTTTTTGGGGTCGCCTCGGGCACCCTACACCAGCAGCTTTTAAAAATAAAAGGCCTAACCTTAGCTTCTGTAATTGAAGCCTGTGTCCTGCACGAGAACGCGACTAGCCGCTATGCCCAATTTCAGGCGACCGAATCGGCGCGGAGGGGGTCCTACGCGACCGGATCGGCGAGCCAGGTGCCCCACGAGGCCGAACGGGTCCAGGCGATCGGGTTCCTGCCGGCCCGCGGCCCGGACAAGGGCAGCCGTTTCGCGCGTTTTTCGAGGCCTCCCGCGCTTGTGCGCGCCAAAACCTACGGCAACACTGAGGGACGTGATGCGCAGGCGCGCTCGACGCAAGACCGAACTGCGCATGCGCAGTGGCGCAACGAACGGCATGACGTCACGACGTGCGACAACTGTGGAGCTGCACATTTAAAAGGGCAATGTCCCGCAAGAACCCGACAATGCCTACGCTGTGGCAAGGTGAGCCACTACGCTGCTTACTGTCGAGCAGCTCAACCTGTCGGTCTTCCACAACTCCGACAACCTAGCAGGGACGTGCGGACCATTCAGCCTCCCCATTACGAATCTTGCCCAGACAACATCCAGACCGGTGACACAGATGACCGAGACGCCTTCCGGGTTGCAGTCATTGATGGGAACCGGGTCAACACGATCAATCCGGGTGATGAATGGTGTGCCACCCTGACGGTCAACCGATCGCCGATCACTTTCTGCCTGGACACTGGCGCCTCCGACAACCTCATAGCATGGTCAGCCTTCTACGCCATGAAGGTCAGACCACCAATCCGGCCATTCCGGTGCAGGATGGTCAACTACAATGGGAACGTTATCCCGGCTATGGGATCCTGCCAGCTCCAGGTGACACACAACACACACACGGCCACATTCTCGTTCGAGGTAGTCGGCTCATCGAAGGACTCCCTGCTGGGCGCACAGGCATGCAAGGCTCTCCACCTCGTGCAACGAGTCGACTCTCTCTCTCTCCAGACAGCACGTCTGACTTCCCGGATGCAGAGTTCAACGCACAGCTCTAATCGCTCCTCGCCCACAACCAGGAGGCATTCGAGGGCATGGGAACATTGCCATACACATACCGAATTCACCTCAAACCAGACGCCATCCCGGTCATTCACGCACCTCGCAGTGTTCCTGCACCACTCAAAGACAGCCTCAAGCAGAAGCTGCAGGATCTCCAGGACCAAGGGTCACGGAGCCCACGCCATGGGTCAGCTCCATGGTGTGTGTCAAGAAGCCCTCCGGTGAGCTCCGGATATGTATTGACCCAAAAGATCTCAAATCAATATCATGAGGGAACATTATCCCATACCCAAACGGGAGGAGATCACGAGCGAAATGGCCCGGGCGAAAATATTTACGAAACTGGATGCCTCTAAGGGGTTTTGGCAGATCCAACTCGATCCGTCCAACCGAAAGCTATGCACCTTCAATACCCCTTTCGGCAGGTTCTGCTACAACTGGATGCCATTTGGCATCATCTTGGCATCCGAGGTCTTTCATAGGATCATGGAGCAGATGATGGAAGGCATCGAAGGGGTGCGCGTATACGTGGACGACGTCATCATCTGGTCCACCACACCACAGGAGCACATATATCGTCTCCAACGCGTTTTTGCCTGCATACGGGAAAACGGCCTGCGCCTCAACCGAGCCAAGTGCTCCTTTGGCCAGACTGAGCTGAAGTTCCTGGGGGACCATATTTCCCGGTCAGGGGTCCGTCCAGATGCAGACAAGGTGAGCGCCATCACAGCCATGCCACAGCCGGCAGACAAGAAAGCAGTGCTACGCTTCCTTGGCATGGTCAGCTTCCTGGGGAAGTTCATTCCCAACCTTGCCTCCCACACGACAGCTCGGCGCCACCTCGTCAAAAAGTCCACAGAGTTCCAGTGGCAACACACACACCAGCTGGAATGGGAGGGAGCTCAAACTCAAACTCACCACTGCACCGGTATTGGCGTTTTTTGACACGTCTCGAGCCACCAAAATCTCGACTGATGCCAGCCAATCCGGCATTGGAGCAGTGCTCCTGCAGCGGGATGACACGGCGTCATGGGCCCCAGTTGCCTATGCATCGCGAGCCATGACCCCCACAGAGTAGCGCTACGCGCAGATCGAAAAGGAGTGCCTGGGCTTGCTAACCAGTTTAGGCAAGTTCCATGATTATGTATATCGTCTTCCCCGGTTCACTGTTGAAACTGACCACCGCCCCCTGGTCAGCATCATAAACAAGGACCTGAACGAGATGACCCCTCGCCTCCAGCGCATTCTACTTAAACTCAGGAGGTACGACTTCCAACTGGTCTACACCCCAGGGAAGGACCTTATCATTGCAGATGCCCTATCCAGAGCAGTGAGCATGCCGCCAGATTCGGAGGGGTTCGTATGTCAGGTCGAGGCACAGGTGGCCTTCACATCGGCAAATCTGCCAGCTGACGACTCCAGTCTGGCCCGTATTCGCCGAGAGACTGCGGCCGACCCCCTTCTACAGCGTGTGATGCGCCACATGACGGGAGGGTGGCTCAAAGGGCAGTGCCCGCAGTTCTACAATGTCCGAGATGACCTGGCCGTCATTGATGGTGTCCTTCTGAAGCTGGACCGGATTGTGATTCCGCACAGCATGCACAAGCTGGTTCTCGACCAACTACACGAAGGCCACCTGGGGGTCGAGAAGTCCAGACGGAAGGCCCGAGAGGCGGTATACTGGCCGAGCATCAGTGACGATATTGCCAACATGGTGCTCAACTGTCCCACCTGCCAAAGGTTTCAGCCGGTGCAACCTCCTGAAATGCTTCTGCCCCATGAGCTGGTGACGTCCCCCTGGGCGAAGGTGGGTGTGGACCTATTTCACGTGCTTGGCACGGACTATGTCATCATCGTTGACTACTTTTCCAACTACCCAGAAGTCATACGCCTGCACGATTTGACGTTGTCTGCTGTCATAAGGGCTTGCAAAGACACTTCGCTCGCCACGGCATTCCGATGACTGTCATGTCGGACAATGGGTCCTGTTTCACCAGCCAGGAATGGTCATCGTTTGCTGCCTCATATGGCTTTACACACGCGATGTCCAGCCCTCTGCACCCCCAGTCCAATGGAAAGGCAGAGAAGGGCGTTCACATTGTCAAGCGGCTCCTCTGCAAGGCTGCTGCTGCCGGATCGGATTTCTGCCTCACCCTGCTGGCCTATCGCTCGGCCCCACTAACCACTGGTCTCTCACCAGCCCAGCTGCTGATGGGTTGCGCCCTCAGGACCACTGTGCCTTCCATTCTGATGCCCACAATCGACCATGCTCCGGTACTGCACAGGATGCAGTGCGGTCGCCAGAAGAGGTCATATGACACATGGGCAACTGATCTTCCTGCCCTGGCCCCTGGAGACGAAGTCCGCATCCACCTACCAGAAGGTGGCTGGTCAGCACCTGCCGAAGTTCTCCGACGCGTGGCTCCCCGCTCGTTCCTGGTTCGCATGCCTGATGGATCCGTTCGTAGGCGCCAGGCTCTTCGCCTACTTCCACGCTCGCTATGAGACCTTACACTGACACCGTGTCCTCCTGTTGTTCCTGATAGCGACTTTGTGGAGCTGCCTGCTACCATGCCCCTTCCGTCGTCGCCCGTGGCCAGGCCCACACCTCAGCTGGTGGTTCCAGACCTACCCTTGAGGCGGTCAACCCGAATTCGTCGCCCACCTACTAGACTGGACTTATGAGACTGTTTACACGTTGAACTCATGCAACCACTGTGTTAACATGTTTATGTTCTTATCATTACAGGAATTTGTTTTATCGTTCCACATTTCCCCGTTCTTTGTTATGGTACAACCTTGTTATTATGTCACACCCGACATCGCCCCTTGTATATAGTTAAGCCCCATGTACATGCTGTAAATATTATTCACACACACATTTAGCTGCACTCAGTACACATCTCTATTTATAACCACGTAGGCGCATAATCTTGTAAAAAAAGGGGGATGTCATGATATTCAAGTGAACATCACAGCACATACATACACACATAATGATGGACAGATCAACGGACCAATTAGCACACACAACACGACAGCCAATCACAGACACGGGCATACACAGTACAAAACAAGGAACACGACACTTCCTGGGGAGTCCAGCAGGAGACGGCTCAGGGCACAAGACCTCATTGCCAGCCACTCAGACAGTCACCATGTGCTGAGTACCAGTGTTTATTATGTCAATAGTTAAATGAAATAAAACTGCATTGTACCATTCGCAACTGTGTTGGTTCGTCTGTGTCTCAGCGTACCCAACAATTCACTCCTCATCATGTACCAGGCTCAGTCTAATTCAATTTAAGGTGGTCCACCGGGCACACATGACGGCAGCGAGAATGAGCAAGATTTTTGGGGTAGAAGACACTACGTTTTGTTTTGTTTTGTTATTATTGTTACTATGACGTGCAAGGGCAGCCCTGCAAACCATGTCCACATGTTTTGGGCATGCCCGGAGCTTAGAGAGTTCTGGCAAGGGTTCGCGAGGGCAATGTCCAAGGTGCTTAACACACGGGTGGTGCCGAGTCCAGACATAGCAATCTTTGGAGTGTCAGAAGACCCGGGAGTTCAGGGGGCGAAAGAGGCCAACGTCTTGACCTTTGCCTCCCTAGTAGCCCGGAGACAGATTTTATTAATGTGGAGGGACTCGAAGCCCCCGAGTGTAGAGACTTGGGTTAACGACATGGCTCTGTTTCTCAGCCTCGAGAAAATAAAGTTTGCCTTAAGAGGGTCTCGCTAGGGTTCAGTCGGAGGTGGCAGCCATTCGTCGACATTCTCGGGGAAAATTAAAATGTCAGCAACAGCAGCAATCCGTGGGGGGTGGGGGGGAGTGATTCATTGGGATGGTGTGGGAAGATTGAGTCGCGTGGGGTAATGTCTATTTAATTGTTATTTTATATTCTCTTTTTGCACTATGTTAATGTTCACTCTAGTTTGTTTTGTTATTATTGTTACTATTGTTTTATTATGAAAAATTCTGCAAAACCTCAATAAAAATACTTTTCAAAAAATAAATTAAAAAAAAAAAGATATGGATCCTAGTTGCCTGTGATTTTGGGCTGTGGAGATATTTAGCACATAGAATTAAAGATCAGAGATGGTGTTTTTGAGCTGCAGTAAGTTTCTGTAGGTTTGGGAACACCATTTCTATATTAATTATGCTCTAATCATGACTTATTTCACATCTAACCATTTCTTTTGCTTGTTGGGATTTTTCTGGGCATAAAACAGGATCAAGAAGGATCAATTTTGGGATACAACATCCACTGCCCAAACTTCCCCTGTCATTGGCGACTTTGCAGGCAGCCATGCACTGGCTCCCGCAATAACTGGTTGTAAATGAGCCGAAACGGGGCCTACAGGATTCTTTATTCCTCCCCATACTCATGCTCAGTGTAATTAGGGGAAAAGATTAAGGAACACATTCACAAGGGACACACAGGCTTCTGTAAAAATTGGAAGCTCGCCTGGGGAGGGTGTCGTCTGGGGAACTGGCAGCGGAACACTTTGCACATGCACAAGAGGCACAGATCTGAAATACGTAACAAAGTTGTCCCAGCAACAAACACCTTGGATATGGGATAACTACCTCAAATACAGGATCGTTGGGATATCGACCCAGAACTTTGACTTTTTGGTACATGAGGGGAGCTGTGGAACAACCTGTACTGATCCTAAAATTAGGAGACCAATGAAACCCTACGCTCTGTCTAACTTGCAATGTTGTGGAGGTGCTGGCATTGGACTGGGGTGAGCACAGTAAGAAGTCTTACAACAGCAAGTTATAGCCCAACAGGTTTGTTTTGAATCACTAGCTTTCGGAGCACTGCTCCTGCACCTGAGGAAGGAGCAGTGCTCCGAAAGGTAGTGATTCAAAACAAATCTGTTGGATTTTAACCTGGTGTTGTAAGACTTCTTACTATCTTGCATTTGTGACCAACTGTCTTGTATTTTAAGGGTTGCCCTTTATTTTGACTGTTTGTCCCAGGTTCTTTACATTAAGTCTTTTGTCTCATATTCCTACAGCAGCATGCACGAGACTGAGCTTGGGAGCCTCTACTGAGTGATTTAAACAGGATTCCAAGTCTATGATTGCCCAACCGTGAGAGGATAATGTTGTGACTCCACTCCTTACACTAACTGCTGTAATGGTCTCCGGCAAACCCCCCCGCCCCCCCCCCAACAAACCCTCATCACCACTCCCGGCCCACAGTCAGTGTTTCTTTATTTTATTTCATAAGAATTGGTCACACTGCTATCCCATTAATGGATATGAACATAAGAACAGACTTCCGGTTGCGGCTATGCCTAGGTAGGTCGCACGTTCGGCAGCTCCCGCCGGGAACGGACTTTTGGGCTCTTCATAGGGGCCCCAGTGGCAATTGTTCCATGGCTCCCAGTGTGGGAAGGTGACAGCAAGGTTCCCCCAACATTACATAGATTGGACCAGGAGTGGAGCGGTTAAAAAAGCGTTCCTGGTGCATCGGAAAGTGCGAGGGAGGAGAAGCAAGATGGCGGCGGGTGGAGACCAAACAGCATGGGCGCAGTGGTCGCAGGAGCAACAGGAATTCCTTAAACTCTGCTTTGCGGAGCTGGAGACAGAAATGTTGGCGCCAATGAAGGCGGCGATTGAGAAGCTTGTGGAGACCCAGAAGGCCCAAGAGGCGGCGATCCAGGAGGTGCGGCAAAAAGCCTTGGAGAACGAGGACAAGATCTTGGGCCTGGCGGTGAAGGTGGAGGCGCATGAGGCGCTGCACAAGAGGTGGCAGGAAAAATTTGAGGACCTGGAGAATAGGTCGAGGAGGAAGAATCTTCGGATTCTGGGTCTCCCTGAAGGAGTGGCGGGGCCCGATGCCGGGGCATATATGAGCACGATGCTCAATTCGCTGATGGGCGCGGGAGCTTTCCCGAGGCTCCTAAAGCTGGATGGGGCTCATCGGATCCTGGCAAGGAGACCCAAAGCCAACGAGCCGCCAAGGGCTGTAGTGGTGAGGTTCCACCACTTTATGGACAGGGAGTGTGTCCTGAGATGGGCCAAAAAAGAACAGAGCAGCAGGTGGGAGAACACGGAGATCCGAATTTACCAGGACTGGAGTGCGGAGGTGGCTAAGAAGAGAGCTGGTTTTAACCGGGCTAAGGCGGTTCTCCGTCGGAAGGGGGTGAAGTTTGGGATGCTGCAGCCAGCGCGATTGTGGGTCACGCTCCAAGATCGGCACCACTATTTTGAAACGCCTGATGAGGCATGGAACTTTGTACAGGCTGAAAAGTTGGACTCAAACTGAGGTATTGCCGTGGGGGGATGTTTACTGTGTTTACCGCGTTTGGGGAATGTTCCTTTTGTTTCGGTGCTGGGTGGGGATGGGTGAATGGATTTGATGTGGGGGCTGTGGGAGAGCGTGGGCATCGGTGTTGGAGGGGCAGGGCCCCACAGAGGAAGGGGGGGTGGAGGCCCGGGGATGGGGAGTTGGGGTAAGGCCGCAAAAAGGAGCTGCGGCAGAGGGGGCGGGGCCGGCTCAGACGGAAAGCGCGGGCTTTTTCCCGTGCTAGGGAAGGATGGGGGCGGGGCTGGGGGGGAAGGGCAGTGCTGGAGAGGAGTGCACACTGATTGCCAAGGGATGGGGGGATTCTCACACTGGGGGGTCGATGGAATGGCGGGAGAGACCGGGGTCAGCAGGAGTCAGCTGACTTACGGGAGTGTCATGGGGGGAGCAAAATGGCTAGATGAGGATCTAGTGGGGGGGAGGGGGGAATTGGGTTGCTGCTGCATTGGCCAAAGGGGAGCTGGAAGTAGGAGAGGTGGTCGGGACGGGGGTCCGCCGCCTGGGGGACTGGAGGGTGCGGGAGGCGCGGGCACGTGGTTGACCTAGAAAAGGAGATGGCTAGTCGGCAGGGGGGGGGGTGCGAGGCGAGTAGCCCCCTGATCCGGCTGCTAACTTGGAATGTGAGGGGCCTGAACGGGCCGGTCAAGGGGTCCCTGGTGTTCGCGCTCTTAAAGGGACTGAAGGCAGACGTGGTTATGCTCCAGGAGACACACATAAAGGTGGCAGATCAGGTTAGGCTGAGAAAGGGATGGGTAGGGCAGGTCTTTCATTCAGGGCTGGATGCGAAGAACAGAGGGGTTGCAATACTGCTGGGGAAGCGGGTGTCGTTCGAGGCACTGAATATTGTAGCGGATAATGGAGGTCGAAATGTGATTCTGAGTGTTAGGTTTCAGGGGGTGCGGGTGGTACTGGTGAACGTATATGCCCCGAATTAGGATTATGCCGGATTTATGAAATGCATGTTGGGTCGGATTCCGGATTTGGAGCTAGGAAGCTTGATAATCGGGGGGGGGGGGACTTCAACACGGTGCTGGACCCAGCACTGGACCGTTCTAGGTCCAAGACGGGTAAGAGGCCGACTGCGGCCAAGGTGCTCAGGGGGTTTATGGACCAGATGGGGGGAGTGGATCCATGGAGGTTTGCCAGGCCGCAGGCCAGGGAATTTTCCTTCTTTTCCCACGCCCATAGAGCCTACTCCCGGATAGATTTTTTCATTTTGAGTAGGGCGCTAATCCCGAAAGTGGGGGGAACGGAATACTTGGCCATAGCCATCTCGGACCAAGCCCCGCATTGGGTGGAGCTGGAGTTGGGGAGGAGAGGGACCAGCGCCCGCTGTGGCGCCTTGATGTGGGACTGTTGGCGGATGAGGGGGTGTGCGGGGGTGTATTGAAAGATACTTGTAGGCCAACGAAAACGGGGAGGTGTAGGTGGGGGTAGTCTGGGAGGCGTTGAAGGCGGTGGTCAGGGGAGAGCTAATCTCCATTAGGGCCCACAGGGAGAAGAGAGAGAGGGAGAGGTTGGTGGGGGAGATTTTAAGGGTGAAAAAAAAGAACATAAGAACTAGGAGCAGTAATAGGCCATCTGGCCCCTCGAGCCTGCTCCGCCATTCAATGAGATCATGGCTGATCTTTTGTTGACTCAGCTCCACTTTCCGGCCCCAACACCATGGGCCGGACTCTCCACTCCCACGCCGAAGTGGCCGCGCCGTCGTGAATGCCGTCGAGGTTCACGACGGCGCGGAACGGCCCCGGTCCCGACCGATTCAGGCCCTGACAATGGGCCAGGATCGGGGCCGCTTCATCTACATGCGCCAGGCCTTGTCGCCCGCGTAAAAGCGGCGCCGCATAGATGATGCGGCCGGCGCCGCATAACGGGCGTCATCCGCGCATGCGTGGTTGTCGTCCTCTCTAAATCCGCCCCGCAAGAAGATGGGGGACGGATCTTGCGGGGCCGTGGAAGGAAGGAGGTCCTCCTTCAGAGAGGATGGCCCGACGATCGGTGTGCACCGATCGCGGGCCACCCCACATTCCAGGTGAAGCCCGGTGCAGGATCCCCCCTCGCCCCCCCACAGGCCGCCCCCCCCCCAGCGTTCACGCACCGCCCACGACTGCAGCGAACAGGTGTGGATGGCGCCGGGGGGAACCCGCTGTTTTGGCCTGGCCGCTCGGCCCATCCGGGCCTCAGAATAGCGGGGGTGCCGGAGAATCGCCATTTTGGGTGCCTCCGGCGATTCTCCGGCCTGCGGCCCGCGAAACTCGACCAGGCCATTCCCGCCGCTTGGGAGAATCGCGGGAGGGCGTCGGACCGGCGTCCCCGGAAATGTTGGCGGCCCAGGCGATTCTCCCAACCGGTGTGGGAGTGGAGAATCGCGCCCCATAACCCTCAATCCCTTTATTCTTCAAAAAACCATCTATCTTTAGATGTTCAATATTTGCTCAACGAGATAAGATATAAGTCACTATAAGGCAAACAACATCTGTAAAATTTTAAGTAAAGTAGATTGAAAATAAATGAATGCACTATTGATGTAAATATATATTCAACTTCAAAAAATTCTAGTAGATCTACAGCTGGAGAACCACCAGAACATTGTACCTTGTCGTGCTGTGTATTCATTGTCTTCAATAAGTCTTGCCAGTCCGAAATCTGCTATCTTGCACACAAGGTTTTCTCCTACAAGTATATTAGCAGCCCTTAAATCTCGGTGAATGTAATTCATTCGCTCGATATAGGCCATTCCTGCTGCAATCTATATGAAATGAGAGAAGAACCACAGCAATTCATTAAAGAGATAGCATTTAGTGGAAAACCATTTATGCCTTTAAGGAGCAAATGAATCAAAATGATGACAGGAGGTGGATTGAAAGGTCAGTTACTATTGTGATAATTTAGTAATGGAATGAACAGTGCTGCACACAATCCACTCTAGGTTTAAACTGGAACTTGAGCAAGGTAATCTGACATGCTAAGTACATTCACCTTTGGAGGCAGTTTGTAATAAAGATTGCTCGCCAAACAAGACATCTCACTCTCGAAGTGTTTCTGGATATCAGGGCAAAACCGCACCTTTCATCTACATAAATGCACTAATCAGTAGGTGTTCCTTTACAGCCTCCTATCACCTGGTATAATGGCCGCCATTCAGCCACCATGTTGCACGCGGTGCAGAGCCAGGTGCAATGGGTGAATCCCGCGAAAGCCGCAAATCGGGCTCTGTGCCAGGCCGATCGCTCGTCACCCAACTTGATATGGCCGGCACAATCTGGATACGCCCTCACTGGGCATGATCCGGATAATGAGCTTTAAATGAACCATTAGGCTTATTTAAATACCCAGACGCCGTATGCACCCTGTGCCCGGGAGTCAATGGCCATGCCTGCGAGACCGCAACCGGGTGCTATTTAGCACTGGTTTCCACCAACATGGTAGGGTAGTACCCTGGCACACCGCCTGGCACCTGGGTACCTTGGCACTGCCAGTCTGGCGCCCTGGCAATGTCACCCAGGCACAATGTCAGTGCCAATATGGCACTTCCAGGGTGCCAGGCTGGCAGTGACAAGGTGCCTGGGTGCCAGGCCGGCACCGCCAGAGGTTGTGGCGCTCTAATCTGCGAGGAGCCGGTCCTGCTGTCGAGCTCAGCTCCCCTGTGCAGGAAATCTGCTAATGTATGGCTTCAACGGGCATAAACTCCCCGAGGCCCAAGAAAATGGCAAAACGTGATTGAATAGGGGAGTCAATCTTGGCACTGCAGCCGCCGAGAAACACCCCGCTAAACGCCCCCGTAACCAGACTTAGAAATGTTTCCACTGAATCGCGTCAAACATCTCCATTACAACTACAGTTATGAAGTTTTACAACACCAGGTTAAGGTCCAACAGGTTTGTTTTGATGTCACTAGCTTTCGGAGCGCTGCTCCTTCCTCAGGTGAATGAAGAGGTATGTTCCAGAAACCTGGGCGGGATTCTCCATTCCCGCGCCGAAATGCCCATGCCATCGCGAACGCCGTCGAGGTTCACGACGGCGCGAAACGGCCCCAATCCCGAACGATTGAGGCCCCGACAAAGGGCTAGGATCGGAGCCACGTCATCTACACGCGCCAGGCCTTGTCGCCGCGTAAAGGCGGCGCCGCATAGATGACGCTGCCGGCGCCGCATAACTGGCGTCACCCGCGCATGGTTGCCATCCTCTCTAAGTCTGCCCCGCAAGAAGATGGCGGACGGATCTTGCGGGGCCGCGGAAGGAAGGAGGTCCTCCTTCAGAGAGGACGGCCCGACGATCGGTGGGCACCGATCGCGGGCCACCCCACATTTGAGGTACCCCCCCGGTGCAGGATCCCCCCTCGCCACCCCGCAGGCCGCCCCCCCAGCGTTTGCGCGCTGTTCCCGACGGCAGCAACCAGGTGTGGACGGTGCCGGGGGGAACCCGCCGTTTTGGCCTGGCCGCTCGGCCCATCCGGGCCTGAGAATAGCGGGGGTGCCGGAAAATCGCCATTTTGGGTGTCTCCGGCAACTCTCCGGCCCGCGGAACTCGATGGGGCCGTTCCCGCCGCTTGGGAGAATCACGGGAGGGCGTCGGACCGGCGTCCCGGGAAATTTTGGCGGCCCAGGCGATTCTCCCAACCGGCGCGGGAGTGGAGAATCTCGCCCCATATATATATAGACAGATTCAAAGATGCCAGACAATGCTTGGAATTTTACTTGCCCAGAAGTCCCAGCATCCAAATTCAACCACAAAAAGGCAACAATCGGTCAGAGTTCCACTCCATTTAAAAATATTGATTGAAAGAGTTCACTGATACGTTCTGTTCCCAGTAAGGTTTAATGGCACGGCAATCAAGCACTTAACTTTAGTTCTTTGGAAAATAACCTACTCCAAAAAGGCGTTACTAATTCCTCCTGCAATATATTTAGGATGTGGTGATGATCGTAGGTTACTCTGCAATAAAAATTATCCAATGGGTTCTGTTGTTAGGTGATTTTATGAAATGTTACATACTGTAGATGCCAAGCAAAAAACAATTCAAATTGCACTATCTTATCCTGAGTACTGTGCAACAATTTCACATCAGGGAATGATTCTGACATAAATAGCCTGCCCACTGCTTATTCAAAGTGAATACATTACAATTGATCAAAAATTGAATCCATCTGGCTTCATCCACAAACTGTCACACAATCGCAGACAGGTTGCAGCTGAAGGGAACCCCTTTCTCCCATATTCCTGTTTGGGCTTCATTACCTTTCAATACTAATTACAACAAGCTGCCTGTCAGCTTTATAGTCTAAACTGGCCAAGAAACCACTGGATGAAAGACTGCAGGAAGGCATGACTCAGCTCTTTACAATGCCGAGAGATACACACTGATGCTGATAGAAGTGGACGAATGATTTAAAATTAACAAACGTCAAGTGCGTCTACTGATTAAAATAAACTTTCCCCACCAGGCAGAAGATCAATACAGGTAACAGGAAAGCTGAGTTTGTGTTGCTTAGCTCTTTCCAAAAGCAGTTGGATAAATATTCAGCAAAACAGAACAAGTTCAGATTGAGACAATCAAATATTCCAGATAACACATCTGTCCTCTGCTGTTTAGTTGGGGTAATAGCAGAAGAGGATCATTGCTTGAGGAAGGAATCATCCATCTCCTTTGGTGGTTCTCAGACACTCCGGAGGCAGAATCATCATTTTGGCTCCAGGCTGTCATAGAAGTCAGGACATTCATCAGTATAACATCACACTGTAAATTCACTAATAAGGACCAGCCTCAGCAAAGGTTGTGTTGAATAAATATTAAAGTTGCCCAAAGCTACTGATTACAACATCCCTCAGCCTTTCTTGAAATGCATATTGTGAAAGAATTCAACTCTTGATAGCGTCTGTCATGACATCAGAACATCTAAAAATTTCAGGCAATGAAATACTTTTGAAATGTAGTCACTGTTGCAATATGGGAAATACAGCAGTCCAATTTGCACTTCCCACAAACAATGTTTAGTGACCAGTTAATTTGTCTTTACATGTTGGGTGAGGAATAAATATTGGCCAGGACAGTGGAGAGAACTCTTCTGCTCATATTTGAAATAATACATAGCTTAAGTATTCATAATCTATAGGATAATATGTTTTCAGGAGATATTCACTGTTAGGTTTCTTGAGCTTTCCATAAAAGTATACAGCTATTCCTTATGCTACTCAACGTTTATTCGCTTCATGAATACTGTAACATTTTGCATGCAGTATTGCTCTGAATGTGTCTAGTCACATGCATTATTGTTGCTGATAAATCCATTTGGCTGAAGTAAGGACTGATGCGCAATCAATAACTCCAGAAGCGAGATTGGAGACAATTGAAGGCTTTAATATGCTAGCTGTTTCCCCCCAGCAGCGCAGGTACAGAAGAAAGCTGCTGGGGCGGCACGGGCTCTTATACCCCGCCTTGCAGGGTGGAGCTAACAAACAGGCTTAATCAATGGGAACAAGTACATTCTCCATCAATGGTATTCCAGCATTACCAGGTACCGTATCCTTCTAACACAGACGACGACATTCACCCCCTGTTAAAAAAGAGTCCGGCAGAGGTGGTGGCTTCATATTACAACGTGGTAATGTGGTAGAAGTTACAGTTATGAAGGTACCGTAATACCTCCGCACAACATTTTGCCGTATTACATCTTAACTATTTACAACAGTAATGTACATTTCAAAATGAAGCAATTAGTCGATCGGGGGCCCTGGTCGTCCACTGCGATTGTCGTAGCTTTGGTGGTGGTGCCGGTGGAGGTTCGTGCGTCTGTGACTCCGGGAGCGTGGTTTCGGCTGCCCGCAAGTTTCGGGAGTTTGTGAAGGGAATGTGGGACTGGTGCCTGGGGTGTGTGTGGGGATCCAGCGGGCGCCAGGTCCCGTAGGGAGACGGTATCCTGTCGGCCGTCCAGGTGCGCCACGTAGGCGTTCTGAGGGGTAGCGTGGAGGAGATGGACCCTCTCGAGCAATGGGTCCGATTTGTGCGCCCGCACGTGTTTTCAGAGCAGGATGGGTCCGGGAGCTGCCAGCCAGGTCAGGAGCAAAGTACCAGAGGAGGACTTCCTGGGAAAGACAAGGAGACGTTCGTGAGGTGTTTGGTTGGTCGTGGTACAGAGCAGTGACCGGATGGAGTGGAGGGCATCCGGGAGGACTTCCTGCCAGCGGGAGACTGGGACATTCCTGGACCGCAGGACTGTCTTCCAGACCGTTCCGTTCTCCCTCTTTACCTGTCCGTTACTCCGGGGGTTGTAACTGGTCGTCCTGTTCGAAGCTATGCCCTTGCTGAGCAGGAATTGACGCAGTTCGTCGCTCATAAAGGAGGACCCCCTATCACTGTGTATGCAGGCGGGGAAACCGAACAGCGTAAGGATACAATAGAGGGCTTTTATGATGGTGGTTACGGTCATGTCGGAGCAGGGGATGGCGAATGGGAACCGGAGTACTCGTCAATCACGTTCAGGAAGTACGTGTTGTGGTCGGTGGAAGGGAGGGGGCCTTTGAAATCCATACTGAGGCGTTCAAAGGAATGGGAAGCCTTTATCAGGTGCGCTTTCTCTGGTCGGTAGAAGTGCGGCTTGCACTCTGCACAGATTTGGCAATTCCTGGTGGCTGTCCTGTCCTCCTCGATGGAGTAGGGCAGGTTGTGGGTCTTGATGAAGTGGAAAAGTCGAGTGACCCCCCCCCGGGTGGCAGAGGTCCTCGTGGAGGGCTCGGAGGCGGTCCACTTATGCGTTGGCACATGTGCCGCGGGATAGGGCATCAGGAGGCTCATTTAGCTTCCCAGGACGATACAAGATCTCATAGTTGGAGGTGGAGAGTTCGATCCTCCACCGTAAGATCTTGTCATTTTTTATCTTGCCCCGCTGTGCATTATCGAACATGAAAGCAACCGACCGTTGGTCAGTGAGGAGAGAGAATCTCCTGCCGGCCAGGTAATGCCTCCAATGTCGCACAGCTTCTACTATGGCTTGGGCCTCCTTTTCCACAGAGGAATAGCGGATTTCGGAGGCGTGGAGGGTGCGTAAGACGAAGGCCACGGGTCTGCCCGCTTGGTTGAGGGTGGCCGCCAGAGCTACGTCGGACGAGTCGCTCTCGACCTGGAAGAGGAGGGACTCGTCGATGGCGTGCATCGTGGACTTTGCAATGTCTGCTTTGATGCGGCTGAAGGCCTGGCGGGCCTCTATCGACAGGGGAAAAACTGTGGATTGGATCAGTGAATGGGCCTTGTCCGCATAGTTGAGGACCCATTGGGCATAGTAGGAAAAAAAATCTAGGCAGCGCTTCAGGGCCTTGGAGCAATGCGGTAGGAGGAACTCCATAAGGGGGCGCATGCGTTCAGGCTCGGGGCCTATAACTCCATTACGCACTACGTAGCCAAGGATGGCTAGGTGGTCGGTGATGAACACGCATTTATC
This sequence comes from Scyliorhinus torazame, assembly GCF_047496885.1. Classification (NCBI taxonomy): domain Eukaryota; kingdom Metazoa; phylum Chordata; class Chondrichthyes; order Carcharhiniformes; family Scyliorhinidae; genus Scyliorhinus; species Scyliorhinus torazame. The sequence continues at coordinate 119,693,637 of NC_092707.1, read as the reverse complement.
CTTGTTATACGTGAGGTTAAGGATTTTTGCGGTCTGGAGGAATTTTCGGAGGTTGGTATCATGGTCCTGCTGGTCGTGGCCGCAGATGGTGACATTATCGAGGTATGGGAATGTGGCCCGTAAACCGTACCGGTCAACTATTCGGTCCATCTCTCGTTGGAAGACCGAGACCCCATTAGTGACACCGAAGGGAACCCTTAAGAAGAGGTAGAGCCGCCCATATGCTTTGAAGGCAGTGTATTTGCGGTCACTAGTGCGGATGGGGAGCTGGTGGTAGGCGGACCTAAGATCCACCGTGGAAAAGACCTTGTATTGTGAGATCCTGTTGACCAGGTCGGATATGCGGGGGAGAGGGAACGCGTCCAGCTGCATAAACCTGTTGATGGGCTGACTGTAGTCGATGACCATCCTATGCTTCTCCCCAGTCTTTACAACCACTACTTGAGCTCTCCAGGGGATGTTGCTAGCCTCAATAACACCTTCCCTCAGTAACCGTTGGACCTCTGACCTAATGAAGATCCGGTCCTGGGCACTGTACCGTCTGCTCCTAGTGGCGACTGGTTTGCAATTCGGGGAAGGCGGATCGACCTTGAGGGTTGCGAGGCTGCAGACAGTGAGGGGGGTATAGGGCTGTCGAATTTGAAAGTTAGACTTTGGAGGTTGCACTGAAAGTCCAACCCTAGGAGTGTGGCTGCGCAGAGGTGAGGAATGACGGAGTTTTCGGTAGTTTTTGAACTCCCTTCCCTGGACCGTGAGGTTAGCTACACAAAACCCCTTGATCTCTACTGAGTGAGATCTGGAGGCCAGGGAGATTTTTTGATTAACGGGGTGGACGGGGAGAGAACAGCGCCTTGCCGTGTCGGGGTGTATGAAGCTCTCCGTGCTCCCAGAGTTGATTAGGCAGGGCGTTTCATGCCCATTGATAAGCACCGTCGTCGTAGCAGTCGAGAGTGTTCGGGGCCGAGACTGGTCCAGGGTCACCGAGGCTAATCGTGGCAGCAGTTGGATGTTCTCTTCGGGCGGTGTGTGGTCAGCCGAACTGGAGTCCTGGGAGTCCATCCAAGATGGCGGCACCCACTGGTCGCACATGGCTGGGGGTGCACAAAATGGCGGCGCCCATCCATCGCACGTGGCGTCCGCGGGACAAGATGGCGGTGCCCGGAGGCCCTGGAGAAGGAAGATGGCGGCGCCCGCTGGCCGCACGGGGTCCGTGGAGAGGGTTGTGGTGGCGATCTGTATTCGCCTCCGGAGACCGCAGCGACCGCCCGGGCTTGGCATACGGCCACGAAGTGGCCCTTTTTGCCGCATCCCTTGCAGATGGATGAACGGGCCGAACAGCGCTACCAGGGGTGATTGGCCTGCCCACAAAAATAGCAGCAGGGCCCCCCTGGGTTTCGAGGCCGTCTCGCAGCACAAGCTTGTGGGGGGATGGGAGATGCCTCGGGGTCGGCCGCGGGGGGGGTTCCACGCTGCCCAGGGGGCTGCCGCACGGTCGAGGACATAAGCGCAGTGGTTTCGGGAGGCCACATCCAGGGAGCCGGCAAGCGCCCATGCCTCCTTGAGGCCTAGTGTCTCTTTCTCCAGCAATCACTGGCAGATTTGGGAGGACAGCATACCTGCGACGAAAGCGTCCCGGATCAAATGTTCTGTGTGGTCGCTTGCCGAAACCTGCGGGCAGCTGCAGTTTCTCCCCAACACCAGGAGCGTATGGTAGAATTCTGCCAGTGATTCTCCAGGGATTTGTCGCCTCGTCGCTAGTAGATGTCCGACGTAGATCTGGTTTACAGGCGAATATAATGTCCTTTCAGCAGCTCCATTGTGGCATCAAAATCGTCAGCGTCCTCGATGAGGGTGTAGATTTCTGGGCTTACCCTCGAGTGCAGAAGTTGTAGTTTCTGTTCTCCCGCGTGGGGGCTGAGTTGCAGACACACCGGCTTGATTCAGAGCTCCATTCTTTAAAAACTACGTATTAAATTGATACGGGGGGGGGGGCATGGGCTCTTATACCCCGCCTTGCAGGGTGGAGCTAACATACTGGCTTAACCAATGGGATCAAGTCCATTCTCCACCAATGGTATTCCGGCATTACCAGGTATCATAATCCTTCTAACACAGACTACCACAAGAACATTCGGCCTTTTCATGTTGCCAAAGAACGAAGCCATGCAAGATCTAAAAATGCCAGAGAAAAATAAATCAATGGGATAAAAAGCACGATTTACCGTTTGTGGGATGGGACGCGGCCGGTAGATTCCATGCGAGGCCTTTTCCGGGATTTCCAATAGTCATTACGCCCAGTGAGATCTAACGAGATAGGTGGGATCCAGACTTGCCTAGTTAAGTGAGTTTAACCGTTCACTTAACTATGCCAATGCCAGACCTAACCAGCATCTGGAGAATCCTGGCCTCGCTGAGGAGATGCCAGCCAGGTGCCGTTTCGCACTGGTCCCCACAAACGGGGACCAGGCGGAACGGCACTCGGTAGGGGAGGGGGGATCCTCCAGGGTGATCGGAGCCCCCAGATGGTTGGCCTGTGGGCAGGGTGGCATCCTAGCACTGCTGATGCCACCTGGAAACCATAGCAGTGCCACCTAAGCACCCTGGCAGTACCACCTGTGTGGTGGCAGTACCGCCAAGGTGCCAGTCTGGCAGTGCCAAGGTGCACAGGTGGCATTTTTCCCCTGCTGGGAATCGGGCCCAGCAGTGCCCTACCTATATGAGGTGGGGTGTCGGGGGTTAAAGACCCCCCAACAGGTATGTTGGGGCATCGGGGGTGTGGGGGGGGTTGAGGGACCATCTTCCTGCACTGATGAGTGGAGATCCTCAGTGCAGGAAATGCAACTGGAGTATGGCCTCGGGTGGGGATGTTCTCCGCTGAGGCCTGAAAAATTCGCTAATCACAAGCGCTGGGAACAACCCTGCTAATCCCACCCAGAATGGGGCTCTGTTTTTTCGTTAGTTCACACCCAAAATGCTGATCATCAAAGAATAGGAAATCCATTTGCAGTACCTGTGCCGACATGTCGACCAGCTGGGGTAGTTTTAATATCCTTCCATCACCATCCTTTAGGAAATCAAGTAAACTTCCTGAGAAAGAAATTAGAAACATTTTTAATAACTTGCAGCTGGATGATGTTGATCGAGACTTCATTTTTTTTACGTGTGTCTCTCTTGTACGATTTTGCGAGATCATCATTTGGTCACTTTCTGATACATCAGCAAGTGGAAACACTGGGCTGGATATTATGCTGTCCTCTCAGTGGATTCAAAGGCAGAGGGGGCCTGTAAAATCCAGCTGGTGGCCTTCCTGCCATCCAGCCCCCCACACCCTTCCCACCCGGCACTTTCTGAAATTTTACTAGAATGGGGGAGGTACATGCGCTTGCCCACACTTGGGCTCATTGAGACCCTTAAGAAGCCCACCCCCCACTGACTGGTATTTTACTGGGATGGGGGAGGGCCGAGCCAGATAGAATCCCAGTAGCTTTAGCTGTATGGGTTGGTGTGCGGAGGGAGGAACAGGCATCAAGATTGTCCTCCTCTTCAACCCACCATCTTGTTTCTTGAACCCAGCCTCTCAACCCGCTCGCTGAGCCCCCTGACCCTGAACTTACCTGAGATCTCAGTATGGTGAGACAGACTGCATATAGTTCCAGCAGTGGCCATTGGTCTGCAACTCTCTAATGCAGGACGTACGGCCAAAATAGGAGCAAAATGTTTGCCGTAAAGCGATTAACACAGCTCCCAGTGTTAAATTGCTGCAGGGCTGCCATTGGGATCGTGGCAGGCTCCCCTTGGCTTTTTAGCCAGGAAATGGGGATTATGGGACCCCCTAAAACCAAGCCCGTTATTCCATAGAGTACATATTTTTTGGATTTTATGCTTTATTCATCTTTTTCTTAATTAATCTATTAAAACAAACAGGTTGAAGACTTCCGGTGGCGGCTACGAGGGAGTAAGTCGCACATTTGGTGGCTCCCGCTCCGGTCGGACTTTTGGACCTTTTCCCCTGACATTTTTGCGCTTTAAAGTGCTGGATTGGAAAGTAATAGCACTCAGGCACTGAATCCATACAGATGTGTATGGAACTAAGAAGTAGGAAGGATCGCAAACAGCTGAAGAAGTGGACAAGCAAGGGGGAGGCTGTGAGTGAAACCAATATGGCCGATGTCCAGACCCGGGCACCGCCAGCTCAGCCAACAATGGAGCACCTGCAGGTTATGCAGGAGAACTTCCTAGCACTGAAAAGTGATCATTTGGAACCGCTCCAGAAACCGTTTGACCGAATGGAGAAAAAGCTGGATGCCCAGGTTGAGAAGATTCAGAAGCTGGAGAAGGTGGTGGAGGAGCAGGCGGACTTTCAAACGGTGGCGGACATGGAGATTCGAAGGTTGAGAGACCAACAAAAAATGCTCCTGGAAAAGCTGGAAGACCTGGAGAACAGGTCTCACCGACAGAATTTAAGAATCGTTGGCCTCCCGGAGGGGGCCGAGGGGCTGGATGCTGCCGCGTATGTGGCAGACATGTTCCAGAAGCGGCTGGGAAGCGAGGTGTTCCCTTGCCCGCCGGAGGTGGACAGGGCACATAGAGCGCAGGTGAGGCAGCCGCGGTGAGGGGGTCCCTCACGAGGGATGGTGGTCCGGTTCCACAGGTTCCTGGATAAGGAGCGGGTTCTTCAATGGGCCAAGAGCACACGGAGCTGCAACTGGGGCAATAGCACCCTGCGCGTTTACCAAGACCTGAGCGCAGAGATGGCCAGAAGGAAGGCAGGCTACAGGCAAGTTAAAGAGATTTTCTATAAGAAGGTGAAATTTGGGCTGCTCTATCCGGCGCGACGGTGGGTTACGCACGCGGGCCAGCACCATTATTTTGAGGAACCCGAGGAGGCGATGGACTTTGCAAAGAGGCACGGGCTGGTCCCGAGCTGAGGACCCTTGGACTCGTGTTGGAACTTTTAATTCTTTCTCTCTTGTTTATGAGAGATGCCTGCATGTTTTTTCATGCTTTTGTATTTTGGTTTTTATGTGTTTTTTGTCTTTTTTCTCTACATGTCTCTTTTTCGCTAGTTTATGTCAGGGGTTAGGTTATAGGGTGGTGTTGCTAGGGGTGGGAGGGGGGGGGGGGGGGGAGTAGATCTGCTGACGATGTTGGAAATTGGGCATGGTAACAGTGAAGAGGTCAGGGGTGGAGGAAGCGCAACACATGGCTTGGGTCTGGCCAAAGAAAGGAGATGGCTGATCGGCAGGGGGAGGGGGGGGGGGGGGGGGGAGAGGTGCCCCCCCCCGACCAGGCTGATCACATGGAATGTTAGAGGGCTTAACGGGCCAGTCAAGTGCGTGTGTTCGCGCATTTACGGGTTTTGAAGGCGGATGTCGTCATGTTACAGGAGACTCATCTGAAAGTGGCTGACCAGGTCAGATTAAGGAAGGGCTGGATTAGTTAGGTCTTCCATTCAGGGCTCGACACTAAGACCAGGGGGGTTGCGATCTTGATCAACAAGCGGGTCCAATTTGAGGTGGAGGGCACAGTTGCAGACAGGGGCGGCAGATTTGTTATGGTTAGGGGTAAGCTCGAGGGGGTGAGAATAGTTCTGGTCAACGAATATGCCCCTAATTGGGATGACGTAGATTTTGTTAAGAGGTTGCTGAGGAAGATCCCTGACTTGGACTCACGCAAACTGATCATGGGTGGGGACTTTAACAGTTCTTGATCCTGGCCTGGACCGGTCGTGTTCAAAAATGGGTCGGGTGCCAGCGATGGCAAAGGAACTGAGAGGGTTCATGAAGCAAATGGGGGGAGCTGATCCATGGAGATTTAGTCGGCCGTCGGTGAAGGCGTTTTCGTTCTATTCTCACGTCCACAAGGTGTATTCCCGAATCGATTTCTTTAACATGAGCAGGGACCTGCTGACAGGGATGACGAGTGCAGAATATTCGGCAATTACCATCTCGGACCATGCTCCGCACTGGGTTGATCTGCAGATTTACAAAGATAGCTTTCAGCGCCCACAATGGAGGCTGGAAGTTGGGCTGCTGGCGGACGAGGCGGTGTGTGAGAGGCTGAGGAAATGCATGCAGAATTACCTGCAGGTAAATAATATTGGAGAAGTCTCAGCAGCGGTGCTCTGGGAGGCGTTGAAGGCAGTAGTGAGAGGGGAGCTGATCTCAATCCAGGCTCATAGGGACAGGACAGACAGAGCAGAAACAGACCAACTGGTTAAGGAAATTGTACGGACGGACAGGAGCTATGCGGAGTCCCCGAGGCCAGAGTTACTTAGGAAACGACAGAGGCTGCAGACCGAGTTTGGGGTGTTGGCTACAGGGAAGGCCATAGAGCAGCTGAGAAGGGCAAAGGGCGCAATATACGAGCATGGGGAGAAGGCCAGCAGAATGCTTGTACAACAACTAAGAAAGAGAGAAGCGGCTAGTGAAATAGGAAAGGTAGTCGACGGGGAGGGAAACCTGGTGGGGGACGGTAGGGCTGAACAAGGTGTTTAGGGACTTCTATAGCAAGCTGTACACCTCGGAACCCCCCATGGGACCGGAGGGGATGAGGTGCTTTTTGGACGGACTGACCTTCCCAAGAGTAGGTAGGGGGTTGGTAGACGGGCTGGGGGCCCCGATCAGGACCGAAGAAGTACTGGGGGGCCTGAAGGTCATGCAGTCGGGCAAAGCCCCGGGACCAGACGGATACCCGATGGAGTTTTATAAAAGGTTCTCCGAGATAGTGGGGCCGGTGCTGGTCAGGGTGTTCAACAAGGCAAGAAGCAGAGGGGTCTTACCCCCGACGATGTCGCAGGCCACTATCTCGCTTATACTGAAACGGGATAAAGACCTGGAGGCATGTGGGTCCTATGGGCCGATCTCTTTGATTAACGCAGACGCTAAGTTACTGGCCAAGATCTTGGCGTCTAGAATTGAGGACTGTATACTGGACGTGATTGCGGAGGACCAAATCAGGTGCGTAAAGGGCAGGCAACTGGTGGCCAATCTAAGGAGGCTGCTTAATATGATTATGATGCCCCCGGAGAGCAGGGAGGCAGAGGTAGTGGTAGCTATGGATGCCGAAAAGGCTTTCGACCGGGTTGAGTGGGACTATTTATGGGAGGTGCTGGGACGTTTTGGGTTCGGGGTGGGAATCATTGACTGGGTTAGGCTGCTATATCAGGCCCCAGAGGCTAGTGTGAGGCTGAACAGGACGACATCTGACTACTTCAGACTGCACCGCGGGACTAGACAGGGATGCCCCTCTCCCCACTGCTGTTTGTGCTGGCTATAGAGCCGCGGGCAATTGCTCTGAGAGCTTCAAAGGACTGGAAAGGGCTGGTCCGGGGGGGGAGTGGAACATAAAGTCTAGTTATATGCGGATGACCTGCTGTTATACGTGTCAGACCCAATGACGGGGATGGACGGAATCATGGAAACCCTGAGGGAATTTGGTCGGTTCTCAGGATATAAATTGAACATGGCGAAGAGGTCAGGAGAGTAGGCTGAGGGGGCTGCCGTTCAGGCTGGTAGGGAAAAGCTTCAGCTATTTAGGGATACAAGTAGCGCAAGACTGGGGTAAGTTGCATGAGCTAAACTTGTCCCGGTTGGTGGAGCAAGTGAGGGACGAGTTCCGGACATGGGATGCCAGGGTTCGCCTGGAGGTGGCAGCCATTCGTTGACTTCTTCGCAGAGAATTAATCGTCAGCAGGGGAGGGGGGTTAGGGTAGCGTAGAGTAGGGGGTTGCTTAGGCAGGTTCTTGCGAGAGGGGAGCCGATGCTTGCATTATGTCTTATTTGCTTTTTGTACACTATGGTATCATGTTGCTGTTTGATATGCCAAAAATACCTCAATAAAATTGTTTATTAAAAAAAAGAACAGGTTGAAAACACCCCTCATTACAACGTGTTCCTTGTATGATTTGCAAAAGCAATTTAAAATAACATCCTAGTTAAGTCAGATATGCTAACACTCCATTTGAAGGCGTCCTTCCATATTGAATTCAATGGGTGGGATTTTCCACACCGTCCACTGCGTATTTCATGGCAGCGGAGCCAGCCCGCCATCGGCCGGCAGCGGGATCGTCTGGCGCGCCGTTGTCAATGGGGTTTCCAGTTTAATGCACCCCTTACCGCTGGGAAACTGGCAGTGGGGTTACGCCGTCAGCATGAGTGGAAGATTCCGCCAGTGTGAACGGTCGGAAAGATCCAGCCTATCAGTCTCATCTTATCTATAATAGAATGAATTCTAACAATTCTCAAATCATAGTTTATAATTAGATGGGCTACATTTGTCATGTAAAATTAGATATTTGTCGTTACCTACAATAAAATATAAATGTATATATTATACATATACACTACATCTCACATTCATTCTCCATCTGCAAAACTGCTGCGTGCTTTATCCAGTTTCCAGTAATTGCCTGTGTTATATCAGGTCAATAGGTTTATGATTTACGGACCTACCCAGGTTTCACAACCAGAATTTATGAGTCAATTCCAAATGTAATATTGCAAGAAAAACATAATAAAATACAGAACATTAAACAGAACGCAGCATTTTAATTTTCAACAGATGTAATGTCCGTCACAAGATCTGTGAAAGAGATATTGTGCAGTAAGAGTTTTGCAATAGTTTTCATACAGATGAATGCCAGGCGTGGGGAAGTCTTGCACCTTAATGCAGAAACTCACACAAATGACTCCATGGTTGCACAAGTAGGTGAGAAGCATCAGGATTTGGCAAGTTCTTCAACACAGACTGCAAAGATGTCAGTTTCTTTGTAAAACATCATTCATTCCTTGCCTTAGGACTGTATTTTTCAGGGACGATCAGGTAATTTTAAAAAGAAGGCAGGATGGGACAGTGGTTAGCACTATTGTCTCACAGCATCAGGATCCCAGGTTCGATTCTGACCTCGGGTGACTGTGGGGTCTGTACATTCTCCCCGTGTTTGCCTGGGTTTCCTCCAGGTGCTCCGAGTTTCCTCCCACAGACCAAAGATGTGCAGGTTAGTTGATATGGCCATGCTTAATTGCCCAATAGTTAGATGTGGTTACGGGCTAGGAGTGAAGGTTTGGGCCTAGATAGGGTGCTCTATCGTAGCAAGGGCCGGTGCAGACTCGATGGGACAAATGGCCTCCTTCTGCACTGTAGGGATTCTATGAAAGAAAAACTTGCGTTTATATAGCTCTCTTCATGGCGACAGGATGTCACAAAGCCAATTAAGTACTTTTGAAGTCTAACGAAAAAAAGTCTGTTCTGGGCAGGATTAGAGGGGTCGTTCCCCTGGGTCTTTTTCGGGCCTCAATGGGGAACGCTCGACCGAGGCCGCACTCAGTTACATTTTCTGAACTGAGGAACATCCCCCTTCCCCTGATTTCTCAATTCCTTGCCCCGCTCTCCCAACTTCCCAATGTGACCCACAGATCACCCAAAGCCCCAACTCACCTGCCAGAGTGCCACCCTACCCAGATACCAACCACCCCGGGGCCTTTGATCACCCGGGAGAACCCCCCAAGTGCCATTCCGCCTGGTCCCCAGTTGTCAGGACCAGTGCTGAACGGCGCCTGTCTGGGGTCTCCTCGGCGAGACCGATACATCCCAGGGGCAGTTAGATCTGGCATCGGCAGAACTTTACAGTTCACTTTACTCTGCAAGTCTGGGTCCATCCCAATGTGGGCTGGATCCACATTGTGATGTCTCATGGGGCAGCACGGTGGCACAGTGGTTAGCACTGCTGCCTCATAGCTCCAGGGACTAGATTCCAGCCTCGGGTGACTGTGGCGTTTGCAATTTCTCCCGGTGTCTGCATGGTTTCCTTCGGGTGCTCCGGTTTCCTCCCAAAGTCTAAAGATGTGTAGGTTAGGTGGATAAGCCATGCTAAATTGCCCCTGAATGTCCTAAAGGTTAGATGGGGTTACTGAGTTACAGGGATAGGGTGGTGGCGTGGGCTTAATTTGGGTGCTCATTCCAAGTGCTGCTGTGGACTCAATGGACCAAATGACCTCATTCTCCAGTTAATTCTATGATTTTAGATCTCATTAGATCTCATGAGGTGTAAGGACCATCGGGAAACCCAGAAGATGCCCCTCACTGGATCGACCGGCTGCATCCCATCCCGATTCCGGCGGGATGCGGCCGGTGAACCTCACTGCCCGCAGTCACTATCAAACTGTAGGAAACACAGCATCCAATTCGCACACAGCAAGATCCGACAAAAAACAATGTGCTAGTTATCAGGTAATCTGAAAATGTTGTTTGAGGGATAAAGATTTGCCTGTTTTTCTGTCCATTGCAGTTGATGGAAAGGAATTTCTGCAGGGTGCATAATGAATGGCCAACCTTATGTAGAAGAAAACTGCCACAGTTCAATAGATCTCACTATTCTATTCCTTTCCTTAGGGCCTTGTGCATTTTCTCCTTCAAGTACTTAATTAATTTGTCTTTGGAAGTTACGGCTGAATCTGTTTCCACTCTCCTTACAAGCAGTGCACTCCAGCTCCGAAAACTCATCATGCAAGATACCGCAACTTCCCCTGCCTTTTTTTAACCAATTATCTTAAATGCCTCTTGTTCGACGCCGACACCAAAAGATAAAATGACCTCTTATGAATCTATTTATTTAAAGCATTTTTCATCCTGTGCCAGTTAGAATAAACCAATTCTAAAGATAAATGCAGAGACAGTTCTGTATTTTGCTTCCATGCACAATATTTTATGCAGAGTAAACTAATCAGCTCTGCAAGAGCTGCAGCATCTCCATGAGGGCAGGATTGAATAGTTTGAGAAATTGAGAACTCTTACTGAACGAGGTGACTTATGGGGTGGGATTCTTCGACCCCCACCGGGTCGGAGAATCGCCGGGGGACGGTGTGAATCCCGGGGAGTGCCCCCATGGTGGCCTGGCCCGCGATCGGAGACCACCGATCCGTGGGCGGGCCTGTGCCGTTGGGGCACTCTATTCCTCCACGTCAGCCGCTGTAACAGTCCGCGATGGCCGACGCGGAGATGAACTGCGCATGCACTGGGATGACGCCAGCACATGCTGGCGCTCCCGTGCATGCGCCAACTCGCGCTGGCCACCGGAGGCCCATCAGCGTGGCGCCAATCCTCTTCCACGCCGGCCGGCGCGGCGCAAACCACTCCACCGCCGGCCTAGCCCCTGAAGGTGCGGGTGATTCCTCCCCTTTGGGGCGGCCCGACGCCGGAGTGGTTCACGCCACTCCTTCCCGCCGGAGTTGCCCGCCCTGCCGGTTTTCGCAGAATCCCGCCCATGGTCTGTTTCCAGCGATATTTATTTTCTGGAAATATTACTAAACATTTTTTCAAATGCAGTTTTTAAAGTCATATTGTATAGAGGATCTGTACGGCCTATCTACTTTGGGGGAAATTATTCAGTTCCCACGAGAACCAGTTTTGATACCATCAGGTTGCAAATTGTTCATGGAGTCCTCAATGATTAAAATAGAGGATTTTTCTCCTTTCAATATCTTAGTGGAGATGGTAACAGATCGGTTATGTTACAGAACCAGTGAGCCAGAGACATGAGTTCAAATCCCACCAAGGTAGCTGAATCCAGTTGAATAAATCTGGAATTAAACAATATGGCTCAGTGGTTAGCATTGCTGCCTCACAGCGCCAGGGACCTTGGGTCACTGTCTGTGTGGTGTTTACATGTTCTCCCCGTGTCTGCATGGGTTTCCTCTGGGTGCTCTGGTTTCCTCCCACAGTCCAAAGATGTGGAATTATGTGGATTGGCCATGATAAATTGCTCCTTAGTGTCGCCAAATAAAAGATGTGTAAGTAACGATGACTGCAAAGCTGTTGGCTTTTCATTAAAACCCTTCTGGTTCAAAAATGTTCTTCACGGGGGAAAAATAATTGCGTTCCTTACCTAGCCTAGCTTCTATGTGAGTCAATAGCAATGTGGCTAACTCATTACCACTCTCTAAGCAAGCCATTTCGTACAGGTCTCTTGCACAGAGTCTGTCCCTGTTGCTCAGAAGGGAAGGGGGGAGAGGAGTAGAGCATTAGTCATTGGAGAGTCCATAGTTAGGGGGATAGATAGGAGATTCTGTGGGAACGAGAGAGACCCGCGGTTGGTGTGTTGCCTCCCAGATGCCAGGGTCCGTGATGTCTCGGATCGTGTTTTCGGGATCCTTAAGGGGGAGGGGGAGCAGCCCCAAGTTGTGGTCCACATAGGTACCAACGACATAGGTAGGGATAGGGATGTAAGGCAGTAATTCAGTGAGCTAGGGTGGAAACTTAGATCTAGGACAAACAGAGTTATTATCTCTGGGTTGTTACCCGTGCCACGTGCTAGCGAGTCGAGGAATAGGGGGAGAGAGGAGTTGAACACGTGGCTACAGGGATGGTGCAGGAGGGAGGGTTTCAGATTTCTGGATAATTGGGGCTCATTCTGGGGTCGGTGGGACCTCTACAAATGGGATGGTCTACACCTGGACCAAAGGGGTACCAATATCCTGGGGGAGAAATTTGCTAATGCTCCTCGGGAGGATTTAAACTAGTTCAGCAGGGGATTAGGAACCTGAATTGTAGCTCCAGTATACAAGAGGTTGAGAGTGGTGAGGTCATGAGTAAGGTTTCAAAGTTGCAGGAGTGTACCAGCAGGCAGGAAGGTGGTTTAAAGTGTGTCTTCTTCAATGCCAGGAGCATCTGGAATAAGGTGGGTGAACCTGCGGCATGGGTTGGTACCTGGGACTTCGATGTTGTGGCCATTTCGGAGACATGGATAGAGCAGGGACAGGAATAATTGTTGCAGGTGCCGGGTTTTAGATATTTCAGTAAGCTCAGGGAAGGTGTTAAAAGAGGGGGAGGGGTGGCATTGTTAGTCAAGGACAGTATTACGGTGGCAGAAAGGGCGTTTGATGAGGACTCGTCTACTGAGGTAGTTTGGGCTGAGGTTAGAAACAGGAAAGGAGCGGTCACCCTGTTAGGGGTTTTCTATAGGCCTCCGAAACGTTCCAGAGATGTAGAGGAAAGGATTGCAAAGATGATTCTGGATAGGAGCGAAAGCAACAGGGTAGTTGTTATGGGGGACTTTAACTTTCCAAATATTGACTGGAAACGCAATAGTTCTAGTACTTTAGATGGGTCCATTTTTGTCCAATGTGTGCAGGAGGGTTTCCTGACACAGTATGTAGATAGGCCAACGAGAAGCGAGGCCGAATTGAATTTGGTACTGGGTAATGAACCAGGACAGGTGTTTGATTAGGAGGTAGGTGAGCACTTTGGTGATAGTGACCACAATTCGATTACGTTTACTTTAGTGATGGAAAGGGATAGGTATATACAGCAGGGCAAGAGTTATATCTGGGGGAAAGGCAATTATGATGCGATGAGGCAAGACTTAGGATGCATCGGATGGAGAGTAAAACTGTAGGGGATGGGCACAATGGAAATGTGGAGCTTGTTCAAGGAACAGCTACTGCGTGTAGCTGTCAGGCAGGGAGGAAGTGGTCGAGCGAGGGAACTGTGGTCTACTAAAGCAGTCAAAACACTTGTCAAGAGGAAGAAGGAGGCTTATGTAAAGATGAGACATGAAGGTTAAGTTAGGGCGCTCGAGAGTTACAAGTTAGCTAGGACCAAAAGAGAGAGCTAAGAAGAGCCAGGAGGGGACATCAGAAGTCTTTGGCAGGTAGGATCAAGGATAAAGCTTTCTATAGATATGTCAGGAATAAAAGCATGACTAGGGTAAGAGTAGTGCCAGTCAAGGACAGTAGTGGGAAGTTGTGCGTGGAGTCCGAGGAGATAGGAGAGGTGCTAAATGAATATTTTTAATCAGTATTCACACAGGAAAATGAAAATGTTGTTGAGGAGAATACTGAGATTCAGGCTACTAGACTAGAAGGACTTGAGGTTCATAAGGAGGAGGTGTCAGCAATTCTGGAAAGTGTGAAAATAGATAAGTCCCCTGGGCCGGATGGGATTTATCCTAGGATTCTCTGGGAAGTTAGGGAAGAGATTGCTGAGCCTTTGGCTTTGATCTTTAAGTCATCTTTGTCTACAGGAATAGTGCCAGAAGACTGGAGGATAGCAAATGTTGTCCCCTCGTTCAAGAAGGGGAGTAGAGACAACCCCGGTAACTATAGACCAGTGAGCCTTACTTCTGCTGTGGGCAAAGTCTTGGAAAGGTTATAAGAGATAGGATGTTTAATCATCTGGAAAGGAATAATTTGATTAGAGATAGTCAACACGGTTTTGTGAAGGGTAGGTCGTGCCTCACAAACCTTATTGAGTTCTTTGAGAAGGTGACCAAACAGGTGGATGAGGGTAAAGCAGTTGATGTGGTGTATATGGATTTCAGTAAAGCGTTTGATAAGGTTCCCCACGTTAGGCTACTGCAGAAAATACGGAGGCATGGGATTCAGGGTGATTTAGCAGTTTGGATCAGAAATTGGCTCGCTGGAAGAAGACAAAGGGTGGTGGTTGATGGGAAATGTTCAGACTGGAGTCCAGTTACTAGTGGTGTACCACAAGGATCTGTTTTGGGGCCACTGCTGTTTGTCATTTTTATAAATGACCTGGAGGATGGCGTAGAAGAATGGGTGAGAAAATTTGCAGATGAAACTAAAGTCGGTGGAGTTGTGGACAGTGCGGAAGGATGTTACAAGTTACAGAGAGACATAGATAAGCTGCAGCGCTGGGCTGAGAGGTGACAAATGGAGTTTAATGCAGAACAGTGTGAGGTGATTCATTTTGGAAGGAATAACAGGAAGACAGAGTACTGGGCTAATGGTAAGATTCTTGGTAGTGTGGATGAGCAGAGAGATCTCGGTGTCCATGTACATAGATCCCTGAAAGTTGCCACCCAGGTTGAAAGGGTTGTTAAGAAGGTGTACGGTGTGTTAGCTTTTATTGGTAGAGGGATTGAGTTTCGGAGCCATGAGGTCATGTTGCAGCTGTACAAAACTCTGGTGCGGCCGCATTTGGAGTATTGCATGCAATTCTGGTCGCCGCATTATAGGAAGGATGTGGAAGCATTGGAAAGGGTGCAGAGGAGATTTACCAGAATGTTGCCTGGTATGGAAGGTAAATCTTATGAGGGAAGGCTGAGGGACTTGAGGCTGTTTTCGTTAGAGAGAAGAAGGTTAAGAGGTGACTTAATTAAGGCATACAAGATGATCAGAGGATTAGATAGGGTGGACAGTGAGAGCCTTTTTCCTCGGATGGTGATGTCTAGCACGAGGGGACATAGCTTTAAATTGAGGGGAGATAGATATAGGACAGATGTCAGAGGTAGGTTCTTTACTCAGAGAGTAGTAAGGGCGTGGAATGCCCTGCCTGCAACAGTAGTGGACTCGCCAACACTAAGGGCATTCAAATGGTCATTGGATAGACATATGGACGTGAAGGGAATCGTGTAGATGGGCTTTAGAGTGGTTTCACAGGTCGGCGCAACATCGAGGGTCGAAGAGCCTGTACTGCGCTGTAATGTTCTATGTTCTATATGTAAGAAAGTGGCTCACCATCTTGTTCTCAAGGGCAATTAGGAATGGACAATAAATGCTAGCCTTGCCCACATTCCATGAATGAATAGAAAAATAAAACAGATGAAGAAGATGGAGATCATCGCAGAATATAAAATGCATTATTGGATAGGAATCCACATTTCTTTTCCATTTTACAAGTCTCATGGAACATGTATTACAGGAAAAGCGACCTTAGCTCCCAATTATAAGTCATACACAGAGATTAATGACATTTACAAAATTAAACATTTACTACTCCCATTGATACAACACAGAGTGGCATTCACTTTCCTTTGTGTTTGTTCCTCTTTAGCCTTTGTTTTAAACTGTAATCTGATTGTCAGTCTACCATGTCTACTCTGCCTTTTGTTTGTAAATCTAATACTCTACTCATTAGATTCCATGGGATTGAAGAGATGCATGACACAGACCTATTGTTGTCTGACATTTTTCCAGAACTAATGTAATGGGATCCTTCACTCAGCCTATATAACCTCTTTCTCTGAATGATCTATATATTTATAGTGTTTTCTAAAGTTGAACCATTTCCAAGTGTTCTGCACGTTTAGATTTATAAAAGTTATGTGCAGTAAATGTTAATCTGTAGGCAAAAACATATTTCATCGAATCACTGACATTTAAAGCACAGAAGGAGTCCATTGTGCCAATCTTGTCTGTACTGACTCGTTACAAGAGCAGTCAGTGCATTGTCCCACATTCCTGCTTTTTGTTCATAATCCTCCAAGTTTCTCATCCTCAACTACCAGTTGAATTCCCTTTTAAATTTTTAAAAAATGCATTATTTTGTGGGATGTGGATGTCGCTGGGAAGGCCAGTATTTGTTTCCCATCCCTAATTGGCCTTGAACTGAGTGGTTTATTCCGACATTTCAGAGGGCATTAAAGAGTCAACCACATTGCTGTGGGTCTGGAGTCACATGTAGGGCAATCCAGGTGAGGATGACAGATTTCCTTCCCTCAAAGACATTAGTGAACCAGATGGGTTTTTACAACAATTGATGATAGATTTGAGGGTCACCATTACTGAGACTAGCTTTATATTCCAAATACGCTATTGACTGAATTCAGATTCCACCAGCTGCTGTGGTGGGATTTGTACCCATGTTCCACAGATCATCAGCTGGATCCCTGGACTCCTGATCCAGTGACATTACCACGAGACCACTATTCCCCTTTCAATGGAAACTGCCATCACCCTCCCCCCCACCTCATCCCCCCCCCCCCCTAAACAGTTGATGGCAACCAGCTCCCTGAGAAAGGCAATGAACCGCTGCCACACACCCCCTTGAAGACCAAAGCCAGCTCGTCCTCCCACTTCCTCATTACTTCTTCCAACGATGCCTGCTCCGCCGCCAGCATCAACCTATAAATGTCTGAGATCCTTCCCTCCCCTAGCTTGCCAATGGACAGGACCCTATCCATGACCAAGGGTGCCAGCACCAGGGGAAACGAAGGAAGCCCCTTACATACAAAATCACGCACCTGAAACTATCTGAACACATTGCCTCTCGGAAGCTGGAATTTCTCTAAAATCACATCCAGACCAGCAAACCTACCCTCCAGAAACATACCCCTAAACCTCTCCAACCCCTCCCTCTCCCATGCCCTAAATGTTGAATCTAGACCAGTCAGCACAAACATATGCAGCCGGATTCTCCATTCCTGTGACCAAGGTCTGGATTCTCCGGTCCTGCGGCTATGTCCGGCAAAACCATCCCCCTGTAACCCCTCTCGCCAGCCCCGACCTCCCCCCTGCCAGCAGAACGGCTAATCCCCGACTGTGGCGGCGCTGGACACCGTCCGCAGCCGCCACGCGAGGTCCTCGAATGGTGTGAGCACAGACGAGCGACGCCGTCGGGTACTCGGCCGATCGGGGTGGCGCATCGGGGGAGGACCTCAGGTGACGTCCTGAGGCTGTCCCGACGGCATGCGGTGTACTCCTCAAGTAAGCCATTTGGAGGGGGCGGAGCATCCCAAAAGCAGCGGCGCCCCGATTCCAGAGAAAAAGTGGATTCCCTGGCCGATCACTGTACACGATTTTGGCGTTGGCGATCCGAGATTCCAGCCCTTAGTGTTGACACCAGGACGTGGGGCGGAATTCCCCCCAAACGGCGCGATGTCCGCCGACTGGCGCCCAAAACGGTGCCAATCAGACGGGCATCGCGCCGCCCCAAAGGTGCGGAATGCTCCGCATCTTTGGGGGCCGAGCCCCAACATTGAGGGGCTAGGCTGACGCCGGAGGGATTTCCGCCCCGCCAGCTGGCGGAAACGGCCTTTGTTGCCCCGCCAGCTGGCGCGGAAATGACATGTCGGAGCGGCGCATGTGCGGGAGCGTCAGCGGCCGCTGACAGTTTCCCGCGCATGCGCAGTGGAGGGAGTCTCTTCCGCCTCCGCCATGGTGGAGACCGTGGCGGAGGCGGAAGGGAAAGATTGCCCCCATGGCACAGGCCAGCCCGCGGATCGGTGGGCCCCGATCGCGGGCCAGGCCACCGTGGGGGCACCCCCCGGGGCCAGATCGCCCCGCGCCCCCCCAGGACCCCGGAGCCCGCCCACGCTGCCTTGTCCCACCGTCCAAAAGGTGGTTTAATCCACGCCGGCAGGACAGGCAATTTATCGGCGGGACTTCAGCCCATCCGGGCCGGAGAATCCAGCGGGGGGGCCCGCCAACCGGCGCAGCCCAATCCCAGCCCCCGCCGAATATCCGGTACCGGAGACTTCGGCAACCGGCGGGGGCGGGACTCACGGCAGCCCCCGGCGATTCTCCAACCCAGCGGGGGGTCGGAGAATGACGCCCAGGATTAGTGGAGTTCTACAACAGCAAAACTGGCGTGGCACCTGGACCGATTTACCAACCGTTAAGGGGCTAGCATTGGTGCCACATGGAAAACAATCAATTCCATTGTAAAAATGTGTTTGATTTGCCAAGTCCAGGATTGACACTCAGGGGTCCGACAAGCTACAGCTGCATATACACACTGCACTCCCCACACACACCATCTCAGCTGACAGGAGGAAAGCAAGGAGAGCGGCACCGAGATTCGCGGGACTGAACTGGCGATGCTGCTGGACGCTGTGGAGCAGAGGAGATTTACCAGAATGTTGCCTGGTATGGAGGGAACATCTTATGAGGAAAGGCTGAGGGACTTGAGGCTGTTTTCGTTAGAGAGAAGAAGGTTAAGAGGTGACTTAATTGAGGCATACAAGATGATCAGAGGATTGGATAGGGTGGACAGTGAGAGCCTTTTTCCTCAGATGGTGATGTCTAGCACGAGGGGACATAGCTTTAAATTGAGGGGAGATAGATATAAGACAGATGTCAGAGGTAGGTTCTTTACTCAGAGAGTAGTAAGGGCGTGGAACGCCCTGCCTGCAACAGTAGTGGACTCGCCAACACTAAGGGCATTTAAATGGTCATTGGATAGACATATGGATGATAAGGGAATAGTGTAGATGGGCTTTAGATTGGTTTCACAGGTCGGCGCAACATCGAGGGCCGAAGGGCCTGTACTGCGCTGTAATGTTCTATGTTCCATGTAGAGGCAGGCGACCCTGTACCCCGGGGTGGGAAGGAGGCTGCCAGCAGTGGGAAACACCGGCCGGACCGGCCAGCAGTGCCGAATGAAACTGCATGACCTCCTCAGGGTGGCCAGGGTGAGTTGGCAGCACTGTGTTACTAAACCCTGTGCCACACACCCGTAACCCCAGCCTCCCCCACTCAGTGGGCGGTTGATCCTCCACCCTGCACCACATGCTGGCACCCATATAGCTGCCATGGCTGGCTGCCCTGGTCACTGATGCCACCAGCTACCCACCCCCTGGTTTGCATGCATCGGACTGTCTAACACTGTGCATTTTCTGTTTCCTCCTTCAATGCTAGCAGGATGACTCCCCAACAAAGGTAAAAGTCAAAGGGGGGGATTCTCCGTCCAGTGACGCTGGAATGGCGAAACGCGATTGGACGGAGAACAGGGCGTGAAGCGGTAATCGTGGCCGGCACCGGGCGCCGAATGGTATGCCATGCTCCGATGCCTCAACATTGGCGTCAATATAATCTACTCCGTACATACAGTAAACGCATTAGCATATCATTAATGGGCCTGACCTTGTATTCTCTGGGGCTCCCGCGAGGCTACGCCTCTGCCAAGAAGAATTACCGACGGTGTGGTTCTAACAAATGAGGAAACAGAAGCTGTGGCTGCTGAGGCAGAGCAGGAAGGTAGGACGTGCTCCCAGAGGTGTGACCGCAGGCTGCCCGTCCTGCCACTGACAGAGCTGGCTGGAAGTGGGGGGCGAAGTGGAGGGTCAGCCAGGGCTTTATGAGGGGGGAAAACAGCAGGAGGCGACCAGGGGATGGGCCACGGGGCTGGGAAGATCCTCCCCCCACCCCCCCCCCCCCCCAGGGACCGGGGTGTCAAGGCACAGACCACCATTGCTGCAGTCTGCAAGGCAGCAACCTTGCAGCGCACCCTACTGACCGCCCACCGTGGCCCATGGTTGAGCAGAGTGACAACAGCCATATGGGTGCCTCCACCTCACCCTCGCCCCATAACCCCTTCCCTCCCACAACCAGGCGACACCCGTTGACAGGGCATTACGTACCCAACCAAGGGCAATGCCCACAGGAGCCCCTACAGGAGGGCGCCGGATGGGGGCCGCAGAGCGTACCTCTGGCAATGGGTGGGGTCGACCATCCTGCCGGGGGAACAGCCGGTGGGGGGATGGGCGAGCAGGCAGGGGATGGTGGAGGGGGACATACGGGTTCAGGGGCTGCAGTGCAGGCTGCGGCCAGCATGTAGCCCGTTGGACCTGGTTGAGCACAGGGATACGCACCATGCTAACATGTCTGCCTTTCACCTCCTGTGGACAATGGACTTCGGAATTCAACCAGGAATTGTGGTCTTTATCCTAGCCGCTGCAACCCTGGGGGTTAGCTCAGCTCAGGCTGTACAAGCTGTTCAGGAAGCACCCTGCAGCAGCAGCAGATCTGCCCAAGAGGAACAGGAACTAGCTAGTGAAGATTGACAGCCAGCCACCCAACAGGCAGAGGAGGAGATGGGAAGGAAGGAGGCTCCACATCTGACCTGGTGTGTACCGGCAGCGCCTGTCATTCAAGGACCTGTCGGACTGGGTGTACCATTGAAGACTCCAGCTGAGCAGGGAGACCGTACAGCACATCTGCCGGATCATGGTGCACTTGGCACTGTGGGGGTATGGGGGAGGATACCTGCTCCCGGTGGCTATCAAGGTGATGGTGTCCCTGAACTTTACCGCCACGTGATGCTTCCAGGTGGCAAGTGGGGATTGTCTGCAACTCAGAGAACTCAGTGCACAGGTGCATCACGACGTCACGGAGCCCCTATGTGCCTGTTCAGCACAATATATCAAATTCCATATGGACCGAGCCCACCAGGATGCCTGGACAGCGGGTTTCACCGTCATCCCAAGGATGCCCCAGTTCCAGGGGTGAACGACGGGATGCATGTCGCCACTACGAGCACCAGTCCGTGACGGGCCGGTCTTCACAAACGAAAGGGGTGCCACTCGATGAACGTGCAGCTGGTGTGTGACCATGAGCTGCACATCCTGCACGTCTGCACCTGCTACCCGAGCAGTATGCACAACGCCTTCATCCTGGCACACGCGACGGTTCCTGACACTTTCGAAGCAAACACCCGGGCGAGGATTTGGCTCCTGGGTGACAGGGGTTATCCACTGCAGTCGTGGCTATCCGGAGGCCACAGGCCAATGTGGAGACCCGCTACAATGAAGCCCTTGCGACCAGGGGCATGATCAAGTGGTGCATCAGCAGATTCAGGTGTCTGGACCACTCTGGAAGGCCCTCCAGTAAAGCGCTAGAAGAGTCTCCCACAACGTGGTGGCCTTTTGCGTCCTCCAAAAACCTGCGCAACAGAGGGACGATGTGCTGAAGGAGAAGGAGGAATGCAAGGCCTCGTCCGACGAGGAGGTGCAGAGGAGGGCCATGATCGGAGGGCATGAAGCCTGGACAGGTACAGGAGGCTGCACAACGTGTGCGCCAGGGCCGGTGCACACGGGATACTCTAATCGTCTCCACGTTCACTGTCTAGGGAGCCTGGCCGACAGTACGAACACCCCATCCCATCCCCACACCTGCCACCCCTGGATGACCACCCTTTCTGCACCACCATCCCCCTCCCCGCAACGCTTTCTATGATTACTACCTGCCTCAATATGGGGTGCAGGCCCTGGGTTGGCCGTAACAGCTGGTCTGGACCATGGGATGGAGGATTAACATAGAAAAACATAGAATTTACAGCGCAGTAGGAGGCCATTCGGCCCATCGAGATTGCACCGGCTCTTGGAAAGAGCACCCTACCCAAGGTCAACACCTCCACCCGATCCCCATAACCCAGTAACCCCACCCAACACTAAGGGCAATTTTGGACACTAAGGGCAATTTATCATGGCCAATCCACCTAACCTGCACATCTTTGGACTGTGGGAGGAAACCGGAGCACCCAGAGGAAACCCACGCACACACGGGGAGGATGTGCAGACTCCACACAGACAGTGACCCAAGCCGGAATCGAACTTGGGACCCTGGAGCTGTGAAGCAATTGTGCTATCCACAATGCTACCGTGCTGCCCCTGCATGCCGACCTGCTCTGCGACGAGCTCTGGTGCTCCACATCATTTGACATCGTGGCTCCTGCCCACGATACCATTTTCCACCTGGGTGATCCCGACATGTGAGCTGTCCAGTCCATCACTCGGTCCCACTGAACTCTTGGGATGGCGGATATGTGGATGGGGAGCTGTTGGGGTTGAGAGGGAGGGGGAAGCGGTGGGGTACTGGGGCAAAATGCGGGGTGATACCCTGGACCCCCCGATGCCACCCAGACACTGCCAGGGTGCTCAGGTGGAACTGCCAGGTTGGTAGTGGCACTGCCAAGGTGCCAGGCTGGCAGTGCCAAGGTGCCCATGTGGCATCTTGCCTGCGCCAAGGATCAGGCCCTGGGGTGCCCTGCCTTTATGAGGTGGGGTGTGAGGGGTTTGATAACCGCCTCATTGGTAAGTTTGACCGCGGTGGGGCGGGAGTTGATGTCCGGAGGCCATGGTGGGGGGGGGGGGTCTCGAGATTAGGGCATCATTATCTCTTCCTGCATTGGCGAGCAGAGCTCATTAGTGCAGGAAATGGGACTAAGTGCGGCCTCAGCGGGCCATTCATCACTGAGGCCCAGGAGTGAATCAGAGTTCCATTTAATAGTGGCACCATTCTCAACGCTGCAAGTGCCGAGAAACACCCAACTAAACGCGTCTGACATGGGCTCTGTATCATTTCCGTTAAATCGTCTAGATACAATTCAGTTTTGCAACCATTTGATGAAATGAGGAATACATTTTGAATGCATGTCAATTTGTAAGGAATTCTATCTAATATAATCGAGCAAAGATAAATCCCAGTGAGTGGTGCGGTGGGACTATTAACATTGAGATCATGTGAGTTATACAGGATCATTACATTACATGTGATGTTTGAGAGACAAATTTCCCATTTATATGGCTGATGTAATTTCATGAGACACTGGCCCAGGGTGAAAGTTGTAATCTGTCTGACTTCAACCTGGAGCTCTGGGTAAATTTGGTACTTGTGTGTTGTTACCTATTGTTAACTGAGACATCAGTAAGAAAGGACAAAAGAGCCCTATCGGGAGGTCTGACTGTTCCAGTATTTAGAGAACAAGTGAAGGTTGATTATAATAGAACTATATTTTGTTTTCTTTGTAAGGGAGCTTGCCAATCAAACTTCACTCTGTGAAAAAACATATTAGACAATTACTGACAACACTTGAGCAAGATGTTGTTCAGGATATCAGTCCTTGACATAACGAGGATGACCAATAATATACCAGACAATTACCAGCTACACCCCTCGCTCTTACTTACAGACATCATGAAAGTAAATTGATTAGTTCTTATCCTGTAATCCAGCCTAATGCTTCTCCTGTGCTGAATCCATAGAATATCAACAGTGCAGAAGGAGGCCATTTGGCCCATCGATCTGGCACCAACCCTCCTAAGGAGCGATCTATGTGGGCCCACTCCTTAACCCTGCACATTGATCATGGCCAATCCACCTAACCTGCACATCTTTGGACAGTGAGAGGAAATCGGAGCACCCGGAGGAAACCCACGCAGACACAGGGGGAACATACGAACTCCACACAGTCACCCAAGGCTGGAATTGAACCCGGATCCCTGGTGCTGTGAGGCAGCAGTGCTAACCACTGTGCCACCATGCCGCTATCTTCACATTATGCACGCACTGAATATGACATATAATTCACACTGAAAGATACACAAGCCAGACAGAATCCGATGTAAGTGTGATGCTAACTTTATGTGTTCTCCATTAGAGATGCTGCTGGGGAGGACAGGAATCTCAAGAAGCATTTCCTGCAAATGTTATATTTAAAATAGATGATGACATTAAAGATTAAAAACTCGGCAGTTAGAAAGGCTACTTTACCTTGAGTCATGAATTCTGTGACAATGTAGATGGGTTCCTCAGACACCACTGCGTACAGCTGAACCAATTTGTCATGTCTGAGTCTCTTCATTATTTGAGCTTCCTCCAGAAATGCCTCGGGTGACATGGTGCCAGGTTTCAGAGTCTTCACTGCAACCTTCGTGGTGCCGTTCCATGTACCTAAAGCCAGCCAGTGGCAATAACACCGATAAAAGCAAATTCTCCACAAGGAACCGCTGACTTAGACACAATGTGAAATGATGGGAAGGCATGAGAACATTAATGTGAAGGAATGATCTGTCATGCACCTACAACTAGAATGTGAGACTGGAAAAGCATTAACCCTCTCCTACTGAAAATATTCCTTGTGTTGTCCAATTTTGCTCAGTTAGATCTCACAAATCTTATTAATTAAAGCGCTGAATTGACACACGGGATAGTGATTAAAACAAACGGCTACTGTCTCCACTGAAATAATGGAGAGAGAGCAGAGCTTGGCAACACAAAGCCCAGCCAGTTTTAAAGTCCTGTAAACTGGGTATTATTAGAATGTCCCTGAATGCTTTCCTTTTTATCTCTAGATTTCACTGTTAAAACACTCTCTTGACAGGCCTCCATCTCCCACTCTACATGAAATTGAAACTCTGCAGTCTGCATGCAATTTGCACGAGGTCCTGTTCATCCATCACCCCCTGTGCTCGCGGATCTACACTGGCTCTCAGTTAGGCACAATTTCAAAATTAGAGTCAGAGATTTACAGCTCAGAAAGAGACCCTTCGGCCCATCATGTCTGTGCCAGCCATCAAGCACTGATCTATTCTAATCCCGTTTTCCAGCACTGCTTTCCCTGAAGCAGTTGGGATCTTTAACTGCATTAATGGTGCTATATAAATGAAAGTTGTTGTTGTGAATGATCCGCTGCTCGCCACTCCAGGTCCAAGGTTTTCAAATCAGAGGAATTTACTTTTTTTAAACCTGAATGTCTCAGGTTGACATTTTTCGGCCATTCCCGCTGGTGGCGACCCCCGTGTGGCACCTTCCCCTGTGGCAGAGGGTATGGGGCACGCAAGATCCATGACGGGACTGGAAGATACCATCGCTGGCCATTATTTTTGTCACTGTTTTACTCCCCTTTTATTTATTTTATTTTTTAAAAAATTTACTATGTGGGGGGGTCTGGAAAATCCCACCCTGGCTGTTTTAGGACTTGGTTTCCGTTGCTGTGGTTACTTTACAGAAAATTAATTTGGGGGAAATCGGAAAGTGGAATTAATCTGAATGTGTGAAATTTTTTTTTTGAAGCTCATCTTGCTGAGAAATTGCTGTAGTAACTGTAAAACGTGAACTGGATAAAAATAGGCTTTAAGGAGTTGCAGATAACAAAGTTAAAAGGAAGACACATCTTCCAGGGGCTGGTTTAGCTCACTGGGCTAAATTGCTGGCTTTTAAAGCAGACCAAGGCAGGCCAGCAGCACGGTTCAATTCCCGTACCAGGCGCCGGAATGTGGCGACTAGGGGCTTTTCACAGTAACTTCATTGAAGCCTACTCGTGACAATAAGCGATTTTCATTTCATTTCATTTTCATCTGTTATTTTTATTTTTAAATTGCCAATTAAGTGGCAATTTAGCGTGGCCAATCCACACGGACAGTGACCCGGGGTCGACATCAAACCCGGGTCCTCGGTGCCTTGAGGCAGCAGTGCTAACCACTGCGCCACCTTGCCGTCCGACACATCTGTTATAAAGAGGTTTTCGTGGAGTTAGATTACAAATTTTATAAATAATTAACAAGGTGTTGCTTTCCTTTTGCTCAATCTTCAACGTTGAGATGGTTGGGAAGGAATACATTTCATATAATCCTCAAACTACCAGCAACTTCCAACATAATGGCCAGTGGAAAAAACTTTTTTTTAAAAACTTTTCAAAAGCACCTGTGTTGATTTTTTTCATATTAGCGACATCTTGCAATGTCACTGTGAAACTAGAGGAACCTTTACTGTGGAATTGGCACTGTAAAAAATTAGTTATTCTCTTCAGTGCAGATAAAAACTGTCACAATCCTGGAATGCACTTGAAAATGTTACTTAAAGTCAAACGCTTTGGCTAGGTTTTTTGAGCATCTACCCTAATATCTCCAAACGGTGGTTTGGTGTTGATTTTGTTTTGATAATGCTCCCACAAAATGGCTTGGGATGCTCACCTAAGTTAAAATTTTTGTGGCTGGAAGCTGGATCAGGACTAACTTATTTTACATTGAATCCCACAGAAATCTATTTATTAATCTCCAGGGCGTGAGGAGTCCTTGATAGTTTTCAGGATAAATCCATCATTCCGTATGGTTTGATGTTAAGACATAACAGACCAGTGTGTGTTAAAGTCTGTGTTGAGTTTACAAATCTCAGCAGGAAAGATGATTGAGGTGCAGCATTGGTCTCACTGCCCCAGATTAGGAAGGAGAAAATTTGGCTAGGACTCCCGATCACTGTTCAATTTAGACTATTAAAAAACAGAAACTTTAAAAATCAGTTTATGAATAAAGAATGACCTTGTATTCTACATCTCTATACACCAAGAAATGTTTAAATCTCTTGTAATTGATGTTGCTTTGTGAAGTTGCAATTATAAGCAATTTTAGGGGGAAACAAACATTTAACCAAACCAGAATTATTTTTTATTTAAAAGTTCTAAAGGTTAAATATTTTAAGTTCAAACCTTTGCATCTAATTAAAAGTCACGTACTGTTGGTTAAAATGAATCGTCTCAGAATATTTACATTACCTCAGGCTCATTGGTTATTAGCTTCAAGGAATTGCTGTACTGGATGACATTTTCCCCCAAAATGGCAGTGTCAGGTTCTGACTGAAAACCAGCAAAATAACCAGGTTTTCTCTCCAGATCTTCTGACACTTTGCCAAATAAAAAACAGGGGGACGTGTTTTACACCATCATTCTTGAGGGGCGGGGCCTAAAGACAGCAGCAAGCCCGGCTCCACGGAGATCGGGGCGTTGTTTTTAAAGGGAGCCTCAATCCTGAAGTTAAGAGATATCTGACATCGTTGCAAGCCATTTAAGCACATTTAAATAACTTTAAATTTATGGTGATCAGGTTCACGCCCTCATTGGGCATGAACCTGATTACTTCAGTGGGTAGGGCCCAGGAACATTGCGTTCTGAGATCTCGTCAGCACAGATCCCATTTTCAGCCTCTCGCGAGAGTTAGCAGCCCATAACAAGATTTGCGTCCACGCTGAACTGCCCAGCAAAATTGCGGTCACAGTCTGTTCATTATGATTTTATAAATGATTAATTTGATCATGTTTTGGCTACTTTAAGTTTCTGTATTATAGACCAAAATGCAACTTCAAAACTCTGGTCCCCCCGGCCTCCCCAGACAGGCGCCGGAATGTGGCGACTAGGGGCTTTTCACAGTAACTTCAGTGAAGCCTACTTGTGACAATAAATTATTATTATTATTATTATTAAATGTAAGGTGGGCTAAGTGTAATAAATGCCCAAAGGGTAGATTGCTGTCTGTATGTATATCTACACACAACTCCCTGACGTAGGAGAGGATTAATCCAATGGCTTATTATACAAAGGTCAATGTTAACAAAATGATGGAAATAGCAGGAAAGAGATGTTTAACAGATTAATGTACCAGTATTACTGACGGCTTGGCAACAATATTCATTTGTGACCTATAAATTGTATCACCGACTGTTGCTTGGCTCCTGCCACTTCCTGGGTCTTTGCTTAAAGAAAATAGCAGGAAAATGATTCTTCACCTTACCCATAAACACATCGCCGAAACACCCCTGACCAAGTTTTTTGTCCAAAGTCAGGGATTGCCGTTCAATTTCCCATGCATCTTTACCCAATCCCAGAGTCTGTGGTGTCTCACCCGGACAGGCCTTGGTCAACACATGGCACAAGCCGTCAGTATGATCTGTAGGGAATGGATGTAATGGAGGGAGGTTGTAAACAAGTTCACATGCATTACTGCCTACGGGACTTGCAACAGTTGCAGCTGCCATTAGCATCTTTTGGTCGACAAATTATTCTCGGTTTACTCACTCCAGTGTAAGTGTGAGCAAGTGGTAATGGGTTTGAGGCTAAAATGATCCATCTGTGTATAAGGAGAAGTTCATTTTCAGGCCTCATGCTATAGATTGTACAGGGTACTGGGTTAACTGTAGAGAGGCACAGCAATTAAATGAGCAAAACACTTCTCAGGAATTTGAAAGTGCTATGAAAAATTCACAGTCAATATTATGATTTCTGTGCTTCAATTTTCAGTATTGATGGACGAGAAAAGGCACAATAAACAAGCTTCATCAGAAGATCATGTCAATAGACCACTTCACAGCACAGTTAAGAGTCAAACACATGGTTTAGCAAAGGGCTAAATCGCTGGCTTTTAAAGCAGACCAAGGCAGGCCAGCAGCACAGTTCAATTCCCGGACCAGCCTCCCCGAACAGGCGCCGGAATGTGGCGACTAGGGGCTTTTCACAGTAACTTCATTTGAAGCCTCCTTGTGACAATAAGCGATTTTCATTTCATTTTATTTTTTCATTTTCATTTTGGTGGGTTTGGAGCCACTTGTTGGCCAGACCAGCTAAGGATGGCAGGTTTTGTTTCCAAAAAGGGGATTAGTGAACCAGATGGGATTATAACATTCGACAATGATTTCATGATCATCATGACTGGGACTAGCTTTTCAATTCCATGTTTTTATTAATTGAATTCAAATTCCATCAGTTGCCAAGGTGCAATTTGAATCCATGTGCCTCAAGCATTAGCCTGGGCCTCTGGATTACTAGTTCAGTAACATGACCACAATGCCAAAGCCTCCCCCAAAATAGATGACCACGAATGTCTATCAAATCAGAGAAGATATAATTTTTTTTTTTAAATGGGAGTTGGATAAATATTTGAAAAAATATCATGAAAAAAAGATGTGGCATATTGGGCATGGAAATGGATTTGATTCGAGTAGATAAATCCAAATTAAGGAGTTACATCACCGCAAATGATTTGCTGGAATTATCTCCTCCTTTGTTTTAATTTGTGTTATTCTATCAAAGGCCAAATCACCTCTGCAATTCCAAATGCTCAAATTGACAGTTTTATCCAATTTCAGAGAATAATGTGTTACTTCCATAAGATAACCAATGCTTCCATGTAAATCACATCTGTGTGTTGGCTAATTATAAATGCCCATTTAGGGACCACATGTCACTGAATATCTGATGCAAGTCCCAACTCTGCCTTGACAGTTCCTACCCATCCACACTTCCCCAAACTGCCCATTGCCCAGCTTCTTGATCAGCTGCAAGGACTCCCGAGGTATTTCCCACACGTCTTTGGTTTTGACTGAAAGGTCTGCCAGCTTTGGCATCCCTTTGTGACATGACACCACCAAGCGACAGCACAGGCCCGCAGCTCGTTCTGTGACCAGGACACACCAGAGGCACAGGAGGGAAAAGCAAGAAAAGCAGACAAGAGAGTTAATGGTGATACACCAATAACCAACACCAAACACATACATAATTACATTAAGGCACAATTACAGAGCTTTACCAAAAGCAGAAAAGATAATACTACCTTCTTTGCAAGACTCTTGCTCATACCAATCTCCCAAATTCTGATGTTTTAGTTAGAAGTACTCTGATTTCTTGAAATTGTTAGGTTTAAAAACTCAAAAATATCAACTTGATTTTTTTTACATAGAATTTACAGTGCAGGAGGCCATTCGGCCCATCGAGTCTGCACCGGCTCTTGGAAAGAGCACCCTACTCAAGGTCAAAACTTCCACCCTATCCCCATAACCCATTAACCCCACCCAACACTAAGGGCAATTTTGGACACTAAGGGCAATTTATCATGGCCAATTCACCTAACCTGCACATCTTTTGGACTGTGGGAGGAAACCGGAGCACCCGGAGGAAACCCACGCACACACGGGGAGGATTTGCAGACTCCGCACAGACAGAGACCCAAGCCGGAATCGAACCTGGGACCCTGGAGCTGTGAAGCAATTGTGCTATCCACAATGCTACCATGCTGCCCTTTAGAACAGTGACTACCAGGTTCCACAAAATATCTGAATTGTCAAGTGAAACCATCTCCTATAGTGCACTAATGGTAACTTTTAATGTGAACCTTTAAATAGTCTTGGGTTTAATGTTGTCTAATGTACACCTTCTACCAATCCAAAAGTTCAAAAAATCTCTGTAATGTTTCAAATGAAGTAAACTGCAGAATTGGTTAAGAGAACAGGATAATTAATGAACAACTCTCATTTTCTCAATTGGGAAAAGGTTTTCCGGGTATCTCCCATCCTGCTGAGTGTCAGGAGGCAGATATTTACACACAACAATCTGCCCCGCATAGGTTGTTTTTAATTGAGGAGTAAAACTCAAGCTCACTGAAGCTCTCGTAAATTTTCTAAACGTTTTCAGATGGTTTTGTCTGGATTCAATCTGATTATAACATTAGTGACACTAGTGACCCACTCCAATAGCAACAACGCAGAGACACAGACTGAGGTAACTTGCAAAAGGCAATAAGCAAAGATAATCATTTTTTTTAAAAAATCCATGCAGAGTGCTACAGTGTCTGAACTTCTAAAAGTTAAATGCTAAATCATGTTTCAGTTTCTTATATATATTGGTACATTGACAAGCACCTCTGTTTATCATCAATATACATAAACATCCAATAGACATTCAAGAAAACATGAGCATTCAATGAAAATGGTAATTAAAATAGCACAAGTTCACTTTATAGAAACATCACAGATTTTTTTCAGGTTTATCCACTTATATTAATGGTTTTGATCTGTAACTCTGACTATTGCTAGCAGTGTAAATATCAGCACTGTGCCATTCTGCAGAGCAAAATGATTCACACATTAAACAGCTTTTAGAAGCAAACATGAATATTTCAGAGTAGAACATTTTATCAGTTTGGAAATAAATTGCAGTGAAATGGCCTTTGAAATCATTATAATACTCGAGAATCATGTCAATGCATCTCCACTAAACATGCTATAAAGTCAGATTCCATTTAACAACCAGCTTTAATTCATCGCTACCCTGAAATGACGGCTTCCAATCTGAGTGTACAAATACAAATTTACTCTTTGTTATTTCAATGGAGGAGTTAATGCTGATTTGGTGGAAGCTGTAAGTGATAGAAGACAGATTGAATAGCAGGATGTCACAATGTTCCCCCTCCTGTTGAGTACATTAAGAATGACTCAATGCTCTCTTTACATGATCACTCAATGATGCAATTCACTAATAATATTTTGCATTATAATATAGGTGGCATAGCAATGTGGCACTCTGCTTATTGTGCCACTGAGAGTTTGGATAAGAACTTGTGCCTGTCGAGGAGCTAGTGAATGGAAGGCAGTCATTCGTTGAACAAGTCAAAAAGACATTAATCACTCCACACCCACCTTCATTCTGCTCTTTGGATGCAGATTACTCACTGGCTGGAGTTGAAGTGGGTCTCACTATCTCACGAGGCCAGTTTTTGATTTTAGAAGGTTACAAGATACGGTTAAAATTTTATTTGCATATATTTCACCTTCTTTCATATTTTGTTTATTAAAGTGGTTTTAAGTACATGAATAACCCAGCAATGAAAACACAAGTGGGGAAGGGATGTATTTCATGACCCTTGCACGTTTTTGCTGAATTACCTTAGGTCCTAACATTATTAATTTTAGTGGACAGCATTAAATTTTCTTTGTTCGATGTTATCGGATGTTGTATTAATTCCCATTTTTGGAAATATTACAGACGAGCCCATCCAGTGGAAATGTATTGAACAAAACTCAAAGTACACAACTAAGTAATAACAAGTAACATACAAGACCCACTTTAATATGTTTGGCCAGATTGGAGGTGTAACACATTAGATCTTCAAGGGTATACTCTCTTGCACCTGTCTCTGGGGCTACTGATCTGTTGGGTGTATTGAATGCAAAATTTGGTATAGAGCAATGGTGGTCCAACCGGGGACCTTGCTGTCTTTCCTAGCATTTGAATGAATGAATATAAATTTGGTTGGCTCTCCCACCCACCTGCCCCCAGACCTCCCACCCTGATTTCCTCTACTCCCACCTTGATTTATTCTAACCCCCCCCCCCACCCCCCCCACAACCCTGATTTCCTGTACTCACTGCACGAACCCTGATACACTAGTCCCAGGTGCTGGGTCAGGCAAATACCCTTCAATCTCAGAATAAATCGCTCTCTGAACAGCTGAACCAGGTGTATTTAACATTTAGCCAAATGCTGTTTACTCAGAACTCATGTAAGTATAAGATCATGTGAAGCAGAAAATTGATTGCCAAATTTTCTTTAGACAGGAAATACTTAAGAAGCTAGCACGAAAATTCAATCACAACACAAACACATTAACTCTACAAAATTAGGCAGTTTATCGGAGTTACTTCTGGCCAAACATTCCCAGCTCAACTCTTAATATCAGGATGTAATTTAATTGCACTCCTAAGTTATTCAACAACATATTTTTTAGTGCCTTAAATCTTACAGATACATAATTACAATATATTACAAATATATTACAGATATATTACTTGGGAGCAAGCGGCCGCAAAGGCAGGATCTTCATAAGTTGGCTAGGGTTAAGCCAGTCAACCCGTGAAAATATCCGAGGCAGCCACTGGGCAAATCACAACAAACTCGCCCCAGTGCTGATGCCTATTCCGACAATGGAGCCGGCCAGGTTAGGAGTGCCAGTTGTGGGTGTGTTTGATAGGAACCAGCCGCACCTTTTAAAGGCACTCCCAAAAATCAGAAACCCTGGGACGGAAGTCAGGAATCCTGGATTCGGACCCATCTGCCATTTTCACCGTCTTGTCATCCCGGCTCAGTGAAAATCCAGCCCTAGGTTCCCAGCATGCTGGTCTGCTGAATTATGCCAACTTATCTTTAATCATAATCACTGGATCTTTTCAAATGCTGCATGTATTTTTTCAATAATCTCATTCATACATTGCTCATACCTGTGTAATGATGGACCAGCTGCGGTACAGTTTCAAACTGGGCCCTCGTCGTGATATAATACCCACCATTATCCAGTTTCCGAATCTTATAATGTTTCACATGGTCGCCTTTCACCTCATCCCAATCCCGAATGGACAAGGAGTAGGCACCTAGGTACACAGAAGAACTCACTGTGACTTGGTATCTCTATGTGTGGCACCATTATTAATTACCATTGCTCCACCTCAGTGAGAGACAATGGATGATATTCTCACAGTGACACCAGTCTTTCATTACAGAATTCAATTAAACCAACAGAGCTGCGAGAGTGACAGGAAAGATTCAGTATGGGAACTTTTGACTTGTAACCCGCGCAATCTCCATTAATTATTTCTGTCCAAGGGCTGTTTATACAGCAGGTTAAAAAAAACATGTTTGAGGCATGCTTCCCATCTTCCTCCCCACCGTCCCCCGCTGACCATCATAAGTCATTCTTTTCCATGTTTGTTAAGATGTGGGATAGCAATCCCAGGGGAAACACTTCCCAACTCTGGCCCTTGGAACCATTATCAACAATGCGAGTCCAAAGATGACAGGGTCAGGTGTAGAAAGTTCCCTTTAAATTCCCTTAAGCAGTCTCAATAACACCCAGATTTTCCACTATCTTCTCTTTGACTGAGATTACTAATTTAGCTCTAATTGTTCCTGAAAAATGGACAGAAGCAACAGCTTGCATTTGTATAACACCCTGAACATAGGAAGATGTCCCAAAGGTACTGAAGGTGTGGTTTTGTGCTGCTGACTGATGTCCATTAGGAATTGGATTTAAATAACCTAAATCCATCGGAAGGCCATCGGAAGGACATTTCCATCTCATTGATGGAATACATTTGGTTCCGGTCACAAAGACAGATATTAATCAGTTGACTACCGTCTCCTTTTATCATCTGTTGCCCAAACTGTTTTCCACGGAGCCCTGCGGTTCTGTGGGATTAATCCAGGGGTTCCGTGGTAGGTCTGGCTGTTAGAATCATAGAGTCATGGGTCCTTCAGCCAATTGTGTCGACACTGGCCATCAAGCACCTATCTATTCTAATCTTAAATGTTGGGAGGGTTCCTACCTCTACCCTCCTTTCAGGCAGTCAGTCCAGATTTCCACCACCTTCTGGGTGGAAACGTTTTTCCTCAAACCTCTTCTAAACCTCCTACTAATAATCGCTTATTGTCACAAGTAGGCTTCTATGAAGTTATTGTGAAAAGCCCCTAGTCGCTACATTCCGGCGCCTGTTCGGGGAGGCCGGTAAGGGAATTGAACCTGCGCTGCTGGTATTCTTCTGCATTGCAAACCAGCTATTTAGCCCATTGTGCTAAACCAGCCCCTTACCTTAAATCTATGCCCTCTGGTTATTGACCCAACAACTTTCGAGACCGGGATCAGGATTCTCTGGTCTCTGATGCCGAAATCGCGTTTGGTGATCGGCCGGAGAATCCACGTTGGCACCGAAATCGGGGAGGGTGCCGCTTTTACGATGCTCCACGCCCTCCAAAACTGCTTGGCAGACAGGAATAAACAGGTCTTTTTCCGAATGGCAGTTAGTGACTAGTGGGGTACAGCAGAGATCTGCGCTAGGACCCCAGATATTCACTATATTATTAAAGGTTTAGATGAGGGTACTAAATGTAATGGCCACGATTCTCCCCAAATATTTCTAAGTTAGTTTGTGGCGGGTCTAACAGGGAGTTTTCTGCCGGCAGATTCCCCACCGCTATTCAATGACACTGAGTCACTTCTGGGGGCCCTGGGGAGTTTCTCATCGGTTTAGCCCACACTTAGAATTTCTTTTAGCACTGGGGAGCTGAACTCAGAGATTAGGCCACCTTTGTGATAGGATGCCCCGATCTCCAAGTGAGCTTGTGGGCCACCAACACCCCCTACCCATGGGCAATGTCACCCCCCACACAAATGGACACTACCCCATACCCCCTCAAGTGTGGACACCCCGCTATGGGATCCCTGGGGGTCCCCCCTCTTCAGGCCCTCCCAAGCTCTCTTACAGCACATTCTCCCTTCTAGAACCCCCACCCATCACCACCCAACCACCCGAAGGCACCTACTTACCTGCCCTGCACTCGTCCACCCTTCAGACCCCCTCCACCCTCATTTCATGGGCATGGCCCTCCTCACCTCCTAGCCGTTGGCAGTGCCACTTTGGCACCTGGGCACCCATGCACTGCCACTTCGACACCAGGCAGTGCTCCTGCTGGCTTGGCAGTGCGACCTGGGCACCTTGGCAGTGTCAGAGTGGCAGTGCCACAGTGCCAGCTGGGCAGTGCCAAGGTGCCCACGTTCCAGGGGGATGACCAGGGAGCGACCCTGCACTTTCCTTGGCCACCTAGGGGTCTTCTATGGCCGGAGAGATCCCTGGGTGCCATTCCGCCTGGTCCACGTTTGTGTGGACCAGCACTGATCTGCGCCCGGCTGCAGCCTCCCTGGGGAGGTTGGTGAATCGAAGGAGGCCATTGAATCCCGTGCAGGTAGGTCGTAAGTAGGTTTACAATCTAGTTCCGCGAGCGTCATTCAGTCCCGCCCATTTGGGGTGGGGTTCCACGCTGAAGTCTCGCTGGACTACGGAGAATCCAGGGGGGTGCGGAAGCTGTCGGGAGGCTCGCTTGAGGGATTTCCCGACATTTACCGGATGCGTTGCGCTCAAGTGAGAGCATAACACAGCCAGAGGATCACGCCCAATATCTCCAAATTTGCAGATGACACAAAACTAGGAGAGTGAGCTGTGAGGAGGATGCAGACATCCTTCAGTGAGATTTGGACAAGTTGAGGGAGTGGGCAAATGAATGGCAGATGCAGTATCATTTGGATAATGTGAGGTTATCCACTTTGGTAGCAAAAACACGAAGGCAGGCAATCGAATGTATGGCTATAATTTAGGAGAGGGGAATGGGCAACGAGACCTGGCTGTCCTCATATACCAGTCGCTGAAGGTAAGCATGCAGGTTCAGCAGGTGGTAAAGAAGGCAAAGGATGTGTTGTCCTTCTCAGCGAGGGAATCCGAGTACTGGAGCAGGGTTGTCTGGCTGCAATTGTATGGGGCCTTGGTGAGTCCACACCTGGAATATTATAACTCTCATGTGACCCATGGGGACAACCTAATTGATCTCCCTTGGGGCTCCTGGAATATGAGCTTCCCCGGTGGGGCTAATAGAATCAATCCTTAAAAGCCTACCTGGATTGGGACTAGCCTGTGTGCTACGTTGCGGGATCGCTCATTTAAGACAGATATGAGGTGAATTGTTTTCTCTTAGAGGGTGGCTGAGTCTCTGAAACTCTCTTCATCAAGAGGCGGTGGAAGCACAGACTTTGAAATTTTTTACGGCTGAGCTAGATAGATTCTTGATTAACAAAGGGCCGAAAGGTTATGGGGGGTAGTCAGGAGTGGGGGGGGTTAAGGTTACTGTCAGGTCAGCCATGATCTTATTGATTGGCGGAACAAGCCTGAGGCCCCGTAGGCCTCCTCCTACTCCTAATTCATATGTTTGTATGTCATTAGCCCTGATATTGCCTTATTATTGGGTTCAGTGTTACCTGTTGCTTGATATCACTCACATGAAGCGTCTGTAGAATTGTTTTCCCATTTTAAAGGATCTACATAATAGCAAGTTGGTTTGGTAAATGCAATGCAAATGCACCATAGTCCCGCGAGACTTCAGCGTTGCAACCCCACCTGGAAGGTGAATTTAATAAAGCCAGGTGACTGAAATAAAAACAAAAAATTCTCAAACACTCAGCAGGTCAGTCAGTGCCTGTGGAGAAACAGAGTTAGCGAACATGATTCTGCGATCCTATGGCGCCCAGCGCAGATCCAGGCGCAAGGGTGAATTGCGTGAGTGCCCCAAATCGGGGCCCGGGCCAATCACGAGCCACCTGACTCGATCCGCCTGGCACCATCATTTAAATACCGGATGCGGGATTTGCCTAGCGCCCCGGAATGAAAAGCCGCGCCTGCGAGAGCTCGCCAGGCCGCCGTTTAGTGCTGGTCCACAAAAACGTGAACTAGGCATAACGCCATCTGGGGGAGTCAGAGACCCCTGGTTGGACGGTGACAGGGCAAGTTAGCAACCTTGCGCACCTTGCACTTGGGCACCTTGGCACTGCCAGCCTGGCAGTTACAGGGTGCAGGGTTGGCACTGCCAGGGTTTAGGCCTGATGTGGCCTTGCCCATTTGAAGGGGGAGGGGTTCCAGGGGCCTCAGGAAAGTTGGAGGATGATGGGATAAAGCAGGGGGGCCTGAAGGAGGGGGGAGGAAAAATCGGGGCTGCCAGTCAAAATGGCACCCCGGTCTGTGAAAGGCCAAAGTGCCATTGAATAGCAGGGTGTCTGTCAGTGCTGCAGCCACCGAGAAACACCCCGCTAAAAGTGCCGAAAAGTGTACTTTAACATTTGTCCACTGAATTGAGCCCAACATTGCAGGCTGATGACCTTTTGTCAAAACTGCTGAAGGATCATTTACCTGAAACGTTAACTCTGGCCGGGAGTTTCTGGCCCAACTGCGGCGGATGTAGCGAACCAGCCTAAAGCCCATTGACATCGGCAGGACTGGAAGGTCCTACCAAAGGGTGGAGTTTGAAATTCCCACCCTCTGTTTCTCTCTCCACAGAGGTTATCTGACCAGCTGAGCATTTTTAGCACTTTTGTTTCAGATTTCCAGCGTCTGCAGTATTTTGATGTTGAGTCAACTGACTGGATTGCAGACTTTGGTTTGGAAGTCTTTCTAAATGTAGATGACACTGATCTGTGAAGCCCCCTGGTGAGGTGCTTGACCTACCTTTTGTTGTTTCACTCTCCCGAATGAGGAAGGTACCCCGCGGGTTCCCAGGACACAGCAACATCCTCTCTGCATCTTTTCGACCCATCTTTCCAAAGTACCATCTGCACAACGAATGCAAATAGAAAAAATAATAACATCAAATTCTCCTCATGCTGGGGCCACGAAGAATTTACTGTTCTGCAAGCAATTTTTAATGGCAAGTATATGATGAGAACCACTTCCGTTATCAGGTAAAGAGGCAGAAATTAAGTAAAAGACAAAGTTCGACTGGCTGTGCAAACCGCATTCAAACATTGTAAACATGTTGTAAACATTTATTGCCATCTGTTGTGGTCATTCTCTCAAATGTCAGAACATAGTTTGGTAACCTACTCCTCTGCTTGAATGGAGTCGACAGGAGCCACGTAGTTACTGGGGACATATCCCGTTTTCCCAGTTGTCAATGATCGAGCCTCCCACCAATCTCCTTCTCTGAAAATAAGAAAAATAGCACATATGAGGTGAATGTATTTTTTTTACTAAAGCATGAACATGATTCAAGTCCCACAGAACCCAGAAATCAAGGCTGACACTCCAGCAGAGCACTGAGGAAGTGCTGCACTGTCAGAGGCGCCATTTTTCAGAATTAGTTAAGCTGGAGGTCCATCAGTATGCACAGCTGAATGTAAAAGGTCCCATGGTGCTATTATTACGATCCCATGATATTATAACTGGACAGGAAGAACCCAGAATGGAATCCTGGCTCAAAAGATAGTGGGTGGGAATTCTCCGAGCCTCCGTGCCAAAATCGCGATCGGCGCGGGTGCGGAGAATGGATGTTGATGCCAAATTCCGGCACGACGCCGCTCAAGCGATTCTCCGGTCATCACCGCGAATCGCACATGCGCGGTCTACACAGCGCGGGTAGGGGGCCATTGACAGAGGCCCACACAGCGATTCTCCAAGTGTAACTGGCTGAGTTTCCGATGGCGTGGGTCTCTCATGGTCCCACCCGTTGAGAACTCGGCATGGCAGTTGCCCTGGTGGGGAGGGCGGGGGAATCCTTCACCGGCGGGGGGGCCTCACAGGCGGGCAGGCTATCGCTCGGGGGCCACCGATCCGTGGGCACGCGCGATCTCGGGGGCGGGGGGGGGGGGTTCTATGTTTTTGGTGACGGCGCCCAGGACGGCCGATGCAGGCTGCCGCTGTGTGCGGACCCCTGACCAGAAGTGCAGGGCCCTGGATCGGCAGCTGGAGCTGCGAGGACTACTCCGGGGCCCTGCTAGCCCCTTCCAGGAAGGAGAATCACTCTGGATTTTCTTCAGGAAAGTCCAGTGATTCACCCGCGTTTTCACGCTGGAGTGGGGACATAGCCCCATTATTGGAGAATCCCGCCCAGTAACTTTTATTTTTTAAATAAAATGTGGAGGAACCCACTCCTGACATTGACAATGGGCGACTCGGTAGCACAGTGGTTAGCACTGTTGCTTCACAGCTCCAGAGAGCCATGTTCGATTCCAGGTTTGGGTCATTGTCTGTGCAGAGTCTGCACGTTCTCCCCGTGTCTGCGTTGGTTTCCTCCGGGTGCTCCGGTTTCCTCTCAGTCCAAAGACGTGCAGGTTAGGTGGATTGGCCATGCTAAATTGCCCTTACTGTCCAAAAAGGTTAGGGGGGTTAGTGGGTTATGGGAATAGTGTGGAGGTGTGGGCTTAAGTAGAGTGCTCTTTCCAAGGTCTGGTGCAGACCTGATGGGCCGAATGGCCTCCTTCTGCACTGTAAATTCTATGATCTATGAACCGAGCCACAGGACCGCCAATTTGTTTTGACCACAAAAAAAATATTGATTAAACATGAAAAAATTGGATTATGATACGGTATACCTTTGCCCCTCCTGTATGTTAACAATTACACATAGGGTTTTAGGTTTAACACAGATTACAAAGTACATCTTGGGCGAGATTCTCCAACCCCCTGCCGGGTCGGAGAATTGCCAGGGGCTGGCGTGAATCCCGCCCCTGCCGGTTGCCGAATTCTCAGGCACTGGATATTCGGCGGGGCCGGGAATCGCGCCGTGCCGGTTGGCAGCCCCCCCCCCCCCCCCGCGATTCTCCGGCCCGCATGGGCCGAAGTCCCGCCGCTAAAATGCCTGTCCCGCCGGCTTGGATTAAAGCACCTACCTTACCGGCGGGACAAGGCGGCGCAGGCGGGCTCCGGGGTCCTGGGGGGAGCGCGGGGCGATCCAGCCCCGGGGGGTGCCCCCACGGTGGACTGGCCCGCGATCGGGGCTCACCGATCCTCGGGCGGGCCTGTGCCGTGGGGGCACTCTTTTCCTTCCGCCTTCGCCACGGTCTCCACCATGGCGGAGGCGGAAGAGACTCCCTCCACTGCGCATGCGCGGGAATGCCGTCAGCGGCCGCTAACGGTCCCGCGCATTCGCCGCCCGGAGATGTAATTTCCGCGCCAGCTGGCGGGGCACCAAAGGCCTTTTCCGCCAGCTGGCGGGGCAGAAATTCGTCCGGCGCGGGCCTAGCCGCTTAAGGTTGGGGCTCGGCCCCCCAAGATGCGGAGCATTCCGCACCTTTGGGGCGGTGCGATGCCCGACTGATTTTCGCCGTTTTGGGCGCCAGTCGGCGGACATCACGCCGATACTGGAGAATTTCGCCCCAAATGTTTGAAGGCTGCTGTTCCACTTTAAATCCGGTTACTACAATTGTCTCTTTAACTCAGAACACTTTATTTACTCCTCCTTGAATTTTTCTGAACAATACCTTGGTCTCTGTTCACTTTGCTGCAGTCATCTTAAAAATTATTTCTGTTATCTGGACTCTAACCTATACTTGAAGAAGCTTGCCTCTTTACAGTTCCAGCCCTGTCCAGTCTTTCTTCTGGCAGAATTAAGACACATTCACGCCCTGAGGTCCTGGGCGAAATTCTCCGGTATCGGCGCGATGTCCGCCGACCGGCGCCCAAAACGGCGCAAATCAGTCGGGCATCACGCCGCCCCAAAGGTGCGGAATCCTCCGCATCTTGGGGGGCCCAGCCCTAACCTTGAGGGGCTAGGCCCGCGCCGGACTGATTTCCGCCCCGCCAGCTGGCGGAAAAGGCCTTTGGTGCCCCGCCAGCGGAAATTACATTGCCGGGCGGCGCATGCGCGGGAGCGTTAGCAGCCGCTCACGGCATCCCCGCGCATGCGCAGTGGAGGGGGTCTCGTCCACCTCCGCCATGGTGGAGACTGTGGCAAAGGCAGAAGAAAAAGAGTGCCCCGCACGGCACAGGCCCGCCCGCGGATCGGTGGGCCCCGATCGCGGGCCAGGCCACCGTGGGGGCACCCCCGGGGCCAAATCGCCCCGTGCCCTCCCCAGGACCCCGGAGCCCGCCCGCGCCGCCTTGTCCCACCGGTAAGAGAGGTGGTTTAATCCACGCCGGCGGGACAGGCATCCTAGCAGCGGGACTTCGGCCCATTCGGGCCGGAGAATCGCGGGGGGGGGGCCCGCCAACCGGCGCGGCGCGATTCCCGCCCCCGCTGAATCTCCGGTGCCGGAGAATTTGGCAACCGGCGGGGGCGGGATTCACGCCAGCCCCCGGCGATTCTCCGACCCGGCGGGGGGTCAGAGAATCTCGCCCCCTGTCTCCAACTGCCAACAAATTCAGTTACAACTAAAACTTAAATTATTGTTTTATCCTTACAAGGACCTCCAGTTGCTAAGCAACCCCTGCTAGTTCTGTTTGTTCTTCAAGCCGCAGTCCTCTCTAAGCACAACAGAAACACAATTGGAACTTCAAAAAAAAAAACATACAAATACCTTTGACCAGCATGAATCTAACTATGGGGTTTACTTGCCCAGGCTCAGAAACATTAAATTAAACCCACTTAAAACTATACTCTATTTCTAATGTTTTCCAATACAAATAAAAATCCCTTAAAACTACCTTTGTTTCCCAAAGTAGAGCAATGGAGTTATCCCTCAATCGGCATTGCTGTTTGTGGGATCTTGCCCTGTGTAAATTCACCTACATCACAACAGTGAATATGCTTCAAAAGAGCTTCATTGGATATTAAGCGCTTTGAGAGATCCAATGGTTGTGCCAAGTGCTTTATAAATGCTGGTGTTTCTTTTTCTCAAAAAACATGCTTGCGTGAATTTAATACACTAAATGCTTTGAGTCAGAATAAACTATTGAATTTAGATAAGCATACGGGGGAGCAGAGAATAGATAGATAGAGGGATGATCATTTACGACTGAGAAGTGGAGAAATGTCTTTACTCTTAGGGTTGTAAATCTTTCGAATTCTCTCGCCCAGGAAGCTATTGTTTCGGTGCAACATTGTGGGTTGAAGGGCCTGTACTGCGCTGTATTATTCTATGTTCTATGTTCTATGGATGCTGAATTGCTGAGTTTATTCATGACAGAAATGCATTGCGGTTTGGGCACTAAGGAAATTAAGTGACATGGGGAGAGTGCAGGAATGAGCTGAGGTCATGATCTGATTGACTGGGCTGCACGATGGCACAGTGTTTAGCACTGCTGCCTCACAGCGTCAGGGACTCAGGTTCGATTCCGACCTTGGGTGCCTGTATTTGTGGGTTTCCTCCGGGTGCTTCGGTTTCCTCCCACAATCCAAAGATGTGCAGGTTAGTTGGATTGGCCCTGCTAAATCGTCCCTTAATGTCCAAAGGTTAGGTGGGGCTATGGGGATAGGGCAGTGGAGGGGGCCTGGGTAGGGTGCTCTTTCGGAGGGTTGGCGCAGACCGGATGGATCGAATGGCCTCCTTCTGCACTGTAGGGATTCTATGAATGCTGCAGTAGGTTTGAAGGACCAAAATGGCCGATTCCAGCTCCTATTCCTTAAAGGGGCTGGATTCTCCCAAAATGGGACTATGTCCCCACGCCAGTGTAAAAACGCTGGCGTTTCACTCCGGAGTCTCCTCAAAAAAAATTAAGCTAATTCACCCACCTTCAGGGGGCTAGCAGGGACCCAGAATGATTCTCACAGCTTTAGCTGTGGATAGGGACCCCTGCACTTTCAGTTTTGAGTCTGCGCCTGTGCACGGCGGCGGTCTCCAGCGGTGCACCGAGCTCCTTGGCCGACTCGGACCGCGAAATGTAGGCCCCCCCGATCAGCTGAGCGCCCGCAGATCCGACCGGACCGATCTGCGCCCCGGCTGCCCATAAAGCCCCTCCCCCCCCCGGTGCCCGATCCCCCTGCCCCCCACCAGGGCGGCCGCAGACTGAGTCCGCAGCCGCCACGCGAGGTTCCCGAATGGCAATAGGTGGTTAGAACCACGCCATCGGGAACCTGGCTGGTCAGGAGTGGAGGTTCGTTGGACGGGCCTCTGGCAATGGCCCCCTAGTCGCGTGGAGTACTCCACGAACACGCTGAATCTCAGGTCCCGGAGAATCGCCGGACCGACGCCGGGCCCGATTTCGGCGTGAAAGTTGATTCTCCTCCCCCGCGCCAAATGCGATTTTGGCGCGGGGCTGCGGAGAATCCAGTCCCTTATGTTTTGTGGGATTAAATGAGGGTGCAAGGGGGCTTGTGTGTGGCATTAACACTGGAATTAACCTGTTAGGCCCAATGACTTGTTTGCATGCGGTGAATGTGTTGCGATATCACTCAAACAGAAAGAAAGCATTAACTTTTAAACTGAGCACCTTCACCCAACACACAGGGTGTCTGGAGAGCTGATACAAACACAATGAGCCAAATGGCCTCCTTCTGAGCTCTAACAGTTCTGCAATCCCGTGATTCAGTAAAATCTGTGCTCCACCCACCCACAGCCAACACTCCCTCTCAGTCCCAGCAATAAGCAGTTGAATAGAACTCCAACTAGTGCAAAGAGCCGTATCTATGAGAGATTTTGTTTTGTGAAGAGGGATTTTGCTTAACCAGCAGGTACTGATGCCTACTCTCTACCTCCACTGAGCCCAATCCTTGCAAACATACTATGACCTGGAGCACATAAGGGTGGAACACTTCCGGCAATACTACACTGAGATTTAACCAGGATACAGGTTTCATGCAGGAATGCATTTAGAGATGTAAATAAATTGACACAAATATTGAGTAAAATAATTAATCAGACGGGAGTGGGGAATCCTTTTCACCCAGAGGGTGGTAGGAGACCAGCTCTCAGGGCAGGATTCTCCGTTCCTGTGGTTAAGTGCTGGCTCGAACGGAGAATCCGCGGGAGGTCTATGTGAAAAAAATCGGCGCAAACCCCTCGCCGATTCTGGTACCGGTGAAGGGCTAACACTGGCACCGACCAAAACTCCCACCTCCCGCGCCGAAAACGGGCGGAGAATGGCCGGGTGCCGGGCCGCGCATGCTCACGGCTGACGACCTGCAGCGGTTGCGCAGTACAAACATGGGGCAAAATTCTCCGGTATCGCCGCGATGTCCGCCGACCGGCGCCCAAAACGGCGCAAATCAGTCGAGCATCGTGCCGCCCCAAAGGTGCTGAACCCTCCGCATCTTGGGGGGGCCGAGCCCCAACCTTGAGGGGCTAGGCCCACGCCAGACTAATTTCCACCCCGCCAGCTGGCGGAAAAGGCCTTTGGTGCCCCGCCAGCTGGCGCAGAA
The DNA here is from genome assembly GCF_047496885.1 of Scyliorhinus torazame. Classification (NCBI taxonomy): domain Eukaryota; kingdom Metazoa; phylum Chordata; class Chondrichthyes; order Carcharhiniformes; family Scyliorhinidae; genus Scyliorhinus; species Scyliorhinus torazame. Next base: position 119,649,198 of record NC_092707.1, on the reverse strand, counting down.
ATGACATCTCCGGGCGGCGCATGCGCGGGAGCGTTAGCGGCTGCTCACGGCATCCCCGCACATGCGCTGTGGAAGGAGTCTCTTCCGCCTCCGCCATGGTGGAGACCATGGCGAAGGCGGAAGGAAAAGAGTGCCCCCACGGCACAGGTCTGCCCGCGGATCGGTGGGCCCCGATCGCGGGCCAGGCCACCGTGGGGGCACCCCCCGGGGCCAGATCGCCCCGCGCCCCCCCGAGGACCCCGGAGCCCGCCCGCGCCGCCTTGTCCCACCGGTAAGGTAGGTGGTTTAATCTACGCCGGCGGGACAGGCATTCTAGCAGCGGGACTTCGGCCCATCCGGGCCGGAGAATCGCGGAGGGGGCCCGCCAACCGGCGCAGCACGATTCCCGCCCCCGCCGAATATCCGGTGCCAGAGAATTCGGCAACCGGTGGGGGGTCGGAGAATCTCGCCCATGGTGCCAGCTGTGCGCTGACCCGACTCGCAAACTGCGACCCCACAGCCCACCCCCTGGCCAGCCCCAACCTGTCCCCCAGCCCTCGCTAAAGCCACCCCAGCCAACAGCACGGTGGCACTGGACATAGTCCGCAGCTGCCACGCCGGATTCATGATTTCTGTGAGGACACGTGTCCCGCGCCGTCGGAACTCGGCCCATTGGGAGCATCGCGAGAGCACCGGCCGATGAGGCGCCAACGGCATTGCAACTGCGCGCGGCGCACATCACCATGACGCCATTTCAGAAGGGGCGGAGACTCGTAAACCGGCGTCAAACCGTCGCTGGCCCCGATTCCGGCGTCGGAATCGATTCTCCGCCCGATCGCCAATTACAATATCGGTGTCGGGCAATGGAAAATCCCACCCTGACTGCCTGAAAGGGGAGGTGGAGGCTAAAACCCTCATTGCATTTTTAAAAATATGCACTTTGAAGCATGTAAGCTACAGGCCAACAGGACGAGAGCTGAGAAATGAGATTCAACTGGATCGCTCTTTTTGGGGCTGGCACAGACACAATGGGGCGAATGGTCTCCTTCTGTGCTATACACTTCTGTGAGCTAATGATTCTTGTCAACTGCTGAGGCAGGAACTAGAAACAAAAAGTAGAGGCCAAATCTCAGTGCGCTGAGTGATGCCAAGTGCAAGACTGTTATCTGTCTTGAATCTAAATTTGAAGCATCTTTCCAATTAGAAACGCCATCATTAGGTTCCCCTCCTGTGTTGCAGCCCATCTCTACCAGTGTCGCCCTGAATCAGACACAAAGAATAGTGCTGGGGTGACGAGCTTTTCATCTCTTCATTCGACAAACACCAGACCCCCACTGCGTGCGTTCGCTGACAGTTTAACTGACACTTACTCAAACGTTCCAAAAACACGTTCGTGCTGAATAATAATAGCAAACTTTAAAAAACAAGAAGATGTGTATGGCACAGCAACAGTCAATGTGGAGCCCATGATTTGAAGGTTTACCTCAGAAGCTTAATATCAACCTCTTTCCAAAGTCTTTCATAACACTGCATTATTCCAGGAAAAGCAGAGAATTCTCCCAGTGTCTTAGTTGTTAGCCAAGATTAACGTCTTTTATCTCATTGCTTTGAGTGAGAGATTCCTGAGGAAATCAGCTGTCGTTTCTCTCTACTGTATAAGAATGATGGTGGTTCAAAAATAATACATTGGCTGTGAAGCGGTCTGTGACATTCTGAGGATGTGAAGAGTGCTTTAATAAAAAAAAGAGTGCAACAGACCTTTCATTTTTATTCTGCAAATTAAGGAAACCAGCATTTTGCATCTTACTGTGATTATTTGTATTCTTAAATGTTCAGAATTATGCAATTCTTCTATTATTTTGTACTTTAATGAATGATATAACAAGGTTAAGAATTATGATTATTTATTTTATTTGTTTCGTCATCACAATTTGGCACATAATGATTTTTCAGTAAACCAATTATCTATTTATCTATGTGAAGGTGACTTCATTTTCCTTTAATTTATCTTGCCAGTTAAAAAAAAATTATTATATAAAATCTCCTCAGCAAAAGTAGCTTTTTTTAAGTCACAATCTATTTGGTTCATATCAGAATCTTGAAGTGTTTTAAGGTGCTGGAGAGAAAGGCAAGAATTCCTACTGATCTACCACATTTAATGAAATGTCGATGGACAGATTCTCAACAGCAAAATTGAGATGTGCTGAAATTTGTGCTGAATACTAATTGGAACAGCACTGCCATCTACTGCCTACTGTGGAACTTGAGTCAGTGGTTGTAAGGTGGCAATAAATAACAGATATAAATAATATTAGTTAGCGATGATCAACTGTGCAGAGTTGGTAATACACTGCAAAGCACCAGAATTAAACAATGGACATGGTACACGAGTGACCAGATAACAAGACATTTGCAGGCATTGTGGGCAGCTCTGGACTCAACACCTTAGGAAGAATATTATGGGGGTGATCTTGCGCCTGCTTTCGCAGCAGCATAGTGGTTAGCATTGCTGTCTCACAGCATAAGGGGCCCGGGTTCAATTCGGTCTCGGGTGACTATCTGTGCGGAGTCTGCACATTCTCCCAGTGTCTGGGTGGGTTTCCTCCGGGTGTTCCGGCTTCCTCCCACACCCAAAGATGTTCAGGTTAGGTGGATTTGCCATGCTAAACTGCCCCTCAGTGTCCAAAAACATGCAGGTTAGATGGGGATAGAGCGGCTAGGTAGGGTGCTTTCTCGGAGGGTTGGTGCAGACTCAAGAGGCCGAATGGCCTTCTCTTGCACTGTAGCGATTCTATAGGAGTTTAAGTGGTGCCATGGGTACAAAGTCCCACAAGAGTCGAGAATTGAGATTCTCACAGGCGAGATCTTGTTTCCTGATTTCCCCGTCCCCCGTCGGTGACAAAACGCCCTTTTATTTAAATGACTTTCAATAAATTTGAATATTATTAACGGGCCTCCTCGCCACATGAATCCCCTCACTAAATGTCCAAAACTCGCCGTGTGACGTCATGTTGGTGAGATTTACAATAGCTTCAGAAGAACGGGATTCAGCCAAAGGGGTGCTACCGGGGGCGCCAAGGTAAGTATAGCTCTCGGGGGAGAGGGACATGCCCAGGAAGTGCCCGGACACCGTCTCCTGGCACTGTCCTGGCACAGGTTAGCACGGTCCCGGCAGTGCCAGGGTCGGCATTCTGGGGTGTAACCTCAATGCTGATCAGGGCACCCATTTAAAGATGGCGCCCCGATCTCGGTAGAGCCGGTCTTACCAGAGTGATGGCGTAAACTGCGCATCCAGATTTTTTTTGCCTGAGCGGCTCAAGACCGGATCTGAAAACTCAGCTGTACATTTGGAGAACAACATGTCGGTTTTCAGTCAGGGCCTAACACTCTGACAAGTTATGGGAAAATTCCACCCATTGGGTGGAATTCAGTGTGAGCCCAAAAATCAATTTTACGCTGGCATGAATTCCCCACGGAATCTTCCGCTGCTGCCCACCGTGGCAGAACAGGATACCCGCTGGTGGCTGGAGTGAAGCTGATTTGCGTCCTGTTGGTGGGATGCAAATGAAGACCCAACTGGGATCTTTCCCCAATCCCGATTCTCTGCGATGCCAGTGGGAAAACACGCCATGTCTAGAACACATCTGGAACAATGTTGTGCGCAGATGTTGGGACTTTGCTGTAGAATGCCTGGGGTTGCTTCCAGAGTTTGGGATGGAGGCCACCAGCGCCGTTAGACCCCAGAACACTACAGCAACAGGTGGGAGGAGCATCTATCGGAGTGTCATCGCAGAGGTCCATCTTCCAGCCTTGGAGTATACCTGGAGATCGATCTTCCTTTTCAGGACATCCATTTTCTTTCTTCAAATGTGGGACCAGGATTTTGGGTGCCTTTTCAATATGGCGCCCAGATATGATGGCGGGACATGTGCTATCACACTGCCCCACCACAGAATACGGTGCTAAACCCCTGGGTGCATAATTAATGAAGTTGGGCCGGAAGATATGACATGGTGTCCTGTCAGCCTCGGCAATGGGAAACACACCCATCCTCACCCCCGCCACAGGACTTAGTCCCAGATGGGAGAATTCCACCCACTATTTCCACTAGTTCAGGAATCTGGGGCGTCATTCTCCGACCCCCCGCCGGGTCAGAGAATGGCCGTTGGCCGCCGTGAATCCCGCCCCCGCCGAAGTCTCCGGTACCGGAGATTGGGCAGGGGCGGGAATCGGGCCGCGCCGGCCGCTCAATTCACCGGCCCGGATGGGCCGAAGTCCCGGCTAGAAATTGCCTGTCCCGCCGGCGTAAATCAAAGCTGGTATTTACCGGCGGGACCAGGCGGCGTGGGCGGACTCCGGGGTCCTGGGGGGGGCGCGGGGCGATCTGACCCCGGGGGGTGCCCCCACGGTGGCCTGGCCCGCGATCGGGGCCCACCGATCCGTGGACGGGCCTGTGCCATGGGGGCACTCTTTCCCTTCCGCCTCCGCCACGGCCTCCACCATGGGGGAGGAGGAAGTGACTCACCCCACTGCGCATGCGCGGGAAACTGTCGGCGGCCGCTGACGCTCCCGCGCATGCGCCGCATTTCCGCGCCAGCTGGCGGGGCAACAAACGCCATTTCCGCCAGCTGGCGGGGCGGAAATCCCTCCGACGCCGGCCTAGCCCCTCAATGTTGGGGCTCGGCCCCCAAAGATGCGGAGCATTCCGCACCTTTGGGCCGGCGCGATGCCCGTCTGATTGGCGCCGTTTTTGGCGCCAGTCGGCGGACATCGCGCCGTTGGGGGAGAATTTCGCCCCTGGAGCTGGACCAGAGTTAAATATTTGAGCCAGACGTTCAGGAGCGACGTTAAGAAACGCTCCTTCACAATTATCTTTCTTCTGCAAATGTCAATTGGTGCTCGATCAATTGTTAATTTTAAAACTGCAATTGATAGATTTTTATTATCCAAATCTATTAAGGGTAATGGGGCAAAAGCAGACCTGTGGGGTTAGGTCACACGATCCTCGAGTGGTGGAACAGGCTAGAGGGCCTCCTCCTGTTCCTATGTTTTTAACAACAATTGGATTTGTGAGTACATGATGGGGTTGGAAAGCTCAGGAATGAATATACTTATCAGTCTATACCAGAGGTTTGTTAACTCTTTTCCCTTGTCTTTTTTATGGTGTTAATTGTGGATGTCGCTGTCAACCATTCACACCATCTAAATTACACTGGCAGAAATCTCCAGGCCTGTGTGGGCACTGTACAGAATGGACCCCACACGGAGTCTGCACGAGCGGCAACTACTCACAGACCAGATCCAAGAGCACACCCCAGTTTCTTCATGTCAATCAGGTGAGATGGTGGAGGAAAAGCAGCAGTGAATTTTAACTCTGGGGTTAAGAGAAGCAGCTGATGGGAGCTCCAAAATGTCCAGATGGACAGGAAAATGACAGGTGAAAATCAAAGAAATGCCCATCCTTGATGAAACTGTCTGAATAAAAAGAAGATAGATCTCCAGTACAGGGTGGAATATCCAAGGAACATCAGTGTTACACCACTGACAATAAAAAATATCGGGAAAGCCATTGTGAGCCAACAGAAACTCACTGAGCAACAAAACAGTCGGTAGGATTCTGGACTGGATTCCACCATTGAGATTTTCTGTCCTGCTCACTGTCCGCTTAGGAATGATCCCATACCGGCCTCCCCGAACAGGCGCTGGAATGTGGCGACTAGGGGCTTTTCACAGTGACTTCATTGAAGCCTACTTGTGACAATAAGTGATTATTATTATCATTCCCTTCAGGATTAATCGAACTCCAGGATATAAATCTCAGAATTAGATTACACCCAAAGAGAACTCAACTATCGCAATGTTAAGAAAATCAGAAACTAGGTTAAAGCAGACTGAGGACAATGGAGCATCTGGGGCCTTGGTGAACAACATGACCAACAGCTAATTCCCGTAATCAATGAGACTGAATGACTGAGGAAGACTGAGGAATGAGAGAGAAGACAGGTGAATTGAAGTCAATTCAATTCACAGCCACAAAGAAAAAAGAAAAAAGAACAATACAGCACAGGAACAGGCCCTTCGGCCCTCCAAGCCTGCACTGGCCATGGTACCTGCCTAAACTAAAAAAGAATGCACTTACGGAGTCTATATCCTTCCATTCCCCCCTATTCATATATTTGTCTAGATGCCCCTTAAATGCCGCTATTGTACCTGCTCCCACCACCTCCCCAGGCAGCGCGTCCATATATTTACCATCTTCTGTGTAAAAAACCTGCCTCGCACATCTGTTCTAAACTTTTCCCCATGCACTTTAAACCTATGTCCCCTAGTACTTGACTCCCCTATCCTAGGAAAGAGCATCTGACTATCCACTCTGTTCAAGCCACTCATAACCTAGACCTCTATCAGGTCACCTCTCAACCACCGTCGTTCCAGTGAGAATGGGGCCAGAGGGGTTGACTGTCAGGCACCAACACTTATCATGAAAAGGGTACTTGCACATTTGATGACTTCACTTTCGTGGTGAGTTTAATATGTAACTAATGTATAAATACAGCAAGCCCGTGAAACTTGCAGTGAGGTTAAGGGCAAGGTGTATTTATTTTTAAAAGGCTAACAAGACGGCAGAGCAAGTTGCCCTGCAACTTCCAGCGATTTGCAATTTATCGGTTATCACTTCCTTGCAACATATTTCTAGCCAATTTGTACATTTTGTGCTGTTCACATGCTGTCATTTTCCCAGCAGAATCTGGGCTACAAGATACTTCTGTCCTATCGTGGAAGAGTGCAAAGTGAAGCCACCAGGGGGCAGCAAAAGCCCACACTTTTTTAAATTGGTTGATTATGCAGCCTTAATGATTCTGGTAAATGGTGACATTGCTAAATGTAATATCATTGATGTCTAGAAAGTGGATTCAATGTGAAAATCAGAAGGAAAGTTCAATTTATTTGACAGAGTGCTGCAGAAGCTGATGCAAATAACAATACAATGTGGAGGGAAAGCAACCAAACAATGCAAGCACAAGTGTGTTTGCTATTTCTGTAGTGATCTCTGTATGTGGATGTACCTAAGGGGTTCATGGGTAATCAGTAGCACCAGATGATCACTAGAGGACTCAGACCACATTGTGTGTCTCTCTCTCTCTTTTGGATATACGGTGACCAGGACAGGAGTATCAGATTAGCTCAGATGGTTAGTGTAGTCAAGCATAGTTACTGTAGTTAGATCTTGTTAACCTTATCACTAGTATCAATGTTAAAGTGAAGAACTCATGCAATTATAGTTATAGTTACTCAATAAACCTTTTGTTACTACTGGACGAGTTCGAGTCTTCTTCATCGAGATTCAGAAGACCTCATCAGTATCCAAGGTTTGAGTAACACATATTACACTCCGTAGTATATCAAAACACACAGAGAAGCGTAATAAAAGATGATACAGGAATGTAATAAAAGAATTTCCTCCTCACTTTGGCTGTTACTGGTCTGTTCCAAGGTGCCAGGATCCACAAATCGACTCGTGGCAAACACAGTGTCATTGTGAATCCTGATTTTAAATTTGAGCTGCAAGAATTGTCTGGAATTGAGATTCAATGAAATACAAAAGAAACAGCAGCAAAAGTAATCGGCTTTAGCCCGTTCCAGCAAAACCCGCTGCTTTTGGGATTCCAAAACAGCACAAATTTAATGAAATTAAAACGTTTCATACAATGTTAATATTAGAATCCAACAGAACGTCCATGGTGTTACAATCAGAGAACCTCAACCCTACAGATTGCTGCATTCCTCCTGCCAAAATACAAAGCCAAAACATGAAGTCAAGGCCAAAAATCTTGTACCCGTCAGTCACCCGAATTTCTGTGTCAACGTCAGTGATTAATTCTCATGACAACTGCCTTTCCGCACTGTCTGCTCTTAGTTAGTCAGTGACATGTTACTGCAGGTTCTCTGCTTTGTGGTTGGATAAGACCATAAGACATAGGAGCAGAATTAGGCCATTCGGCCCATTGAGTCTGCTCCGCCATTCAATCATGGATGATATGTTTCTCATTCCCATTCTCCTGCCTTCTCCGCATAACCCCCGATCTTCTTATTAATCAAGAAAGGACAGCGGGAATTCTGCACACATGGGGAGACATTTACCCTTTGTGATTTGAGCACTTGTCCCCATTGACAACCAACTTTGTCTCCACTACTTACGAGCTATTGATTACGTGGAACTTCTCTCCTTTCCTGAAGGTGAGGTCATCCTCTGTCCTGGCATCGTAATCATACAGAGCGATAAACAGGGTCACACCTCCTGTATCAATCAAACACAAAAGAGAGTCAACAGCAGCAAACTAGGAAACAAGCAAATTCCTAGAGATTTCATTGTACTTTAACACCTCCATATTCTGTGAGAAAAGAACCTGTGGGAAAATTATTTTTGTGTGCCGAGCTGCAAGGCACATTTCCTTCATAAACAGATTTACAATTTTGCTTAGTTGAAATCTCGCCCTTGTTCCAGTAGCAATGGCTGTTGTGAATCTTGTTTACAGGTGTTAGAATGCAGGGTAAATTGCTCAAAATGACCCTCCAGTTAACATAGAAATAGAAGCAGGAGGCCATTCGGCCCTTCGAGCCTGCTCCGCCATTCATTATGGTCGGCACGGGCTTGGAGGGCCGAAGGGCCTGTTCCTGTGCTGTACATTTCTTTGTTCTTTGTTTTGTTGTGTTTGATCATCAAATTCTATACCCTGATCCTGCCTTACCCCCATTATAACTTTGATCCCTTTGGCCCCACGAGTTATATCTAATTCCTTCTGGAAATTACACAATGTTTTGGCCTCAACTATTTTCTGCAATGAATTCCACAGGTTCACCACTCTCTGGGTGAAGAAATTTCTCCTCACCTCAGTCCTAAAAGGTCTACTCCTGGGGCGAAATTATCCGGAAACGGCGCGATGTCCGCCGACTGGCGCCCAAAACGGCACAAATCAGACGGGCATCGCGCTGCCCCAAAGGTGCGGAATCCTCCACATCTTTGGGGGCCGAGCCCCAACCTTGAGGGGCTAGGCCCGCGCCGGACGAATTTCTGCCCCGCCAGCTGGCGGAAAAGGCCTTTGGTGCCCTGCCAGCTGGCACGGAAATGACATCTCCGGGCGGCGCATGCGCGGGAGTGTCAGCGGCCGCTGACAGCTTCCCACGCATGCGCAGTGGAGGGAGTCTCTTCTGCCTCCACCATGGCGGAGGCGGAAGGGAAAGAGTGCCCCCACGGCACAGGTCCGCCCGCGGATCGGTGGACCCTGATCGCGGGCCAGGCCACTGTGGGGGCACCCCCCGGGGCCAGATCGCCCCGCGCCCCCCCCCAGGACCCCGGAGCCCGCCCGCGCCGCCTTGTCCCGTCAGTAAGGTAGGTGGTTTAATTTACGCCGGCGGGACAGGCATTTTAGCGGCGGGACTTCGGCCCATCCGGGCCAGAGAATCGAGCGGGGGGGCCCACCAACCGGCGCGGCGCGATTCCCGCCCCCGCCGAATCTCCGGTGCCGGAGACTTCGGCAACCGGCAGGGGCAGGATTCACGCCAGCCCCCGGAGATTCTCCGACCCGGCGGGGGGTCGGAGAATCTCGCCCCTTATCCTCAAACTATGACTGCTAGTTCTGGATGCCCCCACCATCGAGAACAAATCTCCCCAGTTTAATTCTGTTAGAATTTCATAAGTTTCTATGAGATTCCCTCTCACTGTTCTAAACTCATGAATATAATCCTAACTGACTCTCCTCATATGACAGTCCCGCCATCCCAGGAATCCGCCTGGTGAACCTTCGACACACTCGCTCCACAGCAAGAACATCCTTCCACAGATAAGGACACCAAAACTGCACACAATACTCCAGGTGTGGCATCACCAATGCCCTTTACAATTGCAGTAAAACATCCCTATTCCTATACTCAAATCCTCTCGCTATGAAGGCCAACATACCATTTGCCTTCTTTACTGCCAGCTGTACCTGTACACTTACTTTCAGAGACTGATGCACGAGGACACCAAGGTCTCGCTGAGCGTCCACCTCTCTCAATTTACACCCATTCAAATAATAATCTGCCTTCCTATTTTGGCTACCGAAGCAGATAACCTCACATTTATCCCCATTATACTGCATCTGCCATTCATGTGCCCATTCACTCAGCCTGTCCAGATCCCGCTGAAGTATCTCTGCATCCACCTCACAGCTCACCCTCCCACCCAACTTTATATCATCTAAAGAGACTCTTCTTTCTAACCCATCCATACCAAAATCTCTACACTCCTCTATTTCTCATCTCCTAACAGCCTCTGATTTCCATCTCTCCACCATTGACAGGAGCCTGAGCTCCTATACTGAGAGGGGGGGGGTTAAGTTGCTCCTTATGGTTACCTGCTTGGTGTCAATGTTTGTTTGCTCACACTCCTGTGAAGCACCTTGGGATATTTTCCCAAATTAACAACACAATATAAATATAGTTTGGTGTTGTTGATCATCACAATGATCATTGCTCATTCTCCTTAGATTGGACATCAAATCAAGCGAATGGCTGAAAATGGCAGGTCAGATAACAAGGACACTGAAGAATCACTTGATGATTCATGGTGCTAAAGGTTTTAATTATGAAGACATGGTTGTATCGACAAGGCATGTATTCCCGTGAACAGAGATTAGGAGATGTCCTAATTGAATTGTTCAAGATGAATACAGGATTTGAAACGCACATGGAGATAGAATCGTGTCCTCCGGTGAAAGAATCCGGAAGAAAGGGACAATATACTAAAAGCTGAGTGAGGTTGCTTTGGGCTGATTTCAGGAAGCAATTTTTCACGGAATGAGTCATGGAAATCTGGAACTCTCTCCCCCCAAAACTGTTGAGGTTGGGGTCAATTTTCAGAATTCAGGTTGTTCGACTTTTGTTGTGTGAGGGGATTAATGGTTATGGAACCAAGTTGGGTAGATGGTGGTCAGCCATGAAGTAACTGAGAAGCAGAACGGCACAAGGGGCTGAATGGCCTCCTGCTGTTCCTATGAAAGAATGCAGCATGGTCATTGAAACTCTGGCCACTGACAGGCACAAGTAGTGAAATGAAGAATGGAAGGTGAGAAAGGTTTTGAGTTATAGTGCCATGTCAGTGAAGAGGCAAGACGTGAGAGATAGAAGGATTGACAATATCAGAGAATCACAGAGGCATCTCATCCACCCAGGAATATAGTTATACGATGTTTGTGGGGGACAACATTTGTCATGCACTGACCTTTACAATCATCAGGGTGTTTATCTATCAAGAAGTTATACTCTTTATTTGGTCAAATCTTCTGGGGAGTCACAATCACCATTGGGTGGAAAAGGTGCCAGTGGGATAGGGTGGCAGAATGGTAGGCTGGCAAAGTGGGTGGGGTTGTAGGGTGGGTAGGGTGGTGACGTTGGGTCAGATCAGGTCAGGAGGGAGATGACGGTCAGGGGTCTCAGAGTGTCAGGGAGAGTCGGGGTGGTGCCATCAGTTGCGTAGTTAGCCAATTGATAGATACAATTTATTTTTCTGCCTAACATTTCCTGGGTACCTATCCAGGTGAGTAAACCAGGAGTCTCTGACGAACTCAGAACTTTTTCAGAGGGTTCTGGACACAGCGATTGACCATCAGAAACTGAAATGTCCTGGTCAATTCTGGAGGCCTTGCATTGGAACTTCCCAGGGGTCCCCCAGTGCATCTTCCAGGGGTACGTCTGGAGTATGACCATCCAAAGACAGGAAGATTTGGGCTGTTGGCACTGTATTCTTGATAGTGAGGACACACCACCAGCCCCCAATCGATGATTAATTCTATTCAGAGATATCTTATTTTGCCTTTTTTGTTAAAACTGAGGTTGGTTAGTAAGTTGAGGGAGATTATTTTGTCACCACCAAGAGGGGAAAGATTGTTGTGAGGCTGGTAGTGGCTATCGTTTCTAAGTGTTTTTTTAAGTTGGAGATCTATTTTTTCCAATGGGTGATTTTCTTTGCAAGGTAGAAAGAAAGTTGGGGGTGACACACTTCAGCAAGATGCTCCACATTAGGGGCCAGGCCACTCAACAACAAGCAGAACAGCCAAAAGAGAAAAACTGATTGAAGAAAGTTGACACAAAAGCATGAAACAGGAAGTTAGGGTTGTGGCCAGAAACTACATCCTGTGTAAGATTTTTTGTTAAAGGGAAATGTGTTTATAAAAAGGCTCTTGCCCCAAATCACACAGCAATGGATTTTGCTTGTCCAACCACAGATCTTTGAATATTTCTCTGCTGGAATCGACTACAGAAGTGGATTAATTGGGAAAATTAATAATTAATAAAATCTGTAAAAGTGGAAACAGTGTGATCAGGGCAGTGATGAATTAGATTATTTTCTATCTTTGCCTGACATATTTTTATTTTTTAATTGTTGCCACATTCCTGTTTATCCAGCTGCTTATTTAGGTTATCAGTGATTAACAAACTTTTAAATCCTGTTTAGTGATGGGAAATGGTCCACATACTCACTGTCTGCAACAAAACAAATATTCCTGGGATTAAAACACCCAAAAATAATGGTTAACCACTATACTAAGTAGGAAAAGCCTCAAGAACTCATATAACCACTGCCAAGAGCATAATGAGACATGAATGAATTTGCATATATTCCCATCTTGTCCCATAGCTCATTTACTCAGATATAGATAATGGAAAGGTTTTGAATTCACGTTGCAAATATCAATCCTCAATGGTGTTGCCCAATGATCCTGCAAACAGACATTGCAACTAATTCAGGTAACAGAAACTGCCAGAAAACAAATCGCACAGCCACAGGCCCCAGGGACCCTGGTTCAATTCTGGCCTCAGGTGACTGTCTGTGTGGATTTGCACTTTCGTCCCTTGTCTGCTTGGGTTTTCTTCGAGTGCTCTGGTTTCCTACCACCGTCTGGAGAGCTGCAGGTTAGGTGGATTGGACATGCTGAACTGCCCTTTAATGTCCAAATGTTTTGTGGGTTTGCTGGGTGATGGGGATAGGATGGAGGCTTGTGCTTCGGTAGGGTGCTTTTCCGAGGGCCGGTGCAGACTCGATGGGCTGAATGGTCTTCTGCACTGTAGGGATTCTATGAAGGTTAGGTGAAGGTTAGCCATTCTCTGTAAGGCCTGTGCATGGAGAAAATGTTACCTTGAAATTTAAAAAGCTAAGCATTTGGGAGCAAAGCAAAGTCACTGGACAGGAACCCAGGCCAGTTCCAATCAGTACAATTCTTCAATATCGGGCCCAGTGTCGATAGCTGCTGTCTGGAATAGGCCACCTGATTATTTTCTTCTACACAAAGCACGCTCTGTAACAATTGTAGCTTTTAACTGAACGAGTAAAACCTCGCACTGTTGAAACTCAGAAAATGTTTAGTCCTGATGAAAGCGACAGTTCAGGTGGGTACAGAGCAGCTGAATGGATCCAATACAAGAGGAAAAAAGCTTGAACTTCTACTTATTAATTTGTGGGATGTGAGTGTTGATGGGAAGATCAGCATTTATTGCCCATCCCACATTGTCCTCGAGAAGGTGTCAACAGCCTGCTTGAGAACTCTGTGGACACGAGACCATTTCATTTCTAAAGGTTTGTCTGGCGGGATCTAGTTGCACCTGGTCTGGTAAATCATGCCTGTATGATTGTGGTAAACCACTGTATTGTATTATACCTGCTGGATGTAACATGCCCGGGCTTGCCCCTGCTGGCTCCACCTGTGGCTCCTCCCCTCGGGCTCAGGTATAAAGGTGGCCAACCTCCGGCCCTGCCTTCATTCTGGGGCTGGCTGCTAGCAGATACCTTTAAGCTAATTAAAGCCACAGTTTCACTCTCAACTCATCTTCTGTTGTTATTGATGGTACATCAATTTAATTAGCTTAAAGTTTTAAGATGGACCAATCACTCAAACCTGATCGCCTGGAGCTGAACCCCCAAGCAGCCGACGCCACTATCACGTTCGAACACTGGCTACGCTGCTTCGAATCCTACATCGAATCCTCCGCCATCAACGTCGCCGAGACCCACAAGCTGCGAATTCTCAACTCCCGGGTGAGCCCGCAAGTAAACCTTATTATCAGGGACGCTGCCTCGTACGCGGATGCGATAACACTGTTGAAAGGACAGTATGTCAGGAAAGTCAACGAGGTGTACGCTAGGCATCTCCTTGCCATGAGGCGGCAGCACCCTGGAGAATCGCAAGCTGAATTTCTGCGCGCATTGCGGGTACTCGTTGGAACTGCAATTGTACGGCGGTATCGGTTGTCGAGCACACGGAGTTGTTGATCCGGGACGCCAATGTCGCAGGCATAAAGTTAAATTACACCCGCCAGCGCCTACTAGAAAGGGGTACACTCGACCTCCAAGAGACAGTACAGGTTTCGGACTTGTTAGAAGTGGCCCTCCACAACATGGATGCCTACACCTCCGATCAGGCAGCACCCTCGTGGACGTCGTGGGCGCCGCCATCACCCGACCCAGGGGGCGCTGCAAGCCTGTGCCGCGCAGAAACCCGCCAATTCCGGAGCCCCAAAGTGCTACTTCTGTGGCCAGGGTAAGCACCCCAGACAACGCTGCCCAGCGAGGAGCGCGACCTGCAACGGGTGCGGAAAGAAGGGCCATTTCGCTAAAGTCTGCCAGGCCCGTCCTGTTTTTAAACCCAGCAGCACTGCGTGTAGCCCGTGGAGGCGGCCATCTTCACCGCCACTTGCCACGTGCGACCCCTGGGGGCCGCCATCTTTGAATCACCCCGCCACCTCCCGAACCCCTGCTCACCCGATCGTAAGCTGGCCTCCGCTATCCTCGATCAGCCCGCCCACCTTCTGCAGCTCGCCTCCATCACCTTCGACCAGTCTCGATCGCATCACCTCGCCAACTCCATGATGGCCGTCCGGTTCAATGGCCACGAAACGACCTGCCTTTTCGACTTCGGGAGCACAGAGAGTTTCATTCATCCAGATACGGTACGGCGCCGCTCCCTCCCAATCTTACCCGCGACCCAGAAAATCTCCCTGGCTTCCGAATTGCATACCGTGGCACTCCGTGGGTACTGTGTTGCAACCCTTACAGTATGGGACGTTGAGTACAAAAACTTCAAATTCTATAGCCTCCCACAACTCTGCGCTGCCATGCTACTGGGGCTCGATTTCCAGTGCCATCTCAAAAGTGTTACCTTGGAGTTCAATGGACTCCTGCCCCCCCTCACCGTCCGTAGCCTCTCGTCCCTTAAGATCGCCCCACCCCCGCTCTTCGCTAACCTCACACCGGACTGTAAGCCCGTCGCCACTAGGAGCAGACGATACAGTGCTCGGGACAAGGCCTTTATCAGGTCGGAGGTCCAGCGACTCCTGCGGGAAGGGATCATAGATGCCCAGTACTAGCCCCTGGAGAGCCCAAATGGTGGTCATCAAGACTGGGGAGAAGCACCGGTTGGTCATCGACTGCAGTCAGACTATCAACCGGTACTCGCAGCTCGATGCGTACCCTCCCCCCCCCCCCCCCCCCCGCATATCTGACATGGTCAATCAGATTGCGCAGTACCGAGTCTTCCGCCCGGAGGACCGCCAATACACGGTCTTCGAGGCAGATGCACCTCTATCACTTCCTCAGGGTCCCCTTCGGCATCACCAATGGGGTCTCGGTCTTCCAACGAGAGATGGACCGAATGGTTGACTAGTACGAGCTGCGGGCCACGTTTCCGTATCTGGATAATGTCACCATCTGCGGCTATGACCAGCAGGACCATGACGCTAACCTCCAAAAATTCCTCCACACCGCCAAGCTCCTTAACCTCACGTACGATTAGGAGAAATGCATTTTCCGCACAACCCGCCTAGCCATCCTTGGCTACGTTGTGGAAAACGGAGTCCTAGGGCCCGACCCCGACCGCATGCGCCCCCTCCTGGAACTCCCCCTCCCCCACTGCCCCAAGGCCCTGAAGACATGCCTGGGGTTCTGCCCAGTGGGTCCCCAATTATGCGGACAAGGCCCGTCCACTCATTAAATCCACCCTTTTCCCCCTGACGGCTGAGGCCCACCTGGTCTTCAACTGCATCAAAGCGGATATTGCCAAGGCCATAATGCACGCAGTAGACGAGTCCATCCCATTCCAGGTGGAGAGCGATGTGTCTGACTTTGCCCTGGCCGCTGTCCTCAACCAGGCGGGCAGACCCGTGGCTTTTTTCTCCCAAACCCTCCAGAGCTCCGAAATTCGACACTCATCCGTCGAAAAGGAAGCCCAAGCCATTGTGGAAGCTGTGCGACATTGGAGGCATTACCTGGCCGGCAGGTGATTCACTCTCCTCACTGACCAACGGTCGGTTGCCTTCATGTTTAATAATACACAGCGGGGCAAGATCAAGAATGACAAGATCCTAAGGTGGAGGATCGAACTCTCCACCTATAATTATGATATCTTGAATCGACCTGGGAAGCTCAATGAACCCCCAGATGCCCTATCCCACGGTACATGTGCCAGCGCACAAGTAGACCGACTTCGGGCCCTCCACAATGACCTCTGTCACCCGGGGGTCACCCGGTTTTTCCACTTTCACAAGGCCAGTAACCTGCCTTATTCCATCGAGGAGGTCAGGACCATGACCAGGGACTGCCAGGTCTGCGCGGAGTGCAAACCACACTTCTATCGGCCAGAGCACACCTGGTAAAGGCCTTCCGGCCCTTTGAGCGCCTCAGCGTCGATTTCAAAGGGCCCCTCCCCTCCACTGACCGTAACGTGTACGTCCTCAACATCATTGATGAGTACTCACGTTTCCCTTTTGCCATCCCATGCCCTGACATGACCTCTGCCACAGTCATCAAGGCCCTGCACGGCCTCTTCACCTTGTTCGGTTTCCCCAACTCCATCCATAGTGACCGGGGTTCCTCCTTCACGAGTGATGAGCTGCGTCAGTACCTGCTTCCCAAGGGCATCGCCTCAAGCAGGACTACCAGCTACAACCCCCGGGGGAACGGACAGATGGAGAGGGAGAACGCGACGGTCTGGAAGGCTGTCCTTCTGGCCCTACGGTCTAGAAATCTCCCTGTCTCCCACTGGCAGGAGGTCCTTCCCGATGCACTCCACTCCATCTGGTCGCTCTTGTGTACCGCCACCAATGTGACCCCTCATGAGAGAATATTTATCTTCCCCAGGAAGTCCACCTCAGGGGTCTCGTTCCCGTCCTGGCTGAAGGTCCCAGGGTCCATCCTCCTCCGGAAGCATGCGAGGAGTCATAAGTCGGATCCCTTGGTCGAAAGGGTCCGTCTCCTCCATGCTAACCCCCAATATGCCTACGTGGCACACAATGACGGGCGGGAGGACACAGTCTCCCTTCGGGATTTGGCACCCGCAGGTTCCCTAGCAACCATCACCACTACCCCCGACCCTACACCTTCTCCCTTCATTGCTACCCATGGTGCACCAGGGCCACGGCATACTCCGCTAGTCCCAATGCATGGCACGCCAGAGCCTCAGGGTCCGGCGCCAGGCACTCAACTACTTGGTGACGCAGAAGACGAGACACAGGCCTCAACACTTCATCCGACACCAGTACCCACACCACAGCCGGGACTGCAGCGGTCACAGCGGAAAGTCAAAGCCCCTGACAGACTCGATATTTAAATCAACCGTCCATTTCACCCCTGGCGGACTCCTTTTTAACAGGGGTGGAATGTGGTAAACCACTGTATTGTATACCTGCTGTATGTAACATGCCCTGGCTTGCCCCTGCTGGCTCCGCCTGTGGCTCCTCCCCTCGGCTCAGGTATAGAGGTGGCCAACCTCCGGCCCTGCCTTCAGTCTGGGGCCGGTTGCCAGCAGGTATCTTTAAGCTAATTAAAGCCACAGTTTCACTCTCAACTCATTTTCTGTCATTATTAATGGTACATCAATGAGGAAGGTACACTTGCCTCACATAAGTCAGAAGCAGAACTGAAAATACCATTGAAAGATCAATTGACATTTTACTATGGGGTATGCCAGTGAGAAGGTACTAACACCTATTGCACAATCAACGAGACCAAGCTTGTCCAACTCCATTCCTCCATTTACCTACTAGTGCTTTCACTTTAATGCTTTTATTGTTGTTCATCCTATGATAACCAGGTCAGCTTCAGCAATGGGGAATCATTGAACAATTTGGGCTGCCAGTAAAGGGGGTGAGGGGGGATGACACAGCTCAGTCTGGCCAAACAAGACTGGAGTTTCGAAGAATGGGAGGGAATCGGATCGAGGTATATAAAATACTAAAAGAGATTGATAAAGTAAATGCAGACCAAGGGCGGGATTCTCCACCCCGCCAGCCGGCCAATGGGGTTGCCCATTGTGGGGAATGCCCGGGCGTGAGTGCAACGGAGAATCTCGCCAGCAGAGAATCCAGCTCCAAATGTTCCCCCTTGTGGGGCAATCTAGAACAAGAGGTCTCAGATATAGGTGGAGAGGCGGAGATTTAAAGCTGAGATGAGCAGAGGGTGCTGAATTTGTAGAACTCGCTGCTCCATAGTGCAGTGGAATCTGAGCCATTAAAATGGTTTTAAGAAGGAGATGGATATATTTCTGATATAAAAATCGGTTAAAAAGGGATATGGGGAACAGGCAGGGAGGTGGATTTGAGACCAGGAAGAGATCAGCCATGACGTGATTGAATGGCGGAGCAGGCTCGAAGGGCTGAATTGCCTACTTCTGCTCCTAATTCCTATGTTCCTGCAGCACGGTAGCATAGTGGTTAGCATAATTGCTTCACAGCTCCAGGGTCCCAGGTTCGATTCCGGCTTGGGTCACTGTCTGTGCGGAGTCTGCACATTTTCCCCGTGTGTGCGTGGGTTTCCTCCGGGTGCTCCGGTTTCCTCCCACAATCCAAAGATGTGCAGGTTAGGTGGATTGGTCATGCTAAATTGCCCTCAGTGTCCAAAATTGCCCTTAGTGTTGGGTGGTGTTACTGGGTTATGGGAATAGATTGGAAGTGTGGGCTTGGGTAGGGTGCCCTTTCCAAGAGCTGGTGCAGACTCGATGGGCCGAATGGCCTCCTTCTGTACTGTAAGTTCTATGAATTCTATGATCCCCCGCCCTGAGCCTTACTGTTAATCCTAGATTTGATCTTGAATTGGCTGCTTCTTGTTTGGCCAGACTGAGCTGCGTCATCCCCCCTCACCTCCTGATTGGGGCATCAAGCTGATGGATGTATGGGGGTTTGTGACCTAGTCGTGTGAGTATTAGTTTAGAGATTGTCCCGTAGTATTTGGGAAGAGAAGAAGACAAGATCAGGCAGGCAAGTCCCCATGCAAGTTCAGCAAGAAATTCTGGCCTCAATTCTTTTACAGATATACGCTCTGGAAGCTACTGATCCAAAGGAATTGTTGATCCACAATCTTCAGTTAGAACCAGCTAAAGGAAGAAACAATCATCCGTTCATTAGATTGAAACTGATAGGACTAAGAAGAGGGAAATTGGAAGCTGGGCACAATTATCAGAAAAAAGTTATTAAGGCCCATGAAAGAGAGTGATTTAATAGTTGAGACTATCTTTTGTTCAATTTAAGTATACCTCCGCCAAAACAACTCAGAATCAGGACATTGCATTGTGAATTCTGAGAAAACAGAACAATGACAATTCTTACACCACCCAAGAATATTCTTTCTCTCTCCAACAGTCTCCCACCATCACTTTATCATCATTATTTTAACTGGGCAGCACGGTGGCGCAGTGGTTAACACAGCTGCCTCACGGAGCCAAGGTCCCAGGTTCAATCCTGGCTCTGGGTCACTGTCCATGTGGAGTTTGCACATTCTCCCCATGTGTGCGTGGGTTTCTTCCGGGTGCTTCTTGTTTGGCCAGACTGAGCTGCGTCATCCCCCCTCACCTCCTGATTGGGGCATCAAGCTGATGGAGGTATGGGGGTTAGTGGCCTAGTCGTGTGAGTATTAGTTTAGAGATTGTCCCGTAGTATTTGAGAAGAGAGGAAGACAAGATCAGGCAGGAAGTCCCCATGCAAGTTCAGCAAGAAATTCTGGCTTGGGTTTGCTTGGGTTTCTCCCCCACAACCCAAAGATGTGCAGCGTAGATGGATTGGCCATGCTAAATTGCCCCTTAATTGGAAAAAATGAATTGGGTACTCTCAATTTATTTTTAAAATATTTTAACTACTGAGGTATTTGTACTTCCTGTACAATTGGTATTGGGAGTGCGTAAATGGCATTCCAACGTTTAACTTCTCAGCCCTTTTGAAGGTCCCGTCTACAACATTATTATGCAGAATGAAATTTATGAGCAAGGTATCTAACCTGGCAACCCTCCACTTCTTGTCGGAAGTGACCCGGTTGGGTAGCCAACAGATCCACCAAAAGGAGTCAGCACTGTATTAGTGGTGTCGTGGAAGCTGTTAAAGTCAGGGATCCTTGTAAAGACTGCAGGTTGGGGCTGATTGGTGGGGTCCGGTCCATAGCGTGGGTTCGTGTTTTGATTAAAGAACCCATCCCCATCTTCTGCCTGGGGTTTGGTCGATGCCTTCTCCTTACAATGCACGCAGCCCATTATCTGGAAATCTGTAAGCACGGAGAAAGGTCATTAATATTAGATATCGGAATCTGACATGTCAGCCAATTTTTTAAAAATGTTTTCACATCTTATATCTCACGACTCATAAGTTACATATTACAAAACCGTGCAAAAAAGTTTTAAAAAGACAAATAGAAATCAGCACATATCTTCACCGGCAATTGCCTTCCCTCCCGCTGAGACCATGCGCCCCCCCCCCCCCATTTAATCAGCATACATCTGACAGAGTCCTCAGTGTGGCCAGAGCACGTATTTACTAGTGTCTATTTACAGTTTAGTTTGGGCTTCAGCTGGCCCTCGGACCAGTATGTCAGTCACTTTATTTACCTGCCCTTGCTTGGGAACATATCTGATGCAAAGGGATTGATTTGGACATGAGTCACTGAATATCTGGTGGTTTCATAGATTATCATAGAATTTACAGTGCAGAAGGACGCCATTCGACCCATCGAGTCTGCACCGGCTCTTGGAAAGAGCACCTCCACCCTATCCCCATAACCCAGTAACCCCACCCAACACTAAGGGCAATTTTGCACTAAGGGCAATTTATCATGGCCAATTCACCTAACCTGCACATCTTTGGACTGTGGGAGGAAACCAGAGCACCCGGAGGAAACCCACGCGCACACGGGGAGGATGTGCAGACTCCGCACAGACAGTGACCCAAGCCGGAATCGAACCTGGGACCCTGGAGCTGTGAAGCAATTGTGCTATGCACAATGCTACCGTGCTGCCCTACCGTGCTGCCCTACCTACCGTGCCGGTTTCTTCCTGCTGAGAGTGAAGAGGCTCCTTGCGGTTTGCAGGCCGTGGCAGAGGTTAGCTATGGACGGTTTAGTGGATGGTTCAATGCTCCGACTGGGGAAGTGCAGATGTCTCAGAGGTTTGTGACACCAGAGGAGATTAAAAACTGAGGGAGGGATAAGGTTATCAACTTCACTTCCCCCGAAACAGTAGGGCTCAGGGAGACAGGAAGCAGAAGAACTGATACGATGGATCTTATAATCTGCTTTCAACCACTGATTCCAAATCAATTCAAAATTCAAATCATAATGACCCAGGATCATTCTGTGTGAATTTTGATGTTCACATGTTATTGAAGTCTCTTGGCCAGCTGCTTTATTGAAACAGGTTGCTGATTTACATTGCACCAGACAGTGTTTCCATGCTCACTGTAATTTCGGGGATAATGGTTTCAGCACCTTCTTCCTTTCATATACATTTATTTTGCATTTTGAGAATCATTAAATACAAAAAAAGCTACAAATAAGCACCTTGTATGAATCTACCATGGAGAACAATTTACAACCTGCAACTGTGAAACATAGAAGTGAGTTTCTCAAAGTCAGTGAACTATTTTCATTTGATTAAGCAGAAGTTATAGCTTTGTCTGAAATTGAAGTGATAATGTGTGTGGCTGAGGAGGGAGATTGCACTAATGTATTTACAACATTGAGGAAACAAATGCAGAATGAGAAACTTGCCGATATCCTTCGGTGCAGTGACTGTGACAGAAATGTTCTGAAGGAATCGTAATGCTGTGCACACATGGTTGAAAATAAAAATGCAAAGTCACCACTTTGTCTTGGATTTTCTTCCCTCCACTTCAAGCTTTCCGGCCACCTTGCATTTCTTCTCATTTACAGGAAGTGTGTGACCTTCCTGGTAATTTCTTCATGAGTAAAGCGATTGTACTTCCAGCACGGCAGGGCAAATGGTACCTAAACGATGCCACCCAAACCTAACAAGAAACCGGTTTGTACCAGACAAACTGGTCAAGAGTGAATTGTTGGGAGTGGGCAGCGAGAGTGGGGCAGGGTTCACAATGTATGAGAGCTGGCGATCCAAATCAATCATTGTATGAAGAGTAAATGATAAAAATAAGTCTATCGGAATCACCCTTACCGACTAACTCAGAGCGTGTTGCTCCAAGTGTCGCACTCAGGGAGTGCTTCACTGTCAGCTCTGGTGCTGTCCTGTGGGCGAGACAAGCTTTATCAGGTGAAAATTATTTCAAAGAAGGCAAGGGGAAGTCTTCTTGGTGTTCTGGCCAATATTGATTCTTCAATCAACAATCAACTAATGCCAGATTACTGGGTCTTTATCACATTACTGTTCATGGGAGCTTGCTGTGCACAAATTGGCTGCAGGAATTCCTACATTACAGCAATAACTACACTTTAAAAATATTTTATTGCCAGTCAAGTGCTTTTCCATGTCCTGGGGAGCTATATAAATCCAAGTCTTTCTTTTTCTAATTCTTGCTATTGTATCTAGAGCCATAAAACACAAAATCAAGACGATATTGTCAAACCTGTTCAAAAACCTCGGGTGGCAGTCAAAGTATTGTGTACAATTTTGGGGACCCCATTTAAAAAATATATAAAAACAATGGAAATAGCGCATCTCAGATCAATGAGCAGATCTCTGGAATAGGAGGTTGTATGGGTATTACGAGACTTTGGAAATTAGGCCTGTACTCCACAGGAGTCGAGATAATTGAGAGGTGACCTGATCAAGGTTTTCACAAGTACGATCAGGTAGTGATGAGGTTGTTTCTGTTGGCCAGCGAGATAGTAACAAGGAGGATCATTCAATGCAGAAGTAATGGGGAGGTTAATAAAGAAAACCTTCTCACAGGGGAGGGTTAGAATGTGGAGATCTCTGTCACAAACCATTGCTGAAGCAGAATTTGTAAGACTTTCAAAAGGAGTTGGAAAATTACTTGAAAAGAGTGCTTAAGAAAAGGGAGCAAGTACGGGTGTGAGATGAGACTAGGTGGTATATGTGGAGAAAAATATGAAAGGAGGCTTGATGTGTGACTGGTTAAATGGCCTACATCTATACTGTGAGATTCTACAATTCTACTGATAACGCTGCGTATGCTGCACAGAGCTTGTTTAGAGTTTTCCCTCGGTCACTGTTCACTGCACTACACAGTAATGTATGATAGTGGGCACGATTTTACCAAAAGGGAACAAAGTCTCATAGTCAGCGGGTTTAGCCGCATGTTTCCCGGCGCTCACAGAGCCAAGAAACACATGGCTATAAAAGGTCACTCACATTAGATAAGGGGCCTCAGCAGAGAACACACAGCCGAGGCCGCACATTGCCCTGTTTTCTGCACTGAGCAGCTCCATTCGGCAGAACTCTTCAGCATAGTGAGAGATCGGGATGTCATTTTTAAATGGCACCCCAATCTCCGTGGCCACCCGACGTGACCCCCCAGCCCCCACAAGCCACAACGTACAATGGGAGGGTCCCCAGACCCCCGCACCCCCCCCCCCCCAACACCCATGCAAGGCACCCCCGGCCAGAATATCAAGGTGCCCAGGTGGCTCTGCCAGCTGGCAGGGCCACTGCCAGGGTAAGTTGGCATTTTTCGTGCAGTGACGATCGAGCTTGGGATGCCCTGCCCAGTTGTTGGGGAGGTATGGGGGGAGGGGCCCGTGGACCTCATAATTGATTGGGGCTTGTGGGGTGGTGGGGGGTCGCATTGGGGGCTCCAGAGATCGAGACGCCATCTGGCAAGCAGACCTCCTCAGTGCTGAAAATGGGGCTATGTGTGACCTTGGCAGCGCATTCCCCGTTGAGGCCCCCTATCTAACCCGAGTGCCGTTCGATAGCGTTATGTTTCTCTGCACTGCGATCGCCAGGAAACATGTGGCTAAATGCGCTCGCTATGGGATTTTGTTCCCATTTAGTTAAATCGCGCCCCAAGTGTTTTGGCGTGGACCTTCTTGTTGGGGTTTGGGCAGAGTTGGCCTGGGAGTCGAGGGGACGGGACTTGTGTAGTAGTTGTACTGTTCTGTACATAAAGGGTAGGATGCTCTGGTTGTGTCTGCCCGGCGACTGGAGAATCCCGCCCGAGGTCAATGGAGTTCTCCATTCTCTGCGGCTCGCCCTGCGGCGGGCAGGGCAGGAGAATCCAGCCCCAAGTTCTTCTTAGTTAAATAAATCACCATTGTGATTTAACACCGCCTCGTCACTTGCCTTGCAATACAACAATTTCTGATTGAGATTCGTAAATGAAGAATTTATGAATGGCTCATTGGGTGAGGCGGTTATGGGAGAGGATGGGAGAAAACTGACTCGAATGGAAAATAAAAAAGATATCAACAGAACACCATAACACTTCAACCAGAATGCAATAGCACTTTAACGCAATGGTCTCATTTTTGTTGCCATTAGTCAGGTTGCAATATGCACACCTTTACAGAATATTTTGAACTGCTACATTGTGTTAATTGATAATTGTGCTGCCACTGGCTGTTTCACTATTGTCCACCTTCACTTTGAAGAAAACTTCCAATCGCTCCCACCACTGTAGTAAACGGTGCAAAGAGGTGAGTAAATAGTCCTATTCATCCAAACTTTGGAAGATTGAAATTCACATTTGTTCTGAAAATGAATCATCCACTATCAACACTTATACGAACATTTCAAGTTAAAATATAGTTATTACTTTGAAAACGCAGGACCTCCACTGATCAAATTTTAAACCACAAGCAGTTCATTGATCAATCTCTTGAAAAAGCTCTAAGAAGGAATGAAAAAATGAACTCAGAGAACATTTCAGTCTAAAACAGAACGTAGCATAAATCTAAGTCAAGGTTGTAGATTTTGCTCCTTTTGATGGAATGGTAAAATGCACATTAAGTGCTTTTTAATACACGCTGCTGTTTCTTCAGCGTTCTGTCGTTTTTGCACTATTGTCCTCTACAGTGCAGTAAATTAACTTTGATTTTTAGAAAGTATTGACATTCTTCTTCCTATACAACATGTCGCAGAGCTCAGATTTTCCTCGCACTATGACTCAACGCTGCGGTGACATTGGGCTTTGGACGATGCCATCTCTTTGAGTTTAAATTCTTTCATCTCCCATTTCGAGATGATTCACACCAGCGAAAAGCGACAGGCATATCACATGACTTTACTGAGGTGCAAACCTCTCCAGATTTACATCAACACAAATAGATTAAATTAAAAATGAATTGTCTTATTTAAAAACGTAAAATAAAATTACTTGAGTGGCTTCACGTTACTTCCAACATGGACTTGCGGAATATATAGGATTTAGGTAGAAAGCTGCTGTAATCCCTTTGTTAAAAGTCACATCAAAATTGAACTCTCTGTTGTGTTTGTAATGTCAGATATCAACTGCATCTTTTCATATTTATTTGACATTTTTCTTCCATTCTTTCCAGAAGACACTGACACTGGCAATGGGACATGTTGCAAATGATTGCTTTTACTTTCTGAACATATAAAGAAAGTGCCAAAGTTTCTCCTCCTGATGCCCACACACATATGCATTCTAGTCATGATTAAACATAATGAACATAGTAGATAGGGAGGCTCTGTGCCCACTGATGAGCATAAGACAGAAGGCAAAAGAATCAGAAATAAAGGGCGGGATTCGCCGACCCACCGCCGGGCCGGAGAATCGCCGGGGGGGGCGGCGTGAATCCTGCCCTGCCGCCCCGACACCGGCTGCCGAATTCTCCGGCGGCGGGGTTTTGGCGGGGGGGGGATCGCGCCACGCGGTCAGCGGCTACTGGCAGCGCCCCCCCCTCCCCCCCGGCGATTTACCGGTCTGCGATTGGCGGAGCGGCCGCCCGTTTTCGGCCGGTCCTGCTGGCGTAAATCAAACCAGGTATGTACCGGTGGGACCTGGCTCTGCGGGCGGCTTGTGGAGTCCTCAAGGGGGGGGGGGGGGCGCGGGGGCATCTGGCACAGGGGGGTGCCCCCCTGCGCATGCGCTGGGATCACGCCAGCACACGCTGGCACTCCTGTGCATGCGCCAACTCGCGCCGGCAGGCGGAGGCCCTTCGCCGCCAGTTGGCGTGGCGCCAAGCCCTTCCGCACCGGCTGGCGCGGTGCCAACCCCGCTGCCGCCGGCCTAGCCCCTGAAGGTGCGGAGGATTCCGCACATTCCGGGCAGCCCGACGCCTGAGTGGCTCACGCCACTCCTCGGCACCGGTACAGCCCGCCCTGCCGGGTAGGGGAGAATCCCGCCCAAAATGCTGAAAAACATTTTATGTAGAGGGTGGTTAGGATCTGGAATGCACGGCCTGAGATTGTGGTGCAGATAGATTCAAGTGAAGCTATTAAAGAGGAATTGGAGAATTATCTGAAGAAAAAAATCCATTTCAGGGCATTGGGGTAATGGCAGTGTTTTGCTGTGCAGTCGCCGTCTAGATGGGGGATTTATGGATTGTCTATTCTCCTAAATCATGCTGTTTGAGTTTGTAGACCGGGATTCTCTGCTCTCCGCCGCCATGATCAGGAATCCTGATTGTCGGGGAATCTCGCATCGGCTCAACAACTGGATGGGCGCTAGGCGGGGCGGGATTCTCCCCTAACCGGCGGGGCGGGCCGTACCGGCGCCGCGGAGTGGTGTGAACCATTCCGGCGTCGGGCCGCCCGGAAGGTGCGGAATCCTCCGCAGTTTCGGGGCTAGGCCGGCGCCGGTGGAGTTGGTGCCGCGCCAACCGGCGGCGAAGGGCTTGGTGCCGTGCAACCGGCGCTGAAGGGCCTCCACCGGCTGGCGCGAGTTGGTGCATGTGCGGGAGTGCCAGCGTGTGCTGGCGTGATCCCAGCGCATGTGCAGGGGGGTTCTTCTCCATGCCGGCCATGGTGGACATTTACAGTGACCGGCGCGGCGGGAAAGCTTGCCCCCATGGCACAGGCCTGCCCGCAGATCGGTGGGCCCCAATCGTGGGCCAAGCCATCGTGGGGGCACCCCCCCGGGGCTAGGTCACCCCCCCCCGAGGACTCCGCAGGCCGCCCGCAGAGCCAGTGCCGGTAAGGACCTTGTTTGATTTATGCCGGCGGGACTGGCCGAAAATGGGTGGCCACTCGGCCCATCGCGGAGCGGAGGATCGCCGGGGGGGGGCACTGCCAACGGCCCCCGATCGGCGCCACATGATTCCCGCCCCCGCCGCAAAACCGGCGCCGGGGAATCTGGCAGCTGGTGGCGGGGTGGGATTCACGCCGCCCCCCGGCGATTCTCCGGTCCGGATGGGGGGTCGGAGAATCCCGCCCAGGCCAGTCAGCAGTCTCCGCTTCCACCCTGCCAAGTGAAGACGGGATACAGATCACGATGCCTCGCAAAATCTCACTAGATCTCCAAGCATCGCAAATCTCACGGCCTCGTTGAGTCGGGCGTGACGAGCCTGTTCCATTGCGCCCTCTAACACAAAAGAGCTACTGGCACAAAGAAATGGGTGGTAATGAGACAAGTAAAGAAACAAATGTTGGATCTAGAGAAGCTGGAAATGATGAAATCATAGTTGTTACCAGAAGCTGTTGTCCAAATGATGAAAAGGTAGAGGCCTGAAACATTCTCTGATAGCTCAGTTTTTGAGGCATTTTGTTTTGAATCAGTTGCTTTTTATGGAGCTTAATTTATAACTTCATGATCTATTTATCTGCATTCCTTCAAGTTCAACATTTTGGTCAGCGTATGAAGAAAATACACCAATGTTCATGTCCTTATAGTTGGAGGTGACCTCTGTGCAGCATATATTTCACACCCTCGGCAATATTTTCAAATCTAATAGACTATCAAATCCATTAGCTGTCTTTTTCTACCTATTAGCTCTGAACTCCCAGCCTCTACCTGTTCTCCACCTCTTTCTTTCTTGGGCATATCATCTGAAAGTCTTCTACAATCTATAAGCATTGCACTACTCCCTGCTCTTCAGGAGCTCAAAATGGTTAATTTCTACAAAGTTTATGGTTCATTTTAGCCACTCGCAGTTTCCACGTCTCACCACAACCCCATTCAACTGGAAGACAGGACTGCAGACATCGCCTCAGCTGCTGTCTGTGTTGCTGCTGGCAGGATATATGCTTCTGTGGATTAGGGGTGGTTCAGTTGTTCACAGTCCTGAGTCTGCCAAACCTGCCCATGAGGGGAAGTCACGGCCCATTACAACCTTAGGGGGCATGATGTTGTGTCCATCTCGGCACTCTAACTCCTGTCAGTACACTGTGTAGAGAAGCTATCCCTGGTGTCCTGACCAATTTCTATCGCTTAAGCACGGAATCACAGGAGAAAGTTACAACAGAAAATGAGGCCATTAGGTCTCACATGTCATGCTTGCTCTTTGAAAGAGTAGTTATGCTCAGTCACACATCCCTGCTTTTTGTCCATGGCTCTATATTTCTCTCAACCAATATTGCAAAACAGCTGATCTGGTCATATTAACAGCGTGGTTTCTGCGAGTTTCTGTGCTTTAGGGGTCTGTGGACCTGTATTTCTGTGAGCTTGCTGTGCGCAAATTGGCTGTCACATTTCCCACGTGTAACAATGACTACACTTTAAAAGTATTTCATTGGCTGCAAAGTAGTTTGGACAACCCTGAGGTCATGAAAGGCTCTATTTAAATGAGAGTCTTTCTTTTCTGTTGCTATTCCTCTTCGCTAGTGATCCATTGGAATATCGATGATATACAAAGCTCACTTGTATGGCGGGATGGATTCAATTCTTGGGACCAAACCTCATAGAACCATAGAATTCCTACAGTGGAGAAGGAGGCCATGTAGCCCAGCGAGTCTGCGCCAATGATCTGAAGGAGCACCCCACTCAGGCCCACTCCCCCACCCTCCCCAGTAACCTCACCTAACCTGCACATCTTTGGACACTAAGAGGCAATTTAGCATGTCCAATCCACCTAACCTGCATATCTTTGGACACTAAGAGATAATTTTAGCATGGCCAATCCACCTAACATGCACATCTTCGGGCGCCAAGAGGCAATTTTAGCATTGCCAAGCCACCTAACCTGCACATCTTTGGACACTAAGAGGCAATTTAGTATGGCCAATCCACCAAACCCGCACATCTTTGGACGCTAAGAGGCAATTTTAGCATTGCCAATCCACCCAACCTGCACATTTTTGTGTTGTGTTATGTAATTTGGAATAACACAAGCTGTCACTTGATGCAGTTTTGAGTAAAAGATGCTCCAGACATTGAAGTGAGTTCAATGTGTTTTATTGAACTATTAGCACAGTTCTCAATGAGTTTGACTCTCTGCTAATCTAAATGTAGTAACTCAGTCTAACTGAACCAGCCTTGTTCTAAGCCACATGCTGGGATGTGATGCTGAGGATACACCTTGTCTCACTCTGTAGATGTTGATCTGTGGAAAGAGGTGGGGTGTGAGTGCCTCATCCCTTTTATAGTGAGATACCACCCCTGAATGTCCTGACAGCTCATTGGTCGTGTTCTATTCTATGTGTTCATTAGCTGCATGTTTGCATATCATGACATCTCCCCTCTTTTTATGTTTTGTTGGCATATGTGAATGTATTTACATGTGAATGAGTCTGTCTAACGTGACTGACGGTGGACAACAGAACAGAGCAAACAAAACAAACGTTCACAAGTCCAGTCTCTGAGGCTTGCGTCTGATCCTGGTCGACCGCCGGAGAGGTGGCGGAGGGGACGACGGCGCCTTGACAGGCGTGATGGAAGCCTGACTGGTGGCCTCGTGGCGCGATGTATCAGGAGGTGGCAACTCAACATATGGAAATGGAGGAGAAAGTGGTTGCGGGCAGGCAACTTTGCGCAGTGCCCGTCGATTCCTTCGCACGATGGAGCCATCAGCCATACGTAAGAGCGGGGCGCGGCCTATCGAACAACGACAGTTGGGGCAGACCACCCACCATCCGGTATCTGGATCCTGATAGTGTCTGCCGGGGATAGCACGGCCAGATCGGTGGCATGGGCATCATAGCCCTGCTTCTGACGGTCTCTGAGCTGCTGCATCTTCTGCAGCACCAGGAGGTGATCCAGGTTGAGCAGGTGTATGGCTGGAAGCGTCGTCCGCAGATCCCTGTTCATCAGGAGTTGAGCCGGCGACATGCCAGTGGACAATGGAGTCGCCCTGTACGCGAGCAGGGCAAGGTGTATGTCGGAAGCAGAGTCCGCGGCCTTGCAGATGAGCTGTTTCACAATGTGCACACCTTTCTCGACTTTTCCATTGGCCTGTAGACAGTGCGGACTGGAGGTGACATGCTGGAAATTGTATGACCTGGCAAACGTGGACCATTCTCGATTGGTAAAGCACGGGCCATTGTCGCTCATGACGGTGATTGGGATGCTATGCCTTGAGAACGTCTCCTTACAGGCTTTGATCTCGGTCCGAGAGGTGAGGTCCGGGAGCTTCAGCACCTCAGGGTAATTCGAGAAATAGTCGATGACCAATACGTAGTCGCGACCATTCGCATGAAAGAGGTCGATGCCAACCTTGGACCACGGAGAGGTCACTATGTCATCCTGTTGGAGCATCTCCTTGCTCTGTGCTGGCTGGAACCGCTGACAGGTAGCACAGTTCAGGACCACGTTCGTGATGTCTTGGCTGATGCCGGGCCAGTAGACAGTTTGCCGGGCTCTGCATCTGCACTTCTCGACGCCTAGGTGTCCCTCATGAATCTGGCGCAGCACCAAGCTCTGGAGACTGAGCGGAATGACAATCCTGTTCAGCTTGAGGAGGATATCATCAATCACCGTCCGGTCATCCTTCACATTGTAAAATTGTGGGCACTGCCTTTTCTGCCAGCCATTGGTGAGGTTGTGGATGACGCGCTGCAAGAGGGGGTCCTTGGCTGTCTCATCACGGATGAGAACTACCTTCTCATCTGTCGCCGGGAGAGTGCTAGCACACAGCTGCACCTGCGATTCGATGTGCTTGATGATCTCCAGCGACGGACTGGGCGAGGTGACGGAGTGGGACAATGCATCAGCGATGATGAGCTCCTTGCCAGGTGTATACACCAAGTTGAAGTCATACCTCCTAAGTTTAAGCAGGATTCTCTGCAACCGAGGCGTCATGTCGATCAGGTCCTTGTGGATAATGTGGACCAGAGGCCTATGATCCGTCTCGACAGTGAATGTCGGCAGGCCGTAGACATAATCATGAAATTTGAGGATGCCGGTAGAAGACCCAAGCACTCCTTCTCGATCTGAGCTTATCTGGTTTCAGTGGGCATCATCGCCCTTGATGCGTAGGCTACTGGTGCCCAGGATGATGTGTCATCTCGTTGAAGCAACACCGCACCGATGCCATCCTGACTCGCATCTGTGGATATCTTTGTCTCCCGGTCCGGGTCGACGAATGCCAGGACTGGTGCAGTGGTGAGCTTGGCTTTCAGCTCCAGCCACTCTGTCTGGTGTGTCGCCTCCACTCAAAGGCAGTTGACTTTATAACCAGGTTGCGTAGGGCCGTGGTGTGTGTGGCCATGTTTGGAATGAACTTGCCCAGAAAATTGACCATACCCAAGAAGCGCAGCACCGCCTTTTTGTCCTCAGGGAACTTCATCGCCTCGATGGCCCTGATTTTGTCTGTCTCCGGGCGCACACCATTCTGTGAGATCTGGTCGCCTAGGAACTTGAGCGTCGATGTGCCAAAACAACATTTGGACCTGTTTAACTTTAGGCCATTGGCATGTACACGGCGGAATACCTTCTGGAGACGGGACACATGTTCTTCAGGGGTCGTGGACCATATGATGGTGTCGTCCACGTACACACAAACCCCTTCAATGCCTTCCATCATCTGCTCCATGATGCGATGGAATATCTCCGATGTCGAGATGATGCTAAATGGCATGCGATTGTAGCATTATCTGCCAGAAGGCGTGTTGAAGATGCAGAGCCTTCTGCTGGACTCTTGCAGCTGGATTTGCCAAAATCCCTGTGATACATCCAATTTGGTGAAGACGCGCGCGTGTGCCATCTCACTCGTGAGTTCCTCCCGCTTCGGGATGGGGTAGTGTTCCCACATGATATTCTTATTGAGATCCTTGGGATCAATGCAGATGTGCAGGTCCCCCGAAGGCTTCTTTACGCACACCATCGAGCTGACCCAGTCAGTCGGTTCGGTGACCTTGGATATGATGCCTTTTTGCTGAAAATCCTTGAGCTGTGCCTTCAGGCGCTCTCTCAGTGGAGCAGGGACACGTCGTGGTGCATGGACTACTGGCTTGGCATCAGGTCGTAGCAGAATCTTGTAGTGATACGGCAGTATGCCCATCCCGTGGAACACATCTTGATACTGGATCTTGATGTGTGTCGGTTGGATACGTGCAGATGGCAGGATCCCAGTGCAGTGATGGCATTCCCGTTGTAATCCAGGATCTTGCAGGCAGCTGGAAGGACGTGGGGGGCATCTTAATGCGTCTGAAGTCTGCCTGTGAGAGGAGGTTGGCAGAGGCACCTGTGTCCAGCTTGACCTGGATGGGGCAGTGGTTCACCTTCATCACTGCTCGCCATTTGTCCCTGGAATCAACAGCTAGGATTGACTGGACTTGCGATGAGTCTGGTGTGGCATATTCACACGTTGTAATAATGCCCACACGGGAGGCGTTGTCCAAGCATTCATCATCTGGATCCGTTGCACTGCCCGGATCAGAATCCTGTCGGCATTGTTGCACATTCCGGATGCGCCGTCGTCGGAATTGGGAGCACTGGCTCCTGACTGGTGCTGCAGATCTGCACAGGGCTGCATAGTGGCCTGGCTTCCTGCAGTTTAAACAGCATCTGCCTCTTACAGGGCAGTGTTTCTTTAAATGGGCAGTGCCACTGTTCGAACACGTCATGACGTAGGCGTCCTGACGCTCCGTGCGTCGTTGCACATGCGCAGTGCGGTTCTCAGACATCTGCACCGGCGCAGTGCGGGTTTTGACCGCTTCGATATCCCGTTCGCATCGCGCATACGTCGGGCCCCGGGAAGAGCACACAAAATGGCCGCTTTCGTCAATGTTGAGGCGCTGCATCCGGGAAATGGCCTGCACACTCTCCACCTCGTGGGAGGCTAGTTTATCATTTTCTGCCGTTTTGTACTGGGAATAGCGATTTTCAGCGTGCTCATGCACTGTGCATGTTCCAATCACGACTGGCAGGGTCATATGCTTGATCTTCAGTAACTGCTCTCTCAGAGGATCAGAGTGAACTCCAAAGATGATTTGGTCTCTGATCATGGAGTCAGTGATCACCGAAGTTGCAGGATTGCGCTAGCAGTCTAAGGTTCGTTAAATATGAGTTGAAGGATTGGTCTTTGCCTTGCAATCGCTGCTTGAATATGTAGCTCTCGAAGATTTTGTTGGTGTCCACCTCACAGTGGCTGTCAAACTTGTCCGAAACTTTGGTCTGAAACTTTGTTTTGTCCTGGTCTTCGGCGAAGTGAAAGGAGTTGAATATTTCCAAGGCATGATCACCCGCTGAGGTGAGGAAAAGAGCTATCTTCCGTGCATCAGACGCACCATTGAGGTCTGATGGTTTGATGTAAAGCTGAAATTTCTGCTTGAATGTCTGCAAGTTGGCATTGAGATTGCCGGAGGTTGGGGCAGCATGCTGGCCTAGTGGTTAGCACAGCTGCCTCACGGCGCTGAGGTCCCAGGTTCGATCCCGGCTCTGGGTCACTGTCCGTGTGGAGTTTGCACATTTTCCCCGTGTCTGCGTGGGTTTCGCCCCCACAACCCAAAAATGTGCAGAGTAGGTGGATTGGCCACGCTAAATTGCCCCTTAATTGGAAAAAATAATTGGTTAATCTAAATTAAAAAAAAAAAAGAGATTGCCGGAGGTCCTGAACTGGTGAGGAGCCTGAATCTTTTCCATTGTGCCGGTATACATTCGCTGGTCGTCACGGATCTTGCTGAGTTGAACTAACTAGATTGAACACACCCCTGGTATCATGTTGTGTTATGTAATTTGAAATAACACAAGCTGCCACTTGATGCAGTTTTGAGTAAAAGATGCTCCAGACTTTGAAGTGAGTTCAATGTGTTTTATTGAACTATTATCACAGTTCTCAATGAGTTCGACTCTCTGCTAATCTAAATGTAATAACTCAGTCTAACTGAACCAGCCTTGCTCTAAGCCATGTGCTGGGGTGTGATGTTGAGGATACACCCTGTCTTACTCTGTAGATGTTGGTCTGTGGAAAGAAGCGGGTTGTGAGTGCTTCATCCCTTTTATAGTGAGATACCACCCCTGAGTGTCCTGACTGCCCATTGGTCGTGTCCTATTCTATGTGTTCATTAACTGCATGTTTGCATATCATGACACTTAAGGCCCGGGCTTTGGGTCGCGTTGGTGGGATGGTGAAGGGTCTGTGTCCCCTTCGGTCCCGGTCCCGTTGGGAAGGACGTAGGTATTTAGAAACTAAGAGGCATTTTAGCATGGCCAATCCACCTAACCTGCACATCTTTGGATTGTGGGGGGAAACCTGAGCACCCGGAGGAAACCCATGCAGACACGGGAAGAATGTGCAGACTCCGCACATTCACCCAAGGCCGGAATTGAACCCGGTTCCTTGGCACTGTGAGGTTGCAGTGCTAACCACTGTATCACCCTGCAGCCCGAGAACATCATTTCCTATTGGACTCAGTGTAAAGAAAGCTCTGAATTTTAACCCTCTAAAATTCTAACGTTTTACATACCCAAGAATCTTTAATGTAAACACAATGAAGTCAGTTAAAAATGAATTTTATAAAATGCAAGTCATTTTCAAAAAGCAGGAATAACGAAAGAAATGGATTTTAAAATTGCGCGCATGTGTAAGGAATAGTTAAGTTAGTAGGAACTAGTGAACTGGAATTAACCCCTTGATGTTGGATCTAAACATTCCTCAAAGACTGTGGATTTCACTATGAAGGCACCCAATCGCACACTTCCAGTTATATCAATACCTGGATAGTTAGATATCTTTGCTGAAGAATGGAGAATTTATTGTCTATTCTCTCTGATCTGGAAGAGTTTGCCAGCTAGTTTGGTTAAATATTGCTCCCTCAGAAATCTTTTTTTAACCAAACTTATTAATATATATCCTCTCACAACTTCTAAATGACTGCTTCCCTAATATTGCGAGAAATATGTCTTATTTTATCAAAGCAATACATCAGTAAGTTAAATGCAACAAATTAAGTATTTGATGTCCTTAATAGCCCTCCATTTGAAAATCTATATTGTACTGGATTTCTTTACCTGAGCGGACACTTCAAGCAGCTGACCATGTCAAACAATATTTTTTTCCAGTCACTTAACAAAGCTCAATGGTGAAATGTAATAGCCTTCACTAAAATGTTTCCAGTCAAAAAAGTCATTTTGCACAGTGCTAAAGGTGAACAAAATTATGTGTTTATCTGGACTAAGAGTGCAAATTCTCCACATACTATATCTAGTTCACGAAACACTACTCTAACATCCTGTTTTCTTTTGACGTATTCATTCCAGCCATCTGCAAGCAGTACAGTTACAGTCTGGGACCACTGGGGAACAATCAGTGTTCAAAAGTGATGTCCCAGCAATAATGAAGGCATCCAATATTGCTGGTGCAAAGGAAAGTACATCATGACACCTCAACTTGCTGGGTGAGTGGTGAACCAGTATTTCATTATTTACGCGATAATAGAATACATTTTCTCAAATGACATTACAAACTGAAGGGGCTCAGTTTTAGCCATTGGGATAATTGTTAAAAGGTCACAATCAGGACCATGCACTAAGCAATACATCTCCGTTATCTGAAAGCAGTACATTTAGTATTACCCACCCTCC
Source organism: Scyliorhinus torazame (assembly GCF_047496885.1). NCBI lineage: Eukaryota > Metazoa > Chordata > Chondrichthyes > Carcharhiniformes > Scyliorhinidae > Scyliorhinus > Scyliorhinus torazame. Next base: position 119,613,078 of record NC_092707.1, on the reverse strand, counting down.
CAAAATCCAAATGCCCGAAATGGTACATTCAGATACCTTTTTAAAAATCAGTTGTAGAATACAAAACCATCTCCTTCAAACTAGTAAATGAGAAAAAAAAAACTTTGCTATAGATTGTGCTGCATGCAGCCTCCATTTTTTTTTACTTCAGTAAAAATTTAATTTATATCAGACAGTTTCCTATAACACCAGATATGGATTTGAAATCAGTGGCTAGGATAGGGACTCACACAAGGTAGGCACAGATCACAGACTCAGTACTTGAGGCTCAGCTGACTGTGTTCATTGCAAAACAAAAGTCATTACTTCTGAACCTCAGCTAATTTATGGACAGGATTTATGGACTAAATGTGATGTTTCGTCTCATGATTGAACTTATCAGGATCAATCAAGGTGAATTAATCTGTCTTCCATTTACTGGCTTTAAATAACAATACATTTTAAAACTGTAGCACGTCAACTTTAATGTCAAAATCCACACTGAGTCAGATCGCCCCGCGCCCCCCCCCAGAAAGTACACACATGCCTAATATTGGAAGAATGTGTATACCTGTAGAAATGGAGGAACAGGAAATCTATAAATGGGATAATTCTGGCTTTGGTAGTGGATGAATGTACCTGTGGTCTTCAGCGCTCACCCCACCCTTCCCACTCACCCCACCAGAGAGGCTGGAACAGGTTGCAAGTGTTTCAGCCTTTTCTCAGTGAGGTATCCCGAGTGAGACCAATGTATCTCTGCCTATGCTTTACTAAGTCTCAACCATAGGGAGTATCCACTCCGGCGTTAAAGGCCCTATTACATTAAAGTTGATGTTGTAGTCCACCCTCTCAGTGATGGTGTTAGTTTTCATATGGATGCTGCTGACACCCAGCTCTACCTCATCACCACCTCTCTTGACTCTTATACTGCTGCTGAATTATCAGGATGTTCATCTGACAGCCAGCACCGGATAAGCAGAAATTTTCTCCACTCAAATATTGGGAAGACTGAAGCCACTGCTTTCAGTGTTAGCTTCAAACTCCAATCCCTATCTACCAATTCCATCTCTCTGCCTGGCATTAGACCGAGATGAAGCCAAACTGTCCACAACCTTGATTTCACATTTGATCCTGAGATGAGCTTCCGAACTCATATTCGCGCTACCTCTAAGATCGCCTATTTCCACCTCCATCACATTCGTCGACTCCACCAGTTTCAGTTCATCTGTTGCTGCTGCTCATTCTTGTCTTTGTTATCTTGAGAATTAACTATTCAAAAGCTCTCCCACAGTGTACCCTCCATAAACTTGAGTTCATCCAAAACTCTGCTGCCCTTGTCTTAACTAGCACCAAGTCCCTTTCCCCTATCACCCCTGTGCTCATTGACCTACTTTGGCTCCTGGTCAATAATGTCTTGATTTTAAAATTTCCATCCTTGTTTTTCAAACCTCACGATAGCTTGCCCCTCCTGAAGTCCATAATTTCCTCCAACCCCACAACTCTCTGAAGTATTTGTGCCCCTCTAATTTTGACCTCTTGTGCATTCCCAACCATAATTTCCAAATTTGGTGGTTGTGCTTTCAGCTACCTCGGTCCCAACCGATGGACTCCCCTCCTTATCCCAATCCATCTCTCCAGCTCACCTTCCTCCTTTAAAACACTTTGTGAAATCCATCCCTTTCACCAAGATTTTGATCACCTGGCCTAATATCTTTGTGCCTCAGAGTCCTACATTGTTATAGAATGGCCTCTGTGAAACACCTTGGGATGTTTCATTGTGCTAAAGGTGCTGTATAAATGTAAATTGTTATTGTTGTTGTTGCTGATGGGCTTGTAGGAAGAGGAGGAAGCTCTGTCCCTGCCATGGTCTAATGCCAGGCCTTGTAGGATTTGTAGCCATTCCAATGTTATTAATAATAATAATCTTTCATTGTCACAAGTATGTTCAACTGAAGTTCACAGTAGCAGTTCGGGGCCTGTGCCCCCACGGTACGTAAATCGTAAATGTCTGACTGAAAGATTTCTTCAAGCAAATAGGAAAGGAAGACCATGCAACGATAACAAACTATGTAATAAAAGCAGAAAATGCTGCAAAAACCCAGCAGGTCAGACAGCATCTGCGGAGGAAGAAACAGAGTTAATGGGTGGGATCTTCCAGTCCCACCGACAACAAACCCCACTAAGAGTTTCCCGGCAGTGTGGGGTGGAGTCAATGAGAAATCCCATTGACAACGGTAGGGCCCTCAGACTCAACGAAGGCCCGCCTGCCGCCACCAAGAAACACGCCACAGAGGTGCACAGAAAATCTCCCCAATGTTTCGAGCCCGTATGACTCTTACTCGGAGCTCAGGCAATCGTACAGACTCAAAATCTAAACTCTGTTTCTCTCTCCACAGATGCTGCCAGACCTGCTGACTTTTTCTCGTATTTTCTGTTTTTGTTGCAGGTTTCCATCATCCACTGTATTTTGACTTTAACGAATGCCAGCAGTAAACATTGCAATACAACCACCGCAGCTTCCAGCTACTTACACCCAGCTACAAGATTCATTGTGCGATACAAGAATTAGTTTGCGAGAGATGATGAAGAGATTTGACAGATTAGTCAAAACTGCACACACTTAAATCTGGATAGTTGATTTTATAAATCAGCCACTTAAAAAGTGTGCCTGGCTTATAAAATCATATTGAGAGTTGATTTGTCCAACAAATGGTTAATCCAGTATCATTTCTAATCAAACAAAATATTTCTGACAAACTGCTTTCCAGAAAGGCCTAATAAAATTTGGACAGGCAGAAGTGCTTTCATCAATCCCTGCAAAACCTAAATCAGAGCGAGATTCAAATGTTTCTACTAATCTCCATAAAGACCAGTGATAACAAAATCTAATAACAATCAAGAATTGGAACTTATTTTTTGTTATCTCTGATTAATGTAACATCAAAGTTTCCTGTTTCTGTTATGATTATGGGGCTGATTTAGCACAGGGCTAAATCGCTGGCTTTTAAAGCAGACCAGACAGGCCAGCAGCACGGTTCAATTCCCGTACCAGCCTCCCCGTACAGGCGCCGGAGATGTGGCGACTAAGGGCTTTTCACAGTAACTTCATTTGAAGCCTACTTGTGACAATAAGCGATTTTCATTTCATTTTCATTTCAATTCATTACCTGCCAGGAAAACAGTTTACACGGGGTGAATGGAAAACCAACAGCTAAAATGCAAAGTCCTTCCAATAATAAAAATATTGTTTACGTGAGAAAGACACAAGTTCACAATGTTAAAACAAACTTGTTAGCAGATACAAGTTCACTCTCTTGCACAAATCACGAAAGATCTGCCCTAACAAGCACTCTACCCAACCCATTTAACCTATTGGGGAGAAAGGTCTGAATAAATACTCCCTAACCCCAAAGGTAATCAAACAAAACTGGAGAAATCAGAACAACCTTCCAACCTTTCCACAGATATATCCCCCAAGATCCCTAAAGCATAAAGACGATTGTGTTCAATGGAGTAACAGATCACCTTAATTTACATTTATCTCTATAAACTTCCATTCCATTCCTATTTTAGAAAATCCCCATTCCTACAACTATATTCTTACACTAACTTTATTTTAAAAAGGCCTCAAAATACAAGGCACCAAAATAGGATTTTTATTCTCTGCGTATGTTGACAAGATGATGCCAATATTAACACGGGGCTAGCTCAAGCTCATCATTGGTGGAGGAGTGAGAACTGTCTGCCACCTGCTCCACCAGGAACACCTAAATGGAGAGAGAAAAATAATGCCGCTTTTGTTTGAAGAAAAGCAAAGCTAACTGCAAAGCACCTTGGAATATTTTGTTACATTAAAGCATGACATGAATACAAGTTGTAAGGTTTTGTACATCAGTTACAAATCCTTCAATTAAATGTACATTTCCCATCCATATTCAAAATCCGGCCATTTATGTTGGCCTGAATGAGAGCACAGATATTCAGCTCAATTTCCAAGCTGGATTTTAAAGATTACTGGTACAATACAGATATAATATATTTACATATAAAGCACCTTCCAAACCAGTGACCTTGATCACTTAGAAGGACAAGGGAAGCAGATGCATAGGAACACCATCACTTACCTGCAAGTTTCCCAACAAATCACACACCATCCTGACTTGTAATTAAATCGCTGTTCCTTCATTGTCACTGGGTCAAAATCCGGGAACACCCGACAACTCCACTGGTTCAAGGTGATGCTCATCGCCACCTTCTCTTAGGCATGAGCAATAAATGTTGGCCTTGCCAGCAACACCCACATCCCAGGAATGATTTTTTTAAAATTGCCACATGTTAACATAGAACGATACAGCGCAGTACAGGCCCTTCGGCCCACGATGTTGCACCGAAACAAAAGCCATCTAACCTACACTATGCCATTATCATCCACATGTTTATCCAATAAACTTTTAAATGCCCTCAATGTTGGCGAGTTCACTACTGTAGCAGGTAGGGCATTCCACGGCCTCACTACTCTTTGCGTAAAGAACCTACCTCTGACCTCTGTCCTATATCTATTACCCCTCAGTTTAAAGCTGTGTCTCCTCGTGCCAGCCATTTCCATCCGCGGGAGAAGGCTCTCACTGTCCACCCTATCTAACCCCCTGATCATTTTGTATGCCTCTATTAAGTCTCCTCTTAACCTTCTTCTCTCCAACGAAAACAACCTCAAGTCCATCAGCCTTTCCTCATAAGATTTTCCCTCCATACCAGGCAACATCCTGGTAAATCTCCTCTGCACCCGCTCCAAAGCCTCCACGTCCTTCCTATAATGCGGTGACCAGAACTGTACGCAATACTCCAAATACCAGAGTTCTGTACAGCTGCAACATGACCTCCTGACTCCGGAACTCAATCCCTCTACCAATAAAGGCCAACACGCCATAGGCCTTCTTCACAACCCTATCAACCTGGGTGGCAACTTTCAGGGATCTATGTACATGGACACCTAGATCCCTCTGCTCATCCACACTTCCAAGAACTTTACCATTAGCCAAATATTCCGCATTCCTGTTATTCCTTCCAAAGTTAATCACCTCACACTTCTCTACATTAAACTCCATTTGCCACCTCTCAGCCCAGCTCTGCAGCTTATCTATATCCCTCTGTAACCTGCTACATCCTTCCACACTATCGACAACACCACCGACTTTAGTATCGTCTACAAATTTACTCACCCACCCTTCTGCGCCTTCCTCTAGGTCATTGATAAAAATGACAAACAGCAACGGCCCCAGAACAGATCCTTGTGGTACTCCACTTGTGACTGTACTCCATTCTGAACATTTCCCATCAACCACCACCCTCTGTCTTCTTTCAGCTAGCCAATTTCTGATCCACATCTCCAAATCACCCTCAATCCCCAGCCTCCGTATTTTCTGCAATAGCCTACCACCTTATCAAACGCTTTGCTGAAATCCATATACACCACATCAACTGCTCTACCCTCGTCTACCTGTTCAGTCACCTTCTCAAAGAACTCGATAAGGTTTGTGAGGCATGACCTACCCTTCACAAAGCCATGTTGACTATCCCTGATCATATTATTCCTATCGAGATGATTATAAATCTTGTCTCTTATAATCCCCTCCAAGACTTTACCCACTACAGACGTGAGGCTCACCGGTCTATAGTTGCCGGGGTTGTCTCTGCTCCCCTTTTTGAACAAAGGGGCCACATTTGCTATCCTCCAGTCCTCTGGCACTATTCCTGTAGCCAATGATGACATAAAAATCAAAGCCAAAGGTCCAGCAATCTCTTCCCTGGCCTCCCAGAGAATCCTAGGATAAATCCCATCAGGACCCGGGGACTTATCTATTTTCAGCCTGTCCAGAATTGCCAACACCTCTTCCCTACGTACCTCAATGCCATCTATTCTATTCGCCTGGGTCTCCGCATTCTCCTCCACAACATTATCTTTTTCCTGAGTGAACACTGACGAAAAATATTCATTTAGTATCTCGCCTATCTCTTCAGACTCCACACACAACTTCCCATCCCTGTCCTTGACTGGTCCTACTATTTCCCTAGTCATTCGCTTATTCCTGACATACCTATAGAAAGCTTTTGGGTTTTCCTTGATCCTACCTGCCAAATACTACTCATGTCCCCTCCTTGCTCGTCTTAGCTCTCTCTTTAGATCCTTCCTCGCTACCTTGTAACTATCCATCGCCCCAACTGAAACTTCACACCTCATCTTCACATAGGCCTCCTTCTTCCTCTTAACAAGAGATTCCACTTCTTTGGTAAACCACGGTTCCCTCGCTCGATGCGTTCCTCCCTGCCTGACCGGTACATACTTATCAAGAACACGCAGTAGCTGATCCTTGAACAAGCTCCACTTATCCAGTGTGCCCAACACTTGCAGCCTACTTCTCCACCTTATCCCCCCCAAGTCACGTCTAATGGCATCATAATTGCCCTTCCCCCAGCTATAACTCTTGCCCTGCGGTGTATACTTATCCCTTTCCATCACTAACGTAAACGTCACCGAATTGTGGTCACTGTCCCCAAACTGCTCTCCTACCTCCAAATCCAACACCTGGCCTGGTTCATTACCCAAAACCAAATCCAACGTGGCCTCGCCTCTTGTTGGCCTGTCAACATATTGTGTCAGGAAACCCTCCTGCACCCACTGTACAAAAAATGACCCATCTAATGTACTCGAACTATATCTTTTCCAGTCAATATTTGGAAAGTTAAAGTTTCCCATAATAACTACCTTGTTACTTTCGCTCTTATCCAGGATCATCCTCGCCATCCTTTCCTCTACATCCCTAGAACTATTTGGAGGCCTATAGAAGACTCCCAACAGGGTGACCTCTCCTTTCATGTTTCTAACCTCAGCCCATACTACCTCGGAAGATGAGTCCCCATCTAGCATCCTCTCCGCCACCGTAATACTGCTCTTGACTAGCAGCGCCACACCTCCCCCTCTTTTGCCTCCTTCTCTGAGCTTACTAAAACACCTAAACCCCGGAACCTGCAACATCCATTCCTGTCCCTGCTCTATTCATGTCTCTGAAATGGCCACAACATCGAAGTCCCAGGTACCAACCCATGCTGCCAGTTCCCCTACCTTATTTCGTATACTCCTGGCATTGAAGTAGACACACTTCAAACCACCTACCTGAACACTGGCCCCCTCCTGCGACGTCAAATCTGTGCTCCTGACCTCCATACTCTCATTCTCCCTTACCCTAAAACTACAATCCAGGTTCCCATGCCCCTGCTGCATTAGTTTAAACCCCCCCCCAAAGAGCACTAACAAATCTCCCCCCCAGGATAGTTGTGCCCCTCAGGTTCAGATGTAGACCATCCTGTCTGTAGAGGTCCCACCTTCCCCAGAAAGAGCCCCAGTTATCCAGAAATCTGAATCCCTCCCGCCTGCACCATCCCTGTAGCCACGTGTTTAATTGCTCTCTCTCCCTATTCCTCATCTCACTATCACGTGGCACGGGCAACAACCCAGAGATAACAACTCTGTTTGTTCTAGTTCTGAGCTTCCATCCTAGCTCCCTGAAAGCCTGCCTGACATCCTTGTCCCCTTTCCTACCTATGTCGTTAGTGCCAATGTGGACCACGACTTGGGGCTGCTCCCCCTCCCCCCTAAGGACCCGGAAAACACGATCCGAGACATCACGTACCCTTGCACCTGGGAGGCAACATACCAAACGTGAGTCTCTCACGCTCCCACAAAATCTCCTAACTGTGCCCCTGACTATCGAGTCCCCAATTACTAATGCTCTGCTCCTCTCCCCCCTTCCCTTCTGAGCAACAGGGACAGACTCCGTGCCAGAGGCCCGTACCCCATGGCTTACCACTGGTAAGTCCCCCCCCCCCCACAAGTATCCAAAGCGGTATACTTGTTTCTCAGGGGAACGACCGCAGGGGATCCCTGCACTGACTGCTTTTTCCCCGTCCCTCTTACAGTTACCCATCTATCTCCAATCTTTGGTGTAACTAATTCCCTGAAGCTGCTATCTATGACCCCCTCTGCCTCCCGAATGATCCGAAGTTCTTCCAACTCCAGCTCCAGTTCACTAACTCAGTCTTGGAGGAGCTGGAGATGGCAGCACTTCCTGCAGGTAAAATCAGCAGGGACACTAACGGCATCCCTCACCTCAAACATCCTGCAGGAGGAACATTGCACTCCATTCCCTGCCATCCCTCTAACTTTCTACCAAGATCTGGCTAACAACTAAATTAAATTTTTTTTTAAATAATAATAATAATTAAGGACATTTTGAAGGAACTTGACAGAGTAGACACTGAGAGGCTGTTTCCTCTGGCTAGAACACGGGGCTATTTAGAATCGTAGTATAGTAACATAGAATTCCTACAGTGCAGAAGGAGGCCATTCAGCTTATCGAGTCTGCATTGATCCTCTGATAAAGCACCCTACCTAGGCCCACTCCCCCATCCTAATCCCGTAACTTAACCTGCACATTCCCGGACACTAAGGGGCAATTTAATGTGGCCATGCCACCTACCCTGCACAACTTTGGACTGTGGGAGGAAACTGGAGCACCCGGAGGAAACCCACACAGACACGGGGAGAAAGTGCAAAACTCCACACAGTTACCCAAGGCTAGAATTGAACCCAAGTCCTTGGCCCTGTGGGGCAGCAGTGCTAACCACTGTCCCAACATACCACTGAGGTTTTTTTCATGCAGCAGTGAAAGCTTTGAAGCCGCCATTTTGGAACATATTCTCAACAAATGGAGAAATCTTCCATCTGTGCCTCGCATTTATTTTACCTTTTTTTTTAGAAATACATCGGGGTTTTTTTTTCAAATCTTAGACTTTATTATGCTGAAAGCTCAGAGAGAAAATTCATTGTGAAATATGAAGAATAATTATTGGGTTTGATCATTTGATTTTGCTGGCAATTCACCACTGACACAGAATTCTGTCACCAGGAATATTTGAATGAGCTGTTGTGCCGATCAAGCTCACTCCTGTAGCAACCCATTCATGACTAGTCAAATAATATCATAGAAAGTTTTATCATAGAATTTACAGTGCAGAAGAAGACCATTCAGCCCATCGAGTCTGCAACGGCTCTTGGAAAGAGCACCCTACCCAAGGTTAACACCTCCACCCTATCCCCATAACCCAGTAACCCCACCCAACATTAAGGGCAATTTTGGACACTAAGGGCAATTTATCATGGCCATTCCACCTAACCTGCACATCTTTGGACTGTGGGAGGAAACCGGAGCACCCGGAGAAAACCCACGCACACAACTCTCTCCCATGCAAGATCCACATGTGAATCAAAGAGATCGATTAAATATCTCCGTAATTCTCAGTCCATTTTCTTGCCAGTTCTATTTTCTGTGGGAGAGTTTTTAAAAGTTGAGATAGATTGCCGCCATTTATGCATTAGCCGCCAGCTGTCCCTTGCCCAACATACAAGAATCTGGAGAACATTGCTGGTTTGGTAAAAGTCTGGAATTATTTTACATGAAGTCGTCCAGAGTAGCATTCAGTTGATGAGATTATTTCACTGCATCCTCACTGTTAGACCCAGTAACATTCAGAAGACAGAAAAAATTTTTTGGTACATGGAGAATGGATAGAGGCTGGTTTAGCACAGTGGGCTAAACAGCTGGCTTGTAATGCAGAACAAGACCAGCAGCGCGGGTTCAATTCCCGTACCGGCCTCCCCGAACAGGCGCCAGAATGTGGCGACTAGGGGGGCTTTTCACCGTAACTTCATTGAAGCCTACTTGTGACAATAAGCGATTATTATTATAATGTTGCCACGTATTGCTTTTTGAACTGGATGGCTGGTTCTTGAATACAAGAAGCTCAGAATTTCTAAGGAATAAATATTTTTGTTTCCCATTTCTATGGGACCGTATGGAAGCTTTAATTATTATGGTTAAGGTTTTTTTTAGACAAACCTTCTTCACTGATGAAGCCAGCCTCTCACCTTTGCATTCTTCAATGCTGCCAAGGCTGGAGTGGATTATGTAATTCAGGACTTGAATGTAACAACAATCTGCTGCAGAACTACTAAAGTCACATTTGTCCAAACATGCTGAACATTCTCCTCAAATCCACCAATAATTTGCAATCAGCAAGTTGAAACAAAGTTATGATTTACCATGACATAATTATACAGTTCGTTGGAAGATATAATTTATAATGACAATACTTAACGTATGCGAAGAGAAAGTAATTGAGAGCGATAGGTCAGTTTTGATTAAACTTATTGTCCATGGGCATTATATATATATAAGTGCTCACAAGGAGAAACTGAACCTTTAATTCACAGGTAACCTACTCTGTTTGTGAAAAAGCATTCTTCATTCTGACATGAACAGTATCACATCACTACAGTCTCGACAACATGTTGATTCTCCTCCCTGTTCTAGATGCAAAGAGCGGGTGAGGCAGTTTGAGCAAAGCCCGATTCTCATCTGCTTCATTCAGAATTGAATTAGTTGTGAAATACTAGTCAGGATTTATTTTACATTGAAACATACATAGAAAATAGAAGCAGGAGGAGGCCATTTGGCCCTTCGAGTCTACTCCGCCATTCATTATGATCATGGCTGATCATCAAGCTCAATACTCTGATCCCGCCTTCCTCCCATATCCCTTGATTCCTTTAGCCCCAAGAGCTATATCTCATTCCTTTTTGAAATTACATGTTTTGGCCTCAATTACTTTTTGTATGATAACCTGCCTTTCTATTTTTGCTACCAAAGTGGGTACCCTCATTTTATCCACAGGATACTGCATCTGCCCACTCACTCAGCCTGTCCAAATCCTGCTGAAGCATCTCGGCATCCTCCTCACAGCTCACCCTCCCAACCAACTTTGTATCTGCAAATTTGGAGATAATACATTTAGTTCCCTCTTCCAAATCATTAATATATAATGTGAACAGTTATGGCCCAAGCACAGATCCCTGCGGTACCCCAGTAGTCACTGCCTGCTGTTATGGGCCAGGGTTTAGAGAACCCCAAAGTGTATCATGGAGTTCACCTGACCCACAACTTTTACTAGATCGTGGTATGGGGAGCACACGGCCCACTCTACAGGTGTGGTACAGCAGAAATGGAAAAGTATTTTTGAAAGCAAAACAATGTTTATTCTATGAACTCAAGTTGACCTTTTTAAAACATACAGTGAACATCTTAGCAACCATTAATTCAAATACAACCCCCAAAGAATACAACACTAAGTAATCCTTTAAGCTTTCCTTTTAACGTCCATAAGACTTAAAATACCTTTTACCAGAAGCTCATCAGGTTAATGTCACTACTGTTATTAGTTTTAAATCACCAGGATCGATTTATAGTCTTTAGATTACAGAGAGAGACTCTAATACACCTTCTGGCTGTGACTGCAGCTATCCAGCTCTGAAAACGAAACTAAAACACACCCTGCAGCAAACAGCCTAAAACGAAAGTAATAAGCTGACAGACAGCCCAGCTCCACCCACTCTCTGACATCACTGCAGTAATAAACATCCATTTCTTAAAGGTACTCTCACTACAAATACTTATATACACACCCATTTATAAACACCCAATTCTTAAAGGTACATTTCTTAAACACCCATTTCTTAAAGGTACTCTCATGTGACACTGCCAATCGGAAAAATACCCATTTGTTTCAGCTTTTTGCTTCCTGTCTGCTAACCAGCTTTCTATCTATCTCAAGACACGACCCGCAATCCCATGCACTTTAATTTTACATTATAATCTGCTATGTGAGACCTTGTTGAAAGCCTGATGAAAGTCTCAATAAATCACATCCACCAGTTCTCCCTGGTCAACTCCACTAGTTACATCTCAAAGAATTCCAGTAGATTTGTTAAGCATGATTTCCCTTTCGTAAATCCATGCTGACTTTATCTGATTATACCACTGCTTTCCAAATGCTGTGCTATGAAATCCTTGATAATGACAACTTCCCTACTTCCGAAGTTAGGCTCAACAGGGAGGGTCCTGGAAAAATAGAAAATAAGATCTCACCAGCGAAATCTCGTTTCTGATTCTTGTGAGAACTTTCACTCACGTCAGCCTTTGCACTCAAGGTGAACGCGAGCGCAAAATCGCCCCATTGTCTTAGTTAGATCTCACACAAAGTCACAATGGGGAAGCGTGTTGACTCCAGATTAACTGCTTGATTTAAGAATATACTGAGAATGAATATGATACAATGCACAATGCTTTGATACTGTACAGCCGAGTTAAGGTGCAATATTGAACTGTTGATGTGAGCTTCGAGATTCGAGATGAATGCTTGAAGTCAAAGCCTGTATTCCTTTGGATGCTTTTCAAATGTTATACTACACTTTCCCATGGTGCTTGCAAATTATTAATTGTAATGAGTGCTTCAAACTGTAAAATGAATGTTCAGACCAAAACCAGGGCTCTCTGTTTCTCGAATCACTGACCTGCGATTTTCTGGCCAATCACTTGCACGAGTGGAAAATCATGACTGGTAAAAAAGGGAATTAATTAAGTAGTATGGGCATGATTTAACCATTGTGTTACACCCAGCATGGATCTGGACGCACCAGTTAAATAGCGGGAAAGGGCAAATTCGAGATCCATGCTGGGAGTTTGCTATCTAACCGGTCCACTCCTGATGGCGAGTTCCAGATCACACGCAAATATGGCGAGCATATCATTAACTCTCTTTTGCATTAATTTCCATCTCATTAGCGAGCTTGAAGTCGGATGCAATGGGGTCCCGGGAATTAACCGGCTCCCAAGCGAGAAATCACGTGGGCGTCATTTAGTATTCCTTTTGAAAAACGTGAAGGTGCAATGGCAGCAGAGGGAAACTGAGAAGGTGAGTAGACATTTCTGATTTCTGGCATGCAGCTCAAGGGCACTGGAGCTGCTGCCCTGTGTTTGGGGGCTGGGCTTGGTCAGGGAGCAGAAGAGTTCCAAGTCGTGGGTCGCCCCTGGGTCGGGGAGGGTGGGGGGGTTGGTTTAGTCAGTGAAGCCTTTTAGCTATCTTTAAATATTATGGATACCCATAGCAGAGGCAACTATAGTTGCTGCTTGTCTGTCCTACCAAACACTTCCAGGACAGAGGCTTGCTTCTGATTCTATGCTGAAGGTCACTTTAACTTCCTTTGACTGTGAGCAGCCTCTAGTTTCACAAGTGAAGGCTATTGCCAATGAGGAATTGACCTTGTTAGTTGTGAGAGCACTTCACACCTGCAGGTTGTGTTTGCTGCTTGTTCCTGCCTGGAGATTGCTGTTGCTGTTTCCTTCCTTTTCTGTAGACGGAAAGAAGGACAATTTTTTCTCAGATACCTGGATCCTGGAACACCGAGCTCAGGGGGATATATGAGTCCAGAAGGCAATCCGGTTTGAAGCAAGAATATGCTGTGGGACCTGGTGTGCGACACTGACCCAAATGGGCCACCGGATTATGCTGTTGAAGAAATGCTGTTGAAGAAATGCTTTTGCCAATTGCTGATGCTTTTGTTGCTGGTGTGGTGAGTGCTGCATGTAACTGGCACATCACCGTGGGTTAAACACGCTGGTAGTCATGGATGTTCAACTGCACCTTGAGACCAGTGGAATATGTGGATGCCAGGATTTGGTTCTGGTGAGATGGGGCCATGTGGGGTGGGGGGGTGGGGGGGGGGGGGGGGGGGGGGGGGGGGGGGGGGGGGGCTGTACAGCAGCGGCTCCTGGACAGAGAATGGCACTGATACGTGGAACAAGTAACACATTGACGAACAGATCATGGGCGGGATTCTCCGTCCCGCCGCACCAGATTCGCCGTCTGCCGTCAGCCAGCCAACAGGGTTTCCCATTGTGGGCAGTCCCACGCCGTCGGGAAATCCGCAGTCTGCCAGCGCAACGGAGAATCCCAACAGCGGAGAATCCAGACCTTTTTCAATGAACAGGGGCGTCATTCTCCGACCCCCTGCTGGGTCGGAGAATGGCCGTTGGCCGTCGTGAATCCCACCCCGCGAAAGTCTCCGGTACCGGAGATTGGGCGGTGGCGGGAATCGGGCCGCGCCTGTTGGCGGGCCCCCCCGCTCAATTCTCCGGCCCGGATGGGCCGAAGTCCCGCCAAGAAATTGCCTGTCCCGCCGGCGTAAATTAAAGTAGGTATTTACCGGCGGGACAAGGCGGCGTGGGTGGGCTCCGGGGTCCTGGGGGGGGGGGGGCGATCTGACCCCGGGGATGCCCCCACGGTGGCCTGGCCCGCGATCGGGGCCCACCGATCCGCAGGCGGGCCTGTGCCATGGGGGCACTCTTTCCCTTCCGCCTCCGCCACGGTCTCCACCATGGCGGAGGCGGACGAGACTCTCCCCACTGCGCATGCGCGGGAAACTGTCAGCGGCACATGACGCTCCCGCGCATGCGCTGCCCCGAATGTCATTTCCGCGCCAGCTGGCAGGGCAACAAACGCCATTTCCGCCAGCTGGCGGGGCGGAAATCCCTCCGAACTCTCCGGCACCGGATATTCGGCGGGGGTGGGAATCGTGCCACGCCAGTTGGCGGGCCCCCCCGCTCGATTCTCCGGCCCGGATGGGCCGAAGTCCCGCCGATAAATTGCCTGTCCCGCCGGCGTAAATTAAATCACCTACCTTACTGGCGGGACAAGGCGGCGTGGGCGGGCTCCGGGGGGGGACGCGGGGCGATCTGGCCCCGGGGGGTGCCCTCACGGTGGCCTGGCCCGCGATCGGGGCCCACCGATCCGCGGGCGGGCCTGTGCCGTGGGGGCACTCTTTCCCTTCCGCCTCCGCCACGGTCTCCACCATGGCGGAGGTGGAAGAGACTCCCTCCACTGCACATGCGTGGGAAACTGTCAGCGGCCGCTGACAGTTTCCCACGCATGCGCCGCCCGGAGATGTCATTTCTGCGCCAGCTGGCGGGGCAACAAAGGCCGTTTCTGCCAGCTGGCGGGGCGGAAATTCCTCCGGCGTCGGCCTAGCCCCTCAATGTTGGGGCTCGGCCCCCAAAGATGCAGAGCATTACGCACCTTTGGGGCGGCGCGATGCCCATCTGATTGGCGCCGTTTTGGGCGCCAGTCGGCGGACATCGCGCCATTTCCGGAGAATTTCGCCCATGATAACACATTCTCTGGCTCATCCTCCGATTCTGTTGAGGAACTTGCGAGTGGTGTTTGTTTTTCTTTGTGAAATGAGCTGATTTGGCTTTATCAAATACCAATACGGAGCGGTGACATTTTCTTGTTGTTTAATGGTGAGTGTGATATGTGGAATGTTGTGTTGGAGTTAATTTTCAAACTTTTGTTACTGTTGACCGTTTAATAAACAAAATATTCTCAAGTGGCTGCTCATGGGTACAAGGGTCATGTCTCAGATGATGATTATTGCATCGCATTTCAATCAACCTTTTAACCTGAACAGTTTGCCTGACCTCGAGAAGAGTCAGCACCATAGAGGCAGCAGCCGACAATCAAACACTCAATCACTGGGCTTCAGCACTGGAGATATCCTTGTGACCAAAGGGTGAGTGTGTGGATCAGGGGAGGGTATCTGAGCACGGTTTCCCTAATGTTCCATAGCAAGGGTCTGTGGTCGAGGGGCTCCTGATGTGGCCGGGGGCGAGTGTGCAGAGCGAAGTTTTCCTGTGCAACTGGCTCGGTGGATGCAACTCTGAGAGAAGACGGGGCATGTGAGGGTGGGGGAGGTTTGAGGGACACGGGGAGGAAACCCTTACTGATTGTCAGTCTCTCTCCTTCTCCAATTCCTTACAGACATGCAATATATGGCTGGTTATGTCGGTCCTGCCGAGGCTGCCCTCCTGCTGCTGGTGGCAGCCCAGGCAACCAGACACCAGAGAAGCTGCGTCGACGCAGGCTTGAGGTGGTACCCCCTGTGCAGGGGGCCGCCGCAAACCCTGAAGACCCAGTCACCTACCAGGCCAAGGAGGAACCCAGAGGGGGGCAGCAGTGACGGCCCAAGGTGTACAGGCGTTGTTGGTCTTTCGAGCAGATGGTGGACGCATGTGTCGTAGGAGGCTCCGTCTCAACAAAGAGACAATGATGCACTTGTGCCATGTCCTGTGGACATGGCATCCCGTGGAGGAGGACACCCACTCCCGATGGGCGCAGCCCCAAACCTCTATGCAACCAGTTAATTCCACGGTTCGAGCAGGCACGTGTGCAGCATTTCCCAAGCTACACATAATGCCCGTCATTGACAGGATGGGGTTCCACTCCCTGAATGTTCAACTCGTGTGGACACACCATCTCCAGATCACATATGTCTGCGCATGCACATGACAACTACATCCTGGGGCACTCAAAGTTCTCTGGTATTTTTGAGGACCACCCCAGAGTGACGGGTTGGCTCTTGGGGGCTAAGGGGTTCCTGGCGAAGTCCTAGCTGATCACGCCAGTGCAGAGTGGGAGGTGCGATATAACAAGGCCCATGTTGCCACATGTGCTGTCATTGAGAGGTGCATTAAACTGCTCAAAATGTGGTTCCGATGCCAGGACCATTCTGAGGAGGTGGAGTCGGACCAGGGGGGACTGGTTGATGAGCCCAGGGAGAAGCAGCAAGAAGTATCGGATGACGGTGGGCAAGGTCCGGCATGCCCGGAGGACCAGGGAGGCCCTCATTCTCAACTGATCCTTATAGGACGAGGCTTTATCCGTCAGCCCCTCTGCCCGCTCAATATCTTCTTTCCCCCAATTCCGCCAAACCCCTTCAATCACTCCTTCACCTAATTTCTCCCCTCCCCTCCAATCCCCCCTCCCCTCAATCCCCGTGTCCTTCCAATGCCCCATTCCCCAACCCCGCCTTCCCCTCAATACCTCCTTCCCCCAATCCCTCCCTCGCCCAAATCCCCCATTCCCCTCCTCCTCCCCAATTGCCCTCTTTTACACCAATTTCCCTCCTTCCCACCCACCTCCCTCTTGCAACTATACTGTTCCACCCTCCAAGGATCTGTGTAACATGACCCCAGGGGGTCACTAGACAAGGCAAGAGAGTGATAATAACTTGCTGTGAAGAAAGCTCTGTTGCTCCTCAGTTTATGCAAAAAAGGCTGACTCCTGTCTTTCTGCTGACAGCGCGCTCACACACATCCTCTGAATGGGGTCTGCATCAGGGGCATTTGATCTTGGACCACTCTGCCCGGGGGGTGGGGTTGCAGGAAGTGGAGGGCAACAGGAGGTGAGGATGCAGGCAGGCCACTGTGAATATTAATGTGGCAGAGACTTCACATGTTTTGATTGCGATACAAAAGAGACCAGAGGGGAAATTTCTTCACACAGAGGGTGGTGACCATCTGGAATGGGCAGCCAGAGGCAATGGCAGAGGTGGGTACAATTTTGTCTTTTAAAAAGCAGTTAGACAGTTACATAGGCAGGGTGGGTATAGAGGGATATTGGCCAATGCAGGCAAGTGAGACTACCTTAGTGATTGAAACTGGATGGCATGGACTAGCTGGGCTGAAGGGTCTGTTTCCATGCTATAAACATCTCTGACTCTATGCATGGGGATTTCCATTGTGCCTGCTTTAGTGGACCAGGAGAAGCACTGAGGAGAGCTTCAACGCTAAGGAGATATTTATTCCATTGCTAATATCTTCTCATGAATTACCCATCAGCTTTTGAGTCAAGGTCATAGGTGCACAACGTCACTGGTGCACAAGGTCACTTACGGAATACGCATTATTTCTTAGCAGAATTCTTCAAAATCTTCCTAAAATCCTAGCGGGCACGTGAAATCAACATGTGCTCTCAATACAGTTGTTGCTGTTTGTACCATGCTGTCTTGCCATTCAACGCATAAAAATAGATTCTAGGTATGAGATTTTCCGAATTCTTTAAACAGCCTGAAATCCAATGTTCTGTTCATTTGCCAAGCTGCTATTATATAAAGTTATATAAAATGTAAAGAATCTTTCAAATAATTCCTTCACCTTGTCAGCTGCCTATCCTGATTTTGCTGTAAAAATGCAAAAGCAATTTTGAATATGTTGGGATCCTCTTGCGATGATCTGTAAATCCTCCATCTCCCACTCTCCCCTTCCGCATTTACTGTGAGAGCCCCCACCCCACCCCGCCCTTTCAGATCATTCTGCCAATTCACTCCATTTTGCTTGGTTAACATATTTGGGAATTAATGTCTATGATTATGGAGTAATTACCTCACTTCAAAGGGTCACATTGCCACTAAATGTTAAAGGAAAGCGGCATTTCACTTAACTCTCAAGAAAGACCAGCACTTTTCTAAAATGTTCTGCAACCACCCATCATCCCCACTAATGCATGTTCTCCTTTGGTCAAAAGAGTGGGATAATAAGGCCAGCAGCATAGCCAGAGTATTTAGTACTGTATGTACTTTGTGATCAGTTGATGGGAAGTGTGTTTCAGGGTGAAGATGGTGCTTCCTTAGTCTTGTTTATTTTCCTATTGCAATGTGGAGCTTTCCACTGTTCCATTTTGCATTTTATCCAGAAACAGTTTAAATTTGCCCATATGTTGGTCTGAACAAAAATCTGACAACTAAAAATAAATAAGCAATTGTTCTGTGGAACAAATCAATTTTCACAAGCCATGCCAACTTTGATTTATCCTTCAGAATTCAGGACCCATGAAAATGCTGTGCCACAATTAATTAAATCCACGAACATGTACCGATATCTTGCAGGAAAGAGAAAAACAATATCATTAGGATGTTAATAATTTTCAGGCTTCCTCAGGCTATGGAAGAGCATTGTGGGACACCAGCTTACAAATGTTAATATTTTCATCGGAAATTCTTCAATCTTCTATTTCATCAGAGGTATTAAAATAATGGGTTAATGTTGCCATTACAAAGAGAGTGCAATTTCCGATTAAACAAATGATTGTATACTTGTGTCAGGGCCTCAACATCGACATTTTATAGCAGAGAATATTCCCTTCAGCAATTGAGTGCACCATCAATGATGCTATCTGAAAATCTGTGTAGGTTTATGCACAGCTTTCTCTATTGGAAACAAAAGTGCAGCTTACATCAAATATCCTTAATTAGAATTACTTCACATCTGAAAAGTTGCAGTTGACGCAAATGCATTGATATTTTTGGAGTATACATCAATCATCCTTCCCAATTCAGCTTGTCAGTCATCCTACTGTTTCATTATCAGGAGAATATCCAGTTCTATATATGTTATTGCAGGGAGATGTATTTTTGTTGTACCGTGCTCCTTTTTTGAAAGGTTTGGATTTTGAATTTTTATAAAGACACACAGCGACTATTCAGTGCCCTCTTGCTTTGACACATAGAAGCACGATTGTTCAGCAAGGTGTAAGATGCATTCCATTACTGTAGCAGCACCTGCTCCGCAGAGAGCAAATGGTCTGCTGGGGCTAGCTTACTGTTGATATCACCCCAGGTCAGCTGGCGGACTCAAATAAATTGTGCAGAGAATTGCAGTGCCTTGCATTTTCCTTCAGTGCACAGAAAGACTGTCAGATTTGAAAGGCACGCAGTTCTGCTCCAGCAAGCAGTAGCTGCTTCTGTCGCAAGCTATTCCTCTTTCTCTTCTTCCTGTTCCAACCCCCACAACAGAACACTTGCTTCCTCTCAGGATTCCTCCATTTCAGGAAACAAGAGGTTCCATGACAGAGACAATCCAGCCGACCACAATAGGAGCCAAATTAACCACTTGGTCACGCTCTGTGAAGGTAGAACAGTGGCCGCAATCTGTCAGCTTGGAGCACCACAGGAACACAACTCTTTCCAAATAAATTTACTGCCACATTAATGTGTCACCTCTGATGACCTGAGACAGCACTGATCGAATTACATATTATAAACAGAATGCGTATGATTGATCAATGACTTTATTGGAAGATTTCCTGTTCATTTACTGCCTGAATTAAACCCATTTCTACTGGCTCATGAAAACTCATCAAATTATTTAATACCTGAATTTGGCTTCAAAGAGTATTATTCGCACTTCATTTAAACTATAGATTGCCATCCACTAAAATGTGAGAAATTTGAAGTACATTTAATCCGATTTTGTGCTGAATTTTTTGATATAAATACTACAAATATCATCCCTAATTTTTAAATGATGTTTGTCTCAAAGCGATTTCAGTTTAACCATGGAGTTTTCTGTAGCAAAGTAACTCACTCTCCTCAATGATTTTGAGGCTGTATTCCTCAGATTTTCCAGCCCGGTATTTGAACGGAGGTGGGACTTGTAAGATCCAACAGGTAGGTGCTTTTCCGGCACTGCTTGTGGTCCTGGAGGCACAAGAGTGCATCAATCACCACCTCCTTAAATCAAACTGCTCACAATCTCTTTTCTCCACAGTCCCAGCAATCTCTCTCCACGTACAATCTCTCAAACTTCCATAATCTCTCACCTCCCATAATCGTCATCCCCATGGTTTCCTTACCTGTGACCTCTGTGACCCTGCAATCTGTATCTTCCCCCCTCACGATCTTCCCATATTCCCTCAGAGCAATTTCTCCACCCCATCCTGATGTGTTACTAGCGCTTCATCCCCCCCACCAACCATCCTGTTCATGGCTGGAATCACTAGAGGAGAGGTTGGCTGCGACCTCGTGCAACAGATGTTTTTGCGCTTCCGGGTGCGGCGATGACCAGCTGAGTCGCACGTTTCGGCAGCTCCCTGTGAAACGGACTTTTGGGCTCTTGATAGGAGCCCCAACGGCAATTTTAACGGCTGAAAACACCGTGCGGTAAACCAGAAGGGTGTTCCCCCTGGACACGGATGGAAAAAGGAGAGGAAAGTGGCCGGATTGCAGCGGATCCTTTGGAACAACGGCAAGGAAGGCAAGCAGAAACCAAGATGGCGTCGGAAGGTGGCAGTTTCATATGGGGCCCTGAACAACAAGAGTTTTTGAAACGCTGCGTGGAGGAGATAAAAAAGGAAATGAAGAAAGAGTTGTTGGCCCCGATATTACAGGCGATTGAAGGGCTGAAAGAGGAACAAAAGACCCAGGAGCAGGAGCTTCGGGTCGTGAAGGCGAAAGCAGCAGAGAATGAAAACGACATACAGGGCCTGGTGGTGAAGTCGGAGATACAGGAGGCACACCAGAAACGATCTGTGGAGAGGTTGGAGGCACTGGAAAATAACGCAAGGAGGAACAACTTGAGGATTCTTGGCCTTCCTGAAGGTGTGGAGGGGGCGGACGTCGGGGCATATGTGAGCACGATGCTGCACTCGTTAATGGGAGTGGAGGCCCCGACGGGTCCGTTGGAGGTGGAGGGAGCATACCGAGTTATGGTGCGAGGACCGAGAGCAGGAGAAGCTCCCAGAGCCATAGTGGTGAGATTTCTCCGTTTTAAGGATAGAGAAATGGTCCTTAGATGGGCGAAGAAAACTCGGTGTAGTAAATGGGAGAACGCGGTGATCCGCGTCTATCAAGATTGGAGTGCGGAGGTGGCGAGAAGGAGGGCGAGCTTTAATCGGGCCAAAGCGGTACTTCACAAAAAAAAGATAAAGTTTGGAATGCTGCAACCGGCAAGACTGTGGGTCACATATCAAGGGAGGCACCACTACTTTGAGACGGCGGATGAAGCGTGGACTTTTATTGTAGAAGAAAAATTGGAATGATTGGACTACGAAAATGAACGTTTGGACAAAGTGGTGGGACGAGTGGGGGGGGGGGGGGCGAAGAGGGATTGTATGATTAATCCTGCGGTATGGTAACTTTTCTTTCTCCCACAGGTGGTGATGGGGGGAGGTGGGGAGGGAGAGGAGATGGGGCGTTGGCCATGGGAGGCGGGGCCGAGGGAGAGGCGCGGGCTTGGTTCCCGCGCTATGATAATTATGGCGGGAATAGAGAAGCAGGAAGGAGGGGGCACCGCACGGGGCGAGCCGTGATCACGGGGGGAAGCCGAGGTCAGCCAGAGTTTGCTGACTTCTGGGAGCAACATGGGGGGAGTAATTACGCTAGCGGGGGGTCTAGCGGGGGGGGGGAGGGGGGAATTACTGGGTTGCTGCTGCTGGGGAAAGGGGGGAGTGGGTGCGGGAAAGGATGGGCGGGGGGGCACCGTCTGGGAGAAATACAGCCGCGTGGGAACTGGGCGAGAAGCTGGAAAAAGATGATGGCTAACCGGCAAGGGGGGGGGGTGGGAAGCCCCCCAACTCGGCTGATCACGTGGAACGTGAGGGGGCTTAACGGGCCGATAAAGAGGGCACGAGTACTCGCACACCTTAAGAAACTTAAAGCAGATGTGGTCATGTTACAGGAAACGCACCTGAAACTGATAGATCAGGTTAGGTTGCGCAAAGGATGGGTAGGGCAGGTGTTCCATTCGGGGCTGGATGCGAAAAACAGGGGGGTGGCTATATTAGTGGGGAAGCGGGTAATGTTCGAGGCAAAGACTATAGTGGCGGATAACGGGGGCAGATACGTGATGGTGAGTGGCAAATTACAGGGAGAGATGGTGGTGTTGGTAAACGTGTATGCCCCGAATTGGGACGATGCCAATTTTATGAGGCGAATGCTAGGACGCATCCCAGACCTAGAGACCGGAAAGCTGATAATGGGGGGAGACTTTAACACGGTGTTGGAACCAAGGCTGGATAGGTCGAAGTCCAGGACTGGTAGGAGGCCGGCAGCAGCCAAGGTGCTTAAGGATTTTATGGAGCAGATGGGAGGGGTGGACCCGTGGAGATTCAGTAGACCTAGGAGTAAGGAGTTCTCGTTTTTCTCCTATGTCCATAAAGTCTATTCACGCATAGACTTTTTTGTGTTGGGTAGGGCATTGATCCCGAGGGTGAGGGGAACGGAATATACGGCTATAGCCATTTCGGATCATGCCCCACACTGGGTAGACTTGGAGATAGGGGAGGAAACAAGAGGGCGTCCACCCTGGAGAATGGATATGGGACTAATGGCGGATGAGGGGGTGTGCTTAAGGGTGAGGGGATGCATTGAAAAGTACTTGGAACTCAATGACAATGGGGAGGTTCAGGTGGGAGTGGTCTGGGAGGCGTTGAAGGCGGTGGTTAGGGGGGAGCTGATATCAATAAGGACACATAAAGGGAAGCAGGAGAGTAAGGAACGGGAGCGGTTGTTGCAAGAACTTTTGAGGGTGGACAGACAGTATGCGGAAGCACCGGAGGAGGGACTGTATAGGGAAAGGCAAAGGCTGCATGTGGAATTTGACTTGCTGACCACAGGCACTGCAGAGGCACAATGGAGGAAGGCGCAGGGTGTACAGTATGAATATGGAGAGAAGGCGAGCAGATTGCTGGCACACCAATTGAGGAAAAGGGGAGCAGCGAGGGAAATAGGGGGGGTGAGAGACGAAGATGGAGAGACGGAGCGGGGAGCGGAGAGAGTGAATGAAGTGTTCAAGACATTTTATAAAAAATTGTATGAAGCTCAACCCCCGGATGGGAGGGAGAGAATGATGGAGTTTTTGGATCGGCTGGAAATTCCCAAGGTGGAAGAGCAGGAAAGGATGGGATTGGGAGCACAGATCACGGTAGAAGAAGTGGTGAAAGGAATTAGGAACATGCAGACGGGAAAGGCCCCGGGACCGGACGGATTCCCAGTTGAATTTTACAGAAAATATTTGGACTTGCTCGCCCCGCTACTGACGAGGACCTTCAACGAGGCAAAGGAAAGGGGACAACTGCCCCCGACTATGTCAGAAGCAACGATATCGCTTCTTTTAAAGAAGGAAAAGGATCCGCTACAATGCGGGTCCTACAGACCAATCTCCCTCCTCAATGTAGATGCCAAGGTCTTGGCCAAGGTAATGGCAATGAGAATAGAGGAATGTGTCCCGGGGGTGGTTCATGAGGACCAAACTGGGTTTGTGAAGGGGAGACAGCTGAACACGAACATACGGAGGTTGTTAGGCGTAATGATGATGGCCCCACCAGAGGGTGAAACGGAGATAGTAGTGGCGATGGATGCCGAGAAAGCATTTGATAGAGTGGAGTGGGATTATCTGTGGGAGGTGTTGAGGAGATTTGGGTTCGGAGAGGGGTATGTTAGATGGTTGCAGCTGTTGTATAGGGCCCCAGTGGCGAGTGTGGTCACGAATGGACGGGGATCGGCATATTTTCGGCTCCACAGAGGGACAAGGCAGGGATGTCCTCTGTCCCCATTACTGTTTGCACTGGCGATTGAGCCCCTGGCGATAGCGCTGAGAGGTTCCAAGGGATGGAGGGGAATACTTAGGGGAGGAGAAGAACACCGGGTATCTTTATATGCGGATGATCTGCTACTATATGTGGCGGATCCAGCGGAGGGGATGCCAGAAATAATGCGGATACTTGGGGAGTTTGGGGATTTTTCAGGGTATAAATTGAACATGGGAAAGAGTGAGCTGTTTGTGGTGCATCCAGGGGAGCAGAGTAGAGAAATAGAAGACCTACCATTGAGGAAGGTAACAAGAGACTTTCGTTACCTGGGGATCCAGATAGCTAAGAATTGGGGCACATTGCACAGGCTAAATTTGACGCGGTTGGTGGAACAGATGGAGGAAGATTTCAAGAGATGGGACATGGTAGCATTGTCAATGGCAGGGAGGGTGCAGGCAGTTAAGATGGTGGTCCTCCCGAGATTCCTTTTTGTGTTTCAGTGTCTCCCGGTGGTGATCACGAAGGCTTTTTTCAAAAGGATAGAAAAGAGTATTATGGGTTTTGTTTGGGCCGGGAAGACTCCGAGAGTGAGGAAGGGATTCTTACAGCGTAGTAGGGATAGGGGGGGGGCTGGCACTACCGAGCCTAAGTGAGTATTATTGGGCCGCTAATATTTCAATGGTGAGTAAGTGGATGGGAGAGGAGGAAGGAGCGGCGTGGAAGAGATTAGAGAGGGCGTCCTGTAAGGGGACCAGCCTGCAGGCTATGGTGACAGCCCCATTGCCGTTCTCACCAAGGAACTATACCACGAGTCCGGTGGTGGTAGCTACACTGAAGATTTGGGGACAGTGGAGACGACATAGGGGAAAGACCGGAGCACTGGGGGGGTCCCCGATAAGAAACAACCATAGGTTTGCCCCGGGGGGAATGGATGGGGGATATGGAATGTGGCAAAGAGCAGGTATAACGCAATTGAAAGATCTATTTGTGGATGGGAAGTTTGCGAGTCTGGGAGCGCTGACCGAGAAATATGGGTTGCCCCAAGGGAATGCATTCAGGTACATGCAATTGAGGGCTTTTGCGAGGCAGCAGGTGAGGGAATTCCCGCAGCTCCCGACACAAGAGGTGCAGGACAGAGTCATCTCAAAGAAATGGGTGGGGGACGGTAAGGTGTCGGATATATATAGGGAAATGAGAGACGAAGGGGAGACTATGATGGACGAACTAAAAGGGAAATGGGAAGAAGAGCTAGGGGAGGAGATTGAGGAGGGGATGTGGGCAGATGCCCTAAACAGGGTAAACTCGTCGTCCTCGTGCGCCAGGCTAAGCCTGATTCAGTTTAAGGTATTACACAGGGCACATATGACTGGAACACGGCTCAGTAAATTTTTTGGGGTGGAGGATAGGTGTGCGAGGTGCTCGAGAAGCCCAGCGAATCATACCCATATGTTTTGGTCATGCCCGGCACTACAGGGGTTTTGGATGGGGGTGACAAAGGTGCTTTCGAAAGTAGTAGGAGTCCGGGTCGAACCAAGCTGGGGGTTGGCTATATTTGGGGTTGCACAAGAGCCGGGAGTGCAGGAGGCGAAAGAGGCCGATGTTTTGGCCTTTGCGTCCCTAGTAGCCCGGCGCAGAATATTGCTAATGTGGAAAGAAGCCAAGCCCCCGGGGGTGGAGACCTGGATAAATGA
The DNA here is from genome assembly GCF_047496885.1 of Scyliorhinus torazame. Lineage (NCBI taxonomy): Eukaryota > Metazoa > Chordata > Chondrichthyes > Carcharhiniformes > Scyliorhinidae > Scyliorhinus > Scyliorhinus torazame. The sequence goes on along the minus strand of NC_092707.1, from coordinate 119,587,318 downwards.
TATGGCGGGGTTCATAAAGTTAGAGCGGATTAAGTTCGTCCTAAGGGGGTCGGCTCAAGGGTTTACAAGGCGGTGGCAACCGTTCGTCGAATATCTTGCGGAAAGATAGATAGGGGAGAACAAAGAAGGCAGCAGCAGCGGCCCAGAACTTGGGGGGGGGGGGTGGGGGGGGGGGGGGGGGTGTGGCCTGAGACAAGGCAGTTGCCAATTAGGGCTAGTTTTTTTTTATTTTTGTTATTTAATATTTATTTATTTGTTGTTGTTTTCTTTTGTTCTTGTTTAAATAAAAAAGGTCATTATTATCTGTATTGTTATAATGTTGTGTAAAGGATGCACAATGTAATGTGTTGGTTGACCAAAAATTTTCAATAAAATATTATTTAAAAAAAAACAAAAAAAAATTAAAAAAAAAACAGATGTTTTTGCTCATCAGCCAGCCAGAAGCCTCTCAGCCTGGCAGGATCCCAGGCGAGCAGCAGGATTAAAGTTATTGTACTGAGATCTTTCTGCTAAATTCAGCAGGTCCTTTGCCTGCCCGGCTTGTCAGTATTTTTCAGATGCTGGAAAATGTCCATGCTCCCTCCCTGTAAACATCAGGGTCCTTGAGTTTGTAGACAAATTGGAAATGCAAATGTAAAGGACACTCAAAGCCCCTGCGGCCCTTCCCACTCTACAATATCAGACAATTGGAGGATGTAAGATACCCTGTACTGTTGACCTTAGCTGCATTTAGATGCTGAGTGTAGATTATCATGGAGGAAACATTTTCCACAACTGCTTTTGGTCAGTTGGATGCAGATTTGGAAACAATATGGTGGATGATTGCCCAGCCTTGTGTCAAGAGGACAGCAAGAAAGACAAGAGGCTTCAGAAACATAGACGAGAAAAATGTCACCTCAATCAAAAATGAAATATCGCTTATCATTTAATGGAACGGCTAAGACAGAAACTCAACGCCAATGAGACAAAATTGGACAAGTGTCTAAATATACTTGATTTCTCATGCAAAGCCTTTAAAAATACAAACACTGTTAAAAACTTTATAACAGAGGAGTTCATCAACTCGATCTACTCACTGCACTTCACCGCCCTTCTGTATGCATTTCTGGGTGTTTTTTTAATTCATTTTAACAGGATGTAGGCTTCGCTGGCTAGGCCAGCATTTGTTGCCCATCCAAACTGCACTTGAGAAGGTAGTGGTGAGCTGCCTTCTTGAATCACTGCAGTCCATATGGTATAGGTACACCCACATGCTGTTATGGGGGGGGAGTTCCAAAATTTTGACCCAGCAACAGTGAAGAACAGTGATATATTTCCAAATCAGGACTGAGTGACTTTTATGGGGGGGGGGAGTTCCAGAATTTTGACCCAGCGACGGTGAAGAACAGTGATATATTTCCAAATCAGGACTGAGTGACTTGGAATTTTTAATAAGGCTCGAGGAGTCCAAAGTAAGTAAAAGTAAACATTTATTTTACAACAATTATATACAGAAGTACTGGTAAACCTCACTAGTTACTCTCTTTCCTGTCGGTCGGTTCCAGACTGGCCGACATTTTATAGAAGTACGGGTAAGCTACTCCTCCCCTAGTGAGGGAGGCCATACTCCTCAAGGAGCAAGGGGAAAGCAATCATCCCCACACTGGGGGCGAGATTCTCCGGTCGCCGATGCCAAAATCGCGTTCGGCGATCGGCCGGAGAATCCAAGTTTATGACAGAATCAGAGTTGGCGGTGCTTTTGCGCTGCTCCGCCCCTTCCAAAGAGGTGTACTCTAGGAGTACGCCGCAGCACATATCGGACATTGCCTGAGGCCCACCTTCCGACGCTCCGCCCCCACCGGCCGAGTTCCCGACGGTGTAGGTCTTTCATGGTCTCATCCGTCGGGAACTCAGCGTGGCGGCTACATATTTAGTCCAGCGCCGCCACAGTCGGGGGACCGATGATCCACATGCAGGGGGGACATTATTTGGGTTGGAGGAAGTGTGGGGGGGTGGTCCGAGGCACGCGAGCTGGCTAAGGGGGGGGGCACTATTTCACGGACCGGGTCTATGGGCTGCGTCCGCCATGTAGAATGGTGCGGCCACTGCAGGCCGCCGCCGTGCTCATGTGCAGCCATGGACCCAGCAATTCTCCGGGGCATATTGGCAGCTAGAGCCGGGTGCTCTACGCTGCCATCCTGCTAGCCCCCAGCACAACGGGGAATCGGTGGCCATTTTGCACCATTTATTCTGGCATAAAACGCCACCGTTCCCACGCTGGCGTGGGACATAGCCCCAGAAACGGAGAATCCAACCACAATTGTCCCGTGCTGGTTATTATAGAAGGGAACTTCCAGATGATGGTGTTCCCATATTTCTACTGACCTTGCCCTTCTAGATGGTAGTGGGTGTGGGTTTGGAAGGTGCTGCCAAAGGGTACTTGATGAGTTCCTGCAATGCATCTTGTAGATGGTACACACGGCTGCTACTGTACATCAGTGGTTGAGAGAGTGAATGTTTGTGGAAGGGGTGCCAAAGAAGCAAGCTGATTTTTCTTGGATGATGTCACGTTTCTTGTGTTGTTGGAGCTGACCCCATCCATGCAAGTGGAGAGTATTCCATTATACTCTGTCTTGTACCTTGAAGGTGGTGGACAGGCTTTGGGAAGTCAGGAGGTGAGTTAATCGCCACAGGATTCCAAACCTCTAACCAGCTCTTGTAGCCACAGTATTTATATGGCTAGTCCAGTTCAGTTTCTGATCAATGTTAACCCCCAGGGTGTTGGTAGTGGGGGATTCAGTGATGGTAATGCCATTGAATGTCAAGGAATGATGGTTTGATTCTCCCTTACTGGAGGTGGTCATTGCCTGGCACTTGTGTGGCGTGAATGTTACTTGCCATTTGTCAGCCCAAGCCTGGATATTGTCCAGATTTTATTGCATTTGCATGTGGACTGCTTGGTGGTAATTGACCAGGTTGGTTTTGTCTTGCTTTTTATGTACAGGACATGCCTGGGCAATTTTCCACATTTCCAGATAAATGCCAGTGGTGTAACTGTACTGGAACAGCTTGACTAGGGGTGTGGCAAGTTCTGAAGCACATGTCTTCAGTATTATTGCCAGAATATTGTCAGGGCCCATAGCCTTTGCAGTATCCAGTGCCTTCAACAGTTGAAGGTGAATTGAATTAACTGAACACTGGCATCTGTGATGCTGGGGACCTGGAGGAGACCGAGATGGATCATCGGCACTCTTGGCAGAAGATTATTGCGAATGCTTCAGCCTTGTCTTTTGCATTGATGTGCTGGAGTCCTCCAATATGGAGGATGGGGATATTTGTAGAGCCTCCTCCTCCAGTGAGTTGTTTAATTGTCCACCACCATTCATGGCTGGATGTGGCAGGACTACAGAGCTTAGATCTGATGCGTTTGTTGTGGAATCGCTTAGCTGTCTGCTACTTGCTGCTTGTGCTGTTTGGCCACAAGTGTGTTGTAGCTTCACCAGGTTGACACCTCATTTTCCAGTATGCCTGGTGCTGCCCCTGGCATGCCCTTCTGCACACTTAATTGAACCAGGCTTGATCCCCTGACTTGGTGGTAATGGTAGAGTGGAGGAATATTCCAGGCCATGAGGTACAGATTGTGGCTGAGTACAATTCTGCTGCTGCTGATGGCCCACAGCACCTAATAGGTGTCCAGTCTCGAGTTGCTACATCTATTCCGAATCTATCCTATTCTGGACGATGGTCGTGCCACACAGCACGATGGACGGTACCCTCAATGTGAAGACAGGACCATCTGCTCAGAGAGACCGAGGTTGATATGTAGCATCCTGCATCAAGCTTTTTGACTCCAATACGAAATATTGGAGAATTAGCAACTAGACAACACGGGCGTCATTCTCCGACCCCCCAGCGGGTCGGAGAATGGCCGTTGGCCGCCGTGAATCCCGCCCTCGCCGGTTGCCGAAGTCTCCGAAGGGAGAAAAGTCGGCGGGCCGTTAATGGCGCCGCTGACGTCGGAGAATGGCATGGGTCTGCGCAAGGCAGCCGATTTTCGGCCTGCCGATATTCTCCCTTCCGGATTGGCCGCAGTCCCGTCGACGTGATGACCGTTCACGTTGACCTAAATCAAACCTCCTTTTCATCGGCGTGAACATGTGCTCCAGGTTCACGCTGACCAGCGTGGAGGTGAGTGACGGCCTGGGGGGTTGGCCGCTGGGCAGGCGATGGCGTGGCCGCAGTCTGAATGTGTGGGGAGAGGTGTGTCTCGGGTTGTGTGTGTGTATGTGCGGCGGGGGGGGGTGGTTAGAGTGGGCTGGGCTCCGGGGGAGTGCCGGGAGGGGGGTCCATGCCGGGGAGGGGGATGGGGGGGTCCGTGCCGGGGAGGAGGTTGGGGGGGTCCGTGCCGGGGAGGGGGATGGGGGGGGTCCGTGCCGGGGAGGAGGTTGGGGGGTCCGTGCCGGGAGCAGGTTGGGGTCCGTGCCGGGGAGGAGGTTGGGGGGGTCCGTGCCGGGGAGGGGGATGGGGGGGTCCGTGCCGGGGAGGAGGATGGGGGGGGTCCGTGCCGGGGAGGGGGATGGGGGGTCCGTGCCAGGGAGGAGGTTGGGGTCCGTGCCGGGGAGGGGGATGGGGGGTCCGTGCCGGGGAGGAGGTTGGGGTCCGTGCCGGGGAGGGGGATGGGGAGGTCCGTGCCGGCGAGGAGGTTGGGGTCCGTGCCGGGGCGGGGGGATGGGGGGGTCCGTGCCGGGGAGGAGGTTGGGGGGTCCGTGCCGGGGGAGAGGTTGGGGGGGTCCGTGCCGGGGAGGGGGATGGGGGGGTCCGTGCCAGGGAGGAGGATGGGGGGGTCCGTGCCGGGGAGGAGCTTGGGGGTGTCCGTGCCGGGGAGGGGGATGGCGGGTCCGTGCCGGGGAGGGGGATGGGGGGGGTGCCGTGCCGGGGAGGGGGGGAGCGAGGGCAAGTGAGTTGGTCCACCTGGCCAGGTGCCAGCCTCCAACAGTTGGACCCATGCGGTCCATGCCACCTGGCTGGGGGGAAGGAGGGGATATGGGCAATGATGACATGTCGTCGTCGTCCCCCCCCCACCCCCCCAGGCCGTCATGTTTTCCGATCATCCAGCGATGTTGGCCGGCGTGGCGGCAGCCGCTAATGTCCATGTTGCCCCGGATGAGGAGCGTGCCAGAGAGGCGGCGCAGGCTGCCGCAGAGTGGCAGGTGGCAGCCGCCCAGGCTGGAGGGACACCTGACCGACAGGTCGAAGAGGGGGAGGAGGACGTCGCGGCCCCACAGCAATGGAGGCACCCGAGGGCGCCCCGTGTGTACCAGCCCCGGCAGTCATACCAGGACCTCACGGACCGGGAATGCAGGAGACGACTCCGGATGAGGCGGGAAACCGTGGCAGACATCTGCCACCTGCTGGCACACCTGTCACCGCGTGGCACTGGCGGGGGACACCCTCTCCCCGTGTCCGTCAAGGTTACGGTGGCCCTGAACTTTTATGCAACGGGGTCATTCCAGGCACCGAGTGGGGACCTGTCCGGCATATCGCAGACATCGGTGCATCGGTGCATCCGGGCAGTGACAGATGCCCTATATGCCATGGCGCACCGCTACATCCGCTTCCCTGTGGACCGGGCCAGCCAAGATGCCTGGGCCGTGGGCTTCTCTGCCGTGGCCGGGTTCCCCATGGTCCAGGGCGCGATTGATGGGATGCACGTCGCCATGCGGCCACCTGCAGATAACAGGGCCGTGTTCACCAATAGGAAGGGGACCTATTCGATGAACATACAGGTGGTCTGCGACCACCGCATGATGATCCTGCAAGTCTGCGCCCGTTACCCAGGCAGTGTACACGACTCATACGTGTTGTCATGGTCATCCATCCCCAGCATGTACGAGGGGCGCCATCCCCGGCTGAGGGGCTGGTTGCTGGGCGACAGGGGCTACCCATTGCGATCGTGGCTGATGACGCCTATACGGAGGCCACGCAATGAGGCGGAGAACCGCTACAATGATGCCCATGTAGCGAAAAGGGGAGTGATAGAGAGGTGCTTTGGCGTGCTGAAGATGCGTTTCAGGTGCCTGGACCTCTCTGGGGGCACCCTCCAGTATCGGTCAGATAGGGTCGGCCGCATCATTGTGGTATGCTGCGTCCTGCACAACATAGCCCAGCAGAGGGGCGATGTGCCGCGGGCAGAGGAGGGCGGAGTGGAGGAGCAGCAGGAAGAGGCGCAGTCCTCCCCAGATGAGGGGGATGGGGGTAATGGTCAGGGCAGGCGGGGTAGACACAGGCGGGTGGCTGTCCACCGTTACCGGCTGGCCCAGCGGGCACGGGACAGACTGATAGCCGCCCGCTTCACTGACTAGATGGGTGTGGGAATCGGGTAGTATGGCCACAGACCGCACACCGTGGCAACAGCCGACCACCCACACCCCCCACCCATCCACCCACCCAGCACCCTCACTCCCTCCCCAACCCCACCCACCCCACCCGCATGCACACCACCCCCCACCATTGCCGATCCACCTGCGGCACAACGGGCCGAGCTCACACAGTTGTGGGTGGACGCGTGTCTATTGCAGGCCATGGAGGATGATGACAACCCGCCCTGCGATGAGCTCCTGGCTCCACATCGTTGGACTATGTCTGACCCATGGCCACAGTACCACCATCCACCCGGACCAGCCCTGCATGCGGCTGTGACACTGCAGCGCACGGTCCCGTCCTCTGCCCGGGGGGATGTCGATGGCGGCCCAGGGGAACGGGGCAGACTCACCTGGGGCTGAGGTAAGACCACCCCTCACACACACACTTGCGCTCAACGTACATGACACCCCCACACGCTTTGGACAGAGCACAAAGGCAGCTTCTGTAGGTGTAACATTGACTTTAATAACCAAACGAGTTCATGCACGTGCCCTAGCCCCTAAAACTCATCTGTGCCCTGCACCCGTGCCAACTTACTCAGTGTCTAATTGTTTGGCCTTACGGGCCCTTTGACTACGTCTATGTGGTTCCCCAGACGGTACAGCAGAACTGGAGGTGGACTCCTGTGATTCCTGCCCTCTTACACTGGATCCCTTTGGCGGCCGTTTCCTGGGGCGTCCTGGCCTAGATGGGCCAGGCTGCGGCCCGGGCGACTGGGATGGCGAGCTGCCAGCCTGTCCTGCCCGTTGCCCACCCGATGCACCTGGGACGGAAGGGGGGGAGTCCGAGGTGTCGCGGTGTTCCCGGACCTCCCCTACAGGGGGAGCCGGGACGGACCACGCCACCTCCTCCTCCCTCGGGGTGCCCGATGGCCCCCAGGCCTCTACATGGGTGGGGGATGCGAACGGACTGGCCATCCGACGGCCCCCCGACATCTGGCGCTGCCAGTCCTGGAGGCCCGTGCTGGTATCGACAGGGGTCTGCAGGTTTGCAGCCATGGAGCCCAGGGGGTTGGCAAACCCTGTCTGTGACAGTGCGACGCCGGCTCGCACATGGCCACTGGCGCCGATGCCCTCAGCGATGGCCTGCAGAGACTGGGCCATGGCCTGCAGAGACTGGGCCATAACCTGCTGAGACTGGGCTATGGTGTTGAGCGCCTCTGCCATCTGGCGCTGGCACTGGCTCATGGCCTCCTGTGAGAGGGCAGCCATGTCCTGGGCCACAGACGCCGCCTGCACAGAAAGCCCCAGGCCTTGCAAACCGTTCCCCATGTCTGACACCGTCGCACCCATTGCCTCCACCGCGGACGCCACCCGTGCGGTGTCGGCCTGGGTGGCACGCATGACCGGCACCACTCCCAGCTCCTGGACGAGGGTGGACTCCTCCACCTGCGACTGCAGCCGCCGCAAGCCGGCCGTCACCCTCTTCGCTCGTCTCCGGGTCGGTGGTTGCATCGGATCTATGTGTGGGTGTGGAAATTCCAGGAACCCGGGATCCATCTGGGCGGCAGATGTTCGCTTGGGCTGGGCTGCCCTCCGACCGCCCGGCCCCTCTGCTGCTCCTACCTCCACCTGCTGTACCGGGACGGCTGTGTTTTGCGCACCAGTGAGTGTACCAGACGCCTCATCACTAAAGTGCCCAACCGTGGTGAGTGTTTCTGCGATGGTGGAGGGTGTTGGTGATAGCAGTGGCGTTGTGTCGTGCTCTTCGTCCCACTCCGAGTCCATGGCACTTTGGGGTGGGGGTTCGTCTCCACCCATCCACTCTGAGTCACTGTCCGGTATTTCGTCTTCCTGGGTAGTGCTGTCCCAGGTAGGGGTGTCCTGGGTAGTGCTGTCCCGGGTAGTGGTGTCCTGGGTAGTGGTGTCCTGGGTAGTGGTGTCCTGGTAGTGGTGTCCTGGCTCGGATGTGACGGGGGCCTGTGGCTGCCTCCCTCGTCGCTGGGTGGTCGCTCCCGCACGTGACGGGGGTGTCGTCTCCGTGTTGCTCCAGGTCTCTCCGTCACCCATGGTGTGCGAGGGGCATCCTGCGGGCGTCGCATGCTGGAGGGTCCGGGTCTCTCTGTCTCCCGTGGCCTCCGAGGGGCATCCTGCGGGCGTCGCATGCTGGAGGGTCCGGGTCTCTCTGTCTCCCGTGGCCTCCGAGGGGCATCCTGCGGGCGTCGCATGCTGGAGGGTCCGGGTCTCTCTGTCTCCCGTGGCCTCCGAGGGGCATCCTGCGGGCGGTCTGCATCTGCGGGGATGGGTGCCTGGACGTTTGGTCCTGCGATACACAATGAAGCATGCATGGTTAGACACGCAGGCAATGATCAGGTGATATGGGGATATAGGGGAGGGGGGATATGGGGACGGGCTGTCGGTGGCTCACTTGCTAGTACGCCCCCGACCTCTGCATCAGCAACCTCCCGGTCGTCAGGTCCGCCAGCCAGTTCCAGGGCCCTTTCCTTGTGTTCGGTCAGTGGCCTCTCATCAGCGGGGCCTCCTCCAGTCCTCACATGCTCCCTATTGTTGTGTGCGCGCATCTCCTGTGGGGGGGGGTGGTGGGTGGGGGTGGTGGCAGGGGTAAAAGGCAACATTGTTAGGCAGGTATATGAATGCACGCCATCGGTTGCGCGTGCATTGCAGAGGTTAAGTTTAGGGTTGGATTCACTTGGGGATATGGGGGATATGGGGGAGGGGGGATATGGGGAGGGGGGATATGGGGGAGTGGGGATATGGGGGAGGGGGGATATGGGGGAGTGGGGATATGGGGGAGTGGTTTATATGGGGGAGTGGGGATATGGGGGAGGGGGGATATGAGGGAGGGGGGATATGGGGGAGGGGGGATATGGGGATATGGGGGAGGGGGGATATGGGGAGGGGGGACATGGGGGAGGGGGGATATGGGGGAGGGAGGGATATGGGGGATATGGGGGAGGGGGATATGGGGGAGGGGGGATATGGGGAGGGGGATATGGGGAGGGGGGATATGGGGGAGGGGGGGATATGGGGGAGGGGGGATATGGGGGAGGGGGATATGGGGAGGGGGATATGGGGGAGGGGGATATGGGGAGGGGGGATATGGGGGAGAGGGGATATGGGGGAGGGGGGATATGGGGGAGGGGGTGATATGGGGGAAGGGGCGATATGGGGAGGCTCACTCTGCCTGCTCTGACGAGGTCGTTCACCTTCTTGTGGCACAGGGTGCCTGTCCGTGGTGTCAGGGCCACAGCGGTGACGGCCTCTGCCACTTCCCTCCACAGACGCCGGCTGTGGCGTGGGGCAACTCTGCGGCCGTGCCCGGGTACAGGGCGTCCCTCCTCTGCTCCACTGCGTCCAGGAGCACCTCCACATCCCGTGACTCGAACCTCGGGGCTGAGCGGCGGCCAGTCATCCAGTCGGGTGTTCCGGTCGGGTGTTCCGGTCGGGTGGGGGGGAGCAGCGCGGCTTATGAACCGTCACGCCGTGCGGTGCGTATGACGCTGCACGGCGTCAACCACGTGCGCAAGCGCGGATCCCGTTACGTCGCTGCTAGCCCATTTCGGGCCGGAGACTTTTGACCCATTTTTCCGACGTTACGCAAGTCGGATTTGCGCCGTTTTTTGCGCCGATCGGCGGATTTTGCGCCGATAATGGAGAATTTTGCCCCACATTTATAGAATAAGCCACATAGAATCCCCCTCCCCCATATCCCCCCCCTCCCCCATATCCCCCCCTCCCCCTATAGAATCACCATTTGGCCCATCGAGTCTACACTGGCTCTTTCAAAAGCCAAAGCAGTTAATCTCACGCCCTGATTTTATCACCAAATCCTTCAAATGTTTATCTCTTTCAAATATTTATTCAATTCTGTGGTGAATCTGTATCCATCACCCTTTCATGCCAAGTCCCAGCCACTCATAGCATAAAAAAGTTTCTTCTCATGTCACCTCTGATGCTTTTGCCATTTACCATTTTGCTGGGTATCTCTTGGAGCTGTACTATCTTGTTACTGACTTTTAAACTATTGGAAACAATTTTGTTACTGACCTGGCTATGTATTACAACGGTATTTCTAAGGCATGTGGAGCCTGGTATCAGGGAAGAATATAAAACTATGATACAACAAGTAAGGGCAGTAAGAGATCACCTACTTCGATGACCCAGCAAACTGAGGCCGATAATCTCACGAAATGGTGCTGAAGTGAAGAAACAATAACAACTTATATTTATGTAGCACCTTTAACGAAATTCACAGGAGCATTGTAAAACTAAATTTGACACCGGGCCCTTTATGAGATATTAGGCCAGGTGACTAAAAGATTGGTCAAAGAGGTAGGTTTTAGGGAGTATCTCAAAAGAGGAATGAAAGGTTGAGAGACGGAGAGCTTTAGGGAGGGAATTCCAGGGTTTAGAGCCCAGGCAACAGCGTGGGCTTCAACAGATTTCAGAATGCCGCACAATTATAGACCTCTGCACTTCAGGGAAAGTGAGGTCATAGGTTTGTTAGCAAAGCAGGTAAAAATGGAAATTAAAGCAACAATTTTGAATAAATAGTTTCCCTATGTGCAAGATATATTTTTAATTGCTCATAAATTCAATAATTTGTCATATATGCGTGCTGGACATGTCATGAAGCAATAAAAGCAACTGCTTTAAAAGCAATTTAAATCCAGGAAGTGTAACCTGGCTGTCAAAACCCGAGTGAATTTACTGCGGGGTGAATGGGCCGAGAGATAATCACAGAAAGAATAAAGGAGAAGGTTAGAAAATATTTTTACACAGGAATTCAATAGAATGTGAAATTCTCTAGCACAAATGTTGCAGAGAGTCCCCTACCATAAAATAGTCTACGATAGAATTTGTTTCTTAAAACATTTTTGTAAAAGGTCTGGGGTGCAATCAGGGGAATGAGATTAAATCTAGTGGCCTATGTGGAGAACATAACCGATATGATGGCCAGAACGGGTTGTTCCAATTCTGTGGCATTCTCTGATTCATTTTCTTGGGATTCTAAATATCTTTTGTACACAGTCTAATTAGTTGCATCCACTAAATTACTGTAGCTCAGATCCACAAAAACATTTGCTTAATTAGCAAAGTTAACGTTCCAGAAAATCTTTCATGAATTTGCCTTTTTAGCATCGCTGCAAAGGCTTAGTGATTGTTCTTTTGCGAGCAAGACAGCAGCCTTTTCACTGCCATGCTTTAGCTGATTCACAGTGGGCAGCTAATGTGTTTGGTATCCTTTCTACACAACTAGCTACTTGGCTGATGATAAGCAAGTGATCATGTCACATGTGTTAGAAATAGTCTCTTGGTAGTTCAGAACTTTGAGTATTGCTGAAAAAAGACACAGGCTGTCAAAGCTTTCATCTTGCATGCATCAGGACAGACACAAGAATGCCAAATTTCAAACGGATAATCTACTGTGCGAGAAAAGGGTGCTGGCATTGGGAAGTTGACTCATGTTGGTCAAGGCATTGGATAGAGAATGCACCAGTGAACTATGATCCCTCAGGGTTCTTCTTAATTCGGAAAAGGTACAATGCCAGGGCATGTACTTTTGTCTGCAGAAGACAGGTCCCTGCAATCTCTCTGCACTCTCTCCAGAGCAATTATGTCCTTCCTATAATGTGGTGACATTGAGCGGGATTCTCCCCTACCCGGCGGGGCGGGGCGTCCTGGCGGGATGGAGTGGCGTGAACCACTCCGGCGTCGGGCTGCCCCGGGGCCAAGCCCTCACCTTGAGGGGCTAGCCCCACGCTGGAGTGGTTGGCGCGCCGCCAGTCGGCGGGAAAGTCCTTTGGCACCACGCCAGCCGGGGCCAAAAGGACTTTGACGGTCGGCGGAAATCCGCTCATGCGAGGGTGCGTCAGCGGCTGCGGACATCATCCCCGCACATGCACGGGGAGGGTTATTTACGCATCGGCCATCGCAGAGGCTGTGGCCAAAGCGGAAGGAAAAGAGTGCCCCCACGGCAGAGGCCCGCCCGCGGATCGGTGGGCCTCGGTCGTAGGCCAGGCCACCGTGGGGGCACCCCCAGGGGCCAGATCGCCCCGCGCCCCCCCCCCCCAGGACCCCGGAGCCCGCCCGCGCTGCCAGTCCCGCCGATAAGGTAGGTGGTTTGATTCACGTCGGCGGGACTGGCATGACAGCAGCGGGACTTCAGCCCATCGCGGGCCGGAGAATCACTGGAGGGGGGGGACCCGCCGACCGGCGCGGTGCAATTCTCGCCCCCGCCAAATTTTTGGTGCCGGAGAATTCGTCGGCCTGCGGGGCGGGATTCACGCCGCCCTCCGGCGATTCTCCGACCCGCCGGGGGGTCGGAGAATCCCGCCCCAGAACTGTTTGCAAGATACCAGTTTGGTCTAACCAGTGTTTTATACAGTTCCATCATTACATCCCTGCTTTTATATTCAATACCTCGTCCATAGAGGAATGCATTTCATACCCTTTCTTTACCACCTTATTCACCTGTCCTGTCACTTTGAGGGACCTGAGGAGATGCATCGCAAGGTCCCTCACTTCCTCAACCCCTCAATAGTTTCCCATTTAGTAAGTATTCTCTTGCTTTGTTTGCCCTTCCCAAATGCTTTACCTCACACTTTTACGGATTAAATTCCATTTGCCATTTCTCCACCCACTCAATGAAACCATTCGGGTAAATTTCCTTGTCCCGTCCACTGCAGGAATTATTGTGGGTACGACGGAAAGTTCGATGGACCATTTAAAGGGCCGCTGATTTGGGCAGGAATTTCCAGTCTCGGGGCAAGCGCAACGGGAAAATCCCACACATTGATACCATTGTGGAGTCAATAGTAATCATCTTCATTAATAATTACACAACCAATTTTTGCCAAATTTCCCAATCATTCCCCCCACATTTAAGTCCAAATATTAATATATATAGCAAACAACACGAGCCCTAACACTGAGCCCATTGGAACACCACTGGAAACAGCTTTCTATTCGCAAAAACATCCATTTGCCATTTACCCTCTTTTTCCTGTCACTGAGCCAACTCGCCACCGTCCCTTGTATCTCATAGAATTTTGCTTTTTTGGGCAGTCTGCAACATGGGACCTTGTCATATTATTTACTTTAATCCATGTAGACAACATCGACCACATTACCCTCATCAATCCTTCTAGTTACTTCCAAAATAATTTTGATTGAGTTAGTAAGACACGCTCTTCCCCTGACAAAACTATGCTAACTATCTGACCATTCTGTGCCTTTCTAAGTGACGGTTTATCCTGTTCCTCAGATTTGATTCCAATAATTAGCCCACCACTGAAATCAGTCTAGCCAGTCTATAATTTTCTGGCTCAAGCCTTTGATCTTTTAAAATAAAGATACAATGTTCACTGACCTCCAGTCCTCTGGTACCTCACTTGCATCTAGTGAGGATTGGAATATGATCCTCAGAGCATCTGTTATTTCCTCCCTGGCTTCCTTTAACAGCCTGGGTTTAATCCATCTGGCCCCAATCATTTACTTACTGTCAAGGATGCAGTCCCTCCAGTACATCCTCTCTTACTATGTTTATTGTATCTCCTCTTTAACTAGAATGTTTGTATCATCCCTCTCTTTAGTGAAGACAGAGACAAAATACTCATTGAGAACCCTGCCCACATCTTCAGGCTGTGGAGATACTGATGTTGGACTGCGGTGAGCACAGTAAGAAGTCTTACAACACCAGGTTAAAGTCCAACAAGTTTGTTTCGAATCACTAGCTTTCGGAGCACTGCTCCTTCCTCAGGTGGGATCCAGAAACATATATATAGACAAAGTCAAAGATGCAAGACGATACTTTGATTGCGAGTTCAAACGGAACAACTGGAGATAGAGATAATCATAGGTTAAAGAGGTGTGAATTGTCTCAAGCCAGGACAGTTGGTAGGATTTTGCAAGCCCAGGGAAAATGGTGGGTGGTGAATGTAACGTCGCATTACTGCGTTGTGGTCACCTATTCATTTTCTGCTTCTAGGTTCTGAAGCTACAGTGTGACCACCTCTCTGAATGTGCTTCCCACGTAGCTCTCAGTCATGCGGATACACCACGGTGACTTCAGCCACAACTCATGCTCTGAAACACAGAGCTCACATTTCTGCAGTCAGCGACATTTGCTGCACAAGTGATCAGGCAGGATTCTCCGGCATCCTAGCTGCGTGTTTCTTGGCAGCGTGCGGTTTGCTGTTGGCGGGGTTCTCTGTTCCCGCCGTTGTTAATGGGAATTCCCATTGAAGCCACCACATGCCGCCGGGAAATCAATTGATGTGGGTGTGCTAACTGCGGGACCAGATAATCCCGCCATCAACAAAGGGCTGGAGAATTCCGACTGTTGTCTGCATAGCATCCACAACTTCCCTCATATTACAAGACACGCATGCCACACGACGGAACTGTCCTACCATGGCTTCAATTTACTTACCTTATGCTAACCATATTTTGTTTTGGTTTTAAAACTTTATTTTACGTAGTCTTGAATTAACTTTACTTCTCTATTGCTTGTGATTCTTACTTAAATCGAGGTATTACTTCATTTAAAAATGATGCATTTTTCTAATTTTCAGCTACTTCATGACCCTCCCAAACAGCAGTTTCTCACAAATCAATTAACTTTTGGTTGCGATTTAACGGGAGAAGATTGAGGATCACTGAGTGGGCACTAGGGGAGGGGGGGGGGGGGGGGGGGCACCATCTGTAGCTATGGACAATGAGGTTTTGAAAGTTCACAATTAAAGCATCTTACACCTGATAAAAGATTATATCGCCATAGTCCCAGATGATTATTCTTGATTTCTCGAGGAATTAAGGGCTATGGAGAGAGAGCGGGTAAATGGAGTTGAAATCAGCCATGATTGAATGGTGGAGTGGACTCGATGGGCCGAATGGCCTTACTTCCGCTCCTATGTCTTATGGTCTTATGGTCTTATGACCATCGGCTGCTTTCCCCTTTGAGGGGGAGAGCTGACTGGTGGTGATTTAACTTGAGGCGAGTGGCACGATTGAGAAGGCGAGGCCTTCATGAATAAAATCAGCCTGTACGCGAATTGAACCCGCACTGTTGGCCTTGCTCTGCATCACGAATTAGCTGTTTAGCCAAGTGAGCTAAACCAGCCCCAGGCACACCTGATATGTGCAAAGCCTCTCTTGTTTCTCCCCACAGTGGGCTAACCTGTACCCCACCCCTTCTGCCCTCTGTTCCCCCCACCCCTCCCCGACACAGTAGTCATAGATCTGGAGCCCAGATGCACACCACGTGCAGGTGATGTGTGTGAGCGTGTTGTCAGCATAAAGACAATAGTCAGACTATGGCATAGACTGAGGAACACCAGAGCTTTCCTCACAGTGGGTTATCATCACTCTCCTACCTTGTATATTGACCCGCTGACAGTGCCAACACAGGCCCATCACCCTGGAGTCATGTTACACAGAACCTGGGAGGGTGGAACAGGGTAGTCGAGGAGAGGGGTGTGTGTGAGGATTTGGGAGGGGAAGGGGGACAATGGGTGGGATTGTCAATGGGGGGAGTAGGTGATTGGGGGAGGAGTTGGGAGGAGGAGGAAAGGAGGGATTGGGGAGTTAGGGGGGAATGGGGGGGAAGGGAGACGGGATGTGTCCGATGCACCGCAGCTCAGGTGGTAGCATGGGCCACATTATATCGGGTCTCCGCATTGGTCCCTGGCATCCGCACTGGCGTCATCAGACAGGATTTCAGGGGGTACCCCTTATCCCCCAAGAGTCAACCAGTCATCCTAGAGTGGTCTTAGAAGATGCCGGGGATCTTGGAGTGTCCCAGGATGTCAGGGAAAAATGCACACACGTGCATGATCTGGAGGTGATGGTCACACATGAGTTAAACATTCAGGGAGTGGAACCCCTTCCTATTAATGAAGGGCACTCCCTGATGCCCCAGTGCGCACAAGGCGACATGCGTGCCATCAATTACCCCCTGGACCTGGGGAATCCTGGCGATGGCGGAGAATCCTGCTTCCCGGTCACCTTGATGGGTTATGTCCAGCTCAGATTTTATATCATCAGCTGCCCGGACAAAGAGGGTATCCGTGATCTCACAGATGCACTTATGGGCTGTAGGTTGTGAGATGCCGCACAAATCCCCGCTCAAGCCCTGGAATGAACGGTGGAATAAAAGTTCAGGGCTGTGGTGACCTTCATGGTGACCAGGAGTGGGAGTCCTCCTCCTACACGGGGTGCCAAGTCCACAAGGACATGGCACAGGTGCCCCACTGTCTCCTTGTTGAGATGGAGCTTCCTGTGGCACATGCTGGCTATCATCTTCTCGAACGATCAACGGCACCGGTACTCCTTGGACCGTCACTGGCATCCCCCTCTGGGTCTCTTCCTGGCCTGATGGGCAGCCGAGTCTGCACAGTATGCGGCAGCCTCCTGCACATGGAGTGCCGCCTTGAGCCTGTGCCGACGTTGCAGCCGCTTTATCCAGCGTCTGGCTGCCTCGGCAACAGCCCAGCATTGTGAGGGCTGCTGCTGTGGGGTCAATAACACTGTCTATTTTGTTATATCTGTAAAGAATTGGAGAATGTGAGAGACTGAAGATGAGTTAGTGCCTCCAACCCGGGACCCTCGAATCCCCCAAGCCTCCCCACCCTTACGTTTCTCGCCATCTCTCAGAGTACCATCCACTGAGTCTGTTGTGCTGAGGCATCTCGCCCTGTACACTTATCCCCAGCCACGTCAGGAACCCCTAGAGCCAAGACCCCTGCCAGGAACATTAGGGGAACCAAGCTCAGGTATCCTCCACTGATCCACATGCACACCCTCTGGTTGCAGTGATGTCCCCAGTGCTGAAGTCCAGTTCCTGGGTCTTTGATTGTTGGCTGCTGCCTCTGTGGTGTTGACATCCCCAGGGTTCAGACAAAGTGTCTGGGTCTCACAGTTTGATTAGAATGCGATGCAATAAAACTAATCTGATACATAGAATCATAAAATGTACAGTGCAGAAGGAGGCCATTTGGCCCATCGAGTCTACACCAGCTCCTGGAAAGAGCACCCTACTTAGGCCCACACCTCCACCCTATCCCCGTATCCCAGTAACCGCACCTAAACTTTTGGAAACCATGGTGCAATTTAGCAAGGCCAATCCACCTAACCTGCACATCTTTGGACTGTGGGAGGAAACCAGAGCACCCGGAGGAAACCCACGAAGACACAAGGAGAAAGTGCAAATTCCATACAGTCACCTGAGGCCGGAATTGAACCCAGGACCGTGGAGCTGTGAGAAAGCAATGCTAACCACTGTGCCACCGTGCCGCCCACATATTTGTTACAGAGATAGTGCAGCGAAGGTTCATCAGGCTGATTCCTGGGATGGCAGGATGGTCATACGAGGAGAGATTGGGTTGACTAGGCCCATATTCACTGGCATTTATGAATGGGGACCTCATTGAAACATACAAAATTCTGACTGGGCTGATGGCACGTGTACCCATGAGAATGCACTTCAGAGCTGTGCAGCGCTCACATAACTAACAATGCCAATTCCTTTAAAAAAAACAAAATTTAGAGTACACAATTATTTTTTTCCAGTTCAGAGGCAATTTAGTGTGGTCAATCCACCTAACTTGCACATCTTTGGGTTGTGGGGATGAAGCCCACGCAGACACGGGGAGAATGTCCACACAGACAGTGACCCGGGGCCGGGATAGAACCCGGGTCCTCAGCGTCGTAGGCAGCAGCGCTAACAATGCCAATTCCTTTTGAACAATAGCCTTCAGCTGTGCAGCCAAAGGCTGCTCACAATCAAAGGGAGTTAAAGCGACCTTCAGCATATACCCACCAACAGGGCTCTGTCCTGGAAGTGTTTGGTGGGGCAGACAAGCAACAGCTGTAGTTTCCCCTGTTATGGGTATACACAATTTGGGGAATGGCCTGTGGGACCCCACAGGCTTTGAGCCCCTCACACAACCTGACATGGGTTGGGTACTCACCTCCTCCGATCCCCTCAATAATCATCATGATAGGTTTCTGTTTCTAAATTGGAGTGCTAAATGGCGCCCGCATAACCTCTCACTGAGGTGGTGGTTCATTCCCAGGAGGCTGTCAGATAATGCATCCATCTAGGGGTGGTTTAGCTCAGTTGGCGAGCCAGCTGGTTCTGACGCAGAGCGAACTGAGCAGCACGGGTTCAATTCTCTTTCTGGCTGAGGTTATTCATCAAGGCCCGCCTTCTCAACCTTGCTCCTCACCCGAGATGTGGTGCTCCTCGGGTCATATCACCACCAGTCAGCTCTCCCCCTCTAAAGAGCCTATGGTCATCTGGAACTATGGTGACTTTACACTTACCTACTGAGATTGCCCTCAATTAGTGCCAATCGCCACGGAAAACTCTAATGGGACTAGTCTGGTTAGATCACGAACCGATTGGCGCCCAGTGTAGATCCCAATTTCGGCATCTCCTGCAATTTAACCGGCGCGCAAGATCCGCGCCAGGCCCAATGTGGCCATTAAATTGTGCCCTTTGTTTCTCCTGTAATATCTCGCTTTGAATTTTTCAAACTCAGCCCTCCCTGCAACTCCTGGTCTCCTGGAGGCTGAGAGAGATAATAAAGGAAAAAGAAAAGAGCACCTCCCTCCCATTCTCACTGAACTCTCTTACTGACCAAACCTGCAGTAATTCCACTCTGTGCCAGCTGCACCTGTGCTACTGCACTTTACCTTATTTACACGTCAGAGATTCAGATGAGTTATTTTTCTTTGCAATCTAAAGAACTGTTTGCTGGGTGACCACAGCCGGCATAGGGTTTACTGCAATTTGCACTCTGTAATTTTCCACCGGATGACCAACTTAAAAGGAACCATTCAAATGGATGGTGTTAAAACTGATTTTTGTCATGTTGGTTTTCCCCACTTTCATCCAGGATGTACAACAAGACCAAACTGAGGGAAATGACCCAGGAGTTCCTGCTCCTGCTCCTCTTGCTCTATTTTCCACAAGATGGACAAAGTTATTGCACGTTGATTAACCGTCCAGGGGAGAAATGCTTTGGATCCACATGTCTGCCCCAGACAACTCAAGCTTAAATCAGGAACCGACTGTACTGGAACTTAAAAATCTGAGAGACACAGAAAGAGAGAAACATTACCAGAATGTTGCCTATAATGGAGGGCATAAGCTATGAGGAGCGATTGAATAAACTCGGTTTGTTCTCACTGGAACGAAGGAGGTTGAGGGGCGACCTGATAGAGGTATACAAAATTATGAGGGGCATAGACAGAGTGGATAGTCAGAGGCTTTTCCCCAGGGTAGAGGGGTCAATTACTAGGGGGCATAGGTTTAAGGTGAGAGGGGCAAGGTTTAGAGTAGATGTACGAGGCAAGTTTTTTACGCAGAGGGTAGTGGGTACCTGGAACTCGCTACCGGAGGAGGTAGTGGAAGCAGGGACGATAGGGACATTTAAGGGGCATCTTGACAAATATATGAATAGGATGGGAATAGAAGGATACGGACCCAGGAAGTGTAGAAGATTGTAGTTTAGTCGGGCAGTATGGTCGGCACGGGCTTGGAGGGCCGAAGGGCCTGTTCCTGTGCTGTACATTTCTTTGTTCTTTGAGACTGACAGAATTAAATTTACTTTATTAGAGGAGAAAAGAGACAAGTTCCAGGATTTAAAAAAAAAATTAAATGAATAATGCGCTTGCAAGACTGTCAAATCACTTGGACTGATAGTGCAGGAACTAAAAAACTTTAATAACAATAATAGTCTTTATTAGTGTCACAAGTAGACTTACATTAACACTGCAATGAAGTTACCGTGAAAATCCCCTAGTCGCCACATTCCAGCGCCATTACGGGTACACTGAGGGAGAATTCAGAATGTCCAATTTATCTGACAGCACGGGCTGGATTCTCTGCCCCACTGCGCCACATTTCTATTTCGCCCCGCTGGCGGGATGCTCCGTTATGCCGGCCGGTCAATGGGGTTTCCCATTATAGGGAAGCCCCACGCTGTCGGGAAACCCCCGGCTGCCGGCAAAATGGAACATCCCGCCGGCAGAGAATCTAGCCCCACGTCTTTCAGGACTTGCGGGAGGAAACTGGAGCACCCGGGGGATACGCACACAGACATGGGGAGAAAGTGCAGACTCCACACAGACAGTGACCCAAGCGGGAATCGAACCCGGGTCCCTGGTGCTGTGAAGCAACGGTGCTAACCACTGTGCTCCCATGCCACTAAACATAAAAGTAACAAGGTTGCAGTCCTGCCAAGGTTTTCCCGAAGATCTGCAGTAACCTTAGCCAAAGACCCATGGAAACTATGGAGAAATGCTGTAAACTTTTATAAACGCTTATTAAAATGAATCCTTTTCTTCCCCCAGATTTGTAGATAATGATAACAAATATCCAATTAATGTTGTGTGATTTAACATGTTTAAAAAAAATGATTAAAAGAACGTCTAGTTAGGAACAGGACTGAAGATTCTAAGTGTAAGTATGTAGAAAGAAAAACAAACGCAGTGTGGAATAATACAGTTCCTGAACTGGTGAAAATGACTTCACAATACAGAAGGCTAAGTTCTATGAGGTACTAGGCCACTAATTGGACCTTACATGTAAATGGTTGCAGGTGAGAAATAAACCACTACATTCCTGTATTCAAAATAGGGACGGGCCTGCCAGTAAAGAGTATGTCTACTTCTCATGCTATCGGCATAGATTGCTCTAGCTGTCCTCTAAATGTAAAATTAAGTGTATAATGTATGATGCAAGGTCGGACAAATATTCTAAAGTTTTGCTTGCCCGATGTTTGGATAGACAGGGAAAAACATCCCAATATCCTTCTTGAGTGGCTCGATAGGGAAAACATGGAAAGTTAAAGGGTGGGAGGAAGCATGGTAGGGAAATTCCAGGATACATTGCCAGGAATTTAATAAACTCCTCACAAACACACGGTTTGGCTTGTCAGATGAGAATGACAAAACCTCCAGAAGCTTCCTCAGCACTGAACATATCTCTTTGTAATATCAATTTTGAAATCCTTTGAAAATACATTTCAATAAGTGTAAGGCCCCATCTGCCCTCATAGGCACTATTTGAAGAAAAGCAAGTGAGTTCTCATAGTGTCACGGCCATAATTTAGCCCTCAACTCACAGCACTATAAACAGATTATCTGACTACTTATCTCATTGCAGTTTGTGGAACATTATAGACAAACTGGCTGCTGCATTCCCCACATTGCAACAGAAATTACACTTTTAAAGTATTCCATTAAACACAATTTTGGATGTTGTGAGGTCATGAAAGGCTCAATTATGGTGGCACTGTAGCACAGTGGTTAGCACTGTTCCTTCACAGCGCCAGGGTCCCAAGTTCGATTCCTGCTTGGATCGCTGTCTGTGCAGAGTCTGCACATTCTCCCCGTGTCTGCGTGGGTTTCCTCCGGGTCTCCAGTTTCCTCCCACAAGTCCCGAAAGACGTGCTTGTTAGGTGAATTGGACATTTGAATTCTCCCGCAGTGTACCCGAACAGGCGCCGGAGTGTGGTGACTAGGGGATTTTCACAGTAACGTCATTGCAGTGTTAACGTAAGCCCACTTGTGACATTAATAAAGATTATTATTATTTGTATTTCAATAAGCAATGAAATTTATGAGTTTTGGAGCTGTTCGGCGAGAATTTTGAAAGAAAACATCACAACGGCCCAGAAATTGTTGCAGCAGTGAAACTCACACCAATTCCCATCAATTGGATATTTTCCTTCACCCTTCAGATTACATTATTGCCAAGTCCTGTGAAGTCACCCTTCAAATCTTATTTTTTTCACCCCAAATTACTGGAAATTTAAATTGATAATGGGACAGTGAGGTCAACGGGTCACCTGGAATCTCATTAACGATTGATGTGAAGGTCTATCTCCTTAAACAATTAGATTCCAGCAGAGAAAAATAAACAGGTGGAGAAGGAAAAGTGAATTAGCCTCAAATGAGACACAGAGAGAAATAAAGAGAGAAATAAGGAGAGGGGAAGAAAGAGAGTAGATTGAGAGAGATGGAAAGGGAGAGGGAGAGAGAGAGAAGTGACAGGAAGTATATTTTTTAAAACATTATTTTAATTTAAATTAGAACTATTTTAAAACCTCGAAGTAGAATTTACTACTTGGGGAAGTGAGGCTTCAGAGTTTCTTTGTTTCTCTTTCTGGCTGTCCAAGACTGAACGGTATGTCAGGACCATACATTACATATGTTGTCCTTACAAACAGAAATTACCAGCCCTAAACGGTTGCAGCAAAATCAATTGTCTTAATGCCGTAAATCCACCAATTTCATGACACACGTGGAAGGCTCACGGCAAGCCGGTAACCTTTTTCAGGTTTGACGAGGTTAACAGTGGAACAGGTAATTAGACAGTAATTTTTGTTGAATCAGACAGAACTCATGGCATAGCTTTCATCCACCACAGATTGCTGTTTTTTCTTTAATGCTAGTAAGGACGGGGGCCATGAACTTACTTACTTATCCAGCAATTTCTGGGCCTTTACAAAACTACATATTTGCTCATAGAATTTTTGTTTTAATTTTTCCAAATAAGTGTGGCCAATCCACCTACCCTGCACATCTTGGGCGGGATTCTCCGACCCCCCCCCGGGTCGGAGAATCGCCGGGGGCTGGCGTGAATCCCGCCCCCGCCGGTTGCTGAATTCTCCGGCACCGGATATTCGGCGGGGGTGGGAATCGCGCCGCGCCGGTTGGCGGGTCCCCCCCCCCCCCGCCGATTCTCCGGCCCGCGATGGCCCGAAGTCCCGCTGCTGGAATGCCTGTCCCGCCGGCGAGAATCAAACCACCTCTCTTACCGGCGGGACAAGGCTGCGCGTGCGGGCTCCGGGGTCCTGGGGGGGGCCTAGCCTGCGGTGGCCTGGCCCGCGATCGGAGCCCACCAATCCTGTGCCGTGGGGGCACTCTTTTCCTTCCGCCTTCGCCATGGTCTCCACCATGGTGGAGGCGGAAGAGACCCCCTCCACTGCGCATGCGCGGGGATGCCGTGAGCGGCCGCTGCGCTCCCGCGCATGCGCTGCACGGCAAAGTCAGTTTCGCGCCAGCTGGCGGGTCACCAAAGGCCTTTCCCGCCAGCTGGCGGGGCGGAAATCAGTCCGGCGCGGGCCTAGCCCATCAAGGTTAGGGCTCGGCCCCTCAAGATGCGGAGGATTCCGCACCTTTGGGGTGGCGCGATGCCGGACTGATTCGCGTTGTTTTTGGTGCCAGTCGGCGGACATCGCGCCGATTGCGGAGAATCCCGACCCTTTTTTAAAATGTGGGAATACCAAGTAACGGGCAATATAGCGTGGCCAATCCACCTACCCTGCACATCTTTGGGGGCAAAACCCACGTAGACACGGGGAGACTGTGCAAACTCCACATGAGTGTAGATTTATTTGTTCTTAAGGGCAGCACAGTAGCATTGTGGATAGCACAATTGCTTTACAGCTCCAGGGTCCCAGGTTCGATTCCGGCTTGGGTCACTGTCTGTGCGGAGTCTGCAAGTCCTCCCCGTGTCTGCGTGGGTTTCCTCCGGGTGCTCCGGTTTCCTCCCACAGTCCAAAGATGTGCAGGGTAGGTGGATTGGCCATGATAAATTGCCCTTAGTGTCCAAAATTGCCCTTGGTGTTGGGTGGAGGTGTTGAGTTTGGGTAGGGTGCTCTTTCCAAGAGCCAGTGCAGACTCAGGGGGCCGAATGGCCTCCTTCTGCACTGTAAATTCAATGATAATCTATGATTAATCTAGGATAAAGGTTCGGCACAACATCGTGGGCCGAAGGGCCTGTTCTGTGCTGTATTTTCTATGTTCTATGTTCTATGACAGTGACCCAGGGCCGGGATCGAACCTGGGACCTCGGCGCCGTGAGGCAGCAGTGCTAACCACTGCATCACAGTGCCGCCCTTACCCTGCATATCTTTGCGTTGTGGGGGTGAGACCCATGCAAACACGGGGAGAATGTGAAAACTCCACACGGACAGTGACCCAGGGCCGGGATCAAATGTGGGTCCTCAGCGCCGTGGGGCAGCGGTGCGCCAGCGTGCCACCCCTTGCTCAGAGAATTCTGTGTGTATTTAGGAATTGTTTCATTCTGTTTAGAACAACTGCGACCTGGGTGGTGAAAATGAAGAAATATGACCAAGAATAGAGGGAATTAAGTGAATTGTGGAAGAAGCAACAGGTCAGGAAAAGTTTACAGGAATAAAGAAAAACGGAATAGAAAGAGAGACATAAGTTAATATATACATAACGGAAATATGGAAACAGGTTAATTGATTCTCTTGATCTCTTTTCATTTCCTCATGGAAATTGGGTGTTTATAGGAAAAACAATGAAAATATAGATTCCTCTTATGAGGATATGGCAGCAGTAATGTTAAGACAGTGTATAAATGGTGACTAACACACACATCCTCTCACTGTTAGTGTAAGGAAAACATTACACTCTAATTACAGGAAAAGCATATATTCTGTATAACAGTAAAATTAACAGGATATGTTTTTTAAAATGTATCTAAAAGTGGTTTAGATTTCAGCACAGATCACAAATACTCTCATTTCATTCTCAAAACCTGACATAACTCAGTCTATTAGAATGACAGAAAATCATGGATATCTTTGTAACTTTACGTAAGTGATTTTAGATGGTTTCAAAATGTCTTTTGCTGAAACCATTGGGTAAAAATATTACTATCAAATTGAATTTTATTGCAAAACTATAATCACTGAAATGATCAGTAACTCAAGTACAAGATTAATATTAAGACCAGGATAGCTTTATGCTGTTTTGGCAGTTTAGCAAGCCAGAAACCTCTGTAACTACAACCATTTCACTGCAGATTCTGCTGGAAGTTGACAGCGACAAGGAAGTTAAAAGTTCATTTACTTACCTAACGAACAGCTAACAATTATTCCGTAGGACTCCCAGTACATTTCTGTCTGTCCCGGACAGGTTGCTAACTGGTTATTGGAACCCGAGGTCTATGTGGGCCATTAGGAAGGTTCTATACATCCTATATTCATCAAAGCTAAAATGCTCTTTTCAATTTTTAATCCACGTCTGTGAATTCCAACACTTTGAAAAATGTTAGGAAGGAAGATGATGTATTGCTGATTATGAGATCATGATCCATATGGTAAGAGCCCTTCCACACGATTCGAAGAATTGTAAGTGACGCTGAGTTGGAACCAGGAAACAGCTGCACTTTCTGGTTTGTTGAATCCTGCTGTTCAGCGCATTCAAAGCAGGAAGAGAAGGCTGGCTTTACACTGGGGCTTGCTTGTTGAATTTAACTGGCTCCCAGTCCCAACTGAACACACAGGAAGAGTTCAGCCACAGCACAATCTGCTTGGGGTCAGGGACACAAGGATGCCTGCAGCAACCCCATTGTCTATAATGCAAGCCAATTTCCTTATTTTACAAATGACACAACCATTTGTGATCATGTAAAATGATGCACCCAATTTCCTCATTGACCTTTTATTGTTAAGATGTTTGTGTATCAGGGATATGAACTGAACAAATACTAACTAGGCAATCACTCCTAATAAAGAAGTATAAAAGTTTATTTCTCGCTTTGCAAGGAAAACAAAAATGGGGGAGAAAGCCAGTTGTGTATTTCCCTTACATAAAGCGTCATGTCCCATTTGTTCTGCCCAATTGTGGCTTATGCAATTATGTTAATTCTACTCCTTATCTTGGCTCTGTGATAACTCCTGCATTACACCAATTAATAGTAATAACTCTATGTCAATTCATTCATATAGAAAAGTTATATGGCCTGCACTCTGGATTCTGAACAAAATGTCCTCTGAATATTTTTCTCCAAATAAATATATCCAGTTTATTTGAACTTTGCATCTTCAAAGTTAAAACCAGATTCTTAATTGGACAGAAGTGTCACATGCCCATACTAAATTGGAAACAATTGGATATATGCTTACCTTGGGGCTGTTGGGCCAGCAAGGACTGAGAGGGAGTACCTACACCACATGGACGGCAGCAGTTCAAGAATGCAGTTCACCATCACCTTCTCAAGGACAATTAGGGATGGGCAATAAATGCTGGTCTAGCCAGTGATGCCCACAACCCGCAAATGAATATTAAAAAATTGGGCCCCATTTTAACCAATTCAAAATCCTTTCACTGAGAGAGAGAGTTAAAATTAGGCCCAATGAATGGGTTCTGATGTTTTCAGATATTTTCTTCACGGATAAGTTCATAAGATATTGGAACAGAATTAGACCATTTGGTCCATCGGGTCTGCTCTGCCATTTGATCATGGCTGATGTGTTCCTCATTCCCATTCTCCTGTCTTCTCCCGGTACCCCCTCATCTTCATATCAATCAAAAAATCCCCTTATTGATCATGAAACCATGGGCGTCATTCTCCGACCCCCCGCCGGGTCGGAGAATGGCCGTTGGCCGCCGTGAATCCCGCCCCCGCCCCCGCCGAAGTCTCCGCTCCCGGAGATTGGGCGGGGGCGGGAATCCAGCCGCGCCGGTTGGCGGGACCCCCCGCTGAATTCTCCGGCCCGGATGGGCCGAAGTCCCGCCCAGAAACTGCCTGTCCCGCCGACGTAAATCAAACCTGGTATTTACCGGCGGGACCAGGCAGCGTGGGCGGGCTCCGGGGTCCTGGGGGGGGGCGCGGGGCGATCTGACCCCGGGGGGTGCCCCCACGGTGGCCTGGCCCGCGATCGGGGCCCACCGATCCGCGGGCGGGCCTGTGCCGTGGGGGCACTCTTTCCCTTCCGCCTCCGCTACGGCCTCCACCATGGCGGAGGCGGAAGAGACTCTCCCCACTGCGCATGCGCGGGAAACTTTCGGCGGCCGCTGACGCTCCCGCGCATGCGCGGGGAAACTGACAGCGGCCGCTGACGCTCCCGCGCATGCGCCGCATTTCCGCGCCAGCTGGCGGGGCAACAAACGCCATTTCCGCCAGCTGGCGGGGCGGAAATCCCTCCGGCGTCGGCCTAGCCCCTCAATGTTGGGGCTAGGCCGCCAAAGATGCGGAGACTTCCGCACCTTTTTGCCGGCGCGATGCCCGTCTGATTTGCGCCGGCTTTGGCGCCAGTCAGCGGGCATCCCGCCGTTGGGGGAGAATTTCGCCCCATATTTGTGTTGAGGTGCTGTTACCTATAGGGCTACAGACCAAGAGCTGGAAGGTGAAATCAGTCAGAATAATTCTTTCTTAGAACACATGGAGCAGGAGTAGGCAATTTAACCTCTCGAGCCTGCTCCATTCAGTATGACCATGGCTGATATCATCCTGACCTTAACTCCACCGTCCTGCCTAGTCTCCATAACTCTTTAACCCATTACCAATTACAAATCATTCTAACTTAGAGCAGCACGGTGGTGCCATGGTTAGCATTGCTGCCTCACAGAGCCAAGGTCCCAGGATCGATCCCGGCGCCAGGTCACTGTCCGTGTGGTGTTTGCACATTCTCCCCGTGTTTGCGTGGGTTTTGCCCCCACAACCCAAAGATGTGCAGGGTATGTGGATTGGCCACGCTAAATTGCCCCTTAATTGGAAAAAATTAATTGGGTACTCTTAAAAAAAAATATTTTTTAATCTTTCTAACTCCTCCTTAAGTTTACTCAGCATCCACCACACTCTGGGGTAGTGAATTCACAACCCTTTGTGAGAAGTAGTTTTGCTTCAAATCTGTTTAAATTCGCTACCTCTTATCCTATGATTATGACCTCTCGTTGTAGAATGCCCCACAAAAGGAAGCTTCCTTGTATACCTCAATTTGATCTCCCCTCATTCTTCTAAACTCTACGAGTATAGGCCTAAACTGTTCAATCTCTCTTCATATGACAAACCCCTCATCTCTGGAATCAACCTAGTGAACCTCCTCTGAACTGCCTCCAATGCCACTACATCTTCCCTAAAATGAGGGGACCAAAACTGTGCACAATACTCCAGGTGCGGTCTCACCAATGCCTTGTATAGATGCAACAACACTTCCTTACCTTTATACTGTATTCCTTTAGCTATAAATGCCAGCATTCCATTTGCTTTCTTTATTATCTGCTGTACATACAAGCTACTTTTCTGTGACCCATGAACAATGACACCCAGATCCCTCTGCACTGGAGCACCTTGAAGTCTCTCCCCATTTAGATAATAAGTTGCCTTCCCATTTTTCCGACCAAAATGCATGACCTCACACTTATCTACATGAAACTCCACCTTGCCACATTTTGGCCCATTCTCCTAACTATCTATATCCATTTGTAAAGTTCTTGGGTGGGATTCACCCCTACCCGACGGCGCGGGGGTCCCGGCGCCGGGGTGTGGCGTGAACCACTCCAGCGTCAGGCCGCCCTAAAGGTGCGGAATCCTCCGCACCTTCAGGGACTAGGCCGGCACCGGAGTGCTTTGCGCTGCGCCGGCCGGCGGAGAAGGGGCTTGGCGCCACGCTAACCAGCGCCGAAGGGCCTCCGCAGGCTGGCGCGAGTTGGCACATGAGCAGGAGCCCCAGCGTGTGCTGGCGTCATCCCAGCGCATGCGCAAGGGGGGTTCATCTCAGCTTCGGCCATCGCGGAGGATGACAGCGGCCGACACGGAACAATAGAGTGCCCCCACAGCACAGGCCCGCCCGCGGATCAGTGGGCCCCGATCGCGGGCCAGGCCTCCGTGGGGGCAGCTACCAGGGCTAGATCCCCCTGCGCTCCCCCGAGGCCACCCCCGCCGCCAGGTCCCGCCGGTAAGGACCTACTCTAATTTACGCCGGCGGGACCGGCAAAAAAAAACGGGCGGCCACTCGCCCCATCGCGGGCCGGAGATCGGCAGGAGGGCAGTTGCTAGCGGCCGCCGACAGCTCGCCGCTATTCCCGCCCCCGCCAAATCCCCGGCGCCGGAGAATTCAGCAGCCAGTGGGGGCAGGATTCACGCCGCCCCCCGGCGATTCTCCGAACCGGCGGGGGGTCGGAGAATCCTGCACCTTATTTCCTCATTGCAATTTACTGTCTCACCTGTTTTTGTTTTGTCTGCAAATTTGGTTATATAACCTTCTATCCCTGTATCCAAGTCATTAATATGGAGTAAATAGCTGGGGCCCAAAGTCCGAACCCTGTGGCACCCCACTAGTTACATCTTGCTATCTAGAAAAAGACCCATTTATCCCGACTCTGCTTTTTGTTGGTTAGCCAGTCTTCTACCAAGATGATAAATTACCCTTAATCTCATGTGATCTAACCCTTGTGAATTAACCTTTAGTCCGGCACCTTATCAAACGCCTGCCGCAAGTCCAGATATACGACATCTACTGGATCCCCATTATCTCCTTTGCTTGTTACATCTTTGGAGATGAAAATGTATTGAAAATATTAGCCATTACACCTCATACAAAATGGAAATAAATGTGAATAAAAGACAGATTTCCACTTAACAAGCCAGAATGTGTGTCTGGTTTACATTTTCATAGGTTCTGGAGCACATATAGATTGCATGTCTAGACAGTGGATATCTCCATAACTCAAGCATGTTAAATGCATTTTAAAAAATAAATCCATTAAAAGTTTAACTGCCTTTGGGTGCTGTTGCGTCAGCTATTAATAAGCCATGTCCCATCATGGCGACTTCAAATATACTTCAGGGCATTTTTAAATAGCACCTAAGGAGATATCCATCTTGCACTATTTATCTACAATATATATCAGAATAAAATATATTTTCTAAAGGGTATGCACTGAACTCTGTTATATAAATATGGAAATTACAATGTTAAAATGTGAACACTTAGTTCTGTAAAATCACTCAGTAGCACTATGGAGCATAGGTTTAAGGTGCGAGGGACAAGGTTTAGAGTAGATGTAGATGTACAAGGCAAGTTTTTTACACAGAGGTTAGGGTGCCTGGAACTCGCTGCCGGAGGAGATGGTGGAAGCAGGGACGATAGTGACGTTTAAGGGGCATCTTGACAAATACATGAATAGGATGGGAATAGAGGGATACGGACCCAGGAAGTGTAGAATATTGTAGTTTAGACAGGCAGCATGGTCGGCAGGGGCTTGGAGGGCCGAAGGGCCTGTTCCTATGCTGCACTTTTGTTTGTTCTTTGTTCACTGTATTATGTTTATCCCCACAAATAACGTAAAATGCTTTCTGAAAGAAAATTCACAATACTTTTTTTCACTTGATCACATATGAAATAAACACTTGCAATTAATTCACTGATCACATATGAAATAAAGGATTTTCATGACGATTTAAACATAAATCCAGCTCATCGCGATGTGAAACTAATGTCAATTCACCTATACAACTAAAGATATTCTTGAGCTCAGCCACAGCACTGAGCTGAATTCAGTAAATTTCCTTTAACCCAAGAGCTGCCTAATGTAAGGTCGCAGTAAGGTCGCACCTCACCACAAGCGGGAGTATTTTAGGACTTGGCTTTGCTTCATGCAAAAATAACGCCTGATGTTCTAAAACCTGCACCAAAACGACAGCTTCCAGTGCAATGCATTCTACTCACACAATCGACAGTGTGTTCGCGTTTTTTTTCACTTGCTGATTATGTATCTTTCACGATCCGGGCGGGCTGTAACGTGTTGTCAATGCTGTGATACTTTGCATTTGAAAAGAACATTGTTAAAATATAAATGTTCATCAAGGTTTGAATGGACTGTTTTGAGCCATTCTTTAGGACAGGCATTGATCATAAATCTCCCAATGTGGGTTCCATTTCTTTTTGCCGTCAGTCTCATCCTGTTGTCATGCAGTTTGTTGACATTGTCTGTAAGGGTAAATTACTAACTGTATTTGTAGAACAATGGTACTTCCATCAGGATAAAATTATTTTTGGTCATTGGCCGTTTGACAAGTGCACTGGATGTTCGACTTAATACAAGCTGACGTTTCCATAGTCTCGCCACAGTGCACAGGCCCCCTAAGCTCTTGCCTGATGTCTGCTTGTTTTGTTTATTTTGTCCCCCCATTGGTGATCCCACCTGTCTTTTTTGCAATTTTATTCTGAGAGCTCTCCTCCCAGGCTGTTTCGAAACTGAATACTCATTTCATCTTCTGGTCCCTCCCACTTTCACAAAAAGCAATATAGATGATGGCCACAACCAAGTGAAGTACCATTGACTTCAGCTTAATACCATATTTTCCATTTGGCAGAAGTGAGGTCTCATTTAACTGACGTGACCTAGCTTTTCTCTGGACCAATCTTTTTATCATACTTAATATTTTGAAATGAACAGTAACAATGAGCACTGAATATCTCATTAACCTCACTCTTAATATTTGGAACTTGTTTTCTTTCTTCTATTGTCTCCAAATTCCTCTGTAACACATTCCAAACCATAAGCAGAAAGGTGAGCAAATAGGTTCCTCCCAGTTCTGCAGTGTCTCTCTTTTTAAAAAATATTTTTATTCAAGAAAAAATGTTTCATTATAACAAAATAATACAACACTACACACCAATACATAAAGGTACAATGCAAAAATAGCACAATCAATGCTCATCAATCCCACTGAACCCAACACTTCAAACATCAAACTAACCCTCCTCCTCCAACTGCTAACAGTGACTAACTCTTGGGAAAGGAAATGAACGGCCACCACCATGAGTAGGATCCTTCTACTGACCCCCTAATGATGCACTTGACCTTCTCCAGCTATAATAACTCCATTAGGTCACCCAACTAGGCCGAGGCATGGGGCGGAGTAGGAGATCTCCACCAAAGCAGAACTCGCCTCCAGGTTATAAACAAGGCAAAGGTGAGGACATCCGCCTTCACCACCGCCGCCGCCCCCCCCCCCCCCCTCCACCCCCCCCCCCCCCCCCCCCCCCCCGTCTGCAGTACCGACGAGTCTAAAACCCCCAAAATGGCTCCAGCTAAGTATCAAGAATCTCTGACATGGTGTCAAAGAAGGAGACCCAGAAGCTTTCAACTTTAGGACATGACCAGAACATGTCCTATGATTCGCTGACCCCCGGGAACACACCTATCCTCCACCCCCGGGAAAAAAAACCTCATCCTCGTCTTCATTAAATGCGCCCTGTGAACCACTGAATCAAGCTGAGCCTAGCACATGAGGAGGTAGAGTTCACCCTGTGAAGAACCTCACTCCAAATCCCCCCCATCGAAAACCAGACCCAGTTTGCCCTCCTGCTTTCTCCTCACCTCATCCAACGAAGCTTGCTCCGCCGACAAGATCTGGCCATAAATGTCCAAAATCCTCCTCTCACCTGCATCGGCCAGAGATTTTATTTTATTTTTAAAATTATCTTTGTTGTCACAAGTAGGCTTACATTAACACTGCAATTAAATGTGACAACCCCCCCGTCGCCACATTCCGGTGCCTGTTCGGGTACACAGAGGGAGAATTCAAAAATTACCTAAAGGTCCAAATTACCTAACAGCATGTCTTTCAGGACTTGTGGGAGGAAACCAGAGCACCCGGAGGAAGCCCACACAGACACGGAGAACATGCAGACTTCGCACAGACATAGAACATTACAGCACAGTACAGGCCCTTCGGCCGACCTGTGAAACCACTCTAAAGCCCATCTACACTATTCCCTTATCGTCCATATGTCTATCCAATGACCATTTGAATGCCCTTAGTGTTGGCGAGTCCACTACTGTTGCAGGCAGGGCATTCCACGCCCTTACTACTCTCTGAGTAAAGAACCTACCTCCGACATCTGTCTTATATCCATCTCCCCTCAATTTAAAGCTATGTCCCCTCGTGCTAGACATCACCATCTGAGGAAAAAGGCTCTCACTGTCCACCCTATCCAATCCTCTGATCACCTTGTATGCCTCAATTAAGTCACCTCTTAACCTTCTTCTCTCTAACGAAAACAGCCTCAAGTCCCTCGGCCTTTCCTCATAAGATCCTCCCTCCATACCAGGCAACATTCTGGTAAATCTCCTCTGCACCCTTTCCAATGCTTCCACATCCTTCCTATAATGCGGCGACCAGAATTGCACGCAATACTCCAAATGCGGCCGCACTCAGAGTTTTGTACAGCTGCAACATGACATCATGGCTCCGAAACTCAATCCCTCTACCAATAAATGCTAACACACCGTACGCCTTCTTAACAACGCTCACAACCTGGGTGGCAACTTTCAGGGATCTATGTACATGGACACCGAGATCTCTCTG
This sequence comes from Scyliorhinus torazame, assembly GCF_047496885.1. Lineage (NCBI taxonomy): Eukaryota > Metazoa > Chordata > Chondrichthyes > Carcharhiniformes > Scyliorhinidae > Scyliorhinus > Scyliorhinus torazame. Next base: position 119,553,805 of record NC_092707.1, on the reverse strand, counting down.
CTCATCCACACTGCCAAGAATCTTACCATTAGCCCAGTACTCTGTCTTCCCGTTATTCCTTCCAAAATGAATCACCTCACACTTTTCTGCATTTGCCACCTCTCAGCCCAGCGCTGCAGCTTATCTATGTCCCTCTGTAACTTGTAACATCCTTCTGCACTGTCCACAACTCCACCGACTTTAGTATCATCTGCAAATTTACTCACTCATCCTTCTACGCCCTCCTCCAGGTCATTTATAAAAATGACAAACAGCAGTGGCCCCAAAACAGATCCTTGTGGTACACCACTAGCAACTGGACTCCAGTCTGAACATTTCCCATCAAACACCACCCTTTGTCTTCTTCCAGCTAGCCAATTTTTGATCCAAACTGCTAAATCACCCTGAATCCCATGCCTCCGTATTTTCTGCAGTAGCCTACCGTGGGGAACCTTATCAAACGCTTTACTGAAATCCATATACACCACTTCAACAGCTTTACCCTCATCCACCTGTTTGGTCACCTTCTCAAAGAACTCAATGAGGTTTGTGAGGCACGACCTACCCTTCACAAAACCGTGTTGACTATCTCTAATCAAATTATTCCTTTCCAGGTGATTATACATCCTATCTCTTATAAACCTTTCCAAGATTTTGCCCACAACAGAAGTAAGGCTCACTGGTCTATAGTTACCGGGGTTGTCTCTACTCCCCTTCTTGAACAATGGGACAACATTTGCTATCCTCCAGTCTTCTGGCACTATTCCTGTAGACAAAGATTGCTTAAAGATCAAAGCCAAAGGCTCAGCAATCTCCAGAGAATCCTAGGATAAATCCCATCCAGCCCAGGGGACTTATCTATTTTCACACTTTGCAGAACTGCTAACACCTCCTCCTTATGAACCTCAAGCCTTCTAGTCTAGTAGCCTGAATCGCAGTATTCTCCTCGACAACATTGTCTTTTTCCTGTGTGAATACTGACGAAAAATATTCATTTAGCACCTCTCCCATCTCCTCGGACTCCAAGCACAACTTCCCACTACTGTCCTTGACTGGCCCTACTCTTACCCTAGTCATTTGTTTATTCCTGACATATCTATAGAAAGCTTTAGGGTTATCCTTGATCCTACCTGCCAAAGACTTCTCATGTCCCCTCCTGGCTCTTCTTAGCTCTCTCTTTAGGTCCTTCCTAGCTAACTTGTAACTCTCGAGCGCCCTAACTGAACCTTCATGTCTCATCTTTACATAAGCCTCCTTCTTCCTCTTGACAAGTATTTCAACTGCTTTAGTAAACCACGGTTCCCTTGCTCGACCACTTCCTCCCTGCCTGACAGGTACATACTTATCAAGGACACGCAGTAGCTGTTCCTTGAACAAGCGCCACATTTCCATTGTACCCATCCCCTGCATTCTTCCTCTCCATCCGATGCATCCTAAGTCTTGCCTCATTGCATCATAATTGCCTTTTCCCCAGATATAACTCTTGCCCTGCGGTATATACCTATCCCAAGCCGGAATCGAACCTGGGACCTTGACGCTGTGAAGCAATAGTGCTAACCACTGTGCTACCGTGCCGCAGGTAGGATCCTATTCAAGAGAGAAGGTGCCAAAGGAAATTAAGAAAACTTCTTACGCAAGAAATTGTGAACCTGGAAATACCTGAATAGATTAGTCCTCAGGAGGTGGAATCTGTCCTACAGCTCCTTAAAACCGGCAAACCAACCCGCCACAAACCTCTCCTGACGCTATTCCCCCCCATGACTTGAACCTCAAATCCAAACCTGCTGGCACAAAGAGATTATTACTACAAATAGGGCCGAACAACGTCAAGGAGCCAAGCTTAAAATGTTGTCTAAACTGCCTCCAAATCCTCAGAGTGGACACCACTACCGGACTCCAGGTAACTTTTGCAGGGAAAAGGAAGCAAGGCAGTTGCCAAGGACCCCAAACTAGACCCACTACAAGAGCTCGCCTCCATTTGTCCTCATTTGGAATTCGGATCCTCGAGTCACCCTATTATCTTTTCAATACCGGCTGCCCAGTAATAAAACAGCAAATTAGGGAAAGCTAAGCCCACCGACTGCCGTTCTCTCTGAAGAAATGCCCCAGGGGTTCTTGGGCTTTTCCCGCCCAAATGAAGGAAGCTATCACTTTGTTGACACCAGCAAAGAACGATTTGGGGAGAAAAATGGGGAGACATTGAAAAGGAATAAAAACCTTGGGATGACATTCATTTTAACAGTCTGAACCCCTGACTTCCGGGTGCGGCTATGCAGAGCTAGGTCGCATATTCGGCAGCTCCCGCTTGGAACGGACTTTTGGGCTCTTTTACAGGGCCCCCACGGCATTTGTTTGACATTTCCCGGTGTGGGAAGAAGACTGCAGCATTCCCCTGACAGTGTCCCCCAGGAACGTTGTGTCTTTTGGATACCAGACCCGGCAGAAACAGTAAAAGATTTGGCTTTAACTGCAGGATAAACAGAGCCTCTTCCAGCATGCAGGCGGGGGAAGGGCAAGCTTAAAGCTGCAATCTGGCTTGACTCTATCAAAGGTGAATTCTAGCAGCAGAAGGAACAACTGTGAAAAGATCTACCAAGGCCATTGAAGAAGCAGGGACGAGGCTTCTGGTGGCGGCCATGGAGGAGTAGGTCGCGCATTCGGCAGCTCCCGTCTGGAACCGACTCTCAGATCTTTTTTAGGAGTTTCCATAGACTTTTTGGGGCAGACTGGTGAAGCAAACACTGCCAACTTCTATGAAACGGACCAGACGTGTAACGGCCAAAGGAGCGGCATTGGAGCAACGGGAGAAGCGAGGGAAAGAAAACAAAATGGCGGCAGCCAGGGACAAAGGGGAGCTGCAGGAGTTCATCAAGCGCTGCTTCGAGGAGCAGCGCGAGGAGATGCGCAAAGAGATGTTGGCGCCTATGCTTTCGGCAATTGAAGGACTCGGGATCACGCAAAAGGCCCACGAAGCTAAGATCCAGGAGGTACAGAAAAGAGTCAGTCAGAACGAGGACGAGCTCGTGGGCCTGGCGGTGAGAGTGGAGCAGAACGAGGCGCTACACAAGAGGTGGGTGGGAAGATTCGAAGACCTGGAGAATAGGTCGAGGAGAAAGAATCTGCGAATCCTGGGTCTCCCCGAGGGAGTGGAGGGGGCTGATGCCGGGGCATACGCGAGCACGATGCTCGAGGCGATGATGGGCACGAAGGCCCCTTCGAGGCCGCTGGAGTTGGACGGGTCACATCGGGTGCTGGTGAAGAAGCCCCAGGCAAATTAACCGCCAAGGGCGATGGTGGTGAGGTTCCACCGGTTCACGGACAGAGAGTGGGTCCTGAGATGGGCCAAGAAGGAGCGGGGCAGCAAGTGGGACAATGCAGAGATCCGAATATACCCGGACTGGAGCACGGAGGTTGCAAAACGAAGAGCGGATTTCAACCGGGCCAAAGCGGCGTTGTACCGGAAAGAAGTGAAATTCTGAATGCTGCAGCCAGCGCGACTGTGGGTCACATACAAGGACCAACACTATTACTTCTAAACGCCTGAAAAGGCGTGGACCTTTGTACAAGCCGAAAAGTTGGACTCTAACTGAGGGTTTGTGAGGGTGGGGGGGATGTTTTGGGGTTTGATGTGTGATGGTTGTTGTATATAGGGGGTCAATCACGTGCAGGAAATGTTACATAGGCTGGGGGAGAGAGACCAGGCCGCGACAGGAGCTGCGCCAGAGGGGGCGGAGCGGGCTTTGGAAGGCGCGAGGTTTTTTCCCGCGCGCGGGAAGAAAGGCGGGAAGGGGAACGAAGGAATGCATATGGATTGGGAGACTCCCACGCGGGCAGGTCAATGGGACGGCGGGGGAAGCCGGGGTCAGCAGGCGTCAGCTGACTTACGGGAGTGACATGGGGGGAGCAAAAAAGCTAGACAGAGGTCTAGCGGGGGGGAGGGGAGGGGGGGGAAGGAGGGGGGGGGGGGAGGAGGGGGGGTGGAAAGGGTTGCTGCTGCACTGGCCGAAAGGGAATGGGACACAGAAGAGGTGGGGGACTGGACGGTGAGGGAGGCGTGGACACGGGACTGGCCCAGAAAAGGAAATGGCTAGTCGGCGGGGCGTGGGGGGGGTGAGAGCCCCTCCAATCCGGCTGATAACGTGGAATGTGAGGGGCCTGAATGGGCCGGTGAAGAGGGCTCGAGTGTTCGCGCATTTAAAGGGACTGAAGGCGGACGTGGCCATGCTCCAAGAGACACATCTGAAGGTGGCGGACCAGGTCAGGTTAAGAAAGGGATGGGTAGGACAGGTATTCCACTCGGGACTGGACGCGAAGAATAGAGGGGTGGCAATATTGGTGGGAAAGCGGGTGTCATTTGAGGCCAAGACTATTGTAGCAGAAAATGGAGGGCGATATGTAATGGTGAGTGGTAGGCTGCAAGGGACGTGGGTGGTGTTGGTAAACGTATACGCCCCGAACTGGGATGATGCAGGATTCATGAAGCGCATGTTGGGGCGCATTCCGGACCTGGAGATAGGAGGCCTGATAATGGGAGGGGACTTCAATACAGTGTTGGATCCAGCACTAGACCGCTCCAAATCAAGGACTGGAAAGAGGCCGGCGGCGGCCAAGGTACTTAGGGGGTTTATGGATCAGATGGGGGGAGTGGACCAATGGTGGTTTGCAAGGCCACAGGCCAGGGAATTTTCTTTCTTCTCCCATGTGCACAAAGCCTACTCCCGGATAGATTTCTTTGTTCTGGGTAGGGCGCTCATCCCGAGGGTGGAGGGGGCGGAGTATTCGGCTATAGCCATTTCGGACCATGCCCCACACTGGGTGGAACTGGAGCTGGGAGAGGAGAGGGACCAACGCCCGCTGTGGCGGCTGGATGTGGGACTGCTGGCGGACGAGGTGGTGTGTGGGAAGATGAGAGGGTGTATCGAAAGGTACTTGGAGGCCAACGACAACGGGGAGGTGCGGGTGGGGGTGGTATGGGAGGCGTAGAAGGCAGTGATCAGGGGAGAGCTAATTTCCATTAGGGCTCATAGGGAGAAGACAGAGGGTATGGAAAGGGAGAGGTTAGTGGGGGAGATTTTGAGAGTGGACAGGAGATACGCAGAGGCCCCGGAGGAAAGATTACTTGGGGAAAGACGACGGCTCCAGACGGAGTTTGACCTGTTGACCACAGGGAAGGCGGAGGCACAGTGGAGGAAAGCGCAGGGGGCGACCTACGAGTATGGGGAAAAGGCTAGTCGGATGCTGGCACACCAGCTCCGTAAGAAGATGGCAGCGAGGGAAATAGGGGGAGTCAAAGATGGAAGGGGAGCCACGGTTCGGAGTGCGACGAAAATAAACGAGGTATTCAAGGCCTTTTATGAAGAGCTGTACAGATCCCAGCCCCCAGCGGGGGAAGAGGGGATGAGACGATTCTTAGATCAGCTGAGATTCCCGACGGTGGAGGAGCAAGAGGTGGCTGGTTTGGGGGCACCAATTGGGTCGGAGGAGCTGAGCAAGGGTTTGGGGAGCATGCAGGCGGGGAAGGCCCCGGGACCGGACGGATTCCCGGTGGAGTTCTACAGGAAGTACGCAGACCTGTTGGCCCCTCTACTGGTGAGGACCTTTAATGAGGCAAGAGAGGAGGGGACCCTGCCCCCTGACAATGTCGGAAGCGACAATTTCTTTGATCCTAAAGCGGGACAAGGACCCACTGCAATGTGGATCGTACAGGCCGATCTCGCTCCTCAATGTGGATGCAAAGTTGCTGGCAAAAGTGCTGGCCACGAGGATCGAGGACTGTGTCCCGGGGGTAATCCATGAGGACCAGACGGGATTTGTAAAGGGCAGGCAACTAAACACCAATGTGCGGCGGCTCTTAAACGTGATAATGATGCCATCGGAGGAGGGAGAGGCGGAGATAGTGGCAGCTATGGACGCGGAGAAGGCCTTTGACCGAGTAGATTGGGAGTACCTCTGGGAGGTGCTGCGTAGGTTTGGGTTCGGGGTAGGGTTTATCAATTGGGTTAAGCTCCTTTACAGAGCCCCGATGGCGAGTGTAGTGACGAACCGGCGGAGGTCGGAGTACTTTCAACTGTACCGAGGGACGAGGCAGGGGTGCCCCCTGTCCCCCCTGTTGTTCGCATTGGCGATCGAACCATTGGCCATGTCATTGAGGGAGTCTAATAAATGGAGGGGGGTGGTCCGAGGGGGAGAAGAGCATCGGGTGTCGCTATATGCGGATGACCTGTTGCTGTACGTGGCGGATCCAATGGAGGGGATGGTGGAGGTCATGCAGACTCGATGGGAGTTTGGGGAGTTTTTGGGCTATAAGCTCAATGTAGGGAAGAGTGAGCTCTTTGTATTACAGGCGGGGGACCAAGAAAGAGAGATAGGGGACCTTCCGCTGAGGAGGGCGGAGGGGAGCTTTCGGTATCTGGGGATCCAGATAGCCAGGAGTTGGGGGACCCTACATAAACTGAATCTGACGAAGTTGGTGGAGCAAATGGAGGAGGATTTCAAAAGATGGGACATGTTACCGCTCTCGCTGGCAGGTAGAGTGCAGTCGGTCAAAATGGTGGTCCTTCCGAGGTTTCTGTTTGTGTTTCAGTGCCTTCCCATCGTGATCACTAAGGCCGCTTTTAAGAGAGTAGGCAGGAGTATTATGGGGTTTGTGTGGGCGAATAAGACCCCGAGAGTAAGGAGAGGGTTCCTGGAACGCAGTAGGGACCGAGGAGGGTTGGCACTGCCAAACCTGGGGAGCTACTACTGAGCCACAAACGTGGCGATGATCCGCAAGTGGGTTATGGAGGGAGAGGGGGCGGCATGGAAGAGGATGGAGATGGCGTCCTGTAAAGGAACGAGCCTGGGGGCGTTGGTGACGGCACCGCTGCTACTCTCGCCGACAAAGTATACCACGAGCCCGGTGGTGGCGGCAACGCTAAGGATCTGGAGCCAGTGGGGACGGCACCAGGGTGCAATGGGAGCATCGGTGTGGTCCCCAATAAGGGGTAACCACCGGTTTGTCCCGGGGAAGATGGACGGGGGGTTCCAGAGCTGGCATTGGGCGGGGATTGGAAGAATGGGGGACCTGTTCATCGACGGGACGTTTGCGAGCCTAGGGGCACTGGAGGAGAGGTTTGAGTTACCCCCGGGAAATGCCTTTAGATATATGCAGGTGAGGGCTTTTGTGAGGCGACAGGAGAAGGAATTCCTGTTGCTCCCGGCACAAGAAGTTCAAGATAGGGTGATCTCGGGTGTATGGGTCGGGGAGGGCAAGGTGTCGGAAATACACCAGGAGTTGAAAGAAGAGGGGGAAGCGCTGGTAGAAGAGTTGAAGGGTAAATGGGAGGAGGAGCTGGGGGAGGAGATCGAGGAAGGTCTTTGGGCTGATGCCCTAGGTAGGGTTAATTCCTCCTCCTCGTGTGCCAGGCTCAGCCTGATACAATTTAAGGTGGTCCACAGAGCGCACTTGACGGGGGCGAGGTTGAGTAGGTTCTTTGGGGTAGAGGACAGGTGTGGAAGATGCTCAGGGAGCCCGGCGAACCATGTCCATATGTTTTGGTCATGCCCGGCACTGAAGGGGTTCTGGAGAGGAGTGTCGGGAGCAATATCTCAGGTGGTGAAAGTCCGGGTCAAGCCAAGCTGGGGGCTAGCAATATTTGGAGTAGTGGACGAACCGGGAGTGCAGGAGGCGAAAGAGGCCGGCATTCTGGCCTTTGCGTCCCTAGTAGCCCGGCGAAGGATCTTGCTAATGTGGAAGGAGGCGAAGCCCCCCCAGCCTGGAGGCCTGGATAAATGATATGGCTGGGTTCATAAAGTTGGAGAGGATTAAGTTCGCCTTGAGAGGGTCTGCGCAGGGATTCTACAGGCGGTGGCAACCGTTCCTAGACTATCTCGCGGAGCGTTAGAGGAAGGTCGGTCAGCAGCAGCAGCAACTTTGGGGGGGTGGGGGGGGGGTGGAGGGGACGTCCTGGGAGGGGGGGGCGCGGGGGGGGGGGGAAAGGGGGGGACTGCCTGGGAGGGTGGATGAGCAAGAGATAACATGAAGGGTTGGGGAAACTGGCACGTACGGGTGAGGGCCAGTGTACAAAGCTGTGTAAATATATCATTTTGCCATGTATATATCTTGCTCTGCGCGATTTGTTCTTGTTTTTTTGTTACGAGGGGTTATTGTTTGTAAGGGAGAAAAATTGTGTTAAAAAACTTTAATAAATATATATATTTTTTTAAAACAGTCTGAACCCTGCCTGGCAAGGACAGGGGGAAGTTATCCCACTTTTGCAAGTCAGATTTAACCGCATTCACCAGACTAGTTTAATTTAATTTATGAAGTGAGGCGCAATCGTGGGCCACCCAGATTCTCTGATAATGAAAGCTAGATCTGGTAAGGCAAAAAGGCAACACCTCCAGACAGGCTCCCCTCCCTGTGGGATTCACTGTCACTGGAAAGTATTTGCTCTTGCTCAAATTCAACTTATACCCTGAGAAGGTGCCAACGCTCCTAAGTAGTCTCGCTATCTCATCCATGGCGGAGACTGGGTCCGTGTTATAAAGAAGCAGATCATCCTGCTATGCCATACTAACAAAGTGCAGCAAGTCCAACACAGCAACCCAAAGTGACTCATCTTCCGACTGGTAAATGTGGGATTGGTGGAAGGAGAAGAGGACATGGTTTTATAAATTGCAAAGTTAAGTGTAAACAATGCCTTCAACCTTGTATTTAATTAGTATTTGTTATGTTTTTAGTTGTTCTGCTCTTCTTTACAGTAGAAACAAAGTATGAGATTGTTGCCACACCATAGGTTATGTAACCAGTGAGTCAGACTTTGTTCGAGAGGTGTTGATTACTCACAATCTAAGGTGAAAGAGCAGAAAAATCTCTCGAGTGCCTCTGGTGATGTCACCATGTAATCACCATGACACACTGCACAAAGAAGCATTGATTTACAATACATAACAGTATTGGGCTTTAGTCTTGTTCTTTACTAAATATATTGAAGCTATTTCTAGAATTGAGGGGCATCAGTTACGTGGATAGAATGGTGAAGCTGGGGTTGTTTTCCTTTAGAGAAGAGAAGTTTGAGAGGGGATTTGAAAGTGGGGCTCAAAATCATGAGGGGTTTGGACATTGATGGAAGGATTGAGGATCGGAGGACACTGATTGACGGTGATTGGCTAAAGAACTAATGGTGACATGAGTAAAACATTTTCACGCAGCAAGTGGTTATGATCTGAATGCACTGCCTGAAGTGTGATGGAAGCAGTCAATTGTGGCTTTCAAAAACTTGGATAAGCATTGAAAGAAAAATATTCTATGGGCACAGAGAAAGAGTGGAGAAGTGCGACTAAATAAACTGCTCTTGCAGAGAGGCAGCATGGTCGGGGTGGGCTGAATGTCCACTTTTGTGCTGAAACCATTCTATCATTCTTTAGTATTGTAATCCATAATGAAAAGACTTACTTTAGGTTTGCTAATGACCCATGAAGTTTCAACTCGATGCTAAGTGTTAATGTGCTAAGCTGGGGAATTGCAATCAGTTAGTACCGACTTCACATTTTCTCTTTTAAAAAATGGATTTTAAATTGTAGGAATTCTGCTGCAAACTTTGGAATTAATTCAGGAATGATTCCATCTTCTCGCAGATCTTGCGCTGGTGCACTGTGGTCTTTCCGCCTGGGTTGTGCCAGTTAGGCGGATTGGCAATGATCAATGCGCAGGTTACGGGGGTAGGGCGGGAGGGTGGGCCTAGGTAGAGTGCTCTTTTGGACGGTCGGTGCAGACTTGATGGACCGAGTGGCCTCCTTCTGCACTGTAGGGATTCTATGGATTCTCACCACTCCACAGGAGAGCAGCAGAGTAGGTGCATCAGATGTCTAAGAGCTGGCTGACTCAGTGTTTGGAAGAGGTGGGCCCACACATGCAGCTGCTTCTGTACACCAGCTGTGATAATGAAGCAGCAGATTTGTTTTAATGTTTATTCAAAGACAAATCTTGTGCAGTTCATTGCACAGATTTTTTCACTTCTTAAGATCGGAAAGTGCTGACTTCTGTTTTGATGTTTGGAACTTTTACTGACATTTGGGGACCAGTCAACGGAATTCTGTTTCATGTCAGGATACGTACAGAGTTTCACTTTCCCTTCGTCAACAGCAACTGAAGCCAAGAACAACCGCACTTGCTTGCTCACGTCGCTATTAAAAGAGCCCCTGTCATTGTATTACCTGGTTCAGTATAATGGGTCAATACGATTCAGGTGCACTAACATATGCATTGTTTACTTTGAAATCCATTTCTCGCAAGAATAATAATGAGCACCAGTACTTCTTATGGTAGAGCATCGATGCTGAGATCAAATATTTGAAGCAAACACTTTTATATAGAAGTTTGATTTGAGAGCTCTGCATTGCACCATTTAAGCAATCATTCCCATTTCCCGGCTCCCATTTATACATATTTCTTTGGATTTCGTGCACTATTTGCACACCTTGATTACGCCATTCTTTCTGATCTCTACTGTTGCTAAAGTTTCAATCATTTTGTGGTCATGCTTCTCATTTCGAATGAACTGTAAATATTAATTGGCTATTGTGAAATACACTGCTACTGGTGTCTATACACCCAGGACTCAAATTCAAGAGTGATCCATTTTCAGATGAACACAATGAAATAAATAGAAGCAGAAGTAGGCATTTTGTCCCAATCCACAATTCAATAATATCATTGTGATCTTCGATCTCAACTCCACTTCTTGTATTATTCACCATTGTTTATTGTATATTTTAAAAATTAATTTACAGGATGCATTTCAGAGAGCATTTAAGAGTCAACCACATTGCTGTGGGTCTGAAATCACATGTAGACCAGACCAGGTAAGGATGGCAGATTTCCTTTAGTGATCCAGATGGGTTTTCATGACAATCGACAATGGTTTCACGGTCAATTTTAATTCCAGATTTTGTTTTTATTGAATTCAAATTTCACCATCTTACGTGATGGGGTTTGATGGGATCTTGCTCTGGGTCTCTGGATTATTCATCCAGTGAAACTACCATTACGCCACTGTTTTCCCAGAATCTGTATCAATTGTGGTTAACCTTATGCAGGTGCAAGGCATTGATTGGGTTGTTATTTGAGCAAATATAAAGAGATCACAGTATCACAGAATAATACAGTACAGAAGAGGCCCTTTGGCCATTTGAATCTACACCAACGCATGAAAAACACCTGCCCACCTAATCCCATTTACCAGCACCTGGCCCATAGCGTTGAATGTTATGACGGGCCAGGTGCTCATCCAGGTTCTTTTTAAAGGATGTGAGGCAGCCCGCCTATACCACCCTCACAGGCAGTGCATTCCATACCGTCACCACCCTCTGAATAAAAATGTTTTTCTTCAAATTCCCCTGAAACCTCCTGCCCCTCAAGTTGAACTTGTGTCTCTTGTTAGCATAATGTGTCAGTCTCGTTATCTGAAAGAGGCCAGTTTGAGTTCATGCCTCAAAGAGACCAGTTTGTCTTATGTTACGGGCCAGGGTTTAGAAAACTCCAAAGTATATCATGCAGTTCATCTGACGTACAACTGTTTATTGATTTTTGTTACGATGAGCACATGAACCTGCCTTTCAGGTGGTATTCAACAGAGTTCCTAGACGCTGTTAATCAAAAAAACCAGGCTTTATTCAACGAATTTAGTTAACATTTATATAAACACACATATGCAAGAATTTTTATCAACTACAAACATAAATGCCCCACACAGCTACAGTAATCTATGTAGAACCCTTAATGAATCCCCTCTTTACTGTTCCAATTTAATAACAAGATCCAAGTAAAAACCAGAACCCTCTTTTCAAAGGTGTGGCCCAACATACAGCACCCTTACTGGTATAAGACTTGCTACTGATGCTCTTGTTTACTTTCCAAACAGCAGGTTTGAATTCCTTCCAGAAAACAATCATTTATTGTAAGCTACCAAGCAGTCTGTAAAACAGTTTTGAAAATGAAGATAGAGAAACCCCTCTTTCAACCTGTGCAGTACAAAGCAGACCAAACTCAAAGCAAAAGTAAAAGTCAAAAGCGAAAGTAAACTCACAGAGCCCCAGCCCAGCTCCACCCACACAGTGACATCACTGAAGCCATGTGATAAGACAAAAACGTTTCTTAAAGGGACACTCACATGACACTTGCACATATTTGCCCGTTTAAGAGGCTAGTGAAAAGTTAATTTGTTTAGTTGATTGTTCTACCCAAAATAGTATAAAAAGATACTTACTGACACTGGGGTGTATCACTCTAAATGGAGTAAAGATTGGCTCTGGTTTCATTCTTCACCATCTGCCTAACAGAATTTAAAACCCATACCACTTAATTATAAAGTTCTACAAACCTCTTGGAGAGTTTAATTCTGTTGAAGCTTAAAGAAGTTTTAAAGATACATGGGGATCTGCACTGTCTGAGAATAACTGCAGTCTTACCCAGTGTTCTTAGAGGTTCTCTGCATTTTTCCTTCCTAAAACCTATTTACATTTTTTAACCCTTGATGTACTTTGGATGAATGTATCTGTCCAAGTGTAGTTGTTCTGGAGGCTGCTAATAGCTGCACTTATGCATGGATCCGCATTCATCATTTTCATATGACAGAGTTAGTGGTATTTAATTCTCTACTCTGACCTTCATGCAGTCAAAATAGAAATGGTTGGCATCAATTTTTAGCAATATCTGGTTAAATTAGTATATCTAAAATCAACAGTGGACGTCAACAGTGGAGCAATGGGTTATTTTCTAAAAACAAAAATATAATAGATTAGTTTAATGAATGTTAAAATGATGAAAATATGAATCAAAGAGAAAATATGGGGAGGAGCAAATGAAAATTGTCATGTTTTTGTTTGTATTTAGATATTTTTAAGTGTTTGCTTTTGCTATGTAGGGTTAATGTTATCATCATAAAAAATACTCGGATTTTGTGTCTTTAATTCTGTAATATTAGTCTTTTGGTCTGTATCACAAAGTAGATATGGAACACTATTCAATCCATAATAATATACTTCCGGTTGCGGCTATGCGGAGCTGAGCCGCACATTCGGCGGCTCCCACTAAAACTGACTTTTGGGCTCTCCAGAGGAGCCCCAACGGCAATTTTTCGACGACTTCCAGTGTGGGAAGGTGATAGCAAGGTCCACCTCCATAGTATATGGATTGGACCAGGAGCGGAGCGGTCAAAAAAGCGTTTTTGGAGCAGCGAAAAGTGCGAGGGAGAAAAAACAAGATGGCGGCGGGCGGAGATCAAGCGGCATGGGTGCAGGAGCAGCAGGAGCTTCTCAAGCGCTGCTTTGAGGAGCTGAAGAAAGAGGTGCTGGCGCCAATGCTGACGGCGATCGAGGGGTTAGTGGAGACCCAGAAGGCCCAAGGGGCGGCGATCCGGGAGATGTGGGAAAAAGCCACGGAGAACGAGGATAAGATCTTGGGCCTGGCGGTGAAGATGGAGGCACACGAGGCGCTGCACAAGAGGTGGACAGAAAGATTCGAGGACCTGGAGAACAGGTCGAGGAGGAAGAATCTTCGGATTCTGGGTCTCCCTGAAGGAGTGGAGGGGGCCGATGCCGGAGCATATGTGAACACAATGCTCAACTCGCTGATGGGCACGGGGGCCCCTCCAAGTCCCCTGGAGCTAGAAGGGGCTCATCGGGTCCTGGCGAGGAGACCCAAGGCCAACGAGCTGCCAAGGGCGGTAGTGGTGAGGTTTCACCGTTTCGTGGATAGAGAGTGTGTCTTGAGATGGGCCAAGAAAGAGCGGAGCAGCAGGTGGGAGAATACGGAGATCCGAATCTATCAGGACTGGAGTGCAGAGGTGGCAAAGAAGAGAGCTGGTTTTAATCGGGCCAAGACGGTGCTGCATCGGAAGGGGGTGAGGTTCAAAATGCTGCAGCCAGCGCGATTGTGGGTCACATTTCAGGATCGACACCACTACTTTGAAACGCCTGAGGACCTTTATACAAACTGAAAAGTTGGACTCAAACTGAGGGTTTGTGGTTGTGGGGGGGATGTCGGTTGTATACAGGGTTTTAACTATGCGTAGGGAATGTTCCACGGGTTGGCTTGATGGATGGGATGGGGGAAGAGATCTCATGGGGAGACTGTGAGAGAGTGTAGGCGCCGGTGCTGGAGGGAGGGGAGGCCCGGGGATGGGGGAATTTGGATAAGGCCGCAACAGGAGCAGTGCCAGAGGGGGCGGGGCCGGCTCAGGAAAGCGCGGGCTTTTTCGCGTACTAGGGAAGGACGGAGGGGGGGGGGGGCTGGAGGAGCGCACACTGATTGCTGGGGAGGGGGGATTCCCACACGGGGGGGGGGGGTCAATGGGACGGCGGGGGAGGCCGGGGTCAGCAGGAGTCAGCCGACTTACGGGAGTGTTATGGGGGGAGCAAAAGAGTTAGATACGGATCTAGCGGGGGGAGGGGGGAAATAGGGTTGCTGCTGCATTGGCCGATGGGGAACTGGAAACAGAAGAGGTGGTCGGGGCGGGGGGCCCCCGTCTGGGGGACTGGAGAGTGCGGGAGGCACGGGCACGGGACTGGCCTAGAAAAGGAGATGGCTAGTCGGCAGGGGGGTGGTGGTGGGAAGCCCCCCAATCCGGCTGATAACTTGGAATGTGAGGGGCCTGAATGGGCCGGTTAAGAGGGCCCGAGTGTTCGCGCACTTAAAGGGACTGAAGGCAGACGTGGTCATGCTTCAGGAGTCACATTTGAAGGTGGCAGACCAAGTCAGGTTAAGAAAGGGATGGGTAGGACAGGTATTCCATTCGGGGCTGGATGCGAAGAACAGAGGGGTGGCAATACTGGTGGGGAAGCGGGTGTCGTTTGAGGCCAAGAATATTGTAGTGGACAATGGAGGTCGATACGTGATGGTGAGCGGTAGGTTGCAGGGGGCGTGGGTGGTACTGGTAAATGTATACGCCCCGAACTGGGATGATGCCGGATTCATGAAGCGCATGTTGGGGCGGATTCCGGATCTGGAGGCAGGAAGCCTGATAGTGGGGGGGGGGGTGGATTTCAACACGGTGTTGGACCCAGCATTAGATCGCTCCAGATCTAGGACGGGGAAGAGGCTGGCTGCGGCCAAGGTGCTCAGGGGGTTTATGGACCAGATGGGGGGAGTAGATCCGTGGAGATTTGCTAGGCGCCTGGCCAGGGAATTTTCTTTTTTTTCTCACGTACACAGAGCCTACTCCCGGATAGGTTTTTTTGTTTTGAGTAGGGCGCTGATCCCGAAAGTGGAGGGAACGGAGTACTCGGCCATAGTTTTCTCAGACCACGCCCCGCACTGGGTGGAGCTGGAGTTGGGAGAGGAGAGGGACCAATGCCCGCTGTGGCGTCTGGATGTGGGATTACTGGCGGATGAGGAGGTGTGCGAGAGGGTGCGGGGGTGCATTGAAACGTATTTGGAGGCCAACGACAACGGGGAGGTGCAGGTGGGGGTAGTATGGGAGGTGCTGAAGGCGGCGGTCAGGGGAGAGTTAATCTCCATCAGGGCTCACAGGGAGAAGAGAGAGGGCAGGGAAAGGGAGAGGTTAGTGGGGGAGATCCTAAGGGTAGACAGGAGATATGCGGAGGCCCCCGAGGAGGGTCTACTTAGGGAGCGGCGAAGTCTCCAGACGGAATTCGACCTGTTGACCACAGGGAAGGCAGAGGCACAGTGGAGGAAAGCACAGAGGGCGACGTACGAGTATGGGGAGAAGGCGAGTCGGATGCTGGCACATCAGCTCCGTAAGAGGATGGCAGCGAGGGAGATAGGTGGAGTTAAGGATAGCAGGGGAACTACGGAGCGGAGTGCGGTGAAGGTAAATGAGGCATTTAAGGACTTTTATGAGGAGCTGTACAGATCTCAGCCCCCAGCGGGGGAACAGGGGATGCGACAATTTCTAGATCAACTGAGGTTCCCAAGTGGAGGAGCAGGAGGTGGCTGTTTTGGGGGCGCCAATTGGGTTGGAGGAGCTGGTTAAAGGACTGGGGAGCAAGCAGGCGGGGAAGACCCCGGGGCCAGATGGGTTCCTGGTTGAGTTTTACAGGAAGTATGCGGACCTGTTAGCCCCGTTGCTAGTGAGGACTTTCAATGAGGCAAGGGAGGGGGGGGCCCTGCCCCCGACAATGTCCGGGAGGGGTTTGGTTTTGGGGAGGGGTTTATCAGGTGGGTTAGGCTCCGAGTGTGGCTACGAATCGGCGGAGGTCGGACTATTTTCGGCTGTATCGAGGGACGAGGCAGGGGTGCCCCCTCTCCCCCCTGTTGTTTGCATTAGCAATTGAGCCTTTGGCCATGGCATTAAGGGAGTCCAGGAAATGGAGAGGGGTGGTCCGAGGGGGAGGGGAGAGGAGCATCGGGTGTCGCTGTATGCGGACGACCTGTTGCTGTACGTGGCAGATCCAGTGGAGGGGATGGTGGAGGTCATGCGGATCCTAAGGGAGTTTGGGGACTTCTCGGGCTTTCAGCTCAATGTAGGAAAAAGTGAGCTCTTTGTGGTGCATCCAGGGGACCAGGGAAGAGGGACTGATGACCTACCATTGAGGATGGCGGAAAGGAGCTTTCGGTACTTGGGGATCCAGGTAGCTAGGAGCTGGGGGGCCCGGCACAAACTTAATTTGACGCGGCTGGGTGGAGCAGATGGAGGAGGACTTCAAACGATGGGATGTGTTGCCACTCTCGCTAGCGGGCAGGGTACAGTCGATTAAAATGGTGGTCCTCCCGAGGTTTCTTTTTGTGTTCCAGTGCCTTCCTATTATGATTACAAAGGCCTTTTTAAAAAACAAATATATTTATTAAAGTTTTTTAACACAATTTTCTCCCTTACAAACAATAACCCCCCCCCCGTAACAAAAAAAAAAACGAGAAATTGCGCAGAGCAAGATATATACATGGCAAAATGATATATTTACACAGCTTTGTACACTGGCCCTCACCCATACGTGCCAGTTTCCCCAACCCTTCATGTTATCTCTTGTTCATCCACCCTCCCAGGCAGTCCCCCCTTTCCCCTCCCCCCCTCCCAGGACGTCCCCTCCACAACCCCCCCCCCCCCCCCCCCAAGGTTGCTGCTGCTGCTGACCGACCTTCCTCTAACGCTCCGCGAGATAGTCTAGGAACGGTTGCCACCGCCTGTAGAACCCCTGCGCAGACTCTCTCAAGGCGAACTTAATCCTCTCCAACTTTATGAACCCAGCCATATCATTTATCCAGGCCACCAGGCTGGGGGGCTTCGCCTCCTTCCACATTAGCAAGATCCTTCGCCGGGCTACTAGGGATGCAAAGGCCAGAATGCCGGCCCCAAGGCCTTTTTTAAGCGGGTAGGTAGGAGCATCATGGGTTTTGTGTGGGCAAACAAGACCCCGAGGGTAAGGAGGGGGTTTCTGGAGCGTAGTTGGACAGGGAGGGTTGGCTTTGCCGAATCTGGGTGACTATTATTGGGCAGCCAACGTGGCGATGATCCGTAAGTGGGTAATAGAGGGAGAGGAGGCGGCATGGAAGAGGTTGGAGGTGGTGTCCTGCAAAGGAACGAGCCTGAGGGCGCTGGTGACGGCACCGCTGCCGCTCTCGCCGACAATGTACACCACGACTCTGGTGGTGGCGGCAACGCTAAAGATCTGGGGGCAGTGGAGACGACATAGGGGTGAGATGGGAGCCTCGGTGTGGTCCCCGATCCGGGAGAACCATCGGTTCATCCCAGGAAGGATGGACGGGTGGTTTCGGAGCTGGCATCAGGCAAGGATCAGAAGGATGGGCGACCTGTTTATAGACGGGACGTTTGCGAGTCTAGGGTCGCTGGAGGAGAAGTTTGCGTTACCCCCCGGGAAATGCGTTCAGGTATATGCAAGTGAGGGCGTTTGTGAGGCGGCAGGTTAGGGGATTCCCGTTGCTCCCGACACAGGGGATTCAGGACAGGGTGATTTTGGGTGTATGGGTCGGAGAAGGCAAGGTTTCGGCGATATATCAGGAGATGAAAGAAGAGGGGGAGGCTTCGGTAGAGGAGTTGACGGGCAAGTGGGAGGAGGAGTTGGGGGAGGAGATTGAAGAGTGTATGTGGGCTGATGCCCTGAGTAGGGTTAATTCCTCTTCCTCATGTGCCAGGCTCAGCCTGATACAGTTTAAGGTCATTCACAGAGCGCATATGACAGGGGCAAGGCTGAGTAGGTTCTTTGGGATGGAGGACAGATGTGGGAGGTGCTCGGGAAGCCCGGCGAATCATGCCCACATGTTCTGGTCGTGCCCGGCACTAGATGGGTTCTGGAGGGGTTTCGCGAAGACTATGTCCAAGGTGGTGAAAGTCCAGGTCAAGCCAAGTTGGGGGCTGGCACTATTTGGGGTGGCGGATGAGCCGGGAGTGCAGGAGGCGAAAGAGGCCGGTATTCTGGCCTTTGCGTCCCTGGTAGCCCGGCGGAGGATCTTGCTCATGTGGAAGGACGTGAAGCCCCCCAGTGAGGAAGCCAGGATAAATGACATGGCAGGGTTCATTAAGCTGGAGAGGATAAAGTTTGCCTTGAGAGGGTCTGCGCAGGGGTTTTTCAGGCGGTGGCAACCGTTCCTAGACTATCTCGCGGAGCGTTAGAATGAGGTCGGTCAACAGCAGCAGCAACCCAGGGAGGAAGGGGGGGGGGCGGAGGAGGAGGGGGGTGTTTCTTTCGGGGGGGGGGGTAATTTGGGCGGGCGGGGGAGGGGGTTTTCCCTAGGGGTACTTGTAAAAAAGCATATGGGAGGGTTATTATGTGCGGGAGAAACCCATTGTATAAGTTCTGTAGTATGTTTGATTGATATGTCTATGTTCTGTTCTTTTCTCTTTCTCTTTTCTGTTATGGGGGGGGGGGGGGGGAGTTTAATTGGTTGAAAATTTTTGTTGGAAAAACTTTGAATAAACATTTTTTTTTTTAATTAAAAAAAATCCATAATAATAATCTTTATTGTCACAAGTAGGCTTACATTAACACTGCAATGAAGTTACTGTGAAAAGCCCCTATTTGCCACATTTTGTTCGAGTTCACAGAGGGAGAATTCAAGATGTCCAATTCACCTAACAAGCTCATCTTTCAGGACTTGTGGGAGGAAACCAGAGCACCCGGAGGAAACCCACGCAGACACAGGGAGAACGTGCAGACTCCACACAGACCATGACCCAAGCTGGAATCGAACCTGCGAGCTTGGAGCTGTGAAGGAACAGTGCTAACAACTGTGCTACCACGCCGCCCATAAAAAATGGGAGCATTTCCTCTCAATCTAGCTGCTTTGACCGGAAGGCACCGCTGAGATTTTAGGATTTCATTCATTCATTAAACAATCTAACATTCAGTAAACAATCTATCTTAGTTCAGCTAACTAGAAAGATCCTAAAGTCCCAACTTTGTCTGAAAGCGTGAGATAATTAAGAATTGAATTAAATCTAAATGCCCTAAACCAATAGAGAAGTCAATTATTTTTTTAACTATTTTCCTCCTAAAATAGCTAAAATGCCCAAGTTCCTTCAGTGCTCCAAACCCAGATCCTTGACACCAGTCTCAAAGCCCTTCTCCCCACTGCCTTCAGCACTGAAATCGTTCTGGGTTTTGGAGGCTATAATTGGTACAGTATTGGTGCTGCCTGACCAGAGCATATAAAGTTTAATCACTGTTCTTCTATACTGTTCTAGCAGTGCAGACCAACATTAGATTGGTTTTGTAGATAGCTCCCCTGCATTAGTTTTATCTGTTTACTGTAGAGTCCACTAAAATTCCTTCTATCTTTTTCTTCCTATGTTACACTTGTCGAAATTGAATTCAATCTGATTCCACAACACTTATTGCATCGCCACCGCTCTCCCCAGCAATCCATTCCGTGTATTGATCTCACGGAGTGAAAAATATCGTGAAGTGAGTTTTAATTAGTCATTTGGGGCTCTTTCTGGGGAAGGTGGGACCTCTACAGACAGGATGGTCTACATCTGAACCTGAGGGGCACAAATATCCTGGGGGGGAGATTTGTTAGTGCTCTTTGGGGGGGTTTAAACTAATGCAGCAGGGGCATGGGAACCTGGATTGTAGTTTTAGGGTAAGGGAGAATGAGAGTATAGAGGTCAGGAGCACAGATTTGACATCGCAGGAGGGGGCCAGTGTTCAGGTAGGTGGTTTGAAGTGTGTCTACTTCAATGCCAGGAGTATACGAAACAAGGTAGGGGAACTGGCAGCGTGGGTTGGTACCTGGGACTTCGATGTTGTGGCCATTTCGGAGACATGGATAGAGCAGGGACAGGAATGGATGTTGCAGGTTCCGGGGTTTAGGTGTTTTAGTAAGCTCAGAGAAGGAGGCAAAAGAGGGGGAGGTGTGGCGCTGCTAGTCAAGAGCAGTATTACGGTGGCGGAGAGGATGCTAGATGGGGACTCTTCTTCCGAGGTAGTATGGGCTGAAGTTAGAAACAGGAAAGGAGAGGTCACCCTGTTGGGAGTTTTTTATAGGCCTCCTAATAGTTCTAGGGATGTAGAGGAAAGGATGGCGAAGATGATTCTGGATATGAGCGAAAGTAACAGGGTAGTTATTATGGGAGACTTTAACTTTCCAAATATTGACTGGAAAAGATATAGTTCGAGTACAATAGATGGGTCGTTTTTTGTACAGTGTGTGCAGGAGGGTTTCCTGAAACAATATGTTGACAGGCCAACAAGAGGCGAGGCCACGTTGGATTTGGTTTTGGGTAATGAACCAGGCCAGGTGTTGGACTTGGAGGTAGGAGAGCACTTTGGGGACAGTGACCACAATTCGGTGACGTTTACGTTAATGATGGAAAGGGATAAGTATACACCGCAGGGCAAGAGTTATAGCTGGGGGAAGGGCAATTATGATGCCATTAGACGTGACTTGGGGGGGATAAGGTGGAGAAGTAGGCTGCAAGTGTTGGGCACACTGGATAAGTGGGGCTTGTTCAAGGATCAGCTACTGCGTGTTCTTGATAAGTATGTACCGGTCAGACAGGGAGGAAGGCGTCGAGCGAGGGAACCGTGGTTTACCAAGGAAGTGGAATCTCTTGTTAAGAGGAAGAAGGAGGCCTATGTGAAGATGAAGTGTGAAGTTTCGGTTGGGGCGATGGATAGTTACAAGGTAGCGAGGAAGGATCTAAAGAGAGAGCTAAGACGAGCAAGGAGGGGACATGAGAAGTATTTGGCAGGAAGGATCAAGGAAAACCGAAAAGCTTTCTATAGGTATGTCAGGAATAAGCGAATGACTAGGGAAAGAGTAGGACCAGTCAAGGACAGGGATGGGAAATTGTGTGTGGAGTCTGAAGAGATAGGCGAGATACTAAATGAATATTTTTCGTCAGTATTCACTCAGGAAAAAGATAATGTTGTGGATGAGAATGCTGAGCCCCAGGCTAATAGAATAGATGGCATTGAGGTACGT
Organism: Scyliorhinus torazame; assembly: GCF_047496885.1. NCBI lineage: Eukaryota > Metazoa > Chordata > Chondrichthyes > Carcharhiniformes > Scyliorhinidae > Scyliorhinus > Scyliorhinus torazame. The sequence goes on along the minus strand of NC_092707.1, from coordinate 119,532,444 downwards.
AGGGAAGAGGTGTTGGCAATTCTGGACAGGCTGAAAATAGATAAATCCCCGGGACCTGATGGGATTTATCCTAGGATTCTATGGGAGGCCAGGGAAGAGATTGCTGGACCTTTGGCTTTGATTTTTATGTCATCATTGGCTACAGGAATAGTGCCAGAGGACTGGAGGACAGCAAATGTGGTCCCTTTGTACAAAAAGGGGAGCAGAGACAACCCCGGCAACTATAGGCCGGTGAGCCTCACGTCTGTAGTGGGTAAAGTCTTGGAGGGGATTATAAGAGACAAGATTTATAATCATCTAGATAGGAATAATATGATCAGGGATAGTCAGCATGGCTTTGTGAAGGGTAGGTCATGCCTCACAAACCTTATTGAGTTCTTTGAGAAGGTGACTGAACAGGTAGACGAGGGTAGAGCAGTTGATGTGGTGTATATGGATTTCAGCAAAGCGTTTGATAAGGTTCCCCACGGTAGGCTATTGCAAAAAATACGGAGGCTGGGGATTGAGGGTGATTTAGAGATGTGGATCAGAAATTGGCTAGCTGAAAGAAGACAGAGGGTGGTGGTTGATGGGAAATGTTCAGAATGGAGTACAGTCACAAGTGGAGTACCACAAGGATCTGTTCTGGGGCCGTTGCTGTTTGTCATTTTTATCAATGACCTAGAGGAAGGCGCAGAAGGGTGGGTGAGTAAATTTGCAGACGATACTAAAGTCGGTGGTGTTGTCGATAGTGTGGAAGGATGTAGCAGATTACAGAGGGATATAGATAAGCTGCAGAGCTGGGCCGAGAGGTGGCAAATGGAGTTTAATGTAGAGAAGTGTGAGGTGATTCACTTTGGAAGGAATAACAGGAATGCGGAATATTTGGCTAATGGTAAAGTTCTTGAAAGTGTGGATGAGCAGAGGGATCTAGGTGTCCATGTACATAGATCCCTGAAAGTTGCCACCCAGGTTGATAGGGTTGTGAAGAAGGCCTATGGAGTGTTGGCCTTTATTGGTAGAGGGATTGAGTTCCGGAGCCGGGAGGTCATGTTGCAGCTGTACAGAACTCTGGTACGGCCGCATTTGGAGTATTGCGTACAGTTCTGGTCACCGCATTATAGGAAGGACGTGGAGGCTTTGGAGCGGGTGCAGAGGAGATTTACCAGGATGTTGCCTGGTATGGAGGGAAAATCTTACGAGGAAAGGCTGATGGACTTGAGGTTGTTTTCGTTGGAGAGAAGAAGGTTAAGAGGAGACTTAATAGAGGCATACAAAATGATCAGGGGGTTGGATAGGGTGGACAGTGAGAGCCTTCTCCCGCGGATGGATATGGCTGGCACGAGGGGACATAACTTTAAACTGAGGGGTAATAGATATAGGACAGAGGTCAGAGGTAGGTTCTTTACGCAAAGAGTAGTGAGGCCGTGGAATGCCCTACCTGCTACAGTAGTGAACTTGCCAACATTGAGGGCATTTAAAAGTTTATTGGATAAACATATGGATGATAATGGCATAGTGTAGGTTGGATGGCTTTTGTTTCGGTGCAACATCGTGGGCCGAAGGGCCTGTACTGCGCTGTATCGTTCTATGTTCTATTTATGAGCTTGAACCTGGGGCGTCATTCTCCGCCGGCGGGAGTCTCCGTTTTGCCGGCGCCCGGGGGGTTCCCGACAGCGTGGGGCTGCCCCACAATGGGAAACCCCATTGACCGGCCGGCGTTACGGAGACTCCCGCCGGCCGGTCGGGGCAGAAATGTGGCGGGGCGGGTAGGAGAATTTCGCCCCTGGTCTTATTCTCATGGTTTAATTTGAAATAGTTTTCAGGATTTATCTTGTCTCTCTGGTTTACTATCTTTCACACCCTGGAAGGTCACTCAGCGACTGGCTCCTTTCATGACTGCACAGCCCAGATTTCTCCAGTCCGTTCTTATAGTTCAGTCCTTCCGACATTAGGAATGAGTGTCAGTTCTACTCTGAACTGCCTCCAAATGTTTCTCTTTTATCCTGGTGATCAGAACCAAACACAAACAGCACTGTACATTTTCCCTCTGACGTTTTGGATCAGCATGTACCATTTGACTTTATTAATGCTACTCTGCACTAACTGAGTATGTAGAGTTAGATTTCAATGGAGTCTGGCGAGCGGAAACAGACTGGAAAACATTTCACCCTCACGGTTCTATCAGGTTTCCTGCAGCCATCACTTTCAGAGGGTCGACTGCTTGGCAGCTGTAATTTCCTCTTGTTTCAGGTAATCGGCCCTTTAAATATGCAAATCTTCAATTGGCATTCAAGGGCAGAATTTTTTTTTTCTTCTGTTTTTTATAAATTTAGAGTACCCAATTCATTTTTTCCTTTTAAGGGGCAATTTAGCGAGGCCAATCCACCTACCCTGCACATTTTTTGTTGTGGGGGTGAAACCCACGCAAACACGGGGAGAATGTGCAAACTCCACACGGACAGTGTCCCAGAGCCGGGATCGAACCTGGGACCTCGGCGCCGTGAGGCAGCGATGCTAACCACTGCGCCACCGTGCTGCCCATTCAAGGGCAGAAATGGGTGGAACTGCACCTGCTCCGTCCAATCTCAGCTGCAGCCCAACCAGGGAAAAGCCTCAAATTAGGCTTCTATACATTTTTATGGGGGTAACAGGCACAAGGCTGTACAAAGTGACCTGGGGCACTGGCGTATTCAGTGTCCAGCCCTCCTGCAAATCCACCATCCTCCTCCTCAACCTAACTATTCTCCAGGCTGAACCAGCCTTCGAATGCCTGAAATTGGGCACTCAAAACTATTGAGCAACCGGGTGACATTGTCTGCCAGTCATCCCCCTGTCTGCCAACATCTAGCCAGCCATTTCAGTTTCTGTTAGAAGTTATGTTAGCAAGCAACTTGCTGATGAGGTGCCTGGAATTTCCATGGAGCTGGCTGCAGTAAAAATGTTCAAATTACTTTCACACCAATCAAAGGGAAAAGTTATTTATCTTGACTTTTTGGGGGGCAATAAAAACTGCAGCTATCTACAGAATTGTGACTGCTTGACATTGTTAGACAGGAATGTGTACATGAAACCTCAGCCATACCAAAATAGCTGTAGTTTCTTGATCAGTTTCATGGTTTCCAGAAACGCTTTCAGACAGTTTTATTCCATCATGAACAGTAAAAAGCAGCAAACATGACTGTCTCTTCACAACATGAAGGGGACTACACAATTTCAGGAACAAACATAGCTGCGATATGTAATCAAATGGGAAACCATCAATAATCTAACCTGCCACTTCAAAGAAAACGTTTGCATATTCATATACAACAATCAGTCTGAGAATGATATAATCTCACAATAAATTTAAAACACTGAGAATCTTTATGTACTTTAAATAAAGTGACCTGCCAAAATATCTCACACGTTATTCAAAAAGCATTCTCATTCCTGTAGTGTGTATAATTCAAAGCCTACAACCTAATGAAAGCAAAGTTAATGTCATTGTACTCCAATTAAAATGATTTTAAACCAAGTGAAAGAATGAATCATGTGTACAATTCAGTGCTCTACTCTCACCAGGAAAACGATTTTGTGGTGTGCTAGTGGTAAACCTTTAGCAATTTCTCGCTTTAGTCATAGACACTGTACATGAGTGTAAGTTTAAAGGCTAGCAATGTTTTCAGCACAAAAACGAGGCTTTGCTGCATTAACCATCTAAAAGAAAATAGCCTGCAGGGCAGAATGTGAGCAAGATACAAATGCAGTAACATATGTCAAACTGCAAAGTCTGGCAATGTCTCTTGCTGGTAATTATTCAGATGCCAAACATTCTACATTGGAGACAATGTCCTCTTTCCAACCAATGTTTTAAATCAGGTTCAGCGAACCACCAATCATTCTGTCTTTTTAGACCACTTCAGTAAAATAGCTTGACCATGTGACCTTCACTGGAAGCTGCAACATGGGGTGAAATTCGAATTTCTACCTCCTGGAGTGTCCCAATATTTCTTTATTTAGCTGCAGACTGTGGCATGCTCGCACAGCAACACAACCCTCACTGGATCTTTTATCCTTTCTTCACAAATATATGCAGGAATGATGATGATTTTTGGGGGATTATTTTAAAGAGATGCAGCCATTTCTGCACAGGATTCCCAAAAGAGTACAGTGAATGTGATGAGTACCTAGGTAGAGGATTAAGGGACAAAGGAGAGGATGTGAAGCTTTAGAAGATTCTGGAGGAAGCATGGGGAAAATCTATGAACTGATTTGTAGAACTGATTTGTATTCAATCCATTGGGGAACAGAGAGTTAATGTTGATTGCAAAGATAAATAGTTGAGTCCAGATTAACATATCACAGGAAGAGAGTAGTGTGGTTTTATATGGCTGAGGGTTTAGGGAGCATGAGCATGATCATGAAGCTGGCATGGGCAACATTGCATAAGACAAGACATTAAGTGAGCTTAAGAGAGAGCTCTGCTATGATGTTCCTTTGCAGCTGAATAATTCACCAGTATTTACTGTCGGGGTTCTCACAGAAATAATGATTAGTTGGGTGAGAAACATAATGCTTCTGCAGAGATGGGCAAGCATACGGGGAAGGACAAAACAGATGGGCAAAGGTCAGTGGACAAGACAAAGAAAAGTGTCTTTAACTACATTTACAGCATTGATTGAATGGGAAAAATAGGGATGAAATTCGTCCAATCGATAATTATAGCTCCCACAAATTCTGAATTTGCGCTCAAAGACTTTCTGGGAAACATGCCAAAAATAATTTGCTCCACCGCAAATGTCTTAAAATGTAAATGGTTTGGAAGTATTTAACTTTTCCTCATTCTCCTCCTAGATAGATTTTTGGCACCATTTCAGTGTACCTAAGTTAAAGGGCACAATCTACTGGCCTCGCTGCGCCCGAATAGCAGTGAACCGTGGCGCAACATGGCTGGTAAATGAAGGGATACCCGGCTCCCAGTTTCTACCTGGCTTGCCACGATCAGGAGATCTAAAGTGATCTCGCGAGGCATCGCGATGTGAAGGCTGCCCATTGTGGGGGGGGGATCTCTTTTTGTCAAATCTGCAGATTTGAGCAAGAAAGATAGTATCACTCTAAGATGCAGTTCCCTAGATCGATCCCCTTCGCCTTGGAGACCTAAGGCGAGCACTGTTCAGTGCTGGACTGCACAAGTGGGAACTAGACAGAATGCACTCGATCTCCAAGGGATTGAAGGCCTCCAGGTGTATGCCTCTGGGTAAGATGGCACCCTGGCGTGGCTGGTACCACTGTGGCACTGTCTGCTTTGCACCCAGTCAGTGCCAGCCTGGCACCCTGGCAATGCTACCTTGGAGCCAGCCTGGTACTGCCAAGGTGCCCAGGTGGCGCTGGCAGGGGAACTGCCAGGGTGCCAGGCTTGCACAGTCAAGGTGACAAGCTAGCATATTTTGCGCAGTGGTGATTGGGCGGGGCGTGCCCTGGTCAGGTGTGGGGGCATGCGGAAAGGGCCAGAGGACCCCCTCACAGTGAGTTGGGGATTCGGGGGTCATGCCGGGGGCTTGAGAGATTGTGACACCATTTAAAAATGGCATCCCAATCTCTCCCTGCACGGATATGAAAACAGAAAATACTGGACAATCTCAGCATGTCTGACAGCATCTGTGGAGAGAAAAGGAAGCTAACCTTTTGAGTCTGGATAACTCTTTGTCAAAGCTGATGCTCCTCAGTGCTGAGGCCCGTATCCAACAGGAGTCTCCTTCAGCACTGTAAATTCTATGATATGATTCTATGAGTCACATTACATAGGGTTGTGTTTATTGGCGCTGCGAGCGCCGGGAAAGATGCAGCTAAACACGCTCGCTATGCAACATCGTTTCCATTGGGTTCAAACACATCCAACCTCTGGTTTTGGGTGCATTTGGCAGGGAATCTCGTGATGCCCACGTTGGTGAGATCGTGGCCCGTATTCAACCAAAACTGAGCCCCCACGAGATACTTGAAATTATTGGCTCCTTTGCCATCTGATTTGCCAGACTCCAGCAGATCGCTGGAGGATTAACAGCAGGCTCAGCAATGCCACCTGGGAGGCAGTGGCAGCGGCTGTCAGCGTGACAAGAAGGACCGCAGCCCAATGTCAGACAAAGACTAACGACCTCCAACGAGCTGTAAGGGCACATTACCATCTCTCTCCAGGCATCAGTTCTGCCTGACATCCACCAAATTCACAAAAGATTCCCTTCTCCCTCCCAGTCAACTGGCTGACATCTTGCACCCTCCCCACATCCGATCTTCATGCTTGTCCTCAGAACCCCCCGGTACCCACCAGCGTACCCCTTCATGTCCAGGAGCAGTGCCCACAATGCCACCTGCTATAGACCCTCTGAGCCATCAAGCTTGCAGCTCATAATGCCCTCTCTTCATCCCTGCAGGAGAAGATAGCCCTGGAAAAGGTGTAGGAATCCCTGAGATTCAAGTCCTCACCCCGTAGCAGGGTCGGGCCCTGGAAACCTCGGAGTTTCCCGAGGAGAGAGCAGTCACCAACAGCAGGGTTGGCCTGCACCAGAGAGCTGAGGATCCACTGCTCCCTTCATCTGTCTCAAGTGAGTTGTTCATGTCAGACAAAATGATCCTTTCCTCTCAATGTCCATTATCTCGCAGGATCACCATCTGTTGTGGCCAGGCCATTCGGAGTCGTTCCCCACCCACCCCCACCACCCAAGAGAATATCTCAGAGGAGCGCTCCAAGGAGGCGATAGCACAGTGGTGGCACAGTGGTTAGCACTGTTGCCTCACAGCTCAAGGGTCCCAGCTTAATTTCCGTCCTCGGGTGACTGTGAAGTTTGCATTTTCTCCCCGTGTCTGCATGGGTTAGCTCCGGGTGCTCTGATTTCCTTCCACAATCCAAAGATGTGCAGGTTAGGTGGATTGGCCATGCCTAATTGCCCCTTAGTGTCCAAAAGGTTTGGTGCTCCTGGGTTACAGGGATAGGGTGGAGGCATGGGCTTGGGAATGTGCTCTTTCCAAGGGCAGGTGCAGACTCGATGGGCCGAATGGCGTCCTTCTGCACTGTATATTCTATGATTCTATGAGACCACAATCAAGGCATCACAGCTATCATCCCCAACTTCTACCAGCGGAGAGACACACACGTCAGTGGGCAACATTAGTGGACAAGCTTCCGGGGCACAGTCTGGTGAGCACCACACATTTGCTGATGCACAACAATCAGGTGGAGGCAGGAACATCCAAGAGATGGAATCGAAGATCTGCTGGATCCCAGGACTCATCTGGGTCCCAGCCAGATGCCGGGCCTCTGGACAAGATTCTCCCGGAACTGATGCAGATGATAGGACAGAGCCGTGAGATTGAGGAGGGGGTGCCAGCGACATCCCAGCAACTGCAAGGCCGTTTGGAGGAGTACCAAAGGCTGCAGGCACAGGAGATGGTGCTGACAATGCGTGGCACAGAGCCCAACACCGCTTGAGTGGCGACTGCTTGGAAAAGCTGGAGCATGGCATTTGTGTCTTGAATGGTGATGTCCAAGGCATGGCTCAGCCTGTGATGACCATGACTATGGGCCTCGATATCATGTCACATTTGCTGAGGATTCGTGTCCCAGACACAGGTGGACATGACTCAGTCACTGAGCAGCATCACTGAGGGCTCAACACTATGGTGCAGACAATGGGGAGCCACCAGGACTGGCAGTGCCAGATGATTTAGAGGTCTCTGGGGCTCACTCCAACTTTTCCTCAGTCCCAGGGAGACCCCAGCGCCCTATAGGCACCATCAGGGAGGAGGAAGCGCGGAGGCCAACCGGGCCTGCCACCAAGAAGGCTATGGCAATCTCCATTTCTTCCGAAGCCCCCACTCCTGACACTGGAAAATCTGTGACACTAAGAAGTCCCCCCCCCCCCCCCCCCGCGGCTCCAGGCCCTCCAGAGGATGGTTGCCTAGGGCATCAAAGTCTATAGGGCACGGAAAGCAGCCGGTTGCCTGCACCTCTGATGTGCATCCTGGGGCACACACAGATGTAGCACTGTGCCACACAAGATCAAGAAGAGTGAGGAATATTGAGTGGGCACTGTAGGAAGGGGGGGGTAACTACCTGGAGCTCGGGGGAAAGGAAATCTGTCACAGTGAAATGTTCACAATTAAAATATGTCACATCTCATATAGCTCATTGTAAGACCATAAGGAATAGAAACAGTAGGCCATTCAGCCCTTTGAGCCTGCTCTGCCATTCAATAAGATCATGACTGATCGAACACTAAGTCCACTTCATGCCTTATCTCCATAACCCTTAATTCTCCTACTGATTAAAAACCTATCGAACTCAGCCTTGAAAATGTTCAAGGACTTGGCCTCCACAGTTTCCAAAGATTCACCACACTGTGGGAAGTAATTCTTCCTAAAATCCGTCTTAAATGAGCACCCCCTGACTCTGTCCTCTGATCCTGCACTCTCCAATGAGTGGAAACATCCTCCCAACATTTACCCAGTCTGACCTCCTGTTTTTGTCATAGCACCTCTCATTCTTCTGAACTCCAAGGGGCACAAACCCAACCTATTTAACCTTTCCTCACATAGCAGTCCCTCCATATCCGAGATCATCCTAGCAAATATCCTTGCACTGCCTCCAATGGTAATATACCTTCCCTTAAATAAGGGACCAAAACTGTATACCGTATTCTAAATAAAAGCAAATTACTGAACCCAAAAGAGAAAATGCTGAAAAATTTCAGCAGGTCTGGCAGCATCTGTAGGGAGAGAAAAGAGCTAACGTTTTGGTTCCAGATTACCCTTTGTCAACTCTAAAAGGCTTAGAAAGTGGGAGATATTTATACTGTAGGATGAGGGAATAAAAGATGGGTCATAACCACAGAAACGAAGGGAAAAGAGTGCTAATGGCAGTCCCCAGAGAGAATAAAAGGTGTGAAAGGTCAAACAGCAGAGAAACAAAAATCAGAGGGTAAGCTGTGACAGATGTAGATGTGGGGGGAGGGGGGACATGGGTGGGAGAGAGGTAAAATGAGAAATGGGGCAGAAGGGGAGGAAAAGGGAAGGAAAGGGAAGGAAAAGGGGAGGAAAGGGAAGGAAAAGGGGGAGAACCCAGCGCCCATCCCTCCGGTTTATGGGGACTCAGATTCTGAGATGGAAGTAGAAGAAGCTGATTCCCTGATGAAGCAGACCTCGAAGAGGAATCCGTATCAGTAAATCTCCGGTGGTCAATCCGGAATTGAAGGTCCCCAATTCGTTTTACATCACCAGATTCAGCCCACCCTCGACTGACCTCAGGCTGATCGCCAAGCGGAGGAAGGGACTTTCTTGCAGTGGGGTACTGGGTGGGAAATGTACTTAAGGGGAAGCAATGTTATGTTGGCCATGAAGGACTCAGAATCACAGAAAAATACTGTGCAGAAGAAGCCTGAGGGCCCATCGAGTCTGCACCGATGCATGAAAGACACCTGACCTGCCTGGGCGGCACGGTGGCACAGTGGTTAGCACTGCTGCCTCACAGCTCCAGGGATCCAGGTTCAATTCCGGCCTCGGACGACTGTCTGTGTGGAGTTTGCACTTTCTCCCAGTGTCTGTGTGGGTTTCCTCCCACAGTCCAAAGAGGTGTAGTTTAGCTGGATTGGTCATGCTAAATTGCCCCTTAGTGTTCAAAAGGTTAGGTGGGGCTACTGGGTTTACGGGAATAGGATGGAGACGTGGGATTAAGTAGGGTGCTCTTTCCAAGGGCCGGTGCAGGCCTGATGGGCTGAATGGCCTCCTACTGCACTGTAAATTCTACCTAATTCCATTTACCAGCACTGGGCCAATAGCCTTGAATGTTCTGACAAGTGCTCATCCAGGTACTTTTTAAAGGATGTGAGATAACCCGCCTCTAACACCCTCCCAGACAGTGCATTCAAGACTGACACCACCCTATGGGTAGAAGCGTTTTCCCTCAAATCCCCCCTGAGCCTCCTGCCTCTCACACTGAATCTGTGTGCCCTCCTAACTGACCCTTCAACTAAGGGGAACAGCTGCTCCTTATTCACCCTGTCCATATCTCTCGTAATCTTATACAGCTCGATCAGGTTGCCCCTCAGTCTTCTCTGCTCATGTGAAAACAACTCAAGCCTATCCAACCTCTCTTCATAACTTTAATGATGTGGAGATGGCGGCGTTGGACTGGGGTGAGCACAGTAAGAAATCTTACAATACCAGGTTAAAGTTCAACAGGTTTGATTCGAATCACTAGCTTTCGGAGCACTGCTCGTTCCTCAGGTGAATGAAGAGGTGGGTTCCAGAAACATATATATAGACAAAGTCAACGATGCAAGACAATACTTAGAATGCGAGTCTTTGCAGGTAATTAAGTCTTTACAGGTCCAGACGGAGCAACTGGAGAGAGGGATAATCACGGGTTAAGAGGTGTGGATTGTCTCAAGCCAGGACCATTGGTAGGATTTCGCAAGCCCAGGCCAGAGGGTGGGGGTTAAATGTAATGCGACATGAATCCAAGGTCCCGGTTGAGGCTGTACAGATGTGTGCGCAACTTGGCTATAAGTTTCTGCTCGGCAAATACAACCTATCTTAAATAGTGGGACCACATTAGCCATTCTCCAGTCCTCTGGCACCTCCACCGTGGCCAGAGAGGAATTAAAAATTTGGGTCAGAGTCCCTTCAATCTCCTCCCTCACCTCCCACAGCATCCTGGGACACAATTCATCCGACCTGGAGACTTGTCCACTTTTAAGCCTGCCAACACATCCAATACCTTGTGACTCCCTATGATAATTTGCTCAAGACGTCACAGTCTCTTTACCTCCTCATTCTCTTTGGTGAAGACAGATATGAAGTATTCGTCCATCAGTGTCCTCTGGCTCCACCCACAGATTTCCCCCTTGGTCCTGAATGGGTCCTACTCTTTCCCTGATTATCCTCTTCCCATTGATATACTGATAGAATATTGTGGGATATTCCCTACTTTTACCAGCCAGAGCTTTCTCATATCCCATCTCGCTTTCTTAAGCTCCATCCTGCACTTTCTGTACTCCACTAATGCCTCCGTGATTTGCTCCCTTTGTACCTGCTAAAAGCCTCTCTTTTCCTGCTCATCGTACCCTGAATGTCTCTGGTCATCCAGGGGGTATCATCAATAGACGTCTCCGTGGGCTTTGTGGAACATGAACTTACCTATTGAGCAGATGGGAGCTCACAAGCAGCGGGAGTGGGTGGGTATTCTGTAGATCCCTGAGTTTGGACTTGTGCACTGTAAACAACAACTGCGGCCTTTTCCGTTATGTAAATAAAATAGTATGGTGTGGGAAGACTGACCAGATTATTACTCCTGTATTTTTCACTATTTCTGGGATGTTTGCAGTGTCCTTCACATTAAAGACCGATGCAAAATATCTATTTATCTCGTCTGCCGCCTCGTTGTTCCCCAAAATTACATCCCCATTTTCATTCTCTAAGAGGCCAATGTTTTCTTTTACTTCCCTCTTTAAAAAAATGTTTTTATTAAGGCATTTGTATATATACATCAAACACAACCAAAAAGAGAGCAAACAGGAATCCACATAGCAAATAAATATCTAACACCCCACCATCCACCCTCCCTGCTGCTACCCTCCACCTTCTCTCTTCCTTTTAAGGTGATTAAGAAAGCTCTCATTGTCCGACACCAACCCCTCCTGCAAACCCCCACCCAGTGACCCCTATCCGCCCTCCCTCACTTTTAGCCCGAACTCTCACAATGATTCTGAGCCTTTGCTGGTTGCTGCGCTGTCAGCAGCCACTATCTCCGTGGATGATAACGACAAGTTGCCAGCCTTTGGGAAGTCTGGTAGCTGTGTAAGGTCTTTCTTTTTCTTTATTTTCAAAGCAATCATGAGGTACCACAGATTGTGATATATATACAATGGCCATTAGTAGCCTGCTATCATCAGCAATAGTAATATCTAACTTCACTGTTCCTGAGTTGAGAAAAGCAGCATCACTTCCAACAATAGCTCTCCTCTCTGAAGAACTTGACATAAGCTATTGACTCAAAGCCAATTTTCAATCCTTCAAAACTTCAACAGATTAAATGCACAAATTCCTGATAGTTGGACAAGGGAAGATTATGTTGTAACTATCGGAAATATGGCATCATGGGGAAACAGAGAAAATAGGAACAGGAGGAGGCCATTCGGCCCTTTTAGCCTGCTCCGCTATTCATTATGATCATGGCTAATCATCCAGCTCAATAGCCTGATCCCATCTTCACATCATATACTTTGATCCCCTTCGCCCCAAGTGCTATATCTAACTGCTTCGTGAAAATATACAGGGCGGGATTCACCGTCTGGGAGACTATGGGCGGGATTCTCCATTTCCAGATGCCGATTTCGTAATCGGTGATCGGGCGGAGAATCCCTTTTTACGATGGAATCAGGGACATAGCCAGGATATCAGAGAATCCAGCCCTATGATCTCCCTCTGGAGGTGAATTGCAATGATTTATGGGCGGGATTCTCTAATCCTGCAGCAGAGTGTCCACGCCGTCGTTAAAGCCGTCACGTTTTACGACGGCGTGAACGGGTCGACCCGACGACTAATTCTGGCCTGCAAAAGGGGCCAGCACGGCACTGGAGCAGTTCACGCTGCTCCAGCTGCTGATCCTGGCGCAAACTGGGCGTTGCGGGATCCGCGCATGCGCAGTGGCACCGGCACCAACGCGGACATGCGCAGTGGCACCAACGGCAACGCGGACATGCGCAGTGGCACCGGCGGCAACGCGGACATGAGCAGTGGCACCGGCGGCAACGCGGACATGCGCAGTGGCACCAACGGCAACGCGGACATGCGCAGTGGCAGCGGCGGCAACGCGGACATGCGCAGTGGCACCGACGGCAACGCGCGCATGCGCAGTGGTTTCCTTCAACGCGCCGGCCCCGACGCAACATGGCACAGGACTACAGGGGCCGGCGCGGAGGAAAGGAGACCCGGCACGCCAGGCCACATCGGAGGCCCCCCCAGGCCCCCCCCCCCCCACAGGCTGCCCCCCAACCCTTCCACGCCGAGGTCCCGCCGGCTGAGAGCGGGTGTGGACGGCGCCAGCGGGACTCGCCGTTTTTACGGCGGCCGCTCGGCCCATCCCGGTCCAAGAATCAGTGGGCCAGCTGCGTAGAGCGGCCCCCGACCGGCGCCACGCCAACCACGCCGGTGCCAATGGTGCTGATTTTCCACTCTGCGGCATCGGGGCGGCGTGGCGCGATTCGCGCCGGTCGCGGGGATTCTCCGGCCCGGCCCCGGGCTGAGGGAAACCCGCCCTATATTCCCCCTGGGAGCGCAAATCAGAAAGCAATTCCGTACCCTTGCCATGCAAATTTATGCATGGTGAGGAATAAGAGGGAATTTTTCTATTGTGCCGCCATTTTGAGCGGGCGGCCCAATAACAAAATCCCAAACTAGGGAGACCCATCCCCCCGGGACCCCCTTAATAGGATCCTCTCAGGGACCCCTTGATAGGGAGACCCCCCCCCCAGGCCTCCTTTAAAGGGAGACTCCGCCCAGGGACCCTCTTAATAGGGAGCACCCCCCACCCTCCAGGAACTTCTTAATACAGAGACCGCACAGGGACCTTCTTAATAGGGAAAAACCCCCAGGAATCCCTTAATAGGGTGACCTCCAGGGACACCCTTACTAAAGGGGCCCCCCCACAAAGACATTCAACTAAAAGGACCCTCCCGCACCCCGAGTAAAGAGACCCTTGTCTGGAAGCTAGAGCGCAGTCCAGACAGGGGCAGTGAAATAAATTATAGCTGTAACACTTACCTGGAGGCTCCAAGTGGCCATTCCTGGAAAGAGAGCAGCTGTGACCTGTGTTTCAACCCCTCAGATCCCATAGCTGCAAGCCATTCATTCATTTCTAGTAGTGGGCTGTGATTGACAGCTTCCATGAAACAGCTGCAGCCTTGATTCATTCATCTCCCTTCATGGGTGAGTGAGTGAAACCCCAATGTTTACAAACATCAACCACATCAAAGAGTGGTAAAGGCATTGCAATCAGATGAATGAGTGATTGGAATGCACTTAGAGACTGACACCAGGGAGAAGACCGCTGTGCATCTTCGATAAATGCCAAAGAATATTATATCTCCACCTGTGAGGGCAGACATGGCCTACATTTGATGTCTCATCCAAATGATGACACCTCTGATAGTACAGCACTACTTCAGTCTTTTCTGCGGATTGCCACCTTGCCATGTTGGAGTGTTATAACCTGTCTGGATCATATTGGATGGGGATAATTGGTTATCCCATGACTCTTGAGGAGTATGTGCTCCTCCAATGAGGGGGTGGGGCAATCACTAGTTGTTGCAGCTGTATAATCGAGTTGGCCAGTGTGGTACTGCTGGAGAAAGAAGCGGTGGTGAACTACTGCTGCTGTTTACAGATTGTTGTAAATAACGTTAATTTCTGTTGGACTGTACAAACCCGTGCTGGATTCTTTGTGGCCCTCACAAAAGAGAAGCTTGAGCATTCTGTTGACCCCGAGAGCAATGACATTGGGGGTTTCAAACTCCTAGCAGGGGCACCCATGACGGTAAGGTCGGAAGGGACCAGACAAAGCACAGTCCTAAACAAGTCCTCAACAACGGATCTGGGGGAAGATACTCTCATGGTATCAATGGCTGTGATGGCGGATGAAGTCTGCAGCAGTTGGGAGATCACCAGTCTTCGAGGTTCCCTTGCCACTGGCACTGGACCTACCCTCTGTCAAGTATCGTGTGCCTGCTGATGTGCAACTGCAAACCCATGTTAAAAAAATGGGTCTACCTAGAGGAAACCAACACTAACACCAACACCACCAGCCCCACGGACAAGCCCTGCGAAGATCAACGTTAGATGTCAACGCATTGGGGACCCTTGGTCAAAGGAGACCAATTTGGAGGAAATTCCTGATCAAAATTTTGGAGAACAGCTGATGGCAAGAGGAGACCCAGAATAGGAGCCTGAGAAAGGGAGGCCAGTAATCTAGAATCCAACGACCGATCCCACCTCCCGGAAACACCAGCAAGTATGCGGTCAAAGATACGGCTTTAGGATCAAGCTCATCAGCCACGAAAGGACCCACAGAACCCATGGCCAGTGACACGGAATTTCTTCGGTTGACAATCGTACTCATTAGCGAGTGATCGCCGAAGGAAAAGAAGACCACTTCAGCACTGCAATGGAGCACTCAAGTCCCTGTAATGGGGTCCGAACGCAGAACATTCGGATCTGGAGATGAGCGTCTGACCCACTGAGCCATGGCACAAGGGGAAGCCCACTTATAGTTTCACCCCTGTGGAGACTGCAAACCAATCGATCAAAATAATCCAAGCTGAATGCACCAGGGGCTGTGGGGTTCTCATGCTCCAGTTCATGCACAGGGAGGTAGCAAATGATTTTTTTTTCTCCACTAGGCAGGAAACAGCAGGTGATTTGCATTAGCAGTTTACACCTCCTGCCGCGGATCTCCCGACACACAGTCACCAGCAGCTCTGAATTCTAACTGCATCAGGAATGCACACTGTAAAAGTTAACTGGAATAAATATCTCTTCACTTACAGTTAACCCATAGCTGCATGTCCACCTGCTACTGTTAGATTTACAACTGATTCTGGGCCATTCCGATGCATGAAGCAGCAGCCACTAACAATAGAGGTAGACATTTATACACATTCTTACAGCTTAAAACTAACACAACTCTATATTCAGGAATCATTCTACACCCTTGCGTGGAAACACTGCGCAGTGCACTGAATACCCACTTTCACCATTTTGATGTCCTGGCTCTATATCTCATATGCGATTTGAGAGAAGCTACACTCCACATGTGTGTATGGCATGCAAAATTGCAGCTCCTATTTCTCTACCTAAAGGTGTTACTTCTCAAATTTTGTTGGTGTTTTTCTCCAATTGTGTTTATCTTTGCATATGGCTGCTCCTCTTCCTGGCAAAATTACAACAGCTGGGTCTATGTTTTGCAGTGACACTGCAGGTGAGGTCTGAATGTCCTATTACCTGGACAACCACCTCATTTATTAGAAGCTTTCTGTGGGTCGTGTATACTGAGGGACCGTTTTTATTGATTTAAATGTCAAAGATGCTGTCATATTTAGCCAGCACGTAACTGTGAAGCAACAGTGCTAACCACTGTGCTACCGTGCACTGGGTAGCTGAACTCAAAGATCGGGCCACCATTTTGAAAGGGTGCCCCGATCTCTCAGTGACCGGCCCCCACATCCCCCACCCATGGGCAATGTCACCCCCCCCCCACACACATGGACAGTACCCCATACACCCCCAAATGACGACACCCCACTATGGGGTCCCTGGGGGTCCCACCACTTCAGGCCCCCCCAAGCCCCCTTACAGCACCCGCTCCCTTCCAGGACTCGCACCCACCACCCCCCAACCTTCCGGAGGCTCCTACATAACTGCCCTGCACTTCCCCGCCCTACAAAACCGCCCTCCGCCCTCATTTCATGGACATGGCCCCCCTGACCCTTGGCAGTGCCACCTGGGCACCTGGGTACCCTTGCAATGGCACACTGGCACCCAGGCAGTGTTCCTGCTGTCTTGGCTGTGCCATCCTAGCGCCTTGGCAGTGCCAGGGTGGCAGTGCCAAGGAGCCATCCTGCACTTACCCTGAACACCCAGACATCTCTGGTGGCCCGGGAGACACCCCTGGGTGCCGTTCCACGTTTCTGTGCTTCAGCATTGATCAATGCCCGGCTGCAGCCTTCCTGAGGAGGCCGGTAAATCAATGGAGGCCTGTTGATCCAGGGTGAGTAGGTCGTAAGTCGGTTTACGGTTTCCAGGAGTGCCGTTTGATCAGACCCATTTGAGACGGAGTTCCGACTCCAACGTCTCGTGGGACTTTGGTGAATCCCACGAGGCGTGGAGCCTGTTGGACGGCTCGCTGCAGGCCTCTCCAGCATTCTCCAGCCACGTTGTGCACTCCTTTGAGTGCAACGTGGCTGGAGCATTGCACCCTCATGCTTCCCAACATCAACCCAGAGTGCTCAGCTGGGGCGAAATTCTCCGGTATGGCGCGATGTCAGCCGACCGGCGCCAAAAACGGCGCAAATCAGTCGGGCACTGCGCCGCCCCAAAGGTGCAGAATCCTCCGCATCTTGGGGGGCCCAGCCCCAACCTTGAGGGGCTAGGCCCGCGCCGGACTAATTTCCGCTCCGCCAGCTGGCGGAAAAGGCCTTTGGTGCCCCGCCAGCTGGCACGGAAATGACATCTCCGGGCAGCGCATGCACAGGAGCGTTAGCGGCCGCTCACGGCATTCCCGCGCATGCGCAGTGGATGGAGTCTCTTCCGCCTCCGCCATGGTGGAGACCGTGACAAAGGCGGAAGGAAAAGAGTGCCCCCATGGCACAGGCCTGCCCGCGGATCAGTGGGCCCCGATCGCGGGCCAGGTCACCGTGGGGGCACCCCCCGGGGCCAGATCGCCCCGCACCCCCCCAGGGCCCCGGAGCCCGCCCACGCCGCCTTGTCCCGCCGGTAAGAGAGGTGGTTTAATCCATGCCGGCGGGACAGGCATTTTAGCAGCGGGACTTCGGCCCATCTGGGCTGGAGAATCGCGGGGGGTCGGAGAATCCCGTCCCTGATGTTTAATTTGTTGCTTTTAACGATTAGTTTTCTGAAGACTTTCTGCAAATACATACACGACAAAAAAAAGCAACATGACATCTCGTCAAGATAAGAATTGAATTAAATGATTAAATGATTCAAATATTGTTGTTTGGGTTCCAGTGAGAAAGTCTTGATCCAATTAAAAGTATTCAAATCCTGGTGCATATCATCAGTTACTTGAGTCATTTAATATGGGCAGCACGGTAACACACTGGTTAGCACTGCTGCTTCACAGCTCCAGGGTCCCAGGTTCGATTCCCGGCTTGGGTCACTGTCTACACAGAGTCTGCACGTTCTTCTCGTGTCTGCGTGGGTTTCCTCCGGGTGCTCCTGTTTCCTACCACAAGTCCCAAAAGACGTGCTGTTGGTGAATTGGACATTCTGAATTCTCCCTCTGTGTACCCGAACAGGCGCCGGAATGTGGCGACTAGGGGCTTTTCACAGTAACTTCATTGCAGTGTTAATGCAAGCCTACTTGTGACAATAAAAAATATATTGTAAGGGGCTTGACCCTAGATGGCATGTTAATAAAATATAATTTTTTGTTTCTAGCTTAATAGGGAACAATTGCCAACCAACGTACCTGGCTGCCTTTTCTGAGTCAACTGGAAACCGGTCTAACAGTAAATAATTATCACTGCGCTATGTGTTACTTCACGAACTGGGTTAGTTTGCATCTTTCAAAAACATTCCAGAGTAAATATATTGAGCAACATTGGCTAGTCTGTGACAAGACTCAAAGTAAAACACAAAACAGAATGTTGTAATAAAGACTCAGCTAAGCATTGCGTTTATTTCCATATTTTAGACATATTCTCCTCCGACCGTCCCCACACTATTTCACACTAACTTTGTTCCCCTTCCTTCATGAAAGCCACTCTTGCTATTCTTGACATTGTGTGACCACAGTGCCAGTAACATGGTATAGTCAGCATTAAAAATACTGCACAGAGATGAGAAAAGTTCCAATGAGTTGACTCCACCATCAGGTAAACATAGGAGCATTCGCTGCAGGAAGGCTCTCAACGTTGTGATTTTTTTTTTCACTTTTAAAAGCACAATTTTTGTCAATGTCCATCTCACTTGTGTCACTATTCTAACCTTTTGGGTTGCTCATGTTGAATTTGCCCAGTCAGTAGTGTGTACAAATCGAGAGGCAATATTCACTCCTTCCTCCCGCTAGTGGGAATCCTTCCATTTTCCTGGCGCTGTTTGCAATGATTGAACTGAGATCGGCAACTTGTTACCTAGAGGAAGCTTGCGAGTGATTATGAACTCAGCCTGGATCTCAATGCTACTCCCATCATCTTCTGATAAATCACGTTAAAGCACCATTAAATCAACCAGTATACAGCTCTAACACCATTGGGTGAGCCTTCGTTTCTCTTGTCTTACAATATTTTCTAACACTGCTCTCAGTTGAGTCATACCTGACCGAGTATGGATCCTGCAGTTGAATTATAGTAATCTTGGATCAATTAGTTTCAATAAAACACAGGGTGTGTTTGGCGGAATTAAAAGTAAGTCCACTTTCGAGTTTGTTTGGCGGGGTGTTTCTCGGTGCTGTACCGGCGAGAATAACCCTGCTAGTTAACCGCACTTTACTGGTTGTTTTGGCCTCAGGGAGTTTCTGCCCGCCAAAGGACACCCCTCACCCTCCAATATTGTTGAGGCCTCTGGGAACCCCCCACCGCCCCCCTCCAGTTGGTATGCACCCCCCCCCCCCACGACCAGACCCCTGGCAATGCCAACCTGACATCTGTGCACCCAGACAATGCCAGCATGGCACCCTGGCAGTGCCACCGCACCCGTGCAGCGGTGGGTGGCACTGTCAAAGTGTCCAGGTGCTAGGGGGAGAACGAGGGTACCACACTGCCTGTCGCCGACCACCTGGGAGTCTCCAACCACCTGGGAGACACCCCAAAGTGTCTTTATGCCTGGCCCACGTTTGTGCGGGCCAGTACTGAACAGCTCCCTGGCGAGGTCTCCCGGCCGTTGAGTCCCGGGTGTCGGGTGAATCTAGCGTCCAGTTATTTAAATGAGCCATTAGGCTCATTTAAATATGCAGATCTGGATATCACCCAGCGAGGGTGAAATCCAGATCCTGCTGGACGAGTGAGTCAGGTGACTCGCGATCGGCCCTGCGTGCATCCCGATTTGTGGATCTCGCGCGTTGCGCCCGGATCCATACTGGCTGCAATGGGGGTGCTGAATTGCACCCACGGTGTTGGTCCGTCCCAAAATCCAAACCCACACCTGATGAACCCGCGGCCTCTGTTACTGCTGTTTTTATATTTAATCAGCTACGGTTGGCCTATTGCTTCCAACAATTCTTTCCTCATTGAGTGATGGTAACAGGAAAAATACAAATATTGGAAAAGGTAATTTGACACAAGTAATCTTCTCTCACAGACCTGCTCTGTAAAATTCTTGAATTTATATATATCCTTGAAATGATTAAATGAACTTTAAAAACCATGAATCACTTGTGACAGTGTGTTTTATTCTTCCACAGGATGTGGCCATTGAGGACAAGGCCAGCATTTGTTGTGCATCCCGAATAGCCCTTGAACTGAATGGCCAAGATTTTCTTGCCCTGATATCCACAGGCATCGTCATGAGTGGGATGGGAAAAGTCAGCAGCTTTCCAAATGTTCCCGTCCTGCGTACAACAGCGGCGGTAAAACACCGGCCAAAGGATTGCTCGGTCATTTCAGACGGCAGTTAAGAGTCTGGTGTCACAGATATATTTAAATGGAGACAGACTGCAGAAAACTGCGGCACAGAGGGATTTGGGGGTCCTCATGCATAAATCACAAAAAGCAGGCATGCAATTCAGCAGGTAATAGGGAAGATAAATGGAATGTTGGCCTTTAATTCAAAAGGAATGGAGTATAAAAATAGGGAAGTCTTGCTAAAATTCTATAAGGCACTAGTTAGACCACACCTGTCGGTGGGCTTTCTTCCCTTATCTAAGGAAAGATATACTGGCATTGGAAGCAGTCCAGAGAAGGTTCACTAGGTTGATACCGGGATTGGAAGATTTTCTTATGAGGAGAGGTTGAGTAGATTGGACAATTACTCACTGGAGTTTAGGAGAATGAGAGATGATCTTATTGAGACATGTAAGATTCTCAGGGTGTTTGTCTGGATAGATGCTGAGAAGAGAGGGCGGGATTCTCCATTTTGCCAGCGCCCAGGGGGTTTCCCGATGGCGTGAGGCTGCCCCACAATGGGAAACCACATTGATCGGCCGGCGTAACGGAGAATCCCACCGGCGGGTTGAGGCAGAAAAATGGTGCAGTGGGGCGGAGAATCCAGCCCGTCCTCTTGTGGGAGAGTCTAGAGCCAGAGGACATAATTGCACATTAAAGAAATGAATGAAATCGCTTATTGTCACAAGTAGGCTTCAAATGAAGTTACTGTGAAAAGCCCCTAGTCGCCACATTCCGGCGCCTGTTCAGGGAGGCTGGTACGGGAATTGAACCGTGCTGCTGGCCTGCCTTGGTCTGCTTTCAAAGCCAGTGATTTAGCCGAGTGTCAGAGATGAGGAAACGTTTCTTCTCTCAGAGGGTGGGGAATCTACTGAATTCTTTACCACTGAGGGCTGTAAAGTCTGGGCCGTTAAGTATGTTTAAGGCTGAGATAAATACATTTTTAGTCAGTAAAGAAATCGGGGGAAAGTGGATTAGCCATGATGTGATGGAATGGCGGAGAAGACTCAATGGACCGAGTGCCCTACTTCTGCTCCTAAGTCTTGTGGACTTATTGCCACATGGTAGTCCGGTCTGATGTCACATGTAGGCCAGACCAGTTAAAGATGGCTGATTGCCTTCCCCAAAAGGCATCAGTGAACCAGTTTTTATGACAAATCAATGATAATTTCACGATCGCCATTACTGAGACTAGCTTGCAATTCTAGATTTTTCATTCACTAAATTTAAATTCTACCAACTGACACTAGCAGAATGAAAGGACTCTACTCAGCTTGTTTCACCTCCTTAAATTTGATTCTGAACAAAGGCTCAAACGGGAGCTTCTTCTGCACATCTGTACCATTTAATCCTCCATCAGATCAAGCAACAAAGAATCCTCGATGCCTGTGGAATATTTAATTATCTTCAGTTTTCTTGTGATTTTATTTTCCCTTCCAGATTTGCTGACTTTGTCATCTCCAGATTAAACCTAAAATCTACCAGAATCACAACATGGCTACGGATGTGGGATTCAGCTCTTTTTGGGTTTGCAGACACATGATGGGCCACATAGCCTCCTTCTGTGATGTACATTTTCATGTCTCTAATCAGAGAACTACAGTGCCCACGTCAGCACTGACTGCAGTCCATGTGAAAAGGAGGAACAATTGCAAAGGCCATGGGAAAGTGAACAGAACCAGCAAGACAAACCCCCTTCTCTATATACTCAGGTATATGTTTGGAAACCTTGAAATGTTGGGAACTGAGATCTAGGATGGAGCTCGGCAACAGGAGAGTCTCCTCACAGATCGGGGCACCATTTTGGAAACTGTGTTTATCTTTCTGCGCCCCCCCCCCTCCCACGTTTTCAAGCCCCCCCCCCCCCCCCCCCCTGCTCCATTTCTGAAGCCCCCGTATCTCTCCAACCTAACGTCCCCTGGAACCCCCCCCTCATCCCACGGCTACCTGGTAAGTCATCCCTCAGGCATGATACCTGGCACTGCCAGCCTGGCACTCTGACAGTGCCCTTGCCAGCCAAGGTGGCACTGCCAGGGTGCCTAGGTGCCAGGTTGGCACTGCCAGTGTGCCTAGTGGCACTGCCAAAGTGCCAGGCTGGCAGGGTCAAGATGTTCAGGTGCTAGAGGGAGAGCCAGGATGCCACCCTACCCTGTCCCCGACACCCAGGGGTCTTCAATGGTTTGAGAGAACCCCACAGGTGGGTTATGCCTGGTCCATATTTGCGTGGACCAGTACTAAATGGCGCCCTAGTGAGGTTTTCCAGGCGCGGCCATTGAGTCTCATGCGGCGGGTGAATCCGGCGAACATATATTTAAATATGATGATCTGGACCACCCTCAATGAAGGCGAGATCCAAATCGCGATGTCTTGTGAGATTCCGTTGAATCTCACAAGACGTTTCGAGTGTTGCATATCCCGTGAGGTTCAACGGCCTCGTCCCAACACCAAGTCAGGCACGACCAGGCCGCTGAATCGTGCCCCAGATCAGGTTAGTTGAAGATTTGTAACTTTGCTCCCAGCACATAAAAGACAACAGGAAAAGTTTCCAAGTGGGATAGAGGAGAGCATGAAAGTGCAGAGGAGAGCATGATAGAGGAGAGCATGACTTTTCAGGTGCAGTTATGTAGCTAAAGATAAACTGGATTGCTTTTGTGGAATTTAGGGACTGCTTTGGGAAAAAGCAAACATTTTCCTGCGGTCCACCAATACAATAGGCAAAACTGACTAATTGGTGCATTTTGCAGGCATCAGCCTGGTCATTGGAGGTAGGTTTCAGTTGCAACTGGGACTGACCCTTACACACAGTTAATGCCCCGTCACCCGCATTTTACTGCCTATTAGCCTCACAATCTTTAATTTTGTTGTTGATTTAATATTCCAAAAGGGTTAATGTACAGTAGCTTTCAGGAAAGCCTCAAGCTGTGAAACTGCAAGCTGTAACAACAGTGTGGATTCAGCAACACAAAATAACAAAACCAACTTCCTCAATGATTTGAGGGGAAAATATTTAATCAAGCCGAAAGACATTTTATCAAAAATGGAAAATAAGTTCCAACTCAGCTGTTTCTCTTTGCATCGTTAGCATACATCCTCTGGCTTCTGACTTTTAACTCAACCCTTCGACAAACATTCTACAGGACAGGAATGTTTCAATGAAGTTGTTGTACATTGTGAAAATAATAAAAATGACTAAAGTGGTAAAAGCATCATGCTTCTCCCTGAGAATCCACACTTTTTTCAACTATCCTCCAGTGACTCCAGTCAACTTCCTCAAACGGATTTACATCTTAAATTCAGCAAAGAATGCACGGAGTAAAGGATCAAAGGGGATTTTCTGCTCTCTAGAATCATACTCAAGCTTTTTCACATTATGCCATTTTGTATGACCACAAACTCTAAATGGAAATTTTGTGTTTTTATGGGAGGGTTGCTTATTGTGCAAAACCTTTCTGAAATCAGTTCCTACTTCAATGTAAACCTGTATCGTTCACTGACAGATGTCAGAGTTGGCGGAGATGGAGGATGTGCTACTTTAGATTTAACCTTTAAGGGAAGGATACCTTTAAAGAAGGAAAGCCAGAGTGAGAGCATTTCAAATAATATTTCTGCCCCATTGATTCCATAGAATCCCTACTGTGCAGAAGGAGGCCATTTGGCCCATCGAGTCTGCACCGGCCCTCTGAAAGAGCTCCCTACCTCGGCCCATTACTCTGTCCTAGTGACCCTACACCCCACCTAACCTGCATAGCATTGGACACTAAGGGGCAATTTGAGCATGGCAATCCACCTAATCTGTATATAGGGCGACACGATAGCACAGTGGTTAGCACTGTTGCTTCACAGCGCCAGGGTCCCAGGTTCGATTCCCGGCTTGGGTCACTATCTGTGCGGAGTCTGCACGTTCTCCATGTGTCTGCGTGGGTTTCCTCCGGTAGCTCCGGTTTCCTCCCACAAGTTCCAAAAGATGTACTGTTAGGTAATTTGGACATTCTGAATTCTCCCTCCGTGTTTCCGAACAGGCGCCGGAGTGTGGCGACTAGGGGATTTTCCCAGTAACTTCATTGCAGTGTTAATGTAAGCCTGCTTGTGACAATAAAGATGATGATTATTATATTATCTTTGGACTGGGGGAGGAAACCGGAGAGAAACCCTCACAGACATGGGGAGAACGAACAAACTCCACACAGTCGCCCAAGGCCGGAATTGAACCCAGGTCCCTGGCACTGTAAGGCAGCAATGCTAACCACTGTGCCGCTCCAAAATTTTTAAAGCAAATGTTTGCTTTTAAATTTGCTTTAAATTTTTACTATCTAGTATAACAGGGTAAATTCACAAATCACCCACTCTCAGCGGGGACCCCACTCAATGGAACTGGGCGAAAAAGATGCTGCATGGAGTTTCTGACTTAACCTCCATTTGAATACAACTGCATAATGGGAGCTCGCGACCAGTGAATTCACTGCTCCAGCTTTGATAACTTTGAAACGCTGCTTTCTCTCTCTATCACCAAAGCTTTAGAGAATACCAGCACTGCCAGAAAACCTTTTCTTTTGCATTATTATAGATTTGTGATCTTGAACAAAGCCACATTTTTGATTAAAGGCAGCTTGAATTACAATCATGACTCCACTTCAAAAAGTGTTTGATTGGCTGTGCAGTGCTGTGGAACATCCTGACAATAAGAAAGGCACTATAGAAGTTCAATTCTTTTCACAACCTACCATGCGCATTTCCATAAAGGAATGGAACTCAATCATGATCCTCGATATATGATGTTCTGAAGAAGCAATTGAACAGCCACTAATCATAGAATCATAGAATCCCTACAGTGCAGAAAGAAGCCATTCGGCCCATCAAGTCTGCAACGACCCTCTGAAAGAGCATCCTACCTAGGCCCACTTCCCACCATATCCCTGTAACCCCGTAACCTCACCTAACACTTTGGACATTATGGCACAATTTATCATGGCCAATCCACCTAACTTGCCCATCTTTGGACTGTGGGAGGAAACCGGAGCACCCGGAGGAAACCCACGCACACACGGGGAGAAATTGCAAATCCATACAGACAATCACCCGAAATCGGAATCAAACCCGTGTTCCTGGCGTTGTGAGGCAGCAGTGCTAACCACTGAGTCACCATGCCACCTTTATCAACAAGATTCTTCAATATAGTAAAACACTTCAGGAGCACACAGCCATGCAATAGCTGTCTAGGGTAATATCACTCCAGTTTTGGAAATATTTACCCTGTTTTTATTTGTTTCCAACTTTATGTTCTTTTTTCACCACTTTCTTCTCCTCTTGGTTAAATGTGAAGTTGTTCTATGGGTATGAGATCGCTTCATGTGTGCTGATAAGGCTAGTAAATCATATGACATAATTGCAGTGCCAAAACAGGTCTTCACCCTATATCCAAATTTCCTGTGGGAGAAAATGGATCATAGTCAGGGGCACAAACTCTGGCCAGCATTCCCTTCCCTTGCCCAGTGGTACTGAGGCCAATTGTAGTACAGCTCCACCAAGCCTGGGTACCGCATCAAACGTAGATCTTCAAGGTCTGTGTGATTCAATTACTTACTGAATAGGCTCTGATATTGGGTAATTTCTCAGCAGTTAATACTGAGCATTGCTCACTCTGTCAACCATCTGTGACATTCCCACATAGCAGGACACTCATTTTAATGATGTTATCAAATTCTCAAATATTTAAAAGAAAATGAAATTAAAATTTGATGCACTTTCTTGCAACAAACATTAAAGTGGCATTCGGTAAAATTTGAATCCCTCTCCAATCTTTCTGACGGAGCTGTCTCATGCTGGCAGAGGTATATCATCTGAGAACTCATCCTTGATGTGTGAGCCTAAACAATGAGTCTTGGCAGGCAGTCCAACAACTAGAAGGGAGAGAAGAAGGAATAGTGCATCACAGCTGAGCCCAGTTTCGTGCTGTTTCATCCTTCACACATTCAGACTTCCCAACAGGAGTCACTGAATAGTAATGGGATCTTATATCAAGGTCAATTGTGATGTCTCCACTGCCATCCTCGCAGGAATAATCATCTGCATGTAATTTACAAATAACCTCATTACAAATAGGACACTTTAAAACTGGTCAAATGAGATTACATTTGAATCTTCTGAAATAAATGCAATGTTTTCAGCAAAGTTCACGTTGGGGCACAGCCATTTTAATTGGGCCAATTTAATAGCTCAATACTTACTGAAATGCTGCCAGTGTAAATGTCATGCCTGGAAATGAAACCATCTTAATTGGTCCTACTTTTGATAATGTCCAAAACAGGATTTCTCTCATGCAAATAACTTGTGCACAGCCGAACCAGTTTGTTGACTACATTAAAAACATGGAGCAAGAGTAAAGGACAATCTGTCAGAAACAGTGGGCATCTTGGTCAGACACTATTGACAACAAAGCTTTTTGCACAAGGAGAGTCATCTGTAATTTTTTTTCCAGGAATCAGAGAAAAATATTGTCTGGGAAATCCTATTGATCGTGTGATAAAGTCAGTGGCTGGTTTTGCATCAGTACTTTCCTGAATTGAAGTGAGTGAGTGCCTCTGTGAAACCCACCCTGCAAGGTTCATTTTCTGGCTCTGTGCTTCCAGCGTTGATCAATAAAAAAATGCGGAGGGTTGGGTCACAACATATTTCTGAATTATCCCACGCTCATAAAAATTGTGGGGAAACAGCTTTGTTAAGCATGCATTATTTAGTCATTTACTTTTATCCGAAGTTGTGGGAAACTATCTTTTAAAATGCATAGCCCCTCAATTTATGCCGCATGGTTATAGTTAACAAGCACCTTGCCATCTGCCTGCCATCCCTTCCTCTATTATTTTAGGGGAGATGTTAAACTATTTGGTTTATTGAATGAATATCAGCAGTAAAATAGTAGGGAATGAATTTCAGGCAAATACGCAACGTGTTTTTCACAGAAAGAAAGAATTTGCATCCACGTAGCAGCTTTTATAACCTCTGGACATTGCAAACTGCTTCACCATCAGTGAAGTGTTTGTGACGTGCTATTACTGTTGGAATGTGGGAAAACACGTCAGACAGACTGTGAAACAATTCCACTGTTTAAATTCCGTGTTATTGGGCAGAGTTTTGATGGGGCCAATCCAGTCTCTGCTTCCTGATTGATCACAGAAAGTGGGTGCGATGGCGACCTGCACCCTGTTAATGAAAGCTCAGTATTCAAAGGCACCCAGCGGAGTCCTGGGATCCAGCAGGCCGCTGACTCGCTGGGATGTTCCTGCCTCCACCTGATGTGCATCAGCAACTGTGTGGTACTTGCCAGATTGTGCCCCAGGAGCCTGTCCACTAAATGTTGCCCACCGAGGTGTGTGTCTCCGCGCTGGTGGGAGGTGCCTGTGAAATCAGTGAAGCATTGATGGTGGTCTCTTGGGTGGGGGGGGGGGGGGGGGGGGGGTGGGGGGGGGGGGAAGAGAGAGAGAGAGAGAGAGAGAGAGAGAGAGAGAGAAAAACCTCCAGATGATCTGGCCCAATCAGATGGAGATCCTGCAAGCCAATGGGCATGTGGTCATTGCGAGAGAAGGATCATTTTGTCTGACATGAGACAGGTCATCTGGGTGAAGGGGCAGTGGATCCTCGCTCTGCAGCGCAGGTCAACCTCGCTGTCGGTTACTATTCTCTCCTCGGTCAACCCTGCAATTTCCAGGGACCGTCCATCATAAAGGATGAGAACTTGAATCTCTGGCAGTCTGCCCCCTTTCTTGGCCCTTTCATACTTATTGTGGGGTATCTTCCCCTGCGGGAATAAAGAGAAGGTGTTGTGAGTTGCAAGCTTGATGGGTCGGGGGCTTCTATAGCAGATGGCATGTGTGGGCACTGCACCTGGACATGAAGGGGTTGTGCTGGTGGGTGTCAGTGGGCACTGAGGAGCAAACACAATGATCGGATGAGGAGACGGTGCGAATGTGTCAGCAAGTAATATGTTGGGGGTGGGTAGTTTGGGAATTTGACGGATGGCAGGCAGAACGGATGCTAGGAGAGTGGTGGTAACTTGCTCTTGCAGCTCGGTGGAGATTGTTGGTCTACTTCTGACATTGTATGGTTGTCCTTCTGGTTTATGTTGTCCACACTGACAGCAGCTACCACTGCCTCCCAGGCAGTATTGGTGACCCTGCTGCTGGTCCTCCAACCCCCTTAGGGATAGGGGGGCGGGATTCTCCGACCCCCCACTGGGCCGGAGAATCGTCGGGGGGCGGCGTGAAACCCGCCCCCGCCGGCTGCCGAATTCTCCGGCGCCGCGGATTTGGTGGGGGCGGGGGCTGGCAGCGGCCCCCCCCGGCGATTCTGCGGCCCGCCATGGGCCGAGCGGCCGCCTGTTTTAGGCCGGTCCCACCGACGTAAATTAGACCGGCGTAAATTAGACCAGGTACTTACCGGCGGGACCTGGCTCTGCGGGCGGCCTCCAGGGTCCTCGGGGGGGCGTGGGGGATCTGGCCCCGGGGGGTGCCCCCACTGTGGCCTGGCCCGCAATCGGGGCCCACCGATCCGTGGGCGGGCCGGTGCCGTGGGGCACTCTTTCCCTCTGCACTGGCTGCTGTGGACCTCCGCCATGGCCGGTGCGGAGACGAACCCCCCTGCTCATGCGCTGGGATGATGCCAGCACACGGTGGCGCTCCCGCGGATGCGCCAACTCGCACCGGCCGGCAGAGGCCCTTTGGCGCGAGTTGGCGCAGCGCCAACCCCGCCGGCAGAGCCCCTGAAGGTGCGGAGGATTCTGCACCTTCCGGGCGGCCCGATGCCAGAGTGGTTCACGCCACCCCTCGGCGCCGGGACCGCCCGCCCTGCCGGGTAAGGGAAAATCCCACCCAGGATGTCCCGTCTCGCATCGACAACCTTGTGAGGTCGGCATCCCCAAAACGAGGAGCAGATCTGCGTGCTGCCCCTCTTGTGTGTTGACTGAGTGAGTGTGATGGAGCTTTCAAAAGCAGCACCCTCTTGTTAGTGGCTGAAGAGCGAATCAGACGGCGAGACAGCCACTAAAGGCGAGCAGCTCATGGGGGCTCATTTCCAGCACTAAGTTCCATTAAGTACGGTCTGCGATTTCTGCAGTGTGGCCGTTGAGAAACACACCCAAAATTACACGTAGAAATGTTTCCATTAAATCACGCACATCGTAATTTGAGAACATGCTTTGTAAATTATATGTTGCAGATCTGTCTGGTGACTACATTCAAAGCTGTCTGAAACTGCCAGCATTTGCCATCATGGACACTGACCTTAAGAAGGCATGGGGCTGCCTTCAGAGATCGGGTTGGAGGTCTCCACCAATCTTGGACCCTGGAACACGCAGGGGGGAGACATGTATTAGGTGGGTCTTCTACCATCAATGTCTTCCAGGAGGTTCATCTTCCAGTTTCAGAGTGTTTCAGGGAGATCCTTTTCTTTTTTCACCGGTAGATTAGTTACATCTGAAATAATATATCCAATCCGCCAACTGCGCCAAATCCAAAATGCATATCTAATGAGGCCAGGATTGTTAATTCCAACCAGCCTCCACAACAGCAAACACTCCCATCAATCCCTGCCACAGGACTTAGTCCTGGGATGGAAAATTCCACCTTACAGACACTCTTGTGTTGTTAGACTTGGTGTAAAATAAAACCCTTGAAAAGTTTGGTTTCTAACCAGTTACTAACTTCATATCACTGCTAAACGGTCACACTGATCTGATAAAGCCTTGACATTACATAATGTCATATATTTTTCATCAGTTTTGTTTTAGCTTCTATCTTAATATGATTATAATAAATTATTTTGCTTCCTGAAAATTTAAATTAGAAGCAATATTTGTTGTGTGCGAATTCTTCAATGTGATTGGCTGATTATCTGCATGCTGCCCACCTGGAGATTCCCCTGGACTTGGCGCCAGATTTGAACTGTTGTCAGGAAAGGGGAAGTCCACACCACAGAAGTCACTCCATCTTTGTGGGCAGATTCCTTCAGGGTCAGCAGTGAGCACCAATGATCAGGCCACTATCTGTACAATCAAGCCTAATTTATAGTAACTTATTTTAAAAAAATACTCTGGAGTCTGCTGGAAAAGCGGTGACCGAGTGATTTGTCCTCAGTCCGGAAGAATAAAGTCAGAATTCCAGCCTCAACAAGCTTTCAGGTTGCACATTATCATAAGATCTCTTGAAATAAACTCACATCTTGGCAAGGGAGATGGAGGGGTAAGAGACTGAGAGCATCACTCCAGACTTGCAGAAATATATTTACAGTCCACTATTGACAGAATGCCTAATATCATATGGAAAATCTGAGACCCAGCCTGAGAAACGGAGTGCCTTATTGAGGAAGAAGTATAGATGAGGGACAAGCAAATCAGCAGAAATCGGAATAATATCTATTCTGCAATATGCTCTAATAAAGACAGTTTGTAATATAAATGAAAAAAAACATGCGGCAGGGCTAAAACAAAGTTTGCCATTCATATAATGCCAAACGCCAACTTAAGTATTCACCAACTGTTGAGAACAGCTGGAAGTTCATCTGTATGCTGTACAAATGCCAATGACAGCAACTGGAACTGGACAAATGGTCCTATATCCCAGAAGCCTACATTAAACATACCTTTCAATAGTTTGCATTTAATCAGATTATGTATGGGTGACATAATTTCCCAACCAAACTATATCTAGGGCGGGATTCTCCACTCCCACGCCGAAGTGGCCGTGCCGTCGTGAACGCCGTTGAGGTTCACGATGGCGCGGAACGGCCCCGGTCCCGACCGATTCAGGCCCTGACAATGGGCCAGTATCGGGGCCGCGTCATCTACCCGCGCCAGGCCTTGTCGCCCGCGTAAAAGCGGCGCCGCATAGATGACGTGGCTGGCGCCGCATAACGGACGTCATCCGCGCATGCGTGGGTTGGCCGGCGCCAACCCGCGCATGCGTGGTTGCCGTCCTCTCTAAGTCCGCCCCGCAAGAAGATGGCGGACGGATCTTGCGGGGCCGCGGAAGGAAGGAGGTCCTCCTTCAGAGAGGACGGCCCGACAATCGGTGGGTACCGATCGCGGGCCACCCCACATTTGAGGTACCCCCCGGTGCAGGATCCCCCCTCGCCCCCCCCCACAGGCCGCCCCCACAGCGTTCACGCACCGCCCACGACTGCAGCAACCAGGTGTGGACGGCGCCGGGGGGAACCCGCCGTTTTGGCCTGGCCGCTCGGCCCATCCAGGCCTCAGAATAGCGGGGGTGCCGGAGAATCGCCATTTTCGGTGTCTCCGGCGATTCTCCGGCCTGCAAAACTCGACCGGGCCGTTCCCACCGCTTGGGAGGATCGCGGGAGGACGTCGGACCGGCGTCCCTGGAAATTTTGGCGGCCCAGGCGATTCTCCCAACCGGCGTGGGAGTGGAGAATCGCGCCCCTGGTATTTAACAAATTGGCTAGATTTATCTTACAAGATAATTAACCATTATGGCGATCTCAGCTAAAGTTAACACTGGGCAAGATTGCAGGGTGGAATAGCTTGATAGATCCTAACTTTTATTTTTTGTATAGAAATGTGGAGGGTGGCTCCTCAACAGTCACAGGAGTCAGCTGATCAAATTTTAACAAAAAAAATAAAGCATTTATTAAACAAGAAAATATTACCTATAATATACCACTCCTTCACCCCAATGATACCTTTACAGATATGTTCAGATTTGGAAGGAGGTACAAAATCTACCTTATACTCTTTTGTTCAAAGTAAGCATATTCTATATAAACTACTGGGCAAACTGTGGTCAGACACACCACACTCCGAAACCAAGTGACAGATGCCAGGCAAAGAAACTTCTAGAGGTTTCTGATCAACTCCCCTCAGACGCTTGTCATACTGTGTATGGTATCACAGAAGCTCTGTCTTTTAATTTGGGTTCTAATTTCTTCGCTCGAAGAACTCGCCTTGGAATGTCCTTCCAAACTCTGCTTTCACTTGGACAACTTTGACAAGGGTCTGCCTCCAGGGTTTCAGTCTCTCCTTCACATAGAATCATAGAATCCATACAGAGCAGAAGGAGGCCATTTGGCCCATCATGTCTGCACCAACCATTTTAAAGACCGCCCTAGATAGTTCAACTACCCACCCCATCCCTGTAACCCCACCTAACCGTTGGACACTTAGAGGCAAGTTAGCATGGCCAATCCACCTAACCTGCACATCTTTGGACTGTGGGGACTGTGGGCAGAAACCGGAGCACCTGGAGGAAACCCACGCAGATACGGGGAGAATGTGAAAACTCCACACAGTCACCCGAGGTCAGAATCAAACCCGGCGCTGTGGGACTGCAATTCCTCTCCCCAGATCATTGCATGCATTCAAGCTTCACCTTCCACACACTCTCTCAGATACTCAGACGTACCAACAGAACACCACAGTTTCACAGACCTATCGTAAGGAGTCACCCAACTTTGGCTGTCTCCTTGAATTTCCTGGCTTCGCACAAGCCCATTTTGTGCTTTAGGCAGCATCCTCTCATTAAATTTGGAGCCTTTTTCTACTCCTCCTCTTGGTTTCACTTAACGGGACAATTTCCAGATTCCTGTTCTTTTCCTTTGTCTTAACTTAAAGGTCTTCTTGGGACCTTTCTCCTTTTCTTTTAGGAGCTGCTCCCTGCGGTTCCCTCTCCTGGCAAACTGCTGACAACTTTGTTTCTCCCTTGCGATCCAGAACTTACTCTGCATTCGCTGTTACTTTAACTTTACAGAAACTCATCTAAGATTCTCAGACTTATTTTCCTCAGCAATCTTCTACTTTGGGAAAGACATAAACTGCTCACTTCATCTTAAAGCATAATCATGAGGGGCAGCATGGTGGGGCAGTGGTTAGCATTGCTGCCTCACGGCGCCAAGGTCCCAGGTTCAATCCCGGTTCTGGGTGACTGTCCGTGTGGAGTTTGCACATTCTCCCCATGTTTGTGTGGGTTTCGCCCCCACAACCCAAAAGATGTACAGGTTAGGTGGATTGGCCACGTTAAAAAATTGCCCCTTAATTGGAAAAAATGAATTGGGTACTCTAAATTTATTTTTAAAAAGCATAATCACCAACTGAACCTCAAACTGCTTTTTGTTCCTCTGCCCTGTCTCTGTTGTTAGGCATCAGACTAGTTTTTAAACCCTGTTTTTTTAAAACTTTCTTTCAAAGTCGCAAAATATCATTAGAAATGCTCCAGACCCATTAGGCCGCAAATAAAGAATATAAATTAAATTTAAAGCTAAAACTTATTATGAATACCCAACAAATCAGATTACTTCTTCTGGGGTGTGTAACACAAGTTCTGAAGAAAATCATACTGGACTCAAAACATTTCTTTCTCCACAGATGCTGCCAGATGCTTGAGTATTCCCAGTACTTTTGGTTTTTGCATTGTATTTGCACAGCTTATTCAAGGGCTTCATTTCTCCAAAACAATGGGTTAAATAGGAAATTATTATTTTAAGGAGATAGCATTTTTACACCAGTTAAGGATCAGCCAAATAACAGGCACATTTTCAAGCTCCTCTGTGTAGAAGCGATGCTGTGAATGTTCCTCAAGATCTACAGTCCCCAAGAAGGCATTATGATCCTTTGTCACAAATCTCCAAAAACCAGCTCAATAATATCGTGATCTGGGAGCTGACCACTCTGCAAAATCCATGGCCCCACTAGCAAACCCTTTTTGCAAACCACTGTTTAGAATGGTTTCTCTTGACTTCCGGGTGCGGCGATGACCAGCTAAGTCGCACGTTTCGGCAGCTCCCGGTGGAACGGACTTTTGGGCTCTTAATAGGAGCCCCATCGGCAATTTTAACGGCAAATAGCACTGTGCGGTAATCCAGAGGGAATCCCCCCCGGACACGGATGGAAAAAAGAGAGGAAAGTAGCCGGATTGCGGTGGATCCTCAAGAGCAGCGGCCAGGAAGGCAGGCACAAAGCAAGATGGCGTCGGAAGAAGGCAGTTTAATATGGGGCCCTGACCAACAAGAGTTCCTGCGGCGTTGCGTAGATGAACTCAAAAAGGAGATGACGAAGGAGCTGTTGGCCCCGATATTACAAGCGATTGAGGGGCTAAAGGAGGAGCAAAAGACCCAGGAACAGGAGCTTCGGGTCGTGAAGGCAAAGGCTGCTGAGAATGAGGACGACATACAGGGCCTGGTGGTGAAAACGGAGATCCACGAGGCACAACACAAAAGATGTGTGGAAAGGCTGGAGGTGCTGGAGAACAATGCGAGGAGGAAGAACTTAAGGATTCTTGGTCTTCCCGAAGGTGCAGAGGGGGCGGACGTCGGGGCATATGTGAGCACGATGCTGCATTCGTTAATGGGATCGAAGGCCCCGACCGGTCTGCTGGAGGTGGAGGGAGCCTATCGAGTTATGGCACGAAGACCGAGGGCTGGAGAAATTCCTCGAGCAATAGTTCTGAGATTTCTCCGATACAAGGACAGAGAGATGGTCCTCAGATGGGCCAAGAAAACTCAGAACAGTAGGTGGGAGAATGCGGTGATCCGCGTGTATCAGGATTGGAGTGCGGAGGTGGCGAGAAGGAGGGCAAGCTTTAATCGGGCCAAGGCGGTGTTGCATAAAAGGAAGGTCAAATTCGGAATGTTGCAGCCGGCGAGACTGTGGGTCACACATCTAGGGAAACACCACTACTTCGAAACGGCAGACGAAGCGTGGACATTTATTGTCGAGGAGAAGCTGGAGTGAGCGGGCCAGAAGAAAAAGAACGTTTGGGACAAAAGTGGGGGGGTGAATTTGTGGGATGAAGGGGGGAAAAGGGGGAAGAGAAGACTTCCCAGATTGTTAAACCTGCGACCCTGTAACTTCTCTCTCTTCCCCATGTCGTGGTGGAGGGGGTGAGAGAGGATGAGCTGTGGGCGCCGGCCATTGGGGGCGGGGCCAAAAGGGGCCAAAAGCTTTGTTCCCGCGCTATGGTAATCACGGCGGGAACAGGGAAGCAGGAAGGAGGGGGCCCCGCACAGTGTGAGCCGAGGTCACGGGGGGAAGCCGAGGTCGGCCAGGGTTTGCTGACTTCTGGGAGTAACATGGGGGGTGCAATTACGCTAGCTTGGGATCTAGCGGGGGGGGGGAGGTTAACTGGGTTGCTGCTGCTGGGGAGAAGGGGGAGCTGGTATGGGGGGGGGTCGGGGTGGGGGGGGCGCCGCCTGGGGGGGATACAGCTACGTGGGAACCGGGTGAGGAGCTGGATTGAAAAAGGAAATGGCTAGTCGTCAAGGGGGGGGGGGGGGGTTAAAGAGCCCCCCAACCCGGTTGATCACGTGGAATGTGAGAGGGCTGAACGGGCCAATTAATAGGGCACGGGTACTCGCACACCTAAGGAAACTTAAGGCAGATGTGGTTATGCTTCAGGAGACGCATCTGAAGCTGACAGACCAGGTTAGACTTCGCAAAGGATAGGTGGGGCAGGTGTTTCATTCGGGGCTAGATGCAAAAACCAGGGGGGTGGCCATACTAGTGGGGAAGTGGGTAATGTTTGAGGCAAAGACTATAGTGGCAGATAGTGGGGGCAGATACGTGCTGGTGAGTGGCAAACTGCAAGGGGAGGCGGTGGTATTGGTGAACGTGTATGCCCCGAACTGGGGTGATGCCAATTTTATGAGGCGTATTGTTAGGACGCATCCCGGACCTAGAGGCGGGAAAGTTGGTAATGGGTGGAGACTTTAATACGGTGCTGGACCCAGGGCTGGACAGATCGAGGTCCAGGACCGGAAGGAGACCGGCTGCAGCTAGGGTGCTTAAGGATTTTATGGTGCAGATGGGGGAGTAGATCCCTGGAGATTTAGTAGACCTAGGAGTAAGGAGTTTTCGTTTTTCTCCTATGTACATAAGGTATTTTCACGAATAGATTTTTTTGTTTTGGGAAGGGCACTGATCCCAAAGGTGACGGGGACGGAGTACACGGCTATAGCCATCTCGGATCATACTCCAAACTGGGTGGACCTGGAGATAGGGGAAGAAAAACAACAGCTTCCACCCTGGAGAATGGACATGGGATTATTGGCAGATGAGGGGGTGTGTTTAAGGGTGAGGGGGTGTATTGAAAGGTACTTGGAAATTAATGATAATGGGGAGGTACAGGTGGGAGTGGTCTGGGAGGCACTGAAGGCAGTGGTTAGAGGGGAGCTGATATCTATTAGGGCATATAAAGGAAAGCAGGAGGGGAGGGAAAGGGAGCGGTTGTCGAATGAACTGCTGAGGGTGGACAGACAATACGCGGAGGCACCGGAGGAGGGACTATACAGGGAAAGGCAAAGGCTACATATAGAGTTCGACTTGTTGACTACGAGTAAAGCAGAGGCACAGTGGAGGAAGGCATAGGGTGTACAGTACGAATATGGGGAGAAGGCGAGTAGGTTGTTGGCCCACCAACTGAGGAAAAGGGGAGCAGTGAGGGAGATAGAGGAGGTGAGAGATGAGGAGGGGGAGATGGAGCGGGGAGCGGAGAGAGTGAATGGAGTGTTCAAGGCATTTTATGAAAGATTATATGAAGCGCAGCCCCCGGACGGGAAGGAGAGAATGATGTGCTTTCTGGATCAGCTGGAATTTCCTAAGGTGGAGGAACAGGAGAGAGTGGGGCTGGGAGCACAGATTGAGACGGAGGAAGTAGTGAAAGGGATTGGAAGCATGCAGGCGGGGTAGGCCCCGGGACCAGACGGATTCCCAGTTGAATTCTATAAGAAATATTTGGACTTGCTGGTCCCGCTACTGATGAGAACCTTTAATGAGGCGAGGGAAAGGGGGCAGCTGCCACCGACTATGTCAGAGGCAACGATATCGTTCCTCCTAAAGAAGGAAAAAGACCCGCTGCAATGCGGGTCATACAGGCCTATTTCCCTCCTGAATGTGGATGCTAAGATCCTGGCCAAGGTAATGGCAATGAGGATAGAGGATTGTGTCCCGGGGGTGGTCCATGAGGACCAAACTGGGTTTGTGAAGGGGAGACAGCTAAATACAAATATACGGAGGCTGCTAGGGGTAATGATGATGCCCCCACAAGAGGGGGAAGCGGAGATAGTGGTGGCGATGGATGCCGAGAAAGCATTTGATAGAGTGGAGTGGGATTATTTGTGGGAGGTGTTGAGGAGATTTGGCTTTGGGGACGGGTATATCAGGTGGGTACAGTTGCTGTATAGGGCCCCGATGGCGAGCGTGGTCACGAATGGACGGGGGTCTGACTATTTTCGGCTCCATAGAGGGACGAGGCAGGGATGTCCTCTGTCCCCGTTATTGTTTGCACTGGCGATTGAACCCCTGGCCATGGCACTGAGGGGTTCCAGGAAGTGGAGGGGAGTACTTAGGGGGGGGAGAAGAACACCGGGTATCTCTATATGCGGACGATTTGTTGCTATATGTGGCGGACCCGGCGGAGGGGATGCCAGAGATAATGCGGATACTTGGGGAGTTTGGGGATTTTTCAGGGTATAAACTGAACATGGGGAAAAGTGAGTTATTTATGGTGCACCCGGGGGAGCAGAGCAGAGAGAGATAGAGGATTTACCATTGAGGAAGGTAACAAGGGACTTCCGGTACCTGGGGATCCAGATAGCCAAGAATTGGGGTACATTACATAGGCTTAATTTAACACGGTTGGTGGAACAGATGGAGGAGGATTTCAAGAGATGGGACATGGTGTCCCTGTCATTGGCAGGTAGGGTGCAGGCGGTTAAAATGGTGGTCCTCCCGAGATTCCTTTTTGTGTTCCAGTGCCTCCCGGTGGTGATCACGAGGGCTTTTTTCAAAAGAATTGAGAAGAGCATTATGAGTTTTGTGTGGGCTGGGAAGACCCCGCGAGTGAGGCGGGGATTCTTGCAGCGTAGTAGGGACAGGGGGGGGCTGGCACTACCGAGCCTAAGTGAGTACTACTGGGCCGCCAATGTTTCAATGGTGTGTAAGTGGATGGGAGAAGGGGAGGGAGCGGCGTGGAAGAGAATGGAGAGGGCGTCCTGCAAGGGGACTAGCCTGCAAGCAATGGTGACGGCGCCGTTGCCGTTCTCACCAAAGAAATACACCACAAGCCCGGTGGTGGTGGCTACATTGAAAATTTGGGGGCAGTGGAGACGGCATAGGGGAGGAACGGGAGCTTCGGTGCGGTCCCCGATAAGAAACAATCATAGGTTCGTTCCGGGGAGAATGGATGGGGGATTTGGAGCATGGCAAAGAGCTGGGGTAGTACAATTAAGAGATCTATTTGTAGATGGGACGTTTGCGAGTTTGGGAGCGCTGACGGAGAAATATGGGTTGCCCCAAGGGAATGCATTTCGGTACATGCAATTGAGGGCTTTTGCGAGGCAACAGGTGAGGGAATTCCCGCAGCTCCCGACGCAGGAAGTGCAGGATAGAGTGATCTCAGAGACATGGGTGGGGGACGGTAAGGTGGCGGACATATACAGGGAGATGAGGGACGAGTAGGGAGATCATAGTAGATGAGCTGAAAGGGAAATGGGAAGAAGAACTGGGGGAGGAGATTGAGGAGGGGCTGTGGGCGGATGCCCTACGTAGGATAAACTCATCGTCCTCGTGTGCCAGGCTAAGCCTGATACAATTTAAGGTGCTACACAGGGCGCATATGACTGGAGCACGGCTTAGTAAATTTTTGGGGGTAGAGGATAGGTGTGCGAGATGCTCGAGAGGACCAGCGAATCACACCCACATGTTCTGGTCATGCCCGGTACTACAGGGGTTCTGGGTGGGGGTGGCAAGGGTGCTTTCGAAGGTGGTGTTGGTCCGGGTCGAACCAAGCTGGGGGTTGGCTATATTTGGGGTTGCAGAAGAGCCGGGAGTGCAGGAGGCGAGAGAGGCTGACGTGTTGGCCTTTGCGTCCCTTGTAGTCCGGCGCAGGATATTGTTAATGTGGAAGGAAGCCAAACCCCCGGGGGTGGAGACCTGGATAAACGATATGGCAGGGTTCATAAAGTTAGAACAGATTGAGTTTGTGTTAAGGGGTTCGGCTCAGGGGTTCACCAGGCGGTGGCAACCGTTCGTCGACTACCTCACAGAAAGATAGAGGGAATGGAAAAGAAGTAGATAACAGCAGCAACCCAGGGGGGAGGGGGGGGGCGGAGGGGAGGGGGGGGGGGGAGGAATCGGACGGACTCTCAGGGATGTTATTGTATATGTATAGGTATTTGGTATATGTAATTGTATATTGGATTGTTGGACTGTATTTTTGGAGAGTATTTATTTTGGACAAGGCAGTTGCCATTTAGTTTAGTTTTGGTTTTTTTGTTTTTGTTTATATATATTATTTATTTATTTGTTTAAAACTGGCCATGGTTATTTATATTGCTTTATTGTTGTGTAAAAGAAATACTACGTATTGTTATGTTTGGCCAAAAAACTTGAATAAAATATATTTTTTTAAAAAAGAATGGTTTCTCTTTTCTGTGGTATTAGTGAAGGAAATAGCTGAGGAAGGACACTTTCAGCAGGGAAAACAACTTGTCCCTAATTATTCTGAGGAAATCATACAAATCAGTAATTACAATGCTTACTTTTGGGGCAGCATAGTGACACAGTGGTTAGCACTTCTGCCTCACAGTTCCAGGGACCCAGGTTTGATTCCGACCTTGGGTGACTGTGTGGAGTTTGCTGCACTCCTCGTGTCTGCATGGGTTTCCTCCAGTTTCCTCCCATAGTCCAAAGATTTGCAGGTTCGGTGGATTGGCCATGCTAAATTGCCCCTTAGTGTCCAAAGGTTATGTGGGGTTACGGGGTTAGAGTGGTGAAGTGAGCCTCGGCAGGGTGTTTTTTCAGAGGGTCGGTGCAGACTTTATGGGCAAAATGGCCTCCTTCTGCGCTGTCGGGATTCTATACTACCAACCGAAAGTGTCTCCCCAGTAGCAATCTGGGCTGATTCACATGCCTACCACTTAACCCCGCAGCAATACATACAAAACTTTTCCCTTCAAGGTATTTTTCAAAGGAACTGTACTACAAACACATGACATTTGGGGTTTTACTGCTGCACTTTTTGCACAGGTCATATGTTGACAACAAAAATCCGTATTACATAGTATTATGGGCCGGGGTTTAGAGAACACCAAAGTATATCATGGAGTTCACCTGACGCACAACTTTTAATAGATTTTGGTTATTGGGAGCACAAGGGCCCACTTAACAGGTGTGATGCAACAGAGAACTAAAAGTATTTTAAAACAAAAAACAATGTTTATTCTTTGAATCCAGTTAACATTTTATAAACACACAGTAAACATCATATCAATGGCCAACCCTGATAACCCCCCAAAAAGATACAGTACTCTATAGGTAACCCTTAGTAACTTCCCTAACAACATCCATAAGCTAAAGCACTTTTTAACAAAGACAGTAGGTTTGCATTCCTTACATAAACAGGTAATACTTGGAAATCATCAAGTGATCTGGAAACATTCTTTATCATGCAGAGAGAGAGACCAAACATACATCTGCTTGGTTTGAATGCAGCTCTCCAACTGAAAACGAAACTAAAACACAGAGCCCAAAACAGCTTCCAGCTCAAAACAAAAGTAAAAAGCAGAGACAGATCTCAACTCCACCCACGCAATGACATCACTGCAGCCACTTGAGAAGAGAAACATTTCTCAAAGTAACATTCACATGACAATAGCACCTTATGCCATAGTCAAAGTGCCCTCAAGTGTTCTTTCACGGAAGCATTGTCAAATAAGATTTTACCCTGAGCCACGTGAAAAGAGATTTTAACAAATGGCCAAAAGCTTGATCAAGGATGGAAGCATCAAGAAATGACTGAAAGGATGAGAGAGGTATAGAGGAAGAGAGTTTTAGGAGGGAATTCCAGGGCTTATGGGGCCTCAGCTGCTGAAGGAACAACCACCAACATGAGGAAAATCAGGGGATGCTCAAGATAACAAATTTGAAAAGTTCAAAGTTCTCCGAGGGTTGCAATGGCTGGGGTGGTTACAAAGTAGGGCATAGCTGGGCCATGCAGAGATTTGAACACAGTGATAAGAATTTTTAAAAATCAAGGTTTTACAATGTCAGTCAATGTAAATCAGTAAACACAGAAATGGGTGAACAGGAATTAATGGGAACAGAAATCGCAAACATTGCAGTTAGCACTCAGTACAGCAAAAATATGCAGTGTCGTCCACAATTAAATACTTCAAACACTTTGACAGCAGAATCTTGACATAATGCTTTCCAATTTTATTTCACATGCACGCAGATTAATGCCTTTCATGTCATCTGGAAGCTAAAGCAGCAGAAGCTTTTTAATAGGAAGAGTCCTGTGGCAAGCAAAACATACTCTTCATCTAAAGCTTCTTACAAAGCAAACAGCATAGGATGTCTGGTGATTGAATTCATGGAGTGAATTCAGCACACAGTGTTGTAGGTCTGAAGAAAGTATTGCTGAGTTATAAGAGTGTGCACTGTCATGTCGCATGCCTTTTATAAAAATAAGACTTGCATTTATATAGCACCTTCACCACATCAGGACATTCCAAAACCCTTTGTCATCAATTAAATACTTTTGACACGTGTTCACTGTTGTAATGTACGAACCTCAGATTTTTTACATCCACCTTAAAGAGCACACTGGGCCTTGGTTTCACATCTCCTCTGAAGCACGGCAGCTTCAACAATGCTGCACTCCCTCGGTAATGCATTTGTGTTTGCCTAGTTTTTGTGCTCAGGTCTCTGGAGTAAGACTTTGATCCCACAACAGTGTAACTCAGAAATGAGAGTGCTACCTGACACATGCGATACAGGCTTCTCCAATACAGGAACTACATAAAACAATGTCCCAGATTTTGACCTGATTGAGACAACATGGGTGCCCTTTAGAATTGGTGGGTGGGATTTGATTCCAGGATTCCTGCTATCCATTCCCATTTTAAGCAATTTTAGCTGGCAAGGAATAAGGGTGTGAGTAGTCAGCCCACATGCAGAACTCCCACCATTGCTGGATTTAAGAATTTAAAACTCCAAACAGTTTTGGTTAAGTTGGGCCACTTCTATAAGTAGACATAGTTATAGTACAAGGGAGATGCAAACAATGGGGAAACCCCCTGTCAAATCATCAACCAAATAAAAAGTGCCTTTTGATTTCCCAGTGACTTTCCCTTTTACCTTTGCAAAATGATGTCAATCAATCGCAGTCATTCATAGTATCAATGTTAGAAGTTTTTATTCACTTCAGACCTCTTAATCTTGTGTAACTAAACACAGGCAGTGAAAAGATTCTTTAACGGTAACATTCAGCCTTTTGTTGATACAACTGCTGAATGGTCTCAGTAGGAATGTCTGGCTGAGCTCGAAGTGGGGCGAATGCATTTAGATCTCACCGAGCAATGTTTATCCAGCTGCAGAGGGGACGGAAAGCATTGTTTCAGAGACATCTCTATTAGTTTGTTTCTTTGAAGAGATTTTTCCACTGTCGGTCGGTTTATTTACACAAAATTAATGGGCGGGATTTTCCCACGCCACGACATTTGGGAGAATCGCCGTTCAGGATGGTTTTTTGCGCGACGCCGGTCCGAAGCCGTCCCGCCATTCTCCCAAATGGCAAGAACGGTGTCATCGAGGTCGGCGCTGCACCTGCCGGAGAATCGCCCGAGCTGCTAAGTATGGCGATTCCTCGGGCACCCCGCTATTCAGCGGCCTGGATGGGAGGAGGGAGGGGGCAGGAGGAGAGGGGGGGAGGAGGGGGGAGGAGGGGGAAGGAGGAGGGAGGAGGAGGAGATGGGGGAGGAGGGGGGGAAGGGTGCAGTCATGTCCGGGGGGGGGGGGGGCAGGGGGGGGGGGGGTCGAGGCAGGAGTCCTCCATGTTCCGGGGAGGAGGGGGGGGGGGGGGGGCGTGGGGAGGGTTTTCCACGGGAGCGACATGCCAGCCGGCCTGCCATGGCAGGACGGTGGCGAAGACACGCTTGCAACTTGAGGTCATGCTGATGGGCAAAGGCCACAGGCACCGACATCCCGCGCGGCCACACGCAATGACCTTGGGTGCGCCCAGCCCCCCCACACACAGAATCCGCAACATCCAGCCCCCTTGAGGGCATGTCCAGCCCACGGTGGCGCAATGAGGAGGGACGGGGTAAACTGGGTGATGGACGGAGACAGTGGGCAGGGGTCAGGGTGCCTGCGTATCTGTAGCGAGACCAAGCAACCGGGGAACACATGTATCCCATGGCGCCTGGCTGCCGAGGTGTCAAAGCGCCATCGTTAAACATGTTGTATCTCCTCCACCCCCCGTCCTGCAGATCGTCATGTTTGCGCACCAGCCAGCGATGTTTGCCGCCGTGGCGGGGGCCGCTGTCCTGCAGGTGGCCCTTCGGCAGCGTCGACGTAGGCGGCTCAGAGCAACTGCAGCAACAGCTGCTGCAGCAGAGGGACTGGCTGCAGAGGGCACCGTGCCACCCGCTCAGGCTGCA
This sequence comes from Scyliorhinus torazame, assembly GCF_047496885.1. NCBI lineage: Eukaryota > Metazoa > Chordata > Chondrichthyes > Carcharhiniformes > Scyliorhinidae > Scyliorhinus > Scyliorhinus torazame. The sequence goes on along the minus strand of NC_092707.1, from coordinate 119,488,666 downwards.
GGCCTGCCCGCCCGACAGGTGCAGGAGGAGGCAGAGTGGGACGATGACCACCACATCGTTGGGGATGCACAGGACAAGGATACCGATCTTGATGCGGCGCAGGGGGGGAGGAGGAGCAGGTGGTGGTGCCAAGGTGCCGGAGGCACCCCATGAGGCCTCGAGTGCACCGTCACCGCAGATCGTTCGAGGACCTGCCGGAGAGGGCATGCAGGAGGAGACTCCGGATGAGTAGGGAGACCGTCGCACACATATGCCACCTCATGGCACACCTGGCACCACGTGGAACGGGGGGAGGACATGCTATCCCGGTGACCGTCAAGGTGACGGTATCCCTCAACTTCTACGCGATGGGGCCGTTCCAGGCGCCGAGTGGGCACCTGTCCGGTATCTCACAGGCATCAGTGCACCGGTGCATCTGAGCAGTAACCAATGCCCTGTACGCCATCGCCGACCGGTACATCCAGTTTCCAGAGGACCGCGCACACCAGGATGCCCGGGCAGCGGGATTTGCCTCCGTGGCCAGGATACCGATGGTCCAGGGGGATATTGATGGGGTGCATATCGCCATGCGTCCCTATCAGAGAACAGGGACGTGTTGATGAACAGAAAAGGGACCTACTCCATGAACATTCAGGTGGTCTGCGACCACCGCATGCAGATCATGCACGTGTGCGCCCAATACCCCAGCAGTGTGCATGATGCCTTTATCCTGGTGCAATCTTACATCCCCGCCATGTTCGAGAGACACCACCTCCCTCCCCCCACAGGTTGAGGGGCTGGTTGCTGGGCGACAGGGGTCACCCGTTGCGGTCGTGGATGATGACGCCTATACGGAGGCCACAGACCAACGCGGAGACCCGCTACAATGAGGCCCATATAGCAACCAGGGGTGTTGTGGAGAGGTGCTTTGGCCTCTTGAAGATGTGCTTCAGGTGCCTGGACCGCTCTGGAGGGGCCCTCCAGTACCATTCAGAGAGGGTCGGCCGCATCGTTGTTATCTGCTGCGTGTTGCACAACATAGCTCAGCAGAGAGGAGATGTCCTGGAGGAGGAGGCACAGGGGGAGCCCGATGAGGGCACGCATCTGCACATGAGGAGGAGGAGGAGGATGGGGAGGGGGGGGGGGCGGGGGGGGGCACAGACACGACATGGGGGCTGGATATGGCCGGGAGGCTGCACAATGCCACCAGCTTGGCGAGCGAGCACGCGAGGCGTGATCGCCGCACGTTTCACCAACTAGAGGGAGGGCATCGCTGAGCAAGGCACTTGCACCACCGTTCCGCCCAAACGCACCACCCAGCACCCTCCACCTCCCGCACCATCCGACAACCCTAGCTCCCACACCACCACTTTCACAGCACGTTACACCTGCGGCACAACGGGATGGTCTCACACAATTGCTTGTGTAAGCGGGTGTGATCAGTGCCATGTTGAATGCTGACAACCCGCTCTGCGATGAGCTGTGAGCTCTGGATCGTTAGACAATGTCTGACTCATGGCCACAGCTGCACCCTCCACCTGGGTGGTCCCTGTATGCATCACGGACACGCCATCACATGGCCATGTGGGGTAGCTGGCGTCGGTGTGCCGAGGATGACGGGGTGTTGAGGGGGGGTAACACACACCGGCTTCACCGTTGTACCGAACTTCGGCCCCAGCGCCACTCGGTCCTCTTCACGACCCCTCAGGCACCGGACATAGCACAGAGGCATCTAGGTTTGGTGTAACAGTGACTTTAATCGTGACATTCACTTACACGTGCCGTAGCCCCTGCACTTGTGCCAACTTTCTACATGTCGAACTTCTTTGCCTTACGGGCCTACCACTACGCCTTGGTGTTTCCCCAGACGGTACAGCAGGAGTGGAGGCGGACTGCTGAGACTCCTGCCCTGCGACTTGGCTCCCTGTCTGCGCGCGTTTCCTGGGGCGGCCCGGCTTGAATGGGCCAGGCTGCTCGGCGGGCGTGCTGGATGGCGTGGTGCCACCCTGTTCTGCCCGCTGCCCACCAGATGCACCAGGGACGGAACGGGGGGAGTCCGAGTGTTCCGGGACCTCCCTTGCTGGAGTCACCGGGACGGGCCCCAGAACCTCCTCCTCTCTCCGGGCCTCACTATGGGACGGTGGTGCGAGCGGAGACAAGCGCCATGGCACCACCGACACCGACACCTGGAGGCCCGCTGTGTCATCGACCAGGGTCTGAACGTTCGCAGCGATGGAGCTCAGGGAGTGCGCCATCCCTGTCAGGGACTGTGCAACCTCCCGCTGGGCTTGTGCGGCGCCAACCAGCACATGCGCAAGGCAGCCGATGCTCTCAGCGATGGCCTGCTGGGACTGGGCCATGGCCTGCTGAGACTCGGCCAGACGCCGGAGCGCGGCGGCAATGTCCAGCTGGCTCTGGGACATGGCTGCCTGTGAGAAGGCAGCCCTGTCCATGGCCATGGATGATGCGTGCACGTCAAGCCCCATGCCTTGCAGAACCTGACCCATGGCCAACACCGTTGCCCCCATTGCCTCCACCGCAGACGCCACCCATGCGTGTCGGCCTGGGTGGCAGCCATGACCGGCACCACTCCCTGCTCCTGGACGCGGATGGACCCGCAGTTGCTGGAAGGCGGCCGTCATCCTGTTGTCCACTCCCTGGGTTTCCAAACGCATCGGGTCTGTGGGTGGGTCTGGTAAGTCCAGGAACCCGGGAACCATCTGGGCGGCAGCTGGGTGCTGGGCCCGGGCTGCCCTCCGACCGTCCAGCCCCTCGGCTGCTCCTACCTCCACCTGCTGTCCTGGTTCGGCTGTGTGGTGCGCACCAGTCAGTGTCCCAGAAGCCTCATCACTAATGTGCCCAACCGAGGTGAGTGTATCTGCGATGGTGGAGGGTGTGGGTGACAGCAGTGGCGCAAGGTCCATGTCTTGATCGGACCCCAGGTCTGGGGTCTCCTGGGTCAAGCCTTGGATCGATGGACGTTGTCCCCGGCCCTTGTGAGGTGCCGTGTCTGGTCTGTCCATCATCTGTTTGGCCATCTGTTTGGTGCGTCACTGTCCAGAGTCCCTGTCCCCTTCCCGTCATTGCCTGGCTCTCCGTCCGTCTCATGGCCGTCAGTGTCCTGATTGTCCATCCTGTGTTCGTCAGTGTCGTTTCTGTCGGTCCTCTGTGCATCTGCTTCCTGTGCCCCGGCCTCGGAAGAGGACCCCCCTGTCCGCCTTCCTTCCCCTCCCTGGCATGCGTCCCTATGGGCGGATGAACTTGGACCTGGACGGCGGGGGCTTCTCCGAGACGTTCCTGGACGATCGGCTGCTGGCCCTGGAATACACAATAAAGCATGTATCGTTAGACACGCGGAGTCGGGTGTCAGGGGGTAAAGGGGGCAGTGTGAGGGGGTGGAGAGTGAGGGGGGTGGAGTGGGCAGTGTGAGGGGGTGGAGAGTGAGGGGGTGGAGGGGGCAGTGTGAGGGGGTGGAGAGTGAGGGGGTGGAGGGGGCAGTGTGAGGGGGTGGAGTGTGAGGGGGGTGTTAAGGGGTGGATGGGGCAGTGTGAGGGGGGCGGGGAGGTGAGGGGCTGAGGGGGTGTAGCCAGGCAGGGGAGTCTCACTTGGTCCTGCGCCTCCGACCTGGCATGGCGCTACCTCCCAGGTGGCGGCTCCCCCCACGAGGTCCAGAGCCCTCTGCTCATGGACAGTGAGGGGGTTCAGCACAGGTGATCCCCCTCCGGTTCTTGCACATTCACGATGGTTGTGGGCTGTCTTGTCCTGCAGGGGGGGGGGAAAGCATCAGAGTTAGGCGGTCAGCAGCAAGACGCGCAGATGTTGGCAACATTATGACTGGGTGGGGACCCTGGGCACCCTCGGGGTACTTACCCTGGCAGCCCTCGTGAGGTCGTGGAGCTTCTTGCGGCACTGGTCTCCAGAGCAGGGGTGTGTCCCATAGCGCTGACGGCGATGCCCACGTCACGTCAGCTGCGCTTGACTGTGCTGGCCGGTACCAGTGGCCATGTCTTGGGCACAGGATCGCCCTGCACTCTTCAACTGCGTCCAGCAATGCCTCCAGGTCACTGTCCGGGAACCTGGGAGCAGCACGCCGGAGCTCAGCCACCTCTCTCTGTCGGGGCCTGTGCGCAGATTGCGCACATTAAATGACATGACGCGGTGTCATCCGGGCATCGCTCGATGACGGCGCTGCTCTGGCGCCACGCCCACCGCGTTTCTTGCGGCCCCCCCTGCTGTCCCCTTTTCGGGGCCTGAATCGATGCTGCCTGTGGCCCGTTGCGCCGTCATGAAACGCAACGGCATTCACGACGGCGCGGACACTCTGACTCGCCATCGGAAAATCCCTCCCAACAAGTCTGAAGTAGATAAAAAAACTTCTGACATTGATACTATGAATGACTATGAATGAATGGTTGATTGACATTTTTAAGAGGTTGTAGCCTGAGCCATTTACTTCAAGTTATCTTTTCAGTGTCATCTTATTGTGTCAGCTTCAGGATTATTTCAAAGAATTGGCAGGCTTGCCATTGTCTCGTTGGTTCTGTACATTGTGAATACTGAGGGAGTAGGTATTTACGATGCATGGAGAGCATGGAGGAGACAAGAAGGGCCATGGATGGGGTTTGATGGACACTTTGGGTGGGTGGTGGTGGGGGTTTGAGGATCTGACATTCACCATTGAGTTCAGTACCATCAATACTCTCCCTCTTGCAAACAGCCAAAGGGATATGCCCATTCTGCAAAATCCAGAACACAGTGCCCAACATCAGATGTGTTTCTGCGATTGTACTGAACAACTTTGATTGAGCTAAGAATTACACTCACAACTAATTTGGGATTATCAGTTGGGCTGACAATGTGGCTCACTTTAGCGTGTTAGAAGCTACATATAAATGACATGTCCAGACAGTGCAACTTTTTCAACTAAACAGAAGCGTGGGGAGAACTGTTCCTCAATGCATTCTCCATGGCAATGCCTTGACCAATCACAATTCATTTGCTGGGTTTGAATTTAAGCTAAAGCTTTGGGTCAATTGTTCACTGGTGAATTCTCCATTGCAACATTTTTCCCAATTTGAGTCCACTTGCCAACCAATCAGCACCTTTTCCCATGTGCTATAAATTGTTGTTCCCTTGAAATTTAGTTTTCTCGCAATTCTGTCCTGATGAGTGCAAGATAAAAAGCTTTGACAGCACATGTCTTTTTTCAGAAATACTCAAGATGGGTAATTTATGGATAGAATCATCAATTCTGAATATGGAAATATGCCATACTGCCCAGTGCTGGCTCTGAGTTAGTTCCATTAGCCATACGTTTTCCAGTATTGCCTTTCGCAAATATTTATTCTATTCTCTTATAAGAACCATTAAGGACCCTGTGGCTGCCACAGTTTCTGGAATTACATTCCACATCTGACCAACTTGTGTAAAAATCCTCTTATAACTTCTTGTTCACAATGAGTACAGATTAATATTATTCCTTTTTAGGAAAAGTACTGATCCAATATAAAATCCTCAGTAATTTATAATGTGCAATATTGAGCATGGCCATTTTTATGATGTAGTAAATAAAAACACGACCCAATAAGTCGCCAAAACAGAGCTAGGACACAGCTGCCAGTTTTTGTGTGGTGATGTGAGACCTGCCACCTCCTGATAAATGAACAGTTCTTCACAGTTCTCATCCAATTCACCACTTCTTCCTTTCCAGTCGGTCACATGCAATTGGTGATAGGTAGGCCCAGTTTCACAGCGGACTGTTCAAATTTCCAACTGTTTTATTGCTGCTTTCTGAAGTTTCCATGGGGAAGGTAATGGTAAAACCTAGAAAGCAGCAGTAATAGAGATTGGCGTCTTCTCATTCCATTCTCAACACCTACCTGTTCGGAAGTGCCTATGCCACAAAAATAGGCCATCCTGGCATTCATGCTACACTCGGGCCTCACATCTTTCCTCTCCCAAATCCACCATTGTGACCCTCTATTCCCTTCGCTCTAATCTGCTTATCTAGCTTTCCCTTAAATAAATCTATTTTATTCGCCTCAACCATTCCCTGCGGAATTGAGTTGAACCATCTAGTCATAGTTGAGATGCTCAGTGGGATATTTCCTGTCCTCTTTAACTCACCTTCTGGAACTGGAACCGTATCTCCGCTACAGTTTCCGCGCTACAATATTCCCAGGATTTTGAATCTTTGCACTGACTGTGGGAACCTTGACACTGGGATTTCCCAAGAAGCCAGTTGTAGATAAGTAGTAAATACCAAACAGGAACAAAGGGCAGAATTTAATGTCCTCTCCCCGAGGCAGGTTTTGAGGTGGGAAACAGTTAATTGGGCAGGAGGGTGCAGGTGAGGACCATGTTGCCTTCCCGCCTCTGACCAATCAAGTCTGGGGCAGGAAGGCCCCCGGGGGTCTTCCCATCTGTACCCTTAATTGGACGATTAATGTCCACATAAAGGTCTCATCCTGCCTCTTCTGGTATTCAACCAGCACCGCTAGAAGAGTTGCCACATGGGAAGTCTGAAATGTAAAACTCTGTTATGTTCCTTTGATGATTTATGGGTGGCAGGATTGGTGGTGGTGGTGGGGGCGGGGGGGATGTCCCTTAATGAAAGACACAATGCATGATTGGGGAGCCGGGCATCGTCAGGGGTGAAGGGTGCACTGAAAGCCATCCCCTGCCCTTCCCTTTGACCCCCTTCCACCCATCCCTCACTCTACTCTGCACCCCTTGACCTCCATCCTACCCTCACTCACCTCTGGCCTCCGGAGGATACATTACAAGTAACTGTCACCAACTGTGTCAACACATTGGCTTCGATTTCACAAGATGGAACAATCTTCTAGTCAGCACCAAACGTCAATCCTCAATGCTACCCAAAACTGTAAGAGGCACATCTTGGCAAAGCTACGTGTGTCAGAACCCTAACACAAATCTGCTGATATTTAAAATAGTAGGAGGAGCATTTCTTTGTCTAACAACATTATGTGATGGATTCCCTGAGGTGAAGGGGAAGAGGGCAGAGCTGGGGCAGGAGTGATGACAGTGGTTGGCAACTAACAGCGTAGCCCACATGGTGTTCTTCATTGATATCATGTTTCACACTAAAACTGTGTGCCGGCCAGAACTCACACCAACCCCCAATCTCCTTCATCCCAGACTCTAAACCCTCATCATCCTTAGGGCCAGCATCGACACCTGAGACAAGATTGGTGCCCCCTTGCGAATCACTACCCGCATTGCCAAATTTCAACGCCCATTCTTTTAAAAGATCCAAGGCAGGAAAGAAATTCAGCAATCTGACAGACAAATTTAATACTCAACAGTCTAAAACACTCCGCAAGCATCAAATCGATCCTCCATCTTTTCATTTCAAAACTTGCTATTCACAAGTCCTTCTTTTCAAATTATATCACTAAGGTTCTAACCCAGATTGCCAATTCTTTTTACATCAGCCTCAGTTCAATGATAGCACCCAGGCCTCTGAGTCTAATAGCCATCATTTCAAGCCCCACTCCAGAGATTTGAGAATGTAATCCAGGCTCATACATCGGTGCTGCATTGAGGGAACGATGTACATAGAAGTACATAGAAGTTACAGTGCAGAAGGAGGCTATTCGGCCCATCGAGTCTGCACCGGCTCTTGGAAAGAGCACCCTACCAAAGCCCACACCCCCACCCTATCCCCATAACCCCATAACCCAGTAACCCCACCAAACATTAAGTGCAATTATGGATGTACTTTTGATGGAGTTCTTATTCAGATGAGTGATAAACTGAGCCCTTGTCGAACCGTCTTGGGGGATGTTAAATACTCCATGACACTTTTCAAAGGTGAATTCTCCTGGCATCCTGGCAACACACATCCCTCCAAAAACTTCACCAAAAACAGACTATCTGGTCATTTATCTCATTGCTATCAATGGGAGCCTGCTGTGCATGAAAGATTTTTTTTTTAAATTTAGAGTACCCAATCACTTTTTTTCTAATTAAGGAGCAAATTAGCGTGGTCAAACCACCTAACCTGTGTCATAATAATAATAATCTTTATTGTCAAAAGTAGGCTTACATTAACACTGCAATGAAGTTACTGTGAAAATCCCCTAGTCTCTACACTTCGGCGCCTGTTCGGGTTCACTGAGGGAGAATTCAGAATCTTTGGGTTGTGGGGGTGAAACCCTCGCAGACACGGGGAAAATGTGCAAACTCCACACAGACAGTGACCCGGGGCTGGGATCGAACCTGGATCCTCTGCGCTGTAGGCAGCAGTGCTAACCACTGCACCACCGTGCCGCCCTGTGCACATATAAGTTACCTTTTTGTCCTACACTGCAACACTGACTACACTTCAAAAGTATCTCATTGACTGTGAAGTGCTTTGTGGCATTGTGAGGTCATTAATGGTGCTACTTACGTGCAAGCTTGTTGGTACTTGTTAAGTCAATACTGATCGACAAGACTGATGCTAAGTTAGATACACTATGTGCATAACCAATCAGCGATGTTCAGTAATTGTTTTTCAAGTATTCTGTTGTTTTGTATCCAGTAACTTGGTCATGCTGCCCTGACCCCTGTAAACACCAACAGAGGTGCAAATCGACTTATTCCAGTATTCAGGATATTGGTTAAATAGTTATCTCACAGGCATTTAGCGTGGGTTTTTATTTTACGCATCTCAAATGAGCAACTCGATTGTCTGTGCTGAGCACCTTGTGAATTTAGACAAGTCACAAATGAGGCTTCAGTTACAATTGCACCACAAACGAGACTGAATGAGATAAAGAAATCGAACATTTCTAATTAACACACTACATCAGTGAAAGATAAAGATAGCCTCAGGCAACAGTCTAATCATTCTACATCTGAGTTGAAAATGCCTTGCATTCTATTCTGCCTGAATGCAGCCTTTTGATTTTCTAATAAAAGACTTGCATTTATATAGCACCAGTCACAACCTCAAAACATCCCCAAGTGCTTTATGGCCAATGAAGTACTTTTTGATGTGTGGTGATTGTTGTAATACAGGGAAATTTCCAGCTAATTTATGCACACCAAAATCCCACAAACAGCAGTATGATGATGATTGCATCACTTGTTCCTGTAGTATCGATTGAGGGAAATGTTCCCCCTCTGTCCCCTTCAAGGTAATACCTTAGGAACTTTGTGTTGCCCCGAGAGAGCTCAGGGAGCCTCGTGCAAAGAGCATAGAAACGCAAATGTAACTTTCTATCGGTAAATTAGTCAGGATTTTGATGGGCAGCGCTGTGCACATTTTGGTTACAAAATACTTTAGAAAGACTGGGGGTGTAATTTTCTGGTTTCAATACAGCAGGACTGAAATGATTTCACCCAAATTTGTAATGATATTAGTAGCACGGAGTCTAATTAAAGTACATCAGTGCTGCAATTTTCCCCCCAATTTGCCTTCCCTGCTCAATTTTCCCAGATAAGATTTAATTCCCTTTTATGGCACCTCATCCTCAGTTGATTGCTCAGTAGGGAAATTAAAAAGCATGGACTGCAGAAAACCAACACCAACTGTATAGCAATTAGGCATTGGAAAATAATCTGGTGACAATGCAATAAATATGAGCGAAGGTATTGGGGCTGGATTCCCCGGCGACCCAGCCACGTGTTTCTCGGCAGCGCTGCGCCATTTGCTGATGGCGGGATTCTCTACTCCCGCCACATGTCAAGGGAATTTCTCATTGAAGTCACCGCACATCGTCGTGAAACCCATGGCTGGGGGGCCGGAGAATCCAGCCCATTGAATCATAAATGTTTACAGCAAAGAAGGCTATTCAACCTGTCATATCCATGCTGTCTCTCTATAAGATCTACACAGCGGGCTCACTACCAGGCCTTTTCCTCACAGCCTTCATTTTTTTCCATCAAATAATTATCCAATTCCCCTTTGAAAGCTTTGATTGAATCTGCCCCCACCTCACCCTCAGGCAGTGAAGATTCAAACCACTTGCTGTGTGAATCTTCCCCCACCTCACTCTCAGGCAGCCCATTCCAGGTCCTAAACACTCACCGTGGTGAATCTGCCCCACCTCACTCTCAGGCCGCCCATTCCAGGTCCTTGCCACTTGCTGCACAAAAAAATTTCTCCTCATATCGCTGTTGCTTCTTTTGCCAATTACCTTAAATCATCATCTTCTGGTTCTCGATTCTTCCACCATTGAGAACAGTGTGTTCCTATCCAATCTGTCCAAAAATCTTCAAAACTTTGAACAAATCTATCAAATCTCCTCTCAGCCTGCTCTTCTCGGAAGCGAACAATCCCAGTTTGTCAATCTGTTGTATTACATGCCTGGAACCATTCTTGAAGATCGTTTCTGCATCCACTCTAATGTCCTCACATCCTTCGTAAAGTGCGATACCCAGAACTGGACACAATACTCCACATGGGGCTGAACCAATCTTCGACAAAAGTTCATCATATTTATTAATACCCTGTGCCTTATTAACCAATTTTTCAACCTATCCTACCACCGACAAGGATTGTGCACATATACCCCTAGGTGCCTCTGCACCTATGTCCTCTTTAGAATTGTTTCCTTTTAGTCTTTATTGCCTCTCCTAATTTTTCCTACCAAAATGCATCGCTTCACACTTCTCCACATTAAGTTTTATCTGTCACGTGTCCATCCATTCCTTGCATCGGGAAAATAGCTCAGATAATATTGCAAGAGTTTTAAGATTAGAATTATTCCAATTTCCCTTGCTCCTGACCTAAAGTTGTTAATTCAAGCTGGGATGCATTTCCAGTGCTGCTGTTGGACCTCAGGACACTTGTCAAATGTTCATTCTTTAGATATGTCCCAATGTATATCAGCAGCCTGCTGAATCCTGGAGGGATTGGCAAGTTTGAAACCGCTCTCACATGCATTTTCCAGCAGAAACCTTTAGTCTAGAAACTAGAAACAGGAAACTTAACTCTGACTCTGATGCTAATTTGAGTTCCACAAATGCCGCAGTGGCTTAGGGTAGATAACACAGATAAATAACATCAAAACGAAAATCCAATCAATAAAGAATATTTAATTCTATGTGTGGCCAGTTAAAATATGCTTGACAGGTGTGGTGAATGTATAATTACTGATAATTCACCAGTGCACTGTGTTATGTTATTAACCCTGTGGGCTCTACCTATGGGCCATTGTGTGGCTTCACCCACAGGGGATATGTTGGGGCATGTACGGGCTCCACCCATGGCTCCACCCCCTTTACAGGAAGTATAAGAGCTGCTGACCTGCGGGGCCGCCTTCAGTGTTGTACCGGTCACAGACAGGCTCAGTTCTAAGCTGATTAAAAGCACGGTTTACTTCTCCACGTGTCTTTGAGTTAATTGATGGTCACATCAATTTAATCAGCTTAAAATCCGACTATGGAATCAGCCCTCAAACCTGACAGGCTGGAACTCGATGAACAGGCCGCGGAAGCGAAATACATTTTTTCACATTGGCTTCGATGCTTCAAGGCCTATCTCGCCGCATCGCCTACGCCATCCGTCACTGACGAACAGAAGCTGAGCCTTCTCCACGCAAGGGTCAGCCATCGCATTTCTGTCCAGCTCGACGAAGCCTCTTCCTATACAGAGACCATCGCACTACTCGAACGCCTCTATGTGTGGCCTGTGAACGAGGTCTACGCGCGACACGTCTTCACCACTCGCCGCCAGCGCCCCGGGGAGTCGCTAGATGACTACCTACGCGACCTCAAAGCCCTCGCGCGCAACTGTAATTACCAGGCCATTACGGCCACTCAGCACATGGAGCTCACCGTCCGAGACGTTTACGTGGCGGGGGTCCGATCGAACTATGTGAGACAACGCCTGCTCGAAAAAGGGGCCCAGGACCTGGACGACAGGGTAAAACTGGCTACCTCTCTGGAGGCCGCTTTTCAGAGCCTTACTGCGTTCCCGGCCGATGACGCGATTGCCTCGTGGGCCTCCGACCCAAGACTACCCCAGGCCTGTGCCGCGCAGCCGCCGGCCCATCATGGGGGGCTTCCCTGCTACTTTTGCGGCCAGTCCCAACACCCCCGACTACACTGCCCGGCCCGCAACGTGAACTGCAGCAGCTGCGGGTGAAAAGGACACTTCGCCAAGGTCTGCCTGGCCAGGCCTAAGAACTCGAACTCACAGACCCGATCCACAGACTCACAGGCCCGCAGACCCCGCAAGGTGGCAGCGTGTCTGCCGACTCCGCCTCCGCATAACATGTGCGACTCATGGGGGCCGCCATCTTGGCCATCCTCCGCCACGCGGCCGGCCACGTGCGATCCATGGGGGCCGCCATCTTGGATGCCATCTTCCTCACCGCCCGCCACGCTCGACCAACGGGGGCCGCCATCTGCTACGCCGCTCGATGCATACGACCTACACGGACAGCCATCGCGGGGCCGCCCCAGCACCTCCGATCACGCCGCCGGCTACCCACACCTCAGCGTGGTCACCCTGGACCAGTCGCGACCTAAGCACCTCCGGAGCTCCATGATGGCCGTCCAGGTTAACGGGTACGAGACACCTTGCCTTTTCGACTCCGGGAGCACAGAGAGCTTCATTCACCCGGACATGGGAAGACGCTGCTCGCTCCCAATATTCCCGACGCAACAAACCATATCCCTTGCCTCTGCGTCGCACTAGGTGCAAATCCAAGGGTGCACTACTGCAACCCCAGCGATACAGGGCACTGAGTATGCTAATTTTCAACTATATGTGCTCCCAGACCTCTGCGCTCCTTTCCTTTTGGGACTCGACTTCCAGTGCAAACTCAGGAGCCTAACTCTTAAGTTCGGGGGGCCCCTGCCCCCGTTCACCACATGCAGCCTCGCGACCCTAAAAATCGCCCCCCCCCCCCCCTCTTCGCAAACCTCACTGCCGATTGCAAGCCAGTAGCCACCAGAAGCAGGCGGTATAACATGCAGGACAGGACGTTCATTAGGTCCGAGGTCCAGCGTCTCTTGCGGGAGGGGGTCATAGAGGACAGCAATAGACCCTGGAGAGCTCAGGTGGTGGTCGTCAAGACCGGGGAAAAGTTCCAGATGGTGGTTGATTACAGCCAGACCATTAACCGGTTTACGCAACTCGATGCGTACTTCCTTCCCCGGATTGCAAACTTGGTAAATCAGATCGCGCACTACCGCGTGTTCTCCACGGTGGATCTGAAGTCTGCATACCACCAGCTCCCAATCCGCCTGGAGGACCGCCACTACACGGCGTTTGAGGCAGACGGTCGCCTTTTCCATTTCCTCCGGGTCCCCTTTGGCATCACAAACGGGGTTTCGGAGTTCCAACGAGCGATGGACCGAATGGTGGACCAGTACGGGCTGCGGGCCACATTTCCGTATTTGGACAATGTCACCATCTGCGGCCATGATCAGCAGGACCACGACACCAACCTCCACCGACTTCTCCAAACCGCCCAAAAACTCAACCTCACCTACAACAAGGAGAAATGCGTTTTCCGCACAACCAGGCTATCCATCCTCGGCTACGTCGTGGAAAACGGGGTCCTAGGGCCCGGCCCTGAACGTATGCGCCCCTCCTACAACTCCCGCTCCCTCACTGTCCCAAGGCCCTGAAGAGGTGCCGTGGATTGTTCTCCTATTATGCCCAGTGTGTCCCCCAGTATGCGGACAAAGCCCGCCCACTATTTAAGGCCACCCTCTTTCCACTGGCAGCCGAGGCCCGCCAGGCCTTCAACTGCACCAAGGCAGACATCGCCAAAGCTGCAATGCACGCGGTGGACGAGTCCGTCCCCCTCCAGGTGGAGAGCGACGCCTCAGAGGTCGCTCTCACCGCCAACCTCAACCAAGCAGGCAGACCGGTAGCGTTTTTTTCACGCACCCTCACCACCTCCGAAATTCGACACTCCTCGGTCGAAAAAGAAGCCCAAGCCATCGTGGAAGCCGTGCGGCACTGGAGGCACTACCTCGCTGGTAGGAGGTTTACCCTCATCACCGACCAGCGATCGGTTGCCTTCATGTTTGACAATACGCAGCGGGGCAAGATCAAGAATGATAAGATCTTGAGGTGGAGAATCGAACTCTCCACCTATAACTACAATATAGTATATCGTCCTGGGAAGCTCAACGAGCCCCCAGATGCCCTGTCTCGCGGCACATGCCCCAGCGCGCAAGATGAGTGACTACGGGCTATCCACGATGACCTCTGCCACCCAGCTCGCCCAATACATCAAGGCCCGCAACCTGCACTACTCCACCGAGGAGGTCAGAGCTATAACCAGAGACTGCCAAATCTGTGCGGAGTGTAAACTGCACTTCTATCGACCAGATAAGGCCCACCTGGTAAAGGCATCCCGGCCCTTTGAACGCCTCTCCAATAACCGCAACACGTACTTCCTTAACATCATAGATGAGTTCTCCCGCTTCCCGTTTGCCATCCCCTGCCCTGATATGACCACCCCTACTGTCATTAAAGCCCTGCATAGTGTCTTCACCCTGTTTCGTTTCCCCAGTTATGTCCACAGCGACAGGGGCTCGTCGTTCATGAGCGACAAACTGCGTCAGTACCTGCTCAGTAAGGGCATCGCCTCGAGCAGGACTACCAGTTATAACCCCAGTGGAAACGGGCAGGTGGAGAGGGAGAACGCGACGGTCTGGAAGACCATCCTACTGACCCTGCGGTCCAGGAATCTCCCAGTTTCTCACTGGCAGGAGGTCCTCCCCGATGCGCTCCACTCTATTAGATCCCTCCTTTGCACGGCCACAAACCAGACTCCTCATGACCGTTTGTTTGTTTTCCCTAGGGGAGCTACCTCAGGGGCCTCGCTTCCACCCTGGCTGATGACACCGGGTCCAGTCCTCCTCCAAAAACATGTTCGGAGCCATAAGACCGACCCCCTGGTAGAGAGGGTCCAGCTCCTGCACTCCAACCCACACTATACGTACGTCGAACACCCCGATGGCCGGCAAGATACCGTCTCCCTCTGGGACCTGGCGCCCGCAGGCTCCAACACCACTCCCACTACTGCATCCCCCACACTATGTCCCGTCCAACCTACCATGTTCAGCGCCCCCACCCCTATATGGTTCCGCGCTCCCTCACACCCGCCGCACCGGTCCACAGGAATGAAGCTCCGGAAGAGCCGCTCCCGGAGTCCACGTCTGTGCCTGCTCCGGACCCACTTCCACAGCCACCCGAAGCGACTACAACACCAGTGCTTCGGTGGTCGCAACGTACGATCCGGGCACCGGACCGATTGAATCTATGAGCCCGCCCCCACCGGACTTCATTTTTTAATCAGGGGGTGAATGTGGTGAATGTATAATTACTGATAATTCACCAGTGCACTGTGTTATGTTATTAACCCTGTGGGCTCTACCTATGGGCCATTGTATGGCTTCACCCACAGGGGATATGTCGGGGCATGTACGGGCTCGGCCCATGGCTCCACCCCCTTTACAAGAGCTGCTGGCCTTCAGTGTTGTACCGGTCACAGACAGGCTCCGTTCTAAGCTGATTGAAACCACGGTTTACTTCTCCACGTGTCTTCGAGTGAATTGACGGTCGCATCAACAGGGATCATAACTTACTGAGACCAACAGAATAAACAGTGCACACTCAGCTGCTTAAGCAGCAAGGAGGCTTCACAGCTCGTCATTCTGACATTTTCAGCTTCCGAGAATTGTCAGATTTGACATTCAGATAGCAAACCGATTTCACAGCTGACCACTGTAGCTTGGCTTCAGAAGCAATGCTGTAAAACAAAGTAAGTGGTATTTCGGAGGGAAATCAAAAGAATTAGTCTCCATTGGCACCTCAAGAGGGAACTATCTTGATAGTAAAGGGATTCAAGTAGGAAGTAGCCACATAGTCATTTGCAAAAATGCCAGAAATACAGTTGCAAATTGCAACAATTGCAACATGTGAAAAAGGTTTCTCACGCAGTAAATTCACCCAGATTGTAAAGGGGGTCATTTCAGGGAATCATCACAATGCAGGAGGCCATTTGCATCTACAGCGACCCTCTGATAGAGCACTCCACCCAGGTCCACTTCCACCCAAGGCTGGAATTGAACGCAGGTCTCTGGCACTGTGAGGTAGCAGTGCTAACCACTGTGCCCCCGTGCCTTCGTCTTTGGAAATAACTTCAGAAAAACATTCCTGAACAGTTTCTAAGGACAGAAGTTAATGATGGTGGGGATTCCCACCCTGTCATCTGAAGGGTTGGCAGGATACTTTCCCCACTGACCCCAGCTGACCCTCATATCATTTAACACTCCAAGGGGCATTTATTGGTTAGAAGTGTGATTTTCGCCTCTTGGGAGAAAGTCCTGCCTCAGCGAGCGACTGCCAATCTAATTGAGAGCAGTAGCTACAGCTGGGACTCCGAGCAGTCCCTGGAATCATTTGGAGTCAGAATACAGGTATAAGTATTGGGGATTCTTTGAAGGGAAAACCCAAATGGTGGGGTGAGAATGGGGTGAAGCTCTGAATGCAAAGGAACGGGGGGAGGGAGCACCCTGGGGAGGCGGGGGTAGACCATGAGAGGTGGAGCCAATGTGGAAAGGGAGCCAGTGAGTGGGGTACCCCTCTCCTCTTTCCTTCCTAAATCCCAAGCAGGCTCACCTACCAAATCTTCTCCCTGCTCTGCCCGCACCTCTTCCTTCCAGCCTCAAAATAGTGGCCAGGAATGAAATAGCCTTTAAGTGGGCATAGGCCCCTCCTGACTACCGTACTGCCCCTCCCATAAAATTATAGACAGGTCGGCGGCAGGAAGGCCACCTGAGGAATTTAACCGACCACCTGCCTGTGAAGACGCCAGTGAGATACTGTTAAATTCTGCCCTCAGAATAAAAGCATGTTGCCTGGAAGCAGTTAAATATTACATCACAGGAGCAGGAAATCCACAGTTTTCCGCCACACCCTTGTTTCACTATGAAGTCTGTAAAACAGATGGAGGAGCTCAAACTGATGGGGAGGTGGTGACATAATGGTCGCTGGACTAGTAATCCTGAGACCCAGAGGTGATGATCTGGGGACCCGGGTTCAAATCCCACAACGGCATGTGATGGAATTTAAACTCAATAAAATATTGGGAATTGAAAATCTAATGTTGATCATTGTTGGTTCACTAAAGTCCTTTAGGGAAGGAAATCTTTACTTGGTCTGGTGACTCCTGACCCACAGCAATGTGGTTGACTCTTAACTGCCCCTCGAGGGCAAGGGCAATTAGGGATGGGCAATAAATGCTGGCACAGCCAGCGACGCCCACGTCCCAGGAACAAATTTTTTAAAAATAAATCAAAATGGCAAACTCAGGTTATCGGCCTGTGCCAGATTTCGGAGCTTGTTGGTTTTCAGAAAAAACAATTGGAACGCCTTAATTCAGTAAATAGGTAAGTTCACGAGGAAACCAAATGATACATTTGCAAAGCACTTTAAGTTAATGGCCAAGTTAATGGCCACGTAACTGTAGTAATTCACTTCTCACACACTCTTTAAGAACTCTTCCATGAGAAATGAGAAAAGATCAATCAAACTGAAACAGGGCTTAATCGCTGGCTTTGAAAGCAGACCAAGGCAGGCCAGCAGCACGGTTCAATTCCCGTACCAGTCTCCCCGAGCAGGCGCTGGAATGTGGCGACTAGGGGCTTTTCACAGTAACTTCATTTGAAGCCTACTTGTGACAATAAGCGATATTCATTTCATTCATTCAAATACCTTGTAAACTGAGAATTATTCGCTTTTTATTCATGTAAGATTCTACAGTAACTCTCCCTGAACTGACTTGGACGAAGCTGCAAGAAGGCAAGCAGTCCTCATGGAATTTAAAGGTTTGGGAGGACCAAGTGAAATCTATGGGCGGGATTCTCTGATCCTGAGGCTAAGTGTTGTCGCCGTCGTAAACGCCGTCACGGCGTCAACATGGCCTCAGGAGCAGCAATTCTGACCCCGACAGGGGGCCAGCATGGCACTGGAGCAACCCATGGCGCTCCAGCTGCCGATCCCGGTGTCAGATGGGCGCCGCGGGTCTGTGCATGCGCAGTGGGACCGGCGCGATTTCCGTGCCTGCGTGGTGTCTCCCTTGGACCCCCCCTCTCTCTACACCCCCCCCCCCACCCCCCCCACAGACCGCCCCCGGATCCTTCCACGCCGAGGTCCCGCCGGATAAGACCAGGTTAGAACGGCGGCCAGCAGATCTTGAGTTTTTTTCTACGGCTGCTCAGCCCATCCCGAGCAGAGAATCGTCAGGGGGGCCCTGTCGAGCAGCTCTCGACCGCCGCCGTGCTGACTGCGCGGGTCTGCTCTCCAGAGAATCGCGTCCCGGCATCGGGGCGGCGTGGTGTGATTCACAGCAATTCTCCGGCCCGGCCCCGGGGTGAGAGAATCCCCCCCTATGAATTTAAGCCTGTGGGCTTCTATTAAGGTGGCCTTAACGTCATGAAAACTCAATGCAGGTACCCTGTGCTGTAGCAAGCATGGGCATATGTCGTGATCCTAATTACAATAAATAGCTGAATATTCTACCTCATTGGACTCTTTCAGAGTATTTTGTTCTTCCAGGGTGAGTTTAACCGTCTCTGCCACATCTGCACTGGGTGAAATGGGGTCAAGGTTCACTTGAGTATGGAAAACATCAAACTCACAAAGCCAAGTAGTACTTGGCAATTCCCTAAACTTTGCCAAGCTGGGTCGGGTGGTGGTCAAGGTTCGATGAGCCCAGGAAAAAAATGTCTGGTTTTCAGACACCACCAGTTTTCGGGTAGCCGAATTTGAGGTACTTTACCTCTATGGCATCAGCAAATGGCTCAAGGTACAGCAAACATAGCAGTGTACTCCTCACCAATCCGTCCCCATTACCGTGCAAATGTTTCACCTCTCTCTTTGTGGGGTTATTATCAGTACCGCAGTAATGTAAATAATAAGCATAACCTGTATTTATTAGCACCTTTAAAATAATAAGATGTCTTGAGTTGCTTTACAGGAGTAGTACAAATCAAAATTTGACACCAAGCCACATAAGGAGATATATGGGCAAATGGCCAAAGGTTTGTTCATAGAGGTAGGTTTTAGCAAGTGGATCTGAAAGGAGGAAAGATGAGAGATGTAGGGAAGAAATTCCCCAGTTTCGGATCCAGGCAGCTGAAGGTCTGGTCATTAATGGTGGAATGATTAAAACTGGGGATGCACAATAGACCAGAAATGGATGAGGGCAGATATCTCTAAGGGTTGTGCAGCTGGACGAGGTTGCAGGGAAAGAGAGGGGGGAGGCCATGGAAGGATTTGCAAACAAAAATTAGAACTTTAACATTAAGGTGTTGCTTAACTACGAGCCAGTGTAGGTCACTGAGCACAGGGGTAATGGGTGAATGGAACTCAGTATGTTATGCTATGGGCAGTAGAGTTTGGATGATTTTAAGTTTATGTATGGCAGATGTAGAAACAGCTTTTGGTTTCTCATCAGAGGCGGCTGTGTAAATGCTGTGGAGTTGGAACTAATGCCTGGAGGATCTCAACCACAAGCATTCCATGTGCAACATAGATACTTTGTGGGAAATGTTCTGGTCATCTGAACGCTCCATTTTTTATCTCAAGTATTCTCAAAACTGCTACATGAATAAGACATATAATCATTTTGATTGGTTAAAACGTGTCTGGTAATTAATTCAGCAAAGCATACAATCAGATATAATTGGCCATTCAGTAGTTTCATGTTTGCAATAGTTAAGTTGTATCTTTCAAAGGTTTATGGTGTTATTATTATTCTGCTGATCATGTCAAAAAGATTAAACAGCATAGTAATAATGACAAGCAATTGAAAACCAGTGCCATTTACACAGTTTCATAAACCCATATCAATTAGGCTCATCAATATGGAAATATTAACTCTATATCATACTATTAAGTTATCCTGTCTCTCTAAACATCCATATGTTTAAATAACTTAATAGAAATTTTACTGAGTAATATTGATAGAACACTGATAAACATTCCTTGTAATGGTCTTGTACACTGTGATGTGCACAAAAGTTAAATCTTGCCTTCTTCATTTTGTACCCGAGACAGTTTAAATTACTGTTGTATGTGGTTTTGTTGGAATAGGGGTCATTAACATGAACTCCACAAAGGACAATGGACATACTAAGTGGCTAAGAGACAAATATCAAAACACTTTAAGTTTTGATCCATCAGAATGGCTGTTCTGTGGTAACAAATATAGTAGGGGGCAGCACGGTAGCATGGTGGTTAGCACAATTGCTTCACAGCTCCAGGGTCCCAGGTTCGATTCCCCGCTGGGTCACTGTCTGTGCAGAGTTTGCACGTTCTCCCCGTGTCTGCGTGGGTTTCCTCCGGGTGCTCCGATTTCCTCCCACTGTCCAAAGATGTGCAGGTTAGGTGGATTGGCCATGCTAAATTGCCCTTAGTGCCCAAAATTGCCCTTAGTGCTGGGTGGGGTTACTGGGTTATGGGGATAGGGTGGAGGTGCGGACTTGGGTAGGGGGCTCTTTCCAAGAGCCGGTGCAGACTCGATGGGCGAAATGGCCTCCTTCTGCTCTGTGTAATCTATGTAATCTACTGCCTTTTGACAATTTCTCCTCCTATTAACAGTCTCCGAACATTGAGTTTATCCTTAACATAGCTTCATTGGGACTGAGTAAACACAGAGTGCACAGATGAACCAGCTTCTTTCCATCCTTCATATCACTGTCCTTGAAATGTATACAGGGGTACTTGTCCTGGATTTGGAGATGCTCAATGTGGGTCAGAAGTAAAATACAGTTTAATCAATGAGTGAATAGTCATAAATGAGGCCGTATGCAGGCAACATAAGGAACTGTCACATCTATTGCCATGTACAAGGGAATTTGTTGGTATCAACTAGGAGAATCAGTTGCTGGATCACTGGGCACATAAATATTGAACAGCTATACAGTATATATTTATCATTTGCACCAGTATTCTTGTTTACTACTTCTCTTCATAGAATCCCTACAGCATAGTGGGAGGCCATTCAACCCTTCGAAGGAACACTCTACCCATGTCTACTCCCCCGTCCACCCTACCCTATCCCTGTAACCCCATAACCTAACCTGCTCACTAAGGGTCAACTTAGCATGGCAAATCTGCCTAACAGAAGACTGGAATTGAACCAGGGTCCCTGGTTGTGAGGCAGCAGTGCTAACTGGGCCACCATGCCACCCTAAATTCATTGCAATGATTTCTTTATTGACTGACAAAATCACATATTTGAGTTAGAACTTGATTTTCTGAACTTGCTGAAACCATACCGCTGATTTTAAAGTTGGCTGTGACAGATAAGAACCACCAGTGGTTAGGACTTCACTGAAAAGCACAACAGAGTTTAATCTGTTCATTTCAGCACTGCATGTCACATTCATCAAAAAATAAAGTGTCATTACAGAATTATTAGAGCCTGAGGTATTAAAACAGCAAATTGAAGTAAGATTATCTTGAAGATTTTGTTTGCTCAAGCAGTATTGAAAAAGTTCATGAGACGTTGGTAATATTATTGTTCAAGCATTTTCCAAAATAACATCCACACAATTCTCTTCATCATATCTATAATATAAATTGCTAAGCTTCCACCTTATTTTACCTTGAAACGGGCTACATAACTGCTGCAAACAGTTATTTCGTGTAATCATGGTGTACTGTACATGCAGACAGCGCAGTAACTGAATAAAACCATCATTCATCTGAAACCGGGTTTCTAATCTGACCAAAAGCCATTCCCTGAAAGTCAATGAAGGTTTGAATCTAAACTGAGGTTGAATGACATGAGCCGTCCATGGGGACAACTCTATTAGCACCTGTCATTAACAGTGAAACCTATGATGCTGGTATCTCTCTCTCTCGGAGACCCTCGAAGCAAGGAGAACACTTTCCACAGAGCACGCAGCAAGAATTTACATGTGGAGTCTATTAACATGGTGGGGCTGTTTCCCTGCAATTCTAAGTCAGGGTGGTGTGCCACTTGGGAGAGGAAACTGCAGGTGGCGGTATTTCCATGCATCTGCTGCCCTTTGTCCTTTTAGGCGGTTGACACCCTGGGTTTGGGAGGTGCTGTCGAATGAGCCTTGGTGAGTTCCAACAGTGCATCTTGGAGGTGGTAGACACAGTTTCCACTGTGAATATTTAAGGTGGTGAATGGATGTCAATCAAGCAGGCTGTACAGTCCTGGATGATGTTGAACTTCTTGAGTGTTGTTGGAGTGGCACTCATCCAGGCACATGGAGAGTAGTCCATAACACTCCTGACTTGTGCCTTATAGGTGGCTTTGGGAAGTCAGGAGGCGAGTTACTTGCCTAGAATTTCCAGCTTCTGATGTGCTTGAGTGACTACTTACATGACTAGTCCAGTTCAGTTTCTATAATAATATTAATAATAATCGCTTATTGTCACAAGTAGGCTTCAATGAAGTTACTGTGAAAAGCCCCTTGTCGCCACATTCCGGCGCCTGTTCGGGGAGGCCGGTACGGGAATTGAACCGTGCTGCTTGCCTGTTCTGCATTACAAGCCAGCTGTTTAGCCCACTGTGCTGATCAATAGTAACCGCCAGGATGCTGATAGTGGGGAATTCAGCGATGGTAATGTCTTTGAATGTCAAGAGGAGAAGATTAGATTCTCTCCACCACTGATTCACAGTGTTGAAGATGGCCAGGCACCTGCACTTGTGTGGCACAAATGTTACTTGCTACTTCCCAGCCCAAGTGTGAACGTTATCAAGTTCTTCCGGTATATGGACACAGACTGCTTCAGTATCTGAGGAGTCGCAAATGGGGCGAAACATTGCACATCATTAGCAAACATCTCGACTTCTAACCTTGTGGAGGGAAGGTCTTTATGAAGCAACTGAAGATGGTTGTTAGTTGCCATAAGAGGGAGTGCAGTGAACGTTCACAAGAGTGAGTCTTGGGATGGCATCAAATCATAGAATTTGCAGTGCAGAAGGAGGCGATTCTGCCCATCAAGTGTGTACTGGCCCTTGGAAAGAGCACTCTACCTAGGCCCACACCTCCACCCTATCCCCACACCTCCACCCTATCCCCGTTACTCCATCTAACCTTTTTTTGGACATTAAGGGCAATTTAGCATAGCCAATCCACCTAACCTGCATATCTTTGGACTGTGGGAGGAAACCGGAGCACCCGGAGGAAATCCACGCAGACACGGGGAGAACGTGCAGACTCCGCACAGACAGTGACCCAAGCCGGGAATTGAACCTGGGACCCTGGAGCTGTGAAGCAATTGTGCTAACCACTGTGTTACCGTGCGGCCCTGGATTGGCAGGATTGTCGTATGAGGAGAGATTGCTTCAACTTAGCCTGTATTCACTGGAGTTTAGAAGAATGAGAGGGGGCCTTATTGAAATGCATACAATTCTGACAGGGCTGGACAAACTGGATGCAGGATGTTGTTTCCGCCGGCTGGGGAGTCGTGAAAAATAGGTTACATCCTAGGATACGGGGTAAGTCTTTTAGGACTGAGATTAGGAGAAACGTCTTCACTCAGAGAATGATGAACCTGTGGAATTCTCTGCTGCAGAAGGCTGTGGAGGCCAAGTCACTGAAGGAAATAGGTAGATTTTTAGATTATAAAGGTGTCAAGGGGTATGGGGAGAGTGGGGGAATGTGGCATTGAGATAGAGGATCAACCATGATCATATTAAATGACAGAGTAGGCAAAGGGCCAAATGACCTAATTCTGCTCCTATCTACATAAATGTTGTGTCCTATTTTTGGCTGAAATGACTTCTGTGCAGATCCCAAACTACAAAAAAAAATTGTGAATGAAGCTATAGCAGGGCACTTGGATAGGCTCAAGGTAATCAGATAGAGTCAACATGGTTTTGTGTAAGGGAAATCATGTTTAACCAACATATTGCAATTCTTTGAGGAAGTCACGTGTGCTGTAGATAAAGGGGAACCAGTGGATGTTGGATTTGGATTTGTTTTATTGTCATGTGTACCGAGGTACTGTGTACAGTCCAGACATATCATTCCATACATGAAAAAAATAGGACATACATAAATACACAATGTAAATACATAGCCACAGGCAACGGGTGAGCATAGACTGCAGTCCTATACTTAGGTTTCCAAAAGGCATTTGATAAGGTGCCACATCAAAGGTCATTGCGGAAAATAAAATCTCATGTTATAGGGGGTAACATATTGGCATGGATAGAAGATTAGCTAGCAAACAGGAAGCAGAGAGTAGGCATAAATGGGTCTTTTTCAGGATGGCAAGATGTAACGAGTGGTGTGCCACAGGGATCAGTTCTGGGACTTCAACAGTTTACAATTTATATAAATAACTTGGATGAAGGGATTGAAGAGATGGTTGCCAAATTTACCGATGACATAAAGATAGGTAGGAAAGTAAATTGTGAAGAGGAGGAAAGGAGGCTACAAAAAATATATAAACAGTGTGATGAATGTAGAAATCGTGTGTCTACTAAAGGTGTAATTAAAGAGTCATAAATGGTGAGGTAACCATTCATTCCAAACACTTACTTGGGTACTGATAAAGGGCGAATGGGATATTGTTATGATTGCTGGTGATTCCCCAGAGTGTAGATAATTTTTGAGCGATTGTATTTAGTCCTAGCTAAGTAGATCATGGAACTTAGTGTGGTACAGATGGTGTAATTAATAGGAGGAGCCAGGTCTGCCTGTAGTTTTTCAGCCTGTTATAGGATTTTAAGTTGAACAGCAGTTTTGCCAAATGCTGTTAGGTTGAGCAGAAATGCACTGGGGCTTCTCTTGAAAGGAACTCTCTCCAAAGGTCTGCACAGCTGAGCAAGTAACCTGTTATGCTATCTATATTATCTATAAGTGGCATTTCAACTGTATTGGGTTGCTTAATTGGAATTAGTGGCAGCTAAGTTCAAGTTTTTCCTTTTATTTAAGAACTATTGAACTGATAATTATTTCTTTGATGTCAATGTGGTTAATTTTGTGTATAAATTAAAGGTTGTTTCAAGTATCCTTTCCTCACAGATTTACAAATTGAAAAATAGTTTGAGGTTTTCATCCGGTTTTCTAACAAAAGTTGGGGTCTGGTTCGGTAACTTAACAATAGGTTAAGTGGGCGGGCAAAGATCTGGCAAAAGGAATAAAAAGTGGGAAAATGTGAAATTGTACATTTTGGCAGGAAGTAACAAAGCAGCTTATTATCTAAATGGTAAGAAATTATAGAGCTCTGAGTTGCAGAGGGATCTGGGTAACCTACTGCATGAATCACAAAAGGTTACATTACAGGTACAGCAAGTAATTAGGAAAGCTAATAAAATGTTATAATTAATTGCAAGGGGAATTGAATACAAAGTAGGGAGTTTATGCTTCAGTTGTACAGGGCATGAGGAGACCATATCTGGAGTGTTGTGTCCAGTATTGGTCACCTTACTTAAGGAAGGATGTAAATGTATTGGAAGCAGTTCAAAGAAGGTTTACCAAACTAATATCTGGAATTGGTGGGTTGTCTTCTGAGGAAAGGTTGGTCAGGTCAAGTTTGTATCCGCTGGAATTAGGAAGAGTAAAAGGCGACTTGATTGAAATATATAATGTCCTGAGAGATATTGACAGGTTGAATGTGGGGAGGATATTTCCTCTTGTGAGAGAATCTAGAATAAGGGATCGCCCATTTAAAATGGAAACAAGGCAAAGTTTTGTGAGTCATGAGCCTTCAGAACTCTTCCTGAAAAGGTGGTTGAAGCAGAATCTTTGAATATTTTTAAGACAGAGCTGGATAGTCTTTTTTAAAAATTCATTTACAGGGTGTGGGCATCGCTGGTTAGGCCAGCATTTATTGCTCATCCCTAGTTGCCCTTCAGAAGGTGGTGGTGAGTTGCCTTCTTGAATCGCTGCAGTCCTTGAGGTGTAGTTACCCAGTGTGATGTTAGTGTCATGGGAGCAGGGGGGGGTGGGGGTGATAGGTTACCAGGGGTAGATGGGATGTAGATTTCAGGTTACTATCAGATCAGCCCTGGTCACATTAAATGCAAAGCAGGCTCGATGGGCAGAATGGTCTCCTCCTGCTCCACGTTCATATGTTCGGAATTGTTGCCCTACATTTGAAATCCACAGTGGCCCTAAAGAAGGCAGCCAATTGACTTTCTGGCATTTTTAAGATAACAGTCCATTAATGGATTTTAATTATTTCAATCCTATTCCACCTCATTTTGCCTCAAGTACTTTACTGCCACTTCAAAATCTATTTTAAAGTAACACTGTCATTTCAAAATTATCTAATCCTGCTCAATAACTTCACTAGCTGTCCTGTTAATTTCGAATGAAGTAATAGGTAACCATCAAAGCTGCACAAGTGACATCAAACAGTGAAACATGGCACTCAGTGCTAAAGTAATACAAAGCATCAAAGACCAAAATAATTTTCCACTCCTCTTTTGACGACATTCATTCAGGTTGATTGACAATTTCATTAAGTCAGCTTCCACTGCCTCACAAATTTTCTCATTTTTATTTACAATGTAGACAGTGTGTGTTAAAAGACAACTTGACCAAGAGTAATGTTACGGTCAAATCTAATGTTTCCTCAACCCAACTCCATGTGCATGCATTAATCGACAGCTCTCATTGGTATTAACAGTGGGACAGCTGGCTATTTTTCGGTCATTCCTTGTCCTGGAATGGAAAGACAAACGTTAACTGTTGCCCAAACAGTTAATGGGCCCTTTATTAAGATGCCGAGACCGAGGGTTAACTTAAACTCTTCGTAATGTTATCAATGAATAGGTGAATTGGGGATTTATATAATGAGTGGGGAATCCGATATTGTCCATTTCACAGTATTATCAATACAGTTGTTAAATCTACACTCAGACCCCCAGGCGTCCAAAATATTTTAAGTGTGGACAGTTCCTGATTTGGGCAAATCTGAAGTTAAATTGCAGTGTTTGATCTACAGAACACTTCAGTTAGAAGTTAAATTATTTCTGGTTGGTCATCAGAGCCATAAAATGGAGATCCTCAAAAACATCTTGCATGAAGGATGATCAGTTGATACCATAATTCCTTCCAAGTGACTTGGTAACCAAAAAAATATACTGTAACATCCAGCAATCCATTGCCACCGACCTGCTGCTCACCAGCGCACCACTCAAGATAAGCAGCCAACCCGGGATTAGTTCATGTCAGCATCCGTCGCCTTTAAGCAAAGAGTTCCGGCATCCCAAACCTTAAGAGTTTCTTCAGCAGCTAACCAATGAATCAACATTGAAAGTAAGACAACGGGCGTAATTCTCCGGCCGCGTTGTGCTCTCGCTTGAGCGCAACATGGCCAGAGAATGCCGGGAGAGACCTGTAGCGAGCTTCCCGATAGGCTCCAGGCCTCCCGGAATTCTCCTATTCCCGCAAAACGTCAGAGTCGGAACCCTGCCCCAAATGGCTGGGACTGAAAGACACTCACGGAAGTAGGTCGCAAACCGACTTATGACATACTCACGAGGGATCCAGCGGCCTCCCTCAATTCTTCGGCCTCCCCAGGGAGGCTGCAGCCGGGCGCCGATCAGTGCTGGTCCACACAAACGTGGACCAGGCGGAATGGCACCCAGGGAGTCTCCCGGGCCACCAGAGACCCCAGAATGGTCAGGGTAAGTGCAGGGAGGCTCCTTGGTCCTCCTCTGGAACGTGGGAATCCTGGCACTGCCCAGCTGGCACCTTGGCCCTGCCACTATGGCACTGTCAAGGTGCCCAGATTGAACTGCCAAGCTGTCAGGAGCACTGCCTGGGTGCCAGGATGGCAGTGCAAATGTGCCTGGATGCCAGGGTGGCACTGCCAAGGGTCAGGGGTGGAGGGGGGCCATACCCATGAAATGAGGATGGAGGAGGTGTTTGAATGGTTGGAGAGTGCAGGTCAGATAAGTAGGGCCTCTGGGAGGTTGGGAGGTGCTGGGTGGGGGTACTAGAAAGAGGGGATGCTGTAAGAGGGCTTGGAGTGGCCTGAAGAGGGGGGACCCCCCCCCAAGGACCCCATAGTGGGGTGTGGATAGTGTCCAAGTGTGAGGGGGGTGTGACACTTCCCATGGTGGGGGGTGTGGGGGACCCACCAGCTCACTTAGAGATTGGGCACCCGTTCAAAATGGCACCCCAATCTCTGAGTTCAGCTCCGCACTGCTAAAAACAATTCTATGGGCGCGACCTTCCGGCTACGCTGCACCGGAAAGGCATCTCGCTGTGATGCAGCATGGCCGGTGAAAGCCAGGAGAACCCGCTCCTGGGATCCACCTGGCTAACAACGAATCGCGAGATTCAATGCAATCTCGCAAGACGTTGCAAGAAGAACCCCGCCCACAATGGGCGGGAACACTTTTTGGCAAATTTGCATATGAGAGCGAGGCAGTAAGCCTTACTCTAATGTGCAGATTTCCAAGGTACCCGAGGATTTGGGATTCAATCCCTTTGCCTTGGGGACTTTGGGCGAGCACTGTTCGGTGCTGGTCACCATAAAGTGCCCAAGGGGATTGGAGGCCTACAGCTGCATGCCCTTTGGGCAAGGTGCTCAGGTGGCAGTACCAGCTGGCAGGGGCACTGCCAAGTGTCAAGCTGGAATTTGTGTGATTGGGCTGGGATTGGCCACTGTGGGTGTTGGAGGGCTGGAGGGAGGGGCTGGGGGACCCTCTCATGTTGTGTTTGAGCTCGGGGAAGGTCGAGGATTTTTTTGTGGGCCTCGGAGGTTGGGATGCCATTTAAAAATGGCGTCCCGATCGCTTGTTAAAATGGGGAGTTTTGGCGAGCAGAGCTCCCCGGTGTAAAAAACAGGGTTGTGTGCGGCCTTGACTGCACGCTTTTCATTTAGGCTACTTATTCAACACGACTAGCGTTAAATAGCCATGTTTTTCTCGGCACTGTGAGTGCCGGGAAACACATGGCTAAACGCGCTCGCTAGGGAACTTTGTTCCCTTTTGGGAAGATCGCGCCCATGGTGTGGGCTAGACTGGTGAGAAACTCCCCGGGGCCCAATAAAGTGACTAAGTGTCATTGAATAGCGGTGGGGAACTTGCCGGCAGAGCCGACGGGAAACTCCCTGAAAAACCCGCCACAGATTAACTTAGAAATCTTTGGGGAGAATCACGCCCAACAGCTCATTTGATGTTGTTGATGTCTGAATCTCATGTTATTTATTAACCTTATACATTGGGAATCATTTTATCCAGATCCTTAAGTATGGGATTATGACAAAATCAGTGCTCGCTGTTAGGCTGAATGTTCCTAGATAGCGCTCAGCAATATATGCATATAAGTGGGAGCTATGCTCGCTTTAACCATCCTCCCACAATTCAGCCATGGATTGCTAAGGCATACGCCTGGGCAGTCCGAACTATTGAAAGTTTATTGAGTAACAGTAGTTAGCAATGTTGCTTCACAGCTCCAGGGTCACAGGTTCAATTCCCGCTTGGGTTACTGTCTGTGAGGAGTCTGCATGTTCTCCCCGTGTCTGTGTGGGTTTCCTCTGGGTGCTCCAGTTTCCTCCCACAAGTCCCAAAAGACATGCTGTTAGGTGAATTGGACATTCTGAATTCTCCCTCTGCGTACCCGAACAGGTGCCGGAGTGTGGCGACGAAGGGATTTTCACAATACCTTCATTGCAATGTTAATGTAAGCCTACTTGTCACAATAATAAAGATTATTATTATTTTTTTAATGACTCAGCACCCTATAGAGAGAGTAAATCTTCCTGGTTAGTTTATCCTTTGAGATGGAGCGGACTAAGTTACACAGGAAACATAACCAATACACTATCCACAAAAAGAAGTGCCACAATTCATTTAAAGAAATATCATTGTCATAAATGGCTTTGAAATCATTTTTGATGAGCGGAGCTTGCATTTTGAATGTGTAATGTGTTCTCATGAAGAATGCAAGGAGCGGGTCATGAGTTTATATCAGATGCAGACCATACGGCACAGGAAAAGTCACTTACTTTGTTTTTATAAACTTTTCTAAGACTTTTAACCAGGTGTTTCATTCAACTCTCATGAAGCTGGAAGATTGTATCGGGCAGTTCTGCAATCACTCCAAGAGGTGTTTAACAGTGAAGGGAGGCTCAATGGGGCAATGTTTAGTCTTGAGTCAATAGCTTAAAAATTAACCATCCATTAAGCACTTCCCCAATCTTTGTTCCTGTTTAAGTCAAGTCAGGGGAAGGTATTTAACAGGTAACTAAGCTGGTATCACATGATCGCCCAAGTTCAAAATGACCCAATGAACCCAAATCTCCTGAACTAGGATTGAGGCAGGAATGGCCATTGTCACTTTTTCTATTCATGGTTTCTTCAACATGCTGGGTGTAATCCTAAGTAAGACTTTTGTATCTGGTAGATTCATTAATTGTTTGGTGTCTTTAAGAAATTAACTGAGTATATGACTAGGAAATAGAATGATTTTGAAAGAAAATACCTAGTCTGCAAAAATATTGTCACTGTTCTAGATAATGAGTGAACTGTTGAACTTTAAGGT
This sequence comes from Scyliorhinus torazame, assembly GCF_047496885.1. Classification (NCBI taxonomy): domain Eukaryota; kingdom Metazoa; phylum Chordata; class Chondrichthyes; order Carcharhiniformes; family Scyliorhinidae; genus Scyliorhinus; species Scyliorhinus torazame. The sequence goes on along the minus strand of NC_092707.1, from coordinate 119,458,207 downwards.
CATGGCGGCAAGATACAGACATTGTTTCAATGACTGTTCCATGTAAATTCTACCTAAAGAAACATAATATGAATAAGCCATTGTATTGAAAAGACATTTAACAAAATTGCAACAAACAAGTAGCTATAGCAAGATTGATGGCTAGCCATGATTCAATGACTCTAGCCGTGAGAAAGTGCATGAAGATATTAGATTTTGCCAGGGGGACATTAATTAATCTTGAGAAAATGATTAATTAACTAATCATCTTTCAAGTGATTGATACCTTTTTGAACAAATCAGGAAGCCTCCGCTGAGAATTAGAAACAATGAAAAATAAACAAGGGACTAAACTATAGATAGGGATTTCCTTAAGAGTAAGGTCATATGATCTGTTCTAATTCTTGCTTTCCGGAATTCTTGAAGCATCTGTTAAATTATTTTTGCTTTAAGGTAATTTCTTTATATTTTTCTTATGTTTATGTTTTAACGCTTTTCACTATGTCCATAAGACATAGGAGCAGAATTAGGCCACTCGGCCCATCGAGCCTGCTCCGCCATTCAATCATGGCTGATATTTTTCTTATCCCCATTCTCCTACTTTCTCCTCACAACTCCTGATCCCCTTATTAATTAATATCCTGACATGTTTATGTATTATTTTGATCTGTTTTGATTCAGTTCTTATGTAAGCGTACCAGTGAATGTTTAGCAATAAAGTCATATTTTGGACACCTCCAATCAGCCGGACTGTTGACCATTATTTGGAAGATAAATAAAAGATCCTACAGTATTGTTTGTTCCAAATGATTTATCAACATTTTCTGTTTTTCATTTCTGACTCCCAGAATATGAACAAAATAAATCAGCATTTATGAAAATGCACATTGTATATGTCCTTTCATTCTGTGCCAGTAGAAAATCCAGCTAGCCTTTGGCTGAAAGCATGCAGTCACCTTCACAGTTAGCTCATAAAAATGTATACATGTATAACTTTACAAAATGCTCATGTTCAATTGACAATGATAAATGGTAGAGTCTGAGTAACGGTATCAGTTAAATTAGAAGACATGTTGAAGGTGTGGACTGATTACAATAATTCTCCAGGACAAAAAGAAAATACTGCTCATTATTCTGGGTGCACAAACTTATTTAGATGCAATCCTTCACTTTAACTTACCAAAGATACACCAACATTCAAATCATCTGTTCCAACGTTTTTTCATCCGACATGGAAACCTGGAGCAAAAACATAATGAAACAAAAACTTTAACATCTGCAGTTCATACTTGGACTACATGCGCACAAGAGCTTAAAAATAAAGATATATATTTATAGTCTCACAACTATAAAGGCCTTTCAGAAAAGCGGACCATAAAACCAACACTAAATATATAACATGCATTTCCTGTCTCCGCAACCCTTGTTATAAAACGGTGGCGTATCCTCTAATTTATCAAGGCAATGTCACAAGAGATCGAGAATATACACATTTCTTGTCTCAATACTTTACTCCCTGGTTTTGCACTATTTTGTCACATTTGTGTATCAGCTTTTCCCAACACTAGTTTTTATGTCTGTATTTTCTATTCAATTTTCCACTGTTAATGTCAAAATGTAATCAGAGACTCTGGCCACCAGGTAGCTCTGCAAACTAGGTTTCGAAAACTCCCGGGCATCACTCTGCTGCCATTTTCTTCTTCACATGTAATTTTCTCGAGTTGATCACAGGCACCTTTCTGGTCCAAATATACACAGACACTGAACAGTGCCAATGAGTGCACAGATGTCACACATTATTACAGATGCAAAACAATCGTAAAGCTTTCTTCTGGGTTGTAGCTTGAAACAGATAAACACATTATAATCTATAAGCAACTAAATTTTGAGCGCCTGCATGTTGTACTTTATTACCAGCAACAGATCTGCAGGTTAGGTGGATTGGCCAAGCTAAATTGCCCCTAAGTATCCAAACATTAGATGGGGTTATGGGGATGGGGCAGGGGATTGGGCCTATGTAATGTAATGATATGCATTTAGTCATTTTAGTGAAGGGTTAATAATTACATCTCTACGTAAATCAAACATTAGAGGGCACCACCACTTCTCTGTATTTAAGTCAGACCCTGAGGGAATTCTGGGAGAAGCAGAAGGAGAAAGCATGGCGATAGCATTAGAAGAAGATTAGAGTAGGTTGAGTTAACACAAAGTTAGATCATAGTGTAATTAGTGACTATTTAGATTATTGGGTACTGTAAGACAGATTCAATATTACTTTATTATTTTCTATAGCTCAGTAGAGTGTTCGAACTTCATTTAATTAATAGTGTTATAATAAATCAGTTTTGTTTCAATCCTTTGATTGGTGAATTCTTTGTCAACAGCACATGGATTCATTCTGGAAGAAAGGACAAAGAATATAACATATTACCACGAATGGTAATATAACAGGTTGCTCTTTCAGAGAGTCAGTGCAGACTCCTTGGGCCGAATGGCTTCCTTCTGCCCTGTAAGGATTCTGCTATTCTATATATGGCAGAATATTTCTGTCATTGTGAAAAAGTACATCATGTGACTTATGAGCAATGCCACAGGAAATCTGCTGGAAATGAATTTTAAAATAATCTAACGACAGACTCGTGCATCCACCCAAACATCACACTTTGCTTTATATCTGGAACAAGCTGACAGTGGAAAATGAAGAAAGAAATCCAGGCATTTTATCCTAGATTCTTTTTCATTTAAAAGGTCATTCTGACCTGGAGCCTAAAAATTACAAATAAATTGCTAACCTCTAATTGACCTTAAAAAAAATTACAAGTAGCTAAAATTATCTGGATTTCCGCAGGAACTATTGAAGGATTGACTTCAAACGAAGAGGTCAAATATGCAGTTAGACATCACAATCGATCACCAGAGTCCAAGATGTGACAGTGGATTTGTATGTGTTTATCTCGGCAACCCTAGCAGACAATGGGCGGGATTCCCCAACCTCCGACTCCGAAATCGCGTTCGGCGATCGGCCGGAGAATCCCCGTTGGTGCCGAAATCGGGGTGGTTATTTGGCAGGCTGGGTCATTATTTGGGGGTCATTATTTGGCAGGCCGGGTCCAGGCGTGGCTGGCTCCATGTTCCACGGCACTGCCGCCGCAGGCCGGTGTCTTGCACATGCGCGGCCACGAACCCTGTCATTCTTCTACCGTTTTTGGCGTGGGAGCCGGGAGCTTTACCCGGCACAGCTGCTAGCCCCCCCAACAGTCCCGGAATCGGTGCAGCTGTTGCCCAGTTTTTTCTGGTGTAAAACGCTACTGTTCCCATGCCGGATTGTCTGGAAATCAGAGAATCCAGCCCAATGTATGTCAAGGTGTCAAATAGATAGGCTTTTTGAAAACAGTCACTGAAGATTTTTTTTCTGAGCTATCAGGGCTGGATTTCCCGTCCCTTCCCACCGGCGGGACCTTTCGCTCCTGCCGAAGGTAACCTCCCATGGCAGGTACCCTGGCAGAGGGTTGGATCAGCCACACAAAATGCCACAGACATCGGTGGAACTGGAAGATCCGTCGGTGTTCAATGGCAAACTGCCTGCCCTCTGGCAAACACGCCCCCCCCCCGGGGGATGGGGGGGGGGGGGGGGGGGGGGGGCTGAAAAATCCTGGCCTGAGTCTCTTCCAACGAACAACACCAACCTACAGAAAGTTCTCTGAAAATTAAGTCCAGTATGTATTTATCTGGACCGTGTCCCTACAAAGAAAACTTGTGCAGTTAACACAGGCCAACTTAAACATTGTTAAATATCACTGCAATTCACATGATCCCAGGCATTCTCTGAGCAACATCACAGGAGATCAGTTGGTGTTTAGAATGGTGAATGGAAGAAAACATTTGGAAGGATGTCATTATTTCTTTTTTTAAAATAAATTTAGAGTACCCAATTCATTTTTCCAATTAAGGGGCAATTTAGCGTGTTCAATCCACCTACCTTGCACATCTTTGGGTTGTGGGGGCGAAACCCACGCAAACACGGGGAGAATGTGCAAACTCCACGCGGACAGTGACCCAGAGCCGGGATCGAACCTGGGATCTCGGCGCCGTGAGACTGCAGTGCTACCACTGCGCCACCGTGCTGCCCTATGATGTCATTATTAAGTCAAACACATACCTTTCTTATAAATGCTAGAAGATTTTAAATGGTCACCAACTCAAAAAAAATTGGGGGTACAGAAAGTACTGAGAATTAAATGGAATAGCCATTAATGTCTGAATTACCAAAAAAATAACAAATAAATTTGGTCATGAGTAACTGCATCTGAAATATTTAACCTAGCATCGATCTGGCAATTTTTATTGCTGTTCCTTGGTGATCCCAGCTGCTATCTTTTTACTTTCCCTACCGTGGATGATGCAGTGTCATTTAAAGCCAGTGCAGGAATGAATTGCATTTTCTTCTCCCGTCCACTTCTGCAAAAGTGAGTTGCAACCCAACATTAGTATTAGGCAATGCTGTTCAAATCCTCTAGTGCTTTTAGTGCTTTTAGTCCATTGAGCAGCCAGTTCACTTCTGCCAGTCTTGATCAGTAAGAGGGATGTTAGAGTTCACACGACTGAGTATGGCTTCTTTGATCCAGAAGCTCATCAAAATGTAGATTGGTATAATTTGTCGATAAAACCCAATTCTACATCCTACCTACTGACATATGTGTCAGAATGTGAACCAGTTCTAAGTCTACATTTTATTGAGTAATTCAAGGACCTCTTAGCAGCATGGTGGTGCAGTGATTAGCACTGCTGCCTCGCAGCGCCGAGGACCCGGGTTCGATTCCAGTCTGGGGTCTCACTCTAATCAGCACATTACTGAGAAAAAAACTGTTCCTTGGATACGGGGTTAGAGACTTAGTCATATTTAGAGTCAAACAACAAATAAATTAAAGGAGAATTCATCACCTGACCCCATAATGTGTATATAACTTGTACCAGAGAGATTTATGTAAACTCAACCAATTAACAGAGCCAAGGAGCCAATGGTATCAGTAATGCAAGCTACCTCTGATACGATTCCTTTGGGATGGCATGAAGCTGGTTACAAGTTAGCAAAGAGCTCATCATGGTGTTACCCTTGATGCTGGTTCTGCAATCACAGTTCTGTTAATTTGCTCCAGAGCATTAGAGCTAAGAGCATTTTTACTATTTTCCCTTAAATATTTTTGGAATCAGGAATTCTCATGTGAACATGCTCATTTGTGAAAAAAAGCCCAATGTTTTTTTCTCCTCTCTCTTGGAAGTCCTAAATTGCCTTGGTACATAGGCCTATTTAGAACAACAATAATTTTTTTCCAATAGGTCATTCATCATGTGCAAACTTATTTAATAGTCTACATAAACTGCTTTACAACCGGGGGGGGGGGGGGGGCTGTTTTATTTATGGCTGTTTGGTTCTGTTAATATCTGGGGTCACATTAATTTTCGAGTGTTAAAATGGGGTCACATTGGAAAATAGTTTGGGAAGCATTGCTTTTGAGTTGTTTTGCTGAAAAATAGTCATCTGGAATGAAATACTTTACAACGCTCAAGAATCAGTTAATGACTCACCAAATTTATAAAATCTACACAACCAGTTCCACTTTAACCCATCTGTTCACTGGGACTCTATTGTCTGCTTGCTTCAAACAAAAGTTGTGGGCAGCACGGTGGCACAGTGGTTAGCACAATTGCTTCACAGCTCCAGGGTCCCAGGTTCGATTCCTGGTTTGGGTCACTGTCTGTGCGGAGTCTGCACATTCTCCCCGTGTGTGCGTGGGCTTCCTCCGGGTGCTCCGGTTTCCTCCCACAGCCCAAAGATGTGCAGATTAGGTGGATTGGCCATGATAAATTGCCCTTAGTGTTGGGTGGGGTTACTGGGTTATGGGGATAGGGTGGAGGTGTTGACCTTGGGTAGGGTGCTCTTTCCAAGAGCCGGTGCAGACTCGATGGGCCGAATGGCCTCCTTCTGCACTGTAAATTCTATGATCTATGATCTAAAACATTTTCACCCATTGTCAAATCCTACTTGTGTATTCATCATAGCTGTAATAAATAATTTGAGAATGACGCTTTTTTTTAGTGTATGTGTTACTACTGCAATACACACATTAAATATTAGTTCATCAAATATTAGTTTATTTTTGTTTTTAAAGTTTAACTTTTGATGTATCATAAGTTAAATTGCAAATTAAATTGTTAAATTGTTACATTGCAACAATATCTTTAAGAATACCTTGGTTACCGGAACTAGTTTGACAATTAGAAATGTTGCAATATCCCAGCCACTTATTTAAATTTTAAAACATTCAAATTCTACCATGCAAGTTGTTGCAAAACTGTGCGAATCAACTCCCATAAAATGAAGGCGCCTGAAGGACTGGCTGATGCCAATTAATTAAAAAAGGTGTCTGCAGCAGACTTTAAATCTGTAACACATTTTAAAAAATGCACTAAAAATATGTGGTTTTGAAAATGTCACAAAAAACTGTCCAAAGATCAAAGTTTATCTACAAACAGAAAAGCAAAATACTGCCAATGCTAGAAATCTGAAATCATAGAATTCCTACATGCAGAAGGCCATTCTGCCCATCGACAATTCACCTACAATTCGAATGAGCTCTCTACCCATGTATACCCTGCCCTATCCTCAGAACCCCGTAACCTAACCTGCACATCCCTGGACACTAAGGGGCAATTTGTCACGGCCAATCCACCTAACCGGCACATCTTTGGACTGTGAGAGGAAACTTGAGCACCGGGACGAAACCCATGCAAACACGGGGAGAATGTACAAACTCCATACAGACAGTGACCCAAGGCCGGAATTGAACCCAGGTCCTTGACACAGTGAGGCAACAGTGCTAAGCACAATGCCACCCTTAAAAGTTAATTCTGTTTATCTCTTCACAGATGTGGTAAGACCTGCTATTTTTATTCCAGCATTTATTGCCCATCCCTAATTTCCCTTGAACTTAGTGGTTTTCTCAGCCATTGAGTCACATGTACATTTCCTTCCCAAAAGGATATTAATGAACCAGATAGGCTTTTACAGCAATCATGATTAGACTTCTAATCACAGATTCATACTGAATTCCAATCTCAGCATCTGCTATAGTGGGATTCTAACCCAGGTCCCCGGATTACTAGTCCAGTGACAATACCATTATGCCACTGCCTCCACCTCAAAAATTTGAAATAAAGACAGAAAATGCTGGAAACACTTTGTTGTTCAAGCGGCATTTGTAGAGACAGAAACAGTTCATGGACTAGATTTGCCGGTCCCCCAGCCACATGTTTCTCGGCCGTGCGCCGTTCACTGGCGGTGGGATTCTATCTTCCCGCTGCTTGTCAATGGGATTTTCCATCAAAACCACCCCACGCTGCCAGGAAACCTGTAGGTTTCCCGTTGCCAGCGGGAAAAGTGAACTGCAACAGCTGGAGAATCCAGCCATTGTTTCAGGTTGATGACCTGAGGCAAGATTATTTATTGACCTGAAAAAGTTCTCTCCATCGGTTCTGCCTGAACTGCTGAGTGTTTCCAACGTTTTCGTTGATCAGTTCACAATTAGAATCAGACCGAGCACTTATTTGACTTGGGTGCAAATATGATGGAGGTGTTTAAATGGAGCTCTCCAGTGATTATGTTTCCCCAGAGCAAGCAAATCAGTCTGAGGGGACCAAGAACGTGGCATGATTCTCGTGGAGACAAAAGCTTTTGTTTAAGAGGTTCAAAATTCCATTTGCTGAATTTGCACCGTTTTTCTCAACAGGCCTGACGCTTACAATTTTTTGGTAAGATTGCGTCCATTTTCTCCAGAAAGGAGGTACAGTCTGCTCAGCCTTTCCTGATGCTCTCAATTCTACTGTCAGTTTGTGAATCTTGTTGTGTTTTTACTTGTTCTCCTATATCCTTATTGGAATATGGATACCAGAAACGTATGAGCTAACCAAGGTTCATCTGTATGAAAGTAAATATAGATCGTAAACTTTATCACAATCACGTGATAGGAGAATGCAGGAATCCTGGTTTGGTTCTAATTGTTTTTCTTATCTATCTTGCATGTAATGCTCAGACGCCATTACATCATTTCGATTAAAGCAAAAACAATAAACATTTCTAAGGCAGAGACAACATTAAAACTGCAGGAATATAGGGATGTGCGTAAATCATTTATTGGTTCCTTTTACATGGTTTGAGGGCATTAATAAAACTGGGCTGAAACCAAACATTTCAATAAAGCTGATTTACAAACTAATAGTGTCAGATTCCTTTGAGATTATAAACCAATACATTTTACAATGCAATACAACTTTAATCTGAATGTCAGATCAATAGTTGAAACATTTGGTACCTGAGGGTCTGCAGACAGAATTTTGTCAACGATTCCAACACCATTCTCAATGAATACAGCCGACGTTCTACTACCATAGCTGCAATTTACAGTAAAATTAATATAAAAACTGTCCCAAAGTGCTTCATAAATGGAGATTGATAGGGAAAATAACTGCCAATTAACCAAGAGTGGAGATTTGGAGTAATGGCCAAATGTTTGGTTTAAAAAATGGGTTTTAAGAAGATAGGCAAGATTCTCCTTTTGGGCGACTTTGGGCGGATTCTTCATTGCCCGACGCCGATATCGTAATCGGCGATCGGGCGGAGAATCCCTTTTGACGCCGAAATCAGGGGCGGCTGTTTTTGGATGCTCCGCCCCCTCAAAACGGCATAATTGGGGAGTACAACGCACGCTGTTGGGACGGCCACAGGACGTCACCTGAAGGCCCTCCCCCGATGCTCTGCCCTCGATGGGCCGAGAGTTTTTGTCAACCTCGCGTGGCGGCTGCAGACTGTGTCCAACGCCGCCACAGCCGGGGGGGGGGGGGGGGGGAGCTGTTCTGCTGGCCAAGGGGGGCTTGGGCGAGGTCTGGGGGGATTGGTGGGAAGTAGTCCAGGGGTGGCAAGGGGGGTACAGGGGGCACAATATGGCAGGCCAGGTTCGCGTGCGGCTGGCGCCATGTTGCACGGCACGACCGCAGCAGGTCGTCGTTGTGCGCGGCCATGAACCCGGCAATTCTCCAGCCATTTATGTCAGGAATGCAAGGAATTTTATGTGGCGCGGCTGCTAGCCCCCTACCGGACGGAGCATCAGTGTGGGAGCGGCACTGACTTATTCATCGTAAAACTAGACAATTCCTACGGATATAGCCTCAAAATCGGAGAATCCAGCCCTATGTTCTCCCACTGGAACTCAATTGCACCTGATTTGCGCTCCCGCTGGGAGCTCCCTCTGACGCTAGATTCTCTGCAGCATCGGGAATTCCATTATTAGTGGCGCATGGCAGAGAATCCAGCCCGATGTGTAAAGACTCGAGGGGTTTAGTGGAGGGGGGGGGAGAGAGAATGTGTGGCTCTGAGGCACCTGGAAGCTCTCCTAACATTGGTAGGGCAGAGTGAACGGGGGTGCACAAAATGTCAGAGTAAGAGGATCAAATACTGCAGAGCGAGATGTAAAGCCAAAGCACCTTGCCGAGATAGGGATGGGTATAGGGGTTTGGAAGATGAGGAACCAGAATATGGACATGGAGTCAGTGAAAGTCAGCAAAGTAGGGGTGATGTGTAATCAGCATTTAGTATGGAACAGGAAGATACATTTTGGATAATGCGCAGTTTGATATGGAAATCACGATTCAGTGTGGGCTCTCCAACCTCAAAGGGAAACCAGAAACATTCTTCATTCCAACCCAATACCATTTTAACAAGGTTTGGACTCTTATACTGTTATAGAACAAAGAACAAAGAAATGGACAGCGCAGGAACAGGCCCTTCGGCCCTCCAAGCCCGTGCCGACCATGCTGCCCGACTAAACTACAATCTTCTACACTTCCTGGGTCCGTATCCCTCTATTCCCATCCTATTCATGTATTTGTCAAGATGCCCCTTAAATGTCACTATCGTCCCCGTTATGCCTAAATGCATCTTAATTAACTGCAGTTGGTCACACCTTACAAATGGCAATGTTGTGTATTTCAGCCTCAATTAGCAAAAGGATTCCAGGAGGGTGCAACACAGAAGTCTGTTAGAAGTGTGAAGAAGCAGTGCTATAGAATGTGCAGGATCTTGCAGGAAGAGCGAACTCCATGTGTAAATAATTTAATAGACACAAAATATATGTATAAAATAAATAATATATAATAAATAATTATATAAATAATAGCTGTTCTTGTACAATATTTCACCAAAAATGCATCCTTGGTAAAAATAGGAAAGTGGACCCACTCAATTCAATTTCCATGAACATTATCTATGTAAACAAAGTGTTGAGAAAGGGCACAGGAAATGAAAGATTAAATATATCTAATCGAATTTCTGGGTTAAAGTCCTCTACTAAATCTAATAGTGGATTTGGTGTGTAACAGAAAGAGAGCTCAAGTGAAGGAAGATAGATTGTCCTTGTTAGCATTGACTTATATTTGATATTAACTTTTATTTCAAGCTTACAGAATGGTATATTACTTTGAAGTTCCTTGAAAGCTGTTGAGGTACTATACATTAAGAACGAGGAGCAGAAGTCGGCAATTCAGCCCCTTGAGCCAGCTTCACCATTCAATTCAATCATGGCTGACCTCCTCTTGGCCTCAACTCCACTGTCCTGCCCATTCTCTATAACCCTTCAACCCATTTCTAAATAAAAATCTGTCTATCTCCTCCTTAGATTTACTCAATGTCCCGGCATCCACTGCACTCTGGGTAGTGAATGCCACAGATTCATACCCTTCGAGTGAAGTAATTTCTCCTCATCCCTGTTTTAAATCTGCTACCCGTTATCCTAAAACTCTGACCTCTTGTTCGAGATTGTCCCATAACAGGACGCATCCGCTCTATGTCGACTTTGTGAAAACCTTTTATCACCTTACCTCAATTAGATCTTTTTTCATTCTTCTAAACTCGAGAGAGTATAGACCTAAACTGCACAATCTCTCTTCATAAAACAAACCCTTCATCTCTGGAATCAATCTAGTGAACCTCTGAACTGCCTCTAGTGCAATGACATCCCTTCTCAAATAAGGTGACCAAAACTGTACACAGTACTCCAGGTGCAGTCTCACCGATGTCTTGTACATTCCGATTCTGGCAGGACGTGGCCGGTAGATCGCATCGAAAGTCCTTAGGTTTCTTCTATCAACAAATGTCCCTATCTACAATGTGGAATAGGAATTAGGTGCCAGGCTGCGGTTTATGCCATGATGCCGTATTCATTACAGGGCCAGAATGCACTTTCTGCACCAATATATAAATGAACTGTGAGGAAAACTGAGAACGCAATGCTGCTTAGTCGCTTTGACTAGACTCCCAGCATTAACTGGTGTTTGAGAACAGGTCTGCAGACCTGTATATATTTCCAGTTCCGATTCACAAATGTAGAGGTCATGAATTCAAAATTCAGTAATCAGTTTTTAAAATATTTTATGACGAACTGTGGTCTTTCTTCCATTGGGAATTTAGAAACCATGTGCAATGTACCACAGTAATCTGATCTATGACTGGCATCTGGGTTTGCAATATAAAATTATACATAATTACAAAAATAAATTGTTTATCAAAACCACATACTAACTGTTTGAAGTCAAGCCAAGAGAAAAATAAGAATCAGTAACAGATCTTTTCCTGAAACATTTATTCTGATTATCTCGCTAAGCTTTTAATAAACAAATCTTCAATTCCCTAACGAGGACAGTCTGGCGACTCTCTGCTTCGTCCACGCCCAGAGGCCTAAACAGTTCCCGTCCACCACCATCCCCTCCACCTGGCAGAACCTGTTCCCTCATTGAACAATCGGGCAGCACGGTAACACAGTGGTTAGCACAGTTGATTCACAGCTCCAGGGTCCCAGGTTCGATTCCCGGCTTGGGTCACTGTCTGTGTGGAGTCTGCACGTTCTCTCCGTGTCTGTGTGGGTTTCCACCAGATGCTCCGGTTTCCTCCCACAGTCGGAAGATGTTCAGGTTAGGTGGATTGGCCATGTTAAATTGCCCTTAGTTTCCAAAAAGATGGAGTGGGGTTACAGGGTTACGGGGATAGGGTGGAGGTGTGGGCTTGGGTAGGGTGCTCTTTCCAAGGGCCGCTGCAGACTTGATGGGCCCAACGGCCTCCTTCCGCACTGTAAATTCTATGAATTTCTCCTTTAACTTGTCTCACTTCCTTGAAAGAAATTTCCAGCCCTCTCTCACCTTCACAATTGACAATTAATCAACTCACTGGAGGAGGAGGTCCCATAAATATCTACATCATCAATGAGACGGGTGAGCCCAGTACATCAGTGCAATAGATAAAGCTGAAGCATTTTGTACAGTCTTCAGCCAGAAGTGCCGAGTGGACGGGCCATCTCAGTCTCCTCCGGAGGTCCCCAGCATCACAGATGTCAGTCTTCAGCCAAATCGATTCACCATACATGATATCAAGAAACGGCTGAAGGCTCTGGATACTGCAAAGGCTCTGGGCCCTGACAATATTCCAGCAATAGTACTGAAGACTCGTGCTCCAGGACTTGCTATGCTCCTAGTCAAGCTGTTCCATTACAGCTACAACATTGGCATCGAGCTAGCAATGTGGAAAATTTCCCAGATATGTCCTCTACACAAAATCAGGACAAATCACCAGTAAAGTGATAGAAGGGATCATCAACAGTGCTTTCAAGCCACACTGCATAGCGATAACCTATTCACTGATGCTCAGTTTGGGTTCCACCAGGGCTACTCATTTGGTCACATGTGGAATGAAGGAGCCCGAGCAAAACTGGAGTCAATGGGAATTAGGGGAAAACTTTCCAACAGTTGGAGTCATCTTGCAGAAAGTTAGGTAACTATGGGCTTTGGAGGTCAGTCATCTCAGCTCCAGGAAGTGAGGATGTTTGCTAATGATTGCACAATGGCCAGCACAATTTGCGACTCCTCAGATACTGAAGCAGTCCATGTTCAAATGCAGCAAGACCTGGATAATATCCAGGCTTGGGCTTATAAGTTACAAATAACATTCACACCACACAAGTGCCAAGCAATGGCCATCGCCAACAAGAGAGGATATAAACATCTTCCCTTGACATTCAATGGCATTACCAATGCTGAATCCCCCATAATCAACATCCTGGGGATTACCATTGACCAGAAACTGAACTGGACTGGCCATTTATCCAAGCTTGGGATATATGATTGGGATTTCAAGAGCCGGTGCAGACGCGATGGGCCGAATGGCCTCCTTCTGTACTGTAAGTTCTATGATTCTATGATATAAATACTGTGGCTACAAGAGCAGATCAGAGACTAGAAATCCTGCAGTGAGTAACTAACCTCCTGACCCCCCAAATCCTGTCCACCATCTACACGGCACGAGTCAGGAGTGTGATGGGATACTCTCCACTTGTCTGGATGAGTGCAGCTCCAACAACATTCAAGAAGCTTGACACCATCCATAACAAAGCAGACCATTTGATTGGCACCCCATCCACAACCATTCACTCCCTCCACCACCAACGCACAGGAGCAACCGTGTGTACCATCTACAAGATGCAATGCAAGAACTCACCAAGGTTCATTAGCTAGCACCTTCCAAGCACATAATCACTAGCATCTAGAAGAACAAGGGCAGTAGATACATGGGAACACCACCACCTGGAGTTTTCCATCCAAACTACTCACCATCCTGACTTAGAAATATATCATCGTTCCTTTGCTATTGCTGGGTCAAAATCCTGGAAATCCCTCCTTAACAGCACTGTGGGTGTACCTACACCATAAAACCTGCAGCAGTTTAAGAAATCAACTAACCACTACCTTCTCAAGGGCAAGAAGAAATGGGCAACGAATGCCGACCTACTCAGCGACACCCACATTCCACAAATGAATAAAAAAGATACTTCCCTTCCCACCTTTGACTTCTCTGTCTCTATTTCTGGGGATATGTTGCCTACAAATATTCATGATAAGCTCTCCAACTTCGTCGCATCTTCCACAACAGCTCTGCTGACGTATCATCCTTATTCCCCGAGGATACACCCAGGGCTGACACGGCCCACAACCATGTCTGACCCATTACTGCTCTCACCCCTTCCCCTCCCTCCCAAAACCATGTTAGGATCTCTATTGTCCTCACTTTCCATCCTGTCAACCTCCCCATACAAAGGATCATACTCCACCATTTCTGCTACCACCAACATGATGCCACTGCCAAATATATCTTCCCCTCCCCTCCGCTGTCAACATTCCAAAGAGACTGTTCCTTCTGCAAAATCATGGTCCACTCCTCAATGACCCCAAAACTCCATCCCTTTCCCATGGCACCTTCCCATGCAATCACAGGACGGTGGTGTAGCAGTAATGTCACTGGACTAGCAATCCAGAAGTCCAGGCTAATGTTCTGGGGACATTAGCAGCTGGTAGAATTTAAATTCAATTAATAATCTGGAATTCAAACGCCAGTCTCAATAATGAAGACCATGAGAAAACCCATCTGGTTCATTAATGTTCTTGAGGAAGGAAATCTGCTTGTCTTCCCTGGTTTGACTTACATGAGAAAAGTAGCAAACTATTCAATTGAAGGGCAATTTGGGTTCTACAAAAATTGCCACCTCGTCAGCGAGGCCCACATCCCATGAAAGAATTTTAAAAACTCTGCCCTTATATCTCCTCTCTCCTATACGGCCAAGGCCCAAAATATTCCTGCCAGGTGAATCAGTCATTTACTTGTACTCCTTCCAATTTAGTCTGCTGCATTTGCTGGTCGCAATGCATTCTCCTCTCCACTGGGAGACGAAACAGCAGATTGGGTCCTGCAGAATGCCTCCACTTATCCCGTGAGCATGTCCTTGAGGTTCCAGACGCTTGCCATTTTAATTCACAGTCTTGCTCTCTGGCTCACATTTCTGTTTTTAGCCATGCTGCCGTGTTCTCTGGTGAAACTTACTGCAAGTCCATCAGAACAGTGCCCTCTAGGCTTTACAACCTTCTGGACTCAAAATTGAGGTCAACAATTTCAATCCATGAACACTGTCCCCCATTTTGAGATGTCTTTTGTCATGTGGCCTGCCTGTTGAATCTTGTTTTTCATGTATTTGCTTTGAAACAGAGCTGTTCAATCTTCTGCCATTCACACTCACTGCAGACAACGGTTCCTTTATGCAACTCTTCCCTTTGTGTTTCCATGAGATCTTTGCTATTTAATCTTCCTGCTGTCTACCCTATCCCAGACCTTCCCTTCAGTCCTTCCTTCCCCCTCCCCACTTCCAGCTGCATAAAACCCATCACATTTCTACCTTCCTCCAGTTCCTTCAGCTCAAAACGCTCTCTCTCTGCACATTCCTCCAGAACTGTTGTGTATTTCCAGTAGTTTCTGTTTTTATTACAGGCTTCAGTCTCCTTCACCCCAAATTCCACCCAATATTGGATCATTTCACTTTGGGATTGGGTTGAAACAGATGTGCTTGAAAACAATAACCGTTCAAGGTGGGAATCCACAGATAACGAGCCATGAAGATTGAGTTCTGTAATGCTGATGGTGAATAACTGCTTGCTTCACAGAGGTCACAGGAGCATGTGCACCCGAATAACTTTGTGACAGTCATGTGGCTGCGTGACATGTGGCCATTTTCCGGGCAATTCAAAATTCAAAGAAAATATGTAGCTCAGTTTTCCAGTATCGGACTGCGGATATGCAAATGAATAGATACAGATATTTGGATATAGATATGTATACATACACTATATATATATATATATATATATATATATATATATATAGATCAATATTCAAGAACAAAAGCAATGGTGAACTCAGCCAAGTCAACTGAACTGTTTTTTTGATGAGGTGTGTGTCTGCCAAATGAACTTTATTCAGTTTAAAATAAAGAAATAACATTGCAAAAGATTCCTGCTGTTTTGTATGAGAAATGGTTGTACAGTTCCATTACAAAGCACACAAAGGAAAGGTTCCCTCCGTGTCTGTCAAATCTCTTTTACTCTTCTCAGATCCAATGAGAACAACCCGGTTTCTCCAAACTATCCAAAAACTGAAGTTCCTCAATCCTAAAACCATTCTTGTGAATCTTTTATCCACTTCTCCAAAAGCTTCATGTCCTTCCTAAAGTATGGTGCCCGGAAAAGGGCACTGTACTCCAGTTGAGGCCAAACTATTTGGGCGGGACTCTCCCAACGGGCGGCTAAGTGCCGACGCCAGAGTAAAAACGAGACTGTTTTACTCAGGCGTCGGTGCCCGTTCCGGGACCCCATTCTGTGGCGCACAGGAGGCTAGGACGGTTCTCCAGCTGCCTATCCCGTCCTGAACCCAGCGCCGCAGGGTCCGTGCATGCGCAGTTGGGACGCCGCCAACAAGCGCATGCACAGTGGCATTCTTCCCCGCGGCAGCCCCAACGCCAAATGGCACAGGGCTACAGAACCCGGCGCAGAGGAAAGGAGGCTGGGGGGCAGAGAGGCCGGCCCATGGATCGATGAGCCTCGATCGCGGGCCAGGGAGGCCGGACCCCCCCCCCCCCCCGCCCAGGCTGCCCGGGACCCTTCAACGCCGAGGTCCCGATGGCCCACAGGATGTTAGAACGCCACCGGCGGGACTCGGCTTTTTGTTGACGGCCGCTTGGCCCATCCGGCACAGAGAATCGGCGCGCCGGCCCTCGGCGCATACCCCGACCGGCGCCGCGCCGACCATGCCACCGCCGATGGCGGCAATTCTCCGCACTGCGGAGAACTGCATCCCGGCGTCGGGGGGTCGGAGAATTCCGCCCAAATTTTTGTTTTGTACAGTTTTAACGTAATTTCCTTGTTTTGGTACCTTCTACCTGTATTTATAATTCCCAGGATCCTGTATATATATATTTTTTTAAAATATTTTATTGTGGCATTTATCTTTTCACACAACAAACATAATCAAAAGTCAAAACAAACCAACAGAGCTGCTATTAAAAAACTCAACAAAATACCCCACCATTTCGCCCCCCACTTCACAATCCCCCGCCTCCCCATTTAAACCCCTCCTCACTGCTGACATCTTAATTTTTCTCGAAGAAGTCGATAAACGGCTGCCACCTCCGGACAAACCCCTCCACAGAACCCTTCAAGGTGAACTTTATATTTTCTAACCTGAGAAACTCTGCCAGGTCGCTTACCCACACCCCTGGTTTTGGCGGCCCCGAGTTCCTCCAGTCCAACAATATCCGTCTCCGGGCTACCAGGGAGGCAAAGGCCAAGACATCTGCCTCTCTCGCCCCTTGGACTTCCAGGTCTTCTGACATTCCGAAGATCGCTTCTTCTGGACTCAGGACCACCTTCATCTTCAGGACCTCCGACATAACATTGGCAAACCCCAGCCAGAATCCCCCAAGCTTCGGACATGCCCAAAACATGTGGACATGATTCGCAGGCTCACCTGCACAGCGCCCACACCTATCCTCCACCACTTCAAAAAATCTACTCATCCTGGCCCCAGTCATATACGCCCTGTGGACCAATTTAAACTGGATCAGGCTAAGCCTAGCGCACGACAAGGATTCACCTTCCTCAGGGCCTCCTCACACTGCCCAGCCTCCAACTCCCTACCCAGCTCTTCCTCCCACTTGTGCTTCACTCCCCCTATCGTGTTTCCTCCCAATCCATCAGCTCCTTGTACATTTCCGACACTTTACACTTCCCTACCCCTGTTCTTCGCACCACCTTGTCCTGTAGCCCCTGGGCAGCAGGTGAGGAAAGGAAGGTACCTGCCTCTGAACAAAGTCCCTCACCTGTAAATACCGGAACCCATTCCCGACGGCAGCTCAAATTCTTCCTCAAACTCCGCCAAGCTGCCATCAATGAACAGGTCCCCAAACCGCTCAATCCCTGCCCGATGCAACCCCAAAACCCCACACAGCCACCCCCCCGGAACAAACCGATTATTTCCACAAATCAGTGTCCAAACCGAGGTCCCCTCCAGCTCCTGATGCTGCCGGCACTGTCCCCACACTGTAAGGACCGCCCTCCACCACAGGGCCTGTGGGGTGCCTGGCTGGCGGGAATGGCAGAGGCGCAGTCAACAATGCCCCCAAACTCGTATCCTTGCAAGAGGCTGCCTCCATCCGCTGCCACACCGACCCCTCCCCTACTATTCACTACCGAACCATAGCTATGTTCGCTGCCCAGTAATAATGCATGAAGTTTGGGAGAGCCAACCCCGCCCCCGCCTTTGACACAGCTCCAGCAACACCTTCTTCCCCCGCGGGGCTTTATCCGCCCAAATAAATCCTGAAATCATCGCATTCACCCTCTTAAAAAAAGCCTTAGAAATAAAAATCAGGAGATTCTGGAACACAAACAAGAACCTGGCAAGGACCGTTATTTTCATCGATTGTACCAGTCCAACCAATGACAGCGGGAGCACATCCCACCTCCTAAAGTCCCCCTTTCATCTGTTCCACCAACTGAGCAAAATTCAGCTTGTGCAGCTGCTCCCACCCCTGTGCCATCTGAATGCCCAAGTACTGAAAATCCCCCCCCCCCCCCCCCCCCCCGCCCCCCACACCATCACTCTAAACGGCATCTCCCCAAGCCTCTTCTCCTGCTGCCTCGCCTGGATCGAAAGACCTCGCTCTTCCTCATATTCAATTTAGACCCCGAGAACCAGCCGAATTCCTCCAAAATCCTCATAATCCCCCCAATATCTTCAAACGTGTCCGAAATATACAGCAGCAAATCATTCGCATATTGCGAGACCCTATGCTCCACCCCCCATATTATCCCCTGCCAATCCCTTGACGCTCTCAGCGCCATTGCCAATGGCTCTATAGCCAAGGCAAAGAGCAATGGGGAGAGTGAACATCCCTGCTTCGACCCCCGGAGCAGCCTGAAATATTCCGAGCTCACCCGGTTTGCTGTATACTTTATTAACCATTTTCGTAGCCTGCCCTGCTACCTTCAATGATTTGTGCATATGTATTTGTCCCTCTTCTCCAGTTTCTCTTTTGGATTTGCACACTTTATTTAATTTTGGCTCTTTGTGTCCTTTCTTCCAAAATTAATCAATTCTCACTTATCTACATTAAATTTCATCTGCCACAGGCCCATCCATTCCACCAGCCCTGCCTCACAGCGCCTGGGACCCTGGTTCAATACTGGCCTTGGGTGACTCTCTGTGTGGAGGTAACACGTTCTCCCTGTGTCTGTGTGGGTTTCCTCCGGGTGCTCCGGTTTCCTCCCACAAGTCCAAAGATGTGTGATTAGGCGGATTGGCCATGATAAATTACCCATTAGTGTCCAGGGATGTGTGGGTTAGGCTAAGGGGTTATTGGAAGTAGACTAGGGTGGTGTACTCTTTCAGAGGGTCAGTGCAGACTCGATGGGCTGAATAGCCTCCTTCTGCTCTGTAAGTATTCTATGATTCAAGTTTATTGCTATCATAAGACCATAAACCATAAGACATAGCAGAATTAGGCCACTCGGCCCATCGGGTCTGCTCCACCATTCAAGCATGGCTGATATTTTCTCAACCCCATTCTTCTGCCTTCTCCCCATAAACCTTGATTCCCTTATTAATCAAGAACCTATCTATCTCTGTCTTAAAGACACTCAGTGAATTGTCCTCCACAGCCTTCTGCGGTAAAGGGTTCCACAGATTCACCACCCTCTGACTGAAGAACTTTCTCCTCATCTCTGTTTTAAAGGATCGTCCCTTTAGTCTAAAATGTGTCCTCTGGTTCTAGTTTTTCCTACAAGTGGAAACATCCTCTCCACGTCCTCTCTATCCAGGCCTCGCAGTAGCTTGTAAGTTTCAATAAGAACCCCTCTCATTCTTCTAAACACCAATGAGTACAGATCCAGAGTCCTCAAACGTTCCTCATACGACAAGTTCTTCATTCCAGGGATCATTCTTGTGAACCTCCTCTGGACCCTCTCCAAGGCCAGCACATCCTTCCTTAGATGTGGGACCCAAAACTGCGCTCAATACTCCAAATGGGGTCTGACTAGAGCCTTATACAGCCTCAGAAGTACATCTCTGCTCTATCCTCTTGGCAGTTCATGATATTTCCAATTTTTGTTCCAGCCACAAATCTTGAGATTGTACCCTGCCCACCAAAGTCTAAGGACAGAATTTTCCCGTTTTGAGGCTTTCCCGCCGTGTCGTTAGCAATTTAGAGAAATGAAAACCAAGGGGTGGTTCCCACAACATTAGTCTATCGATGCATGCTGAATTAGTTTTTTTACAGATTGGGATGCCATTTTTAAAGATGGAACACCTCCCGCCTCTGCAACCCCTCCCCACGCAACAACTCTGGTTACTGCCCGAACATATCCCCCCCCCCCCCCCCCTCCCCCCTCTGAGCAATGCACTCACCTGAGATCTTCCAGTGGGTCTGCCCACCAGATGCACACCATGGGAGACCAATCATAACTGACGGTGGCATGACCTCACACCAACTTGAATGGATAACGTATAGGGGCGGGGGTAATTATCAGCCGTAAGATTTGACCGTTCGATTTAAATTTATTCTAATGGCATCCCGACATTGAATGTCAGGAATCCTGTTACGCTACCGGTTTGATGGAGAACCCTACTGTATACCTTCCTCCAATTCAAAAAACAACCATTCACCACTACTGTCTCTTTCCTGTCGATCAGCCAATTTTGTACCCATGTTATTACTGTCCCTTTTATTCCATGAGCATTCATTTTGTTCACAATCCTATTGTCAGGCACTTGATGCCTTTTGCAAATCCTCTTACACCATGTCAACTGGACTACTTTTATCGACCTTCTAATTTTACAAAGAAATAGACAAGTTACAAAAAAGGGTTTTGGATTGGAAGAGAGTGGATTTTAGTAAAATAAGGCGTGGACGGCATGGTAGTACGGTGGTTACCACTGTTGCTTCATAGCTCCAGGGTCCCAGGTTCGATTACCGACTTGGGCCACTGTCTGTGCGTAGTCTGCAAGTTTTCCCCGTGTCTGCTTGGGTTTCCTCCGGGTGCTCCGGTTTCCTCCCACAGTCCAAAGCCATGCCGGTTAGGTGGATTGGCCATGCTAAATTGCCCTTAGTGTCGAAAAAAAGGTTAGGTGGGGTTCCTGCATTATGGGGATAGGGTGAAAGTGTGGCCTTAAGTAGGATGCTCTTTCCAAGGGCCGGTGCAGACTCGATGGGCCGAATGCCCTCCTTCTGCACTGTAAATTCTACCTTGGCCAAGGTAGACTGTAAAAAGTTACTTGTGGGGAAATCTACAGAAGTGCAGTGGGGGGCATTCAAAAAGGAAATGGAGAGGGTACAGGCTCAACATGTTCCCTCTAGGGTAATAGTAAGGAGTAACAAGCCCAGAGAACCACGGATGGCCAGAGATATTCAGGAAACGACGGGAAGAAAAAGAGAGGCTTTAGCAAGTACAAGGGGAGCAAATCAATGGAGGCATTAGTGGAGTACAGAAAGTGCAGGATGGAGCTTAAGAAATCAATTAAGAGAGCAAAGGGGGGGATATGAGAAAGCTCTGGCCGGTGAAAGTAGAGAAAAGTCCAAGATATTCTATAAGTATATCACTGGGAAGAGGATAACCAGGGAAAGAGTAGGGCCTATTAGGGACAAAGGAGGAAATCTGTGGATGGTGCCAGAGGACATTGGTAGGGTGTTGAATGAATACTTCACATTTGTCTTAACTCAAGAGAATGAGGAGGTAGATCTCAGGAAGAGAGACTGTGAGGTTCTTGAGAAATTTGTCATAGGGAGTGACAAGATATTGGTTGTGTTGTCAGGCTTAAAAGTGGACAAATCCCCAGGTCCGGATGAATTGAGTCCCAGGATGCTGTAGGAGGTGAGGGAGGAGATCATGACCCAATTTTTGAATTCCTCTCTGGCCACGGGGAATTACCAAAGGACTGGAGAACAACTAATGTGGTCCCACTATTTCAGAAAGGTTGTAGAGATAAGCCACGGAACTACAGACCAGTGAGTCTCATGTCAGTCGTAGGAAACTAGTGGAGAAAATTCTGAAGGAGAGAATCTATCTCCACTTTGTGAGGCAAGGTTTGATCAGGAATAGTCAACATGGCTTTGTCAGAGGGAGGTCATGCCTAACAAATTTGACTGAATGTTTTGAGCATGTGACCAGGTGTGCAGATGAGAGTAGTGCAGTTGATGTAGATTACATGGATTTCAACAAAGCCTTTGACAGGGCCCCACATGGGAAACTTATAAAGAAGGTAAATGCACATGGGATAAGGGGGATTCAAAATTGGCTCAGCTGTAGGAGAGAGATGGTGATGACAGATGGCTGCTTTAGTGACTGGAAGTCATTGTCCAGTGGCATACCACAGGGATCCGTACTATTATTTGCCATTTATGTAAACAACATAGATGTGAGGGGTAGGATCAGTAAGTTTGCAGATGACACAAAGATTGGATGGGTGGATAACAGTGAGGTTGAGTGTCTTGGGTCACAGGAAGATATGGATAGATGGTCAAATGGGCAAAAAAGAGACAGATGGAATTTAACCATGAAAAGTCTGAGGTGATACACTTTGGAAGGAGTAATTTTACAAGGAAGTATTCCATGAATGGCCTGACACTGGGAAGTTCTGAGGAACAATGGGACCGTGGCGTGTTTGTCCATAGATATCTGGATGCAGAAGGGCAGGTAAATAAGGGGTGAAAAAGGCATAAGAGACACTTGCCTTTATTAATCAAGTCATAGATTACAAAAGCAAGGAGATCATGTTAGAGTTGTACAGAACTCTTGTGAGGCCACACCTGGAGTACGGTGTGCAATTCTAGTCGCCAAATTATAGAAACGATGTAATTGCACTGGAGGGAGTGCAGACGTGCTTCATCTGGATGTTGCCTGGGATGGAACATTGAGGTCATGAAGAGAGGTTGGATAGGCTTGGGTTGTTTTCACTGGAGCAGAGAAGACTGAGGGGCGATGTGATCGAGGTTTACAAGATTATGAGGGGCATGGACAGGGTGGATAGGGAGCAGCTGTTCCCCTTAGTTGAAGGGTCAGTCACGTGGCAACACAAGTTCAAGGTAACAGGCAGGATGTTATGGGGGGATACTCGCATTTGCAATTAGTCTTGAAATTGGAGTAAAATGACTTATCTAAATCATACTCTCATGGTTAAAAAAGACACAAAATAAAATCAGCTTAGAAATGCACTAAATGGTACAAGCTGCCAGAAAGACATCAAAGACGATCAGGTCAACACATTAATTGTTCATAATTACTTGATTATTAAGTTGCCCAAAGATAAGATAATCAGTATGACAATAATCTAACAAATTAATTCTTGTTGATATTTAATTACCTTATTTCAATTAATTGGAGTCGTTCTGTCCAGTCTTTACTTCAAGCTTTAGAAAGAAATCAGCTATTTGCCTGTTTTCAGTTCTTTTTCAGGGTTTGAAGGATATGAATGGGACAGAAACCTGGTGGCTATAGTCCTGGACTAGCATCCCAGGGGGCACGAGTTCAAATTCCATCATGAAAATTAATTCTTCAAATTTGACAAAATTGAAGGCTGAATCATAAGAAGTATAAGATTCAATTGGCTCACAGGGAAGGGAACTATCACTGTACATGATCTGGTTTGCATACAACAGTTCACAGTTTCACAGTACACTGTCAACTATTTCTGTCCTCAATGAAGCAGGTATAATTAATAAATACTGACATGCCTGTATCCTAAAACACAACATGGAAATATAGGTGATGTATTGTTTCACATTGAAGAGCACCGGAATGTTTTGTTCCTGCTCAATGTTCATGTGTGTTTATTTGAGGAAAAAGCCATTAGATAATGATCAGGAGAAGGAATTCTGGCTGCTGCTCCTCCCTAGCATAACATATTGAAACCATCTCCACCATAACTCCTGCCGAAACTGAGTAACTGAGCATGGGTTTCTACTCATCTGACTGCCTTATTATTGTACTGGGCAAAGTCTTCTAATGCTGTCCTAATACACCGATCATCCTTTTTGTTCCTTGTTTTCAGAAAGCCACATCCAGTCTCTCTGCAGAGCCGCTCACAGCTGTCGAGGGACAATGGCATTCCCTGCGTGCTGTCGATGTGGAGGCAGAAAGGAATTCTCAACCCTGTCAAATCAAAGGACAGCTATTCAACACGACTTTTGACCTAGTTAAAAAGCACCCAATCACAGCCAGCCTGAAATACATTATGCACCATTTCAATGCTTTGTTAATAATTTCCTTCAGATTAGAGCAGCTGTGAGGTTTGAGTCAATTTAAAATGAAATTAATTACTACAGAAATTGAACCCATTAGAATTTGTTCAGTTCCAAATGGCTGCATTTGTGAATTCTTACAAAGAAACATTTACAGAAACCTGTAGCCCTCAGCATTCAAAACAAGCATTTCAAAATTAGGAACCGCAATTTTCAAAATTCTTGCTCCTCGATCTGACTCGGTTAACATGTGTCTATGTTCTATGCCCAGTATGTCTTGTCTTTTTGCCCTTCTTTCAATTTTTAATATCTCGATTCAACTTTTCAGTGGGTTTTCATTTATAAAATGTAAGTTGCGAATATGGAAAACGACAGCTTCACTTTCAGGCTTGCAGTTATCCACACGTTATTTTCTTTAATTTACTTACTCTATGAAAAGGTTATAAAAACATCATGATATTATTGGCTGGTGTTCTGGAGAGGAACAGCACGAGACGGACTGAGAGAGGCAGGGTTACAAACCAGACCAAATGATACCTTCGCTTGCAGCTGAAGGAATCTTGTGATCAACTGGAAGAACCCACAAGATTTTAACAAACTAGATCAATTAGTAGCTCTGTTAATTCTGAGTCAAAAATCAGTAAAACTTGTTAGAACTGATCAGTTAAAGAAATTACGAGATGAAAGATTAAGAGCCTTGATTGCAAATAACACACACTTTTAATCTATTAATTTAGGCCTGTGTGCCAAACACCCAGTCAGTTAATTGAATTTACACAGGGAAAAGTTACTTTACATAGAAAAATACACATTTTAGCAGGAAGTGACCCCTCAGCAACTGAATTTACACAATCCCATTTTCCTGCTTTCTCCCCAAACTAACACAACTTTTGACCAAATTAAAAATTATAAGCACTCTGAATGTTCACTCAATAAATTTAGGAGTGGTAGGACCTTGCAATCACACACTCCCCTCTGCCAGCTCCTGAGGCAATTACTGAGAGCTTACTGGGATAAAAGTTCTTTAAAACAAATTTGCTTGATTGTTATCTTGTGTTCCTTGTAAAGTCATCAAAAAATACACATTGATATAAATTGGAAATATTGAAGTACAACTATGATTAATGCAGTCTTCCAGATTAATGCACTTTACCCATGTCATTTGTGCTATCATATTCCTCCTCCCAGTAGCCCTCCTGCCTTGCTATAACTGAAGCAAGAAACAACAAACACCATCAATTACTCAAAGCAGGGTTCCTCAACGAGGGTCTGTGAGAAGATTTAAAGAGGGTCGCCAATGTGTCAGAAAAATAATACTTTTTCAAATCCTAACAAAATATAACAGCATCCATTCTCAAAGCAGGAAAACCTCATGGTATGCAATACAATACATTAAGGTCACTGGAAAGTAAGCAGGGGTTGAGGGTTATCAGCACAATTTTTGAAAAGGGTGAGTTCTTACAAAGCAGTACATGGAGGTGAATGGTGTAGACAGGCTGTGGCTTGTGTTGTTAATCCTAGCATCAGTAAAGCAACATTTAGGTAGGTGTCAGTTGTCCTCTTGGGGAATCTGGATAGAGTACAGGTGATGTTGACGGTTAGCAGGACAGGTTGCTGCACCCTGGCCTTCCCACCCCAGATCCCCACTGATCCCAACTCCGCCACAGGTTTTGCCCGCCCCTGTTCAAACACTGGCTGTGCTGCATTCTCTGTTTAGTCACCTTCTGGTGATTGTTCCACTAAACCGTGAGGCAGGTCATTTGGGCAACTCATCTTGCAGCACTTCCCCAGAACTAGAAATTAATGGGGGGGGGGAGCAAACTCACAATATGATTCAACAAAATGTCCCCTTTATCGAGAGGTAAAAAGCAAATGACTGCAGCTGTATCTATACTGATCAGCCAACATTTACAGGAAGTAATTCCACACACAAAATCAAATTCTGAATAAAAGTTCAGGTCATGTACAAACATTTATTTGAAGTTCTCATGAAAAGAATCCTTAACCCAGTGCAACTCAGTCTGGACCTGTGTTCTTATCATAAATAACCTAACAGATTTCATTAACGAGCCACCAGCATGTGTGCATCCAGGACCCTCCAAACATGCATGCAAAAGCTTAAAACCAATGAGTGTTTCTTTATGTCTGCTATTTTGAGTTATATGTACAAAATACTCACCCGCATCTACTTTCAGTCTGAAATGTGGCTGGTGGTTTTTCAAGGTAAATTGAATGCATATGAAAGACAGCAAACCCTGAGCACACACATGAAAATTAAGTGGGAATTTGGTCTTGGGTGGAACTGAAGCTGGGGGGGCCAAAGATGTCAAGAGAAATACATTTGTCTTTTCCAAGTCCATTCTGAGAACATAGGAACACTAGAAATAAGAGCTGGCAGAGGCTATTTCTTCGAGACTGACCTTTGACTTCAACTCCACCTAACTGCACTACCAGAAGGACGTGGAGGCTTTTGAGAGAGTACAGAAAAGATTTATCAGGATGTTGCCTGGTATGGAGGGTATTAGCTATGTGGCGAGATTGAATAAACTGGGATTGTTCTCCCTAGAAAGACAGAGGCTGAGAGGCGACCTGATAGATGTTTATAAAATTAGTAGGGGTATAGATAGGCTGAACAATTGGAGGCTTTTTCCCAGGGCGGAAATGACAATTACAAGGGGGCACAAGTTCAACGTGAGGAGAGAAAGGTTCAGTGGAGATGTGTGGGGGAAGTTTTTTACACAGAGGATGGTGGTAGCCTGGAACGCACTGCCAAGTGAGGTGGTTGAGGCAGATATGTTAGCGGCCTTTAAAACTTACCTGGATAGACACATGAACAGACGGGGTATAGAAGGATACAGGAGGTTGGTCTAGATAGGACACGTGATCGGCGCAGACTTGGAGGGCCGAAGGGCCTGTTCCTGTGCTGTATTGTTCTTTGTTCTTTATCCCCAGGGGGCAGCACGGTAGCATTGTGGATAGCATAATTGCTTCACAGCTCCAGGGTCGCAGGTTCGATTCCGGCTTGGGTCACTGTCTGTGCGGAGTCTGCACATCCTCCCCGTGTGTGCGTGGGTTTCCTCCGGGTGCTCCGGTTTCCTCCCACAGTCCAAAGATGTGCAGGTTAGGTGGATTGGCCATGATAAATTGCCCTTAGTGTCCAAAATTGCCCTTAGTGTTGGGTGGGGTTACTGGGTTATGGGGATAGGGTGGAGGTGTTGACTTTGGGTAGGGTGCTCTTTCCAAAGAGCCGGTGCAGACTCGATGGGCTGAATGGCCTCCTTCTGCACTGTAAATTCTATGATAATCATTTGCTTAGATTCCCTTATTCACCAAGAATCTATTGATCTCTGACTTGACCATGCTCAATGACTGAGCATCCACAATCCTCTGGGGTGGAGAATTACAAAAAACGCAACTCTTCGTAGGCTTTCATGGTTCATTGTGGGATATAGGGAAGTGGGGCGGGATTCACCCCTACCCGACGGGGCGGGGGGGTCCTGGCGGGACGGAGTGGCGTGAACCACTCCGGCGTCGGGCCGCCCCAAAGATGCGGAATCCTCCGCAGTTTCAGGGGCTAGGCCCGCCCCGGAGTGGTTTGCGCCCCGCCAGGCGGCGGGAAAGGGGCTTGGCACCACCCCAACTGGCGCCAAAGGCCCTCCGCCAGCCGGCGCGAGTTGACACATGCGCGGGAGCGCCAGCGCGTGCTGGCGTCATCCCCGTGCATGCGCAGATGGCTTTGCTTCCACACCGGGAATGGTGGACCAGTACAGCCTCCGGTGCGGAAGAATAGAGTGCCCTCACGGCACAGGCCCGCCCACTGATCGGTGGGCCCCGATCACGGGCCAGGCCACCGTGGGGGCACCTCCCGGGGCCAAATCCCCTCGCGCGCCCCCGAGAACCCCGGAGGCCAGGTCCCGCCAGTAAGTGACCTACTCCAATTTACGCCGGCGGGACCGGCAAAAGACGGGCAGGACTTCGGCCCATCACGGGCCGGAGAATTCGGGCAGCCCCGGGGCCCATTGAATCGCGCCGGACTCCGCCATTCTCCGAGGCAGGCAGCGCGACTGACACCGGGCCGATTTTTGGGGGCCCGGAGAATTTGGAATACAGCGGGGGCGGGATTCACGCCGACCCCCGGCGATTCTCTGACCTGGCCGGGGGGGGCGGAGAATCCCGCCCGTGGATTCTATTCTTAAAACTGTAATAATGTGGTTCTCTTTACCCACTTTTTGAAAAAACACTGCAACTTCTTTTAATCACAAAATGGCAAAAGGAAATAAATATTACAATGCAGGTAATGAGTAGAAATTGAGAGCTCATCATGCCTCTTTTATAGGTGTGAGAATGAATGTTTTTTTTAAATATTTTTGGGAAATATTGTGTCAGTCTGTAAAGCAGGGTGTGTCTATGTGTGTGTATGTGTGTGTAAAAAAGAGTTAATTAAGCCGAGTATAGATTATATGGAAGCATTAAGCAATGAGATGAGTAAAGGTGCTAAATGAGCATTTGTAATGAAGTGGTTTTATAAATGATGTTCAGATATTTGCATTAGGAGATAGAGAGAGTCCTTGTTTTTCAGTTGTTACATTTCAAAGGGTAGTAAAATGATTTTATAGCTTTCATAAGTAAAGGTTTCATAAGTGAACAAGGGAAAGTTGTTAAATCACATTTGATCCCAAAACTGGGGGTGATAAGAGAGACATGAAAGATTTCATATTTTGGAAAAGTTAGCTTCAAAGAAGTGCTGAGAACAGCAGAATTAAAAATGAAGCGCAAAAGGATATGCGAGGAGAAATATTGAACAGATTCATAATTGGCTGTGTGAGGAAGAACTTCTGGAAACAGCTCTGGGCTGGGTGAAGTGATGTTTGAATCAGGCATCCAGTCAAATCGGAAAAGTGTTGGTCTGAAGTTTCTTGAATTGCCACAGCAGAGTAGAAGAAGTTTGACGTTGTGTTGCATTTCTTTAATAAAGCAACAGCAGTTTTGCCTTTGGTAATATTACTGGATTTCTATTGGTAAACATCTATAAGGGAGTGTTTCTTGGAAGATGGTTACTTGTGGGTCTGACCAAGTGGGAATATTTTGTGAGACTATTTTTAACTGTGCAACTGTATTCTTGTGTGCTTATTTTTTCTTTTCTTCTTGTTAATAAATTTTTTACTATTTCTTTATAAAATCCCAGAAGTGTTACTGGACTTCTTGTTGCTGAGATCAGTATGTGTTCTTCTCATTTTCAGAATACACAGAAAAAGGGTATGGCCCATAAGTTTCCCACTGGGAGTTGTTTGCTCAGCAATTAACATCTGCTGTGGTCATAACTGGTGTGATTTCAGGAACCAATGTCCCAGACAATATTGGATTAGGTCTCTACTGTCCCTGGGAGAATTCAACTGTCAGCAGAGCACCGTGCCCAAAATGCATGTTTTTTGAATGGTTGTAGAACTGCAACTGATGTCAGGAGCTCACAAAACAATTCTGCTGAAGTAAATGCATCTACTATCTGAGCAACAAATTCATTGAAGAGCCTCAGTAAATTTCTCAGTATCCTTTCCCTGGCGATTTTGATTGCTTTAAGTTCCTCCCTCCCTTTCACCTCCTGATTCACAGTTATTTCAGAGATGTTAAGTGTATTCTCTACAGATGCAAAATATCTGTCCAATTCGTCTGCCATTTCCTTACCTTCCATTGTTAATTCACTTGACTAGAGGACCAACACTCACTTTACTCACTCTTTTCCTTTTTAAATACCTGTAGAAACTAGGAAACTACAGGCAGTTAGTTTAACATCTTTCAATGGGAAAATGTTGAAATGTTCTGTCTTGGCATCCTGGGGGGATGGAGCTGCTCACAGGCCTTAGCGGCCCTTCATGGTTGTGAGCCACTAAGGTTAAAGGGATCGGGTGGCTGGTTTGCAGGCAGCGCTTCACATGGCCTCCTTGCTGGGCTTGTGGTGGTATCACCGCTGAGAGATTACCCTTCCAGAGTGGCAGCTGGAAAGTGGTTGGGAGCAGATGAATTCACCGGGTCATAACAGGGAAATCTAGCCTCCAAGAATAATAACATCTCCATAACACAGAGGTGACACAGATATGGGGCGAAATTCTCCCCAAACGGCGCGATGTCCGCCGACTGGCGCCCAAAACGGCGCCAATCAGAAGGGCATCGCGGAGCCCCAAAGGTGCGGAATGCTCCGCATCTTTGGGGGCCGAGCCCCAACATTGAGGGGCTAGGCCGACGCCGGAGGGATTTCCGCCCCACCAGCTGGCGGAAACGGCCTTTGTTGCCCCGCCAGCTGGCGTGGAAATGACATTTTGGGGCGGCGCATGCGCGGGAGCGTCAGCGGCCGCTGAAAGTTTCCCGCGCATGCGCAGTGGAGGGAGTCTCTTCCGCCTCCGCCATGGTGGAGACCGTGGCGGAGGCGGAAGGAAAAGAGTGCCCCCACGGCACAGGCCCGCCCGCTGATCGGTGGGCCCCGATCGCGGGCCAGGCCACCTTGGGGGCACCCCCCCGGGGTCAGATCGCCCCGCGCCCCCCCCCAGGACCCCGGAGCCCGCCCGCGCCGCCTTGTCCCGCCGTCCAAAAGGTGGTTTAATCCACGCCGGAGAATCCAGCGGGGGGGCCCGCCAACCGGCGCGGCCTGATTCCCGCCCCCGCCGAATATCCGGTCCCCGCCGGAGACTTCAGCAACCGGCGGGGGCAGGATTCACGGCAGCCCCCGGCGATTCTCCAACCCAGCGGAAGGTCGGAGAATGACGCCCATGGTCCCCAATGCGAGGTGTTATGGTGAAGTCATCATCCATTCGGGTGGAGGATACATAAATCTCCCCGTCTGAATGAATTAATAAGATGCGACTGAAGTATTTTAATATGTTTGCTGTGCTCTCTTACCAGGAAGACGATCTTATGAAGTGAATTAGCAGTGCTCCTATTCCGCCAGTTTGTTATCTCCAACTACTGATCATGGATTCACATGGGTTATTGCTCTTGTTGATATTACTGTTCAAATTGTTAGCACACTGAACTTTTTCTATCTTTAAAAAATTTCAATTTTGTGCTTTCACACAATGAAGTAAAAATGTCCCACATCTCATTCATTCATTTAAATGGGGAAATTTGTGTGTCTCTGCCTCTGTGTATTACGTGGTTAGTGGAAGATATATTAAGCGATTTTAACATTAGGCATCAAAGTTTCCTCCCAATATTTGCTTCAGTTTTGCTGAACAGAATCAATGATAATATTAAATATTTATGTATGGAATGTCTAAATTATACTTTCAACATCCAGCAATGATACACGTTTCACCAGCAATTCTGCATCATTGCACTAAATAGAAATCTGTCTTTCCCCATTATGAGTAAGCAGTGGCTGAAAAAAAATCTAATTTGAGTAACAAACAAAATCTAAATTCCAATGGAAGTGACAGGCCGTTCGACAGGCTTTTTAAAGCAGAGAACGTTAAAACTGCTTCAAACTGAATCAATCCTCAGAGTGCAGATTCACTGCTCAGGCATTACTAATTAATTAAGGTCATCCACAGCTACCCTGGCCTATTAATGATCCAGCCTTGCCTGATTTGTACTGTTGTGTTCTATAGATGTGAGTCAGAAAATATATTTGCAAATCATTTATTTCAGTATAACATTACTGCTTTCTAATTGTGGACCTGAATACACATACTGGAAGAGAATTATGTTGGCAGATTTGTTGGCAAATTTCAGAGAAGTATAAAAGTATTGGGGTAGAGATGGTAGGGGATTTCAACTTTCCCAATATTAACTGGGGTAGTCACAGTGTTAAAGGTTTAAAGGGAGTGGAATTCTTAAACTGCATCTGGGAGAACATTTTCAGTAGGTACATAGAAGGTCCTACAAGAGAGGGTGGTGTGAAATGAATATAAGAAATTGTCATATTTTATACCTTATATTTTTTTGCAGTAACGTTTTTAAAATTTGGGTTAAGATACATACAGTGACTTTGACTGCTAGAACGGTGACCAATATGCCATAAAAACTAGGTAATCATTGATTTGCAGGACGTGTTCTGCTAACAGATCTTATTTACAGATAACTAGCTCATGGAATATTGTTTAGATTTGAAGGACACCTGGGGTATAGATTGTGGGGAGGCAGTGGCATAGTGGTACTGTCACTGGACTAGTAATCCAGCGACCCAGGGTAATGCTCTGGAGACATGGATTCGAATCCCGCCAGGGCAGATGGTGGAATTTGAATTCCATAAAAATCTGGAATTAAAAGTCTGATAATGACCATGAAACCATTGTCGATTGTTATAAAAACCTTGGTTCACTAATGCCCATTAGGGAAGGAAATCTGTCTTCCTTACCTGGTCTGGCCTATATGTGACTCCAGATCCACAGCAACGTGGTTGACTCTTAAATGCCCTCAGGGATGGGCAACAAATTCTGGCCCGGCCAACGATGCCCACATTCCATGAATGAACAAAGAAAAAAAAGATTGTTTATGAAGGGTATTGTGTTTGCTCCTAGCTACACAGGTCAAGGGACATCTTGTAAGGAGAGACGAAAGAATGTCTTATGCTTTGGGTATGGATGATGTAGTTAATGGGAGAATCCATGTCTGTCTGGAGAGTCAGTGGGTCCTAGAATTCTAATCTGAACAGAGGTGTTTCAGTTTGGTCCTGAAAGGTTCTTCTCCAAACATTCTACACAAAGAAAAGCAATAAATTTCTGGTTGTTACCTTTATTCAAGAGTTGTAATTACTATATTTTGTTTGCTTAATTGGAATATAGTGGCAGGTTTAGAAAGTAAGTTAAGATTTCTTATTTTATTAAGAACTGTTGTAACTGTTAACGTAAAGGTATTTCTTTGTCACTAAGGTGGTTAATTCTATGTTTAAATTAAAGTTTGTTTTACCATAAAAGATACCTATTGCTCAGTGTTATCACTCTTGTGGTACATTTCCTTACAGTTTTATAAATTGAAAATTCTCATTCGGGACCCTAACAAAACTGGGGGCTCGTCCGGGATCCGCCAGGTCCTGGACTTAATTTTAGGTAACAAAGCCGGGCAAGTAGTTGAAATATCTTTGGGAGAGCATTTTGCAGACAGCAATCATAACTCCATGAGATGTAAGACTGCTGTGGAAAACAACAAGGATGGTTCTAAACTGGGGTAAGGCCAATTTTAATAAGGTCTGGAGTGATTTGGCCACAGTGGACTGGGAGCAGACACGTTCAGGTAAATCTGTGACAGAAGAGTGGGACGCATTCAAGAAGGAAACAGGGAGAGTACAAGGGCAACATGTTCAAATAGAGTAAAGAGGTGGGGCAACAAATCCAGTGAACCCTGGATATCGAGGGATATACAACATTGGATAAGGAGAAAAAGGGAGGCTTATGGCAGCTATCAAGGGCTCAAAACAACAGAAGCCCGACAGGGGTATAGAATGTACAAGAGGGAACTTTAAAAGGGAATTAGGAGAACAAAAAGAGGACATGAAAGGATACTGGCAGGTAAAATAAAGGAAAATCTTAAATTGTTTTACAAGTGCATGAAGGGTAAAAGAATAACTAGGGAAAGAATAGGGCCCATTTAGGACCACAGAGGTAATTTGTGTGTGGAGCCAGAGGATGTAGGTAAGGTTCTAAATGAATACTTTGTGTCGGTGTTCATTAGTGAGAGGGATGATGTGGGTATAGAAATCAGGGAGAAGGACAATGATGAATTAAAGGGATTAAGATAGACAGGGAGGAGGTTCTGAGTGGTCTGGCAGGCTTAAAAGTAGACAAATATCCAGAGGCAGATGAAATGTATCCCAGGTAGTGGAGTGAGGCAAAGGAAGAAATAGCAGGGGTGCTGGCAATAATTTTCAACTCCTCTCTGGCCTCAGGAGAGGTGGCGGAGGACTGGAGGATAGCCAATGTGGTACCATTATTCAAGAAGGGAGGAAGGGATAAACAGGAAACTACAAGCCAGTCAGTCCAAACTCAGTGGTGGGGAAACTATTGGAAGCAATTCTGAGAGACAGAATTAATCTGCATTTGGAGAGACAGGGATTAATCAAGAACAGTCAGAATGGTTTTGTTAAGGGGAGTGTGGTGATATGCATCACTGTAAATACACAAGGGGTTAATGTAAATACACTACGACTAAGTAAACACTAGAGGGAGCACCAGAGATGTCATGACATGCAGACATACAGCTAATGAACGCATAGAATAGGACACGACCAATGGGCAGTCAAGACACCCAGAGGTGACACTACCACAAGGGGGCATTACACCACCCATATATAAGGACAGGGCACACATCCTCTGTCTCTTTCCATAGGCGACACTTAGAGAGTAGGACAGGGGCAGATCAGCAGCATCACACCCACCACATGGCTTACAGCAGACTGGTTAGTTATACTGAGTTACTATAGCAAGATTAGCAGGAGAGTCAAACTCATAGAGAACTGTGTTAATGGTTCAATAAATCACATTGAACTGACGTCAAAGTCTGGAGTATCTTTTGGTCAAAGCTGCATCAAGTTGCAGCCTGTGTTATCCCAGAGTACATAACACATCATGGTACCAGAAGTGCCTGTTGAATCTATATAGTTCAACTCAGCAAGATCCGTGACTACCAGCAACAGCACCCAGGCAAGATGATCTAGATTCCGGTTCCTCAGCAGCTCAGGTACCACAGAAATCTCAGTGCCAAATGGCATGCATTCAAGCAGTGATTTGAGATTTACATGGTAGCATCCGACCTAGATGCTGAGAAGATAGATCTTCTACTCACCACTGCGGGTGAAAGTGCAAGAGAAATCTTCAACTCCTTCAAGTACTCCAAAGGGCAGGACAAGAGAAACTGCCAGATAGTCCTGGACAAGTTTGAAAACTACTGTGAGATGAACACAACAGGAATCGGTAAAACTGGCGCCTATACTCACCACGAGGCAAAGGTAGGCTTGCAACAGAAGCAAACAGCAATTTTGACTGGCAGCCATCTTGCGCAAGGGGCCGCACATGCGCAGTTCCCGAGAAGACGCGAACCGACGAAACAGTGTTTTGCGCATGCACGAGAAGACGCGCATGCGCAGTTGCGAAAAGAGCGCACAGTGAAGGAAAAGCGATCTGCGCATGCGCAATCCATTCCTACATTCTACGTCACAAGCGTAATGATGTCAGAGGCCCCGGACCATGCCCACTTAAAGGGAAAATGTCCGAAAATAGCGGAAAAATTTTTTTAAGCCAGAAAACACAATTCTTTCACCTGGAACAACAGCACAATGCCTGAACTTCGCCCAGTAGCTGAAAGTAACCTCCGCAGAACCCTGCAACAAGCAGTTAGCGCCGTCCTAAGAGATGATTTAGTCCTTGAAGACTATGATTCAGACTATGATTTCATCATTGGACGTGGCGACCTCAGCACCAAATCCGAACCGCAACGCGATGTGTTTTACATTGAAGCATCCGACACAGTCATGGACGAGTTCTTCGGATTTGAGGATCCTCAGCCCAGTATAGACGACATCCCGACCCATGAGTACAGGAATTTGCTGCGGTCTGACGCCAAGAGACAGAGAGCGGTACAAGCCCACAGCGAGCGGCCTGACGCCAAGAGAGTGGTCCATGCACCACAAAGAGTCCCCGACTCCACACAGAGAGTGGTCCACGCACCACGAAGAGTTCCCGACTCTGCACTGAAAGCGATGACAGACTCCACAGCGAGACATCTGCACGACTTCGTTGAGAGCGCACAGATCAACTCCACAGCGAGACCACTGCATGACTCCACAGCGAGCTCGCAAGACTCCAGAACGCAGTCCTTGCATGAACAAGAGCATGAAGGTCTAGCAACCTTATCTGAGCAACCAGCAGCAGACGGTGCAAGTCTGCCACGCTCAAGTGCACAGAAAGACGACTATAACAGTCTACCACGCTCACGTGAACAACAAAAAGACTATGACAGTCTACCCACATTATTTGAGCCACCAGAAGAAGACTCTGACAGTCTACCCAGTTCGCCTAACCGACAAGAAGACACTGAAGGTCTACCCACTGTATGTGCGACAACTGACAAAGGCTTCCCAATTCGCGCATGCGCCGAAGGGTCTGCGTAATCTCGCGCATGCGCGGAACTGCCGCCGTGGTTCCGCACATGCGCAGACTGGCCTGCATATTTTGGCACATGCGCGGGGGTTCTATTCTCCGCGCCAGCCATGGTGGAGCCCTACAGGGGCCGGCGTGGAAGGAAGAAGTGCCCCCATAGAACAAGCCCGTATCCCCCCGCATCCCCCCCGAGGACCGCCCCCGCCGACTTACCTGCCAGGTCCCGCCGGCGTGAATCACTCAACTCACGTACCGGCGGGACCTGGCAGGTAAGTCGGCGGGCCAAAAACGGACGGCCACTCGGCCCATCGGGACCCGGAGGGCCGCTGCCAATGGCTCCCGAGCGGCATGGTGTGAACCCCACCCAAGCCCGAAAACCAGCGCCGGAGAATACGGCAGCCGGCGTCGGGGCGGGATTCACACCATGCCGCTCGGGGGCCATTGGCAGCGGCCCTCTGGGTCCCGATACCTCCTATGTCCCATCGTGCCTCCGATGTCAAGCTCTGGCATTTCCATACGCAATGATCCACTAGAACAAATAAACACCAAGGTGTAAAGTGGGAAGTGGAAAAAAAGCTTTGAAAAATCTAATCCTTCGATCACTTTCCCCTGTGCTCGAAGAAAAGGTTGGACAAGCTAAAAAAAAGTGCCAATCATCGAGGCCATTTGAAGTCTCTAAAAAAAACAACCTACAAATACTTAAAACTACTTACAGGTGTCAATAAACATTGTGAAATTAACCACATAGCTCAGAGAAACTGAACTTTCAATCAAACAAGGTTTCCTCTGGAGTACAGATGTTCTTGTACTTGAATAGATGTCTGAGTATTCATTAGCTGGCCCAAACATTTTTTAAAGGATAGAAAAAATTGATCAAAGGATTACATCTTTCAAAGCTATTGTTTGCAAATATACTTCACGCTATGGTTTTCATTGGTTCCAGAAATTGTACAGTGGGTCAATGGGCAGGGAGGTGCAAGAGCTTGACTACGGGGCATGAGGGGCCATAGTGGCAGATAGAAGGGCAGAATGTGGCATAGGAATCATGAGGGGCTTGAAGGGGTCGGTGGGGGTTGTAGTTTGGCATAGGGGGCATGAGAGATACCTTTTGAACTTACCCAATTAAAGATCCCCTCATGTAGACTCGGGTTCAGGATTTCTCTGAGGGGCTGTGAGCCACAACTCTTTAAAAACCTGTCTTGGCTCCATGAAAGTTGCGAGAGTACGAAAAACCAATCTCCACAATGGAGCCGGCCAGGTCAGGAATGCCAGATGTGGGCTGCTGACAGGAACCAGCAGCACCCTTTAAAGGCACTCCAAAAATTAGACAGCCCAGGAATGGCTTTGGGAGTCCCAAAATCGGAACCTGCCCGCCATTTCTCAAGGGCTCCTAAATCAACCTGACTCGGTGAAAATAACTTTGATCATGTCCTCCATCTGACATCGGGAGAGGTTACTGCACCTGGTGTTAAACTAGTAAAGCATAAAATTCAATAGCAGAGTATGAGAGAGCAGGGCAGGCTGTGCTGATAAGAAGATGCATAATTCATTAATATATTGCTTCCAAGAAGTATTGCAGCTACAAATCTCCCAGGCATATAACGGAAAAATGATACGTAACTGTCCCTTGATGTTTATAGGATGCCTGCACCATGTACAGTGTACATTCAATTTAGTCATTAAAAACTGAGACAAAAGGTGAAATTCTCTTTTGATTGCTGAAGCATCATCAATTGTTACTGTTTGAAAATGTTTACGTCACACGCACCTTTCCTTTTGGCTTCTGAACTGAACATGAAAGAGTTGCTTATGCTCTTTCTACTTACAATTAAAAGATAGGTGCACACAAATAGAGTAGCAAATAAACACTGGAGTTACATCTAGTAAAGACCATGGGCAAGATTTGCTGTCCTCGTTGCGTCTGACTTGGTGGCGGGACGAGGCCATTCAATCTCGCGAGAGGCTTCTTGCGAGATATGTGATACTCAAAACGCCTCGCAAGATTTAATGGAGTCTCACGAAACAAGGCGATCTGGATCGCGCCCTCACTGGGCATGATCCAGATTAGCATATTCAAATGAGCCAAATATGCTTTCGCGGGATTCCCCTGGGGCTTGGGACCTAATGGCTGCGACGAGGAGTCCTCGCCAAGGCGCGGTTTATTACTGGCTCGCACAAATGTGGACCACTCATAATGGCACCGTGGAGGGGGTCTCCCAGGTCAATGGAGACCTCCGGGTGGTCGGGGACATGGCAGGTTGGTACCCAGGCACTACCAGCCCGGCACTCTGGCAGTGCCACTTGGGCATCCTGGCAGTGCCACCCTGGGATCGGGCCTGGGGGCCTTACCAGGTGGAGGGGATGAGGGGCGTCCCCAGGGGCCTCCCCGATATTTGGGGGGGGGGGGGGGGAGGAGGATGGAAAACAGTGGGAGTAGGTGCTGAAAGGGGGCGACGGGAAGATCAGGGAAGCCCGACAAAATGGCGAGCTGCCTTTCCTGCTGGGCTTGCCAGGCAGAAATGACCCAAGTGCGGCCTTGGCGGAGAGAAACTCCCCAAGGCCAAAACCAAAATCGGCAAATTGCCATTGAACAGCGGGATGATTCTCAGCACTGCAGCTGTCGAGAAACGCCCCGCTAACCGTGCCCAAAGCCAGGCATAGATTTTGTTTCTGGTCAAATCATGCCCAATGTCACACAAATAGATTCATAGCAGGACACAACAATCTGAGTCAGCGATACAGCAATAATCAGTATTCAATCAGCTGTGTTTACAGTGACCTCTTTAATCTACCTCATATTATTATGAGGTCTACAAAATTATGAGGGGCATAGACAGAGTGGATAGTCAGAGGCTTTTCCCCAGGGTAGAGGGGTCAATTATTAGAGGGCATAGGTTTAAGGTGCGAGGGGCAAGATTTAGAGATGTACGAGGCAAGTTTCTACACAGAGGGTAGTGGGTGCCTGGAACTCGCTGCCGGAGGAGGTGGTGGAAGCAGGGACGATAGTGACATTTAAGGGGCATCTTGACAAATACATGAATAGGATGGGAATAGAGGGATATGGACCCAGGAAGTGTAGAAGATTGTAGTTTAGTCGGGCAGCATGGTCTGCACGGGCTTGGAGGGCCGAAGGGCCTGTTCCTGTGCTGTACTTTTCTTTGTTCTTTGTTCTTGTGGAACATTAATGAGATTTCTTCACATATGGAAAGAAGGCCAAAGCTGAAACGTAGCTCAGTGTTTCCTCCAATTAGTGGCAGCATGGTGGCGCAGTGGGTTAGCCCTGTTGCCTCACGGCGCCGAGGTCCCAGGTTCGATCCCGGCTCTGGGTCACTGTCCGTGTGGAGTTTGCACATTCTCCCCGTGTTTGCGTGGGTTTCGCCCCCACAACCCAAAGATGTGCTGGGTAGGTGGATTGGCCACGCTAAATTGCCCCTTAATTGGAAAAAATTAATTGGGTACTCTAAAAAAAATTTTAATTAAAAAAAAAGTGTTTCCTCCAATTCAATTGCTCCTTCCCTTTGGAGAGATGAGATTTTAAAGACAGTGGCAGTGGAAGAATTCTTGATGTAATATACTGTGAACAAACAAAACACTTTGTGTGATATGGAATGTAGGCGTCACTGACTGGGGCAACATTTATCGCCCATTTCAGAAGGCATTTGAGAGTCAACTGCATTACTGTGCATCTGCGGTCACATGTAGGCCAGGCCAGGTAAGGACGGCAGACTTTCTTCCCTCAGGGACATTAGTGAACCAGTTGGGTTTTTATGACAATCGATTCATGATCATCATTAGACATTCAATTCCAGATTTTTATTGAATTCAAATTTCACCATCTGCCATAGTGGAATTCGAACCCGGGTCCGCAGAGGATTACCCTGGTTCTCTGCATTACTAGTCCAGTGACACTTTAGCCACTGCCTCCCATAGATGTTATTATGTGGTTTGTAAAAATATATTCGCATTTCTGTGGAACCTTTCACAGTCCATAGCTTTATAGTTAATGAAGTACTTTTGGCTTATACTCACAGTTGACAAGTTGGAAGAATAGCAGCCAATTTGTACACAGAAACCCCCAATAAACAATGGGAATGTAATTATGGCAAGATAATCTGTTTTAGTAATGTTGATTGAGGGATAAATATTGACCTAAAGGCACCAGGGATAACTCTCGTGCAACATAGCGCCCTGGAATCTATTACATCTACCTGAAAAGGCAGATGGCACCATGATTTGATGTCTCATTTGAAACACGGCACCTCTGACAGTGCAGCACTCCCTTCGTACTGCATTGGTGCGGACTTTTATGCTCAGATCATGGAGTGGGACTTGAACTTAGAATGTGACTCAGAGGCAAAGGACTATCAACTGAATCATTGCTCATGCCATAGCATTCAAATTAATTGTCCCCTTTTTTGTACACACTAATGTTATTTACACATGGGAAAACAGAAATCCTCTGCATCAAAGCCAAGCTTAAACAAATGAAAGCTCACAATATGTTAAATGATCTCTTCAACAACAGCACAAAGTGCTGCATTGTTCATTTACTTTGAATTAAAAATAACACTTCTGTGATTCTTCTTGGTCTTCAAGTCCTACAGCGAGGCATGCAACTTGAACTTTAGTTCAGCCTCATCAAATACTAAATCAGAATACTAAATGTGAATTCTTCAAATACAGAAAAATTAAAGAGTTGGAATGAATGTCAAAGTTTCACAGTATTCAGTGAGTCAAGAAATTGCATTAAAATATTGTAAAAGCCGAGTACAAGAGAGCCCAACATCAAATTATGTTCTGATGAAAGGTCATCAATTTGAAATGTTAACTCTTTCAGGCGGCGCGGTGGCACAGTGGTTAGCACTGCTACCTAACGGTGCTGAGGACCTGGGCTCGATCCCGGAACCTGGACTCTGTCTGTGTGGAGTTTGCACATTCTCCCAGTGTCTGTGTGGGTCTCACCCCCACAACCCAAAGGTGTGCAGGGTAGGTGGGTTGGCCAGGCTAAATTGCCCCTTAATTTGGAAAAATAATTGGGTACTTTAAATTTTGTTTTTAAACTGTGACCCTCTCCACAGAGGTTGCCAGATCTGCTGAGTATTTCCAGCATTTTTAAATTTTAATTCAGCTTCCCAGCATCAACAAAATTTTGCTCTTGCATCAGAGTATACACATCGGCCGGGATTCTCCGCCGGCGTGATTCTCCGTTATGCCGGCGCCCGGGGGATTACCGACGGCGTAGGGCTGCCCCACAATGGGAAACCCTGTTGACCGGCTGGCGTAACGGAGACTCCCGCCGGTCAGTCAGGGCAGAAATGCGGCGCGCGGCGGGGCGGAGAATCCCGCCCATCACCTTTGGGCGCTGTGTTCCTATAGATATTTATGCTTTCCATCTCCAGTAATTTAAATATTTAATAATACTTACACTGCATTGCCGGGTATTGGCGGAACAAATAAGAGGAAACCGCTTCTAGTAGCAGAATGATAGAAACCAGGGGCGAAATTCTCCGGCATCGGCGCGATGTCCGCCGACTGGCGCCCAAAACGGCGCAAATCAGTCGGGCATCGTGCCGGACCAATTTCCACCCCGCCAGCTGGTGGAAAAGGCCTTTGCTGCCCCGCCTGCTGGCGTGGAAATGACATCTCCGGGCGGCGCATGCGCGGGAGCATTAGCGGCCGCTGACGGCATTCCCGCGCATGCACAGTGGAGGGAGTCTCTTCCGCCTCCACCATGGTGGAGACCGTGGCGAAAGCGGAAAGGAAAGAGTGTCCCCACAGCACAGGCCCGCCTGCGGATCGGTGGGCCCCGATTGCGGGTCAGGCTACCGTGGGGGCACCCCCCGGGGCCAAATCGCCCCCCCAGGACCCCGGAGCCCGCCCGCGCCACGTTGTCCCGCCGGTAAGGTAGCTGGTGTAATCAATGCCAGCGGGACAGGCATTTTAGCAGCGGGACTTCGGCCCATCCGGGCCGGAGAATCGCAGGGGGGTGGCCCGCCAACCCGCGCTGCGCGATTCCCACCCCCGCCGAGTATCCGGTGCTGGAGAATTCGGCAACCGGCGGGGGCGGAATTCACGCCAGCCCCCGGCGATTCTCCAACCCGGCGGGAGGTCGGAGAATCTCGCTTCAGAAGTTTTAAGACATTTTGCAAAAGAATCGAGACAAGATCAGGGGCGAAATTCTCCCCCAATGGCGCGATGTCCGCCGACTGGCGCCAAACACGGCGCCAATCAGACGGACATCGCGCCGGCCCAAAGGTGCGGAATGCTCCCCATCTTTGGTGGCCTAGCCCCAACATTGAGGGGCTAGGCCGACGCCGGAGGGATATCCGCCCCGCCAGCTGGTGGAAATGGCGTTTGTTGCCCCGCCAGCTGGCGCGGAAATGCGGCGCATGCGCGGGAGCGTCAGCGGCCGATGACAGTTTCCCGGCGCATGCACGGGTGCGTCAGCGGCCGCCGACAGTTTCCCGCGCATGCGCAGTGGGGAGAGTCTCTTCCGCCTCCGCCATGGAGGAGGCCGTAGCGGAGGCGGAAGGGAAAGAGTGCCCCCACGGCACAGGCCCGCCCGCGGATCGGTGGGCCCCGATCGCGGGCCAGGCCACCGTGGGGGCACCCCCCGGGGTCAGATCGCCCCGCGCCCCCCCCCCAGGACCCCGGAGCACGCCCACGCCGCCTGGTCCCGCCGGTAAATACCAGGTTTGATTTACGCCGGCGGGACAGGCAATTTCTGGACGGGACTTCGGCCCATCCGGGCTGGAGAATCCAGCGGGGGGTCCCGCCAACCGGCGCGGCCCGATTCCCGCCCCTGCCCAATCTCCGGTACCGGAGACTTCGGCGGGGGCAGGGGCGGGATTCACAGCGGCCTACAGCCATTCTCCGACCCGGCGGGGGGTCGGAGAATGACGC
This sequence comes from Scyliorhinus torazame, assembly GCF_047496885.1. Classification (NCBI taxonomy): domain Eukaryota; kingdom Metazoa; phylum Chordata; class Chondrichthyes; order Carcharhiniformes; family Scyliorhinidae; genus Scyliorhinus; species Scyliorhinus torazame. The sequence continues at coordinate 119,415,033 of NC_092707.1, read as the reverse complement.
CCGAGGTTTTCATCGACACTGAGCTGTGAGCTGGAAGGCGTTGACTGAAAGGGCTGTGGAATCAGATTCAACATTAACTTTTAAAGGGGAATTTGGATCAATACTTAAAGGGAACAAGGTTGAGGAGTGGGAATAATTGCCTTTTGAAAGCACCAGCACGGACACAATAGACTGAATGTTCCATAAATAGCTTGGAATAAAATGTTGACTTCTTTTTTCTTAGTAAAGTTGTTAGTTTTTCCCAAGACACACTACAGTAGGAAATTATTTATTTATTCTTTTATAGGATATGGGCATCGCTTGCAAGGCCGGCACTTGTTGCCCATCCCTAATTGCCGCTGAAGTGCTATGTAATTTCAGAGAGCAGTAGATCTGGAGTCACATGCAGACCAGACCAGGTCCAAAATCTCCAGATGGACTTTTATGACAATCAATGATAATTTCATGGTCACTATTTATGAGACTAGCTTTATATTTGTTATAACCCCTGCGAGATCCACGGGGATGACCCAATTGAGCGTCATGGAGTATTAGCTCCCCCGGTGAGGGGCGGAGGCCCGCCAGCGGGACAGTTAACTCAGGACATTAAAAGCCAGTCCAGGTAGGAGCAGAGCGACAGAGTATTCCTGGCTGGGACTGGGACTGTTACTTGTAAATACTTTACTTTAGTAACAAACCATTTTTTTGTACTTTCCTTTCCGGACTTCTTGGTGACTACTAAAATATTCCAGATTTATTAATTGAATTTAAGTTCCATCAGTTGCTGTGATGGGATTTGAACTCCTGTCCCCAGACCATTAGCCTTGGCCTATTGGATTATTAATTCAGTGCCATTACCACTACGTCACCATCTCCCATAAATTAACTGCTACTTGATAGTCAAGTGATAAATATTTAAGTTCATTGAGCCAGTGAATATGAATAACTGTTTTACTGTCATGGATGTGTGCTTAGGAGCTGATTGATGTCAACAAGTTGTATGCAACACTCAGCACCCAATTAGTGGCGCTGGGTGTTGCCTCGGGGATGGAGGTAGTGCTCAAAGACAGGCAGCACTCATGACTGGGTTTGCTCTGGCCTTGGAGATTGGAACGAACAGGAGTGGGCCTGCAGCCTCATGTGCAGCCAAGTGGCCAAAAAGTTAATCACAAGGTACTTGGTGCACTCTCCTCAAACAATGGTGGCTTTGCGTCACTGCCTGAGCTCCTCCTCGGTTTCAATACAATTTTCTTTTCCAGATTTTTATTCGGCAGCAAGATCACATTTTGACTCCCTGCAGTACTCTGAGACCTGGGCATCAACCTGCACCAGACCCATCACTCTTCCAATTCAACACTTTGAAAATTCCCTTCTAGCCCTCTCCAGATCATTAGCTAGCTTTTCAATCAGCTTGTTGGCTAGTTAGTTGGAGGGGAGCAGGTTGCTGATTCCCCCCACCTCCACTTTCAAAATTGCAAGTTGTTCTGCAAGAGGCGGATGACTGACACACATTCCAGGAACAAAATTTTCTAAGCATGACTGCACCTGTCCCGCCCTTACAGGTGTTTGAAAATTCAGAGTTATCTGCCAGTCTGGGCGACATTCAGATCTAGAGTCTGATAGGTGGAAAATACAGGCCTGAGTTCGCACTTCCAAAGTTGGGACAATTCTCGGCTCTGCAAACCTTGGGGAGAAAGTGACCTGGGGGCCAGGTTTTCGGTCTGGGGGGTGCGGGCGTGGAGGCGGACTGGGAGGAGGGTTGGCCTTGGTGAACCGGCACTGTTTCGAAGTTTGAAAAAAAAAACCCCATGAAATGGCACTCCAGCCCAAACCCTTCACCCTCTTACCGTGCCCCATCCATGCCAGCCCTTGTCACCTCATGCCCCCACCCACCTCCATGGCTCCTCATATCCTCTATGCTAACCTCTTCCCCCATGCACTCCTACAACTCTTCATAGCACCTATGCCAGCTTAGTGCCAAATGGTAAACCCCTCAGTTTGCCCTTACATCTTGCATGCCAAGTCACCAGTATTCACCATGGGCAGATCTCCGGACCCATGATGAGATAAGATTTTTAAAAGTTCTAAAATGTCTATTGATGAATCTACTATTTGAAAAAAAATACTCTCATCGATAAAAACCCATCCGCTGCATTTAACTTCCTTTAATCCTTTACGAAAGCAAGCATTGGAATTCAAAGCCGCCGTTCTAGGTCCATTCGCTGATGGCAGGATTCTCTGTTCCCGCGATAGTGCACTCCCGAGTTTCCCGGCAGCAAGGATGACTTCAAATGAGAATTCTCATTGACAGCGGCAGGAGCAGAGAATCCCTCCGCCAGTAAACATACTGGAAGGCCGGTGAATTCCCACCCATTGTAACTCTTCAAAGAATTTACGACTATTTGGGGCTTTCAATTAAACTTTGAAATGACAGACACACAAGTGTGAAAATGAGTTCCAGTGAGCTTGACAATTCCAATGAATTTAAGTACTTTTTATGCACATTCGGGTCTACTTTTAACAATACCAAAGGGCACCTTAGGTCTCCAAAAGGTGTCCCGGGACCATATCCTCTCCAAGGAACTCCATCCAGTTGCTGTAGACCTGCTCCGTCAGGTCTAAAGTACACAAGTCATGATTTGGATATCCTACTAGTGAAACTCAAATTAGTCTCAGGCCACTGCATTTTAACATGTGCCTCCAAGAACCACAGGTGTGCAACTTAGAATCTGCCCCCATTGTCCTCCCCTGTAAAAATGGTGGGTGCCATGTTCAATGACCTGCCTTCGGAATTCGGGCCTCCACCACCATTTTTGTTCGCGACAGAGTAGTTCTCTGTCTATGACACTTCAGGTCACAGAATCCTCGCTCCCTGATACACCAATGCACTTGCAATGACAACACCCAACAGTAAGATTGTGCCTATGCTGCAAAACTGTGTGGAAAGTGCTGAGACCAGTGAAAGCATTCATATTGTCAACATTAAGTTTATATTATGGGCTGTGAATTCACACTCCAACCAGCAGGAGACTATGCTGCAGATGTGAGCTTACAAATATACTCACAGCTCAGCTTCTCGTCCATGCATTATTAAGTGTTGTGAGAGTATAAGTGACAGTCTGAGATTTATCAACTTTTTAAAAAAAACATTTGTTTCAGTTATTTTTGGTATCTTTGAAGTCCAACTGGATCTGACTGCAGCATAATGAATAGTCACTTTTGCAACGGTGGGAATAAGAATCCAGAGCAGCAGAATAACCTTTACCCAGCACAGTGAAATGTTTTTTTCTTATTAAGGGGCAATTTACCGTGCACATCTTTGGGATGTGGGGGTGAGGCCCACGCAGACACGGGGAGAATGTGCAAACTCCACATGGATAGTGTCCCGAGGAAGGGATCGAACCCGGGTCCTCGGCTCCGTGAAGCAGCAGTGCTAACTACTGCACCACCATGCCGTCATACAGTGACATGTTTTGACGATGACCATCTTTTACTTTGACTGCAAGGTCAAAATTTTCCATAATCCCCAATTCCAATTCTTTGTAATGCAGTTCATCACATCCATTTGAAGTATTTTTACTGGTCAGTTACTTTGACCGATATGTTTGTTGTTTTTACAATTGCCAGCAGTAATGATTACTCCCATCAGATTTTACTAAACTACAACCTCTGATAACTTACTGCTCAAACGAGTTGTGCTGTCAGATTAAAAACAGCATGTATTCTAGGATACGGTAGCATCACGGTTATCTTACCAGACCACAGTAAGTGATGTAATGCTGTTGATGTGGTGTACATGGACTTCCAAAGGACATTCAGTACAGTGCCACGTAACAGACTTGTGGGAAAGGTTATCGTCCGTGGAATAAAAGGGACAGCAGCAACATGGGTACAATATTGGCTGAGTGATAGGAAAGAGCAAGTAATGGTTAACAGGTATTTTTTTGGCTGAAGAAAGGTTTGTAGTGGTGTTCTCTAGGGGTTGGTATTGGGACCCTTGCTTTTCCTGATATGTATGAATGATCTAGGTTGAGGCGAACAAAAGACAATTTCAAAGTTTGTGGATGATCCAAAACTTGGAAGTATTGTAACTGTGAGGACAGTGTAGAACTTCAAAAGGACATGAACACGTTGGTGGTGTGGGCAGATAAGTGGCAGATTAAGTTCAATGCACAGAAGTATGGGGTGATTCATTTTGACTTGGAAGAACATGGAGAAACAATATAAAATGAGGGGTAAAATCCGAAGGGGGTGCAGAAGCAGAGAGACCTGGGTGCATATGTGCATGTCATTAAAGATAGCAGAACAGGTGGAGAGAGCAGTCACGAAAGCAGACAGTATCCAAGGCTTTATTCACAATGGCATGGAGCACAAGAGCAAGGAGGTAATACTGAACTTGTATTGAGTACAGTTCAGGGTGCCACGCTTTCAGAAGGAAGATGAATGTATTAAGAGAGTGTCGAAGAGGTTTAGAATAATGAAGATAGATTGGAGAAATTGGGATTGTTCTCCTTGGAGAGAGGAAAGCTAAGAGATTTGATAGTGAGGTTCAAAATCATGAGAGGGCTCGACAGAGTAGATAGGGAGAAACTGTTCCCATTTGTAAAAGGGTCAAGAACAAGAGGACACAGATTTAAAGTGATTTATAAAAGAAACAAATGTGATGTGAAAAAATACTTTTTCACACAATAAGTGGTTGGAGTCTGGAATGCACGGCCTAGAAGTGTGGTGGAGGTAGGTTCAATTGAGACATACAAGAGGGCATTAGATGATTACTTGAATTGAAACAATGTGCAGGGGGTATGGGGAAAAGGCAGGGAAATGGCACTAAGTTATAATATGCTGATTCAGAGAGTTAGTGCAGACATGATGGGCCAAATGGCGTCCTCTACACTATAACAATTCTTTGATTCTGTAATTCAAATCTGGTAAAGTTCAAATCCGACCATGGCAATTGTGAAATTTTAATTCAATTAATTAATTCAAACCTGGAATAAATATCTCGGGTGGAATATTCTGTTCTGGAGGTCTAGTGGCAGGAGCGGATGATTCAGTAATGGCAACGGTGTAACTACTGGATTGTTCTAAAAATCAATTTGGTTTACTAATGTCCTATAGGGAGGGAAATCTTCCTTCTTATCCAATACGTGGCTCCAGATCCACAGCCACGTGGCTAATTTGTAATACCCTTCTGAAAAGCCATTTAATTGCAACGAAAAAGGACCATCTTCTCAAGGAGAATTGGGAGTGGGCAGTAAATACTGACCTTGAATGAACCAAAAATAATCAGCAAACAATTTTGCATGCTCTCAAAATCCTGAATACAATTTAACTGATTCTGTTATATGAGGCCGAGCAGTTGTGAGCTTTTTATGAACTCAAAGGATTAGACTCTTGACAGTGTCTATACTGTGTGCACAGACAAGCCTCATATCTCAGCCTCATGTTTGTTCTCCAGTCAGCAGCCAAGGTTGAGAGCCAAAGGGAGCAGAAACGCACAGTGAGTACCCCTGATTCTGTTCCCACCCAGTGTCCATGCACTAGCAATTTCCAGGAAAAATCAATGGAAAGCAACGGCATCTCCCATGCAGAATCAGGAGCAATTGAAAAAGGTTGGGCGTGGGGTGAGATTGTCAAAGTGGATTGAAGATACCCTTGAATATGGAGCTTTGCCTTAGACCTGTCGCGGATAGGAGGGGGTTTAATTTAAACAGGCTTGATTTCTTCTCTCGCCACCCATTCATAAACAGAAAGGTGTTTTTGATTTCCTTCTTTATATGTTGTGGTATATTTTCCCACTCCTCGGTTTTGCCGTGATCCAATTCTCCATTAACAACCCCATAGCAAACTCAAACTCGGGTAAAATAAAAGGTTTGTTTATTTTACACACAAAGTGTGGGATGGGGTGTCGCTTTGTAGCCCCGGTACATTCATACAATAAAAAAGGGATAAGGGAAGAAGGAGGTATAGAGCCACAGAGGAAATAAGAATTATTGTTTAACGTGATTCCAGAGTCGAAGTCCAATGGTGTATTCATTCACAGAGACAACAAGCTTAAGACAGATGCTGGGTAATTCCACTTTTCTAGTGGTGGTGATTTCCAGGGTGGGTAGACAGATCAAGATGAATTAGTCTTCAGGCGCAGGTACAGAAGTTCCAATAGAAAACAGTGTGGTTTGGGAGCCAGGAATTCAAAAACCCAGACAGCCATTTACAACTGCTAGGAGATAAATGACAGGCTGCCTCTTTCATCTGCACAAGACAATGTAACAGGTTCTAACAGTTTTGGGGTGGTGGTGGGGGGGGGGGTTCATGTGACATGACTCCCACTTCTCCATCTTGGTTTGGACAAAATATATCCTTTCTGGATTCTTGAGATGATTAATCTTTCAACTATTAATGTGCTCCACAGATTCCAGAGTCTTTTTGTCCTCGCAGATGGATCATCTCTGTTGGCCAGGGGCCTGCCTTATAATGAAATGAAAATGAAATGAAAATCGCTTATTGTCACAAGTAGGCTTCAAATGAAGTTACTGTGAAAAGCCCCTAGTCGCCACATTCCGGCACCCGTTCGGGGAGGCTGGTACGGGAATTGAACCCTGCTGCTGGCCTGCCTTGGTCTGCTTCCAAAGCCAGCGATTTAGCCCTGTGCTAAACCAGCCCCGAAGGTCTTTGTACAAGTCCTGTGGATCTGATCTCTGCAGTCACAGGAGCATTAGCACCTCTTTAGAGTTAACAAGGGCAGCACAGTAGCACAGTGGGTAGCACTGTTGCTTCAGAGCTCCAGGGTCCCAGGTTTGATTCCAGCTTGGGACACTGTCTGTGTGGAGTCTGTATGTTCTACCCGTGTCTGCGTGGGTTTCCTCCAGGTGCTCCGGTTTCCTCCCAAAAGCCCCGAAAGACGTGCTGTTAGGTAATTTGGACATTCTGAATTCTCCCTCTGTGTACCCGAACAGGCACTGGAATGTGACGACTAGGGGCTTTTCACAATAACTTCATTGCAGTGTTAATGTAAGCCTACCTGTGACAATAAAGATTATTATTTTTTAAAAGTTTGCTGCTGACCCGAAGCAACACGGCAGTACATTCACAAGAGGCCTAGGATCCCCAAGGGACCCAGGCCACTGATGAGTAAGGGTGGAATGCAAGTTACAGCGAGGAGTTGCTGGCTGGATGAGGCAAAGGGGTAAGAAGAAAGAGACGGCAGGGGAAGGATGGACAGAGCACTGAACCTCCCCAACCTTCGTTCCCGATGTCAGGTCCTTCGATCAGGGGACGATCAGTATCTCAGGGACGCCATCAAGGAGCCCGTAAGTAAACCCTACAAGGCTTTGCTTTTCGAGCGCTCTGCATTTCAACTGCTCTATCTGCCAGCAGGTGAATACCACAGTGTTGACATGCGGCTCTTAGTGAGCATTCTTTGCCCAATTAAGGACACTAATTTTTATTGGGGCAGGAAAGCTGTCCATATGTATTCCCTCCCCAGATGTAATCACTAAGAATGAGGCTATGGACGGATTTGAAAAAGGGTGAACAATGAATGGAAAACTGGAAGATGAATTATCTATTATTATCAAACAACTTGGGCAGGATTCTCCGTTTGGGAGACTGGTCTCCCGCCGGAGGTGAATTACAACCAGTTTTCGATCCCCCTGGGAAGACAAATCGATAAGTAATTCAGTGTTCCTTGCCATGCAAATTTATGCATAGTGTGTGTGTTATTCTTTGTCTCTGAATAAAGCTCGTAGCCTTAAAGTTGAAGTAGATGCTTTATTGTGAGTTTGTTCTCTCTCCAGCGCTTAAACTATGTTACATCTGAGCTGCCTGTCTGTGTTCTGCTCCCAGCTGCCGTTCCTGTGAAGTGCCCTCTAACTTCCTGTCTGTCTCTATTTATACCTCTCCCGTGCTCCCTCTAGTGCTTGCTCAGTTCTATTGCATCTACATTGACCCCTTGTATATATACGCAGATATACAGATCACTACAGTGTGGAATACAAGGGATTCCCAGGGGGGGGGCGGGGGGTTAGCAAGGTCTCACGGCCACCCTGCCTCCCTCACTGCAAAGCAGCATCAAACCCCAACCTCCCCACACACCAGCATCCTTATTCCACACCTTCTAGCTCGATTAAAAGACCCTCCCTCCAATCTTACCCCAGAGGACGGCATAAAAATCCACTAAGTATGTGGAAATGTATTTAATTTGTCAATGCTCATAAAATGAATGTTTTAACTCTGCTTTAATTCTGTATTGTTCGCTTTTTAAAGGGTTTAAGTTGCTGATCTTGATTTGTTTCTTTTACAGAACAATGTAGGTTTTTCCATTGTTCTGGTTATTGCGCAGTTATTACATTGGGTGATTAACATGGCTGAGAAAAAACAGAAGCGACGTGATTTGCAGCACCTTGTAGCAGGAACAATACGTTCCATTCCTGCTAAATTTAATTTCCCCAGAGGAAAGGTTATTTGTTCGTATCATTAGGATTTGACCTTGGTTAACTATTAGGCAAGCACCAAGCACCTTCCTTGTGATTAGAATCTGCATTTTGAAAAATGGATAAGATGATTAATACGAACAACAACAATAACATAACAACATCGCACCTCCAACAAAGAACAAAGAACAATACAGCACATGAACAGACACTTCGGCCCTCCAAGCCTGCGCCGATCACGTGTCCTATCCAGACCCACTGCCTGTATCCTTCTATGCCCAGTCTGTTCATGTGCCTATCCAGATAAGTCTTAAAGGTCGTGAACCGATCTGCCGCAACCACCTCACTTGGCAGTGCATTCCAGGCCACCACCATCCTCTGTGTAAAAAAAACGTCCCCACGCACATCGCCACTGAACCTATCCCCTTTCACCTTGAACTTGTGCCCCCTTGTAATTTTCAATTCCGCCCTGGGAAAAAGCCTCCAACTGTTCACCCTATCTATACCCCTAATAATTTTATAAACTTCTATCAGGTTGCCCCTCAGCCTCCGTCTCTCGAGGGAGAACAATCCCAGTTTATTCAATCTCTCCTCATAGCTAATTTCCTCCATACCAGGCAACATCCTGGTAAACCTTTTCTGTACTCTCTCCAAAGCCTCCACATCCTTCTGGTAGTGCGGTGACCAGAATTGGACACAGAATTCCAAATGTGGCCTAAATGATGTTCTATATAACTGCAACATAATTTTCAAGCTTTTATACTCGATACCCCGTCCTATGAAGGCAAGCATGTCATTTGCTTTCTTTACCACCATTTCCACCTGTGCTGCCACTTTTAAGGATCTGTGAGCCTGCACGCTCAGATCTCTCTGTGACTCTATGTTCCTGATGGTCTGCCATTTATTTTATAGCTCTCACCTGAATAGGATCAACCAAAATGCATCGCCTCGCATTTGTCCGGGTTAAATTCCATCTGCCATTTCTCCGCCAAATTTTGCAGCCTATCAATATCCTGTTGTATTCTCTGTCAATCTTCATCACTATCCGAACTCCTGCAATGTTAGTATTATACACAAACTTGCTAATCAGACCAGTTATGGTTTCTTCCAAGTAATTTATATATATTACAAACAGCAGAGGTCCCAGTACTGCAGAACATTACTAGTTAAAGACATCCATTCTGAAAAACACCCTTCCACTGCTACCCTCTGTCTTTTGAGGCCAAGACAGTTCTGAATCCATCCAGCTAGTTCACCCTTGACCCCATGTGATTTAACCTTTTGCACCAGCCTGCCATGAGAGACCTTATCAAATGCTTCACTAAAGTCCATGTACACAACATTCACAGCCATTCCCTCTTCAACCATTTTTGTCAGCTCCTCATAAAACTCAATTAAATTACTGAGACATGGGGCGGATTCTCTCAGCCCCGCGCTGGACTGGAGAATCCCTGCAACCGTGTCACGCCGCCCCGACGCCGGCACGCGATTCTCCGCGCAGTCGCGGGCCACTCCACACAGCCGGGCCTCTGATTCTCCGGCCTGGTTGGGCCGAGCGGCCGCTCTACAAAGGCAGAGTCCCATCCACATCTGGTCGCAGCCGGCGTGAACTCTGCGCGCAGGGTCGGGGGGGGGGGGGGGGGGGGGGGCGGCCTGTGGTGGAGGGAGGAGCCTCCGACCCCAGGGGGGGCCTCCGATGAGGCCTGGCCCGCGATCGGGGCCTACCGATCAGCGGGCCGGCCTCTTGCTCCCCGGGCCTATTTTCTTACGCGCCGGCCCCTGGACACCCGCGCCATGTTGTGTCGGGGCCGGCACGTTGAGGGAGGCCACTGCGCATGCGCGGGTTGGCGCGGCGCACAGTTCGCACCGGGATGGGAGGCTGGAGCGGCGTGAACCACTGGAGCGTGCTGGCCCCCTGTAAGGGCCAGAATCGGTACTCCCAGCGGCCCGTTCACGCCGTCGTGAAACGCGACGGCATTTCCGACGGCGTGGACACTCTGCCGCCGAATGGGAGAATCCCGCCCCCGCCCTCTCTCGTACAAAACCATGCTGTCTGCTGCTAACTTGACATTATAAAATGTCCCAAGCTGCATCACAGGAGCATTAGAAAACAAAAGTTGACACCAAGCCACATAAGTTGATATTTGGGCTGGCTCAAAAGCTTGGTCAAAGAGGTGGACTTTAAGAAGAAGAGACAGAAAGGAGGAGAGGTTAAGGGTGTGTTGTAACCCACACTTGACCCACGGGTCTCGTGGAGAACCAGCTTCCCTGCTGAGGGGCAGAGCCCCCTGACCAGCGGGAGAGGAAATCAGAGGATATAAACCACGCCTGAGTGTGAGCCGGCGCGGTCATCCCACCCGGGACCTGTGCACATTGTTGTTTCGTACCTCTGTAATAAACCTTTCATTCCCACCGCTTCCTATGTGGCTGGCTGTGTGAATGCAATAGGGAAGGAATTTCAGTTCTTAGCGCCTGAGCAGCTGAAAGCACAGCTGCGAATGATGGACCAATTAAAATTGGACCAAAATGCGATGAGCACAGGTATCTCAGAGAATTCTGATGGAAGATCATGGCCTAACTCTGTTTCACTCTCCACAGATGCTGCCTGATCTGCTGAGAATGTCCAGATTTTCCTGTCTTTATATCAAAGGGCTGGAGGGCTGGAGGAGATAAGAGATAAGGAGGGGTTGAGGTTATGGAGGGATTTCAAAAATGGGTGAGCAATGAATGAAAAACTGGAAGAGGAATTGTCTATTATTATCAATCAACTTGGGCAGGATTCTCCGTTTGGGAGACTGTTCACCTGCCGGAGGTGAATTGCAAACAGTTTACGATCCCCCTGGAAGTGCAAACCAGTTAGTAGTTTGGTGTTCCTTGCCATGCAAATTTATGCATGGTGCGGAGTACGAGGGATTCCCTGGGGTAGCAAGATCCCGCAGCCGTCCCCCCTCCGCACCGAAAAGTAGCATCAAAGCCCCCCATCCACCCCCCACGCAGCAGCCCCCCACACCCATAATATCTGAATGCTCCCCCCCCCCAAAGTACAGGGTGACCCAACCTGACCCTCCCCCTGGGACCATGTAATAGGGAGTTCCCCCCAAGGACCCCTGTAATAGGGAACCCCCCCAAGACCCTGTGAAAGCAGAACCCCACCAGGAACCCCTGTAATAGGGGGACACCCATCCCTCCCAGTAAACCCTGTAATAGGCAAACAGCCCAGCCCCCCCAGGGACCCCTGCAATAGGGGGACGCCCCAGTGACTCCTATAATAGGGAAACCCCCCCGATATGGATCCCCTGACAAAATGGACCACCTACAGGGCCCCCCTGTAATAGGGGGACCCCCCACATGACACTCTGCCTAAAGGGAGACTCCCACACATAAAATAGACCCCTGTCTGGAAGCTTGAGAGCAGCCTAGACCAGGGCAGTGAGAGGAATTACAGCTGTAACACTTACCTTACAGCCTCAGCTGTCCATTCCTCCAAAGAGAACAGCTGTGACCTGAGTCTGATTCCCACAGATCCATTAGCTGCAAACCATTCATAGCTTTCCAGTAGTGGTCTGTGATTGAAAGCTTTTACAAACCTTGATTAATTCATCTCCCTTCACGGTTCAGTGGCCTAAGTGGTGAAACCCCAATGTTTACAAACATCAAAGAGAGGTGAGTGCATTAGAAGAACTAAGTGCATTCCAATCACTCAAGCATGTGAATTCACTGGTGAGTGCCCACCAGGCTTAGGTCACAGCTGTTCTCCTTGGAGGAATGGACACATCTGCAAGGTAAGTGTTACTGGACTGAATCATAGAATTTACAGTGCAGATAGAGGCCATTCAGCCAATCGAGTCTGCACCGGCCCTTGGAAAGAGCACCCCACCCAATCCCCGTAACCCAGTAACCCTACCTTTTTTTGGGACACTGAGGGCAATTTAGCATGGTGGATCCACCTAACCCGCACATCTTTGGACTGTGGGAGGAAACCGGAGCACCCGGAGGAAACCCACGCAGACACGGGGAGAACATGCAGACTCCACACAGTGACCCAAACCGGAAATCGAACCCAGGACCCGAGAGCTGTGAAGCAACTGTGCTAACCACTGTGCTACCATGCTTCCAGACAGCTCAAGCTTCCAGACAGGGTTCTATTTTCTGGGAGGGGGGCACCGTGTGTGTGGAGGGTGAGTCTATAGAGGGGGGGGGGGGCAGTGCATTGTGGGGGAGTGGCCCTCAAATGAACTTGGATGTCCCTACCAGCGTGGCCCTGGCATGGTAGACCTCACAGTAGGCCAAGGGGTAACTCCTTGGTGGAATTTCCCCCTTGGACCACCGCAAGATTCCTCACGCCTGAGCCACGCTGGTAGAGACCACAAATGATCTGCGCCCCCGTGATTCCCGGTCACGGGGGCTGGGGAATCACCGAGGGCCGGAGCATGGAGTGCCGGGTCTGCTAAATGGATGCAAATAGGTTATTATGACCCATTTGCATTCATTTACATACACCCGCTGGCATGTTGCGTGAACCTCAATTCCAGGAGTCAGAGCATTGCGTTCGGGATGGCGCCCAGCGTCAATCCCAATTTTCCCCCTCGGCCCGAATCTCCGTGCCATCGGGGAATGCTATCCGGGCATCCCGGAATGGAAAATCCCACCCAATGTCTCAATGAAAAGAAAATAGAAAATATGGATGTGAAGCAAACTTGCAAGTAAACATTTTCTCCTCTCACATGGAAAAGGGCAGGATTCTGCGGGAATCGGTGGGACGGGCAACTCCGGCGCCGAGGAGTGGCATGAACCACTCTGGCGTAGGGCCGCTCCAAAGGTGCGGAATCCTCCGCATCTTCAGGGGCTAGGCCGGCGCCAGAGTGGTTTGCGCCTTTCCAGGGAAGGGGCTTGGTGCCACGCCAACTGGCGCCGAAGGGCCTCCGCCGGCCGTCGCGAGTTGCCGCATGCGCAGGAGCGCCAGCGTGTGCTGGCGTCATCCTAGCGCATGCACGGGGGGGGGGGGGTCATCTCCGCATCGGCCATCGCGGAGGACCGCAGAGGCCGACGTGGAATAGAGTGCCCCCACGGCACAGGCCCGCCCGCGGATCGGTGGGCCCTGATCATGGGCCAGGCCACCGTGGGGGCATCTCCCGGGGCCAGATCCCCCCGCGCCCCCCCCCCCCCCCCCCCCCCCCCGCCGAGGCCGCCCGCGCAGCCAGGTCCCGCCGGCAAATACCTGGTGTAATATACGACGGCGGGACTGGCCGAAAACAGGCAGCCACTCGGCCCATCGCGGGCCGGAGAATCGCTGGGGGTCGGGGGGCACTGCCACGGCCGCCAACCAGCGCAGTGCGATTTCTGCCCCCGCCAAATCCCCGGCGCCGGAGAATTTGGCAGCCGGCGGGGGTGGGATTCACACCTCCCCCCCCGGCGATTCTCCGCCCCCCTGCCCATCATATGTCATGACACTAATGTGTCCTAACTGGTTTCCACTGGTTAAATGAGGTATCGCTTTCATGGAAACAAAGTTAACAAATATTCTTGTGGTTTAGAAAGAAGTAAATTGAAGACGTGTGAAATTAACTTGTAACCATTTCATATGCAAGTGATCCAATTGTGGCATTTTCATGTGATCAAAGTCACTGGGTCAATTCCTTGTGAGCATGTTTTCCAATCTCCATGAAATCAGCTTTTTTAAATTCTGATGCACAGTCTATAATGCCAAGAAAACTCTACCCACTATCCAAAAGGTGCATTAAAGTGGCCCCAAACTAGCCTGTTACGCTTTTAATATTTATTCATATCTGTCAGTCCAAATTTGACATTTGACGGCCACAAATGCTGACAAGGTCATTTATTGAAAGTACATTCAGGAAATGACTCATTCCTCACATGCTCCATACTTCGTGAAATAGGAAAAATTGAGAGAAAGGAACAATTAACCTGCTGAATTGCTATTTCCATTACTGAGAGTGCCTGTTTCTGATATGCAATGAAAAACGATAAGCAACTAGATAAATAACAAATAATGCATAAGATTCAATCCATCTTGTTTTAAACTGGAAATGGTGGGACTTTAGCTTTGACCAGACCACATTAGACTCGCCATTAATAAACTTCCCACAGTTTTGTGACCATTAACAGGAAGAGCCCCTCCTCAGCCCATACAGCAATTTAATTCCGTCTCAAGGCCCTGATCACCAAGGTAAAATTTTAGATTTACTGCTCAACAGCTGCAGTCTCTGGAGTGATATTAATGGCACGTTGGGCCTAACTAATTGCTGGTTTATCACTCAGGGTCTGAAAATACCCCATTGGGTCAAAACTATTCCAGCTGTTCAGTGAATTCACATGCAAATTCTGATAGGAAACCAAACTCTGTTTTTGGAATGGGTCAGAGCTTGGGATGGTGTGGGAGTGGGGGTGGGGCGGGATGTATGAAGAAATTGCAGAGAAATGCATTTGAGCGATTCTGGCATGAAACACCAGTATGGGCTGAATGACATCTTCATATTCGGAAATTTATGATTTACAAGGGCCGGGATTCTCCGATATCGCGGCCAAGTGTTGACGCCGGCGTCAAAACCGGCGTGAGCGATGCCGGTATCAATGGGCCTCCAGGCCCAGCAATTCTCCTGTTCTTCAGGGCTAGAACGGCACCGGAGTGCTGTGTGCTGCTCCGGTGCCGAAAGCCGGCTCTGCATGGCCGGCGCAGGTCCGTGCATGCACGTGGTTGCCGTCTCCACGCCGGCGCGGAGCAACATGTCAGCGACTGAACAGCGGACTCGCGCAGAAGGAATTAGTCCCCCTCCAGATCGCGGCCGCCCACCGATCGAAAGCTTCCGATCGCGGGCCTGGACCCCGTGGAGGCCCCCCCGGAGTCAGATGCCCCCGCCTCCCCACCAGGACGTCCACATCGGCCGCGGGTCCGGGCTCCCACCGGGTGGTACCAGGTTTAAACCACGCCGGTGGGACTCGGTGGAACCCGGGGGAGTTCGGCCCGTTGCCCGCGGAGAATCGCTGCGGGGGCCTATTTCAGCGACCCCCAACTGGCGCTGTGGCAACCACGCAGGGGCGATTGGCGCCGATTCTCCGGCAACCAGAGAATCGGCAGCCCGTCGTCGGAGCGGCGTGGCGGGATTCTCGCGCCACCCCGGCGATTCTCCTACCCGGCGCAGGCTCGGAGAATCCCGGTCCCAGATCTTTCTATCGTGTGGTTGGTATTTAATACAAAATTACAGGAAACTCTGAGTATGGACGTTGTCAAAATGAACATACTGGTATCTGTTCCAATCTTTAAAGATGCAGTGAAATGAAAATCGCTTATTGTCACAAGTAGGCTTCAATGAAGTTACTGTGAAAAGCCCCTAGTCGCCACATTCCGGCGCCTGTTCGGGGAGGCTGTTACGGGAATTGAACCATGCTGCTGGTCTGCCTTGGTCTGCTTTCAAAGCCAGCGATTTAGCCCTGTGCTAAACAGTGTGTCAAGGCATTAGCGAGAGATTCACTTAGGATGCAGAATTTTGGGCGCAAATTAATGGCCACATTACACTTAAGCGAGAGTGCGACAAGGCCGTTAAAACGTGGGAGAGGCCAGAATCGAGAACCGTGCTAGGTGGCGATCTGGTTGCAATCGAACCGGCCGCTCCTGTTGGCGTAATCAGGATCTCGTCTTGGTGTGGCGAGAAACCAATAATCACCACTAAAGCCCAATTTCCATACAATTAAAGGGAGTGACCCCTATAGAACATAGAATGATACAGCGCAGTACAGGCCCTTCGGCCCACGATGTTGCACTGAAACAAAAGCCATCCAACCTACACTATGCCATTATCATCCATATGTTTATCCAATAAACTTTTAAATGCCCTCAATGTTGGCGAGTTCACTACTGTTGCAGGTAGGGCATTCCACGGCCTCACCACTCTTTGCGTAAAGAACCTACCTCTGACCTCTGTCCTATATCTATTACCCCTCAGTTTAAAGCTATGTCCCCTCGTGCCAGCCATTTCCATCCGCGGGAGAAGGCTCTCACTGTCCACCCTATCTAACCCCCTGGTCATTTTGTATGCCTCTATTAAGTCTCCTCTTAACCTTCTTCTCTCCAACGAAAACAACCTCAAGTCCATCAGCCTTTCCTCATAAGATTTTCCCTCCATACCAGGCAACATCCTGGTAAATCTCCTCTGCACCCACTCCAAAGCCTCCACGTCCTTCCTATAATGCAGTGACCAGAACTGTACGCAATACTCCAAATGCGGCCGTACCAGAGTTTTGTACAGCTGCAACATGACCTCCTGACTCCGGAACTCAATCCCTCTACCAATAAAGGCCAACACTCCATAGGCCTTCTTCACAACCCTATCAACCTGGGTGGCAACTTTCAGGGATCTATGTACATGGACACCTAGATCCCTCTGCTCATCCACTCTTCCAAGAACTTTACCATTAGCCAAATATTCCGCATGCCTGTTATTCCTTCCAAAGTGAATCACCTCACACTTCTCTACATTAAACACCATTTGCCACCTCTCAGCCCAGCTCTGCAGCTTATCTATGTCCCTCTGTAACCTGCTCCATCCTTCCTCACTGCCGACAACACCACCAACTTTAGTGTTGTCTGCAAATTTACTCATCCACCCTTCTGCGCCCTCCTCTAGGTCATTGATAAAAATGACAAACAGCAACGGCCCCAGAACAGATCCTTGTGGTACGCCACTTGTAACTGAACTCCATTCTGAACATTTCCCATCAACCACCACCCTCTGTCTTCTTTCAGCTAGCCAATTTCTGATCCACATCTCTAAATCACCCTCAATCCCCAGCCTCCGTATTTTCTGCAATAGCCTACCGTGGGGAACCTTATCAAACGCTTTACTGACCCCTATCTAACAGCGCCCTGTGATCTAACTGCCTCCTCAACATGGTCAGGCGGATGCCGATTAGTACTCCTTTTTCAAAACGTGAAGCTGCGGAAGGGCTGCTGCGGGGACCCGAGGAGGTGAGTAGCCATCTTCGCTCACAGGCACGGAGCCTGGGGGCACTGGTGCTCAGAAGGGGGCGGGGGGAACCACCGGGGGGGAGCAGGGAGGGGGAGGAAGCCTGAGTGTATGTGGCCCGCAATAGACAAGGGAGGGGTAGACATGGGCGGCACAGTAGCACAGTGGTTAGCACTGTTGCTTCACAGCGCCAGAGTCCCAGGTTCGATTCCCGGCTTGGGTCACTGAATGTGCGGAGGCTGCACGTTCTCCCTGTGTCTACCTGGGTTTCCTCCGGGTGCCCCGATTTCCTCCCACAAGTCCCAAAAGACGTGCTTGTTAGGTAATTTGGACATTCTGAATTCTTTGATTTGATTTGATTTGATTTGATTTATTATTGTCACATGTATTAGTATGCAGTGAAAAGTATTGTTTCTTGCATGCTGTACAAACAATGAATACCGTACATCGGGAAGGAAGGAGAGACTGCAGAATATAATGTTACAGTCAGAGCTAGGGTGTAGAGAAAAGATCAACTTCATACGAGGTAGGTCCATTCAAAAGTCTGATGGCAGCAGGGAAGAAGCGGTTCTTGAGTCGGTTGGTACGTGACTTCAAAGTTTGGTATCTTTTTCCTGACACTGCCTTTCCGAGGCAGTGGCAATTATAGATAGAGTCAATGGATGGGAGGCTGGTTTGCGTGATGGACTGGGCTACATTCACGACCGTTTGTAGTTTCCTGTGGTCTTGGGCAGAGCAGGATCCTACCAAGCTGTGCTACAACCAGAAAGAATGCTTTCTATGGTGCATCTGAAGAAGTTGGTGAGAGTCGTAGCTGACATGCCAAATTTCCTTAGTTTTCTGAGCAAGTAGAGTCGTTGGTGGGCTTTCGTAACTATAATGTCAGCATGGGTGGGCTTTCTTAACTATAGTGTCAGCATGGGGGGACCAGGACAGGCTGTTGGTGATCTGTACACCTAAAAACATGAAGCTCTCGACCCTTTCTACTTCGTTCCCATTGATGTAGACAGGAGCATGTTCTCCACTACGTTTCCTGAAGTCGATGACAATCTCCTTCGTTTTGTTGACATTGAGGGAGAGATTATTGTCGTCGCACCAGTTCACCAGATTCTCTGTCTCATTTCTGTACTCTGTCTCGTCATTGTTTGAAATCCGACCCATTACTGTGGTGTCACCAGCAAATTTGAGAATCGAGTTGGAGGGGAATTTGGCCATGCAGCCATAGGTGTATAAGGAGTATAGTAGGGGGCTGAGGACACAGCCTTGTGGGGCACCGGTGTTGAGGATGATCGTGGAGGAGGTGTTGTTGCCTATCTTTACTGATTGTGGTCGGTGGGTTAGAAAGTTCAGGATCCAGTCGCAGAGGGAGGAGCCAAGGCCAAGGCCACGGAGTTTGAGATGAGTTTCGTCAGAATGATGGTGTTGAAGGCTGAGCTGTAGTCGATAAATAGGAGTCTGACATAGGTGTCTTTGTTATCTAGATGTTCCAGGGTAGAGTGCAGGGCCATGGAGATGGCGTCTGCTGTGGACCTGTTGCAGTGGTAGGTGAACTGTAGTGGATCAAGGCAATCCGGGAGGCTGGAGTTGATTCATGGCGTGACTAACCTCTCGAAGCACTTCATGATGATGGATGTCAGAGCCACTGGACGATAGTCATTCAGGCACGCTGCTTGGCTTTTGTTTGGTACAGGGATGATGGTCATCTTCTTGAAGCAGATAGGGACCTCAGATTGTTGTAAAGAGAAGTTGAAGATGTCTGCGAATACCCCCGCCAGCTGATCCACGCAAGATGTGAGGGCTCGTCCGGGTATCCCATCCGGGCCAGTGGCTTTCCGTGGGTTGACCTTCGAGAAGGCTGCTCTGACGTCTGCAGTGGTGATCTGAGATACAAGTTCATCCACGGCTTCTGGGGTGGAGGGCTCGCTCTCGCTGACCTCTTGCTCAAAGTGTGCAAAGAATGCATTGAGCTCATCAGGGAGGGGTGCGTTGGAGCCGGCGATTTTACATGCCTTCATCTTGTAGCCCGTTATGTCTTGCAGACCTTGCCATAGTCGGCGGGGATCCATGTGGCTAGCCTGGGACTCGAGCTTGGTCCGGTACTGTCTTTTGGCATCTTGGATGGATTTCTTTAGATCATATCTGGCTTTATTGTAGAGATCAGGGTCAACTGATCTGAACACCTCAGACCTAGACTTCAGCAAGCAGTGAATATCCCTGTTCAACCAGGGTTTCCGGTTGGGAAACGCACGGATTTGCTTCTTTGGCACACAGTCTTCTACACACTTACTATTGAAGTCAGTTCCTGTAGTGCCGTACTCGTTCAGGGTGGTCGCAAGTTTTTAAATACTGACCAGTCCACTGACTCTAAACAGTCCGTAGGAGATCATCCGATTCCTCCGACCAACAATGCACGACTTTCTTTGACGGATTCTCCCGCTTCAGTTTTTGCTTATAAGCCGGGAGCAGCAGCACAGCCTTGTGGTCAGATTTGCCAAAGTGTGGGCGGGCGATAGAGCGGTAGGCATGTTTGATATTTGTGTAGCAGTGGTCTAGGATGTTTGGGCCTCTGGTGAAACAGGTGACGTTTTGGTGGTAACTTGGTAGTACTCTCTTGAGCTTGGCCTGATTGAAGTCCCCAGCTACAATGAACAAGGCCTCGGGATGTTTCGTTCCAAGGCTATTTGTGGTGGTGAATATTTCGTCCAGTGCGATTTTCACGTTCGCATGGGGTGGGATGTAAACTGCCGTCAGGATAACAGAGCTGAACTCTCGCGGAAGGTAGTACGGGCGGCATTTTAGCGTCAGGTATTCTAGGACCGGCGAGCAGAAACTCGCCAGTGTTGCTACATCTTGGCACCAGGAGGTGTTGATTCGGAGGCAGACCCCACCTCCCCTAGCCTTGCCTGAGGCAGCTGTACGGTCCATTCGGTGGATTGAGAAGTCCTCTGGTTGTAGGGCACAGTCCGGTGAAGCAGGAGTGAGCCGTGTCTCTGTGAAACAGAGCATACAGCAGTCCCTTAGTTGTCTTTGAAAAGTGAGTCTGGTTCTAAGTTCGTCTAGTTTGTTTTCTAGAGATTGGACATTAGCTAGGAGTAAGCTCGGCAGAGGAGCTTTGGGGCCGCGTTGTTTCACTCTCACCTGCAGGCTTGCACGTTGTCCACGCTTCCTGGAAGTGACTGCTTCTTTTTGAGCCTGGGAGACGGTGAGAGTATGCAGTGTTAAGGGAATAGTTGTGTCCAATGAGATTATTCACTCTGGTCGGTGTATGGATGTTAGGATTTGTTGCCTTGCTTGCGGTTCCTGCGTTGGTAGGTGGGTCTGCGTGGTCGCGCGTTCCGGGTCGCTGTCGGGCTGCGGTTTGGCTTCACAGGTCGGTGGATGTCCAGACCATGCTCCGGCATGGATGGGTCGAAGGCCGGTAAGTGCTTGACGTCTCTGGGATCGCGGTTGCGGATGAGGCGATGGCCGGGTCCATGTGTTGGGGTCCGCAGGGTCCTTTCCAGATCGCGGTCTTCCTTCAGAGGACGGAGGATCTCTAGACCTGCAAGTAAATTTAAAAGAGCAGTGTGTACTCCCTCAGTCCCGTACAGACGCCGGAATGTGGCAACTAAGGGCTTTTCACAGTAACTTCATTGCAGTATTAATGTAAGCCTACAATAATAAATATTCTTATTATTATGAATGTGGTTGCGGAGCAGGGGGTTGGCTACCTATGGCCAGGGCTGGGCTGCGGTGGGGGATGGGGGGATTCGTCCCCTGCTGCCCCACCATGCCAGCACCTGGTCCATTCCGGGGACAACTCCAGCCCCTCCCGGCCTGCCCCTACCACACATGGCTCCCACTCACCGCAGAGGCCTCTGGCCGTGCGGCTGAAGGCTACAGCTAATTGGGAATTGGCAGTCATAGTTAAGTGAGCACTTCACACATCCACAGTGGATCCCCGTGGGTAGGTTTGCCATGTCGTATGTGGGAGTTATTGCCCAGCATCGCAATCAGACCAAGAGGCCTGGGCACTGTAGCTGAACACAGCGGGAGGCAACATCTAGGACACAGCGGCCAACATCCGAGCATCCAGAGGCTGGGCTCCAGCATTGGGGACATTCCGCCCACCAAAGGGTGGGTATGTACACCGGGGAGAGGATCAGCGCCCGGTCCAGGTAATGGTGCATGCGGCTGTCTGGGGTACAGGGTCTGGGGTGCAGTGATCAGTTGCTGCCGAGGGTGCGTGAGCAGGGTGTGCCGATGGGGGTTGTGGGGTGGGGGGGGTGATGGGGGAATGGAGCGTCCCGGGGTGGAAGACACCGCTGGTTGCCAGTCTCACCTCCTCTCTAATCCCTTATAGATATTACACGGTATGGACAATTTCTTGGTCCCCGCAGAACTTGCACTTGTGGTGCTGCTGGCAGGACAGGTGGCCAGACGCCGGAGAAGACAGCGGCAGCAGCGTCGAGAGAAACCTGAGGCCCATGTCGAGGGCCTCGCCCCACTCCCTGAGGACCCGGCCGCCCATGAGGCCAGGGAAGGACCCAGAGGGGGAGTGCAGCTCAAGGTGTACAGGCATCACTGGTCTTTCAAACAAATAACGGACAGCGTGTGCCGCAGGAGGCTCTGCCTCAACAAGGGGATGGTGGGGCACCTGTGCCATATCCTTGCGGACTTGGCACCACGTGGAAGAGGATGCCTGCTCCCAGTGTGGGCGTGACACCTCAGGATCATTCCAGGGATCGAGTGGGAATTTGTGTGGCATCTCGCAAGCTACAGCCCACAAGTGCCCTGTTTGCCCGGGCAGAAAACTATATAAACTTTGACACAGACCAAGCCCAACAAGATGGCCAGGCAGCAGGATTCTCCGCCATCGCCGGGATGCCCCAGGTCCAGGGGGCATAGACTGCACGCATGTCGCCTTGCGCTCACCGGGCCGTCTAGGGGTGCCCTACATCAACAGGAAGGAGTTCCACTCCATGAACATCCAGCTCATGTGCGACTACCACATGAGGATCATGCATGTGTGTGCATGCTTCCCAGGGGTTGTGCATGACAGCTCGTCCTGGGGCAGGCGGACATCCCTGGCCTTCAAGGCCCACGCCAGGATGGCCGGTTGGCTCTTGAGGGATAAGGGATACCTGCTGAGGACCTGGCTGATGATACCAGTACGGAGGCCAGTCACCGATGCAAAGACCCAGTATAACGAGCCCCATGCGGCCAACCGGCTGTCATTGAGCAGTACACCTGACTCCTCAAAATGGGGTTCCGATGCCTCGACCGTTCTGGTGGTGCACTGCAGTACACCCCTTGGAGGGTCGGTCACTTTGAGGTTGTCTGCTGTGCCCAGGACCCCCATGACCGGGGAGATGGAGCATGGAATTGGTGCTCGACCCGCAATGCAGAAGAAAGTGCCAGAGGCATCATACTGAACAAAGCCAACAGTCTTTAATGCTGTACGGAAGAGTCCTCAACTGCCCCACTCTCCCGATGGTGCTGCCCACTCACCCCAACCCTCCCATACAGCTCTACCCTTTCCCATGCACCCCACTCGCTCCCTACCCTCACTTACCCCCTTGCCCCTACCCCCTAATCCCCCAGTACCCATCAGTGATTCTCAATGTGATTAGTCTTCCGTGTTCTCCCGCAGAGTCTAGGTGTGTCCCCAAGATGCATGGTGGCTCATCAGCACAGTGGTTAGCAATGCTGCATACAGCATCAGAGACCTGGGTTCAATTCCGGCCTCGGATGTCTGTCTGTGCGGAGTCTGCACGTTCTCCCCGTGTCTGCGTGGGGGTTTCCTCCGGGTTCTCTGGTTTCCTCGCACAGTCCAAAGATGGGCAGATTAGGTGGACTGGCCATTCTAAATTGCCCCTTAGTGTCCAGGTTAGGTTACGCGGATAGGGCGGATTGGACAGGGGAGTAGACATGGATAGGGTCCCCTTGCGGAGCGTCGGTGCAGACTTGATGGGCTGAATGGTCTCCTTCTGTACTGTAGGGATTCTAAAGTTCTATGATTCTATGACCAGAGGTGGAGGCAGCCTGCTGCGTACTGCATCTAGTGGCCTTCGATGCCACTGGCGGGCGTCCTCTGGGGCCTCTAAGCCATGCCTTGGACATCTCCACTCATGCTGCTGGCGTCGTACACCAGGCTCTCCACTGCAGTCGCCGTCCGAGCAGTATTGGCCTTGGTGCCTCGCATTGCCGCCGCTATCTCCTGCACGCGTAGCCTCTGGGCTCTTCCAATCAGCTTTGGACCTGCTGGAGGGTCTCTGACATCCCCTATGAATCTCATGGCCGCATCCTATTAGCTGCATCAGCTCTGGGTAAACCTGGTCCAGAGGCTCATCAATTGACTGGGACCCATCTGGGTCCTGGGAC
This sequence comes from Scyliorhinus torazame, assembly GCF_047496885.1. NCBI lineage: Eukaryota > Metazoa > Chordata > Chondrichthyes > Carcharhiniformes > Scyliorhinidae > Scyliorhinus > Scyliorhinus torazame. Next base: position 119,391,278 of record NC_092707.1, on the reverse strand, counting down.
CCAGCAGACCTCCGACTGCTGTCTGCCTGTGCGTTCCTGCCTCCACCTGATGTGCATCAGCAGCTATGCGCACTCACCAGATTTTGGCCCAGAAGCCTAACCACTACCTTCGCCCACCAAGGTGTTTGTCTCTGCGCTGTTGGGGGGTGGGGCTGTCAGATGTGCCGCGACTATTATCGTTGTATCCTTGGAGCTCTTTTTTTGAGGTGTTCTCTAGTTACTCGTGGGGGTTGGGGGGAGGAGCGGCCTGAGGTTTGTGGGGAGGGGAGGGGGTGGTCGGTGGCCCATTGAAGGTCGTTGACCTTCTTGCGGCATTGGATGCCGGGCTTCCTGGTCACGGTTCCCGAGCTGACGGCCACTGCCACCTCCTCCCAGGCTGCGGTGGCTGCCCTGTGGCTGACCCTCCGTGACCCCTGGGGGAACAGGGCATCTGATCTGGCCTCCACCGCATCTGGCAGTCATCCCAGGTCAGCTGTCACCAAAGTGTGGGGCTGGTCTCCGTGGCGGCATGGCTGCGGGCAGAGTGGGGTTGGCTGCGCAGGAGCAGTTTCAGTGCTGCTGTCACTTGGTAGCGGGGATCCCAAGCAAGTGCGATCCCAGACGAATCAGCCGGCAAACCATGATTAGCAACATGAATCCCGTGGGGCCTCGTTAAGTGGGCCAATTAACTTTTCATAGAGGGTACGGCCTCGCGGGTCGGAGCATCGGGGAGCTCACGGCATTTGCCACTCACAACCACTAGAAACATTTCCATTAAATCGCGCCATACATATGTTTTGAAACTGCAATATACAGGAATTTGATGAGGCGATAATTAGTTGATAGTAGCTATGTTTCACCATATTCATTCCCAATCTTCAAGTCCTGTACTACCAAGTGACTGTTTAAAATTCTATTGTGTGTGGATTAAACAGTGCAACACCAAATTATTCACTGCCATGTTGTTCATGTCTCTTTGTCAATTAAAGTACAAGATGTTAAGAGCATCTGTAGATTTATCCTAATGTCATATAAGCAGTCCAACCTTTAGTCGGGGCGCGCCATGCCGGAAATTGTGGCCGGCTGACCGGAGAATCCGGCCCCGGATTTTCCATATGAATGCAGATAAAGATGATCCCGGAGGTCAAGCAATTGCATTTAGTGAAGACTATAATACATTGCAGCTCACAAAATTTCTATCCCCTAAAGGCTGGGCTGTAATCAGTGCATTAAACGTACAATTTCTCACCCCGTTTACAGCTAAGTTGACATCCTGCAACACATCAGGGTTTTTAAAATCATTTATTGTTGAAAATGGAATGCAACTTCCCCTTTATTCCATTTTTGTTTTTTTGACTGGTTTAACTGGAGATGATTTTTACGAATTATACTGCAGTCATTTCCTCTTAAATTATATTTAGAAATCTTCAAAAACAGGAAGTAATTGGAGGAAGAAATTTCTGTCTCCTCCCTCAAGTCAGCAAAACAGTAAAATGCCCAAATCCAAATTTTAGTTTCAACCGATGCTGAACCGATATGATCCATCAAGTCACCTGTTTTTTCCATAATTAAAAATTGAGACCCATTCAATAGCCTCCAGCCCCTGAGAGACATGTTGCTGACACAAGTTTCAATGCCTAAAGCTAATTGCCAGATTTTTAGAAATCAGGAACTTCGGAAACTGTTTTTTAACTAACTATTCCTGATGATTACCGATCTTCTTGTGGCCACTAACAGCAGCAAGGAGGATTCCTGATGATGGCAGATCACACACTCACTTAGGTCAAAATGTCCTGGCCAGACTGCCCAGTCACAGAACAGCAAGGGTTCCTGTGCAGTCAATTTACAGCAACATCAGCCGCACTTAGCACACTTAAATGAGAGAAGGGCACACTTAGCTCCTTCTCCGAAGTCATGACCTGCAACATAGAAGCAGCTTTCAAATCCCTCGTCTCAGAGAAAGATCAATGACTGTTTTCATTATACTCATGTGCCATGGGTCAGAACTTGTTGCGGACAAGGGAACCAATTTAAAGCAATACAACTAAAAATTGTTCTCAAGGGGTCACATTCCCCCTTAGATGCTCTCTTGCTCTTGATATATTTATTAAGACTTTTACTATTAGCCTTGATAGTCCTCACAATTTACTCATTTCCACATTTCCATTTGTGCATGTCCATGAGTAATGAAGAATTAACATGGGATAAATTTGGATGGGTGGTTACAGGTCTTCCTCAACTCTTCATTTGAACATTCTAGGGATGTTTTTCAATGAATGACAGCGGCTTTATCTTGGCACTTTTTTTTCTTTCTTCAGCGGTGTCTCCCTGAGACTGCACGTCCAGGTCTCCAGTAATTGTGTTGAATAACGGTTGTGAGATAGTGAGCACGAGTGAATTAAGGATCGTCAGGGAAACAGCAAAAGCTTGCGACTTCCCCACAGTGACCTACACATTTCAAGAACACATGAGGAAATCATTCTGGGTATGAATCGACAGGCACCACACTTGACAAGGGTTTTAGGTTTGGACCCCAATGTCGGGGTCAAATGGGGCCTCCCGCCCATAAGACTTAGCTGTGGCCTGGGTCACTCTGAGATCTTGGCACTCCAATCCTGTCCTTCCAATAGCAGCCAGGCCTCCCCTGGGATGCTGCTGACTACAAGAGCTGCTGGCCTCTGATTTGGCGGCATATCTTGCTTGGCGAGACTTCCACCCCTGGGGTCTTGATTCCAGGGGAAGGCCTGCCTTGCCACTGCCTGATTTGCTTGTGGTTCAACAGACCTTCCCGAAAAGAAGCAATGCAGCTCTCTCGTCTGCTCTCCAGCGACAGGTGAGGTCCCTGAGACCTCAACAAGATTCCATCCATTGTGAGGGAAACAGCCACATGGCAATGGCTCTCCATGAATTAGCAACTAGTGGTCAGAGAATGGGCGTGACAAGGCCTCGAACCTAGGGAACCAATTTGGATCCCTCAAACTGGGAAGGAGCTGCAAAGAGGAGATACCCTTTCAGCAACTTTTAGAACTTTTAAAATAAAAAATGGCCATACTGCCAGGCCGGCACCATGGAGGGACTACCCTCTATAGGTTGGCCTGTGGTTGCAGCAATATCCAAGAAGCAGGTTGGAAGGACACCAAAGCCTGCTAAGAGCATTGGCTCCTGAGTTTGCTGCTAAAAAGCTGATTCCAGACAGCTGGCTTAGTTTCCAATGATTCCATTCATGGAGTATCGCTTTTGTTGAAATGATGATACGTTTTTGCAGAAACAAGTCTGAGCATTAAACTGGGGGACAGGAAGTGCAACAGAGAATCTTTTTGGGTAGACAGACAAATGCAATCTGAGATTGAAGGGGCATTTTATAAATTCAATACATTTGGTAACTGTACTCAATGGCGGGGGAGTGGGGGGGGGGGGGCGAGGAGGAATATCACAGGATGAATGGGAAGGAAACAAAAGGAAGCTCAATCCTAAAACCTCAAAAGCTGACCGGTCAGTGAGGATTCCTGCGATGAAGGAAATGGGAAATGGAGCATAAAAGAACTTGAGACATTCTGAAATAGTTTCCTGAGCCCACAAAGGCTTGATAAGCTGTAATGTAAACAAATGAAACTCCGGCTATTACAGGATCAAATATAGGACACAGAGAGGAGAGCCAGGCTCTGTTGGTTTGTATATTTGCTGTCAATCATCTCCTATTGTGATACATGTTAAATTACCAGATGTCCATCTGTTGCTGCAGAAAATGATGGACGTTAGTTTTATTGGTTATATTTCCTGGCAGTTCCAGGTGAGAGGGTCTGGAAGTGTCTACTCTCAAATGTTCTGCCCAGGCACAACCCCCGAGCACAGCCCTGGCACTGACCACATGCACAGCCCCAGGCACTGCCCCATGGCACAGCCCTGGTTCTGACCTCAGGCACTGCCCCAGGCACTTCCCCAGACACTGCCCCATGGCACAGCCCTGGTTCTGACCCCACGGCACTGGCCAAGGCACAGCCCCATGGCACAGCCCTGGTTCTGACCTCAGGCACTGCCCCCAGGCACTCCCCCAGACACTGCCCCATGGCACAGCCCTGGAACTGACCCCCCGGCACTGGCCAAGGCACTGCCCCATGGCAAGAGCCCTGGTTCTGACTTCAGGCACTGCCCCAGGCACTTCCACAGACACTGCCCCATGGCAGAGCCCTGGCACTGCCCCAGGCACAGCCCCATGGCACAGCCCTGGCACTGATCCCAGGCACTGTCCCCAGGCAAGGCTCCATGGCACAGCATTGGTACCGTTCCATGGCACAGCCCTGGCACTGATCCCAGGCACTGCTCCATGGCACAGCCCCGGTATCATTCCATGTCACAGCCCTGGCACTGACCCCAGGCACTGACCCCAGGCACCGCTCCCAGGCACTGCCTGAGACACTGCCCCATGGCACAGCCCCCAGGCACTGCTGCAGGCACTGCCCCTGGCCCCAAGCACTACCCCCTGGCAGTGCCTCTCGCACTGCCAGGGCAGAGTAGTGCAGGCAGTGCTGGGGGATTTGTGTGGGTGGGTGGTGTTCCAAGTTAACCTTTGTGCACTGGGGCGGGCCTTTAACAACGGTGCGCTGATTTTCGAAAAACAAAGTGGTTGGCGGGGCAGGGTGGGCTTTGAGGTCATGGGATCCGCCCCTTGCTGTGCTTTTTTCTATGTCCTGAATGATGCGGCAGAGAAAGCCGCCTTTGGTATCGGCAGCTGCAATGCTGCTTTTCCCACCCACTATTGGCCTTTGCCGAATTTAGGGAAAGCTCTGCCTCAGTTTATTTTTGATGTTGACAAAGATAGGACTGTTACAATTATTTAAGTTGAGTTTTCTGATAAACACAGTAAGAAAATGCAGACGACAAGATTATCATGAGTTTGGATTCTTTGGATAATTCACTGTTGCAAGACAGTTACAGGGATTGTTTGTCCATTTCAAAGGCTCATGACGCATAGGCACTGTGGGCGTCCGCAATTTATGTAAGTCTTTAACACAAGCAATAGAAATACCAGATTCATTCTAAAAATCAATTAGTCCATTGATTTGACAGATCTTGATTTTCTTACATGCATGATGATTAGTGCTTCACAATATTTGGGAGAGGGGGGGGGGGGAATGGTTTGAAGACGATCTCAATGAACAACCCTTTTAAAGGTTACTTAGCTGAAAATTGGCAGTCACTTCTTGGTTTCAATGAATATTTTTCGTTAAAGACCAAGCAATGTTATTAGCACCGAGACAGCCAGGAGCAGTTACTCACTGCCAGAGCTTGAAGGAGTTCAAGTATCAATTGAGGTTATAATAATTTATTCAGGGAATTTTATCAGGCAAATTGTGAGATTTCAGTTTCCGCACATCATTGGTTCAGGATCTTTCCTCCAAGCACAATCCCCTAATTGCATCATCTCAGTTTATTGTTATTCTTCAATCAGCAGATGAGTCCAGAGTAACTTTTCTCGTCTTCCTGTTGATTTGTGTTGGGAAGTGCCTGTCTTCTGGTCATGTCATTAGGAGTAGTGCCAGGGAACCATACACAGGAATATAAAGCATCTTTGATATTATTTCCAACATCACTAAATTACATTCACGCTCTTCCGTCCGTAAATTTACCAAGTGAGGGAGAGGGCTAACAAAAACAAAAATGTTTTTCTGTATGTGTAATTATCTTGTCCACTAGTTCTTTGTCCCCTTCCATTTTGTTCCACACTCTTTCCCACTTTCTTCTTGATCCCTTGTCTACTGGAGGCTTGCTTTGAACTATCTCCAGTCCCCTGCTCGGAATATTACTTACTGTAAACTGACGAATTGTCTTCCGTTTGCAAATATATAACTATATGCTCAAATGTGTGCATCTAGTGATACTCTCAGCATGATAATCATGCTCTCAGAGGCTGAGAATTCTGCAGCGAGTATCTCACTCTTAACTGCCCAAGGCCTGTCCATCATCTATAAGGCACAAGTCAGGAGTGTAATGGAATACTCTCCACTTGCCTGGATGAGTGCAGCTCCAACAACATTCAAGAAGCTCAACACCATCCAGGACAAAGCAGCCCGCTTGATCGGCACCCCTTCTACAAACATTCACTCCCTCCACCACCGACGCACAGTGGCAGCCATGTGTAGCATCTACAAGATGCACTTCAACAACTCACCAAGGCTCCTTCAACAGCACCTTCCAAACCCACAACCTCTACACATAGAAGGAAAAGGGCAGCAGATGCAAAGGAACACCTCTACCTGCAAGTTCCCCTTCAAGTCAACATTTAATTTTCCTGGGAGGGTTTAAACTAGTATGGCAGGGGGGTGGGCACGGGAGCAATAGGTCAGAAGGTGAGAGCATTGAGGGAGAACTAGGGAATAGGGACAGTGTGGCTCTGAGGCAGAGCAGACAGGGAGAAGTTGCTGAACACAGCGGGTCTGGTGGCCTGAAGTGCATATGTTTTAATGCAAGGAGCATTACGGGTAAGGCAGATGAACTTAGAGCTTGGATTAGTACTTGGAACTATGATGTTGTTGCCATTACAGAGACCTGGTTGAGGGAAGGGCAGGATTGGCAGCTAAACGTTCCAGGATTTAGATGTTTCAGGCGGGATAGAGGGGGATGTAAAAGGGGAGGCGGAGTTGCGCTACTTGTTCGGGAGAATATCACAGCTGTACTGCGAGAGGACACCTCAGAGGGCAGTGAGGCTATATGGGTAGAGATCAGGAATAAGAAGGGTGCAGTCACAATGTTGGGGGTATACTACAGGCCTCCCAACAGCCAGCGGGAGATAGAGGAGCAGATAGGTAGACAGATTTTGGAAAAGAGTAAAAACAACAGGGTTGTGGTGATGGGAGACTTCAACTTCCCCAATATTGACTGGGACTCACTTAGTGCCAGGGGCTTAGACGGGGCGGAGTTTGTAAGGAGCATCCAGGAGGGCTTCTTAAAACAATATGTAGACAGTCCAACTAGGGAAGGGGCGGTACTGGACCTGGTATTGGGGAATGAGCCCGGCCAGGTGGTAGATGTTTCAGTAGGGGAGCATTTCGGTAACAGTGACCACAATTCAGTAAGTTTTAAAGTACTGGTGGACAAGGATAAGAGTGGTCCGAGGATGAATGTGCTAAATTGGGGGAAGGCTAATTATAACAATATTAGGCGGGAACTGAAGAACATAGATTGGGGGCGGATGTTTGAGGGCAAATCAACATTTGACATGTGGGAGGCCTTCAAGTGGCAGTTGAAAGGAATACAGGACCGGCATGTTCCTGTGAGGAAGAAAGATAAATACGGCAATTTTCGGGAACCTTGGATGACGAGTGATATTGTAGGCCTCGTCAAAAAGAAAAAGGAGGCATTTGTCAGGGCTAAAAGGCTGGGAACAGACAAAGCCTGCGTGGAATATAAGGAAAGTAGGAAGGAACTTAAGCAAGGAGTCAGGAGGGCTAGAAGGGGTCACGAAAAGTCATTGGCAAATAGGGTTAAGGAAAATCCCAAGGCTTTTTACACGTACATAAAAAGCAAGAGGGTAGCCAGGGAAAGGGTTGGCCCATTGAAGGATAGGCAAGGGAATCTATGTGTGGAGCCAGAGGAAATGGGCGAGGTACTAAATGAATACTTTGCATCAGTATTCACCAAAGAGAAGGAATTGGTAGATGTTGAGTCTGGAGAAGGGGGTGTAGATAGCCTGGGTCACATTGTGATCCAAAAAGACGAGGTGTTGGGTGTCTTAAAAAATATTAAGGTAGATAAGTCCCCAGGGCCTGATGGGATCTACCCTAGAATACTGAAGGAGGCTGGAGAGGAAATTGCTGAGGCCTTGACAGAAATCTTTGGATCCTCACTGTCTTCAGGGGATGTCCAGGAGGACTGGAGAATAGCCAATGTTGTTCCTCTGTTTAAGAAGGGTAGCAAGGATAATCCCGGAACTACAGACCGGTGAGCCTTACTTCAGTGGTAGGGAAATTACTGGAGAGAATTCTTCGAGACAGGATCTACTCCCATTTGGAAGCAAATGGACGTATTAGTGAGAGGCAGCACGGTTTTGTGAAGGGGAGGTCGTGTCTCACTAACTTGATAGAGTTTTTCGAGGAGGTCACTAAGATGATTGATGCAGGTAGGGCAGTAGATGTTGTCTATATGGACTTCAGTAAGGCCTTTGACAAGGTCCCTCATGGTAGACTAGTACAAAAGGTGAAGTCACACGGGATCAGGAGTGAGCTGGCAAGGTGGATACAGAACTGGCTAGGCCATAGAAGGCAGAGAGTAGCAATGGAGGGATGCTTTTCTAATTGGAGGGCTGTGACCAGTGGTGTTCCACAGGGATCAGTGCTGGGACCTTTGCTCTTTGTAGTATATATAAATGATTTGGAGGAAAATGTAACTGGTCTGATTAGTAAGTTTGCAGATGACACAAAGGTTGGTGGAATTGCGGATAGCGATGAGGACTGTCGGAGGATACAGCAGGATTTAGATTGTCTGGAGACTTGGGCGGAGAGATGGCAGATGGAGTTTAATCCGGACAAATGTGAGGTAATGCATTTTGGAAGGTCTAATGCAGGTAGGGAATATACAGTGAATGGTAGAACCCTCAAGAGTATTGAAAGTCAAAGAGATCTAGGAGTACAGGTCCACAGGTCATTGAAAGGGGCAACACAGGTGGAGAAGGTAGTCAAGAAGGCATACGGCATGCTTGCCTTCATTGGCCGGGGCATTGAGTATAAGAATTGGCAAGTCATGTTGCAGCTGTATAGAACCTTAGTTAGGCCACACTTGGAGTATAGTGTTCAATTCTGGTCGCCACACTACCAGAAGGATGTGGAGGCTTTAGAGAGGGTGCAGAAGAGATTTACCAGAATGTTGCCTGGTATGGAGGGCATTAGCTATGAGGAGCGATTGAATAAACTCGGTTTGTTCTCACTGGAACGAAGGAGGTTGAGGGGAGACCTGATAGAGGTATACAAAATTATGAGGGGCATAGACAGAGTGGATAGTCAGAGGCTTTTCCCCAGGGTAGAGGGGTCAATTACTAGGGGGCATAGGTTTAAGGTGAGAGGGGCAAGGTTTAGAGTAGATGTACGAGGCAAGTTTTTTACGCAGAGGGTAGTGGGTGCCTGGAACTCGCTACCGGAGGAGGTAGTGGAAGCAGGGACGATAGGGACATTTAAGGGGCATCTTGACAAATATATGAATAGGATGGGAATAGAAGGATACGGACCCAGGAAGTGTAGAAGATTGTAGTTTAGTCGGGCAGCATGGTCGGCACGGGCTTGGAGGGCCGAAGGGCCTGTTCCTGTGCTGTACATTTCTTTGTTCTTTGTTCATTAAATGTTTTTAAGATAAAATTAGATAGTTTTTTGAAGAACAAAGGGAGTAAGGGTTATGGTGTTCAGGCTGGAAAGTGGAGCTGAGTCCACAAAAGATCAGTCATGATCTTATTGAATGGCGGAGCAGGCTCGAGGGGCCAGATGGCCTACTCCTGCTCCTAGTTCTTATGTTCTTATGTAAGTCACGTGCCATTTGACTTGGAAATATATCGCCGTTCCTTCACTGTCACTGGGTCCAAATTCTGCAATTTCCTCCCTAACGACACTTATAGCATATCAACTGCAACTTTTCAAGAAGGCAGCTCATCCACCTTCTCAAGAGCAATGATGGATCGGCAATAAATGCTGGCTCAGCCAGCGATGTTCTCATCCCCTTGAATGAATAAATTAAAAAATGCAGAGTCAAAAAGAATTTTGTTTTATACACAGCGAGCTGTTGTAGTTTGGAATGTGCTGCCTGAGAGAGAGAAATAAACAGATTCAATTTTAACCTTCAACAGTGAATTAGATAAATACTTGAAACGGAATTATTTTGCAAGAGTGCTGCATATTCGTCATCTGCCTCTTGAAATTAAGGTCCCATGATCAAGGATCTCTAACATTCCTCCCTCAATCAATAGTGTCATGAACAATGTATAATTTTAAGTTAAATTTATATATATTTGCATGATAAGAAAGTTAAAAATGGTTTCGGTTTCATTTGCGTTTTGTTTATGAACCTTGGTGCCTGGGAGTCTGGATAGACTTGTCACCAAGAGGTTTTGGGTCTTTTGGCCTTTTTTGTATGTATACATTTTTTATGAGATCTTACAACACCTTGGGCGTCATTCTCCGTCCCCCGCCGGGTTGGAGAATCGCCGGGGGGCTGCCGTGAATCCCGCCCCCCGCCGGTTGCCAAAGTCTCCGGTACCGGATATTCGGCGGGGGCGGGAATCAGGCCGCGCCGGTTGGCGGGCCCCCCCGCTCAATTCTCCGGCCCGAATGGGCCGAAGTCCCGCCGATAAATTGCCTGTCCCGCCGGCGTGGATTAAACCACCTTTTGAACGGCGGGACAAGGCGGCGTGGGCGGGCTCCGGGGTCCTGGGGGGGGCGCGGGGCGATCTGGCCCCGGGGGGTGCCCCCACGGTGGCCTGGCCCGCGATCGGGGCCCACCGATCCGCGGGCGGGCCTGTGCCGTGGGGGCACTCTTTCCCTTCCGCTTCCCCCACGGTCTCCACCATGGCAGAGGCGGAAGAGACTCCCTCCACTGCGCATGCGTGGGAAACTGTCAGCGGCCGCTGACGCTCCCGCGCATGCACCGCCCCGATATGTCATTTCCGCGCCAGCTGGCGGGGCAACAAAGGCCGTTTCCGCCAGCTGGCGGGGTGGAAATCCCTCCGGCGTCGGCCTAGCCCCTCAATGTTGGGGCTCGGCCCCCAAAGATGCGGAACATTCCGCACCTTTGGGGCGGCTCGATGCCCGTCTGATTGGCGCCGTTTTGGGCGCCAGTCGGCAGACATTGCGCCGTTTGGGGAGAATTTCGCCCCTGAAGTGAAAGAGATGGGTTAAAAAGGATTGTACATTTGGTGATTTTGGAAACAAAACCAAGTAGAAAAGCTTTACTGTTGCCTCGTGACAGTGATCCAGGGACACAAGGAAAGAAAAGACAGGAGTTGAGACAGAAGGAGTTCAGTGTGTGTCAGAGAAAGAAGACAGGGATTTGAAGCCATCTAAGAAGTAAAACTGCAAGACTAGTGGAACAATAGTTAACTGAATAATCAGTTATAGGACTCGGCAAAGTGAACAGTTTTGCAAAGGTGCTGCTGGAAGACTGAGTTTAGGGAATATATTTGTTTGCTCTACAGTTAAGGTTTTAGGAAGATACAGGTAGTTTCAAAGGATTCATATTTGTATTGGTAAACGTTAGAAATAAGGTGTCATGATATTCAGATAAACATCATGGTGCAAACACACATACACACTGATGGACAGATCAACGGACCAATCAACACACACGCAACATCACAGTCAATCACAAGCAAGAGCACACACACTATAAAACGGGGAACACCAGAGTTCCTGCTCATTCCAGCAGGAGACAGCTCAGGGCACAGAGCTCACAGCAAGCCACTCAGACATACACCATGTGCTGAGTGACTCTCTAAGATAGTGTAAGGGCTGGGTCCACAGGTTAAAGGGTAAAGAACGAACCACAGTCATAAGTTTACAGATGTTGTTATTGATAGTAATAAAACAGAGTTGTACCATCTGCAACACGACATAAGGTATAGTTTTACGTGGGTTTAATTTCATGTTTCTATGCCTGGAAGGGTAAAACTTGTAGTTAGATTCATGCTGGACAAAGATGTTTGTGTAGGGATGGTCAAATTCCAACTGTGTTTTTATTGGGCTGATTGGCGTGAAGAATAAATAGTAGTAGCAGGGCCAGTGCTTGGCAATAGGAGTCTACCTTCCTTTGTTCTTAGTTTTAACTGGAAGCCAGAGCAGTTGGGGCGAGGTCAGTGAGGGGTTAACAGCTCTTAACTCTGCCAGGAAAAGCTGGACAGGACAAGAGAGTTGCAAAGATGCAGGCTTTCTGAGGAACAAGATACAATCCAGATAACCGTGGAATTGGAATACAATGACTGTCTAAAAAAGTCTGGAGTTAAGCAAACAGAGACAAAGGTATTGTTCACAATAATTCAAGGAGGAGTAAACAAAGTGTTTTGAATTAAAGAAACAATTGTAGTAACTAGGTTTAAAGTGGGACAGCATACTTCAGAGGCAGATAAAACGTTGGATGTCATTTGAAATGAAATGAAAATCGCTTATTGTCACAAGTAGGCTTGAAATGAAGTTACTGTGAAAAGCCCCTAGTCGCCACATTCCAGTGCCTGTTCGGGGAGGCTGGTACGGGAATTAAACCATGCTGCTGGCCTGCCTTGGTCTGCTTTAAAAGCCAGCTCTTTAGCCCTGTGCTAAACCAGCCCCATACAGTTTGGGAATCGAGAGTTAAAGTAATTGTGAACAGTTTGCACAGCAGTCAAGACCAGGAAATCCTAATGGGGTTGGTATGCAATCCTAGACTGGATTCGTTGTTAAAGTGGAGCAGAAGCTTTGTTTGAGTGATTCATATGTAAAACCTGGACTGGATTTCGGAACGCAAGCCTCAAAGGGGAAGCAATATTATTAGAGAAGATTTTAAAGCGTGTTTGTTGGGAGTGGAGTTTTGAAACTCTCATGTGACAATTACCTGGGGGATTCATAGAATCATAGAATCTCTACAGACTATTTGTCCCATCGAGTCTGCACCATTCCTCCAAAAGAGCATCCTACCTAGGCTCAATCCCCTGCCCTAGCCCTGTAACGACACCTAACCTTTAGCATGGCCAATCCACCTAACCTGCACACATTTGGACAGTGGGAGGAAACTGGAGCACCCGGAGACAACCCACGAAGGCATGGGGAGAATGTGAAAACTCCACACAGACAATCACCCAAGATCAGAATTTAACCTGGATCCAATGCACTATGAGACAGCATTAACCATTGTGCCATCATACTGTCCTGTGGAGAAAACCGCATACACTAACTTTGGATCAGAAGGGAGTGTGTACTTGACCACAGTCACCTTGTGTGCTTAAAAGAGACTTTTTGTGCTAATGACACCATTATTTTGTGATTCATGTTAACCTTTAATTCTGTGAGTATTTGTTAAGCTAAGGGGGGGGGGGTAAAGCAATATTACATTAGAATACAATTTGTTCATGTTTAATAAATGTTATTAAAACTAACTAGCAGTCCCGTGACTCTGTTCCTCCATCTTTTTAAAAAGTAAATTTTATGGTCTTTTGAGCCAGCGTTCCAAACTGGATCTTCCCATCCATCAACTGGGATCGTAACAGAAGAAACTGTAAGTTTAGAGGTATCATGGGAAGAGATACAAGTTAAGTGAGAAGCATCAAGTGAATGCTCAGGAATTTGCTGGAAGGAAACTGCAACTGTGCCAGTCCCAAGCAAAAACCCTTCATGTCAAGCCAATGGTAACTCTTCACTGGTTTATGTGTCTGTAAATATACTGCTGGGGTAAAGGAATAGTGGGAATTTTAATTGTCTTCTTGGGTTTATATTTAGATCTTCCCAACATCTTGTCTGGTGTAATATAGTTCACATTTCGTGTTGAAATAAATATATTATTTTTTGTATTAAAAGTTCATCAGCAGACTCATGTGCATGTGTTCAGTAACTTGCCTCCATGGTTTCTTTAAAACAAAAGTTAGGATCTGTCATGCCAATCTGCATTCAGAAATTTCCTCCACATTCTTTATCGAGGATACAATTAATGCGCTGCTACCTATGGTAGTGAAATCAGTTAAACAGGCACCGTCTGTCGTCGGAAAATATCACATGTCAAGGAACCTAATGTTCTTGTCACTCAATGACTCATTTTAACATAGATTAGATCAATGCATCCAAGCAAATTAAGAAAACAAACTTGGAAAACATTTGGGGGGAAAAAAACTGCAACCCCTTAAGACACTGCAAAAGCATTCAGTTATAATTTACTTATAGGCAAATAAAGCTCATTTAGCGCAAACAAGAGGGTTGATTTTTTTTCTTCCATTTGTTGCTGGGAGTAAAAGCAGTAAATGCGGGAAAAGCTCAGCAGGCTTGGTAGCGTCGGCGATGAGAGAAGCTGAGTTAATGCTTTGAATCCGAAAGACTCTTTTTCAGAGCTGAAGAAAGGGAGAAATCCTTGATTCTCTCCTTGGCTCTGAAGGTGAGTCATATGGACTCAAAGCATTTGAACTCCCACAAGCACTGCCAGACCTGCTGAGATTTTTCAGCATTTTCTATTTTTATTTCCGGTTCCAGCATTCACAGTATTTGCTTTTATTATTATGTTGCTGGGAGCACCTGGTTTCCAAGGTGCACAGGACAGGAGAAGCATGCTGCCGAGCTCACAAAATTATCACTCCTTTACAATTGGTCCTGAAGGGCTGTCCTTCAGGTGGTCTCCATCCACAGTAGGCTTGTGCCTAGACAGAAGCAAGTAAATGAGGGGGAAATTTCCAGTCTCCACCCCCCTCATTGTTTGGGTCGGGTATTATTTAACTGCACCAAATAAGCATCCAGAAAACATGTGGCCATCCCCGAAGTCTCACCTGCTGGATAAACCACAGAGTCTTAGAGCAGACCAAAATGTTCAGGAAGGGGGCAGCACAGTGGTGCAGTGGTTAGCACTGCTGCCTCACGCAGCCGAGGACCTGGGTTCAATTCCGGCCCCAGGTCACTGGATGTAGGGGCTGGAGGAAGTTACAGAGATATGGAGGGATGTAGGGGCTGGAGGAGGTTATAGAGATAGGGAGCGTGCATGGTCACAGAGGCATTTGAAAACAAGTGTGAGATTTTTAAAATCAAGGCAATACTCAATATAATCCAGCGAACAGAGGAATACTGACTGAATGGGATTTGATGCAAGTTAAGATATGGACTACAGACTTCTGGGTGACCTCAAGTTTACAGATGGTCGGAAATGGGAGGCTAACCGGAGCATTGGAATAGTCAAATCCAGAGGCAACAAGATATAGGTTTCACTCTTATTACGGTTAGAAATAGAGTTAAGCCTTTTCATAATGATGCACTGTCCTATTCTGGTTTGACCTAACCAGAATTCTGCTAGTTGACCCGATCACCATCTCAAGTTGCACTAAGAATGTACACTATATACATGGCCAGCACATGTCAATTTTCATCCTTCAAGGCAGCTACATTTAGATTGGCTTGCTACATCATGCATTGGTAACAATGCCTTTGATAACTTCAGAAAATTCAAAGAGCTTCACAGCAAGTACTTTTGAAAAAATTGTTAGCCTAAGATGCCATAATGTATTAAAGGCGCTGGTCACCACTTTTAAACTGCTGGTTTTATCGTAAGGGAGGTTAATTAGGAATCGGAAAATGAATGCTCTACCAGGACTATGGAAGGCTTAGAACAAACAAAAGGAAGGGTGTTCCACTGCTTTGAATGTTCAGTGAGTTATGCCTTTACTTCATTTACACAGGGCTGGAAAATTCCATTTACCAGAAGGCAAAGGGCAAGTTACTATTGGGGCCTAGCGAGCTGATGAACAAAGCACTATAGCAACCAGCAGGCAGAATTTGGTGGAGGCGACAGGGATCTCTGCTGAAGGCTTGGAGCTGTTGTGATGCCCCCACCACCTATGTTCCTGCCATATTAAATTACGGTGTATTAAGTGTCAATCAGGCACTTCAGAGGGCAGTCGCAGGATTATTGGCCCTGGGGGCATAAGCCTATCCCACTGAGAACTGCTGGTCAATCTAAGACTGGCATCTCTTCTGTGCTCAGTAATGCCACCAGGAAAACTGGTTGCTGCCGGTATGACATCCATCCAAGGCCTTCCAACGAGAGACTCCCCCAAAAGAGTTTGATTGGTGAATACCAGCGGTTGCAAGACGAGATCCTTTAATTTTTTTAAAATAAATTTAGAGTACCCAATTCATTTTTTCCAATTAAGGGGCAACTTAGCGTAGTTAAGTGAGGGGGAAACTCACTTAATTTTAATGGCTGTGGGCCAAGTTTGGTGGGGGGAAGGTACTGGGGTGAAGTGGGGGAGGGGTTCATGCTCCACCCGGTCTATACGCTGTGCTGGAAAAGCACTAACCTGCTGGATCTGACAGCTACTGCCACCTTGTGGTGGGTATTTCCCGAGGCTGTCTAGGCACAATCCACCTATGCTGCACATTTTTGGGTTGTGGGGTTGAAACTCATGCAAACACGGGGAGAATGTGCAAACTCCACATGGGCAATGACCCAGGGCCGGGGTCGAACCTGGGACCCCGGTGACGTGAGGCAGCACTCCGCCACCGTGCTGCCATGAGATCCTTTATTAAGCATTCATTGCTCAACAGGCTACAAGCAGTCCGGTGCATCATGGCCATGAAGGAATTGCACTACAAACTGCCTCAATTGGTGATGTGGTGGGGAGGCTGTCCATGAACATTCCCACCACCGACTTAATCAGGGTGGAGACGGAAAGGCAGTGGGGTCCCAGGGTCCCCACCAGATTAAATGCCCACCTGGCAATGAATGCACTCCTGAAGAGAACATTAAATTCTCCCCGCAGTTAGCAGTGCAGTTCCTTCATCGCCATTAACTCAGATTCATGTCTTTGCTTTCTTGATGCATCTGACTGCATGTAACCAGTTGGGCCTTCTCCCAAATCTAAATGTCCAGAAGGCATTTGACAAATTTCACCTGAAGGGTTATTGATTTAGCTCAACACTTGGGTAATAAGGGTAAATCTTGGATATAAATAAGAAACAAAAACAAAGTTTTGATAGAGATCATGCGGAAAAATAATATAGGTGCCTGAAACAACATGACAATGAAAGAGGTATAAAGTCGGGTTTTCTGTTTTAACTCCAGTGTTTGGAAAGTGCAGGGGTTTATCAATAAAATTAAAGATGTAACTAAGTGACAACCTGTTGTGAAAATGACGAGGTATTATATTATAAGCAATCTGTATCACCAATTTTGTATTCCGAAAAATTCTCAATAATAATAATAATATTCAGAATTTTTCTGAATAAAAAAAATTGGTGAGACAGATTGCACCAAAATTGAAAAGGAACAAAGAGGCTTGCACGGAATATTGAGACAGCAATCACAAGATATTTATACAAGACAAGTGATGCAAAGACCATGGGGGAAACTGATCCCAGAGAAACATCTGGCAGGATAGAAGGCGTGTGTCTACAGAAACACTTAGATAAACCAGAGACCAGGAAAAAGCAGACACTGAAGGAAAGGAAAGCAGGCAAATCTACAATGAGGTGCTCACACATAAATGCTGGAGAGGTCATCAAATCGATATAGAAGGGAAAATGTTTTGACATATATGAAGAGATAACATGAATGTAAGAACACAACAATTATTTTAAAAGGAGATATCAAATGAACCAAATACAAATTGGACAACCCCAAGAAGTTTAGCGTCAGTGTGGATAAATATAATGCAAGACTAATTAATGACTCAGTGTGTAGGTGAAACCACAAGAGGAACAATGGTTCTTCATCTTGAACTAATATTCATAAATTACCATATGTAAAGAAAATGGAAGCTGTGGAGCACCAAGAATCAGTGGCCATGGAATGATAGGTTTAGAATGAACTGGCATTCAGATTTAGGGCTTGAGTGTTGGGCTGGAAAGCCAGTGGTATGCCGCAACTAGGGATCACTGGGGATGATCCTTGGCAGCAAAGAAGATTTGAGGTCAGAGGGGGCTGGAGGACAACAAGAGTTTTCATGGTGGATGGGCAAGAGAAGAAATTTCACTGAAGGGAAGTGAGAAGATCATGGATAGGCGAAAGTAGATCACACGGCATTGGAAAATGGAGCTGACTGGGAGAGAAAAGTGATCACAACAGGTTAGTTTGGTGGGGGGAAGGTACTGGGGTGAAGTGGGGGAGGGGTTCATGCTCCACCCGGTCTATACGCTGTGCTGGAAAAGTACTAACCTGCTGGATCTGGCAGCTACTGCCACCTTGTGGTGGGTATTTCCCGAGGCTGGAAACTTGGCCCACAGCCATTAAAATCAAGTTGATGATTAAATGAGGTAGACAACCTCGTCTCAATATTATAGACATTAATTCACCTCTGGAGAGTGTGTTGCTCAGCAAATCTGCTGCAGTTATACAGGAAGGATGTGTGTTCACACAGATTGGGGTTGGGGTTCCCATTTATTAAAATCTAACCAACTCTTTCCCAGCCAATTGGAGATTAAAATCCCCTAAATGTACAATTATATCAAAACATCACACCTATCAACTTTGAGACCAAAACGGACATTGAAACATTTGTGCTCAGAAAATCAGCTCATTTAATCTGCTGCTCCAAAACGCTGAGGTTTGGGAAGTGTGAAATATGGTTAAAGACACAATGCACAAGAGTTTTTACTGACTCTTTGAGTGTTGCGTGTGACGTATTCTATCTTCACAGATACCAATTGTATACGTGTTGTAGGTGAAGAAATGAAACTCACAAAAGGCAAAAACCACAATTGGAAATGTTGTGATGGTAATCCACACAAGGTTCAACTAAAGTCAATCCACTTGTTTAAAACGTGATGTCAACATTTATAAAACATATACTCTCCTGCAATAAAATAACTTGGCCATACTTAATCCAGGTTCAACATTTCAAACCAAGAAACATGGGCTGGATTCTCTGCTCCCCGACGCTGAAATCGCGTTCGACGATGGGATGGAGAATCTGTTTTTGCGGCGAAATCGGGAGTGGCGGCGGTTTTTAAATTCTCTCCCCCCCCCCCCCCCCCCCCCCGATCAGAGAATCCATTTTGCTGCCAAGGCCTGCCCCGCGATGCTCCGTCCCCGACTGGCCGAATTCCTGAAAGCGTGGACCTCTCACGGTCCCACCGTCCGGGATCCTTGCGTGGCAGCTGTGGACTCAGCAGGGGCCGATTGGCGGGCAGGGGGGCTTCATTCGCGCTGGGAGCAATGTGTGTGGACGGCCCCGGGTGCGCGAGCAGTCGATGCGGGGCACTATTTTGCCGGTCCAGGTCCTTGGGCTGAGTCCACCATGGAGCATGGCGCGGCCGCTGCAGGTCGACACTGTCCGCATGTGTGGTCTCTGACCCGGAAGTGCTGAGGGCCGTTTTAGCAGCTAGAGCTGCGAACACTATGATGGCTGCCTGCTAGCCCCCAGCAAAACGGGAAATCTGTGGCCTTTTGACGCCAGTTTTCCTGATGGCATGGGGACTTAGTCCCAAAAATGGAGAATCCAGCCCCATGACTTGATGGCCTCCTTCTGCACTGCAGGGATTATT
Source organism: Scyliorhinus torazame (assembly GCF_047496885.1). Classification (NCBI taxonomy): domain Eukaryota; kingdom Metazoa; phylum Chordata; class Chondrichthyes; order Carcharhiniformes; family Scyliorhinidae; genus Scyliorhinus; species Scyliorhinus torazame. Next base: position 119,372,124 of record NC_092707.1, on the reverse strand, counting down.
TGGACAAACATCCTGACACTGGAATATTTTCTGCCCAGCACTTAGTATCTTAGTAACTTGCAACCGCCTTGAAATGGTTGGAAAGGCCACAATGAAAACGTGGGCCCGACTGAGACAACACTTCGGGCTAACTAAGATGTCCCACATGGCTCCCATCTGCGGCAATCACAAATTCCCCCCAGCCATGCTAGACACTACCTTTAGGAAATGGAGACGGGACGGGGGCACACTGACAGTTAGGGACTTCTACGTAGGGCACAGACTGGCGACACTGGATGAACTGACGGAGGAGTGGGAACTGCTGACAGGACAGGAAATGAGACACCTGCAAATAAAGCACTTCCTCCGCAAAGAGACAGTAGGTTGCCCAGGGGACCCAGAAACTACACTATTAGAGGACCTGATAAACACAGATAGTAAAGAAGGGGGACTATGTGGGAAAATGTATGGATAGCTACTGGACAGAGCCCGAACACCATTGGATGAGACCAGACGGAAATGGGAGGACAAACTGGGGACAGAAGAGGCGTGTGGATTCTGGAACGAAGCACTGAGCAGGGCCAACTCCACCTCCTCCTGCGCAAGGTTTAGCCTCATGCCGTTCTAAATGGTGCACAGAGCACACCTGGCCAGAACCTGAATAACCATGTTCTTCCCGGAGGTGGAGGACAAATGTGAGCGGTGCCAGAGGGGCCCGGCCAACCACATCCACATGTTCTGGGCTTGTCCCAAACTTGCTGGGTTCTGGACAGCCTTCTCCGAGGCAATGTCCAAGATTGTGGGGGTGAGGGTGAAGCCATGCCCAATAGTGGCAATCTTCGGGGTATCAGAGCAGCCAGAGTTACACATGGGGAAGGGAGCCAACGCCCTTGCTTTCGCTTTCCTAATCGCACACCGGAGAATCCTGCTCGGCTGGCGATCGGCAGCACCACCCACAGCTGCAGACTGGCTCGCTGACCTTTCAGAATTTCTCCACCTGGAGAAGATTAAGTACACCATCCGAGGGTCGGAGGAAGGTTTCCTAAACACAGGTCGTCGGCCTGTTCCAAAACTTGTTCGAGGCCAACAACAACAAGTAAGATGGGGAAATGGGAAAGACAGAAAGAAAAGAGAAAAGAAAAGGGGAAATAAAGACAGGGGGAACCATAGGAATGTGCAACCGGGGGGTGGGGGAGGGAGGGAGAGGAGAAAAGACTGGAAAGACACAAAAGGGACAACATGGGAGAATGGGGGCAAACCTCCCCACCAATCATCGGGGAAACACAGCCGAAGTTGACGGGGGAAGAAAAGAAAGGGGGGGGAGAGGAAGGGCAGAAAAAGGAGTTGGGACACAAGGGCAGGTGAGGGGGGCAGGAAGGGACCACAAGCTGCGCCAGAGGACGGCAGAATGTGAATAGGACAAATGAAGCGAAGGACAAGACAAACCTTTCTGTATAATACAGTAAATAAACATGGCTAACAATGTATATAACTGTTTATAAATATTGAAAATGCCAATAATAAGAGTTAAAAAGAAAGAAATGGTTGGATAAGAACAACAGGAAAAAAAATCCCAACAATACAGTCAAAAGTTACAAAGTTGCTTCTGAAGAGCCAAACAAGTCCAATAAAGAAATACAATTCTACTTCATTTTAAGAATAAATTGGTGCACGGATGTGAAAACATCATGGTCAATTTAGCATCCGTAGGCCCAATGAGAATGTGGTGGGTAACATATTGTGGCAGAAGACTGAGCGACTGGTGGCTCAATCTCACCAGCTAGTTTTTGACATGCTGCCACATGTTTTACATCTGTACAAGTCATGGAGAGGTAGTGGTGGGATAGTGGTATTGTCGCTGGACTAGTAAACCAGTGACCCAGTATAATGATTTAGGGACCTGGGTTCGAATCCCACATCGATAGGTGATAGAATTTAAACTCAATAAAATATCTGGAATTAAATGTCTAATGATGACCATGAAACCATTATCAATTGTCGTAAAAACTCATCTGGTTCACTAATGTCCTTTGGTGAAAGAAATCTGCTGTCCTTACCTGGTCTGGCCTACATGTGGCTCCAGACCCACAGTAATGTGGTTGACTCTTAATTGCCCCTCAAGGACAATTAGGGATGGGCAGAAAATGCTGGCACAGCCTGTGACGCCGATGCCCAATGAATAGAAAATAAATGGTGGAAAAACCGGATGCAGGAACAGAGGTGGAAGTGGGTTGCTAACGTCAGTTAAATTGTGTTTAGGTTTTCTTAAGGGTTAGAAGGAGCAGAATAGTGCTGGATTCGGGTCTGTTTTATTGAAATGTGGCCCAGGTGTCAAAATGGCCTTGGGATTCATGTCTGAAAGCTGGGCAAGCCAGCGGGCTGCTCACCATGCCTTCTTCCAGCTAATACGGGCACTGATCAACTTCTCTTCCTGTTATGATTCGCAATTCACTTGACAAAATGTGGCAGCAAAGAAGACAGTTAATTGGCAGACATAGAAACACAGCAACTGAAAGCTGCCCATTGTGTGTGTCATGAATGGGATAACACTGCCAATCACTAATAAAATGCCTTTTCACTGCTCAGAAGTCACATGCATTGCCCAGCTCATTCTCCTTTTCATTTCCAAACACAGCAACTAATTATAATTACCAGATCATAACATCCAAGTTAAAAGATTGCTTTATTTATAAGTAAATTAATTGGGGGCAATATTTTCAAGATGTCATTGGTATAAATATTTTTTTAAAATACCAGTAATCAGTCCACAGGAATTGAAAATATTTTCCGTCAAACCTTTTTTTATGTTTTACTGCTCAATTATACACAAGTCTTTTGGAAAAACAAACCTTCTGAGTGTAATAATCCTCACAAGACCCATAGGGATGACCTGATTTATCTCCCTGTGGGGCTCGCGGAATGCAAGCTCCCCCACTGATGGGTGGAGGCCTATCAGCCCTTCATTCATAGAATTGCATTCATAGAATCAACCCTTTAAAAGCTGGCCTGGATTAGGACCGGCATGATCCGGATTGGGACCGGCATGATCGGCAGTGCTGGTTGCGACCTGTGTGCCATACGTCGCATTGCGGCCTCTTCTCTTGAATATAAGTAAACCTCCGTTTGAATCACCTTCTTGAATCTCCTGAGCTTTTATACTGAGGCCTCCTGATGAACTTGTATTTTGAATGAGACAATCACCATGAGGGTTTCAAACATCAATTTCAGAAACTGAAACACAGCTAAGATTGAATTCCGAGTTTAAATACTGAACCAGTGCTGAGAAGCTATGGCAGTGCCAATATCCAAAAGAAGCTCTTAATGTCACATTCATTTATCTCAAGACATTAGCCATCCATCTTCCTTTCAGTCCACTGTGTCAGTCATTCTAGAGATTTCCTCCATTTTGAGACATTTCCACAGATCCACAGTTTAAGCAGCTGATGGTCCAACAGCAAAACCTTCCCAGTGACAAATATGAAACAAAGGGTGTTAAAGTATGAAGTTTTGTGTTTTAATTAGGTGAAAATAAATGCTTCAGGTATTTATTTCTCATTGTAAGAGTGACTTCACTGCAATGTCACTGCCGATATTAAACAGTAAAGATCGCTTCAGACTGAAGACCAGCAATTCACACAAAAGATTTCTCTGTTAAAAAATCAGAACATCCAAATCTGTTTCACATGCAGGAGACTTCAAAACTTTGGTCTTTTAAAAATACCAGGGGCAAAATTTTGCAAGGGTTGGTGAGTAGATGATTTTATTTTTTCATAACAAACGTTTTCTTTAATGATCCCAAAGACGTCTATTTTTCCAGGACATTTCCTGATTTCACAAAGAACTAAATGCAATAAGATGCACTATTTCAACATCTATTTCATTCACCACTCCTACTGATGCTTGCGATAGATATTCAGGAGAACATCTCCTTATGGTTGCATCCATTTATTCTCTCAGCATTAATAGATCATAGCATCATCATGAACTGTTAATAGGTTTACACCTGAAAGGTTAACTCACCTGGTTCTCTCTGCAGCTGCTGACTGGCCTTCTGAACCTTTCCAGCACTTTTGGGCTGATGCAGTTAAGGAGCAAGCTGAAAAGACATTAACCCAAGACCCCATCACTCAATGCTTCAATCTTTCAATTTCAATCTTTACTTCATAATTAAACCAGTTGAAGATTCTCTGTGAGTTCAAGCAGTGGTTGGAGCGGTAAACTTCTCATTTAAAAGCCCTTCCAAATTCCTGTGAACTGTCCTACACTTTTTCAACCAATGGACAAAATAATCCGAACTCTGTGTAATGGTTCCTATATTTGTTTTTTGTTAACTTATGTTTCCTGGCTCTACTACTGTGGTTACAAAATTAATTGCAGAGGCCTGATTTTCACACCAGACCAGGAGAGAAATGAGTGGAAGCCCTTGGGAGATTTAAACTTCTGGGCCACATCTGCATAGGCCACCGCCCCCAACCCAGCTGCTGACTAACCGGCCTAAGAGGGATCTGGATGGCAATTAGGCCATTTGGAGACTGAAATGAATGGACCCCATCACTCAGGGAGCAGTACTCTTTTCTGGCTCTTTTTAAAATTAATTTACAGGATGTGGACGCCATTGGCTGAACCTGCATTTATTGTCCATCCTTAACTGCCCCTCCAGAGGGCATTTGAGAGTAACCACATTGCTGTGTATCTGGATTCACATGTAGGCCAGACCAGGTAAGGATGGCAGAATTCCTTCACTAAAGGACATTAATGAACCAGATGGGTTTTTATAACAATCGGCAATGGTTTCATCACGCGACTTTATTTTTTTAAAATTTAGAGTACCCAATTTTTTTTTTTTACAATTAAGGGGCAATTTAGCGAGGCCAATCCTCCCAGCACATCTTTGGGTTGTGGGGTCGAAACCCACGCAAACACGGGGAGAATGTGCAAACTCCACACGGACAGTGACCCAGAGCCGGGATCGAACCTGGGACCTCAGCGCCGTGAGGCAGCAGTGCTTCCCACTGAGCCACCGTGCTGCCCTCATCGCGTGACTTTTAATTGAATTCAAATTTCATCATCCGCCTTGGTGGGATTTGAACCCAGATCCTGGATCTTTCCCTGGATCTCAGGATTACTAATCGAGTAACAATACCACTACGTTACTGCCTCCCCACAGAAACCAGCTCTTCTTGCCACCTGATTGGCCATTGAAGAAACCACAATCTCCAGTAAAATCTGAGGTCTGACCCTGATACCCTAATCAAAACCATTTGTTAATTTATTCATGGATGTGAGTATCACTGGCAAAGCCAACATTCATTGCCCATCCATCCCTAATTGTCCTTGAGAAGGTGGTGGTTTGTCATCTACTGAACACAACTGAGTCATTGCTGGATCACTTCAGAAGACTGTTAAGTGTTAACCATATTGCTGTGAGTCAAGTTATAGTGAGCCGGTGTCCATCAACACCACCCCCCGCCTGTTCAGAAGAGCAACCCGCCCATGGAGACACATCTAAATCAATGTGGATTTGTAACGGGAAGTTCTGACTAAAATCCGCCCTTAAATATCAAAATACATTTACACAGATAAGAACGGGGCACCAATTTGCAGTAGAGCAAACAGTGAACAAATTAACTCAATTACAAAGCCATTCTCAATGAGAAAACAGTGGCGCATTCATTGTATTTCCCACCACTGAAGTTTAAAGATCTTTTTATTCATTCAGATCCTGCTACATCCCTCTCCACCAACTCCAAGCCTATACAATAACTCCAAAATAATTTTCCAAATTCCTTTCTAATGAAGAATGGCTGTATTGATTCTCCCACACACAATTCTCAAATGCAAAAATGTTAGATGCAGTTCCCCTGATCTCTGGATCTTCCAGTTGCTGTGCTAATTTTGTACAGCCGGCGTGAATATGCATTCAGCAGACATTTATATTTCTGTAACAAAGAGTCACTCAACAACTTTATCCATTACTTCCCACCAATTGGTTCCCATGTGGTGGCTGGGTGTTATGCAGTAACCCGATAGTCTCATTTACACTGGACATTTAGAGAACTGAGTCCAACTGAGAATACCAACATCAAGTTTACAGAATAAGCCCATCGGTATAGCAGTAAAACCTCCTGAAGCTCAGGGGTGCTGTCATTTTGATGACAGACCACTCTTGTATTGTCAACAACAATCCAATTAGGCAGCAAACTGTCAAGTGGACAGCACACTGTTCTGTGTGTTGAAGGTACAAGTAGTGTTTGTTTCTGTATTGGGGTGAATAAATAGCTGAATTTAAAGGGAATCTAGATAAATGCTTGATGGAGAAATCAGAATGATCTGCTGATCGGGTGAGATGAAGCAGGGTGGCAGGAGGTTTGTGTGAAGCATAAACACTGACAGGAGCAAGTGGGCTGAATGGCAGACTTCTGTGGTATAAATTCTGTGCAATTCTGTGCCGCACTAAAGGCTGCTGTATAAGATAAAGGCGCACGGCGTTACGGATAATCTATTAGTATGGATAGACGATTGGTCGGCATGGTAGCACAGTGGTTAGCACTGTTGCTTCATAGTGCCTGGGACCCGGGTTCAATTCCCGGCTTGGGGCGCGGTCTGCACTTTCTCCCCGTGTCTGCGTGGAATTCCTTCGGTTGCTCCGGTTTCCTCCCACAGTTCAAAGAAGTGTGGGTTGTTGTGTTATGTACTCTGGGATAACACAGGCTGCAACTGGATGCAGCTTTAATCAAAAAATACTCCAGACTTTGAAGTTAGTTCAGTCTGATTTATTGAACCAGTAGCACAGTTAGCACAGTTCTCTATGAGTTTGACTCTCTGCTAACCTAAGTGTGGTTACTCTGTCTGACTGAACCAGACTAGCTCTTAGCCGCGTGCTGGAGGTGTGATACTGTACATTCACCCTGACTCACTCTGTAGATGTTCATCAGTGGAAAGAGGCGGAGTGTGAGTGCCTCGTGCCTTTTATAGTGAGATACCACCCCTAAGTATCCTGCCTGCTCATTGGTCATGTCCTGTTCTCTGTGTTCATTAGCTGCCTGTCTGTATATCATTATCTGCATGTCTGCATATCATGACATCTCCCTTTTTAAAAAATGTTTTGTTGGCACATGGGAAAATACTTACATGTGGTGGCATATATTAACATATTTACACGCAGTGGCATATGTGAACGTATTTACATGTGAAGATAGCTGTCTAATGTGAGAAAACAGAACATAGCAAACAAAACAAATGTTCATAAGTCCAGTCTCTGGGGCTTGCGTCTGATCCTTGTCGACCGCCGGAGAGGTGGTGGTGGGGACGACAGCGCCTTGACAGGCGGGATGGAAGCCTGACTGGGAGCCTCGTAGTTCGAGGTGTCAGGAGGTGGCAAAACAATGGACGGAAACGGAGAAGAAAGCGGTTGCGGGCAGGCAAATTTGCGCAGTGCTCGTCTGTTTCGTCGCACAACAAAACCATCAGCCATACGTACAACATACGAGCGGGGCGCAGCCTGTCGAACAACGACAGCGGGAGCAGACCATCCATGATACGGTATCTTGATCCTGACAGTGTCTGCCGGACATAACATCTAGAGATCTAGGTGTACAGGTCCACAGGTCACTGAAAGGGGCAACACAGGTGGAGAAGGTAGTCAAGAAGGCATACGGCATGCTTGCCTTCATTGGCCGGGGCATTGAGTATAAGAATTGGCAAGTCATGTTGCAGCTGTATAGAACCTTAGTTAGGCCACACTTGGAGTATAGTGTTCAATTCTGGTCGCCACACTACCAGAAGGATGTGGAGGCTTTAGAGAGGGCGAAGAAGAGATTTACCAGAATGTTGCCTGGTATGGAGGGCATTAGCTAGGAGGAGGGATTGAATAAACTAAGCTTTAACCAAAAGATACTCCAGACCTTGAAGTTAGTTCAATCTGATTTATTGAACCAATAGCACAGTTAGCACAGTTCTCTATGAGTTAGACTCTCTGCTAACCTAAGTGTGGTTACTCTGTCTGACTGAACCAGACTAGCTCTTAGCGGCGTGCTGGAGGTGTGATACTATAAATACACCCTGACTCACTCTGTAGATGTTCATCAGTGGAAAGAGGCGGAGTGTGAGTGCCTCGTGCCTTTTATACTGAGATACCACCCCTGAGTGTCCTGCCTGCTCATTGATCATGTCCTGTTCTCTGTGTTCATTAGCCCTGTCTGTGCCTTTCTGTATATCATTATCTGCATGTCTGCATATCATGACACGGGTTAGGTGGATTGGTCTCGCTAAATTGCAAAGCAGTGTCCAAACATTAGGTGGGGTTGCTGGGTCACGGGTTAGGGTGGTGGTGGGGGCTTAGGTAGTGTGCTCTTTCAGGGGCCAGTGCAGACTCGATGGGCCGAATGGCCTGCTTCTGCACTGTGAATTCTACGATGCTCTGACAGAAAGCAAAGAGTGGGTATAAATGGATAAATGGGTGTTTTTCTGGCTGGCGTTCAGTGGCTAGTGGTGTGCCTCAGGGATCAGTATTGGGTCCGTAATTGTTTACAATTTACACAATATGATCTGGAGTTGGGGGCCAAGTGTAACGTGTCAAAGTTCGCTTATGGCACTAAGTTGAGTGGCAGAGCCAAGTATGTGGAGGACACTGAAAGTCTGCAGAAGGATAATAATAATAATCTTTATTGTCACAAGTAGGCTTACATTAACACTGCAATTAAGTTACTGTGAAAAGCCCTTAGTCGCCACATTCCGGTGCCTGTTCGGGTACACAGAGGGAGAGTTCAGAATATCCAATTCACCTAACAACACGTCTTTCGGGACTTGTGGGAGGAAACTGGAGCACCCGGAGGAAACTCACGCAGACATGGGGAGAACGTGCAGACTCCGCAAAGTGACTAACCATTGTGCTACCAGACTCCATCCTTCTTGCAATGAAGGACCAAATTCCATTTGCCTTTTAAGTTACTTGCTGTGCCTGAAAACCAACTTTTTTCGATTTACGCACAGATACCCAGGTACCTCTGCACAGCAACATGCTGCAATTTTTTACGATTTAAATAATAGTCCATTTTGCTGTAATTCCGACCAAAACGGATGACCTCACATTTACCAACATTACACTCTATCTGCCAGACCCTTGCCCACTCACTTAAACTATCTATACCCGGCACGGTAGCAGTGGTTAGCACTGTTGCTTCACAGCACCAGGGACCCGGATTTGATTCGCAGCTTGGGTATAAAGGAATAAAAGGTTACGGAGAGCGGGCGGGTAAGTGGAGCTGAGTCCACAAAAGACCAGCCATGATCTCTTTGAATGGCGATGCAGGCTCGAGGGGCCATATGGCCTACTCCTGTTCCTAGTTCTTAGGTTCTTATGTTATGTAACAGTCCAGAGGTTGGCATGGCGGAGCCGCAGCGCTGAGACACCCATCATCCCCCACAAGCCGAGGCCATGGGTGGCCATCCCCACCGACCGATGGTGGTCCACCCCGACCTATACCAAATACCTATACATATACAATAACATCCCTGAGAGTCCGTCCGATTACTCCCCCCCCCCCCCCCCTCCCCCCGGGTTGCTGCTGTTGTCTACTTCTTTTCCATTCGCTCTATCTTTCTGTGAGGTAATCGACGAGCGGTTGCCACCACCTGGTGAACCCCTGAGCCGAACCCCTTAACACGAACTTAATCCGCTCTAACTTTATAAACCCTGCCATGTCGTTTATCCAGGTCTCCACACCCGGGGGTTTGGCTTCCTTCCACATTAACAATATCCTGCGCCGGGCTACTAGGGACGCAAAGGCCAACACGTCAGCTTCTCTCGCCTCCTGCACTCCCGGCTCTTCTGCAACCCCAAATATAGCCAACCCCCAGCTTGGTTCGACCCGGACCCCCACCACCTTCGAAAGCACCTTTGCCACCCACACCCAGAACCCCTGTAGTGCCGGGCATGACCAGAACATGTGGGTGTGATTCGCTGGGCCTCTCGAGCATCTCGCACACCTATCCTCTACCCCCAAAAATTTACTAAGCCGTGCTCCAGTCATATGCGCCCTGTGTAACACCTTAAATTGTATCAGGCTTAGCCTGGCACACGAGGACGATGGGTTTACCCTACGTAGGGCATCAGCCCACAGCTCCTCCTCAATCTCCTCCCCCAGTTCTTCTTCCCATTTCCCTTTCAGCTCATTTACCATAATCTCCCCCTCGTCCCTCATTTCCCTGTATATGTCCGACACCTTACAATTCCCACCCATGTCTCTGAGATCACTCTATCCTGCACCTCCTGCGTCGGGAGCTGCGGGAATTCCATCACCTGTTGCCTCGCAAAAGCCCTCAATTGCATGTACCGAAATGCATTCCCTTGGGGCAACCCATATTTTTCTGTCAGCGCTCCCAGACTCGCAAGCGTCCCATCTACAAGCAGATCTCTCAGTTGTACTACCCCAGCTCTTTGCCATGCTCCAAATCCCCCATCCATTCTCCCCGGAACGAACCTATGATTGTTTCTTATCGGGGACCGCACCGAAACTCCCGTCCTTCCCCTATGCCGTCTCCACTGCCCCCAAATTTTCAATGTAGCCACCACCACCGGGCTTGTGGTGTATTTCTTTGGTGAGAACGGCAATGGTGCCGTCACCATTGCTTGTAGGCTAGTCCCCCTGCAGGACGCCCTCTCCAATCTCATCCACGCCGCTCCCTCCCCTTCTCCCATCCACTTACACACCATTGAAACATTGGCGGCCCAGTAGTACTCACTTAGGCTCGGTAGTGCCAGCCCCCCCCTGTCCCTACTACGCTGCAAGAATCCCCTCCTCACTCTCAGGGTCTTCCCAGCCCATACAAAACTCATAATACTCTTCTCGATTCTTTTGAAAAAAGCCTTCGTGATCACCACCGGGAGGCACTGAAACACAAAGAGGAATCTCGGGAGGACCACCATTTTAACCGTCTGCACCCTACCTGCCAATGACAGGGACACCATGTCCCATCTCTTCAAGTCCTCCTCCATCTGTTCCACCAACCGCGTTAAATTAAGCCTGTGTAATGTACCCCAATTCTTGGCTATCTGGATCCCCAAGTACCGGAAGTCCCTTGTTTCCTTCCTCAACGGTAAATCCTCTATCTCTCTGCTCTGCTCCCCTGGATGCACCACAAACAACTCACTTTTCCCCATGTTCAGTTTATACCCTGAAAAATCCCCAAACTCCCCAAGTATCCGCATTATCTCTGGCATCCCCTCCGCCGGGTCCGCCACATATAGCAACAAATCATCCGCATACAGAGATACCCGGTGTTCTTCTCCCCCCTGAATACTCCCCTCCACTTCCTGGAACCCCTCAATGCTATGGCCAGGGGTTCTATCGCCAGTGCAAACAATAACGGGGACAGAGGACATCTCTGCCTCGTCCCTCTATGGAGCTGAAAATAGTCAGACCCCCGTCCATTCGTGACCACGCTCGCCATCGGGGCCCTATACAGCAACTGTACCCACCTGATATACCCATCCCCAAAGCCAAATCTCCTCAGCACCTCCCACAAATAATCCCACTCCACTCTATCAAATGCTTTCTCGGCATCCATCGCCACCACTATCTCCGCTTCCCCCTCTGGTGGGGGCATCATCATTACCCCTAGCAGCCTCCGTATATTTGTATTCAGCAGTCTCCCCTTCACAAACCCAGTTTGGTCCTCATGAACCACCCCCGGGACACAATCCTCTCTCCTCATTGCCATTACCTTGGCCAGAATCTTAGCGTCCACATTCAGGAGGGAAATGGGCCTGTAGGACCCGCATTGCAGCGGGTCTTTTTCCTTCTTTAGGAGGAGCGATATCGTTGCCTCTGACATAGTCGGGGGCAGCTGCCCCCTTTCCCTAGCCTCATTAAAGGTTCTCATCAGTAGCGGGGCCAGCAAGTCCATATATTTCCTATAGAATTCAACTGGGAATCCGTCTGGTCCCGGGACCTTCCCCGCCTGCATGCTCCCAATCCCTTTCACTACTTCCTCCGTCTCAATCTGGGCTCCCAGTCCTGCCCTCTCCTGCTCCTCCACCTTAGGAAATTCCAGCTGATCCAGAAAGCACATCATTCTCTCCTTCCCATCCGGGGGCTGAGCTTCATATAATCTTTCGTAAAATGTCTTGAACACTCCATTCACTCTCTCCGCTCCCCGCTCCATCTCTCCCTCCTCGTCTCTCACCCCCCCCTATCTCCCTCGCTGCTCCCCTCTTCCTCAGTTGGTGGGCCAGCAACCTGCTCGCCTTCTCCCCATATTCGTACTGTACACCCTGTGCCTTCCTCCATTGTGCCTCTGCATTACCCGTAGTCAACAAGTCAAATTCTACATGTAGCCTTTGCCTTTCCCTGTACAGTCCCTCCTCCGGTGCCTCCGCATATTGTCTGTCCACCCTCAGAAGTTCTTTCAACAACCGCTCCCTTTCCCTACCCTCCTGCTTTCCTTTATGTGCCCTAATAGATATCAGCTCCCCTCTAACCACTGCCTTCAGCGCCTCCCAGACCACTCCCAGCTGTACCTCCCCATTATCATTGAGTTCCAAGTACCTTTCAATACACCCCATCACCCTTAAACACACCCCCTCATCTGCCAATAATCCCATGTCCATTCTCCAGGGTGGACGCTGTTGTTTTTCTTCCCCTATCTCCAGGTCCACCCAATGTGGAGCATGATCCAGAATGGCTATAGCCGTGTACTCCGTCCCCGTCACCTTTGGGATCAGTGCCCTTCCGAAAACAATAACATCTATTCGTGAATAAACTTTGTGGACATAGGAGAAAAACGAAAACTCCTTACTCCTAGGTCTACTAAATCTCCAGGGGTCTACTCCTCCCATCTGCTCCATAAAGTCCTTAAGCACCCTAGCTGCAGCCGGCCTCCTTCCGGTCCTGGACCTCGATCTGTCCAGCCCTGGGTCCAGCACCATATTAAAATCTCCACCCATTACCAACTTCCCCACTTCTAGGTCCGGGATTCGTCCTAACATACGCCTCATAAAGTTGGCACCATCCCAGTTCGGGGCATACACGTTCACTAATACCACCGCCTCCCCTTGCAATTTGCCACTCACCATCACGTATCTGCCCCCACTATCCGCCACTATAGTCTTTGCCTCAAACATTACCCGCTTCCCCACTAGTATGGCCACCCCACTGTTTTTTGCGTCTAGCCCCGAATGAAACACCTGCCCCACCCATCCTTTGCGTAGTCTGACCTGGTCTATCAGCTTCAGATGCGTCTCCTGAAGCATAACCACATCTGCCTTAAGTTTCTTTAGGTGTGCGAGTACCCGTGCCCTCTTAATCGGCCCGTTCAGCCCTCTCACATTCCACGTGATCAACCGGGTTGGGGGGCTCTTTACCACCCCCCCCCCCCCCCCCCCCCCCCCCTTGACGACTAGCCATCTCCTTTTTCAGTCCAGCTCCTCACCCGGTTCCCATGTAGCCGTATCTCCCCCAAGCGGCGCCCCCCCCGCCCCGACCACCCCCCCCCATACCAGCTCCCCCTTCTCCCCAGCAGCAGCAACCCAGTTAACCCCCCCCCCACCCCACCCCCCCCGCTAGATCACAAACTAGCGTAATTGCACCCCCCATGTTGCTCCCAGAAGTCAGCAAACTCTGGCCGACCTCAGCTTCCCCCCGTGACCTCGGCTTACACTGTGCGAGGCCCCCTCCTTCCTGCTTCCCTGTTCCCGCCGTGATTACCATAGCGCGGGCTTTGTTCCCGCGCTTCCTTTTTGGCCCCGCCCCCATTGGCCGGCGCCCTCAGCTCCTCATCCTCCCACCCCTCCTCCCCCACGACATGGGGAAGAGAGAAAAGTTACAGGGTCGCAGGATTAACAACTTGGGAAGTCATCTCTTCCCTCTTTTCCCCTCCTTCATCCCACATATTCACCCCCCCCCCCACTTTGTCCCAAACATTCTTTTTCTGGCCCGCTCACTCCAGTTTCTCCTCGACAATAAATGTCCACGCCTCATCTGCCGTTTCGAAGTAGTGGTGTTTCCCTTGATGTGTGACCCACAGTCTTGCCGGTTGCAGCATTCCAAATTTAATCTTCCTTTTGTGCAGCATCGCCTTTGGCCCGATTAAAGCTTGCCCTCCTTCTCGCCACCTCCGCACTCCAATCTTGATATACGCGGATCACCGCGTTCTCCCACCTACTGCTCCGAGTTTTTTTTGCCCATCTGAGGACCATCTCTCTGTCCTTATATCGCAGAAATCTCACCACTATGGCTCGAGGAATTTCTCCAGCCCTCGGTCTTCGCGCCATAACTCGATAGGCTCCCTCCACCTCCAGCGGACCCGTCGGGGCCTCCGATCCCATTAACGAGTGCAGCATCGTGCTCACATATGCCCCGACGTCCGCCCCTTCTACACCTTCGGGAAGACCAAGAATTCTTAAATTCTTCCTCCTTGCATTATTCTCCAGCACCTCCAGCCTTTCCACACACCTTTTGTGTTGTGCCTCGTGCATCTCCGTTTTCACCACCAGGCCCTGTATGTCGTCCTCATTCTCAGCAGCCTTTGCCTTCACGACCCGAAGCTCCTGTTCCTGGGTCTTTTGCTCCTCCTTTAGCCCCTCAATCGCTTGTAATATCGGGGCCAACAGCTCCTTCTTCATCTCCTTTTTGAGTTCTTCCACGCAACGCCGCAGGAACTCTTGTTGGTCAGGGCCCCATATTAAACTGCCTCCTTCCGACGCCAACTTGCTTTGTGCCTGCCTTCCTGGCCGCTGCTCTAGAGGATCCACCGCAATCCGGCCACTTTCCTCTCTTTTTTCCATCCGTGTCCAGGGGGGATTCCCTTCTGGATTACCGCAGTGTTTTTTGTCGTTAAAATTGCCGTTGGGGCTCCTATTAAGAGCCCAAAAGTCCGTTCCACCGGAGCTGCCGAAGCGTGCGACTTAGCTGGTCATCGCCACACCCGGAAGTCTGCAGTTCTCGATTTTGACCTCTTCTGCAATTTAATGACCTTGTCACTTAAGTGCAATGCGACCATTAAATTGCACCTCAGTCTCACGAGCAAAGATATTAATGGTAAAGCCGCCATAGCCCCAGATGAGCTGAGGGGGAGGGCTGACTGGTGATGCTTTAACCTGAGGATCAAGGTTGAGAAGACGGGCCTTCATGAATAACCTGTTGGGAATTGAACCCGCGCTGCTGGCCTTGTTCTGCATCCAAAACCAACTGACTAGCTCACTGAGATGAACCCCACCCCCCGCAATGAGACAATTCGATCGCGCCCAGAGAGTGAGAAACAGGCTGCAGCAGATTGGTGCTGGTTGTACACTTTGTCTGATTGTGTCCAGGTGACTGATCCATTATCTGTTTTGCAGATGGTAATAAACAATGACAGTGTCTGCAGGAATTATACTTTGTCATGTACATTAATTATTCAAACTATGAGGTTGAGAATTCAGTCCCTACACCACAGTCTGTGCTCAAAGTTTAGGTTGATATTTCAGTACAGTATTGAGTTAGTGCCACATTGTCAGAGGTCCTGTCCTTCGCAGGAAACAACAACAGTGTTGTTGGAGCCACAAGCATCCAGGATAGTGGAGAGTTTTCCATTGCACTCCTGACTTGTGTCTTATAGATGGTGGCCAGGCTTTGGGGAGTCGGGAGGTAAGTTATTTATTAGTTATTGACCTGCTCTGGTAGCCACAGTCTTAATATGGCTAGTCCAGTTCAGTGGCTGTAGAATGGTAACCCCCAGGATGTTCATACTGGGGGATTCAGCGATGGTCAATTCCATTGAATGTCATGGGGTAATGGTTAAATCCCCTCTTGTTGGAGATGGTCATTGATGGGCACTTATGTGGTTGAATGTTACTTGTCACTTGTCAGCCCGAGCTTGGATATTGTTCATGTTTCACTGCATTTGGACATGGGCTACTTCATTATCTGAGGAGTCATGAATGGCGCTGAACATTGTGAATTAATCAGTAAACAGCCCCACATAGGATGGAACAAAGGTTATTGATGAAGCAGCTGTAGATGGTTGGACCTAGGACACTATCCTGAGGAACTCCTGCAATGATGTCCTGGAACTGGATGACTAACCTCCAACCACACAACCATCTTCCTTTGTGCCAGGTATGACTCCAACCAGGTTTTCCCCGATTTCCATTGACTCCAGTTTTGCTTGGGCTCCTTGATGCCATACTCGGTCAAATGCTGCCTTGATGTCAAGGGCAGTCACTCTCACCTCACCTCTGCTGTTCAACTCTTTTGTCCATGTTTGAAGCAAGACTGTAATGAGGTCAGGAGCTGAGTGACCCTGGCAGAACCTAAACTGAGCATCAGTGAACATAGAACATTACAGCGCAGTACGGGCCCTTCGGCCCTCGATGTTGCGCCGACCTGTGAAACCACTCTAAAGCCCATCTACACTATTCCCTTATCGTCCATATGTCTATCCAATGACCATTTGAATGCCCTTAGTGTTGGCAAGTCCACTACTGTTGCAGGCAGGGCATTCCACGCCCTTACTACTCTCTGAGTAAAGAACCTACCTCTGACATCTGTCTTATATCTATCTCCCCTCAATTTAAAGCTATGTCCCCTTACATAGAACATAGAACAATACAGCGCAGTACAGGCCCTTCGGCCCACGATGTTGCACCGAAACAAAAGCCATCTAACCTACACTATACCATTATCATCCATATGTTTATCCAATAAACTTTTAAATGCCCTCAATGTTGGCGAGTTCACTACTGTAGCAGGTAGGGCATTCCACGGCCTCACTACTCTTTGCGTAAAGAACATCACCATCCGAGGAAAAAGGTTCTCACTGTCCATCCTATCCAATCCTGTGATCATCTTGTATGCTTCAATTAAGTCACCTCTTAACCGTCTTCTCTCTAACGAAAACAGCCTCATGTCCCTCAGCCTTTCCTCATAAGATCTTTGAGCAGGTTATTGCTGAGTAAGAGCCACTTAATAAACCATTGCAGTGTTAATGTAAGCCTACTTGTGACTCTAATAAAGATTATCATTATTATCTCTGTCTATTACTTGCTGCTTACGCTGTTTGGCATGCAAGTAGTCCTGTGTTGGAGCTTCATCAGGTTGACACCTTATTTTTAGGTATGCCTGGTCTTACTGCTGGCATGCTCTCCTGAACTCTTCATTGAACCACCGTCGATCCCCTGGCTTGGTGGCAATGGTACAGTGGAGGATATCCTGGGCCATGAGGTTGCAGATTGTGGTTGAGTACAACTTTACTGCTGCTGATGGTCCACAGGGCCTCGTGGATGTCCAGTCTTGAGTTGCTAGATCTTTTCAAAATCCATCCCACTTAACTCTGGTAGTGCCACACACACGATGGAGGATATCCTCAATGTGAAGATGGGTCTCCACAAGGACTGTGCAGTGATCACTCCTACTGATATTGTCATTGTCATGGACAGATGCATCTGCAGCAGGTAGGTTGGTGAGGATGAGGTCAAGTATGTTTTTCCCTTTTGTTGATTCCCCGTCACTTACTGCAGTGCCAGTCTGGCAGTTATATCCTTTAGGACCCAGCCAGCTCGGTTTGTGGTGGCATGACTGAGCCACTCCTGGTGATGAGCATTGAAGTTCCCCACCCAGAGTACATTCTGCACCCTTACCATCCTCAGTGCTTCCTCCAAGTGGTGTTCAACATCGAGCAGTATGGATTCATCAGCTAACCATGGTCGGTACGTGGTAATCAGCAGGAGATTTCCTTGCCCATGTTTGACCTGAAGCCTTGAGACTTCAGGGGGTCTAGAATTGATGCTGAGGACGCCCAGGGCAACATCCTCCCAACTGTATACCACTGTGTCGCCACCTCTGCTGGGTCTGTCCTGCCGTGGGACAAGACATACCAAGGGATGGTGATAGTGGTGTCTGGGACGTTGGGCAGGATTCTCAGACCCCCTGTTGGGCCGGAGAATCGCCGGGGGGGTGGCGTGAATCCCGCCCCGACACTGGCTGCCGAATTCCCCGGCGCCGGTTTGTCGGCGGGGGCGGAAATCGCATTGCGCCGGTTGCAGGTCGTTGGCAGCGCCCCCCCCCCCCGACGATTCTCCGCTCCACGATGGACCGATCTGCGGGTGGGCCTGTGCTGTGGGGGTACTCTTTCCCTCTGCGCCGGCCGCTGTAAAGCTCTGCCATAGCTGGCACGGAGACGATGCATGGACAGATGCATCTGCAGCAGGTAGGTTGGTGAGGATGAGGTCAAGTATGTTTTTCTCTTTCCCTGGGAACACGCTGGCGCTCCTGCGCATGTGCCAATTCGCGCCGGCCGGCGGAGGCCCTTCGGCGCCAGTTGGCGCAGCGCCAATCACTCCAGCACTGGCCTAGCCCCCGAAGGTGCAGAGGATTCCGCACCTTCCGGGCTGCCCGATGCCGGAGTGGTTCATGCCACTCTTTGACGCCGGTACGGCCCACCCGCCGAATACCGGAGAATTCCGCCCGTTATCTGTAAGGTATAATTCCGTGAGTATGACTATGTCAGTCTGTTACTTGACTATTCTGTGAGACAGATCTCCCAATTTTGACACAAGCTCCAGATGTTAGTAAGGAGGACTTTGTAGTGTTGACAGGGCTCAGTTTGTCGTTGTTGATTCCGGTGCCTAGGCCAAAGCTGGGTGGTCCGTCTGGTTTCATTCCTTTTTGTTTCTTTGTAGTGGTTGAATACAACTGAGTGGCTTGCTAGGCCATTTTAGAGGGCATTTAAGATTCAACCACATTGCTGTGGGTTATTATAATGTCTTTCCCTGACCTCTATATAGTGAATCCAAATCCCAGTTACTTTTGTCATGATAGTGGACAGTAGACAGAGCATTCGGCCTTTACGCTAAAAATCTAAAAGTGAAATTGAATCAGGCTGTGAGCGGCAAGGCCTTGGAGAGATCTGAAAACAAGGTTGTGTAACCAGAATGGTTTTAGATGTTCATTTTGTCAAGCTAACATTGTGGTACAATGAGTGTGAAGCAGATGCAACTAGAGCTTAATTTTTTGAGGTAATCTTACATACGTGTGCCAGAATGAGCTCTTCCAGCTTTACTCTTGAAAGCTACAATATGGTTTGTTTATTGATGTGAAAACTCTAGCAGCTCCATCATTCATACCAAGTGTGGGGGATAACATGGGTCTCTTCACTTCCCTTCCCACAGTTGGACAGTCCGAGACACAGTTGCCTAGTTAATGTCTTAGTTAATGTTGCTCTGCACATGACCAAGAGGAAACGTTCTGCAAAGACCGCTCTTCTGAGAATTTTACTCCATGCAGGCATGATCCCATCACACAAAAGATTGTGCGCAGCTGAACCATTAAATAAAATAAATGTGGATGTTAGTAAAAGCTGAGACACAAAGCGCTGTCCTGTGGGAGTCTGTGTACTGTTCCAGCTGTCAGCCATAACTATCTCTTAATTGCAATTGTTCTGGAGTTGCAATACACTGTCACATCCCATTACATTCACGGTGTCTTTGCGCGATACACAAAAAAGCAGAGTGATAGTGTTGGGTTGCAAACAGCCTGAGACCAACTCAGAGAAAGGTGATTGCAGTTTTTGTCAAAATATGCACTCATACAGATCATGAGGTAAAGACAGGCAGTGATAGACACCCAGGTTAGCCAATCAACACACAGGACAGAACACAACCAATCACTAGACAGAACACTAAAGGGGGGCTTCCCACTATAAAACACACGAGGCATCAGCACTCCGCCTTTCTACTGGTTACAACTATAGTGACAGTCAGGGTGTATATATTAGTTAGCACCTTCTACACGTGGCTCAGGGCTAGCCTGGTCTAGTTAGTTAGAGTTAGTATACTTAGAGTAGTAGAGTGTCAATCCACAGCAAGCTGTGTGCCTTGTTACAGAAGTTCAATAAATCTTATTGAACCAACGTCTAAGTTTGGTGTCTGCTTTACAGTCTAACTGCATCCAGTTGCAGTCCGTGTTACCCCAGGATTAATAACACTACAGTTTTCTCACAGACTCACAAGCTTTCTGATTGGGCCCAAAAGCAAATATAAAAGTGGTTTGGTGAGAGAACCCAATTTACGGGTGCATTGGCCTCATAGTTTTTAAGTAAGCAGCAGGTGTGGAAAGCATCTATAATTTTGGGCTTATCTGGGAGGAAATCTAACATTGCTGCAGGATTTAAAATCCACAAACAGCACAAGGCGTCAAACATTGTGATGTGGAATTTTGAATTCTTTCAAGCTCACAACAAATCTCGGTATGTCTGTAAAGGCTGCAGGGAGACAGATGAAGCCTCTCTTAGATCAGGCCGTGGATACTCCTCCAGAGGCCAGGAGAGAGAGGACAGCAGATTCTTCCACAGGATTTGGTGATGCAGACCAGGGTGAACAGGAGGAGGTGGCCACCTATGTTAATGTTACCCCCACCGCACCATGCACATGGAGAAATACCTGATGAACTTACCAGGTCAGTTAATACAGAAAAACCATCACAGACTTCAATTAGTACAGTCAACTAATCATAGTTGACATTTACAATTACCTCTCTTCACACTGTCTTCCAAGTACTTTCAAACATTTCCACGAATTGCCTGTGACATTAAAGTGCATTGAACTCCCCACAGCCTTCACATTCCATTATATCCTTTTCTCTTTTCAACCCAAAAGAACCTTCCTGCCGAATGCCTACAAACAATAATTACATTTCAGAACTACTTCATTGCCTGTGAAGTGCTTTGGGCCATCCTAAGTTTGTGAAAAATGCTACAAACGTACAATTTCTTCTTTGAATATTACAAGTACTCCTCTTCACACAAACAATTACTTGTTGAAATTAGTGACGTTGGAAATTCTCACTACGTGCTTTGCTTGTGGGAAATGGCAATGTCAACAGGGAGCATGATACCAAACTTTGGGGTGTAATTCAGTGGCCTTGCTGCGCCCGACTTGGTGTCGGGACCAGGCAGTTGAATCTCGCGAGACATCTGTCCATTTATGACACTCAAAATGCCTTGCGAAATTTAATGAAATCTCGCGAGACATCGCGATCTGGGCGTGGTCCAGATATGCATATTTCAATGATCCATTAGGCTAATTTAAATATGCACTTATGGGACTCTTCTGGTGCCCGGGGCCTAAAGGATGTGCGTGGGAGACTTCGCCAGGGCAGTTTAGCACTGGCTTCCAAAACGTGAAACAGTCATAATGGCACCTGGGGGTTTCCCAGGTCATTAGAGACCCGAGGGTGGTCATGGGCAGGGAAGGGTGGTACCCTGGCACTCCCTCTGGCACCTGTGCACCTTGACACTGCCAGCCTGGCACCAGAGTAGCACTGCCAGGGCGACATCCCGGATCAGGACCAGTGGGCGCCACAGCAGAAAACCCGTCATAACACCTACCCACACCCTCCACCAGTGCAGTAAAACCTCAGTGGGCCTAGTTCTAGACAGCTTTGTGGTTATGATCTGGTCAACAACAGGCAGAGGCTGGGACAGCCAAGGCCACTAGCATCTGGGGGACTGCTGGAGGACAGAATTCTGCTGAGTATGGTCTGAGGATGAGCCTCTGGACCCAATCCTAGATCAGTTGCAGAAGCTGCAGCGACAATCACGGAAATATCAGAAAGGGAATGTTAGCTGCATTCCTCAGATTGCGATGGAGGAGTCAGTCCACTTTCGGTCTGAGGCGATAGTGTCGACATGCGAATGCACCAATGTCTACAGTAATAGGCTGGCAGTCGCCATGGTGACCTTGATCCAGGACATTGTTCCTGCAGCAGTGCAGAAGCTGCACTCCATCACTGTAGCCCTTCGTGGCATCCATCAGTTGTCATATGAGAGAGGGTGGGGGACACCTCGATCTCCTCAAACTGACCCTTCTCCTTAAGGAGTCAGCTGGGAGCCCTTGGGTACATAAGGAGGTGAATGTAAATGTCGCCACAGTCCCAGAGGACCATAGGCTGCTCTCCCTTTTGAGAGCTGACTGGTGGTGATTTAACATGAGGGTCACCACACCTCAGGCGAGGGAGAAGGTTTAAAAGGTTCATGAATAACCGCAGCCGGTACGGGAATGGAACCCTTGTTGTTGCCGCTGCTCCGCAACACAAACCAGCCAACTGAACTAACCGGCCCTCGATAAGGAATGGGACCAGCAGCTGAACTGAGATGAGGTATGAACGTCACAAGTACATTCTCAAAGGTGGACTCATTAAGTGAAGTTAATTAAGAGCGTGTTCTAAGGAGGCTAGTTCAGGTAAGGGAAGACCAAAAGGGAGCAATTTCAACATATCCATGTTAGCTGTTGAAAGCTGAGTCTGCAACAGGAAAAGCTGTTTGAACTCCCAACAGCTGTGTCTGCAGAAGACTGTTTGAACAATCAGTTGTTGTGCCCTGCGTCAGAAGCAACCTGAGAGAGAGAAAGGATATTGCTGGATTTTTCCAGCTTTTAAACCTATAGGATTACATTGTCAGTGGATTACCTCTGAAGTTAGAGAAATAACAGGGTTTGGAACTGGGTAAATTTAAATACACTGTGAATGGCCATTGAGTTCGACCGTAAGACATAGGAGCAGAATTATGCCACTCGGCCCATCGAGTCTGCTCCGCCAATCAATCATGGCTGATATTTTCTCATCCCCATTTTTCTCCCTCCTCCCCATAACCCCTGATCCCCTTATTAATCAAGAATCTATCTATCTCTGTCTTAAAGACACTCAGTGATTTGGCCTCCACACCTTTCTGCGGCAAAGAGTTCCACAGATTCACTACCCTCTGGCTGAAGAAATTCCTCCTCATATCTGTTTTAAAGGATCATCCCTCCAATTTGAGGCTGTGGCCTCAAGTTCTAGTTTTTCCTACAAGTGGAAACATCCTCTCCATGTCCACTCTATCCAGGCCTCTCAGTATCCTGTAAGTTTCAATAAGATCCCCCCCTCATCCTTCTAAACTCCAACGAGTACAGACCCAGAGCCAAAATGGGCCAAATGGCCACCTTCGGCACTGTTAAGTTCTATGATCTATGATTAAAAATGAATTAGGTGTACCCAATTCATTTTTTCCAATTAAGGGGCAATTTAGCATGGCCAAACCACCGAGCTTGCACACTTTTGGGTTGTGAGGGCGAAACGCACACAGACACGGGGAGAACGTGCAAACTTCACACGGACAGTGACCCAGAGCCGGGATCAAATCTGGGACCTCAGCGCCGTGAGGCCGCAGTGCTAACCTACTGTGCCACCGTGCTGCCCTATGATCTATGATCTAATTGGCTTTCTTATTGTGCACTTTAGTGTTTAAGGAAACGTTTATTTTATTTGAAATTATCACAAAGACTTCTGGGAAATCCTTCTCTGGTTTTCACATCTTTCCTCACATTATGGGCAGCATGGTGGCACAGTGGTTAGCACTTCTGCCTCACAGCTCCAGGGTCCTGGGTTCAATTCTGGCTCCAGTGACTGTCTGTGTGGAGTTTACACTTCCTTCCCGTGACTGCGTGAATTTCCTTTGGGTGCTCCAGTTTCCTCCCACAGTTTAAAGATGTGCAGGTTAGGTGGATTGGTCATGTTAAATTGCCCCTTAGGGTCCAAAAGGTTAGGTGGGGTTACTGGTTAGGGGGATAGGGTGGAGGCATGGGCTTAAATAGGGTGCTCTTTTCAAGAGCTGGTGCAGACCTGATGGGCCGAATGGCCTCCTTCTGCACTGTAAATTCTATGATTCTACCAAACTGCAAAATACAGTTGAGAGCAGCTGCTTCAAGTTTTCCTTCTGGCATTTACCTTCAGCTGTGCTCTGAACAGTACCGCCGAAAAGGTCATTACAGGCAAGAGGAAGTAACAATCAGCAAGCTGTTCCACCTTCGCTGTGGGTATTGGGGAAACACGAGATATGGTGGTAAAGTTAGGGTTAGGGTTAAGCACTCGCCGAGGTTACTTATACTAATTCCAAATGGTGATGTCTGGCTGCAATAGAGGTATTGAGCATGCTCTGGAAGTCCACAACATTACTTTAGACAATGTTGAGGGGATCAATGGGATAGGAGTGAGAATGTCCTGAAGTTGAAGTGTGCTCTTTATTAGCAGTAACCGTGCCCGTGAGGGCTTCAGGGTGCCTGAGCATTTTGGACTTTACAAGAGCCAGGGTTGGCCATGAGGGCACAATGTCTGTGTTAAAGAGGAGGCATTTTAATATCTGACAGGCAAGTGTTCGGCATTGTCATGCTCTGCTGGTCCATATCCATACTAAGCTGAGGATCCTTAACTGAGTGTGCCGGATATTAGTATGATTTGGAAGAATGCACCAGACGACTGAGTCATCTCGAACTGGATTCACAACAGCGGAATGTCATCGGCTGCCTTGTCCCAAATGTGAATTATCAGATTCTCCATCGATGTTACACAGGGCGCGTCGTTCCACTGATTGAGATGGATCTCCTTGAGGAACCTTGTCAGTTTGAAGGCAGACAGCCACAAGCACAATGAGGATCGTGCAGCAGTTCCTGCCTCTTGCATGGTGCCATTGTGACTGGGATGCTGGAGAGATGTTTGAAGGGGCAGCACCTTCTGATTTCAGATTCTGGAACACCCTCCTCTAGTTAACACTTCACCTCAGCAAGGCCACATGCTGCTGAAGGTTCATCATTCTTCAAAGGATCAGGACAATGTGAGCTTGATGTGTAATTATTCACTGTCATATGGAAGGGCATAGGTGAAAGGCAAGGAATAGCAATGCTAGTCTTCATGCTGGTCCATGACGGAAAGCACATGTCAAAGAGGGTGTTCACTGAAACCATCCTCCTCATGGTGGAATCTTACAGCAATGAGGGCCTCACCCCTCCCCAACTTGAGGTCATTCACACAGTTAAATAAATATCCTCAACACCCTTGAATACCCCACAATGTACATGTCCCCATCTGTAAGCTGCGGATTCCTCCCCTGACTGGTTATTCCAGCTGAAGCCCATTATCGTTCTGCGGCATCTGATGTAATGACCATGCCCTGCGGACAACATGCTGGGCACAACTGAGGCTGACCTGATATGCCCCTCCCCCTCCCTGAACTGGCACAAGGACAGGCTTTGCCAGCTCAACCATGTAAACTCAGTGCTTCTCACATTCTGGCCCCAAATGGCTTTTGTCAATCTATAACATTCCCTCTCTGGCTCTGGGAACGCAGGGCCCCATTGGGGGCATGTTTGCGGGAGGTTGCCCCAGAGCTTGTGTGCGGGTGGGTTGCCCTGATGCTTGTTGGGAAGGGGAGGGACAGTGTTGCCCAATGGTTGTGGGGGGGGGGGGTTTCCTATGTCTGTGGAGGGGGGTGGACAGAAATTTCTTTCCAACACAGATCAACGCGGCCTTAAAGGTGGCGCCCCAATCTCTTTGTCAGACCCCGCCATGTCAGAGTGATGTCGTGTACCACGCACCCATATTCTCTGTGCTCAGAATGCCAGAGAATCTGGAGAAAAAACTCGGCAGTGCAGCTGGAAAACTCGGCAGTGCAGCTGGAAAACTCGGCAGTGCAGCTGGACAGCTACACACCTGGGGCTGGATTTTCCGAGCCTCCGCGCCAAAATCCGTTTCGACGCCGCTCCCGCGATTCGCGCGCGCGACCTCGGGCAGGCCGACAGTCCTGGCGCCGCTCCGTGGGCTGAGTCCGCCATGTGCGCATGCGTGGACTCCCAACTGGAAGTGCAGGGCCCGTATCCGCAGCCGGAGTTGTGAGAAGCACTCTGGGGTCCTTCTAGCCCCTGCAAGTAGGAGAAAGTCCTGAGTGATTCGCCAGCCTTTTTACGCTGGCGTGGGGATACTGCCCCATTATTGGTGAAACCCGCCCCTGTTTTCCCACTGAAGCCAACACTCATAAGATTCCACTCAATATTTCATATTGAATATGACTGGAAGCATTAAATGATTCTCTTTCCCCAGATGCTGTGAGATCTGCTGTTTTACTTCCTGCATTTCCGTTTTTATTTCAAACTTTTAATTACTTTCTAATCCGTCTGGGTAGCAATATCAAACAGGTTCTACAAATTCAACTCTTTTGTTTTTATCAACAATTACTCTACAATTGGTGGCACAGTGGTTAGCACTGCGGCCTCACAGTTTCAGGGACCTGGGATCGATACTGTCTCGGGTCACTGCGTGGAGTCTGCACGTTCCCCCTTGTGTCTGCGTGGGTTTCCTCCGGGTACTCCAGTTTCCTCCCACAGTCCAAAGATGTGCAGGTTAGGTGGATTGGCCATGGTAAATTGTGCCTTAGTGTCCAATGATGTCCAGGTTAGGTGGGGTTACGGGGATAGCAGGGGGGGGGAGAGGACCAAGGCAGGGTGGTTTTTCAGAGGGTTGGTGCAGACTCGATGGGCCGCCGGCCTCCTGGGATCCTATGGAGCCTCTTGATGTGATCCAGTGATCTGCAAATTAATTGTCTATCTGCTATTGCCCCCTCCGCAGCTTTCCATTGCCGATCAAAGCTTGACTGCACACACTGATGTACATTGGGAAACACACTGGTGTTGGGCTTTTTGTCTCTGACAATACTCAATGAAATGAAAATGCAAAAGCAATGTCAAGAACATTCCTCACTCTAAAAACACACAGGCTCAGTTTGCATGCTTTATATACCGGTAACTTCTTCTTCCCTGTAAACTGCTCAAGTCCTATCACGTATAATTAAAAATATAAAAACTTTATTGCAGAAGGAGGCTGCTGCATTTAATGTGACAGAGTGCTGATCAAATGGAATTCAAAGTGACAGCATGCAGGTACTAGACTTTATGAAATTCAGTTATATTACCTGTTGCCTTCACTAAATTCATGGCTAAATTAAACTCAAATAACTTGAATAAAACATTGAGTGAGGGGTACTGATCATCAGATGCATATTACAATAGTTATCAAATTTCAGAAATATTCCATAATAAATCATTGATATTCAGTCCACAAATTACACAGAACGTACAAAGCAGAAACAAGTAATTCAGCCCAATTGTGCTCCACATGAACCTCCTCCCACTCTATTTCCCCTAATCCTACCTGGGTAATCTGCACGTCCTTTCTCCATCGTGTGCATATCTAGCTTTCCCATAAATGTGTCAATGCCAGCCGATTCCATGTGGTAGCCAGTTCCGTACATCACATCACATTCTGCATAAGTATACAGAGATGTGATATAAACCTGATTTTCTGAATGTTTTACTCAAAATCAGGATCTAGAGCTCTCCTGTGTCCCACAATAACTTGCTGACTGAATACTGCAAGGTGAGGGGGTGACCAGTGAAGGGCTGCCAAAATGTTAAGTGAAAATAGTGCAGCATTCACCCACTATTATTCTTTGGGTGCTTTTGCATTGTCTTTTCCTGCAGCTACAGTCCAGGAGAGGTGATCTGCGTTTACTGCACTCCTTTGAATCAGGGGCTGGTTTAGAACACTGGGCTAAATCGCTGGCTTTTAAAGCAGACCAACGCAGACCAGCAACACGATTCAATTCCCGTACCAGCCTCCCCGAACAGGCGCCGGAATGTGGAGACTAAGGGCTTTTCACAGTAACTTCATTTGAAGCCTACTTGTGACAATAAGTCATTTTCATTTTCAAATATTAGTCTCGCTGGGCTTTGTGAGTTGTGACGCCATTCACTGATATAGAAATTACAGCACAAAAGTAGGCCATTTAGCCCCACAAATGTCTCCCAGGTAATTGAATGCGAACAATGAGACTGACTTCCTGCATGTATTTTCATAGAAACGTAGAATTTACATTGCAGAAGGAGGCCATTTGGCCCATTGAGCCTGTACCAGCCCTTGGAAAGAGCACCCTCCACCCTATCCCCGTAACCAAGTAACCCCACCTAACCATTTTTGAACACTAAGGGCAATTTATAATGGCCAATCAAAAATGAAATGAAATGAAAATCGCTTATTGTCACAAGTAGGCTTCAAATGAAGTTACTTTGAAAAGCCCCTAGTCGCCACATTCAGGCACCTGTCTGGGGAGGCTGGTACGGGAATTGAACCATGCTGCTGGTCTGCCTTGGTCTGCTTTAAAAGCCAGCTATTTAGCCCTGGGCTAAACCAGCCCCTAACCAAATCCACCTAACCTGCACATCTTTGGACTGTGGGAGGTAACCAGAGCACCGGGAGGAAACCCACGCAGACACGGGGAGAACAACAGACTCCGCACAGACAGTGACCCAAGCCGGGAATCGAACCTGAGTCCCTGGCGCTGTGAAGCAACAGTGCTAACCACTGTGCTACCATGCTGCCCAGACCAGGGTATAGCCACGTAAATAATTTGGAGGCAACTCCATCAACATTTCAATTTGAAGGTGGCCTCGAGGCTAGCTCCCCTCTGTGCAAACCAGTTTTTCGAGCTTGCTGGGCTCGATGCGGGGGTTAGGGAGTGAAAGGAGAAGGGGTTGGAGAAGGTGGGAGATTTATTTTTGGATGGTCAGTTCGCTAGACTGGGGGAGCTGAAGGAGAAATATGGGCTTACAGACGCTGATGGGTTCAGGTATCTCCAGCTGCGTAGCTGGGTCAAAAAGTACTTTCCAGCCTTCCCGATGAAGCAGCCTTCTACCTTGCTCGAGTGGATTTTATCCGACTCGGAGTCGGAGGAGGCCAGTACGTCAGGTATATACCAGCAGATAGTGGGGGAGGAGACAGGCTTGGTTGAGGGTTTGAAGGCAAAATGGACAGAAGAGCTGGGATCGGTCTTGGTGGAGGAGGTTTGGAGCGACGCACTGAGGAGGGTGCGAGGCTGAGTCTCATTCAGCTAAAAGTAGTGTGTCGAGCACACCTCACGAAGGTCAGAATGAGCTGGTTTTTCGATGGGGTGGAGGATAGATGCGATCGGTGTTCGAAGAGGCTGACACACCACGTGCACATGTTCTGGTCGTGCTCAAAGCGTATGGGCCTCTGGGGGTCCTTTTTTGATATGTCGGCAATCCTGGGCATTGGGTTTGAGCCATGCTCCCTGGTGGCAATTTTTGGGGATTGAATGTGCCGGAGCTCCGGATGGGGGCGGAGTAGACATTCTGGCCCTAGCCTTGCTTGTGGCAAGAGGCGGATCCTCTTGGGCTGGAGGTCGACTACACCCCCAAACGCGTGGCTGGGTGACTTGATGGAGGTTTTGCACCTCGAGAAGCCAGGTTTACCGTGAGCGTCGGTGGAAGGTTTTACCGTAGATGGCGGCCGTTTATAATGTACTTTAAATAGTTGGTCACTGTTAGCTGTTGAGACGGGGGGGGGGGGGGGGGGGGGATTAGTGTTGAGGTTATATTGTTGGAGGGTGAAGTGGGTGGTGGGGTTCTTACTGTTCAGCTGTTATTCTGTATTTATGATTTGTATAAAAATTGTTTAAAATTATAATTAAAATATTTTTTTAAAAATGGATTAATTACTCCCTTGGGCGACACAAAAATCCTATAAAACTTCAGACAGTCCATTCATCGGCAGTTCCAATTGTGCAATTTTTTAAAAATTTAAAAATAAAACCTTCAATTTGTATTTCGTAGGGTAGCCATAATGACCTTAGTGTGCAAAAAAGGTTAAGTGGGGTTACTGGGTTACGGGGATAGGGTGGATACGTGGGCTTGAGTAGGGTGCTCTTCGTAAGGGCCGGTGCAGACTCGATGGGCCGAATGGCAGGCTTCTGCAGTGTAAATTCTATGGTTCTGTGATTCCCTCAAAGCCACGCAACAACATGAGAGCTCCCATTCAGGCCATGTATAAGTCTGTCCTGTTTGCTTGTATGTGGATGCACCAAGGAATTTAAAAAGTCTGTGCACTCAAATAAATTGGTCGCACACCATGACTTTACACTCCAGTGGCGTGCTGCCCTCTCAGATGAATGCAAAAGATTCTATGGCATTTAATTCAAATAAGAGTGAAGGAGCGTTCCCTGGTGTCCTGCTCAATATTTATCTCTCAGTCAATATCACCAAAATCATTTATCTGATCAGTATTACATTACTCTTTGTAGGAGTTTACTGTGCACAAGTTGACTCCTCTGTTTCCTTAATTACAACAGAGGTATTACTTCAGTCGCTGTAAAGCACTTTGAAATGTCCCAAAGTTGTGAAAGGTGTTTCAAAGTCTTTCGTTCTATCCATCCTGGGATTGCTTAATTTTGGTTAGAGATTTGTAAAAATAATCCACTGAACTGGACGATCATCCTCACTGATGTCCAAGAATGGTTCCATAAATTAGTTCCATGTGATGTATTTGTTCGACAAATGTAAACATTTTATTTTCCATTCCAATTCTCTTCCTTCACGTAGTGGTGCACTAAGGCAGACTTTCACCTGTTTTCATAGCTAGTAATTCACAGGTCGCTAGCCTGTCAACAGGGGCCACGTTATGAATGCACCTTCCTTGGCCTTCAAGTCCTAGGGTGGGGCTCAAACCCAGAGCTCCTGGCTCAGAGGCAGGGATGCTATCCACTGCACCACAAGACCTTGCAAACATTTTACTTTCCACATTGTTATTCTTTTAACTTCTACCAACACAATGCCACAATACTTTAAAACACCTCTCCTTTTTTGTTGCAGACTTTGCACATTGCCTGTTCAGAATATTGCCTGAATTCCTGCATAACATTATAGATGAATAGGGTTGCTGGATTATGCTTGTGCTTCAGTACATCAATGCCCTTGTTGAGTCTGTCTAAAAACCTGAATGGATTAGATCAATGATTCTTTTTCATTTTGAATCGTGTGACCTTTAAGGCAACCTCTACTCTCAGGAGCAGATTGCCCCAATTTATCACATGATACGGAGCTTTTAGGATTTTTACATTCTCCTTTCCAATTTTATTTTAAACAAGATTTCCACTACGCCCAATGAAAGGAGATGTTTTGTCCTTCAACTTCTGTAAAGAAGGCCCCTTGTTTTAGGCTTTACTGGATAATCCTTTGTTAAACATAGACAAATAGGCTTTACTTTTCAGTTTGTAGGAACAGGAGTAAATCTTCCAATAAAATCAATATCATTCAAACACATGAACAAATGTTATGCTTCAATTCCATTATTCTGGACATGCTGACAAGCATCATGCTCCAGAATTTCATGCCTTACAACAGGAAAATACAATTCTCCAGGCCTTACAGGTTATGGTGCAGGCGGACCCGTTCTGATGGTGATAGTTTTAAGAGGAAACAAACAGAAATAATGTGCCATAGATCACAAATCCTTTGTCAAACAGTCCTATCTATTCTGGATGTTGGAGTGTAAGACTGTTTTAACTGCAGTGTCAATGATATGAAATAGATAGGTACCATATGGCCTTCTTTGCACTGTGGGGCAGCACGGTGGTGCAGTGGGTAGCACTGCAGCCTCACGGCACCGAGGCACATTCTCCCCGTGTTTGTGTGGGTTTCGCCCCCGCAACCCAAAGATGTGCAGGGTAGGTGGATTGGCCACGCTATATTGCCCCTTAATTAGAAAAAAATGAATTGGGTACTCTAAATTTATATTTTTTTAAAAAATAAATTCTTTGCACTGTGATTGACGTTAACTTTACAGCTCAAAGGTCAGAAAACTAAATATGCAGTCACTCGGCATTTTTGCTGCAAAATTATTTTTTTAATTTTTATCGAAAAAAAACACAAAAATAAAGTGAAATGATTAATAAGGTGGATGCTGAAGGGATGTTTCCCTGTGTGGGAGAGGCGAGAACGAGGGGGCACAGTTTAAGAATAAGGATCCCACAATGGAATTGATGGTGAGAAGAAATAGTTTCACTCAGAGCGTCATGAATCTTTGGAACTCTCTCCCCCAGAGAGTGGTGGAGGCAGTGGGCGGGATTCTCCCATTTGGCGGCAGAGTGTCCATGCCGTCGGAAACGCAGTCACATTTCACGACGGCGTGAATGGGCCGCTGGGAGTACTGACTCTGGCCCCTACATGGCGCTGGAGCAGCGGTTCACTCCACTCCAACCTCCCATGCCGGCGCGAACTGTGCACCACGGGATCCGCGCATGCGCAATGACGCCGGCGTCAATGAGGACATGCGCAGTGGCGCCGGCGCCAACACGTGCATGTGCAGTGACCTCCCTCAATGCGCCGGCCCCGACACAACATGGCGCAGGAGTTCAGGGGCCGGCGTGTAAGAAAATAGGCCCGGGGAGCGAGAGGCCCACCCGCCAATCGGTGGGCCCCGATCGCGGACCAGGCCCCATCGGAGACCCCCCCCCCCCCTGGGGTTGGAGCTCCCCTCCCCCTCCCACAGGTCGCCCCCCCCGACCCTGCGTTCAGAGTTCCCGCCGGCTGCGCCCAGGTGTGGGTGGCGCCGGTGGGACTCTGCCTTTTTAGAGTGGCTCGTCGGCCCATCCGGGCCGAAGAATCGGCGGCCTGGCCGCGTAGAGCGGCCCACGACCGGCGCCATGCCAAACGTGCCGGCGCCAATGGCGGCGATTCTCCGCTCCGTGGATTCTCCGGCCTGGCGCGGGGCTGGGAGAATCCCACCCAGGGTCAGTGAATATTTTTAAGGCAGAGGTAGATAGACTCTTAATTAACAAAGAAGTCAAAGGTTATCGAGGGAAGGTGGGAGTGTGGAGTTGAAGCCACAAACAGACCATGATCTTATTGAATGGCAGAACAGGCTTGAGGGGCCGAATGGCCTATTCCTGCTCCTAATTCGTATGCTTGTACAGGGCGGGTGAAGGCTGGGAAAGCAAAATGAAGCATCAAACCGATGGAGGATGCCAGAGCTACCACTCTGAGGAAAATAAGATAGAGAGAATCCTATCCGGCTGCATCACAGCCTGGGATAGCAACTGCTCGTTCCAAGATCGCAAGAGTGTGGTGAACTCAGCCCAACGCATCACACAAGCTTGCCACCCCCACATTGATTCGGTATACACCTTCTGCTGCCTCAGGAAGGCAAACAGCATTATCAGAGACCCCTCCCACCCAGGCATTGCCTTCTTCCAGACCCTTCCATCAGGCAGAAGGTACAGAAGTCTGAAGACCCGCACATCCAGACATAGCTTGTTCCCCACAGCTACAAGACTCCTCAACGACTCCCCCTCGGACTGATCTGTTCCCTGTAAGAACACTATCCACGACGCCCTATGCTGCTCTTGCTCATACATTTGCTTTGTTTGGCCCCTTGTTCCGCACTGTAACCAATCACTGTTTGTCGATGTACCATTTGTCAATGTTCTCTGTTGATTATTCTTTTGTCTACTATGTACGCACTGTGTACGTTCCCTCGGCCGCGGAAAAATACTTTTCACTGTACTTCGGCACATGTGACAATAAATCAAATCAAATAATTCTGGTAATGTCGAGTTTATGGTGGGGTCTCCTGTCAAGGGAATGTAAACATGTTGGACTTCAATGTGACACATATGTTCCTTCAGGAGAAGAGGCTGTTCATCAAAATAAGTCCATGCATGCAAAAACGTCAAAACCCACACAAATACGAAAAATCAACAGGGTAGATTTCAGAGTAATTGACTTGAATTGTGTCTCATAGTCTCTGGATAATTTCAAATGGATTATTAAAGCTTCCTGTGTGGAACAGCTACAAATTAAATAGAAAGTCCTTGTACCAGTTAACAAGCTGTTATTCGTAACACAGAGAGTACAGCTGTATCACAAATCATAACCACTTCACAAATATACAGATTGACTGGTTTTCAATGATTACACAAATCAGTTATTTCTGCTAGTAGTCTTTTAATTGTCTGTTGTAGAAATGAATTCATGTGATCAATACGACAATATTACCAGGATGTATTTACACTACAGCTGTCTACAAATTGGTGTCACCAAGCTGACATATAACTACAGGACAAACTCCCAATCCCCTGCTAAGGGATATGATTTCATAGTGAGCATCTGCATCCAGAAGCCTTGATCCCTACTCTGGAGACATGAGTTCAAATCCCACCACAGTAGCTGTGGAATTAAATTTAATTAATTAAATAAATCTGCAACAATAAGTTAGCATCAATAATTGTGGAGCACAAAGCTACCAGATTATCATAAAGATGCTTTATAAAGGGAGTCT
Source organism: Scyliorhinus torazame (assembly GCF_047496885.1). Taxonomy (NCBI): domain Eukaryota; kingdom Metazoa; phylum Chordata; class Chondrichthyes; order Carcharhiniformes; family Scyliorhinidae; genus Scyliorhinus; species Scyliorhinus torazame. The sequence goes on along the minus strand of NC_092707.1, from coordinate 119,338,177 downwards.
GCTGATTTGATTTGATTTATTATTGTCACATGTATTAGCATACAGTGAAAAGTATTGTTTCTTGCATGCTGTACAGACAACGCATACCGTACATAGGGAAGGAAGGAGAGACTGCAGAATGTAATGTTAGTCAGAGCTAGGGTGTAGAGAAAAGATCAACTTCATACGAGATAGATTCATATAAAAGTCTGATGGCAGTAGGAAAGAAGCTGTTCTTGAGTTGGTTGGTACGTGACCTCAAACTTTTATATCTTTTTCCTGACGGAAGAAGGTGGAAGAGAGTATGTCCAGGTGCATGGGGCCCTTAATTATGCTGGCTGCCATTCCGAGGCAGCGGGAATTGTAGACAAAGTCAAAAAGTCAATGGATGGGAGGAAGGTTTGCGTGATGGATTGGGCTACATTCACGACCTTTTGTAGTTTCCTATGATATTGGGCAGAGCAGGATCCATACCAAGCTGTCATTACCTGGTGGGACCCACATCAGCTCCTCAAGTCCGCATGCAGTGGCCAGAATTACTTCTGTGGACAGTGTCATAATATACACCAGTATATTATGGTGCAGACACACACACACACTGATGGAAATGCAGTGGGACCAATCAGCATACACAACACCGCAGCCAATCACCTGTGAGAGCACACGCACTATAAAGACAGGGGACAGGAGAGTTCCCGCTCAATCTAGTGGCAGCCAGCTCGGACCGCACAGAGCTCATAGCCTGCAACACAGACATTCACCATGTGCTGAGTGCATCACCTGGTTAGGACTAGGCAAGGGTCAACAGTTAAAGCTGGTATTGCATTTACCCACAGTTCAAGTGTGTTAATATAGTTAAACTTATAATAAAATAGAGTTGCACCACTTCAAGTGTTGGTGACCTGTTTGTGATCCAGAACACCCAACACATCAGACAGCTGACTCCAGTATGAGTCACACTGAGCGGGGACAAACCTGGTCTGTTAAAAACTTACATTATATGTTCCTGAAGCACTGAGAATAAGTATATGTGTTGACTGGTACTAAACTGTCCTCTGAAATGACCCAGCAAACTATTCAATTATATTTACGAAGATAGCTCATCACCAGCTTTTCAAGGTCAACACGGGATTGCAATAGGCTTGGGGCTTTGCCAGCAATGTTCACATCTGGGGAATGAAAGATAAAACAAAATTCTGATATCGTCACACAAATGTGAGACCCGCCCCCCCCCCCCCCCCCCCCCTCACCATGGAGAAGCTATGTCATCCCACTTGAACTGGACACTTGGATATTTGGAACCCCTTACTTTATAAATTTCATAGCTTTGACAATTACAAAGCTCCCCTACACAGACTCTCAAACAACATTGCTTTGCAGGTGCATGTCAACATAAGCTCCCGCTGACCAGGGCAGTGCAATTTATACTCATGCCATGTCACAGAGGTCTTCAAGATATTGAATTGCATTTTGCACTTGCCATCTCAGACTTGCATCATAGTATAACTGCAAAATAAAATATTATTATAATTACGAAATAAATTAAGTAGGACAGCTGTTGATTACATTATTGTATCTGTTGCTTCATATCACAAAAGTACTTCCTAATATCGAGAAAGAAGAAGGAAAATATTAACGAATATACAGGTTCTCTTGCACAAGTCTAAGCAGCAGTTCTACAGGAGAACTACCCGAATCGCTGGAGTATACTGTCGACCTGTTGGGATTGAACCAGATATAAATGATAGCAACTATGAGGGGGATAGGGAGATGTCATTTAGATTACTGAAACTTTTTGCATGTTCTGTGTCCTGGCCCTGATCATCAAACCTTCATGATCAGCACACATGCTGAGTCCTGGTGTTTAGGGAGCCCAGGTTGTGTGCTAGCCTTTAACAAACAAGCAGCACAAAACAGGTTTTCTCACTTCAGTGCCGCTCTGACAGAATCAGCTCTCCACAGAATCGATTTAGGCCACTATATACCAATAGTCAGGAATTCTCCATAGATTTCATAGAATTTACAGTGCAGAAGGAGGCCATTCAGCCCATCGAGACCACACCAGCCCTTGGAAAGTGCACCCTACTTAAGCCCCATGCCTCCACCCTACCCCCTTTATCCCCTTTATCCCTGTAACCTCACCTAATCTCTTTGGACACTAAGGGCAATTTAGAATGGCCAATCCACCTAACCTGCACATCCAAGAACAGAGGGCGGGATTCTCCCAGCTTCGCGCCGTGCCGGAGAAACCCCGCAACCGCGCCACAGCGCCCCGGCGCCGGCATGCGATTCTCCGCGGAGTGGCGAGCCGGCGCGTTTGGCGCGGCGCCAGTCGCGGGCCGCTCTATGCGGCCGGGCCACCGATTCTCCAGCCCGGATGGGCCGAGCTGCCGATCTAAAAAGGGAACTTTGCGCGCAGGGTCGGGGGGCAGCCAGTGGGGGTCTCCGACCCTGGGGTGTGCCTCCGATGGGGCCTGGCCCGCGATCAGGGCCCACCAAACGGCAGGCCGGCCTCTCGCTCCCGGGCCTATTTTCTTACGTGGCGGCCCCTGAACTCTCACGCCATGTTGCGTCAGGGCCGGCACGTTGAGGGAGGCCACAACAAATGCGTGGGTTGGCGCGGCGCACAGTTCGCACCGGAATAGGAGGCTGGAGCGGCGTGAACTGCTCCAGCACCGTGCTGGCCCCCTGTAGGGGCCAGATTCGGTACTCTCAGCGGCCCGTTCATGCCGTCGTGTTCCGATAGCGTGGACGCTCTGCCGCCGAATGGGAGAATCCCGCCCAGAGTCTCCTACCTACAATATACAATAGCCTCGCAGATCAAAAACAAAACATTTCATCTGACTTGTTCATTCTGGTGTTCATCCTGAACACAAACGCGTTTATTAATTCCATTTGACCATCTTGTTCTCATCCTTTTACTCCTTTTCCTCATCCCAATTTTTTGTTCTTTCTTTGTATTTGTATTTCCTCATCGCAGCCAGAAACTTCATGAAACCTCGGTGTTGTATCCTCTCTGTTGCCTGAATGTCTTATCTGCAAGTGTGCAGAGAAGATTTGATAGAATTATTCAAGATCATGAGGGATCTGGACAGAGCAGATAGGGAGAAACTGTTCCCACTTGTGAAAGGGTCGCAAAAGTTTTGAAGTAATTGGCAAAAGAAGCAAAAGTGGTACGAGGAAAAGCCTTTTCTCGCAGGGTGTCTGGAATGTACTGTCTGAGAGTGTGGTGGAGGCAGGTTTCATCGAGGTATTCAAAAGGAAATTGAACTGTTATTTTAAAAGGGAGAAAGTGCAGGGTTACAGGGAGAAGGCGGGAGAATGGCACCATGTGAAATGTTCATTTGAGGGAATGGTGCCGACACAATAGACTAAAAGGCCTCCTGTAATGTAACAATGCTGCGATTCAGGAGCCCAAAATTGTAAGCAGCACTGATGATGTAGCCTTGCTCAGGTTTTAGATAGATTTTTCATAACTCCATTTCAATTTATATATTCTATGTCTCTTGCAGGATACACCTCAAGATAGTTTAGGTTCAATCCCTACTTTGAAATGCAGCAGCTGGCTAGAGAGGCAGCATAAAAATGTTGAGTATTCCTGACTCTTTGGAAAATAGTATTTGAACTGACTGATCTCAATCCAATGTGAAAAATCTATTTGATGGATGTCAGCAGACTTCAACAAATATATCAACACAGAATAAAATGCTGAATGGCCTGCCATGTTCTACAACCAAGGAGTGAGATTAACTCCTCCCTTTCAATGGCAGTATTAAACAGTAATTTAAATATTGCTCAAGTTTTCTAAACTGACAGCTGCTTAATATCCATGCTTTGTTTTTGGCTGACAAAGAAAGAATATTGCATGTGAAATGAAGCAATATTAAAGAGTACAATGAATGTGTCACAATTTGTTGCACTGAATTGCTATGTAACTACACTTTTATAGAACTCCACTTACCAATAACTGGTTCACAATAAAGAAGCATTCAGTTAAATACTGAAGAGCAGCAAGAGTACATAATGGTGCACTGTAACCTCTGCACAAAGTGTGTTTGCCACCATTATCACTGAAGAAAATTAAATGTTTTCAATTCAAAAAAACAGCCACTGTACAGTTTAGGTATCCTAAAAAAAAATTGAAATCAAAAATAAATGGACTGTTACCACCTTTGTAAGATCTGGGTTGTTCACAACGACAATATTTTCCATTAATTTCTTTCCATTCTATCCTTTTTCATTGTTGAAGTGTGTTGCTACTTGTTTAATAAGTAAGTTATGTGAAATTCCAGGAGAAGTAATTTGACAAGCTGTACATTAATAAATATCAAACGAAGGATATACAGTTTTTGCACCAGTTAATGTACTAGGATAAGGCTCCAGATAAGATGTATGATGTCTTTGAAGTACTGTGTTACTCTAATCCTAACTGTAAAATTACAACACAGTGCAAGAGTCCACAAGGCTAAAAAGATTAGCTTTGGGCTCATTATCCAAAAGCAACTTAATATCAACCAATTGCTCTTCCTTTCAGAATAATGAGTTTCACCAGCAGGACACTTCTGTTCCAACCAATCTCATCAATATGTAACAAGGCAGGAGATGGCCACATCACATCAGCTAAAACCATTATAAGTCGTTTTTTATTAATAAACAGCCACCTGGGCTTAATATCAATCTTTAGTCAGGCATTAGTCAAAGTAATGCATACACATGGCAACGCAATCAGCCATGTAAGTCCATGATAAAAATGTAAGGCTTTGATTTTTAATGCTTCCTACTCATCTTCATCTCAGCTTGAACTAACCCTTTTCTCACATGAACAATAAAGTGGCTTTTAGCCTATATATTTACATAGTGGGAACCGCTACAGTAATGATGCAAAGTTGATTGACAGGCGCTAGTTCATTAATCCTCTCTGTCAGTTTCAATCGCAGAATGTTCAAAATATGTGCCTGCCCCATAATTTTGCCTTTTTTGTTCAGAGTGAGATGTCATTCATGTTAACCGGAGAATGGCTAATTCTAGTGAGATCACAACATCACGATTTCCATATTGGGGAGGCAGTGGCCAAGTGATATTTTCACTGGATCAGAGACCCAGGGTAACACTCTGGGAACCCGGGTTCGTATCCCCCCCATGGTGAAATCTGGAATTAAAAGTCTAATGGTGACCGTGAAACCATTGTCGGTTGTTGTTAAAACAATCCCAGCTGATTCATTCATGTCCTTTGGGAAAACTCCCATCCTTACCGGATCTGGCCTACATGTGACTCTAGACTCACAGCAATGTGGTTGATTGACTCTTAAATTCCCCTCAAGGTCAATAAGGGATGGGCAATAAATGCTGGCTGAGCTGGTGATGCATAAATCCCATTAAAAAAAACTTAATGCTGACTACCATGCTGGCGGCTGCATGGTAGCACAGTGGGTAGCACTGCTGCTTCACAGCTCCAGGGTCCCAGGTTCGATTCCTGGCTTGGGTCACTGTCTGTGCGGAGTCTACACGTTCTCCCTGTGTCTGCGTGGATTTCCTCTGGGTGCTCCGGTTTCCTCCCACAAGTCCCGAAAGACGTCTTGTAATCTCACAAACAGCAATGGGATCTTGACTAGGGAATTTTTTTTGTGATACTGATTAAGGGAAAACTTTTGACAAGGACACTGGAGTGAACGCCCCTGTTTTTCTTCAAAATAGTACCATGAGATCTTTTACATGCACCCGAGAGGGCAAATTTAGCATCTCATCCAAAAGGCAGCACTTCCAACATTCAGCACTTGCTCAGTCATGCACTGGATATTTCCATTCATGTCTTGGAGTGAGACTTGCATCTCGAGTCTTAGTGATACTGAGGCAAATGTGCTCCAAACTGAGCCATAGCTGACTTGGCCCGATATCATCAGACTGATTTGTGACGTGCCACATTGAGAAACTGAAGTCCGCGAGGGTCAGCAGTGGCTCCTGGGACGCAGTGGTAGCGGCTGTCAGTGCGGGTAGCATAAAGAGAAGGACAACTGCACGGGAACTGGGGCAGCAGCTCCACTGCCCTTGCGCTGCATGCCGGTAAATGGAAATGGTCACTCACCTCCTCACTTCCCCTCAGCAGCCACTGCACCAGTTTCACGTTTTTGAAAAGGAGTACTAAACGACACTGGCGTGACTTCCAGCTGAGGAGTCGGGTAATTCCGGGGAGGCTGCTGCATTCTTCAATCCCGCTAACGAGATTCAAATGAATGCAAATGAGGCTTATTGATATGCTCACCGTTTTTGGGTGGGATCTGGAACATGCAATTGGGTGCAGACCGGATGAATTGCAAACTGGTTTGCACTCGGCGCAAATCTCGATTTTGGCCTTTCCTGCAATTTACCCGGCACCCAGATCCTCGCCGGGCGCAATGTGGTGGTTAAATCATGCCCAATATCTCACTTCCCAACACTTTGAACTTTTATTTTCCATAATAACCTTTGATGTGGCACCTTATCTAATTTCTTCTGGAAATCCAGTTACACTACATGTACTGGTTCTCCTTTATCCACAGCACATGTGACTTCCTCAAAGAACTCCAATAAGCTGGCTAAACATTATTTCCCTTTCACAAAAGCATGTTGACTCTGTCTGATTACCTTGAACTTATCTAAGTGTCCTGCTATAACACCCTTAATAATGGTTTCCAGCATTTTCTCTATGACAAATGTTAAGCTAACTTATCTGTAGTTTCCTGTTTTCTAACTGCCTCCCTTTACGAATAAAGCAGTTACATTTGCTATTTTGCAAAATTAAAACCAATACATCAATTATCACACCAGCCACTTCTTCTAAGACCCTGGGATTAAATCTACCTGGATCTGGGGATTTGGCAACCCACAGCTGCAACAATTTACTCAATACCTCTACCCTGGTGATTGGAATTTGCTCGAGGTCCTCCCTCTCTTCCATTTCCTGATTTACAGCTATTTCCAGGATGTATCCTCTGTAGTGAAGACCGATGCAAAATACCTGTACAATTTATCTGCTATCTCCTTACTTTCTCTTATTAATTCCCCAGACTCACTTTCTATAGACTCACGCTCACTTTGTTGATAATTTTCTTTTTGAATTATCTATAGAAACTCTTACCATCTGTTTTTATATTTCTAGTTCACTATTCCATGAAGTAATTGCATTCTATTGGATAAAGTAAGTTATATGGAGTCGCATATGAATTTGAATATGTCTTATTTGTATACTTAATCAGTGAGATGAGCTGGAACATCCATCCATCCCTGCAGACTGTGCATTTTGTTTATCAAGTGTCTTAAGCTGGAAAATGCTTTTGAGTCCTTCAGGGTTTCCTGCATTGGAGGGAGCGATAGTTCATTAATTCTTCTCCCTTTCTGTACGACCTCACAAGGAAATGGGGCAGTTCCTTAACAATGCAATCAGATTGGAGGAGAATTGAGCAAGTATCAGAGTGCTTTGGATGCTGATGTTTGGGATGAGACCATGAGAACATAGAACATAGAAAATACAGCACAGAACAGGCCCTTCGGCCCACGATGTTGTGCCGAATCTTTGTCCTAGATTAATCATAGATTATCATTGAATTTACAGTGCAGAAGGAGGCCATTCGGCCCTTTGAGTCTGCACCGGCTCTTGGAAAGAGCACCCTACCCAAACTCAACACCTCCACCCAACACCAAGGGCAATTTGGACATTAAGGGCAATTTATCATTGGCCAATTCACCTAACCCGTACATCTTTGGACTGTGGGAGGAAACCGGAGCACCCGGAGGAAACCCACGCAGACACGGGGAGGACGTGCAGACTCCGCACAGACAGTGATCCAAACCGGAATCGAACCTGGGACCCTGGAGCTGTGAAGCAATTGTGCTATCCACAATGCTACCGTGCTGCCCTTGAGAACAAATAAATCTACACTATATCATTTTACCGTAATCCATGTACCTATCCAATAGCTGCTTGAAGGTCCCTAATGTTTCCGACTCAACTACTTCCACAGGCAGTGCATTCCATGCCCCCACTACTCTCTGGGTAAAGAACCTACCTCTGATATCCCTCCTATATCTTCCACCTTTCACCTTAAATTTATGTCCCCTTGTAATGGTTTGTTCCACCTGGGGAAAAAGTCTCTGACTGTCTACTCTATCTATTCCCCTGATCATCTTATAAACCTCTATCAAGTCGCCCCTCATCCTTCTCCGTTCTAATGAGAAAAGGCCTAGCACCCTCAACCTTTCCTCGTAAGACCTACTCTCCATTCCAGGCAACATCCTGGTAAATCTTCTTTGCACCTTTTCCAAAGCTTCCACATCCTTCCTAAAATGAGGCGACCAAAACTGTACACAGTACTCCAAATGTGGCCTTACCAAAGTTTTGTACAGCTGCATCATCACCTCACGGCTCTTAAATTCAATCCCTCTGTTAATGAACGCGAGCACACCATAGGCCTTCTTCACAGCTCTATCCACTTGAGTGGCAACTTTCAAAGATGTATGAACATAGACCCCAAGATCTCTCTGCTCCTCCACATTGCCAAGAACTCTACCGTTAACCCTATATTCCGCATTCATATTTGTCCTTCCAAAATGGACAACCTCACACTTTTCAGGGTTAAACTCCATCTGCCACTTCTCAGCCCAGCTCTGCATCCTATCTATGTCTCTTTGCAGCCGACAACAGCCCTCCTTACTATCCACAACTCCACCAATCTTCGTATCGTCTGCAAATTTACTGACCCACCCTTCAACTCCCTCATCCAAGTCATTAATGAAAATCACAAACAGCAGAGGACCCAGAACTGATCCCTGCGGTACGCCACTGGTAACTGGGATCCAGGCTGAATATTTGCCATCCACCACCACTCTCTGACTTCTATCGGTTAGCCAGTTCGTTATCCAACTGGCCAAATTTCCCACTATCCCATGCCTCCTTACTTTCTGTATAAGCCTACCATGGGGAACTTTATCAAATGCCTTACTAAAATCCATGTACACTACATCCACTGCTTTACCTTCATCCACATGCTTGGTCACCTCCTCAAAGAATTCAATAAGATTTGTAAGGCAAGGCCTACCCCTCACAAATCCGTGCTGACTATCCCTAATCAAGCAGTGTCTTTCCAGATGCTCAGAAATCCTATCCTTCAGTACCCTTTCCATTACTTTGCCTACCACCGAAGTAAGACCAACTGGCCTGTAATTCCCAGGGTTATCCCTAGTCCCTTTTTTGAACAGGGGCACGACATTCGCCACTCTCCAATCCCCTGGTACCACCCCTGTTGACAGTGAGGACGAAAAGATCATTGCCAACGGCTCTGCAATTTCATCTCTTGCTTCCCATAGAGTCCTTGGATATATCCCGTCAGGCCCGGGGGACTTGTCTATCCTCAAGTTTTTCAAAATGCCCAACACATCTTCCTTCCTAACAAGTATTTCCTCGAGCTTACCAATCTGTTTCACACTGTCCTCTCCAACAATATCGCCCCTCTCATTAGGATTGACAACTGCACCTGAAATTTTAAAAATGTCCACAACTTTAAGGGTAGGTGGATTGGCCACACTAAATTGCCCCTTCATTGGATTTTTTTTTAATTAAAAAAATTCTGAACGGAGAATTCTTTCAAATCTCACTCAAAATTTGCAATGAATTTTTCAAAGGATTCATGAAGATCCTCGTCATACCTAATGCATGTGCGGCATACAAGATTGGGAAACAATTCTCTCTGCACACAGAGTACAATGAAATCATAAATCCGTTCCTTGTAAACATTTCCTCAGACAAAGCACATAAAGGAATACCTTCCCAATAATGGCAAAACTGCTGGATGGCAAAAGGTTAGAATAACAAACGCTTTTTGTATAAACAGAAAATGTACCACTGTTCGTTTTTTTTTAAACCGCTTCTAATAAGAGTACTTTAAAGTGGAAATGGCAGTTGATGTTGTTCACTGTGTAAGATTTATTCTGCTCAGCTGGGAGGGGGAAGGGGAAAGTAAAATTTATTTTATCTTTTCAGGGTCAAGGTTTTGGATACCTTTGGAAGCTTTCCGCTAAGTTCACAAGAAACAGCACAGCTGCATAAACCAACTGGAAACCGTGACGTGACATTAACCAAAGCCTGAGTGGATGGTCCTGGTTCTCTGGTCCAGTTAACCATTTCCTGGTCGAATCATGCAACCCGCAGGTAATGTCAGCCAAGCTGAGAGTCCACCCAGAAGCGAATGATCAATGGCTGGGGATGGACCTCAGCAATCTGCACAACTAAACCCAAACCAGAATTATAAGCTTTTCTGTTTAACTCCTGAAGTGCTGCACTGAATGACGGGTGTCAATCCAAAAGTACAGGGGGCTGGATTGTCCGCCCCGCCGCGCCACATTTCTGTTTCAGCACGGTGGAGGGAATCTCCGTTACGCCGTCTGGTCAATGGGGTTTCCCATTGTGGGGCAGCCCCATGCCGTCGGGAAACCCACGGGCTGCCGGCAAAATGGAGCATCCCACTGGTGGAGAATCCAGCCCAGGATATGTGGCAATTGTTTTGTGCCAGGTTTACTGTGACTAGCACAAGTAGAAGAGATTCACATGACAAGGGTGTTGTGTTGGGTGCTCTGGATCCGTGGAACACATACAGGCCACCAACACTTAAAATAGTACAACACTATTTTATTAAGTTAGAAACTGTTGAACATACTTTCACTGTGGGTTAACACGATGTTAGATTAAACTAAAGACCTATGCCTGTCCTAACCAGAGGATTAGGGGTTATGGGAGAAGGCAGGAGAATGGGGATGAGAAAACTATCAGCCATGATTGAATGGCGGAGCTGACTCGATGGGCCGAGTGGCCTAATTCTGCTCCTGGGTCTTATGGTCTTTTGGTTTTATGGACAAGACAATATTGAATTTGAACAGAATGCTTAGGATTTCCAGGCTTTCCAATAAAACCCAGTGACTCTGCCTCTGTGAAATATTTAACTCTGAAAAAACATTAAAATCAACAGGATTAAAGTCAACATGGCTTTATGAAACGGAAATTATGCTTGACAAACCCAATGGAGTTTTCTGAGGACATAACTAGTAGAATAGACGGCTGAACCAGTGGATGTGATGTATTCAGATTTTCTGAAAGCTTTTGATAAAGTCCCATATAAGAGGTTCGTGTGCAGAATTAAACATATGGGATTGGGGGTATATTGGCAAGGATTGAAAATCAGTTAGCAGACAGCAAATCGAAAACAAATAAATGGGTCTTTTTCAAAGTGGTAGGTGGTGACTATTGGGGTCCCGCGGGGATCAGTGCTTGGGCCTGAGCTATTCACAATATACATCAATCATTTGGATGAGGGAACCAAATGTAACATTTCCAAGTTTGCTGACACAAAACCTGGTGGGAATGTGAGTGGTGAGGAGGATGTTAAGAGGCTTCAAGGTGATTTAGACAAGTTGAGCGTGTGGGAAAATACTTGGCAGGTCCAATATTATGTGGATAAATGTGAAGTTATCCACTTAGGATGAAGAAGCAGCATAGCAGAGTATTATTTAAATGGTGTTAGATTGGGAAATGTTGACATAGGAAGGATCCTGGGTGTCCTAATGCACCAGTCACTGAAAGCAGGCATGCAGTTAGGAAGATGTTATCGTGGCCACGACGGGCGCAGAGGATTATCATTAGATCTCTCTGTGGGTTTTGTGGAATATGAACTTCCTATTGAGCGGGCGGGAGCTCGCCCATTGGGAAACTAGCAGCAAGCGCTAAAAACCCGCTGCTTCTACTCGGGCTGGTATTCTGTAATTTAATTTTAGTAACCTTTATTGTCACAGGTTGGCTTACATTAACACTGCAACGTAGTTACTGTGAAAAGCAGTAGTTCCCCGGGCTTGGTCTTGTGTGCTGTAAACCACGACTGCGGCCTTTTCTGTCATGTAAAAGGGAATGGTATCGGAAGACTGGCCTTGGCAGGTTATCACATTGGCAATGAGGAATAAACAAGGCTTTTCCTCCGAGCAATCTTCAATGTCAAGAACACCAAATTCTTCGGTAAGAAAAATAGCCTTCTTCGGTAAACTTGAAACCAAGATATAAGTGGAGAAAACTAGGCCCAATACACAGGGAGTATGCGTTACTTCATCCAGACTAATAATATTGAGGGAGATGAGAAACAGACAGTGATCTTACTGAAACATGTGGGGCCCCGATAAAAAGTGATAAAAGGTCTGATCTATCCAGGTGCCCCTGACTCAAAGGGCACGATTCTCCGCTCCCGCGACTAAGTGCCCACGCCGTCGTGAACGCCATTGAGGTTCACGACGGCGCGAAACGGCCCCAATCTCGACCGATTCAGGGCCCGAAAATGGGCTAGGATCGGGGCCGCGAGAAACTCAGGGGGATGTGTCGCGAAAGCAGCGTCGTCACCGCGCAACGCCCGAATGATGTTGCGCTGCGCCATAAATGGCACGATCCGCGCACGGAAGGACCCAGAGTAGGAGAAGGAGTAGAGATGGCTGAGCCCCGACGAGCCGCACTGAGGTTCCGGGACACGGACCTGGACACCCTGCTAGATGAGGTGGAGAACAGAAGGGCCACCCTCTGCCCAAGACGTGGGCAATGCCAGCCACCCAGCGCGGTGAGGCGCGGTTGGCGTGATGTTGGCACCGCTTTGGGGCAGACCCCCCGGACCGGGGAGCAGTGTCGACAGAAGCTGCACGACCTCACTCGGGCTGCCAGGGTAAGTGCCATGAGGGTGCCCCCCCCCCCTCCCCCGGGCACGAGGGGGGGAAGTGGGATGGGCTGGGGGGGTGGGGGGAGGGGGGTCAGGGTGCACAACGATTTACTCGACCCACATGAGCCCCGGGACCCCCCCCTGGAGCGATGCCATGGCGTGGCTCCAACTGTCTCCTGAACCAGCATAAATGTAGTTTATATCTGCACGCCCTGATGATACCCGCCTAATTGTGATGCTTTATCCAACCCCCCCCCCCAAGGACAAGACAGCTCACAACCAACGCGAACGCTTGAGAACCGGAGGGGGTTCCCCTGTGCTGCACCCCCTACATGTCCACGAGCAGAGGGCCCTGGACCTCGCTGGGCCTCCGCCACCCGGGAGGTCGCGACATGCCAGGTTGGAGGCGCAGAAGCAAGTGAGACAACCCTGCATGTCCTCATCACCCCCCAACCCGTCATCGCCCCCCTCACACTTTGCCTACTGCACCCTCGCTCCCCTCCCCCCTCACATTGTGCCCCCACCACCACCATACACCCTGCCCACCATGTCTAACGAACCCCGTATCTTTATGTTCCCCAGGGCCAGCCGCCGAACGTCCAGGGACGTCTCGGCCAAGAGACAGCAGAACATCGCCAACCACAACTGCACCCAGGGACGCACGCCAGAGGATGGCAGTCGGTCGGACAGGAGGGCCTTCCTCTCAGAATGGGACACAGGACGGGGACGCTCAGACCACAGACAGAGACAATACTGAGGGGCACAGGGCGGACAGTGATGAAGACGCACACATCACGGCCACACACTCCGTGGATTCACCTGGAGGTCAACATGACATGGGCCGCATGCAGCTTGCACCGGGCCATGAAAGGGAGCAGTACACACAAGACTTCCTAACGGACGATGACCTCGAGCTAGCGGCACTGCTGTCTCCCACACTATCCCCCATCGCAGAGACACTCACTTCAGTTGGGCATATAAGTGATGAGGCTCCCGGTTCACGGTCTGGTGCGCACCACACAGCCGAGCAGGTACAGCAGGTGGAGTTTGGAGCAGCCGAGGGGCTGGATGGACGGAGGGCAGCCCAGGCCCAGCAAACAGCTGCCACCCAGACGGTTCCCGGGTTCCTGGATGAGCTTGATCCACCCGGACAACCAATGCATGAGGACACCGAGGGACTGAATAACGGGATGAGGGCCATCTTCCAGGACCTGCACACGCAGTTGGAGGAGTTCATCCGCGTTCAGGAGCAGGGAGTGGTGCCGCTCATCGCAGCCACCCAGGCCGACACCGCACGGGTGGTGTCCGCGGTGGAGGCAATGGGTGAAAGGGTTTTGGCCATGGGTCAGATTCTGCAAGTCGTTGGGCTTCACGTGCACGCGTCATCCATGGCCCAGGAGAGGGCTCCCCTCTCACAGGTAGCCATGCGCCAGAGTCATCACGCCATTGCCGCCGCTCTCCGGGCCCTGGCCGAGTCTCACCATGCCATGACCTGGTCCCAGCAAGCGATGGCACAGTACCAGCAGTCAGTCGCGGAGAGCATTGATCGCCTGGCGCACGTGATGGATGGCATCGCACACTCACAGGTTGAGATAGCACAGTCCTTGGCAGGAATGTCGCACTCCCTGGGCTCCGTCTCTGTGAACATTGGGACCGTGGTCGATACCGCTGCAAGCCTCCAGGACTGGCAGCGCCAGGTGTCGGTGGTGCAACGGGGCACGTCTCCGATCGCATCTCCGTCCCACAGTGAGACCCGGGGGCCACCGGGCTCCCTGAGGGAGGAGGAGGTTCTGGGGCCCGTCCCGGTAGCTCCAGCAAGGGACGTCTCGGAACACTCAGCCTCCCCCCGTTCCGTCCCTGGCGCATCTGGTGGGCAGCGGGCAGAGCAGGGTGGCACAACGCCATCCAGTACGCCTGCCGAGCAGCCTGGCCCATCGAAGCTGGGCCACCCCAAGAAACGCGTGCCGATGGGGAGCCATGTCGAAGGGCATGATTCTCAGCAGTCTGCCTCCACTCCTGCTGTACCATCTGGGAACACACCTAGACGTAGTGGTAGGGCCCGTAAGGCAAAGAAGTTAGGCACATAAGAAGTTGGCACGGGTGCAGGGCACAGTTTAGGTGTAGGGGGTAGGGCATCTGTATGTTAACCTCACAAATAAACTCACTGTTGAATTTGACTTGTAAGACTGTGTGCTATGTCCGGTGCCAGGGGGCTCGTGAGGGTGCCCGATTGGCAACGTGGTATACGAGCGGTTCAAGGTCGGTTTCGGATGTGCTGTCCCTTTCCCCCCTGCCTCCCAAAATCGGACACCGTTGTCCTCGGCACACCGACGCCAGCCACCCCACACGGGCATGTGGTGAAGTATCCGTCACGAAGACTCTGACCACTGGAGTGTATGGTTCAGCTACAGCCATGAGTCAGACCTCGGCTGGCGAATCTGAACACACTGCTCATTGCAGAGCGGGCCGTCATCATTCAACATGGCACTGATCACACCCGCTTACCCAATCATCACTGTTGTGCAATCCCGTCGTGCCGCAATGGTAAGGTGATGTGGAATTGGTGCCGTGAACGCGGTGCGGGGGTGAGGGGGGGGGGCGTGATGGTGGTGGGTGCTGTGTGGTGCCCGTGTGCAGGAGTGACGGTGCAAGTGGCAATGTTCAGTGAATCCCACCCCCACGGTGCGTGAACCGTGCGGCCACCACGCGTCGCGTGCCCACTGTCCGCGGCGGTGCAGTCGCGCAGCCTCCTGGACGTAACCAGCACCCGGGCAGTGTCTGTGTCCTGCGCCCCTCCCCCCACCCTGATGCGCGCCATCATCCTCCTCCTCTGCATCTTCCTCTTCCCCCTCCCCCTCGTTTGCGTGAGCGTCGGTGCCGTCGGGTCCTCCCTCCGACTCCTCCACCAGGTCATCTCCCCTCTGCATGGCTATGTTGTGCATCGCACAGCAGACCACAACTATGCGACCGACCCTGTCGGGCCGATACTGCAGGGCCCCTCCGGAGCGGTCCAGGCATCTGAATCGCATCTTCAGCAGGCCGAAGCACCGCTCCACCACACCCCTGGTTGCTGCATGGGCCTCGTTGTATAGGCTCTCTGTGTTGGTGTGAGGCCTCCGTATTGGCATCATCAGCCATGATCTCAACGGATAGCCCTTGTCGCCCAGCAACCAGCCCCTCAGCCGGGGGGGGCATCCATCGAACATTGCGGGGATGAACGACTGTGCCAGAATGTAGGTGTCATGCACACTGCCGGGGTACTTTGCACACACGTGCATGATCTTCATGTGGGGGTCGCACACCACCTGAATGTTCATGGTGTATGCGCCCTTTCTGTTCATGAACACTTCCCTGTTGTCTGCAGGTGGGCGCATGGGGACGTGCACATCATCGATGACACCCTGGACCATCGGTATCCCGGCCACCTTGGCGAATCCACGTGGCCCGTGCTTCCTGATGTCTTCGGTCATCGGGGAATTTTATGTACCTGTCCGCGATGGCGTACAGGGCGTCGGTGATGGCCCTGATGCACCTGTGGACTGAAGCCTGTGATATCCCGGATAGGTCCCCGCTCGGCGCCTGGAAGGAACCGGTTGCATAAAAGTTTAGAGCCACCGTCACCTTGACGGAGACTGGTATCGTGTGTCCTCCACCAGTTCCAAGTGGTGCGAGGTGCGCCACGAGGTGGTATATATGTGCGACCGTCTCCCTGCTGAACCGTAGTCTCCTCCTGCATGTGATGTCCAGTAGGGCCTCGAACGACATTCTGTCGCGGTACACCCTCGGCCTTGCTGTGACACCCTGGCACCACCATCAGTGGATCCTCCTGCTCCACCTGCTCCTCCTCCTCCTCCTGCTCCCCCCAAGCACTTCCTCTGCATTCCTCGCCGTCAGGGAGTCAATGTTCCCCTCGGCATCCCCCTGTACATTCGGGTCCTGAGCGCCTGCGGCCTGCGCGGTGATGACGGGCCACTCCGCGGCCATCCCCTCTGCTGCACCGGCAACCGCTGCATCTGCAGCCACTGTGGGCCGTCCGACTCTACGCTGCCGGATGGCAAACTCCAGAGCTGCGGCTCCAACCACGGCAGTAAACATCGCTGTCTGGTTGGCATACATGGTGACCTGCAGGAGGGTGGGGGGGGCAGAGAAACGACATGTTACACGGAGGTTCTCCCACACCTCGCCAGCCGGGTTGCATGCGATACCTGTGTGCCCCGGTGGGATGGTCGTGCTGCAGATACGCAGCCAGCCTAACACATGGTCACTGTCTGCGTCCAACGGTCAGTTCGCACCTTACTGCTCACCAGTGCGCCAGTCGCCTGTGCCAATCAGCCACACGACAACATACGCACGTGTCCTCGTCACCGTCCTACCATATCAGGGCGGCTGATATGTGGTCGATACCATCGACACTCTCCCTCACCCCCCTCCCACCTGCACACTCTCCCTCACCCCCCTCCCACCTGCACACTCTCCCTCACTCCCCCTGCCGCCTGCACTCCGCTCCTTCACCTCCCCTCCCACCTGCATACTCTCCCTCACCCAACCTCCCACCTGCACTCCGCTCCCTCACCCCCCCCCCCCCGTTGGGCACAGCCTTCTCGGGGAAACCGACCCGATCTCTAGGACCCGCGGAACAGTCCGCTCACCTCCTCACTGCTCAGCGTCAGCCAGCACGACTGGTTGACGACTTTAAATAGCAGATGTGAACGTCGACGGCGTGAACTGGGGTCACGGCGTCGGGACTTCAGCCCATCCGGGCCGGAGAATAGCGGGGGTGGCGGAGAATCGCCATTTTGGGTGTCTCGGGCGATTCACCGGACTGAGCGGGAGGGCGTCGGGGACTGGCGTCGCGTGAAGAAAATGGCGCCCCAGGCGATTCTCCCAAACGGCGCGGCATCGGAGAATCGCGCCCAAAGACTTTTAACAAATTAGTAGACTTTAGAAAACACCACTATTATACAAAGCCCTCTGTTATACTCCAGATACTGCTTTAACACAGCGGAGAGGATCCCAGGGGAACCTATCATAAAATGTTTGGTTACAAAAATTGGCAGAACACTGTAAATTCAGGCTGTCCCTGAATGAAATGTTGCAAGACAGATTGGTGTGCGGAATAAACAACTTGACAACCCAAAAATTATTATTGGTAGAACTCAACCTGAATTGTAAAAATAGCTCCACCAGCAGAAAATGCAGAAAAAGTAGCTTAGGCGCTACAAGGGTGTCAGACAGCAATATCCTCCGGTTAGGATGGGGAGCCTCATGCATAGTAGAATAGTGGTTACCAATGTTGCTTCACAGCATCAGTGTTCCAGGTTCGATCCCTGGCTTGGCTCACTGTCTGTGTGGAGTTTGCACGTTTTCCTCCAACAAGTCTCAAAAGACGTGTTGTTAGGCGAATTGAACATTCTGAATTCTCCCTCTGTGTACCTGAACAGGCCCCAGAATGTGGCGATTAGGGGATTTTCGCAGTAACATCATTGCAGTGTTAATGTAAGCCTACTTGTGACACCAATAAAGATGATTATTAAACCAGTTGACCATTTCTCAACTGAGGGCACTTGTGTAAGTAAGATATCAGATAGTCCGTTATAGTATCGGAACGAAACTCGCATCACCCACCAGTCAAGGAAATACAATGGCAGTCCCACGAATGCGAGGGAACATGTTCTGGAAGGTTGCAGATGCCAGATGATGGACTATTGCAAGCACTGCCAAAGGGCACAACCAAGACAGAGTGATAGGAATAGGCAGAATGCGTGCTATTCAGGAAAGAAGCCAAGGCCAGTACTGGCCCACACCATGCTGGTATAACCACTACCTGAAACAGGGACAGTGCAACTAAACCGCATCATTACAACCAAGGTCACCCCAATAATGGTGGAAATGCTGGTAACTGATCATCCATTGAAAATGGAGGTGGACAAGGGAGCTGCGCCCTCTGTTATCAGGGCGCAGACATATGATCACTTCAAAACTGGTATTCAACTCTTGAGCTTAGAAGCCGCAAAGGCCAGACTGGCCACCTACATGGGGGAAATGTTACGGTTAAAGGGCACCACAATGATCCCAGAGACTTACAGGCATTAATCAGCCAGAATCCCACTTATCACTGTGCGGGGGCTACGACAAAGCCTAATGGGGAGAGATTGACTCCAGCGGGTAAGGCTGAATTGGTTTGAGAGCTTTAGGTTGGATGTGGGTGGACTGTATGAAGTTATCAGCAAATACCCTAATGTTTTCCAGGAAGGACTTGAGAAACTAAGAGGAGCCAAAGCCAAGATTTATGTCCGCCCTGATGCAATGCCTAAGTATTTTAGTGCAAGAGCGATTCCATATTCCCTATTGAAAAAGGAGGTGACCACACTTGGGCACCAGAAAAATCTAGGCATAATAAAGCCTGTACAGCTTGCTTGTCGCCCCTGTCCTTAAACCCACCACTGTGGAGATCATAAGCTAATGGTCAGTTGGGTTTCCAAGCTAGATAGCTACCCTATGCTTTAAATCAAAGACTCGAACACCAAATTAGCAGATGGCCAGAGGTTCGTTAAGTTGGATATGGGCCACGCCTATCTTCAACTTGAATTGGACGAGCCTTCCCAGAAACACATTACAATCAACACGCACTCGAGCCTACATGAGTACACTTGCTTGTCCGTCGGGGTCTCATCATTGTGGTATTATCAGGTATTGCAGTACCCGAGAGGCTGAAGTTCCATTGGTTAAACCTGGGGGTTTACCATTGGCTGTATAGTATGTAGCTCCGCACTGATAGGTGGGGTATAAGAGTCAGTGCCGTCCCAGCAGCCCTCATTCTGTACCTGAGCTGCTGGGGAACAGTTCTAGTCTATGAAAGCCTTCAGTTGTGCTACAACTTCGTTTTAGTAGTTAATGATCATGCATCAACCATATTCCAACGGATCATAAAGAACATACTCCAAGGGTTACCCAAAGTGGTGGTGTTCTTGGGTGATGTCATGATCATGGGTACTTCAGAACAATAGCACCTGGCACACCGAGAAGAGGACTTGCGGAGATTTTCAGGAAGTGGGGTACAGCTGAAGAGGGAACACTTTGGTTTACAAGCAAATGAAGTGACCTACTTGGACTATCCTATGCCATCCAATGACATCAGAGACATCAGAACAGCACCTTATCACCCATCATCAAATGGGCTGGCAGATCAGGCGGTGCAGAATTTTAAAACTGGCACGAAGAAACAATCTGCAGCATCCACAGAAACCAAATTGTCACGGATTTTATTCGCCTATAGGAGCACTCTTCACAAAACAACAGGAATTGCCCCATCGGAACTGTTAATGGGACAGCGGTTTTCATAGAATCATAGAATTTACAGTGTAGAAGGAGGCCATTCGGCCCATCGAGTCTGCACTGGCCCTTGGAAACAGCACCCCACTTAAGCCCCATGCCTTCACCCTATCCCCTTTATCCCCGTAACCCCACCCACCCTTTTTATGGACACTAAGGACAATTTAGAATGGCCAATCCACTTAACCTGCACATCTTTGGACTGTGGGAGGAAACCGGAGCACCCGGAGGAAACCCACGCAGACACGGAGAATGCGCAGACTCCGCACAGACAGTGACCCAAGCCGGGAATCGAACCTGGGACCCTGGAGCTGAGAAGCAACGGTGCTAACCACTGTGCTACCGTGCTGCCCTTTTGTACGAGGGTGGAGTCTCAACAGGAGACTCGGACAATAAATTACGAATCTGCAAGAACAGGAGGATCATTCGATCAGGTTTACCTGTGAAACTTCGGAGATGGTCCCAGCTGGATCTCTGAGATCAGGGGCGTCATTCTCCGACCCCCCGCCGAGTCGGAGAATGGCCGTTGGCCGCCGTGAATCCCGCCCCCGCCCCCGCCGAAGTCTCCGCTCCCGGAGATTGGGCGGGAATCCGGCCGCGCCGGTTGGCGGGACCCCCCGCTCAATTCTCCGGCCCAGATGGGCCAAAGTCCCGCCCAGGAATTGCCTGTCCCGCCGACGTAAATCAAACCTGGTATTTACCGGCGGGACCAGGCGGCGTGGGCGGGCTCTGGGGTCCTGGGGGGGGGCGCGGGGCGATCTGACCCCGGGGGGTGCCCCCACGGTGGCCTGGCCCGCGATCGGGGCCCACCGATCCGCGGGCGGGGCTGTGCCGTGGGGGCACTCTTTCCCTTCCGCCTCCGCCACGGCCTCCACCATAGCGGAGGCGGAAGAGACTCTCCCCACTGCGCATGCGCGGGAAACTGACAGCGGCCGCTGACGCTCCCGCGCATGCGCTGGGAAACTGACAGCGGCCGCTGACGCTCCCGCGCATGCGCCGCATTTCCGCGCCAGCTGGCGGGGAAACAATCCCTCCGCCGTCGGCCTAGCCCCTCAATGTTGGGGCTAGGCCGCCAAAGATGCGGAGCCTTCCGCACCTTTGGGCCGGCGCGATGCCCGTCTGATTGGCGCCGGCTTTGGCGCCAGTCGGCGGACATCCCGCCGTTGGGGGAGAATTTCGCCCCATAATGGAAAAGGTGGAGAGCGGCACGGTGGTGCAGTGATTAGCACTGATCCCGGGTTCGGTCCTGGCCCCGGGTCACTGTCCATGTGAAGTTTGCAAATTCTCCCCGTGGGTCTCACCCCCACAACCCAAAGATGTGCAGGGTAGGTGGATCGGCCACGTTAAATTGCCCCTTAATTGGAAAAGAAATACAGGGCGCTATTCTCCCCCCGCCCACGCCGGGTGGGAGAATCGCCGGGGCATCGCGCGGATCGCGCCGACCCCCGCACGCAATTCACCCACCCCCCGGAAACCAGCGGCGCGCGATTCGCACCGGGCCACTCGGAGAACCGGCGACTGGCGATTCTCCGGCCTGGATGGGCCGAGCGGCCGCTACGACACAACAGGTTCCTGCCCCCGCCGTCCACCCCAGGTCGCTGCCAGCGGGAATTCTGCGGGAACGCTGGGGGGGGGGGGGAGTGGCCTGTGGGGGAGGGAGGGGGGCTCCTTCACCGGGGTGGCCTCCGATGGGATCTGGCCCGCGATCGGGGCCCACCGATCGGTGGGCTGGCCTCTCCCCCCCGGGCCTACCTCCACCTACCCTGTGGGGGCCAGAATAGGTCGTGCCCAGGCCATGTTCGCGCCGTCGTGAAGCGCGACGGCGTTCACGACGGCGCAAACACTTGGCCTCCATATCGGAGAATCGCCCCCGGGTACCTCTAAATTTATTTTTTTTAATGGAAAAAGCGGGACCAGTGTTGAACACAGTAAAGGTTCAGGGTAAGGTCATCAAGAAACACCTGGACCACCTCAAGAGCAGGGAGTGCACCCCCTTGAGCAAGCCTCGTTACCAGCCATGGAGGTGGCCGCCGCCAGTACTGGGCAACAGGGCTGGACAGACAGGGTGTAGGCATGTTGTGTCCTCTGGCGGGGGACGGACAGACGGGGGGGGGGGGGGGGGTCTAGAACAAAGGGTCACATTCTCAGGATATTTCGGACTGAGATGAGAAACCTCTTCACTCAGAGGGTGATGAGTATGTTGAAATCTCCACCACAGAAGGCTATGGAGGCCAAGTCACTGAATATATTTAAGAAGGAAATAGATAGGTTTCTAGACTTTAAAGGTGTCAAGAGATATGTGGAGTATGCGTGAGTATGGTGTTGAGATAAAGGATCAGCCATGATCATATTAAATGGCAGAGTAGGCTTGAAGGACCAAATGATCTCCTTCTGCTCTTATTTTCTAGGTAAAAGTTTTCTTATTCGGCGATCACTCGCTAACGAGTATGGTTGTCCGAAATTCCATGTTACTGACCATGAGTTCTGTGGGCCCTTGCATGGCTGATGAGTCCGATCCTAGAGCCTCATCTTCAGCCGCACACTTGGCAGGTGTTTCCAGAATGTGAGACTTGTCCTTAGACTCAAAATCGTTGGTATTCCTTTCTCAGGCTCCTTTTCTGGGCCGCCTCTTGGCATTGGAAGCCCTTGAACAATTGTATCCCTTCAATCAGGATGTTCCTCCAAGTAGGTCGCTTCTGAGCAAGGGTCTCCCAGGCATTGACGTCTATGTTGCATTTCTTGAGATAAGTCTTCAAGCTGCCTTTGAAACGCTTCCTTTGTCCTCCTCGTGTTCAAGATTCTTCCTTGAGCTGGACGAAGAAGATTTGCTTTGGCAGAAAGGACTCTGACACCCTAAGTACATGGCTAGCCCAATGGAGTTGGTTTCGGATGATTGTAGCCTCGAGGCTGGTGCTCTTGGTTGCTTCAGGGACATTGCTGTGAGTCTGCCTCTTCTCCAAGCTGATGCGGAGAATCCGGCTCAAACAGCATTGATCGTACCTCTCCAGGACATTGAGGTGGCATCTGTACCTAGTCAAAGTTTCTGAGCCGTATAGAAGTGTTGGGAGGATGACTGCCTTGTACACAAGGATCTTAGTATCAGCACGGATGGCGCCATCGTCAAAGACTCTCATCTTTAGGCATCTGAGGGCAATGCATGCAGATTGGATACAATGTTGGGTCTCTGCACTGATGTCAGTCTTAGATGAGAAGTGGTTCCTGAGATAGGGGAAACGTTCCATCTGTGGGAGTATTTCTCCGTTCATCTTGATAGAGAGATAGATCAGATCTTGCCCTGGGACAGGTTGGTAAAGTACCTGAGCCTTCTTGAGGTTGAGGTTGAGGCCGATTCTTTGCTATGCTTCCGCGAAGGTGTCAAGAATGGCTTGGAAATGTCTTTCTGAGGGATTGGAGATTGTGATGTCATCCGCATCCTGAAGATTAACGAGTGACGTCAGTATCGTTTTCTTCTTGGATTTCAACCGGTTGAGGTCAAAAAGCTTTCTGTCCATCCTGTAGACAATGTTCACTCCACTGGGAAGCTTGTTCTTGAAAAGGTGAAGGATGGACTTCCGGTTGCGGCGATGCCCAGCTAAGCCGCACGTTTCGGCGGCTCCAGCTCGAACAGACCTTCGGGCTCTTTTAAGAGCCCCAACGGGGAATTTTTCCGGGACGAAACCCGGTGTGGGGTGAGACAACAGGGAGTCCCCCCCCAACGAAAAAGAAAAATATCGGCGGCGGCGACCAGATCGCGAAGAATCCTCGAGGACAGGGGCAGAAGGAAAAAGGAGCAAGATGGCGGCGGAGGGAGCCCAGGCGACATGGGGGCCGGACCAAGACGAATTTTTGAGATGGTGTGTGGAGCTGCTTAAGAAGGAGGTGCTGGCCCCGATGCTACAAGCAATTGAGGGGCTTAAGGAGACACAAAAGACCCAGGAGATGGAGCTCCGCGTGGTGGAGCAGAAGGTGACGGACAACGAGGACGAGATCCTGGGCCTGGCGGTCAAAACGCAGACGCACGAGGCGCTCCACAAAAAGTGCATTGAAAGGATTGAAGTCCTAGAAAACAGATCACGGAGAAAGAACCTTCGGATCCTGGGTCTCCCCGAGGGAGTGGAAGGAGCGGACGGTGGGGCTTACGTGAGCACGATGCTACGCTCGCTAATGGGAGCTGAGGCCCCCTCGGGCCCCTTGGAAGTGGAAGGGGCCCATCGGGCCCCTGTGAGGAGACCAAAGGCGGGAGAACCACCTAGGGCGACGATCGTGCGATTTCACCGCTTTAATGATAGAGAAGTGGTTCTGAGATGGGCCAAAAAGGTACAAAGTAGTAGATGGGAAAATGCGGTGGTACGGGTGTACCAGGATTGGAGTGCGGAGGTGGCGAGAAAGAGGGCGAGTTTTAATCGAGCCAAGGAGGTGCTACACAAGAAGGTGAAGTTCGGGATGTTGCAGCCGGCGTGGCTGTGGGTCACGCACCAGGAGAGGCATCACTACTTCGAAACGGCGGAAGAAGCATGGACCTTCATTAAAAACAAGAAACTGGATCGGAACTGAGGGACTGATGTTGGAGGGGAAACGACAATGCTTATGTATATCGAGATGTAAATTGGGGAGGGGGGGACACTGAGAAATGTGGGCGCCGGTGGGGGGGGAAGAAGAGACATAGGCGGGGAATGGGGAATGGGAGTGGGGCGGCAGAGGGAGCTGCGCCACGAGGGGCGGGACGGCTCTAGAGAACACGGGGCTTATTGTTCTTGTTCCCGCGCCAGAAAGATGATGGCGGGAAGATAGGCGCAAGGTAGATGGGAGTTCCCCACACGGGGGGGTCAAGGAGAGAGTGGGAGAAGCCGGGGTCAGTTGAAGTCAGCTGACGTTCGGAAGCAATATGGGGGGAGTAATCATGCTAGATGGGGATCTAGCGGGGGCGGGGGGGGGGATAACTGGGTTGCTGCTGCAGAGATCGAAGAGGAACTGGTAATGGAAAAGGTGGTCGGGGCGGGAGTGCGCCGCCTGGGGAACGGGTGGGTGCGCGGAACCGGGACGTGGGACTGGCCCAGAGAGGGTGATGGCTAGTCGACAGGGGAGGGGGGCAGGCAGCCCCCCAGTTCGGCTGATCACGTGAGAGGCCTAAATGGGCCGATTAAGAGGGCCCGAGTGTTCGCGCACTTGAAAGGACTGAGGGCAGACGTGGCCATGCTTCAGGCGACGCACCTGAAGGTGGCGGACCAAGTTAGGTTAAGGAAAGGATGGGTGGGACAGGTGTTCCACTCAGGGCTGGATGCAAAGAACAGAGGGGTGGCCATACTGATGAGGAAACGGGTGTCATTCGAGGCTAGGAACATTGTAGCAGACAGCGGAGGCAGATATGTGATGGTGAGTGGCAGACTGCAGGGAATGGAGGTCGTGTTGGTTAACGTATATGCCCCGAATTGGGATGATGCGGGATTTATTATGCGGCTGCTGGGACGTATCCCGGACCTGGAGGTAGGAAACCTGATAATGGGGGGGGACTTCAACACCGTGCTGGACCCAGGGTTAGATAGATCTAGATCTAGGACCGGAAGAAGGCCGGCAGCGGCCAAGGTGCTTCGGGGGTTTATGGACCAAATGGGGGGAGTGGATCCGTGGCGATTTGTTAGGCCAATGGCCAAAGAGTTCTCCTTCTTCTCCCATGTTCCCAAGGTGTACTCCCGGATAGGTTTCTTTGTTTTGGGAAGGTCACTGATCTCGAGGGTGGAAGGAACTGAGTACTCAGCTATAGCTGTTTCAGATCATGCCCCACACTGGGTGGACCTGGAATTAGGAGAGGCGAGGGAGCAGCGTTCATTCTGGCGACTGGATGTGGGATTACTGGCGGATGAGTGAGTCTGCGGAAGGGTGCGGGGATGTATCGAAAGGTACCTGGAGGCCAATGACGACGGGGAGGTCCGAGTGCGAGTAGTATGGGAAGCACTAAAGGCGGTGGTCAGAGAAGAGCTGATCTCCATCAGGGCCCACAAGGGAAAAATAGAGGCCAAGGAAAGGGAAAGACTACTGGGGGAGATCTTGAGGGTAGATAAAAAATATGCGGAGGCCCCGGATGAAGGACTATACAGGGAGAGGCGATGACTCCAGACGGAGTTCGACCTGTTGACCACAAGGAGGGCGGAGGCACAGTGGAGGAAGGCACAGGGGATGAGATATGAATATGGCGAAAAGGCGAGTCGCCTGTTGGCCCATCAGCTGCGAAAGAGGACAGCGGCGAGGGAGATAGGGGGAATTAGGGATGAAATGGGAGCCACGGTGCGGAGAGCAGGGAAGATAAACGAGGTGTTTAAGACCATCTACGAGAGACTATACAGGTCCCAACCCCCGGAGGGAAAAGAGGGGATACGGCAGTTTTTGGACCAATTAAGGTTCCCGAGGGTGGAGGAGCAGGAGGTGGAAGGCCTGGGGGCGCCGATTGGGGTGGACGAGGTCACCAAGGGGCTGGGGAACATGCAGGCAGGGAAGGCCCCGGGACCAGATGGGTTCCAGGTGGAATTCTATAGAAAATATGTGGATTGTTGGCCCCGCTGCTGGTAAGGACCTTTAACGAGGCCAGAGAAGGGGGGACCCTACCCTCGACAATGTAGGAGGCGACGATATCGCTAATCTTGAAGCGGGATAAAGATCCGCTGCAGTGCGGGTCCTATAGGCCTATCTCACTGCTAAATGTGGACGCCAAGTTGCTAGCAAAGGTGCTGGCAACGAGGATAGAGGATTGTGTCCCGGGGGTGGTGCACGAAGACCAGACAGGGTTCGTAAAGGGGAGACAACTAAATGTCAACGTGCGACGGCTATTAGGGGTGATAATGATGCCCCCAGCAGAGGGGGAGGCAGAGATAGTGGCGGCAATGGATGCAGAGAAGGCATTTGATAGGGTGGAGTGGGAGTATCTATGGGAGGTGCTGAGGAGGTTCGGGTTCGGGGACGGGTTTGTCAGCTGGGTTAAACTCCTTTATGGGGCCCCAACGGCAAGTGTGGTCACAGGTCGGCAAAGGTCGGAGTATTTTCGACTACACAGGGGAACGAGACAGGGATGCCCGTTGTCCCCATTACTGTTCGCGCTGGCAATTGAACCACTGGCCATAGCGCTGAGAGACTCCAGAAAATGGAGAGGGGTGATTAGAGGGGGAGAGGAACACCGAGTGTCACTCTACGCGGATGACCTACTGCTGTATGTGACGGACCCAGTGGGGGGGATGACAGAGGTCATGCAGATATTGAGGGAGTTTGGAGATTTCTCGGGATATAGGCTTAACATGGGAAAGAGTGAGCTTTTTGTGATACACCCTGGGGACCAGAGTAGAGGGATAGATGGCCTACCGCTAAGGAGAATGGAAAGAAACTTCCGATACCTGGGGATTCAGATAGCCAGGAGCTGGGGAACCTTACACAGACTCAATCTGACACGGCTGGTGGAACAAATGGAAGAGGATTTTAAAAGGTGGGACATGCAGCCGCTGTCACTGGCGGGCAGAGTGCAGGCAATTAAGATGATGGTCCTCCCGAGGTTCCTATTTGTGTTCCAATGTCTCCCTATACTGATCACTAAGGCCTTCTTTAAAAAAATAGAAAGGAGCATCACGAGCTTCGTGTGGGCAGGGAAGGCCCCAAGGGTAAGGAGGGGGTTCCTACAACGTAGCAGAGAGAGGGGGACTGGCGTTGCTGAATTTGGGCGACTACTACTGGGCCACCAACGTGGCGATGATTCGTAAATGGATGATAGAGGGAGAGGGAGCGGCATTGAAAAGGTTGGAGATGAAGTCCTGCAAAGGGACGAGTTTAAAAGCGCTGGAGATGGCGCCACTACCACTCTCCCCAAAAAAATTTACCACGAACCCAGTGGTGGCGGCAACATTAAGTATCTGGGGGCAATGGAGGCGACAGAGGGGTGTGCTGGGAGCCTCGGTGTGGTCCCCGATCAGGAACAACCACAGGTTTGCCCCAGGGAGGCTGGACGGAGGATTCCAGAGCTGGCACCGGGTAGGAATCAGGAGAGTGGGGGATTTATTTATAGACGGGACGTTTGCGAGCTTGGGAGCACTTGAGGAAAAGTATGAGCTACCCCGGGGAAATGTCTTTAGATATATGCAGGTGAGAGCGTTTACGAAACAACTGGTGAGGGAATTTCTGCTGCTCCCAACACAAGGGATCCAGGACAGGGTGCTTTCGGGCGTGTGGGTCGGAGAGGGCAAAGTGTCAGAGATATACCGGGAGATGAGAGAAGAGGGGGAGGAGCTGGTGGGCGAACTGAAGGGAAAATGGGAAGAGCTCGGGGAGGAGATTGAGGAGGGTTTGTGGGCTGATGCCCTAAGCAGGGTAAATTCCTCTTCCTCGTGTGCCAGGCTTAGCCTGATTCAATTTAAGGTGCTGCATAGAGCACACATAACGGGAGAAAGGTTGAGCAGGTTCTTCGGAGTGGAGGACAAGTGTGGGAGGTGCGGGGGAAGCCCGGCGAACCACACACAAATGTTTTGGGTGTGTCCGGCACTGGAGGGGTATTGGAGGGGAGTGACAGGAGTGATCTCGAAGGTGGTGAAGGTCCGGGTCAAGCCAGGCTGGAGGTTAGCTATATTTGGAGTAGCGGATGAGCCGGGAGTGCAGGAGGCGAAAGAGGCCGATGTCGTGGCCTTTGCGTCCCTAGTAGCCCGGCGTAGGATTTTACTCATGTGGAAGGAAGCGAAACCCCCCGGACTGGAGGCCTGGATAAACGATATGGCGGGGTTCATAAAACTAGAGCAGATGAAGTTTGCGCTGAGAAGATCGGCTCAAGGGTTCACCAGACGGTGGCAACCGTTCCTCGACTACCTAGCGGAACGTTAGGGGGAAGATAGATGGCCAGCAGC
Source organism: Scyliorhinus torazame (assembly GCF_047496885.1). Classification (NCBI taxonomy): domain Eukaryota; kingdom Metazoa; phylum Chordata; class Chondrichthyes; order Carcharhiniformes; family Scyliorhinidae; genus Scyliorhinus; species Scyliorhinus torazame. Next base: position 119,309,283 of record NC_092707.1, on the reverse strand, counting down.
AGCAACCCGGGGGGGGGGGCAAATTGTTTGGGTTTTTGGAGGGGGAGAGGGGGCGGGGGGGAGTATTACTTCGTGTTATTTGGTTAGTTTACCATGTTAGTTAAACAATGTTATTTTGTAGTTATCATGTTGCCTTTTTTTTGATTTGTAAGGGAAAAAATTGTGTTTGAAAACTTTAATAAAATATATTTAAAAAAAAGAAAAGGTGAAGGATGGTGGCAATGAAGATGGAGAAAAGGGTGAGAGCGATGACACATCCCTGCTTGCCTCCAGTCTTGGCCTCAAAGGTTTCTGTCTTATTTCCGTCTGTGCGGACTGTTGGCGACATCTTGTCATGGAGGGGTTGGAGGATGTTGGCGAATTTCTCTGGACAGCCGGCCTTTGACAGGGTCTTCCATAGCACTTCCTGATTGAGTCAAAAGCCTTGGTCAGATCAATGAGTGGTTGATGTTGCTCCTCGCATTTCTCTTGAAGATGTAAAAGTAACAAAATGGCATCAGCAAAAACCTCCAGCAGCCTTTTTTCCAGGTACACCTACTTTGTTGTACAATACATTGCTGACAATGCTTTCTCAAACCTCAACAGCAACTATGACAACACTTTCATTCCATTCGTGAAATGACACTGAAACGGCCCAATTAGCAGTGAAACAATAAAGCACTAAATGCTTGTCCCACACAATTTTACCATTCTTAATAAAAAATAGAAAAACTGATGAAGCAGATTTTCTGTTTTTAATTTCTATTTTCTTCAGTTGAAATATTTCACTGGGTTGCAAAGCACTTTGGGACACCTTAAACTCATGGAATCAGCTCTGTGAATGCCAACTATAACACGCCTGAGCCAAAATACAGATGTAACTGAATTACAATCGTTTCAATTTATTCAGAGAATGATGTTTATTAAAAGATGTTTTAATTTTTTTAATTCAGGGATGTGGACCCCCCTGTAAGTCGATTTTTACCACACTGAAATGCAAAAAGTTCAGACCTCTCAGCCACAACTGTGTTCACGGATCACAAGAACCACAGAAACAAAGGCAATACTTGAAGTGCTGTGGAATCAGGGCCAAGAAGTGAGGAAAATGTAGAGATCCAATAAGATACGACCACTTACTTTGACACCTAGTAAGGTCCCACCACTAGATTTGACCAGGACGCAACCAGGATACAAAACGTTTGACACAAGCAAACACCACATACAAATGAGATAATAATACAGGCTAAACTAATCTGTGTCACTGAAACCATACATAATCTACATGAGGGAGTGTGGCTGACTTAACTTACATGCTCTTTGCTTTTAAAATGTGAAACTTTCTGAAACCATAACAGGAACTAAGATTCCTGGCTACTTGGAAAATAGACGATCACCACGTGCCCCTCCCCCCATCTCTTTACCTGCCTGTACCTCAATCCCCAGAATTCCTGATAATTAACCATGTTATCTTGGTTTTAACTCACACCTTGTGAAAGAAATACCACAAGATTTTAATTGGTCACTGACAGAAACATCAGACGTGCCGAAATTGCAGGTTTCCTAATAACCGTCTACATAGGAACAGTGGGGTACATTAACAACACATAGGAACAGTGGGTTACATTAACGCCACATAGGAACAGTGAGGTACATTGATACTACATAGGAACAGTGGGGTACATTGACACCACATAGGAACAGTGAGGTACATTGATACCACATAGGAACAGTGGGGTACATTGACACCACATGTGAACAGTGGGGTACATTAACACCACACAGGAACAGTGGGGTACATTGACACCACATGTGAACAGTGGGGTACATTAACACCACATGTGAACAGTGGAGTACATTGACACCACATGTTCACATGTGGTGTTAATGTACTCCACTGTTCCTATGTGGTGTCAATGTACCCCACTGTTCCTATGTGGTGTTAGTGTACTCCACTGTTCCTATGTGGTGTCAATGTACCCCACTGTTCCTATGTGGTGTTAGTGTACTCCACTGTTCCTATGTGGTGTCAATGTACCCCACTGTTCCTATGTTGTGTTAATGTACCCCACTGTTCACATGTGGTGTCAATGTACTCCACTGTTCACATGTGGTGTTAATGTACCCCACTGTTCCTATGTTGTGTTAATGTACCCCACTGTTTACATGTGGTGTCAATGTACTCCACTGTTCACATGTGGTGTCAATGTACTCCACTGTTCACATGTGGTGTTAATGTACCCCACTGTTCACATGTGGTGTCAATGTACTCCACTGTTCACATGTGGTGTTAATGTACCCCACTGTTCCTATGTTGTGTTAATGTACCCCACTGTTCACATGTGGCGTCAATGTACTCCACTGTTCACATGTGGTGTTAATGTACCCCACTGTTCCTATGTGGTGTTAATGTACCCCACTGTTCACAGTGGTGTTAATGTACTCCACTGTTCACATGTGGTGTCAATGTACTCCACTGTTCACATGTGGTGTTAATGTACCCCACTGTTCACATGTGGCGTCAATGTACTCCACTGTTCACATGTGGTGTTAATGTACCCCACTGTTCCTATGTGGTGTTAATGTACCCCACTGTTCACAGTGGTGTTAATGTACTCCACTGTTCACATGTGGTGTCAATGTACTCCACTGTTCACATGTGGTGTTAATGTACCCCACTGTTCACATGTGGTGTCAATGTACTCCACTGTTCACATGTGGTGTTAATGTACCCCACTGTTACTATGTTGTGTTAATGTACCCCACTGTTCACATGTGGTGTCAATGTACTCCACTGTTCACATGTGGTGTTAATGGACCCCACTGTTCACATGTGGTGTCAATGTACCCCACTGTTCACATGTGGTGTTAATGGACCCCACTGTTCACATGTGGTGTCAATGTACCCCACTGTTCACATGTGATGTGTGTACTCCACTGTTCACTTGTGGTGTCAATGTACCCCACTGTTCACATGTGGTGTCAATGTACCCCACTGTTCCTATGCGTTGTTAATGTACCCCACTGTTCCTATGTGGTGTTAATGTACCCCACTGTTCCTATGTGGTGTTAATGTACCCCACTGTTCCTATGTGGTGTTAATGTACCCCACTGTTCACATGTGGTGTTAATGTACCCCACTGTTCCTATGCGTTGTTAATGTACCCCACTGTTCCTATGTGGTGTTAATGTACCCCACTGTTCCTATGTGGTGTTAATGTACCCCACTGTTCCTATGTGGTGTTAATGTACCCCACTGTTCACATGTGGTGTCAATGTACTCCACTGTTCACATGTGGTGTTAATGTACCCCACTGTTCACATGTGGTGTTAATGTACATTAGTGGGGTACATTAACACAACATAGGAACAGTGGGGTACATTGACACCACATAGGAACAGTGGAGTACATTAACACCACATAGGAACAGTGGGGTACATTAACACCACATAGGAACAGTGCGATACATTAACACCACATAGGAACAGTGGGGTACATTAACACCACAAAGGAACAGTGGAGTACATTAACACCACATTGGAACAGTGCGATACATAAACACCACATAGGAAAATTGGGGTACAGTAACACCACATACGAACAGTGGGGTACATTAACACCACATAGGAACAGTGGGGTACATTAACACCACATAGGAACAAGTGCGATACATTAACAGCACATAGGAACAGTGGGGTACATTAACACCACATAGGAACAGTGGGGTACATTAACACCACATAGAAACAGTGGGGTACATTAACACCACATAGGAACAGTGGGGTACATTAACACCACATAGAAACAGTGGGGTACATTAACACCACATAGGAACAGTGGGGTACATTAACACCACATAGGAACAGTGGGGTACATTAACACCACATAGGAACAGTGCGATACATTAACACCACATAGGAACAGTGGGGTACATTAACACCACATAGGAACAAGTGCGATACATTAACACCACATAGGAACAGTGGGGTACATTAACACCACATAGGAACAGTGGGGTACATTAACACCACATAGAAACAGTGGGGTACATTAACACCACATAGGAACAGTGGGGTACATTAACACCACATAGGAACAGTGCGATACATTAACACCACATAGGAACAGTGGGGTACATTAACACCACATAGGAACAAGTGCGATACATTAACACCACATAGGAACAGTGGGGTACATTAACACCACATAGGAACAAGTGCGATACATTAACACCACATAGGAACAGTGGGGTACATTAACACCACATAGGAACAAGTGCGATACATTAACACCACATAGGAACAGTGCGATACATTAACACCACATGTGAACAGTGGGGTACATTAACACCACATAGAAACAGTGGGGTACATTAACACCACATAGGAACAGTGGGGTACATTAACACCACATAGGAACAGTGGAGTACATTAACACCACATAGGAACAGTGCGATACATTTACACCACATAGAAACAGTGGGGTTCATTAACACCACATAGGAATAGTGGGGTACATTAACACCACATAGGAACAGTAGGGTACATTAACACCACATAGGAACAAGTGCGATACATTCACACCACATAGGAACAGTGGGGTACATTAACGCCACATAGGAACAAATGTGATACATTAACACCACATAGGAACAGTGGGGTACATTAACACCACATAGGAACAGTGGGGTACATTAACACCACATAGAAACAGTGGGGTACATTAACACCACATAGGAACAGTGGGGTACATTAACACCACATAGAAACAGTGGGGTACATTAACACCACATAGGAACAGTGGGGTACATTAACACCACATAGGAACAGTGCGATACATTAACACCACATAGGAACAGTGGGGTACATTAACACCACATAGAAACAGTGGGGTACATTAACACCACATAGGAACAGTGGGGTACATTAACACCACATAGGAACAAGTGCAATACATTAACACCACATAGGAACAGTGGGGTACATTAACACCACATAGGAACAGTGGGGTACATTAACACGACATAGAAACAGTGGGGTACATTAACACCACATAGGAACAGTGGGGTACATTAACACCACATAGGAACAGTGGGGTACATTAACACCACATAGAAACAGTGGGGTACATTAACACCACATAGGAACAAGTGCGATACATTAACACCACATAGGAACAGTGGGGTACATTAACACCACATAGGAACAAGTGCGATATATTAACACCACATAGGAACAGTGGGGTACATTAACACCACATAGGAACAGTGGGGTACATTAACACCACATAGGAACAAGTGCGATACATTAACACCACATAGGAACAGTGGGGTACATTAACACCACATAGGAACAGTGGGGTATGTGGGACGGGATTCTGCGGGAATCGGAGGGGCGGGCAACTCCAGCGCCGAGGAGTGGCGTGGACCACTCCGACGTCGGGCCGCCCCAAAGGGGCGGAATCCTCCGCAACTTCAGGGGCTAGGCCGGTGCCGGTGTGGTTTGCACCATGCCGGCCGGCGGGGAAAGGGCTTGGCGCCATGCCAACCGGCGCCGCAGAGCCTCCGCCAGCCGTCATGAGTTGGCGCATGCGCGGGAACGCCAGCAGAGCTGGCGTCATCCCAGCGCATGCACAGGGGGGGTTCATCTCTGCGTCGGCCATGGCGGAGGTCCACAGACGCCGACGTGGAATAGAGTGCCCCCACAGCACAGGCCCGCCCGCGGATCGGTGGGCCCCGATCGCGGGCGAGGCCACTTTGGGGGCATCCCACCCATTAACACCACATAGGAACACTGGAGTACATTAACACCATATAGGAACAGTGGGGTACATTAACACCACATAGGAACACTGGAGTACATTAACACCATATAGGAACAGTGGGGTACATTAACACCACATAGGAACACTGGAGTACATTAACACCACATAGGAACAGTGGGGTACATTAACACCACATAGAAACAGTGGGGTACATTAACACCATATAGGAACAGTGGGGTACATTAACACCACATAGGAACAGTGGGGTATATTAACACCACATAGGTACAGTGGGGTACATTAACACCACAGTGGAACAGTAGGGTACATTAACACCACATAGGAACAATGGGGTACATTAACACCACATAGAAACAGTGGGGTACATTAACACCACATAGAAACAGTGGGGTATATTACCACATAGGAACAGTAGGGTACATTAACACCATATAGAAACAGTGGGGTACATTAACACCACATAGGAACACTGGAGTACATTAACACCATATAGGAACAGTGGGGTACATTAACACCACATAGGAACACTGGAGTACATTAACACCACATAGGAACAGTGGGGTACATTAACACCATATCGGAACAGTGGGGTACATTAACACCACATAGGAACAGTGGGGTATATTAACACCACATAGAAACAGTGGGGTACATTAACACCACATAGAAACAGTGGGGTATATTACCACATAGGAACAGTAGGGTACATTAACACCATATAGAAACAGTGGGGTATATTAACACCACATAGGAACAGTAGGGTACATTAACACCATATAGGAACAGTGGGGTATATTACCACATAGGAACAGTAGGGTACATTAACACCATATAGAAACAGTGGGGTATATTAACACCACATAGGAACACTGGAATACATTAACACCACATAGGAACTGTGGGGTACATTAACATCACATTAGAACAGTGGGGTATATTAACACCACATAGGAACTGTGGGGTACGTTAACATCACATTAGAATAGGGGAATATTAAAACCTCATAGGAACAGTAGTTATTAAAAACGGGTAGGGTTTCCTCTTTATAAACTGGATATTGAGTTTCACCTAGGTGGAGCCCAAGGATAGAAATCAGATAGGGAATTTCTGATTATTGCCCTGATTTCATAGTCACTGGTGAAGCGGATGTTGTTGCTGACCTTGAAGGAATCTGTCCATAATAATTTAGCAATCTCTATGCTACAAACTTTCTGCCATTAGGCTCAATCTGGTGCCAAGTGCAGGAGATATCCAGGTATCTATCGACAGTAATGTCATTGAGCAGGGTAAGTAGCAAATCACATTGACAAATTCTCACAAACAGCAAGCCAGGAAATTGAAAACACTAATTATTGTGTGCTTTTTAACATCATTTTATTTATATAGAGTAAAATAAAGATTGAGTAATACACGCAGGATTAAAATGGAAGCTGAAATACGTAAACAAACTTCCAATTTTTAAAAAATATGGATTTTTTTAACATAATGGAGGAACTGGATATTTCACAATTATAAAACTAGATTTTCAGGATCAGATCAGAAAAATTGTTCAGCAATAATTACAAACTTAATACATCATTAAAAACTCAGCTACACTGCATTCAACAAGATGTAACATTTTCAAAGTTTTTACAGTGAGATTAATAGTGCGAAAGTGGAAATTCCAGTCAATTCAGTGATTTCTAATCGATTGCAATCCTGGGATTCCTCAACAGTTCACCCTATGGAGATGTGTTGAATCACTGACAGCAAATTCTGGATTTCTGCATTTAACTATGTATAAAGTTAACTCCCGAAACCGCTGTCTGTTTGAGGAGAGTAATGATCGCGAACACTAACAGTTTTCTGTCACTACTGCCGCAAAATCTACGTATTAGTATTTATTTACAAGCACATAGGAGGATCAGGTAATTTTGTTGAAACCCACTACCATCCTCTGGCAAGTGATGGCATCATGATGAAACTGACATTAAGCTCATCTTACTCTCAAAACCATTGATTGAGACATTTACAACACAGAAAGAGGCCATTCGGTCCATTGTGTCCATGCTGGTCAACAAAGATCTGACTAAATGGGCAGCACGGTAGCATTGTGGATAGCACAATTGCTTCACAGCTCCAGGGTCCCAGGTTCGATTCTGGTTTGGGTCACTGTCTGTGCAGAGTCTGCACATCCTCCCTGTGTGTGCGTGGGTTTCCTCCGGGTGCTCCGGTTTCCTCCCACAGTCCAAAGATGTGCAGGTTAGGTGGATTGGCCATGATAAATTGCCCTTAGTGTCCAAAATTGCCCTTAGTGTTGGGTGGGGTTACTGGGTTATGGGGATGGGGTGGAGGTGTTGACCTTGGGTAGGGTGCTCTTTCCAAGAGCCAGTGCAGACTCGATGGGCCGAATGGCCTCCTTCTGCACTGTAAATTCTATGAAAATTAATTACATTTTCCAGCACTGGAGATTACGGCAACACAAAATAGATCTGCCTCATTTAGTTATGGATGTGGAAATAATTGGGCAGGTCATCCCACCCCTTAACAGTACAATGCAAAGTCACACAGAGTAGTACAATTCATGGACATTAAACTGTTCCTTTTATAAGGGAGAAGGGTCAGAGACCAGTGGGTACAGATTTAAGATAATATGCAAATGAAGGTTGGGGGCAGATGAGGAGAAAGGTTTATTTTTATCATGCAGTAAATTATGATGATTTCAGTACACTACCTGAAAGGATGGTGGCATCTGATTCAATAGTAACTTACAAATGGGAACTGATATTTATTGAAAAGGAAAGAAATTACAGGAGCATGTGGAAAGAGCATGGAGTAGGACTAGTTGGCTTACTCTTTCAGGCAGCCAGCACAAGCATGATGGAAATGAATGGCCTGTGTTCTACCATCCTATGATGGTTTAAAGAAATATGGAACACGTTATTGGTCCTCTCTATGAGGATCAAGGTTACACAGCAAAGGCTTGCTGGTGTTTAAACCAGGTATCAATTACTTGCCACAAACACAAATGCTGGAGTTGCTACATTTCCGCAATCTGCTTGAAAACAACGCGTGATAGAACACCAGTAATGAAATTTCACACATCATTTCTCCTGCTTTGAAATACTATACATGGCACAATCACCTGGGACTCTTCCCTGTGCTGCAGATACTTAAATTCATTATTTTAAATATTCAAGTTAATTCTGTATCACATTGTCTAGGTCTTTTCTTCAACTGTACCCTGTTATTTTTTTTGCCACTGACCGAAATGAGTATTTTAAACACCCCTTTAAATTAAAACAAGATTTCAAATTAAGCCACAGGGCGCTTTTTAACATTTACACATTTGTCGTCTTTGGTTTCTTCATCAAAATAACTGAAAAGTGTGATATGGATAAGATGGATCGTTCAGAGTACTGGTGCGAGTGTTGAAAAAAAGCTGACAGGCAAAAATATAAAGCAAAAGAAAATTGCTGCAGTAGATTTATCAGCTACTTTTAAATTCACGCCCTGAAGTGGTTACGAGAATTAACTGAGGAATGTTATGTATAAAGATGTTCGCCATTTCCTTTGCCGCAAATGTTCCTCTTTAAAGTATTAAAAGTCAAAAATATGTGAAAATGGAGAACAAAACGCTATCTATTGTATTCAACTTTCTAGCTATCTCTATGATTTATTGAAGGTCAGCATTGCACTTGACCATTTCACTGGAAGCTTTGTGACCAATACATAAATCCACACTTTTGATAAATGTGCAACATGTATTAATCTCTGCCATGCCAAATCAGTGGTAGAGAATGGATTTGAGGCTATGATTTGCCACAAGTTCCTGATTTTTGTCATGTCATCAAGACAAAGCTCAACACAGCCAGAAAGGTCAAGAGTCTAAAAGAATTGAAAAGCAGGAACAAGACGAAACCCAGGCAGCTCTAACCTGCTTCCGCACAGTCAAATCAAGAAGTTCCACTGAAACCCGACAGTCGGGCTTTGATTTGGTTCCATAGAAATGAGATTACATTAAATGTCCAGTTTTACAGCCTATGACTTTATCTCTCCATTGTCCATCTCGCCTCCGAATTTTAGCAATAAGGATGTCACATTCTTAATTTTCAAAATAGTTTGAAATACCCATATTATTGTAAATATGAAATATCTTGCAACCTAAATTCTTTATTTTATTGAAAAGCACTTTCAATGTATTCTTTTTCAGTGTGTATTCCTGCAAAAATATTTAAGGGCAATAAAACTAATTGGAATATACAGTATTAGTAAAGTATACGACAGGTAAATGGTAAATAATTTAACATATTTATTGAATTGAATTCATTGATCAACCCCCTCTTTTGCTGAGACACTGAGAACATTGTTAAATATCATGGAATAAATTATTTGGTGATTGGCAGGCAAGCTGAAGACATAAAAAAAAATGAAGGAACTCGTCCTAAGTAACAATCCACTGCTTGTCACACATTGAAAGCAGTCCCACTTTGGCTAATGCTCTGCCTTTAAGCAATGGATGGTGAGTCAACCATTGACTGTGACACTCCATAGAGAACTACTCCTACCCTGCAGCTGTGTCTGTGAAACATAAAACAAACCTGCTGTCAGGCAGTTGTCCTTCATCAACTGACAGCAAGGCGGCCCGAGTTATTCCTACCCTGCCAATTCTCAAACTTATATACGTCTCCTGATTTACTGGCACACTCATTTCAATAATCTGCCATTGCATTTTAAAACCTCTTTAAATCACAGATGAAGTGCTCATTTGTTATGCATTTTCAGTGGACTTAGAGTAAAAGAGTAAATGCCTAAAATAGCATTGTTATTTACTCAGTCATAATTTGGAGCAAAAATGTCCCACATCTCAACAGCATGAGTGACGTGTCGAAGATTTGCATCTGGTCATGAATCTCCCGTGATATTTTGAAAGTGAAGAAATGATCTGTTTTGGACTGAGTATTAACTAGCAACTGGCCTGCACTGTGACACCATAGAAAGATTCCAACTTGGCCACATATGCAGAATTAAAGGTCCTGCCACTAGTTGTTGCTATGTTTAAACAGTACGTCCTTTTTTTCATACGTTTAGAGTACCCAATTCATTTTTTTCCAATTAAGGGGCAATTTAGCATGGCCAATTCACCTAGCCTGCACATCTTTGGGTTGTGGAGCGAAACCCATGCAAATACGGGGAGAATGTGCAAACTCCACACGGACAGTGACCCAGAGCCGAGATCGAGCCTGGAATCTCGGCACCGTGAGGCAGCACTGCTAACCACTGCACCACCATGCTGCCCGAGTACATCCTAAACATTTAAGAACTGTGTGAAAGACAGAAACAGAAGATCATTACTGCACCCTGAATATCTTCAAGCCCAATGCTGATTTGCGAATGTTGAAGATGACGGTCTAATGGATTGATTCCTGGGCCTTAAAACAGTTGTTATTTTTTGTTGTTACAACTTAATTCTATAAAGCTGAGGCTCAATCTAGGAATTGTGTCACCATGTTTAATGCATTCAGGACATCACAAACAGAAAATAAACAGCACAATGAACCATGGACAGAAATTCAAATTAATGAAATTACTGTCCAGGTTTCTATTAACTGCACACTCTTAGCCACAAAGATCAGAGTGAGTATTTTGGTAAGGGTCAAGACCAAAAGGTTCATTTGAATTCTATGCAGTTTAATAGTTATACAACAGGAATGGTCAAATGATTTTAATGGGTTTTTACAGACTGCCTCCTGATACATCATCAGATCAGCATCTGAATGTTTTTGAGATAATATTGTCAGCAGTACAATAAATGAATCTGCTGAATGTATTGACTACAAAGATCAAGCAATCTGTGATCAAACTTGCATAATGCTTCTTCATATTAAAGACTCACAATCAAATCTGACATGTCCTCAAATTTACCTTGTATTTAAAAACCTGGAGACTTCCCAAAGTAAATGTATCCTAATATTGAGTGTATAACACCAGAGTTCATTGCTGAGTGGGATTAGACTGAAGATAATTTATTTTTCTATCTGCTGAATATATTGAACTTCTTCATCAAAAGAAAATACATGTGGCATTCACACTGCACATGAAAGATAGTTTAGCCTCTGCTTTTGCAAAAAAAATAGAATGAAGATCTGTTATTCAACTGGTTTGAACATAAATTCAGTTTAGAATTAAATGCTTGAAGCAATGTTTTGCAGCTTATATCTCTGGATGTAAATGAATAGGAATGCTTAAAAAAATAAATCTGTCATCGCAGCTAGTCCTTAGTCTCACATCTTGTATGTATTTGGAATGTACAGACGAGAGGGTGAAATTGAACATGGCTGAGGAAGATGATATCGTATCAGCCACCTATTATAATCTCTTTGATATTCAATTCCATTGATTTCAATAATACCGACTATCAGGTGTGTTCTATAATGGCTGGCAAATGCAATTCCAACAATTTTGCATTCCGCCTGCGTCCAACTTGACCCCTCGTACACCATTGTGTTTAGCGATGGAGTGGAGGGCATATTTTGCAATCACATGTAGCGCATGAACTGAACAGGTAAATACCCAGTCTCCTGTTGTAAAAGATTGAGTGACATGAACTATAATGGGGAGAAGAGTAAAGGCGCCAATCTCTCAGTACTATTTGCATAATAGTCATTAGTCAGTATTTATTGCTATTTGTTTTGCTGCAGCAGCAAGTCCCAAGGTGATTTTTTGCGAAAAAAATCTTTTGCAACGGGCACGCTATCACATGGTCTGAAAAGCTACCCTATTCATAAAAAACAGAAGTATTACATCGTTCCCACAAGTTGCAAATTCTTCCTCAGAAAGCTGAAAATGTATGCAAAAGACACAATTTGCATAATACTTAATTACTGGAATGCAGTCGATCAAAGGTCCAATGGGAATTCCCTTCAGTAGCCTGTCTCATTTGTATTAATGTTACCCTCCTGAAAAACTTTGCTCGTCTGCATTCTCAGCTCATTTCAAAGTATCAGGAAACACAAAAATCCAATTTGAGGAAAAAGTGCATTGCAATTGGTTTTGTGTTGGAGTGCAGAGTGATTCAAATATACAGCAACAGTGGAAAACTAAGACCAAGAACCAGCAATGCCGGCAACAGAAGCAGGCCAATGTGAATTATTTTCAGATAATCCTGCCTTTGAGCTGTGGTTAGCTAGTGTAAGTATTAGAAAGGCATGTCTTTGTTATAAGTTGTATTCATCATAATTTCCATCCAACCACATATGACCATATCTATATTCTGTAAAGGAAGAAATATTCTGTTGGTACCTCTTAGTCATCACTTCTTTGCCACTCTTGGAATTTTAGGCAGCTGGCCAAAGACGGTCTCAGAAAATATATTTTGTGGCAAAGAAAGCCATTGTGCAGTGTGTCACTGGTTTGCTACTGTTTGGGTCTGACAACAGATTACTGTTATACTGTTCAATGTTTCATCAGAAGATAAATGCAGATCAGGAAAATGGTTTGGCTCAATTTAATTTATTCAGAAAGAATTTACGGTTCCTCCCTACCCCATCATTGCAGGTTTCAACTGTTCCTTCGATAAAATGCTACTTCCACCACTCTATCCATAAAGTTATGCCTAGTGTGGGTCACTCTATTTTATGCCAGTATTAAATTTGCCTTTACCTAGTTTAAATCTGCATTCCCCGTCACCCAATCATGTAATTTAGGTGAAAGTGATGTTCAAAGTATTCCACAGTAACACAGTTCATGACCTGACATATATCTATTACCTCCTTTCAAGGATGGATTCATCAGTTTTGGGGCAGCACGGCCCTCATTGTGCCAAGGTCCCAGGTTCAATCCCCACCCCGGGTTACTGTCTGTGTGCAGTTTGCACATTCTCCCCGTGTCTGCATGGGTCTCACCCCCACAACCCAAAGATGTGCAGGTTAGATGGATTGGCCATGCTAAATCGCCCCTCATTTGGAAAAAATTGAATTGGGTACTCTAAATTTATTTTAAAAAGAGGAATCACCAGTTTTTCTGATACCAAGGATGAAACAATTAAACCTCTGACACTAGTTCCGCTGGGACAATGAAGACCATGAGGAGATTTACTATTCAATTCAAAATTATGAAGGCAGCAATTTTCCAGCCATTCTCGCCGGCGGGATCTTCCTGCCGACAGCGATGGCGGGAGAGGGGAAAGAACAGGAAACCACGTTGAAACCGACGGCCAATGATGGCTCACCTCCACCGCTGCAAAACACGCCATGGGGGATGCGGAAAATCCCGCCCATAGAGTTTTTAATCGGCAGAATAAACAAAGTGTTAGGACATTGTGATGAAATGGGAATGTGTTCTGATGGTTGTATGTTTAAAGGAAAACAAACTGATTTAAAATGAAAATTGTAAAAAAAGACAGATTGGCAGGGTTGATGGAATAAGAACTTTGATATGCTGGTCAACCCCGCAACAGTGTGAACAAATGTTTACTGAAGTCAAGTCGGTAATGATGGGACAGGGAGTGTCAAAAGTTCAAAAGTGAAGACATGGGTGAATTTCACACTTATATTCGATAAAGTGTGCCCATGTAATAAATGAGAGGGTTAGTTCAGAAAAGGGAGAACAAATGGAAAGATAGTGGGGTGCCTGAGGCCGGTAGCGGGTTTCCCGATCCAGCAGAGAATGAAGTATTGGCTGACAAACAGGATCGTCAACAGAGGCCAATCCTGCTCTAATGCTCCAGTCCCCTCAACGATGGCAGCACTGAGCTACACCCCCCACATGAGAGGCACCATGCAAAACCACAAATTACGTGCATTTTAATATCATTAACAGGCTGGCGGCCCAAATCTCTACCTGTCCCCCCCCCCCCCCCCCGACCCCCTCTCAGTGATGCTCCATCCCTCTCAGCCGTGAGTCATATGGGCGTGTATTGGTGCAGTGTTTACAAGCAAGGCTCAAGTGCCATGACCACTGAGGGGAATCAAGGAGGTAAGCAAACCTTTGAGACCTTATGGGGGGAGGGGGGTGAGCCGGGGCCTCAGGAAGTAGTGGGCAATGACTTGGTGACAAGCGCGTGGACTCAGGGTGCCCTCATGGGATTGGGGTGCCCTGGCTGAGACTGCATTGCTGCATAAAATCATTGAAACCCACCTTCTAGCTGCAACTTACACCAACAGCAGCACTTAGTCTCCAGAATGGAAAATCCAGCCCAGTATATCAGAGGCAAATTCACCCAATGCAAGGAAGCTGTTTTGAGAGCACAGCCCACACAGCAGGAAGCTATCTTCACTCCAAACAAGCTGTGCCTGTTTTGAGAAACCAGTTGCCTCTATTCTAAATTAGAAGTGACCCCAAAATATACTTGTGCCTGTTGTGGTAACTATTGCCAGATTTTGCTTATAGTTTTAAAATCTCTGGGATGTTGTTTAAGGAGGTTTAGCGTTGAGGTTAGGAAAATAGAAGGGGTTGCAACTGGGTAAATGGAAATATATTCCAGATAGCCATTAACCCAGTAAATTGTATTTTTACTTAACTTTCTTGTGTGTTTTACTGTTTAATAAACATTTGTTTTGTTTAAAATCATCACAAACAAGTCTGGGACATCCATCACTGATCTTCACACCTTTCCTCACAATATACCAAATTGCAAAGTACAGTTGAGAGCAGGCACTCTAAAGTTCCCTTCTGTGTTTTGGAATAGCCTAACATTTAATATTAATATTAAAAGCCTGAACAAAAAACTACCTCTCTAGTTGTAGAGTCAGTCTGAGGGTCCCTAATTTAAAATTGTTATTAAGGGAACAGATATAAAAGTTAGGAGAAATTTATTTACTTTTTTTCAAAGGCAAAAGATTTGAATCAAAGGAAAGTTAGAATTATGGTCCTTTAACATTTCCATAGAAAAATGCACAGTCAGTGCTGAGTTAGCTGGTTTCTGCCTAGGCAGTGTGTCCAATTGGCCAAAATACCTGATAAAATTTCACCGATGCTGTCTGACTTCTCTGAATATTTCATTTAAAAAATAATAATTTTACAGTACCCAATTCATTTTTCTAATTAAGGGGCAATTTAGCGTGGCCAATCCACTTACCCTGCACATCTTTGGGTTGTGGGGGGGAAACCCACGCAAACACGGGGAGAATGTGCAAACTCCACACGGCCAGTGACCCAGAGCCGGGATCGAACCTGGGACCACAGCGCTGTGAAGCTGCAGTGCTACCCAATGTGCCACCGTGCTGCCCTTTCTCTGAGTATTTCATGAGTGTTCTGTTTACATTTCAGACTTCTACCATCTATATTTTTTTCCTTTATAAACACTCCTGATCAATATTTAGCAACATGTCTCATGTGCACAGGCAAGTATTGGATGAGCAAGTTGAGATGGGTACAGGCTGGGAAGGCAGAGGGGGAAAGTGACTGAAGCTATTTTAACTGCTTCTGCCTGGTTTCCAATAGGTGAGGGCAATTAATATCAGGGGTTAAACCTTCAACGGGGGATCCCATGGTAACTTCCTCATTCCAGCCTGCTCTTAGAATCTCTACAGTGCAGAAGGAGGCCATTCAGCCCATCAAGTTGTTACCTACCTAGGCCCAATCTCCTGCCGTATCCCCATAACCCCACCTTACCTTTGGTCACTTGGGGACAATTTTAGCATGGACAATCCACCTAGCCTGCACATCTTTGGACTGTGGGAGGAAACCAGGGAACCCAGAGGAAACCCACGTAGACACGGGGAGAACGTGCAAACTCCACACAGACAGTCACCCAAGGTCGGAATCGAACCCGGGTGCCTGGCGCTATGATACAGCAGTGCTAACCACTGTGTCACCATGCCGCCATTCTGAAGAATGGCATTTGTGTCAAGTACTGAACTGTCAGATTGGAGTAATTCGAAATGTGTGAGATGTTCAACACCGACTATATAGCAGCAATGCTGCTTACCACCAAACATTGAAAAGAGGTAAAACAAGTGTCACATGGGACACCGGAATGGTCAAGTAGCATTAATATATTCTTGTCTTTTATTTTGTTCAGTTTTGGTTTATTGCGTTCAGTTTTGGTCTCCTTACTTGAGAAAGGACGTACTGGCACTGGAGGGTGTGCAGAGGAGATTCACTTGGTTAATCCCAGAACTGAAGGGGTTGGATTACGAGGAGAGGTTGAGTAGACTGGGACTGTACTCGTTGGAATTTAGAAGGATGAGGGGGAATCTTATAGAAACATATCAGATTATGAAGGGAATAGATAGGATAGATGCAGGCAGGTTGTTTCCACTGGTGGGTGAAAGCAGAACTAGGGGGCATAGCCTCAAAATAAGGGGAAGTAGATTTAGGACTGAGTTTAGGAGGAACTTCTTCACCCAAAGGGTTGTGAATCTATGGAATTCCTTGCCCAGTGAAGCAGTAGAAGCTCCTTCATTAAATGTTTTTAAGATGAAGATAGACAGTTTTTTGAAGAATAAAGGGATTAAGGGTCATGGTGTTCGGGCCGTAAAGTGGAGCTGAGTCCACAAAAGATCAGCCATGATCTCATTGAATGGTGGAGCAGGCTCGAGGGGCCAGATGGCCTACTCCTGCTCCTAGTTCTTATGTTTCTTATTTTACTGTATTTCAACTTTCAACAGGTAAAATAAAATCAGCAATCAAAATATAATCGCAGAGAGTGAGACCATTTCCTCCTGGGCTCATCTTTTCCAGCAAAGTTACTTCAGCTGTGCTTGATGCCCATCTATCCTTCATTACTCTTTGTCTAGTAAGAAATTGCCTCGGAAATAAATTATTAATTTAATTCTGTAAAACTAAAAGGACTGATAAGAGTTGCGGTTGATTAATCATACCACAGTACTGCAGCTGTAATGCAAACGTAATGGAGTTGAGTGACCTAAAGACTTCATTTGAGTTGTCGTACTGCAGTCATAAATATGCGTTTGGATGCTTTCTCTCCCGAGGCATTTGTTTTCATCTATTATTTCCCACAGCCATTTTCCAAGGCAGATTGCTTTTTGCATTCATCATTCTCCAATGGCGCAAACTGTATTTGAATGAAGCAGGGCAAGGTTTGTTAAGAAAGCAATTGAGCTGCAGTACAAACTCCCAGAAACAGCAGCCACACAATGGGGAACTGCATCCCCTATTTCCACACTCAAACTTTTCTGTTGTCCTTCAAAATGCCAGTGTAAGCTAATTGCAAATGTTTGCCAGATTGTGACTCTTTCCGTGATTCTCTGGAAAGATTTATGGGTGTGGTAGTGAGCGGGAACTGCTGTGCTCGGCACAGTGAGCCTAGGAACACTATTCACATTGATTGGTCCACTTAGAGAGGCCCCACAGGCTTCACGCCACAAATAATGATCACTAGCAGATTCAACGGACCACGCTCGCCAGCCCCCTGCTAACAAGGTTGAGCAGCACTTAAACAGCCAACCCCACTCAGCTCACAGCAATGGCGCCGAGAAGACCTGCCCCACGATTTGGTGACAAGGACCTGGGGTGGTGCGCAGATGAGGTGGAAACCAGGAGAGATGTCCTGTTCCCCATTGGGTCCCGGATGATGAACCCAGTGCTGGCTAAGTGGCAGCGGCCGTCAGCTCTTGAAGCATGAGCCTCCAGTATCGCCAGGTCAACGGCCTACATAAGGACCGCACGGGTGAGTTAACGCCAAAGCACCCTCTCCCCTAGAATTTTCCGCCTCCATGCATGTATCCACCCCCCCAACCCTCCATGTGCCCTCAAACCCTCCCTTCCTTCACACCTGCCCTCCCACCACTGTGAACTACACATGTGGCTAATGATGCTCTCTCTGTGTCTCCGCAGGAGAAGCTCGCCACAAATGCCAGGAGAGGGCCCAGACTGGCAGAGGGGTGCCAGATATAAGGGGCGGGATTCTCCAGCCCCCCACCGGGCCGGAGAATCGCCGGGGGGGGGGGGGGGCGACGTGAATCCCGCCCCGATGCCGGCTGCCGAATTCCCCGGCACCGGTAGTTTGGCGGGGGCGGGAAACGCGCCGGTCGGGGGCTGTTGGCAGCGGCCCCCTCTGCTGATTCGCCACTCCGCGATGGGCCGAGTGGCCGTCTGTTTTTGACCAGTCCCGCCGGTGTAAATTACACAAGGTTCTTGCCGGCGGGACCTGGCTCTGCGGGCGGCCTGCGGAGACCTCGGGGAGGGGGGGGGGGATCTGGCCCCAGGGGGGGCCCCACGGTGGCCTGGCATGCGATCAGGGCCCACCGATCTGCGGGGGGGCCTGTGCCGTGGCGGCACACTTTCCCTCCGCGCCAGCCACTGTAAAGCTCCGCCATGGCCGGCGCAGAGAAGAAACCACCTGCGCATGCGCTGGGATCACGCCAGCGGTTCTGTGCATGCGCCAGAACACGCTGGCGCTCCCGCGCATGCGCTGACTCGCACCGAAGATGCGGAGGATTCCGCACTTTCCAGGCGGCCCGGCGCCGGAGTGGTTCACGCCGCTCCTCGGCGCCGGTACAGCCCGCACCGCCAATTACCAGAGAATTCCGGCCAAGAATCCTCATGACCTTCGAGGAATGGGCCCTGGAGGTGACTGAGGTGACCGAGGACAAAGCGGCCACCAATGTGGAGGTTGGTATACGCCGCAAAGTTGAGTATCCACCGGGTTCCACTCGGAGGACCTGTCCAACGTGAGTTTTTATTGCCCCACAGACTGACCCATTCCTCCCACTGACCACATGTCCATTCTCTTGCAGGTCCTCCAGCCGGCCCATCTGGGGTGGCACCTTCCCCTGCCTCCCATGGGACCACCTCGGAGGGGAGCTCCAAGGATGCCACGATCGAGGTGTCACAGCTGTCATCCCCACACTCCACCAACGCAGATACATTCACCTTGGGATACATCAGTGGACAGGCTTCTGGGGCACAATCTGGTGAGCACCACACAGTTGCTAATGTACATCCGGTGGAGGCAGGAACACCCAGGCAAGACAGCAGTCGGAGGGCTGCTGGATCCCAGGACCCAGCTGGATCCCAGGACCCAGCTGGATCCCAGTCAGATGCTGAGCTGATTGAACAGGTTTACCCGGAGCTGATGGAGATGTTAGGGGGCAACCGGATCATGCAGAGAGAGGTGTCAGCGACACTCCAGCAGGTCCATAGCCAATTGGAGGAGTCCCAGAGGCTACAGGCTCAGGACATGTCACTGGCAATACATGGCGCTGAGGCCAACACTGCTGGAGTGGTGACCGAAATGGCGAGCCTGGTGCATGACGTCAGTAGCATTAGTGGACGTGTCCAAGGCGTCACACAGTCGGTGGCGGCCATAGCTGAGGGTCTCGGCAGAATATCTGACGCAGTGGGGGACATGACCCAGTACCAGGCTGACCCTGATGAGGTTCTGCGGGACATGTCCCACTCTCAGATGGGAATGGCCAAGGCGCTCAGGAACTTGCCCCAGTCGCAGATGGACATTGCTGAGGTGCGACAGAGCATGTCCCAATCACTGAGGAGCATCGCCAAGGGCATCAACGCCATGGTGCAGACATTGGGGAGCCACCAGGGCTGGCAGAGTCAAATGATGCAGGGCACATGGGGCTCAATCCAGCTGCCCCTCTGTCCCTAGGTGAACCCCGGGGTCCTATGGGCACCAACCTGGAAAAAAATGAAAATGAAAATCGCTTATTGTCACGAGTAGGCTTCAATGAAGTTACTGTGAAATGCCCCTAGGCGCCTGTTCGGGGAGGCTGGTACAGGAATTGAACCGTGCTGCTGGCCTGCCTTGGTCTGCTTTAAAAGCCAGCGATTTAGCCCAGTGAGCTAAGACCCATCAGATGGAGCACCCCCGGGTTCCATCCCTCTGATGAGGCCGAGCCTCGAAGTCAGCACACGGTACAGGGCAGCACGGCTGTGCCTGTGCCACCGGCACATGCGTCAGGGCCCTCTGGCACCAGAGGATGCCCGCCAGGGGCATCGAAGGCCACAGGATGTGGTAAGCAGCTGGCTGCCTCCACCTCCAATGTGCACACCGAGATGTAGTGGTAGAGCAAGGAAGGCTAAGCACTTTGAGGATCACTGAAGGCACCGGGGGAGGGGGGTGGGGGGCAGTGAGAGCGTGGAGGGTGATAGGAAGGGGGTGAAGGGGATGTGAGGAAAGTGGGGCGGCACCATCAGGAAGTGGCACATTGTTGGACATTAAAAACCCTTTGCCACAACCAGTATGACGCCGCTGTCACTTTCTTCCGCATTGCGGCCGACCTCTGAACCCTTAGCCCATCTCTCCAGGCATCCCCCCTTCCCGAGCACACTGCGTGTAGGTGATGGGTGTGAGCGAGCACTCAGCAGACAGGCAAGGGTCAGGCTATGACATAGAATGAGGAGCGCCAGCAGTCAGCTCTTTGCAGGTTATCATTAACCCTCTGCCCTCGATAGTGACCCGCTGACGGTGCCGGCAGAGTCCCAGCCCCCTGGAATGAAGTTACATAGACCCTGGGAGGGTGGGAAATGGTGGGGCCGGTGGTGGGGAAGGTAGCGATGTTGGACCAGGCCACGTCCTGAGTGAAGCGGACGAGTATGAGGGCCTCCCTGGTCCTCTAGGTTTGCCGGACCCTCACCACCGCTGCCTTTTCTGCAGCTTCTGGATGCCGCCCGGCTCATTCCCAGGATTGTCCTCTGCCCCTGTCTCTCGGTCTTTCGCTCGCCGGGCCATCTGGGCGTGCCCTACATTAACAGGAGGGATTTCACTTCTTGAACATCCAGCTTGTGTGTGACAACCACATGAAGATCATGCACGTGTGTCACGCTTCCCGGGGACTGTGCACGACAGCTACATCCTGGAACAGTCAGACATCCCCGGCAACTTCAAGGACAACACCAGGATGGGTAGCTGGCTCTTGGGGAAATCCCGCTGAAGACCTGGTGCCTCTTCATCATCCTCGTCCTCCTCAAAGATGGCCACATGTTCCTCATTCTCCACATCCAGCTCGTTGCCCCGCTGCTGAGCCAGGTTGTGGTGGACACAGCAAACCACCACGAAGCGGGCACCACCGGAGCGGTCAAGGCATCGGAACCACATTTTAAGCAGTCCGATGCACCGCTCAATGACAGCCCAGGTGGCCACATGGCCCGTGTTGTATCAGGTCTTCCCCTCAGCCCCCAACCTCCACACTGACGTCATTAGCCAGGTCACCAGCGAGTACCCCTTTTCCCCAAGAGCCAGCTACCCTTCCTGGGATTGTCCTCGAAGTGGCCGGGGATGTCTGACTGTTCCAGGATGTAGCTGTCGTGCACAGTCCCGGGGAAGCGTGACACACGTGCATGATGCTCATGTGGTGGTCACACACAAGCTGGATGTTCAAGGAGTGAAATCCCTCTTGTTAATTTAGGGCACTCCCAAAAGGCCCGGTGAGCGAAAGGTGACATGCGTGCAGTCTATCACCCCTGGACCTGGGGCATCCCGGTGATGGCAGAGAATCCTGCTACCCAAACATCCTGTTGGGCTTGGTCCATGTCCAACCTGATGTAGTTTTCTGCCCGGGCAAACAGGGCATCCGTGACCTGTCGAATGCACCTGTGGGCTGTGGCCTGCAGTATGCCACAAGGTTCCCCCCTCGAGCCCTGGAAGGATCCTGAGTTGCAAACGTTCAGAGCTGCGGTGACCGTGGCGGCCTCTGGGAGCGGGTGTCATCCTCCTCCATGTGGAGTTCGCAAGGACATAGCACTGGTGCCACACCATCTCCTTGTTGAGGCTGTGCCTCCTGCAGCACACACTGTCCGTCAAATGACCAGCGACGTCTGTACACCCTGGGCTGTAGCAGGCCTCCCCTTCTGGGTACCTCCCTGGCCTGATGGGCGGCTGAGTCCTCAGGATGTGAGACGGGTCCCTGCATGTGGGCTGCCTCCTCGAGCACCTGCTGCTGCTGTCTCCGGCATCTGGCCGCCTGGCCTACCAGCAGCACCACTAAAGCCTGTTCTGCAGGGTCCAAAATACCATCCATATTTGTAAGACATTGGGAGAGGGTGTTAGACTGACAAACTGCAGTGGCTCCCACCCCGGGTCCCTCCATTCCCCCATTGATCCACCCCTTCTCTCCCCAAGCCGGAACGTCCTGCCCACACACTCCCAGCTACAACGGGACCCCTCACTGGACCCCAGACCCTGTACCCCAGACACCCAGACATAAATTCACCTGGACCGGGAGCTGATCCCCTCCTCATTTCACTCACCCACCCCCCAGCCTTTGACATGTCTCCGGAGCTGTGTCCCATCCCCTGGGTATTCAAGGTTGGCTGCTGTGTATGTGGTGTTGCCTCCCACAGTGTTCAGGAACAGTGTCCAGGCATCACGTTCTGATTGGGATGCCAGGCAATGACTCCTACATGCTACATGGCTCGTCCACCCACGGGAATCCACTAGGGTAGTGTGAAGTGCTCACTTAACTATGATTGCCCGATCCCGGCTCTGAGTCACTGTCCGTGTGGAGTTTGCACATTCTCCCCGTATTTGGTGGGTTTCCCCCACAACCCAAAGATGTTCAGGCTAGGTGGATTGGCCAGGCTAAATTGCCCTTAATTGGAAAAAATGAATTGGGTACTCTAAATTTATATTTAAAAAACGATTGCCAATTCCCTATTATCAATAGCCTTTGGCCGCACGGCCAGAGGCCTCGGCAGTCGGTGGGGGTTATGGGTGGTCGGTGGGACATACAAGCAGAGGCTGGGGTTGCCCCCGAAATGGGTACACACGATCCAGGGGTTGGCATGGTGTAGTTGCGCACTGTTGCTCCCCCAGTGACCCCCCCTACCGCCTCCCCATGGCAGCCCACCCCTGTGGAGGTGTCTCCCCCTGCCACAGCCGAGGGTCCCTCATGCCGCCGCCCAGCGCTCCCAGGCTCTTTGCCTGTGAGCAAAGATGGCCACCCACCTCCTCGGCTCCCCGCAGCCCTTCTGCCAGGTGGATGTTTTTAAAAAGGAGTACTAATCGGTGCCAGCATGGCCACTTGTGGGGAGGCTGTTGAATCATGGGAGGCCATTCGATGTGGGGTGACACCCGTTAATCGTATGGAAATAGAGCTTAAGTAGTGATAATTGTTTTCTTGCCATGCTACGGTGGGATCCTGATTTCCCCTACAGGAGTGGGCTGGTTGCATAGCAAACTGTTTGGCGCCTGGCGCGGTTCTCGTTTTCGGACTCTCCCACTATTCACCGACTTCGTTTCGCTCGAGCAAGATCGCAACGAGGCTGGAGAATCGCACCCTCTGTCTCTGCTTTCTACAGTTTGAACTGTGTGGAAAGTTACGTTTCCAGGCCACCTTAGTGATATTGAAACCTGAATTCATTTCAATTTCTGTAGTTGAAGTGCTTTAGAAATGACAAAAATGAAAACAAGATGAAGTTGTATTTAAGTAGAACAAACATAAAACATTCCAAATTTATTACAGCTATTGCTGATGTAATGGAGGAAACAATTCCAATACTTACTAAATCATGCAAAGCTATAGGGCTAGATTCTCCGATTCTGGGGCTATGTCCCCATGCCAGGGTGGGAACGGTGGCGACAGATAAAATGGCGTAAAACGGCCAGCGATTCCCCGTTGTGCTGGGGGGCTAGCAGGCGGGCAGCATAGAGCACCCGGCTCTAGCTGGCGATACGGCCCGGAGCATTGCCGGATCCGTGGCCGCGCATGCGCACGGTGGCAGCCTGCAGCGGCTGTGCTGTGCTACATGGTAGAGGCCGCTCGTGGACCCGGCCCGCGAAATAGTGCCCCCGCTTTGGTCGGCTCGCCCCGGACCACCCCACCACAGTGCGCCCAGCCCCTGCTAAAGTCCCCCCTGCCCGCTGATCGGCCCTCCCCCGATTGTGGCGCAAACTTTTAACAGGTCCATTTAGGCCCAGGACATTCCAAGTTACCAATCGAGTGAGGGGGCATCTACCCTCTTCCCCCTGATAATCAGCCATATTCTTGTTTGAGCCAATCATCCCAGGTCGTCAAGTCGTGCCCCTTGGGGTCCCCGTGAGGCATCCACTGCCGCCAACTTCTACATCTCAGTGCCCTAACATTACTCACACCCATCCTATCCCCGCCCTACCCCCACTCAAACTGAACCAAAAGGTAGAAATATCCAAAACCCTGCCATCCCCACACCACCACATCCCTTCCATTTGCTGGTTCTCACACCAGGATGGTGGCCCCAGCAAGAGGCCTACAACTATCCTGAACCCGGCATATCACCCAAACCCGATCAAAAATAACCACTATCCCACCATCCACAACTCCCCAAACCCAGAACATCATACATACCTCAATAAAACGAAAACAGGAAGAATGATAGCGAGAAGAACATAACAAAGACATGGAAATGCACAGCAACCAAACTATCAACAATATCATCAACAGCAGAAAGCAACCACATTTCAGCATAATTACAGATTCCCAATCCCCTGGTCCCGAAGAAACTTGTCCGCCTCCTCCGGGGTGTCTAAAAAGTACTTCTGGTTATGAAAGGTGATCCACAATCAGGCCGGATACAACATTCCAAATTTCACACCTTCCTTGTGCAGGATCGCCTTGACGTTGTTGAATCCGGGTTGCCGATTAGCCAGTTCCGTACCCCAATTGGGGTGTAGTCTGATTACTCTTCCCTCCCGCGAGCTCTTCTTCGCCTGCCTGGCCCACCTCAGACTTTTTTCCTTGTCCAGGAAACGGTGCAATCGCACCACCATCGCACATCGCCTATTCAGATATTTTGCTGACACTCGCAATTCTCCCTCGTCAACCTTCTCACGTGCATTTTTGAAGCCGTCAGCCATCAAGGAAAGCTCTGCTTCCATCGAAGCCAGCCGGTCCTCATGGTCAGTGATGGACTCCTCCATTTTCTGTTGCGATGCACCCTGAGCCTCTTGTCGCTGTGCAACTCTCTCCACTGCCGCCTTAATCGGATCAGTGGCCTTTACCAGACCTCCAGAGGTTTCCACCCTCTAATTTTGGAACTGAGCAGTTAAAAAGTCCACCAATTGAGCTGAGCTGTGGACCAATGGGCCGGAATACCAACTCCGGGCCTGCCGCCATCGCGCTTTCAACCGCACTTTCCAGTGGAAAGCTGGGGCTGGTTTAGCACACTGGGCTAAATAGCTGGCTTTTAAAGCAGACCAAGGCAGGCCAGCAGCGCGGGTTCAATTCCTGTACCAGCCTCCCCGAACAGGCTCCGGAATGTGGCGACTAGGGGCTTTTCACAGTAACTTCATTTGAAGCCTACTTGTGACAATAAGCGATTTTAATTTTCAGTGCCTCACGGTCTGCCTGCAGCCGCTTTTTTTTACTATTACTCTTGGCCACTTGCATTCCGGAACTCACTCGAAATATTGTCGTCACCATCAACTGCAAGAATCGCGACCTCGGGACCGCGTTTATAGATCCGAACGGGACTTAGAACATACAGTGCAGAAGGTGGCCATTCGGACCATCGAGTCTACACCGACCCACTTTAAGCCCTCACTTCCACCCTATCCCCGTAACCCAATAACCCCTCCTAACCTTTTCGGACAATAAGGGCAATTTAGCGTGTCCAATCCACCTAACCTGCACGTCTTTGGACTGTGAGAGGAAATCGGAGCACCCGGAGGAAACCCACGCAGACACAGGGGGAACATGCAGACTCCGCACAGACAGTGACCCAGCGGGGAATCGAACCTGGGACCCTGGCGCCGTGAAGCTACAGTGCTAACCACTGTGCTACCGTGCTGCCCCAAATTTATGGGGTGAAAAGAAGTTAAAGAAGTTTCCCCGTGTGGGAGCCACCAGATACACGGCCGTCTAGCGCATGGCTGCCACCGGACTCCCCTCTGCCTTCTTTTTGAAAGGTTCTGAAGATGCAATAGTACAAAACTCGACCATGTCAAATACTTACTGTGCTGAAGGCAAATGACTAAACTGAAATTGAGAGATCTGAAATTTTGCTCCCTTGTATGATCACTATTTTTTTAAAACCACATCATCCAGACTATAGTCAGAATCCTCCAGAAATAGAAATAATTGAGGATCAGGGCCATTTCTAGGTCCCATCTCCAGCTTGGGTCAGAGATCTGGACCACAGAGCCGGTTGGGGAGGGGGGAACAAAGCTGGAGGCGGGGGTGGATTATGCTGTTCATATGAACCTGTTGCAATGGCTAATTGCCCTTGTAACCAAGACAACATAGTCAGGCAGAGACTGTCGCTGGGAGACCACCTCAGCAAAAGTGCACAAGGTTATGGAACCAACCCTTTATGTACCTACCCAAATCTCCCCCCACTCCACACTCACACACCTTCAAAACAGCCTCCCAGCATCTGGGAAGATTCCACCTTATGATTTTCCAGAGGAAATATGCAGCAATAACTACTAACAACCCCATAAAAAAGGACAGACTAAAGGGTAAATGTTTGTCCAAGCTGCTAGTGTTTGTTCTTCCTCACAATTACAGACGCTCAGATACATTCCTGGGGTGAGGGCAATCGCCAGGTTTAGAGATTCCAGGTGAGCATTTAACAAAAGCATAACTTCCATTAGCACCCACAGGAGAACCGGGAGTGGAGCAAGGCCCAGTATCCTTGCTCACCACCGCTACATGTTATTCAGCAGTCGCTTCGAACAGATGCTGGGTCCCTAATTTGCATATTTACATTGCTTGGCACCCAAATAAAGACCCCATGATGTTCGTAGTGGGTGCAATGTCCGCACAGATAAGTGGGCTCAATGCATACCGACTTGGAACTTTGTAAATTAATATTGATGGAACCTTGAATTTCCTTATGCTGTGCCACCTATCATATTATTCTATTTTATTCAATAAGAGGTTATACTGTGAGGTGAGAGTGACTGCCCTTGTCATGAAGGAAGCATTTGGTCAAGTATGGCACCAAGGAACCCCAGCAAAACTTTAGTCAATGGCAATTAGGGGAAAAATTCTCTGCTGGTTGGAGTCATACCGGGTAGATTATTGTGATTATTGGAGGTTAATTATCTCAATCCCAGGACATCACTTCAGGAGTTCCTCAAGGTAGTGTCCTAGACCAAACCATCTTCAGCTGCCTCATCAATGACCTTCCTTCCAACATAAGGTCAGAATTGGGGATGTTCGCTGATGACTGCACAATGTTCAGCACCATTCGTGACTCCTTGGATACTGAAGAAGTCCATGTCCAAATGCAACAAGACCTGGACAATATCTAGGCTTGTGCTGACAAGTGGCAAGTAACATTTGTGTCACCCAAGTGCGAAGCAATGACCATCTCCAACAAGAGAGAATCTAACCAACTCACCATGGTTAGATTCAATGGCATTCGCAACATGGGAACTCCCACTATCAACATCCTGGAGGTTTCCATTGACCAGAAAGTGAACTGAACCAGCCATATAAATACAGTGGCTACAAGAGCAGGTCAAAGACTAGGTATCCTGCGGGGAGTAACTCACCTCCTGACTCTGCAAAGCCTGTCCAACATTACAAGACACAAGCCACAAGTGTGATGAAATACTCACCACTTGCCTGGATGTGTGCAGCTCCAACAACACTCAAGAAATCTGACATCATCTTGATTGGCACCCCATCCTCAAACATTTGCTCACTCCACTACAATCGCAGAATGGCATAAGTGTGCACGATTTACAAGATGCACTGCAGCAACTCACCAAGGCTCCTTAGACAGCATCTTCCAAGTTCATGACCACTATCATCTAGAAGAACAAGGGTAGCAGATACCTGGGAACACCACCAACTGGAAGTTCCTCTCCAAGCCACTCATCCTTGGAAACATATTGCTGTTTCTGTTGATGGATCAAAATCCTGGAACTCCCACCCTAACAGCACAGTCGGTGTATCTACACCACACGGACTGCTGCGGTTCAATGAGGAAGCTCACTACCACTTTCTCAAGGGCAATTAGGGATGACAATAAATGTTGGCCTAAATGTTTAGAAATGAGTGAACTCTTGCCAGCTTTATTGCAGACAGTCTCTCCGAATTGGATGGCTTTCCGCAGTATGAGTCAAATTTTAAAATTTGGGCATTTCCAAGAGGAGCATCTGTTGAGTGGGGGAAGTGTGTAGAAATCAATCCTCATACACCATGATAGACAAAGAAGTCGAGGGTTATGGGGGGTCAGACAGCAAAGTGGACTTGTGACCACAACTAACTCAGCCATGATCTTATTGAATGGTGGAGCAGGCTCGAAGGGCTGAATGGCCATTCCTGCTTTAAATCTATATTCTACCCTTAACTTGAATGGATTGTGTGCAGTTGAACAAAGCAGAAACTGGCCAAATATCAAATAAACTTTTGTAAATTAACGATTATAAATTAATTGCTCTTGAAAAGTCACCTATCAGCACAGAAAGACTTAACAAAGTCAAATGAGCATCAAAGTAATCATAATTTCCCTCATAAACCTTACTGTTAATTTGCGTATGTATCCACTTGCATAGACATTTGGAAATGTTACCGAAAGTGTGATTCACACAAGCGACTTGCACTAACCTTGTCAATTCTTTTTATATTGTAAGAAGTCTTACAACACCAGGTTAAAGTCCAACAGGTTTGTTTCGATGTCACTAGCTTTCAGAGCGCTGCTCCTTCCTCAGGTGAATGAAGAGGTATGTTCCAGAAACATATATATAGACAGATTCAAAGATGCCAGACAATGCTTGGAATGCGAGCATTAGCAGGTGATTAAATCCTTACAGATCCAGAGATGGGGTAACCCCAGGTTAAAGAGGTGTGAATTGTGTCAAGCCAGGACAGTTGGTAGGATTTCGCAGGCCAGATGGTGGGGGATGAATGTAATGCGACATGAATCCCAGGTCCCGGTTGAGGGCGCACTCATGTGTGCGGAACTTGGCTATAAGCTTCTGCTCGGCGATTCTGCGTTGTCGCGCGTCCTGAAGGCCGCCTTGGAGAACGCTTACCCGGAGATCAGAGGCTGAATGCCCTTGACTGCTGAAGTGTTCCCCGACTGGAAGGGAACATTCCTGCCTGGTGATTGTCGCGCGATGTCCGTTCATTCGTTGTCGCAGCGTCTGCATGGTCTCGCCAATGTACCCCGCTTCGGGACATCCTTTCCTGCAGCGTATGAGGTAGACAACGTTGGCCGAGTTGCACAAGTATGTACCGCGTACCTGGTGGGTGGTGTTCTCAAGTGTAATGGTGGTATCCATGTTGATGATCTGGCACGTCTTGCAGAGATTGCCATGGCAGGGTTGTGTGGTGTCGTGGTCACTGTTCTGAAGGCTGGGTAGTTTGCTGCAAACAATGGTTTGTTTGAGGTTGCGCGGTTGTTTGAAGGCAAGTAGTGGGAGTGTGGGGATGACCTTGGCAAGATGTTCATCTTCATCGATGACGTGTTGAAGGCTGTGAAGAAGATGTCGTAGTTTCTCCGCTCCGGGAAAGTACTGGACGACGAAGGGTATTCTGTCGGTTGTGTCCCATGTTTGTCTTCTGAGGAGGTTGGTGCGGTTTTTTGCTGTGGCGCGTTGGAACTGTCGATCGATGAGTCGAGCGCCATATCCCGTTCGTACGAGGGCATCTTTCAACGTCTGTAGATGTCTTTTTATATTGAACAGTTGTGTGCGGTATACAGATATTCCTCAAACACCAAATCAGTCAGCTATGAAAAAAGCCAGCATGTGCATTGGCAGACACATTTTTTCACGTAACACACTTTCTCAGCCTAACAGATTTACTCTTGCAATTGAAATACTGCAGTCAGTGAAAGATGCAAGAATCAACAACCAGGAGGACATGACCAATGAGCAGGCAGGACACTCAGGGGTGGTATCTTACTATAAAAGGCACGAGGCACTCACACTCCGCCTCTTTCCACTGATGAACATCTACAGAGTGAGTCAGGGTGTATGTACAGTATCACACCTCCAGCACATGGCTAAGAGCTAGTCTGGTTCAGTCAGACAGAGTAACCACACTTAGGTTAGCAGAGAGTCGAACTCATAGAGAACTGTGCTAACTGTGCGACTGGTTCAATAATTCAGATTGAACTAACTTCAAGGTCTGGAGTATCTTTTGGTTAAAGCTGCATCCAGTTGCAGCCTGTGTTATCCCAGAGTACATAACACATCAGCATGGACATTTCAATCACTCCTCCAATGGATCTGGGCTACAATGATATTACTATTCAGCCCAAAATGTCCTCTTTGAAATTTGTTAGTAGATACAATTTAAATGGTAATGACGAAACACTTTTTGAATGTCAACACTGATCCCAGCTTCAGAAAGCAGGCAAAAAATTGAAATTGCAACAACATGATATAAAGGGAATAAATAAAGCTACTGCGCATTAAAGCAATGTGCAACAACAGTGTAAAAGTTAATCAGGTTGACTTCCGTTGGCGGCTATGAAGGAGTAAGTCACACATTTGGTGGCTCCCGCTCGGGTTGGACTTTTGGACCTTTTCCCCCGATTTTCTACCGGACTTGAACTGTAAAACTGAAGACAGAGGCAACTGAGTACTGAATTCCCACATTGGTGCATGGAGAGAAGGATTAGAAGTGCTCGTAAAGGCAGAAGCAGAAAGACAGAGAAGGCTTGGGCTGAAGCTGCACTGGGAGACAGCATGGCGGACGACCGGAGCTCTGGCTTGTCGACCCAGCGGTCAACGGAGCAGCTGATGCAAGTTATTCAGGAAGGCTTTGCTAAGCAGAAACGGGACTGCTTGGACCCGATAAAAGAGTCGATTGAGCGGTTGGAGCTTAGATTGGACGCCCAAGATCGGGCGATCCAGAAGGTGGAGAAGGCGCTGGCTGAGCAGGAGGAACATCAGACTGCGGTGGAGCTGGAGGTGGGGATGCTGAGGAACCAGCAGAAATAGCTCCTGGAGAAGGTGGAGGACCTAGAGAATAGGTCCCGCCGGCAGAACTTGAGAATCGTCGGCTCCCGGAGGGGTCCGAAGGAGCGGACGCTGGGGCATACATCGCAGATATGTTTGAGAAGCTGTTGGGGGATGGGGAATTCTCCCAACCCTTGGAGCTGGACAGGGCTCACAGAGCACTCACGAGGAAGCCGCGAACGGGAGGCCCCCCCCGAGGGCAATGGTGGTGAGATTCCACAGGTACATGGATAAGGAGCGCATTTAACAGTTGGCCAAGCAGACACAGAGCTGTAGGTGGGACAATACTATCCTGCGGGTCTACCAAGACCCGAGTGTGGAGGTGGCCAGGGGAAGAGCAGGCATCAACCAGATTAGGTCGATCCTTTTTAAGAAAAAGGTGAAGTTCGGACTGTTGTATCTGGCCCGTCTCTGGGTCACGTACGAGGAACAGCACTTTATTTTGAGTCGCCTGAGGACGCGCTGGACTTCGTGAAAAGGGAACGACTGGTGGTGGACTGAGAACTTTTAAACTTTGCTGTAACGTTCATGTTTTTTTTTCTTTTTGTTTCTCTGTACTTTTAAAAAAAAGTTTCTTGTTCTTTGTTTTGTGGAAGCTGTTTATAATGCCTTCTGTATTGATTTGGGACCAGTGGCAGAGCTGAGTGAGTTAAGGTTTTCATTTGCACTCTTGGGGGATGGAGTTGAGCTTGTTTAGATTTTGGTGTTTTTCTGTCGGGCAATTGTGTGGGGATTGTTTGATGTTGGAGTATGTTTGTATGAGCGGGGCGGAGGGTGGGGAGGGAACAATAGGTGGGAGACTATCTGGCGCCAGGGATGGGGGCCACCAAGCTAGCTGGGCGGGCTAGTTCACGGAAGCACAGTGGGGGGGGGTGCATGTGTTCGGCTTATCAAAGGGGTTGGGTTACAGAGTGTTGTTACTAGGGGGGGGAGGGGGGGAAATGTTCTGCTGACGAGGGAGAGAATTGGGCCAAGGGACAGAGGGGAGGTTGGGGGCGGAGGCTGCCTGGGGGCGGGCCGGTGGAGGTGCGGAGCATGGGCTGGAGGCGTGCCCAAAAAAGGGGATGGCTGATCGGCGAAGTGGGGGAGCAATGAGCCCCCCAAATAGGCCGATCACCTGGAATGTTCGAGGGTTAAATCGGCCGGTCAAGAGGGCACGTGTGTTCGCGCATCTGAGGGGACTGAAGCTGGACGTGGTAATATTGCAGGAGTCGCACCTTAGAGTAACTTATCAGATTAGATTGAGGAAAGGCTGGGTCAGTCAGATCCTTCACTCGGGACTGGATTCAAAGACTAGCGGGGTCGCGATCCTGATCAATAAGCGGGTGGTGTTTGAGGCGGGTAGAATAGTTTCGGATGTGGGAGGTCGGTACATTATAGTCAGTGGGAAACTGGAGGGGGTACAGGTGGTATTAGTAAATGTGTATGATGTGGAGTTTATAAAGAGGATGCTGGGGAAGATACCGGACCTGGACTCGCACAGGTTGGTCATGGGAGGGGACTTCAACACAGTTATTGACCCTGGCTTGGACCGGTCAAGCTAGAAAACGGGCAGGGTGCCAGCAATGGCAAAGGAACTGAAAGGGTTCATGGAGCAGATGGGGGGAGGGTGGATCCATGGAGATTTGGGCAGCTGAGAGTGAAGCTGTTCTCCTTCTACTTACACGTGCATACAGTGTACTCTCGGATCGATTACTTTATTTTGAGCAGGGCCTTACTGGCAGGGGTGGTGGACACGGGGTACTCGGCGATCACAATCTCAGACCATGCTCCGCACTGGATTGACCTGCAGGTTAGTAAAGACAGTAACCAGCGCCCGCAGTGGAGGTTAGATGTGGGACTTTTGGTTGACGAAGGGGTGTGCGAGCAGCTGAGGAAATGTATTATGAACTACCTGCAGGTCAACGACATGGGGGAAATTTCAGCAGTGTTGGTGTGGGAAGCACTGAAGGCGGCGGTCAGAGGGGAGCTGATCTCGATACAGGCCCATAGGGAGAAGGTGGACAGGGCAGAGATGGACCGACTGGTTAAGGAGATACTACAGATCGATAGGAGGTATGCGGAGACCCCAGAGGCAGGGTTTTTAAGGGAACGACGGAGGCTACAGTTGGAGTTTGGCTTGTTAACCACAGGGAGGGCGGTGGAACAGCTGAGAAAGGCGAGGGGGGTGATCTATGAGTACGGAGAGAAGACCAGCAGAATGCTTGCACAGCAGCTTAGAAAGAGGGAGGCAGCCAGGGAGATAGGGAAAGTAAATGACGGAGATGGGAACCTGGTTGGAGATTCAGCAGGGGTGAATAAGGCGTTTAGGGATTTCAACAGTAGGCTGTATAGGTCGGAAGGGATGAGGCACTTCTTGGGGGGGCTGAATTTCCCAAAGGTGGACGGGGAGCTGGTAGAAGGGATGGGGGCCCCGATCAGGTTGGAAGAGATAGTGGAGGGCTTGAAGGCCATGCAGGTGGGTAAAGCCCCGGGGCCGGACGGGAACCCAGTGGAGTTTTATAAAACGTTCTCTGGGATATTGGGGCCGGTGTTGATGAGGATGTTCAATGAGGCAAGGGAAAGAGGAGTGCTACTTCGCTGATTCTGAAGTGGGACAAGAACCCAGAGGTGTGTAGGTCCTACAGGCCGATATCCCTGTTGAATGTGGACGCCAAACTGCTGGCCAAAATGTTGTCCTCCAGGGGCAGCACGGTAGCATTGTGGATAGCACAATTGCTTCACAGCTCCAGGGTCGCAGGTTCGATTCCGGCTTGGGTCACTGTCTGTGCGGAGTCTGCACATCCTCCCCGTGTGTGCGTGGGTTTCCTCCGGGTGCTCCGGTTTCCTGCCACGGTCCAAAGATGTGCAGGTTAGGTGGATTGGCCATGATAAATTGCCCATAGTGTCCAAAATTGCCCTTAGTGTTGGGTGGGGTTACTGGGTTATGGGGATAGGGTAGAGGTGTTGACCTTGGGTAGGGTGCTCTTTCCAAGAGCCGGTGCAGACTCGATGGGCCGAATGGCCTCCTTCTGCACTGTAAATTCTATGATAATCTATGATTGAGGATTGTGTTCCGGACATTATTGGGGCGGACCAGACGGGGTTTGTTAAGGGTAGGCAGTTGGTGGTCAATGTAAGAAGGTTGTTAAATTAGGGTTAGGGTCATGATGCCCCCGGAAGGTAGGGAGGTGCAGGTAGTAATCACAATTAATGCAGAAAAGGCTTTTGATCGGGTAGAATGGGATTATCTGTGGGAGGTACTGGGACAGTTCGGATTTGGACCAGGCTTTATTGACTGGGTCAGGTTGCTGTATCAGGCTCCTGTGGCAAGTGTACGGACAAATAGAACATCAAACTATTTTAGACTGCACCGGGGGACGAGACAGGGATGCACCCTCTCCCCACTGTTGTTCGCGCTGGCTATAGAGCCATTGGCAATTGCTCTGAGAGCCTCAAGGGGCTGAAGAGGCTGGTCCGGAGAGGGGGGGGGGGGGGGGGGGGGGGGGGGGGGGGTGGAGCACAGAGTCTTGCTCTATGCAGACGACCTGCTTCTGTATGTATCGGGACCCATTAGAGGGGATGGAAGAAATTATGAGGATTCTAGGGGAATTTGGCCGGTTTTCAGGGTACAAGCTAAATATGGGGAAAAGTGAGATGTTTGCGATCCAGGCGAGGGGACAGGAGAGGCGATTGGGGGAGCTGCCGTTGAGATTAGGAGGGGGAAGCTTTAGGTACCTAGGCATTCAAGTGGCGCGGGAATGGGACCGGCTGCATAAATTAAATCTGGCCCGGCTAGTAGACCAAATGAAGGACGACTTTCGGAGATGGGACACGCTCCCATTGCCATTAGCTGGGAGGGTGCAGACGGTGAAGATGACGGTCCTCCCGAGATTCCTGTTTGTGTTTCAATGTCTCCCCATCTTTATTCTGCGGTCTTTTTTTAAACGGGTCAACAAAGTGATCTCTGGCTTTGTTTGGGCGGGCATTGTTAGACGTTTTAGTTGCTGTGATATGAAGAGTCTAAAGTTCTGTTCCTTTTTCACAAACACACATTTATTTCATTCCAACAGCCTTTGCACAAAACTCTAACTATACATCGCCTGACAGAGGCCACCTGAAGCCCCTTTACATATCAGTATCAACTAATGGATACTTAACATAAATGAGACAACTAATTGCAATGTCTCTTAACCCATTACTCAACAGTTTCCCCTTGGAGAAAAAAAATAATTAGGTGGAAACAAAATTTCAAGAAACTCAAAAACACACACATGATTTCCCTCCCTTTTTTTTTGTTTGGACGAGAAAGAAAGAAAAAGTCACAGAAACAAGTGCCCTTCATGAACAATATCCAAAAGTTTCTGTGAGCTCGCCCCTCTTTTCGTAAAACAGTCTGACAGTTGATAGCTCCTGTCGACCCATTTAATTTTTGTTATTTCCCCTCTGTCCAACATCTGCTTCAAACTTGCGATGTCTATCCGTAACCTCTTTTCATTGACACGTTTTGTAGAGTGCACATTTTCCCACAGGGATTTATTGTCAATGTGACAGTCAATAGGTATATTACCCAAATCCCCAAATTTCTGTCAATATCATACTTATATAAAAGGCCATATCCACCGCCTCTACAAGGCTTAATGTCTCAGCAGCCAACGTGCTTTTTACCATTCTTCTTATTTTCTTTGTTTCCCACACAAGCGGGCAACATTTACCATTGTTCCCCAAAAGGAAAATTATAAAACCTCCTGCGCTTGAAACCCCATTACATAAATTTGTGTAGGACGCATCGCTATAAACTTTGAGTTTCAAGTGCCTAAGATCACCTAAATCCGGGAACTTCAAAGCACACTCCTGCATGTTTAGTTTGGCAACGTTTTATTTGCTCTTATTATGTCTTCCACTTTGGGATCATTCATTTTTGTACTCAACTCTAAGACATCGAAACTCACGTCTGGTCTAGTCTGTCTACCTAACCAGTTCAGTTGCCCAATTAAACTTCGCAGTTGCTCTTTTTCTATCTTTGAAACCATTGCAGCTTTTTGTGAAACTCGGCCACGACTAATTGCTATTGGGCTGATGCTTTCCAAATAAGATTGCTGACGTAAAGTTGCCCCTAACTTAGTCTGTCCAATTTCCAGTCCAATATATTTAAATGCACCGGAAGCCTGACTTCCAACCCTGAATTCTTTCCTCAAACCAGAGATTACAATAGCTTCAAAATCACTAGTCCCACCCCACAAAAAATCATCGACATGCATCATGAAAATGCCAGAAAGATTTCCTTTATAGTGCCAGGAAAACATTGCAGGATCTGCTTTCAACTGGCAACGGCCTAACTTTAACAAAAAACTGATCTTACCAAAAAATACCAGACTCTAGATGCATCATTTAATCCATATACACATTTGTTCAACTTCCAGAGTACCCCTTCTGTGTTAGCTGCTTCTTTAGGAGGACAGAGAAAAATGTCTCTCTGGAGCTGATGCTCCTGCAAAAAGGCAGCTTTTATATCTATAGATTTGCATTCCCATGCCTTCGTGGCTAATAGAGCCAAGAAGATCTTTGAAATAACCTTTCCTGCTGCAGGTGAATCTACCCTTAAATCCTGATCTTCTAAGTTTTCTTCAAATCCCCTTGCCACAAGCCTGGCCTTTGCCTTATAAGTTCCATCCGGAAGAACCTTTTCTGTGCAAATCCATCAGCCTGATACAATTTAAGGTCGTTCACCGGGCTCACATGACAGTGGCCCGGATGAGCAGATTCTTTGGGGTGGAAGACAGGTGTGCAAAATGTGCAGGAGGACCAGCGTACCATGTCCACATGTTCTGGGTATGTCCGAATCTTAGGGGATTTTGGCAGGGGTTTGCAGATGTCATGTTCACGGTGTTCAAAACAAGGGTGGCGCTGAGTCCAGAGGTGGCGATTTTCAGGGTGTCGGAAGACCCGGGAATCCAGGAGGAGAAAGAGGCAGACGTTTCTGGCCTTTGCTTCCCTGGTAGCCCAGACAAATACTATTAGCTTGGAGGGACTCAAAGCCCCGAAGTTGGAGACCTGGCTATCGGACATGGCTAGCTTTCTCTGTTTGGAGAAAATCAAGTTCGCCTTGAGAGGGCATCTGTTAGGGTTCGCCCAGAGGTGGCAACCGTTCGTCGACTTCTTCGCGGAAAATTAATCGTCAGCAGAAGGGGGTGGGTGCAAGTTTAGCTTTGAGTAGGGGGTTAATAATAGGTGGGACCTGTAAGGGAGGGAGATGGTTTTTGCACTATGTTTACAGTTTCATGTACATTGTTTATCGTGTTGTTGTTATAATACCAAAACAATACCTCAATAAAATGTTTATTAAAAAAAGTTAATCAGGTTAGGATTGCTACTTGAATATATTTTCAGAAAATGAAGTATAACAAATGATCATTAGCAAACGGTGGAAAGCTACATGGGAACACAGCCCCAGTTATTGAATTTGATGTGGGCTATAGAATGAAACCCAAATCCTATAACAAACTGTGTGGGTTTATTTTCTCATTTGTGTGACAGAAGTGCAGAGGTTATGTATCAGACTGAGACGGAAGATTACATTGAACAAACATGTGAATTAGGAGCAGGAGTAGGCCACTCGGTCCCTCGAGCCTGCTCGGACATTCAATATGATCATGGGTGATCTGATTGTAACCTCCCACCTATGCCTGATAAATACCTTGTTAATCAAGAATCTAACTAGCTCAGCCTTAAAAATATTCAAAGATTTTGCTTCCACTGCCTTTTGAGGAAGAGAGTTCTGGAACCTCACCACCCTCTGAGAAAAATAATTCTCCTCATCTCTGTCTTAATTCATGACCCCTTATTTTTAAACAATGGCCCATTGTTCTAGATTATCCAACAAGAGGAAACATCCTCTCCACATCCACCCTGTCAATACCCCTCAGGATCTTAAAGGTTTCGATCAAGTTGCCTCTTACTCTTCTAAACTGTGGTGGATACAAACCTAACCTCTCCAGCCTTTCCTCATAAGACAACCTGCCGTTCCTGGTATTAGTCTAGTAAACCGTGTCTGAACTGCTTCTACCCAGTCCTCAGTCACAGGATTAGATGCCTAGTGGTATTCCAATGCAAAATCAAATGTCCAGTGCCAATAGAAATATACTTGGAAGATGCTAGTGAAAGACAGATTCAAATTGGAAGTATCTCAGGAAATCGGTCTCAAACATATGGCACACGAACAAGACAATTTGGCGAAATTGTTTTCCTTCTCATCATAGTCTATGATAACAGACTTTTACTGGTGCCCACTGGGTACACTTTGTGTGATTTTTTTCCCAACAACAAATTGCATTTGTATAGTACCTTTAAGCTTGTACAACATTCCAAGGTTCTTTACTGGAGTATTTATCAAACAAAATTTGACAATCTTTGAATCATACAATTTAGTGCAGAAGGGGGCCATTTGGCCCATCAAGTCTGCACCGGCCCTTGGAAAGAGCACCCTACCCAAGCCCACGTCTCCACTCTATCCCCATAACCTAGTAACCCCACTTAACCTTCTTTTGACACTAAGGGCAATTTAGCATGGCCAATCCACCTAACCTGTACATCTTTGGAGTGTGGGAGGAAACAGGAGCACCCGGAGGAAACCCCGCAGACACGGGGAGAACGTGCAGAACTCGGCACAGACAGTGACCCGAGCAGGAATCGAACCTGGGACTCTGGAGCTGTGAAGCAACTGTGATAACCACTGTGCTACCGTGCTGCCCTTGAGCCTCATAAAAAGATATTGGGCTAGAGGCAGGTTTTAAGAAATATTTTAAAAGAGAAGAGACGACAATGAGATTTAAGGAGCGAATTCCAGGGCTTAGGACCAAGGCAGCCGTAGGCTGCCAAAGGTGCAGTGAAGATGTTAGGATTAGAGGTACATAGAGAGGAGGGTTGTAGGGCAGGAGGCGATTATAGAGATATAGTGAGGTTTTTGACAACAGAGATAAAAGTTTTAAAGCTGAGGTGGTTTCAAAACCTAGTTCTCAGCAAAGCTTTTAACTCTAGTGTTGAATTGACAATCAATAGATTAAAATATATGTTCCAAAGGAGATTTCTAGATTTGCCTCAATGGAACTGAAGCCATGAGCTGGTCAGAGACCATTAATGTAAAATTGCATTCTCATCTGAGAAAGACACAATTAAATGCAAACTGAATTACTTAAAACTAGATGATGACATAGTCTTATTGGTTGAGATTGATTCCTTATTCATTTTATTTATTTATCGCCTTCAATTTTCTCTCTGCGTCAATGCTCCATTCACCCCATCATCTGCTCCGGGTTTTAAACTTCCACTTGCAACCCCCAGAAGCATTTTTCTTCACTGTTCATTATCTGAGGAGCACAGATACTTGAAATTTTTGAGCACTAATAGCAGGACATTTTTTACTCAGTCTCTAATTTGTCATTGCTTTCCACTACTACTGATCCTTTGTGATGTCAGAACGCCTCCCTCTCCTCTCACACTCACCAAACCTTAATTGTCCATTGACATTAAAGAGGTATTAATATTTTAAGGTTATGTTTTCTTCGCTAAAAATAATGGGCGGGGTTCTCCTTTGGCTGACGCCGGAATGGGAAATGCGATTGGGTGGAAAATCGGTTTTGATGCCGAAATCGTGGCAGGCGCGGTTTCACGCAAAATTGCAATTTTACGGTGCCCCGACGGTGGTGTCAATGCGTTCCACTCCGCACGTACAGTAAACACCCATGGCATATCATTGACAAGCCTGACCCAGTATTCTCCAGGGCCTCCGCGATTCTCCACCTCCACCGAGGCGAATTCCCGGCGGCGAGGTTCACTTGTGCTTTTTAAAATCGTGGAACAGGCACCGTGGCTGCTGAGGGAGGAAGGGGGTATGGAAAGTGTCCAAAATGACCATAGTTTTTTGGCAGTCTTGCCTCTTCCGGAGGGCTTCTACCAGAGCCGGAAGGAGTAGCGGGGGGCTGGCTGGAGGTGGGCCGTGGGGTCGAGGTGGACAGGCATGGAACACCATTGCTGAGGCCTGTAAGGCAGCCTTGCAACTGCGCATGCCGCTAGCTGCCCACTGTGAACTCAGTGCTACAGGTCGAATGGGTGTCCTCCCAGGCCACCCCACCAAATACCTTCTGGCCCCAGCCGACCCATCAGCGGGATGGGTGCGCTTCAACGTAACAAGTGCCATCTTGTTGGATGGGTTGAGTATGTGTGGGCAATGAGGAGTGTACCCTGATTATCAATCACAAATAGGTGAGGCACCGTTTCTCATTGGAATCTATTGTGTTCCATGTGGGGACGGTGTTAGACCCTTAACAGTCGTTGAATCGGTCCAGGTGTAGCGCCAGTTTTGCTGTCATGGAACTCCACAAATCCTGCCCCGGCGTCAACACTTAGTCTCAGAAACAGAGAATCCCACCGAATAACCTTTGTCAAAATCTTTTGTTTCAAATTAATAATTGCTTATTGTCACAAGTAGGTTTCAATGAAGTTACTGTGAAAAGCCCCTAGTCGCCACATTCCGGCGCCTGTTTGGGGAGGCCGGTACGGGAATTGAACCCGTGCTACTGGTCTTGTTCTGCATTACAAGCCAGCTGTTTAGCCCACTGTGCTAAACCAGCCCCTATCAAACTTTGTTTTGGGATGCCTTTTAACTCCAACTTTGCAAATAGTTAGC
The DNA here is from genome assembly GCF_047496885.1 of Scyliorhinus torazame. Taxonomy (NCBI): domain Eukaryota; kingdom Metazoa; phylum Chordata; class Chondrichthyes; order Carcharhiniformes; family Scyliorhinidae; genus Scyliorhinus; species Scyliorhinus torazame. The sequence continues at coordinate 119,268,057 of NC_092707.1, read as the reverse complement.
AGTTTGTACAAATATTTTCCAGCAGTGCCCTCACAGCAACCTTGTCAAGAACATAGAAAAAAATGTGATATTGACTCCTAACACTGCTGTCATCACTTCATTATCACCGTCTCACATACATTGCACAGTCAACAATGCAAAATACTTTCTCTGAAACTTATTCTTACTGTTCGCAAGACTGACTGCAAACAGCCACCAAGGGGTGAAAGTTTAACTATATGTCGCCAGTTGGGGAGCTGACAGGATTCAGTGAAATATTGGTCTTATATCCCAGCTGATTTTATTCTTATCAACTAACGTTGGGTGTGGTATAATAAACAATCCATGTGATCCAATGGGTTTCCCACCTGGTGACTTGTCTTAAAATTGACCCCCAGATTTTTCAGTTCTATTTTAACGCTAATGAAAATAGTTCCAGTTCTCATCCTATTTCCCTCTGGCTGCTGGGGAAATCTTGAAAAGGGAAACAATTCTAAAATTAGAACTAGGCTTTAGGAATGTACATGGTGAGGACCTGGGTTCGAATCCCTGCAGACACTCCACACTGTCCGTGTGGAGTTTGCACATTCTCCCCATGTCTGCGTGGGTTTTACCCCCACAGCCCAAAGATGTGTAGGTTAGGTGGATTGGCCACACTAAATTGCCCCTTAATTGGAGACAAAAATAATTGGGCACTGTAATTTTTTTTTAAATTCATTGAAAAAAAAGGAATGGACATGTTTTCACATATGAAACATGGCATGGAACAGGCTATTTGGTTCAAACAGATCATACAGCTGTTTTTACACCACTTGAGTCTCCTCCCACCTTTCCTCTTTCATGTTTATCACCCTGACCTTCTATCTTCTCTCCATCTGCTTGTCTAGTTTCTCCTTAAATGCATCTTTACCATTTGCTTCAGCCACTCCCTGCGAGTTCCACAATCTCACCACTCATTGGGTAAAGACATTTCTTCTGAATTCCCTATTGGATTTTTGGTAACTACATTGTGACATGACCTCCAGTTATGCTCTTCACCACAAAAGGAAATAACGGGCGCGATTCTCCACTCCCACGCCGAAGTGGCCGCGCCGTTGTGAACGCCGTCGAGGTTCACGACGGCGCGGAACGGCCCCGGTCCCGACCGATTCAGACCCTGACAATGGGCCAGGATCAGGGCCGCGTCATCTACCCGCACCAGGCCTTGTCGTCCGCGTAAATTCGGCGCCACATAGATGATGCGGCCGGCGCCGCATAACGGACGTCATCTGCGCATGCGCAGGTTGGCCGGCGCCAAACCGCGCATGCGTGGTTGCTGTCCTGTCCAAATCCGCCCCGCAAGAAGATGGGGGACGGATCTTGCAGGGCCGCGGAAGGAAGTCCTCCTTCAGAGAGGACGGCCCGACGATCGGTGGGCACCGATCGCGGGCCACCCCACATTCAAGGTGAAGCCCGGTGCAGGATCTCCCCTCGCCCCCCCCACAGGCCGCCCCCCCCAGCGTTCACGCACCGCCCACGACTGCAGCGACCAGGTGTGGACGGCGCTGAGGGGAATCCGCCGTTTTGGCTTGGCTGCTCGGCCCATCCAGGCCTCAGAATAGCGGGGGTGCCGGAGAATCGCCATTTTGGGTGTCTCTGGCGATTCTCCGGCCTGCGGCCCGCGAAACTCGACCGGGCCGTTCCCGCCACTTGGGAGAATCGCGGGAGGGCATCGGACCGGCGTCCCCGGAAATTTTGGCGGCCCAGGCGATTCTCCCAACCGGCATGGGAGCGGAGAATCGCGCCCAACCTCTCTGTATATCAAAAATGTAATCGAGAAGCGCTCTTCTTGTTTGATGAAAATCTAGAAACCTGTCCCCCTAAAAGCTGAGGACGTGGGGTCAATTGAAATTTTCAAGACTGAGATTAATTTATTGGTTAAGGATAGCAAAAAATATGGGACGGGATTCTCCGCCCGCCAGCCGGCCAATGGGGCTTCCCATTGTGGGCAGCCCTATGACGTCGATAATCCCCGGCGTGGTGTGCTGTCGCGCAACGAAGAATCCCGCTAGCGGAGAGCCCAGCCGATGGAGTATAGGTGGCTAAATGGAGTCATGGTGCAGATCAGCCATGACCTAGTTGAATGGCACAAGTAGTATGGCCAACTTGAGCCTTCAGTGTGGCACAGTGGTTTGCACTGCTGCCCCACAACAGGATTCAATTCCGGCCTTGGGTGACTGTCTTTGTGAAGCTTGCACTTTGTATGCGTGGGTTTCCTCCCGGTGTTCCAGTTTCCTCCCACAGTCCAAAGATGTTCTTTGTTCTTTAGAGTTTTGACCAAGGGCAGTATTATGACCATACAGGCTTGGAGGGCCGAAAGGCCTGTTCCTGTGCTGTATTGATCTTTGTCCTTTGTTAGGTGGATTGGCCACGCTAAATTGCCCCTTAGTGTCCAGGGATGTGTAAGTTAGGTGAGGTTACGGGGATAGGGCGGGGGTGTGGGCCGAGGCAGGGTGCTCTTTCAGAGGTTCGGTGTAGACTTGAGGCTGAATGGTCTCCTTCTACACTGTAGGGATTCCTTGATACTTGTTTTCCTGTTTTATCATGCTCCACAGTTACTAATTGCTATTGAGCTAACACAGACAGCTGTGTAAGACCAATAAAGTGGGGAACAGGCTAAAAGGATGTATTAACACATAACAAACAATACCATCATAGACCACTAAAATTCCTCAAAAAGGAAAACTCAACTTCGTAACTTGTATACCTACAATTCTTCAGAATAAATAATTTTGTTTACTGCGTTTCCTGCAACAGACTAACCAATATTGATGAGTCATGTTGATAATTTAAATTTAAAAATCAAGTTGTAAACTACATGTGGTTGGAATGAATTACAAATCAATTTGAAACCTGACATTATATATTGCAGGTTGTGTGCACAGGGGTCAATGTGTAATTTTGTTCAAGTTCAGTGTGCCTGTTTTAGAGATTTTTTTATGATATTGACTGAGTAGTTATTAAATTTGAGGCATTAAGCTGGAGTTTTTTAAATGTACAAGAATGAATATACAAGTGTTGGACAATCTCGTTCAAACAGGGCCATTGGTTTACTCTGAAAGAATGCAAACACAAAATCTAAAATCATCTAAATGCTCCCTGATGCTACATAATAGTCCCCCCACAAAAAAACAACACACTTAAAGCCTTAAAGGGCAATCTTGTTTCTGAATCAGGAACAACCTAAGCCTAAAATTCAACTTCAAATAACTTGATGTTAAAGATAATTTCACAGTCTAGTTTTATGCTAATATATTAAATTTCAGGCTGTTTTTATGAAATTATGTTCTTGGCCAATTGACAGTTAGCAACTTACAGAATGACAGAATTATTACAGTGCAGAAGCAGTCCATTCAGCCAATCGGCTCTGCACCAGCTCTCCAAATGAGCATTTCATCTAATGCCATTTTCTTGTCTTCTCCCCAATTGTTTCTTTTCAAATAATTATCCAATTCTCTTTTGAATGCTTCATTTGAATCTGCCTCCACCACACTCTCAGCGAGTGCATTCCAGACCCTAACCACTTGCGTGCGATAAAGATTTTTTCTCATGTCACTTTTACTTTCTTTTGCCAATTACTTTAAATCCGTACCCTCTCCTTCTCGATAGTCTGCAGTATTAGCTCTGGCACAGTTGACAGCACTATGAGTTGGAAGGCTGTTGGTTTAAGACAAAAACCCAAAAGTCAAAGGCAGCACTACTGAGCAAGTACCGATTGGACTGCCAGAGATGTAGGCCGGGAATTGTACACCGGTTACCTGACATCGGTGGTGTGGAAAATGCTGGAGTCAATTATTGAGGATGAAATAACTGGGCATTTGGAATGTGGGGACAGGATCGGTCCAAGTCAGCATGGATTCACTAAAGGGAAATCATGCTTGACAAATCTTCTGGAATTTTGTGAGGATGTGACCAGTAGAGTGAACAAGGGTGAACCAGTGGATGTTGTGTATCTGGACTTCCAAAGGCTTTTGAGAAGATCCCACACAAGAGATTAGTAAACAAAATTAAACCTCATGATACTGGGGGTAATGTATTGACCTGGATAGAGAACTGGTTGGCAGACAGGAAGCAGAGAGTGGGAATATTGGGTCCTTTTCAAAGTGACAGGCAGTGACTAGTGCGGTACCATAGGGTTCAGTGCTGGGACCCCAGCTGTTCACAATATAAATTAATGATTTGGACGAAGGAATTGCATGCAATATCTCCAGATTTGCAGACGACACTAAACTTGGTCGCAGTGTGTGCTGTGAGGAGGATGCAAAGAGGCTGCAGGATGAGTTGGACAGGCTGGCTGAGTGGGCAAATACTTGGCAAATACAATATAATGTGGGTAAGTGTGAGGTTATCCACTTTGGTGGCAAAAACAGGAAGGCAAATTATTATCCGAATGGTGGCAGTTCAGGAAAAGGGGAAGTGCAACAAGACCTGGGTGTCATACTGGAATGTCATGGTGGAACAGCCGCTGAAGGTTGACATGCAGGCACAGCAGGTGGCGAGGAAAGCTAATGACATGCTGGCTTTCATAGCGAGAGGATTTGAGTATAGGAGTAGGGATGTCTTGCTGCAGTTATACAGGGCCTTGGTGAGGCCCCACCGTGAGTATTTTGTACAGTTTTGGTCCCCTAGTTTGAGGAAGGACATTCTTGCGATTGAGGGTGTCCAGCAAAGGTTCACCAGATTAATTCCAGGGATGGCAGGACAGACATATGAAGAAAGACTGGATCGATTGGGCTTGTACTTATTGGAATTTAGAAGAATGAGAGGGGCTCTCATAGAAACGTATAAAATCCTGTTGGGACTGGACAGGTTAGATGCAGGAAGAATGTTCCCGATATTGGGAATATCCAGGCTAGGGGTCACAGCCCAAGAGTAAGGGATAAGGATTGAGATGAGGAAGAACTTCTTCTCTCAGAGAGTTGTGCTCTTGTGGAATTATTGACCACAGAAAGCTGTTGGGGCCAGTTCGTTAGGTATATTCAAGAGGGAGCAGACAAGGGAGAACGTGCCCCTTGCAGCTAAAGGGATCAAGAGGTATGGAGAAAAGACAGGAGTGCGACATTGAATTTGCATAATCAGCCATGATCGTATTGAATGGTGGTGCAGGCTTCACAGATTTAGAAACACGAAAGGTATTTATTAATAAAAAAGAGACTAGCAGCCGAGCCGGTTGCCCCAGAGCAGCCCACCCGGCTGCCCCAGCCCCCATATGACTTCTAGCTATCTTCTTCTGAAGAAAGGACGCTACCCTCTGGGGCATCACCCACTCTCAGTTCCAATTGGTCCAGGTGACCCCTGTGTTGCCCTTAAAGGGGCAAACACCACAAATTACCACAGCTGCTTCCACTGCTCTGGGGAGTTTGGCGTTGGTGTATTAGGAGTCCTGAGCATGATCAATTCCCCCATATATTATTCCCCTGTAAGTCTGGGGAAATAAACCCACTTTACTGCCATTTAAATCTTGTTTCATATCAGGGTGTCTGGCATTTAGCACTGTTTACTATGATTGACAAATTCTAGCAAACAAAAACAAACTTGACAGAATGGGTTGAAACAATTCCCCCTGACTTGTGTGCAAATAAGTGTATGTAAGTGTGAGCTGTAAAATAATAGACTGTCACCTGTACACATTCCAGAATGTATTGACACCATGTCCAGCTTTCCTTCACTTCAGTCCTTTGGTGTAACAGCCTTCAACAAATATGTATTGCCTCACATTTAACAGGATGCGTTTGCATTTCCTGTAAGTCATTAGAACCAAATAAATGCGCCAGTCCAACTAACCCTCAGTATGGAACATACACCCACAAGGGGTGAGAGGAGGGGTATGGGGCCCCAACACTCGACTTTTTGAAGTGTGGCAGGGTTTATTCCGCACGCGTGAGCATAACAATCTTCTGCTTCGGTAGACCATGTGACAGAAAGAGCCAGCGTTACAGTTTTACTGTAACAATGCACATTGTAACATGAAACTGTCTGCATCCAATAACCGGTCTTTTTGCTGCCTTTCTGGCTGGGTCAGAACTGCTGTGGTTCGGTGCTAGGTTGCTCAACGAAATGCGGTTTGGCGCCCCCAAAAAGCTGCTGGCATGTTAGTGTATCTGGATACTGCCAATGGTGAGCAAACAATCAGAGATGACTGGTGAGGCAGACTGGGCTATACACACTTCCAGAAAGATATTCTCTGTATTGTAATCATTCCAATCCAATCTGCTCTGTACACTCAAAATATAGGCTTTGACAGACAGCGGAAATTAACAATGTTTAATTCAAACAGCACCAGCACTGGCTGAGTGAAGGGGATATACCTCCTTCTACATCACAACACTGACATCCTGGTGTCCGGGCACCGGGAGAGAGGGGAGGAATGGGAAAACAGCCTTCTCTCTCTCTCTCTGTACGGAAACGTAGTGACTCGCGGCCATAATCCGTGCAAATCTGCATCGGCGTCAGAGAATCAATCTTACTGGGGATTGTTAAACACGGTCTGGAACCGTCATTTTACCATTTAGACATCACCAAGACCCATCCTCCCCGTTATAGGAAAACGCACTTCGTTGCTGCAAAATGTGTGCACAACTTCATGTTTTACATTTAAACTCTTACGGTATTTTTTTTTTCAAACGTCCCTCAAAGCAGCAGTCAGGGATGGACAGTCAGTTTTACTAGCTTGGCGAGAGCCAGTCAAGTTTGAGGGAGGTTGGTCTGTCCTTAAACAAGAGCCGGGTTCAGTACTCACACAGCCAGATACAAATCGTGCCCGGATCGCTGCTTTGGACCAGAGGCAGTTCACGCAAGTACTCGATGTCTCTCTGGATGTGAACTCCTGTCTGTGATCTCAGCAAATCCCTGAAACCTAGGTTTGCACACCAACAGCTCGCTTACCTTAGACCAGCGCCTCTGGCCGGGCCAGCAAGAGATCCCGATGGTTTGCTGGGGTTCAGCTTGTTCCCCTCTTTCCTCTCTCTGCTGATTAATCTTCCGGAGAAGCCCCCGCTCACGGCGCCCTGAAGCAGCAGCTCTCAGTGAATTGCTCTGACTCACTCCACAACACAGGGGAAACTGTAATCACACCACCCCCGCCACGCTCACACCATCGACTCTTCTGCACTCGCTCGCTGAAGACACAGAGGCAATTTATTTCCAAATAATACACAGTGCTTTTGTTTTGTTCTTTTTAAAGAAGGCATTCCGGGGCAACAATACCAAAAGCATCCTGCGGTCAGATTGGAATAAATTGGCAATATGGTGAAGTTTCACTTCTCAATGAAATGCAATAGACGTTAATTTTTTTTTGTCGATGCTTTTTGAGTGTCATTCGCTCGGTGTGAAAGAAGAGTGAGATTTCTCTGGGCACTTTGAAAAGTATTAGGAACAACAATATCTTATTGACCTGGGCTGATAAGGAAAGTATCGGGAGGAAATCCTGATAGTGACGAAACATGTTTTGGCGAAATTAATAATCATATGATTTAGTTCCTACAAATGAATGACAGAATTAAATGGGGATGGTTTGTTTCAATTCTTTTTCATGTCCTATTTGTTAGAAATGTAATATTTTGATACGGATAGAGGAACAACATGTTACACACACACATTTCAGCTTCAATAGAGAAGGCATCTGGATGACATAGACTCGTAGATTTTTACTACACAAAGAGGTCCTTCGGCCCATCGAGTCTGTGCTGGACATCAAACAATCTCTTCTAATCCAATTTTCCAGCACTCCGTAGCCTTAAAATACATGTATCAAAAACACCCAAGAAACACTTGCATGGACCAGAAGAAAGTAATGGGCCATCGTTCGCAGTAGGAGGGCATCTAATTGCATCTGCTGATAGCATTGACCTGCATTAACATTTAGGCCATTTACATTTTCAAGTAGGGGTTCCTGAAAGTGAACAAAGAACAAAGTGAGCGGTAAAGTCACATTGAAATCTGGGATCTGAATGGACAGTGGAAGAAACAGCATCTCCTTAAATAATCAGATTGAATCATTGTGAAATGATGCAAGGGCTAGATAAGGAGGCCGAATTAGAGTGTGCAAATTCAATCTCAAATAGAACACTGAAAGAGAAATTCCTAGATCATAGAATTTACAGTGCAGAAGGAGGCCACTCGGCCCATTGAGTCTGCACTGGCTCTTGGAAAGAGCCCGCACCTCCACCCTATCCAGTAACCCCACTTAACCTAAGGGCACTTTATCATGGCCAATCCGCCTAACCCTGCGCATCTTTGGACTGTGGGAGGAAACCGGAGCACCCGGAGGAAACCCACGTAGACACGGGGAGAACGTGCAGACTCCACACAGACAGTGACCCAAGCCGGAATCGAACCTGGGACCCTGGAGCTGTGAAGAAATTGTGCTAACCACTATGCTACTGTGCTGCCCACAAACTAAAGAGGGATGAAGTGATTATGAGAGACAGAGAGAGAAAACGATAAGACTTAACAGTTTAAAAAATGACATTTTTTAAAAATCCACCAATTATTGCCTGGAGGAATGAAACTTCACAAATGTTAATTTTAATACAAAAGTAGTTGTTTGGCAGTGATTAACAATTATTACATAATTAACAGTACATACAAAAGCACAGAATCATGATTTGGAAAGAGGGAGACCAATCAGCTAATCAAGTATATGCTAGGAAACAGACCTGAAATTTTCATTTTACGTGATGAGTTTAGTTGGTATCTACTGAATAAATAGGGCAACTTTGTGCCATTCAGTGTGTTCAACAGTGAGGCAAACCGTTAGCACTGTTGCTTCACAGCGCCAGGGTCCCAGTTCGATTCCCGGCTTGGGTCACTGTCTGTGCGGAGTCTGCACGTTTTCCCTGTGTCTACGTGGGTTTCCTCCGAGTGCTCCGGTTTCCTCCCACAAGCCCCGAAAAACGTGCTGTTAGGTGAATTGGACATTTTGAATTCTTCCTCAGTGTACCCGAACAGGTGCCGGAATGTGGCGACTAGGGGCTTTTCACAGTAACTTCATTGCAGTGTTAACGTAAGCCTACTTGTGACAATAATAATAATAAGATTTATTATTATAAGATTATGTGATTCATTGCATTAGCAACTTTGGGATCTTGCTGGAAGTTGCTGTGGTATTTGTGTACACATAATGACAAGAGCTTCCTGCCTTGTTATTTTGACAACAACTAATGGCCATTATCACAACATTGCTTTGGATTATCAGTCGAGGTGCTGTGTTCTGGAATTGGTTTTGAATCCAAAATCTGATGTGCAGACATGTGTTCTACCAACTGAGCCACTATGACACAAATATTTTAACCATAGTGTTACAAAAGAACACTTTCTGTTCTGTAAGATTCTATGATTCTAACTCATAAACTTCTGAATTAAAAATCAAAAAGTAATGACTAGGCCAAGTCTAATAATATATGATTCTGGTTTATCCATTTTTTTTAAAGGAAATACACAATCTCTTGTCTCTTTCACTCAGGCCTCAGGTGCCCTGCTTCCCTTTCTATGATGCTATTAGCTCCGACTTTCAGAAACTTGCCATGTAAAAGTATTTAAAACCAGAACATGCACGGATCAGACTAATTCATGGTGGATGCTGTTATTTGCTCTGCGACAGCAAATTAAGGGCCCAATGCTGCATTGTGAGAGGAACAATCCTTCAAATTAAATCTTAAACTGAGGCACTATTTGGATGGAGATTGAAGATCCTGTGACACAATTTGAAATTGATCTGAAATAAAGCAGTGAGCTATTCTGGCCAATCTTCTTCCTCCATTCAATACTACCAAAATAACTGATGAATTAGTCATTCATTTTATTTCCCTGAATTACTGCCTACGTTATTGCAGTCAATGCACTTCCAGGCAATTCAAGATATGTGAAGTATTTTAAGGTATTTCTGAGATGTTATTAGCTTGCACTGCATGACAATCCTTTCTTAATTGAAAAAAATCCCAGAAATATTTGTTCAACATAGCAAACAATTTAGAGCCTTAGGCCGAGATGTAAATGTTCAGTGCAATGGCCACTTGTATTTATGTATAACACTCCTTTCGTGTAGAAAAGGTCCAGATTAATCTCAAAAGACATTGAAAAACATAAATGCTGAGCCGAATAGTGAGACAAATACATGAGGTAAGAAGTCAGGTCAACGGGGTAGGTTTTAAGAAGGACCATATACGATGAGAGGAAAATCGAGAGTAGATTCGGAGGAGAATGAACATGTGACCTAAGTTGCTGAAGTCACAGCCATTAATGGTGGATTGAATGAAGAGAAGGTATGTGTACAAGAGACAGGAATCAGAAATATAGTTCCAGAGATGTTATCACATTGGAGAACATTGCAGAAATAGAGAGATTAAGACCCTGGAAGAACTGAAAGACAAGTGGTGGGTTTCTCCACTTAGAGACTAAGTATCAACGCCAGTGCAGGAATCGTGGAGTTCCATGACAGCAAAACTGGAGCCACACCTGGACTGATTCCGCTACTGTTAATGGGCTAGCATCGCTGCCACGTGGACCACAATCGATTCTAATGGGAAACGGTGCCAGGTTCGCCAGATTCGCAATTTACACTCAGGAGGCTGCAAGCTGCAGCTGCATATACACACTGCATTCCCCACACGCACCATCCCAGCCAACTAGATGGCAGTGAGGAGAGTGGCATCCCGATTCACAGACACCGAGCTGGAGACCCTCCTGAACACGGTGGAGGAGAGGCAATTGACCCTGTAACCCGACCTGGGAAGGAGGCTGCCAGCCATTGCCATTCGTCGTGCCTGGGCGCAGGTGGCAGATACGGTCATCGCCACCAGCAACACTGTCCATTCCGGCCAGCAGTGTCGTAAACAACGGCACACCCTCCTCAGGGCGGCCAGGGTGAGTAGGCAGCACTGTGCCCCTGGCACCACCCCTCGTCCCACACAAACCTATCTGCCCCCCCCCCCAACAACCCAGGTAGCGGCCGGACTCCCACCCTGCACCGCATGCCGGTACCCATACCGACTGCCTTGGCTGGGCGCGATGGCCATTGAGGCCACCAACTACCCAACCACTGGGCAACATGTGTCAGATTGTCTAATACTGGCATTGTCCTTCCCCGCCCCGCCCCTCCTCCAGGAGTAGGCCACCAATAACCGCTGGGAGTGGGAGAAAACTGGAGGGGGACCGCCGGACCGGCAGCCTCTGACCGTGGCTGAGCAGAGGATCCTGGACATGGTTGACAGCCCGGAGGAGTGGAGTTCCACCCGGACGAGGAAGTGAGACCCTACTGCGTTGCAGTTCCCCATGACATGTATGTCAACAACCCACCTCAACACCTCCCCCACACCACCCTCACCTTCACCCCTGCCCTCAGCCCCGCCCTCACCTCCACTCCACCCTCACCCTTACCCCCCACCCTCACCCCCACACCACCTACACGCACATCACCCCACTCCCCACCAGCCTGAGGTCTAATCATACATCTTGTCTTGTGTCTTACAGTACCTGCTGGAGATGGGGCGGGTCCATCTGGTGTCCCCCGCCCCCAGCCAGTGCCATAGCCGGAGCCCTCCTTTGTACCGAGTACTGATGATGAGAGCAGCTTGGATGGCAGCCCGCGACCCGAGACTCAGGAGACCCCGGAGCTCGGGTCGGAGGATGACACAGATTTCCCGTCGCAGCTGTCTCCAACACCCTCCACCATCCCAGAGACATTCACCTCAGTTGGAAACTTTAGTGAAGACGCTCCTGGGACACTATCTGGTGCTTACCACAAGGCTGATCCGGTACATCAAGTTGAGGTAGGAAAACCCGAGATGGCGGACAGTCAGAGGGAAGGCCGACCCCAGGAACCACGTGCAGGAGCAGGAGGTGGTGCTGACCATGCGTGCCACCCAGTGTGAGGTGGCCCAGTCCCTAAGGGAGATGGCGCAGTCACTGGCTGATGTGACACAAACCCAGAAGGTGGTGACACAATCAATGGGTGATGTGGCGCAGTCCATATACTCCCTGTGCTCCATGGCTGTGAGCATGCGGATCCTGGTCGAGATGAGAGTGGGCCTCCAGAACTGGCAGTGCCGACGCAATGCTCGATCCCACTCCTGGTTGCTGCATGGGCGTCGTTGTAGTGGGTCTCTGTGTCAGTCTGTGGCCCCCGGATAGGTGTCATCAGCCACGACTGCAGCGGGTAACCATGGTCGCCCAGTAGCCAAACCACCCCCCCGGGAGGGGCGGGGTCGGGGTCTCAAAAATGTCAGGTATCGTCGTGTGTGCCAGGATGAAGGCATCGTTCACAATGCTGGGGAATCGGGCGCAGGGGTGAATGATGTGTAGCTGATGGTCATACATCAGCTGCACGGCTTTGTCAAGGGTAGGCAGCTCAGAGTGAACATCAGGTGGCTGCTGAATGTGATAATGACCCCCCCCCCCACCGGGGGAGAACACCAGAGGTGATCGTCTCCCTGGACGCAGAAAAGGCCTTCGACAGAGTCGAATGGAAGTACCTCCTCGAGGTACTGGAACAGTTTGGGCTAGGAGCGGGGTTCACCGCCTGGGGTGAGGCTCCTGTACAATGTTCCCAAAGCGAGCGTCCGAACTAACACCACCAGCTCTGAATACTTCCAGCTGCAGAGGGGAACAAGACAGGGCTGTCCCCTGTCCCCACTCTTGTTCGCGCTAGCGATCAAACCCCTGGCGATAGCCCTGCGGGACGCGAAAAGCTGGAAGGGAAACCGGAGAGGAGACAGAGAGCACAGAGTCTCACTCTATGCAGATGACCTGCTCCTATATGTCTCGAAGCCACAGGAGGGACTGAAGGCAATACTACAAATACTGAAGGAGTTTGGAACCTTCTCGGGTTACAAACCTAACCTGGGCAAAAGCGAGGCATTCCCAGTGAACCCAAAAGGAGGAGGGACGGAGCTGGAGGGGCTCCCGTTCAAAATGGCCCAGAACAGATTCCGTTATCTGGGGATCCAGATAGTCAGAGACTGGATACAGATCCACAAGTGGAACCTGACCAGCCTGGTGGAGGAAGTAAGAAGAGACCTTCAACGGTGGGGCTCACTCCCAGTCTCCTTGGCGGGAAGAGTGTAGACGATCAAGATCAACGTACTGCCAAGGTTCCTCTTCCTGTTTAGATCTATTCCGATCTTCACCCCCAAGGTCTTCTTCTGTTGCTAATTTGGCCTTAGTTTAATTGCTCTGTTTTATCACCTTTGCTCTATCTTTCTGATACCGCCACGTGGTTCAAGTCCGAGTAATGATAAATAGTCCGATACACCGATTAGTAAGATTTAAATCAAAGCACATTTATTATACACAGTAATCAGTACTCATGCACAAATTCTACGTTTAAGCTACTTCTACAACTAACAGGCCAATACTTAACTTGGAACTGGCCCACCAGGTCAGGGAAACGAATGGCCTTTCGTTCGGGTTCTGAGCCTGCGGGATTCGAAGTTGGTCAGATTGGTAGCTAGGAGCGCCTATCTCGTAGCGAGCGTTGAAGTAAGACTTACAGTTTTGACCAGCTGCTGAAGAGTGAAGAGCTGGCGAAGCGGTGGTGAAGAGCTAAAGAGCCGAGGAAGAGAGCGATTTGAACTTGGGGCTCAATTCTTATAGTCCCCAAGGGCTTCCCGCCTTTCGGGGCGGACCCTGTACCTGGTCCCAAGTGATTGGACTTTGTCCCGATCATTTGGTTCGATTTTCTCCAATGCTGGAGCGGTTCCCTGATCGATGGGCGGTCTTGAGGTGGTCGTTCACCTCCTTTTGTGTAGGCTTCTGCTGGCGCCGAAGAGTCTGGTTTTGCTTTGTGTGTCTAAATGTTGCTTATTGTTCCCGGGGATTGCTCATTAGTATGCAGATGGCTGTTATTTTGTTATGCTGATGGTTGCTGGTATCGATAGTGTCTGGCCTTTCCAGAGGTAAATACACAGCCAACCTGCAGCTGCTCGTTTGTGTCTTGTTGGCTGACTTCCCCATCAGCCTTTGCCGTTCGCCATTTTTAATCGGGAGTTGGCCATTTTAAGTGGCTACACTTCCAAAACATAGACTGTCGAATCATGGTGTTTGTCTGGGGGGGGGGTACGAACCTGAGAATTCCCAAACCGACACTGCAAAGAAGAAAAATCAAAGGGGGCTTGGCCTTACCAAACCTACAATACTACCACTGGGCAGCAACGGCAGAAAGAGTGAGGGGATGGGTACAAGAACCCGACACAGATTGGGTACAAATGGAGGAGGAAATCCTCTAAAGGAATGACCCTCCGTGCCCTGGTCACAGCAGCACTCCCATCCTCTTCAGCAAGGTACACAACGAGCCCAGTGGCAGCAGCCATGCTGAGAACGTGGAGCCAGCTGAGACAATTCTTCAGGATAAGTAAAATGTCCCCCATGGCCCCCATCTGCGGCAATCACAGATTCCCCCCAGCCATGCTAGATACCACCTTCAAAAGATAGAGGTGGGACGGGGGCACATTGACGGTCGGGGACTTCTACGTAGGGCACAGACTGGCGACACGAGACGAACTGACGAGGAAGTGGAAACCAGCAAAAGGACAGGAAATGAGACACCTCCAAATAAAACACTTCCTCCGCAAAGAGACAGTGGGGTACCCCGGGGCCCCAGAAAGCACACTACTAGAGGACCTGATAGGCACAAGCAGCAAGAAGGGGGGGCGGGGGGGTGGGTGGGGTGGGGGGGGGGCGCTACGTGGGAAAATATACGGACAGCTACTGGACAGAGCCCGGATTCCCCTGGAAGAGACCAGACAAAAGTGGGAGGACGAACTGGGGACGGAGGTAGGATGGGGACTCTGGAGCGAAGCACTGAGCAGGGTGAACTCCACCTCCTCCTGCGCAAGGCTAAGCCTAATGCAGCTCAAAGTGGTGCACAGAGCGCACCTGACCAGAACCCGAATGAGCAGGTTCTTCCCGGAGGTGGAGGACAAATGTGAGCGGTGCCAGAGGGGCCCGGCCAACCACACCCACATGTTCTGGGCTTGTCCCAAACTTGCTGGGTTCTGGACAACCTTCTCCGAGGCAATGTCTAAGGTTGTGGGGTTGACGGTGAAGCCATGCCCAATAGTGGCAATCTTCGGGGTATCGGAGCAGCCAGAGTTACACATGGGGAAGGGAGCCAACGCCCTTGCTTTCACTTCCCTAATCGCACGCCGGAGAATCCTGCTCGGCTGGCGATCGGCGGCACCGCCCACAGCTGCAGACTGGCTCGCTGACCTTTCAGAATTTCTCCATCTGGAGAAGATTAAGTACACCATCCGAGGGTCAGAGGAAGGCTTCCTGGATACTTGGGGGCAGTTCTTCGGCCTGTTCCAGAACCTGTTCGAGGCCAACAGCGAGGAGTAAGCTAAGAATATAAAAAAACCAAGAGAGATGAGGAACCAAAGGGCTGCGCAACCTGGGGGTGCGGGGGGGGGCTGCGGGGGAAAGACGGAAGGAAGGTGGGGAAACCACACGAGAAGAGGAAGGGTGCTGAATCCAAAGGGGGGGGGGGCGGGGGTGGGGGGGGAGGAGGAGGGGGGAGAGGGGAGGGGGAGGGGGGCGATGACGAGGAAGGGGGAGAATTATAGACCGATTCAGAGGGCAACGGAAGGTACACAGTTAGTAAAATGAAGGACAAAATAAAACCTCTCTGTACAATAAAGTAAATTAGCGTGGGCAAGAAAATGTAATGTACACACACAACTGTTGATAAATAAGAGAAAAGCCAGCTGCACGTTCATTGAGTGGTACCCCTTTAGATTTGTGTAGAGTGGCCTGTTATCCATTTGCATATCATTAGCGCACTCAACCCGGTATTCTCTGGCGCCTTTGTGGTTCGTCTCCTCCGATGGGCCGAGTTATCGACGGTGCGGTTCACTTGTGTTTTTAAAAATCGTGAAACCAACGTCACGGCTGATGAAGGAGAGAAAGAGTGGGTAGGACATGGAGAGGAGTGACTGAGGGTTGTCGGGCAAATCACTGGCCAGGCTGGCTGGGGTGGGATGGTCCCTGCCATGGCCGAGGGAGGGGGGGGTGACGAGGGAAAAAGCTGAGACCCTTATGGGCCTGGGGTACTGTCCAGTCCTGGATTGCCGTTACCACGGTCATCTCGCTGCACACCCACTGACCACTCACCTTGGTTCCTGGTTCTGCAGGGTGACACCGGCCCTATGGGTGCCCCTAGTCCCCCACCCAACCCTCCACCACACCACACCCCGACCTGGCCTCCACCCTCTGGTGGTCCACCTACGGCAAAGCCTACAGTAGCCAGTGGGCGGGGGCCGCGGAGCATACCCCTGGCAAAGGCAGTGCCAGCCAATGGTACTCCAGGAACAGGTGCCAGGACCAGAGGCCCCCAAGGTGCCGGGCAAGACGAGGAGCGGAGATGGGGGTGGGACATGCGGTGGCAGCGTTGGATCTGGCTGGGCACGAGGGTATGCACTATGCTAACATTTCGGCATTTCACCCCCTGTAGACCATGGATATTGGAATTCAGCCAGCATTGGTGGCCTTCCTGCTAGTCGCCGCAGCCCTGGGGGGTGGTTGTACGAGCTGGAGCTGCTCAAGGAGGAGGAAGCTGCAGCAGCGAAGCTTGCAGCAGCGGAGCGGGCCACAGAGGAACAGGAGGTAGCCGCCCAGGATGGAGAGCCGGTCGCCCAACAGGCCAAGGAAGAGGAGGAGCCAAGGAGGCGCCACATGAGGCCTTGTGTGTACCGGCAATGCCTGATATCGAGGACCTGCTGGACCGGGCATTCCATTGAAGACTCTGGCTGAGAGACAACGCAAAATACCTGCCAGATGATGGCACACCTGGCACCGCAGGGGTGTGGGGGAGGACACCCGCTCCTGGTGGCTGCCAAGATGACGGTCGCCCTGAACCTTTACACCTCGTGGTCCTTCCAGGTGCTGAGTGGGGACCTGTGCAGGATCTCACAGAGCTCAATGGCAGGTGCAACCATTCCGTCACGGAAGCCCTATATGCTCAGGCAGCTCATACATCCATTTCAATGTGGACCGAGCCCACCAGGATGCCCTGGCAGCGGGGTTCGCCGCCATCGACGGGATGCCACGTGTCCAGGGGGTGATCGATGGGATGCATGTCTTTAGGCAATGCAGTAAACAAGACAGTAACTGGGATCACTTTTAAGAGCTCTGGGGCGGGAGTCTCCATCAGCCGACACCAAAATCGGGAAATGCGATTGGGTGGAGCAGACTGTCAGAGTCATCTGGCAGAACGCCTCATCACCAGAACTTTCAAACAAGCACCAAGACCTAGCTTGGCTGGTGGTGAGAAGGGCCCTGTCAGATTCTTCATGTACACCCGAAGGCTCTGCGCCGTTGCACGCTGCCCTCGGAGTGGCTGTGGGGGAAATGAGACGGTCACCCACCTCCTTGTGGAATGTGCCTTTGCAAAAAAGGTCTGGAGAGAGATGCAGTGGTATTTGTCAAGGTTCATCCCAAGCAGCTCTGTGACACAAGACTTTGTGCTCTACGGACTGTTTCCAGGGACACACACCGAGACAAACATCAACTGCTGCTGGAAGGTCACCAACTCGGTGAAAGACGCTCTTTGGTCTGCCCGAAACTTGCTGATCTTCCAGTGCAAAGAATTGTCCTCGACTGAGTGTTACAGACTGGCACATTCCAAGGTCCAGGACTACGTGCTGAGGGACGCACTCAAGCTTGGGGCAGCTGCCGCCAAGGCGTAATGGGGAAAGACCACTGTGTAAGGTCTTTCCAGCAAATGTACACCGAGGGGCGGGTAACAGTGTAAACCCCCCTCGGTCTGGGCCATTAACACTCCAATGTATAAAAGTAACATGACAATGTAAATATTTAAGAAGGAATTGTAATATAAAGAGTGATATGTGCGTAATATTATCAAAATTGAATGGAAGAAAGTCAAGGGAATGTGTAACTCTGATGGAAATGCACAGTCAAGACAATTCGAAATGTTCTGTAATGTTTATGATAGATTTTATGAATAAAGTATATCTTTTGAAAAAAAAAAATCAGTTCTGACTCAATTCAATCAGCAATGGTGGCCTTACTGCTAGTCTATCCTGCGGCTGAATGAGCGGGTGCTGCTCGAGGGGGAGGAAGCTGCAGCTGCGGAGCGTGCAGCAGCGGAGCCTGCCCCAGAGGAACAGGAGGCAGTCGCCCAGGATGGGTAGACGGCCGCCCAACAGGCCAAGGAGGAAGAGGTGCAAAGGAAGCGCCGCCTCAGGCCTCGCGTATGCCGGCATCGCCTGTCCTTCGAGGACCTGCTGGACTGATCATGCCGTTGAAGACTCCAGCTGAGCAGAGAGACGGCGCAACATTTCTGCCAGATCATGGTGCACCTGGCACCATGGGGAATGGGGAGGACACCCTCTCCTGGTGGCTGTCAAGGTGACGGTCGCCCTGAACCTTTACCCCATCCAGGGACTGAGTGGGGACTTGTCCAGTATCTCACAGAGCTCGGTACACAGATGCATCCGGCACAGAGGCCCTATATGCCCAGTTGGCACAATACATCCATTTCAATGTGGACCGAGCCCACCAGGCTGCCCGCCGTTCGCTGCCATTGCCAATTTGCCACGGGTCAAAGGGGTGATCAAAGGGGTGCAGGTCCCCCTACAGGTCATTCGACACAAACCAAAAAGGGTTTCATTCGATGAACATGCAGCTGATATGTGACCATCAGATGTGCATCATTCATGCCTGAGCCCGATATCGGGGCAGTGTGCACAATGCATTCATCCTGGCACACTTGATGATTGTTGACATGTTCGTGATGTTCCCCCCCCCACGCCCCCAAGCAGGGGATCGGCTCCTGGACGACAGAGGTTATCCAATGCGGTCGTGGTTGATGACGCCTAACCAGAGGCCACAGACCGACACCGAGACCAGCTACAACGACGTCCATGCAGCCACCAGGGGTGTGATTGAGTGGTTCAGGTGCTGGACCACTCTGGATGGGCCCTCCAGTATGGCACTGAGAGGGCTGTCCGCACCGTGGCGGACTGCTGGGTCAGATCTCGAACAATGATGAGTCCGAGTGCACGGGGGGAATACCCCTAATACAGACTACCACAACCTCCCTCACACTCTTTCACTCACACATATTTTTTCACCCCCTACATATTCTCTCATGTCCCCCCTACCACCCACTCAGCCTTCTCACTCTCTCAGCGCCCCCTGACTCTTTTTTTTCCAATTTAGGTGCAATTTGGCGTGGCCAACCCTCCTATCCTGCACATCTTTGGGTTTTGGGGGTGAGACCCAAGCAGACACTAAGGGCTGGATGCTCCGTTCCTGAGCCTAAGTGCTGATGCCAACGGAGGATCCGTGGAGTTCCACCTCGGAAAATTTGCCGCTACACCTGCACCGATTCCGCTATCGGTGAGAGGCTACCACCGGCGCCGCAGAAACACCCACAGAATACGTGTAAAACGCTGGGGGAATCGGCAGGTCCTTCATGGTCACACGCAGAGCTGACAAGCTGCAGCCGCGCTTAGACTATACTTCCCCCATATACACTCCGAACGCAGCTGACAAGATGGCCGTGGTTCTGCTGGACTGTATCCCCGTCCACCTCGACCCCACAGCCCACCTCCTCGCCAGCCCCCACTACTCCCCCCAGCCCTGGCAAAAGTCCCCCGGCCGGTGGCACGAATGTCGGCCAAGTATGGCGGTGCTGGACACTGTCCGTATGCCCTCTCTCTCTTCCCACACCCTATCAGCCCCCCTCACAGTCATTCATTCCCTCTCACACTCTCTCTCCTCACACCCTCTTTCACTTGGTGGTTGGGATGTTAATATTTTACTATTTTTATTGTTCATGTTCATGTTGTTTCGATGTTGACTTGGGTTAATAGTGGAGGTGTTTGGATGGGGTCATTTACTCTGTCCTGGGGTTTTTAAAAAAAAGATTTTTCTTCTTTATGGGTTTAGTAGTTGCTGGGACAGTGGGGGGATGTGAGTGTCTTTCCTCAGTTTAAGGCCTTTGTTTATTATGGGTGGGAAAGAGGATGAGGCGGGAGAAACATACTTGGAGCAGATATGAAGGCGATGGTTAAGGAATAGGTGAGACCTGGGGTGGGGTAGTCACCTTATTAACACTAGAAACTTAGCTGGTTAATGGAAGTCAAGTGGGGATTGGGGCTGCGACTTATCGGGCTAGTTTGGTTGAGCTCGATGGCCTAGAAGGGAGTGGGGGGCGGGAGGGGAGGCGAGGGGTTTGGGAGAGACGATAGGCTATCTGTTGACTGGGGCAGGTGGGGGGCAGGGAAAACTGACAGTGACCAATTATCTTTTTCTGCTCCACCATTTAGGTGAGATGGGTCGCAAGCTTAGATGGGCCTACGGCCTGGGAATGATTGGTGAAGCTATGACATTTCACGGTGGTAATGACTGACGTGAGGCTGGGTGGTGGTAGGCGACCTCCTTCAAGGATGGTCACCTGGAATGTGCAGGACCTGGGGGGACCCAGTCAAAAGAGCATGGGTCGTTGTGCTTATTTAAACAACTTGGGAGCCGATGTGACGTTACTCCAGGAGACCTCATGCGCGAGATAGATCAGGCGCAACTTCGGAAGGCTTGGGTGAGCCAAGGTTTCCATTTGGGATTTGACAGCAGGGCCCGGGGGGTGCAATCCTTATTAATAAAAGGGTCGGGTTTCGTTTGGAGAAAGAATTAGCAGATGGGGCTGGTTTAGCACACTGGGCTAAATCGCTGGCTTTTAAAGCAGACCAAGGCAGGCCAGCAGCACGGTTCAATTCCCGTATCAGCCTCCCCGAACAGGCGCCGGAATGTGGCGACTAGGGGCTTTTCACAGTAACTTCATTTGAAGCCTACTTGTGACAATAAGTGATTTTCATTTTCATTTCATTTTTCAGATGCCGGAGGGAGGAATGCTACAGTAATGAGGGAGTTAGAAGAGATACCTGTGGTGTTGGGAAATGAATTGGGAGGATACAATTTTCATGAAACAGCTGCTAGCAATGAGACCAGAACAAGACACCCATTAGCTTATTATGGGCGGAGACATGAATTTTGTGTTCGACCCTAAAGTAGATCGTTCTGGGCCAAAATCACTGGTCCCGAGCGGTATGGCAAAGGTGTTAATTGGGATACACTCTTGTCTGTTCGATCCCCCGCGGCAAGAAAAGAGTTCTCATACTTCTCCTCAGTCTTTTCCAGGATTTGTCATAAGCCGAGTGCTAGTGGCAGGTGTGAAGAAATCTGAGTACTCGGTGGTGGTCATTTCTGACCATGCCTCACATTGGATGGACTGGGGTAGGTAAGGGGCATTGAAAGGGGTGACGGCCGGATGTGGGTCTGCTAGCGAACATTGGGTTCTGTGAAAGGATCTTAGGGGCTATCCGGGATTATATTTTGAACAATGACAATGGGGAGATCTTTCCCTCAATACTATGGGAAGCACTGATGGCTGTAATTAGAGGAGAAATTATGGGCTGGATTATCCGTTCCTGAGACTAAGTGTTGAAACTGGGGCAGGATTCGTGGACGTTCATGTCAGCAAAACTGACGCCGACCCTGGAGCGATTCAGCGACTGTGGAGGGGCTAGCACCAGCACCATGTGGAACGCAATCAATTCCAATGAGAAATGGTGCCGGATTGACTGGGTCCGTGATTGACAGTCGGGGGGCTGACAAGCTGCAGTTGCATATACACATTACAATCCTCACACACACCCATCTCAGCTAATAAGATGGCACTGGTTACGCTGGAGCGCCCATACGGCTGATGGGTCAGCTGGGTCCTGAGGGCACTCAGCAGTGCGTGCAGCTGCAAGGCTGCCTTTCCGGGTACGGCAATGGTGTTCCGCGCTCATCCACCCCCAACCCCACAGCCCACCTCCAGGCCACCCCACCCGCTACCCCGCCACCCCGGCCCTGGTAGAAGCTCTCCCGGCCAGCAGCACAACTGTCAGCAAACTATGGTGATGTTGGACACTTTCTGAACCCTCTCTCTCTCCCTCAGCAGGCACAATGGCAGTTTCACGATTTTACAGTGAACCGCGCCGTCGGGAACTTGGCCCATCGGAGGTGGAGAATCGCAGAGGCCCCTGGGAATACCGGGTCAAGCCTGCGAATGATATGCAAATGATGTTTCCTGTACGTGCATTCCGGACCGCATTGACACCGCTGTCAAAGGTGACAGAGAATTGCGATCTGGCGTCAAATCGCGCATGCCGCAATTATGCCGTCGGAACCTATTTTCCGATTTCGATGTTAGCCTATGGAGAATCCCGCCTATATATCTTTTAAGGCCCATAAAGAGCTAGTGGCAAGGAGGGAGCGGAAAAAACTATGCGGGCACCCCTTCCCAAGAACTATTAGTGGCGAGGAAAAAACTGCAGGTGCAGTTTGATCTGATCATTTAGGGATAGGGTGGCACAGCAGCTGAGGAGAGCTAAAGGGGCTATTTACAAATATGGGGAGAAGGCAAGTCGCCTCCTGGCAAATCAACTGAGGAAACAGGAGGCTGAGAGGGAGATTGCCCAGATTAGGACACGGGATGGGGATCTGGTCTCGGATCAGGAGAAGGTAAATGAGGTACTTAAGACCTTTTACCAAACTTTATACAGGTCGCAGCCTCCACGGGATGGGAAAGATATGGTGGAATTCCTGGTGGAGTTGGAGTTTCCCAAGGTGGAGATGGAGTTATGGGAGGAGCTTGGAGCTCTGCCAGAGTTGGATGAGATTAAGCAGGCAATGAAAATGTGCAGTCGGGGCAGGCACAGAGACCTGACGGGTTCCCGGTGGAATTCTATTAAAAATTCATGGACCTATTAGCCCCTCTATTGTTAGGGATATTCAGGGACTCCTTGGAGAGATGTGCGTTGCCACAGATGTGGAGGCAGGCTTTGATTTCCCTGCTCTTGAAAAAAAAGACAAGGACCCCTTAGATTGTAAGTCATTTTGTTCAATCTCCCTGTTAAATGTGGACACGAAGCTGTTAGCTCTGTTTGTAGTTTTTGAAAATATTGGATTTGGGCCGGACTTTGTCGCATGGGTGCGGCTGTTACCTACGGCCCTGTTTGCCAGTGTTTGCACTAACAAAGTGAACTACGACCCCTTTTGGCTTTACCGAGGTACCAGGCAGGGATGTCTGTTGTCACCTTTGCTGTTTTCACCAGCAATAGAGCCACTAGCCATGGCCCTGAGGTCCTCGAATACATGGGGGGGAATAGTTAGAGGTGGGGTGGAACACAGGACCTCGCTGTGCGCTGACAACTTACTATTATATGTGAGGGATACGGAGGAGTCAATAGATAACACTATGGGAATCTTGCAGCATTTTGGGGTCTTTTCTGTTGACAAGATAAATATAGGAAAGAGTGAATACTTTGCAGTGTGGTATTGTAAGACTTCTTACTTTGTGGTTGAGTTGATGAGGCCAGTGTCATGATATTCAGGTAAACTTCATGGTACATACATACTGACGGACAGATCAACGGACCAATCAACACACACAACACCACAGCCAATCACAGACAAGAGCATACACACTATAAAACGGGGAACACGACACTTCCCGGGCATTCCAGCAGGAGACAGCTCAGGGCACAGAGCGCACAGCAAGCGACTCAGACATTCACCATGTGCTGAGTGCTTCTCCTAGTTAGTGTTAGGGTTAGGTCCACAGATACAAGGGTAATGAACGAACCACAGTAACCAGTTAGCCAATGTATATATAGTTAGTAATAAAACTGAGTTGTACCATTCGCCACCGTGTTGGTTCATCTATGTAGCACAGCACCTAACACGACAGCTGGTGGGGTGGGGTGCTGTTTAGGGGAGTACCGTTCCGGCTAGCTGGAAATCATTTTCAGTATTTGGGTGTCCAGATAGCAAGAGTCTGGGGGAAACGCCAGACTTTGAATTATACAAATCTGGTTGCAAAGATAGGACGGTCTCTTTGTCCCTGGTGGGCTGAGTGCAATATGTTAAAATGAACATCTTACCGAGATTTTTATTCTTATTCCAGTGCCTTACAATAATCTTACCCAAGGCTTTTTTCAGAGAGATTGACCGTCTGGTTACTGGGTTTATTTGGGTGGGTAAGAGCCCAAAGATCAGGTGGACCTTGCTCTAGAGGGGAGATAATTATGGGGCTTGGCCTTTCCAAACATTCAATACTATTATTGGGCAGCTATTGCTGCAAAGGTGCTAGAATGGTTTGGAGATTCGGATGAGCTTTGGGTTCAGATGGAAGCAGAGTCTGCGAGGGGAGCAAGTCTAACGGTGCTAGTATCAGCTCCGTTACCGTGGTACCAAAGAAATACTCACCGAACTTGGTCGTAGTAACCACGTTAAAAATTTGGAGGCAACACTGCCATCGTTTTAACTTGAGGGTCACCTCTAGGCTGACCCTATCTTTGCAAATCAGTTATTCGAACCTGGTAGGTCAGATGTGAAATTTAGGGAACGGAAGAGTAAAGGTTTCGAGAAAGTGGGAGACTTATTTTTAGAAGGTCGGTTCGCTAGCTTAGGGGAACTGAAAGAAAAATATGGGCTCACAGATGCTGATGGGTTCAAGTATCTCCAGGTGCACAGCTGGGTCAAAACAGCCTTTCTGATGAAGCAGCCTTCTACCTTGCTCAAGATGATCTGATCCTGGTTCGGAGTTGGCCAGCAATTTGATTATATACCAACGGATGATGGGGGAGGAGATGGGGTCTGTTGAGGATTTGAAGGCAAAGTGGGCAGAGAAGCTGTGTCCGCTCTTGGAGGAGGAGGTTTGGAGTGAGGGGTTGAGGAGGGTGAACTCGACCTCATCTTGTGCGAGGCTGAGTCTCAACCAGCTGAAAGTGGTGCTCGGGGCACACCTCAAAAGGCTAGAATGAGTCTATTTCTTGAAGGGGTGGATGATAGCTGCGATCGGTGTCTGGGGGGCCCGCCACATCATGCGCACATCCTCTGGTCATGCTCAAAGCTGGCGGAGGTTTGGAGGTCCTTTTTTGAGACTATGTCGGCAATCCTGAACATTGGGTTGGAGCCTTGCCCATTGGTGGTGATTTCTGGGGTTTTGGTTGTGCCAGAACGCCAGATGGGGGCGGGGCAGACATTCTGGCCTTTGCCTCACAGTTGGCAAGGAGACGGATCATCATGGGCTGGAGGTCGATTACACAGCGTGGCTGAGTGACTTGATGGAGTTTTTACATCTCAAGAAGGTTAGATTTACCGTGAGAGGATCAGTGGGAGCCTTTTACCGCAGATGGCGGCCGTTTATATTGTACTTTAAAGAGCTGGTCACACTGTTAGCTGTTAGGGTGGGCACAGGGGAGGGTCAAGGTGGGTGGGGGAGGCTTAGCGACTAAGTTTTACTTTTGCAAGGGAAGAGAGAGGGTGGGGGAGGGGACTCTTACTGTTTAAGCGTTATTCTGTATTTTTGTAGGTTTTCTACTAAAATTGTTTAAAAGTTTTAATAAAAATATTTCCCCCAAAAAAGGGAAATGGAGAAAGCTGCCTGGGAGGAAAGAGAGAGAGAGAGAGAGGGAGAGGGAGAGACTTCCTACTTCGCATGCAGACAGCAGCAACTGAAAGGTTAGCGCAGATAGCAGAGGAAGGCAGTTCTAGAAGGGAACCTAGTGAGGGGATGTCCAGATATGTACAAGCTTTAACAAAATTCAAAAATAGTTAAACAGCTAACATTGCCACAAGATTGTCACACCCGTCTCTTACAGACTAAACCTGTGGGTAGGGTTAGTGAGGTCAATGCATCCTTATCAGAGAAAAGGTCTGGAGACTATGAGACAGTGAAGAAAGCTAAAACAGGAACACATGAACTAGTACAGGAAGCGTGCAGCCAGAGATTTCCAGCTGTAAGAAAACAGGTTGATCAGGCCTACCTTGAATTGGAACGGGTTAAGCAAAGTCATTTTGATCAGTGGGTAAGTTCGCTGAAAACAGAATAAACCTATAAAGCCCTTATAGAGATAATTCTATTGGAGGAATTTAAAGATTTGTTGTCAACCATGATTCGAACCCATGTTGAGGAGCAGAACGTTAGGCCTGCCAGACAAGCCGTGGACCTTGCGGACGACTATGAGCTGGTTCATAGTCCAAAGCCTTTCTTTAGACCTAATTTTAAATCGGAGAAAGCTAGAACTTTGGAAGGTGCAAGAGAGGTGCAAGAGAAGGAATAGTTGTAAGCTCCAAGGAGGTCTCACCTCAGAATACAAGATAATCTGTTGAAGGGGTGAGAGATATGAAAAAGTTCAGGGCGGATTCTCCGTCCCGCGGTGCGGTGCGCCCCCCCGGGATTCTCCATCTTGTCAGCCGGCCAATGGGGTTTCCTATTATGGGCAGCCCCACGCAATTGAAAATTCCGACAGCGAAGAATCCAGCCCCAGATGTTTTCATGGTAATAAACTGGGCCACACCAAATCACTATCCTGGAGATTAAACGGTCAGCCGCAGGGTGTTACGAATCTTAAAACTGGAAATATAAAGTTATAGGCTGGAGAACAGGAGAAGCAGGTGGGATTTGTACACCATGTAAAGGACCAGACAATAGGAGGGAACCTGTGCGCATGACCTGCACAGGGGCAGAATGACCAGCAGGTGGCAGACGTGTTTAAAGAATTTGTGAGCCAGGGTAAAATATTTCTATATGGGCAGGATCAAAGGGGAAAAGATATTAAAATGTTACAAGATACAGGGGCGAGACGATCCCTGATGTTTTGGGATGTTGACATTTGGTGTCCAGAAGGGATATTAAAAAAAAACAGTGCTGATCAGCAGCATCTGCGGAGAAAGGAAAGAAATTCCTTTAGTAAAAATACACTTACTGAGTAGCTTGAAGACAAGGAAAGTACTGGGAAGCATGGCAGAAACCTTGTCCATTGCAGGAATTCAATTTAATCTAGAAAATGATATCACAGAATCGCCGATAATAGCGATGCCTACTGTAGTTTAGCAGCTGATAGAGAATCCTACCATGGAGAAATTACATATAGACCCCGCTGGAGTTATTTCTGGATTACATGGTGATGCAATCAGAGGCTCAGAAACTAAGACAAACGAGGGGGGAGTTGCGAGTCCAAGGTGAGGCCAGTGAGATCAGGTATTCAGATGCACTTTTTAGCTGAATGACAATGAGACAGACACAAATCCTGAGGAGACTTGTTAGGACGGATTCTGGGAGGATGTTTTCTCTTGTGGGGAAGACTGCAACAAGGGAACACAGTTTAAAAATGAGACATCTCCAATTTAAAACGGGGATTAGGAGAAATGTCGTCAGCCTGTGTAATTCTCTTCAGCAGAAAGCAGCGGAGCTTGGATCAAAACCTATTCAAGGCAGAGTGGACTTTATGATTACTCGCTCACGTTTACATAAAAGAACAAGACCATGCTATGAATATGTAATGAACTTCCAGACACAGGTGATCACTTTGTAGCAAGACAAACAAAAGAGGCCCTCAGACTCCATAATGAGCTAAAAGCTGGTCAGACAGTGTTTCAGAGGACGATGGATCTTGATTGCATCACCCTGGCTGAACAGGAGTATCCTGTTTATTCCCATTAATGAGTTTAAGTCTGGATGGGACAATAGAACTCAGGTCACTAAACTCAGTGCTAGACTCAGTGCTAGCAGAACCGGTATAAAAGAAGGAACATGGGAACAGACCATCTGTGATAACTTGGGAGTCCCCCACGCACAGCCATCACAAGTAAAAGGATCCCTGGGTTCCCAGCCCAGAGAACATGTCCACCTCGAGTGATCATAGCCTGGCCAGCCTCCTTCATTAAGTGCGGGTAATACCTAGGGCTCAGCTGTGAGTCTGACTCATATTTTGTGTGAATGAAAGAATTTTGAATAAAATTGGGTTAAACCGTGAAACTGTATTTATCATTTGTTCATCTCGCAAGTAAGGGCACCTTGGTAAAATATTTTAGTAATAAGCTGGTTGAAGTGTCTGAGATTTTCACCTGAAAGCCCCCCCCCCCCAGGATGCTGCTTCTGCTGACACTTACTGCTCCCCTAGAAAGTCAAGGAAAGGTTGCCACCGCCAGGAGAACCCCATCAAGGATCCTCTCAAGGCGAACTTTATTCGCTCCAGGCTGAGGAACCCCGCCATGTCGCTAACCCAGGTCTCCACGCTCAGGGGTTTCGAGTCCCTCCACATTAACAAAATCTGTCTCCGGGCTACCAGGGAGGCAAAGGCCAGTACCTCGGCCTCTTTCGCTTCCTGCACTCCCGGACCCTCCGCCACCCCAAATATCGCTACCGTTGGACTCGCCTTCACCCAAGCCTCCAAAACCCGAGACATCACCCTTGCAAACCCCTGCCAGAATCCTTTAAGCGCCGCGCATGCCCAAAACATATGGGCATGGTTCGCCGGACTCCCCGCACACCTCGGGCACCTGTCCTCCACCCCAAAAAACCTACTGATTCTTGCCGCCGTTATATGCGCCCGATGCACCACTTTAAACTGGATTAAGCCAAGCCTGGCACATGATGAGGAGGAGTTCACCCTGCCCAGAGCATCGGCCCACAGGCCCTCATCCAGCTCCTCGCCCAGCTCCTCCTCCCACTTATCCTTCAACTCCTCCACTGAGGCTTCCTCTACCTCCTGCAGCTCCTGATATATGCCCGACACCTTCCCCTCCCCTACCCAGAAGCCAGACACCACCCTATCCTGGATCCTATGTAGGGGCAGCAGCGGGAATGTCCTGCTGCAGGGCCCTTCCTCTCCCCTGTGTCTCCTCCACTGCCCCCAGATCCTCAGTGCCGCCGTCACCACCGGACTTGTGGTGTATCGCGCCGGCAAGAACGGCAGTGGAGCCGTCACAAGTGCCCTTAGACTGGTACCTTTACACAACGCCGCCTCCAACCGCCCCCACGCCGCCCCCTCCTCCATCATCCATTTCCTGATCATGGCCACATTGGCAGCCCAGTAATAACTACACTCCAAGAATACCCTTTTGACTCACGGTGTTTTATTCACCCACACAAATCCCGTAACAATCCTATTCACCCGCTTAAAGAAGGACTTGGGGATGAAAATGGGGAGGCACTGAAAGACGAAGAGGAACCTGGGGAGAACCGTCATCTTCACAGTCTGCACCCGTCCCGCCAGGGAAAGCGGGAACATATCCCATCTTTTAAACTCTCCCTCCATCTGCTCCACTAGCCGGGTTAAGTTGAGCCTGTGCAGGGCATCCCAGTTCCTGGCCACTTGTATTCCCAAGTACTGAAAGCTCCTCTCCACTATCCTGAGTGGGAGCACCCTCAGTCTCTCCTCCTGGTCCCTACCGTGGGCCACGAACAGCTCACTCTTCCCCACGTTCAACTTATACCCCGAGAACCTCCCAAAGTCCCCCAGGATCCACATGACCACCCCATCCCCTCTAACGGGTCCGAAATATACAACAGCAGGTCATCCGCGTAGAGGGAGACCCGGTGCTCCTCCCCTCCGCGCGCCAGCCCCCTCCAATCCCTCGAAGTCCTGAGTGCAATGGCCAATGGCTCCATTGCCAGGGCAAACAGCAACGGGGACAGGAGACACCCCTGTCTCGTCCCCCAGTGCAGCCTGAAATATTCCGACCTTAGCCGGTTTGTGGACACACTCGCTACAGGGGCCTCGTACAGCAGCTAGACCCACCCTATAAATCCCTCCCCGAATCCAAACCTGCCTAGCGCCTCCCACAGATACTCCCACTCCACCCTGTCAAAGGCCTTCTCCGCGTCCATCGCAGCCACCACCTCCACCTCCCCCCCCCCCCCCCCTCCGAGGGCATCATGATAATATTCAGGAGCTTCCTCACGTTCGTGTTCAGCTGCCTGCCCTTAACAAAACCATCTGGCCCTCCCCAATCACTCCCGGGACACAGTCCTCTATTCTGGTGGCCAGAATTTTTGCCAACAGCTTGGCATCTACGTTCAGGAGCGATATCGGCCTGTAGGACCCACACTGAAGCGGATCCTTCTCCTTCTTCAGGATAAGCGAGATCAATGCCTGCGATATTGTCGGAGGGAGGGTCCCTTTCTCCTTTGCCTCATTGAAGGTTCTCAGCAGGAGCGGGCTCAGCAGCTCCGAGAACTTCTTATAAAATTCTACGGGGAAGCCGCCCGGGCCTGGGGCCTTGCCCGTCTGCATGCTTGCCAGCCCCCCGACTACCTCCTCCAACTCAATCGGGGCCCCAGTCCCTACACCCGCTCTGCTTCCACCCTTGGGAACTTCAACCGGTCCATGAACTGCCTCATCCCTTCCCCCTCCCCGGGGGGGGGTTCCGACTCGTATAACTTCACGTAGAACTCCCTGAAGACTTCATTAACCCTCTCTGGGCTCAGCACCATGTTGCCTTCCCTATCCCGCACTCCCCCAATCTCTCTGGCCGCCTCCCTCCTGCGCAGCTGGTGCGCCAGCATCCTACTTGCCTTCTCCCCATACTCATAAATTGCCCCCTTCATTTTCCTCAGCTGCGCCTCCGCCTTCCCCGTGGTCAGCAAGTCAAACTCCGCCTGTAATTTCCGGCGCTCGTTCAACAGCCCCCCCTCTGGGGCCTCCGCGTACATCCTGTCTACCCTGAGTACCTCTCCCACCAGTATCTCCCTCTCCGCCCTCTACTTCTTCGCTCTATGGGACCTAATGGAGATTAACTCTCCCCTAATGACCACCTTCAGAGCCTCCCAAACCACTGCCACCGTCACCTCTCCTGTGTCGTTCACTCCCACATAATTCTCAATACTCCTCCCTATCCGCCCGCACACCACTTCGTCCGCCAGCAGCCCCACATCCAAAGAACAAAGAACAAAGAAATGTACAGCACAGGAACAGGCCCTTCGGCCCTCCAAGCCCGTGCCGACCATGCTGCCCGACTAAACTACAATCTTCTACACTTCCTGGGTCCGTATCCCTCTATTCCCATCCTATTCATGTATTTGTCAAGATGCCCCTTAAATGTCACTATCGTCCCTGCTTCCACCAACTCCTCCGGTAGCGAGTTCCAGGCACCCACTACCCTCTGCGTAAAAAACTTGCCTCGTACATCTACTCTAAACCTTGCCCCTCTCACCTTAAACCTATGCCCCCTAGTAATTGACCCCTCTACCCTGGGGAAAAGCCTCTGACTATCCACTCTGTCTATGCCCCTCATAATTTTGTATACCTCTATCAGGTCTCCCCTCAACCTCCTTCGTTCCAGTGAGAACAAACCGAGTTTATTCAACCGCTCCTCATAGCTAATGCCCTCCATACCAGGCAACATTCTGGTAAATCTCTTGTGCACCCTCTTTAAAGCCTCCACATCCTTCTGGTAGTGTGGCGACCAGAATTGAACACTATACTCCAAGTGTGGCCTAACTAAGGTTCTATCCAGCTGCAACATGACTTGCCAATTCTTATACTCAATGCCCCGGCCAATGAAGGCAAGCATGCCGTATGCCTTCTTGACTACCTTCTCCACCTGTGTTGCCCCTTTCAGTGACCTGTGGACCTGTACTCCTAGATCTCTTTGACTTTCAATACTCTTGAGGGTTCTACCATTCACCGTATATTCCCTACCTGCATTAGACCTTCCAAAATGCATTACCTCACATTTGTCCGGATTAAACTCCATCTGCCATCTCTCCGCCCAAGTCTCCAAACAATCTAAATCCTGCTGTATCCTCCGACAGTCCTCATCGCTATGCGCAATTCCACCAACCTTTGTGTCGTCTGCAAACTTACTAATCAGACCAGTTACATTTTCCTCCAAATCATTTATATATACTACAAAGAGCAAAGGCCCCAGCACTGATCCCTGTGGAACACCACTGGTCACAGCCCTCCAATTAGAAAAGCATCCTTCCATTGCTACTCTCTGCCTTCTATGGCCTAGCCAGTTCTGTATCCACCTTGCCAGCTCACCCCTGATCCCGTGTGACTTCACCTTTTGTACTAGTCTATCATGAGGGACCTTGTCAAAGGCCTTACTGAAGTCCATATAGACAACATCCACTGCCCTACCTGCATCAATCATCTTAGTGACCTCCTCGAAAAACTCTATCAAGTTAGTGAGACACGACCTCCCCTTCACAAAACCGTGCTGCCTCTCACTAATACGTCCATTTGCTTCCAAATGGGAGTAGATCCTGTCTCGAAGAATTCTCTCCAGTAATTTCCCTACCACTGAAGTAAGGCTCACCGGCTTGTAGTTCCCGGGATTATCCTTGCTACCTTCTTAAACAGAGGAGCAACATTGGCTATTCTCCAGTCGCCAGAGAGGGCGCTGACCCCATTCCGCCCCCAGTCACAGGTCCACCCAGTGCGGGGTATGGTCCGAGACCGCAATGGCCGAGTATTCGACCCCCTCCACCCTCGGGATTAACGCCCTATTCAGCACAAAGAAGTCGATTCGCGAATAGACTTTATGGACATGGGAGAAAAAGGAAAACTCCTTTGTCCTTGGCCGCGCAAACCTCCAGGGGTCCACTCCCCCCATCTGGCCCATGAACTCCCACAAGGCCCTGGCCACCGCCGGCCTATTTCCCGACCTGGACTTGGAACGATCCAAGCTCGGATCCAAGACCGTATTAAAGTCCTCTCCCATTATCAGGTGTCTTACCTCCAAGTCCGGGATCCTACCCAACACACGCCTCATGCAGTCCGCATCATCCCAGTTCGGGGCATATACATTCACTAACACCACCCGGGCCCCCTGCAGCTTGCCACTCACCATTATATACCTGCCCCCCTTGTCTGCCACGATGCTCCCTGCCTCAAATGCCACTCGTTTACTGACCAAAATGGCCACTCCTCTGGTCTTGGAGTCTAATCCAGAGTGAAACACCTGTCCCACCCATCCTTTCCTCAGCCTCGTCTGGTCAGCGAGTTTTAAGTGCGTCTCTTGCAACATGGCCACATCCGCCTTCAACCCCTTCAAATGCGAGAACACGCGGGACCGCTTGACCGGCCCATTCAGGCCCCTCACGTTCCACGTGATCAGCCTGGTCGGGGGGGTGACCACCCCCCCATCCTGCCGACCAGCCATCTCCCTTTTTCGGCCAGCCGCGTGCCCCGCCTCCCTCCTCCAGCTCTCCCCCCCGGCGGCCCCCCCGCCCGACTCTCCATCCATACCCCTCACCTGGCTCCCCTTCAGTCAGCAAAGCAGCACCCCGCACCCCCTCCCTGCCAAACATCCGCTTAGCTCCGGTTTCCCCCCCCCCATTGTGCTTCCGTGAGTCAGCTCATCCATGCTGACCCCGGCTGCTCCCGCCTCTATATACGAACCCTTAACTTGTTGCTTCCTTCGGGCCACCCTATCCCCCCCTCCCCCGCTGGGTAGAGGGGCAAGCGCCATCTGGGACCTCCCTGTGCACAGAACAACCCGTCCCGGGCGTTTCCCGCCCCCTAGCACCGAACACCTGGAAAACAAAACACCTGGAAAACAAACAAAACAAGCAACAAAACCACCAACCAAACTAGGGCAGACAAGCCCATAAACTTATGCTTTACCCGCCGTCCTCCCCTCGGTCCCTCCCCACCCGCACATTTCATCCCCATACAACTGTCCCTTAGTTCAGGTCCAGCTTTTCCTGCCTGATGAACGACCACGCCTCGTCTGGCGTATCAAAATAATGGTGCCTGTCCTGGTATGTTACCCACAGCCGGGTGCAGGAGCCCAAACTTCACCCCTTTACTGTGGAGGACCGCTTTCGCCCGGTTAAAACCTGCACGCCCCCTCGCCAGCTTAGCTCCCAGGTCCTGGTAAATTCGGATCTTGCCGTTCTCCCACTTACTGCTCCGTTCTTTCTTCACCCTCCGCAGGACTTGCTCCCGGTCTGCCAAGTGCTGAAACCGTATCACCATCGCCGTCGGTGGCTCGTTTACCCTCGGCTTTCTGGCGAGAACCCTTTGCGCCCCATCCAGCTCCAAGGGCCCCGCGATCATCAGCGTCCCCAACATCGTAGTCACGTACGTGCTTGCATCCGCCCTCTCCGCTCCTTCGGGAAGGCCCAGGATCCGCAGATTATGCCATCCAAGACCTACACTCAAGGTCATCCAGCCTCTCCTGCCATCTCTTATGGAGCGCCTCGTGCCCCTCCACCTTCACCGCCAGGCCCAGGATCTCGTCCTCGTTCTCCGCCACCTTCCTCCTCACCTCCTTGATCTCCTTCTCCTGCGCCTTCTGGGTAACCACAATTCTTTCCATGGAGGCCAGCATCTCCGTTTTCAGCTCCATGAAGCAGTTTTTAAGGAGCTTCTGCTGTTCTCTGGCCCACTGGGCCCACACCTCCTGATCTTCTCCGGTGCCATTTTGTCCTCCCGGACCTTCTCGACCTTCTTCCCCGCATTCGCGCGTCTGCCGGCTCCGCTCCTGGTTCTCTCCATGCACCACCGGCACCGGGGGGGGGGGAACCTCTCCCACGTCCATTCCTGCACCGGTCCCTCCCGTCAATTACCGCCGCCGCTCCTTTTAGCGGCCCGAAAAACCGATCCCGGCGGGAGCTGCCGTTCGCGCGACCTAGCAGGTCATGGCCGCTACCAGAAGTCGTGGATATATCTTTTTAACAACCAACACAGGTATGATGAGGTCAATGGCCTTCTTCGGTGCTGCAAGATTTTATAATGATGTCGAACAACCTGTCATTGGCACTAAATTGTCCTACAACCATAGTTTACAAAAATGACAACAACCTGCATTTATATAGCATAATTAAAGAGTAAAACATCCCAAGGCACTTTGCGAGACTGGAGCATTATGAATCAAAATATGACACCAAGCCACATATGTTATGTTCTGGTGCTTGGCCGGTAGGAATCCCGCACAAGAGAATGCCTAGTTTTTAACTAGTTAAATGTTTATTATTAAATACATGAGTGGGTTAGATAACTAAGAAAAAAAATCAAAAAACTACTAACTATAATGAATTATCCAAGAGCTACTACAAATATGACTATCCACTATGACAACTATCTCCAGACTCCCCGAGGTAACATAGTTGCATGGTTGTTCTCTACTGCCACCTTCAGGTTGGAGGTCGTATACATTACTATTTACATGATTGTTTATGCATATCATCACAACATGCAGAGATATTAGTGCAAACAACCACAAGCTTCAGTTTAATGTAGAAGAGAGAAGTGGAGAGGTGTATCAAGGTTATTACAGGGCTTAGGGTCCAAGCAGCTTAACTTAAAATAATAAACTAGCTGACTTGTTAACTAATTGAACAAAATATTATTCTAGAGTTACCTGTTCCATACTTTTCATTTTTCTGTATATCCCTAAGGCATCTCTAAGTCACCGCATTCAAAAATATAAAGCCTATTGCCTTCCCTAACAGGCCTCTGATAATCGTGATGAGACTCGTGGGCTTTCTCAACACTGCCTTAGTGTTTAGATGGTTCCTTTGTGACTGGTGGAGAGTACTCCAGCTGAGGGTCTGTTTAGCGCTAAATCCTTACTGATTTATGCCTAATATTTATAACCGTAAAACAAAGCATAACTAATTGGCCAACATGATAATACATTTGGGGTTTATAGAATTAAAGAGATATACATAACAAAGAAAGTATTTGCATTTATATTGGAGTGGTCATGTCCTTGGATCATCGCTAATCGCCATAAGTGCTTTTCAGATGATCAGAATTGAATTGTTTCAGACTAATATCGGAAACTATATCCTTGATTGGTTTAATATTGCCTTCTGTAAAGTCTGTGGGGCCTGAAAGAATATCCAAGATCTTTGGTCATGGACTGGGGTGAAGTACATGCAATTTATGTCCCTGATTTACTCAAGACGTCTGAGTTATTTAAAATGGTATGAAGATGTGACCGCTGACTCTATCTATCCTTGAGAACTCCTCCATCACTTTTTCACGGTTCCACTAACACATGGATTATATATGGACTGAGGAAGGAGTTGGTAGGCTGGATTGAATGGTGTATTCTGGATCCATGCTTTCTATGGCCTTACTGGCCTACATCAATCAAATAAGCATTTTAAAATTTACAACACATAGAATGCAGCCGTTCACAAAGGTAGCCCACAACCACTTTCTCAAGAGCAGTTAGGGAAGGGCAATAAAAATGGTGGCCTATCCACTGATGCCCATGTCCCGTGAAGTAATTTACAAAATGACTTTCAATCAGATGATCCTACCTAAGATTATCTTTGTTATAATCGAATGCCACTACAAACCGGCTTTGTAATGCCTTCACCATCATTTACAAAGAAAGTGAAATCCCAAATAATATCTCAGTTTCACATCATATGTCTAATAATCCAAATTCATTTCTTCAGCCACTTCATGACTTGTTAATGACTACATATTAATAATTTGATACTTGCTGTCATGAAGTATATTTCTGCTATCCCGGCATGTATTAGAAATGGATACATATTTTTAGAAAGCTGAGAGACATTATTTCATGATCTATTTCTTATTGTAGACAATACTTCTTATCTGTTGAGATCAAATCTCAGTGGATATTTGAAAACAAAAATGGTGCTAAGAATTTTATTGCAAATGATGACAGAGATATATTTTGTAATATTATCCATTTTAAGTCATTTATCATCATTAGCTGCTCTATAATACAAAACCACAATACATTAGGTAATATACCTTTGAGAGTAATCTGTAATGATTCTTAAACGTTAGATAGAAGATCAATGAAATGGCTCATTGGCATCTATTGACACTTAAGGGAATTGTTTAGAGTTTCTTTTGAGTTACACATTTTCCAAATAGAAATATCCTGCTGGTTTCATAATACTCCTGTGAAGCATCCTGGGCTGCTTTACAGTAAAAGGAGCTATATGAATGCAAGTTGTTGTTGGTTAATTAAGCCTCCAAATAGGAAAAGAGCAGGAGTTAATATTAATTTTGCAAATTGCCATTACACATTGCAATTTTAGTATTCTGATTACAATGCACCTGATTCTACGGTTGCGCGAAGATCAGAGGTTACTTTATCCCACGAGGAGCTAAAAAAGTTCATAATGTCATGCAGCCATGAATTACATTGTGCCAGTTCCAATGAGGATGATTACTGTTTTCAGTCTATGCTAGTGATACCTACCAAAATCTAGCAACGGACATGATCTCAGTTTTAGGGCGTACATTGCCCATTCGTTCCCCTGGATATGTGCTCCTTGATCAACAGAAAGATAAAGGTCATTGAGAAGATTGTAAACATTTTTGCAGAAAAGTTATGTTGTTGTCTTCTGAGTCACCATTAAAATCACCTGAAGGTGGCATCAACCCTCTTCAGACAAGAGTTACTAAAACGATTACACACCAAGTGTGAAGTGTATGTAAACAGATTGAGAACAGAATAGTTTTGATTGGTTAAAAATAATTGATGGTTTATTGGTTAAAACTTTAGAATTAAGAGAGGTCAACCAAGCCCTTAAAAGCAGAGGGCACAAATTCAACTTCAGGGTAAAATTGAACCAGAATCTGTTTTAAGTGAGTCAATTTCTCACAATTGACACTATCATGGAATCCCAATCTTTTTGATTGCTTTTTATGTCAAAATTACCCCTAAACATTGAAATTAGGATGGGTAATCACAAACAAACCTACAATCATTCCAGGAGGCACGGTGTGAAAATTACATCCTTCCTTTTTCATCCGTGAATAGAGAGCGGGATTCTCCGACCCTCCGCGCCGGAATTGCACTCGGCGGGGGGGCGGAGAATAGCTGTTCACGCCAGAAATCCAGCGCAACGGCGCTTCCGCGGACCTGCCAGTCGCGCAGGGGACGCGGCGCCGGTTAGGGACCGCTGAAAGAGGACCTCGCGGCGATTCTCCACGGCGATTCTCCGCGGCCGAACTCCCGCTGGCTTGGTTCACATCTGGTACCACCCGGCCGGAGCTTGGACCCGTGGCCACAGTGGCGGTCCTGGTGGGTGGGGGGAGTCTGACTCCGTGGGGGGGGGCCTCAGCGGTGGCCAGGTCCGCGATCGGGGGCCACTGATCGGCGGGCCATCGCGATCTGGGGGACCTACGTTACTTCGCGTGGGCCCACTGTGTGTCGCCATGTCGGCGGCGCCCGAGCCGACGTGGGCTGCCGCGCACATGCGCAGCCTGGACAGCAGGGTTCCGCCGGCAGCCAGAGCTGCGGGACGCACGCCGGGGCCCTGCTAGCCACCTGGAAAACGGGGAATCACCCCAGACATTTGAGCAAAAAGTCCAGAGTGATTCTCGCCCGTTTTCCGACTTAGTCTCCAAAAGGGAATATCCCGCCCAGAGTTTTTCCACATCTGTCAAGGTTCTGGATGTATAGACTATAGGTCTCTCTGTACCATTTTCCCATCAATGGGAAAGAACTGCCCCTATTCCATATGGAGAGGCATCACATGTAGACCAGTTCTCTTTTGGGGTGGTAATAAGCCAGAATGTTTGATGGTAGTAACAGCTGCTTCACCTTCACGAAGGTTTCATCCTGCAGCACCTGCATTGACCACAGCTGGTGTTTTTTTAATCAAGTGGCCAAGTTTGGGATAAACGTCCCATAGTAGTTTATGAGGCCGAGGAAAGACATTCATTCTTTTGTATTTTGTGGTGTCAGTGCCTCTTTGATGGCCTTAACTTTACCCTCCACGGGATGTAGGTCTTTTTTATTGCCTCGGTAGCCTAGGTAAACCACTCATTGTTCTCATTTGAGATAGACAACTGTGCCAGAAAATCATCTCAAAAGCTCCTCCAGGTTTTCTAGGTGCTTTTATCACATGGCACCTGTAATTAGTAAGTTGTCTAAGTGCATTGTCACCTTA
Organism: Scyliorhinus torazame; assembly: GCF_047496885.1. Taxonomy (NCBI): domain Eukaryota; kingdom Metazoa; phylum Chordata; class Chondrichthyes; order Carcharhiniformes; family Scyliorhinidae; genus Scyliorhinus; species Scyliorhinus torazame. The sequence goes on along the minus strand of NC_092707.1, from coordinate 119,229,341 downwards.
GGTAGCCCATGGGGAATGTTTTCCATCTTGCATTGAGAAATGGTGCACTGCGGGTAGTACTCCCATAAATGCTTATGGGTGTTAATCGTCATATACTTCCTGGATGACCCATCTAGTTCTAGGTGGAAGTAGGCATGGCTCATATCTAGTTGAGCGAAGGTTTGACCCCAAGCCAGTTTGGCATAAAGATGTTCCATGCATGGCATGGAGTACCAATCTAACCATGAGGCTTTATTAACTGTTAGTCTATAGTCCCCGCAAAGACGGACCAACTTGCCGGGCTTGAGGTCAGGCGTTACTGGTGAAGCCAACTCTGCGAACTGCGCTGTTCTTATTATCCCGAGGCTCTCTAATTGCACGTGCTCGGTCTCTACCTTGGTAAGTAAAGGAACTGGCTGTCCCTGAAATATTTCGGGCGGGCGTCAGGGTCCACATAAATCTCTGCCCTTGCTTCCCTTATTCTTCCAAGGCCTTCTTGAAATACCTCAGGGTATTTGCCAATGACCTTGTACAGTCCACTGGTTCTTAGTTTGCAAATTTGTAGCCAGTCCAGATGGATCCTCTGGAGCCAGTCTCTGCCCAAGTGGCTGGGTCCTGGTCCTCATACAACTAAGAGTAGGATTTGGGCCATCTGCTGCCCCTAGGTAACTGGGGTCAAAGTGGTCCCCATAATCTTCAAAGGTTACCCTGTATATCTTGGCCCAGATGTCTCGCAGGCCTAGAGGCAAGATGCGCCCCCCTGGAAACTCCAGAAGGTATGTCCCCTGATGATGGAGATGGCAGCTCCCACATCCACCTCCATTTCTAAAGAATGGCCATTGACCAAGACTGTTATCATTATCGGGGTTACCTTAGGGGTGATAATGCAGTTTAGCTGCATTGTTTCATCCTCTACAGGCTGATAGACGTTCAAGGCCCAGGCCTGAGGTGAATTTGGCTTGGGCAGTACGTGTACTGCTGATTCTAGCAGCATTGCCTGGGTCGTGTCCTTTGGCCACACTTACAGCAGCCTTGCGGCTGACATTTGTGGTCCTCTGGAGAGGCTTTCCTGGTACTTCTAGGGTTATCCAGCAGTCTTTTGAGATACTAGAATACACTGGCTGAATGTTGAGTGGGTGAGGCACGTGGGAGCTTTCGCTGGAAATGCTGGCTTTCTTGTGTGAGGGTTCTTCCCCATCCCCAGCCTGAGAATGCCACTGTCCATCAACCCTTGGGCCTTCTCTTGGCGTTCTCCAAAGATAGTACTTTTGAAATCAAGGGTAGGTTCCGTCAACAATCTTTTTGTATTGTAACATTATTGATTCCTCACACCAGCTGGTTGCGTAGCATCTCAGTCAGGGATGGGCCTAACTCACAGTATTCGGTCAGCTTCCTTAACCTAGCCAGGAATTCTGTCACGGGTTTCCCCAGGGGTCCTCCCAGCCGTGTTGAATCGGTAATGCTGGAAGATTATGGATGGCTTGGGGACGGAATGGTTCTTTACTAGATCCACAAGCTCATCAAACGTTTTCGTGTCAGGGGCTGCAGGACAAGTTAAACTCTTAATAATGCTGAATGTTGGGGCCCCGAATGTTGTCAAAAGGATTACTTTCTGTCGGTTATCCCCTTCTATGCTATTGGCACGGAAGAAGTAGCGCATGCGTTCAACGTACTGGGACTAGTTCTGCAGGTCCGCATCATAAGGTTCGAGCTGAAGAAACAAAGGCATTTACGGGTTTTTAACCTTTGCATTGTTTCTCACTGGAGTTGCTGTTTTGGAGTTTTGAAAAGGCTGCTGAGAATCCTGTGCTTGATTCTCATCGCCAATGTAATAGTTTCAGGAGGTGTGGAGTGAAAGGCCAAACTGGTTTATTTTAAACTGAAAATAAAGCAGCTACCACAACACACAAAAAATATCCCAGCCCAAGGCTATCGGGAACTGCCGGACCGGGTCTGGGACTCCATTTAAAGGACCCGCTAACGAGCCCCCGCCCCAACCACAGGAACTCATATTCTACAAGTCCACGGGGGGGGGGGATCAATCAGTGATTCCGCTGTGGTCCTCATTAGGATTATTACTAAACCTATGCATCAAAATGCTTCCAATTTCATCTGTTCAAAGCTTTGAAATTTCTGTTTGCACATAATTCAGTGGTACCAATTCCTGATGAGAAGTTTTCATCATTGCGTTTGCACGTCCATTGTATTCAGCTCTGACCTATATCTGCCAACTGATTCATCAGACTGGATTCCTTAGATAAGGAGGTTCCTTATCTAAGCACTATCCCTCACTGTTCTTAAGACTATTGCCAGTGATTGCAGGCTTTGTATAGCCAACTCACATTGAATGTCAAAAATCACACATTAAATAATAATAATCTTTATTAGTGTCACAAGTAGACTTACATTAACACTGCAGTGAAGTTACTGTGAAAAGCCCCTAGTCGCCACACTCCGGCGCCTGTTTGGGTCACAGGGGGAGAATTCAGAATGTCCAATTCACCTAACAAGCATGTCTTTCAGGGCAACCATGGTTCCATATTCCAGTATGGATTTGATTACTTTAGGACAGGCGGTGCGGGAATTGGAATAAGACTCGTGTTCAGGGGAAGTAACTAAGACGAGCGGTGCGAATGCCCAAATGATGTATGTATTCCTTGAACTGGCCTCCTCTAAGGAACTTTAAATAACTGTAGGGAAGGGAGTGGGTGGAAGGGAGCTTGAATTGACGGAATGTGGGTGGCAAAATGTCATGATGGGACAGGCTTGATAGACAAGCTGATTCCCTTTCTGTCATTCTTTATCATGTGTTTTGTATAATGGATGTTAGTGTGAGGAGAAATACATATTGAACAGCAACTTCTGGCAATTACATATGCACAGTGGGCAGGATTCCTGTCTAGCGGCGCTGGAATTGCGAAACGTGGTTGGGCGGAGAATTGTGCGTGAGGCAAAAATCGTGGCCGGTGCTGGGCGCCTGACAGAATGCCTTGTTCTGGTGCCTCGAAAACAGCGTCGATGTATTCTAGAAATCATAGAATTTACAGAGCATAAGGAGGCCATTCAGCCCATCATGTCTACACTGGCCCTTGGAAAAAACACCCTACTTAAGCCCACACCTCCACCCTATCCCTGCAACCCAGTGGACACTAAGGGCAATTTAGCATGGCTAATCCACCAAACCTGCACATCTTTGGACTCTACTCTGCATATACAGTAAATGCCGTTGGCATATCATTAACAGGCCTGACCCGGTATTCTCTGGGGCCTCCGCAATGGTCCGCCTCCTCCAGGAGGTATTACTAATAACGGGGTTCACTTGTGGTTTTAAAAATCAGGAACAGGCACCGTGGCTGCTGAGAGAGAAAGAGGAGGTACGACATTTTCCCAGAGGCGTGAACATGGGCTGCTGGTCCTGCCGCTGGCAAGGCTGGCTGGGGTTGGGGTGATGGGGGGCATCTGCCAGGGCCAGGGGGGGGAATAGCGGGGGGGTGACAGGGGCTGACCAGGAGATGGACAGTGGGGTCGGGGTGAACCCCCCCCCCCCGGGATTGGGGTGACCTCCCAACGGGATTGGTGTGTCCAGGCACGGACTGCTACGGCCTGCAAGTCAGCCATCTTGCTGTGCACCCCAGTGATCGCCCACCATGGCCCATAGTTGTGCAGAGTGACACCGGCCATCTGGGTGCCTCCACCCCAACACCCGCACTCCACTGGGCACCACTCTGCCGGTGGGACATCACACGGCCCACCCAAGGGGGACTAGTACAGTAGCCCCCATAGCAGGACATCGGACAGAGGTCGCAGAGTGTTCCGGTAGCATGGGTAGGGTTTGCCACTAGTACTCCTGTAGGGATAGGTGCCAGAGCCAGAGGTCCCTGTAGTGTCCCTGCCGCACCGCATCCCTGGTGCCAGGGATGCGGTGCGGCAGGCAGAGAGCCAGGAATGGCTAGGGTGGGTGTGGGGATGGGAGAGGTGGGAGGGGGGTCAGGGCAATGTGGGGGCAGGGGCTGCAGTGCAGGCCAGGGCACCGTGTATCTCGGCAGACCTCGTTGGGCACAGGAAAACATGTCCACCTTCCACCTCCCCTGATAATGAATTTTGGAATCCAACCAAGAATGGGTTGGCTGCCGCAGCCCTGCGGGATGCACTGAGGCTGTACGAGCAGGAGCTGCTCAGTGAAGAGCCTGCAGTGGTGCAGCCTGTCCAAGATGAACAGGAGCCAGCTGGTGAGGATGGAGAGCCAGCCGCCCAGCAGGCTGAGGAGATGGGAGGGGAGGCCGCATGAGGTCTCGAGGGCAGGATTCTCTGATCCTGAGGCTAAGTGTTGACGCCGTCGTAAACGCCGTCGCATTTCCCGACGGTGTCAACATGGCCTCAGGAGCAGCAATTCTGACCCCTAAAGGGGGCCACGCCGCTCCAGCTGCCGATCCTGGTGTCAGATGGGCTCTGCGGGTCTGCGGATGCACAGTGGGGGCGGCGGCAACACGCGCATGCGCAGTAGGTTCGGCGCGATTGCCGCTCATGCGCAGTGGCTCCCTTCTCCGTGCTGGCCCCGACGCAACATGGCATAGGGCTACAGGGGCCGGCGCGGAACAAAGGAGGCCCCCAGCCCGAGAAGCTGGCCCGCCGCTCAGTGGGCCCCGATCATGGACCAGGTCACATCGGAGGTCCCCCCCTGGGTCGGACCCCTCTCACCCCCCACCAGGCCGCCCCCGGATCCATTGACGCCGAGGTCCTGCCGGATAAGACCAGGTTAGAACGGCACCGGTGGGGCTTGGTTTTTTCTGTACGGCCGCTCGGACCATCCCGGGACTAGAATCCCGGGACTAGAATTGCCAATGGCGCCGATTCTCCGGCACTAGAGCGGCCTGGCGGGATTCACGTGGCCCACCGGGGATTCTCTGACCACAGCATGGGCTCGGGGAATCCCGCCCCATGTGTACGGAGAGCCTGTCATTCAAAGATCTGCTGGACGGGACATGCTGTCGAAGACCCAAGCTGAGCAAGGGGACCATATGGCACATTTGCCGGATAATGGCGCACCTGGAACCGCGGGAGTATGAGGGGCTACCCACTCCCGATGGCTGTCAAGGTGATCGTCGCCCTGAACTTTTACGCCACGGGGACCTGCCCAGAATCTCGCACAGGTGCATCCATGCCATCACAGAGGACCCATATGCCTGATCGGCACAATATATCAAGTTCAATGGCGAGCCCACCTCTCGAGGTGGACCAAGCCCACCAGGATGTCCAGGCAGCGGGGTTCGCCACCATCACAGGGATGTCTCAGATCCAGGGGTGATCAGCGAGATGCATGTCGCCCCAGAGCACAGCCCCATGACGGGCCGGTCTTCACAAACCGAAAGGGGTCCCACTCGATGAACGTGCAGCTGGTGTTTGACCATGACATCATGCATGTCTGCAGCGGATAGCCGGGCAGTGTGCATGACACCTTCATTCTGGCACACTTGACAGTTCCTGACACCTTCAAGGCACACCCCCGGGTGACTCCTGGGTGACAGGGGTTATCCATTGCAGTTGTCGCTGATGATGCGTATCTGGAGGCCACATGCCGACATGGGGACCCGCTACAACGATGCCCATGCAGGGACTAGGGGCATGATCGTGGGTGCATCGGCATCCTGAAGATGCGGTTCAGGTGCCTGGGCCGCTCTGGAGGGGCCCTCCAGTGTAGCACCAAGAGAGTCTGCCACAATGTGTAGCAGAGGGGCAACATTCTGGAGGAGAAGGAGGAATGCCAGGCCTTGTCCGACGAGGAGGATACGGAGGAAGGCCAGGATGGGCTGGACATGGGGCCCCAGCAGTCACAGGAGGCTGAACAATGTGTGCGCCTGGGCCAATATGCTCGGGATGCTCTAATCAATTGCAGGTTCACCGACTAGGGGGCCTAGATGACGGCACGGAAATCCCGTAAAAGGATCAATAATAAGAGGGGACAAATATAAAGTGATTTGAAAAGGAAGCAAATGCGATTCACACAGCGAGTGACTGGGGTCTGGAATGCACGGCCTGGAAGTGTGTTGGATGCAGGTTCAATCGAGGCATTCGCAAGGGCATTAGATAATTATTTGAATAGAAGCAGTGTGCAGAGGTATGGGGTAAAGGCAGGGGAATGGCACAAAGTCATGATGTTTGTTTGATGAGTCAGTGCAGACACCATGGCCCAAATGGCCTCCTTCTGCATCGTAACAATTTTGGGATTCTGAGATATGTAACCAAAACTGGAGAAACTTATAACCTCTTACATGTTACACATTTGATAAATTAAAAATGTCTTGTGTGAATTTCATTTGATAATTTATTTTAAAGTAAACATAGGCACGTATAATGCATGCACATTGGGCAGGGATCGAATCTGGGAAACTCCCAGTTTCATATCTGATGTGTTGGGTGTTCTGGATCACAAACAGGTCACCAACACTGGAAGTGGTGCAACTCTATTTTATTATAAGGTTAACTATATTAACATACTTGAGCTGTGGGTAAATGCAATACCAGCTTTAACTGTTGACGGTTGCCTAGTCCTAACCAGGTGATGCACTCAGCACATGGTGAATGTCTGTGTTGCAGGCTGTGAGCTCTGTGCTCCGAGCTGGCTGCGACTAGAATGAGCGGGAACTCTCCTGTCCCTTGTCTTTTTAGTGCACACAACACGTGCGGCCCATGGGCGCTGCCATTTTTCCTCCCCAAGATCTTCAGGCGCCGTCATCTTGTCTTCCCCACAGCACATGGGCACCACCAGTGTTCCAGGACCCGTGCCCCCCGGGTTCCCCATCATCCGACACCAGCGACGACCAACCACGACTCGCCTCAGTGACCATCGACCAGTCTCGTCCGCACAACCTGGCTACTGCATCAACCAGCGTTAAAATCGATGGACACGTGACCTCTTGCCTGCTGGACTCCGGGAGCACCGAAAGATTCATCCACCCGGATACGATAAGGCGCTGCTCCCTCCCGGTACCCCGACGCCCGCCAGGATACTGTCTCCCTCAGGGACCTGGCATCAGCAGGGTCCCCACACACACACCCCTCCGGTCTGGTGCCACCCTCCCCTCCCCCGGCGCTCCCAGCAGCAATCCCCCCAGGACTAACCGTCCTGCCCTTGCCCACGCCCGAAAATGAAGAGGATTTTGGCATGTTCCCGGAGTCACCGAAGACCAGACCAGCGTCGTCATCGCCGCCCCCACTGCGTCGCTCCCAGCAGCACATCAAGGCTCCGGACCGGTTGAATCTCTAACTGGTCCACTGGACTTCAAAAGACATTTTTGTTCTCACACATGTAAAATTCAGTTGTTGTATATAATTCTCCACCACCTCCGCCGGACTCAATTTTAACAGGGGGTGAATGTGGTAAACCACTGTTGCACTTATATTAGGTGATGTATGGTAGTACCTGTACTACAGGTACGACAGTAGTCCCTGCCTGCTGGCTCCGCCCAGTAGGCGGAGTATAAATATGTGTGTTCTCCGTGCAGCAGCCATTTCGCCAGCTGCTGTGGGAGGCCACACGTCTTAGAGCAATAAAGCCTCAGTTGTCTTCAACTCTCGTCTTTGTGCAATTGATCATGCATCAAACATTAGGCGGAATTCTTTGGTTCTCCAGCTGTGTGTTTCTTGGTGGCGTGCCATTCTCTGGCGGCATGATTCTCTAATCCCACTGCCTGTCAATGAAATTTCCCATTGAAGCCACCACACAGAAAATCCATGGGTGGGGGTACACTGCTGGCGGGAAAAGAGAATTAAAAAACATTTTAAATTAATTTACAGGATGTGGGCGTCGCTGGTTAGTCCAGCACATATTGCCCTTCCCTAGTTGCCCTTCAGAAGGCTGTGGTGAGTTGCCTTTTTGAATCGCTGCAGTCCATGCGGCGTAAGTACACCCACAGTGTTGTCAGGGAGAGAGTTCCAGAATTTTGCCCTACTGACAGTGAAGGAACGGCGATATATTTCCAAGTCAGGGTGGTGAATGACTTGGAGGGGAACCTCCAGGTGGTGGGGTTCCCAGGTATCTGCTGCTCTTGTCCTTCTAGATGGTAGTGGTCGTGGATTTGGAAGGTGCTATCGAAGGAACCTTGGTGAGTTACTGCAGTGCATCTTGTAGATGGTACACATGGCTGCCACTGTTCATCGGTGGTGGAAGGTTTTAATGTTTGTGGAAGGGTGAGCAACCAATCGGGCTGCTTTGTCCTGGATGGTGTCAAGCTTCTTCAGTGTTGTTGGAGCTGCACTCATCCAGGCAAGTGGAGATTATTCCATTACACCTCCGATTTGTGCCTTGTAGATGGTGGACAGGCTTTGGGGGGGTCAGGAGGTGAGTTACTTGCCATAGGATTTCTAGCCTTTGACCTACCCTGGTAGCCACAGTATTAATATGGCTAAGCCAGTTCAGTTTCTGGTCAATGGTAACCCCAGCATGTTGATTGCGGGGGATTCAGTGATGGTAATGCCATTGAATGTCAAGGAGAAATGATTAGATCATCTCTTGTAGAAGATGATCATTGCCTGGTACTTGTGGGGGCGTGAATGTAACTTGGCACTTCTCAGCCCAAGCCTGGATATTGTCCAGGTCTTGCTGCATTTGGACATGGACTGCTTCATCATCTGAGGAGTCGCGAATGGTGCTGAACATCGTCTGTGATTATCCCCACATCTGATCTTATAATAGAAGAGAGGTCATTGATGAAGCAGCTGAAGATGGTTGGGCCGAGGACACTACCCTGAGGAACTCCTGCAGTAATGTCCTAGAGCTGAGACGATTGACATCCACCTCCACCCCCCCACCTCCCTCCTCCCCCCCCCCCCCTCCCCGCCTCCCCATCCCCGCCCACCGATTCCCATTGACTCCAGGTTAGCAGGGCTTTCTTGATGCTATACTCAGCCAAATGCTGCCTTGATGACAAGGGCAGTCACTCTCTCATATCTGGCATTCAGCTCTTTTACCCATGTTTGAACCAAGGCTGTAATGAAGTCAGGAGCAGGTTATTGCTGAGTAAGTGCTGCTTGATACCACTGGTGATGACTCCTTCCATCACTTTGCTGATGATAGAGAGTAGACTGATAGGCTGGTAATTGGCTGGGTTGGATTTGTCCTGTTTCTTGAGTACAGAACACACCTGGGCTATTTTCCACATTGCTGGATAGTTGCCAGTGTTGTACAGGAACTGTACAGGAACTGCTTGGCTAGGGGTGCAACAAGTTCTGGAGCACAAGTCTTCAGTATTATTGCCAGAATATTATCAGGGTCCATAGTCTTTGCAGTATCCAGGGCCTTCAGCCGTTTCTTGATATCTCATGGAGTGAATCATATTGGCTGAAGACTGACATTTATGATGCTGAGGACCTCAGGAGGAGACCGAGATGGATCATCCACTTCTGGCTGAAGATTGTCGTGAATGCCTCAGCCTTGTCTTCTGCGCATATGTGCTGGGCTGCTCCATCACTGAGGATAGGAATATTTGTGGAGCCTCCTCCTTCAGTGAGTTAATTGTCCATTACCATTCACAGCTGGATGTGGCAGGACTGCAGAGCTTAGATCTGATGTGTTTGTTGTGGAATCGCTTAGCTCTGTCTATTACTTGCTGTTTATGCTGTTTGACACATAAATAGTCCTGTGTTGTAGCGTGACCAGGTTGACACCTCATTTTTCGGTATGCCTGGCATTGCACATAGCTTGCCCTTCTGCACTCTTCATTGAACCAGGGTTGATCCCCTAGCTTGGTGGTAATGGTAGAGTGGGGAATATGCCGGGATATGAGGTTACACATTGTGGCTGAGTACAATTCTGCTGCTGCTGATGGCCCACAGCACCTCATGGATTCCCAGTCTTGAGTTGCTAGATCTGTTCGAAGTCTATCCCACAGCCTCTAACACTGGAGGTGGTGGCGTAGTGGTATTGTCACTGGACTGGTAAACCAGAGACCCAGAGTAATGTTCTGGGGACCCAGGTTCAAAGCCTGCCACTGCAGATGGTGTAAGTTGAATTCAATAAAAATCTGAAATTTAAAAAAAGTAATGATGACTGTGACACATTGTTGTAAAAACCCATCTGGTTCACAAATGACCTTTAGGGAAGGAAATCTGCCATCCTTATCTGGCCTGCATGTGACTCCAGACCCACAGCAATGTGGTTGACTCTTTACTGCCCCCTCAAGGGCAATTAGGGATGGGCATTAAATGCTGGCACAGCCTGCGACGCCCAAGTCCCATAAACAAATTTTAAAAACACACAACATGTTGGAGGGTATCCTCCATTCAACGACAGGACTTTGGCTCCACAAGGACTATGTGGTGGTCACTTGTACCGATACTGTCATGAACAGATGCGTCTGCAGCAGGCAGGTTGGTGAGGGTGAGGTGTAGTATGTTTTTCCCTCTTCTTGGTTCCCTCACCACCTGCTGCAGTGCCAGTCTAGCAGCTACGTCCTTTCGGACCTGGCCAGCTCAAACTATGGTGGTACTACCGAGCCACACTGGTGATGAATATTGAATTTGGACATGCTGAATTCTCCCTCAGTGTACCCGAACAGGCGCTGAAATGTGGCGACTAGGAGCTATTCACAGTAACTTCGTTGCAGTGTTAATGTAAGCCTACTTGTGACAATAAAGATTATTAGAAGTCCCCATCCCGAGCATATTGTTATGGGCGAGGCGTTTTCAGAACCCCAAAATGTATCATGGAGTTCAACTAACCTCTCCCTTTAATGTATTTGTTGCTTTTCCTGGCAGACGGCTTGTTCCCTAGGTGTGGGATTACAATTATGGACACGTGGGGTTTTAAACACAAAACACTGTTTATTCCATGAACTCAACTTAACATCTTAAATAAACATTGGATCTCTTAACACCCCTTACTTCAAAGATAACTCAGAAAATATTGCAACAGTAAATAATTCCTTAAAATGTTCCTTCAAACTTCCAAGAGATTTAACACCTTTAAACAAAATCACATCAGGTTAAAGGCTTTACTTTAAATCATCCAAATGATCCAGAGATAGTCTTTCATGGTAGAGATCCAGCTCACTGCAAAACACAGACACACACCCAGCTCTTTTCAAACTGCAGCTCTCTGGAAACATACAGACACCCACACTGCTTTTTAAACTGAAACTAAAAACCTGCAAAACAAAACTGCAAAATGGCTCACCTGAACTGAGCTGCACCCACTCTATGACATCACTGTTTTCTTAAAGGTACATTGCTTAAACATCCAGTTCTTAAAGGCACTCTCGCATGACAATACTCTGTACCCTTACCACCCTCAGTGCTTCCTCCAAGTGGTGTTCAATATGGAGGAGTACTGCTCATCAGCTGATGGTGGCCAGTGTATGGTAATCAGCAGGAGGTTTCCTTGCCCATGTTTAACCTGAAGCTTCATGGGGTCCAAAGTCAATGTTGAGGACTCCCAGGACAACTCCCTCCCAACTGTGTCATAAAATAAAGAAGAGTTGTTTGGAGAATGCTGATGGCTAAAGGATTAAGAAGGCTATCGCGAGTGTACTGCTAGGCAGGAAGCTAAGTTGTTTACACCACCTAGCCCCCTCAATGTTAGTGATGCTAGGTTTCTTGGAGTTGCACCCATGTTACTTTGCTGGAAATGTTACCAGAAGTCTGCAATATTTTGGAAGTAGCTCCAATGAATTTCCTGCTTTAAAACTTTGTAACTGTATCCCATATGGAATGGTTGTTGAGGTCTCTGCATAACTCTCACCCTTTGGTTTTGAAAGAAGTTTTGACTGCATCCACTGAATTTCGAAAATACTGTTGCACCTTATTTTTTTCTGTCATGAATAAGACGTCAATAACGTTGAACAATCAGCAGTCACAAAGTGAATGTCAAAATATTAATATAGTTTGTCCAACAGTTGTGAAGGCAACCCAGCAGATACTGCAGTGCAACTTGTAGATGGTACACACTGCTGTCGAGCTGTGCTGATGGCGGAGGAAGTGAATGTTTCAGGTGGTGAAGGGGTATCATCAAGTGGGCTGCTTTGTCCCAGTTGCTGTGAAGCATCATGAGTGTTGGAGCTGCACTCATCCAGGCATGTGGACAGTATTCCATCACACCTGATATGTTGGGTGCTCTGGATCCGTGAAACACATACAGGCCACCAACACTTAACACTATTTTATTAAGTCAGAAACTGTTGAACATACTTTCACTGTGGGTTAACACAATGTTAGATTAAACTAAAGACCTATGCCTTGTCCTAACCAGTCTATGCACTCAGCACATGGTGAAGGTCTGTGCTGTAGGCTGTGAGCTCTGTCCTACTAGGAGGCTGCAGCTCGAATGAGCGGGAACTCTGATGCCCCCTGTCTTTATAGTGAGTGTGCTCTAACTGGTGATTGGCTGCAGTGTTGTGTGTGTTGATTGGACCCGCTGTGTGTCTATCAGTGTGTGTGTATCTGCACCATGATATACTGGTGTATATTATGACATCCCCCCTTTTATAAAAGAATGTATATGTGTGGCAATAAATAGTGTATGGTGAGAATGTACCTAACTACGTGTGGGGTGCAAAGGCATATTTACAGGACTACGTACATGAGAACTATGCTATTTACATGGGAAGGTGCCTGGTGCAGAGAAACAGTATGCAACAAGAATAACGAGATGAACACTATATACAAACCAGGGAAACGATCAAACAAAGCAACGAAACAATTCAGAAAATCTATAAGTCCGCAAAGTTCATAAATTAAGTCTCTGAGGTGGGCGACGAAATCTGGTTGACCGCCTCAAGGGTGGATCGAGAGCCGCCGGTTCAGGAGCGGGCTGGACTGCATCAGAGTCAGGGGGATGCAGAGTGACAGGGATTTCTACATAGTCCGTGGGAGGGTCAGCAGGAGGGCAAGGCGACAGAGGAGGATCACGTAGTGAGCGTGGAACGAGACGAAGGGCGCGTCAATTGCAGCGCAGAATGGAGCCATCCGGTAGACGAACCAGGAACGAGCGGGGGGCCACCTGCCGAAGGACAACAGCGGTCGCAGACCAGCCCCCGTCCAGAAGATGGATGTGGACGTTGTCATCTGGAGCCAGAGCCGGGAGATCAGCTGCATGGGAGTCATGAGCTGCCTTGTGCTGTGCATGAGACAGCTGCATCCAGCGAAGGACCGGAACATGGTTGAGTTCTGGGACATGAATGGACGGTACCGTCGTCCTCAGGGTACGACCTATGAGCAACTGGCCTGATTACAGGCCAGTGGACACGGGGGCGGAGCGATAGGCCAGCAAGGCAAGGTAGAAATCGGACCCAACATCGGCAGCCTTGCAGAGGAGCCGTTTGACTATATGTACTCCCTTCTCCGCTTTGCCGTTGGATTGGGGGTACAGGGGACTGGATGTCACATGGTCAAAATTGTACCGCCTGGCAAAGTTGGACCATTCCTGTCCGACATAACCGTGAGCGGGATGCTGTGTCAAGCAAAAGTTTCCTTACAGGCCCGAATGGCTGCAGACGAGGAGATGTCGTGCAACCGTATCACCTCCGGGTAATTCGAAAAGTAGTCCACGATCAGGACATAGTCTCTCCCCAGCGCGTGGAACAGGTCGATGCCTACCTTGGTCCATGGTGACGTGACCAACTCATGGGGCTGCAGGGTCTCACGTGGTTGGGCCGGCTGGAAGTGCTGACAAGTGGGGCAGTTGAGCACTATGTTGGCGATGTCCTCATTAATGCCGGGCCAGTACACTGCCTCTCGGGCCCATCGGCGGCACTTTTCCACGCCAAGATGGCCCTCGTGTAGTTGTTCCAGGATGAGCTGGCACATGCTATGCGGGATGACAATGCGGTCCTGTTCTAGAAGAACCCCGTCTACTACCGCCAGATCATCTCTGACATTATAGAACTGAGGGCATTGGCCCTTGAGCCACCCGTCTGTTAGATGACGCATGACACGCTGTAGCAAAGGGTCAGCCGCCATCTCGCGGCAAATTTGGACGAGCTGTTCATCCGTGGCAGGTAGATTGGAGGCCATGAAGGCCACATGGCCATCAACCTGGCAGACAAATCCCGCTGGGTCACATGGACTGTTTTTAAAAAAAATAATTTTTGTTAAGGTTTTCACAGAATATCAGTAACAAAATGAAAAAGGAACCCAACAAGGTTAAGTACAAAACACAGTCCAAAAACAGTGTTGACTGCCCTAGAGAGAGTGTCAGCAATGATGAGGTCTTTGCCTGGGGTGTATACCAGCTGGAAGTCATATCGCCGGAGCTTGAGAAGAATACGCTGGAGGCGAGGCGTCATATTGTTCAAGTCTTTCTGTATTATATTGACCAGCGGGCGATGGTCGGTCTCGACGGTGAATTGAGGAAGTCCGTAGACATAATCGTGAAACTTAACCACACCGGTCAGAAGACCCAGGCACTCCTTTTCTATCTGCGCGTAGCACTGCTCCGTGGGGGTCATGGCGCGTGACGCATATGCAACGGGGGCCCATGATGAGGCCTCATCACGTTGAAGGAGCACTGCCCCAATGCCGGATTGACTGGCATCGGTCGAAATTTTGGTCTCTTTTGCTGGATCAGAGAAAGCTAAGACCGGGGCCGTGGTGAGTTTGGTTTTGAGTTCTCTCCATTCGTGCTCGTGGGCAGAGAGCCATTGGAAGTCTGTCGTCTTCCTGACCAGGTTACTGAGAGCCGTGGTATGAGAGGCGAGGTTAGGGATGAACTTCCCTAAAAAATTGACCATGCCCAGAAATCGGAGTACCGCCTTCTTGTCCTCTGGTGTTTTCATAGCTGTGATAGCCACCTTGTCCGCATCCGGCCGCACACCAAACTGGGAGATGTGGTCCCTTAGGAACTTGAGTTCCGTCTGACCAAAAGAGCATTTGGCCCTGTTGAGGCGGAGGCCATGCTCACGTCTACGTTTGTATACGCGCTGGAGGCGACTAACATGCTCCTGCGGGGTGGTGGACGAAATGATTATGTCATCGACATAGACGCGAACACCTTCAATGCCTTCCATCATTTGTTCCATAATCCTATGGAACACTTCTGATGCAGATATGATACCAAACGGCATCCTGTTGTAACAATATCTGCCAAAGGGGGTATTAAATGTGCAAAGTTTCCTGCTGGATTTATCGAGCTGGATTTGCCAGAATCCTTTTGAGGCGTCGAGTTTGGTGAAGAGCTTGGCGCGAGCCATCTCACATGTGAGCTCTTTCCTCTTGGGAATTGGATAATGCTCCCTCACGATATTGCGATTTAGATCCTTGGGATCAATGCAAATTCTCAATTCGCCGGAAGGCTTTTTTACACATACCATGGAACTGACCCAGTCAGTTGGTTCCGTGACTTTGGAAATCACTCCTTGGTTCGGGAGGTCCTGCAGCTGCTGCTTGAGGCGGTCCTTAAGGGGTGCTGGGACCCTGCGAGGTGCATGCACCACAGGCGTGGCATTCTGTTTTAATAAGATCTTGTAGTTGTATGGGAGCGTGCCTATGCCCTCGAAGATGTCGTGGTGCTGGTTGATAATGGCGTCGAGTTGCGCCCTGAAGTTGGTGTCCTGAAAGGCAGACATGTCTTCAGGAGAGAGAGAGTGAACTCTCTGAACTAGGTTCAACAGCTTGCATGTCTGCTCGCCAAGCAGGGAGGCTTTCGAGGAGCCCACAATTTCAAAGGGAAGGATGGCTTTGCGTGACCTGTGCGTCACTTCATGTTGGCACGAACCGCTGGCATCAATGGCATTGCCATTGTAATCTAATAGCTGGCAGGCTGATGGAAAGATGGCTGGTTTGACACAAAGGCTTTGGAGGTCAAACTGCGCAATAAGATTGGCGGAGGCACCAGTGTCCAGGCGGAATCGTATTTGGGACCGGTTGACCATCAGGGTGGCACACCACTCATCGTCTGAATCGATGCTGTATACCGATAGAGGCTGGATTATTTGCTTCGGGGACACCCTGTTTTTTGTAACGATACCGACTCGAAAAGGTGCCTTCGGGTCCTCGGTGTCAATGTTGGGTAGTAGGTCCGCATCGGACTCGGTGACCGTGGGTTGAATGGCCCGGACATTCCTGCGAGGCTGGCTGAAGCGATGTGAGTTGGCAGGCTGAGCTGCTCTGCATAAGGCAGCATAGTGTCCAAGTTTGCCACATCTCAGGCATTGTCGGGATTTGGCGGGGCATTGCTGCTTTAAATGGGCGGAGCCACAGTTGCCGCACATCGGAGCGTCAGTATGCTCGCTGCGCCACCACGCAGGTGCGGTGCGGTCGTACGTGGTGCGTGCCTGCGCATTACGTTTGTCGACGTCGCCGTCCCCTCGTTTCGTGCGCACAAGCACGGGAGTCCGCGAAAAGCACGCGAAACGGCCGCCCTCATCCAGGCTGAGGCCCTGGAGTTGCTTGATTGCTTGGACCCGTTCCACCTCGTGGGGACCTTGCCGCGCTGTTTCAGCCGCTTGGATGTGGGAATACCGACTAGTGGCGTGTTCGTGTAGCACGCAGGTCTCGATGGCGGTCGCTAGGGTGAGCTGCTTTACCTTGAGGAGCTGCTGGCATAGGGGGACTGAAAATGATCTGGTCGCATATCATGGAATCGGAGGTGAGCCCGTAGCTACAGGACTGCGAAAGGATGCGGAGGTGGGTGAGAAAGAACTGGAAAGGTTCATCCTTACCCTGCAAACGCTGTTGGAATACATAGCGCTTGAAACTTTCATTCACCTCTATGCTGCAGTGAGTGTCAAAATTGAAGAGGACCGTCTTGAACTTTGTTTTATGTTCATCATCCGCAAAGGTGAGAGAATTGAAAATGTGGATGGCATGGTCCCCGGCCGTGGATAGGAAGAGAACGATATTCCTGGTGTCCGAGGCATCCTCCCGGTCTGTGGCTTCAAGGTAGAGTTGGAAGCGTTGTTTGAATATCTTCCAGTTGGCCCCTAGGTTATCGGTGATGCGGAGCAGCGGCGGCGGGCAGACGCCGTCCATTTTGCAGGATGACGGAATGCTGGTGGAAGGCAGATCACTTGCAGGTAGGTCTAAGAAGTTCTAATGTCCCTCAACTCCTGGTATCACGATGTGTTGGGTGCTCTGGACCCGTGGAACACGTACAGGCCACCAACACTTAAAATAGTGCAACACTATTTTATTAAGTCAGTAACTGTTGAACATGATATTAGATTGAACTAAAGACCTATGCCTTGTCCTAACCAGTCTATGCACTCAGCACATGGTGAAGATCTGTGCTGTAGGCTGTGAGCTCTGTCCTACTCGGAGGCTGCAGCTCGAATGAGCGGGAACTCTGATGCCCCCTGTCTTTATAGTGCATGTGCTCTAACTGGTGATTGGCTGCGGTGTTGTGTGTGTTGATTGGACCCGCTGTGTGTCCATCAGTGTGTGTGTATCTGCACCATGTTACACTGGTGTATATTATGACTACACCTTTGACCTGTAAAATGACAGGATAAAGATAATGAAGGGGTTAAAAAAGCTGGATGTCATAGAACCAAAGGCATGCTTGTTAGGTGAATTGGACATTCTAAATTCTCCCTCGGTGTACCCGAACAGACGCCATAATGTGACGGCTAGGGGGCCCGGTCCCCGGAGAATCGCCGCGAATCGCGCGCACGCGGCAGTTCTCCAATGTCACTGGCCGAGTTCCCGACGGCGTGGTTCTCTCATGTCCCACCCGTCAGGAACTCGGCGTGGCGGCTGTGGACTCAGTCCGCATCTTCCTTATGAAGGGGGGGGTCCTTCGCCGGGGGGGGGGGCCTCCAGGATGGCCAGGCTATCGATCGGAGGCCACCAATCCGCGGACCACCGCAATCTCGGGGGGCCGATGTTTTCGGTGCCGGTCCGCAGAGTGGGTCCACCATGTCGTGCGGGGCGGCTGACGCAGGCCGCCGCCGTGCGCATGCGCGGACCGTCGACCGGAAGTGCAGAGCACCATGTCGGCAGCCGGAGCTGCGAGGAGCACTCTGGGGCTCTTCAGGAAAGTCTGGAGTGATCTGCCCGTGTGAGGACATAGCCCCATTATTGGAGAATCCCGCCCCCGGGATTTTCACAATAACTTCATTGCAGTGTTAATGTAAGTCTACTTGTGACAATAATAAAGATTATTATTAGAATCCCTGCAGTGCAGAAGGAGGCTATTCGGCTCATCGAGTCCGCACTGGGATAACAGCTCCCTGAACGTTTTTGGTGGGTGCCTGAATCCCTCCCTTTTGTAAGCTGAAGCTGTGACAGGTGCTAGGGTGTACAGGGTGCAGAGCTGGGTGTCCCAGCCCCCCCCCCCCCCCTCCCCCCCATACCCAGTCCCTCTGTGGCTGGAGGTTACACTGTGCCGATTAGATCTTGGGTCCATGGGTCAGCCACCAAGATGCACACCATCCACAGGCTCGACCGTTAGTGACTTCGCCCGGGGGCAGATGTAATGTTCGGCGAGGCGTACACTGGTCCGTCCTGTTCTCTCATGCTCCCCCACCCCCCCGAGCTCGGTGACGCCTCCTGCGGTCCAAAGCGCTTTGTATCTGTTTGCTGTTGCTTGGTCGTTGCAGTTGCCGCACCTGTTTTATCATCTATTTTTTATTTTGGTCCTCTCCTCCTCTAGCGTCGCCTTTCAACAGGTTTGGGGGCTTTGTGGGGGGTGGGGGGGGGGGGGGGGGGGTGTAATAACCTGCATGTGACATGCATGAGGTTCATCCAGCTGAGGATGATTGTTCCTTTGTCCTGATTGGACTGAGAATTAACCAGCATGTGGATAATAGGTCGGCCTCTGTCGTAGCCGACAGAAAAGAGTAAGGACTTGGTGACGGGTCCCTATGTATGTGCTGCTGTAAAGCTGAATAAACGTCTTCCTGTGAATTTGCTGGACTCCTTTGTCATTATTATACCCACCTAACCTTTGGACACTAAGGAGCAATTTAGCATGGCCAATCTGTCTGGACTGTGGGAGGAAACTGGAGCACCCGGAGAAAACCTACGCAGACACTGGGAGAAAGTGCAAACTCCACACAGACAGTGACCCAAGGTGGGAATCAAACCCGTGTCCCTGATTCTGTGAGGCAGCAGTGCTAACCAGTGTGCCACCGTGCCGTCATCAGGTTTCATGTGGAAGCTGAACCCATATTTATGGATTGAATAATCAAGAGGACACATTTCGAAGTTGGAGTTGGAGTTAAGGATGGATCCTTGGGGGATGCCCAAGGTGATGGTGCAGAGTGGATCATCCTAGCTTCTCATCGGTGTAAACCCAAGCGATCCTTGGATATCTAGGCTCATGCTTGCCTGTCTGATTATTCCTAAATGGAAAATACACTCTATATACTGTGGACGAGATGTTCCTCTCAACACTCAGTGCCAGAACTCATGTTAATCTAGCACCTATTTAGCGGATTTTAGCAGCCAAATTGCAATGCATTTGGAGCAATTCACTGTACTCAAAGTGTAAATTGGATTTGAAAATCCTTTCGTAATAAGGCATTAATGGCTTTGGATTGTATAAAGCTGCGAGTCAGAGATTATTTTTCTCTTCACGCTGCCAAATATGGTTTCAGTATTCAACCAGTGAGTCTTGTGGAACACAGAAGCTGCCAATTGTGACAAGAAGAGTAAGCTCTGTTCCATTAGAAGCGCCCAGTTTCTCAGTACAGTAATCGCACTCGAGAAGAATGAGGTAAATTCTCTAAAAATAACTGCCAAGGCATCGGTACCAATTCTGCCGACCGTGTTGACAATGCATTTGTAATCATATAGGAAACCCATAGCTCCATTACTCAGTGAAACAATACCAGGAAAGGAATTTCAAAAACAGTTTGAAAATACTAAAAATATACAGCAGCCAGAGAAAATATCTATTGACTCTTTCGCATGTTCTGTTATTATTACCTTCAGAATGTGTTGCTAGGTGCTTCAGTGCAGTGCAGTTTACACAGGAATGTGCCAAGTAACTAACCGTTAATTACCATTGTCAGGAAACGCATTTGAGCTACCGACAACCTTTGAAGGAAACACTGCTATAGTTAATTATACGAAAATACGAATTAGGAGCAGCAGTCGGTCATTCAGCCCCTCGAGCCTGCTTTGTCATTCAATAAGATCGTGGCTAATCTGATTGTGGCCTCATCTCTACTTTCCTGCCTTCCCCCCAATAACCTTTGACTCCCTAGATAGTCAAGTAACTATCTGCTTCTGCCTTAAAAAATATTCATTGACCCTGCCTCCACCTCTCCCTGGGGAAGAGTTCCAAAGATTCATGCCTTTCCGAGAGAAAAGATTTCTTTTCATCTTGGTCTTAAAAGGGCATCTTTAAACTGTGTCCCATAGTTCTAGTCTCTCCCATGTGGGGAAACATCCTCTCAGCATCTACCTTGTCAGGTTCCCTCAGGATCCTAGGGGCTGGATTCTCCGGTCCCCAAGCCATGTGTTTCTCAGCGGGGCACCATTTAGTGACAATGGGATTTCCCATTGAAGCCACCCCAGCAGCCAGAGACTGGTGGGTGGGTGGAGGTGCACTGCATGTGGGACCAAAGAATCGCAACGGCCGGAATATTCCGGGCGATATCTTTCAATAAGATCACCTCTCATCCATCTAATCTCCAATGGATACAGGTCAACCAGTCCAACCTTTCCTCACAGGATAACCTCCCATCCCAGCTATCAGTCGAGTGAACCTCCTCTGAACTGTTTATAACTCAATGACATCCTATTTTAAATAAGGAAACCAAAACTGTACACGGTTGTCCAGATGTGGTCTCACCAACACCCTGTGAAACTGTAAAACATTCCTCCTTTTATATTAATATTCTTCCTAATCACTTGCTGTAACTAACTTTTCTTGATGCATGTACCAGTACCAGGACACCCAGATCCCTCTCTAACTCAGCGTTCTGCAAACTCATTCCATTTAAAATACCCTGCTGCTTTTCTATTCTTCCTGCCAAAGTGGACAAGTTCATTTGTCCCACGTTATAATCCATCTGCCAATTTTATATGCCTGCTCACTTAACCTTTGCAGACCCCATAGACTGAATGTAACTCCACTGAATGTCGGCTCCACAGAGTGAGGGTGAGTGGGGCGGGGGGGGGGTTGCTGGTGGCTCATTCCCCAGGAACATTCTCCACGCTGACCTGACCTGCAGCCATAAAGCACCAAGGGTGGGCTATACGACGGCCAAATAAGACATTCAGCCCTCACTGGGGAGGAGGTACTGTCAGTCCTTGTAGGGCCAAGTGTGCATCAGTGGCCACTGCTGTGAATGCAAGAGGAAAAGGAAGAAGGCCCATGGATCTGCAGAGCAGGTAAGTCAGGCATCTTGGTCAAACAGGGTTTGAGCAAGCCAAGGAGTGCGATGGGATTAAGTTTGCAAGTGGGTAAGAAGAAAGGGGGTTTGATTTTTTGGGGGTGGTTGGGGGTACTGCCAATCAGCAAAGGGTAACTCCCAAAGATAAATCATCCCCTTCCTTCCCATCCTTTGAAGAACTTTGTTAAGAATCAGGCTGCCCACCTCCACCTGACTGCCCATGTGAAACATTTTATGGTGTGGGCACTGTGTTATCAGAATTAATTGGCCAGGTAAGAAGCCTAATTGACCCGTGATTACTTATGTCAATATGGTGGATAGGATGCTGATTTGGGAATTCACCCACCCTCTGTAATATGGAGATGGGTTCAGGGATAGGTGGGAGAATGGTGGGAGGGACACTTTCGCTATTTTATGTGCCCTTTCCTGTAATAGTGGAGTCTAGAACATTCAGGGATAATGTGGGACTGAGTGTAGGACCACATGCACTGTGGTGTAAGACAAATGATCCAGAGCCAGTGTAAAGACCTTGGATGTCCAGACCTGTACCCTGTGCTGTATATATGCATGTGGTTATGAAATGTTAATATATGCAAAACTATTTTCTGTTAATATATGCAAAACAATACGGCACGGTGGCGCAGTGGTTAGCGCTGCTGCCTCATGTCGCCGAGGCCCCAGTTTCAATCCTGGCCCTGGGTCACTGTCCATGTGGAGTTTGCACATTCTCCCCATGTCTGCATCGGCCTCACACCCACAACCCAAAAGATATGCACAATAGGTGGATTGGTTACGCTAAATTGCCCTTAATTGGAAAAAAAATAATTGGATACTCTAAATTTATAAAAACAAATATATGCAAAACTGCTTTTCAGCAAAATGTGTGATACCATGGTTCATCCCAGTAATGTCAGCCGGTATTCTCCGTTGGCAGGGTCCACCGCTTTGTCGGCAGCGCACTCACGGCCGTGGATTTCCCAACGGCGTGGGGGTGGCCACAATGGGAAACCCTATTGGCCAGCTGTTGGGACGGAGGATGTGAAATTCAATCATATTATGATCACTGCTACCTAGGAGCACCTTCACCATGGTGGTAATTAATTAATCCTGTCTCATTGAACATTACCAGATCTAGTATCGCCTGCTCTCCAGTTTGTGCTAAAACATGCTGCTTGAAGAAACTGTCTCAAAAACATTCAATGAATTCATCATCCAGCGATCTTTGCCAGTCTGATTTGTCCAATCTATAAGTAGATTTCTCACATATCCCCATTATTTGTTTCTATATACCCTGTCCTACAGTGTGGTTACTGTTAGGGGGCCGAGAAACCACTCCCACAAGTAACTTTCTTACCTTAAACTGATCCTGCATTTTGACCTACAGAAATAAGATAATCACTCCCTATTGTACTGATGTTACCTTTAATTAACAGAGCTACCCCTTCACCTACACAGAACAATACTTTTCACTGTAACTCGGTACAAGGGCAAATAAAGCAAATCCAATCCAATCCTTTTCCGAGCTTTCTGTCCTTCCTAAATGTCATGTAACCTTGAATATTCAGGTCCCAGTCTTTGTCACCCTGCAACCATCTCTTTGGGTCACTATCAGATCAGACATATTTATTTATGTTTGTGCAGTCTGTTTTTTTGAAAGAATGCTACGTACTTTCAGATACAGAGCCTGATTTATTTAGTGTTTTGATTTATTTGTAACCTCTGGTCTTATCGTCTGGTGCACTCTGCAATCTGCAGATTCTGTTCCTTCCTGCCAGGCTTTGATCATCATTTCCCTTGTTCCTACCTTGGTCACATATCTTTGTCTTTTCTATTTAACGTATCACATATTGAGTGAGATTTGTTTCAACAACAGGTTTAAGGGTTGAGATTGTATTCCCACCAGGAAAGTTTGTTTCACAATATTTGAAACATACTGGTTTCTGTTGCATTACATCAGTTCCAGGCACCAGACTCTCGTTATTCCGCTGTCAGAGTCTCTCAGCGGGGTGCCAATCCACATCAGGTGCAGGTTCAGAACCTTCATTGTATGATTTTGGACTGTTACTGGCATGGGAATGGTCATCATACTGTTAAAAGTCAGATGCTGAGGAACACTGTGAAACATTTTTAAATTAATTAATTGGATGTGGGCATCGCTGACTGCGCCAGCATTTATTACACATCCCAAATTGCCCTTGAACTGAGTGCTTTGCCATTTCAGAGGGCAGTTAAGAGTCAACCATAATACTGTCACATGAGTCACATGTAGGCCAGACCAGGTAATGACGGCAGATTTCCTTCCCTAAAGGGCATTAGTGAACCAGATGGTTTCTGTTGCTCCCATTGCTTATGATTTTATGATATGAGGAAATTACATCGCAGAAGAAAATAGTCTTTTCTAATTGACAATGGTTTCATGATCATTATTAGGCTTCCAGTCACAGAGTTTTATTAAATTTAAATGTCACCATTTGTCACGGTGGGATTCAAACCCAGGTCCCCAGAGCATTTCTCTGGATTACTAGTCCAATGACAGTATCGGTTGGGGCCGGTTTAGCTCACTTGGCTAGACAGCTGGTTTCTGATGCGGAGCAAGGCCAGCAGCATGGGTTCAGTTCATGACGGCTCCGCCTTCTCAACCTTATCCCCTGCCTCAGGTGTGGTTCAATCACCACCAGTCAATTCTCCCTCATGAAGGGGAAAGTAGCCTCTGGTCATCTGGGACTATGGCGACTTTACCTAAGGGCGGCATGGTGGCACAGTGGTTATCACTGCTGCCTCACAGCGACAGGGACGTGGGTTCAATTCCAGCCTTGTGTCACTCTCTGCGTTGCATTTGCATGTTCTCCCCGAGTCTGCGTAGGTTTCCTCCGGGTGCTCTGGTTTCCTCCCACAGTCCAAAAAGATGTGTAGCTTAGGTGGATTGGCCATGCTAATTTGCCACTTACTGTTTGATGCACGCCCAATGACCACTAAAGCGAGGTTGTAGTCCAACTGAAGGCTTTAATAAGCTAGATGTTTGCCCCAGCAGCTCAGCTGCAGAATGAAGGCTGCTGGGGCGGCACAGGCTCTTATACCCCGCCTAGCAGGACGGAGCTACCATACATCCTAACCAATAGAAAGCATACAGTTTCCACCAATGGTGTTCCAGCCTATCAGGTACCGTAATACCTCTAATACCACATTCACCCCTTGTTAAAAAGGAGTCCGGCGGGGGTAGTGGCCTGATACTACAAACATGGCAACGTGGTAGAATTAGTTATGGAGGTACCGTAATACCTCTGTACAGTGTTTTTGGAACTATTTACAATTCTGATAGCTATTTACAATTGATGATTTAAATTTACAGTTTACAATTTAAAATTAAGTAATCAGTCGATAGGGGGCCCTGGTCGTCCTCTGTGATCGTCGGAGCTTCGGCGGTGACTCAGGTAGAGGCACAGGCATCTGTGACTCCGGGAGCGTGGCTTCGATTTCCGTGGCAGCTTCGGCACACCTAGACATCCCGCTGGTGGGGAAAAGGGTTGACCTGGGAAGCGAGCGCATGCGCGGAGCGCATGGGTGAGGGGCCTAGATAGGGCCAGCGGAAGGACCGATCCTCCTGTAAGGTGCCCCGGTGGAGGGGAGGGTGGGACTGGTGTCTGGGGTGTGCGTGGGGCTCCGGCGGGCGCCAGGTCTAGTAGGGAGACCGTATCTTGTCGGCCGTCGGGGTACGCCACGTAGGCGTACTGGGGGTTAGCATGGAGCAGATGGACCCTCTCGACCAACGAGTCCGTCTTGTGCGCCCGCACATGTTTTCGGAACAGGATGGGTCTGTGTGCTGCCAGCCAGGGTACGGGCGAGGTCCCAGAGGAGGACGTCCTGGGGAAGACAAGGAGACGTTTGTGAGGTGTCTGGTTGGTGGTGGTACAAAGCAGTGAACGGATGGAGTGGAGGGCATCCGGGAGGACCTCCTGCCAGCGGGAGACTGGGAGGTTCCTGCACCGTAGGGCCAGTAGGACTGTCTTCCAGACCATTCCGTTCTCCCTCTCTACCTGTCCGTTACCCCGGGGGTTGTAACTGGTCGTCCTGCTCAAGGCGATGGCCTTGCTGAGCAGGAATTGACGCAGTTCGTCGCTCATAAAGGAGGACCCCCTATCACTATGTATGTAAGCGGGGAACCCGAACAGTGCAAAAATGCTATGGAGGACCTTGATGACGGTGGTTGCGGTCATGTCGGGGCAGGGGATGGCGAATGGGAACCGGGAGTACTGATTAATCACGTTCAGGAAGTACGTGTTGAGGTCGGTGGAGGGGAAGGGCCCTTTGAAGTCCATGCTGAGGCGCTCAAAGGGACGGGAAGCCTTTATCAGGTGTGCCCTCTCTGGCCGGTAGAAGTGCGGTTTGCACTCCGCGCAGATTCGGCAGTCCCTGGTGCCTGTCCTGACCTCCTCGATGGAGTAGGGCAGGTTGCGGGTCTTGACAAAATGGAAAAATCGAGTGACCCCCGGGTGGCAGAGGTCCTCGTGGAGGGCTCGGAGGCGGTCCACTTGTGCAGTGGCACATGTGCCGCGGGACAGGGCGTCAGGAGGCTCATTTAGCTTCCCGGGATGGTATAAGATCTCGTACTTGTAGGTGGAGAGTTCGATTCTCCACCGCAAGATCTTGTCATTTTTTATCTTGCCCCGCTGTGCATTATCAAACATGAAAGCAACCGACCGTTGGTCAGTGAGGAGAGTGAATCTCCTGCCGGCCAGGTAACGCCTCCAATGTCGCACAGCTTCTACTATGGCCTGGGTCTCCTTTTCCACTGAGGAGTGGCGGATTTCGGAAGCATGGAGGGTACGGGAGAAGAAGGCCACTGGCCTGCCCGCTTGGTTGAGGGTGGCCGCCAGAGCTACGTCAGATGCATCGCTCTCGACCTGGAAGGGGAGGGACTCGTCGATGGCGTGCATCGTGGCCTTTGCGATGTCTGCTTTGATGCGGCTGAAGGCCTGACAGGCCTCTATCGACAGGGGAAAAGCTGTGGATTGGATCAGGGATAGTTGGGGACTCACTGGGCGTAGTAACTGAAAAGCCCGAGGCAGCGCTTCAGGGCCTTGGAGCAGTGAGGGACGGGGAACTCCATAAGGGGGCGCATGCGTTCAGGGTCGGGGCCTATAGCTCCATTTCGCACTACGTAGCTGAGGACGGCTAGGCGGTCGGTGCTAAATAAGCATTTATCCTTGTTGTATGTAAGGTTAAGGATTTTTGCGGTCTGGAGGAATTTTCGGAAGTTGGTGTCGTGGTCCTGCTGGTCGTGGTCGCAGATGGTGACATTATCGAGATACGGGAATGTTGCCCGTAAACCGTACCGGTCAACCATTCGGTCCATCTCGCGCTGGAAGGCCGAGACCCCGTTGGTGACACCGAAGGGAACCCTTAAGAAGTGGTAGAGCCGACCATCTGCCTTGAAGGCAGTGTATTTGCGGTCACTAGTGCGGATGGGGAGCTGGTGGTAGGCGGACTTGAGATCCACCGTGGAGAAGACCTTATAATGCGCGATCCTGTTTACCAGGTCGGATATGTGGGGGAGAGGGTACTCGTCCAGCTGCGTAAACCTGTTGATGGTCTGACTGTAGTCGATGACCATCCTATGGTTCTCCCCAGTCTTTACCACCACTACTTGAGCTCTCCAGGGGCTGTTACTGGCTTCAATGACCCCGTCCTATCGTTCGGACCTCTGACCGAATAAAGATCCGGTCCTGGGCACTGTACCGTCTGCTCCTGGTGGCGAAGGGTTTGCAATCCGGGGTGAGTTCGCAAACGGGTCGACCTTAAGGGTCGTGAGGCCGCAGACAGTAAGGGGGGGTATAGGGCTGCCGAATTTGAAGGTTAGACTTTGGAGGTTACACTGGAAGTCTAAACCCAGGAGTGTAGCCGCACAGAGGTGGGGAAGGACGTAGAGACGGAAATTTTTGAACTCCCTTCCCTGGACTGTGAGGTTTGCTACACAAAACCCCTTTATCTCCACTGAGTGTGAACCGGAGGCCAGGGAGATTTTTTGATTAACGGGGCGGATGAGGAGAGAACAGTGCCTTACCGTGTCGGGGTGTATGAAGCTCTCCATGCTCCCAGAGTCGATTAGGCAGGACATCGCGTGCCCGTTGATAAATACAGTCGTTATAGCAGTTGAGAGTGTTCGAGGCCGGGACTGGTCCAGGGACACTGAGGCTAATCGCAGCAATTGGGAGTTCTCTTCGGGCAGTGCGTGGTCGGCCAAGCTGGGGTCCTGGGGGTTCATCCAAGATAGCGGCTCCCATTGGTCGTACATGGCTGGGGGTGCACAAAATGGCAGCGCCCATCCCTCTAACGTGGCGCCGCGGGACAAGATGGCAGTGCCCAGGGTCCGCACATGACCCTGGAATAGGAAGATGGCGGCGACCGCTGGCCGCACGGGAACCGTGGAGAAGTTTGTGGTGGCGGTCCGCATTCGATGCCGGAGACCGCGGCAACCGCACGGGCCTGACATACCCCCACGAAATGGCTCTTTTTGCCGCATCCCTTGCAGTTGGATGCGCGGGCCGGGCAGCGCTGGCGGGGGTGCTTGGCTTGCCCGCAAAAGTAGCAGCGGGGCCCCCCGGGGTTGCCAGGCCGCCTTGCCGCGCAGGCTTGTGGGGGGGATGGGGGACGTCTCGGGGTCGGCTGCGCAGGGGTTCCACGCTGCCCAGGGGACTGCCGCGCGGTCGGGAACGTAAGCACGGGTGTTTCTGGAGGCCACGTCCAGGGAGCTGGCAAGGGCCCATGCCTCCTTGAGACCCAGAGTGTCTTTTTCTAGCAGTCGCCACAAAAGCGTCCCGGACCAAGAGTTCAGTGTGTTCGTTCGCCAAAACTTGCGGGCACCTGCAGTTTCTCCCCAACACCAGGAGTGCACGGTAGAATTCTTCCAGCGATTCCCCAGGGGTTTGTCGTCTTGTTGCAAGCAGGTGCCGGGCGTAGACCTGGTTTACCGGGCGAATATAATGTCCTTTTAGCAGCTCTATTGCTGCATCGAAGTTTTCCGCGTCCTCAATGAGGGTGTCAATCTCCGGGCTCACCCTTGAGTGCAGGACTTGCATTTTCTGCTCTCCGATGGGTGTGTTTTCGGCCGTCCCAAGATACCCTTTAAAGCACGCCAGCCAGTGCTTGAAGATTGCCGCTGAGTTCGCCGCGTGGGGGCTGAGTTGCAGACTCTCCGGCTTGATTCGGAGCTCCATCCTTTTTTTAAAAAAAACTAGCTTATTAAATTGATGCACGATCAATGACCGCTAAAGCAAGGTTGTAGTCCAACTGAAGGATTTAATAAGCTAGATGTTTCCCCCAGCAGCTCAGGTACAGCGTGAAGGCTGCTGGGGCGGCACGGGCTCTTATACCCTGCCTAGCAGGGCGGAGCTACCATACATCCTAACCAATAGAAAGCATACAGTTTCCACCAATGGTGCTCCAGCCTATCAGGTACCGTAATACCTTTAATACCACACTGTTCAAAGAAAGAAATGTAGGTTAAGTTACGAGGTTATTGTGTTAGGGCAGGGAAGTGAGCTTGGGTGGGATACTCTTTCAGACGGTCGGTGCAGGCTCAATGGGACGAATAGCCACCTTTTGCACTGTAGGGATTCTATGAGTATCATTATGCCACCACCTTCCCCTACTCCTGGCATCCTGAGCCAGTGGAGAAGGGCACATCCTGGACTTTCCAGTTGGTAGGTGGGGCCATTACCTCCACCTTAAATCCTCATCTTGCTGAAAAAAAACCAAGATATCCTGGACAGAGTGATAAACTGCTTACAGATGAACATTTGTAATAAAAAATAAATTTGAACAGAAAATCCATTGTACTAATGATATACATGCTCAGCTACTACAGCAGGTCAGATGCTAAAGACTCCACAGTAAATGGTTCATCTGTTGACTCGTCAAAACCTCTTCACCACCTTCAAGCACAAGTCAGGAGTGCGGGAGAATAATATCCAGCCATCTGCATTGGAGCACCTGCAGCAACAGTCAAGAAGCCCAATATGATTCAAGACAAATCAGCAGCTTTAAGATTTAAATTAAGATTTTTTTTCACCAAGAATGATTGATTAGCAATGCTTGATTGATTAGTATTGGTTTCTGTAGCATGATATAGGTTCCAGGCACCAGGCGTATGTTATTCTGCTGTCTGACAGTAGTGATTGGAGACCCTCTGGTGGAGTCAAGACAGTTGCTAATTCAGGAAGTAGGATGCAATGCCCTCTCCCAAGGTGAGGCGGTTGGGGGATGGGGACGGGGACTGGGACGGGGGATGGGGGGGAGGGGGAGGGCGTGCCGTCTGGCCTCTTTCCCGTTTAAGTCTGGGGTAGAAATGCTATCCTCCCCCATTGCCAATTGAAGCCCTTAAGTGGGCAATTTAGAAAAATATATTTTTATTAGCTTTTTCAAAACTTTTTACATAACTTACATTGCACATATTTAACTAACATTTAACAATCCCTCCCTCAACCCAGAAACAAATCATCAACTAACTAACTTCTTCCCTATTTTAGCTGCTGACTGAGGCTAATTCCTTAAAGTGAGATATGAACGAACGCCATCTCTTTTGAAACCCCTCCTCATTCCCTCTTAAGCTAAATTTAACCTTCTCCAGACTTAGAAACTCCATTTAGTCTTCCAGTCTTACTGATGCACAGTAACTGACCTCCAACCCAATGGGATCTGCCTCCTCGGCACCAGCGGGGCAAAGGCTAAGACATCTGCCCCGCTCCCCTGCCTGGAACTCCGGCAAGTCCGACACCCCAAATATGATCCCTGGGAGACTGGGTTCTAGGTCAAACTGTAACCCAGTCCATATGATGCTAAAGAGGGTGCATCAGAGATTCCTCAGTTTTACGCATGACCAGAACATGTGCACATGACTGGCTCGTCCACTCCTGCACCTTTCACAAATATCCTCAACCTCTTCGAACAGGCGACTCATTCTCGACCTCGCCAAATCACTTGGTTGCATGGTGTACCGAAAACAACCTCTCTCTAAATGTCGGAAAGACCAAGGAGCTGATCATCGACTTCAGGAAGCGTCACAAGACACACACTCCCGTCTGCATCAATGGCCTTGATGTGGAGATGGTCAATAGCTTTACGTTCCTGGGGGTCACCATCACCAACAGTCTGTGCTGGTCCACTCACGTTGATGCAACAGTCAAGTAGGCCCAACAATGTCTCTACTTCCTACGGAAGCTAAAGAAATTTGGCAATGTCTGCATCGACTCTCATAAACCTCTACAGATGTGCGGTAGAGAGCATCCTATCCAGCTGCATCACAGCCTGGTATGGCAACTGCTTGGTCCAAGATCGCAAGAAACTGCAGAGTGTGGTGAACTCAGCCCAATGCATCACACAAGCTTGCCACCCCCATATTGATTCTGTATATATCTCCCGCTGTTTCAGGAAGGCAGACAGCATTATCAGAGACCCCTCCCACCCAGGCATTGCCTTCTTCCAGACCCTTCCATCAGGTAGATGGTACAGAAATCTGAAGACCCGCACATCCAGACATAGGAACAGCTTCTTCCCCACACTACAAGACTCCTCAACGACTCCCCCTCGGACTGATCTGTCCCCTGTACGAACACTATTCACGACGTCCATTGCTACTCTTGCTCATGTATTTGCTTTGTTTGGCCCTTTGTTCCGCACTGTAACCAATCACTGTTTGTCGATGCACAATTTGTCAATGTACTCTGTTGTTTATTCTTTTTGTCTACTATGTAAATACTGTGTACGTTCCCTCGGCCACAGAAAAATACTTTTTGCTGTACTTCGGTACATGTGACAATAAATCAAATCAACTCAAATCAAATGTGTTCTGTGAACTATCTTCAATTGTATTAGTGCCAACCTCGTGCACGAGGCCGATGCATTTCCTCCATAAGATTTTGCACCACAGCCCTTCTTCCAACTTCTCCCCCAATTCCTCCTCCCATTTAGTCTTCACCAGGGATTCTGATCCTGCTGCCATAGTTTTCCCATAAATAGCCGCGGTAACTCCCCCTTCTATCCCAAACACCATCAACAACTCAGCCAGCAACGAAGACGGGAACATAGGGAAGGTTTTCTTTATGAAAGCCTGTATCTGTGCATATCTAAAACCCTCCCTCCTTGGGAGCTCGTATTTCTTTCTCAATTTTTCAAATGTTGTAATACGATTTGAGAAACAAGTCTTTCAACGTGATCACACCTTTTTCCTCCCAATCTTGGAACCCAGTGTCTATTTTTGCTGGTTCAAACAGATGGTTTTCACCAGATTGCAAACTGGTGCAGTATGTGGTCACCTGCTCACAGATGGTGGTGTAATACCTGATTCAGAGAAAGCGGCTGCCAAATGCCACATGGCCATTCTGATTAATAAGCACGCTTTAGCATTTCTTGGGTATGACAAACGATCTCTCAAAATTCATTCCTTGCTATAGCGAAATCACTGGACCATTTTATCAACTCTTACAGCAGGATGTCGAATGGTGTTGGCAAGAACACCACACAGTGTCGTTCAACAGACCCAAACGATCATTGGCATCTCCACCAGTTTTACAATACTTCAATGTCCAAGCTCCTATCCTAATCTCAGCAGATCTGTCACAGCATGGACTTGGTGTAGTTTTTGCCTCAAAGGCACTCACTGACACAGAAACTCAGTTTGCGCAAATTGAAAGAGCGCTCCTCACCCTGGCCTTTGGTGGCACAAATTCCACAACTTTGTCTCTGGTCATCCGGCAACTGTGGAAACTGACTATCAACTGCTCATAACCATCCTGAAGAAGCCCCTTCACACGGCAACTGCACGGCTGTAACACATGATGTTAAAGCTACAACATGTGTGGTGTACAAGCATGGCAAGGAACTCTCCCTAGCCGATGCCCTCACCAGAACCTTCCTACCAACAGACCAGGCAGATCGTGAGGCAGACATCGACATCTTGGAGATTGAGGTACCTTCCTCCTGCCACATCCAGCAGTTGAAGCCGGGCTGCAGCAAGATGCCACATACACTTGACTGCATGATGTGCTCATGCAAGGCTGACCAGAATCTTTTAGGGAGCTTCCTCATGACCTCCGTGTGTTCTTTGCTTTTAGAGAAAAATTAATCAGTCAAGATGGTCTAATCCTGTGAGGTCAATGACTTGTAATATTGCCCGCTCTCTAGCGGTACTATACCCAACAAGTCCAACAAGGGCATCCCTAATTGAACTAAGACCCAGGGCCAAAGAGGCACTGTATTGGCCCTTTATGCCAGCTGACATTGAGAAAGGGCTCGCCAGTTGTTCTCCCTGCACAGGCTTAAGCCACACCACACAAAAGAGCCACCACACCTACATGAGGTCCCAGATCTACTGTGGACGTTGAGAGCAGCAGACATTTCCGAATGGGACTTCCAGCAAGCAACACCTGGTATTGATGGATCCGTACTCTGGTGATTCAAATTGGACTATTTTCCAAGTACAACCAGCAGTTAGGTCATTGTGAAACTCAATAGACGCTTTGCTACGCGTGGCTTACCGCAAAAGCTCATGGCCGACAATGGCTCTCAGTTCGTCACGTAACAAGCAGCACTTTATAGCCACAATCCAATGGATTTGCTGAGATAACTGTATGCTCCATCAAACATCTTCTGGAAAAGTGTGCGCGGGACTACATTGTAAGCCCGTGTAATCTTCCCCGACAGGACCTGCCTTGATCAGCTCAATATCTCTTCTCTAGGCAGACTACGACCATGATCCCGACTGCCAAGGCCATGTTGCAGCCAGAACATGGACCCACTGGTACAACACAGATTAAACAACAAGGCACACTATGACGAACATGCTTGCGCTCTATGTCCTCTTACACCGGGCCAAATAGTCCATATGCAGATCGCACGAGGCTACGAGCAGTTAGCAGTGGTGAATGACAAGGCCCTGCAGCCCAACAACTACTTGGTGACCTCCAATGGCAGGCAGTATATACACAATATCCGTCAACTGTTGGCAGTAGCCGAGCCACCACTGACAGCTGATCACTCAGATCGACCACTTTTTCTGGACCTCAGGCCCCACACGCCTCCCTCAACCCAGACGCCATTAGAGTCCTGCATGGCAAGTCAAACGCCTTCACACCACACAAACGATGTGCCTTGCATGCCCACCACAATGCAGACTGCCGATAGGACTGTCCCACCTGCACCTGTTAGGGTCTATACACGTTCTGAACGCTTGAGCAGGCCCAACGCACGATATTGAAACTTTCCTAAACTGTCTGGGCTGACCAAAAGCATTCTGTCCATTTGACTTTTGACATTCCCCCAACTTATCCTGAAACAAGGGGGCGGAATGCACACAGTGGACACACAATGGGCTGTGCACGAGTTGCAAAAGTCAAGTTGGAGTTCTATTGTTTAAGTGCACACAATTTGCACACAACAGACTATAAACCAACTGCAAAGCCAAATTGTGGTTCATTGTTTGTACAGACTGCTGTACGCTTCTCTAAATTCGTTGTTCTGTTTATTAATTAATTGTACATAGTTATTGTGTACACTGTTTGTGGTGGTATGTATTAGGGGTAATACGGTACACCACGTGTCGACAGGCTATTGGTGGAGGGATGCCAGGTCCTGATAGGATCTGCCACCTACTGGACTCCACCCAGAAATGCCGGTATAAGAACCCAGTTTTTCCCTCCATTTCCCTCAGCAGCTGCATTCTGTAACCACGCTGCTGGGGATAAAGTTCTGCTTAATAAAGCCTTCAATTGACATTACCTCAACCTGCCTCGCGTCATATTGACGGTGCTACAATTTATTAAGCAGAATTTAAATTGAAGAAAACGACGTGGGAACATGGAGCTCCGAATCACCCCGGAGTGCCTGCGCATCGCACCCCAAGCAGCAAATCGGCCTCTATCTTCAAGCACTGGATGGCATGCTTTGACGGCTACCTCCGAACGGCCCCCGGCACACCGACAGATGAACAAAAGATGCAGGTCCTCTATTCCAGGGTGAGTCCTGATGTCTACTCCCTTATCGAGGACGAGGACGGCTTCACCGGTGCCATCGCCGCGCTGAAGGATATCTACATCCGGCCCGTCAACCAGGTTTTTGCTCGCTACCAGCTCGCCACACGACGGCAATTTCCGGGGGAATCGCTGGACGAGTTTTATAACGCCCTGCAGATCCTGGGTCGAAACTGCAACTGCCCGGCGGTAACAGCGAGTGAACACACAGAGCTCCTGGTCCACGATGCATATGTGGCAGGTTTGGCCTCTTCCCAGATCCACCAGAGGCTTCTGGAGAAAGAATCTCTGGGACTTACAGAAGCTCGGGCCCTGGCGGCATCCCTCGATGTGGCCTCGCGTAACGCCCGCACCTATGCCCCCGACCGCACTACAGCCCCTTGGGCTCCGTGGACCCCCGCTGCGGTCGACTCTCCGACACCCCCCCCCACCCCCGCAAACCTGTGCGGCCAAAACACCAGACCAACCGGGGAGGCCCAGCTGCTATTTTTGTGGCCAGCCGAAACACCCTCGGCAGCGCTGCCCGGCCCACGCGGCTACCTGCAAAAGCTGCGGGAAGAAGGGCCACTACGCGACGGTGTGCAAGTCCCGTGGGGTCGCCGCTATCTCCGGTGAGGAAATGGGACCACAGACCCAGCCCCCCCTCCAGCGATCCACATGTGACCAACGGACGCCGCCATTTTGGACCCCGGACGCCACGAGGGAGAGATGGGTGCCGCCATTTTGTCCACCCCGACCGCGCTCGATCCGTGGACACCGCCATCTTGGCTGAAGGACCCCGACACAGACGGCCACATACTCCCTGATTACGATGCTCAACTTCAACAACCACGTCTGGCTTCGACGACCCTCGACCAGTCGCGACCCCGGACGCTCCAGACTGCAACCACTACAGTCCTAGTGAATGACTACGAGACGCCGTGTCTTATCGAATCTGGGAGCACGGAGAGCTTCATTCATCCGGACACCGTAAGGCGCTGTTCCCTCGTAATTCGGCCAAGCACCCAGAAAATTTTCCTGGCGGCGGGATCCCACTCCGTTCAGATCACGGGGTTCTGCATCGCTAGCCTAACGGTGCAGGGGAGGGAGTTCCGAAATTACCGGCTGTATGTCCTCCCCCATCTCTGTGCGCCCACACTCCTAGGGTTGGACTTCCAATGCAACCTCCAGAGTTTAACATTTAAATTTGGCGGCCCTATACCCCCACTGACTGTCTGCCGCCTCGCGACCCTCAAGGTTGAACCGCCTTCCTTGTTTGCGAACCTCACCCCGGATTGCAAACCCGTCGCCACAAGGAGCAGACGGTACAGCGCCCAGGACCGAGCATTTATCCGGTCCGAAGTCCAGAGGCTGCTGAAGGAAGGCATCATCCAGGCTAGCAACAGTCCCTGGAGAGCCCAGGTGGTAGTTGTTAAGACCGGGGAGAAACAGAGGATGGTCATCGACTATAGTCAGACCATCAACAGGTACACTCAGCTAGATGCTTACCCTCTCCCCCGCATATCCAACATGGTCAATCGGATTGCACAATACAAGGTCTTTTCCACCGTGGACCTCAAGTCCGCCTACCACCAGCTCCCCATCCGTCCCGGTGACCGCAACTATACGGCCTTCGAAGCAGACGGGCGGTTATACCACTTCTTAAGGGTTCCATTCGGCGTCACGAACGGAGTCTCGGTCTTCCAATGAGAGATGGACCGAATGGTTGACCAGCATGGTTTACGGGCCACGTTCCCGTATCTCGACAACGCCACCATCTGCGGCCACGACCAGCAGGACCACGACGCCAATCTCCAAAAATTCCTCCAGACCGCTCACGCCCTGAACCTCACTTACAACAAAGAAAAATGCGTGTTCCGCACCGATCGTCTAGCCATCCTGGGCTACGTAGTGCGTAATGGAGTGATAGGCCATGACCCTGAACGCATGCGCCCCCTCATGGAGTTCCCTCTCCCCCACTGTGCCAAAGCCCTGAAACGTTGCATGGGCTTCTTTTCTTATTACGCCCAGTGGGTCCCCCAGTACGCAGACAAGGCCCGTGCACTAATCCAGTCCACTACTTTCCCCCTGACGACAGAGGCATGCCAGGCCTTTAGCCGCATCAAAGCGGATAGCGCAAAGGCCACGATGCGCGCCATTGATGAGTCCCTCCCCTTCCAGGTCGAGAGCGACGCATCGGATGTAACTCTGG
This sequence comes from Scyliorhinus torazame, assembly GCF_047496885.1. NCBI lineage: Eukaryota > Metazoa > Chordata > Chondrichthyes > Carcharhiniformes > Scyliorhinidae > Scyliorhinus > Scyliorhinus torazame. Next base: position 119,192,877 of record NC_092707.1, on the reverse strand, counting down.
CGGCCACCCTCAACCAAGCAGGCAGACCCGTGGCCTTCTTCTCCCGAACCCTCCACGCTTCAGAAATCCGCCACTCCTCAGTGGAAAAGGAGGCACAAGCATTAGTGGAAGCTGTGCGACACTGGAGGTATTACCTGGCCGGTAGGAGATTCACTCTCCTCACTGACCAACGGTCGGTTGCCTTCATG